>NC_083798.1:11403059-14028612 GCF_015708825.2 Lethenteron reissneri | reverse complement strand
ACAAAACTGACACCTTTTAGCAAGGGTTCATGTTTGCTAGACTCACAATACCTGTCAGTCAATAAATACAAACAAAGACATAACTCTATAATGTGCACTGTCTTGAAGTTGATTGTCTCACAAAAAAAACATCTAAACAAAAAAAAAAAAAAAGAAAAGAAACAAAAAAAAAAAAAAAAAAAAATAACTCGAGACACGCTTTCCTTCGGCCTATCTCAGACATGGTTGGACCAGTAAGACGCAATAAAGGGGCGCACAACTCAAAGACAATCACATTCAGAGTATGATTAGTCACCCTCTCGGGGATAAACCAAAAACATCTACTACACTATGGGAGCCATCATTTGCCAGTAAAATATGATAATTGTTCTCTACTGCTATCTATCGAGCAACAAAACTGACATCCTTTTTACAGGGAGTCAATGTATGCATCGACCAGCTAATACCTGCAGTCATAAATACAAACAAAAGACACTAACTCTGATAATGTGCACTGTCCTTGAAGTTGATGGTCCACACCCGAGAGCAGCTTCCTTCGAGGCCTAGTCTCGACATGGGTTGGGACAGAAGACGGCCTAAAGGCGCACTAAACTCAAAGACAATGCACCATCAGAGTATGAGAGCTCGGGGCAAACATCTACACTATGGGGACCTCATTTGCCAGTAAAAATATGATAATTGGTTCTTTACCCTTCTATCTGGCAACAAAACTGACACCTTTTTACAAGGAGTCATGTTTGCATAGACCACAATACCTGCAGTCATAAATACTCTGATGGTGCATTGTCTTTGAGTTGTGCGCCTTTTGGCGTCTTCTGGTCCAACCCATGTGAGACTAGGCTCGAAGGAAAGCTGTCTCGGGTGTGGACCAATCAACTTCAAGGACAGTGCACATTATCAGAGTTATGTCTTTTGTTTGTATTTATGACTGCAGGTATTGTGGTCTATGCAAACATGACTCCTTGTAAAAAGGTGTCAGTTTTGTTGCCAGATAGAAGGGTAAAGAACCAATTATCATATTTTTACTGGCAAATGAGGTCCCCATAGTGTAGATGTTTGCCCCGAGCTCTCATACTCTGATGGTGCATTGTCTTTGAGTTGTGCGCCTTTTGGCGTCTTCTGGTCCAACCCATGTGAGACTAGGCTCGAAGGAAAGCTGTCTCGGGTGTGGACCAATCAACTTCAAGGACAGTGCACATTATCAGAGTTATGTCTTTTGTTTGTATTTATGACTGCAGGTATTGTGGTCTATGCAAACATGACTCCTTGTAAAAAGGTGTCAGTTTTGTTGCCAGATAGAAGGGTAAAGAACCAATTATCATATTTTTACTGGCAAATGAGGTCCCCATAGTGTAGATGTTTGCCCCGAGCTCTCATACTCTGATGGTGCATTGTCTTTGAGTTGTGCGCCTTTTGGCGTCTTCTGGTCCAACCCATGTGAGACTAGGCTCGAAGGAAAGCTGTCTCGGGTGTGGACCAATCAACTTCAAGGACAGTGCACATTATCAGAGTTATGTCTTTTGTTTGTATTTATGACTGCAGGTATTGTGGTCTATGCAAACATGACTCCTTGTAAAAAGGTGTCAGTTTTGTTGCCAGATAGAAGGGTAAAGAACCAATTATCATATTTTTACTGGCAAATGAGGTCCCCATAGTGTAGATGTTTGCCCCGAGCTCTCATACTCTGATGGTGCATTGTCTTTGAGTTGTGCGCCTTTTGGCATCTTCTGGTCCAACCTATGTGAGACTAGGCTCGAAGGAAAGCTGTCTCGGGTGTGGACCAATCAACTTCAAAGACAGTGCACATTATCAGAGTTATGTCTTTTGTTTGTATTTATGACTGCAGGTATTGTGGTCTATGCAAACATGACTCCTTGTAAAAAGGTGTCAGTTTTGTTGCCAGATAGAAGGGTAAAGAACCAATTATCATATTTTTACTGGCAAATGAGGTCCCCATAGTGTAGATGTTTGCCCCGAGCTCTCATACTCTGATGGTGCATTGTCTTTGAGTTGTGCGCCTTTTGGCGTCTTCTGGTCCAACCCATGTGAGACTAGGCTCGAAGGAAAGCTGTCTCGGGTGTGGACCAATCAACTTCAAGGACAGTGCACATTATCAGAGTTATGTCTTTTGTTTGTATTTATGACTGCAGGTATTGTGGTCTATGCAAACATGACTCCTTGTAAAAAGGTGTCAGTTTTGTTGCCAGATAGAAGGGTAAAGAACCAATTATCATATTTTTACTGGCAAATGAGGTCCCCATAGTGTAGATGTTTGCCCCGAGCTCTCATACTCTGATGGTGCATTGTCTTTGAGTTGTGCGCCTTTTGGCGTCTTCTGGTCCAACCCATGTGAGACTAGGCTCGAAGGAAAGCTGTCTCGGGTGTGGACCAATCAACTTCAAGGACAGTGCACATTATCAGAGTTATGTCTTTTGTTTGTATTTATGACTGCAGGTATTGTGGTCTATGCAAACATGACTCCTTGTAAAAAGGTGTCAGTTTTGTTGCCAGATAGAAGGGTAAAGAACCAATTATCATATTTTTACTGGCAAATGAGGTCCCCATAGTGTAGATGTTTGCCCCGAGCTCTCATACTCTGATGGTGCATTGTCTTTGAGTTGTGCGCCTTTTGGCGTCTTCTGGTCCAACCCATGTGAGACTAGGCTCGAAGGAAAGCTGTCTCGGGTGTGGACCAATCAACTTCAAGGACAGTGCACATTATCAGAGTTATGTCTTTTGTTTGTATTTATGACTGCAGGTATTGTGGTCTATGCAAA
Organism: Lethenteron reissneri; assembly: GCF_015708825.2. NCBI lineage: Eukaryota > Metazoa > Chordata > Hyperoartia > Petromyzontiformes > Petromyzontidae > Lethenteron > Lethenteron reissneri. The sequence continues at coordinate 14,025,835 of NC_083798.1, read as the reverse complement.
CATGACTCCTTGTAAAAAGGTGTCAGTTTTGTTGCCAGATAGAAGGGTAAAGAACCAATTATCATATTTTTACTGGCAAATGAGGTCCCCATAGTGTAGATGTTTGCCCCGAGCTCTCATACTCTGATGGTGCATTGTCTTTGAGTTGTGCGCCTTTTGGCGTCTTCTGGTCCAACCCATGTGAGACTAGGCTCGAAGGAAAGCTGTCTCGGGTGTGGACCAATCAACTTATGTCTTTTGTTTGTATTTATGACTGCAGGTATTGTGGTCTATGCAAACATGACTCCTTGTAAAAAGGTGTCAGTTTTGTTGCCAGATAGAAGGGTAAAGAACCAATTATCATATTTTTACTGGCAAATGAGGTCCCCATAGTGTAGATGTTTGCCCCGAGCTCTCATACTCTGATGGTGCATTGTCTTTGAGTTGTGCGCCTTTTGGCGTCTTCTGGTCCAACCCATGTGAGACTAGGCTCGAAGGAAAGCTGTCTCGGGTGTGGACCAATCAACTTCAAGGACAGTGCACATTATCAGAGTTATGTCTTTTGTTTGTATTTATGACTGCAGGTATTGTGGTCTATGCAAACATGACTCCTTGTAAAAAGGTGTCAGTTTTGTTGCCAGATAGAAGGGTAAAGAACCAATTATCATATTTTTACTGGCAAATGAGGTCCCCATAGTGTAGATGTTTGCCCCGAGCTCTCATACTCTGATGGTGCATTGTCTTTGAGTTGTGCGCCTTTTGGCGTCTTCTGGTCCAACCCATGTGAGACTAGGCTCGAAGGAAAGCTGTCTCGGGTGTGGACCAATCAACTTCAAGGACAGTGCACATTATCAGAGTTATGTCTTTTGTTTGTATTTATGACTGCAGGTATTGTGGTCTATGCAAACATGACTCCTTGTAAAAAGGTGTCAGTTTTGTTGCCAGATAGAAGGGTAAAGAACCAATTATCATATTTTTACTGGCAAATGAGGTCCCCATAGTGTAGATGTTTGCCCCGAGCTCTCATACTCTGATGGTGCATTGTCTTTGAGTTGTGCGCCTTTTGGTGTCTTCTGGTCCAACCCATGTGAGACTAGGCTCGAAGGAAAGCTGTCTCGGGTGTGGACCAATCAACTTCAAGGACAGTGAACATTATCAGAGTTATGTCTTTTGTTTGTATTTATGACTGCAGGTATTGTGGTCTATGCAAACATGACTCCTTGTAAAAAGGTGTCAGTTTTGTTGCCAGATAGAAGGGTAAAGAACCAATTATCATATTTTTACTGGCAAATGAGGTCCCCATAGTGTAGATGTTTGCCCCGAGCTCTCATACTCTGATGGTGCATTGTCTTTGAGTTGTGCGCCTTTTGGCGTCTTCTGGTCCAACCCATGTGAGACTAGGCTCGAAGGAAAGCTGTCTCGGGTGTGGACCAATCAACTTCAAGGACAGTGCACATTATCAGAGTTATGTCTTTTGTTTGTATTTATGACTGCAGGTATTGTGGTCTATGCAAACATGACTCCTTGTAAAAAGGTGTCAGTTTTGTTGCCAGATAGAAGGGTAAAGAACCAATTATCATATTTTTACTGGCAAATGAGGTCCCCATAGTGTAGATGTTTGCCCCGAGCTCTCATACTCTGATGGTGCATTGTCTTTGAGTTGTGCGCCTTTTGGCGTCTTCTGGTCCAACCCATGTGAGACTAGGCTCGAAGGAAAGCTGTCTCGGGTGTGGACCAATCAACTTCAAGGACAGTGCACATTATCAGAGTTATGTCTTTTGTTTGTATTTATGACTGCAGGTATTGTGGTCTATGCAAACATGACTCCTTGTAAAAAGGTGTCAGTTTTGTTGCCAGATAGAAGGGTAAAGAACCAATTATCATATTTTTACTGGCAAATGAGGTCCCCATAGTGTAGATGTTTGCCCCGAGCTCTCATACTCTGATGGTGCATTGTCTTTGAGTTGTGCGCCTTTTGGCGTCTTCTGGTCCAACCCATGTGAGACTAGGCTCGAAGGAAAGCTGTCTCGGGTGTGGACCAATCAACTTCAAGGACAGTGCACATTATCAGAGTTATGTCTTTTGTTTGTATTTATGACTGCAGGTATTGTGGTCTATGCAAACATGACTCCTTGTAAAAAGGTGTCAGTTTTGTTGCCAGATAGAAGGGTAAAGAACCAATTATCATATTTTTACTGGCAAATGAGGTCCCCATAGTGTAGATGTTTGCCCCGAGCTCTCATACTCTGATGGTGCATTGTCTTTGAGTTGTGCGCCTTTTGGCGTCTTCTGGTCCAACCCATGTGAGACTAGGCTCGAAGGAAAGCTGTCTCGGGTGTGGACCAATCAACTTCAAGGACAGTGCACATTATCAGAGTTATGTCTTTTGTTTGTATTTATGACTGCAGGTATTGTGGTCTATGCAAACATGACTCCTTGTAAAAAGGTGTCAGTTTTGTTGCCAGATAGAAGGGTAAAGAACCAATTATCATATTTTTACTGGCAAATGAGGTCCCCATAGTGTAGATGTTTGCCCCGAGCTCTCATACTCTGATGGTGCATTGTCTTTGAGTTGTGCGCCTTTTGGCGTCTTCTGGTCCAACCCATGTGAGACTAGGCTCGAAGGAAAGCTGTCTCGGGTGTGGACAATCAACTTCAAGGACAGTGCACTTATAGTATGTCTTTTGTTTGTATTTATGACTGCAGGTATTGTGGTCTATGCAAACATGACTCCTTGTAAAAAGGTGTCAGTTTTGTTGCCAGATAGAAGGGTAAAGAACCAATTATCATATTTTTACTGGCAAATGAGGTCCCCATAGTGTAGATGTTTGCCCCGAGCTCTCATACTCTGATGGTGCATTGTCTTTGAGTTGTGCGCCTTTTGGCGTCTTCTGGTCCAACCCATGTGAGACTAGGCTCGAAGGAAAGCTGTCTCGGGTGTGGACCAATCAACTTCAAGGACAGTGCACATTATCAGAGTTATGTCTTTTGTTTGTATTTATGACTGCAGGTATTGTGGTCTATGCAAACATGACTCCTTGTAAAAAGGTGTCAGTTTTGTTGCCAGATAGAAGGGTAAAGAACCAATTATCATATTTTTACTGGCAAATGAGGTCCCCATAGTGTAGATGTTTGCCCCGAGCTCTCATACTCTGATGGTGCATTGTCTTTGAGTTGTGCGCCTTTTGGCGTCTTCTGGTCCAACCCATGTGAGACTAGGCTCGAAGGAAAGCTGTCTCGGGTGTGGACCAATCAACTTCAAGGACAGTGCACATTATCAGAGTTATGTCTTTTGTTTGTATTTATGACTGCAGGTATTGTGGTCTATGCAAACATGACTCCTTGTAAAAAGGTGTCAGTTTTGTTGCCAGATAGAAGGGTAAAGAACCAATTATCATATTTTTACTGGCAAATGAGGTCCCCATAGTGTAGATGTTTGCCCCGAGCTCTCATACTCTGATGGTGCATTGTCTTTGAGTTGTGCGCCTTTTGGCGTCTTCTGGTCCAACCCATGTGAGACTAGGCTCGAAGGAAAGCTGTCTCGGGTGTGGACCAATCAACTTCAAGGACAGTGCACATTATCAGAGTTATGTCTTTTGTTTGTATTTATGACTGCAGGTATTGTGGTCTATGCAAACATGACTCCTTGTAAAAAGGTGTCAGTTTTGTTGCCAGATAGAAGGGTAAAGAACCAATTATCATATTTTTACTGGCAAATGAGGTCCCCATAGTGTAGATGTTTGCCCCGAGCTCTCATACTCTGATGGTGCATTGTCTTTGAGTTGTGCGCCTTTTGGCGTCTTCTGGTCCAACCCATGTGAGACTAGGCTCGAAGGAAAGCTGTCTCGGGTGTGGACCAATCAACTTATGTCTTTTGTTTGTATTTATGACTGCAGGTATTGTGGTCTATGCAAACATGACTCCTTGTAAAAAGGTGTCAGTTTTGTTGCCAGATAGAAGGGTAAAGAACCAATTATCATATTTTTACTGGCAAATGAGGTCCCCATAGTGTAGATGTTTGCCCCGAGCTCTCATACTCTGATGGTGCATTGTCTTTGAGTTGTGCGCCTTTTGGCGTCTTCTGGTCCAACCCATGTGAGACTAGGCTCGAAGGAAAGCTGTCTCGGGTGTGGACCAATCAACTTCAAGGACAGTGCACATTATCAGAGTTATGTCTTTTGTTTGTATTTATGACTGCAGGTATTGTGGTCTATGCAAACATGACTCCTTGTAAAAAGGTGTCAGTTTTGTTGCCAGATAGAAGGGTAAAGAACCAATTATCATATTTTTACTGGCAAATGAGGTCCCCATAGTGTAGATGTTTGCCCCGAGCTCTCATACTCTGATGGTGCATTGTCTTTGAGTTGTGCGCCTTTTGGCGTCTTCTGGTCCAACCCATGTGAGACTAGGCTCGAAGGAAAGCTGTCTCGGGTGTGGACCAATCAACTTCAAGGACAGTGCACATTATCAGAGTTATGTCTTTTGTTTGTATTTATGACTGCAGGTATTGTGGTCTATGCAAACATGACTCCTTGTAAAAAGGTGTCAGTTTTGTTGCCAGATAGAAGGGTAAAGAACCAATTATCATATTTTTACTGGCAAATGAGGTCCCCATAGTGTAGATGTTTGCCCCGAGCTCTCATACTCTGATGGTGCATTGTCTTTGAGTTGTGCGCCTTTTGGTGTCTTCTGGTCCAACCCATGTGAGACTAGGCTCGAAGGAAAGCTGTCTCGGGTGTGGACCAATCAACTTCAAGGACAGTGAACATTATCAGAGTTATGTCTTTTGTTTGTATTTATGACTGCAGGTATTGTGGTCTATGCAAACATGACTCCTTGTAAAAAGGTGTCAGTTTTGTTGCCAGATAGAAGGGTAAAGAACCAATTATCATATTTTTACTGGCAAATGAGGTCCCCATAGTGTAGATGTTTGCCCCGAGCTCTCATACTCTGATGGTGCATTGTCTTTGAGTTGTGCGCCTTTTGGCGTCTTCTGGTCCAACCCATGTGAGACTAGGCTCGAAGGAAAGCTGTCTCGGGTGTGGACCAATCAACTTCAAGGACAGTGCACATTATCAGAGTTATGTCTTTTGTTTGTATTTATGACTGCAGGTATTGTGGTCTATGCAAACATGACTCCTTGTAAAAAGGTGTCAGTTTTGTTGCCAGATAGAAGGGTAAAGAACCAATTATCATATTTTTACTGGCAAATGAGGTCCCCATAGTGTAGATGTTTGCCCCGAGCTCTCATACTCTGATGGTGCATTGTCTTTGAGTTGTGCGCCTTTTGGCGTCTTCTGGTCCAACCCATGTGAGACTAGGCTCGAAGGAAAGCTGTCTCGGGTGTGGACCAATCAACTTCAAGGACAGTGCACATTATCAGAGTTATGTCTTTTGTTTGTATTTATGACTGCAGGTATTGTGGTCTATGCAAACATGACTCCTTGTAAAAAGGTGTCAGTTTTGTTGCCAGATAGAAGGGTAAAGAACCAATTATCATATTTTTACTGGCAAATGAGGTCCCCATAGTGTAGATGTTTGCCCCGAGCTCTCATACTCTGATGGTGCATTGTCTTTGAGTTGTGCGCCTTTTGGCGTCTTCTGGTCCAACCCATGTGAGACTAGGCTCGAAGGAAAGCTGTCTCGGGTGTGGACCAATCAACTTCAAGGACAGTGCACATTATCAGAGTTATGTCTTTTGTTTGTATTTATGACTGCAGGTATTGTGGTCTATGCAAACATGACTCCTTGTAAAAAGGTGTCAGTTTTGTTGCCAGATAGAAGGGTAAAGAACCAATTATCATATTTTTACTGGCAAATGAGGTCCCCATAGTGAGTTCAAATGTAATTATATTTGGCAGGCATTGGCCCTTATAATTGTATCAAAAAAGTGTGCAGAACAATAAACAGACTGCTTTCTCCTAATCCCATTTCAACCATTTATTTGGGCACAAATATAACTAAATATACAAACTGTATAAAAATTTGTTTCTAGAACTCACCATATATATTGTAAAGCCTAGTTTAATTTTTTTATTTTTTTTTATTATCAGTTGTATAACAATTTACAGCCCTTTGTCGAACCATACTTCACCATGCTGGGTTGGTGAAGGGGGAAGGCCAGTACCAGGTCAGATATCACTTACCACTGTTTTGTAGCCGTAGCCAGGAATTAAACTCACACCACCAGGTGTATCGACGTACTAACCACTGCATTACCACTCCACTCCATAATCAACTTAGTTATGCATAACAAGCAATGCCTAATTGCATTACCTAAAACAATCCTTTGATTTGAACAAATGAAAATTACAGTCAGAAAGTCAAATTATGCTTTATGAAAGTACTCTGTGTCTCTGTGTCTGGTTTCCTAAATTTCTTGTAATTGCCAACAAAGGGGTTTTTCAGGTAATCACAAAATGCAATTGAATAACAATGCTTTTTTTCCCTGAAATGAAAAGAATGCAAAAGAACGTTGTGTTATTTTATTATTTTCAGGAAGCATTTTCACATCTCAAATTATGTATTCACTGTGTCGATTCATGTAGTTAAACACAATCATTTTGCTGCTCAAGCCAAAAAAAATTACCCGTAAAAACAACGTTTTTCACTCTAAATCCTTTATATGCGTGGCGGCTAGAGTCCTCTCGTCCTCTGGCTTGAGATGGCTGCCACCTATGGGTCAGATGATTGTCTGCCAGCATTAAGCAATTGGTAATTAAATATTTTTAAAAATTTCCCTAAACAGTGTAAAATTTTGGGAAAAAAATTTCACGAAAATTAATTGTCACGCACAACGAGTCTGTGTGGAAAATGTCAGCTCGATTGGATCACGGAAAGTGGGTTAAAAAACGACCGAAAGATTTGCACGGTCGTAAGCAAGCAAGCGAACTTAATATAAAGGATTAAAAAAACGGCGCAATGGTGGGGTTAAGTTTACGATGGTTCACCCATCACCTCTGCAGTGCTTCAAGCACATTACAAGCACAGCCAACTCACGTTAATGAAACTCTTAAATTAGACAAGAGGCCACGGTCGCTGCCACACCATTAACATTTCGATAACATCATAGACCAGCATGAAACCTCTGTGCATTATGAATTACATAACACAACCCTATGTCAGATGAGTAACACTCATAATATCAAGTTATTTTCTGACCCCCACCACCCCGGCCACCCCCCCCACCCCACTACCACCCCATGATTAGAAATGCTGCTTTCTCTCACCGAGCTGAGATGGCCGAGCTAACGAATATGGCTCCTTGTGAGATAAGTTAACAGATATAACGGGCACACTTTTAGCGACCGTTTCAAAATTTCAAGTCTAATTAGTCGCTTTCCGTGCCGACTTTAGGAAGCGGCGATGGCAACAGAAACTTGGCGGCAGTGCCCTCCCAACCGCGCCGTCTGAATGCCTCTCATTGTTAGAGCGTCGCACTCCCCCCGGCCCCCGCTAAGATCAGCCGCTGCAGGAAATGTGATAAAACCCACCCAAAAATCCTAGGGAATAGAAATGATTATTTAAATATTTGCACAATATGAAATTCTTCCATGGTGTAATGGCTAGCGCAATGGACTTGCAATCCAGAAGTTGCTGCTTCAATATTCGTGGCACAGCAGTCGAAATATCGGGCAAGTTTCCTAAACCCCCTGCCTCTGTCCATCCAGCAGTATAAATGGGTACACCTCAGTAAGTTGATCGGCAGGTCAAGTGTGGCGACCTCCACCTCTTCTGAGATGTCTGGTCAATGTGAAAGAGTAGGCCAAAATACCTTCTATAGAGGCATTCTAGCACTACCTCGAGTGTAGGTCCTTCCACTAGCAGTGGTGTGAGAAGGTACAAGATTTCACCTCCTATGCACAGTACTAAATATCTGTATATAAAACACGGTGTTTGTTAGTGAAACATTATGAGAATGTCACAGGACATTGAGTCTGGATATTGCACTGGGGGCAATAAAGGCTACTCAGCAATACAACCCTGGGAGACATGTTAGGACTTACAAATGCATGGATTGAGAGAAATAAACAAAAACAGTACATTTTAAGTAACAAAGGAAATAAATGAAATAATTTAATTTGTCCCAGCGCTCCTTTACAAGACAAGTTAATTTCAAGTTCATTTATTAGGTGTAGCCCTGTGAGCCATTCGGCTCTTGAATCGGGTGTAACCGCAACAAACAAAAACATGAACAAGAAAACATCTTTAAAAAAGACACATTGGGTTCAATTAATGTAGAATTTGTTTTTGTGCTTTTCTTTCAATACATACAAGTTCTGCAAAACGAAGCCTTGAATGAGTGTCTGGTGCAGTGTGTGCAACAATGCTGGCAATCCATCACTTATGGAGGTTGGAGGATAACATTATGATTTTAGTAACTCCAAAATACGCTGGGCTGCGAAATGGCCAGGAGAGGAGAGTGCAGCAAGTGGATACTTGAAGCCAAGGCCGTAGGAGTCAACATTGGGGGGGACCAAATCTTCCAGGGGGTCCCCCCCCCCCAGAAAAAAAATCTAAATTTGAAAACTAATTTCCTGCCAAAATATGAAAAAAATTCACTAACACATGGGATGGACTTTTCATATATTTTTTACAATAATGTCTAATAGTGTATTGTATTACATTGCTCTGTTTTTTGTTACCTTTTCTTGTTTCATTGTATGTGAAGTATCGGAATGACGGCAGGAAACCTCTTGACGGGTAGCACACTTTTTATTAAACCTTGACTTGTCACGATACAACGTGCTGTCACTATTCCTCACACTACACACACTTCACTGACACGTGTGGTCACTACCTCTCCCACTACACACTCCACTGACACGTGTAGTGACTATGGCTCACGCTGCATGCTCACATTGCATGCTCACACTACACTCCAGCCCCGTAACGTCCGTGGAGCCTACAGACCCACCCCAGCTTGGGCGTGGGTCACAACCTCTGGGTCCCAAGAGCCGGCCCTCACACGGACGTTCGGCCCCGGGTCCCAGGGTCCCGCCTCTGGGTCACACAGAGCCCCGGTCCTTACAAGGACAGCGGGACTAGGTGCCGCAGGGCCCTATCTCTTTTTTTTGCCGTCTTCAGTCTTCGCTGGTCACCAACTCCCCGAGCGCCCGCGCGCACCGCCTTATATAGCCCTCTTGCGGACCGCGATGTGAGCACCCACTAGTCGACCAATCACGGCGCGCTGTTCCTACGATCCGTTTTCCCAGCGCGTGTTACCACTCCACAACCAATCGCCCCGCGCTGCCACACGATCACTCCCTGTCAGCGCGCGTCACCGACACACAGCCAATCACCACCACATAACCCATGACCCCGCGCTGCCCTGTGATCCCTCACCGTCAGCGCGCGTCACCGGCACACAGCCAATCACCACGCGCTGCCCCACGATCCCCACTGTCAGCGCGTATCACCACTACATCTGTAATGGCAGAGATTAGGGATTAATAAAGTACAACCATAACCACAATCATATAAACAGAAATCTATGCATTGTTATATGAAGACAAATCTAAGATATTGTGGCCAAGGTTAAGCAAATTGTTGTATTTATTTACATAGCATCGCAATTATTTTTTTTTTATATACATTGTTTATAGCAATATATTGGGGGGGGGGGACATTTTGAGCATATTTGCATATTGGGGAGATGTGTCGCCCCAAAATATATTAAAATTACGGCCTTGCTTGAAACAATGTGTGGAAGTTTGATTGTTATCTCCTCCAAGCATGGCTTTCCTCAGGTAACTGCAGTTTCCTACCACATGCAAAATATTGTCAAAATTAGTCTTAGGACTTACAGAGGTTTTTTTTTCTCTACAGCATCATCTTCACCATTGTCATCATCAGCATTATCTTTATCAGTCATTATCAGCGGTAGCAAAAGCAAAATCAGCAACAACGGTTGCAACAGCAACGCCATTGTCATTATCGCCTTCATCATCATTCTTGCCTTATCTACTTTTGTCATCACAGTCTTCTTGTTCATGCACACGAGTCCCTCAATTCTGCCACTAGTCGCAAGGTTCAGTGCGTAAAAATGTGCTCTCATCTTTGTTTGTGTGTGAAAATTCTACAGAAATCTTGTTGATTGGAGGTTTCAAGCACACGAACCATGGCAGCACTCCACACACAAGCCATGCCACACACAGAGTGATTGACATCCTCCTTAGGCAACCCCAATTGTGGATGAGTAGCTGATGATTGGCATTGTTTTTTTTCTTTCGTGCAGAATCGGCTACACTTGAATTAATGCAAAGACGGGCGTCATTCAATCTATATTGAAACCTCATTTCTTTAGAACCTTTTGTGTTTAGATTGTTGTCCTTCCACCGCACCTCCGATTGGCACGCTTGGCTACATAAGGTGCGAAATAAATTCAACATATGTACATACATCGAGCCAAAAAGTGACTGATGACGGCCAAAAGTTCTGCACGAATCAGGTCCACTTTATTAAAGGGCCTCCATGAGCTGGGAAGCCAAAGTATAGAACGGACCGAGTATTAGTACAGCGATAAGAGAACCTTCATCTGAATGCCTCTGCAGGGCCACAGTTGGAGTGGGGGGGGGGTGACGCTGAACAGATGATATGGCCACATACGTGCTGGGCTGCATTTTCAAGTAAATATTACTTTGGTTGTTATTAGAAATGGTTCCATAAAGTTTCCGCACCAGCAGATGGAAAGGCAGTTGTGCCTCTTGCTCCAAGGTAATGAGTTTGTTTCATGTCAAACCTGGCATTTAGGAGCAAAGTTAAATATTCGCTGTAAATAAAGAAAATCATGGCCGTTGCATTTACACTCGTAACATGTACCAATGTAAAATGTTTTCTATGTCCTCCTGACATCTAGTTATTAAGTAGCGTATTTTTGTTGTAAATAATTTTGTACCTTGGTATTATTTAAGATATAATGTCAACGGAATTGCATTTTTTAATGCAAATTATACAATTCAAATATGAATGTTTCATGATAGGGCTTTAAAATAAGAATATTTAAATCTCAAAAGAGTTCTGTTATCGTGCAAGGAACGATGGTAATATTTTGCAGTACTCATTAGGCGATGAAAGCATCATCGCCACAGAGTCCAATCTATTTTAAGTAAATTGGTTTAAAGATTCCACGGTGGTATTCTGAAAAAAAAAATTACCAACATTTTCAAAATTTCCTTCACAGCAGTGCTGCAATATGTTTTAAATTACAGTGTTTCATTGCTTTGCTTTCAATCGCCTGAACCACTGCTGGGGTTTAGAGAATGAATTCGGTTATTGCTGCAGCAAAGCGGGTAACCCTGCAGCAAGGCGTTCCGGCCCAGAAAACCGAGGTTATGAATTTAAATAGGGGCCTAACAACGCATCGCTTCAATTGCTAACATTGAGCCTAAAGCTAAAAAAACAATGGCTTAGAATCGTATGTAGAGTTGTACGTAGAGGATTAACGTCACGTGAGGCTGCTATATTCCTCGTGTAAAAAATATGATGTAATCAATTCACAATCCTGAATCACATTAATTGAATCGCTGAGATAAAAAAAGGAAGTGTGTGTGTGGAGGGAGGGCGGGTGATGTGAACCATATTCACTTTAAGATGTTTTTTGTTCATGTTTTTGTTTTTTGTTTGTTGCGGTTGCACCCGATTCAAGAGCTGAATTGCTCACAGGGCTATACCTAATAAATGAACTTGAATTTGAATTATTTTCTTTCGTTAAGACTTCTCATCTCTGTGTGGCTGATCAATACATTCACTGTACGAGAAGCAGGAAAGAAACCACATCTTCCGCACTTTCTTTTCCTCAACACTGCACGATTGCCTCTGCAGTTGTGCGCATTCAACATGTTTATCCTAAAGAACCCCTGGGTCCAGAAATGAAGTTGGACAAAATACATTTTTACTAAGTAAACAAACTATGTGAACATCTGTGACTAATGACTACAGAATATAATTAATCCCAAAGTGGTTTCCCTGGATCCCTTTAGATATTATTTAAATTTTCTCACAAAAATCTATGCACGGATAGTAACGGAGGTAAGAGAGCAGATTTTCAATTCACAAAGGTTGTGACGTTAACCCATCTTCCTATAAAGCTTCACCTTCTTGTTGGGCTGGTGACATTGCTACTGACTGCAGAGGTTCCGGATTGGGAGCCGGGAAGCAGCCCTGGTTAATACTGCGTGTGTATTAAATATATATATATAGCATGCGCCGTCTGCTTCACAGTAAACATTCAAAAACCCATGCCGTTATTCGAAAAAAAATCGGCCATGTGTGCTAGAGTCACGGTATAAATTTGCCAAATTTTAAAGATGACCTGCTATTTTAAATAAAAACTCAATGATATCGCCCCCTGTGGAATTACTAGACTATACGTTCGTCGGTGATACACAGCGCCTTTGTGATAGCTTTGCGCTATCAAATTTGCACAAATACTAAATCCACTCACGATTTCATTTTATTTGATGCATCTTAATACAGAGTCCATGCACCATTATTTCCTCCGATGCAACAGCCATATCACGCCATGGAGCGACACCTCGCAAACTGTTCTTGATAGCTCTTCTGCAACGTAAACTCCAATCAGTAGACTGTGCCTGAGTGCAGCTCACTCAACAGACGGTGGAGTAGCCACATGCTCGGTCCTTACCTGTATGGGAAAAGTGCGCTGAATTGACCAACACACAAATCAAGAATATGACTCGTAATTAACCACACACCACAATTAACCAAATTTTCATCTGTGTATGTGTGTATATACGAACACATATAGGCAATCGTAGCACTAAATGAGATGCGACGGTGGAAAGATGTTAACTACCTCGCCTGATATACAGGAGGTCGTCGGTTCGATCCCGACCCTGACACCTGCTGTATATTTGGAGTTTGCATGTTCTCCCCGTGGTCACATAGAGATTTTTTCTTCAGGTCCTCTGGTTTTTCCCTCGAGATTTTGAAACATGCGTTTGGAGAATTTGGCTGCTATAAATGTGATGGACGAAGAAGAGCAAAAAATAAATGGACCGAGCATTGCAGCGATTTGTGTAGGGATATGGATCAAGAGAATAAAGAGCTGCTAGATGAACTAGAACATATATTTCCACCACCGAGGGATGATGAACAAAAAATTATTGTACGAAGAAATGTAAAAGGCAATAATACAGCTGGAAAAAAAAGTTCACGAGTGGATGTCATAAGCGAAGAAATGATAAAAGCTGGAGAGAATGAACTTATAAAATAAATCTATGAGTTATGCAAACAAGTATGCAGAGAAGGGGAATAGCAGAAGAGTGGACAAAATCCGTAATTTAGATGATACCCAAAAAAGGAGATCTGACCAATTGTAAAGATGACAGAACCATCGAATTAATGAATCACGTGGGGAAGATACGCATGATAGTCCTATTACATCTATTAAAAGCACAGACTGAGGATTTCGATTTAAAGCTTTCGTGACTGCAGGGATTCATCTTGTGGCCGAAACGTCGTGAGAATTATTTTATTATGATTTATTTTTATTATTTTATTATTTCCATTCTACGTGACTTTACCGAAAGAACCAAGAAGACTGAGGATTATTTGGCGAATGAACGGCAGGGTTGAGGAAAGATAGGAACACAGTACAACAAATCTTGATGTTAAGGCTTATAGCAGAGACATTAAATATAAATAAGAGGCTGGTTTACAACTATTCCATAGATTTCCAGAATGCATCTAAATCGACTAAGCAAAATATAACTTGGGAAACATTAGGCTCGTAAGGAGTAGGAAATACTGATACAGATCCTGCAATATATAGGTAGTCAGCAGTAAAGTTTGGACAGGAAATAGGAGAATGGTTCCCAACAACAATGGGTATAGGTTAGGGAGATTGGCTATCACTAAACAAGTTCGTCACCTAATTCGAAACAGTGATGTGTGCCATGCAGGACAGTGGCAAAGGAATATCTATGCAAGGAGAAAACATAAATAACCTGACATTCGTGGACGGCATAGATCTGATGGAAGAATGTTGCAGGAAAATATGCATATGCTGAATAAGTCAGTTAAGGTTGTAGGACTGAGGATTCATGTGGAAAATACAAAGCCGATGGTGTTTGGAAGGGATGCCATTGAGAAGTATAATAGAAAGCAGCAAGACTGTGAATGTAAAGGAATTTGTATACTTGAGAAGTCTACTGGCATGTGACAACCACTGCACGAAAGACATAAGAGTGAGGATTGCAAAGGCAAATGGAGTAATGGCAGGATTCAATAGCATCTGGAGATGGCATCTACACTATGGGAACCTCTTTTGTTTGTATTATGACTGCAGGTATTGCGGTCTATGCAAACATGACTCCTCGTAAAAAGGTGTCAGTTTTGTTGCCAGATAGAAGGGTAAAAAAACAATTATCAGCATCTGGAGAAGTAGACAAATCAGCTACAAGACTAAACTGAATATCTTAAGAACGTGTGTGTTCAGTACAGCTTTGTATGCCCGTGAGACTTGGACATTAAGAGGGACTGACATAGATCATATATTTTCACTCGAAATGTTTTTGCTGGACCAACGTAGAAGTAAGAAAAATACCTGATGTTGCAGGCAGTGATGAGAAGCAAACATCCACTATTTGGATACATATGTAGGATGGACAACAATAGGAACATTAAAAGTGGTGTTGTTTGGAAAATGTTAAGGAAAAGGAAAGAGAGGAAGACCTAACAGAGAATGGCTTGGCGACGACGACATAAGAGATTGGTGCCAGAAAGACGTGGCACTACTTTAGCATATTGGCACAAGATAAAGGAAAGTGGAAACAAATGATGAAAAATGCAGTGGACACTTATGGTCTATCTGCCCACGAATCGTGGTGATGATGATGATGATGATACATTTTCAATGTGATAAGCGACTATGTTGAGCAATCATTTGTGACCAGGTCGCTTCTGAAAAAAAGAGCGATGTAGCTCAGTGGGCCTTACGTGGTGAAATAAAAATAGTTTATCGTTTATTTTAAATACATACAAAAAATCGGGAACAGTTGATTCAACAATCAATTATCGCGAACAAGTTCTTCATTTCTGCTCTCCTGTTATTGAAAATAATGTTTCAACATCAGAGATGTTGGCCGGAGTTAAAGCATCAACTGGATTAACACTTTTGTGGTCATTACGTGCGTACGCTCTGCTTGCAGCCATTACACCCATTTGTAAACGTTGCCATGTTTCTACCAAATTCCTTTTATAATAAATATCACTTGTGTTTCTTACATACCGAGATGACATAAAACGTGCAAAGGCTCACTGCTTTCCTTACTTGCAGTTGTGCAAGAGAGCCACCATATTTGATCACATGGTACTTCTGCCATGTATCTTCTTGGTTCTTTCGGTAAAGTCACGTAGAAGGGAAGTAATAAAATAATAAAAATAATAAATAATAAAATAATTCTCGCGACGTTTAGGACGGCTGGCCGAAACGTCGCGAGAATTATTTTATTATGTTTTTATTATTTTATTACTTCCCTTCTACGCGACTTTACCGAAAGAACCAAGAAGATGAATCCCTGCAGTCACGAAAGCTTTAAATCGAAATCTGCCATGTAGTTGCAAAATATAGCAGAAAATATGTATTTTGCAAGTGCACCAGTCTTATGCCCCATTCACGACACAAATATATCAGAAGTCTCTTTGCTTTTTGAAATACTCTCGTATAAAACTATCAACGAAACAGAACATAGAGCACAACTGAACTTAACACATGCAATACTGAAATCAAATTCATCATCAGCCTTGATAAATTCACCATTGGATACAGGCTTCCCCGAAACCGTGACCATCTCTCACAATCTTGCGATGCAATCATCCATCCAGCACCTGCACACGAGGTGGTGTCATTGATCAAAATTCCCAGACGATGTCTTCTGGTATGCGTTGCGTCCCTTGGCTGCCACACCATCATTTTCTTGACAATCAGCCATCATCCCTTCTACTGGCATGTCCTGCCCAAGTCCACTTAATTTTCTGAACATTACGAATGATCTTCTTGGTTCTTTCGGTAAAGTCACGTAGAAGGGAAGTAATAAAATAATAAAAATAAAACATAATAAAATAATTCTCACGACGTTTCGGCTACAACGCAAGCAGCCGTCTTCTTGCGTTGTAGCCGAAACGTCGTGAGAATTATTTTATTTTATTATGTTTTATTTTTATTATTTTATTACTTCCCTTCTACGTGACTTTACCGAAAGAACCAAGAAGATGAATCCCTGCAGTCACGAAAGCTTTAAATAAAAATCACGAATGATGTCATTAACCCTGCTTATCTTCTCCCATCCATGCGTTCCTCCTTCTGTCTCTCAACGTAATTCCCGGTGTGCATCTCTACCATGCTTGTTTGTCCACTTGTCATGTCTTTGAAACAACTTTATATTCTGATAAAGGTTGCCCTGTATGAAAACTGAAATGGGTAATCTGACTTAAGCCGGACAAGATAAAAACAAGTGGATGTGTCTGATATGTTTCATTGTGTATGCATCATTCCCTTGCGGTCGGTGGAGGTATTCTCAAGGTCACGACTCAAATTATGGGAACAATATGAGAAACTTCCAAGCTTCAAACTTAAAAGGACCAATTTTCACGGCACTGAATGACACAAGGGAAGACTTAGGGCATCGTCCCAAACAATCAGAAGCGCACGTTACAGTGAAAATAAATAAAATTTGTAATAATTCACACTCCTGCAGATTACAGACTTTGCCATTTCACAGTGAAATGCTGCAAAAAATACAAAGACAAGATGCGGCAATTTAATAAAAACAAATCTATATATAAGTTAAAGACTGGTGCAAATTCTAGCAATACAATTACAGTAGCCTAAGGTAATTATGTTAAATTTATCACGATACAAGCAAACATCGGACTGCGGCAATTTAACATCAGCGGAATTTTTTAATGGATTTTGAAAATGTCATGTGCATTTTGCTATAACATGTTATTGATCTAGTCGAAGAGTGCTTTTAAATTGAGCCATAAAGAGAGCATAGTTTCTAAACTTTATAGCATCGTATTTTAAATCTGGCGTCATACCCCCAATGGGCATCATATTGTGTTTGCTACATGATCACAACACACACTTGAATACCATAAAAAAATGTTACTTGCAATACCACTCTAACTTCTATCATAAAGGGGAAGGATGATAATTGGCAGTATTGCTGAGCATTTCTGAGGCCTTTGGAGACAAGCAACAACTATGCCCAAAATAACAATCATTGGGTCAGAGGACGCTGACCTTGTAGATGTCGTGTAGGTTCAGAGGTCATAAGTAGTAGCCACACAACGAGTGGCTGGATGTCATCATAATTTCATGTCCATAATATCAATATAGTCAGGCCAGTGATAAGCATGTGGGCACAGGCCCTCACACAGCTTCAGTGACAGTGCTTAAATCATCAGCTTTAAGAGTCGTGGCTCCTCTTGAGCAGATGAAGCATCGTCTTGTTCTCCGCAGGAACGGCTCATGTTCTGGGCCTGGCAAAGATAGTCCATCTTATTGATACCTGTGTAATACGAGAGTTCACGGCCGATCGCCGATCGGTGAAGAGCGTGGAGCTGTCCAGCTGTAAAGAATTATTAATAATAAAGAAGACACAAGTTATAGATCGTCGTCGCAGTGGTTTATTACACTTGTGTAGTGAGATAGAATTGGTCACTACATAGCATAGCGCTGGTTGCTGGCAGAGAAGGGGATCTGCAGTTGCAGCAGCCCTGTCTGACAGCAGGTCACGTGATAAACCAGAGAGGGATGTAGGGGAAATGTTACAGAGGGGGCACGTGAGGGAAGCCTGAGAACCCGCTAGCATGTTCTAGAAAGGGGTCGTGGCTGGGGCAAAGCGAAGCCACGCTGGGAGGATAAAAGGGGACCCCGAGTGGGTGCTCGGGGCTGTTGCCTGGAGTGGGATCCCCTCGTCGTGCTGCTGGAGTCTTCGCTGCTGTCCACGTCTTCACCTGCTCGGTGTCGCCAGTCGGGCAGTCTGCCAGCTGTCCTGACTGGGAGCTGTAGTTACTCTGTGTGGACTGTGAAGGCTGTTAATAGATAGAGTGCCTCCTACTCTTAGTGTCTCCGAGTCAGTCACTACACTTGCACTACCGCAGCTAACACCCGTACGGAATGCGGTCCCGGCATCACCAGGTTGGACGAGCTTTTATTGAGCCTGTTGGAAAATGTTCTGCTACTCGCTGTCCAGTCTTAATAGCTGCCGATGTCAAATTTTGATTTTAAGCTTTCGTGACTGCAGGGATTCATCTTCTTGGTTCTTTCGGTAAAGTCACGTAGAAGAGAAATAATAAAATAATAAAAATAAAACATAATAAAATACAATTCTCACGACGTTTCGGCCACAACGCAAGCAGCCGTCCTCAGGTGAAGAACAGGTCTGTCGGAAAGACAGCGTCTGAATGAACACCACCAAGCTTGGCAGCGTATATTTAAGCTGGGTTAGAGGAGGAAACTGGTGATGTTGCTTGTAGTCGTGCATTCCCTCTGTCAAGAAAGTGTACTGAGTGATTTTGAGTTGGGAACACATCACGCTTCAGTCAGGGATTACCTTCCAAAAGAAGTGACTCATGGAGAGTGGTGATTTTGTGCAAGTTTGTCTTGCTCACAACATAAAAAGGGGACCATGTGGATTGCACAACCTATTGAGTCATCTCCCTTCTTAAGGTAATGGCAAAGATCCTTGCAACGATTATCCAATAGCATTTGTAAGGCATGCTGAGGAGAAGCTTGTGGAACCCCATGTGGGTGCATCCAGATACGGTACTGCATGGATGCCACATTCTCTGTCCATGTGCTACAGAGGAGGTGAACATAATTTCAAAAGGACATACACCTTTCCTTAATTAACCTGATCATTGCTTAAGAAACCATTGATAGGCCAGAACTTTGGGTTGTTCTTTATACTTTTGGAATCCTTTAGCGCTTGCTCATGATCATCAAAGACTTTCATGATTAATGACAGGCTCAGGAAAAGCTTTGTGGCAAACAAAAACATACTCTGATCATATATGCATTGTCCTTGAAACTGATTGGGTTTCAGTTTTGTTGCCAGAAAAAAAGGGGAAAAAACTAATCTTATATTTTGCTACTGGCAAAGTAGGTCCCATGATGTAGATGCTGACCCCGAGCTCTCATTACTTTGATAATACAATGCCTTTGGGCTGTATGCCTTTTAGCATCCTCTGTTCTAACACCGTTTGAGACAAGGCTCAAAAGAAAGCTGTCTCTGGTGTGGACCAATCAGTTTCAAGGACAATGCATATATGATCAGAGTATTTTTTTGTTTGTATTCTGACCACAAATATTGTGGTTAATACAGACATGATTCCTCGTAAAAAGGTTTCAGTTTTGTTGCAAGAAAAAAGGGGAAAAAACAATTCTTATATTTTGGTACTGGCAAAGGAGGTCCCATGATGCAGATACATTGACTCATACGACCACCTAGCAATCAAAAATGCCGTAAAACACAAATAACACAATCAGGATTCAACAGGCTTCCCCGCAGAAAGAAAAATCTAAAGCACTACATCTAAAAATCTAAACGTCACGAAAGAAAGTTTAAATAAATGTTATGATGATGCTACGTTACGTGCTAGCTAGTTTAACTTCAGTTAGCTAACTGGCCCTCCGATCACGCCACACGAAAAATGCTGACGTAGGCGGCTAGGCCAGCTAGAAGGCTCCGGCGTTTCAAAGAATACGCCCAATATGGCAAACTCGAAATTTTATTGGTTAAAGAATATGACAATCAACAACATCGTCCCCATTTGCTTCAACAGCAGAGGGGATTCACTCGACATTCTGAAGGCATCAGGGTAGATTTTTCACCCGGAGAGGCGGAGACAGCACAGGTGGAAAATCTGATTGGATTAAAGCTCTAATTTATGAGCTGCACTGGAAGCAGCACAACTGCAGGAGAGAGTAGCAATGAAATGACGTCAATACACTGATGGGAACGAACTTTGAAAAATACATATAGCATTAATGAAAATATATATTAAGTCATAAAAAAAATCTGATTCTGACAATCTCTAGGCCAGCAGAGAAGGCCTTGCTGAGCCCTGACGGCCCGCCTCTGGATCTCATAGTTTGACGATCATTCCATAGCTTTACCAACAGACTTTCCATCTGGAACAGATGCAACGGACGGGTTAAATGGTGCCCGGGTGTGGCAAAGGCATGGATCCCTCTTGATTAAGGAAGTTGCACTCAAGACAGTTTTTAGATAATCCAGCAACAAACAGCACTGTGACATTAACAAGGAGCAGCTATAGGTGAGGAAAGAGACTGAAGGCACAAAGTTTAGTTTTATCAACATGAAAGTGCTGGTCAGGGATTTTTCACCAAGGCAATGGAAGTACAGTATATTGAGAACAGAGCCAATGATACAGACTTGAGAGGCATCATAGCAGAGGCGTTGGATAGCTGAAGGGAAAAAATCCCAATAGGCCATTTAAATTTGGGGTGAAAGGTATTATCGCCACGGAAAGGGAAGGAAGAGGAGAGTTAAAGGCCATAATGCAGTTTATATTTCCAAACCCTAGGCCTCCTTTGCAACAGCCTTATCTAAAGGAGCTCCCACACATTTTTATTTAGTTTCACCAAAGCACCATAGCTAATAGAGGAAGTCAAATTCATTTGACCTTTCCATGGGCAGAATACATTGATGAGCTCAAATTTACTGGGAGCAGAAAACAATTCATCTTGGATCTATGGTTGCCGATAAGTTACTGTATCTGCAAAGGAGGAACACAAGACGGTTTGAGCATATACGCAAGATTTTCGTGTGTATATCTGAGTACATATTATATAGTTATATCATAAAGCATTCTGCAAAAAAAAACGAACTCCATTATAAAATGCAATATTTACAGTAATCCTACCGATGGTAGCTCTCAGTGCACTGGTAGCAAGAGCTGCGAGATACCGTGGCTTATGTTTCTGCACCTGCAATGAGATTAAGCAAGACAGCAAATTAAACATGCTGTTTGCTCGTGGGCGATGCGCACCGATCCCTTCTCGCTCGTCACTACACCCACACACGCACCCACGAGCCCCTTGCAATGAGGAGAGCACGCCACGCCGACGTTAGTTCAGCATTTAACTTTATCAACTGTGGCATTAGATGAAAAATGCAGCATTGATTTCAGCTCACCATAATTTTTCTCGACAATTCCATAAAATCAACTCGTTTAGTGTGCCAGTGAGTAATGCAAACAAGAATGGATTAGCTTGTGTGTGTGTGTGAGATCATTTCCCCAAGGAAGCTAGTAGAAGCAAGCTAGATCCCTCCCCCCCCAGATCCCCATGCCAATGAATGTAAGGCTCCCTTTGGGAACAGCTGTTGGGCTGGTAATGATTTGGGAGGTCATAGAAGAGAAGATGGGATATAGCAAGCTTAGCTAGGTGAGCAAGGTGCTCAGATTGTGGATGTACAATTGGATAAAATTAATATTGTGAACTCACTAGATAGGTATACATCTTGAGCGTGCAAGCACTGGGCGTTAATGGTAAGGTGCAATGTGACAAAGCGAGCAAGACTGAGTGGGAATGTATTCACCCGTCGTGGCAGAGGAAAGCGTGCATCTGGCTCAAATCCCAATAATGAAAACACAAAGCAGTTGACTCTCAATTATCCATGTTGCGGATTATGCGTATTGTGGATTACTCGTGAACCATAAAGTATCTTTGCTCAGGCACTGGCATCATTATTAGCTGCTCCTCGCTTGCTGCGGGTCAGTGATCAGTCCCCACGTGACTGCAAACGTGCCGGCAAGAAAACATTGATTACTTTAAGAAGCAACAAAAACAGACGGCACATTGCATGGTTACTAAACAATACATCCATTTATATAGCAACATTGCAATATGGTAAGCCTTCTTGGTTCTTTCGGTAAAGTCACGTAGAAGCGAAGTAATAAAATAATAAAAATAAAACATAATAAAATACAATTCTCACGACGTTTCGGCCACAACGCAAGCAGCCGTCCTCAGGTGACGAACAGGTCAGACGCTGTTTTTCCGACAAACCTGTTCTTCACCTGAGGACGGCTGCTTGCGTTGTGGCCGAAACGTCGTGGGAATTGTATTTTATAATGTTTTATTTTTATTATTTTATTATTATTTCCCTTCTACGTGACTTTACCGAAAGAACCAAGAAGATGAATCCCTATAGTCACGAAAGCTTTAAATCAAAATTTTAAGCCTTATCTGTGTTTTCTTTTACCCCTCCTCATCTATATCTATATCTTCAGCTTTGTTTGGCTCTGGAGGCTTGTTCTAAAGGATTCCAAATTCAATAACTGTCAATATGTTGTGGAAGTGTTGGTAGCACAAGAGTGCAACATCAGTGTGGTGCGCATGCCAGAAGTTCCTGCACCTGGCATGGAACACTGCAAGCAATGCCGCACAAAGTGTTTGAATCCTCAAGGCCCCGTGAGTCCCATGGCTCCTGCAGGATTTACAACGGGGCCCAGGGCTGGCTCTTGAGTTTGACCAACACGGCTTCTCTGAAGAGTGCCTGCAGGTTACAGGAGTGTTAACCATGCATACATCTGCTCTACCGTGAGTTTATTTCTGCCCATCAGTACGCAGCATGCGGCAGCTGATAAAGCATGTATTTTACAACGTGTTGCAGCTAATGACGCATTAAATTATTTTTTTCCCGCAACGGCCACAAAAAACCAGAGGCGGTTTTAGGATTTTTGGGGTCATCGTTGGGAACGACCGTAGAATACTTCAATCATTGCTGATGTACGTTTTTTTTATAGCCCTTTGTCCATCCGGCCATTTGGTTTGTTTCAGCATATTTGGCCGCACTGTTCAGGGTGAGTGAAGGAGGGGGTGGGGGACCTAGGACCAGTCCTGCTATCGCTCACCCACTGATGTTAGCCACGGCCAGCAATCAAACTCAGGCTGCCAGATTTATGGCTCAGTGTGTATGGCTGCTAAACCGCTCCACACTGACGCACCGAAAAACAATGCTGCATGTGCCACATGTACATTAACTGCCTCTGCAACGGCATTGTCAATCAAACACTAATAAGTGAGGAGTCTGCTTTGCTTATCGCTCAGCAACCTATGGGCTGCAGCAAGCTTTAATGATTCCGGAGACACTCACTGCATCTAACCTTTGCCCTCTTGACCTAAAAACAGTGTGGGGATTCTTTTTCTTTGCTAAGACGTTGCTATGCCAGATGTCAACAGTCAAGAGTGATGTCCTGCTCAAACGAGCTTACATCGCTGCGCCAGTTGTGTATGTTCTACATTTTTATTGCAAAGGCAAGCCTGTCCATAGGTCAACCACTATTTACTTCCCAACAAAGTGGTACTCATTTTAATGATGTCAGACGGATGCACGTGTCAACCCCACCAGAATTTGAACTTGCAACCTTTCTATTGCAAGCCGCTCACTCTACCTGCCCCTTGACCTCTTGACCTATAACATAACCGACAGTGTTTTTTTGTTTGTATAATTTTGCAAACATGTTATGTCGGATGCATTTCACCACCCATTAAGAGAGAGCCCAGTGGCATGCGACTGTGGAAATCCTGTGCAGACCCTGGGGGAGCACGCTGTGAACCTCGGTTAAACTCGGCGGAGGCGCTAAAGACATCCAATCAGCTTCTCACGAGGCTGCGCTTTGGCTGGATCTGAATGTGGATTTATGAGTTTCCTACACAAAGCCAAACACAAGAATACAATATTTAAAATAAGACTTAAAACATGTTTTCAAATATATACGCAAATGCTTTTCTTTCTATATAAGGAAGGTGTAAAGAAACCAAGCCACATGAAGGAGCAGGATCATTCTTTCCCAGCACTGGCAGCTGCTGGATATGAGGAAAAAACGCGAGATGGTTCCACAAATGCGAGACAAAGCACCCACACTGGCGGCACACTCCGCAATGTGCAAGTGCATTCTTGATCATCACTTCTATGCAATGCTAATTATCCCTCTTCATGTTATTATTTGCGAAATATAATACTATAATCGTAATCACACCTGCGCATTACAGCAAGGGCTAGTGGACCGCAAAACCCCGCACTGGGATTGCCTCTCGCGTGGAACGGAGCCATCACAACTCAAGACCATTAATCTAGAGCAGCTCATGGCGAAATAATGCAGAGCCAAAGCCGTATATTACATCCGACCATTGGCCGGTTGCTTTGGCAAAATTATTGGCAGACCTCAAACGTGGCCTCTTAGCCACTCGCAAGGCTGGAGCCCCTCACCGTCTCCTCGGGGCCGTGAGCCGCCGAGAGGCCCTGAGTGACGAAATGCAATCTCATGCATGAGTGGTTGCCGGCTCTCCGAGTGGTACAGGCTCGCTGTGCCACGTCGCACTCGCATAACCCTTTGCTGCTCAGACCTTTGCATCGTAAACATGGCTCCTGCTGAGTGGCGACCGCAATATTTCCTTGACGTCCATTCGGCATTCAAGCTTCATGCAAAAAGGTACAAAATTAAAGACCTTAAATTGACGGTGCATTTCTTTCTTTCTTTATTATTTTGTCCTGTCGCAATGCCACGGGGGACATTGGGACGGCCTACAAACAGGCCTCAGTGTGGGCTCCTTTTGGGTGTCTAGGCAGCAGGATGTGAGCGAAGACTGCAGAGTTCGTTGGGCACGAAAGCCTTAATCCTGCAGAGGGTGGGAACGAGATTAGAGACCGCTGTATGTTAATCGCAGAGAGGCCTCGGGGGCTGCCACCGTTCCCGTGAGTCGAGCTCAATTGATGTAAATGCATAAAGAGACCTCAAAAATGTTTTTGAGGAATTCGCACACATATGTTTTCAAGTACAGTACTACCTATGGTACGATTGATACTGCATTAGAGTTTGCAAAAAAAAAGAGCAATTCCAACCCTGAGTTTACATCTTCGTTATTTTTTGTTACAGATTCACAATTAATAACATTACACGTAACATTACACGTAACATTACACGTAACATTACACGTGATTACTGAATTCCAGCATCGTCACTTAAAAATATAAATGGAGTCGCAGCAATAAGAGAGTGATGTATTGGAGTCCTTGGTAATGTCTCTGTAATGTTACCGCAAATTACTGTCAGTACATCAAGCAGCTTAGACAGTTTAATAAATAAGAACTTTAATTTTGAGCTTTTAATCACAGTCTGGAAGCTGAATTGCTAAATAACCTGACACCTTACCTTACAGCCCTTTTCTCTTTGGTTCTTTCGGTAAAGTCACGTAGAAATAAAATAAATTAAATAATAGAATACGACGCTTCGATTGCAACACAAGCAACCGTCATCAGGTCGAACTACATTTGAGAGAGAGACAAAACACAGACACGGAGACACACAGACAGACACACAAGCAGAGAGAGAGAGAGAGACAACACAAAGACACACATACGTGACTTTGCCGAAAGAACCAAAGAGTAATTCCTGCAGTCACGAAAGCTTCACATCAAGTTTACAGCCCTTTATCAATCCACTTCTGGAATGAAGACTTCTCCAGACTTTGTGGGTCATGGGGGTTCATCTCGCTGGTCAGTGTGGATTGGTGAAGTGGGCGGGGGAGGGGAGGGAGGGTCACAGGACCACTTCGAATATCACTCACCAGTGACGTTCACCCCAGCTGGAAATCAAACTCAGGTCACTGGGTGCATCGTGCAGTGCGCAAATCACTGCTCTCCACCCTATTCCAGGCTCAATCGTACATCTTGAACATTTCAGCAATTGCATGGCTCTCACAAGTCGGCGTAATTGCTCTTACTTTGCACGCTTGCCATCATGACCTTGCTTTGCTTTATTATTTTATTTTATCACAGCAGATATTGAACACCTCTTAATAATCGCAGCTAAGGAATGCAAAGGTAGAGGTACAAAATTCAATGCCATTGTTGACAACAAAAATAAATCATCTGTTAACACCTCGTTACCAAGTACATCGCTGAAAAGCGTTATAGTGCAAGTCTACAACATTTAAACGAGCAGACCCTCACTTCAAAGCTTGTAAAAAGCTACCAAGTTGAAACTCCTGCCAAAAACCTTCTCTGCTGAGAACTTGACCCTAAAGAACTGTGCATTCACCATGTACGATTCATGAAATAGGCGTCGTGCTTTAAAGCACGTACAACTAAATGGCAATCATACCACCCTACACTTCATGAAAGAGCAAAAACCAAAAACGTCGAAATGTTAAACTCCACCTGTAGATCATCGCTCGTGATCAAATGCATCACCTCACAAAAATACCAAAGCATTTGTGTCTTATTTTAATTCCCTTACAAAGAGAAACCACAATGGTTTTTTTTCTTAATTGGGTACAGATGGCAGTGTTTAAGTGGTAATTGTGCCACAGGTACAATCGAAGTGTCTGGAAGAAATAAGTGTCTGTGTTGTTCCAAGGTTATCATTTGTGCTTTCAGGGTCCCTAACTCTCTGCTCACAATCATTAAGGACCTTCATGATGGCGCAGAGCCATTCCTTGTCCACCTTGGGGTGCAACTGGGGTTCCCTCTGGCTTCTATATTATTTAACATACTAGTTTTAGGGGCTTTCCATGGCTGTACCAGAGGAATTTCCATCAGGTACAGATAACACATTCCTGCGGAGGGAGCTGGTAGGAACGTTGGGTTGCTCGGTCAATGGCCAGGGTCAACGGCGGCGTGGTGTATTCCGCAAATATTGCCGATTGTGAGGGTGGGCACAAGCCGGCGTGAGTAGGTTAAACGTTGAGTTTTATAAGGGCACCACGGGGTGACCAGCCACTCCCCTCCCAGCCCCACCCCACCCTTCCCACCCCCCACCCAGCCCCACCCTCCCCACCCAGCCCCTCCTCACCCTCCCCATCCAGCCCCTCCCCACCCTCCCCTCTCCACCCAGCCCCACCCCTCCCATTTTTGGATGCACCACAGGACAGGACGGACACAATAATCCCTTGAGGGCTGGTGGAACCAGGTGGTTCCTACCAGTATAATGGGAGCCTGACTGATGCCCATGTGCGGTCAAGGGATAGCTTCCTATTGGTTAAAAGAGGTGTGGACTCGAGTCATGTGACTTGGACTCGAGTCAGACTCGAGTCATGAATTTGATGACTTCAGACTCGACTTGGACTTGCATAACAATGACTTTGTCCCACCTCTGAGGTGTGGACTCGAGTCATGTGACTTGGACTCGAGTCAGACTCGAGTCATGAATTTGATGACTTCAGACTCGACTTGGACTTGCATAACAATGACTTTGTCCCACCTCTGGTAATTACTGCTCACTCTGAGGAGTTGGAGACTGCTGCCGAACCTGGAATGTGCCACTAAGAGGTGGAGCCCTATCAGCCCCACAAAAACAAACCACTTGCCTGGGTATTTTGTATCATAAAACACTCCACCCCCTGACTTCCCCATGAGTCATGAGGCAGTCGTGGAGAGAGTGGACGAGTTCCCATGCCTGGCCAGTGTTCACATGACTAGTTCCGATTTGGTAGCAGAGGTCTCACTCCGGATGTGTCGAGTGGCATTATATTTTCATCAGTTGTGTAACGGTGTGTGGGTGCCACCCTTGTCTGTTGCTCCGTATTAAGCTCCAGGTGTTATCGGCCACAGTATCTCCTACCTTCTCGATTCTTGTGAAAACCTATACCCATCTGAAGGAACATCTACGCCAGTGAGAAACATTCAGGCTGGTCTACCAACGATCCATCCTGGGGTTAACCAGCAGGCTGGATTGTGTGAGGGCCTCACAGATCCTTCAAGGATCTAGACGTAGTCCCAACGGGGTGCACCTCTGGAAGGCGAGCCTACGGTTGGCTGGACATATTTGGAGAAAACAATGTTACATTTCATCCCTCTGCATATCTCCCACCAACTTCAATACACTGAAATCTTGACTTCAAGCTTTCGTGACTCCAGGAATTTTACCGAAAGACCCAAAGAGTCTCAATACACTTATTACATATTTGAACGATCTCCTCTGTAAAATATAGAGCCATCACTTTTACAATATCCAATCACCCATTGAGAAGCCAGAATGTAAGAGGGTCATTATACATCAGTGGGGTATCTATTGTTGCTTCATTGTCTATTCCGTGCTTATATAAAGTGAATAAAGGATACAAATAACGTGAAGAATTTTTACGGAAATGAATTAGCACTTCAGCATGGCATATGTACAAACATGCATATTCTGAAGGCTGGATGAAAAAAAAACATCGAGTCTCTCCCATTCTACTGACCAAAATGTGCATTTAATTGTAATCCAACATTATTAATTACTGCAGTTTTAAAGTCATCAATTGGCCATAAGCAATTGTATTCTTTAGTTCTGCTCTTAATAGCGAATCATTATTAAAATGCTCACATCTATTTCTCAGCCACCGTGAAAGGCAAAGTGAAAGCCACAGTTCATTATTGAGATAATTTAATCGCTTGTTCAGACGAACTGAACGTAAGTGGCGAGGCAGATGTACATCTATTTTGTTTGGCAAAATCATTACGCGTACTATCGTTAGGCTGCCATGCCACTACCTCCCATCAGGCCACACACATCTGGTGTCATCCTCACAACTGACAGTTGATTGCCCACGACATGGATCTCTCCACCTTTTGTGATCTTTAGCGGCTCGCATGGAAAGCCCCACTCAACTATTTTATTATGCTAATAACGTACGGTTTATGTCAGCTGCCACCGAACGCTAAGTGTCCTCAGCATGGCAATTACTCTGCATCACATTGGTAATTTGGTTAAAGCCAGAGATGGCACATGGTGGAATTGGCAGGTTGTTCAGCAAGCGAGCTATTTTCTACTGGAACTAAACACTCAACACGACAATTTGCACAAATCCATTAATTATCAGCACTCTGTATGGATATTGGCAAGTTGCATTTTGACCTTTTAGATGGCTTTGTTAACATATTAAACTAATGAGACATCAAAACCAAAAAGCTAATGAAACAGCAATCATCTAATTCAATATTGTTTAATGCATGACTACAACAGATATTAAAACGTGCAAGGCTTTATAATACAAATAGTAATTCAATTAACTGTATGTAATGAGTTCCACTCTTTTTACTTTCCTTAACACAATACGAGGGTAATATAAATAATAAGAACACAAATAGTATTTTGTTTTATCCAGCTGTATGAATTCCACATGCATGTCAAACAATATCTCTTTTTGATGAAGGCCAGCCATCCAAAATATGTATATCTTTCATCAACAACAGGGAGGGGAGCAGCTTTACATATATTTCATTTAACACAAACACCAATCATCATATCATGGTCACTCCACTGCTGGATGAAGGCCTCCCCAAGCTGTCACTGTCTCACACAATGCTGTGATGAAGTCATCCATCCAGCCCCTGCCCGCGAGATGATTGCATTGTTCCGTATGGCCGGCCGTACTCTTGCGCATATCCCCTCCTCCCTTCCCTGCCGCTCCATCATTATTCTTTGCAATTGGCCGTCATTCCTTCTAGTTACCTGTCCTGCCAGAATCCATTTTTAAATGATGTGATTAAGCCCTCTTGTACTGGTAGGAACCTCCTGGTTACACCAGCCCACAGGGGATTATTGTGTCTGTCGTGCAGGGAGGGGCTGGGTGGGGAGGGGCTGGGTGGGGAGGGGAGGGTGGGGAGGGGCTGGGTGGGGAGGGGCTGGGTGGGGAGGGGAGGGGCTGGGTGGGGAGGGTGGGGCTGAGTGGGGGAGGGTGGGGTTGGGTGGGGAAGGGCTGGGTGGGGAGGATGGGGCTGGGTGGGGGTGGGGCTGGGTGGGGTGGGGCTGGGTGGGGAGGGGCTGGTCACCCCGTGATGCCCTTATAAAACTCAACGTTTAACCTACTCACGCCGGCTTGTGCCCGCCCTCACAGTCGGGCATATTTGCGGAATACACCACGCCGCCGTTGACCCTGGCCATTGACCGAGCAACCCAACGTTCCTACCTGCTCCCTCCGCAGGAATGTGTTTCTTTGCAATTGGCCATCATTCCTTCTAGTTACCTGTCCTGCCAAAATCAATTTTTAAATGATGTGATTAAGCCCTGCTTGTTTTCTCGAATCCATACATTCCTCTTTCTGTCCCACAAAAAAAAACAGAATGTAGCAACTCTTTGATAGGGAGATGCATTTAAGAAGTACATTTCCGTTTTTAATCATGATAATCGCATAAGCAGCACCACTACAAAATGCAATCAACACCTAACCTCAAAAACACATCCTTCAAAGACCATAAACAAATCTACCTACACGTCTCCCAAAACATTTTCAAAGTAACTAATAGAAAACTATAAGAGAAAGCTTCAAACAAAACTTGATGAAGGCCTTCAGAGAGTTTCCAGCATGCAGAGCTCATAAAGTGCAAACCAGCACCCTCTGATGTAGGAAGACGGTGCTTTATGTGTTTTGACAGCACCCATATCCGTTCCTCACATGCTAATTAATACATAGTACCCCGTTTCCTCATTCCCCTAGCGACTCCGACTCTTCTAGCACCTTGAAATTAATTGGCTTCATATTAGTCTGCCCATTCCTATTATATAATTGATTTCGCAACAATTGGCACACGTTCAACTGTGGCGAGTCTGAAAGAGTTCATTGTGCTGCGCAAAACATCCCCGGCAAACACAATCTGCTCATTCTTAATGCGGTTTAATCTCTACTACAAGGTTACAAACACATTCCTGCGGAGGGGGCTGGTAGGAACGTTGGGTTGCTCGGTCAATGGCCAGGGTCAACGGCGGTGTGGTGTATTCCGCAAATATGCCCGACTGTGAGGCAGAGGTCGCAAACGGGTTTTGATCCCTTACCCGTACCCGTACCCGGCCGCACCAGGGTCGCAGACGGGTACCCGTACCCGGCCGTACCCGTACCCTACCCGTACCCGGCTGGGTATCGGGTAGGGTACGGGTATCGGGTACCCGATTGCGACCTCTGGGATGAAGCCATGTTGCAGGCGCAGGTGGGTTGATTCTAGGAACTTGAATTGTGAGAAGAGACAAGACGTTGGGAAATGAGTGACAAACGGTTACTCACCTGTGACTCACGGCCTACCCGTACCCGTACCCGGCCGCACCAGGGTCGCAAACGGCTACCCGTACCCGTATCTGGCCGGGTACGGGTAGCCGGGTATCAGGTAGGGTACGAGTATCGGGTACCCGGTTGCGACCTCTGCTGTGAGGGCGGGCACAAGCCGGCGTGAGTAGGTTAAACGTTGAGTTTTATAAGGGCACCACGGGGTGACCAGCCCCTCCCCACCCCTCCCACCCCCCATCCAGCCCCTCCCCAACCTCCCCACCCAGCCCCTCCCCACCCTCCCCTCCCCACCCAGCCCCACCCTCCCCTCCCCACCCAGCCCATCCCTCTTCACCCAGCCCCTTCCTGCACGACGGACACAACAATCCCCTGTGGGCTGGTGTAACCAGGAGGTTCCTACCAGTATTAACACAA
This sequence comes from Lethenteron reissneri, assembly GCF_015708825.2. NCBI lineage: Eukaryota > Metazoa > Chordata > Hyperoartia > Petromyzontiformes > Petromyzontidae > Lethenteron > Lethenteron reissneri. The sequence goes on along the minus strand of NC_083798.1, from coordinate 13,994,400 downwards.
AATTATGTCTTATCTGTAATTTCTGTACCATATTAAAACAATAATTAATACTGTACAGCCCCTAAGCAAACTACTTACGTACAAATGAACACAACGGCTCAGGCATAACCTCGATGCCTGCTGCATGTGTGAACTGCGCCAAACATGCTTGTGGAACTCAATGCGAGGCTCTTAGAACGTGCACGCAATACAGGTGCATTTTGTTTTATTGTACAATGATTGTGTACTACAGTTTATATATTTATAGCGCCATTGTCAAGCGACTTGTAGATACAGGCTTCCCCCACACCGTGTCGGTTGTTTGACCATACTTCACCACGATGGTCACAGCAGGGTTGGTGAAATGGGAGGGGTGCCTCGAACTGGTTTAGATATCACACACCACTTAGGACTGTCTCAGATATCACTCACCACTGGTTTATATATCACTCACCACCTAGGACTGACTCAAATATCACTCACCACTGGTTTATATATCACTCACCACCTAGGGCTGACTCAAATATCACTCACCACTGGTTTATATATCACTCACCACTTAGGACTGTCTCAAATATCACTCACCAACGATATTAGCCAAAGCTAGGAAATCGAACTCAGGTCGCCGCATTCAAAGTCTCGTGTGCCCACCACTGCATCACCGCTCTCCTCTACCGCCTCCCAAATTCTTGATGATGTAAGGAGAGCATTGGCGACGATAATGTGTATCAGTGGAATTCACGTGCGAGCAAAAAAAAGGAATGTACGTACAGTACCGTGTACTGTTTGTGAACGTACACCGATTGTAATGACGACGTGCTTATGGAATGTTAATGAAATGTGCCCACGGATGGGTACGAGGATGCGCACGGAATGCAAATATCAATGCATTTGCCAAACTAGCTATTGATATTTAATTCCGGTCATATTTGAGCATTCGCTGCAATATCAATGAGAATTATATCAGGGACGTGATTTCATTATCTTTGCTTTCATTCGCAGTGGCACGCATGAGAGTTTATGCAAACAGAACACGCAATGCCACCCACTGGGCCGATAGCATGCGGGATGGGGGGGGGAATGGTCAGCCCCCCCCCCTTCTAAATTGTAAATTATTATAGCCAACTTCTTGGTTCTTTCGGTAAAGTCACGTAGAAGGGAAGTAAAAAAATAATAAAAATAAAACATAATAAAATAATTCAATAATTATTGAATTATTTTATTATGTTTTAAAAAGAAAGAACCAAGAAGATGAATCCCTGCAGTCACGAAAGCTTTAAATCGAAATATTATAGCCAAGTCAGTAAATGTTGGTCCAATGCAAACATAACGGCGAGCGTTAAGAGCAGACATGCATGTAAAGGCAAAAGCAGATTACGTAATTACACATTCTCTTTCGATTGTCACATTTGTTTTCAAAGTGTATTCAACACTGTCCGTGTCGTTGCCCCCCCCCCCCCTTTCCCTCCCCTGAGGTTGTTTGTGAATGCCCTTCCTTTAGACAAGGTCTCGCTGCTACTACTACAATGCTGCCACCCACAGACGTAGCCTGCATATACAGTGAGGGGAAAAAGTATTTGATCCCCTGCTGATTTTGTACGTTTGCCCACTGACAAAAAAATTACCAGTCTATAATTTTAATGGTAGGTTTATTTGAACAGTGAGAGACAGAATAACAACAAAAATCCAGAAAAACGCATGTCAAAAATGTTATGAATTGATTTGCATTTTAATGAGCGAAATAAGTATTTGACCCCTCTGCAAAACATGACTTAGTACTTGGTGGCAAAGCCCTTGTTGGCAATCACAGAGGTCAGACGTTTTTTGTAGTTGGCCACCAGGTTTGCACACATCTCAGGATGGATTTCGTCCCACTCCTCTTTGCAGATCTTCTCCAAGTCATTAAGGTTTCGAGGCTGACGTTTGGCAACTCGAACCTTCAGCTCCCCCCACAGATTTTCTATGGGATTAAGGTCTGGAGACTGGCTAGGCCACTCCAGGACCTTAATGTGCTTCTTCTTAAGCCACTCCTTTGTTGCCTTGACCGTGTGTTTTGGGTCATTGTCATGCTGGAATACCCATCCACGACCCATTTTCAATGTCCTGGCTGAGGGAAGGAAGTTCTCACCCAATATTTGACGGTACATGGCCCCGTCCATCGTCCCTTTGATGCGGTGAAGTTGTCCTGTCCCCTTAGCAGAAAAACACCCCCAAAGCATAATGTTTCCACCTCCATGTTTGACGGTGGGGATGGTGTTCTTGGGGTCATAGGCAGCATTCCTCCTCCTCCGAACACGGCGAGTTGAGTTGATGCCAAAGAGCTCCATTTTGGTCTCATCTGACCACAACACTTTCACCCAGTTGTCCTCTGAATCATTCAGATGTTCATTGGCAAACTTCAGACGGGCATGTATATGTACTTTCTTGAGCAGGGGGACCTTGTGGGCCCTGCAAGATTTCAGTCCTTCACGGCGTAGTGTGCTACCAACTGTTTTCTTGATGACTATGGTCCCAGCTGCCTTGAGATCATTGACAAGATCCTCCCATGTAGTTCTGGGCTGATTCCTCACCATTCTCATGATCATTGCAACTCCACGAGGTGAGATCTTGCATGGAGCCCCAGGCCGAGGGAGATTGACAGTTCTTTTTTGTATTTCTTCCATTTGCGATTAATCGCACCAACTGTTGTCACCTTCTCACCAAGCTGCTTAGCGATGGTCTTGTAACCCATTCCAGCCTTGTGTAGGTTTACAATCTTGTCCCTGACATCCTTGGAGAGCTCTTTGGTCTTGGCCATGGTGGAGAGTTTGGAATCTGATTGATTGATTGCTTCTGTGAACAGGTGTCTTTTATACAGGTAACAATCTGAGATTAGGAGCACTCCCTTTAAGAGTGTGTTCCTAATCTCAGCTCGTTACCTGTATAAAAGACACCTGGGAGCCAGAAATCTTTCTGATTGAGAGGGGGTCAAATACTTATTTCTCTCATTAAAATGCAAATCAATTTATAACATTTTTGACATGCGTTTTTCTGGATTTTGTTGTTGTTATTCTGTCTCTCACTGTTCAAATAAACCTACCATTAAAATTATAGACTGATCATTTCTTTGTCAGTGGGCAAACGTACAAAATCAGCAGGGGATCAAATACTTTTTCCCCTCACTGTAGAATAGCACGCGCCACGTGCACGCATGGTCCACACACATTCAGAGCACGAGGAGCAGCACAGTTTGACTCCACCGTAGGGTGACAAATGTTCATTATTGGGTCAAATTTCGCGAGCTCGAGCAGGGAAACGGTGCCTCGAATGGATAACGAATGGCCGGGGGTCGAGACGAACGACTTGGTTGGTGGTGGCAGCCAAAGGAGAGAAACATGCTCGAGGGGACATCGACCGAGGATTTGGAGCGATGAGATCGGCTCGTGTGCAGGTGCCGAAGGGATTGATTGTTGCATCGCATGGCCAATACGGCTTGGCAACGGCCTGGGTACGCCTTCATCCAGCAGTGGATCGATCTTGGCTGCGAGTGATGATGATGAGTCAAGTGGTTGGACGCTCTGCGAACGGGACAAAGAGATTCGCACTGAAAACTTTCGTGACTGCAGGAATTCCTGTTATTTGGTTATTTCGGTAAAGTCACGTAGATAGAAGAAAAATAACAATAAAAATAACAAAAAATAACAAAAAAATACAAAGTAAACAAAATAAATAAATAAACAACGACGTTTCGATCACAACACAAGCGGATCGTCTTCAGGAGGAATAAAAAAAAAGTATTTTTAAAAAAACAACGGTTTTTTATTCACAACTTCCAATTAACTCACGGTCGAGAAGTACGCCAATGATGCGGCGTCTGCTCCCACGCCAACGTTTACTGGAATTAATTGATTATTTTATGAATGAATCTTCAATGTACAACTTTTGTTTGTGTGGAGTGATGGCGCCTGAGACGACACGTGGCGCCTGCTTCTTGGGCGATGCAATTCCAGAGTTTAAGGACCGCGGCGTTTTTGTCCTCCCCAAATAAATATTTAATTAATTATCCGTCCATACAAAATGTTAATTGCTTTAAAAGAGCCAATTCATTGATGCCGCTTTTGATAGAGGCACGCATTGTCACCGGATCTGAGTACGTGTGCAACATTTGGAATTCATTGGACTACAGGAAGTAGACTAAATTTTGATTACAAGATTTGACCACAACAAACTTAGGAGTCAAAGTTAAGTAAAACCGTTAACAAAACGTTGAAAAATAAGTCATATTTAAACACTTTTTTAGAAACACGCTTTAATGAAATGTACCGTACGAGTAATGGCAGAACTCCACGACTCCAGGAAGTGGCCCCGAAGTTTGCCATAACGTAAGGAGCCGTGGTGATTTACAGCCAACGTCAGTTTACCGTGGACAATTAGAGCCAAGCCGAAACATAACATAAAAAATAATGTTTTAAAATATATTTTTTTTATGATGTCATCAGTATGACATACGCATACCAAGTGTGCAGTCGATAGCACATTGGGAAGTGGGTTAAAATTGAGTTACAAGATTTGAGGATACAACAACGACAGTGAGTTAAATAAAAGCGTGTCATAATAAAACAGGAGACGATCGCTTGTGTTGTGATTGAAACGTCGAAGTTTTAATTTATTTATTTCCTTTTTTGTCTATCTACGTGACTTTACCGAAAAACCAAAGAAGATGAGATTCACACAGTTTGCCTTTCAAAGCAGATATCTGTGTCACCACGCTTCTGTATAGCATCACATGCCGAGCATACAGTTTGCACAAAAACATTCAGTGTCTACAAACATCTCTCAGCCTTACGCATAGCGCAATACCACCAGTTCCTAAAGAACTGCATTGTGGATATTGTTTTCCGTCACCATCAAGCAATTGAGCAATAGTGACCAACCACCCACATTTAAACAACACACAAGAGAAAATGTAGACGTTTTGGAGTCTTCATAATATGTTCCTTCAGTCAGCTACTTTGCGACGATGGGGCCAAATGAATTTCCATCATGGTCCTCTTTCCGTAGCCAGTGTTACCGCTTTGTTCTATCTCGATGATTTCTCTTCTTACAATTGCTTCCACCCACCTGCTTCAACAATTCCCCTATGTGGCAACACAGCCGTGTAAAAACGCCCGTGTTGTTTTAAATTCTTTTCAGAACGCCTTCTCAAAGCACCGATGTAACCACTCGTGTGTGGATACACTTTCGGATGAGTGCATGTCGTGAGCACTGAAATTGTGCGTGGTACGGCTGGCAGCAGAACGACAAGACAAATGTACATAGAGAGTCCCCTCTTAGCTGGGTCAAGACGACACCATCAAGCCATTACGGAAAATGCTACCACTCATTCATTGCCTCTAGTGGTACTCCATACATCACACCGCTCCAGTCACGCGCAGCACAAATCTTAATGCTCAGCGCACGTGTGACGAGAGGACGCGGATGGATGCTATAAACGTTAACAACGGGTAACATGCATTAATTCACAAATTCGGTTAATCTGCAGTATAATTGCGCTGTCAACAACCTTGTAGCATGACTTTGTTTAAAGGAGGTGGCGGGGGAGGGGGGTGCATACTAAAACTCACGGAGGGGGGGGGGGGCACGGCAGAGTTAATGTGAAACAATCGTCAAACTAAAACCCATTTAGAATTGGGGAGCTGAACATTTGGGTAGAGGGGGAGCCCCCCCCCCCCAGGCCCCTCCCCGACGCTATGGGGCAGCCTCGCAGTTTCACTGGCGAAGGCCTTCGGGAGAATACCGTGTGCACTCATAAGGGGCCGTCCATAAATGACGTCACGCACCTATTGGGGGGGGGGGGGTCAGACATTTGTGACGATGTGTGACGAGGGGGGGGGGAGTTTGAGAAATGTGACGTCACATCAAAATGCGCAACTTTAAATAAATATAGACAACACTTTACACTTAATTAAATAGACTTTTTAATAAATGTTTTCTCCTACAACATCAGAGTGCAGCGCCACATTAAATACGCACTACAATGACAATAGTTTAAAGCGATTTGAAGTATGTTTTTTTTTCGGGGGGGGGGGCAGCAGAGCTTTGTGACGTCATATTTGAGGGGGGGGTCTGACTTTTTGTGACGCCGTGTGACGAGGGGGGGGGGGTCAGAAATCGTCCAAAATCGCGTGACGTCATTTATGGACGGCCCCTAAACGGCTGGGTGTTGGCCACAGCTGAAGCCTTCAGACAGGAGCACATCCCAGTGATGATGGGAGACAGATTCGTCCACCGCTGGTTTTACAAACTACCCACGACAGCTGAGGGCCGTGATTTCAATCTCACTTCAATACAATTCGTTGTCTTCTCAATCTGCCCTCTTTCACAGCATACCGGGGAAACCTGCAAGCGCAGTGAGGGATCACTTCAACCTCCCGACCCGCCAGCCGGTCCCCTACTCTATCAAAACCTGCCGGCCCCATACTTAACCGTTGCCCCGATCTCACCCTCACTCATCATCGCAAGAGGAGCTCCATCTACCAGCATTGCGGGCGGCCAAGCGCACGTTGTTGTACAGACCGAATGTTATCATCCTTGTGTACAGTGTTCGGCGAAAAAATGCACGAGTGTTGTGTAGTTTGTGACGCCAACGTGTCCCGTCCAGCCGGTACGGGGGATGGTTAAGGGGCCACCCTTTTTGAGGCAATTTGTTGCACCTTTTGTGCTGAGATAATGCCATCGTAGAAATCCGACATGTCAAGAAAGTCATGTTCTTAGGTTTTTTCGGTAAAGTCACGTAGGTAAAAAATTAAAATTAATAAAAGTAAAATAAAAAATAAAATAAAAATCACGACGTTTCGGATGCAACACAAGCTTCCGTCTTCAGGTGGAATTGTCACAACACGACTGCTGCATCAAGTAAGATATTTTTTTATTTTACTTTTATCAATTTAAATAAAACATTTTTACCTACGTGACTTTACCGAAAAAACCTAATAATATGAATCTTTGCAGTCACGAAAGCTTCAAATCTAGAAGAAAGTCATGCTTTAGGGCAGGGGTGGGAAACGTCCGGTCCATGGGCTGTACAAGGCCCGCGAAATCATTTGGTCTGGCCCTGCCAAGGCAACCGCAGGCGAGACTCGAAATTCAATAAATCTAGGAGCAAACTTGGAAAAGCAGTTGCGAGTAGCAACATCATCAATACCAGCTAACATCACACGCCTCGCCAAAGAGAAGCAGTTCCAGCCATCACATTAGGGGCGAGATCATTAAATCTTTGACCAAATATAACAGGCTAATTTTTAAGTTGATAATTTTATATGGCCCGCGAATGATGTTATAAATATCCAAATGGCCCTTGGCAGAAAAAAGTTCCCCACCCGTGCTCTATGCTTTAGGGCTTGTCTTTCCTGGTGGCTAAGATGCCCGTTATCGTACAATAATATTTCACCTTTTTTACAGAAATCGACGACTCAATGGTTGTAATTGTAATCAATTTGCTTCTATAGCTTCCCAAATAAAAGCCCCCCTTTATGATTGCATTTATTCTTCCTTTGCTACCAGGATGTCAGCAGGCAATTTAACCCTCTGCGTCCAATATTACACTGTGACTGATCATCTCTGTCCACTGGAGCGGTTTACAGAGGGTTAGTGGTTCAGCCTCCACAGCTGCCTCGAAGACGCTTTGGAGAGTTACCAAAAGGCCCCATCTCCTTTAAAGTACTGTACTGTAGATTTTAAAGGTTGCGTGACGCCATTAACAAGAATAAATGGTGTTAGGCCACAAGCCGCTCCCATGAAAGAAAGACATATTTGAAAGTATAGCAATAGCTTTGGTCTTTCCCTCATTAGTTGCCAAAAAAATATTGCAACTTAAAAAGGGTCTCACCTAGTTAAATAAATAAAAATAACACCTAAGTGGCATTTTGTTTTTGGCAGGATGAATGCCATCTGCTTTTCAGTTCAATATAATGGGGACAGTGCGAGAAAGGGAACCATTCCCACCACCCTCCCCCCAATTTGTTAAAGAGCCAGCCTCTCACAGACACTCCCCACATGCAGAAAATAAAAGCCCTGTGCAAGCAAATGCGTCGTAAATGAATGCACTTAGTAAATGAATGCACTGGTTCCAATAAATGCACCAGCTCGTAAATAATGTTGATGAATAGGCCCATGCTCATAATGGACAGAAATTCAAATACCACGGCAAGGGGGGAAATGAATTGCAAGTAAAACATATCTTCCTTTCAAGCTCCACAGACTATGGACAGTCCTTGCTACTTGGTACAAAAACGCAATCTGTGTTTGTATGTTGAAAATATCGGTGTAACCCTTTTGACAATATGGTACAATTAACTTTTTACGTAGTGTTATAATTCTGTAAAGTATTCAAGAAATGTTTACATTATTATAACAATCAATTAAAACAAATGTTACTTAAATGCAGAAAAATAACAAGGAATTGTAGCAAAATGTCAATAGGATAAAAAATACACATTTAAAGCCCGAGTGTGTATTTTTTGCAGAACTACTGTATGGTATATGTACAGCCCTTTCCCAGTCTATTGTTGGATGGAAGTCTCCAACAGTCATAAAATACGGTTTGCGGAATTGTCAACAATTGTGACCTTTTAATGCTATAGCAGGAGAAATGTACCACGAACAGATGGGCCAAAGCAGAATAAAATGTTCTTTTTCCAACTGGTCATTATTGCATGGCCATTGGTCAGGCAATCGGCAAAAAAGCAGTTGTCATTGCGAAGCACTTAAATTAACGGCCACCCTGGCAGGCTTCGCGGTTCGCCTGTAGCAAGGTTCCACAACGGATCCGATACAGAATGTGCTGAAGTTGGGCAATGTCAGCAGTGTGCGATGCGGCGGCGTGGTGCAGAGTGCTCGTTACACACGAGTCTGGGCTGCCCGGCGGGCATTCCATGGGAATCGAACCCCATCGGCCAGATCGTTGGCGACCTGGATCCATTAGCCACGTGTTCGGTTACCGCTCGCGGTCGCGTCGGGGCCCTTGGCGTTCGCGATCCAATCCCTCCCCTACCGCCCGTCTCTCGAGCACGTGCGATCCATGCGCGCGTGTCATCTTACAAAGCGGCATCGATCAGGCTCACTTTTGCTGATGCCGCACGACACACGATACACTCCCACATCTGGTATGGGCACACAAGATGCGCCCTGTGTGTATATTACACGGCGAGCGAATGCGTGCACGGGGCGAGCGCGGCGAGGGAGAGAAAAAAAAACATGAATGATATAAAGTACACATCGCATTACGGCCCCACCAGGCAAGTCACCTTGATAAGATGAGGACATAAATAATAATTATTTTGTTTATTCCACGGCGCATCTATTCATGAGGTCCACGATAACTCTGGCGGCTATTGGATTTTAATGCTTTCAATATGATGGTGGCAATTCAGTCTTTAGAACTGAAGGCAATAAAAAGAGATGCTATCAACTTTTACAGTTTCCATCCCAGGGAAGCTTTTGGTTAGATGGGAGGGGGTACCGGCGGGGGCGGTAGAAGATGGGAGGGCAATGCGTTAGGCGGAGCAATGAGACGGGAAGGGCGACCGAAGCATTAATCACACAACACACAACTGCCCTGATCATATCACAGAACCTTCAGTTCAACGTTAGCTTCCATGCATTACAATTGAGAGCAAAAAAAAACCACACACAAACAAGACGCAATGAATCTATTTACAGTCTTTCAAAGCAACTATAAATCATTTTTCTTGTTAACTTTGACTATGTTTGGATGTTCGGATTGTGCCTGCACTCGTTACGCAATCGTGCGCTTACATTCACTACCTTGCACGATGAGAGGTGAATTGTAAATTAAGTAATGGGACAATGCTGCAAGATTAAAACTGGGTAGTAGTAAATTTTATATGGGTAATAAAACACATGTTTAAACAGTCACCTACAGGTTACCTGCTTGATTTAAACTTGAGTTTTTAAACGTTTTTTTAATACATTAGATCATTCAGGTTCATATGATGTTCAATTTGTCATTTAACACAAAACGGATTTTATGTTTGTGGAAAATAACTCTGGCAATTTTTGTTGAAGGGAGATGATTTAATGCTCGAATAACTAAAATCCATCATCGGGTGTTTTTTTTTGTAAACGCATGTCTTAAAATCAGTGCACTATGCATAATGTATCAGAGCTCAGGGCTTCTGTGGACCCAGAGTTGTGGTTGCATGTCCTGTCTTACTGCACGATTCCAAGAACCGGCTCCTTCCCCGCAATCTCAACGACGTAGATGGCATGAGCTGACAACCTTGCATGAGGGCCTCAATTCTGCGAGAAGGTTTTTAAATCCTTTATATTAAGTTTGCTTGCTTACTTGCGTGCTTGCGTGCTTGCTTGCTTGCTTACGACCGTGCAAATCTTTCGGTCGTTTTTTAACCCACTTCCCGTGATCCAATCGAGCTGACATTTTGCACACAGACTCGTTGTGCGAGACAATTAATGTTCGTGAAAACATTTTTCCAAAATTTTACACTGTTTAGGGAAAACAAATTAAATATTTAATTACCAATTGTTTAATACTGGCAGACAATCATCTGACCCATAGGTGGCAGCCATCTCAAGCCAGAGGACGAGAGGACTCTAGCCGCCACGCATATAAAGGATTTAGAGTGAAAAACTTTGTTTTTACGGGTTATACTTATTTTCTTATTTTATTCACCCACATCTCCATTTTTTTTTACTTTCATGGCCGTGTGAAATTGCATAAATGTGGCCAAATATATACGATGCCTGGTTATGGGAAATTGTCGAAGGGTAGCCAGCAGCCGGAAGTATTCCATGTTTAGCGCGATTACACTGTACATGTATTATTCCCAATCCGTGAAAGGATAAGTCCCAGCAAAATTAATTTTTCACGACTAAAACATACTTTATCACCCAAAATATTCAAAGGCAGTCATTTAGTGTAGAGGGAAAATCCCTGAGTGCCAGCATATATTTTTTTTATACTAATAAAGCGTTTATCCACCAGGCACAGGTGGCAGCTTAAATGTAATTGGAATGAACCAGAGGCAATTGCCACTTCATGCATTTCACGTATGAGCAAAAACACAATTTTCAAAAGTCACAACACAAATTTTAAATCTACGATAACAACACTGTCATGCCTCCGTGCACATTTTGAAACCCCACCATGAAACGTTTGTCCGTCCTGTGGACTTTATGGCTGCATAACACCCAGGCCGCCTCCAGGTTTGGTGAAATTTAACTCACCTCTTCACCCTGAGAACGGAGCATCCTAGATGGTAAATTAAACCCAATGAATGAATACACGGTCTTTTTTATTCTGCTAAATCATACATGAACATCACAGACGAACTCCACAAATATTCAGCATCAACCTTAGTCTTGGTGGTTTACACACACGTGCTTGTACTGCTCAGAGGTGAAAAACGTTCCTGCTCTAATGAGCATGGGTGGTGCTAATATCCTCTCCACAGCTCTAAACATGAACCAAACTATTTAAACTATTAAACTATTTTTTTATTTTGTCAGATAAGGTCCACCGAGCTATATAGATTTTTTTTCAGGAACGACCTGGCCACAAATGATAGCTCAACAAAGTAGCTTATCATTGGAGATTTATATCAGCCAAACACTCTAAACGCGTTTCGCAAAACAACAATGGAGTTTGCTGCACTTTCCTATACTACCTACAACATGTACTGCACCCGTCTGTTGTGCATGATGGTCATCTATCCAAGCACTTTTCAGGCTCAATTCTTCTTAGATTTCGACACATGCCGGGCAGTGGTGGCGCACATCTATGATCCAGCACTGTGGAGGCAAGGGTTGGTGGATCAAACAAGAGTTCTGAAACTCCCTTCCCGTGGGCATCGAGGTGTCAATACCCCAGCTTTCCAGAAGGCAGTACAGCAACTGGACTAAACTCCACGAGTTTCGATCTGTATGGGGATAGGGTGTTGCCCCCCCTCGTCTGCGTGGATTTTCTCTGGGTGTTCCAGTTTCTTCCCACTTGAATAAACACTCATACATCTTCTGAAAAATACCTTTAAATAAAAATCCAATGCATGACATTCATAAAAAGAGCCCTTGGACTGAGTGTGGCTTTCCTGGGAAAATAAGTAATTATTATGTTACTTGACAAAAAGCCGTGCTCATTCCAGGTATGTTTGATCATAGCCTTGGGCCACGAATAGAAAATCCACATTCTCGTGAGAGAGTCGTGACTGTAAATACATATACCTCGGACAAACACGGTTGACTTCTTGAAAAAATAGTACCGGTTTTAGTGATCTCAGGGAGACAAAAGTCGAATTTTACTCCAGACTGGGATATCCCCCTCATCTCTATGCAGGTTTTTGCGGTTGTGCTGTGTATCTATCCAAAGCGTTTTGAGGTCGTGCCGCGTGTCGTTCGGCGCAATGTCGAATTTCAGCTCAACACGCTGGGAGATTCTTCTGAAAGCTGACATTCAGAAGGCTGACAATTTTTGAATTGAAACACTGAAATTCAGTTTCTTAAATAAGTCTGCAAAACGCGGAGAAAAACATCAGACATCCTGCCGAACGTCACACGGTCCAACCCTCAAACACACACAGGAGACTTAGATAGAAGGAAGCCATGCTGCAGAGTGCTGAATCACACAGGACATGTCCCACAGCAGATTTGAGGACCTAATTATTGAGGGAATGAGTCATTTTAAGACAATATTGGGAAGGGACCTGGCAGGCCCCTGAACGCATGTCCCCTCTCTCATCACCCCAATCCATACAACCAGCAGCCGTTGCCTCCCATGATACACGCCATGGTGTATTTTGCATTGAGGTGCATTTATCTGCTTCTATTGCACGCATCGTTCAATTCACAAGCACCTCAGGAGCTCCGCAGTGGCCAAGTATAAACATGCGCTGGTAAACAACTGCCTGAATGGCACCCGTTATTGCTGCATTTCTTCTCATTTTCCTCATGTGTTGTGAGAATGTGTGCACTGCAATGTGCTCGTGTTAGCAGGTTGTCATATCGCGATGGAAGGGCCGAACATTATTTTGCCACATTACTTTCTTTCCGATCGATTTACTTTATTTGGTGTCACATGCCTTCTCAGAAATGTTTAAATCTCGACTGGATCCGTGTTATTTGTTTTTTGATCACCTGTTGATGGATCAGGGACAAGTGCTGTGATGTTGAACCTACGTTGATTTGCCTGACCTCTGTGGCATTTCACAAAGGAACATGTTGGAAAAAACCGATTTCTTAAACTGCTTGCCAAAAAAGCCAACCGCTCTGTTCCACACAAATCTTTATTATATTATTTTTACCAACCCGTGACACATGAAACAAGCACCGTATTTACGAATCGATAGTAATTTGCACTTGTTCATTTAACTGCCTACCAAGTAATTGCAGATTTTGACAAAATACAGGTTTGAAGGTGTTTGTATAGCAACATGGGTTTTACAGCGCTGTATCAATCCACTGCTGGATTAAGGCTTCCAAACATTGCCTCAGTCATGGCATGTTTATTAACAAAAAATAGCAAATGCAATATAAAGTGTTGGTCTTGAATGTGTACTTTTTGGTATTATTAATATTAAAATGCTGTTGGTTACTCTCTTCAGCACACCGGTGGGCTAAAGAAGTGAATTATTTTGTCCTTTAAAAAACGTGACACATTTTTTACTATTTGGCCGTGTCGGGTGGTGGAGGGTTACAACACATTTATAAATAACGCGATCTGACCCAAAAACCTATATTATGATTATTATAATATACGACTTTTTTTCATTTACAACCCTTTCCTTTATCAATCCACTTTTGGATGAAGGCTTCTCCAATTTTATTGTTCATGAGGTATGTATGACCATACTTCACCAAGCTGGCCAATGCAGGTTGGTGAAATGGGGGGTAGGGCTGCCCAAGACCAGTACAAATATCACTCACTACTTGATGTTAGCTGTGGATCGGCATCAAGCGTCGGTTGCCGAGTTCTAAGTGCAGTGCGATCACCACTGCACCACCACTTCACCTCAAATGAGGCGATAACTAGAACTGGAAATGATGTAGGCACAAGCATAATGCAGCATTAATATTATTGTAAATCTACCAATCAGCTCTTATTATTCTATTCCAATACGTAATGAACCAATACATTCTATTTAATGCTACATTCATTGAAACTTCCGACACAACAATGTCTGAAATAACTCACAAGTTTAAAATGGATTGAACGCACACAGAGATACCACTGTTACATTTCAGCACGATCAATTCGGAAAAGCATATGATGCATTTCTCATTCTCATAATGATCTGCTTGGAAGTGTGCCTTTTTCTCTGTCTCCGTGCAGGCTTTTAATTCGGTCTCTATTCTCAGTTCATCACAAGAACCAACTGGAGATGGTGCATGTGGTGGTGGTGGCGGTATGTGATTTCTTTTCACCGGAGGGCACTCACGGTTTGAAAGTCCTCAATAATGATCTGCTGCAACATGTACCTCGCTCTCTCTGTCTCCATTTGTGCTTTGTAATAAGCAATTTTTTCTCCCAATTTATCATAAGAGTCTGGTATAACCAAGAGATGATGTTTGGTGGTATGGTTAGGTCCTCTCTTATTTTTGTATTGGGAAGGGCACTGACGGCCTGGAAGTCCTTGGTCGTCTACTGGGAAGCATTCCTCTCCCCCTTGTCTCCATTCAGGCTTCTTAATTAAGTTTCTTTTTGCGGTCTATTACAAGAGTTGGTGTAACCGGTAGGTGGTGTGCGATGGTGATGGTAGCCCGCTATTTTTCTTCGACTTTATTTGGGAACACAAAAAAACATGCCATCCTATAGCATTCCTCCCAGAGGCAAGAGCATATAAACATCACCAACAATAAAATTCATCAGTGGACCACCAAATGCTACCATTTCTTTCGTTACACGTGTGTTCACGTGTGTTCACGTGTGTTCATGTGTGTTCACGTGTTTTCTATGATGGAGGGGGGCGGGGAATGAAGTGGCAAACCACAGGGGAGGGTGGTGTGTGGCGGTGTCCGTAGTTGAATATGTAACAGGAAAACACACATGCTCTGAGAGTCCTGGTCTGCTCGAAAGCATGCCTCCTTTCCGTGGCTGCAGTGAGACTTCTTCATAAAAATTGTTTTAAGTTTATCATAAAAGTTGCGATAACCGGGAGGCGGTGGAGGTGGTGATGGTGGTATGTGGCGACGACGGCAGAGGCGGTGGTGGCAGTGGCGGAGTCGGTAGGTGATTCTGTTACGGGGTCGGGGGGGTGGTGGTGGTGGGGCAAGGAGGGCCGGTGGGCCACTCACGGTTTGGAAGTCCTCTTGAAAGCAGGACTCCCCACGGTACTTGCAGGAGAGCAGCATTTCCCGCAGCTCGTGGCCCGTGCGTTCGTGGAACTCCCGCATGCTGAACGGCCGGGGCTTGTACGTGCGGAAGTCGGTGCGCTCCTTGAGCTGCGCCAGGACGTGCGCCTCGGCCAGGTGCACGTTGGGGATCTCCATGCGCTCGTTCAGCAGGTGGAGCAGCTCGCCCACGTGGTACAGGTCGTTGCGCGTCACGCGCGTGAATCGGAACTCGTTGAGGTTGCAGAAGGTGACGGCCGGGAAGACGATGAGGTGAGCCGTCATCTCGTCCAGCTTGGTGACGTGCGGGTACTCTAGGAAGTACTGCACGCGCTCGGCGCACTCGAGCACGAAGAAGGCCAGCGAGCCCAGGAAAGCGAAGGCCCACAGGAGGCGACGCACCGACAGCCGGCCCGGTGAGAAGATGTGGCTGATGCCGTGCAGACTCGAGCTCCCGGCGAAGCTCTCCAGCGTGGAGTGCCCGAGCATCTCCACGTTCTCCTCAGAGCGAGCGCCCTTCAGGTCCATCTTCGCTGCGGTGGTGGCGGCGGTGTCCTGGACAACTCTGGAGTGGACAATTGAGCTCCCCTCGCAGGGATTTCCTGAGGCCACCACCCCAGGCTGGTCCCGCACTGGACCTCACCCCTAGAAATGCAAGGCGTGAACAGTTATTTGCACGTACACGCCCCTTAAACTCATTAAAATTGATCCATCTGGATGAAGTACATATGTACGCAATATGTAATTTAATCTCTCACTGCTGTTAACAACGAATAACTTTTAATAAACACATTTTGATGGTCCACGTATGGCATTCAGTGACATGTCGTTCATGCGTACTACTCACGTTAAGTATATTTTTTTAAATGATTTAGTATTGGAGTTTCATCGTTTGTATGATAGCAAATGTAAATGCAATATGCTCTTTGTCATATAGTGATGTATTATTCAAGATGTAAAATTAAACTAGGTGATATGAATAAACAATCTCTGTACATCGTGCCAAATGCACACACAATTTGCATTTAAAGTGCACGGTACAATTGTATGATACATTAATACAACCACAAATAATAAAAAATATCAGCTCTGTAGAGCTTAAACCACAAGATGTTGCTCCCCAAGATAGGCACACGCTTTATTATCCGAAGCCTCCAGACTGAATAGATATAAAGCATGCTGAACACAGTCTATCACTGGAATAAGGACCCTGCTTCCATTTCATTTTAGATCTTGCAGCAACACCTGAGAGCCATTCACCCTCAGCCACAGCTCTGCAAGTTCCCCCTTTGCAATATCATCGACAAACACACACACACACTTGCACGCAGGCAGTACTCACGCAGGGATAATCCGCCGGGTAGAAGATGAGAAAATTAGATTCTATGCCCACTGCTGCAGGAAGATCCACGCTTGTCATACGGACATTCCAAAATCTTTTTTTTTCAATCCGCCTACTTCTCCGAGCACAGCAACGTGATTGCGAGGGATCCCGCGAATGACGTCGAGCACCATGCATAGGATCACATCCCACTGTGACTCTGCTGCTGCAGCTGCTGCTGCTGCTTCTGCTGCTGGATACAACCCTCAAGACCTCTCCTCTGGGAATATCAGGATATTGGATTCCGTATGCACAGTATCCCCGAGGATGAGAGAGATGGAGCACTCCCATCCAAAGCAGCAGAGTCAACTGTCCTTTCTCTCTCTCTCTCAGAAGACTCTCAGATTTAAAAAAAAAAAACCTTCTGAAATCTTCCACCTCCTCTGCTGCGGCTGTCTTCGCCGACGGCGCGACTTCAGAGAAGAATTAAGCAACGAGCAATTATCGGCCAAGCGGTGGCACCGCTCCTGAGAAACAAAAATCCAGTTGTATATCACAAGGTCCGTTCTCCGAGGGAACGTTAAGAGCGAGATGGATTGTCAGTGTCATCGCGAGTGCGCGCGTAACGTACAGCAACGCAGAATGAGGCTGTAATTAAATATACAGGCCGTGGAACGGGCGCTGCAACAACCCCTCTTCGTTCCTGCCTGGCTCGAGCAGTGACCCGAGGAAGCTGAGAAGCGTCGCGGAGGGCCACGATGATCGTCCGCCGATACAGCTCGCCAACCGCGATCCCATCTGCGCCTTACCACGCAGCTTCGCCAGCACCACCACGCCACCACCCCTCCCCCCAACCTCCTCCACCAGACGCTCGGTGCACAAACGTGCGCGCACGTTGCTCACACGCGGGCGAGAGGTGGGAAGACGCCGGTCTCCCGCGGAACCGAGGGATGGAAATCTCAGGCAGAGAAGCGCACGGCACAGGAGGCGGGAGGAGGAGGAGGGGGGGGAGATGGGACGGCCTCCTTGTGAATTCCAGGCTGCGTGCGCGAGATAGCCCCACCAATAGCCAACCCTGCCGGCAGGCAGCCTGTCAGACGCTTGGATACAGAGGGTCGCGCACGCTGCTGCCACCGCCGCCGCGCACGCTGCTTTCATTCATTGCGAACCGTGGGACGACGGCATTTGTGGCGAGGGAGCGAGCACGGTGGGGTTGGGTTTGGGGTGAGAGTGAGCTAAGCCAGTGCGATCTACATGCTAATGTTATAAATCCATCCGGCGCTGCCTGCTTCTCCAAAAAAAGATCGCTAGCTCAGCCATGCAGCCCACGTGCACCCCCCACCCACCCCCCCCCCCCCCATTCATTCAATTATCTAGATTCCACAAGAGATGTCGAGATGGGTTTTTTTTATTTCGCCTGCGTGCGTAGAAAATAAACTTTAAATAGTCGTAAGAAATCACAGCTGTGGAGGAGGAGACGACGCGCAATGCAACTATATGTGCTAGTTTTATGTTCATAGAATACACAGCTAATTGCAGTGAGTAAATTAAAGAGAATGCTTAAATATAAAAACCCAAATTTAATTAAACGCCAGGAAGTACGGTAGTGGTAAAATTGTAACGGCTTTGTCTTAATTACAGGGACGGTAATGGAAGTTTTTAAATTGGGTCGGTGGGAAGTAACTGCGTGCGATTGGAAATACGGTAAAGGAAAATAATATCGCGTCTGGAAATACTGCGTGTGGGAATGTATGTTATACATAATTCACACACGTATTTACAGCTTGCTGCACATGTCAAGGCAAAGTCAGCATGTCCCCTTGATTTTTCAAGCAGTGACAAATGCACATCTACATTTACGATCCCAAGCCAGTGGTGGAAATTCCACTGCCCTCTGACAGGGCCCAATCTAGACCCACCATAACCATTGCTAATTTAGCATAGTGGAGGCGTGGATTGGCGGATTGCACAAATCACAAATGTTACAAAATTCCCTTCCCGTGGCTCTCGATGTCCTGGCTCGCAGATCAATGCAGCCTAGCAAAGTGAGGACGAATATCATCTGTCCCTTCTGTATGGGATTGAGCGTTGATTCCTCGCATGCGTGGGGTTCTCCAGGTGCTCCATTTTCCTCCCACATGTGTAAACACATTAATTGACTGACAACATCTTAATACATAGAGAACTGCAGAGCAATAGATGGCGCCAGCTCACTACCTGGCAGCCTGTGGTTCCAGTCTGTGGTTCTTCAGCAATTGTGAGATGGAATTTGCATGAACAACGCAATATAAATCTAATCAGGATCTTCGTATATATGCCCACCAATCGGTCCTTGGCTCGTGACATAGAATTGGTCACCAAGTAGCATAGCGATGGCTGCTGGCAGGGAAGGGAATCTGCAGCTTGTAGCAGCCCTGACTGACAGCAGGCCACGTGATAGACCCGAGAGGGATCTAGGGGAAAGGTTATGGAAAGGACACGTCGAGAGCCCGCTCGTAGGTTCCAGAAGGGGGGCGTGGCCGGGGCGGAGCGAGGCCACGCTAACAGGATATAAGTATAACCCGTAAAAACAAAGTTTTTCACTCTAAATCCTTTATATGCGTGGCGGCTAGAGTCATCTCGTCCTCTGGCTTGAGATGGCTGCCACCTATGGGTCAGATGATTGTGTGCCAGTATTAAGCAATTGGTAATTAAATATTTAATTAGTTTTCCCTAAACAGTGTCAAATTTTGGAAAAAAATGTTCACGAACTTTAATTGTCTCGCACAACGAGTCTGTGTGCAAAATGTCAGCTCGATTGGATCACGGGGAGTGTGTTAATAAACGACCGAAATATTTGCACGGTCGTAAGCAAGCAAGCAAGCACGCAAGCAAGCACGCAAGCAAGCAAGCAAGCGAACTTAATATAAAGGATTTAAAAAGGGGACCCCGAACGGGAGCTCGGGGCTGTCGTTTGGAGTGGGATCCCCGTCGACATCGTCATTGCTGCTGAAGATCGTCACCATCGCCGCTGTCGTCTCATCTGATATATTTTGCGCTGCTAGACGTAGTTGGCTGTCTCGGTTCAGCGCCGTCAGTGTCAGACAGCTAGCGTTGTGTTGTCGGCTAGCAACCAGTGTAGAGTTGCGTATAAGCGAGAGACAGAGAACGTGTAACAGTGTAGGGTGTGTATTGTATAACGTGTACAACGTGTGCTTGGTGTTTAATAAAATAATTGCCTCCAAGAAGTTACGTCTCCAAGTCAGTCACTACACTTGTATTATTGACCCACCAGATGGATGATAGACTGTGTTTCCAATGGATTGGGATTTCCAATTCATTGCTCAAATGAGCTATTGAGGCAGTATGCATCCAATGTATAGTTATAAAAACTTAACTGCAGGAGGTAAATGTATTATTAGATTGGGGATACACTGTGGTCAATAGGGCAGTGAAGTAAAATGTGTTGTACTACTGTAGTGTCAACGATTCAAAGCCAGAGTTTCTCGGAGGCACTTTATTTAACAACTTTCACGGTCTCGTCCGCACACTCTCCACAGTAGCTCAGCCTAGCCTGTACATTACACTAGCCATCTAACACTGACGGCGCTGACTGAGATAGCCAACTACTATCTTGTAGCGCAATATCTAGCGGAGACATTAGCGACGACGGCGATGAGACGACAGCGACGATGAGACGAGTCCACTCCTAGAACCGGCAGCCTCGAGCCCCCCGCTCTCAGCTCCTTTTATGCTACCAGCGCAGCCTGGCTCCGTCCTGACCGCGCCTCCCTTCTCGAACCCACTAGCAGGTTCCAGGGGTCTCCAGATGGGGTCCTCTGTGACCCTTATCCTAGTTCCTCTGCTCTGCCAACACACCCGTGCTCACGCTCACCGGCGTGTGTGCTGTCTGTCCCCCACAGTTGCCTCTGCTGTCCAAAGGCCGGCGCTATAACACTACACTACTATGCTCCCATGCCTATTCTCTCCAGCTTTACCAAACCTGCACTAACCAGTGTGGTGAAGTATGGTCAAATAGCCCCTTATACCCACATGTTGTGGGGAGGCCCTCATCCAGCAGCTGATTGACAAACAAGCGGTACATTAACACATTTGTAGTACTCAATCCAAAAGAGAGCACACAGACCATGAAAGTCCGTCACATACAAAACAAAATTGTTCCACTGTAGCAAATGCCTTTTTTTGTCCAGATTTTTTTCTGATCAAATATGTATACTGCAGCTGCTGACTCAATAGCAAGGTTGTTTTTTTCTATATATCGTGCTGCATATATGTGCAATACACGATTCTCTTGCTTAAGTTGTACACTGGGTATATGTTTATATATTTACAATCACTGCCCTTTGTCAATCGAATGCTGAATTAGAGCCTCCCAATGTTGTTGTTGGTCATGGGGTATGCTTGTCCATACTTCACCACGCTTGTCAGTGTGGGTTGTCAAATGTGCATATGTACACACACCGTAACATAAATGTTACAGATATCGTGTGTGTCAGATCGTGCGCAGGTGATAGGTGGATTATTACATCGCGGGATCGTAAGAGGTGGCCACGGCTTGGTGAAACATTCATCAGAAAGTGGATTGTCCACGGCTGATGATGATGATACCGTGTGCATACACAGCATGATGGCATGTGTAAGACACATTGTTGACGCCTCTGCAGGCACGCGCACCAAGAAGACACGCACCTTTGATGCACTACACCGGCGAGGCCACCAGCTTTGAGAGAGATTAATTGGTGCCTTCATTAGTCACCGATCGACCGCTTCTCCCATGAAAAGGATTTGAGGCTCAAGGAATGTGAAGAGCAGTATCCACTTTCTGGACTGCTCAGAAATTCCAATGAGCTGATTAAATCAGGTCACTCGTGGACTTATAGGCTCTGCAGTGAACCAAACGCTAATTGGATATCGTGCCCATCAACGTATTACATATGAAACGCACCCGGTAAATATAACGCGTGTATGGTATGTGCGACATCACGTGTCACTGTAACCACAAACTCAAACTTGAAATATGCCAAAAGGACAATAATTACTTATTGATGTTTTATAGACTCAACCTGACCTGCACACTCGCGGGATGGGTGATACGCGTGTGCTTGTCGTTAAATATGGCACGGTGTGTTGTATTCACAAATGGGGTCCGTGTCAATTTTAGAGGTTGTGTGATTTACTGGTAAGAGACAAAACAAAATCCCTTGCAAGGCAGAAAAAAATGGCATGAAGACAATCGCACGAAGGTGGATAAATTATTCCATCCTAAAGCCACACTCACAGCACTAGGCACATTCGCAAAATATAAACCTGTTTCATGTTTTTGTGTGTGAAATGATGATTCTAGAAATGAAGTCATTTTTTTCCTTGCCATTTTGACACATTCAGTTACATTTATATATTATCAAATTACTATCGGTTTTTTTTTTACAAATCATAGCTCGAGATTGCATTGCCTTGTCAAATAAATATACAGTTTCATAAAAATGCTATTCATACTAATGGTCTCACATTATTCATATACATAACTCCAGAAAAATGCATTTGAAATATTATATGAACGACCTTCAACCGAGTGAACACCCACTGTTAACGCCATAATAACATAGCGAGACTGCTGATATTATAGTAACTGTTAACAACGTGCTTTTTTACGCGCCAGTATATTCTGGCATTGATCATGCAGTAGCATGCGAATGCGTTTGAGAGTGAATGGCTGAGCTGCTACTGCACAATAGCTTTAATTTGTCCTATTAGTCGTAAGCAGCATGTTGAGGACATGCCGGAAGACTGATTGCTCCCCCAGGCTCCATGCTCTCGTATCGTTTGCCACAAGCCAATAGACAGTCACGAACTGTCTGCTTTGGGCTAACTGGGAACAACATAAAGGTCCCCAAAGAAATTAAGGATCTCAACATTTCACATGCACTTGTATTTTGCTCTTGGCGTGGAAAAGAGAGAGAGAGAGAGCTCGCAAAGCTTTGGACGCGACTTGAAAACACCCCCGGAGGGAAATGGGCACGCTCTACATATTAAAACGCTGCACCTGTGCTGCTCCGTGAAGATCTTTTGGGACGTGCACAGGTGCAAGTCATTAATTGTGGAGCACGCCGTATCTTTTATGCACACTTCTCTTCTCGATTACCCACTCACGATTCACCCCTGCTGCGTTACAGGTTCATTCTGTGTTTTCCGCTGCCCTTCTCAGCATCGTAGCAATTCAACTTATCCACAAGCAGCTTGAATCATTAAAATGTTATGCTTCCCTCAATTCCGTGTGTTGCTCATAGCGTTAAAGCAAATGGCGCCACCTGGCTTTCAGTGACATGGCCAGTGAATTCACGCTCCACGCACGCCGTGCACAGTGCTGCACGGGTCCCGCATTCAATTGCTCAATGCTTTGTTGATGGGCATACGTGCGGCGTTTCCACGACTGCTAGGTAAGTGTGCTGGGCCAACCTACTTTAGGATCCATAATACTTGTAGGAACCTCCTGGTTCCACCAGCCCACAAGGGATTATTGTGTGTGTCCGTCCGTCCGTCGTGCATCCGAAAATGGGAGGGGTGGGGCTGGGTGGAGAGGGGAGGGTGGGGAGGGGCTGGGTGGGGCCGGGTGGGGAGGGGAGGGTGGGGAGGGGCTGGGTGGGTAGGGTGGGGCTGGGTGGGGGGTGGGAGGGGTGGGGCTGGGAGGGGAGGGGCTGGTCACCCCGTGGTGCCCTTATAAAATTCAACGTTTAACCTACTCACGCCGGCTTGTGCCCGCCCTCACAGTCGGGCATATTTGCGGAATACACCACGCCGCCGTTGACCCTGGCCATTGACCGAGCAACCCAACGTTCCTACCAGCTCCCTCCGCAGGAATGTGTTTAATCAGCACAGAGGCGCACGCACCAATATTAAAATGACGGTTGGAGGATGTAATGACGTGCCCAACTCACCTCCGACCATTGGACCAGCATACTGTGACATGTTACAAGCTGGTGGACATCACGTATAACTGTCATTTTTTTGTTATCTGCCATGTCGATAATTCTTAGAACTGTCTCGATGCTGAGTGTATCCCTGTGCAATCGAATGGAGAGCCGGCCTAAATGGGGCCTTGAGACAGACAGAGAGTGACAAATGCTACACTTCCATGGCCACAGAAATCAGACCCCAGGTAGTGATTGGTCCATTCCTGGATAGGTCAAGTCCAGGCCGTTTCTTGTCCTATTGTCCGCATCCATGAGTTGCCTATTATATCGTTTTCCATTCAAGGCCACAGTGTTATTGACTAATGTGTTGATGTTTTTGTACTGTGCTTGTGCACCACTGGCAATGCAGCAGCATCAATTACGTCGTATGATATTTTTGTACATTTTCACCGCGTTGTTATCGTAAAACATTGGCTCTTAAGTTGACCTAATCGAGAGACGCCATGGCTGTTTGAGGGTGGCCCAGCATAGCTCCTTTTGCAAAGAAAGCTAAGCAGCCCACTAAAAAGTTGAGTTACATGGCCCAGTTGTCCATGTTGCCGTGGTGCAGCTCACTTGTCCCGGTGAGAATGCTGTGGGAATTCTGACCAAGCCCATTTTGTAAACCCTGCCCAGCCTACTTTTCAGTGGTCATGGGAAAGCGGTTAAAGAAACACCAATAAGTATAACCCGTAAAAACAAAGTTTTTCACTATAAATCCTTTATATGCGTGGCGGCTAGAGTCCTCTTGTCCTCTGGCTTGAGATGGCTGCCAATTATGGGTCAGATGATTGCATTGCACCATTAAGCAATTGGTAATTAAATATAATATTTTTGTCCTAAAAAGTGTAAAATTTTGGAAAAAAATGTCACGAACATTAATTGTCACGCACAACGAGTCTGTGTGGAAAATGTCAGCTCGATTGGATCACGGGAAGTGGGTTAAAAAACGACCGAAATATTTGCATAGTCCTAATCAAGCAAGCGAACTTAATATAAAGGATTTAACAAGTAAACCCGTAAAAACAAAGTTTTTCACTCTAAATCCTTTATATGCGTGGCGGCTAGAGTTCTCTCGTCCTCTGGCTTGAGATGGCTGCAATCTATGGGTCAGATGATTGTCTGCCAGTATTAAGCAATTGGTAATTAAATATTTAATTAGTTTTCCCTAAACAGTGTAAAATTTTGGGAAAAAAATTTCACGAAAATTAATTGTCACACACAACGAGTCTGTGTGGAAAATGTCAGCTCGATTGGATCACGGGAAGTGGGTTAAAAAACGAGCGAAAGATTTGCACGGTCCTAAGCAAGCAAGCGAACTTAATATAAAGGATTTAAAAATATATTCGCCTGTGGAGGACGCGGGGATCGATCCCGCGACCTTTGGCATGGGAAGCGAGGGCGCTACTAACTGCGCTACTCCACCACGGCCTGTGGAGGGGTTACGCTCTGGGCTCTTGCACTGTGATGTTCAGCCAAAGCTATGAATGCGTTCTATTTGAATATATGTACAATAATTTTTTTTTGCCTAAAAAGTGTCAAATTTTGGGAATTTTTTTCACGAACAATAATTGTCTGGCACAACGAGTCTGTGTGGAAAATGTCAGCTCGATTGGATCACGGGAAGTGGGTTAAAAAACGACCGAAAGATTTGCACGGTCCTAAGCAAGCAAGCAAGCACGCGAACTTAATATAAAGGATTTAAAAAGAGACCAGCACCGAGAGAAATCCATATTATTTGTGGAGCCCTCTCTATAATTGCGAGACCATTGCACATGTACATGTTGCACAATCATACAGACAACAGCAACGATTGCTCCATTCAACATACAGATGCACCAAATTGTCAGTAAGACCTTAGAAAATTGTGCCAGTTGACCTCAGAGGCATTGTATGCATGCATGCCATTTTTTGGCAATTAAAGTCCATTTTGCACAAAGTATTTAAAATGAATCAAAATATATCAACTACACTGATAGGCAGAGTCGGGTGTTGGTATCTTTGCCTATGGGGCAGCAGAAAAGATCCCTCCCCTAACACACACAAATTCCTCCACCGTTGCTAGCCAGGACACACTACATTACAGTATACTTATGTTACAATCGTGGGCCTATTTGGCGTTTATGGCCTTGGACAAGCATCTCATTTGTACCCCTGCCCGCATCCATCCATGCCCATGAGCTTTAAAGAATATTAAATGCATTGACTCAATGTTAGTAAGGTATACCCTCACTGCAAATCGAGACACCCGACTGATTGACAAAGAAAGTGATGCCTGCAGATGGAGACACGCTAAGCTGTTTTGCACTCGTGATTCCCCACTCTGCTACTTCTCTTTCGAATTACGTCTGTTGTTGTACTCCCTGGGTGCCTGCGCTTGTATTCTTCTAACTTCTAACCACCATTAATAGCCAGGCTCAGCGACGACATATCTGTGAAGGCTCTCGGCTAGCGCTTTTCATGCAGGCTCCGACAAAAAAAACCGTTACATTCATGTTGAATGCTAAATGTATTTAGTCAAAAGATGTTTTTTTCTCGGTTATAGTTTCTGGTGCTGAGGAAGCGTTATTTTGGGTTGTACCGCACACTGTTTAGCAAGATAGCTTCAGGATCCGAAAGAGCACATGGAGAAGCACGTCTGATATCTTGCCGAACAACTCGAAGTACAAACTGACAGCACACCGGAGAGTACATTTTACTATGCTGTATTTACCAAAGGTTGTTTATCCAGTGCTTTAGAGGCAATGATTGGTGGTTTACATGGAAAGGTGGTGGTTCACATATAATGGGGTGACCAGGAGATAACAATCCAATAAGTGCCATGTTTCTAGTTTATTTTGTTTAACCAAGTGATGACGGCAAAACAAAATCCCCAACGAAGAATTAATACATTAAACAATAACATCGATGGATAGATAGCGCTAGTGCTTAATGTGTATGCCAGTACTCTAAGAGCAGTGTTCTCATTTCCAGAGGGGGGGACACTTTCGCCTATAAGACATCAGTGTTGAGGGCCGCCACACATTTGAAACCATTGGGTTTGACAGCATGGCTTTTATCATCCATAAATATATAAATGTGTCGTTTAAACCCACCACCACCCGACACAGCCATTGACTCATTAACCCCCCCCCCTCCCCCACTTTGCGCAAGAGCACAGAAGTGTGGTCACCACATCTACGCCTCTATATAAGGAACGAAACAGGTGGACTTCTCCACAAATCTGTCTGTCGCCTGATGAATCTAGCTGTAACGACTGGCGAAACGTCGTACTCAGATTGTAAATGTTGTGGCTTGGCTCTCCAACACACCGGTTAGTGCTGTACCAGTGACGAATTGGCCACGTTCTGTTTATTGACAACCCATACTAGTTGGCTGTGTCGGATGTTGGCGGGTTTTAACGACACATTTATATATTTACGCGATCTAACCCAAAAAAACACCTCTATTATGGATGATGGGGGGCGTTTGTACACACTCTGTGTATTGTGATGGGGGGCCGCGCGCCAGGATCCGCACGAAAAGCCAACCAGGGGCTGCCAGTCGCCCGCAGGCCTAGCAATGAATGACAATGCTGTCTCGGATGTTGCACGGTTACATTCATCCGGGCAGAGGTCGCAACCGAGTACCCGATACCCGTACCCTACCCGATACCCGGCTACCCGTACCCGACCGGGTACGGGTAGCCGTTTGCGACCCTGGTGCGGCCGGGTATGGGTACGGGTAGGCCGTGAGTAACTGGTGAGTCACCGTTTGTCACTTATTTCCCAACGTCTTGTCTCTTCTCACAATTCAAGTTCCTAGAATCAACCCACCCGCGTCTGCAACATGGCTTCATTCCAGAGGTCGCAATCAGGTACCCATACCCTACCCGATACCCGGCCGGGTACGGGTAGCCGGGTATCGGGTAGGGTGCGGGTATCGGGTACCCGTTTGCGACCCTGGTGCGGCCGGGTACGGGTACGGGTAAGGAATCAAAACCCGTTTGCGACCTCTGCATCCGGGTAATTGTTGGTCATAGATATTGTTTTCCTGGTGGATCGCAGAGCCCGTTGGGATGCACCAGTGCTCGGTGGATTGGCCACCGCTGAGCTAGAGGATTCCCGATCAGGAATATTAGTTGTGATATTGAATGTATGAGGGTCGTCAGTTAATTCTCCAGCAGTGCTTTTCACTGATACCACTCGTTATTGTGATGGCAAAACACGTACGCGTGTGTTCATTAAATTAGTGCAAGACCCGAAATGTGTAATTAATATGAGGCTCTATTGCGAAGCAAATGAGAATTTCTAATTCGCGATTTTAATTGATAAGGATTGTGAACTGTCGTGTATTTTAATCCCATAAGATACACGACGTAACCAATATACTGTGAATACACACACACACCTTTAATTAACAATTAGGTAATTTAGCATGCTCTCTATACGTTTTACTAATAGCACGATGAAACGTAACAATCACGCCAATTATGTACTTAAGAAAGCCTAATTGAGTTACTGGCATTCAATAGAAAAAAATATTCCATGTGTTTCATAGCACATTCTTCATGTGCTATGAAGAAGGGATATCGCTCGAAACGTCGCCTATTGTTTCTATTTTAAGGCAGCGTTATTGACGAATGTGTCGAAAACAGGGAATGTTTAACGTACCTCACCATGCTGGCAAGCGTAGGTTGGTGAATGGGGAGAGAGGGCCATGGCCGATTCAGATATCGCTTGCCACCGATATTATTATCCACAACCGTGAATCGAACTCACGGCTCCCGATTCAAAGCAAACGTGCACCCCTTTATGGTATTACCATTAAATTTCGATTTAAAGCTTTCGTGACTGCAGGGATTCATATTCTTGGTTCTTTCGGTAAAGTCACGTAGAAGGGAAATAATAAAATAATAAAAATACAACAATTAAATTCTCACGACGTTTCGGCCACAACGCAAGCAGTCGTCCTCAGGTGAAGAACAGAGCTGTTTGAAAGACAGCGTCCCAATGAACACTGCTAAGCTTGGCAGCGTATTTTATTATGTTTCATTTTTATTATTTTATTATTTCCCTTCTACGTGGCCTTACCGAAAGAACTAAGAATAGGTATTACCATTGTTGAATGTACAGCCTCTACAACACGGCATGCGTAGTAGGCTGACTTTAGTTAGTCCAGGGCGTCATTTCGACCGGGTTTGTCCGGGTCAGCACCCAGATCACTACATAAAATATGCCTCTTGCTATGGCTACCAGTCACGTACATACACAGCGTTGAAATGAGGTGATTTTGCTGGAAGACTTTGCTGTTTTTTCCAGGATTTTTTCTGTTGCGTATACATGTAGTCACTTTAAGATGTTTCTTGTTCATGTTTTGTTTTGTTGCGGTTGCACCCGAGTCAAGAGCCGCATGGCTCACAGGGTTATAACTAATACATGAAACTGAAACTGAAGTCTACCAGCTATCTGGAAAATATTTAGTCGTAAATTAATCTCCAAGTTTTGCCTACGTCCAGATTATATACTAACTGGTAAGAACCTAGCGAATATTCTCAATAGAGCTATTCGCTAAGCTTTGGTGTGTACCCTGGAGGTAAAACTAACACGAAAACATAACAGGCGCGTTTTCCACGCAGTTTTTATTATTCATATTACGTTTGTTTACCAAAGAAAGCCTCTAAGAGCCGCATGACTCTTTTTCAGGAGGGTTCTGCCAAGTTTTCACGTGAGGGAGTGATGTTTGTGATGTACAATTCCAAATGAGTAATTTGACAGGAGAGAGCTTAAGACTAGGGACTCATATTTTTACGAAGATGTAATCACTTCTACACCATAATACGAGACAGATACATTTCTAATTTGGCCACAAAACCAACGTACATTAACGGCGAACTTTCTCATAGCTTATCAAGGGACCTTTAACAACTCCGTGAGTTTAATGCCACTAAATCAGTACTATCTTAATGCCAGAATTCTCAACTCGCGAGCACAGTCACTGTCTCCATAGGCATATGCCGATTCTTTGTATCACTGACCCGGCGTTTTAAAATCCCTACACAGTATACCGAATATTCGTCAAACAATATGTGGTCACTAATGGATGAGGGCGTCACCATACTGTACAGCCCGTGGAAGTTATTTCATCATAATTCACCACGCTATGTAATGTGCGAGTGGGTGAAAGGGGAGGGATAGCAATGAGCGGTCCAAATATATATCACCACCGATGTTATGAACGGTTAACGAATTCTTTGCCGGGTTCACAGCGCATTGCACTAACCACTGCGCCACTCCCTGCCCCAACAGCCACATTCATATATTTCAACAATATGACAAAGAGCCTGCAAAGTCCTAAATCCAAAACATATTCATCAATGACACTGCATTATATGACACTGCATTATATCGATTTGAAGTTTTCGTGACTGCAAGGATCCATACTCTTTGTTTTTGTTCGGTAAAGTCATGGAGGTGAAAATAAAATAAATAACATAAAATTGAAAACAACTAAATAAAATCACGACGTTTCGGACGCTTGTGTTGCGCCCGAAACGTCGTGATTTAATTTAGTTATTTTCATTTGTATTAAATTGTATTATTTTATCATTTTTTATTTTCACCTACGTGACTTTACCGAAAGAACCAAAGAGTATAAAACATATATGTGTAATCGGCGACGTTTCTGGCAACGACCAATCCGCAAAGCATCAGGACTCGTCGCGCGCGTGCGTGCGTCCGCGCGCGTGTGCCGCAGTACCCGCGTGAATCGAGTCGGCGCGTCTCCCCGGAGCTGCGTGGCGTTCGCTCGCTCGCCGCCTCGACCGCATGTCGCGTTTCCCCGCACGCTGGCCCCGTGTGTGCGGCTCTCACTCAGTCGCTTTATAAACCCCGGCGGCCACGGACAGTCCGACTTAAACCCGCAGCGGTGGCAAGTGGGTTTCATCGTTTCATTAATGTGTAGACTGCATATGGGATCCTCCCCCCCCCCCCCCCTGTTGCGTTAGAGCAGTGGCTGGCTGTTGGTTTATGAGATCCGGCATTCACGATGAGACTCGGTGAAGTTGCAAGAAATACACAGGATAAGGATTCGCATTTATGGGGAGACTGTATTTAAAATATTCTAAGGTTTTTTCGGTAAAGTCACGTAGGTAAAACATTAAAATTAATAAAAGTAAAATAAAATAAAAATCACGACGTTTCGGAGGCAACACAAGCTTCCGTCTTCAGGTGGAACCGTCACAGCCACGACAGCTGTATCAAGTAAATGAGAGATTGCAGGAGCTACCACTCCGTTTATATAATGGTTGGAGAGGGGGGGGGCAAGTAAAGCACACTTTTTATTCATATGGTAAGGTGAGGCTTAAGAGGGTGAGCCTTTGTTATGGAGAGGATACGGTTTGTGACTTGAGTCACAAACCGTACCTCTCACTCAGTCGCTTTATAAACCGCGGCGGCCACGGGCTGTCCGACTTAAACCCGCAGCGGTGGCAAGTGGGTTTCATCCTTTCATTAATGTGTAGGCTGCATATGGGATCCTCCCCCCCCCCCCTGTTGCGTTAGAGCAGTGGCTGGCTGTTGGTTTATGAGACCCGGCATTCACGATGAGACTCGGTGGAGTTGCAAGAAATACACAGGATAAGGATTCGCATTTATGGGGAGACTGTATTTAAAATGCCGCGATGGGATGCTGCCGCGCGTGGTGTCATCGTGTGGGTTCGCACATGGGACTTGGCAATCCAGATGGCGCAGGTTCGATGTCCCGCAGCGCCAGTTTAACAAAAAATGTGCAAAGTGTACGCGGAGGTGTAATAATGAGGTTTACCACAGTCGATGGGCAGGTCACGTGTGGTGGGGTAAAGTGTGGGTACTCCCACTTCCTCCAAGACGTCCGGCCAGCATGGAAGAGTAGACCAAATGCCCTCGAGATGGCTTCTCCAGTGGAAACCCTTCCGCTGGCAGAGGTGTGTGTAAAAGCAATTGCAGGGTTGCACTTCTAGCTTTACCTCTATATATGTACTTACAACGCGCTCAGGATGACGACCGCCGCAGAAGATGCAGCGATGGGATCAGTGATTGTACACGTGTGAGATGCAGGGTGGCAGCAACATGACCCGCGAGGGACAGCTACCGCGTGGGTGGGAGGCTTCACCCAGTGGATAGAGAATAATGGATGATGATGATATACACTGACAGATACGGCATATAAAAAGCCCTTTTTAGTCAATACACCACTGTAGGAGGCCTCTCACGGCCCCTTCCCACCGTGGTTTGGTGTCGGCAGAGAGCATGGACGTGGGCGATTAGAAGCATAGCACAACGGTGGATTTCGACACTGCCCACAACGTAGTCCCACAGCCTATAACACCTATTGTGAATTGCGGTCACCAATTCAAGCTGCTTAACATCTGTGGGATATGACGAGATGGGATGGATTTCGGGTGATTCGGTTATAGGGCGGAGCCAGTGCGTTTATTCATCATTACGTGTACGAATAAATCCTCACGGAGGACAGTACCATATGCATATTGTCCGGGCGGGCACAAATTGAATGAATGATCTCTGTGACGTTAACACAAGTGACAGTTAATCAGCTGGCGCCACTCCTGGCTTTCTCGGGAATTATTGCGACCGTGGTATGCGAATATTTTAGCCACGCAGCCTGTCCCAAGTAGCCTATTATTCATTGATGAGAGCGGACACAATGTTTTGAGCATTGGCTTTTAGAATTAACACCCAGCGTTTTTTTTTACTTTCAATACACTCGTCCTTTAATTAAATACAATTAAAATAATTGCATCCCTATGCCAATCCACTGCTGGATGAAGGGCTCCCCCAAAGCTGTGTCGGTGATGCGGTGGACGGTAAAATCAGCACGCTGATCAGTGCGGCTGAGTGGGTGATGGTGGAGGGAGGGATGGAACTTGTCCGGTTCAACTTTCACTGCCCACTGATGTTCGCCGATGCCGGGACACGATTTCAGATACCCGGGTGCGTAGCGAAGTGCCCTACCCACTGCGCTATCACTCTTCTTTCGTTCCTTTGATAATATAATTGTGTTTAGTTATCAGCGCATATGGGGAGGGGGAAGGGGAAAGCGACTTATCTGTGTGTATGATTGATTATGCTTTTCTCAGACTAGTTACGTATGCTTCAGGTGTGTAGTGTGTGTGGAGAGATGCGCGACTAAAATCAATTTGGAAAACTAATTTCACGAGAATGAGGTAAAGAAGTTTACTTTTCAGCCAATGGGCTGCGACAGAGTGTGGGATCACGACACCCACCGTAAACTTTAAATGCTATTATATGGTGCCAGTTCTGATGAGCGTTAAACCTCTCACGTTTGGCTTTATTAACTTGTCTGCATGCGCTGAAGTTTATTTGAACTCTAGGCATTGGCCACGCGCCACCACAGATTCTATTTCTGCACCCACATTCTTTGTGGGAGACTACTCCTCATCCTCCCTGTCGCGTCAGACCTCTCGCTGGCCATTGCTCCATGAGGCCAAGCAATCGTGATACGCATCTAAACCAACAGGACCAGTGATAAGCAAGGATGTGTATGTTTAGGGCGCATGAATACTTCAATGGATGGCTGCCGTGGTGTTAACGGGCAGCACACTGGACTTGCAATCCAGATGTCGCCCATTCGATTCGATCTGGCGTGGAAGTTGAAATGATGGGCAAGTGAATTAAATATCCCTAATTTCTCTCCACCCAGCAATATAAATAGCAGCAGCAGCAGTAGCAAAATCAGATGTCCATAATGCAGGTTTTTTGGGTGGTTAGATCGCGTAAATATGTGTCATTAAACCCGCCACCAACCGACACAGCCAATTAGTAAGGGTTGTCACGAAAACAGAACATGCCAATTTGTTACTAGTACAGCACACCGGTGTGTTGGATAGCAAATCCACAACATTTACAATCTGAGTACGACGTTTCGCCAGTAATTACCGGTTAATGGCGACGCTTCGCCAGTAAACAAAATTAGATGTGGTGTGTTTCTATGCCCTCACAACTATGCTCCAACGCCTTCACCAGCCCGCACTAACCAGCGTGGTAAAGAATGGTCAGTTACCCCCCCCCCCCCACTACTACCCACATGGAGGCCTTCATATAGCAGCGGGCTGATTCAATGGGCTTTAAACGGTGCTTAATTTGAGACAAAAGAGTCTGAAGGCTGTTCGGGAATTTATTTTGGTATTGACAATACTTTTTCATTATTCATTTGGTAAATAACCCGTTCATAAGATTTATATTTGGAATATGCGTACCTTGTACTCTAGTGGTAGTGCCTTACACCGATTATACCTACTCAAAGCCAGCCTAGCAGCATCCCAGAAATAATCTAGGGAGAAATTAGGCCCCTTGATGCGCGTATTCAATGTGTTTAAATGAGATTTCGGACACACTGCCGATTTGGCGCAATGCGGGGGGGAGGGATTCATTGCTCGTCTGTTGATTCAGGGCGTCGCTTTTAAACGTTTTCGATTTTTTTTATTATTATTATAGTACGTGCAAAATGCACGGCGAGAGAAATTCACTGACGTGCAATTAAAACCATCTAAAATGGTTCAGAGATTTGCATATGCTCCTGAAGTTAAATAATAGGCTGCTAATTGAATGCAGCGCGCACTAAGTGATGTACTGCCTAGTCGGACACGATGTACCGCATATTATCTCAGCCACTGGCAGCCCTAAACGCATTGAGCTAATTAGTCAATCACCCCGCCCTCAGCAATAAAC
This sequence comes from Lethenteron reissneri, assembly GCF_015708825.2. Classification (NCBI taxonomy): domain Eukaryota; kingdom Metazoa; phylum Chordata; class Hyperoartia; order Petromyzontiformes; family Petromyzontidae; genus Lethenteron; species Lethenteron reissneri. The sequence goes on along the minus strand of NC_083798.1, from coordinate 13,960,084 downwards.
CAAAACGCTCCACGTGGTACACGTCGAACGTAAACGCACTGCCATAAGCATCTATGTATAGGCACCCTCCATAAGACATGGTCTATCTACGGCTGAATGAAAGCCCCGCAAACCATCGCCATCGACGGAGCTATTAATTCAGCACGAGTTTATTTAATAGCTCCGTCTCTGCGGTGGACGTCCTCTGAGGAGCGTTTCTTCATTCGCCTGCAACATGTGTCGTTTGTCCCAACCTACATTAGCAGCTGTTGTGCCTTCACCCCTCCTCTGTACATCATAGCAACCACCTGGTCATGAAATGTCGCCTGCCATATAGTAAATATTTATGCGTTCTTATTTTGACATTTAAATTCTAAAATCGAGTCAGTCTCGCCCTACAACAAATGTACTGTGTATGCAATGCTTAAAGGAGCAGTGGAAAGGTGATGGTCTGGAGAGGTGGTCATATGTCTTCTCAGCAAACATGGAAAGTATGCAATAGTAGTCCAACGGTGGCATGTGTTTGGAACCGTTGGAGCAACGTTCCAAGTGTTGAGTGGAGTGGAGTGCTGACGTCAGGTCACACTCGCCTCGGGGGGAATGCCGTCAAGGTAAAGGGACGTCATGCCCCCCGGGGTATTTGAGGGAAGACCCGTGACGTGGACGGGGTCTTCGCCGTGGGTCAGAGGAGTGAGCGTTAGGGGAGTAGGGGGCTCCGGGGTAGAGGGCTGAGAGCCAGGCTAAAGGGGGGCTGCTTTATCCGGCTGGCCGAGTTGGATGAACCGTCGGTCAGTGCTGTGGAAAGAGCCTGATAGCCTGGTAGGGTGTAGGGAACTCCCAGTACCCTTCCCCTGGGGAGATTAGTTAAGAACCGTTGTGTTAACCCCTTCCCCTGGGGAGATTAGTTAAGAACTCTTGTGTTAACCCCTTCCCCCGAGTTAGGCGTAAGCCCTAAATAAACAGTTTGGCGTCAGCCCCTACACGACCGGCTTCAGCGTCTTTTCTACCACACAACACATGTATACTGGGTCATAGTTCCGAAAATCTAAGCCGACACTGCTGATATTCTGGGTTTGAATCCAGGTCTTCAGATTAAACCGGTTTCTTAAGTGTAGCGTGTTGGTGGTGGTCTCAGCACGGTCACCAAAGACTGTCCACAGTACTGACAAAATCACCCTGTTAACTTTGTTTTTGTCGTTTCATTTGGAAAATCTAATTCTGCTATGGAGAATGACATCTGTGTGTGAGGTGTAGCGGCCCCTCATGCGGATGAGAGGTCATTTGACGTTCTACGATGCACTATTTTCCACGAATGTCGTCTCATGCATCACATGATGCCGATAGCGTAACAGACAAAAACGTGCAGTCGTGAAGGCAGCTTTTATTTTATTCACGTGACATTTTAAATAGTGATCTTAATGACTCACTTTGCAGTTAAGGCGCCTTGTCTACCCCAGGTGCTGTGTCACTGCAATACGTATGACGCGCTTTCTCGAAGGGAAATTACTAATTTAACGTGTGAGGTAAAGAGTTGTGAAAACCAAACCTGTACCTTATAAAATCACAAAGATCTCCAGAAGAGCCTGTACAAAGAGAAGGTTCGTGCAATGGCTGTTAGCTTGCACTTGGTATGTCCGTAACGGGCACATGAGATAATTGTGTAGTCATCACCAACGTCCGACCAACTTACGTTTACTCACCAAACGGGTTACTCTTTTGTGCGTATATTTGTACACACCACAGTATTCTTGGTTCTTTCGGTAAAGTCACGTGACTTTACCGAAAGAACCACGAATATGAATCCCTGCAGTCACGAAAGCTTTAAATCAAACTTCACACCACAATAGTTACTCTTTATGGGGCCAGGTCAACATAATGGAGTCCCGGGACCGGTTCGGACATCCCCGATGTTATTCATGTCCGGGAATCGAACTCAGATAGCAGGATTCGCAAAATGATGTGATTGGCATAATACATCCACACACGCATATATAGATGCAGTTTAAAACATTCCTGCGGAGGGAGCTGGTAGGAACGTTGGGTTGCTCGGTCAATGGCCAGGGTCAACGGCGGCGTGGTGTATTCCGCAAATATGTCCGACTGTGAGGGCGGGCACAAGCCGGCGTGAGTAGGTTAAACGTTGAGTTTTATAAGGGCACCACGGGGTGACCAGTCCCTCCCCACCCAGCCCCACCACTCCCATACCCCACCCTCCCCACCCAGCCCCTCCCCACCCTCCCCTCTCCACCCAGCCCCACCCCTCACATTTTTGGATGCACGACGGACGGACGGACGCAATAATCCCCTGTGGGCTGGTGGAACCAGGTGGCTCCTACCAGTATAACGCCACATCAATGAAAACAACTGTGGCAGATGTGGATTTGACGTGTCTCTGCCTCCCTCTAGTGTGGCATTATTTAAATGTTGAACTTACGGCACAACCTGCGTCCCAAGTCACCCAGACTCACAGCACTTATCCATCGTTCAAGTTTTTTGGTTGGGCCACGTGGTAATTCTATGCCACAGTTATTGTCATTAACCCCCCACTACTCGACGAGATAATTACTATTACAGAGTTAGTATTTCAACATGGCAATGTATTTATCAAATTCTGACCAATAAAGTCATCAGTGACTTCAGGCTTTTAAATGGCTGAATTTAACATCAATATCCTACGTTTCACTCAAACTGCTTTGAGGTTCTTCACAATAATCAATAGCTAACGGTTTAATAGTGTTTGACTCCAATACATTCCAAAATAATTAACGTTCTCTGCGTGAAATTATTCCTGAAAGCACGAATTTTACATTGCCAAACGGAAACAGTTTTAATTGAGGGGTATTCTGGATTAACTTAATATCCCACAAAAAAGTTGATTGTCCAAAAAGGCCTGAGACCGGATGGTGTCATACTGTTACAGAAATCTTGGAGTTAGCGTGTGTACTGTGCAGTATCTGCGGGATCGGGTAGAAGGAAGAAAACGTTGCCACGGTGTGGTAGCATCAACAGCTTTGGCCACGATGACATCTTGATTCTGAACTTGTCTTAGAATGTCCCCTTTGTGGAGAGTGGATGACTTTAGTGGATGAAGTGAATTACAGCATACACTGCATAATGCCAATAAAACACATTCCTGCGGAGGGAGCTGGTAGGAACGTTGGGTTGCTCGGTCAATGGCCAGGGTCAACGGCGGCGTGGTGTGCGGGCGGGCACAAGCCGGCGTGAGTAGGTTAAACATTGAGTTTTATAGGGGCACCACGGGGTGACCAGCCCCTCCCCACCCAGCCCCACCCCTCCCACCCCCCATCCAACCCCACCCTCCCCACCCAGCCCCTCCCCACCCAGCCCCTCCCCACCCTCCCCATCCGGCCCCTCCCCACCCTCGTTTCAAACGGTGTTAGGCCAGAGGACGCCAAAAGGCTCAAAAGAAAGCTGTCTCTGGTGTGGACCAATCAGTTTCAAGGACAATGCATATACAGTATTATCAGAGTATGTTTATTGTTTGCATTCTGACCACAAGCATTGTGGTTAGCGCAGACATGATTCCTTGTAAAAGGTTTCAGTTTGTTGTTTTAAAATCTTCACACCTGTTTTGTTGACAGAGAAAAGGGAAAAACCTATTATCATATTTTGGTACTGGCAAAGGAGATCCCATGATATATATAGTGTCATTCATGCAAATTGCATCTCACGACGCTAAACATCGCAACCCATATGAGACACACGATGCGATCAACACAAACAAAGTTGAGTGACAGTTATCGCTACAGCGCCTGACATCAGCGAAAGTCGAGAGAAGAAAAATAATACTTTGATCTCCTACATCACCATTCATGCAAACAGCATCCCACACAAACAATTCATGAAAGTGTTTTAATGCATTCAGTACCGGTAAATCACGTTCTCTCCCCTCTCCCTCTCACTTTGCCAGCGTTCTGCATGTCCCTTCATATCCATGCTCAAGGTTTCCACCTAGACCAAGGGATCTGTATCCTCACCTGCAATTGCACACTCATAAACCTTAGATGCCTTGTTCCTTGTTTGTCAAACGCAGAGCCGGCCCTAGACCTTTGGGGACCCTAAGCAAAATTTGGTTGGAGGCCCCTTTGACCGTTTTAAGTAAGGCCTAAAGAAAAGCAATGACTACCTTATAACTACACTGTACATATTATATCTACTATGTTATTTTTAATTTTTTTAGTCTATTAAATTATGTTTTCATTTTTCACCCACTCGCTAGCAGTGACTCTAGGGGGCCCTCTGCTGGCCACGGGGCCCTTTGCAATTGCAAGGGTCGCTTCGTGGCTTGGCCGGCTCTGGTCAAACGGATTCGATTCTGCCACATTTAGACTCGAGTCTTCTCTCCATCGTTCTGATGTCACAGCATCCTCACACAGGCTCACAGGGGCTCCAAGTGGTCTGGGACGTGGCCGGCAACCTGCTGCTCTTTACGGAATGCTGCGTGACGTTATTCCCATGCATTGCGGCTCTTGAAATATTTAGTATTTTTCCCGAATCCGAAAAAAAAATGGTTCTTATTATTTTGGTTGCCGACCCCTGGTCTCGAACTCGAGGTTGCACCGTGCGCGCATGGCCGTGTCAACGCTCGCGATGGCGCCATCACGCAATTTGAAAGCGATTGTGCAAAATGAGAATTTTCTGCAATAATCAACATAACTTTTGAATATTTTCTTTGCGCTTTCATGTAAATAGCGGTATAAAACACCATCTCAAACATTCAACATCGAAAAACATTGATGTTTTAGTTCTAATATTTTAGTAAATATCGATGCTAGATATATCGACGTTTTATCTTTCAATGCCCCATCCCTGTGTATTACATATACCGCTTCCTCGATTAATATCGATTTTTTTTTAAAAATCTCAAACGACATGCATAGAATCGCCAGTGCTATTGCCATCATTGCTATTGGATTTGTTGTATCCTTGGATTCACGTGACCCCTGCAGCCGCTAGAGGTCACCATAGTCACTCAAATGCTAAGAAAATATTTTTTTTATGAAATCGCAGTTTCAGTTTCATTTATTAGGTATAGCCCTGTGAGCCATTCGACTCTTGAATCAGGTGCAACCGCAACAAACAAAAAACAAAAACATGAACAAGAAAACATCTTAAAGTGACTACGCACAAACAGAAAAATCCAGGAAAAAAACTGCAAAGTCTTCCAGAAAAAAAAACGTACACCAACAGTGTGCAAAAATCACAGTGGGATGCAAGTCAAACAACAACAACCACAAGACAACATTAGATTAAAGCCCTCATTCTAACTCCGTACTACAACAATCAAACATAGCCAAACCAAAAAAACGTTTCGAAACCACCAAAATAAAGCCATACGCAATGTAACAGTGAGTACCCGGACGTAAGAATGCCTGGAAATACTGTACCAGGTGTTATAGGCTCGAGCTGCGAGGTGGCTCGGGAATGACAACATACTTGTCAACCCATACGGTTTACCCGTATTATTGTACAGGGAAATCGAGTTTTCAGGTCCATATGGCGTACAGCCGTTTCAATACGGGCAAAAAAATGTGGATATTTGCTTGTTTCTCCCTTGAGATGGCACTGTAGGATGAACGTTGAGATTTATAAGGGCACGGGGTGACCAATACGGTCTGAATTGGTCTGTAATCAGGTAGGCACTGACAAGGGGTTGACAGCTATGTGACAGCAAAGCTGCGGATTCTTGAATTAATGTGTGTGGAGATTTGAGCGTGACCCTGCGTTTGCTTGATGGATATTCTGAGGGATCTCCGATTCTATGATTTCCTCCCAGATGGAAGTCAGTCATTAATCGAATTGGCTAAACATTCAAATGACAGGGTACTTTGTAATGACAGCTGCACATTATATAGAAAATGTACGTGATGTGAACTAGCACATTGTGAGTTATGCGAAATTAGTGTTGGTTATCGAATTGATCTACCAAATAAATATTGTACGCCCCCCCCCCTACACACATGATTTAGAGAAAACACGCAGATCAAATACTTCATAGACGCAGTCACACACAGGAGATCGAGTCTTATTCCCCACTTCGGTATCTGCATCTTCCGTGGTTTGTGTGGATCCGGATAAGCGCTGCCCATTGTTTTCGTGCATGGTAGGCGGGCAGTGTGGTGGTAGTGGTAGTGGGCTCGCTGATGAGCTGTGTGTTGTGGAAGCCGGGCAGTGTGGTCGTGGTGGTAGTGGGCTCGCTGATGAGCTGCGTGTTATGAAGCCGGGCAGTGTGGTAGTGGTGGTGGTAGTGGGCTCGCTGATGAACTGCGTGTTGTGGAAGCCGGGCAGTGTGGTAGTGGTGGTGGTAGTGGGCTCACTGATGAGCTGCGTGTTGTAGAAGCCGGGCAGTGTGGTAGTAGTGGTAGTGGGCTCGCTGATGAGCTGAGTGTTGTAGAAGCTGGGCAGTGTGGTGGTGGTGGTGGTAGTGGGCTCGCTGATGAGCTGCGTGTTGTGGAAGCCGGGCAGTGTGGTGGTGTTGGTGGTAGTGGGCTCGCTGATTAACTGCGTGTTATGGAAGCCGGCAGTGTGGTAGTGGTGATAGTGGGCTCGCTGATTAACTGCGTGTTGTGGAAGCTGGGCAGTGTGGTAGTGGGCTCGCTGATGAGCTGCGTGTTATGGAAGCCGGGCAGTGTGAGTGGTTACGGGCTCCACGGAACAAGGTGTTTATTGGGCAATTTGCTTGAATGCCACGAATCCGTCCACGCTGTTTCGATTAAAAAATTCACCTTGTGCGAAAAGTGCTTTCAAAACGGCTTTCTGACGGCCGAACGTCCGCGGTGGGTTGATCATGACTCAGGGGCCGGCAACCAACATAAGAAACACATTCCTGCGGAGGGAGCTGGTAGGAACGTTGGGTTGCTCGGTCAATGGCCAGGGTCAACGGCGGCGTGGTGTATTCCGCAAATATGCCCGACTGTGAGGGCGGGCACAAGCCGGCGTGAGTAGGTTAAACGTTGAGTTTTATAAGGGCACCACGGGGTGAACAGCCCCTCCCCACCCAGCCCCACCCCCCACCCAGCCCCACCCTTCCCTCCCCACCCAGCCCCTCCCCACCCAGCCCCTCCCCACCCTCCCCTCTCCACCCAGCCCCACCCCTCCCATTTTTGATACACGACGGACGGACAGACACAATAATCCCCTGTGGGCTGGTGTGACCAGGAGGTTCCTACCAGTAGAAGAGTAATTTATTTAAACATTCGGTAAAAAAAACCCTCAATATTTTAAGAGGCGCAATGCTGCAACGTGATTACAAGACGGTAGTCCTTAATAAATAACGTCACGAAGCAGTACTTAAAGAGCCGAAAGTTGCTGACCCATGATCATGTCTGACGGTGACCTCCCCAACTCAGCAACGGTGACCTCCCAACTCAGCAAAGACAAAGATCCCCCATGTAGCCTGTAACAGACTGTAGGGGCAAGTGCTGTTAGCGAGCACCTATGAAGGCCCACACGGCACACGAGGGTATAGGTGGCCAGCACCACGCCCGGCCGCCTTTGTCTCCCCAGTGGCGATTATTACACACGGCTGAGTTGACCTAGGGGAGGCCCGGAACCGGTTCAGATAATCGTGGCTGGTGTTGGCCGTGAGAGGGAATCAAACTCGTGCCGCCGGGTTCGCAGCGCAACGCGCTAACCGCTACACCACCGCTCCCACATTCACATTTATAGCTTTATTTTGGTGATTTCTAAAACGTTTTGGTTTAGCCATATTTGTTTGTTGTATTGAGCCAGAGGGCCGCCGTCCACGCGGACGTCCGAAGAAGCGATGGATGGATCGAATAAAGGAAGACATAAAGACGGTCAACGCATCCCCTGAAGATGCCCTGGACCGAGCCAAATGGAGAAGACAATGCCGAAAAGCGGACCCTGCGCCACAGCGGGAACAACGCTAGGAAGATATTTGTTTGTTGTAGTACAGCGTTAGACTGATAACTTTAGTCTAAATTGTCTTATGGTTGTTATTGTTTGACTTGCATCCCACTGGGATTTTTGCACACAGCGTTGAAATGCGGTGCTTTTTCTGGAAGACTTTGCTGTTTTTTCCTGGATTTTTCAGTTTGCGCATAGTCACTTTAAGATGTTTCTTGTTCATGTTTTTGTTTGTTGCGGTTGCACCCGATTCAAGCCGAATGGCTCACAGAACTATACCAAATAAATGAAACTGAAACTTAATTTGGAGCTTTCGTGACTGCAGGAAATCCTCTTTGGTTCTTTCGGTAAAGTCATGTATAAAGAGAAAATAAAACATAAAATAATTATTTTCTCTTTATAAAGTCATGTATAAAGAGAAAATTAAAGAAATATATTTTTATTTTCTCTTTATAAAGTCATGTATAAAGAGAAAATAATAAATTAAATAAATATTTCTCTTTATGAAGTAATGTATAAAGAGAAAATAATAAATTAAATACTTTTTTTCTCTTTATAACGTCATGTATGAGAAAGTAGTAAATTAAATCATTATTTTCTCTTTATGAAGTCACGTATCATGAGAAAATAATAAATTAAATACTTATTTTCTCTTTATACGTGACTTTACCGAAAGAACCCAAGAGTAAATGAAACTGAATGAAACTGAAAAACTCACATTGGCCTCCCCCCCCCCCGTAGTGAATTGCCACTTGGTTTAACCCGCACACCCCCGCGGTTTCACGCCCTGTTCCCCCCCCCCCTCCGCTCGCGCCACTTGGTCTGTCCCACCTCCCGGCATGCTGCCCTCCATCAACATGGCGGCCCCCTTGCGGCGCGGCCTGCGTGCGGGACGCGTTCTGCGTGCGGGACTCCGAGCTCCCCTCGTCCTCGTTCCCGCTCCCCTCGCTGTCCCTGCAGGCGTTTCACCTCTTCCCCGAGCGGGTCCCGCGGCACTTGCGGCCGTGCGCGCCCGGAGGTGCACGGTAAGCAAGAGGGGGGGCCTGTGTGTGGCCGGGCAAGCGCGACCTTGTGGGTGGCAGGGCGAAAGGGTTATTCGTGACTTGAGACGCTGTTGCTCAAACTTAGCAGAGCCGTAAGTGCACTGTAGGTCAGACGGGTTCAGCGACGGTGGGGCTAAGCTCTTGATTACAGGGTGGTGGACATTCTGCGTTACTGTGGCGAGGTTGAGTGCGTGCAAAGATTGGGTAAGCACTGGCGCTCGTGTTATCGACAAGCGACGGATGTAACGACGAGTTTATTGTGTTCAGCACTTCTCTGGACTTTGCGCTGTGTTGTTAATTCACTCGTACAAACCAAAACGGGATTGGTATAGAATGCAAACTAAAACAAACATTACACCGGCCCCACCTTCACCAACCAGTACACTCGTATTATACAAGGGCCTACACAGATACTGCACTAAAAGTCACGAGGAATAGTAAAGTACTGAGCAGTGGTGGTGGTAGTGACTGTAGGTATCTACTAGTCCACTCAGGTCTCCCATGGAAAGAGGTCGTGAATCTATTAGCTTGATTGAAGGGTGGTGTGAGATGCCGTTAAGTTCCTATTAAACGAAAGCTAGAGTTCAGTAGAGGTATTTTTCAGGCCCACGTGTCAGGGGAGCGGAAGCTATTTTAAATTAGAGAAGTAACAGCTTCCTCTGTCCAACTACAGTACTGCATTTCCATTGTAAAACTCGATCTCCTTTAAGTAGGTAAAGAGGCCAATCCGTTTATTCTGAAAAAGGATTGCGTCAAGGAAGATGTGATATATTGTCTCTTGCAAACGTTCAAGTTGTCTGCAGTTTCATGTTACGGCCGAAGTCCAATGTAAGGCGAGCTGTTGGCAAGAGCGTTTTAGTTTTCCTTATAGCACACTTTGTAATGTGTCTTTTAAACAGTTGGGGTTGTATGCTTCGTTATTTTACGTTGAGTACTTTTATTATGTAATGTTTTACTTGTATAGAAAAAACATATACCAAACAACAAAAATATACTAAATTACGATTTTTGTTGTTGCTTTGTGTCAATACAAAACTTTGCACTGGGTAGCCTCAGTTGTGATGTACACGAGACTTGTATATATACAGTACTGTACTGTATTTCTTTCTCCACACAGCCCTGCTTAAGGCCGCTGTCCTTCACAAGGGAGACCAACTGTACTGTAATCTCAAGGTGAAATGCTCAAAATGAACATATTAAAGAAATTGTGTTATTGTGGAGCATTAGGGGTAATTAAAAGATCACAATATTGTCTCCATGAATATCATGTTGTTGTTCATCACCCAATGAGCTTTTCGGACTATAATGATCAAGCAGCATTTGTTTAAACAAGCAAACTAGACAATTTTCTACCTTAAGTCTTATCAGCAGTCAGGCTTGCTAAACATACGGCTAATATAACAAATTGTTATATACTTGATTACACTAATTTACAAAACTGCAACACTGATTTAACATGTACAGTACTCCAAACACCAAATAAAGCACCTTTTTTGCTGTCTGCTTTTGTAACTTAAAATCAATTCGAGATTCATTGTTTGCTAATTGTTATAGTTGACTACCATTTGACCATTCTTGTGCGTAATGCGTGATCAATTACAGACTTAAAAGGTGACAATAAAATACACAAGCCCTTTGTCTTTTTTTCTCATTCTTTGTGTTTTTATACATAATGCATACACAAAGTTTACGTGCCAAACAATGCTGTCTGTTTTTAAATTTTATTCATCAACTACAGCAGGTTTTTCCACACTACGTCCAGTGCCTATCGCTGCACGCAAGCACCCATGAAAGAGCGGCACCAGAACCCATACAAACTGGTGCAGGATGACATGAGCAACCTTTGCGATGACATTAAAAAGGTATGGTGTACTTGTAGCGCTCATTTATTATCCCTTACTGTTGAGTAACGAGCACTTAACTGATGTTCAGTGTTTATGGACATAGCTATCAATGAATGGCTACTCCTAACGAGGCTTGCTCGCAAGTTACATATTATTTGTAATACTGCAATGCAACATGATGGTAAGCAAATGCTCTAAGAGAGGATGCAAACAATGTTAGATGCAGTGCAAGTCTTGTTGGATGCTGTGCAAGTTGCCCTCATTGACATTCCATGGAAGATGGGGAATCTTACTAGGCATAAGGGCAGCTTCTGATAGCTGCCCTGTGTACATGTGGTTTTAATGTGAAATGAAGAAAACATTGGTCGACACCTCAAATAACATGTTGCATATATGAAACCTCAGGAGCTGGTGACAGGAATCGCAGACCTCAGAGACATGACTCATTACTACTTTGATGGGAAGGGAAAGTCATTCCGGCCGATGGTGGTGCTGCTGATGGCACGGGCATGTAATTTCCACCAGCACAATACAAGGTATGCTGAACTTGTTTCAGAGGTGCAGGTATAAGCTGCTCATAGAAAACGTTTCAATAACATAGGACAAGTAGCTTAAACAGTACAGTAGTCCCTGAGTTAACAGCAACATCAGTTAATATTTTTTCGGTTAACGTTTTGCCTCCCATAGGACCCCATCGTTTAAAACGTTAAACGTTAAAATTAACGTTCACGACTAACGTTAACATTTTTATTAACGATATGTGTACGTTATGCACGCGAGCACTAATTATGGCCAGTCCAAGTTCTCGTAGGTGGGTTGAGCGTATCTCAATTGGCGACGCCCATTTATGAGCGTTTAGACCTCGACTGGCTTTGTTTGCATTGTTTTCTATTTTGGCAGAAATGTAATTCCTAATTCGATTAACATTTATTTAGGTTAACAGTTTTCGTCGAACGGATTAAAACATTAACCGAGGGACGACTGTACTCTACTTGACAATTGGTAAATTTATATTTCCAGTGAGGTGAGCGACAGCCAACGACGGATAGCCATGGTCGCTGAAATGATCCACACAGCCAGCCTCGTGCACGACGATGTAATTGACAAAGCCAACACACGACGTGGGAAACCTGCAGTGAATTTCAAATGGGGTGAGAAGAAGGTAAGACATTGATGGCTGTAACTGCTTGTTGGCCCCTGTTGAAGCAAATTCATCTCAAGTAACAGCACCAGTGTATTGTCTAAAACCACATTAATTTATTGCAACACATTAACAACTCGTAGAAATCCTTCCACATGGTGATGAAAATCTACCAGTTTTTTAAATATCATCAACAGTTTTGTTTATGGGAACGTGCAGCATGCTGGGGGTTTTTAGTGGCGTGTGTGGACGATGTATTGCAGGCGATCCTAGCAGGAGATTTCATTCTCTCTGCAGCCTCGGTAGCCCTAGCCCGTCTTGGGAATGGAGATGTTGTGTCACTCCTGTCTCAGGTCATTGATGACCTCGTCAATGGTGAGTCTCAAGCCCGTCATCTAATGTCTATGGTTCATTCTATTACATCATTTTCAAACCATTACAATGCATATACTAAGTGTGAAATAAATATTGCATAGCACTCTCTTGGCTTTGGATTGCACTCTCATGCTCACATGTCTTTTGGATTGCACTCTCATACTCACAGGCCCTTCGTATTACACCTGTTGGGTTGCACTCCCTCGTCGAGGAGGCCCACCTCTTCACCTTCCTTTCTACAGTTACATGCTTATTTCTCACTTTAACATCATGCTAATCCCTCACATTAACATAGCCACTTCCGTGCCCTCTAATTTCTCACTTTAACATCATGCTAATCCCTCACATTAACATAGCCACTTCCGTGCCCTCTAATTTCTCACTTTAACATCATGCTAATCCCTCACATTAGCATAGCCACTTCCGTGCCCTCGTTTAGGAGGTCGCTCTTCTGTCTTCCAGTTACATGCTAATTTCTCACATTAACATTACTAGCCCCGGCCACTTCTTTATAACCCTTGAGCTACACCCATTTCAAACCTTTTAAAACAGTCTGCCTCAGCAGCAGACTATGCTTTCCCACCTGATGAAGGATGCTTGTGTTGCGCCCGAAACGTCGTTATTTATTTTATTTTATACCTACGTGACTTTACCGAAAGAACCAAAGAGTGTATGGATTCCTGCAGTCACGAAAGCCTCAAATCAAGAGTGAAATAAATAATTACGTTTCTGTATGCTCCATTTGTTTTGCCTGTGTTCAGGGGAGTTTATGCAATTAGGCTCGAAAGAGAATGAGAATGAAAGGTTTGCGCACTATCTGAAAAAAAACTTCAAGAAAACTGCGAGCCTTATTGCACACAGCGCTAAAGCGGTAAGTTGACACATTTGTCATGGTCAAAGCTAAATTTAACCATTTTTTTAATTTACGGTCTCATTTAAACTGTTTTTCATTTTCTTCTGGGTCTTTTTAGGTTGCTGTTCTTGGTGAAGCAGATACCGATGTCCAGGAAATCGCCTTCATGTATGGCAAACACTTGGGGATTGCATTTCAGGTATTATCACTTACAGATATTACATCAAGAGGTTTCCAATATCCCAGCGTGATTGTATATGCATTTTATAAATGCTTCATGTCTGATTCTCTCTCAACTCGACACTCTGTACTCATCTTATCCAGCTTATTGCTAGTTATTGTTTTCATTTAATTTTCTCATTCTGCAGTATTCTCCTTACATCAGTATTGGCACAACTATTGCATGGTACACCTTGTGGTTACTTTTTTGTAAATGTCCAGTTTAAATTGCGAGATTAAAATGATAACCTTAAGTAATGTCACTTTCCAGTAGAAATCATAGGAAACTAAAAGTTTATCATAGAACTATGTGAATAAAGCACGTGTGCTTTTTAAGTCTGCTTAGTAATAACTACAGATATTTAATGTTACAGAAAAAAATGGTTTAGTACTATTTTATCAAAAGCTAATCATTGTTGAGACTTCAGAATTTCAAAGAATGACCATTAAAGAAAAGCCAGGTTGCAATGAGTACAAGTATTGTACTCCTGTTTGCTTTAGGGAAAACATAATCCTTTTTAAATCCTTTATATTAAGTTCGCTTGCTTGCGTGTTTGCTTGCTTGCTTAGGACCGTGCAAATCTTTCGGTCGTTTTTTAACCCACTTCCCGTGATCCAATCGAGCTGACATTTTCCACACAGACTCGTTGTGCCAGACAATTATTGTTCGTGAAAAAAAATTCCCAACATTTTACACTTTTTAGGCAAAAAAAAATTATTTTACATATATTCAAATAGAACGCATTCATGGCTTTGGCTGAACGTCAGAGTGTAAGAGCCCAGAGCGTAACCCCTCCACAGGCCGTGGCGGAGTAGCGCAGTTGGTAGCGCCCTCGCTTCCCATGCCAAAGGTCGCGGGATCGATCCCCGCGTCCTCCACAGGCGAATATATTTTTCAATCCTTTATATTAAGTTCGCGTGCTTGCTTGCTTACTTGCATGCTTGCTTGCTTGCGTGCTTGCTTGCTTGCTTACGACCGTGCAAATCTTTCGGTCATTTTTTAACCCACTTCCCGTGATCCAATCGAGCTGACATTTTCCACACAGACTCGTTGTGCGAGACAATTAATGTTCGTGAAAAAAAATTCCCAAAATGTTACACTGTTTAGGGAAAACAATCATCTGACCCATAGGTGGCAGCCATCTCAAGCCAGAGGACGAGAGGACTCTAGCCGCCACGCATATAAAGGATTTATAGTGAAAAACTTTGTTTTTACGGGTTATACTTGTTCTGTCAATGTTTTGCAAGAGGTGTCCTCGATGAGACATACAAATATGGTCCAGTCAATCTTACAGACATTAAGCGCCCACTGATTTTCCATATCAAGAAGGGCGTTCACCCATGTGTTCTGAACAAAAGCCCACACAACAGCTGAAAACAAATCTGGACGCTGGACTATCTGATAACAAGCATATCCGATAACAAAAAATTATAAACTTTTAAGCCATAATGAAACACACCTTTACCAGCTCACTGACCAGCGTGGTGAAGTATGGTCATATAACCCCCACAACTTGCAATCTGGAGAGGCTTTAATCAATGGATCGACAAAGGACTGGACATGTACGGTCTCATCTACTTGATAGCTTTCAGAAAAGATCAGTAACATGTTTGTTTTCTAAATGTATGACTCAACTAGGATTTAAGCTTGGGTTATTTTTTAACTCTTGGTATATTCACATTCATTAATCGACTTTACCCCCCCTCCCCATTTCTTTGTGGTCAGCTGATTGACGACGTTTTGGATTTCACTGCATGTGGAAATCAGTTGGGCAAGCCAGCTGCAGCTGATCTCAAGCTAGGGCTGGCCACGGCACCTGTGCTATTTGCTTGTGACAAGGTGAGGCCTAAGTCTGCAGTCTCACAAATTATTCCATAGCTCATATAATGGATGTGTATTTCGTACAATACTCAGAATCTGATTTTTTTTACATAATGCTCCTTTTTGTTAAGTTAATAATCTGTTTCATTGCTTGCATTTGTTCTGCTTGGACTGTCAGCACCCGGAACTGCACAGTATGATAATGAGACGTTTTAGCCTCACTGGAGACGTTGAAAAAGCTTGGGAGCATGTCTTGGAGGTGAGGATCTTTCTGCATGTTTTTTTTTATTTCTGTACATGAACATCACTCGTTGTAATTTGGCAGTCCATTTAAAACCAAATGTTTTTTTTTCCTCTCTCAAGAGCGATGGCGTACAGCAGACACGAGACCTAGCGCAGCGCTATTGCAGCGAAGCTGTCAAGCTCATCAGCACCCTGCGGCCATCACCTGAACGTGATGCACTCATACGGATAACGGAGATGGTGCTCACACGAGATAAATGACTTAGCCTTAACACTGCAAGCCGCTATTAAATGCCAGTGCTGTTAATGCTTCCTGAAGTAAAGGTCTGCATTGGCCTGAATTTATTGGTTTGGTGGTGGGAATGACATGGGTTGAATAGATTAGTGGAAGGGTATGTGTGCACTCGGTGGAAGGAATAACGGTGCCCAGATTCAGTATGCAGCTGTGCATAAATTGTGATTTGTACAAGATAAATGCGAAACATTTTGCAGAAATATTGTGCGACTTAAGGGTGCTGATGAAAACTTCTAAAGGTGTTCAAAGTATTGCTACGTTTGAACGGTTATCACTTGAATAGTTTTTATTTTAAACACTTGTGTATAATTTCGCATGAAGTTGCAAAATGTTTGAAAGTGTCACCAAAAAGTGTTTGTAATCAAGCTTTTTAAAAATGCAAACATGTTTACATAGTTTTCAAATTGAGGCCAGTAACATTCATTGCCATAATGGCTTTTTTACATCTGACTGGCAGCTGTATATTTTAAGGCCTTATTGCAACTCGGATGTCTGAAGACATGAGTTTTATCTTGTATATAAAAAAAAACTTGCAGTCAATTGCGTAGGTTTTTATTTTATTTTTTGGAAAATGTTTGTACATAATATATACACAATGTCAGAAATATGCAAACAGCATGCAGACCTTAAAGTAGCAACAAGCAAGGAATTCTTGAAGGTTGAGCTCAGTTACCTCCTACATATATATTATAAAGCTGCATTAAGATGCATTGTTTCACGTACAGCTTATCCAACTGTTAAGTAGTATATGTGTGGCCAACCGCAGTCTTGAAAAAACAACTGAGGATTAGATGCTGTTGTAGCAATTGGCCCCACCTGGTCACATTTCAAAATCAAGCAGTGACTTAACATTAAACAATTACAAAAGTCAGAACAATCACTATTACATATAAGTTTACAAAGATGTACAAAAACCACTCTGCCACAGTTTTTTTTGAGCCTTAGATTACCAATACACTCTGGAAGCTCAAATACAAAATGCAACAGGTACATAGCTATAGTAATTATGTTCTTTCACAACCTCGGCTGCTCTTAGTCATTGACCTATAATAAAGTGAGTCCTTCCAGTCGTTGGAGAAATTCGGAATATAAACATTTGTTCACAAAAGCATTCCACACCTAGGATAAATGCAGACATCCCATAGCAAGGTGTGAACACAGTTGGGGTAGCTGCTTCTAACACCTTTTAAACATGCCATGCTTAAAGTACCTCAAGGTAAACTAAATTTTGTAAGCATGCATTATGCGAGTTACTTTGGCTATGTGGCTCGTGGAAAGTCTGGGGTAAATTTGTACACTTGGTGTTCTTAAAAATGTATCGCATGCAAATAAGCCAATGAGAAGTTATGATATTGCTTCTCTAAGGCAATGGTTTTCAATTGTTGTGGAAACAGACCATTAAATGTAATGAAATTTAGAATCTTCACATGCCTTGGCAACAATTGATTCCTTCCAACTTCACCGAGCTACACCAATCTGCACAAGTGAGGAAAGCTTAAAATGAAACCATAATACTGCACTGCACAACTTGAAATTAAAATGGCCCGTACATTGTGGACTGACAAGTACTTTCCACAATAGAATGTTATTTACAGACCAATTATAAGGATAGCTTATACTAACTTTGTCTATTTTGTAGATACTCAAACATGTGAAAATTATCCAATCCAGTAACCATAAAATAAAGCCTTTGCAAGATGTTATTAAAGTGTAGCTCTTATTTTAACAATCACTAGAGCTTTCCATAAATCTCTGCTAAGCAGTAGTTGCATTTTTTTTTCTCACACCACACAACCCACATCACAGCTGTGGCACTCAAAAATTATCCAGATTACGCTAAGTCCATCAAGCAAAACATTCAGCATTAAAACACCATTGTTTCGTTTTGTAACATGAAAATTAACTTAATTTTAAATTACACTTCTACAACCACAATAACCAGTATATTAAAAAAATCTTGATTTTTGACAAGCTTAAGAGATGTATCCAAGTATCGCATACACAAGTACTGCTGCAAAAAGTTTGTGGCAAGATTTATCTGCACAGGACAAGATATCTATACAGTACTGTTCATCCACCAACAGAATAGTTGTTGAAATGCTGCAGCAGTTAAAAGTCCAAAGCTGCAAGGACTGCAAGAAGTCTGTCCCATGGATTGGTATTTGGCAAGAGTGACGCATCGGAGGGGCACAGAACGCTGAGACCAGAGAGCGTAAATCTAGCTGGCGTAGTGTAGGATGGGTTCAACATAGTTTCCAGGGAAAAGCCCCGTCTGGCCGTTCATGGTGCCCTCGTACCAGCCGTCATCATTCTTCTTTATGACATAGATTATTGAGCCCTCCTGGAAGCTCAACTCGTCCTCTTTGTCCTTGTTGTAGTCATACACGGCTACCACTGGGGAAAGAATGGACAACAACACCACAGCTGAATATTGTGTAGGTAACAAGTGTGCTGTTTATGTGTTTCTGTGCACACAGACACTTGCAGTGACACTAGTTAAGAAGGTACCCAATGTGTCCTAAGCTCCCTAGTATAACGAGTAAAAGGTAAGGTGCAGCCCAGCAATTGCATAGTCACATTACTGCTGGTGGATTCTCCAGTAGCGGAAGCTCTAGAGCCCTTCTAGAAAGTATTTAGGCTACGCTTCAGGAATATAGCAAATACTTAAAATGTTATAGTTATTTCTTGTCTGAGGTTCTTTGGCTGCATGCGTGTGCAATGCAGAACCTTGCCATTACCTTTCTCCAGGTAGCTTTTGGGTGCCCATGGAGGGTCAGCCTCAGCATAGGGATCACAGTACTGCACAACAGCAGCCTCCTCTTCCTCGTAGTCACCGGGTGGAGGTGGTGGCATCAGCGGCTCCACAGGCCCCGCTCCAAACCCAGCCAGCTCTTCAGGCGGCGGTGGCAATGGCTGTGACGGGCCCTCCGTGACTTGGAGCAGAATGGAAGATCATCAGCCATGATACATCCACTGCTGGATGATGGGCTCCACAAGCCATACACTTTCTCATGGTTCTGAGATGTAACAATCTACCTTGCACACAACCTTATTTCAATGAGTATCACAAAAGATTGACAGATTTGGTACCTAGGTACCATATAGCTTTAAAAGACAATACATGTAACAAAATCTGCAGCTCATTTTTGCTGACATGGAAATGTATTCAAAATAATGTCCTACTGTACAACATATGTACAGCCCTTTGTCAATCCACTGCTGGATACAGGCCTCCCCACGTAGTGCAGGTCATGGTGGATCTTTAACTACACTTTACACTGGTCATTGCGAGTTGTTGAAGATGGAGAAGGTAGATGTAGTGGTCACATAAAAGCATAGAAACACTATTTTGCTGCACTGCCCTCTGCTGCCCACCATACAGCTACTGTGGAGTATCCATATAAATCTAGTACCTTTACAGTGCTCTTTAGTCAAGGTAAAAAAAACTTTCCAAGTTGAGCAGATCTAATTCGTTATCAGTCGCAAATCAGTAGTAGTCATTCCAGATTCCTATGGTAAGGGGACTTTTCTATACAGAATTACCACCAATGACTTTATGACCATAGGAACAGGGTATAGGCCAAGTTGGCCAACAACAAATTTGCACACCCAACCTTGTGAAATGGGCACTAACCACAGAGGCCATAATGAAAAATGTAGAAATTACAGGTACTCACTGTTCTCCTGCATGCGTGCCACGAGGCCTGTGAGAGGGATCTGTGGGGTGAGCTGAGGCATCGGTGGAGGTGGTGGTGCTTGCATCACTAGAGCACGCACAGAGCAGCTCCAGTTCAATCAAGCGACAAAGTCTCATGGGAAACAAATAGTACGACGCAGTCACCAGTGATGAAAATATTCGGAGAGACAAACTGCCCCTGTGTTGTAAGACCAAGTGCACATGCATCTTTGCACGCACTCGGGTTGTGACTGTAGAAGGGACCTCCGTTGAGCTGCGAGCACTGTGAAGTGACCGAGGGTGGGCGGCGGGGAACGCCTGAGCTGATGGATGTGGCCGAGTTGTGTCGTGACATCTGCCTGGGCATCGAGTTGTATTGGGGTGCAGGACCAGCTATACGGGACATACCATTCACAATACACCACACCAGCCATTAATCACCACCACTCACCAAGATTTGTTGCCAAATTATGTTCATTGACCTCAGTCTAGTTAAAGTACGACATTAAACCAATACCATAAAAGTTTATATTGTGTACCTTAAATTTGTTCCAATATGGAACTAAATTGGGATGATTCAACATGAACATGCTTTTCTCATGTATGATAAGACACAGCCTTACTTAAAAACTATTCATACTCACGAAAATAAATGTATACTTAAGCTGTAAACATTGCACCACATACACAAATAGCTAAAAACATAAATTATTCACATAAATAACACCAATTAGTTCAAGCAAATGTATGCAAACCTATCGCAGATCCATCTCCATAACTTTCTTGCCCGACAAAAATGATTTGCCTCCAATCAAAAATAAACAATGCCATGTCCAATGACAAATAAAGAATGCAACTCAGGATAAAACCACAAAATGATGCCCAAGCCTCATCAGAATTGTATTAGGGAATTAAGTCAGCAAATGCTACCATTAGGTGAGCCATGCAATAATTAAGACAGGAGCATTGCCAAGATTATTACGCTTATTTCCCCAAGTGGAGTCTTCAGGGGCTCATGTTATATGAAAGGGCCATTCTTGTTGGCTCTACTGCTACTCGAGAACTCAGATGTACAAAAGCTCCCCAGCGTTAGTCACAGCAGGGACTTGGACCCTTCTTATGGCAGCCTGGCGACACCCCCGCAAAACAGACTAAGCTACTATAGACACAGCATACATTTTGTCTTACCACCGAACACAGGAGGGGGGGGAGGAGGAGGCGGCACACCCATCATGGGTGCTGGTAGCCAGGGAAAACACATACAGCAATTACATATTCAACTATTATTTGTCTACTAAAGTGATGATTAATGTCATCATGATTCTGTGTTGGTGGCATGTGTTGCAACATGAGCCAAGGTGAAAAAATTACAGCAAGATAAGAACACCAATTATTTATTTATTTACTACATCATATACAGGCTAAGAGCCAATTTAACTTGGCCCAGACTGCAAGTCAAATAATGAAAATCTATTATATTTCTAATTACATTTTTGCAAAGTAGCATACAAGAAAATGACAGATATTTAACACTGCCTAATTGACATGCGTGACATCACACAGCATGTTAAGCAACGCCCTTGAGTACACAGATGATGACATCGATTTGGCAGAGGCATTCAGCTAAGGCGAAGGTCTTCGCCTGACTTGAGGTCACGTATCGATCAAGCACATTGAACCAATGTACATAATACATTTAAAAATATTAAAATGGTGATAATAAAACTAAACAGGCAATCCTGCAGATATAGCGGATTTTAAAATGGCTAACCGCACAAACATTTTCACAATTGCTTGTACAAATTACATGGTCATGCATCACTGTAAACAAAATGTATGATAACACAACTTTAAAAATTAAATAAAAACAATTAACTCATCACCACTTAGACATAAAAAAAGTAATTTTACCAATTCTATAAATTATGGATGATAAAGTGTCTGGTTAAATGTATAAGTATGGCTGATATGGACAGAGACAGGTGGATGAACTATGAGATGGACGATGGCCAACAGTGCGGGCTAGAACGGTGGCACAACAACCTCGGAGCCATAGTGGGGACTGACCTGTGATTGGTGCAGGAGGCAGGGGCAGTGGAGAAGTGAGGCCATCAGGTGGCAAAGGGGACGGGGCAGCTGGGTAATTTGAGTGCAGGTGAAAAGCCGAGGCACGCAGGTAACACATGCAAATAACACGTGCAGAAAGGTCACCGAGACTT
The DNA here is from genome assembly GCF_015708825.2 of Lethenteron reissneri. Classification (NCBI taxonomy): domain Eukaryota; kingdom Metazoa; phylum Chordata; class Hyperoartia; order Petromyzontiformes; family Petromyzontidae; genus Lethenteron; species Lethenteron reissneri. Next base: position 13,938,485 of record NC_083798.1, on the reverse strand, counting down.
GCAAATTCAAGGTTATACGTGCACATTTAAAGCATAAGTAACTCACTTCCACATAATCGTGCCAGAGAAAACAAGGTCAGATATTTGTAAACACATTGCATACTACTTGCGGAAGCAATTTGCACAGTAGCCAACTTTTAAATTTGCTTTTTTAAGACTTCCACAGTATGTATGAGAAAATATTTGTATTATTGTAGAATGAATCTATGGTCGGAAATGGTATAGGAAATGTAAAAAGTTAGTACACATTAAAGGTTCACACAAGTGGTTAATTTATAAAGGTTGTTTATTTATACAGGAGTACTGCACTCCATGTGTATTTCGAGGCATGGGCTGATGATTTGGCTACAAGGATGCATGTGATACTGACCTGGCCCGTAAGCATTAGGAATGAATGGAGTGGGGACCGGTATCGGAACGCCCACACTGCCACTGCCGCTGTTCTCCCGGCTGCCACCACTACGGCTGCCACCACTGCTGCCACTGTAACCACAAACAAAAAGCCAGGGATCAGATGGATGGAATAAAATTAACCAAAATGCATAAAAGCTATATTATACGCTGCATTAAACACATACTTATTTGCGGTCAAATATGTTCCAAGCTTGAAATCAAATGATTTCAGTTTGTCAAAGAATTAAATCAATTTGCCCTCCAAACATTTGTTCTGCATTAAACTTACAACAGAAATGAAACATTCAGTATTCTCAGTTTTTGGCTCTTTAATAATTTCGTATATAGCTGTTAATTTAGTCCTGGGAACTTTATATGCACTGTTAAAGCATTATTGTGTAAACAAAAATTGATAGAGTAAGCAAGTGCATAAGACTGCCAGACCTTACAAAATGGTGGCCTGTAGGTTATTATTGGGATAGTTCCACCAATTATGCAACCTCACCTTCAACTTTTGAGTATCATCATACATGGCATCACAATGAAGGTATGCCAAAGTAAAAATTCACTTCATGATTACGGTATACTGATTACCGACATGACTCAAGTGTCTGATAAGCACATAAAAAATCTTTAATTGCTTGCCGTCATTAACCACGAGGCAATTAATGGCACCTGTATGTGCGTGCCCTCTGGTTGAGAGAGGCGGTACGCGAAGGACTCTGTGCCTCCTGCTGAGGCGGGTACGTAGGTGTGGCACGGCCGGGGCTTGATGAGTAGTCGTTGGGCAAAGCAGGCGGCCTCACAGGTTCCAGGGTGCGGTAGGGCGAGCTCCTCCTGCCAGCCCCGGCAGGACAGCACAGACACACACGTACATGTACGCACACGCATGGGGGCCGAGTGCATTACAAGGGGACATGGTGCACAACAACAGAGGCCTCACGATGAACAGTTAATGCGGCAGACAAGGGTAATGATTCTGATAAAAGTGTTGTTACAACATGCAAAGCTTGTGTGCTATTTGAGAACCCAACTTGGCCCATCTATATATATATAAAAAAGAAAAAAATTGTGTGTGGGTTTGTGTGTGTTCGTGCGCTTGGCTCTCCAACGGTGGGATTTACGTAACATAAAAATAGCCAAGTATCACGCCATTAAGCCCCGCCGTGAGCAAGCGCTATTCCTTTTTCACATCCGTCAACTTTTAATTAGTTTAGCGATTTTGTGCGATTTTTGCGCACTTCCCTTGTATTTATTTATTTATAACGCATGCACGACCATACCAACTCACGCGCCTTTGGTGGGGGGGACGGCCCATGCCAAGTCGCACGCCTTCGGTGGGAGTGAGGGGGTCATTTTCTTTCGCGTTAAAAATCCTATAAAAATACACTAAACGCTCAGGTAAATTCTTCACTGTGTGATGTCCCCCCCACCCCGATGGTTTGCAGTTATCACTACTATACAGTCGCTACATGCTACCACTATAGGCCATAGATATTACTGCAGAGTGGCCGGGGAGATCGTGCCTGGGGGGGGGGGGTCAGGGTAGCCCAGCCCCAGCCTGCCAAGGTGCCACCTCGGCCGTCTGGACAATCTAGGCGAGGCCGGAGGCTCTGCACGGGACTAGGCCTCACCACGCCACTGTCAGGTGAGTACTTTGTGCTATACAGTCGATAAATACTGCTATAGAGTCAGCATGTACTACTGTAGTGATAGCAGGTATCACCACAGTCGGTATGCACTGCTGTAATCATAGCAGATACCACCAGTCGGTATGCACTGCTGTAATCATAGCAGGTACCACCACAGTCAGTATGCACTGATGTTACATTTTCAAGAGTAGGTTTGAAATATTTTTTTGACCCGGGCAACGCCAGGTACCTCCAGCCAGTTGAAAATAAAAGCCACATCCAACTTGAATCCTACCACAAAAGATGCAACCTCAGTATTACCTCACTGGGAAACCGGCTTTGCCAATTCAATACTGCTGCATCGGATTAAAAAAGCTATAAAACAATGCATATTATTTCAAATGTTAAAACTGCCACAGCATTCTAATTTTTTTCCAAAGCCAGACAGGCCCTGTGTAAAAAGACTAGAAATAGGCTGAAGGAGGAGAGCTGATATAGCAAAGACGACGTACCCCTTTCTTCCCAGTGTGCTGCGGGATCGGACGGCGATCGCGTCGCCGGAGTTGTGGCAAGCAGGCGAGTAAAGAAGGGAGCTGTGGTTAACTTGGCTTTGTGAACAATGTTCAAAGAATAGGAGTAAACCTTCTATGGTTCACGCATGCCAAGACACAGCATTGAAAGCTCATATTTTGTCCCTTGAGAAAAGCCACAGCAATGTGCAGCCCAGGAAGACTTTGCACTTAAATTACACCCTGGATATTTTTTTCAAGGCATTAAAGATCTATCAGCAGCTTGGGAAAAAATTAGTATGCCACAAAATTGATTTAAAGAGACTGCTGAGTTTATTTTAATTCAAGTGGCAAGTCTCTACTGAACCAGGATAAACAGCAACTTTACAAGCAGCAGCCGACTTCCACAGAAAGCACTTCATTGTTTATGCTTGGTCAAAGTTATCCCTTTCATTTTAAGTTGTAGTCATATTCTAAGTGAGGTGCGTGTATTTAATGAGCTCAATATTTTCTTAAATTGCATTTCATTTATACTTTAGCCTATCAGATCAAAACGATTTAGTCACACCAAGACGAACTTTTACATAATCATCTATAGTACGAAGCATGAAGACCTTTTAATTGTTTTATACTGTACCCTGCACACTACAGCGCAGTAAGAAGCCGGAAAACCTGAAACAAATGAATGACACTGAGCTCCGTAGCCTTTCGGGTCGCTGGGGAGACAACTTGTGCAAGGCTTGCATTGAAACCCAAACTGATTGAGTCCTAGGAAAAGTGTATTATTCTCCCTTGTCTGTTTAGCTAAAAAACACATATGAATGGGGGAAATGCATGCAAGGACGATGCCACATTACTGCCTTTGCACCAAGGTACTTAAAACCCTTTGCACACCCTAGTCTAGGCATATGAAATTTCACAGCACAAGTTTTATTACATCAGCTGTGCGAGCACTTGTAGTTCACACAACCCTAGGGATGATGGAAATACAGCTACACTTACATAATCATTATCAGAAGAGTGCAGTGTTGTGCGGAGAGGACTTATATTGGAACACATGCAAAAAACGTAGGTTGTACGAAAAGGAATGCAAAGTATGTTTGCAACCTGAGGGACCGCAATGCAAGCAGAGTTCAAGACGACAGACATGTGAGGGGCATACCCCATGGTGCCACGACCACCCGCTGGTGGGCTGGGGGGCCTCTGAGTGGGCGGTGTGCTTCGCGGAACGCTCACGCTACTTGTTCTCCCATTGGGGTTTCCTCCCTGCTGCAATGAATGCAACAAACCAACAGCATGCAATCTTTAACACTATATTATTATAAAGCACTTGGCGCGCTGATGTTAATGCAACATACATAATACTAATAACATGACTGTAAATACATAATCCTAAATAATCAGGATTCATTGGCTCAAGTAAACATCGTGATAAACTCCCACTAGGGAATGTAATGGCATCTATCACTATACACGTGGCCATCATTGCACATTTCTGTCATATGTACATACAGATTGGTATTTAAAAAGGAAATATTTATTTTTACAACAATGTATAATCACTTTGAAAATTTTAATTCAGCCATGCCCAAATTAGGTACTGAACCAGATTAATTCAATCCCTCGAGTGTGCGGTCATTCACTGCAACACATTAAACATGCTTCTTTCTTTACATCTACCTATGCAGGGTACATGTTTCACTTATAACGCAAATGCACAGTAATAAACTAAAAATATAAATCTATAATAAGGCATCCAACCTTCAAATACTAAGATATGTTTTACTCTGGGTTTTCAAGAAACCAAGAATACACTTCTTACCTTGACTTTCAAAAGCCACTTTGTGAAATGCAAAGGAGCAACACAAAATATGTCTCGAGTTAAAGACAAACAAATGAAGGCTGTTTTTAATGACTTTTACGATTTTAATAAAATACAACTTTTTATTACGGCATTAAAAACAAAGTTAAATGGGGCATGCATACATAAAGTGGTGTGTACGTATACACACATACTATGTAACTTTAATTATACATAATTGCACTAAACAGACCAAAAAGTTATGCTATCTACACAAGGCCCTTGGTAGCCACCATCTGCACAAACATCTGCTACTTGTCTCATCCTTGTAACTTTCCCCCCCCACATTCTATTAAACAAATCCAAAAGTGTCGAGTTTTTTTTCAATAACCTCGACACAGGATTCTTAAAAATAAACATTTTGGTTGCGACAAATATATACTATTAATAGATCGTACAGTAATCCGTATACACGCAGACATAACATTAAATTTTGTCTACATTTAAAAACTTTATCTTTTGACCATACAATTTTACTATAATATGACATTAATAGGATTAAGAGCTGTTGCACTGTCAATTTAAAAATGTGTACATCATAAAGGATGTTTTCATTCATGTAGCATTAAGATTGAAAAACCTTAAGGTTCATAAACATTTGACCATCTGGAAAAAGGTGCTGTAATCAACCGAAACAACATGCAGGGCAATACGACTTCCTGTGTGGCCAATGTGTATACACTAAGGAACTCCTTGGAGAGGCAGGCTTGGCTGTAAGGGTAAAAGGCTAACTTTTTTTACTTTAATAAACATTTTGCACATTGCCAACTGCATTGTAACCAAATACACATACTTTACAATTTCGATCAAATTCACAATTCTAAGGTGAAAAGCAGACGTATTTCATTTGAAGTAGTCATGAGGCTTATTAATTATTACCAAACTGCATAAGTGTCAAAGCATATTTATGAAGGTATCGTCGGAAAAGTATTTTCAAGGAACATTCTGAACATTTTATATATGATGTCCATATATTTTTACGAATGAAAAATCACCACCTAGTGGAATATCTTTTTGAAAAAAATATCATATACAGCAATTAGATACACAAGCTTGAAATCCAATTTAAGGTGTAACAGACCTTGACAGAGAACAAAAACTTGTAAATTGGCCATGTGTAGTGCTGCGCTTACCTTCACACCATGCCCCACGTCGTCCAGTGCGCTATAGTCCACCGGCTTGCGCACGTAGCGCACAGGCCTCTCAGGGTTGACTGGTGCCAGGATCTTGTGAGTGCGAGACGTGTTTTTGTTGGTGGTCAGGATTCCAATCTCACGCCGTGCCACCTTCTCCTTGTGGATGTCCACTGTCTGAAATAAGATCAGCCATCATAATCCATGATTAATCCACTACTGTATGAAGGTCTCACCAAGCCATCTCTCACGGTGCAGAAATTTAACAATCCAGTACCCAGGATGATTTCATCGCTCCATCTGCACGGTGGCAAGTTACCTCCCTTGGATGCCAAACTAGCCCTTCAAGTGACATGCCCTGTACATGTTTAATTCATGATTCATGTCTAACGTATAGGAAACAAAACTGAAACAATTAAATCATTGTACAATGGGCTGAGTGTAGTGTATTATATGTATGCCATAGATCTGCTTTCAACTGGAACTTTTGATACGTTATCAGGCAAAAAAAACTATCACTTAATATTACACTTAAGTATATTGCATTTAACAACAAATATAATAATGCAGCTTCCATTAGGTGAATACAAATTGTGTAGTCCAATCAGAAAAAAGTCAGCAATTTAAGCTGAGAGAAGGCATTTTTCAGATCACATTATTAAATACAGGGACAGATTTTAATTATGTGAATCTAATTAAAACATCTACATAATATGTCTAAGAATACTATATACATTGCACAATTTGAAATAGTCTCGAACACTTAATTTTTTAAGCCTAAGTGTGATGATGAACCTTCACTGACTGCAAATCAATGCAACAAGCTAGCATCAGGGATCCATTAATTTTATCTCTCTGCATCAAAACAATTACAACAGCAAAAACTGCCAAACTGTAGATCTGCCATATACTATTAAAAAAATTCCCGTGACATTTCCATGTAAATTGAACTGACACAAGGATGCCAATATGCTTCAGCTTGGCACATGTTATGCACAAGACATTTTTCCGCTTGATACAAGCAGAGCTTGCATAAACATTGCTGGGATTAAAAATTATCGGACCAAATGCTACACAGGTCAAAACCACCAATCTTCACAGTGCACGTATGATGTTGTCAGTGCTTTCACTTTTACAAAACATTAATTAAAGTTGCTTTCATTGGTTTAGATTTTTCACTGAAAAACAAAGATTAAAAAGGCTCCGAAAGTAACATTTTACCACAATTGCACCCTAACCATCTTCTGTACTATGGTCGGTGATTATCAGGTATCAATATGCACTTTCGGCATGCAATAAGCCACTGAATAGATCATTTGTGGGAAATAATTAATTTATTGAGCATTTCTTCAATAAAACACAAACCTGATGAGAAATTGAAAATATTAAATATTCAAGCAACCTGTGCATGCCCACGTTTAGTGTTTATACATCACACTTTAATTACCACAAAATCACTGCAAATCGAAATCAATGCTTAGACTTTAAGAAACCCAAACTATCACAAATGGAAAAATACCACTGCACGCATGCATTGACAATGATGTATTATATTCACATATGCTATAATAGCAAAAAAATCATTAAAGCACACACTTCATTCATCAAGCCTCGACAAACATTTCATGCACTGGTTGCAAGCTGACCACACTGCAAATCAGTTTAGAGGGTTGTTTTGACAGCAGACAAAGATCACCTTTTCCAAATGTTTATTAACAGCACTCGACACTGCTTCGCACTTAGATCTTTGGCTGCATTCAGTGCAGCCTACTAGCAAAATTAAGGTTGTTTTTATTATTACGTTAACTTTATTTAGAAAATAAACCTAACTTTTCGAATTGATAGTCGAACATAACCAGTGTATTATTAAATCAGCTTGTTCTTGTTAAGATTTTTCTAAAGATAGTTTCTGCAGTTTAACAGTTAATGCATTTTCCAGAGTTTCCTAACAGCTGGTTTGCAGATATTACCTTTCAAGTGGGCTTCCATTTTGCCACAATTTATGACGGAATGATATTCATAGTCTGAAATAATAAGTTTACAAAATGATATCCCCATTTACCATGTTTTCATGAAGCACTACATTTTTCTGAGTTACACTTGCCCATACGTATATCCCCAGTCTATAATATATTGCCGTATTACATTTTCAAAGTTGGACTACTAGCACTATGTACCGAAAACCTATAATTATCAAGGGGATGTAACATATTATACATATACAGTATAATGATAATGTACAGCCCTTTGTCAACACAATTCTGGAAGAAGTCCCCTCCATGCTGTGTGAAGAATGAGGGTTATTTCACCATACCTGGGCAGATATGGCTTAGCAGATTAAATGACCTCACAATAAAAAGGTTTTAGTGCAAAGATTCACAGCTCAAATCCAGCGGCCATCCTGATTATTACTGCAGGTGTAATAAACGTAATAACATGCGCAGCCTGCTTCAGTGGTTGTTAAAGATCCCCCGACGTAATTTGCAATCGTAGGCAATTGTGATTTGGCATCAGGGTCCACATTTTCCAACTTAGATTATTATCCGAAAATGATTAAACGAGGAATATACGTAGCAATCATTGCCACCTACTGGCAGACTAATGCCCCAAATCACCCTTGCATGAGACAATCCTAATTTATTGAGTTCAATCCTGATTTACAAAAAAGTAATGAAAAATTATTCCTCAACATACAAGTCAGCAGAGATTGGCGAAGGGAAACCCAAGGTATAACTCGCCTATGATTTTAGCTATGGCCAGGAATCGAACTTATGTTACTGAACTTATAGCCAAGTGTGAATATCACTGTGCCACTCCTCCACACCACATATATCACATGCACCGGTGTGCAGAAGCAGCTCTAGATCTCAATTTGCCAAGGAAGCTTCACTCGTCACTTTCAATAATTTCACAAATGTCAACAAGAGCATTTTTTTAAATTTAAATTATTTTGGATTCATATAAAACCAAAGCTGCCTAGCAGCTTCAGTAGTTTAAAACTGCTGTAATAAAACAATCCCAGTTATAGTATTCGCTATATGTAAATAATGCAGTTAATACAAAACATTACTGCCAAAATTACTTTTTGCAAGAAATGTCAGATGGATGTTGGGCAGAAACACTTTCCTCTTTAATTTCAGTTACTTTAAAATAACAGTGCAAATGGTTTTCATTTTGTAAAATAGCCATTGAAGCAGCAAATACAAATGTGTACTTCCTCAGACATCAAACAGCCACTTAAATAGTTTGTAAATTTGTAACCATTTATTTTAATTCAACGAAAATCCAGCAATATATTATTTTACAAATTAGACCAAAAACTATTATAATATAACATTATAATATAACATTTCTCCTCCGTCGACGTAAAATAATGCTTAATAAGAGCGGTAAGATTTTTCTATTAAATTTAGTCAAATGTTTATTTTATGAAAAGATCAACTATAACCATATGTAAACATGTCACCAACTGTTCATGTGGGTTGTCAGTGGACTGTATACGTAGCACATATGCTAGCCAAAAACCTGATCTTTGACAAGAGTATTGAATACGTGTGACCTCAGCAAAAATAACTAAACATCCTATGAAAATCGGTCATTGTACGCGCTATTTGACCTGAGATATGTGGTTGATGGAAGACTCCATCTTGCGAAGCTGAGAGGCCTGGATATCCAACATTTGCAGGACATTGTTGGCGAGAGTGTTTATCTGGTAGGCGACGCTTGCCAGGGACTGGGTGGTGTATGCCTTGGTCTCTTCGAGAGCCCGCCACTTGTCCTGTGCCTGTCAGGGTGCACAGCAAACAATCCAGCTGTTTAACATTGCGCGTGTTGCACTGCAGGCCGCTTATTACTGCAGCAGCAGCATTCCCACAGTAATAGGTGGTGGCTGAAAACAGGGCACACACACACACTCATCAGCCCACCACAGACAGTACTGTAATACGAATAGCAATCAATATACAGCCAGCGCCTGCTGCAAAAAAGACATCTTTTGCGCTGCACTGCTGCTTTTCCCCACAAATTGCACATTCACGTACGACCCGGAATTTATATCAACGTGGAGATTGTAGTATTGTTTTAAATACTGTAAATGCCATTGTTTAAACGCCGGCTTTCTCTTGCACAAACAAAAGATTCCAATGCAGAGACTGCATGCACTACAGTTCGCCTACACGCTGAATATTAAAGGAGGTCGGGGGGGACACGTTCCATTTCTTGTACAATTTTACATCTGCAATTGAACGATTTTCGTGTGGAGCATGTGACCGCATTTCTGCTTCAGCGGTGGCGTTATACATGACACACGTGTAGAGTAGCACACGCGAGAAAATCCGTGCAATATTTTAAGTGCCCTTTTTTGTATGCGATTTAAAGAGCAAAAGCGTATGGCGGTTGCAGCTTCTGAAGCCACGGAAAACAGCATCACCTCCACCATGCTTCTCCCATTTACTACGACCACATCATGTCTCATCACTTCACTGCCCTCGTCATCAGCAACTATAATTCTTCATAACCACCACCTCTTGCATTTATTTCCGTCAGTATTTCTTACAACTACCGTTCCATCATCTCTCTCTCTACCATCACTCACTACCATTACCTCTCATTTACCACTATCCCCACCATGCCTCATCACGTTATAGCCTATATCAAGCTATATTTTCATAATTACCACTACATATACAGTATATTGGTATCGTCAGCATGTCTTATAACACCGCCATCACATCTCTCATCATCACCACCACCACCATCATCATAATTTCTGTCATTCATCATTCATTGGGACTACCCTCCAATCAGCTCCAGCAACTGGGTGCCACTAATTGTCTTGCCTTAATTAACACCACAGCCAGTGTCATCAGGCAATGTATTATAGCGTACTGCGTGTTAGAACAAAACACAATCCGGCATTTAACATACAGTTTTTTGCCAACATATCTTCCTCTAATCATTCAAAATAAAAATATTCAACAAACACGCCGATACCCGAGCTCGATCCGGTCATTCGTTGGGAAGCCAAATGATCAGAAAAGTAGTTTTGATGATCACAATAAAAACTAAGGATATGTGTATATCTGTTTTTTCTCATCTTAAGACCGCGATTCGTGCCGTATTGACGGGCCACCCGTGCCCACGGTGATGATGATGATGGTGGTGATGATGGTGGTGATGATGATGGAAGTGATGATGTTGATAATGGGCGATGATGAATAATAATTGTGGCGAGAATGAAAGTGCCGACGACAGTGGTCACGGGTAGCGCGGATAGTGATTTCGTCGTTCCCTGGTACCGTAAATATTCATATCGCTGCTACCGATATTGACTATTGTCATGATGATCAGTGGTGAGGATATCGATTCTGACGTTACAATCGACGATGATTCGTGGTTAGGAGTGTCAATGCTGCTGTCAATGCTGCTGAGTGATGATGACAGTACAGTATTGACAATGAGTGACCACGAGCAAAAATACTTTCTGACGTTACTCCTCCTGCTGACAGCGGCGAGATTGCTCCCCATGATGCCAATGCTATTGTTCGTGTTGCTTATGACACTGTCGCTGTTGCCGATTGACCATAACGCCGCCTATGACACGGCAAGTGGTGAACGTTACCATAACGAAGTATCCATGATCACGACGCCGTTATTATCATTGCCTCTGCTGCTGCCGCCGCTGCTGTTGCTATCGTCGTCGTCGTCGCTGCTGCTGATACCGACGAGACCATCGCTGCTGACGGGCAACAATAAAGACGACCACGACAACGAGTGACCGGTGCTGCCGACGACGGCGACGCCGTTATTGTCATTGCCTCCCACGACTGCTCACGACGACGACGATGATGATGCCCAACGAGGATGGCAATGCTGCTAACGCCGACGCGTGTCGACGGCGAGCGAACACACACACAGACACACACGTGTGGTGGTATGGGGGCACGTGCCTGTATGTAGTTGTTCTCGCAGTAGTCGGCCACTCGCTCCAGGTTGCGGTGGCTCTCGATGAGCGCGTGTCGCGCCACGGGGATCTCCTCCTCGAGCAGCATCTGCAGCTCCGCCATCTTGTGCGGGCGCAGCCGCGTCTCGTGGCGCGCGCCGCGGAGCCGGGAGCCGCGCGCGGGTGGGGGGGGAGAGAGGGGGGAGAAGAGGGGGGGGGAGGGGGGGAGAGGGGCGGGGGGGAGAGGGGGGGGGGAAGAGGGGGGGGGAAGAGGGGGGGGAAGAGGGGGGGAGGGGCGGGGGGGAGAAGAGGGGAGAGGGGCGGGGGGAAGAGGAGGGGGGCGGGGGGAAGAGGGCGGGGTGAAACGGAAGGGGGGGGGGCTATGGCTGAGGGAGCTGAGGTTGAGGGGGGGGATACAAAGGGGGGGTGATAGAAATGGGGGGGGGGCTATGGTTGAGGGAGCTGAGGTTGAGGGGGGGATAAAAAGGGGGGGGGGGTGATACAAATGGGGGGGGGCTATGGTTGAGGGAGCTGAGGCTGAGGGGGGTGATGGTTGAGTGAGCTGAGACTGAGTTGGGGGGGGCTATGGTTGAGTGAGCTGAGGCTGAATTGGGGGGGCTATGGTTGAGATAGCCGAGGCAGTGATGAGGAGGGGGGGAAGAGAGGGCGGGGCGATCTATGCGGGGAGAGTTAACGGAACCGCAGCAACGTGAGCCGCGGTGTGCAGGCGAGGGCGGGGCTATACGGGGGGGGGGGTGGCGAAGTGTGCGCGGGGCTATACGGAGGGGGGCGAAGTGTGGGCGGGGCTATACGGGGGGCGCGAAGTGTGGGCGGGGCTATACGGGGGGGCGAAATGTGGGCGGGGGCTACACGGGGGGGGCGAAGTGTGCGCGGGGCTATACGGGGGGGGGCGAAGTGTGGGCGGGGCTATATGGGGGGGCGAAGTGTGGGCGGGGCTACACGGAGGGGGGCGAAGTGTGGGCGGGGCTATATGGGGGGGCGAAGTGTGCGCGGGGCTATACGGAGGGGGGCGAAGTGTGGGCGGGGCTACACGGGGGGGCGAAGTGTGGGCGGGGCTATACGGGGGGGGGCAAAGTGTGGGCGGGGCTACACGGGGGGGCGAAGTGTGGGCGGGGCTATACGGAGGGGGGCGAAGTGTGGGCGGGGCTATACGGGGGGGGGCGAAGTGTGGGCGGGGCTATACGGGGGGCGCGAAGAGTGGGCGGGGCTATACGGGGGGCGCGAAGTGTGGGCGGGGCTATACGGGGGGTTGAGCGAAATGTGGGCGGGGCTATACGGGGGGGCGAAGTGTGGGCGGGGCTATATGGGGGGGTGAGCGAAGTGTGTGCGGGGAGAGTTAACGGGGATCGCGGGGGTGGTGGATGGAGAGGTGAAGGGGCGGAGGAAGTTTAAGGGGGCGAGGTTAACGGGCCGGGCTCGAGCGAGGGGAAAACCGTGAAAAATCGCGCGTGAAGGGAGGGAGAGAAGCGAGAGGAAGGGGCGGTGCGGGGAGAACAAAACGTGAGAGGAAAGCAAGATAAGAAAAAATGGAGTAAGTGTGACGGCACAGCGAAACTAAAAGATCAAGGGGAGAGGGTGGAAGAGCGAGAGGAGAGCGCAAACGTTGAGGAGGAAAGCGAGAGGAGAGAACGGAATGAGCCTGTGGCTCACAGCTCCCAAGCAAACGCAGCCGACGACGAGCGCGCGACGTTCGATGATTGCGGGGGGGGCGGGGCAGTGGGTAAGTGGGCGTGACTAGAAGGGCGATACCAAGTTGGGTTGGATTGGGGGGGGAGGGGGTTGGGAGTAGGTTGTTCGTTTTGGATGAATCCAACTCAATCGGGTAGAGAGGGGGGATATAGCAATGACCAGAGGCAATTCTCGACCTGCGATTTCATTTCACAGTGGGGCCTCACACCACTTTGAGACGGCCACTCAACGATATTTATCCATCACGACCAAGCATCTTAGCCGCACTTTCTACTTACGCGGCATATTTTATTTAATCTTGGGAACAATACGATATTTCTCTTGTCAATTCTGTCGCTGCAAGGATGTCTTTCGGCGACTGAGGCGTGTATTCATGTGGGTCATACCAATTTTTTTTATTCCATTAGACCATCGGGGTAATTGTTCCCTACCCTTCAATAAGTGGTGGCGAAATCTCCTTCGCCAGGTACACAGGAGGTCGTGGTTTAGATCCCGAACCTGACGCCTGCTGCTGTATATTAGGAGTTTGCGGTGTCACTCCCCCCGTGGTCGCGTGGATTTTTCACCGGATCCTCCGGGTTTTCCCTCCATATTTAGAACCCTCCATTTAGGGGGCGTCCATAAATGACGTCACGCGATTTTGGACGATTTTTGACCCCCCCCCCCTTCGTCACACGGCGTCACAAAAAGTCAGACCCCCCCCCTCAAATATGACGTCACAAAGCTCTGCCTCCCCCCCCCACACAAAATAAAACTTGCTTCAAATCGCTTTAAGCTATTGTCATCGTAGTGCGTATTTAATGTGGCGCTGCACGCTGATGTTGTAGGAGAAAACATTTATTAAAACGTATATTTAATTAAGTAGAAAGTGTTGTTTATATTTATTTAAAGTTGCCCATTTTGATGTGTCGTCACATTTTTCACCCCCCCCCCCCCTCGTCACACATCGTCACAAATGTCTGAACTCCCCCCCCCCCCTAGGTGCGTGACGTCATTTATGGACGGCCCTTTGGAGTATTTGGCTGCTAGAAATGTGCACATGATAAGCCACTTCGTTGCGCTATTATTTGTGGCCAGGCCTCTTCTTAATAAAATATATTTTAAAAATCTATTTTTAAAACACGCTTTTATGAAATGTACTAAAAAGCTCAACATAAATATTTTCTGTTCAAGTACTTTGCATTACATATCTTTCATATACTCTTCTTGGAGCCAACTCTAAATAAAAGCGTGGGGCGCGCGTTCTGTTTTGGAGCAAATATGTCTGTATTGACAATGGGAAGTAAGTGTACATATCTTGTTAATGTTGTCATTAGACTTACCCGGTAAAAAAAAAATCGTTGAGTGTATCAATGCCACCTGTCAGACGGTAACAATTGCTCGCATTTATTTTGATAGTGACCTAAAACAGAGGGACCACAATGTACTAATGTGGCTGCTGATGCTTTTACTTACACGTTTTCGTGTGTTGTTTTGAGACTTAGAAACCACCTCCATGCACTTTGCGCCGGCCCTTTAACTCGACAAACCGCACGGGTCCTTTATTTCGCACGCGTTCGCCGATTTCCATCCATCTCCCCTTTTTATTGCCTTTCTCTGGAAAATCAGACATTACCCGTCTGCCCGGTACGGCAGCTGAATACAATACAGTACCGCTTGCATTATTTCCCGGCTTACAGGGTAGGGCGACGGCGTTAACAACAAGGGGGTGGTTCATGATTTTGTTTTCATAGCCAGGATTTTAAATCCACGCGAGCGCGAGGTCGGCATAGAACAGCTCCGTCAGTGAAATTCCAGCCAGTTTAAATATTAATCCGTCCAAACAACCAAACGCGTCGCTTCACAGTGTTTTGTGAAGCCGAACAGAAAAAAAAGAATCTGCAATCAAGGTTAAAATTAGCATCGTAAAACAAAAAGTTACCGTGGTTTGTGTGTTGATGAGACTCAGTGGAAATCGTTAAAAAGCGTTTCCCGATTTGAACAAATACTGCGGGGAAACATTGGTCTTAATGCCAATAGTCATTCCAAACATTTATGGATATCTTGTCTCAATTCACTTTGTAGTGGTGAAACAGTTATCTAAGTGTATCCATATACTTTGGACGTGACGGATTTTGCCTTTAGCGATTTGGTAATTTAAAATGTTCGGGTTCATGATCTTAATTCGTTTATGCTGCCTTGTTTGGGTTGTCTTCTATGTGCTAACATGCTCGTTTAACTAACATAAAGATTACATTTTCACTGACAATATGTGCTAAATATTATTCCATTTGTTTACCAAGGATGGCCTGTGCTTCGTGACTTTTTCAAGAGGGTCCTGCCAAGGTTTCGCAATAGGGGGCGATGAACATCGCTATGTACAGTATAGAATACATTGTCGATACAGTATTTAAATTTTAGCGATGCTTGAACCCTTTCGATCGTGTGGTAATTGATATAATTGCCATAGAGTAGATTAGTAATTGCAATAGATTGATAATTATATAATCCACGCACACATAAAATGCCCGACAAATTAATGATGTCTTCCCTCTCAATGCCACAACTTATTCCACCGAATCTATCATAGTTTTGTGAAAGTACTGTTTACGTTTTTTTGGCAACGTCAACCTACCCATCAACCAAGACTTCAACAATGTACGTCACCGCCAACTCAAGTCCCTATTCCATCCCTTCTGGGATCGCCCTGTCACCATCCGAGAATCTCACATAGTTCCAGAAGAATACTAGCGAACAGAGTGGAACAACGCAGATGTCCAGAATTAACATCTCATTCAAGAGCCAAACATAATCGCACCTCCTGTCTTTTACATTCCTCCTGAAAGACACCGGTGGGACCATCAACAGCACCAGAACATTAACAGGCCGATGCGCACATCTCGCCACGGTAGCGAGATGTTAACTATCGTGCCTGGTATACAGGAGCTCGTGGGTTCGATCCAGACCCCGACACCTGTATATTTGGAGTTTACATGTTCTCCTTGTGGTCGCATGGATTTTTCTCCTCCGGTTTTCATCTCCACACTTAGAAACATGCGTGATAGTATTTGGCTGCTATACATTTCCACGTGATAAGCCACTCAGCAGAGCTATCATTTGTGGCCAGGTCGATTCTGAAAAATAGCTATATAGCTCAGTGGGCCTTACCTGGTAAAATGTAGAAAAAAAGTTTAGCATGGAAAATTAAAGACAATCCACAGTGAGATTGTCACCATGCAACCCAAACTATATGGACCATATAGTCAACCACTGTAGTATGCGGCTTTTTCAAAGGAGGAGGAACTTCTCACGAAGGCCTCTTGTGGCTAGCAGACATCCAACACTGGCATTCATCTCATGCATAATATTGCCATACGCAAGAACGTAATAGGTGCTATTAGTTGCTCATCAGTGGCCATACGAAACTCAGTGATGGAAATGGGCCGGAATGCTCCGTAAGGCCGTAGTGGGAATGACAATTTGAACTCGACTGCGTTCAGAAAGAAATCAAGGATTATTATTTTTTTACTCACAGATAAGACTCCTAGGTCCACCCACAGACACGCACAGAGACTCACAAGGACACGCACAGGCGGAGCAAAGCTCCTCCTCAGATCTAGTGGGGATCGGAGGAATCATCTTCTTGGTTCTTTCGGTAAAGTCACGAAGAAGGGAAATAATAAAATAATACAAATAAAACATTAAATAATTCTCACGACGTTTCGGCCGCAACGCAAGCAGCCATCCTCAGATGAAGAACAGTATCTGACACTGGAGACGTGAGAATTATTTTATTATGTTTTATTTTTATTTTATTATTTCCCTTCTACGTGACTTTACCGAAAGAACCAAGAAGATGAATCCCTGCAGTCACGAAAGCTTTAAATCGAAATCGGAGGAATCATTTATGAGTTTCCCTCCCACCCAAAACAATATCTTCCCATTTAAAGCCCGCACCAAACCCATCAGCTCTTTCCACTGCAAAGCCACCAACCGCAAAGCCACCACCGCAACCTCGGCAGCCAACCGGGGTCAGGGGTCAGCGGTGAGGGAGGGGGGGGTGGAACAATGGATGAAGAAGCGCTGTCCCACTCCCCAAACGACGGGGGGCAGCACTGAGCAAGTCTGCCAAAGGTGAAGGCGGCTACTTTAGTGACACAGACAGAGAGAGAGACTCGGGGTTGGTGGCGGGCGGTGCGGGTGTGAGACGAGAGGGGAAGAGAGTGTTGTTGAAGCAGAGCTCGAAGGGTTCCGTGACATCTCAACGCCGCAGCAAAGTGCCGCTGTGGCGGCGGCGGCGGTGGGAGATTGAAGCGAAAACGACGACGGCGGCGGTGACGGCGGCGACATCGTCAGCGTCCTCAAGGAGGTTACCAACGAGACGTCGTCCTGGTGCGACAAATAGCAAGCGACAAAGCGGGGCCGTGGGACAGACGCATTGGTGAGTGTCAGACGTGCAAGGTGCCGATGCCCGTGGGGTGGCGTTCATGTTGCTGCTGCTGCTTCTGCTGTGCAAGTCAATGCTGTTTGTAGTGGACAATATGGACACTAACGTCGTCACGTTATGGTCTCACACCGTGTTAAAGCCACACGGTTACACCCCGTGTTCTTGTACAGGGAAATTGTGTTTGCAACAACAAGATGGTTTTTGTGTGTGTGTCTTATTTGTTTGTGTTTCTCCCTCGTGATGGGGCTTTGCAGGATGAATGTTGGGAATTATAAGGGGCAAGGGGTGAACGATAAGGTCTGAATTGTTCTGTAATAATGTAGGCACTGATAAGGGGTTGACAGGTGTGTGTGTGTGTGTGTGGTCTTATCCACTGCTGAATGAATGCATCTCCATGATCGATTGTTCATTCACTTCTGGACCAAGGCTCCCATGTTATTATAATAGCCTTAGCCTAATCCATTGCTGGACAGTGGCCTGACCGTCGTGTTTATTGCAAATCCACTTTGATGAATGCATCTCCAGTATCGTCATTCGCAGTTATCGACGACTGGATGAATGCATCCCCATAATCACCTTCGATTAGCACGGTTGGCTATGTACGGTGCGAACGAAGTTCATCAAATGTCCTGTTATTGCACGCATTGTCTAAGCACTGTTGTATGGATGCCCTCATCCTCTTCGTCATCATCATCATCAGAGCTACTTGTTCTCCCTTTAAAGTTACCGATGTTAAGCGTACGGACAACTGCGTTTGAATGCCATCAAATGGATGATGCAGTCACTTGATTTACCCTATTTGTATTTTGTTTTTAATAGTGTATATTATAGCTATTTTATATTTTATTTTATTCAAAATTTTTACATACGTTAGCCCCTTAGTATTAGTTAGACTTTGTACCTTTAGTATAGTTCGACTTGTACACCACTTATTTAAGATTTAAGATTCCTATATGTTGAATGTAAGCACCTTCCTGCCAAAGTAAATTCCTTGTCTGTGCGAACTTTCACGGCGAATAAAACCCTTGCTGATTCTGATCTTGTGATACCGTACAGTATCACAATTGTGTCCAATTCAGATCCTCGACAGTTGTACAAAGACTAATGATTATCATGCAATCGATGATTATGACGATGATTATGATGCTCATCTATAGCTTGCTTCCCTCCCTTCACTACCCATTCTTTACCTCTCGATTCGGCCAAAACACGGAGTTTATTTGCACCTGTACCGAACTTTCTTGGGCTCCTACATGTGTCCTGTTGTTTTTCGATTGGCGTGTGTGTATGCCACTGTTTGACTAGACTATGGACACATTCCGCTTACTTGCTGCCACCTGTCGTCGCATTTGCACACTTTGTTTGTGCTTAGATTGTTAAACACCTCGTTAGTTATTAGTTGTGCAATATTTCTTAAGGACCCTGCGTTTGTTCTCTAAAACATTTACGGCTATGCTCGCACACCACGGATCTCCCTTGCAGATCGGCCAGGAAACTGGTTAAACGAGACCATCCGTGTCTCAAATCAATTTAAAACCAACTTGTTCCTCTCTCTCTCTCTCTCCAGGTGAGTCCGGTGTTATAGGAAGGCGAGGCAGGGTTCCCAATGGCAGACGGCGGATCTCAGCATCAAAAGCAATTTGATGCGGCTGTTAAGCTTATTCAGAGTTTACCCAACACCGGTGAGTCCTCCCTTGTGTCATGGTTTTCGGGGTATCAGCATCGCCAGCATTATGGCTGCGGACCTGCAGAGTTGTGTCACCTGGCCTGCTTTCCTCAGTGTTGAACTCTTTTGGAGGTACACAAACCGATAGCGTTTTGCATTAAATAGGGTTTACAAGCAGTCCTCGACTTACGAACTGGTTACGTTCTTGAGACCCGTTCGTAAGTCGATTTGTTTGTATGTCGGAACTCAATCCTTAATTGTACATACGGTTTACTGTATATTGATTAAAACATAAAATAAGGTGACATGAAAATAAAAAAAACCTGTTTTATTGAGTCAAACGGTTCACCGTCATGCATCACACGGGATGCTGGGACTCATTACATCCCGCGGAGGATCGCTCCACCGAACAAAATTGTTCTGCGGTTCGGTTCGTAAGAACAGTAAGGTCTCAGAGTACGCGGGCTCAGAGTACGCAGACGCACTCATACGCGACCGACCCCGATTCATACTTACACTTGTGACTCGTACTTTCACTACACAAACGGGGCGGGAAACGAGTCAAATCATGCCCCGCCATCACGTGAACGTTTATTTGATGGCGTGTAACTGTATCACCCGTGCAAGAAATGAATCCACCCAACTAGCATCTTTCGTATATATCATATACATATGATTAGTGAATAATTTACTACACAGTACTGTACTTTATTAAACATTTATGTATTTATATACATTTTATATACATGCTTACATTTTATATACCCTCGTATAGGCGAATCCCCAACTTACGCGAATTCGCGCTTACGCAGAGGCACACAGATCTTAACCCTCACGTACTCTGAGACCTTACTGGACAAGCAAACGTTTGCAATTCGGGTGGTTAAAAAGAATAACATCTTATGGTGGTTCACATGTAAGTGCAGATGTTTGTAAGTCGGGCGTTCATATCTCCGGGAAATGCCTGTATATTGAGTGCTCCTCTTGCCAGTAACTGATAATGCAGCAGCATTTGTTTAATAAGCATATTTTAGTCCATCAGATGAATGGGTTTCCAGATCAATATCAAGTTGAATGCGTTTAAGCAAGTAAACTCTTGACCTGACGAGAACCAGAAGGTAATATTGGTCTGGCTAATGGACTAAAACATGTTTCTATTTTTTGTGTGGAAACACAGATTGGAGATCTGAGTATACGGTACTGTATATATCTGTTTTAGGTAGCTATTCTTGGAAACCTGTAAGGCTTCCTTGGACATTCAAGTCACAGTTTTTGTCAGTTACATATGTAGTGACATAAGAAGGGAGGGGCTGCTGGGGGCTCTGGGTTCCCGGGCGGGTCCAGAGGCTTAAGCCTCTGGGCGCCAGGCGTTGGGTTCCCAGGGGGTCCAGACGCTTAAGCCTCTGGGCGCCGCCAACGGGGGGGGGGGGGGGGGCTGTGTGTGCTCTGTGGGATGTCTGGTGGCGCACACGGCCCCACCCCTCGTTGGACCAGGCATAAAAGGAGAGCTCCCTGGACGATCGGGGCCCAGTTGTAACTCAAGACCCAAGACCCACGACCAGCCATCTGAAGACCCTGGGACGCTGTGAGAGCGAGTGCTGGAACTCTGGAACTCCCGACTCTACGACCTTGTGAGGGCGAGTTCCGGAGCGTAGCCAGAGTAGAGTATCTAGGCTGTGTAGCTAGGCTGTGTACCTAGGCTGTAACAGAGTATCAGGACTGTTGGAGAGTTGGACTGTTGGAGTGTTGTATCGTAATAAAGAAGTTACCTCTACAAGTGTCTCCGGAACCCGTTACACATAGATATACACCACTCAAGACAATACATTTACACATACTTATCCCATCTTCTGGTAATTAATCAGATATTTTTCTTCCCATGATACATCCTGGCTTGTTGTACCTCAGATGTGGCACCCCTATGTAGGAGACCTGTGGTCAATCTACTGCAGGGGTAGGGAATCTTATCCTTACTATAAGGGCCAAATGGAAATTTTAGCAGGTAACCACACATTAATACACACCTTAGCGTTATTCAATAATAGAGCAAACATATTTGGGCTCACCTTTACAGGGGATTAAACATGATAAAACTAGAAACATGGTGGTGTCAGGTTGAACATATACCCCTCTAGTACCCGTTTTTAATGTGGCCAACATCCTTGCAGCCCATATGGAATTGGGTTGCGTATCTTATTTCGCCTGGGGGCTGTAGGTTCCTATTTTACTGTTTTGTGCAAGGTGTCGAAATGTCATTAACTCTAATATTGGTCAGCAGTATAAACTACTCTCACAAGGTTAAGTTGACTTTGCAGTTGTCCAAGGTGACCTTGGGCATGCCCATAATATCTAAGATTACTTGTCCAAAGTGCTAATGCAACCTAATCCTACTGGCACAAAAGGAACCTGTGTAGATGTACTTATACACATGCCAGACATTTGTATAGAAAGTTTTACTGAGCATTAAGCATCTGTTTTTGGAGGGACCTGCATTGGATTTGGTTAGCACTATTATTGAGTGTTGTGGCATGTAGGAGGAAATCAGAGAACTTGGATGAACCCCACGTGTCCTCGGGGTTAAATGTACTGTCCTATGGCCGCCTCACAACCCCATGACTACAATACTTGGTAATCTTTGTTGCTTAACCATAAAAGTACAAACCAGGCCCAAGTCTGCTTAGCTTCCAATATTTAACAAAATCAGGTGCATTTAGAGTGATTATCTTTGGCACCAAGCTGCTGTCACAGCTTCTACAATGTTTGTTAACACTGCCCCTAGGGGCTCTTGTTACAGAATATCCTTATGCTACACACTGCTTGATGCATTTCTGTGCATCAATCTTATATTCTAGGCTGAGACCCACAAGGCTAAGGTTGAGATCGAGGTCAGGAGCTTTTTAGGTCGAGACTAATGTCAAGGCCAGTCAAAGCTGGATCCTCTATGCTGAGGCCAGTGTCAAGGTGGGGTGCCTCTATGCTATGTTTTCACACTGAGGCCATACCGCTGAGGCCAAGGTGAAGAACTTGAGACTTGAGAAAATGTCCTCAAACTGGCATCAATACCAAGGATTGGTCTCGGAGACCGACGACTGCTGTGTATACCCATCCATACCTGACACTCAGGCAAGGTTGGCAGTACAGTAAACTGTCGCAATGCACGAGATCTGAACTCGAGAATTTTGCATATTTGCGAGCTACTAGCTGGAGACTAATTCCTTATTTGTAACCCGTTGGACTACAGTATTCGTGAATGTACGTGCCAGACCACTGACACTGGGGAAGTGCGCGCAGAATATTGCATTTGAAACTGTCTGCGAAGATTGGGCACACCCCCTCGGCTGCAACATTTGGTCCTCAATCTCGCAGCAATCCCCTTCTCTATTGTGCGTAAAAAACACATTGTTCTTTACAATATGACATTTATATATTATAGTCATTGTTATGAAACATTTACCTTTTCCCCCCTATGTGCACTCGTACCAGGAACATAACCCCATTTTTACCATTGGAACAAGGTTTCTGCTTTTGCTAATTCTGTATTCGCAAGCATTTTCAAGAACGTAAGCCTTGCGGATATAGAGGGTTTGCTGTACTTGCAATGATGTTTGCTGTGGCGGATATAGCTCTTGACTTTAAGGCACCAATCAGGTGCCCACTTTACAACCATAATTTGTGGAGTCTATTTTAGTAACCTAGCAATACAATGCAAGCACCTCTGTGGCCACCACCACTTGCCATGCTGGTACAAGGGATAGGCATATTTCGGTTACATTTTCCATCCACAGCCATGACCTTTCCCCACAGAATAAACTGTACATGATTATTTTGTAATAGCATGCATTCATTATGGCACCAGTTTTGTTGCAGCCTTGTTTATGATAGACATAAAAAGCATGGAATCGAATGGTTGTATCTCATTCAGTTGACTGCAAGTAAATGTATTAAAGAACCAGCTCGTAAACAGTCTGCTTATCATCACAAGAAGTAGTTCATAAAAGTGACTGGTCATCATCACCAGAATAAGTTGTATGCACATTCAGTTTAATATTGGATGTCAGTCTGTTTCTCGAGCTGCCATTTAAAAAACTTTGCAGAGCCCGTATCGATCAAAATACTTATATTTGTGAATCATATTCATTCATGTCACCTAAAATTGCTGTCTACAGCAGTTTGCCATTGAAGCAAGGATTGACTTTAGACCCCATTTTGATGGAATGAAGCATTGAAATACCACGCATCTGATCTGTCGAATAACGTGACTTATATACATCTACGCTTCCTGCTTTCAACCAACCCACACTAACAAGTGTGGTGAAGTATGGCGAATTACCCCAGAGCCCACATGGCATGAGGAGGCCATTATCCTTCAGTATTCAGTATTGTCAAAGGGTCTATACTTGTACTTTTGACGGACACCTTGCAGGTACCTCTGTTGGTCACATGCAGTGTAGTGAATTCCAGTGTGTAATAATAGATCACTATGCTTGTAAATGAGTATCAGCTATGCCTGGCACATTACTATGATAATAGCAAACTGAAGCTCACTCAAATCTTTACCAGCATTTTTGGCAATCGTGTTTATGAAGAATTAACGGGAAGCCTAATAAAAAGGAAGGTGGCATATACAAGAACATACCCTAGGTAGGTCAGCTGCAGAAATGACATAGATGATTCTGCAGGGGAAACTGGTAGGGAAGAGGAAGGAAGAATGTGAATAGTTGGACAGAATCCTCTACGAGAGATGCTGAAGATCGTGAAATATAGAAAGCATCTGTCTTGGACATCAACCCTCCATTATGAAGATGACACGAGATGGATAAATGACAAAGAGCTGTTTCTAATGGTGTGGAAAAACTATTTTTTGTAACCTATTCACTTCCAATGCCTGCCTAGGGTGACACACTTAAGCTTTTCCCCTATACAGAGTCATGTATCTTGCAGAATGGTGCTTTAGTATAACCTATGTGTGGTCTTCTCAGCGAAGCATCATTCTACGTGGAATACAGAACCATTGGGAAAATCACGAAAAACCTATGCACAGGTGGCATTTGTGTGTAATATGTGCATGACAAATCAGCAGGGACATATATTTAATAACCAAACCAGCGCTCTTCAATTGGCACATATGGTCCTAATTAATATGGATCATCAAGGGACTTCCATAATTGGTTGTCAATTACATTAGCAGGCGTTTTGTACATGCAAAATTGTCTAAATGTCTGACATTTCACTCCATTTGCATTCAATTTCCTGAAACTTAGAATGTCAACCAATGTCTGAGAATAGGTTTTCCCCTTTTTTCTGGCAACAAAACAGGTGTTAAGATGTTAAAACACCAAACTTAAACCTTTTACAAGGAATCATGTCTGCATTAACCACAATACTTATGGTCAGAATGCAAACAAAAAACATACTCTGATAATATATGCATTGTCTTTGAAACTGATTGGTCCACACCAGAGACAGCTTTCTTTCGAGCCCAGTCTCAAATAGTGTTAGACCAGAGTATGTTTTTTGTTTGCATTCTGACCACGAGTATTGTGGTTAATGCAGACATGATTCCTTGTAAAAGGTTTCAGGTTTGGTGTTTTAACATCTTAACACCTGTTTTGTTGCCAGAAAAAAGGGGAAAACCTATTCTCATATTTTGGTACTGGCAAAGGAGGTCCCATGATGTCAGCCAATGTCATGAACAAAAAATAAATAGAGCCAGATTGATGAGCCAATTAAGTTGAATAATTGACTAAAATGTGTAATCTACTAGTGCTTTTGTGGTTGATTATTCAGGCTTATTTAAAAATAGCGGAATCTCACGCAGCCTGCCTCTCACAGCCAGTGTGCGGCAGTTGATAAAGCCAATGAAATCGCTAAGTCCCGCCACCGCCTCGCGTTCAGCAGCGCAAACATGGAGAGGTGAGACTTTCTTTCGTGAAATATTTTCGTGTTCCCCGATTTAGTCGTGTAGGTGAACCCGGAAAGCGATAAATTGGTTACTTAAATCATTGGATTAGCCCAGCACAAAGATAACGCTGTCACGAACTTCAGTGTGGAAATAAAATTATTATTTTTTCTTCACATGTGCTGTTTTAGGATCAGTCCAGCCGTCCAATGAGGTCATGCTGAGACTGTACGGATTCTTTAAGCAAGCCACACGGGGGCCATGCAACATCTCAAGGCCTTCTTTCTGGGACCCACTTGGACGCCAAAAGTGGTAGAGGAAGCAAATGATGTTGACACAGATATTTTCACGTGTTACAAATCAATATGATTTTGGCTTCAAAAGACGTGTTTGCTTCTATATTGTATACTTTTATTGTGTACTGTAAACTGGGTTAAATAGAGCATATGGCCAAATTGACTGGAATGTTCCTGATCCTGTCTTGGAAGCTGAGAAGGGATAACCCTGGATAGTGCTTGGATGGGTGACCACCATGCACAAACAGGTTGTCATTATGTGGGGCTACGTAGTGGGCAGCAGATGGCAGTTCAGCTAAATCCATTGTTTTTCTATGCCCTCACCTCTAGGCTGCTTACTTTGACCAATCCACACTGGCCAGTCAGCAATATGACATATAGTCAAATAACCTCTGTGAGCTATACTGTGTGGGGAGGCCTTCATCCAGAATTCGATTTATAAAACAGTTTTATGTTTACTCTAAACTGAAATGTGGAATGGAATTATCATGCATTCCAAAGTGGCTTAAAATAAAAAAAATTGACCAACATGATTAGCGTTTATATGCAAACATACTTGTGTTATTTTACATGTCACTTTAGTTTCCTTTTTTACAGTGGAGGTTATTTTGGAGAGTTGCATCTATTTAAAAAAAAATATAAAACATTGTCTCATAAATTAGATATAAAAATGAGCACTTGTTTTTTCCAGTAACCGTATCATGTCTAGCTTTTGCTTTGTGTTAACCTACATTAAGCAACCTGCTAATATAGTTTTTTTTATGTTAACTATATATGATTTTGCCTGATATTCTTTTTCCCCTTTGGCCCTTTTGAAGTGCAACTTCCACTGCACCAGTCTATAATCAAATGCTTTGTTAATTTGTCGATAATGATGTTGAACATATATGGCTGAGTACAGTGTTTTTTTTGCATAAATATGCCAGGGATGCCTGGAATGCACTGAGTCAGATGTCAAAGGAAGAGGCTATGGCTGAGTACGTGAATGAAATCAAGCAGGTATGTATGTCTACGTAAGCAGAAAGGTACCGGTCTTGTAGTTTTGCACAGAAAGAGTCAAGACAAGCTTAATATGGTAATATATATAATTAAGGATAAGTATTAATTTACAGACCTTTTTCAATACACTGTTGGATGAAGGCTTCCTGACGCCATGTTGGTTATGGGTGTTGTTTGACTAAACTTCACCAAGCTGGTCAGTGAGACTGGGTGAAGGGAAGTAGGTGAGGACCAGTTCAGCTATCACTCGCCACTGATGTTAGCCATGACCGGGAATCGAACTCAGGTCGCCAGGTTCATAGTGCAGAAAACATGAAAGCATAATAAGTTAATGTTTTATATTAACAATGGTTATTTACTTTGTCATTACAGATATTGGAAATGTTGCCCATTACAGACCGAGTGGAAGAATTTCTTCTCACGCTTGGTCCTTTTTACGAGATCGTAGACAATAGCCTGAACATATCGACAAAACAAAACTTGAACCTACCAAACATATCGGACTACCCCAAATACCTGAGCTTGGGTAAGCAATTATTAAGTATGCATTTGTCTAACCTGCACGTATAATAAATGTGCATTTGAAATACGGACAGAATTGCATGAGACCTGTATGAAACCTCAAAACAGGGTGAGTTGTGGAAAATATCGGTGTGCGTGTGCCTGTATTGCAGAACCAAATGACTGGCATAAGTCTTCTCCCATGCAGAATGTCAAAGACCCACAGCAGAGCCTTGATTCAAAATGTCATGACATAAATTTAAATGGAAAATATGACACTGAAGATTATCTTGATGATGAAAGAAACAGTAAACATTTGTAGACTTCAATAAATGGCACTCTTTCAACTGTGACGTTTTTACATTTGCATATGCTTTAACTGGTATTTTAAATGTACAATGCAAGTCTTAAAAGTAATATAAAATTAATTTTAACGTGTTTATTTTTCTCAGAAAAAAGCGAATGAAAAATCGTCAGATGAACGAACATGCAGCTGACAGTCCTGCTTGGGGTGAACATAATGGATTCCCTTTAACTGCTACGACGGGCACTGCTTTAAAATCCCTCCAAAAAGATGAAACCAATAAACCAAAGATGAACTGTTTGCACCAGGATGAACATTTACAGCATGAGAAGTCCTTTTCCCCTGAGAGGAGTTTGCTCAATCTTCCAGCCTCTGGATGCACCCAACTCCAAGGTGTCAACTTTGTGGCAGATACAGCAGCCAAAGGCAGCAACCCAGATGAAAGCAAGATAAGCTCCTTTACAGTGGAACAGGAGCCTTTGCTTATGCTGAGACACGTTGAAGGAGAAGAAGGCAGTGCATCGGATGAAATCACAATCTCTCTGAGTGGCAAACTAAAACGGTCTGCAATAGATGGAGGTGTAATTTTGCCACATTTCACAGGTGATTCGGACAGCGAACATTACTGTGACTCCATGGAACACCTCAATGTTGAAGAAGCCACAGAGGGTATGGAACATAGCAGAGCACAACTTAACTGCCCTGTCAATGACGAAACTAAATTCAAGACATATCGTGGCCAGCAGATGCTTCTCAATGGCTCGTTTAGGCCACCTCATTTTGAAAGAAAAAGTAAAATGATCCATAGTGGAGAAGGAATGTCACCAGAAAAGAATGGTATCCATTACAGGGAAGGGACAATTTGTGCCTCACAATGTATTATTCAACTTCATGGTAAGGAAATCCTAAATGAAGACACTGAAAAATTCAAGATTCAAGCGGAAAAAGGTGATTAACAATATTTGTTTGCATGTTTTGCTACAAGGTATCTATTTTGTGTTTTAAAAAATTAACACCTGTTTTATTGCCAAAAAGGGTAAAACCTATTCTTATTTTTCATAGTTTGATACTGGCAAAAAGATCCAATCGAAATATTTATTTAATCAACAAATGAGTTATGAAACTATTGTAATATTTAATATTTGCATAATAAAAAAATGGGGTTCTATCACGTAAATATAAAAGTGGTGTTAACCCACTGCCACCCGACAGCCAATTAGTAAGATTTGTCACGTGAACAAACGTGCCAATTAGTTACTACTTCAGCACACCGGTGTGTTGCAGACTAAACCCACAACATTTACAATTTGAGGACGTTTCGCTGGTTATTACAAACAGCTTCAGGAAATTTTCCAGAATTGTGAAAACGTCTTCCTGTTTCGATCTTAAATAGAGTAAAGGTAATGTCGTCACTGTAAGCCTGTCAGGTGTGAAGATCAGAGGAGAGTTAATGTAATATAAAATACAATGGATTATGTTAATCTGAGAATATGCAGTACCTATTATCGGTTGGGTTATAAATCCCAAATATGACATATTTGGCATTTTAATTTAAAGCTTTCATGACTGCAGGGATTCATATTCTTGGTTCTTTCGGTAAAGTCACGTAGAAGGGAAATAATACAAAAATAAAAAATTGTACTATTAAGAACATATTTGGCATTGATAATAACATGTTGGAGCAATATGCTTTGCTTTGTTAGCGTTTTAATGTCTGCATACATTTCCACTGAATCAAATGCCTTTGCAAAGGACAAAAAAGCTAGACAATTGTATTTGGTATTCATATGCCTTTTCCAGAATCTATGATATATTATTACTGATATATTATTGCATGTGGTGTGGTGCATAGTAGAAAAACACTTGAATCCAACTCATTCATGTAGTCGGCTGTATGTGGCATTAAAAACAAGCAAGCAGAGTTATAATGCTTTACCACCAACCCAAATCCATCACCAGGCCAAGGACTCGCCATGTTGGTCGATGGAAGCATGGAGGAGCCAACAGCTGGCACTAGCGGCAGCAGCAGCAATGAATTTGACCAATCGAGACGACGGACGTTCAATATCAGCAAACAAATCACTATCACCCTCCAGCGGCTGCAGGAGGACATGGAGAGGGTTCTGCGCCAGCTTGGAAGCTTGGAGGCACTTGTCTCCTCTCAGGTCAGCGTGACAAATTTGGCTCGGGTGACATAAACCTGTTTTTAGAGAACTGAATGCTCCCAAAATGTTAATTTGAAACCCAAACATTTTCAGCAACCAACAAGAATCAAATCTGCATTTGTTGACCTACGTTGGTCTAATCTTTGCTTAATGTCAACTTTGTTTAAATCTATGGCTTGATTTTACACTAATGCTTTATCCAAATTATGAATTTTATCTTTGGAAAGTATGTTAGAGGTTGCTGTGTACTGACCACACTTGCTTCCATGTACAGCCCTTTTGGCAATCCACTGCTGGATGACGGCCTCCTTGCACTGAGCAGGTTATTTAAGCATACTTCACCATACTTGTCAGTGCAGTTTGGTGAAAGTGGGGAGAGGCTGCTGCACCACCCTGACGTAGCCCTGCAGCAGCCTACAACACCTGTTTTATGCATGGTGGTCGCCCATCTAAGGCAAACCCTGCTTAGTGTCTGTGATCTGACGAGATCAGTAGCATGTCACGTGATTTTGTCACAGGCATTGTGTATTGTGTATTTAACTGTAAAAGTTGAATTCTTTTTTTTTCAGGCTATGTCGGCTCTATCTCCAACGAGGCTTGAAGGACATTTGCCGTTAAGATTGGTGAGTGTAAACAAAGTCGCTTACAGCAGATTTCGAGGGTTGGTCCTTGTTGCAAATAGTGAGCACATGTTGTTCTGACAGCGTGCTGCAGGAAAACGCACCGGTCTGTCACGCCTAACGCTGCTATTTCTTCTGGCGTGGCCATTCTTCGCCCAGTGGATTGTCCGTGTCATTCTCAAAAGGCGTAGGTAAGGAATTGCCATACAGGCATGTGATTGCTTGATTAATGAAGAAGTTTATGAGACTGCATAACAAACACTCGACGGCTTGAGGACACACATTTGTTTCTTCTTTAGAAAATGGCGATAATGTTTGTTGATCTTCTTGGTTCTTTCGGTAAAGTCACATAGAAGGGAAATAATAAAATAATAAAAATAAAACATAATAAAATAATTCTGACGACGTTTCGGCCACAACGCAAGCAGACCTGTTCTTCACCTGAGGACGGCTGCTTGCGTTGTGGCTGAAACGTCGTGAGAATTATTTTATTATGTTTTATTTTATTATTTTATTATTTCCCTTCTACGTGACTTTTCTGAAAGAACCAAGAACATGAATCCCTGCAGTCACGAAAGCTTTAAATCGAAATGTTTGTTGACTCAAATTTGTTTGTTTTTTCCACTTTTCAGAAAAACTGCCTAGCAAAGGTTTCTTCATATTTTCACAATCAATGATTCGTCCAGGAATGATGAAATTGTAGTTTTAGAAAACTGATGAATGTAAAAACTACTTCTACAATCAAAATAAGTAATCCTGTTTAGCATGCCGATTGTATGACTTATATGCAAGCTGTTAAACATGCCTTCTGCTCTTTTGGGATTGCCATCTCTGTTCTACCTTTCTTAGTTTCGCATTAAACAATTTAATTGCATGGTTGCACTAGCACCAATACAATAACCTTTCGAGATAAGTACCATTGTATTAGGTTCCACACCTCCGTTTTAATGAAGTTGTCGATATCATTCATAGATATGTCCACCATTTGTATCAGGAAATATTGGCTCCTCACTGAAAATAAGTCAAGTTTACAGATATAAACCCTGTAAATCTTGAAAATCGTTAGAGTATAAATTATGTTCATGCAGTAGATGACCTGATACATATTAAAGGTAAATAACCACTGCTTGAGTTATATTTTAGAATGTGATGGTTAATGTAAAAAGTATGACGTACTGATTGCAGTAAATACGAAATGGTACGTTAAATGTTCAACTTTGCACTAATTTTTAAATATCATCGTGATGCTAATGCATGACTTAAATCAGTTAAAGTATTAAGCAACAGACACATGTTGTCACAACACATGAATGTAGAGATGAATAATTTATATTTTTAGTCATGAGCACTTTCAGTTAAAATTTTGTAAAATAAAGTAATGTATATCAAAATCTCAATTTTGTTGAATAAAATATTGGATGCGCATGACATATTCAATGTGTTGCCATTTATTGCGGCAGACACTGTACCCACGTGTATTTTACTTGTATATTCCTTTACCTTGCAAACTGCTTTTACGGTATTTCACTCCATTTAGTCGATTGGCAGGTTGTGTGGTGGGGTAGTGTGGGTATTCCCACCTATTCCAATACCTTTATTTCCCGCACCTTCGATTAGCACGATTTCTTAAGTACAATGCGAAATAAGTTCATACATACTGTACATATACTGTATTCCAGTGTGGTACATTAGGACCACATTATAGTGGGAGGCCCATCTGACAGCAGTGGCAGACGCGAGTACCGTAATTGCAGGACGACACATTAACTCACCTTGACCTCGCTTGAAAATGAGAAAATGACTGTTCCATTCGAAATTGTCCAATTAGACTATTTTACGAACAAAAACATCTCATTCAATATATAGGACCTGTAAATACATTTCAAGGTCTTTAGTTATGTTTAGTTTGTAAAAATTTAGTTTATTAATTCGCATTCATTTGTAGTGACATAAATGGGGTCACTATTGCGTTTAGCGCCAGCTACTGCCACAAGAGTGGAGCTGTGTCTTGGATCTCTCTCTGGCACCAGAGTGGGTATGGCAAGGAAGCAGGCCCTAGGGGGCATAGTCCTGGTAACAGTGAGAGAGAGGTCGAGTGAGGACATGACAGTCTGGGTGACCCTGAGAGGGCACGTGACTGGACGAGGTGGCAAGGGGGGCTCAAAAGGGGTGGAGAGAGGGACACGTGATGTAGGGGCCAGAGCCTTCGGGAAGGATCTGGAAGGGGGTTGTGGCCAAGGGCGGAGCCCCAAGCCCCGATCGCGACTGTTCTCTGGAATCAACCCTCGGTGCTACGTCTCTCCGGTCTTCGCTCGGCATCGTGGGTCAGTCAGAATGTTACTGACTGACTCGGTTATGTAGTTGCCCCCGTTGTGGCTTAGGTGCAGTGGCGGCTCCTGCAAAATCTCTCAGAGGGGGCAAATGTCTGGATGATTGATAAGGATAAGGTCCACCCATGCAATGGATAAATTAACAGCTTAAGCATGTAAAGGCAACTTCACTACTTTAATATTAATGAAAAATAAAGTGACTCTTGCAATACATCTCCTTGTTTGTTTATATACTCACTATTATTACAATCCACTCAGTTTCTTTTATTAAAGTTTCCACTAGGTGGCGACAAATAATATTGTTGACTGAAACGTGCTTACGTATGATGACGTAAGCACGTATGTTGAATTGGTCGTGCTAAATAAATGATTTTATTTAAATTTGTTGTGCATATAAAGCAAAAGTCGACGCTATTTCCTGCACTAATGATCATCTGATATGGTGCTCATACGTTTACAGCCCTAAGTGATGAAAATGCCCAAAACCTATGGGCAGGGGAGAGCTTATCCATAGGAAGACCATTGTTAATTTCTCCACAGAGTGGTACAAATTTGATCAGCCTTGGATGGATGAATAAATATTGATGATGGGCTGAGTGAACCTACAGCTGAGCCACCTGGCTGTTGCACATACAGTACTGCAAACTACGGTAATTGCATTTATCGGAAGGAGATATGTTTTTTTTTATCTTAGTCATCATTAAGTTATATTATTTGTAAGTGCATGCACTTGAAGACATTCAATCGATTTTTCAAATGTAAGTTTTGCACACTTATCTCTGTCCGTTTGTGAAAGGGCGGCCAAAACTCTCGTAAAATTGATCCGAAATTATATAAATGTTTCTATAAATGTGTTTTTTTGTTATTGGGGAAGAACTCTAAAGAAAAACAGATCAGAGGTTTGTGCAAAACCTTACAAAAAAAACATCCACTGCTAAATATAAAATCCTTTTCGGCCAAAGTGATGACATCGCACGCCATGCGCGTGTCTCGCGATGATGCCCGGTATGCGTGATGACATGGAGCAGTGGTGTGACTTCATCTCAAGCTGCTCGGAAGATTGCGGTAAGCATCGTCGGCCAATGGTCAAACGGGAAAATGTCAAAACTGGGTGGTTTTTAACTTTTGCCGACAAAACTGGATCCCAAATGTCAAAACTGGGTGGTCTTGGAAAACGACAGGCAAAACAGGGTGGTGCTTTTTGATATGACAAAACTGGGTGATGTTCAATGTGGACAAATGTCAAAACTGGGTGAAGAAGGTGTACGATTTAATGTATCATTTTGTACACGTTTAGGTCCTTGCGTTATTCATCCATATGTCGCCACAGATTTAGAGCGTTCCAAATGATGTTTCTCGTGGCTCATGTTCCATACCTTGCACCACAACTTCCCGTTTGCATACTGGCACAGTGTGCCAGCTCGCTACTACAGTAACACTTACTTGCCATATGTATACTGGCACAGTGTGCCAGCTTGCAACTACAGTAACACTTTCAGCTCGCGAACATACACGTACTTGCCATTTGTATACTGGCACAGTGTGCCAGCTCGCTTACTTGCCGTTTGTATACTGGCACAGTGTGCCAGCTCGCTACTACAGTAACACTTACTTGCCATATGTATACTGGCACAGTGTGCCAGCTTGCAACTACAGTAACACTTACAGCTCGCGAACATACCCTAACTTGCCATTTGTATACTGGCACAGTGTGCCAGCTCGCTTACTTGCCGTTTGTATACTGGCACAGTGTGCCAGCTCGCTACTACAGTAACACTTACTTGCCATATGTATACTGGCACAGTGTGCCAGTATACAAATACCAAGTGTTTGGATGAATGGGGTGCTGGCACACTGTGCTAGTATACAATTATCAAGTGTATTTGACAAATGTCAAAACTGGGTGCACCCTGAGTGTCCAAAACTCAAGTTTTTGGCCACCCAGGGTGCACCCAGTTTTGACATTTGGGATCCAGTTTTGTCGGCAAAAGTTAAAAACCACCCAGTTTTGACATTTTCCCATGGTCAAACTACTGCTTTGATGAAGGCCTCCCCAAGCCGTCTTGCGATGTAACAATTCGCCTAAGCAGCACCGTGCACGGGAACTCTATATAAACTAAAAACGAAATTTGTATTATTTTTTTCCAGTTAAGGCCCACTGACATATGTAACTCTTTTTCAGAAGCGACCTGGCTACCTCAAATGATAGCTGCAACGAAGTGGCTTATCGTGTGGAAATGTATAGCAGCCAAATATATGTGGAGGGGAAGACCCCGAGACAATTCCATGCAACTACGGAGAGACACCGCAAACTCCAAATATCCAGCAGGTGACAGGGTTGGGATCGAACCCACGACCTCCTGTATACCTGGAGAGGTCGTTAACATCTCCCCACCGTCGTTTGTCTAAGCCTCTAAGGCTATATGATCTCCCTTGTAGCCTGTATCAGACTCTTGGGGCAAGTGCTGTTAGCGAGCACCTATGAAGGCCGGCACGGCACACGTGGGGGTGGGTGTCCAGCACCACGCCCGACCGCCTTTGTCTCCCCAGTGGCGATGTTTATACTTCACATCGCACACCGGTACAGTTCTGATTTGAGGCGGAGTCGACGAGTTGTTACAATCGTTTGTTTTGAAATATCGGTAACCGAATGAAAATGAACTGGTAAAAACGTTTTCCGATTTGCCGCACACTTGTGTCGTGAAACCCGCCACCACCCGACACAACCAATTAGCATAACCCCTTATCAGTGCCTACCTTATTTCAGACCAATTCAGACCTTATTGGTCACCCCGTGCCTTTATAAATCTCAACGTTCATCCTACAAAGTCACATTACAAGGGAGAAACACAATCGGAGACACATTTTTTTTTGCCCATGTTGAAACGGCTGTACGCCGTATGGACATGAAAACTCAATTTCCCTGGACAAGAATACGGGGTAAACTGCATGGGTTGACACTGAATTAGTAAGGGTTTGTCACGTAAAACAAAACATGCCAATTAGTTACCGTATTACTTCAGCACACAATTGTTTTGGAGAGTAAACACAGCATTTACAATTCTAGCACGACGTTTCGCCGGTGATTGCAACCAGCTTCATCAGGACGACAGCCAGAACTATGAATAAGTCCTCCCGTGTCGGTGACGAAACCTCGCTAACAATTGGCGATTTAATCAATGGGAAAAGTTTCTTAAGTCTCGATTTAAAGCTTTCGTGACTGCAGGGATCCATATTCTTGGTTATTTTAGTAAAGTCACTTTACCGAAAGAACCAAGAATAAGTTTATTAAGTCCACGTCGCTGTCAAACTCGGCAGTATACATGAGTATTGTATCCGCCACAGTACAGCAAGTGTAGGCACGTCTAGTCAGCGTGGAAGAGTTGACACAATGCCCCAATTGCTCCTTGTAATAGGCCCTCCCGATAATAATATAATATACGTAAAGCATCATCGTAGCGTCAACAATTACGGAGCAATTGTTAAGTGCTCGAAATGCACGTGTCGTTACGTGTTTTTACTACGTATGTGCCACATAGAGAACCGTTCTAAATGTGTTGTGTACATCTCAAGCGGACATTTCCGTTTGGAGAGAAAGAAACCCACATTTGGTTTAAATAACAGAAATAATAATACAAAAAAACCCTAAAATTGCACGGCGTTTCAAAAAAAATGTTAACACTTCCGAAAATTTCCAACAAGACCACCTGGATAAGACTCCAGGCATGTGTTGACAATGATGACGAACAAGTGGAGACTGCCTTTTTGAAGCTATTAACATACATTCGTCATAATGTCACAGTATATTATCCGTTCTTTTCAATGAAAAAAACGTTAGCCCCATATAAGTGTTAACATTTTTTGTTAAAGCACCCTGTAAAACGAATCGCGTTCTTCCTCCGTGCCTCCGCGCGACCCGTACGGAATGCGGTGACGTCACGCGCGTGACGCGTCTGGCTGCGGGTGGGTTGGAGGCCCAGGACGAGAACGAAGAGACTCTAAGGTCGCCAGCAGCCGCGCGGTTACCACTTAAACTGAAGATTATAAAACAACAACGACGACGACAACAACAACAAACAACAACGCCACAAGAGAGTGGTCTCGACGTCGACAAGCAGCCGCTTGCGAGAGAGCAGCCCGCAGCGAACCATGTTCTCGCTCGCCACGCTCCCGTCACAGGTAGGAAGCGCTCCGGGTCGCCGTTCGCCCGCGGCCTGGAGGAGTTCGCAACTTCACTCGGCCAAGCTACCAGGGCACCCTCCCCCTCCTCCTCCTCAATCTCCCGGTGTTCTCCCCGTCTCGATATCGCTACGGTTGTTGAGTTGTGTTCGTTAGTTGACCGTCGTGCAACTCGGCCTGCGTTGGTCGACGCTGCGTTATCTGCTAGTCGACATGAGCGCGGCCTTCCCCTTGTGAGTGACGCATTGTGGAGTTCGTGGCGAGGCCGTCGGACGCAGCTACAAGAGAGATGCCCTCCCTTCCCACACCGAACAAACTCGTTGGCATACATAACCCTGTCAACCCTTACGGGTGACCCCGTGTTTGTTCTTGTACGGGGAAATTGAGTTTTCAGGTCCGTACGGTCAAATAAATGCGTCTTGTTTTGTTTGTCTTTCTTGCTTGTGATGGGGCTTTGTAGGATGAACGTTGAGGTTTATAAGGGCATTGGGTGACTAATAAGGTCTGTGTTGGTCTAATAATGTAGACACTGATAAGGGCTTGACAGGTATGATATACACTA
This sequence comes from Lethenteron reissneri, assembly GCF_015708825.2. NCBI lineage: Eukaryota > Metazoa > Chordata > Hyperoartia > Petromyzontiformes > Petromyzontidae > Lethenteron > Lethenteron reissneri. The sequence goes on along the minus strand of NC_083798.1, from coordinate 13,901,360 downwards.
CACTGCTATACATTACACTACGATACGTTACACTACTATACATTACACTACTATACACCCCACTAAATATTTCACTGCTAAACACTACGTACTATACACTACAATACTATACCATACCTGTCAACCCATACAGTTTACCCCGTATTCTTGTACAGGGAAATTGAGTTTTCAGGGCTATACGGCGTACAGCCGTTTCGATGCGGGCAACAACAAAACATATGTTTCTATCTTGTGGTGGGACTTTGTAGGATGAAAGTTGAGATTCATAAGGGGCACGGGGTGACCAATACAGTCTGAATTGGTCTGTAATAAGGTAGGCACTGATAAGGGGTTGATCACGGGAGATCGGAATATTATCGGAGTGGGCTCGGTCAAGCGATTGCGCCCCCTTCAAAGAGAGATCGCACCTATTCAAGAGACGTTACATTCAAGAGGTGCCCTCTGGGTTCAGGGACTCATTTTAGAGTTGGCTCAAGAGGGTTAATGCAATTCCATTTTACAGTACTGTGCAGTGTTGGTTTATATAGTTTTCAGATGCCACCGCATCTCAAGACGCCGTACAGAACGTTGGAACATGGGCACCTCAGGGATAAAGGAGTCTTGATTTCATACGCAGAAGCAGAGGGTGGCGAGGGAGTGGTAGGAAGGATGAGTATTGTGCCCGGGCCTGTACGGGGGCACACAGTCGACAGGACAGATGGTTGGGGGAAGGGAGTTTCAGTTCGTGATCGGGAGGCCGACAGATCCAGGGGGCCAGCCCGCATGGGCTTTCACCTTCAGGTGTGCAGGCGGATCATACCCACTTAATTATTAACCATGTGGCTCAGAGATAATTCCATTTCAGAGTCATTGAGTCGGCACTCCCAAAATCCAGGTTGAGTTTCGCATTTTTAGTCGCCCATGATGAAACTGGGTTCTCAAGTGTACGAATTGATGGTGTCAAGGTGGTGTGCTGCTTTTTCCCAGCATTATAAATGGAAATGTCATGATTGACAATGCTGATGGCGCAATTGTAATATTAGTGGAAGAGAAACATTGATCACTCGTGAGTTCTGCTTTTATTTACAGCTTAGTAGAATGTAAGTTTTACATGTAAGTAGGCATGTGGGCTGGTGTGACGCTAGTTTATGTCAGCAGAGTTCCATAATTTTTTGCAGCTGTTCCTGAAACGTCTTTAATGTCCACATTGTACCAGACACGCTTTGGTAATATATTGTTGTCCCGTTACAATTAAATGGACACCCTTTGGCCTGGATTTAGGGAACGTATTTGGAACTAAAACCTCACTCCCTACTTCCTGGTGATGCAGCTGTTATGAAACCAGTTGCATGAGTTCTAATTGCTTCCTCTGGGGCCTGGTTTATTATTAAGGGGTGAGGGATGATTGGGTGGATGCTATGGGGGTCACCTTCACCCTTAGCTTCCAACAAAAAATTAATTTAAGCATGTGTTTGTGGTATTCCATGGTGTTTTAAAGGGGTTTTTTGCTTTTAAACTTTGAGCAAACACACCTGTGACTTAGCATTTGAGCTGCCTGGTTCATTTGTCCTTGTCTCTCATTCACCATGAGGAAATATATTATTTAAATGACACTTGGTTGTGTAATGGCTTGAGAAGGCTGTTTGTACCCATGTTGCATGTACGTTGCATCACTGCTTAAAAGTCAACACTTGGCTGATAGCATCGTTGTCTACTGCCTATGAATACGAATGCTGGCCAGAAATCTTAAATTATCTCACCAGGTTCATATTGCAGTATGCTAACCACTGCAATACCGCTCATCCCCATTTTGCTGATTAAAAAATTAAGTACGTGTACTTCAACACGTGTCCCACCTATCGTATGTTAACAACTTAATTTGGCCAAATAAAGAAATAATGTTTAAACACTGAGTGACTGAACAGACCAGATTCACACCTATAAAAATTGGTAATTGAGAGAATCTGCAATTTTTTGTCAACCATTAGGTACAATGCACATTTTCCAGGACATGGATTGGCTCTGTGTTTGAAATTAGAGCCTACATATATACTTGACACAATTTTCTGTGTTTAGTCAACAGTACCAATTGTACTGGAATGGTTGACCAAAATTTGGGCACAGCTCTGTAAGCTTAGTACAGAACCCACCACAACTCAAGCACAACTAGGTGAATATGGTTTGTGACCCACCTCAACTCGGGAATAACTATAGAGCAAGGTACACAACTGAGAACATGGCACCCAACTGGCACGTGAAACTGTGCTGCTATGTGTCGAGCAGGTGACAGTGCCACTGTCTCAACTGCTGAGTGCCTTGCACGCACTCAAGAGCGCCGCTAGCTCCGTGGGATCGGCATCTGTGCAACGGCGGCATCAGGAGGCAACGGCCGACTTGGAACGCATTTCATCTGGATCTGATGACACGGTGCGTTCAACTGCATTGCTCCACATGCCACAATTAGTGGCATTTCCATCTCCATGCCACGAGCAGACATGGCCACTGCAAAGACAGGGTTTTGAGACAGAACAGCATTGCTGTGCCAAGTGCCAACCTTATTGGCTAGTAAGCCTTCGTTACCAGCGAGTCATCAATCTCAGGGATAACATCTGTCAATGAGCCTATAGTTGTCTTGTGTTTGTATGTGATTTCGTTTAGATACATTAAAGTATATTTACACAACAGTGACATGCTATTTACAGAACAAGGTCATCATCAGCCACTATCTCGCCACACATTAAAGGCCTCCCTACACTGACACTATCCGTCATGGTTTTGCAATCCCATAATCCATGTCGCCCCTGCACATGAACACATCGCTCCATCTCTGAGGAACATTCTCTCCTTTGCCTGCCATTCTCTTATCCGTCTCACCCCTGTTAGAAAAGTGTCCTGCCCAAGGGAAATAATAAAATAATATTAATATAAAACAATAAAAATTCTCACGACGTTTCGAATGCAACACAAGCAATTATTATTTCCCTTCTACGTGACTTTACCAAAAGAACCAAGAATATGAATCCCTGCAGTCACGAAAGCTTTAAATCAAGATTTGTCCTGCCCAAGTTCACCGAGTTCTCAAATTTGCATTTGTTCTGTGATCCACGTGTTTAATGTTTTGTTTTTAATTCCCAACATGCATCTCTGCATGTTTCGTTGGTTTCTTTTCAGATTTTGTTAAATTTTGATTGTTATATGTTCCAATTGAAACTCTTCTTTAAGCACATTGGAAGGTTGATTTTCATTATAAAATCTAAGTTTACCAAATCTGATCCCAGTCTGCCTTAAATAAAGAAACAACAACCATTCTTAGTCTTTTTTTTTTACAAGAAATGACTGAAGAACTGCAAAATTTTATATTTGTATGAGAAAAACACAATTCTTTTTCAAGTTTTCTAAACAAAAAATTATTATTGAGATACTAATGGTAAACACACTGGAAATGCATAACTATGGCATTAAAGACTGCATCTGTGTATATTTGTTACACTGATCATTATTTCAACAGGATATGTTTAAAAATCTGTTAAGACAAACATGTAAACTTGGTCTGATTTGCAAGGGTGATGTGGATTATATCATACTAGCTTTACTACCCGGCTTCGCCCGAGACTTGGATTCTTGTCTTGGATTAATACATGGTCTACGCGGAGGGTGGGGGGATACGTGACATCAGCAGGCACACTGCGTGACGCTGCCGCATGCGGGTGACATCACAGATGTGACTTCACCGCTCACTTGCCGTGCAAAATATATCCATTATTGCGCCCCCCCCCCCCCCCCCACCAAAATACAAAAGTCAATTATTATACTTTTTGTATTGTGTACAGTATGGAAGCTACCCACATGCCAAATTTCAAATTTGTTGCATGTTGGGAAGGGATGCTAAACATTTCGAACAGACACACATTCACAAATGTATCTTTTTTTATATATATATAGAAGAAGAAAGATAAGTAGTACAAGGTGGTCTTGAGGAGAGGGTTTCGTGTTGTGGTACGGCGCAGGCGGCGCTGGTCTTCAGAGAGCTGGGGCTGCCGGAGCTGACTGTCGGCCATGCGGAGGAACTCCTCGGCCGGCTTCTGCCTCCTCCACAGCCTCCGTCTGCGCTCCCCTCGCTCAGCGCACACTGGAAATCTTCCCACACCTCCTCGCAGACCTTCTTCCAAAACAAGCATGGTTAGTGAGAGCCATGTCCGTGAATTAATCTTGGCACAAAGTGTACTTCAAGGCATGCACTCCTCAATGCTTTTTGCAATTTTTTGTTTTTTGGCTTTTATTCCATTTTCGTTGTCAATGTCCATGTTTCTGAGTGATAAAAAATTAAAACGTGAAATGGAGACAATACGAAAGTTAAAGATCTCTTATTGTCTGTTAAGAAAAGTAAGCGGGCCTGGGCAGAACACATCCTTAAAAGAGAGATGGTGGCTGGGGGTTGAGATATAATAGGAGTGGCAGCCAGAGTGGAGGAAAACAAACTTTGACAATGTCATCATGACATGTTAATGAGTAACAAATGTGTACTCTGAACAACTGACCACTCCGGGGTAGCTATCTCTGTGTCAACATCTGTGCTCTCACAAAAATTTAAGCAAAGTTGAAAGATATTCTGGAATTTACAATAATGTTTCAATAATGCATTTGGAGTGTTGATGCAGTGGCTTTGAACCCAGTGACCTGAGTATCCCAGCCTCAACTAATATCAGTGGCGAGTGATATTTGAATTGGTCCAAAGTGCACCCCCTTCACAATCTCACTAAACAACGTGGTATAGTGTGGTCAACAACTCATGTTACTGAAGGTCCTGGGTAGGCCTTAATCTGGCAGTGAGGGTACGTACATTTTTTTAAAATTGTCTTTTTGCAATTACCCATAAACATTGCAGCCTTAAACAAAACTGTATTGCTCGAAATGTGTTTGTCTTAAGATGAAGCTAATTACACTGATGTGTGTGTCTGAATGTGTCTTTTATTATGCATTGCATACGTGAAGGATTTCCTGCCAATCTACTGAGACGCAACTCGCCCTACATGTCCTCCTACCTGCAGCCCTGCTCTGTGCCCACCGTTAGCTACACCCTGCAGTTGCTGCATGGTAAGCACTGAAAACGCATCTCTTCTCTTCTCCCATAATGTAAAACTCCACATTCCTGTGTTCCTGCGGATTACACAGTGGGTGGAGTGGTGGGGCAGTGGTTAGTGCACTGTGCTGTAAGCACAGCGACACAAGTTAATCTTCTTACTACGGTTAACATCACTGCCGAGTGTTATTTGAACATGACCTTAAGCTGCATTAACCAGTGTGTCGATGTACGATAAAACTTCCCCCACAAACGACATGGTGGAGGGATGCCTTCATCCAGCAGTAGATTTAATAAGGGACTAAAACACTTAACAGGTGCATAGCGTATTGTGAAGGCTGAATATCACCGTTATGCTGCAGGGATGGATCAGCGGCGTGGGTTCAAGACCCTGCGCTTGCACGGGGTCCGTCGCAACACACTCCAGGACCGCGAAGAGAGAGGAGAGAACAGTGGACAAAATTTCGTCAAGGTATTTCTGATTTTCTATCACAGGCTTGAAAGCCCCTTCATGACCTGAAAAGTAATTTGTGGTTGCTTTTAAAGCAGTGTGTATGTGTGAGAGGCTGTCGGTATTTACGAAATATGTCAACATATAACTCTGGATTTTTAGGGACTGCTAAGGGACAAGGTCGGAGAGGGAGAAGACCTGGATAAGATACTTAAACGGAAGCATATCCCTGAGGGTCACAAGGACGCCTTCAAGACTGGCTTTGCCGAGGGCTTCATGGCAGTGCAGACGTTCACACAGCGGGCCCAAGGCAAGTGTTTCCTGCGCTACACTTTTTCTCCCGGTCGGTTTGCCACCTGTCCTGTTTTTTTCACAATTATCCTCTATTTGAGGTAGCAGTTCTGGAAAATCTGTTAGTCTTCTTGGAACATAATTTTTGTGTAAATTACGTGTAGTTATCCCTTCTACTTCCCATCATGTGTCTCGGTTTTTTGCACCTCAGGTGGCAACAAAAGCGAAAGCTCATTGTGTGTGTGTGTATATGCTTATAATACTTGTACAAGCTATTTATGGCACTAATCATTTCTTGCCAACGGTCATGTGAGTTTGCGTTGTAATGTTGTGTTTGGCTACCGTACAGAATACCAGCGGAAAAGCCGGTTGTATCTGCTGGCGTTGATACTGATCGGCGTCTACCTCCTATACAAAAACCCATTCCTCTCTGGTAAATATGCATGTTTTTTATGTTACAACATTGCATTTTTTTCAGTTTTTAAAATAATCTAGACATCCTGAAATCAGATTCATCATCACGTATTGAAACATATTAAATGAAATGTAATTAGCTAGGTTATTTTGTTTCTTAACGTGTGTGCATGGAGTGTGTATGTATCTTTAAAGGTGTGTTTTATCGTGATTTTGCCTGATTCTGCGTTATTAGATTTGCTTTTGTCGGTGATCATGCTGCGTCTATAAATACCATCTTGTTGTTTTGTCCTTCAACAGCGGCAGTGCGATTCCGCACGTCGACAGGATTTGATGCTTCGGTGGACCCCATCACGATGAAGAACGTGACATTTGAGCACGTCAAAGGGGTATTTCTGATCTTCCTCTTTAAAAAGCTTGCACCGCTGGTGGCAGCCTTTGTCAATTTGCTCGTCTGTGTTGCCCTAGCAATTCTAATGTTGCGCTGTTGCCCGTTCAGGCTGACGAAGCGAAGGAAGAGCTGCAGGACGTGGTGCAGTTTCTGAAGAACCCACAGAAGTTCACTGTGCTTGGTGGCAAGCTGCCAAAAGGTAAGCGCCTTGTCACATTAATCATTCTAATTCTGCCGAATGTTAGACATTCTGCATGGCAACACAATATTGTAGCCAGGTCACCTATGTAATTATGGGGCACATATTTGTAAGAAATGTGTGTACTAAAAGACAAAAGCTAAAGGACACACAACTCTTGTAGATATGCACTTAGGTAAGAAATTCTAGGCTATCCAGCATGAGTTGAAGCTTCGTACATGACAAAATAATAGACTTGAAAGTTTAACACGTAGGCTTTCGCGACCAACATTATTCATAATCAACGTTTTTGGGTTTAGATCGCGTTATTCATAAATATGTCGTAACACTCCACCACCCGACACGGCCAATCAGTAAAAAAAGTGTCACGTTGACAAAAGACAAATAGTTCACTGCTTTAGCCCACCGGTGTGTTGAAGCGTGAAACCACAACATTTACAAAAGCAGTGAACTATTTGTCTTTTGAACTATTTGTCTTTTGTCAGCGTGACACTTTTTTACTGATTGGCCGTGTCGGGTGGTGGAGGGTTACGACACATTTATAAATAACGTGATCTAAACCCAAAAACGTTGATTATGAAGACTTTAAAGTTATCGAACATCATGATGGTACAGTGTAGTGGCGGTCACGGTAACGTCAACTTAGTAATATGGAATGTCAACGCAGTGACATCACTTCAGTGCTGTCACGTGTGTGTCGGCGAGTGTAGGAAATTGTATATGAATTTACTTACAAGATAAGATCTGTGAATGTGTGTCTGTTCGAAATGTTTAACATACTTCCCAACATGCAATAAACTTGAAATTTGGCATGTGGGTAGCTTCAAGACTGTACACAATGCAAAAAGTATAAAAATAGACTTTTGTATTTGGGGGGGGGGGGGGGGGGCGCAATAATGGATATATTTTGCACGGCAAGTGAGCGGTGACGTCACATCTGTGATGTCACCCGCATGCGGCAGCGTTACGCAGTGTGCCTGCTGACGTCACGCATCCTCCCCCTCTGCCCTCCGCGTAGGCCGTGTATTAATCCAAGACAAGAATCCAAGTTTCGGGCTAAGCCGGATAGTAAAGCTAGTCTTGTATAAGCATTGCATAAAATGTCTGGAGTGAACATTTAAATTAGTGTGGTCTTCTGGATTCTCAGAATACCACAGAGTGCATACCAAGCTCACTGCACATATACCCGGGAAACTTTTCTTAGTCTGTGATAACGAGCAAATGTAAAAAAATCGTGGAAAGATGAAAGAGCACTGCCACAAACAGGCCTTTGTTGTGGCTGCTCTGTGCCTTGTCGGCAAGTTTGATGTTATGTTGCTCTCTTGTTATTGCTGTGTGTGTCCAGGCATCCTGTTGGTGGGCCCACCTGGCACAGGCAAGACCCTGATGGCACGTGCCGTGGCTGGGGAAGCTGATGTGCCCTTCTATTACGCCTCGGGCTCTGAGTTTGACGAGATGTTCGTGGGTGTGGGGGCCAGCCGCATTCGAAACCTATTTCGTAAGTGACCGTGACAAACAATTAATACTGGCCACTTTGACAACAAGGTGTACATTTGGATACACTACAACCTAAAACTGTGGGCTCTGCTTGAGGCATTAATCTGTTGCACTGTATGTAATGTTGTCCAATGCAAGTTTGTGGATGTCAAAGTATAAATTACAATTTCTTCGTCATTTATTTGGCCTGTGCCAAGGTGACGGTTAATGATCTCATTGGTTTGTGCAGTGAGGAGTTTAATTGTAAATGGCTGTTTGTGGTGCAGGTGAAGCAAAGACAAACGCTCCGTGTGTCATCTTCATTGATGAACTGGACTCTGTTGGTGGCAAGAGAATTGAGTCTCCCATGCATCCGTACTCGCGACAGACCATCAACCAGCTTTTGGCAGAGATGGATGGGTGAGTCCTACTGTTTACAAGCACCAAAACACTGCAGCTATTACCAGACTACAGCTGATTTAATCTTACGTCTGTCTAATGAAGTATTCCGTTTAATAAGTAATGCTTGCACAGTGCCTGTTCAATTACATTTGGACACTATATGCTGTGCACGTTTTAATTGATACTTTTTTTTAGGTTCAAGCCCAATGAAGGAGTGATTGTGATTGGAGCAACCAATTTCCCTGAAGCTTTGGATAAGTATGCTAACTTTGAGGTTTTTAAAGTATAAGAGTGGCAATAGCTTTTTAAGCTGCCCAGTGTATATTTTTATAATTACTGATATATTATGATACATTCATAATAACTATTAAAAAATCTGATTCAAGTGAATGACAGTGTGTTGATACATTGTTGCGAAATGCCTTCATCGTCAGTGCTTGTGGTCATGACTGCAATGTGCAACTTGTAGACTAGACGTGTGCGTGTGTGTGCAGTGCCTTAGTGCGGCCGGGCCGCTTTGACATGCAGGTGACGGTGCCGCGTCCCGACGTCAAGGGACGCACAGAGATCCTCAAGCTCTACCTCAGCAAGGTCAAGATGGAAAGTGGTAATTCTCGCACCTCTGCCTTTCACCAGCACACAATCTCCACCTCGCACGACACAAACCATTTGCCACAGCTTCACGAATCGCTTGGTAATGGTGGTAAAGTCGTTGTGTGCGCAACCCTCGCAGGTGTGGACCCGATGACAATCGCGCGTGGCACGGTGGGCTTTACGGGCGCCGAGCTGGAGAATTTGGTGAATCAGGCGGCGCTCAAAGCGGCCATGGATGGCAAGGACGTCGTGAGCATGGTGGAGCTGGAGTATGCCAAGGACAAGATCCTCATGGGTGGGTGTGGATGGAGGACATCATATATTATTTATATAGCGTCTCACACGCTATATATAGCATTGACGATGAGTAACAGAAAAATCCCAAAACATGAGCACAACAAGCATGAATTACATGGAATACATAACCTAAAGACATTTTATTCAAGGCAGTGGTGCACCATAGGTTTAGCGATAAAAGTTTAACTTGTAGGCTTTCAAATTGTATTTTTATTTACACCATTAATTGGGTAATTAATTCCATAGTTTAGCAAACGTCTTAAAATCTCTAATTGTGATTCTTTAATGAGGACTTGGAAGCAGCAAGGTAAGCCGTCTTTGTTGATCAAAGTATTTGTCCTGCCTTGTGTATCAGCAACCTGCAGAGTACAGTCATGATGCAGCAAATGGTTACAGCTGGTACTGTATTGAGATGTGTGTGACACAGTGCAGCCCGGCAAAGTTAAAATACAAGTCTCGTACTGCTTCTGGCTGCTCCAGGTACGGAGCGTCGCAGCGCGGAGATTGACTTAAAGAACAAGACCATCACGGCATACCACGAAGGCGGTCATGCGCTCGTGGCCTTCTACACCAAAGATGCCATGCCCATCAACAAGGCCACCATCATGCCCCGCGGGCCCACACTGGGACACGTGAGTACCACCCAGCTGAAGTAGGGGAAATGGAAACATCAGTCCGCTAGTGGCTGTGGCATGTGCAGCTATTAAGTTTGTTTGATTTCTATATCTAGTCATACTGGGAAGTACCATTGAGATGGATGTGGCTTATTTGTGCTCTATATGAAAAAAATACTCATGTTATTGATGCTTTACGGTTATTTTTGCATCTTTATGTCCGTGACTTTTTTTTATTAGCTCAGTAACAGCACACCTTCATCGACATCCCTGCACAAGTTTTAAGGTGGCATTGTGGGAGCGTGATGGCAGAAGCCTGCAAACGTTTACCTTTGCTTGTCTACTCGGGTGCAGGTCTCCTTGCTGCCAGAGGATGACCGGTGGAGCGAGACCAAGGCCCAGCTGCTGGCCCAGATGGACGTGAGCATGGGTGGCCGTGTGGCGGAGGAGATCATCTTTGGGCTCGACAACATTACCACGGGTAAAACATGCATTGCCTGCCATTGCAGCACATGATTGACATGGATGTAGGTTATTAACAGTAATATTTTCAACCAGCTGTGAAGATTTCAGATTATGTATCGTGATTGTTTGTTATCACAATTGCTCATAGGTTATTGTTGTGGTTTAATATTTATGTGAGGTGTTGATACATTTGTGTGGTTGTGTAATGTCTGATTAATACATTACTTGTTGTTTTTCAGGTGCATCAAGTGATTTTGAAACTGCCACCAAAATAGCAAGTCTGATGGTGACCAGATTTGGCATGAGTGAAAAGGTAAGTGAAGGTTCCACTGTGATGCATAAAATTTATGAAAAGTGTGCTTACACAGCATAGCTAAGCTTATGACTGCCATGCACATTATTATTGTGAACTATACGTTTAACTTCAAGGACTAAGTTGCTGTTTTCTGTGCTGTACTTTGTTGTGTGATGCAGCTTGGAGTGATGATTTACAAAGATCAGGAGAAGCTCAGCCCAGAAACCCAGTCTGCTATCGAGACCGAAGTCCGGGCCATGCTCCGGGTAAAGACCCCAGCTAAAATTGAAGCCAATTTCCTTGCGTGTATTGCTGTATGAATGAATAGTTTGACATTTGGTGATATTAATATTTCCAAATTTAGACTATGCGGAATTTAATGGTGGTTTGCTTTCAATAATATATCAAGTCATTATCATAAGGCCACCTATTGACTACCTAGTGGATTTTGGAATTTCACAAATTATTAATGTATGGGAATACCTAATTGAACAAATTAAAGTAAGTTTTTCCATTAATTGTAGCAATTTTGCAAATCTTTTGCACACCTTTGGGAGTCTTCCATTCCGGGCATGTGAGTTGATGCTCCCACCCTTCCTGGCATTGATCAGTTGTGCGGCTGGTGTTCCTCCTACAATCTCACGGTTTGCGCATGACCACAGGACTCGTACGAGCGTGCACGGAGCATCCTGAAGGCGCACTCACGGGAGCACAAGCTGCTCGCCGAGGCGCTGCTCAAGTACGAGACGCTGGACGCACGGGAGATCCGCTCGGTGTTGGAGGGCAAATGCCTGGAGGAGAGACAAGTAGCTCTGGCAAAGGCCATCAGCCAGGCGCTGTAACGCCAGTGTGACATTGAACGTGCACTGTTTTCGTACACTTTGCCGTGAACTTGAATGGAGAAAAAAATCGGGTTCTGTTTGGGAAAGTGATGAGAATCTGTCCTGTTAATTTGTAACAAAGTCCCCGAAAGACCCAGCTACTGCAAAGTGAAAATAACTTGTCAACGCAGGCCCGTGTCATCCATGTTTCAAGTAGAGCTGATGAGAAAGTGTAATGAGCAAACAGCTCAATTTGTGACTTTTTGCTGATCAGAAGCCTGATTTTTTTGGCATCTGGAAATGTTAAACTTTTTTTTTATTTGTAAAGGAGCCAGTATGAACCCAAGTACAATGAGTGCAAGAGACCTTAGTCAAACCCGCCAGACCATGTAACCATGTAAGCATGTAGCATGTGATGGCAGTAGTCTGATTGTGCTCTGGGTAAAGGTCCTGTTATTTGTTTCAATCACAATATGCTGCTGAACATTTGGTTTTAAATATAGTTAAATGGGTCGGTGCATAATCCGATTCATCCAGATAGGCTTTGATGTTTCACTCCTAACTATAGCCCGTTGCTTCTACGAGTCTCGATTGCAGGTTACAATAACTTGCAGTTTCTTGACCAGAATGAACCATGTCTTTTAGGGAGGCAGGATAATTGTAGCCATTTCGGTCAGAGTCAGTAACAGCAATAAATGAGCAGCAAGTGGTATGATAACCAGTCGTCCATAGGGGAGTGCAGGGCCCTGATACATTCATACTATGTGTTGCCCCCCCCCCCCTAACCATTTACTTCAAACTAAACCGTAAGTATTACATCTGACATCTGGGCCCACCAAAAAACGGGGCCTGGGGTGGTCACCCAATTATGCTGTATCTTAGGGACATCTCTGATAACTTGCATTCAGCATTTAAACAATGCACATTCTTTAAAAAGGTAAGTTTAGTCCAGTTTAGGACGTAAAATTCAGATTATTTAAACATGTTTCAATTTGTATGTGTGTGCTGAAATTCAGTCGAGACAACCAAAGCCCACGTCTTTATTTATTGAAATTGTTTCCCCTAAATACAGTGTCCAATATACTGTACAACAAACATTGCTTGCAAAAGAACGGCGCTTCGGACCATTATCTGCTTCTTGTACTTATAAAACTGTAAATAGTAAAATAAAAGATTCAACAAAAATGTCATGAGCCGATCAACTTTCAGGAATCCTTGTGCGGTTAATAACATTTGCGCAGCTTAAATGGTATTGTGAGACTGGCGAAATGAAGTCACATGCCACTTTCACCACAACTGACATCACCTCAGGTCGTCTTCAATAGCCTTGAAAAGTCACTTAATGTGTAAACCACACTCGCATAATATGTAAACCACATAGGTGCCACATTTGCACAATATTGTGTAATCTTGCTCAAAAACGTCCCACTTCAGTAAATGAAAATTTGACGTTGGCAAATTAAACAAGGGATTACAAAAAGTAGTCACTTAAAAAATGTAACCATTGGTTTACACAATTTACAGGTTTTGTTCACTATGCAATTTCACGTACATCTGGCTACCCTATTTCTACTTTGCTATATGCCGTTTGAATTCACTCGTGCGGCTTTGTGGTTTGGCGTGGGACATTGTTATTTCCTGTATGTACTAGACAGTTATTTCCTTGATTTCACTTTGTGCACCCCTTTTTTTGGAATGCCTCTACCGAATAAAGCAAGGTAAATCTGTAATTCGAACATAAATATTCCAAGACTTACAAATGTCTGGAAACTACAACTAGAACCTGTGTGGTCATAGATACTAAGACACGTTGCTTTTGTCAATTACATTATAACAACCAAGATATGTTTAAACAGTACCCCGTTAGTCCAAGAAGTACACTGAGCCAAAGTCAAACTTGCCAGTATTACTTTAGCAGCACCTTTTAAACATTGCAATAGTAATACCAAATACTGTTCTTTCGTATTAGGCCATTAGGTTGGTAGAAGGCTGCAGGCATTTGGTAAAGGAAAAACATGCCAATGAAATAATTGCCAAATGCATTCAATATAAAGCTTGCTTTTAATGAACTGTACAGCAAAAAAAACTGTTCAGCTGTCATGTTCCAGGCACTTTTCCACCTGCTTGGGCAGGAAGTAATCGAGGAAGTGAAAGAGGTCTTGGAAGGAGTTCTTTTCATCCTTGATGGGAGTGACTGTGAGCAAAGCCTTAGTGTCCTGAGTGCCGCCAGCCAGCGCGGCCGACAGCGTAAAGCTCAGAAGGGGACCTTTATTTTCATCACCTGCACCGGTGCCCGAGCTTTGCTTTAGGATCGCCTCGGTAATCCTGGCCTCTTCTTGCACAATGGTTGGCAGGGTGGACTCCACGCATGGCTCCTTTAAACAAGCAGGCTCCTTGGCAGATTTCTGCATTTCAAGCTTAACCTGCCGCTTGACTTTCCGTCGTCCCACCCAAATGACGGCGGATATGCTGCAAGACCACCTGACGGACCCTGTGACACAACTCTCTATTTTGGCCTTCTTACTGCTGCTGCAATGGCCACCGTCATCATCTGGGTGTGTTCTCTTGGAGCAGGCAGACGAAGTTTGTTGGACATCAATTTCTTGAGGCATTTTCTCAAGGTGTCCCACTTTTGTTGCTTCAGATTCCTTCGGTTCGCTCGCCAAAACATCAGTTCTGCGAACATCAAACTTGAGCACCTCCATCAGGATACGTTGAGTTAACTGGCAAACTTTGTTGAACCAAACGCCCCTAAAATTGGCCGCCTCTTTCATTTTGTTCTTCAGCGTTTCTGACATGGACGGCACTTTGAATGCAATTTCTATCGTGGTCTTCGTGGCTGCTGCATTGGATGAGGTTGGGTCAGGAGACCCCATAGGCGAGATATCCTCCCCTCCGGTCAGCTGGAAGAGCTTAACCAGTCCCCATACCTTCCCCTTGGTGGATTTGTGCTGGTACTGTAGGCTGCGACAATACTTGCTCGCTACATCGCACTCCTTTTTAAATCGCCGTGCCATCCGTTCCGACACATTCCCAGCCACATTGTGGTTCAGCTCAAAAGGATCCTGCACATTAATCGGCCCCAGCCTTAATTTCGGCTTGGCATTCGCTTGCTCAGTTTTGGAAATTCCAAAAAATTCCGCCACGGGAAAAACTACACCTTCTCGTAATGATATTACTGAGCCAGAGAAGTCAAATGAAGCATAAAATTTGAAGAATTCTGGCAGCAGTGAATCTGTAAGGGAACCAACACTTTTATTACAGTAAGAAACTTGGCATTATGCAAAAACAAAAACCCACCACAAATTACAAACAAGATGACTTAATTTGAGTAGCTGAAACTTACTCAGGGTATCCGTGTTATCGGTATCACATTCGTCGGTCCATTCGCTCAGAAAGGAGCAATCCCAGCCATCCACCACATGGGTCTCCACCTCACCTGGTGGATTGACAATCGTTGAGCAATTCCAAACACAACCAGCACGGACGACTTAATTGGGACATGAATGTACACTCCCCAGTGCCACACTGACCTGCGAGCTCCTTGAGCCGACTGACGGTGGGCAGGATGGGCGGCTGGCGTGTCTGCAGGAAGTAAACCACCAGCAGGGTGAGGGCATAGTTGTTCAGGTGTGGGCCTCCTCCAGATGTGTTGCCTGAAACGTGTCCATGCAGCAACATTTGTAAATTAACAACCTTTGCCATGATATCGTGAAATTCTTATTTTTCAATTTGCAAGCAGTGTGAAACATCGCAGAAAGCACAAAGGTTTTACTTGTGAACACACAAGTGTACAATAACATTGACTCGCGTAGCATCTAAATGTGACCGCATTTCAAGAAGCAGTAAAGAAACTATATATTTGTGGATAGATGCCTTCACATTCAAAGGAAAAATACAGATCTTGTGCTTGAATTTGAAGAGGGGGAGGGAGTCAAGAACACGGATTGCTGAGGAAGGTAGACTGGGGTGAGCAGAGGAGACTTTGTATATTTACCGGCCAGCTGCTTCTGTTTGGCCCAATAGCGGACGGTGTAGACCAAAGGCTTCACACGACTGTCTGCCGCTGCATACAACTGCAACAGCTTCGTGTTTTGAACAGGTAGCCTGTAATAAGTCGAAGCATTTACAAGGTGGATTACAATTATTATGCAATGGTTCTATTTCCAAACTTAAAACAACATTGTTGAAACACTGATTGCCAGAAAGATCTACCTGTTGTTGATCGTGATGTCACACTGGAGACCTGACTCGCGGTGGATGAACTTGACGACTGGCAGGCGGGCTGTCGGGACGGCCTGCACCTTGTGCACGCCCGGCACGCACTTGCGCAGCACCAAGGCCACCATTTCCAGCACCTCGGCCGGCAAAGCGCCCTCCAGGTCCACCTCAGAATGCATGGATTCCTCAGAATGCACAGATTCATCCGAAGACTCATCTCCCCACGAAGTGTGCCCTTTATCTTCCTCCATGGGTTCGGTGGTTTTCTTTGCTTCCTCTTCCTTCTGCAACGAAATATTATCTTCAATTAGAGGTGCAAAGATACGTCGGCTCATCAATTAAAATAGATTTTTTTATCTAATATGCATTGAATGGCATGCATGAAAACCAATATTTTTTCCATCGTATCCATTGTATGTAATGTGTTCACGACTTCACGTAACTCAAGCAAGCTGTGAGCGGCTACTACATTCTCTAGGATGTAAAACAATATGATTCTTGCAACTCTGTAGCGTGATAATTCATGGAATCACAAAATAAATACTAATTACATATATATTTTAGAGGTTATCACAATTACTCTAACCATGCTAGTGATGTTTATTCACGAATTTTACTTAAATCATTACAGTGAATGTTGTTTATCCACTAATTTTACTATAATAGTCGTGACCAGTATGAAAAAACACATGATTTATTATGGTAACATACAAACCTCGGTTAATTTTTTTGATTTGGCTTGGAAGGTTTTTGCATTTTCCAAGTCGAGGAAAAGGTCCATGTCAGAGCCACGCAAGCCAAAGCCATTCACGGTGGAGCCAAACGGGTGAATAATGCACCCTGAGGAAACAAAAATACAGGCACAACAATGAAACAAGACAAGTTATTGTTACAATGTAACTCCCCCTCCCGCACAAAAAATCTCTCCGACGTGTTTTCGGGTTGTATCGCATTGTTCGTCACGAGCTCCGACATTTCACTCCACGCTCTGGGAGCTTCCTCACGAATTGAATGTTCAGTTCCAGCACGTGAACAGAGCGTTGGACATCATGCCAAACATTACAAAAACATAACGGAGAGCTGTATGGCACAACCGTGAAAACCTAAGAGGTAGTGTGATAAATGCGAGGTTAATTTCTAAACCTGGAAAAAACTCGGTGAAGACCTCCTGCAGGAGGTTGACGAGCAGGTTTCGAAGCCGCACTGCACTCTCCGACAGCTGAAATACTCGCACCAGCTGAAGCATCTGCTCCTCCACCTGCACACCAGTCACAATGCTTGAGTCAAATGCCAATCATTCCAACACCCAGCTTTGTGTATAAAAAATCCCGAGCCCTCACCGATGGGATGCACTCTAGAATTTTAATAATTTTAATATTTAAAATATGAAATTATACATTTTTGAAAAAAACACACGTAATTTTTTTTCATGGGCCCCTTTGAGTTTTAGGCCCTGGACAAATGTCCTGTTTGGTTTTTGATGACAGCGTTAGTCAAAATCTGGCCCTGGGTATGAAATGTCTTACGGTCTCCTGTTGGCAGAGCAAGGTGGAGAGCTGCTCCAGGCCCATGAGCTGGCCCTTGCCGCCAGCCCCCTTCTTGCGCACGACGACGTGGAATCCCTTCTTCTCGCGGGGCTTCACGCGAAGGCACTGCCCATTCATGACGTGGTCGTTCTGGGAAAGTATCACCTCCACCGCGTCCGCGCTTTCAAACTCCACGATGGCGTACACACCCTACAAACACACGTGCATATTAACAGACATAAAGATAAACAAGTGAACACAACTGCAAACGTACTTTAAGACCATAAATGGCTAATGGGCGGTGATACATGATGAATAATGGGCTTTATATATTTTTTTAAATACACTAAATCTATTTAGGTGTTTTAAATCACCTATGTAACAAGGTCACAGATTATTTAAATAAGTGTAATCTGCTTTATGTATGAGCTGTACTATTTCTGATGTACTTCATTGAGTATGTCTTTTGAAAAGCAACAGACTGAGTTTATTACTGTATGAGTTTGTAATGCCAAGATGGATTCCATTTGTATCTCCTGCAAAAACATGTGTTGAGCAACGATCAGTTGAGTGATGAATCATACTTCACCAGTCACGTTTAAGCATAGCTGCACCTCCTATACATGCTTCTAATGTGCCCAATGTCCAAATGAGTTAAGAAGATGAGTGTGGTCAGCTATCCGTTTTGTCAAATTAAGTAGCTGAACAAAGATGGTTAATTGAATGTGCCAGCGTGAGGGTCTGCACCAACCATAGCTCTCACAACGTTTGATTTCTAATTGGGGTAAATAAGCCGATTATTCCTCATACTTACTACGTTTCTACGAGCACTGGGAACTAGACTCTGCTGGCCAAGGAGCAATCCACGAATGGCACAAGGCCCTGAGCTATTGCTCTCCAGGCCCCATGAGACATGAGGCTTTGTGGGCTCCCCTCCGTTCCATTTCCCCGCCCTCGTGTTTTCTCTTACCCTCCATCGAACAAAGGTTAGTGTTTGAGAGAGTTTTATGTAGTTCATGGTTGAATTAAACTAACTTGAAAACATTTATATTTTTAACCGGACATTTTTAACACAAAAACGAGTGATGCCATGGCCTGCACACCTCACTTCTATTTTGACCCAGTAACATCTGGATTGTTTAGGGGTCAACCTAACTTTAAACATGCAGCATGGGTCAAGCAGTAAGTCCCAGGGGCCAATAACTGCAGGGCTGCAATGGGAACACGGCTCTCTGGTTCCAAAAGTGACCCTGTATGATTCACGATGGCCATGCAAACACGGACTAGAACTTCTGCCTCATTACTCTTTGGTTCTTTCGGTAAAGTGACGTATAAAGATAAAATAATAAATTAAATACTAGCATACGACGTTTCGATTGCAACACAAGCAATCATCATCAGGTATAAATGAAATAGAAACACAAATCTAGTAAACTTAGAAATGCAATGTAATACAACAGAGAGTCGGATAACATAAGTCAACACCCTACGTTATGTTATCCGACTCTCTGTTGTATTACATTACATTTCTAAGTATACTATATTTATGTTTCTATTTCATTTATACCTGATGATGATTGCTTGTGTTGCAATCGAAACGTCGTATGCTAGTATTTAATTTATTATTTTATCTTTATACGTGACTTTACCGAAGGAACCAAAGAGTCATTCCTGCAGTCACGAAAGCTCCAAATTAAGTTTTTGCCTCATTCCCTGACCGCTTGCTCCAACAACCGCAGCCAAACAAACCACCTTGTCTTTGTCCATGATGATGCTGGAGACGCTGCCGAACGCCATGCAGTAGTCTGTGATCTCCAGCTGCGAAGTTCCCTTTGCAAAGCCACTCACGAACACACTACGCTCCTCCTGCGCCTTCCGTAACGCCCGGAGACCCACGAGTCGTCGGTGCTTCTTTCCACCGAGGTGGGCGTCCAAGCTGGACTCTGCGAACAGCGTGCGGAGTGGACGCACCCGACAAGCACTTTCATCAAGAGGATACACTCACTATCCCTTACCCCATATGGCAAAGTACAACACGTCCTGCTAATGACCACCACCACCAGCAGAAACTGGCTGGTTCCACAAATTGTGATAACCTTGCAGCCAAAATTTAAAACTCCAACATACATATGGGGGTGTCATTTTCCAGGTTTTAGAAATATGGATAATTTACTAAACAAGTCAACAGTTTCACACGCAGCTAAAGCGGAATGCACCATTAGAATTCCAGCGTGGACGCAAAAGTCATATTGTGACGTTTCATTAACAATTATTCCTCATCAAGACAGGCGGATAAATTATTTCCACCTGATTTGCAGTCCTAATTGACTGACACGCTTTGCCCTAAAAAAAACCTGCTTCTTGATTATGTTATTCACAGGTTGAAAATGTCTCAATCATTTAAATCAACTTATGTTGCCTTTTCACATGTGTGTCTCTATGTTATCTCTCTCTGTTTATGTGTCTGTCTATGTGTCTCCGTGTCTGTGTTTTATCTCTCTCTCAAATTTAGCAATCTTTGGAAGAACGTAATCAACCAGGTAGGGTGTTGACTTATGTTAGCCGACTCTCTGTGTTGTATTGCATTATATTTCTAAGTTTACTATGTTTGTTTTCTCTTTCATTTGTACCTGATGATGAGTGCTTGTGTTGCAATCAAAACGTCGTATGCTATTATTTAATTTATTTTTTCTTTCTACGTGACTTTACCGAAAGAACCAAAGAGTTATGATCGACTTGACAGCAACGTGTGTACAATACTCGATGTATTTATAGAATAAATATGCGAGGTGACCACGTGAGGGCGGTATTGTCACCCCTAGCATTTGATCCCACAAGCCACTTATTAATGCCCATGGCCACATATCCAAATGCAGAGCCTACTCGCCAAAGGGTCTTCGGGTTCGATAATGTTTTATTGGATACCTGAATTATATATAATCAACTACACTCTTCAAAAAAATGAAATTCATTTATGAGTATCTGCAGAGAGGCCCACAATTGTAAGATTTCTTGCAAAATGGTCCAATGCGCAGTGGGAGCGAGGAACGATTTTGAAGGTCTAATTGATCTTGGAGCTTTGAACCCCATCTCGGAACCCCATGTCGAAACCCCAAAGGCCCCCCCCCCCCCCCCCATTGAAGGCTATGGATGAGAAAGGCAACACACACACACAAAGCTTCGCCTCCGTCCAAAGGTTATGGGGAAACTGCCGCCCCTCCCATCTTACAGCCTAATATACACACGGTTCTGTGCTGTATTCCTGCAAATATAAGTCTCTCGTCACAGGCGCATGCATAATACCTACACGCAAAGTATTTCGTATACACGTGCATGGATACTTATGTACTGTATATGTGGCATGCGTGTGTGTTGGTTAAGTGTATATCCGTGGTACATGTACAGTATGTCTATGCATACATAAGTGGTACACGTGTTAAGTGGTACACGTGTGTGTACGTGTCAAGTGGTACACGTGTCTGTATGTGCACGTGTTAAGTGGTACACGTGTCTGTATGTGCACGTGTTAAGTGGTACACGTGTCTGTATGTACACGTGTTAAGTGGTACACGTGTCTGTACGTGTTGAGTGGTACACGTGTCTGTACGTGCACGTGTCTGTATGTACACGTGTAAAGTGGTACACGTGTCTGTACGTGTTGAGTGGTACACGTGTCTGTATGTGCACGTGTCTGTATGTACGCGTGTTAAGTGGTACACGTGTCTGTACGTGTTGAGTGGTACACGTGTCTGTATGTGCACGTGTCTGTATGTACACGTGTTAAATGGTACACGTGTCTGTATGTGCACGTGTCTGTATATACACGTGTTAAGTGGTACACGTGTCTGTACGTGTTGAGTGGTACACGTGTCTGTATGTGCACGTGTCTGTATGTACACGTGTTGAGTGGTACACGTGTTAAGTGGTGCACGTGTTAAGTGGTACACGTGTCTGTACGTGTTGAGTGGTACACGTGTCTGTATGTGTAAGTGGTACACGTGGCTGTATGTACACGTGTCTGTATGTGTATGTGTACGTGTTAAGTGGTACACGTGTCTGTATGTGTAAGTGGTACACGTGGCTGTATGTACACGTGTCTGTATGTGTATGTGCACGTGTTAAGTGGTACACGTGTCTGTATGTGTAAGTGGTACACGTGGCTGTATGTACACGTGTCTGTATGTGTATGTGCACGTGTTAAGTGGTACACGTGTCTGTATGTGTAAGTGGTACACGTGGCTGTATGTACACGTGTCTGCATGTGTATGTGCACGTGTTAAGTGGTACACGTGTCTGTATGTGTAAGTGGTACACGTGGCTGTATGTACACGTGTCTGTATGTGTATGTGCACGTGTTAAGTGGTACACGTGTCTGTATGTGTAAGTGGTACACGTGGCTGTATGTACACGTGTCTGTATGTGTATGTGCACGTGTTAAGTGGTACACGTGTCTGTATGTGTAAGTGGTACACGTGGCTGTATGTGTACGTGTTAAGTGGTACACGTGCACGTGCGTGTGGAGGGTGTCTGTAGAATAGCACTCGGCCCGCATCCCGCGCGCTCTCACGGTTGGGAATCTTCACGTCGCACAGCACGCAGAAGAACCCGCCCGCCGGCAGCGTCTGCACGTCTGCATCCTCCATACTTCACTGCTATTTGTGCTTTAATCGATCGACGGACGCGGATTGTAGATCATCGATTAGCAATCGGTGACCGCACCGAACGCAGTCCACCACGCGGCATTTGAAACGAGGCGCGAATCTGCAGCCCGGCAGATTCGTCGCCTGGTGTCGAAGCCGCGCACTTTCGTCAATATATTTTTTATTTCTTTACACGCGCGGCGCGTGAACGCGAACACGCAGTATATGAACTGTTCACAAGTTATTCGTGCGCGGTGTATTTTTATTTTTGGAGGGGGAGGGGGGTTGTGGAGCGCGGTTGTCGATAGACGAATCGGCGGGGGGGGGGGGGAAGCTGACGAATCGGCGGCACCGAACAACGCGATCGGTCCGTGTTTCAGAAACTCGTCGTTGCTCTGACGGGGGAAGGGATGGTTATCGATTACAGATCAATTCAATTCGCGACGATCACATAAACTATCAGTTGCGTGCGGCGCTATCGGGAGTGTTTATCGATGTGACGTCCGTGTTTTGTGGTATTAAGGGGCCGTCCATAAATGACGTCACGCGATTTAGGACGATTTTGGACCCCCCCCCCCCTTCGTCACACGACGTCACAAAAAGTCAGACCCCCCCCCCCTCAAATATGACGTCACAAAGCTCTGCCCCCCCCCCAAAATAAAACATGCTTCAAATCGCTTTAAACTATTGTCATTGTAGTGCGTATTTAATGTGGCGCTGCACTCTGATGTTGTAGGAGTAAACATTTATTAAAAAAAGTATATTCAATGAAGTAGAACGTGTTGTCTGTATTTATTTAAAGTTGCGCATTTTGATGTGACGTCACATTTCTCAAACCCCCCCCCCCCCTCTCGTCACACATCGTCACAAATTTCTGACCACCCCCCCCCCCCAGGTGCGTGACGTCATTTATGGACGGCCCTAGCCGCGCCTCCCTTCTCGAACCCACCAGAGGGTTCCAGGGGCCTCCCCACGAGGTCTACCGTGACCCTTGCCCCAGTTCCTCCGCCCTGCCGACACACGCACCGTGTATACGCTCAACGGCGTGTGCGCTAAGTGTCCACCCGCAGTAGCAGCTGCTGTACAACAGTCAGCGCTGTGTCACTACACCAGTACTATTGTGAAACATTCATATTTTACAGGCCGTGGAATTAATGCGGCTTGAACACGATGTCGAAAATAGCGTGCTTGATGTGAGAAATCAGTTATGAGCCTATACTGTGAGTGCATTGCAAGCAGTACATGTGTGCCCTTCACAGGCCATCAGTTTGGTATCTGAGCCCTTTGCTAAATGTTGTGTTGTCTTGTGTTCAGCAGTTCGCTTGTGTGTGTGATGTTTCATAGCAATTGCTTGAACGGACTTTGAAGGTAAACTGATGTGATTTGTGAGTGAACATTGGTGTGTGTGCATATGTCATTTACACTGAGATAAAGAACACGAGTTCCAGAAAATATGCAAATTAGACATAGGGTATTGACCGTTTAAAAAAAGTCTAAGGGGAATGGCGGCCAAAGAAGGAAGCATACCCAAGAAGCAACGATTGCGATGAAATCGGCGAATGTGTAAAAGCTAGATGGATTATTACATTGTGTAAGCGATCTGCGAGCCACCCACACGCACACGCACCATGCAGACACGACATCTCCACTCTCACGACAACACGCACCAATCACACGCGCGGCCATGCACGGGACGGGGGTCAGGGGTCAAAGGGCAGTGACTTTACCCGGGCCAGGCGTGCCCGCCGTGGATGTGTATTGGGAGCGAGGGCGGAGATGGAGGGGTTAAAAGGGGCTGTGGGACGTGTGTTCAGGGTTGGTCTTGGAACGAGTGTTGTTGTGCGTTGGTGCAATAAAGAAGTGTTTTAACCATTCTCCGACTCCTCTTCAATTGTAAGACCTTGAGAATTGGTGACGGCTTTTGGGAGGCATTTATGAAGCAGTGGATAGATCATGGCTGATGATAGAATGTGAATATTGTGGGTGACAGAAGTAACAGCAAAATGTACTAAGTGGGTTTACTGCAAAACTTTATTTACCATTCTTTAAAAAAACACGCAATTTACCTTCAAAAATATTAAATGTAACTAACTGTCCTTATAAAATAGTAAATCTAAATCATGCAATTACTATGATACAATATGGTACAAATAGTAAGTCATTTCAACCAAAGGTTGTTGAGAATATACAGGTATGTACATGATTCCGACAGCAGCTGCAAGAATAAATTATAACATCGCTTTCAAAACAATAACTTGTGGATGTGTGAAAACCACCCAGAAAATAAGTAACCTAATATGGCAAGAACAAATGCATACTTTTAAGTTATAAAAATACTATAAGATGTATTTATGTAACGCCATTCAAAATAACAGCAGCATCAAAACATACACCACATGCTTACATTTTTTACATACAGTACAGTATTTGGAGAAAAAAAACTTCCATTATAAAATAGCACAATCACCTAAAGGGCATCTCACTAATGATTATGAAGTGGTAATATGCCAGCATATGCCACTTATTACAGTTTGTCATTCTCAAGCAGCATTTTAGTGTGCGGCTTGAGTAGAGTTCTGTGGATATTGGCTGGGTCATCTGCCGAGAGGTCAACAAATACACATTCTCGGAGCAGTCGTGAGGATTCGGGGGAGGTACTTCCCAACTGTCCGATTTGTTGCCTAGTCGAGTCCCTCGTCCTCTGACCTTGTACGGGAGATGTGCCCCGATCCGCGGGAGACGCCCGCTGCACAGACGTTGCCTTGCGCTCGCCGTTTGCCCTCTCCCTCGGCGGGTCCTTTTTTGATTTGCGCTTGCAGCAGAAAATCCACAAAACCACAAGCGTGTTGAGCAGCAGTCCCAGTACCAGCGTCAGAACGGCGTACGACCACCAGTGGGTGGAGGTGACCCTGGCCGCGCCCGCAGCTTGAGCGATGTTGAACGTGCCCTCGGCTCTGCAGGACAGCTGCCGTTCTTCGCACACGCCGACAGACGCCCCGGAATGGCTCCCGCACACGTTCACCCCGACGCAGTTTAGCAGCTGCTTCGAAACGGCAGGAGGATCTCGCAAGTGGCTCTGAGTGCTTCGTCTGAAGCTCATGACTACGTCAACGGGCCCATGTGGCTGATCGATGCTGTCTTTGATCTTGATCTGCAACACCTTCTTGTTGAGCCATTGGCCGATGTAGTCCTTCCCGATAACGGTGCTGAAATTGACCACTTTATCGAGCTCCTTTCGAGTAGACACGAGTGGCGTATCAGTATCCCTGTCAAACTCAATCGTTATGATGTCGCCTCTACTGAAAAAGTCATGAACTGGAATTGGAGCATCATTCACGTCAATTTTTGTTACCTTTGGAGTTGCATCACTAAAATGCGCAAAATAGAGTTCAATTGGATTGTTGGCGTGTAGTTCGTTATATTTTACAAACTCTGTTACATGAACGCTTGTGTCTTTTGAAACTATGTTGATTAAAAAGTCATTGCGTATAATGCGTTTAAATAAATTATAGGACTGTGAATATTCTACATTATATCCGTTGGATGAGTCAATGAACAACGTTAAGTCTGTTGACACTGGCATGGATGTCACGTTGCTTTGATAGTTCTCGAAATAATCTGATATCTCTTTAAATGTCTTCAAACCACCCGAGGCCTTTGTGCTCTTCAGCACAGAATTCGAATCCATGTGTATATTTGAGGACCCCACAGTCACATCTTCATGTCTATTCAAGCATTGCAGTTTTCTGACAACAAAGCCAGCTTGAAGGATTGCATCTTTGTCGACAATGTCACCCAGGTTTGCATTGCAGAACTCCAGTAACTGCGACTCGGAGAGGGGCGGTTGCAATGCGATTGTGATCATGGAGAACTTCCCTAAGTAACTCCGACCTCCAGACACGATCAGCGAGAGTGGCACGTGGTCATTTTGCACAACAACACCTGTGACTTTGGGTATGGTTAAACCCCAGGAGCCCTGTAAAGGTGGGGACCGGGAGACGGTGTGAGCAGAGGACATAGACGTTGTTGTCAGACAATATGGAGACCACCCAGATGCTGGCAAAGGATCATCATTCACAAATCCTCCGCATTGCCCCACGTCCCCTCTGACTGTAACCAAGCACTGGTCTATCCGATTGCTGTTGAACTCTGAAGTAGTTACATTGAGCACGACGATCACAAACTGCTTTGGTGACAGCCATGTGCCAACATAGTCTGACAAAGCAGGGTCCCAGCAGGTTGACAGATTAAACATTTTATCTATGTCTTGTTTGGAAACAAGTTTTCCTCTTTTTTGCAGAGGCGGTAAGTTGGTGTCCATGTCAAATTCTACAACCATCATGTCTCCGCTTGAGATCTTTGAATCGGAGTGCAGAGCGGCGTTTTCGCTAGATTTGGTTAGTGCGGGAATCGCTGTGAAACTCACAATACTGGGGCCTGGGTTGGTGACCTGAATGGAGACACTGCCCTTGGCACAGGCGCGCTTTTTTCCTGCCGACGTCCTATCGCAGACTCTGAAAGTGAACCAGTCGTATCCTGCACTACCTGCTGATGCTGTGTACTTCAAAAGAGGACGCTCCTCCTCATCTTCCAACTTTACAACTCCCAACTGCGGAGTCTCTGTGAGCATCAGGGAGGTAACGTCAAGGTCCGTCGTGCTGCTTAAGCCGTAATCACTCGGGTTCAGGCCGAGACCTAAAACAAATTGAGCCTGGGCATCATCGGGGTCGTACAGCACCATTCCTGGTGTGGAAAGGTGACCCTTAGACTGGTTGTAAAAGAGCCAGCTGAACAGCTGAAAGGTGGTGCTCTGATGTGTGAGCACAATTGCCGACAGGGGCCGAATTACTGGAGGGTTGTTGACGTTCAACACCAGTATTGTGAGTGTGCCCATCCCACACCCCGGTCTGGTGCCACTAGCCTGGAGGCCAGACATGCGATGAACTCTGACTTGGTTTGCCTCTCGTTCACACGGCGCTGGGAGCTCCGACTTAATGTACAAAGCCTGATCGGCGCAAGGATCACAGACCATAAACTGAATGAGCTCTGGGCCCACGTAGCCTTTGGCGGGGCTGAACACCAGTGACGCTCTCCCATTGCTCGAAACGTGACTTCCGGAAGGCAATGTGAGGTTTTCCTGTTGAATTATTCCGCCGCTGATAACCAGACTAAACGTGAGCTCATCTGCCGCGTGATCCCTGTCACTGAAATACATTTGCATGTCTATGACTTGCAGGCTGTTTTCTAATACTTCGTAAGTGGCACTTTCACACACTGGTGAGTAATTCACCTGCAGAACACTGATGACTAATATTCCGTATATGTATCCTCCATTGCCATCCCTGTCCACCGCATAGTGCATTTTCTCCACCCCATGCTGACCTGATACCCCTTGGATGGAGATTATTCCAGAGTAGATGTCGTACTTTACCCTTGTTATATTGAGTCCATCTGGAAGGATCTGAATGTGCTGAGGCTGCAGGTTTGGCATCTGTGTGGCGAGCTCGTGTACAATAGCAACCGACACTTCAGAGCCTTCCAATAGGGTAACGTTCATGACTGGCATGACTGACACCTTTTTGTTCAATATGAGGTCATTCAGAAGCAACATCTGGGTTGGGAGCCATTTTATATGGAGACCTATTTCTAGCGTGTCACTCCAGTCTTCCCCATCCCATGCCTGCAAACTGATGTACCTTTGGGCAAGGCTTGGCCGTGGTGATGTGTTGTTGTACTGTAGGTTCGTGAGAATTTGTGTGTACTCGGAGGCACTGGCTTTCCTGCCATTGGCCTCCACCCTGGCCACTATCTCTATGCTGTATGGGCACAATGAAAGAACATTGACAGAGAAGGCAGGAGGGATGGTCTTCTTCACACTCAGTGTTTCATGGCTGTGCTGGCCGTCTGATCGACAGTCCCACTCAGCTGGGCTTGTTGCCGGTGCGTATCTTACTTTTGCCCTGACAGACATCATATATTTGCTGTCCAAATCATAAAGTAAAAGATCATTGAAAAACACTGGAGAAGGGCCGTGAGCTACATAAAAGTTGACAGACTTGATTGGCTTGGAAGATTTAATCACGGGCCGATCGTTGACAGATTTCACTGTTGCGTATGCCGAAACAACGACCTTTCCGAACTCCGTGTTGTTGCTCTCGTTGAAGTAGGAGATGTTGACGCCGCTCTGGCCACTCATGCCTGCGCTGCGGCCCGTGTTATCCCACGCCAGGACACCCAGTGAGGGCCTGTCGGCGTGCGGCCTTCGATCCCCGTTCAGATCCAGCTCTGTGTTGAAGAGAGGCTTCGGCACAAAACGCACTGCGCAGGAAACGAGCAGGAGGGCGGCGTTGTCCACAGACGTGCCACCGATCTCCGTCCACCGCCGTGGCTCATCGCGATCATCGGCGTCGCAGGAGAACTGCCAGCGACCGTGAGAGTTGTCGACGGAAACGACTGCCACTCCGCGGTCATCCTTAGGGTCCGGGTCGGACCAGTGGCCCCAGATGGAATCGCGGATGCGCGTGCCTTCCCCTCCTGTGGATCCTTCTTCCGTGTGGCCCAGGGACAGCGCCGCGGTGTCCAGGCTCGGCGAGTGGTTCACTGGGGTCACTTGAACGAGCACCGTGCCCTCCCACTGGCTGTAGGCTCCAAATGGGGTGTACAGCTTCACGTTCACCTGCGTCACGCATGGGGTTTGTGGAGAGGATTGCAGCTTAATTGTTGAAATGCGCAAATGTTGCTATGTAATCGGTGATGCTCACCTCACTCGTATTAAAAAGTCATAGATATATTATGATAGCATAACTGTAGATTGTTTCAAAGAAAACTGGAATCCAGCCAACTGGATTCTAGTTTAGGATTACTATTAGAATACTTTTATTGTTACATTATTATATGCCCTGGGGGGGTAGACCAGTGGTGGATCGATTAGTGCAACTGCACGAAGAACCCAGGTGACTTGAATAAAATGTTTTGGCCATGGCAAACACCAGTGCCGAGTGGTCAAAACTGGTCCTGGTCACCCCCCCCCCCCCCACCCTACACAAACTTGCACTGACCAGCATGGTGACATTTGGTGAAAAAGCCCCCCCGTAGACAACACAGCATGTGGATGCCTTCATCCAGAAGTGGATTGACAAAGTGGTTGTAAATTCCGATTCATATTATTGTTATGGTATACGGTAGAGTATTATGAATGAAGCGAGTGAAATTAGAGACGTTCTTACCCCACGGGTGCCAGCCTTGCGGCCATCTGTGAAGTCCCAGGCCTTGAACCTGAGCGAGGCCCTGCCGGCGTAGTGCAGGCGCGGCAGGAAGCGCAGGCGGTAGAGTTCATTGGACCATTCCTCGCCCAGAAGCATCGCGTCCATGAGCGCCAGCGATGACTCCAGCGCTAGCCACGTCCCCCCACCATCCGCACTGTACTCCCATTGGCCGTTGGTGTTCTCCACATCTGTAGGACACAGTTTGTGTTCAGTAGGGTTGGAGTATGCTCGTCGAAGGATCGATCAGGGTGATGATAATGATCATAAGATCCTTATGTGCTAATTTTTGGGTGGAATACTTGGAGACTTTGTACAGATGGAATCCCAGTTTTGTAGGCTTGAGCTGCAGTGTGGTTAAGAGGTGGCAGTAGAGCTATTAATTTTTTCATTTGTACATCCTCGTATGCATGGATTTTTTTTCTGGGTGCCATGGTTTCCTTCCAGTTGCCAATTATGAATGCAGTTGGCCAAACATCTCAAAGCAGGACCCTCCTGAAAAGAGTCTTGAGAATTAGTGAAGCTTTTCTGTATAAATCAATGTTTATTATTGTTTGGTATACATACAAAAATATAACATAAACCATCATCAGGCCATGATCTGTTGCAGGTTGAAGGCTTCTTCTGCAATGCAACAATACATCTGGGTCCTGCACATGATCCGATTTCTTTACAGCACCTCCGCAGTGGATGTCATCTTGGGCGTGCTATATTATTTGACCACCACTCCATCATTAGTCATCATCTGTTCGAGTAAACATGTTCTGCCAAAACCCATTTACTTTAACAGTCAATATGATATATCTAACCAAGTTAAGCCCTCTAAAGCATGGTTCCTCTTTCTGTCTCACAGAGTATTTCAAAGCATGCAGCTCTCCATGTTTCTTAGCATACTTTTCCCATGTCTCACATATCTCATATGACACTCTTTGTTTGGTTTAAGTTGCTTGGACACTGTTTTGTTAATGCTTGTCTATGGGTGCAAGGTGCATTCCTTTTTGCAGATGAATCTGGTGGACACTTGGTCACCCATGGTTATTTCTGAATCTGAGGAGTGGGATTTATCGTGGCCCTGGGTTTTATCATCACAGCAAGCAGTCGGGGTGGCCTGAATCAATGTCACCATTGATTCGCTCTAGATTGGGTTACAATATTTGAGGTACAACTTAAATACCAGGAAATATCGTAGGAGGAACAATATCTTGCAATACCGGAATAGAGGATAAGTGCATGTAAATGCATTGTCTTGAGTGGAGTATGTTTATGCAATTGACATTAACTGGGACTTTTAATGCAGATTTTCCAGGTCAGCTACCTCAAAAAGTGTACATTCTGGGAAGTTTGAGTTCGAGACTACCTCTAGCGCTAGACACTGTGTCATGGTACAGCCACAATTAACGAGCCGTCTAGGCCACACACATGGCCAGGAGGTTCAGGACGTGTGCGGTCATTCACCTGTGACAGCGACGCCGAGAGCCTGCGCAGGCTCAGTGACATCGGGGTCTCGGCAAATGTCGAGTAACAGTGTGATGGGGTCCCCTGGGGGTGCCAGGGAGTCCTCCGCCACTGTGCTCAACCACAGCGGCTCGGGGGACACCCATGGGGCGTCGTTGACCGAGAGTACCACCATGGTGATGGTGAGCATCTCGCGGCTGTTGGATATACACGGGACAGAGCAATGGACACACAGATGGACAGGTCAGATTGGACTTGTGATTTTAGTGTGTACACCAAGGCAGCCAGCGCTCAAGGGTTTGTGATAAGGATGCTGTCCCCCCATCCCCCCTCCCCAATTCAAGGCGCCACGGTTGGCTTCACTTTGGCAATGTAGGGACTCTCCCACATACAGGATAGCAGACCTGTTCACATACCATGGCAGGGTTCGTGTGGGACAAGCCCTATCTGGTTCTGTATCTATGCAGTACTGGCTGCAGCTGTGTGTATGGGATTCTGCCTGCCTCCACTGCTTTTTGCTAGTGCTCAATTCACAACGGCTAACGCAAGCTGGAACGCATTTCGGTTTCTGCCAGCTGGTTGTTTTTGTTTTAAAGGTGAAATCAGATCGGCTGAAAATATTGCCTTGTTTTTTTATTTCTCACCACACACTGATTTTTCCTTTTTGCTACATGATATATAAACACATGTTGAGTATTTGAATATGTGTTGTAAAACTCTAGAATGGAAAACTACTAATTGTTTTCTTATTAAGCATTGTTTACAACAATAGTAAACAATTTAAATGATTTTATTTCATAATCAGCCAAAGTCTATCTTACTACTGGATGAAGGCTTCCGCAATTCGCCGACGCTCACAGTCTCGTGATATCACAATCTACCTCGCTTCTGCGGATGAGCTGATCCCATCGCTCCATCTCCACAGTGGTGGTCCTTTCAGCGTATACCTTTCCTTTGGCTAAGACTCCGTTATCAGTCTCGACCACCGGCGAGCATCCCTCCTAGAGATGTCTCCTACCCAAGTCCACTTTAAGTTTAGTTTGTTGTACTTTTCCCGCACCTCCGATTAGCGCGGTTGGCGATGTACCATGCAAAAGAGGTTCAACATACATACATGAGAGACAGCAATACAATGTCTCTCATGTGCATTTGTTATCTGATCCATGTGTTACTCATTCTGTCTCTCAGTGTAATTCTTAACATGTACCTCCAGATGCTTCTTTGTTTCATTTTCAGCATCTGTTCCATTTTATTTTCAGTGTTTACGTTTCCAATTTATATGTTATAGGAGATGATATGCACTGCCATATGAATGCCTCGTTTTTTATATGATCAAGGTCAGTTTTCTAAAAGTGTTCCCGAGCGGTGACGTCACGAGGGGGTGGTGAGGGGGGTGCGGACCGCACCGGGTCACACCATCAGAGGGGGTGACATCATCAGAGGGGGTGACACCAAAATTACTGTCTATAAAAATTTTTTTGTGCAGTGTTTCAGCAGCATTTTTTAATAAAAAATATCCCAGTAGTTAGTTATAACAACACAATTGTTCGTAAGCCCAGCTTACATGTAGTGTATAAATATACCTACAAGGCTAAAACTCTATGCTTATTTACTTTTGTAACCTAATGCGCTCCGGTCAGAGCTGTCATTGTTACCCAATTACAATGACGCTTCGAGTCACGTGGTTTCGTCTGCACGCGCAACAAGCACGCGCTCTTGTTTTCGTCGCTGCTGGTGTTTTTATAGTCGCTGATTTTGTCAAGTTTTCTGGTGTTTTAGCTACAATATTGTGGTAATTAGTATTTGTGAACCTATATCAAGAACTCTTTTGAGAATGAAGTAGTAGCTACATCATGGGACCTCCTTTGCCAGTACTAAAAAAAGGGGAAAACCTATTCTCAAATGAAGTAGTAATTAAAGGAAATATTGTAATTTAAAGGTGTAATTTTAATTTTGCTAGTTGTTTATGCCACTACTATTGCCATTACATACAGTGATATATGGGAATTACGAGTAACATTAGTACAAAAAATATTACTAAGGATTCTATATGGTCTGGTACGGGCGGAGGTCCATTGGGGGTGACACCATGAGTTACGCACTGGGTGACACCAACCCTAGTTATGCCACTGTTCCCGAGTGCTCTTGTTCACCCTCTTGAATGTAATACATTTGATCCCCGCCCGCCTTCAGTAAGTGCCCGATTTCGATGTGTTTTTCAATATTGCGTTCCTCCCACAGATATCTCCATTTGATAAAGCCCGCTTTGGGCCACCACAGAAGCAGAAAATGCCAGCCTCAGACCAGCTCTTCCCAACTGGTTTCAGCAGGGAACATTGCAGCAAGCTGTGTCTCAACCTGACGGTAACAAGGTGTTACTGCTGAGTCTGGTTGGTGAAAGCGAGTCTGTGGCCGGCACTTTCTGCTTTTGTGGAGCTTTGAAGCACATTTTATTATGTATACAACACTAGCAATCGTCATCAAGTGAAAAAGATATTCTCAGCAGCTCTCCCGCTATAATTTTCTCCTGATAACAATTGCTTGTGTTACAATCGAAACGTGTTATTGTTATTATTTGTATTATATGGTCTATCTACGTGCTGTTACCGAAAGACCCAAAGAATATGAATATACAACTACTGTCTCAATCATTTTTTAAAATATATAACATTTTCGTGAATGAACTCGTTTTAGATGATGTTTGTTTTACTTATATTTGGCCAAACTTTGCATACTTGCTTATTATCTTATTACATCGTTTCCTCAAACTCATTTCCATTCGCTATTGTCATGACTATGATTTACAGCACACATATGAATATAAAATATCAATAATGTATTTTACACTATTTACACAACTCTGCTGTGGCTCAAAGCAATCAGATATAATCGAAATGCTACAGTAAACATTGCACGTGTGAGTGGTAAGAGTGCTAGTTTCTGGTTGGCACCTGAATGGGCAAGAGTCATCCACAAATGTGGCGTTCACCATCCCTCCATCTGGGACTGAGGCAGTGTGTCCTGCAATAAACAAGCCGTCAATGTACAGTTGTATTACATATGTTCAACGTCTTCTTTCGCACCGTACGTAGCCAACTGTGCCAATCGGAGGTACGGGAGAAGGACAACAAACTAAACACAAAAAGCAGTTCTAAATTAATTAGATATCAATTTAAATACCGCATTTGGGTGAAGCGGTCGTTACCACACTGCATTGCAAACCCAGTGACCCAGGTTAATTTCCTGGCAACTGCTAACATCAGTAGCGAGTGATGTCTACATTAATTTCTGAGCCTCCTCTCACTTCACAAACATGCAGTTACCAGCGTGGTAAACTATGGCCAAGTAACTCCATGACCGACACAGCGTGAGGAAGGTCTCACCCAGAAGTGCATTGATGAAGCACTTCATAATTGTTTATTACTGGAATATAGTAATCTCAGTTTATTAACTGTGCATAGTATTGTTCAGAAGCAGTGGACCTCAGGACCATTTTAAAGGTATCATTAATGTGTCCCAAGGGGAAATTAATAAGTAAACAACTATCGTTTTAGCTTGGATGGGTGTCATTGAAACAAGTTGCACCAATAGAACAAGAGACATTTCATTGCTCTATATTTTTGTGCTAAGTACATTGCGAAATAAGTGTATTGGTATAAGGAATCACTCTATTGCAAATAAAGCCTTAAATAAAGTTTAGCATGAAATTCAAATCTCCCATTTCATAAAAAAAATTCTGCCTGTCCATTGTAAGCCAATCACAAATGATTTAGAACAACATAGCAATCTAACCGACCTGTGGGCTATGCACACTGGAGAATCTAAAACGTGTCATTCTGTTTTGTGAATTGGGTCCGGTAAGCGAGCATGCGTACCGGTGCTGTCCCACGCGACGACGCTGACTGTGGAATTGCCATTGAAGTGTGGCGCGGGCAGGAAACGCAGGAAGTTACCCCAGGTGGCTCTTAGCGCCACAGAGCGCCGGAGCAGCGTGGAACTCCGGTGGAGTCGCCTATCCGGACCGGAGCTCCCCTCCGACATGGCTGTGGGGACCCGTGGTCAGGTCAGTGGATGCACAGTATTCATACAATACAATTACAAAGGTACTACACATGGAGGGTTGGCGGATCGCACAAATGTAAATTTCCCGTCCCGTGGCCGTCTAAGTGCCATACCCTGGCTCACCAGGAGAAGACAGTACAGCAAGTGGACAAATCGCCGTCTGTTTCCATTTGTACGGGAATAGAGTGTTGCCTCTTCGCACGCGTGGGCTTTTTCAGGGCGCTCTGGTTTCCTCACACTTGTACCACTTGTATAATCTCATTATTTGGCTAAAAACATGTTAAAATAGAAACCCAATGCAAAACCTTCCTTAAAATGCTTCCTATGACTCACTGTGGGCTTTCCTGGATAAATAAATTAGTGTTACATAAACACACAAAATAAGAATTTTCCTGTAATAATAACCTCGAAGCTGAGCTGCTTTGCGTACCTTTCCAGGAGCCGGGCCACGTGAGATACTCCCATTGTCCGTGGCTGTTGTCGGCCCCTACAATGGCGATGCCCAGCTGGTCCCCGGTGTCCGTGTCGTTAATTAAGCTACCTGTAAACACATTAAGAAGGCTTGTTCATGAAAGCCATGCAATTGATGCCACACATCCGACTGTCACGTGTCCACCCTGACCAATTAACCGCCCACACCCGGTGCGTTATTTGTGCGTAATGGTGTAACTTGTACATTTTATATCGATTCTCACAAAACCAGCCTTTTCACATACAGTATGGTGTTCGTAATCTCCCGTACCATCGTTTACTAACTTCTATAGGACAGTGAAAAGTTTACCCATATTTACAGCATTTTGCGTTTTATTTTATCCAATAATATTTTTTTGCATTATGGTGTAACTGTAAAATTGTATAGATATTTACATATCTGATCTTTTCACATATCAGCCTATACCTCAGAGTTGGATATGCGATGTTGGGCTGTATACAGTACATATATGCACACTTCCGATCGTAAAAAGAGCATTTTTTGGCAGATTAACATTGGTATCAAATATCCTTTATTTCAGTTTTTTTATCAGAATTATAAAAATAATAATTATGGAGAGCATCTATCATGGGCCCTACCCTCACCTACCCTCAGGCATGAAGGTGACATGAGGCAGAGAAAATGATTACATCACAATTTGTCTTACATTTAACATTGTTTACTTGGGAGTTATTAAACAAGAAAGCAGTGCGTTCTGTTAGCGCCTTCCCATGCTGAAAATGAAGGGTATACATAATCTGGTGTAACTATCTCCCTTTTTACATAAGATAATTGAAATAGTTTTGAACAAAACATTTACATTGAATAAAATACTTCCTTAACTACCTTAAACTTACATTTCAGACTTTAAGATGTAAGTATTCATAGTATAATAATCATGAAGTGGCTTTTTACTTGTGCGTATTGTTTACCAATTAGGACTGTGATTCAAATAAAAAATTCATTGTCCACCTTTCTTCATAAGGGAGAAATGCTCTTTCATACAAAGCCATGATGTCGGACGTACTCAGACACTAACTTTTCCATCCACACTAGATTGGTGACTGCATTCGCTCTAATATGGCATACCAGTGATTTAATCCACAAACAAAGTCATCCTTTCTCAAACTATAGATTCAAACACCGTAAAACTAAATGACACCTCACATGTATTATTTAAATGATTTCGAAACGTTGACTGTGAGGCTGCCTAATTTCCCAAACTACCCACTCACATGTAGGCTAAACTAACATTGTGCTTTTTTCTTCTTGGTTCTTTCGGTAAAGTCACGTAGAAGGGAAGTAATAAAATAATAAAAATAAAACATAATATTATTATATTATTATATTAATTATTTTATTTTATTATGTTTTATTTTTATTATTTTATTACTTCCCTTCTACGTGACTTTACCGAAATAACCAAGAAGATGAATTCCTGCAGTCATGAAAGCTTTAAATCGAAATTTAACATTGTGTTTACCAAAGAGTCCAAGAACGGTGTGTGGGACTTGGCTCCACTTGTTGGCGTTCTCCACTGTGTAGAGCGTGTGCAGCGGTCCGTGGTTGAAGAACGGCGAGCGGTTCGTGAGCCGGATGAGAATCGTGGTGTTGAGGGCAGCGCTAACGCGACCGCCTGCATCCGGAGGGTACGTGCTCAGGTGAGTTTCGCGTGTTGTGGCAACATTGTACTTTGACCGGTAAACACTCCGAGGGACCTAATGAGGGTGATCATTCACGGATTGATTTGATCCAATTTTCCGTTTATCCAGCATGTGCTGTTTTTTTTTTCATGGGTCACGAATTACGCTGGGGCTGCACGCTCCTTTTAATGTTTTTATCCCAATTGTATTTCTGTTTTACAGTTGGCATCACGTCATGTCATAAAGACATTTCTGTTTGGAACTCGCCTAGCAAAGAGTGCACCAGCCTGTATGGAAGAACGGTTTCAAAAGATGATGAAGTTACACACCTATCTGTGCAGTCTCTTCAATAGGGCTCTTTACCCCCATGAGCAGCACACCATTTAGATACCATGCTAAGGCTGTTCATAGAATATCAATCAAACTCACATTTTTATTTTTCAGAGATTAAATATGCCCAAGTAAGTGAAAAGTGAAATTCGGTACGATGTTATATCTCTCTTGGTCATTAGCGACCAGGCTAAGGCCATCATTCGCTACACTTGGGAATACCAATTTAATCGCAAGTGGGCGAAACCTGGATTCGAACTCTGGATCTCAGCAGTGGAGCACCGGTCCGCTGACACGGCAGGGGCCCCCTACGCCACCCAGCCGTTTGTACCCGCGTCGTCTCCTGACCTGTCCGCACGGCGATGACGTGGACGTGGCGTGGCCGAGGGTCCGGGTTGTGCTTGAGGTTAGCGTATGTCAGCGCAGCCAGGGCCCTCTGGTAAGCGTGGGCTCCGTTCAGCTCCAGCAGGGTCAGCGTGCCCTCGGACGACTGCACCCAGGGGACGCCGGGCCCGCCGTCCTGGCCCGTGGAGAGGACTTCTGCCTGCCCGTCCACTGCATTCAATATGGAGGCCTGACCGAGAAAGAGAGATGGTTTGGGCCTGGTTTTTACGTCTCTGCGTCTCTTTGTGTTGAAGTCTCACTGGAAATTTCGCTGCTCAAGAAATGTGCATGCGTGGAGGTGACGTTATGCAGTGCTTAATTTCAGCTGGAGAAGTCCAGCATATTAATCCGCAGATTATTTTGACACATGCCACATCCATATTGCCAATATCATATTATTATGGATAGGCAAACGTTGTACTTTAGTGGGAGTGCCTTATGTTGATAATCACTACTTCTTTGGTTGCAACATTCCGGAAAATGTTGAGTGAGAAATTAAGCCCTGACCATGTGGCTAATAGAGACCTTCATTCACTAATACTAACGATTTATTTGTTACTTGGGCATGGTTACTCAGGCTGATGATGTTTGCTAAATTTAATTAGCAATATATTTGGTGGTCGGAATAGCTTAATTAAGACTGGAGGGAGGAGGTTGGGAGTCTTTGTTTCAATTTGATATCCGAATACTCTTAATGCATAGGATGTGCCTATATGTAAGCCTATAACTTTCGCCATTGGGTGTTTGCAGAAAGCTACGAATAGAATAAATATCTCTCTCATGTTAAAGAGAGGCCACAGTATTGTCATTAATGTAATATATATGTATTAAATTCAACTACAAGCCTGGCACTCTGTTGGAAAGCAGCCCAGTAGTAACTTGATTCAGCAGTATCCAATGGCACCATATTACGCAGTCTGAAATAATTCCCAACAAGGCTGAGTTAATAGTAAACCCAAGAGCCCAAATTAAAGCCAAGTTGCCAGACGGCTCGGGTAAACAAATGCCGCACAATATTGTCTCATCTTACTCAGTCTCATAGCAGGCGCCCTTCATCTGTTATGAACTCGTTTAATTGTCGCTCTCGGGGGAGTCATGATACAGAAGCCTCACAGCTTTCCCCCTTAGAAGCATTCATTGCTGTTGCTACTGATGAATCAGATTCCGTTTGTTTTTAACGTTACATTTTCATACTTTCATTTCCCATTTTCCAGCCATTGTTTTGCTCCCCTCACATTATGTTGAATGTAGATTTTTCCGATGGTTTTGCTTGTTATTTTCGTAATCTCAAATGTACTTTTTTCCGAGTTGACAAGGCACATAATGGTATTTTAAAAATGCCATGACCTCGTAAAGCCAAAAATGTACTGTCCTCCATTGTGCAGTTCCTGACCATGTGATCCGTCAAGCCATGACCCGTCATTGTGTGTCCCGTCACTGCGCGACCCTGCAGTTGCTTGACTCATTATTTTATTGCCGATTGGAAACGTGGCCAGTTTTATTTCCGCTTGTGTATTGCCCCCCCCCCCCCCCATGTAGCCGTTTGCGTGTCACAAGCAACGTGTTGCGTGTCACAAGCAACGTGTTGCGTGGCACAAGCAACGTGTTGCGTGTCACAAGCAACGTGTTGCGTGGCACAAGCAACGTGTTGCGTGTCACGAGCAATATGTTGCGTGTCACGAGCAACGTGTTGCGTGGCACGAGCAACGTGTTGCGTGTCACAAGCAACGTGTTGCGTGTCACAAGCAACGTGTTGCGTGTCACAAGCAACGTGTTGCGTGTCACAAGCAACGTGTTGCGTGGCGCAAGCAACGTGTTGCGTGGAACAAGCAACGTGTTGCGTGGCGCAAGCAACGTGTTGCGTGGCACAAGCAACGTGTTGCGTGGCACAAGCAACGTGTTGCGTGGCACAAGCAACGTGTTGCGTGTCACAAGCAACGTGTTGCGTGGCACAAGCAACGTGTTGCGTGTCACAAGCAACGTGTTGCGTGTCGCAAGCAACGTGTTGCGTGGCACAAGCAACGTGTTGCGTGGCGCAAGCAACGTGTTGCGTGGCACAAGCAACGTGTTGCGTGGCACAAGCAACGTGTTGAGTGTCACAAGCAACGTGTTGCGTGGCGCAAGCAACGTGTTGCGTGGAACAAGCAACGTGTTGTGTGGCACAAGCAACGTGTTGCGTGGCACAAGCAACGTGTTGCGTGGCACAAGCAACGTGTTGCGTGGCGCAAGCAACGTGTTGCGTGGAACAAGCAACGTGTTGCGTGTCGCAAGCAACGTGTTGTGTGGTGCAAGCAACGTGTTGCGTGGCACAAGCAACGTGTTGCGTGGCGCAAGCAACGTGTTGCGTGGCACAAGCAACGTGTTGCGTGGCACAAGCAACGTGTTGCGTGTCACAAGCAATGTGTTGTGCAGCTCGCACTCGCCTGTATGTATGCCATTGTCCCTCGCTGGTCAAGAACTGTGACTTCTCCTTTGAACACGCGCACCGGCGACAAGCCCTCCACGAACGTGGCACTCGTTGCACCTCTGTGACTCAACACTGGCAAAAAGAACCGTGGCATTGTAAGTGTTCATACTCTTAGTAGACGTACCCGTTATATTTCACGGGACACTCAAGACCTGACCTCAACATGATACTGGAAAAAGATCGATTCGAGCTTTTGAATGCAAAGCTTTCATTTTGTTGAAGTACATTTCAGGAAACAATCGGTGAATGTTTAAAAAAAAATGCAAGACAACAAAATTTAAATAAACGGTGTTGACCTCTTAAGTGTAACATCTGAGACACCCAATTAAAATGTATTTACATATAATACGTAGGTTTTCGCGACCACTATTATTCATGATTACGTTTTTTTTGGTAAGATCATGTAAATGTGTCGTAAACCCATCTCCACCCGACACAGCCAATTATCAAGCCCACCGATGTGTTGTAAATGCTCACAAACACATCGGTGTGCTGCAGTAGTCACGAATTGGCACGTTTTTGTCACGTGGCAAAACCTTAGTAATTGGCAGTATCGGGTGGAGGTGGATTACGACACATTTATGCGATCTAACCCAAAACAATTTTATCGTTAATTATTTATTTCGTTAAAGCCTGCCGATTAGGTTTACAAACACGGGCAGTTGAGAAGAAGAACTTCACACGCAGAGGAATCTAAATTATGTATTTACTCTACTTTGTTGTATTTCCGTGAGAATGATTTTGCTGTCATTGTGAAAAAATATGTTTCGTTTGCGATAATCATAACAGTGCATACATTTTTAAGAGGCATTGCGGCCATTGAATTTGTGTTAAAAAAGTAAACACTGTAAAAACAACAACACTGCCTTGACCGTGACCCCTGTTCCCTGCCACTTGTTTCAAGGAGGAAGCATCACACGTTGCTGATGTCAAACATTACCTTATGTCAAATGCGCTAAACGAGGAATTCAACAATTTTTTAACCTGTCATATGAGTCTAACCAGTAATGCAGAATTGTTCCATATGTACGCATTGTACGAACATATCTCAAGGCGCATTATGGTGGAATGTTTGCACTCTAAATAACCGGACCCGTAAAAAGTTGAATTTCTCCCTTACAAGTTAAATGCAAATTAAAAGAGTATATTACGTGCATTAAAATACAAACAAATTTAAATGTGCAAATATATACAATACAGTCCTTACATTTAAAATCATATACTAACTTAAAATATTGCAAAGTCGCTAAGCACGTTGTTTCTTATTTGTAGAATGACGGAATGGTTGGGGACAAAACACAAACAATATATTTTCCGACTCGTGAATTTCAAGGTTAATGTAAACATCCACACAAGACAAATGAGGGTGAGAAGGCTCGCTTACCTATTCCCGCATAGATGCCGTCACACATGAGCAGCATCACACACAGGATTCCTGACGGTCGCTCCATGGTCGAGTGGTGCCGTATAAATGGTAACGTCTTTTTTTTTCTTCAAACACTCCTTTGTTGAAGCGTGAAGAAGAAGTCTCTGTCCCACGGGGAGTTATGGGGAAAACGCCGGAGAGAAGTCACGTCAGTTACACTACGGTGTGCTTTAGTTTGCGTGTAATGCAGTCGATTCTAAGTAACCCATGATAAATAATGAAGAGCTTTGGGGAGAGTGGTGGTGGTACAGTGGTGCTCACACTGCGCTATGAACCCACAAACCGGTTTGAATCCAGGCCATGGGTAATATAAGTGGAGAGTGATATATTTACCGGTGCTGGGAACTCCCTCCCCTTTGCCAGCCTGCACTGACCAGCGGGATGAGGTTTGGTCAAACAACCTCTACGACCAATACTGCGAGCAGTGGATTGACAGAGGAGTGAACATATTCTTGGTTCTTTCGGTTAAAGTCACGTAGAAGGGAAACAATAAAATAATACAAATATTAAACAGTAAAATTCTCACGGCGTTTCGACTGCTGTGTTGCAGTCGAAACGTCGTGAGAATTGTATTGTTTCCCTTCTACGTGACTTTACCGAAACAACCAAGAATATGAATCCCTGCAGTCACGAAAGCTTAAATCAGAGGCATGCACGTTTAAAACAAACTTTT
The DNA here is from genome assembly GCF_015708825.2 of Lethenteron reissneri. Classification (NCBI taxonomy): domain Eukaryota; kingdom Metazoa; phylum Chordata; class Hyperoartia; order Petromyzontiformes; family Petromyzontidae; genus Lethenteron; species Lethenteron reissneri. Next base: position 13,859,030 of record NC_083798.1, on the reverse strand, counting down.
TATATGATCAGTGCCGATTGTTTAAATCGGCATTATTGCAAAATACTATTTCTGTTCCTTGATTTTAATTATCGTATTCAATTCTACTCAGAGACAGATAAACAATTGTTTTCGTTTAATTCTCTCATGACACATTTGGTAAGAGATGAAACACTGAGTTATACCATAAATAAATAATTTGCTGACAAAATGAAAATCACCGATGAGCTATTTCACGTCTCTTGTAAGAAGGAACACTTAGCCGTGGGAAAATTAGAGCAATGGTGAGTGTAATTCTCCATGCATTACCAACAGTGATGATACATTATGATAATTGTGCACCTTTTACATAAAAGACAAATGTTTTTGTTTATAGACAACAAATATCTACAATTGTGATTTTACTTTACAGAAATGTTTAGCTTTTAAAGAGGCCATTTTATTTCAAGTACATCTCCATAAATCTTCAAAGTGTTTTTTTTTTACTCTAAAACTATGCCGCAATTGCGTCTACAAAAAATACAAATACACAAATCGCGATGCAGTAGTACTTGAAAACTTACGACGATATTTTCCTGACAGATCTTCACAGTCGCTCGTCTTGGCGGATCATCTGGTGGCAGTAAAAGCCCAGCGTTGATCTCGGCACCGTGAGACCCAGGGAAGGCATCCCCGTGCCTCGGGGCTGTTTGCACGCCTTCCCGTCGATCCTCGTGTCACCAAACCGAAGCTTTCCCACCAGGTCTCTTTGGCTTCCACTGGGAGGTATTCCGTAAACCGCACGCCGCCGCCACCGCCACTCGCCCTGGCAAGTGACAGCACGCGGTCCGCCTCAGATTTTAAACTCGTCCCCGGCAGCCAAGTGTGTTTGCACAATAGCCCAATCAGTTCATCTCCTCCGCCGCCTCTCCCCCCACACACACCCGCCTCCTGAGTCTCACCTGCCATATGGTGCGCTTCTGTTGGCGGGGTGGAGGTGGGGGGCGGGGCAAGGCGGTGGCAGGAGTTGGGATGGCGAGAAACAGGGACCTCTGCTTCTTGCTCACAGAACAATCTTTGAGGAATTGTGCTGGTATTGAGTGATTGCGTTTTGAAATCGGAGGTTAAAACAACAGGACGGAGGGGGGAAAAGTACTGTATATACGCTAAACATTCAAATGTGAACGTAATAATGTGGTTGTTTCATTTGATATCCTTGGGTCGTATGACACTGATGTAGAATTCTCCAAAAGCAGACATCGACTTCGGTACTTTATGGTAACAGGGTTTACAATGTTTTGCGGGGTTACTGTCATTTGCATTCTTAAAACATTTTTCAAACAATAGGACATCCTGTAATGCAGGTCAGCGTTGTGCTACTTCTATTTTTAAAACAATGATAAGTGTGTGTGTGTTCAAATGAAAAATAACTCAACATCCGCATGCAGACCTGAATTTATATTTAGAAGTTTTTTTGGCAGAAATGCGAGCACATGAAAAAAATATATAGAACTGTAGCTTATTTATGTTTGGCTTCGTGTGTTTACAATATTTGATTATCTTCTGCAAATAATGTTTTAAATGAATCAATTTTATTGGATTTCAACCTTGAGTTGTCCGACAATTGTTTTAGTAGCCACAGCACGGTGCCGTCTGCATTTTTAGACTCTCCAGCAATTTGTCTTACTTCGTGTGACTTACGCGGTTATCCATGCGCAGAGGAGTCCATCTTAACTCGCCCATCTTCTCTATTAAACACAGTTGTAGGCAACTGCTCCGATTGACCTCCAGGGATCAAGACAACATTTATTCCTTATGTCAACTTTAATCTGTGTTAACACACACACAGAATACGCCCATGTGGACGCCGGGTTTATGTTTCACTCCGCTCCCACCCTCCACCTCGTGTCTTAGAACCGCGAGCACCTGCCGCTCAGGTGTACGCTCAAACACCGAGAGACGGGCCACCCTCAAGACAAATTTCCCCGAAAATGCAAGCACCTGCCACTAGCTCCCCCACCCCCCGTCCCGTGCTTTTCCTCTGCCTCCTTTGTAACCAATGTGTCAACTCATTTCATTCTCCCTGGCACCGATCAGTTTACACGTTTTGCACCGCAAACAATCACGGCTTACGCTGGTGTGTTAGTTTCGGAGCAGCTGACAACGTTATACTCCTGTAGAATGGGTTTTTTTTGAGTAGCAGAATAAAGAAACAGCCAAAATGGGAGGGGCACCGTGGACAACACAAAAGAGACAGAAGAGGGTGGAAGAGGTGACTTTACACAGCTGCCTTTGTGCAAAGTGAAAGTAAGGTGGGAGCGCTGGGCAGCCGAGGATTGAGTTTGTACGGGCACTGGGTAGAGCAGAAGGGGGGGGGGGTGCAGAGCCAAGGGTTGCACAGGAGTCACGTTTCACGCTGACATGAGGCAGCATGTGTCATTTAGACCGAAGCAGGTAATGAATTCTTGATGACTTTCGCAGACGCTGGCGAGTGTTCGTGCGGGCGGGCAGGGCTTTGCTCGTCTGGCGCGCATCTGATCTCGGCACACGTCGAGTGATTAGCGATCACCTCCGCACACGTGTCACTATGCTGGCTGGCCCACGTGGCACAGGTGCCATAAATCATTTGCAACATCTTGACTCAGGGCGCATACGCAACAAGGGTGCGCAAATCGCACTTCCCTGGACTTTCTTGACGCACTGGGAGCAAACTTTGGTAAGGACGAAAATAAAGAAAAATTAGCGAACCGTCGACGTGCATCACGTTGAAGAGTTAACGGCGTGTCGCCGCGTGAGCTCGCGTGCCGATGATGAGCATTACGTGCACTTCGATGGAAATCCTTCACGGGATTTTACACCGGTTTGTTTTCACAATTAATGTATGAAGGAAGGAAGGAAGGTGCGTGGTGCAGTGGACAGCCGATGCGTTCTGCACGTGTGCAGGGACGTGCAGGTTCGACGGACGTGGAGAGATGAAAGGTGGCACGGGCGGAACTGGCCCCTTCCGTCACGCTACGGGAGCCGCCCCGCGCGGCCCAATCGATTTCACCCTCGCGCCGCGAATTCTGCGCTTCCAACCCGAGATTCAGGACCACTGCAAAAACGATCGTGGCTCCCTCCAGGATGACACCGCTCGTATCTTTGATGGGTCATTGCGTGTTTAAATTGCCTGTACATACTGTGCGTAATCGGAGCTTCCCGTGGTGCGATAGTGAGCAAACTGGGCGTTCTCTCTGCATGACGATTGAAGCCATAGGCAGGACTATTAAATCCACCCCACTATGTACACCCAGCAGCGTAAATGGGTGCACCACAGATAGTTTATCGGCAGGTTGCGTGTAGTGGCCTAAAGTGTGGTTACTCCCAATTCTTCAAAGACGTCTTACCAGCGTGGGCCAGCAATGGCATGAGCAAGCATTTATTTTATTCAGGTGGAGTGGCATCTCAGTAGTTAGTGGACTATGCTATGAACCCGGTGACCTGAGTTTGATTCCCTATCACGGCTATCATCATAGGCGAAATATCTGAATGCGTCATGGGTTTCCCCCCTTCACAACCTGAACGGACCAGCATGGTAAAATGTGGTAAATACAACCCGCAAGAGCAATAAAGCAAAGGGATGCCCTCATCCGGCAGTGGATTGACCAATTGGCTGTAATTTACTAACTTACCATGTATATACGCTATTCTGCTTGTTTACCCACATTTCATACTGACCCTTCTGGCATTTGTTGTATACGCAACGCATCCTGGTGCAGTCAAGTGATTGGTGTTGATATTTTAATTAAGCACTCAAGTCATTATTGTGCTCTTTCAAACGCTCCGTCTTCATTGATCCGGAGCCAGTATTGGAAGTTCCATCATCTTGTGGGGATACCCATTCTGTCACTGTGCCGACTACTGCTGCCTCACCAGGTGGTGCTCATTTGAGCAACACCAGAAAGATGATGATGGTGGGCTGAGTCGACTGACAGATTCTTGAACTCACGACCATAGGGGTCATGAGCTCAGTGCTCCACTGACTCAATTATCCTGGTTGTTATGCATTTTTAATTGGGCCAGAGTAAAAGAGAGATACCTATGCCAATAAACACACAAGGATAGTCGACACATTGGATATTGTTTCTTCGTTCGCAATATATTTGGAAAGTGCATGCCAACATAATAATGATTATGACACCCATATTAAACAACATACGATCGGACTATTGCCATGGCAGTGTGCTGATGTGTCTGTAGGTATCAGCTTTGTACAGCGCATAGGTAAATAATGGAAGTATATTTTAACATTATTTTTTTCACTGCAGTGTCTTCTTTCAAATAAAAGGCCCACTGATAGCTTTGCTTTCATGCTACACTTTGTTCTTTGGCTCAGCGTAAGCGGTTTAAATGGGAACGTATCTGGTTGTCTTTGCGAGGCACCATGTGGGTTCATAATGTTCATCAGTCGAGCGGTCTAGCGGTGTCTTTTTCACACATTTTTATGCGTATCATATAGCTGCTCAGTTCAGACAGGAATTCTATTTTATTATGACTTGGTTTATCGATTGTTTTATGATGATTTAGAGTTTACACTAAGATACTGGGACGAATATCCTTTTATTTAATTTTTTACTCAAATAGATTTTACTTAAATGTTTACAGTATATTCTTGGTTCTTTCGGTAAAGTCACGTAGAAGGGAAATAATAAAATAATAAAAATAAAACAATTAAATTCTCACGACGTTTCGATTGCAACACAAGCAATCATCATCAGCATTCCAAACGTCGTGAGAATTTTATTGTTTTATTTTTATTATTTTATTATTTCTCTTCTACGTGACTTTACCGAAAGAACCAATAATATGAATCCCTGCAGTCACGAAAGCTTTAAATCGAAATTTGCTTACAGTATCTTAAGACACCCTTTTCGGATTTTGAACGATCAATACTAGAATTGACAACGTCCCCCCCCCCCACATTTATTGTAATTCCCAAATCGAGGTGATGTATAAAGCGGACAATGCATTGGCACTGTGGTTTACTGAGTTCGGTGACCTGAGTTTGATTCCCGGACATAGGTAACGTAAGTGGTTTCTGAATAGACCCGACTGACCTGCATAGTTGAGTATGGTTGAACAGCCCCCAACGATTGACATGGCATGGAGAGTACTTCACGAAGCAGTATATTGAGAATGAGTAGGAGTGCAATACACAAGTGTACACATTCCAATATAATCGCCCTGGCCAGGTGCACGGGCAAAGTGTCCTGTCTAAAGGGTACTCTACTAACCAAGCATTGGACAAAACCTCAGTATCAATCTTGCTGAATCTCTACTCTTAAAGTGTTCAGAGGCAATGATCTACTTTTGTTTTTGGATGGCAACATTTTCATTCAGGTAGCTTTAATTATATGTTTTGTGCTCTGATTAAGAACATTTCAGTTACATTCGAGTATGTCATGAATACATGTTTATTGTATACACAACCAAGATGCCTGTCGATACCAACAAACACAATCGAAAATGGTTGAACACAAGCGGAAAGTTCAATCAAAGACAACACTTGTTAAGTTTCACAGCACTGCCCCTGTTTACCCACAAACAAATGAAGAACAAAGTAGCTGATTACAAATGACGATCACAATCAATCCCGATGCCTTGGAGTGACGCCTGCAATTAGAGGGGCGCTGCATGTTGTGTGGGCAACTGTTAAAAACCATCAATTACGCATTCCCTTGTTAATCACTTCAGTCCTGCTCACCCCCTCCCCACCTCCTTAAAATGCCCTCCCAAAACAACACGAAACCTTTAACGCGCCAAAACATGTGCGCCACTTGTACGAACACGAGCAACATGCAAGAAAGTGCTCGCTCCCCAAGGTGCCCCCCCCCCGTACAACTCGCTGAGCGGAGCGCGCTCTGTTGTCGGGCACACGCCGACCTCAGCGGGGGTCTCCCAGCCGGACCTGTGAAAGCCATCTAAATCACGCGGCACGTGTTGCCCGGGCGCCCCCCTGTGATGTGACACACTCCACCCCCGCAGGTGGCCCCTGAACCTTTGGGGGCTCCGTCTGCTAACACAATTACCCTCGGGCGCCCCAGCCCCACTTAACTCCTCCGAGGGGCCACGGAGCTGCGGCCAAAAGGCAACACGGCCCGGTGGCCCCGAGATGGAAGATTCCGCCTTCAAGACGACCGACGGCACACTCCAGAGCGGACGCAGCGGTGCGGGACCAGGGCAGAGGTCAGCCGAGTGAGGTCACTGAAGGCATACCTATGACTGTATAGTTGTGGTTAATTAATGGCTCTGTTAATTGGATAATTTCGGCGGTGGTTTGGGCGCTCTCGGCACAAATCCAGCGCAATCGACTCGTGTCCATTGCACACTCAATGAGGACATCATTAGCTATTTTGGCAATAGCATTGTTTTAAATACACTTTCATGATGTTTCATACATATATATTTTATTTAGACTAGTAATATATATTTTTTGCAGGATCAAGTGATGAAATAAAGAGGTGAGTGATTACAGGTCGGAATACTTTAAGAACATTTTATTTGATCATGAAAAGTGGGACTGGCGTGGTGTGGCGCTGGTTAGTGCACTGCACGATGAACCTGGCAACTTTTGTTTGAGTCCCAGCCACAGCTTACATTGATGGGGTAGTGATATCCGAATCGGTCCTGGTGGTGAGTAATATCCGAACTCTGTCCTCCCATCAGCAGCCTGCACTGACCAGCATCGTGACGCATGGTCAAACAGCCACCACGACCATCCAGCAGTTGATTGACAAAGGAACGTTATATTTATGCACGTAATCACGACTAATCTCTATGGAACTTTACACTCAAGAGTTTGACCTCATCCTGTGTTTATTGAATCAATGCGTGTTTGAGCATAATTAGCCTCCTGTGCAATCCCATTAAATCCATTATCCCTAAAGTGTCTTGACATGAGTCTGGCAGCGACGCACTCCCGTTGTTTGGAGTGAAAATAGACAGAGCGGCAAGCACAGCAGCTGAAGAGACAAGCACACGTGCAGGCCACATGTACGGTTGTTTTGGCAGCAGTGTGCAAATGCGTGGAGGTGGCGGTGGAACAACAATGCAGGGCCACATTTGTGGGAGGGTTTTTATTCATTAATTCTGCAACAGGCCTCATTTCTGGGATATTTCCACTGCTTATGATTGTGTTTTAATAAGAAGTGAAACTCGGAGACAGGATGAGCAATTCATATCACATATCCTGTTTACAGTGGCCCCTTGGATAAAGCACATGATCCACGGGGTCATATAGGATGGGATGTAAGCGGCACACTGAAAATACATGACAGCACTTTCAATATTATCGTAACTTTATAAGTTAACACACTGTGAAGGAAAATGGCACAAATAATGCAGGAAATATTGGATATTGTACAGTGTCTTTTTTAATACGAGAGCTTGATATATCTTTTTTACAACTGTTACATATTTGGACATATTCAAACTATATGTGGCATAACCTGATTTTCCAAAAACCGGAAAAGGTAGTTACGGTGCCAAGGAAAGCAACGTTGTTCACTTCTGCGAAGTTCACTGATCTGACAGCAATAACATCAAAGGAAACAACAAGTATGGAAAGAGAAGTGCTAAAAGCTGTTTCATGCCCATTAAAACATTGCATACAAATACGACACGATGTTCTCTTCCATTTAACATTTACCAGCTCCGGTCGTGACACAGAACAGAACCTTGTGCTGGTGAGTATTATGTAGGTTTTTTTTTACATTTAGTATCACAGCACTTACGTTTTCATAAGGAAAAGCAAACCCAACTAAGAGCTTCAGAGCGCCATGCAGAAAAAACACCAGGTAGTCGCAGGAAATGTTCACGAACGGCGTTATCCAGCAAGCTGCTCCCCATCACACCTGCAGCCCTATTACATACTACATATACAACTTTTAGAAATACTATATATCACTTCATATTGTCACTGTTGGTGGAGTCGGGTCAAGCAACCACCGCAGCCAAATTCGCGTTTTTTTTCAGTGGCATGACAGAGGGCTGTAAATAATGATCGATATTAAAGGTAGAGTGGTAATCGAGTGGTTAGTGCACTGTACTATGAACCCGGTAACCTGAGTTTGATTCCTGGCTTTGGCTTCCATCAGTGTTGAGTGATATCTGAACCTGTCCATAACCACAAGGGTGTTTGCAAAGTATTTGAGGAATTTCTCAATTTACGTCAGCTACTGTCATCCTCTTCAGCTCGCTGTTACCTGCGAATCCAATGTTCAGTTTGTGAGGGGAGCATTTAATCCGGAATAGTTCATACATTTTACCAGTATAGTATTATTATTGTAAGCTAAGCAAACGTCTCGCTGAACAAAAGTACAATTGTTTTGATGGACACAATTGTAAAACACATCAGAGTATTTATGCCAAGGAAAATTATTGAAGGTGGACGAAGATGAACATGATGAGGTGAGCGAAAGCATGTTGAAGCACTTTTGGAAAATGTTATTCGATGGTGAAAAGCAACGTACCAATGTGGCTGAAGGATGTAGATGTCAATCATTGCATGACAATCAGTACGTATGTGGAATGTAAACATGGACACGAGCAAAGAATACGAAAGAAAGATTACAAATATGCAAAAAAATAACCGAGAGATGCATTTGTGATGCCGCCGCTACGAAGCCGTTCGGCAGGCACCAAATCCCCGACCTCGCCACCACCAAGCAACGGAGCCGACCCCGCGTCCCCCTCACCTCACCTCACATGAACACACCCGCACTCATTTCCCCCCCCCCCCCATAGAGCTCCGAGGGGAGGTCGCCTGGCCGACCGGTTTTTATCCGAGAGACCCTTATCGGGATTAATTCTCACGGTTTCCGGCGATCAGGGGATTGGATGACCTCCCCCGTGCTACGTGGCACCGCGGCGCTGCGGCCGGCCTTAATATGGTGTGGTCGCGGCGTGGGGCATTCGGCCACCGCGGTTGAAGCGCATCTCCCCCCACACACACTCCCACGGGTCGACGGGGCGAGCAGGGGAGGCACGGGACAGCATGAATAGGGGGGTCACAGGGGCTGTTGCGCATAGTCATGGAGGGTTGGGATAATTGCGCTTGAGCGCGCAGGCCCCATTGTTAGGGAGGGTAAGGGATTAAGTAGGATTTACGCCTTGCACGCAGCACACTGATTAGCATATCAACAGCGCCCAGAACCGCCGTGCGCGTGCCAGAGGATCGCGAGCCCATTGTTTAGCGCAGCATCCCCTTTGAGGTAGGGAGGATAAATAGAGGGGCGCAGAGGGAAAATAGCTCTCTTCTCTCCAGCGCCAGGCGACAGGACGCTCTCCAGTCCAGCGACCCGATCGTCCGTGAGACGCATCGAGGTGCGCTGCGAGCACGGGATCAACGAACCGCCGTGGGCATCCAGCAGGAAGTAAGTAGGTGAATTAGAATCATAGCAGATAAATCGGGAATAGGTATAAAGGTATCAGCGTAGGCCAGCCTCGTCGACTCACTGATTTAACATTAAATTACCAGGTATCAGATAATAAATCATTAATAGCGAAGCGTGGTCTCGCGTGATATTGTCGTGCAGTGTGAGCGTGTGGGTGCGCGTGTGTACACTGTGGTTCACCACGTGAGTGAGCTCTGCGTAGAGCGGCGCACGAGTGGGTGTCGCGTGTGTGCAGGTGTGTGCGCTCGTAGTGTGGGTGAAGGGGTCGGTGCGTCCGCAGGTCCCCGATCCGTCTGTCGCCGCCGGGACTCGCGCAGTGTGAGGGCAGCGCCGTTCGCCCCCGACCCCCGTTTTAATAGCGCGTGATCCGTGGAGAGACAACGCAGCGTCTGCAGGTGAACGAGGGCGTGCGGCGAGCTATGCCTCTCACACGAGCTCGCGGAGGGACGGACCAGGGAGGGGAGCCGTCGGGCGATGAGCCCAGCGACGGCAGCAGCTGCTCGCAGAGCAGCGAGGGGTCGGCGCACGGCGGAGCCCCTGCCATAGGCACGGAGCAGGGAGGGACTCCGGGGACCAGCGGCCCCAACAACTTGGTGTCAGAAGTGGGATGAACCCTCACATCTTCACGGGAAGGTGGCGCGCTACTCCACGCAAAGGTAAGGCATGTGTTCACCGGCCAGGGGACCCCTACATGGAAAGCGTTTTCCCGTAATATCATAGGGGCTAAAGAGCTTAATGGCTGGTCGGACGCGCAGGCGTTGCGACATCTTACGTTAAACTTAGACGGGCGGGCAGCCGACTTTGTAGAGGCACTACCCGAAAGCGCGCAAACCCAACTAGAAGAACTAATGCGTAGATTAGACCTGCGTTTCGGCACGCGCAACGTGATACGGGCGAAGACCGCCTTAGAGGCGCGCCGACGCCAAACTGGCGAGGACTTCCGAGACTACGCTGAGGACGTGCGATCACTAACCCGGATCGCCCGTCCAGAGTTCTCGAAGGAGGTCATTGACGCGCTAGCTGCAGACAAGCTACTCAGGTACCTAGCTCGCACCGCGTGGTGGCAGCCCAAAAAGAGTAGCGCAGGCCTCCCTTTCGATACCCTAGTCGAGCAAGCGCTGGAGTGTGAGGAGCTCTCCAGCGAACGCGCGCAGCTCCGAGGGTCGGGACAGGAGTACACCGTGGCGAGCCTGATCCCTGACGAGGAGGAGGATGAGGATGAGCCCGCCAGCCCCATGGGGAGACGGGCAAGAGAGGCCCAGAAACCCCGCGAGACAACCCCGGGTTGGGTAGCTGGGTTACAGACCGGCATGGGAGATATTGCTGGCCGAGTAGACCGAATGGACGGTAAGGTAACCCAAGTAGGGGAGAGGGTAACCCACGTAGGTGAGAGGGTAACCCAGGTACGCGAGGAAGCGAATAAAAATATGAAGACCCTCCAGTCTGAGATGGGGGAACTACGCTCGACCGTAGGGGGGCTGGCCGGGAGAGTAGCCCAATTAGAGTCCGATGTGGGACAACTGCGTACTGGGGGAGGGAGAGGGAGCGGACAGGGGACCCGCTACGGAGCCGCCCCCCCTCCCCGGGCATGTTATATGTGCGACCGCCGAGGGCATCTAGTGAGAGACTGTCCTGAAATCACCCGAGCTAGGCAGACGCGGGGGTTAAACTCCAACGCCCCCTAGAAAGCGGACCAACTAGGGGTGCAATCGACGCGGTCCCGATACAAATAGACGATAATGAGAATAATGGCGAGCGAGTGATCTCCACACAGGTTCCAGCAACAACGCCCACAGAAACGGTGACTCCTGGCGACTGGCTGCGGGAGCTGGTGGCGGGGATCACGGGGGCCACGTCGCTGGTGGAAGGGGAGGTAAACGGAGTGCGTACCCGAATCCTGCTGGACACGGGGGCGGTGGCCTCGCTCGTGAGCGCAGCGCACTGCAGCGCGATCGGGGTCGACGTGCGTCACCTGCAGGCCCCGGACCGCGCGCTGCACACTGCGAGCGGAGCCGGAATGGGACTGCTGGGGAGAGCCACCCTAGAGGTCCGCATAGGCAGCCAGGTGTGCACGCAGGAGTTCTACGTGTCGAGTGCGTTGTGTCACGAGTGTATCGCAGGCACCGACCTCCTAGAACGGTTGGGACTCAACGTGCAACCCCGCCAGCGATGCGCCACCATGGAGAGCAACGGCGAGCGGATACCGTTCCTGGGACGAGAACCAACGCGCCGCCGCTTTGCACCTGTGGCCGCTATCCTGGCGACGACAGTCACCATCGGCCCGCTCACCGAGATGCTGGTGCCGGTGGCAACATCCCCCACCGACCCCGCGCTCCGACCATCAGGGGAGGTAATGCTAACTCCTCACCCGGAGTTGGCAAAACGGTATGGGGTTGTGGGATCCGCCACGTTGGTAAACGCAGATGGGGACCGATTGTTTATGCGGATGTTTAACCCCCACAATACCCCAGCGATACTGCGACGGCGCACCCCGATAGCCACAGTACACCCCCTGCACGCACGCCACTCTAACGACTCGGTGTTCGCACTCTGGGCTGAGGACCCCGGGCATCCTGAGGGTGACCAGGACCTGGCCTGGCGAGTCGGCCCGACTCCCCGAGCCGAGGTCGTTCCCCTGCTCGACGCGTTACATGTACCATGGGCGGATTTACCTAAGGGAGGGGCCGATCGGCTGCGCGAGTTACTGCGGGAGTATGCCGACGTATTCAGTGAACACGACTCGGACGTGGGTCGGACCGATCTTGTTAAGCACCAAATTGACACCGGTGCAGCCCGACCCATCAAACTCCCTGCGTACCGAGTGGGCGCACCCGAACGCGCCCAAATCAAAGAGGCAGTTGGGGACATGCTTCGCGATAACATAATTCAGCCCTCGGCGAGCCCCTGGTCAGCCCCGGTGGTACTAGTAACGAAAAAGGATGGGTCAACACGGTTCTGCGTCGATTACCGTAAACTAAATGCAGTCACGCTCGGCGATGCCTTCCCTATACCCCGCATCGACGACACCTTCGACAGCCTCGCCGGAGCGCGATATTTTTCCACCCTCGATCTCGCGTCCGGGTACTGGCAGGTGGAGATGGCGGAGGAGGATCGGCCGAAAACCGCATTCACCACCCCGATGGGGCTATTCGAGTTTCGAGTACTCCCGTTCGGACTCACCAATGCGCCTGCGACGTTCCAGCGGCTGATGGAGTTGGTGATGCGGGGCTTGCAATGGGAACAGTGCCTGATTTACTTGGACGATGTGATAGTGTTCAGTAGATCTTTGTCTGAGCATTGGTCCAGGCTTCGAGAGGTGTTCCAGCGACTGCGAGCGGCTCATCTCAAGCTCAAGCCACGTAAGTGTTACATCGCACAACGCGAGGTGGGGTACCTCGGGCATCGCGTCAGCGAGGCAGGCGTGCACACCGATCCGGAGAAGGTACGCGCCGTAGTGGAGTGGCCACGGCCAAGGAATCTGACGGAGATCAGATCATTTTTGGGGCTTGCCACCTATTATCGTCGATTTGTAAAGGGATTCAGCGAGATTGCACGCCCCCTCACCCAACTCACTTCCCCTAAGCACCCCTATCAGTGGACGGGGGCCTGCCAGACGGCCTTCACCACTCTCAAAGACCACCTCACCCACGCCCCCACCCTCGCTTTCCCCGATTTTACCACCGATTTTATTTTGGACACCGACGCCTGCAGCAGCGGGCTGGGCGCGGTGTTGTCACAGGTACAGGATGGGACGGAACGAGTCATCGCGTACGCCAGCCGGACCTTGAGTGGGGCCGAGCTGAACTATTGCGTGACCCGCCAAGAGTTGTACGCCGTGATTTTCGCATGTAAGCAGTTCCGGCCGTATTTGTACGGCAGGAGATGTCGCGTACGCACTGACCATTATGCTCTTCAGTTCCTTCTTACATTCAAGGAGCCGCGGGGGCAGATGGCCCGTTGGTTGGCGCAGTTGCAGGAGTACAACCTGCAAATCGAGTATCGGGCTGGCCGGACGCATGCAAACGCGGACGCCTTGTCGAGGCGGCCCACGGTGTACGCCGAGACAAGGGCGGAGGAGGCCTGCCCCTGTTTCACGGGGGGACGCTGCCGGCAGGCAACGGACCCCCGAGAGGCCGCGGCCACTGACCCCCCCCCAGCGAGAGAGAGTGCAGTGTGCGCCACAGAGACCCTCACAGGTGGCACCGAGGATCCCGTCGACCGCCCGGCAAGCGCGGGACCCGCGGCTCGGGACCCGATCGGACGGATCCAGGAGGACGTCGGCTGCGCCTTCCCGGGCCTGAACGACGAGCAGCTGAGACAGACCCAGCAGCGAGATCCGGATCTGGCGGCCGTGGAGGCGGCACTGCGGGAGGAAAAGAGCGCCCTACCAGGACCCTGGAGCGGTTTGTATGCCCGGTTGTGTGTGCAGAACGGAGTGGTACGGGAGTTAACCGAGGCCGGCCAGCCAGGGTGCATCTGTGTTCCTGCCCAGGTGCGACCCCAGCTGCTACGGCTGGTGCATGACCACCCACTCGGGGGCCACGATGGGGAACGACGCACTCGAGAGACCCTGCGTCGCCAGTATCTCTGGCCCAAATTGGCACAAGACGTGGCGGCCTGGGTACAGGGCTGCCGCGCCTGTCAGCAGTGCGGGCCGAAACTGGCACGATACCAGGTACCCCTAAGGCCGTTCCGCGTCAGCCGCACGAATCAGCTGGTCGGGATCGATCTACAGGGGCCATTCCCACGATCCCATCGAGGCAACCGGTATATTCTAGTCGCAGTAGAGTATTTCACCCGCTACCCCGTGGCAGTGGCCATCCCTGATAAAACGGCCTTGGTGGTGGCCCGGGCATTCGTAGAACATTACGTACTCAAGCACGGGATCCCGGAACGAGTCCTCACCGACCAGGGTAGCGAGTTCGAGGCCGAGCTGTTCCAGGCACTGTGCCGAGAATTCGGAATCCAGAAGGACCGAACCACAGCGTATCACCCCCAAGCGAACGGTATGGTAAAGCGCATGAATCAGACCCTAGCGGGGAAACTCAAACGTATGGCGGCCGCAAATCAACGGGATTGGGACGAACACCTCCCCTACGCCCTTTTCGCCTACGCCACCACCGTACACACGTCGACGGGACAAACCCCGTTTTTAATGATGTTCGGCCGTGAGTCTCGTTTACCCGCAGATCTGCTATTCGGCGTCCCTTCCCCCCAGCCGGAGGAGGGAAGCCGCCCCGTGGAACACCTGTTGGAGACCCTGCGAGAAGCCCGAGGCCGAGCATACCCGCAAGGGGAAGCCGCGCATCGGCGGCAGGAACAGGGCACCCGACCCCGCATGGAACCCCCCTTATTCCTGACAGGCGCTAAGGTGTGGCTACACACCCCTCGCGTCGGGGCCGGGCAGGTGGGGAAACTGACGACCTACTGGCGGGGACCCTGGACCGTGGTGCGGCAGATATCCCCCTGGACGGTACTAATTTACGGCGGGGAGAGGGGTCGAGAGACGGTGGTCAATGTCCGCCGCTTAAAACCATGGAAAGCGGCCCCGGCGAGAGAGGACTCCGTCACCCGAAAGCCACGAAATCCCGGAGTACCCGCACCCCTCGTGTTGGGGGGCCTCGCACACTACATGGGCCCCGCCTGGTCCCCGAGACGCCCCGATCCAGTCCGGAGACGGCGCGGACGACGGCCACTAAACCCTTCCGCTGCTGAGTTTGTGCCCCAGCCCACAGGTGCCGGGGGACGGGGAGAGCCGCTGGAGTGGAGGAGGAGACCGCCGCAGGAGCTACAGAGGACGGAACCACCCGCCCCGAGGCCAGCCACCAGGTCCGGACGGATCCCCCGGACCCCGCAACGTTTCCTCGTGGGCGCGGCCCAAGCGAGGTGCTCCAGTCAACCCGGGACGGGGACTGGCACCTCGGGGGGCTATGTGATGCCGCCGCTACGAAGCCGTTCGGCAGGCACCAAATCCCCGACCTCGCCACCACCAAGCAACGGAGCCGACCCCGCGTCCCCCTCACCTCACCTCACATGAACACACCCGCACTCATTTCCCCCCCCCCCCCATAGAGCTCCGAGGGGAGGTCGCCTGGCCGACCGGTTTTTATCCGAGAGACCCTTATCGGGATTAATTCTCACGGTTTCCGGCGATCAGGGGATTGGATGACCTCCCCCGTGCTACGTGGCACCGCGGCGCTGCGGCCGGCCTTAATATGGTGTGGTCGCGGCGTGGGGCATTCGGCCACCGCGGTTGAAGCGCATCTCCCCCCACACACACTCCCACGGGTCGACGGGGCGAGCAGGGGAGGCACGGGACAGCATGAATAGGGGGGTCACAGGGGCTGTTGCGCATAGTCATGGAGGGTTGGGATAATTGCGCTTGAGCGCGCAGGCCCCATTGTTAGGGAGGGTAAGGGATTAAGTAGGATTTACGCCTTGCACGCAGCACACTGATTAGCATATCAACAGCGCCCAGAACCGCCGTGCGCGTGCCAGAGGATCGCGAGCCCATTGTTTAGCGCAGCATCCCCTTTGAGGTAGGGAGGATAAATAGAGGGGCGCAGAGGGAAAATAGCTCTCTTCTCTCCAGCGCCAGGCGACAGGACGCTCTCCAGTCCAGCGACCCGATCGTCCGTGAGACGCATCGAGGTGCGCTGCGAGCACGGGATCAACGAACTGCCGTGGGCATCCAGCAGGAAGTAAGTAGGTGAATTAGAATCATAGCAGATAAATCGGGAATAGGTATAAAGGTATCAGCGTAGGCCAGCCTCGTCGACTCACTGATTTAACATTAAATTACCAGGTATCAGATAATAAATCATTAATAGCGAAGCGTGGTCTCGCGTGATATTGTCGTGCAGTGTGAGCGTGTGGGTGCGCGTGTGTACACTGTGGTTCACCACGTGAGTGAGCTCTGCGTAGAGCGGCGCACGAGTGGGTGTCGCGTGTGTGCAGGTGTGTGCGCTCGTAGTGTGGGTGAAGGGGTCGGTGCGTCCGCAGGTCCCCGATCCGTCTGTCGCCGCCGGGACTCGCGCAGTGTGAGGGCAGCGCCGTTCGCCCCCGACCCCCGTTTTAATAGCGCGTGATCCGTGGAGAGACAACGCAGCGTCTGCAGGTGAACGAGGGCGTGCGGCGAGCTATGCCTCTCACACGAGCTCGCGGAGGGACGGACCAGGGAGGGGAGCCGTCGGGCGATGAGCCCAGCGACGGCAGCAGCTGCTCGCAGAGCAGCGAGGGGTCGGCGCACGGCGGAGCCCCTGCCATAGGCACGGAGCAGGGAGGGACTCCGGGGACCAGCGGCCCCAACACATTCTGGGAATTACAATGATATAGAAATGCACGTTACGGAAAACAAAATAAATTGAGAGGTGTCATTTCGACTGTTCATGAAAGTGGGCTTGGGCAGGACTCATCGCTAAAACGGATAATAGCAGATGGATGAGACTGGTGATGGAATGGCCGTCGAAAGAACACAGCCAAGATGACAAACACCGCAGCGCTTGAGCGATCGGATAAGCTCATGTGCATGGGCAGGATGAATTACGGCATTATCAAACTGGGAGTGGCAACGACATGGGGAGGCCTCCATCCAGCGGTGGGTTGACAATGGCTATTGAAGATTATGTTGATGGCCATAGATCTCGATGGCGTGTGCCATGTCTGGTGGTATGTGGCAGTTGGAAAAGGTGTTTTTTCCGAATTTTATTTTTTATCTTTCCACTCACATGGCATTTTAATCGGTGAGTTGTCACGTTTTTAATTACTGGCCCGTCACTGCGGCACACCGCCAGTGTTTGCTCGTGCGTCCTGTCAAAACATGCCAGCGGGATACAGCAGAGCTCTTGGGCAAACAACAACAAGCGGATGAAGAAAACATTGCCAAGGAGCAGCGGCTGCCTAATGAGTACGACGCACGCCTCTCAAAGAATGCGCAGAACCCGTTAAGCCAGGCAGCACATGGCGTGCCACGAGAACACCAAGTACAAGTCTTTACCTCCGCCCATGACTCACTGCCTCTCTCTCTACAAAATTAATATTCCCACTGTTTCTGTACAGCTTCTTGTCATTCTGTTGTATTTATCGGACACGATATTTCCAAATTTGCTGCATTGTTCACATCCCGTTCTGATTTTCAACATTCTCAGATCTTGTTGCACCCATGTGAGGTCTTTCTTCCTGGTCCTCATTCTTCTCTCATGTCTGGCCTGGACCATCATCTCCACATCCATGCCACAGTCCTTCATCTTCACCATTTCGAACGGCCTCTTTCTGATTTTCAGAATTCATTGAGAACATTTGTATTGTAAAATAAATTCTTAGTTTTAACCAGGGTGCTTTTCAATAAAACAAATATATAGTCCCAAACACAGACCAATGAACGTTTGCAGGTCAACGACCATTTTGATTGTTCAGAAAATGTAGTGGACTCTGGCAAGATGTGGCTCGAAGGGATGATAGCGGAGTCTCAGCCAAAGGAAAGGTACAAGCCGAGAGGACCACCACTGTCGAGATGGAGCGATGGGATCAGCTCATCTGCAGAAGCGTGCTGGATTGTGATAGTACGAGACTGGACGTCGGTGACTTCTGGAAGCCGTAATTCACATTGCTTATGAAAAAAAAACAATCAGTGGCAGTTAATGGAGCGATTATAATTGAGAGAACACACACTGTGGAGATGGAGCGATGAAATCAGATCATATGCAGGTGCCAGGTGTGTTGCATCATAGGAATCGTGAGCAATAGTACCTGCTTGGGGGGGCCTTCATCCAGTCGTGCATTAATCTTGGTCGAGGATGATGATAAGTTACGAATGTTTTCTGCTGTGTTTAAGATTCATGTGTTTTCTGCTTGCCCATGTCGTCTGTTGAAGCACCACCTGCCGCCGTAATAGTGGTGGCAGGTGTGTCGACAAAGTTGTCTTGGGGGCTGGAATTTGGCTGAAAAACGCAGGCTAATTCAGCAGGTACCTGAGCGGCAGCTGTAGCCTGCCAATCAAGCAAAAAAAGTTCACAAACCAGCTGCTGCCTTGATGCTTATCGCTGCTTATCACTCCATCATTGCACTTGTTGAGTCTGCACTGTGAACGGTGCCAAAACACGAATGACATTAGCCACGGCGATCTCTGTGTTTATGTCGGTGCAAGCTAATTATTGATGCAAACTTTTCAATGAGACCGAGGCAGTAAAAGATAATGCCTATCATCTGCTTTCGTGAGACATTTAATTCCGGTCACCAAATAAAGCTTCATGGCCACTTGGTGGTCACACTTGAAACACAGTCCATCACAACGCGCACAATACCACCACTCACGAAGTTGAGTCAATTCGACAGCGAAGCATTTCCATATAAAGTGCATTCGTCCGTGCACGTTCAAGCAGTAACTCAAGTTGCTGCTGCTCCCTATCAATATATTCCTGGCTATTTAAATAATTGACTAAGCCACACACCGGCCATCTGCCCCTGCTCTCCTTTTTCAGTCCTGGCACAGGTGAACAGTGCAATGACTTAAGCCCCCTTTAACACCCAATTGTAGCAACCTTTTGCAATAGCCTCTTAATACCGTCCTGTCACTCTCCGCCTCACTGCCTCAGATTTGAGCGTAGCGCTTGCTACGGGTGTCCAGTTTTGTGATGAATTTAATGCGTTCAGATTTGTTTTGTTTCACAAGTGCTCTCTTTTGGAAATGAGTTTTGTAAGAGTTCAGACAGTTCAATATAGCGTGATGAATATTGAATAATGTGCCATCGATGGACAAAAAAAAAACATACGTGGCTTCATATGTTGTGTAACTACTGTGGATAATAAGTGGGTGAAAATTATGTTTTAGTTTTTTCAATATTTTATTCTAGTTGTGTTATTTGCAAAATGTCATGAAGTGACGTATCCATTTGAAAGCTTTGCTCAGCAGCTTAACCACGTATATGTGAAAGGAGCTTTTGAAAGAAAATATAGAATTGCACCTAAAATATTTTCAAGTAAACCTTTCTTTATCCACACATTAGTATCACATTTACCCACCAGCCCTGGAGTCTAGCCAACATTTTAAACCGTAGAATGCATTTAATGAAGACCAAATATAATGTTTGTTGCATGACAGTCAAACTGATATTTTAATCCTCAGAGCTGAAATTTACCCAAATTCAGTGCAGAATGAAATTCAATGTCATGTGTTTCGCAGTCATTGGTGACCTGGCTGAGACCATCTACGAGCTTAATTTGAGAAGTCGTTTTAAAGACAGATAATTGAAACCTTGAGTCAAACCCAAGGATCTCTGAGCCGTGCCGGCTCAGTGCTCTAACCCCTGAGCCAATAATCCCACCACCTCCACCAAGCAAAGTTTAATACTAAAATACCTATGTCTTAAATGGTTGATGTACAAACAAGAACTGATGACGATATCATTCATGAGTGAAACTGTAGTTCAAAAAACTTTTAATAAAGAACAATTCCATCATGAGCTATTACCCTTTTTTACGTGAAATAATCCGTACCTATATATTTTTTTACACAGCTAGCAATGCAACGACTACAAAGAAAATGCAGTTACGAATGGCGAAGCCGTGGCAAGGACATTGAGATGCAGGAGCGAAGCTGAAATGTTTGTGCTGTGGCTTTCTTGATGTCGGCTGCGCTCGGCTGCGTGGTGCTGCTGAAGCCGGCCACGCGCTTTGCCCTTCACACCGCCCCCCTGCCCTGCTCGGTCTCCTCCACGCTTATCTCCGAGCCAAACAGCATCTCTACCAAAGCCACACACAACCAGCAGAAGCAGCAGGAGATCACGCGCACGCTAACTTAATCGTGCGTGGAACAGCTACAGAATACCCAAACAAACAACAGAGAATGTTTTGATAAGGTCATGCAGTTGCTGGCAGAGATGGAAAAATATTTATACGTTCAAATACAAATTCCTGAAATAAAGTCATGTAGATACAAACGACCAATTAAGCAATTATTGTGAGACTTGAAAACATATTACCGATTACTTTGAGGTGTCTAATTTAGCTACCAATTACTAATTACTAACGTGATGAAATTGCGTGTTTTAATTGTATACACTGCCCATCTCTGGAAATCACTTGCTGCACGTTCAGGCAAAGCCATTGTAAAATGTATCAATATTTGGCAGACATAACCTCTCACATCGATGTATTATTATTATTAAACTTGTTTCGCCAGGAAAACTTGAGCCGACATATTATTTTTCAGGATGGAACTTCCAAATTTTTTGCAGTAGCGGCAATAATTGCCATGTTTCCGAAATTAAGGAATTTGCGGTAGAATTGTAAAAATTTGGATCATGACGCTGGCATGCAAAATACTACTTTGTCTTCGAATAACATCACAGGATCTTAAATGTCCACTGTGAAGCAAATGGCGGCTATGTTATGGTGAATACTCCAACAGTATTAACCAGAGGGGCCTGCGGGTTAGAACCCCGAATGCCCTGCCGCTGGGCCACGTCACCGCCCCAATGTGAAGTTTATAAAATATTCATGAGCATCATCGTCATCGCAAGCCGTGATCAATCCCTGCTGGATGAAGACCTCCCCAGGCCGTCGCCATCTCAGATCATCATCAGAATATTTATTCATCCTGGAGAAACCCGATGAGCAACAAAGCTCTTTGTCAAAAATGTAGAGTAGGGGTGGGTAATACAAACACGATAGTAATGCAAGTACAAGCCGGGTAAACAAATAATCCAAAAACATACAAATGAAACGAAATCATCCCCATTCTACCAGGCAAAGCCCACTAAGGTATTAACTTTTTTTTCAGAAGCAACCTGGCCTCAAATTAGAGCTCAACAAAGTCGCTTATCATATATACATTTATAGCAGCAACATTATCTAAATAACTTAAATCAGTGTCTCATAGTCATGCCAGGTAACAAGCACCAATACAGTTGGGGAACAAATGAAGACATCCGTCTCGGTGCACATTCCACCTCTTTAAGGCTGCATCTCTTTGGATTTCATGTCTTGTGAAAACAAGATTGCAGCGGTTTGTGATAATGAGCTCGTATCACGTTTCCTTTACAAGGAACGCTTTAAAATTGGCGGTTCCAGGCGGAAGTGCCCTGCAGCTAATCACAATTGACACTCCGCTGTCTTAATAAAGCTTGCATTGTGCCATGTGCAGGTGGAAGCATTGTTAATGAAACCACCGCTATGCGGCTGACACTGATTAATTTATAACTGCTGTGGCAAACCGCTTTCACAAGATGTTACGTGTACACGTTCAGCCATTTTTGGCTGGACGGGGGGGTTATTTTGGCCATTCTCCACCATGCCGAGTCAGTGAGGGATTGTGAAGGCGGGGAGCATAGATACGGGAGCAAATAAGTTCATAACGATACATTTTTCTGCACTGCTTCCTGCTGACCGACCACGTAGCACCACCTCGCAGCTGCCTATGACAACCTGGGGTGTATGATGGTCACCACAGCTAACATCAATCGCAGTCCTTCTCCAACCCACACTGACCGGCATTGTGAAAGAGTGGGTCAAACCCCTCCTCTACCCCCACCTTGTCCAAAATTCACGGGCATTGGATAGACAAAGAGCTTCAAGTAATGAAATCATTAAATCCTTTATATTAAGTTCGTTATGCTTGCTTAGGACCGTGCAAATCTTTCGGTCGTTTTTTAACCCACTTCCCGTGATCCAATCGAGCTGACATTTTCCACACAGACTCGTTGTGCGAGACAATTAATGTTCGTGAAAAAAAATTCCTAAATTTTACACTTTTTAGGACAAAAATATTATATTTTATTACCAATTGCTTAATGGTGCAATGCAATCATCTGACCCATAGGTGGCAGCCATCTCAAGCCAGAGGACGAGAGGACTCTAGCCGCCACGCATATAAAGGATTTATAGTGAAAAACTTTGTTTTTACGGGTTAAACTTATTTTTAACCTTCCGTCGTTTCCGTGGAGGGGCTGACAGAGATGGTGAACCACGCCAGCAGCACGAGAATGGCCGTCACCAGGATGAGTGACCGCCACGACTCCAGGTGGGTTCTCTCACTCTCCTCGTCCCTTGGCGAGCATCGATGCAGGAGGGATGGGGAAGGATTCCAGAATTGGTGGATTTAGGGCAACAAGCTGAAACTCGGCGATACAATGCCATACCAAACCATATTCGCCATGCAAGATGTTTCGGAATCAGAATATGCATGTATAGTGGAGTATTCCGATGAGCTATAAAGCTTTTTTTTTTTTACAGATGTCCAGTAGTTTCACATGTCTAGTAGACGTTTGGCTAACGCAGCGAGTGTCAAGGCCATCGTCTTAAATTCGGCATTCAACTGGATATGCAATCCAGCAGACATTGTGTGTAACATTTAATTACTTTATATATTTTTTCCTTTATAGAAAACAATTACAAGCAGGGGTCTGTGGAGGCCATAGGGTGACCCGAGTTTAGTGGGATGGTATGTGCTGGTAGGTATACCGATAAGAACAGACGGTATGATTTTCCGACAACAGAAAACAAATATCACATGATTGCACATTACCTAACAGCACGTTCCAAACTGATGTGTGTTTGCCATGATATCAACGATGTTTAATATATGTATTGTAATGTAATGTTACATTGCATCGTTCATTGCAAATTGCATCTCACAATGCTGTCAAATGTCTAAAGCGCCACAGGTTTTGCACAAAGGCGCAGGGAATCACAGACAAGCGGCAAGGTAGCCAGAACTACCACCAACAATTGCCGAAGCTCTTTAGTCCTGTATTGAGACGATTTACCAACTCCATTAATGAGAGTTCGTAAGTGTGGGAAGAAACCAGAGTGCCCGGAGAAAAACGGCACGCGTGCGAGAAGGGTAACACTCAATCCCCCATGCAGATGGAAATGAATCCACTTGTTGTACTGCAATCATACCCTGGCAAGCCAAGGCGATGGTGACCTCGGCAGCCTTGGGTAGGGGGTTTCAATAATTAGTGACATCCACCAACCCTCGCCTGCACAGTGCCGAATTACAGGTGCATACACCACCAGCACCTGGCATTATAATACCATTGTGGTGTAAAATTTACTGTATTTTTAATGCACTAGAATACATGAAGTAGTATATAATGTCTTTAATATGGAAGGATGCTGTGGTGTAATGGTTAGAATACTGGACAGTTGAAACAATGGTCACGTTTCTTAAATACCCTCCACCGCTCTCCACCCAGCAGGATATGAATGGGCACACCACGATTGAACGGCAGGTCACGTGCTGGAGGAGTAGAGCATGGGCACTGCCACTTCTTCAAGAGACGTCCGGCCGACGTGGAACAGAAAGCCAAAATACCATCTCGAGGGGCTATCTCTAGAACTCCCTCTCGTGTAGGGCCATCTGCATGCGGAAGCGTGAGCAAGTAAGTGCAGTATTCCACAAGTAGTGACTAATCCCATATCTGCATTTCCAATAAATATGCTAAATTCCTCTTAATATGCAAATTCATTTGTCAAGGCGCCCCTTGCCCCTCCAACCCAGCTTAAATATACGCTGCCAAGCCTGGTGGTGTTCATTCAGACGCTCTCTTTCCGACAGACCTGTTCTTCACCTGAGGATGGCTGCTTGCGTTGTGGCCGAAACGTCGTGAGAATTATTTTATTATGTTTTATTTGTATTATTTTATTATTTCCCTTCTACGTGACTTTACCGAAAGAACCAAGAAGAAGTAGAATATTTTTCAGCGCATTTTTTGTGCACCAATATCAGGCTACTTTGAACTCTGGGGGGTGGGGGGCGGGGCACGACGCACCAGAGAAACAGCGGCAAGTTCTCCGTGGTGCCGAGCGCCGTGTCTGCCGGAGGCTGGTACATACAGATGCGGTCATTTGTCATCGCCTGGCTCAGCATCATCAGCAGGGACAGGCAGTAAACTGAAAACACAGGTCCACAGCGCACGGCACAGATCACACGGTGGGCTAGGAAATCCTGCACAGAATGACCAGCGATCATCGTCACTGCCATTAAATAAAATACCATGTTGGTCATGGGGGTATTTTTTTTTACCTTTTTCGGATATCACTTGCCGGGAATCAAACTCGGGTCACTGGATTCATAGCGAGGTGTGCTACAACTGCAACACCTGCTCCACCATTATTATGTAACGAAATGAAACAATTAATGTACAGCCTTTTGGAGCTGTCAGTACCGGATGGCCACGCACCAGTGTTTAGTGTCTGCGAACATTGGCTGCTACGTTGTGCGTGAATGTGCACTAAAATTGCTCTTAACAAGAACGTTACCTATACAGAGCCAAGCAGACGTGTCCATCGTGAACATTCACGGAAGAACTTCTGTGGCCGGGCAAACTCCGCTCTGCCGTCACACACAATGTCCACCAACAATGATTCTCTACTCAATTTCAGAGTTAATCCGCAGATTGAAGACGTCTGTAATGAAATTGGATCTCACCGCAGTGCTCTCTCGCCTGCGCTTAAGCTGTCCTGGTTGATGGGGCATACGGGTTTAGGTATGAGCCTATAGTGAACATAAAGAGACGCAAACGCCTGCTTCCAAATGTGATATCCAATCCCAACCTCTACAAGTTAACATAGTCCTCAAGCAATGTTGGTATTACTAAGACGACCAAATAACGGTAGGATGATTTTACTGTAAAAATACATTCCAAAGATCATCCTTGTAGCCTTAACAGACTTTGGGGCAAGTCCTGTTATCGAGCAGCACCTATGAAGGCCGACACGGCCAAGGAGGGGGTGGGTGGCAGCACTACGCCCAGCCGACTTTTTCTCCCGAGTTGCTCTGTTTACATACAGCAGCGGGTACTCATTTGAGGCTGAGTTGACCTAGTGGAGGCCCACGACCAGTTCAGATGATCATCATTGGTGTTGGCTGTGAGCGGGAATCGAACTCGAGCAGCCGGGTTCGGAGCGCACCGCGCTAACGCAGCAATGAATGCCTCTTGTGACGAGCGCTATCGACGATGCCTGGCTTCGTTGCTATTTAAATCATGCTGTCGCCGTGCTGAGTTACCTGTCCAGGGCAGACACCATGCAGATGGCAAGCAGCATGTAGTAGAGGGCCTGCGCTGGGTATGCCAGCGGCTGGTAGAAGCGCAGGATGAACGGGAAGGGCTCCCACGAGAGCGTGCTCACCAGCACCGTGTTCCAGAGGGCGAACCCCGCCAGGAATCCGTGCGAAAACGTCGCCAGACCCCTGCAAGCGCACGCACCATCGAGACGGTGCACGGAAATGTAGCGCGGCAGTTTGTGCTCCTGTTAGCGAAGTAAAAATATAAGTTAAATGGGTTCGGGCAGGACACGGAGGAGTGACACAGTGGTCGAGACTGATGGCAAAGTGGCAGCCAAAGAGGTGAATGCGGCCGAGAGGATGTGCATTGTGTCGTTTGAGCGATGCAATTCTGTGCAGGTAGTTAATCAATTGCTATGTTGTAGGATAGTGAGAGATGGTGACCGCTTGAGGAGGCCTTCATCCAACGGTGGATAGATCATGTCCAGTGATGATTAGAGTGTACCTGAAGCCTCTGTCTGCTCCGAAGGCTAAAGAGGCGGTGTTGCTGTAAAATCGGATGTCGGGCATTTCGTCCATCAACGGGCCGTTCACCTGCGTTGACTTGTCTGTGGGTCCACTCTCCTCTGTGCCACAGAGAGGGACACAGGGGTTCACAACAAATGAAAGCCAGGTTGGCGATGATCGTCGTGTGAGATGAATGAAACAAACAAAAACAACATCAATTTAAAACATGTATCTCAAGACACTTTTAGAAAAATGAAAGCAACTACATTCGGGTTGAAGGTGGCTTTGGGGAGGGCAGGGAGTCGTGGGAGAGAGGAGAAGAGGGCACCACTGCGGCACAGCCCGGAATGAAGCAACCGGACCCAGCACCCACAATAGGCCTTACGGCAGCTGGGGCAGCGAGGGCAACACTAAGTGCCAGAGCATCCACAGGGGGTCGGGGGCATTCACCAGCTACATTAAATTTGCATGAAATCGCAGGTGATGGAAGGATGAAATGTGCATAACATTGCATGTCATTCCTGGAAGGGACAGCATGCACAATGCTCCTCCAAGGGAGGGGAACACACTGATGTAAATAATAATCATTGTTAGCGCTCTCTCAATCCACTGCTGGATGAATACCACCCCACTCCATTGTCGGTCATGGGGATCGTTCACCATATTTCATTACACTGGTTCGTGCAAGGTGATGAGATTGGGGAAAGGCGGAGTACAGTAAGTACCCAATTCAGATATTAGTCGCTGCTGATCATAGCCATGGCCGGGAATCGAACTCAAGTGACCCAGTTCACAGTGCAGTCTGCTAGCCACTGTGCCACTGCTCCACACTGAATATATATCAGCATATATATTCAGTTCAATAGTGTATGGGGTGCCACGGTGGCGAGATGTTAACTACCTAGTCTGATATAAAGTAGGTTGTTGGTTCGATCCCTAACCCTGACCCCTGTATATTTGGATTTTTGCATGTCGCGTGAATTTTTCTCCGGGTCCTCCAGTTTTTCTCTCCACATTTAGAAACATTAACTAAAGAATACTTGGCTGCTAGAAATGTCCACTTGATAAGCCACTTTATTGAGCTATTATTTGTGGTAATTTTGCTTTTAAAAAATAGCTACATAGTTCAGTGGGCCTTATCTGGTGAAAAAAAACACATTTTATGTCTTTATTTGGTGGATTATTTAATACTCTTTAATCAAGTATGATATCACTAGCGTTCCTTCATGAGGACCTGGGAAAATAAAGCACGCTCAACAAACATGTCACGGTGAGACATTTCTATTTTTTTTATAATTGCTTTTTCTGGTCTTCGGTGATTTTCTCAGTGAACTATTCACCTACTCGTGCGCACAACGGCGATATCGTTGTTATTTCAGATTACATGGCGGGGGGAGGGGGTGTAACGGTCACTTTTATCACCAAATAGAGGGGCAGGAAAACCTCCACACATAATATGACACTGCAGGCAAAGCTCACGTCCTGGGCTGAGGTTAAATGTGTACTCCTCGGCCACTGTCCACTTTAGAAACTTAACGAGTTGCCATAAGTTTGGCTACCCCACCCAACCCACCACTGTGTGGTAATGACTCTGTCGCCTTAGTAATCACCCAGAAACATAGGCACATCATCCAGGATTACATTAAGGCACATGGAGGGACTATGTCTAAGGAACATTATTCAATTACACTTCAAATTTATGGACTTTTAGAACATGTTATGAGGCTCTGGATACTTTATAGAGTGTTATTAAAATGCTTGCTTTGTGTTTTACTGATTACAATTTTAAATACAAGTGGTAATGTATAACGTAGCACATTATACAAAATATTACATTTTGAAATGTAGAGTATATCATTAAGTCCTTTGAATTCATAATCTTTAGTGTGTATTTTTGTTTTCATTGGCTCGTGTCTTCTCATCTCCACTCGTAATTAAGTTGCAGCATTTAGAGATACATTTGTATGTTGATGCTATTTGACATGCGTGTATGTATGTGTGCAAAGACAAATATCCCCAAATATAGCCGGAACACACTGGTGGGGCAAATGCTGTTAGCGAGCACCTATGAAGGCTGGCATAGCACATGAGGGGGTGGGTGGTCAGCACCATGCCCGGTCAGCACACCACATCCAGTATACCTCTCTATGGCTGTCACTATCAATCACGTGCCAATTCCCGGCATATTCCATTTTACCAGTGACCCGGAACATTTTCGGTGAGAAATGAAGCCCTGTTCATCACCACGTGGCCACGCTCCTGCACGTGCTCGTTGAACAGCCGAAAACGACCTGAACGGAAGCTCCCCGAGCACGCGGAGCGAAACGTCAGGACACCGTGCTGAGCACGTCGGAGTGTGGCCGCCGGAGGAGTGTCGCGCACACCGTTGGCGCTCATGAGGATCGGCACCGTGCCACGCCGCCCGCGCGCCCCTCTCCTCTCCCTCCTCTCGTCCTTGCCGCGGCGCTCCGTGGCGTGCAACGCTGTGGGCAGCACGCTGCCCTTGCTGCCCGCCGGCGGCTGCGGGGAGTGGCACTCGGCCAAACCCCCGTCCTCGTCGTCCTCCTCGGCCTCATCCTTCACCCACCACCGTGGTGGGGCTTGTCTTGCTCTGGGACGTTTTCCTGTGCCACCCGCACGCACGCACGCGCGCAACTCAAATTCGTTACGCGTTTGCACACTCGGGAGAGGGCGATGCCGTGGAGGGTTGCGAAAGGATGTCACGCGCCGTAAAGGGCACATTGACTTGATTTACAACAAAAAAACAAACGCTCTATCTATCGCTTTGCGTGAGAAAATATTGCTGAGTTTGTCTGTTGGAGTCCTGGGTATTTTCAGCCTGTACGCGCACATTGGCTTGATTTACAACAAAAAACAAACGCTCTATCTATCTCTTTGCATGATAAAATATTGCTGAGTTTGTCTGTTGGAGTCCTGGTTATTTTCAGCCTGTACGCTGATGTGGGAATCGTATTGTATGCTTTGATGGTGAACTGATACTAACTCGATCTTGATTTGAAGCTTTCGTGACTGCAGGAATCCATACCCTTTGGTTCTTTCGGGTAAAATCACGTAGGTATAAAATAAAATAAATCACGACGTTTTGATCGCAACACAAGCGGTTGTCTCGATTTAAAGCTTTCGTGACTGCAGGGATTTATCTTCTTGGTTCTTTCGGTAAAGTCACGTAGAAGGGAAGTAATAAAATAATAAAAAAATAAAACATAATAAAATAGAACCAAGAAGAAGCGGTCGTCCTCAGGCAGGAAAAAATATAAAAAATATAATCCAGCAGTGGAACTGCTGGAAACGTCGTGATTTATTTTATACCTACGTGACTTTACCGAAATAACCAAATAGTATTTGATACCAACTCTCTGTGTACAATGCATTAATCAGCAGCAGCTGTGATAAATCCACTGCTGGATGAAGGCATCTCCAAAACTGTCGAGATACATTACAGTCCTGCAATTATCCATCGAGTCTCTGCACACAAGCTGATTGCATGACTTCAATTCCATGGTCGACGTCCCCTCAGCGATGTTTAATCTTTGGCTGCCACTGGCCCATTAATTCTAGATTTGAAGTTTTCGTGACTGCAAGGATTCATACTCTTTGTTTTTTTCGGTAAAGTCACGTAGGTAGAAAATTAATAAAAACATTATCACGACGTTTCGGGCGCAACACAAGCGTCAATCTTCAGATGGGAACAACTTCGCGAAGTTGTTCCCACCTGAAGAAGGATGTTGTGTTGCGCCCGAAACGTCGTGATTTAATTTATTTAAATGTTTTACCTATACGTGACTTTACCGAAAAAACCAAAGAGTATACTTGCCATACTCTTAGTTCTTTCGGTAAAGTGACGTAGGTAAAAAATTAAATTAAAATTAATGAAAATAAAAGAATAATGAATTTTATTTTATTATTTTTATTAATAAAAAAATAAAATTAATAAAAAAATAATAATAATGATTTTTATTACTTTATTTTTATTAATTTGAATTTCATTTTTTACTTACGTGACTTTACCGAAAGAACTAAGAGTATGAATCCTTGCAGTCACGAAAGCTTCAAATCTAGAAGTATACTTGCCCCTTACTCTCGGCCACTGTGGCCATTCACCATTCCTTCTCGCTATGCACAAGGCGTTATATATGAATCACCTTTTGCAAATGATAACGTTGTGGGGAGACTAAGCACGTGAATATGGTCATGTTGTCTGAGTAAAGCTTGACGCGACATACATGGTTCTCTTCTTCTGCTTCTTGCGTGTGGTCTCCGACGCAGGCACGGGCTGGGGATCTGCAATGTGAAGTCACCCATGAGCTCACCGGTGCACATGTGCGCAGGTGTTTACAACGGCCACTTGATATATTAAATTTGACTGGCAAGTTGGCCGGGAATAACTCAATATTAACAACAATTTAAATATTCTTGGTTCTTTCGGTAAAGTCACGTAGAAACGTCGTGAGAATTTTGCAGTCGACTGCAGTCGAAACGTCGTGAGAATTTTATTGTTTATCTTTTATTATTATTTCCCTTCTACGTGACTTTACCGAAAAAACCAAGAATATGAATCCCTGCAGTCACGAAAGCTTTAAATCAAAACAGTTTAAATTATCTGGGCGTGAGGAATACTCGACAGAGAAATCAGTAACAGGATGCAGAAACATATACAATTGTTTCAGGGGCTGGAGGGGAATAGGTGGCAATGAAGTGCAAAAGGTAGAGATATTCGAAAAAAGGAGAGACGCAGCACATTGCCCAATCGTGCAGCAGCAGGATACACATCACCCATCATAACGAGATAAACACATTCCTCATCTAGCTAGAGTATAAGAACATGTCATACGGTATTTCAGTTCCCTGCTTATGCAGAAATACCCCGGTTTGCATTGGGGATGCGTTTCTCAAAGGTGCGGCGACGAATATCGAAGCGACGTAAATCAAAGCAATTTACAGGGTTGATGGAGGCGACGACTGAGAGGTGACGGACACGACCAAGGACGGACGGATGCTGTCAGCGACGTAAGTGTGGGGTTTGAGACGACGCAAATCAGGCCGTGGTTATTAATAACGTGACGAGGTATTTCGCGAGCATGGAGGAGGGGGGGGCGGAGATGTGTAAGCCGGGGTATTACTACGTGAATACATCCAAGATTCACATTCATTTTGGCATATCGTACCTCCATTTTGGGTGCGAGCTCGCTTGGCTTTTTTGGCTTTGACCAGCCCTGGGAGCTCAGCCCCCGCTCGCTCTGCACTCTCCACCTGGCTCCACTCGGGTGGCACCGACAACCCTCATCCGGAGAAAAAAACAACAACCAACAACAGACTTACGCAGCGTCCCGGCTACACACACTCACTGGGGATGACAGCTGTCCTAGGTTCTCCCAGAATTGCTCCCCCCCTTTTTGGTATCTAGCTCTTTTGGAAATATGTTCATCTTTCCCAAGAAATTAAAAGTAGTGTTTTTTTTGTAGGTTGTGTAATTACAATAATATGCCACTCAAGACAATGCAGTTATATGTACTGCTGTATTCCAGTATTGTGAAATATTCTTACCCATTTATAGTGCCGGTATTTTGTACCTCAGATGTCAATGTCAACCGTAACACCAGCACAACATAAAAAATAAGTAGTGTCTACAGGTACGGGCATACATTGGCACTTAATGTGTGCTTACAAAATCATCAAAACCATGCCTTTAGATTTTCCTTCGATGTATACCTATGTTTAACACACAACCCCAGTTGTTTTCTAAATCACGCAGTGGTTTCGTTCAACACGTGTAGTAGTTTTTGAGCCTGTTACTTTTTTATTTTTATAACGGCTCCAAGTCTGTGCCTGTTAGATCCTTGCTTTAACAAACTCTGGCCTATAATGTTCACCCATCTGCACACACACACACACTGTGTGGTTATAGTCTCACCAGAGCCATTGACAAGTTTCCTCTTCTTCTGCTTTGGCTTTGCCTGTGAGCCCTGGTCCATGTCACCTAGGAGAAGGGTAAAGAGATGAAAGCAACGGCAGTCAGTGTGATTACAGAAGTGGCTCATGAATTAGGTGGCGATTATATTTCTACGTCTGAAAGATTAGCAGAACAATGTTTTAAAAATGTTTCTGTAGTAATTTGATATACTGTCGTTAAATACGAGTTGTAATATCCTAAAATGTAAACATTAAGTGTATGTACCATTGGTGTTGTCTGCTTGGCTGAAAAAATAGAGACAATGCATTAGCATGAATATGTTATTTATACTGTTAATCTCTGATGAATACAGACTTTGGTATAGATGTGTAATTTCCCAAATAGCCTCATATGTAGTGCAATTATTCTAAGGCACGCACATGCTGATTAGATGTAGTATACATTGTAAACGTTAAACACGAAGGTATGTTTGTTATACTATATTAGTTAAACGATGTTCATGACTCACCAAGGAACCTGTTCAGATATTTGCTGTAAATCACAAAATGGCCACACGTCATTCACGTAAACAAACAGCACGCTATGCAATACATTAGAAACGGGTATGAATATCACACCACATTTTGACCTATCAGTTATATGACTGATTTAAGAGGTGATATAAAATTGTATAAGTAATCTATCCAAGATAAATCGCACCTCGGTCTGGCTGGTCATTCTTCAAGCAGTGACGTGACAGCATAATGAAGCGATGAACGCAGCTCTGCCTGACTTGAAGTTATCCCTGATCCTCCCTCGCTAAACCTCCACATAATCCCACTCAATCCTGGGTCAGCACTGCACAGTTGTATGTCATTATTAGATTGACCAATCACCATTGTTAAGGTATGAACATATTATACATGTGAACATTGTATAGCCTCATAGCGTCAAAGGGCGTTAGAGGGTACCGAGACCCCCAGCTGAAGGTTCAAGCCCCATTTCAGCGTTGAATGTTTGATATGCACCCCTTTATCCCCTTTTACAAAGTCCCACTACAGTGCGGGGTGTAATTACAACACGGTATTCAGCATTGGAAATTTGATTAAACAAAACACCCCAAAAATACGTGGCATTTTTCAAAAGTAACATCCCATCATCATCATGAGCCACGGTCAATCCACCGTTGGATGAAGGCCTCGCCAAGTCACCGCCATCTCTCACTCTCCTGCAATGCTTTATATATTAACCATAAAACCGATGATGCACTATTTTAAATTGTAACAATGCAGGTCTGGCTTTTACATGTCTTAGATTGACAAATATATTTCTGTCTCCATTTATTTGCATTTTAAAACGGGTGTAGAGTGGTGACTGGACAGCTGTAAAATACACGTGTTGTTACATCCCTGATGCTCGTGGCAATGTCATTTCATTGTCCAGGTATGTCTCACTGAGGCCCACGGTCCTGCTGCACTGGGATGTTGTGCCATTCTCTTATTAACGGATATTTGTATGCAGCAAGAAATATAATTACACAAATAAATTAGGATAACACGCAAAAGGTCCACGCAGATGGGTTCACAAATCCACTTGTGGTGTATTGCCATCAGGTTACATTTCTAGTGCATGCAGAGGGTAATATGGCAGGTATTTGAATTATCATTGCATTCTCATTGGATGTGTACGATTGTGTTTCTCACGGTTGTGAGACTTGTTTTTGTAAAAAATGCTTTATTTATGTATCATCTTATCTATTGTGTTTGCATAAACAATTGACGTGACATATCCAAAAGCTCAAACCAGCAGACAGACTACTCACGCTGGGTTTTATTGACTGCACTGTATTACCAAAGCAATTGCCAGAGACAAAACATGATGTAATAGCGCCCTCTGTTGAGCCATCACCGACATAACGGTATAGACTTATAGAGCATACTTGGGTGGTGGTTACATTGGTTTCAAACTCAACGTGTGTGCACTATGTAAAAAAGTATTCAATATTGTTGAAGACGTGTATTGTGGTGCTTTATGCCTTAGGTCACAATCAAAGGCATTTGAGCAAACTGACAGATAGTGATTCACAAATGGACAACTGTAGACCGGTTTCGTTTTTATTAAGACTTATCAGTGCAGTAAAATCATTGTGAGTGTAGTACAGCTTGATACTAACTCGATGTTTAACAATTCAAAAATTGTAAATGTTGTGGAATTCACTCTTCAACACACCGGTGGGCTAAAGTAGTGAACTATTTGTCTTTTGTCAACGTGACACTTTTTTGCTGATTGGCCGTGTCGGGTGGTGGAGGGTTACGACACATTTATAAATAACGCGATCTAACCCAAAAAACTTTATTATGAATTCAATCCTTTCACTATTCATTTCCACGATTCTTTGTAATCATGATTAAATTCACGAATCTATTGCTACTGCTGTAAACGTATCATCGATAGTGGCTGTAAGGATTTCACGAACCGATGCAAAATTAATGCAATTCAAATCTCAAAGCAGTTTGAGCGAAACGTCTTCATATTTTGGTGTTAAATTCAGTGCTAGTTTTTTTGTAAAGCCACTTGTGAACTTCATGGGTCACATCTCCATCAATGAACTCCTCCGGCAGGCCACCGCATGTCCAAGCAGCTTCTGTTTGACCGGACAGAGGGGGCTAAACGGGCACGACACGGGCTGAAGAAGACATGGAGCTGATGCGGTACGGGAGGTTGTGGAGCTGAGTGGACTTGCGGTGTCAAAATCGACATCTGCGGAGGAAATTCGTGAAGGACGCTGCTGCTGGGCAGTTAGAGGCAGTCGCCCTCCAGCAACAACGGAGGGCGGAGGAGCGACGCTCACAACAACGAGCGGAGCGCCGGGCGGGAAGCACTGGTGGTGCATTTACCAGTAATTTCAGTAAGTCAACCGATGGCACCTGGGTCTGTCCCCGTGACTTCCTGCCAGCGAGCCATCGACACTTCACGCAACTCTAGATTTGAAGCTTTCGTGACTGCAAGGATTCATATTCTTAGTTTTTTTTTTATCAAGAAACAGCTATCGTGCTGTGACGGTTCCACCTGAAGACGGAAGCTTGTGTTGCCTCCGAAACGTCGTGATTTTTATTTTATTTTTGTTTTACTTTAATTAATTGAAATTTTTTTACCTACGTGACTAAGAAAATACTTCACGTCACCTCAAAGTGCACATTGCCTGACACAAGCGCCACCTAGTGGCGAACGGCGGCGGCTGTTGTTGTTGGGTGGGTGTGTCTACGCGAGAGTGGGCGGGGCCCTACGCAGGAGTGGGCGGAGTCTGTGCAGGGATAGGCGGGGCGTGTGTGAGAGTGGGCGGGGCGTGTGTGAGAATGGGCGGGGCGTGTGTGAGAGTGGGCGGGGCGTGTGTGAGAGTGGGCGGGGCGTGTGTGAGAGTGGGCGGGGCGTGTGTGAGAGTGGGCGGGGGGTGTGTGAGAGTGGGCGGGGCGTGTGTGAGAGTGGGCGGGGCGTGTGTGAGAGTGGGCGGGGCGTGTGTGAGAGTGGGCGGGGCGTGTGTGAGAGTGGGCGGGGCGTGTGTGAGAGTGGGCGGGGCGTGTTTGAGAGTGGGCGGGGCGTGTTTGAGAGTGGGCGGGGCGTGTTTGAGAGTGGGCGGGGCGTGTTTGAGAGTGGGCCTGGTCACGGGGCTGATGGGCGTGGTCACGGGGCTGGTGGGCGTGGCTTCGTTCTTGGCGCGGTGGTAAACGAGGGCCACGTGTTCGCCTCGCCGGTGCAGCAAAGTCTCAAGCGCAT
The DNA here is from genome assembly GCF_015708825.2 of Lethenteron reissneri. NCBI lineage: Eukaryota > Metazoa > Chordata > Hyperoartia > Petromyzontiformes > Petromyzontidae > Lethenteron > Lethenteron reissneri. The sequence continues at coordinate 13,823,440 of NC_083798.1, read as the reverse complement.
GGAATGTAGCACACGGAGCTTCCGCGTTCGCAAATCAACGCCCTCCGCCACCTCCTCCTCCTGGCGTCACCCACGCCCGGCTGTCGCAACAGTCGCTTTACATGCCACCACCTCCATCATCATCATCAGCAGCCGCGGCCACGTTGACAGCGGCGGGAGGCGTCGAGGGCAGGCCATGGCAGCCACTTGGGCAGCCGGTGCCGTGTTGGGTATGGACCCCGCGAAGAAGGCAGCCGCCCTAGTCGTGGTGCTGCTGGTGTGCCTGCACGGAGCTCGGCGTGTGTCTCGCGGAGGTGGGTGAGCGAGCAGCCTGTCTCCCGGGCGCACAGACGACGCCGTACGCCGCTGTTGTGAATGAAGTTGTCATCCTGGGATCGATAGACTTGAGCCTCATCCCGCGGAGCAAGACGTCTTGCAGCCTCGCTGTGGCTTAGCGTGGAGCTCTCATCTATTGCCTTCATTTCTGCACATTTATTCAAATTTGGAATTCACAGTTCGTAACTTGCACGTTTGTATGAACGCAAATATCGCGTGCTCGTTTATTCCAGGTGTCCTCTTGTTAGAGATTTGTCTTAAGTGGGCTGTCAGTTTGTACTCGGTTGACACATTGAGTTCTGTTCACGTACACTGTACCCTACCACTGCTCTCCAGTAACCACACACATGTAAACACACGTGCTCTACTTGACATGTGCACCTCTACAGTACACTATACTCCATACTCTATATGGGGGGCACAGCCTTGTGAAGTATGGTTAAGGAACTTCCCTGGATCAAGGGAGAGCCCTTCACCCAGTAGTAGATTGATAAAGGTTCGTAAAAATGTATAACATTTAATATCACATTAATTATCATTAATTTGAGGTATACGTCCGAGACGGTCCCACCTAGTGCACATGCCGACATTATTGTTCTCATTATCTGACATGCAGATTATTTTCTATACCCCAAGGACAATGTTTTGTTGGTGAGTACGGTACTGTAAAACATAAATATGCCGAGCGTCTCTCACCTTTGCTGCCTGTTACCTTTGTAGGCACAAAGCCGTGTTGACGCAAAGGGTAAATCACAGGTTAACATTTGACAAAAAAACCATGTCAGCGTCTATTCATCATACCTGGTAATACCTGTTCTCTTCCTGGTCGAGTCCTCTGGCATGCTGCTTGGTTTTTTTCTTCCACTCCAGGGCATGCAGGGGCAGAAGGCGGTGAAGTCACTCCGAGTCGGGGCACGCTTTCTACGCACGGGCATTTAACAAGAGTACCCCCCTCCCCTCCGAACCCCCCTTGTCTGCGGTGATGTGCTTGCTGGGCGAATTTCTCCTGATCCTATTATCCGCAAAACCATTCCACGTATCTGCTGGTAAAACAAAACAAAAAAAGTTTGCGGATAATAGGAAGGACAGGAGTTTTGATGACGGGCGTTTGCTGCGGGACCATACAGCATCCACGGATAATAAGTCGTGGGGTTCCGGATAAAGAGGAGTTCCGGTGTGTTTGCCGAATTAATTTCTCAACTTTTCTTCTTCTTCCTGCTGCTGCTGCTTTACGAATGCCCAGGGAGCAGCAGCTGCGAGAGTCTGTTCAGCAGCGGACGTCACCTGAGCAACGGGATGTGGCAACCCGAGGGTTGCATGGTGCATCACTACACGCAGAGGTACACGGAGCAGCGTGTCCTTGTCACGCCGAGAAGTTGAGCCCGGACAGATCAATGTCGGTGTCGGTGCAATTTCCAAAATGTGTTTTGTGCATTTCGTTTCGTAAATAACTGTAACGTACGGTCCTTTGTCGATGCACGGCTGGAAGAAGGCATTCCCACATCATGTCGGTCATAGCGGGTTGCATGACCATACTTCACCATGCTGGTCAGTTGGTGGTGTTGGCCATAGCCAGGGATCAAACTCGGGTCTCCGCCTTCATAGCGCAATGCACTCAGCATTCGTCTTCCGATGTAATCAGTCAGCACACTAAATGGGTGTATTTGCAAAAAATTGTTAGGCTACATAAACAAATCCCAAAAATTGGCTGAAACGTTCACCGTTTAAATCCCTGAGACCGATAGATGTGTGTGTTTTCATGCCTGTGTCCACATTTGTGGGGAGCGGTAGTGTAGAAGTTAGTGCACTTCGCTGTGAATCCGGTGACCCGAATTATATACCTGCTCATGGCCAACACTAATGACGGATTATATGAACCGGTAATGGGCCTCCCCTGGGCTTGACTTGGCTTCATATGAGTACCTGGTGCGTCGAAGGCGACTTGAGCAGTGGTGCTGGCCACCCACCCGCACGTGTGCCGTCCTGCTCTTCGTGTGTGCTCGCTGACAGCGCTTGCTGTCTTTTATCTGCTGATCTGTCTTTGTTTTGTACACATCTGTACGTATGTGGCAGGGAGGTGAAGGAGTGTCTCGAGGAGAAGTATGTCGTTTTCATGGGCGACTCACGAATCCGCATGCTGTATCAAAGCTACCTCAAATTCCTGACGCCCACACCTCCAAACGGGGCCAAGGTACAGAGATGATAACCTGTGGCCTTGACGGCACCCACTTGGCTTCCCGTACTATTCAACGGTTTTATTATTCTAGTTTGTATATGATTCACAGACTGCCGTTGTCTTTGGCTCTCCATTTTTTTTATTGTAGTTCAGTGATCTAGGTCGTCCGTTCATCTACAATGATTGTCATCTGTAAGCTATCTGCAGAGTGATACGTTTGTATGATATGCGTGAAATAAAACATGCAGTTGAATGAATCACTGGTGCGGTCCTAAATATCTCAGGAAGTTTACAGTAGTTCTTACGTTTGTTTAAGCAACTTTTTGTTAAAATGTTTGTTGCATTCCTGTTTATTCGAAATTAGTACAGTGCGTAAACAATATGAATATATAGCATGGTAATCGATTGTAAGTTGCAATGAATGTGTATTTCTAAAAAAATGTTTTTTTGTTTATTGCAGTGGCAAGATATTCAATACCGTGAAAGTAACCCATTTATAAAAGTGGTGAGTTGAACATTGTTCTATTGAATCCTTTTCCTTGCAGAACAAAATGGTTTTTACGTTTTATTTAAAGAATGTTATGTACACGTGTTAATTTTTAAATCCTTTATATTAAGTTCGCTTGCTTGCTTGCTTACGATCGTGTAAATATTGCGGTCGTTTTTTAACCCACTTCCCGTGATCCAATCGAGCTGACATTTTCCACACAGACTCGTGCGTGACAATTAATGTTCGTGAAATTTTTTTTCTCCAAAATTTTACACTTTTTAGGCAAAAATATTATATTTAATTACCAATTGCTTAATGGTGGCATGCAATCATCTGACCCATAGGTGGCAGCCATCTCAAGCCAGAGGACGAGAGGACTCTAGCCGCCACGCATATAAAGGATTTATAGTGAAAAACTTTGTTTTTACGGGTTATACTTGTTACATGTTCACACACTGTAAAATATATTTTTTTCTGACTCCTCCAGGATTTTTTATGGGCTCCAGATGTCGGTGAATCCATGACAAAGCACTTTGCTTCTTGGAAGATGGCAAGTGGCACTTAACAACACATAACAACATCTTGTGAAAAAAATAGTTGACTCCAGCTATTAATGAATGGGGAGCACTTGTAGCTAAGATCCCTGTGTCAACATAAACCACTGTGTTTGTAGCGCTGCTGCAGAAACACCCTTACTATAATTTCAAACTTATTGGTTTGTAATAGATTAAATCATATTAATTTTTCAGACTTTTGTCAATCCACTGATGGAAGGCCTCCACATCTACTTTTTGGCCACCAGGGTTGTTTGACCTACTTGAACACGCTGGTTAATGCAGTCAGTGAAACAGGTGGGTGGTGGGGGACCATCTCCCAACACTAGTTCATATATCACTTGCCACTCATCCTCAATCTACTGCTTAGTGAAGTACTCCCCATGCCTATGGCAATAGTTGGGGGCTGTTAAAGCATACTTAACTATGAATGTCAGTTAAGGTTGTCGGGTGCCCAGGGTCTATTTAGATACCACTAATGTTTGCCGTAGCCGGGAATCAGACTCAGGGTCACCGGGTTCAAAACACGGTGGGCTAACCACTGCCCACCTCGGATTAGCACTATTCGCTACGTACAGTGCGAATTAAGTTCATCATGCAGCATCATAGTTTGACTTTTTTTTCCCACCTTGGCAAAATTACGTAGCTAACATTAACAGTGGCAGACAACAGTTTCTTTGACAGTAACAGGTTGGGATTGCTTTTCAGATCAGAGTAACCGCTTTAGGGGATGAATAATTCACGGCTGCCAATTTGTACTAACGTCACCATTATAACCTGAAAATATAGCATAATGGATGAATAAATTACATTTCGGCAGAGACTGCATGGACGGAAATAATGTTTGTAAGCTGCGTTGTTAATTTTGAGGTTGTGTTTTGGTTTTAAGGGTTGGGCGTTTTAAACGTTGTTTTTTTTCCGTATCGAGAAACGGCTGTGCTCATCAAACACTGGGATTTCTCCTCCGTTTACTCTGCAACTGAAGTCTTGCTCTTGTGAAGTTCCTCTTGCTCGTCCTTGTGGCCTGATTTTTTTAGCTTCATCGCTGTAAGGGAGTAATGATGCATCAGTTGATCGATTAAAAACAACTTTTTAGTGTGCGAGATGTGCAGCGATTGACGTGTGTAAGAAGCAATATTTTTAGATTTGTGTTATTTTTGGAAAATGTTTAATCTCGCGAGGAAATGATAAACATTAGGTTGGAACAATGAGGCAGTGGTGAGCGCCCTAGCTCACCACTGAGCTGCTAGGCTCTATTTCATGAGCATCTTGTGATGGTGGTTTATGAACCCAGAGACTTAAGTTTGAATCCAGGTTATAGCTAACATCAGTGGCGAGTCATATCTGGACCTGGGTACCACCGTCACCAACTTCACACTGACCAGAACTTCGACTAAAACATCCGGCGTGACCGAGAGACGAGGGGAGACCTTCATCCAGCAGTGGATTGATAAAATGGCTTTATGCTATTTTGCATTCTTGGCATTTAATACTTTTCCGTGATCCTCTCAAACAACTATAGGCTGATACACTTACCACGAGTGTAAATGTAATATTCATACTTCGCACAAGAAGGACTCACAAGTGACGTCTTCACATCTATCCCTCTATTTAAGGAACGAAACAGGAGGATTTGTCCTCAAATCTGGCTGTCGCCTGATGAAGCTAGTTGCAATTACTGGGCAAACGTCGTACTCAGATTGATAATGTTGTGGATTTGCTCCTCAACACACCGGTGTGCTGTACTAGTAACGAATTGGCATGTTCTGTTTGCGTGACAAACCTTACTAATTGGCTGTGTCGGGTGGTGGCGGGTTTAACGACACATTTATATTTTTACGCGATCTAACCCAAAAAAAACCTATATTATGGATGATATTGGTCGTGAAAACCTACGTGTTAAACTGATCAAATCCCGACTCCGAATCGAGACTGTTGATTGGATCACAAGTGGCGGTGGTGAATCGTGACGCCCCTGATCACCATGAGAAACCATGAAATATATTAAACGTTACAATCAGTGCATGACAGTCAGGTGCAATCTATATGAACACAGACCCACCCATTGTGCCTAAATTATACCAGAAACTGAATGCAAATATGATCCTCATAAATTCCATAGCTGTTGTAGCATTACGTAATTTCGTGGCCTACGAGACAAATGATGTACGGATACGCATGCAGTACAAAGAGTAACAACATGTCTAGGTGTGTGCCGTATTAAAACAAAAAATGATCACGCTTTTTGGCGACTAAAATTGTAACATGTTCGTTCGTCAATGACACTGCTCTAAATCTAAAAAAATATATAATAGGCAACACTTCAGGCAATGATCCTGCTTCATAGCAGAATGCAATTGGGAGAGAGGAGGAGCCATTGCCTGAAACAAACGTCACCTATTATGTTTTTTTGCTCAAGCATTGTTATTGTCGAATGTGAATTTTTGTTATTGGTGTTTATGGACTTAAAGTCATTGGAGTGTGACGAAAAAAAGTTGTATTTTTTCATGAATAATTGGAGTTGGAAATTTCGTCACTTCTAAAACGCAAACGTACCAGCATTGCAGCTTCCATGCGAAATGATCTGCACAAAACATTCCGGTATTTCAGGTTGAGCTTAGCGCTTACGTGGACGACTTAAATACATAAACGTTGTTTAAGTACCTTAGGGGTATTGGCTTTTTAACTCTAACCATATGTGGGATGGTTTTGGTGAACCTGGAAAAATAATCGCATTCAGCTGATCGTATTCATCTTCGTACTCAGAAATGGTCTGTCCACTGTCTACCTGGTTCCGTGTCCTTGTTAGCTCTCACCTTTACACGAGCTGACTGCATCCCTCCATCTGCGGTTCCCTCCTTTGGCTGCCGCTCCGTTTCATTATTGAAAGCCATGTGCAGTATCTACCCCCTGGAATTTAATTAATTATAATGCATTTGCAGAAGGGTATAATAGTGACCGTTGTCTTTTCACTGCTAGAATGTGCCATGCTTATGATGCCAGTTATGAACAATATCAAGCAATTATAAACGACAGTTTGTAAAAAAAATTCTCGCAAATTATCTACGTTTTCTTACTCCTTGTTGTGCTCACAGCCGAATGAGATTACGCCCGATGTCATCGTTATGGGTGCTGCCACGGTAAGCGTTAATGTCTTGCACGAATTTGAATGTGTGATGTACTGGAAAAAAGTAATGGATCTAAATAGACACATGGGGTTTAACATTGCAGCATATATAGGGTTAATTGCAAGATTTTTTTGGTACCAAAATTGTCCGGGCATTGCACTGGATGAAACTAAACCATTTTAAACCCAGAAGTCACGTAGCTATCAATCGTGCAGGCGGTGAGACTGCAACAGATCCACAGGCCAAGAGCTCCCAGGTTCCACACTAGGAAATGGGTTGGGTGGGACATTGGCCAAGGGCGGTGGCCCCATTTGATTCCTTGCACCAGGGCCCATACCAGCCACGCTCGGCCACTGCAAGCCGTCCAATTGATAACTGAATTTTGAGCATCCCCTAGTTATTTTGTATGGAGCACTGCAATGAAGTCAAACTTTTTATGGATACGCAAGATGGATCTCCAAAACAAGTGTTGTATTTTCACTTGTGTTTCTTTGTGCCTCTACAACAGTGGGCCATTAAGCTGACGGGGGATAAGGAGGAGGGCTTGGTGCTGTATCAACGGGAGCTGAGGAAGCTGAAATCGCACATGATCAACGTCACCCGAGCGTCGCACAAGCACAGGGATGTCATCTGGGTCCTGCAGGGTTGGTACAAATTGGGTTTTATGGGTGTGTGTGTGCTTGCTGAGCTATTTTATCATAAAGGAATGCATTCAAAAAGGTACACCGTAGGATTGTTTGACTATAGTTCACCTCACTGGTGAGGGCATGCAGTTTCTTGAAGGCAGCACGCTTGACACTTTATAGGCAACCCTTTGTTTACAAGTGGATTCACAATGGGCTGTAAGGTAGGTAGTAAATCCAGGACTGCCCAGAGGTTCCTACTGGCCCAGGGCTAGAGACCCGGGGAAAAATTCCACATGGGGTCTTGTTTTTTACGTGCGACAAAAAATAGGTATGACATGGGGCCCTCGTGTGTGAGGCCTGGGGAAAATTGGCCAATTTACTCCCCCCCCCCCCACCTCTTGGCATCCCTAGATTAACCTTAAGGGTGATACAAACAATTGGGTCAGAGGAGAGGGTGAATATTGTTATTTGTGGAATGTTTTCTTCATTTCACTCTTTGACGTCTACTTTGCAGCAGATGGTGCATTTAGGTAATTAGCCACAATTTCGGGGCAGCGTTCAGAATAAAATAGCTGACTCGGGGAAACGCCAAGTCAAGGGTTTAACTGCTGCTTCCTCTGTCCTGCTTTTCTTGCCTGCAAAGACCCGGTCGATGAGGCCAAGCTGCACTCGAGTAGGAAGCTCATCACCAATCGTGCCGTGGAGAAATACAACGACGTGACCATGAGTGTGCTTGAGGGCAGCCCCGTGCGGATCATGAAGGCCTCCAGGCAGGTGGCGCAGCACTACTTGCACCTCTCGGATGATGGGCTGCACATTCCTGACGCTGCACGCAGCATTGTGAGTAACCACCCTTCGATGCGTCATTGTCATATCAAGTGTATTATCACTACTTGGTATCAGCTTGTTCTACACCTAAAGGTAAAGGTGCAGCCCTACAATTTCTTGCTCATGCCAACTGCTGGAATTAAGCTTTTCAATAAATAGAGCTTTGGAGGGCACCTATAATGCATATTTGGCCTACTCTTCCATCTTGGAAGAGGTGGAAGTACTGAAACTTTACCCTATCACACATGACATGCAAATAGACTAACTTTTGCTACAGACAGTAGCTTTCTTTTCAAACTTAGTAAAATTCAGTAAAATTGCATATGATGAGTGATCTGAAAGCCTTGCTAGGCTTTGCCCTCCACCACTTGATCAATTTTACTTTGGGTGAAGTTTGCCACTTTGTCAGCCAGGCAGCACTACTGCTCATTGCGATTCATCATCATCATCGTCGTCGTCAGCCATGATCATAGTACTGCTGGATGAAGGCCTTCTCAAACCATCGCCATCCCTTACAATCCTGCGATGTAACAATTCACCAGGCACCTGCTCACGAGCTCATTTCACCGCTCTGTCCCTCCAGTGCACGTCATCCCAGTTGTGTTCCCTCCTTTGGCTGCTACTCTATGTTTCGTCTTGACTACCAGCCATCATCTTTTCTAGTGTACATGCCCCTTCCAAGCACACTTACACTTATTGCTTTTATTGTGAAAATCATTGGTCAGGCTTTATTTAGTTATTTATATACCTAGGTTGTAGACAGCTCGTCATTCATAGCAAATCACAACCTTGGTTCCTTCTGGTCAAAACCAGCCTTTGAGTCTGTAAAAAAACCAAAAAGGACTCACACGGGCCAACCTTGCTGCCGTTGTTGACCGCCGAAAGGTGTCGTCGCTCATCCTCAACTCGCACTGCAACCGCGACGTGCGCCCGCTCGACGGCTCGTGCTGCTCCATTCAGCGCGACCCCACGCTCATCCAGGCCATCACTGCCCTCTGTTTCCTGGGCTTCGCGGTCGCCTGGGCGGCCACGTGCGTACGCCGAGCCTCTACGCCTCCACCGCCACCTCCGCAGGAAGACGTGGAGACTGCTTTGGTCGCCGATACTCCGCCCGTCATAGAGAAGGTACCCGGCCCTGGACTCGTTTGTTTGGTGGATGTGTTTCGGTGATGCTAGTGTGGGTCATATAAATGATTTGAAAGTGGGTTTCCCACCTTTGGGGCCACATGCAGGAGGATGGCCACTGTAGTAATGCTGAAAAACCCACTCCTTGATGCTCACCTCTAAAGTTACTAAATGTTCTCATTTGGGCGGGATTGTCTTGGTTTCAAGAAGATTTTACCTGTGTACTGAAACATTTGCGACAATCGGCACTTTTGTTTGCGATTAAACTTTGTTTGGCATATTGCCCAGCTCGTGATATAAGCAAAGGGCGGAACTGCTTGAGAAGTCGGCAAGGTTGACAGAGGAGTAGGTGGGGTCTTGCCGTAGGAGGCAGGGTAAATGTCAGGAAAAGAATAGCTGTTTACTGTGTGGGTGGCTGTGAGTGGGGGTGGTTGAAGGAGGGGCCGCCATCTTATTGTGAATCTTGATTGAGGCTCCCATAATAAACGTGGTGCTTTACTAAATCTCCAACAACTTGTGATAAATAAAGGTCATTCTTAATTATATGAATTCGTTAACTGCGCATGGTTTATGCATGCCAGCAATCCAGCGCTTTTGAGGCAAGGGTTAGTTGATCATGCAGATTTATACAACTCCCAAACCTGCTGGGTTTTCGGGGTCACCAGGAAAGGGTAGTTAAACGAATGAATTTGAACTCTTTTTTTGCAAACTCTAGCTTCCTCACAAATGTAAGTGTCTTTTCAATGGAATTGGATAAGCATGTTAATACAGAAATAGAGCGATGAAACTCGGTAAAGATTCGTCACAAAAATATATTGTGACCTGTAATTGCATCATGGCAGTTTATTTGGATGTATTTAGTCGGACGTATATCTTTGCCATTATAACTGCTTTGGTACACACATCTCTAATTGTCAAATTTATTTGTCCCCACCTCAATGTCGTCTTGCTGTCACAGCTGGAAGCCAGCCATCCTGTCAAAAGAGGGGCGGCCGAGGAAGTACTGGCCTCACTCACTAAGCTGGGCTTCATCATGGCCTACTTCTACCTCTGTGACCGCGCCAACTGGTTCTACAAAGAGCACAAGGACTACCACCACTCACTCTTCTTTGTGCCGCTTGCTGTGATCATGGTCCTCGGCTGGTACTTCAGCAAGGAAACTAAAGATGTAAATAACGTCCTCCTTGCAATGCAATATCATCTACTTACAATGCAATATGGAATTACTTAGCTTGTCAATGCAACTGCATCAAAATCATTGGGCGAATTTATTCCATATAGCGGGACAGGCATTCATAGGCAGAGGGAAAAAGGGGGGAAGATCTTTATCCTGGACTTAAACAGGGGAAGGGAGTTCAAGACAATGGGAGCAGCAGCAGAAAATGAGAGACCTGCTATTGGGCCTTGTTTGCTGGACTGGAGTGTGCGTGGAGGGCAGTATAGTGGAATGACAGGGGAGAGATAGGTAGACGTGAATCCATGGAAGATTGTGAAGACGGTGAGTATGATCTTGAAATTGATCTGAGATTGGATTGCGGAGCCAGCAGAGTGATTGGAGGACTGGGGTGTGATGTCTTGTTATTGACGTATATACTTGTTTTCAATTTGACACTTATTGCGTAATGCCGTGTGCCCTTGCTTTGCTTGCACCCTGCAGACAGTGTTGTTAAACCGCGACCAGACAGAGGAGTGGAAGGGCTGGATGCAGCTCATCATCCTCATTTACCACTTTTCGGGCGCCAGCTCGGTGAGAAGACTGAGCCACACTGACGCATGCTGGGTGAAGGGCAGCGTGCACTACAGCTCAATGCCGCTCGCCACCGCCGATTATTATTGCAGTAGAATGTGTAGACAAAACAGACATTTTAATCTGTGAAAATAGTAAAACAGCTAATTGTGGGAAAAACCCAACGTTAAACAGTGAATCACGCGTAAAGCATTTTACTCATAAACCAAGTTTATAATATTTGTAATGTTTCACATAGAAAACATTAATATAACAGACAGTAGATGCAACTGATGTGTCTTTGCATTTGTATGCTTATGTGTTTGTTGTGAAAAACATTGAAAGATCATTGAGGAACGTCTAACTTAAGAGAGAAAAGAAAAATCTGCTAACGTAACTTAAGACTGTATTGCTCTATAAAACGGACTCGTACTGCCGCGAAAGGGGTCGTGCTGTATGGCTCTCAGATGTGTTCTTGGGTCCTCCTGCCTGTTGTTCAGCACGGTGTCTGACGTTTCCCCTTCCACGTGCTGGGTGCCTGAACAATTCATTTCCTCAACTGGAATCATGTTTTCTGGACATTTGAATGAACAGAGTTTGTCGCGACTGTGTGGTGCAATGAGCACTCTCTGTCGCTCTAGTTCCTGCCCGTATACCTGCACGTGCGGCTGCTCGTCGCTGCCTACCTCTTCCAGACGGGCTATGGACACTTCTCTTTCTTTTGGGCCAAGGGAGACTTTGGCCTCTTCCGCGTCTGTCAGGTATGGTTTCAGGCCTCAAGCCACAATGCCTTCACTCGTCATTAGAGCGCGCAGCACAATGTTGCATATCCAGCGGTCACATGTCCGCCCGAACCAAATAACCCCCCCATAGCCAGTACGATATTTGTGCTTGGTGTAACTTTCATTGTCCATATATATTGGCAAATTTGACCATTGCATATACAATAACATGTTGTGAATATCGCACTTCTAAAGCACAGTAAAGTATTTGTTCACGTTCAATGCAGCTTCTGCTTTATCTTTGTCCATAATCTGTGATGCAATCCTTCCACAAGTCGTTCCTTAGCATGTGGCGATGCACTGCTTTCCACAATGGTTTTAAATGGAATAAAATCCTCATCTCTTGACATGACTCCATTAGCACAGCTAGAATATAATTGGGGAAAAATATAATTGGGAATTGCACGAAGAGAAATACACACATCTTTACATAAATAGTTTGTCTGTAGCTGGAGGAAGTATGATTTGAAAATCTGTTCTATCTTGAACAATTTGTTGTAACCTTCTGACTTGCCTCTACTGGACATTTGTGAAAAAGAGCTTCATAGCTCATTGGACTCCTCCAGTCTAAATAAAGATTCTGATCTTCTTAATTAAGATTCTGATATTGTGAAGATTATGATCTTCTGAGTTTGCTGCTGCTGCAGGTGATGTTCCGGATGAACTTTCTGACGGTGCTGCTGTGCCTGGTCATGGACCATCACTACCAGTTCTACTACTTCGTTCCACTCGTCTCGTTCTGGTTCCTGGTGATGTATGGAACACTCGCTGTGCCTCCCAGGATTACCGCCAAGGATGGTGAAAGTAAGACCCGCTCACTGGGGTGTGTACATGTGGTAACATGTATTTGTGCAGGAAGATGAGGAGACCTTGATTAAACTAAACTTAAACTAAACTGTTTAACACCTAGGATTTCGAAACCAATATCCATAATAGAGATTTTTTGGGTTGGATCACGTAAATATAAATGTGTCGTTAAACCCGCCACCACAGCCAGTTTGTAAAGTTTCTCATGCAAGAAAAAAATGCCAATGAGTTACTAGTTCAGCATACCGGTGTGTTGGAGAGTAAACCACAACATTTACAGTTCTATTTTATTCACCAGGTAAGGCCCACTGAGCTATTATAGCTCTTTTTAAATCCTTTATATTAAGTTCGCTTGCTTGCTTGCTTAGGACCGTGCAAATCTTTCGGTCGTTTTTTAACCCACTTCCCGTGATCCAATCGAGCTGACATTTTCCACACAGACTCGTTGTGCGTGACAATTAATGTTCGTGAAATTTTTTTTCCCAAATTTTACACTTTTTAGGACAAAAATATTATATTTAATTACCAATTGCTTAATGGTGCCATGCAATCATCTGACCCATAGGTGGCAGCCATCTCAAGCCAGAGGACGAGAGGACTCTAGCCGCCACGCATATAAAGGATTTATAGTGAAAAACTTTGTTTTTACGGGTTATACTTGTTAACAAGTGACCTGGCCACAACTGATAGGTCAACGAAGCAGCTTATCACGTGCAAATTGATGGCAGCCAAATACTCTAAACACGTTTCTAAATGTGGAGGGAAAAACCAGAGTACTAAGAAAAAAATGCACACGTCCACGGGGAGAACATGCAAACTCCAAATATACAGGCGGGATCAAACCCACAACTTCCTGCATACCAGGCAAGCTAGTTAACTTCTCGTCACTATAGCGAGATGTTACCTACCTTGCCTGGTATGCAAGAAGATGCTTCATCTTCACCATGATGCTAATGGTGAAGATGAAATCCTCTTGGCTCGTAACTGGGAGCTTATTCAGGAACTGAAGAAGGAACCGAGTTCTGAGTTTTATAAAGAAGCTCCAAGTATGTGGAGCCAAACGTCAGATATTGTGCTGAACAACACGAATCACAACTCAAATCCACATCGGAGAGCAATGCAGGCATACCTCTTATAGTGCTCAGGATGCGTTCTTGGTAAACAGAGCGCTATACGAAATAGCGCTATAGGAGGTAATTATAACATGGTTCGAATGGAGATGCGTTACCAAAAGCGCTATTTTTTACCTATTCGCAATATATATGAGGGCTTCATTGGGGTATCGGTAATAGCCTTAATAATAATACTTTACACATGATAAATGTATCAAGCGATTTTTATGAAAATAATAACTTTTAATGAGAATGACATAAAAATACAATAAGTTCTGTACTCGCCAGTGCATTCGGTCGGAGCTTGTGCAAGATTAACCACCGTCTGCATTAAACACACATTCTGTGGAAAGCTGTACTAGCCAGTGGGATTACTTTATCCGTGGATCGCCAATGATTCAACGCAGTGATCAGCCCTCGATGAATCGATACTCTTACTTGGCCATCGGATCGACTATGAGCAGAATCAATTCAATAGACACTTCGATTTAGGTTCCACAAGACCATATATGGGCAATGCCACGCCCCATGGGCAACGTCACTCCTACTTTATTCCATATATGAATTACAATGAAAGAGCATTATCAGAGGCAGCGCTGTAAGAAGTATGCCTATACAGCACGGCCGCGAAATCCTACGCAGTACAGGGGCTTGATGTTGGATTTTTCTGAGGTCGAGTGCTTTTCTGATGGTAATCCACTGTCCACTGTCGGTGTGCCTGCAGGTAGCGTGTACTGGAAATTGCTGATGGTGCTCAAGTTGCTGATGCTGTGTACCTGCATAGTGTTGCTTGCCCTTTCCCAGGTACGGTGGTAGTACAATAGCTGGTTTGGACCAAGCTCTATATAAAATGTTGTGACCGGTGCATCATCATCTCGTGTTCTGCACGGTCTCTCGTTTAACTCTGTATATACTGCTCTCAGCACGTTGTTCACCATGATGCCCTAACATGACGCTCCATGTGCTGGGAGTTTTGGTGGGAACTATATTCCCGCCACGTGGAGAGAAACGTCAGATATCGTGCCGAACAACTCACGGTCCGACCCAATAACACATCAGAGTGCTATCCAGCGCAACCGCTAAAATCTATGCATACTCATGAATATTCTTGGGTTTTTTCGGTAAAGTCACGTAGGTAAAAAATGTAATTAATAAAAGTAAAATAAAAATAAGATAAAAATCACGACGTTTCGGAGGCAACACAAGCCTCCGTCTTCAGGTGGAACCGACACAGCACGCTCGCTGTATCAAGTAAATGAGAAATTCCAAGAGAACCGACCCCGTATATATACTGGTTAAGGGGGGAGGAGCCAGGGCAGGCCCCTGGATAGGAGTTTTTTATTATTATGGTAAGGTTGGTGCGGCTGAAGCTACGGCTAGTCTACATAACAAAGGACTGAGCCTTTGTTATGTAGACTGGCTGAGAGGGGGGGTGCCAGAGTTGTTAAAGTGCGGCTGCTGCTAATGGGACCGAGCCCCTGCCATGTAGATGGTTAAAGCAAAAAAGCAGGTCAGGAAGAAACAGCCTCCTGCTATGTTGCTTGGTGGGTAAAACTTATAGCAGGAAACCAGCATGTGAAAAAGAAGCTAAACATGATTCGCGTATGAAATTAAATTTGCCCAATGATGTTTCTCGTTTTGTGCGACTTCCCCCCCCTTCATCACGCAGGAGGTGTTTGAGGGCCTGTTTGTGGTGTGGCCGGTGTCGGAGCTGTTCATGCTGCAGGGCAGTCTGCACGAGTGGTGGTTCCGCTGCCAGCTTGACCGATTTGTAAGCGACGCGCCGGGACGGCCGCCATGGTTTCCGTTTCGTTGGCATCTCCGCACCAGCTTTAATGTCTCGATGTCCGTGATTGACGACGCGAACCGATGCTTCCGATGCTTCTGATGAAGCGCGTCGTTAGGTTGAGAGTGTTGCTGGGGCACGCAGGAAGGTGGCGGGGGGGGGGGGGGGAAGCCAGCCCCCTTGTAACCCGCTCCATGGTCCCCAGGCGGTGCTCTTCGGAATGCTGTTTGCGTTTGCGTACCTGATGATGAAGCGACGCGGCTGGATCAACGAGGCCAACCTCGAGTCGCTCTTCCCCCGGTGGCTGTCGACCGTGCTGCTCTTCTTCTGTATCTCCACCATCGTGGTAAATAGCGTGGCACTGCCGCACTCATTCGCCGGACCCTTGCGGTGAGAGTACAGTAAAATTGTGGCGAGCGGAAAAATTTGAGTTAAATTAGATGTCCGAAGAAGAGCAGTGCACAGTAATGTGTGTGATGGGATGTGATCCTCATTATTTCTCCTGATGTGTTTTATTGGGTTTCACCACGTGTTGTTCGGCATTAATGTCCAAAGTTTTGCCCCACGTGCTAGGAGCTTCTTCAGGACCTCAGAGGTTCTCACCCACGTAGAGTACGACCCGGACACGCTGGAGAGATATCAACCACTACCGTTGTTTGATGATGCTCTTTTGGCAGTGGTGTACAAGCACAACGAACAAAAACCCAATACATTCCTCAGCTTAATAAAAAAATTTGCCATGAAGAAGAGCAACTGTCCGATATGTCGCCCGTTATATATATTTTATTTTACGGCAATGTTATTGACGAATGTGCAGTTTTATACGGTACTCATAACCAGTTGAAATTACTAAAATAATTATTCATCTTAAAAACTTGTCATTGTAAACCTTTACCTAATTTTTGATTGCTATTCTACTTCCAACTGCCACTATTGCATTGGCCATGAATGCAGTCACGTGCAAACGCATCTTTCGTACTAGACATGCCTCGTACTTTTTAGGAGATTACTCAGCTCTGGCCTGTACCTGCTCCAAAAGATTTAATTCGAGAAATGTATTCTTTACCCACTGTGTTTTCTTCCCCTCCGGTGATTGCCCGGTGTGTGTTTGTATCATGGCTCGTGTGCATTTTCTTAAAGCTTCAAAGAATAACATTTTTTGCGACGATGGTAGATTTATTCCCGTTCATTATGCATCTCCGTTATTATAGCCTCAAACCCCTTATAATTCTTGGCGATTGACATTTTATTCCACGTTGTGGCCACACAGGGCTACACGGTCTGGTCGTCGCGATGCAGCAGCAAGGCTGAGTGCAACCAGATTCATCCCTACACTTCTCTGGTGCATGTACGTCACCAGCAATGCACCCACCCCCAACACCAACCACTCCCCACATGCCTCCACACCAGTCACCGATACGATCCTCGATCTGCCACTGGATTAACAACTTACCCACATAACAAGTGGAGCATGCGTAAAAGATGGTTGAGCAGTGGCTTGCCAGCATTGCTTGTGCGGAAAATTTTCATATCCTGCAGCAGATGGCAGTATAGTGACAGCTGCGATGTTACTCTTAATGCACATGCACACAGTTTTGTATCAGTCTTGGTCAAATAAAATGTCTCTTGTCAATGTGCAGCCACCGTGGCATATTCACCTGCAACCACTGGGTCCTGCTTACACTGCAAAAAAAAAAAATGTGTCTAAGTATGTGTGACCAATGAAATAATATGCCGCATGTATAACAGGGTAGGCAGCAGTGCGTTGAATCTTGCATTGCGTCGGCACATTTTTTACAGCAATGAATAACTTGCTGAATGAAAATAGTCGCGTAACCTCTTGCTTTGTAAGTTGACTAGTTGAGCCAGTCACGTTCAGAAAATTAGACCTCATTATTAAATCCTTTATATTAAGTTCGCTTGCTTGCTTGCGTGCTTGCTTGCGTGCTTGCTTGCTTGCTTACGACCGTGCAAATCTTTCGGTCGTTTTTTAACCCACTTCCCGTGATCCAATCGAGCTGACATTTTCCACACAGACTCGTTGTGCGTGACAATGAATTTTCGTGAAAAAAAATTCCCAAAATTTTACACTTTTTAGGCAAAAAATTTTATTTTACATATATTCAAATAGAACTCATTCATCACTTTGGCTGAACGTCACAGTATAAGAGCCCAGAGCGTAACCCCTCCACAGGCCGTGGCGGAGTAGCGCAGTTGGTAGCGCCCTCGCTTCCCATGCCAAAGGTCGCGGGATCGATCCCCGCGTCCTCCACAGGCGAATATATTTTTAAATCCTTTATATTAAGTTCGCTGCCACGCATATAAAGGATTTATAGTGAAAAACTTTGTTTTTACGGGTTATACGTATCCTCTGTTCGAACCATCAGTGAGGCAATTTCCCAAAAGTGCATGAATATTTTATCTGAGCAATTTACATCCACAGTCGATGTCTGTTGTGATTAATGTTGTTGGTCATTCGATCATCATATGTGGAATTATGTATCGCCACCATGAATTGTTAAAGTAAATTCCAGTAAATGTTCTAAATGTTTAGTAACTTTTCAAGTGATATGCGCAAACGTTTAAACCACATTATGGTAGCCTTTATAAGGCCCCAGCATGGTATACGAACAAAGACGCACACGGGGCTGGCGTTATATTTAATTGTTAGACATTTCGATATGTGGGGCAAACTAATTATTATAATAATCAGTGTTTTTACATTTTTCCATGCGATTATCAATAATGCAAAAATAATCATATTAATTAAACACCCTCGTCTTGCAATTAGTTCATGTTCAGGTGGCTAAGTGAATTATTATATCGCAGGATCGTGAGAGGCAGTGGCGGCGGCTTGGTGTGGCGGCCTTCATCCAGCAGTGGATTGACCACGGCCGACGATGCTGAATTGTGATGTATATTTGCCATTGTCGCGTGTCCCCCGCCCCCTCCCCGCCGCCATGCAGATCCTCGCATTCGTGTTCGTGCGGAACATCCCTGGCTACGCCCGCTCCATGTACAGCACCTTCTTCGCGTGGTTCGGGAAATTTTCTTTAGAGGTGGGAAGGACGCACCTCCACAATACACCTTAATTGGCACTGCTGGTCCGGAAAAAGAACACAACACTGACTCGTTGTCTTCACTGCACAGTTCATTAAACAAACCTTAACAGCAGCATTCAGTTTGAAATGCCTGTGCTGTACTTCCTTTACAAGGTGATCCCATAAGAGCTCACGGTACAGCTGTGCAGATGTAATTTTTTAATGTTCCTTAATTGTCAGCAGTTTGGTTTAATATTTTGCCACTCTTTGCCTAAACCCATTACTTACAAAATTATATGATACAATTTTTCTGTCGATGCAAGTCCCCTAATGCTCATGTGTTTATGATTCCTTCTTTCCTCTGTCCCACAAACCCCCCCCCCCCCCCGCTCTATTGCCTTACCTCAATCTGTACGTCACCATCCCCCTGCAACGCTACTCTCAGCTCTTCATCTGCCAGTACCACGTGTGGCTGGCGGCGGACACGCGCGGCATCCTCGTGCTGGTGCCAGGCGGCTGGGTCCTTCCCAATGCCATCGTCACCACGTTCATCTTCGTGTGCGTGGCGCACGAGGTGTCGGCCATCACAGGCGTGCTGGCCCAGCACCTGGTGCCCAAGGAGTGGCCGGCGCTCCGCCTGCACATGCTGCTGCTGGCCATCTCCCTGGGACTCCTGCTGCTGCTCCAGTGGTTGCAGAACCGAGTGTGGACGTGAATACCTTTTCCAACCAACCAACGCTCGCTCCCAATCCCCTCGACTCTTTAACCCTCACCCTGGGCCTCACCACCTCGAACGCTTTGCTCCCGCAACACCTTAAACTTTTAATTTGTTCGAGGCCCAGTCGCCTGTCGGCTCATTGGCTGAAAGCGTTCACCCACGCTGCTGCGTGTGTCAGCTCTGGGGTGGGGGGGTGGGGGCGTGACATCGACAGGGAGTGCTGTTGGCCCCAAACACGATATCACTCCATGTGGACTGCAGCCTATCTCAGTGGGCCATGTGATTCCTTAAACTTAAAACGTTCGGCTGTAATGTGCCACATTTATACTTTTTTTTTTCGGAGCAGAGACACGACACACGACTGTGACCTCATACGTTTAAACTTTAAACGTGAACACCTGTAGCACTTGAGAGGTTCATATTGCTGCTCGGTCTTATGAATAGGTGCATAGGGAGGCACTCTCCACAGGTGTGGTTTATATCTTTTAAATTCTGTTCTAGGTGGGGCTTGACCTAAAAATATGCCCATTGTGGTATAGTTAATTCCACTAAAAGATCTCCAACCTGTGTTTTTCATGTACTGCTAAAGTTAGGAGTAAAATCCCTATTGGAGCGCTTTTGTGCTATTCGACGTACTTTTGTCAATGGCCACGACACTGAAATGTGCAGCACCAATTGCCTGGTCTCATAAATGATCAGCAACTTTGTTCACCCATGCAACTTTTGCATTTCAGGCAATCGTGAGAAAAAAAATCCCACTGCCAATGCAAGGGTATCTCACCAGAGGCTTTCAGGATAATGTTCTCCTTTGATCTGTTTTGGGTAGTGTCGTGGATTTCAAACAAGACACTCAATGGTGTCAAAAGCACGCAGCTGTTGTGCATATGCAACAACAAAAAACCGTCAGCATCTCCCGAAGAAGTGCATTGTTGGTCTCCTTGTCTTAGATCACCACCAAAATACACTCGAACAAATTTGACCGAATTACAGGAGGATTGATGCAGTGATAACTGTGGACCGGTTTCACCACAATTAGGACTCATCAGCAAATTACATTTGCCAATGCTCCGCGCTGCAGATTTTTTTTTTTAAATGTTTGTATCCTGTTTGAAATGTATGGTTTTCCAGCGTGCACTATTATTCTGTTATGAAGGGGTTTTCTCGCCAATTACAGATTTTATGTAATTGGTGTGGCATGTTGATACAAACAGGTCGGCATTACGTATTTCTTTTTTAATTATCCATTTGGTTTACAGGGATATCCACTGAATGTTTTAATGAAGACTGTAAAAGCACTGAACAGTGAATAACATCTTATATTGTCACTTTGCTGATGCCAAATGGAACTGTCATCTCAAGCTGCTGCTGCACAGCTCTGAGATTTTGACAGCATTTGGCAGCCTCTGAGATGCGGACTTCATCCCCCTAAGCTTTTCCTGCCGATATAGATTCTCCAGAGCAACATGATATGAAAAGACGTTCTCTGACAATTATTGTCCATCCTACATATGAAACTGGTCATTCAAATAATATGAACTGTATTCGAATAATATGAATTTATGAGGAGTTAAACCAATGAAGAGAAAGGTTCATCATTGAGTCCCAGGTACAGGGAACTGTTTTAATCTTCTTGCAATGGTAAAATAATTTTATGTATAGAGATGAATTCATACTGTGGGAGAAAAACTCCCAAACAGAACCAGTCTCGTAGAGAAGACTGTTACATTGCTGGTGAATGGTGAAATGATGGGATGGTTGGGTGTTTGGTGTGTGTTGGGTAATCAAGAGTGGTTTGTGCAATCTGAGGAAGAAATGTAATGGGTGCCAGGTCTGGTGATGCGAGAGAAAGACCTGGCTCTGGGTGAACGTGGGGAAAACGGGAACCGTTTATCCTTGGTGGATTTTTTAAGTTTACTATACATTACATGTTTGTCTCTACTGTAATAGACTTGGGATTTTGGTGTGAAATGCTATTTTGTAATTGTCAATTTTGTTGAAAAAATTGATGTATTAATGCATTACAAGACTTCATAAATATAAATTATTTGGATGGTTATTAGGCACATGCATTGCTTGCTTTCTTCTGCACTGTCGATATGATTTGGCAGTGGTCACAACATTTACACAACTGCATAGTAACACTGCAATTTAATAATTGTTTGCCTTTTTTTATTTACACAAAACGATGCCATTGGCATCAAGTTTCAGACGTCTCTAAAACAGTCACACTGCACTTTATGGAACAGCTTCATGTGAACTTACAATCTTTCACTGGCCATACTGTTTTACCACAAGCTCACGATTGCATTTAGCCAAGCAGATGAGTGAATGCCTTGCTCTGGCTCGTGTGATCTATCCAGGGATACTACCCTTAAAAAAAACGGACAGCTAATTTATTTATTGAACTGTGAACCTGCTAGATATGACCACAGAGCACAGGAAAGCGTTAAAGACGGTCAATTCACGTATCCAGTTTAATGAGAAGGGGTGGCCCAGATAAAAAAAAAAACATTATTCAAGACATGTAAATTCGGATATAAAATCATTGATATTCTATTCCGAGTGGGGTTGAATGATATGTTTTATTGTTTCTTACAGTAATTGTTTTACTTACCGACGTGAGCATTGCGTCGCCGTCACTCGGTGAAGAACCCGAGGTAAAACATTTTTTTTGCAAGCACGGTAAATCTGAAACTCGAGATTTCACTGTTCAATAATAGTAGAGTTTAAGACCCTGGCCCTTGATCATGTGTAGCAGCCCAGGAATTGAAGATATAAATTTTGAGGTGGTTACTCTTTGCTGTGACATGGGATTTAAACCTCAAACACCTATTGCTCCTCTTAGCAATTATTTCATGATTATAAAATACTGAGAAATAAACACTTCAAAAAACATACAATTATTTTGACAAATCGTTAGAATGGCATTTGGCACAATGAATGGTCCTCAATTGTGATCTCAACACAAGTTCATTGGGAGATCAGCATCGTTTTTCGATTCTGTAAAATTGTGTCACTGATCCACTTGTTTGTCAGCAAGATGTTTATTGGAAAAAGAAAATTACTCCCAAGTCCAAGAATCTACTCGATGGCATAAAAAACGTATCCTAGCCTGAGCCACATGACAGTACTACAATACATTTGGCATTCCATAGTAAGAGAACACTTGCACAAGACAAATTATGTGACACCTTACATATTAGTCTAAATATGAATGTGCAAATGTGTTTAAAAACAATCCCAGATTCTAGTTGGCACCTCACATAGCTGTAGCGATTTAAGTGTCCCTGTGTGTTTTGCCAGGTGATTAAAAAACGGTATGTTCCACATTAGAACTGTGGTAACAAATCACACTCATTTTAGAAGAAAACTTTGTTAAAATGACTTGTGTTTTGCGGCATTTCAGAAATCACCAGAAGGTTTTCTTAGTCAACCATATTAAAAGCAACACACCTGGCTGACTGTCGAGACCCTGGCTCTGGCCAAGTGTGAATTGGGGACCTCTTGCCAAGTGGCCCCAAGGTGGACCTGCAGACACTGCATGGGCAGTGCCGGTTCTAGTCACAGCAGTTGTTGAGAGACTTGGAGAAGGAGTTTTGGCCACCAGGCTGAGGAGGCAGTGGTCTCGCTCTGTCCAAGCTCGAGTGTTGAGCAACCTGAGTTCTGTGACCACACGCAAGACACGAGTTGCACGGGTTACATTGCTTCTAAGCACGTGTCTGTGTGTCAAGCATAGGAGAGATTTGTGAACAGATTTACAGCATCGTGTGCGCACGTACATAAAACTAGTCTCCTTCCACCTGGACGAGTTTGGTTGAAGGTTGTGGGTTGAGAGCACGGCGTTGTTCGGATCCCTGTAAAGGCAGCAGTTGCCAACGTCTGAAAATCATTGCCTTCAAAGGATTGATTGACGAGAAGAGCACAACTCCATACTTGAGCATTGTACTCTGGCCTTCAATGTTTCTAATCACATTGAATGAAAGAGAAATGAAACGACAACACACTGGACAATGGAGACAGCCAAGCACGGTCTTCGCAGGCTGAAGTTTATCTTCCTGCAATGAGATCATTGGTTATTGTAATCATTGGTGGTACCAGCTCACTTAAACAAAATATTTGTGTTTGGTGCATCACGTCACTACACATGCTGGACCAGCTACATAATTTAATTATATTACAACTGTGCAAAACAAGGGAATAAACTACTCACGATAAAAGCTCTTTTAAAAGTGTCATTAGACATATAAGTTTGGGATAATATTTTGCCCAACCTTGGGGCCCTAAACCTGTGGCTGAGTTTGGCCCACGAACCGTTCGCGATGAACAAATACGCCGTCACTGGTCGACGGACAAGTGACATTCTCCCAATTCGCAACACGCCGTTCGTCACGAACGAAAGTTTCAACGATGGACTCCCTCTCACCGGCCCTGGGGGTGCACGAACGCGGCACTGTAGCTGTCGTAGTCGAGGTTCTGGGGGGTGGGTACCGCACCGACGACGCCCGGGCCGCCCCGGTCCCTGTGGCGGCCGCCGCCGCCGAGCGCCGTGAGAGAGGCCATGGGGTGGGCCCCGTCACGCTGCTTGGACCTGACGTGTGGCTCCTCGCCGGCGTGACGGCTCCGGCACTGCTGCACCAGCTGCTCCCTGGAGAAGGGGGGCACGTGGGGATGTGGGGACGTGTCGGCGACAGTGGTGGATTGCCGATGTTGATCCAGGCAGCGATGTGAAATTCATGCAACGCGTCTTTTTGTTGAACGCATGAAACCTTTGTGGTCCGATGGCTGGAGTTTCATCATATCTACTGGAAGACCATTCTTTTTGTATTTTTTTATTTCTCTGATCCACAGATTGCTTACAAAACTGCGGTTTGTGTTTAGAAAGGGAAAAAACCCATTTAACTCATTGCAAGCAAAGCAACTTGTCAATTACGATATAACCCCACTCGCTGTTGGTCTATTTTCGAAAGGCTTTATTTGGTCACAAGACAGCTTTGAGAAAGCTATGCCTCAGGCTGGGTCAGCGTTTGGGGTCAGTGACCTCCAGCAATCTGCTGAGGATTTCCTGCACAGTCTCAGAATTGGAGGTGAGCACCTCCTCTGTTTTGCTAATTTGTTGACATTTAGGCAGCTCGTTCCTACTCTCCGATGCGGTTTGGGATTTTTTTTCGGATTGTAAAGTGTGTTCGGTGTGATGTCCGACGTTTCGCTCCCAGCAGTGAGCTGCTCAATTCAGTTCCTGAAGATTCTCCCAGCACGTGGAGAAAAACATCGGACGTCATACCAAACAATACGTGATGCGACCTGAAAACATGCAGGAGAGCTTATAAAAGTCCGGACTGTACTTCGAACACCACTGAGAATCTATGTTAGGCACACGAACATTTTCTATGAACCTCATTAAAACAGGCAGTTGTTTTCCAAAAAAAATACTTTGCAATGCGACTTCCCGACATACATTGTGCTATTTAGTGATACAGTGCAAAAAGTGTTTTCAATATATTTGATGTAGACATAAAAGTGTTTTATGGTCAATAAAGCAAAACATCTGGTTCGTGGCCTGCATGGAACTATTTTAGAGCTTGGATTGTACATTCAGCAGCCCTATTAAATTGTGTTGTTAAACTCCTTTAGCACATTTTTTTCTTTAATCTTCTG
Organism: Lethenteron reissneri; assembly: GCF_015708825.2. Lineage (NCBI taxonomy): Eukaryota > Metazoa > Chordata > Hyperoartia > Petromyzontiformes > Petromyzontidae > Lethenteron > Lethenteron reissneri. The sequence continues at coordinate 13,798,571 of NC_083798.1, read as the reverse complement.
TGAAAATTCTCCCGTAATGGTCCCTGAAGAATCAACGCAACAAAGAAATCCCTGAACTCAAGGAAAACTAAATAAACACATTCTCCAGAGCCAGAGGGGGTGGTAGCGGGGTGTGGTAACATCACAAGGCACGCACTTGCGTGTGAAGCATTGTGCAACGATTGATCGTTAGAAAATAAACGGCACTCCCCATTTTTGAGTGCGGGATCCAGCGAGTGTGATTTATTTATGTATTCGTTATATTGAATATGGGTGGAGGCGGTGGCCCAGTGGTTAGAGCACTGCACTCTGAACCCGGCGTTCCTGAGTTAAATTCCTGGCCACAGCTAACATTAGAGGAGTGATATCTGAAGTATAATCAAAGAACCTCTCCCGTGACCTAAAAGGTGTGGAGAGACCATCCACCTATCAGTGGACTGTCAAAAAGGCTTTAAATGACTATATTTACGTTGAATTTGAAAAAACTGGACACATACAAACTGCGTGTGATTCACCAAAGAAAGAAAGGAAATCCACTTACTCAGTCGTCTGCACTTCCTGCTTTTGCCTTTGGGGTGGGGGGGGGGAAGAGTAAAGGCCCAGATGTAAGTTGGAATAACCCAGCACTTTTCAATCATCATCGACGTTTACCAACAGCCAGACGACAGCCACTGAGAGCCTAAGCCCCCGCTCTCCACAGGAGACCATTACAATGGAGACACGTTTAGGAAAGGTTTCTCGTGGGGGGAGAAACAGTGAGAGGAAAACGAAGTGGTGTGTTAGTCGTGCAGAGGCACGATCAACACAAAACACAACGCGTTTGTCAACAACGCGTTTGTCAACAACGCTGCGCTGAAAAGGAAATGTTATTTAAAAGATGATGTTTTGGGCAATTTCCCGTCTTCTGCCCTCGGCTCTGACGAATGGCCGTTGCCCAAAACGTTGCCAATTGTTCGTGTTCTCTTCATGGCAGTGGTCATTGACGACCGTGTTCAGCATCGGTGCAAATAGACGTCACGTATTACAGACCACAAAAAATGATGCATGTTAGCAGCGATTAAGATAAAATGTTGTACGAGTTGGTGCACACCTAACTCCAATAAAGTTGTTTAAATGCCTTTTGTTTTTTTCTTTGTGGGAATTCTCCGTATGGGTCCTCAGGGGTGAACGCAACGCATTCCTCAACGCGAGAAAAAGGTAAAACAAATACCTACATTTTTGTCACGTGTTTGCAGATTTAGTGCAAACATTCCTCCAACAATTTTTTTTTCATATATGCGGTCCTGTACAGCTCCAAATAATCTCATTAGACAGAATTGTATTTTTACACACGCTCGACTGAATAGTGTCAGCGAACAGCACAATTATCATCACATAAACACCTGATGGAAATTAAACCTATCTCATTTTAAATCAGTGCCTGCAGGAAGGAATACGCGACGCTAATTTTAAAGGGTAAAATTATATGTAATCAGAACTCCGTTCCGTGTCTCTACGTGTAAATACAAATATTCTTGAGTCCATCAGCTAATTGGACTTCCAGACCAATATTATCGAACAGCATTCGGCAGGAAAATGTTGGACCAGTTTCAACATTGTGGCTCTCATCAGCAGTCAGGCTTGTTAAACAAATGCTACTAGGATCCTCATTAGCCATTGCGAATCCACTGCTGGATGAAGGTTTCCCAAAGCCACCACCACCTCTCATTATTCTGTGATGTAACAATGCACACACGATCTGCAGCTGGATTAATTACCAGATGATATTGGCAAAATTCTCTCCATCTAAATGATGTGGCCTCGACCAACAATGTATGAAGGACTGGCTCGCAACACAAGCGGGGGGTGGGAGAGCTTGAACAGTGATACTTTTTGGGGGTCATTTTCTAGATTACTAGCTTTACTACCCGGCTTCGCCCGGGTCTTGGATCCACGACGCTAGGCCGCCTTTGTCTCCCCAGTGGCGATGTTCATACGCCACAGCAGTGACTCGTTTTGAGGCTGAGTCCCTCCCTCACCGCTCTCCCTCCCTCACCGCTCTCCCTCCCTCACCGCTCCCCCTCCCTCACCGCTCCCCCTCCCTCACCGCTCTCCCTCCCTCACTGCTCTCCCTCCCTCACCGCTCTCCCTCCCTCACCGCTCTCCCTCCCTCACCGCTCTCCCCCCCTCACCGCTCTCCCCCCCTCACCGCTCTCCCCCCCTCACCGCTCTCCCCCCCTCACCGCTCTCCCTCCCTCACCGCTCTCCCCTCCCTCACCGCTCTCCCTCCCTCACCGCTCTCCCTCCCTCACCGCTCCCTCCCTCACCGCTCTCCCTCCCTCACCGCTCTCCCTCCCTCACCGCTCTCCCCCCTCACCGCTCTCCCCCCTCACCGCTCTCCCCCCTCACCGCTCTCCCCCTCACCGCTCTCCCTCACCGCTCCCCTCCCTCCCTCACCGCTCTCCCCCCCCCTCCCTCCCTCACCGCTCTCCCTCCCTCACCGCTCTCCCCCCTCACCGCTCTCCCCCCTCACCGCTCTCCTCCCCCTCACCGCTCTCCCCCCTCACCGCTCTCCCTCCCTCACCGCTCTCCCTCCCTCACCGCTCTCCCTCCCCTCGCTCTCCCTCCTCACCGCTCTCCCTCCCTCACCGCTTCCCTCCCTCACCGCTCTCCCTCCCCACCGCTCTCCCCCCTCACCGCTCTCCTCCCCCCTCCCCTCACCGCTCTCCCTCCCTCACCGCTCTCCCTCCCTCACCGCTCTCCCTCCCTCACCGCTCTCCCTCCCTCACCGCTCTCCCTCCCTCACCGCTCTCCCTCCCTCAGCGCTCTCCCTCCCTCACCGCTCTCCCTCCCTCACCGCACATTAATAAATAAGGCGATGTAAAGCCAATAACGTTGTTTATGATAAATGGTCGCGAAAGGCCACGTGTTACAAATTGACAAACTTTACTTAATAAGCAGGCTATAGTGTACATGATAGACTGCCAGTACACCCACCGAGCTGAATAAGCAGGCTACAGTCTACATTATAGACTGCCAGTACGCTCAGCCAGCTTAATGACTATTTGTAGAATGAACATTGAAAGAATCCATTCTTGACGCGTGGGGTTGAAACATAATTATACAGTTGTTTTTTCATGAGAAATGGTAATTGTTGTGGTTTTACGCTTGAACACACCGGTGGGCTAAAGCAGTCAAGTCTTAGTCTTTTATGAACGTGACAAATTTTTGCAGATTGGGCGTGTCGGGTGGTGGAGAAGGGTTACAACACATGAATAAATAAGGCGATCAAAACCCAATAACGTTGTTTATGAAAAATGTTTTCGAAAGCGTACGTGTTACAAATGGACTAACTTTACTTAATAACCAGGCTACAGTCTACATGATCGACTGGCAGTACACCCACGCAGCTGAATAAGCAGGCTACAGTGTACATTATAGACGGCCAGTACGCTCAAGCAGCTTCATGACTATTTGTACAAAGAACATTGAAAGAATCGATTATAATAACCAGGCTACAGTCTACATTATAGACTGCCAGTACACCCACTCAGCTTCATAAGCAGGCTAGAGTCTACATGATAGAGTGGCAGTACGCTCACCGAGCTTAATAAGCAGGCTAAAGTGAACATTATAGACTGGCAGTACAGTCACCCAATGTAATAAGCAGGCTACAGTGTACATTATAGACTGGCAGTACACTCACCCAGCTTAATGACTATTTGTACAGTCAACATTTAAAGAATCGATTGTTGGCGCGTTGGGTTTAAAAGTAATATTAATTGCACACATTGTGGTGGGGGTGTAGTGAAGAGTACGTGAAACTTTGATGAATTTACCTCAGAGTCGCGTGGTGGGTGTCGAGGCCTAGTAGCGTGCAGAGCCTCCGGCCTCGCCAAAATTGCCCACCCGGCAGAGGCAGGGTACGGGTGGCGTTCCCCCCACCCCCCCCGTGCTGAAATAATACTGTGTAATCGCTATTATTTAATTATCTGCGGAGCCTATAATAGTCATTGAACACATTGTGGTGGGAGGGGAGTGAAGAGGAGGTGAAACTGTGATGAATTAATGTCAGAGTCGCGTGTTAATGCGTGCGCCTATTTTTAACGTGAATAAAAAATGGCGTCCAGCCGTTGGCGAAGGCATCGCTACCCGTTGGCAGGGGCAACCGCCGTCCAATGAAAGCGGCGAAGGCGTGGCTACCCGTTGCCAGGGGCAACCGCCGTCCAATGAAACTGCAGCCCGCGGCGAAGGCGTCGCTAGCCGTTGCCAGGGGCAACCGCCGTCCAATGAAAGCGGCGAAGGCGTCGCTAGCCGTTGCCAGGGGCAACCGGCGTCCAATGAAAGTGCGTATGGTCCGGCGACACACACACACACACAGACAGACAGACAGATTCGCGATTTTATATATATAGATTCCGCTCACGAAGAGACACCCTGACTCACAGTCCTTGGCGGCGACAGCACATGAGGTAGCTGAGAGCCACAGCGAGAAGGCTGGCAACCACAGCCGGCACGGCGGTCGTGAGCACAAACTCGGAGTGCAGGTCCCGGCGCTCAAGGGAGAGGCCCGGTGGTGCAAACTCCACGTCCACAGCGGGCTGAGCTGGGGCGTCCCCGTCTCCCGTCGGTGCCTGGGGGCCCCGGCTCGTGCTGCTCACCCAGGCCTGGTTGTCCTTGGCCACGCTGGTCTGGTCCAGTGAGTGGTCCATCTGTGTGGGCGTGTGCGGGGGTTGAGGGGTCGCTTGCAATTGTTTTGGAATGAAGTACGTTGGATGGAGTCGCCCGGACACGGCTCTCTCCATCTTTCATGAGGAAGGTTGTTTAGAGTGTGATTCTTCTTGAAACATTAATCAGCATGGATACATTTCATTTCAAATTGGTGGGGTGGGGGGGTATCGTGCCACCACCGGTGAGTCTGGTTCAGACACTTTACTTGTTCCTTCCCTCCTGTCCACCCACCATCAGCTCTATAATATCGGTCGCCTTCATTACTGATGCCAACTGTTGATGACAAGATGATGAACAAATACAGCCAGTTCTTCAATTGAGTTCACATGCTGTACATTTTAAGTGACCGAACCGGGAATGCACACGATCTCCTAAGATCTCTGAAGTGAAGCAGAGTTTAACCTGGATATCGTGTTTGGATGGGTGGCCACCATTCATAAAACAGGTGTTGTAGGCTACTTCAGGAATACGTTGTCAGCAGACGGCAGTGCAGCAAAATACATTGTTCTACTTTACTATATTCCAAAATGTATGCTCTCCACCTTCACAAATCCGACGATGCTGCTGATGGCACTGATGATGATGAATTCTCTAGTAGTTCAGGAAGAGTGCTTATGATTTAAAGCTGCACATGTAAATCACAAGCACTCTTATGGCACTACCACATCATTCATCAGCATCATCATCAGCATCAGCTATATCACCATTACTTCAGTATTTTTTAAGCGTGACAGAGACAATCTGTGCTGCGTAGCTGCACGAGATATGCTGCATGTCTCTGCTAAGCTGCGTTGTCATCTCTGCGGTGGACCTTTCAGGAAACCACACGACGTGAACCCTCTCCTGAAGCCCTCTTATAGTGACTGGCAAGCCTCGACGTTGGAATTTCGCTTCTGAACATATTGCTGCTACCAAGCGCAAGAATAAAACAGAGCAGTGGTTCTCAAAGTGCGGCCCCCGGACCCCGAGTGGTCTGCGACGATCCTCCAGCTGATCCGCGGGCTGTGATGCAAATGCAGGTTTGATCCGAAAATAATGACAGTAACCTTTTGCTTCTGACATTCATTAACATGATATTTATTTTAAAAGAAGTTAGGTAAACTAACTTGATTAAACTACCCTAACATGATAATTGGGTTTTTACCCTTTTATCTGGCAACAAAACTGACACCTTTTTTACGAGGAGTCATGTTTGCATAGACCACAATACCTGCAGTTATAATGCAAACAAAAAACACAACTCTGATAATGTATGCCCTGTCCTTGAAGTTGATTGTTCCACACCCGAGACAGCTTTCCTTAGAGCCTAGTCTCACATGGTGTTGGACCAGATGACGCCAAAAGGCGCACAACTCAAAGAAAATACACCATCAGAGTATGGAAGCTCGGGGTAAGCATTTACACCATTGGAACCTCATTTGCCAGTAACAAATATGATAATTGGTTTTTTACCCTTTTATCTGGCAACAAACCCCCTAAAAAAGTATAGCTGCTTTTAAAAAAAATATGTTTTTATATTCCGTTAAAATTAATAATTTAGTATTAGTGGTAAATATTTTTTGTCACTATCTGGGTGGTCCGCGGAAAATTGTTTGAATCGGCTGATTGGGGTCCGCGGGCCAAAAACACGTTTGAGAAAAAACCACCGATATAGAATCCGTGCGGTGTTGCCAAGTCGCCCAGCGCGGAGAACGCTCGCTGCTCACGCTCACCAGTATGAACTTGCACCAGTCGACGCGGAACTGCGAGCCGAACTTGCGGTCAAAGCTCACGGTCAGCTGGCTCTCCTGGCTGCACCGCAGGCGGTTCTCGGGGGTCAGGGGCTCGGCCAGGTGCGTGGAGTAGCGCGTGTCCGAACCCACGAGCACGTACACCCTGGCACAGAAGGGGGCCGTCGCGACGCACGAATGAAAAGCATTCAAAATCGCTGCGTTAGGTATTCGCGGATGTGCCCTACAGCCGGGCGGTGGTGGCTATGCACCCGACCTGTAATCCAGCCCAGTGGCCGCTCCTGCAAAATCTCTCAGGGGGGGCAAATGTCTGGATGATTGATAAGGATAAGGTCCACCCATGCAATGGATAAATTAACAGCTTAAGCATGTAAAGGCAACTTCACTTCTTTAATATTAATGAAAAATAAAGTGACTCTTACAATACATCTTGTTTGTTTCTATACTCACTATTAATACAATCCACTCAAGTTTCTTTTATTAAAGATTCCACTAGGTGGCGACAAATTATATTGTTGGATGAAACGTGCTTACGTATGATGACGTAAGCACGTTAGTGCGAGCCCTCCCGGAAGCCATAGAGAATGCATTGCAGCGCCCCCCGTTCGAAAAAAAACATCTTTGAATGTAAGTCTATGGGGCCACTCGGGGCGATTCTCAGCCGGAGTGAAATCACCCAAAAAGAGGCGGTACTCCACAGAACGTGACATGACGCTGATTGGACTATATCCAGAGGCACAGTGACGGCTAGCGTGACTCTGTGGTTGAATGACATTGGTGGTGCGTCGCCCAATCGCCCTAATGAAGAAACCGCCCCTGATCCAGCCCTGTGGAGAGGTGAGCGTTTAGGGGGATCACCGAGTTGTGAGTGTCGAGGAGGAGCCAGCCATACCCTGGCTTAACAGGAGAATGCAGGGCAGCAAATTTGAACTCCACCTGTTCCGTCTGAATGGTGTTTCCCCCTCGCACGCGTGGGTTTTATTCAGGTGCACCGGTTTCCTTCCACGTGTAAACACTCGTTAATTTGGCGTCAACGCCTTAATATGTAGAGGGCCGCAGAGCGTGGGCAATTGTTGGCGCCGGCTCACAGCATGGCTGCCTTCCTGCATGTTTGTCTGTGGTTCCTCACGCCTCTACGAGAGTGAGCGAAAACTGTCAGCGAATACTGTGCATTACAACTTGAAATTATTGTATTTATTATTATGTATTAGCCCTCCATCTACCATGCGGACCTTCAATAGAAAGCTGCACACATGTACACCCCTTTGTCACTCCACTGCTGGGTTTAGGGGCGTTCTGCGGGATAGTGACCATACTCCGCCCTGCCGTGCAGCACGGGTTGGTGAAGGCGGGGAACATAAGCGTGAGAAAAATAGAAGCACAAAGCAAAAATTGAGTTTGCTGCATCCTCCACTGCTGCCCACCACGTGTCGCCCTGCAGCCTCGAACCGCATTTTATTTGCATGGTGGTTGCCCACTCGAGCACCATCCAGGCCTAACCCTGCTTTGGTGAAATTCCACATGTATTCGCTGTAGCAGAATCCCAAAAATGTGGTGTTCAGCTACCTCAAACATTGGTCATTGTTTGCATATATATGTATGTTGAACTTCTTTCGCACCGTACGTAGCCAACTGTGCTAATCAGAGGCGCGTTAAACAGCATAAACGAATACTGTTACTTTCATGCACACACTCTCGTGTGCGATCCTGCTTATCTCTGTATTTCTGGCATGAGTATTATTATGGGAAACCAACGTTGAAACCCATTATTGTTGATGTTGACATTTGCGGGTTGTGAACAGCAAATGCCATTTGTTATCTTTGCATCGTGCTTTATTCTGCCAATTTAGGTCCACAGCTCACGCACTCTCATTCTTGTTATGTCTGTCAGGTCCTGCCCTCTTGGGTAACACGCTTACTTTGCTTGTTTTCGACTGTGATTTGGCAGAGACACGAATGCACTTGGACGACTGTCCAAGGACTGCTTGCTGAATGCTATTAAATTAGTTTTTTTTTAAAAGTTACACCATAAAACACTTTGCAAACAGTAGGTCACATTTTGTGTAATTATTTGGGAACGAGTATTTTTTTCTTCTCAATAACTCACTCTGCGGTGCTTCAAATTTTTTTTATACAATCCTCAAAAATAGCTCTTAATTGCATTATTAAACTCTCTCATTACCATCATCATCAGTCCAGATCAGTCCACTACTTGACAAAGACCACCCCAAGCCGTCACCATCTCCCATGCTCCTACGATGCAACAATCCATCTAGCACCTGCACACACGCTGATTTCATCTCTCCACCTCTGCGTTGGGCATTCTATCGTGCGCATGTTCTCTGCTTTGGCTCCGTCGTTAGCTTCATCCATCGGCCAATTCATGCCTTCTAGTGATGTGTCCTGCCAAAACCTACTTACAGAAAGATAAGAGCTCTCTAACCTTCCGTACATTCTCTAATCATTGTGTTCCTCTGTCTCTCCGCATAATTCCAAGAGTGCACCTCGCCATGCTTATTCGTGCACTTTTCAGCGTTTGTCCCATTTTTTTTGCCAATTTCCACATTTACCACAACGTGACAATGACTGGTAGCCTTTATAACTACTCGGGAGAGTCAATGAGGCACTGTGTTTCAGGACATCGTTCTTATGCATGTACCCAGTGCAAGCAATCCTGTGCTGTATTTATATTTCCCACAGCTTCAAGGGCGGCATCTCCTCGATGCGGGTGATCTGGGGAAGGGGATGCGGGTGGGGAGGGGTCGTGTGGGGGCGGGTTGAGGAGGTCGAGGAGGGGGGAGTGAGCGGGCAGCCGGGGCGGCGCTCGACGCAAGCGAACCGAGGAGGGTTTCGACGCAGTTCAAGAGGCCCCGAATCAATGACAAAAAAACAGGGGTGGCATCAAATATCAGCCGAAATTCGAATATAAGCTAATTCATAATAATGATGACGACAGAAATGGCAATTCGATGTTCTCGTCTCTATCTTGCCTGCATCTATATTCTATCGGATCACAACACGTCCATGTATGTCTACATTTCACCATAGGCGAAGTTTGAATTATATATTTGGGGGGGGGCAGGAGTTCGCTTTGTCCGTCACATTAGGAATCGTGGGTGCATATAATTAATTCATTTGTAATCTGTAAAAATAAATTGAGGTGTCCACCTGTGCCTCCCCCCCAGACTCCATCTCATGCATTTCGCTTGTGTCTTTACCAGAGGTGGGACAAAGTCATTGTTATGCAAGTCCAAGTCGAGTCTGAAGTCATCAAATTCATGACTCGAGTCTGACTCGAGTCCAAGTCACATGACTCGAGTCCACACCTCTGGTCTTTACACCTAAGAGTGAGGCGCAGGGGAGAGCGTAGGGGAGGGGAGATGGGTAGGTGAAGGTGTAGGAGAGAGGGTAGGTGGGAGGGGAGGTGGGGCCCACCCTTCCTTCTGGCCGCTCAGAGGCAGGGGAACGCGGCCACCCCTGTCCAACGCCGAGCTGACATTGAGGGCGTGCAGACGCAGGTTGTGTCCCGGCTGCCAGATGGCCTTAACCGCGCCTAGGAAGTCACCAAGCACGTTGCTCGGAAGCAACTCCTCCACGTTCATGTTGCGGATGAAGAACTCCGCTTGGAAGGGGAGACTGACTGCACGCGCAAGGCAACATAACCGCTTGTATCCGTGCAAAGTTTTGTACACTTTTCATCAACACTATCATCATCAGCCATGATTTACATACTGCTAGATGAAGGTTTCCCCAAGCCTTGGCCATCTCTCACCGTCCTGCGATGCAACAATCCCATCTGCCGCATGCACATTAGCTGATAGTATGTGGGGGATCTCCTCTAGGGCTTATTTATTCCTCACTCTGTCGTTACTCTCAACCACCGGCCATTACCTCTTCAAGCCAGTACGTGTTCTGCACAAGCCCATTACATTTTTATCAACAGTCAGTATGATTTTTCTAACGTGTGTGTGTGTGTGTTCTCTGATACATGTGAATCAGAAAGAGGGACACGGATTAATCAGTATATTTCAACTGGGACAATTAGTCGATTTGGATTAATCAACGAATTATTATCGACTACATTTTTGTTGTTGATTACTAATGCCTCTTTCATTATATTGGTGGATGCCCCGAACAGCTTTCCCCAGCGTGAAGCAGCTGATGATGCCAATGACACCATCAAGCTGTGACTTTTACCTACCATCCAGCGGCACACAGGACAGCAGATGTGAGATGTATTTTTTCCAAAAGCTTATTTCCGATTAGTCGAGTATTCAAAACGATATTTGCTAAAGTAATCGATTACTTAAATAATCATATAGCCCAGCCGAAAAAACACAAACATTAGACTTGTCCTGGTCTAATTTGAGTTTCTCTGGCACAAACAACTCCCTGTAGTCCTCGTGAGTGATGTGAGTATCCTCTGGTGAGTAGAAACATTAATCATAACATCTGAGTCCATCTGCTGTTTTGTAATTCCCCACACGCATATTTACCAATAAAACTGCTTCGTTTTAATTCACTGGGCGCAAGCGTCAATGTTCCCTGAAAACCATCACAATGTGTGCTATTGTTTCAGAAAATAAAATTGCTTCTTTCTGATTTTTCACACCAGCACTGAGCGTCAGTGGGAATTACATTCTGGATAGGGCAGGGAAAGGGGCAGGTTTAATTTTGAGGAAGGCACAACCTCTCGCTGAAGAAAGGTAAACACCGCGCCCGGCCTTTGTAATGGGAGGCAGTGAAGCTTCTCTCTCTCTCTGACCTGCTGCAAACATCGCTCCTGCTGAACATGTGGGTTCCTGTTAACGGTGCATGCACACGATGTCCTGTGTGCTCTGCTGCACACGTAGCCTGCATGTGCAGGGTTATTATTTAGAATCATGTTTGTTTACCCAGGAAAGCCTGCCAGGTTTTTGCAGTAGCGGGCGATAATTGCAATGCATATTCCACTTAAGAAACTTGCAGGTGATTTTTAATTCGGAAAATGTGGACCGTTACGCCGGCACGCAATGGCCTATTCTTGTGACGGACGTCAATGATCTATAATGTCCACTGTGAAGCAGAATGCGTGCGATTATTGCGGTTAAGTCAGCTGCAGTACTCGGCCACGTCATCACCCCTTAAGAGCGTGGGGCATGAGAAGGCTGACATCACCCCCCCTCCCCCTCTCCTTAAGATGTGAAGAGATCGTAAGCGTGGAGCCTCACTATTTGACGGCAGGATGTTGAAGACCACTGTGTGCTGGATGGTGTCGTACGTCCATCGGTTGTAAGCAATCACCTGCAACGACAGGACACGTTCTGCAAATACACATTGACTTCCAGCTAACACTCAATATGTACATATACAACCCTCTTGGTAATCCCTTGCTGGATGAGAGCCTCTCCACGCTGTGCAGGTCATAGGGGTCATTTGACCATATGTCATCATGCTGGTGCGTGCTGGATGGTGAACACGGGTGAGCATAGACGTGGGAGCATAGGATCACACTACAACAACGGAGGTTGCTGCACTGGCTCTGTTGACCACCATGTCGCCTCTCAAGCCTCATGACAACTTGTTTGTGGATGGTGGTCATCCATCCATGACAACCCCATAATCAAATATCATAAATTCCCATCCCTCAATATACCTCCAAATATGTATGCACTCATTTACCAGCATTACATTAATATTTATAATATTAAAATAATGAAGGTGGTGATAAGAGTCTTAGGCTCTGTTGTAACCCATTTAAAGACTCTTAAAGTGCATTAGGAATAAATGAAAAACGACTTACGGTTAACAGTGCTGCTTATTTTAGAATGATCATGTTATGTAAGTACAAGCTGATATCACATAAAAAATGAAAACATGCATTCAATATTGACCTTGCAAATCCACGAATCCGTTACGTATAAAAGCAAATCAAGTAATCAAAATAAAGGTTTTTGGGTTTAATCGCGTGAGTATAAATGTGTCGAAACCCTCCACCACCCGACACGGCCAATCAGTAATGGATTTGTCACGTGAACAAAACGACAAATAGTTATTACTTCAGCCCACCGGCGGGTTGAAGAGTGAATCCACAACATTTACAATTTGAGTACGACGTTTCGCTGGTTATTACATCCAGCATCATCGGGCGATTTGCCAGTATTCTGGTGGTGGAGGGTTTCGACGCATTTATACTGACGCGATCTAACCCAAAAACCTTTATTATTAATAATATTTGGTCGCGAAAGCCTACGTGTTAAATAAAGTCATCAAAGTTGGGCTCATAAATATGTCAATATTATAGGGCAACTGATTACGTCACATAGCAATTTCGAGTAACTACGCAACAGAGTTATTTCCCCCCATGATATTTCAAGACTGCCTTCACGCGCTAATAAATGATTGCACAGTTACAGACTTTGAATGGGTGTACGGTTATGAAGGCAATAAGAAGTGACAGTCTCTCGGTAGACGTGGGAATGGATCGACTTGTGGGTGGTTGGTTTCGCCCCACGCACAACAGCGGAGTGTGGACGCGGTCCAAATGTTTTCTGAACGCAGGTCGCTGATGCCCTGACCTGACTACTAAGCAGGGACGGGGGGAAGGGGGAGGGGGGCGTATTTCCTCCAACCCCCACCCCCACGTCTCTTTCCTTCCCAACAGTGGCGGCCACACAGCATTATCGCCATGGTGAATCAAATGCTTTTTTGAAGATTACTCAAGGGACAACATTGGACCGCCATTGTTTTGAAAAGAGGAAACTGAGTGGAATGAATGAGATATGCTGTGGCAGCAATTCGATTATACATTTTTTTTTATTTGTAATTAAAATCTCAGTGGTGTGCGCCGTGTGTTTGAATTTGAATGCGGGAGTGATTAAGCGGTAGCTGTCATACGTGGCGCATGCGAATTTGTGTGCGCGTGCCCACGCATAGGCATATGTTCGCTTTCTAAATGACGGCGAGCACCCGACTTCCAGGAGAAAACACAAATGTGACCGTAGCCGTTCGTGCGGTGCCGCGGTTGTGACTAGCATAGTAATAGACTCTGATAAACCCCAACAGGGGACGTTGGTGCCAAGCCACGCAACAAGGGAGCGTGCTCGAGTAAAAGCTGTTGCCGAGTGAATGTATTTCAATAAGGGGTGCAGAAGAAGCGGTGCCAGGGGCACTGGATGAGTGACTGGAGGATGGCATTGTGTTCGTGGCGTGGGGAGGGACAGTCCATCTTGGTTATGCTTGGTTTTAATGAGAGTTCTTCTAAATGGTGGAGATGAGACAAACAAGGGGTTGATAGTTGTCAAGTTGGTTTGAATAAGGCGCTGGTTTGCGCATACAAAAATGTACAACTTAACAGTATTTTATTGCAATTAATATTACACGATATGTACCACATAAGGGTATAGTAGTAGATATAATATACATCGTATACCACATAATGGTATTCTAATACATTTAATATACATTACGCAACATATTGTAGTGCATTTATTGTATGGTACACCATACATTTTGGCATTATATTGCATAAAATGTATATTATATATTTTCTCCTTTGCCGGTATGTCAGATAGTCTATTTTTTCCCCTACCGGTATCCATTGCCCATGCACGCCGGCTTATTTAACCGCTGGTAGACAAGGATGGTGAATTGCACTGGCACCTCGATGACTGTCTTGCCAACATGCTGAATGGTTGGCGTCCCGTACAGCATGCCGTCCTCGTGCGGGGAGCGCTGCAGGTAGCGCAACCACCCAGGCCGATCGGGGAATCCCTGGAGGTTGGTGTGGAAGGTGATCGGGTCATCTACGATCGACAAAGCCAGAGAGGGCAAGAAACCTTTACTCCATTGATTATACCGATTTAGATTACCACGGTGTGGAGCGACACGTTTAATTAAACGAAATAGGAAGCTTTATTTGGCTGTTGTGTTTCATCTAAAGCACCCCATCACAAGTGGAGTTTAGGCCCTGTAGAAAACACCCCGTTTTGATATAAAATGGTTGTGCTGAATGAATGCAGTGTTTCACACGCAGCATTACATTTCATGACAGGGGCCAGGACCTGTCATCTGGAGGTCAATAAATTACCCTTAGTGTTTGACCATTGATTATAAAAGGACAGATCTTGCTAGAGCTGGTATTCTGAAATGAAATCATCCACTGTAATGGCTATTGCATTGGTAACAAATCAAGGGCTATACGGGGAGACTGATCATAGTACTGGGGCTCAGGGGTACAGATAAATGAAGGGGAAGGAGGCGCTATGTGAATCGATGTGTGAAATTTCCGAGCTGCTAGCAGCGTTGAGTACCTCGGTGTTCTTGCGGCGATGGGAAGAAACGCTTGTAGTAGGTGCGGTCCAGCACATGCACGAACGTGACCCCGGGGGAAAGGTAAAAGTCCTGATCGCTGGCCGTGAAGCTCAGCCAGCAGAGAGTAAGCAGCAGCACTGCACACCATGCACGTCACCCACCATGCAGATCATGCACTTTATATGTCACTCACCATTCACTTTACTCACCATAGACCAGTGGCATAGCTAATGAGTGTGGGGGCGGTGCAATTGCAGTGGACACCACGGGTTAGTGGGGCCAGGCACCGAGGTGTCAGGAGAAAAATTGGACAGGGTCTACCATTTCATTCCTTGCACCAGGGCCAATATCAACCATGCTACGCCACTGCCATAAAGGTCACCCACCAAACACATCGGTGACATCACCCACCACAATGTAGCTAAATTTGCCTCGTGTAATTGTTTAGGTCCAAGATCAGGGTCAGGGCAATGGCGAGGGGTGGCTGAAACTTATTTGCCATGTGTAGAAGTACGGTACTGTAATAATAATACATTTACCATAAAAACATAAAAAAACAATTGGCAAATAACGATAACACGGTGAATAATGCTCACGAGGGCTGTTGTCATATGCAGTGTAGAGCTTAAATATCACGATGTTTGATAAATGATAATTTGGGCAATATTCTTTGGGTCTTTCGGTAAAGTCACGTAGATAGGTTCAAAGAAAATAACAAAAAATAACAAAAAACTACGACATTTCGATCGCAACGCAAGCTGTCATCATCATCCTCCTGTTTTTTGTTATTTTCTTTGAACCTATCTACACGACTTTACCAAAAGACCCAAAGAATATGAATTCCTGCAGTCACGAAAGCTTTAAGTAAATTTGGGCAATATTTTACACTGTGATTAAATGCCTCCGTATTTGTGTAAGCATCACAGTATTAACACATCTAAACACCTTTGTTCTCAACATTGCCTTCAAGATAAAAAGTGTATAATAGGTGACGTTTTGGGCAATGGCCCTTCTTCACAGCACGTGGGCTAGAGAGGTAGAGGGAGGCCAACGAGATAGATAGAGTCAATGCAAGTTTGGTACATGCAGGGTACGAACCAATATGCGTGCACGTCAGCGTTTTTAGCATTGCAGGGCAATAAAAATGTAAATGTGTTGAATCTACACGACTCAGCATGTGACACTTTCTAGAGCTACTGGGCACGTTTCTTTCCACGCTCCTATTAAAGCCCACGCAAGCCAGTCGTCAATTGCGTGCAATTTCAACTGATTCGCACAGAGTGCTGAATTTGCCTACATTACTGTGTGAATTAATAACACAAACGCTGTACAGCATAGGCACAATAGGCGCACTAATGTAAAATGCGCGTAATGCACATTTTGTGATTAATTAAAACCATCGTAACTAAACGTGAACTAATTTTCGCTGACGGTAATACTCCCCGGGCAAACAGCGTACACCACTAACATGGGTATATTCTAAACAGCAAATACAAACACACATTCGTTCAGTGGGGGGGGGATGGGGGGGTTGCCCTTTTCAGCACCCACAACCAGAATGGACAGCGCCCCGGACATAGGGACGCGTGGCTCGCCCTCACCTGCGCGCGCGCACCGCGGCCCCATACTCCTCGCGTCTCTCTCTCTCTCACAGCAGCAACAGCAGCAGCAGCCGGCTCTGATCCTCCTCCTCCATCTCCCGTGTCAGCCGGACGGGATGGCAGGCTGCACACGATTCAGCCGAGAGAGAGAGAGCGAGGGAGAGATATTCTCCAGACACGCAGGACACACACGCACAATGGCTCCGCGCGCATGCGCCCCGCTCTGCCCATTGTGCTGGGTGACAGCGTGCATGGCTGATGAATAGAGTGAAGACCAGGATGAGGTGGGGTTTTTTTTTATTGGGGAGCGGAGGACGTGCGCTTATTTTTACACTTTTGTTTTATTAATATAAAGCACACACTATACGTGGCAGCGAGAACGAGATGTCACCTATCAGTGGCATAGGCGCTCCCTGGTGCAAGGAATAGAATGTGGACCTTGTAAAATCCCACCCCCCATCTTCGTAGCCAGCTGCCAGTGACTGGGAATATCCACACGTGGGCCCTAGCGCAGTTGCACCGCCTGCACCACTCGAGAATAGCTACGCTACTGTTACGTAACACGAGTTTGCATCATAATCAGTAAATACTATGATACATGTAAGTCGTACAGAAATAGTTTTCTCTCAAGGAACAGAATGTTATTATTGAAGGTCAGGAGACATACATTATTTTCACGCGGTTGTTACGTTTCCACGACCATTGTAAATCAGACACGAGCCGTGCCAGACCGTTCCTGGAATATTTAGTTTACATTTTCGCAATCCAGATGTAGGGCTATACAGTACACGCGTGTGTTATTAGCACAATAGTAGTTGTTCTGTCTGTACTAAACAAAAGAAATCTCAATTATACATGCGATAAAAAAAGGTTTACAATAAGCACAATTACCTTCCATGCAGACGTTACAAAGCGTACTGTACTTAAAATATTAATGTGAAATTGCATCCAGCTCTTTGTCAATCCACTACTGGATGCGAGCCCTCGTCGCTTGTGACGTGGGGGGTAATTTGACCATACTTCACCACGCTGGTCAGTTCGGGTGGAAGGCGGGGAGCACTGCCGTGGGGGAACCACATGTAAAGTGCAATGGTTTTAGATGTAGAGTACTGCCCTGTGCGTCCCCACAACGTATCCCACGTTAACATTAACCTAATCAAACAATTTGACGACTTTCTGTACATTTCTTAAGGATTGTTTTTATATTGCAGGATGGAGATGTCCTTTTCACGACTCATATTTTCAATGCGTTCTTCGCTTTCAAGGTACAAACGGTAAACAGTGTTAAACGTGTTCATGATTATACGCCTTTCTGTCGGCGTGCGAATATTCTCGTGTTGCAGCGGGAACAAAACTCTAAGCTGCACACATGTGCAGGATTATTTTCTCTTAAGTGTATTTGTGCACGTGTGTTTTTGTGTGATAGCGCCTACTGCATGGATCAGCTCGCAAGCTCAGTCTGGCGAAACCACGGACCGTGAGGAAGTTGGCGATGTCTATACGACCAAGAACAGCACGCACACCCCCACACATTACAGAGCTGAATGTGTAGCAGCCTGGCGATTGCTTGCTCGAGCCACTTGCTGGTAGAAGGGCCCTCCCCACTCGAAGGAAAGCCCTAAAACGATTGTTTAGAGAGGGCATTTTTGGCCTTTTCTTCCACGCTGGCCAGACGTTTTGGAAGACGCGGGGAGTACCCACATTCTATTTAAACCACACGGGCGATCTGGCAATTGAATAAGATGCAACAAACGTTGTTTCCTCTGGGTTAAAATTGATCCAGTGTGCTAACCATTACACCGTGACAGCGTTACACGAGATGTGTATAGGAATTCGCCACACTGGCAGACACTGAACTAACTGGTTGTAAACGGGTTAAAATAAAATAAAAACTGCTATCAAGGAGTGGAAGGCAATTTTGAGCATCCAACTGTACGCATGTACATTCCCTAAAACGCACTGGAGCTGCTGCTACACACATTTAAAAATGTATTTAAAAGTTGCGCATATTAATGTTGCGTCACATTTCTCACCCCCCCCCCCTCGTCACACATCGTCACCAATATCTGACCCCACCCCCCCTAGGTGCGTGACGTCATTTATGGACGGCCCCTATAACATGATTTACGTACAACAGTACCGGCGGTAACATGCTACATTAAGTGATGCCGTAGTTGTAACGGTTAGCAAACACTGGAATTTAAAACCCGGCGTTTGCCAGTTTCGATCTCCTGGTGCGGCAGTTGCAACAATGGGGCACGTTTCATAAAAACCACCACGGCTTCTGTCCACCCAACAGAATAGCCCGTCGGGTCGCGTGTGGTGTGGTGGGGTAAAGTGTGGGTGTTACAACCGCTTCCAATGAAGGACACACGTCTGTCCTGGGTGCAAGAGTTGACCGAACAGAGCCATCTGCCAGCAAGTGGCGTGAAGAAGAAATCGCAGATGCGTGCCGCTGTCGACGCCCACGTTGCGCGCATCGCGTGTCGATGAATCGTCGTTCTTTAAAATCGAATGCGTTTGAACGGGGGGAGCGGTGGGCTCTGGACCTCTGTAGAACTGAGTTCGATATCTGAACCGGTCCTGTTCTTCCTGCCCCCCCACCCCCGTCCCTTCACCAACCTGCACTGACCACAGCGGTGAAGTATAGTCAAGTGACCCCTATTTCAGCAGCGGATCAACAAAGGGGCTGTACATTGTGTTACTGGTAGGAACCTCCTGGTTACACCAGCCCACAGGGGATTATTGTGTCCGTCCGTCGTGCAGGGAGGGGCTGGGTGGGGAGGGTGGGGAGGGGCTGGATGGGGAGGGTGAGGAGGGGCTGGGTGGGGAGGGTGGGAGGGGTGGGGCTGGTGGGGAGGGGCTGGGTGGGGGTGGGAGGGGCTGGGTGGGGGGTGGGAGGGGTGGGGCTGGGTGGGGAGGGTGGGGCTGGGTGGGGGGTGGCAGGGTCTGGGTGGGGGGTGGGAGGGGCTGGGTGGGGGGTGGGAGGCGTGGGGTTGGGTGGGGAGGGTGAGAGGGGTGGGGAGGGGCTGGGTGGGGTGGGGCTGGGTGGGGAGGGGCTGGGTGGGGTGGGGCTGGGTGGGGAGGGGCTGGTCACCCCGTGGTGCCCTTATAAAACTCAACGTTTAACCTACTCACGCCGGCTTGTGCCCGCCCTCACAGTCGGGCAAATTTGCGGAATACACCACGCCGCCGTTGACCCTGGCCATTGACCGAGCAACCCACCAACGTTCCTACCAGCTCCCTCCGCACGAATGTGTTAAATTACGGAAGTTTTTTTTTGTCTAACGTGAGTTCACGTTATACATCGATATCCGCTAGAGGGTGCTATTACACACAATGTTTTAATACAAACATCGATTCTTGAATCGCCAACGGAGGCCTAGGAATCTTGGGAGCGCATTGAATCGAGAGGGCAGAGGCAC
The DNA here is from genome assembly GCF_015708825.2 of Lethenteron reissneri. NCBI lineage: Eukaryota > Metazoa > Chordata > Hyperoartia > Petromyzontiformes > Petromyzontidae > Lethenteron > Lethenteron reissneri. Next base: position 13,778,834 of record NC_083798.1, on the reverse strand, counting down.
GAATCTTGGACTCCTCCCCCACCCCCCACTGCTTAACACAGCCAAGGAGTGGGACGCGTCCGTGGAGATGGAGCGATGAAAAGCGTGGCTCTAGTGCCACGATGTAACAATGGTTTCATTGTTACAATGGTTTCATTGTTACATCGCCGGCTCGCTGGAGATGTCGGTGGCGGCGGCTTGGGAAAGAGGGCATTCATCCAGCAGTGGATTGACCATGGCTGATGATGATGGTGACAGCCACCGGCGTGCGTGCGTAAAATTGAAAAATCCCCATGCTGTTGCGGGCTCCGCCAAACCAGCAGCACCACCACCACCCTTCTCCCCGCCTCCTCCTCCATCCTCCTCCCTCCTCCTTCATCCCTCCCTCCTTCTCCCCGCCTCCTCCTCCATCCTCCTCCCTCCCTCCTTCATCCCTCCCTCCTCCTCCATCCTCCTCCCTCCCTCCTTCCTCCCTCCCTCCTCCTCCATCCTCCTCCCTCCCTCCATCCTCTCGGCAGCCGAGAGCCACCACCCCCCCCCCAGCACTCCGTGCGAGTGACGCAAAAGCTTTGCGAGTCGGCCGGTGGGAGGGACCTGGGGAGAGGGAAGAGACGCGTGGGGGGTGGTGGGAAGAGTCGTGGTGTTAGGGGAGGTTCGGCCACCGATTGTAGTAGTGGTGCTTGCTGCTGCTGCTGCTGATGATGATGGTGGAGTCAGAGGTGATGGGCTGACGGCTGCCGGTGTGGTCTTAGTGACGAGCCGCTCGGACGACGGGGAACTGAACGCAGGGATTCTTCTCCTTGGGGTGGGTGAGTGAGTGGCGGTGCTCGTGTGTGTGTGTGTGTTTCAGCTGGATGGTACGGTCCAAAAGAGAAAGCGAGGTGGGGTTTTGGGGGTAGCCAAGCTCCTTTGTCGCCGAGCCGGGCACCCGTGTGCATGTCCACTCAGCCTGCCTGCCTGCCCCCTATTCATGTAACACGTGTGCACGTGTGTGTGCGCACGTGCGTCCGTGTGTGCACGTGCGCACGTGCGTCCGTGTGTGCACGCGCGTGGATCCACGTGGAGCGAGATGAGAATGCGAGGAGCGTAGCTGGCGGCTGGGTCGGTAACGCGGACGAGGAGGTTGGTGGGTGGTGGGAGGGCTTCTACAACGCGGCGTATGCGAGAGGACACACGGTGGTGAAATCCGTGGGGTCGAGATGAGAGCGGTCATATGATGTAGGGCTTCTCACGGATGAACACCACCCAGAGCTTGCTACTGCTGTGGGATGAGGAAGGAAAACGAAGGCTGCTGCGGTCAGAAGGCGTGAAAGACAAAGCGACAGCACGAATAATTATCCAGGAGCTGTTGTACATTTTTATATGATGCGTAAGCTGAACAATGTAGCACAGTGTGTTTGTTGCATAAGCTCGGGTGGCATTGTGTGGCTGTAGTCGTGTCGTCTGGTTTTAGTGGTTTTTTGTTGTTGTAAAGGAAGCACGGGCTGTGTGCTAGAGGTTTACATCGTGCAGGCCAGTCGGCCGAAACGTCGATATCTAATTTTCTTATCAGTGACCGTATCACACACACGCGCACACAACAATCCAACCCTGTTATTATTGTACAATTCACATCGGATCACAGGCCAAGCAAGGTACTGGGGCGACTGACCTTCAACAACAAGCCTGAGGTTTGGATTTTATTGTGTACACGTACATTGATGATATGCGTTCCTGGTACAGTATCTGTAATGCGCTATCATCTATTGTTATTGAGAATGTTGCATCTGTCTCTACGAGATGCAATGTAATTCGCTGTTTGCATCAATTAGGAATGGACGCTCAGAGCAGAGGATGCCGCAGTCTTTATGCCCGGTTTGCGGCTGTTGCTGTTTTCATTTTGCGAATAAAACAAGCCTTTAAATGCATTTGATATCCGCAGACCATGGCGGTGGAAGGGGGGGGGGGGACACACGGCTTTGACAAACGCCAGTCCCGTTTGACAGCATCTGTAAAATGTACATAAATCAAACGTAAATGTAGGGGATGACTCTCGTTTCTTTCCCAATCTCGCCTCGGTGTGGAGGAGCGGGATACCCTCTTTCATTGCGAAATATGGCGCCCAGATTGCAATGCAGCCTCCCCATTGAAAGTCACAGCGCCCGAAAGAAGATGATTACAATGAGCGTCATCTACCGGCGTTTGACACAAAAGATTAGCCCTGTATAAATAAATAGGCAAACGCAGGGTGATGGCAATGCAAAAAAAGCGCGTTTCTACCGTGTCGAATATTTTCGCACGAATGTTGCCAATTTCCTTTCGTGGAAACGGGTGTGTTACACGTAAGATGTGTTACATTGTGCAAGGGTGAAGGAAGGAGGCTGCTTGCAAATAATAATTATTTTATTTTTCACCTACATTGAGTTTGTTTTTCTTTGGGAGGAGGATGCAATGGTGGACGTGGGATGATGAACGTGACAACCATGTGGTCTGTGTTCACGATATATGAGTCATGCAATTGTATACATGTGGTTTTACAGGCAGTACTGTATTTTCCTTCACTTTAGTTATTGTGTTGGCCGCTTAAGTAATAATTAAGGACCTTTATGTTTTTCCTTGATAATAATAACAGTGCTACTTGGGAATGATGGCCAAGTGGTTAGTACATTGTGCTATAAACCCAGCGGCCTGACCCGAGTTAAATTCCTGGCCATGACTAACGTCAGTGGATAATTATATCAAAACCGGCCCTGGGCCTCCACCAAGATGCACGAACCAGTGTGGTGAAGTATGGTCAAACTACCCTAAATAAACACCATGCCATGGAAAGACCTTCATTTATGGATCGACATACATTACAGAATTTAATAATGGAAGGAACAGTGAGTGACCTTTGCGGGAACCTACTTTACACCGCAATGCTAAAGATTGGACCCTGCAAATTGTTGACCTGTTTGTCCATAGACATTGCAGAATAGCTGTGCCAAATCCTTCTTTCTTACAGATTCCATCGGGATTTTATGCCAAACGTAATGAATAGCAACAGGCCATGAACATCCTCTGGTCCTAACCCTGAGTGTGGCATTGCTGGGCGAGATTATTAACGCTCTCCATTACGTTTTCGTATTGTACGGCATTTTGTTCCACATGATATTGGACAACTTCGTATGTCATGCCAAACAACTCGCAGTACAACCCGAAAGCACATCGGTAGAGCTTTATAGGACAATGGCTGAGGCCGACGCAAGTGCTTATTATAAACACGTATTTGCACCCACAGCCTGGACCATGATGAAGACTGTGGAGGCTGGCGGCAGCCGGGAAAGGACCCCACTGAGGAGCGCGTCCCCTCACCGCAACGCCTACCAGACCGAGTTCCAGGCCATCAAGCGCACCTTTGACCGCACGACCAGCCGTGATGGCAATGGAGGCGATGAGGCCGCTGGCCACCATGGGCCGGGCCAGCAGCATCGGGGCCGAAAATACGGGGCCCACGTCAGCCGCATCAAGAGCATGTTCCTGGCCATGCAAAGTGTGGACGGAGGCAGTCTGGATGGGGAGGGACCCCCGCCGCCGGGGTCAAGCGCCACGGCCCGCGGTGGCGATAGCGTCCCCGTCTCGGTGAAAGCCAAGGCCAGGGCCTTCATCGCACCGCCACCCTCCCCGACGAGGGCCTATGCGAGGGCGAGCGCGAGGGGTGGCGGTGAAGGTGGAGAGCGCGGAGGAGGCACGGAACGAGGAGAGCGAGGAGGCGGAGAACGTGGAGAGCGTGGAGGAGAACGAGGAGAGCGTGGAGGAGGAGGCACAGAACGAGGGGAGCGTGGAGGAGGAGGAGGCACAGAACGAGGGGAGCGTGGAGGAGGAGAACGTGGAGGAGGAGGAGGCACAGAACGAGGAGAGCGTGGAGGAGGAGGAGGCACAGAACGAGGAGAGCGTGGTGGAGGAGGTGGAGAACGAGGAGAGCGTGGAGGAGGAGGCGTCGGAGAGCATGGAGGAGGTGGAGGAGGAGGTGAGGAGCGTGGGGACTCTCCGGGAAGGAGGGAGGGCCGTGTCAGGGAAAGGGTGAGTCGCATGAGTGGGAAGCCGGTGTCGCGCGAGGGTGGCGCGGCCAGCATCTCGGAGCGCATTACCGAGGCTCGCAAGATCTTCGACCGGACCCTGCAGCGGCAAGACACGGGGGCCACGGCAAGGTCGGCACTCACCACCGCCGCCTTCCCATCCCCTCTCAAGGAGCGCAAGGGCTCCAAGGATAGCATCCTGTCGGACCTTCGGGGTGGCGGTGGCAGCTGTAAAGGCAGCACCGAATCGCTGGACAGCCTTCTCACCAGCCCCTGTGCCGATGCGGTGTCGCCCACCGTCAGCCAGCTGGCTGCCGTCTTTGAGCCAGGCAGCGTGGCGTTGGCCAAGCGGGAAGAGGAGCCTTCCAAACTCGTTGATGACAAGTCTGCTGCATCTGTCTTGGACGGCCTGCCGGAAAAGTTGCAGAACAGCGATGCTGGAGGTGCGCTCGCCAGTGACGAGATGGCTCCGAACGGGGCGCAGGTGCAGCTCGCATCGGAGCTTGTAAATAAAGTCGGGTCACCGTCAAAAAACGTGCAGATCAAGGTGGACTCTCCCAAACATGCTCGGGTACTTGAGTCCATCAATGACAGCGGCTCTCATTCAGAAGAGGCGGATAATTCAGTTCAGTGTGGCGTTCTGGCACAGCCCATCATCGCAAACTGCACTGAGGCCGTGTGTGTGAACTCGGTGGACGAAGACGCTAAGGGAGACGCTGGTGACATGAAAACAATGATCTTATTGGGGGGCGACCTGACGAGCGAGAGCAACATCGACGACGACGACGATGTCGTTCCGCCAGATTCTAAATTCTCGCCAGATGGCAAGGAGCACCGCAACGCTGAGCCCGATGGTTCGCTACCGGCGGAGGCCGCCACCGTCACTGCCGCCGCCGCCAATCGCGAGTCGGAGCCCAAAGTCATCGAGAACGAGACGTTCGTGGAGGATGGCGAGGAGACTTTCCCCACCGGAGTCGATCGCGACGACGCCAATGACGACGACTTCACCATCGACGCGGACGACGATGATGACGACGACGACTTGCAGGACGCCGGTTATGAGGTGGACGCCTACTATTACATGGAGATGCCTGGCCTGTCTGACGAGGAGGAGGCCCCACTTCCAAGCAGGAAGATTCGCTTCAGCACCTCCCCCATTAAGGTATTTCATACACATTGAGCTGCAGGGGTCAAGGGGTGACGTCCTCGTTCATGGCGACTGCTAATTTTATCCAGCTGGTGGCAGGCCCACCAAATGACTAAAGCCAGTGTGCCCATTTTATGATATGAATTACATGTAATTGCGAGATGTCCTTTGTTTTAATTTAAAGCAGAGTGGTTGGATAATGCTGGACAATTACACATAATAGCAGCTACACTACTGCATGGAGCATGCATGTGTATCCGTGGGGTATGTTCAGTACTATCTGTGACTGCTTAAACCTTTAAATATGATTATTTAGTTACGATAAGTCGGATATATCAATAAATATCTATATATTTATTTTACCGATACAATAAACTTCCAGTAATTAACGTTGAGCTTTTCCACATGTGTCTAAACCAACACTGGACCAGGAGAGAGGCGAGTAGCTGTCCTTCAAGATTGGCTCAATGAGAGCATTAACATGATTTCCAACTTGCCAAGAACAAAAACAAAAACAGGTTTTCACGAATCATTCTTTCACTTCCCACACTGTGGTGCTTTGTGCGGGAGCGTGAGTAATAGTTTCCCATGTTGCTTTATTACACTTTTGTTATTAGTAATGCTTACTTAGGGAACAAACCCATAGCAACAAATAACGAAAACCCCCTACATGCAGTACTTGATTGCGTTCTTCATCCGATGGATCGGGTTTTAAGCTGTGCAAGATTTGAACCTTAATCGGTGCAAGTGCAGCACTATGGGTGATGTATCAGCGTCCGTTAGTTGTGCCTGGTGAGGATAAGAGTTAATCCTGCATCTGGTTTAAAAAAAAATGTTGCATCCTTTCCCTTTGTGTTCTCCAAATACTGAACACTTTTTGCTGTCACACAACACATCCGTGTTTACCCCATCAGTGAACCATTACGGCATTATTAGACTCGCTCCTGTGAAAGACACTGCGTTCTTAATACGCCCTAAATTTAATTCATTGGCATCTGTGCCTTTTAATTAGCATGTTCTGTCTCGAAATCATCGCTCTTTCCGAGGTCACATGCTTCCCATGCCACGTGGTTGCTATGTACCAGTTTTAAACTATTTGAACTATAAACTATTTTTTATTTTACCAGGTAAGGCCCACTAAGCTCTTTTTCAGCAGGTACCTGGCCACAAATGAGAGCTCAACAAAGTGGCTTATCGCGTGTAAATTTATAGCAGCCAAATACTCTAAACGCATCTTTCTAAATGTGGGGAGCAGGCGTCAGGGTCTGAATCGAACCCACAACCTCCTGTATACCAGGCGAGGCAGTTAACATCTTGCCACCGTGGCATCTTGGGGAGGGAATCTCCACGCCTTGTAGTGAGCGTCTCTTTGCATTGGTGCAAGACAACTGAATCATCAGTCGTGTGATTCGCTGTGCATGTGTAACATGCACAACCCTTTTGTCAATCTACTGCTGGACGAGGGCCTCTCCAGGGCCATGCGGTTTGTGTGGGTTGTATGACCATATTTGATTCTCCACACTGCTGGGTGTGGGTTGGTAAAGGTGGGGTGCTTAAATATGGAAGCATAGCAGCACGGTACAACAAATCATTTTGCTACAATGATAATAATAATAAAGCACCTTTCACCCGGAGATCACAAGGCACTGTAATGCCCTCTGCTGACAATGCAGCCCACAGAAGACCACTTTTTTTCATGCAAAGTGGTCACCTATCAAAGCACAATTGTAAGGCCCACTGAGCTATATAGCTCTTTTTCAAAAGCGATCTGGCCACAAATGATAGCCCAATGAAGTGGCTCATCACGTGCTATATTTTATAACAGCCACATACTCTAAACACATGTGGATTCTAAATATGGAGGGAAAAACCAGAGGACCTTGAGAAAAACCCACACGACCACGGGGACAGAGAACAAACTCCAAATATATAGGCATCCGGGTCGAGATCGAACCCACGACCTCCTGTATACTAGGCGAGGTAGTTAACATCTCACCACCATGGCATCAGGGCACTGTCCAGGCACAACCCTGCTTCGCTTAAGAGATCTAGCAGCTCGGGTGCATTCCGAGTGATTTAGTCATAGGTAATTCAGGGTACCTGCATATAAATCCTTGGGAGTGCGGAACTAATGCATCTGGGTTGGCAGTCCCGGTGGTGACTTTCCAAGTTAAGTGGAGACTGCTGCCTGTGTATTATCATGGCAACCAGTGTTTCATTGGCCGAATCGAGATGTTCCAGCACATGCGCTTGATGTGACCTCACATTTGTATTCGAGGTGTGAATGCACTTTTGCTATTTACCACTCTTGTGTGTGGTATGCTATGCAAGTGCATTTGTCTAGGCTATGCACTGTATTTGTGTACAGCTTGAGGGAACCCGGCAACCCAAGTTCGATTATCAGTCACGGCTAACAGCGGTGATGAGTGATATATGAACCTGTCCTGGGCCACGCCACGCCCTCCCAACACCTCTACTCCCACCCACAGTGATCAGATTAGAGAAATATGGTGACAACACCTCAATGTCGAAAGGTTTTGGGGAAGCTTTAATCCAGTAGAGGATTGACAAATGGCTGTAAATCTATTTTTTAAGCCAACCAACATTTTGTCTGCATCCTTTACGCAGTGGCATTTCATCGGAGTATATCCAAGTTGAACTTATTTCATCTTAATACATTTTACAATGTGTCATACTTAGCCGTGGCTGCGTTCCCGAGATGCCGAGCGCTATACAAATACGTTCACGTTCTCTAAAGTTACGGGCGCGTAATGTGAAATATTTTGGCGGATCGCACGTGGTGGTCCGTGTTGGCCTCTCAACGAGTGAGCGGTCTTTCGTGTTGACACACCAACCCCTCTCACGCTTTGTCGTCCTTCAGAGAGGTGTGTTTCAGCCACTTTGGTGGTCTGCTTGGCACCACGGGATTTTCTCAGTTGTCGTAATACGGCACAACATCCCTTATCTGACCTGACGAAATAACTGCCTACAGCCATTGCAGTGTTTGTTCATTGTGTAACTATTGAGTTCTATAGGTGTTCACTTATCTGACTCTTTCGCATATCCGCGTATGCCTCAGTCCCCGGCGAGTCGGATATGCGGAATTTTGCTGTGCTGATGCGTTTTTTTCCCCTCCATCTCTTTCACACAGTTGTGCTCCCTATGGAGAGAGGGCGCTTATGATATTCCGCTTGTGTACATTTAAGCTTGGGTGGTTAGTTTTCATGGATATTTGACCGTGCCACATCTGAAAGCCAAAGGGGAGCGTTGCCATGTGGCCAGGGAGCTTACAAAGAGAACCACTATAAATAATGAAAACCTAAAACTGGCCTCGACCGAGTTTTACAGGACATTCTCATGGTAGTGTCTTTAATTTTACTCGTGTGTTTTAAGTGACGCAGTGTTTATTGCAGGGAGAGGATGTAAAAAGATTATATCCAATGTAATTCGTATTCTGTAATCTCTTTTTCTAGTGCATCTGTTGTTTTCATATATTTGCTGTGTGGTCTGCACTGCTCATTTAGGTATTACCACACAGATGACGTATGCAGTTAATTTACAGTACAATGGACCCTTGGTTCAAGGTGCCACCTCCGCCCATGTAGCTTAGGTGACTCCATCTCTCCTTTGGACATCTCCTTCTAACTATTCCCCATCCCGTCATGGATGGGTGTTCTGGGATAAACTCGATAAACCACGTACACTGTATATATAAAAAAAATGACCCATGCTAGGTTCATTCGAAAACTTTACAATCATCTCTGCACAGTTGGCTACACATGCACTTAATCTGCCAGCTTACAACAATATACTTTATGAACTGTAGGATTGCGTTGGTTAGTTATCAGGTTTTCCCAGGGCACCCATCAATTATGAATAGCTTGGTTTCAATAGGATACACATTTTATGAACATCCCATTGCTTGCACGCCCGATGCGACAACATTTGACACATTGGCCTAATCGTGTCTAAATTAGTATTGATAGCCCAAGTAGCACGGTATCTCACACCAAATGGATTTCCTGACTATGAGGTCTAAAGTCAGTGTCAGAATGTGGTCGCATATCGTCACTTGGCAACGGTTTACAGACATTCTAAATGCGTCGTGCGCTGTGCATCAGAACGACTATTTCCCAATGCAAAGTAAGCGTTGTTGATGCAAATTGAAACAGTCTATGATCCCAGACGAGATATTTCACTTGTCGGTACCACCTGAAGTGGGCATAACTTTAAGCAGCTCTAATTTTCCCGAACCTCCGATTAGCACGGTTGGCTACGTACGGTGCGAAAGAAGTTCAACATTCATACAATTTCTGAATGTGGCCAATAACAATAACTCGTGTCATAAACATTTGAAGTCGGTGGGTTATCAAAAAATGCACTCGTTAGATTAACACGTAGCCTTTTGCGACCAATATCATCCATAACACAGGGTTTTTTTGGGGTTAGAACGCGTAAATATATAAATGTGTCGTTAAACCCGCCACCAAACGACTCAGCCAATTAGTAAGGGTTGCCACATAAACAGAACATGCAAATGTGTTCCCAGTACAGCACACCGGTGTGTTGGAGAGCAATGCCACAACATGTTCTGTCAGGCTTTCGCCAGTTGTAATTACTGGCGAAACGTAGGACTAAAAATTCATCTCGCATTGGCCGTATATAAAATAAAATCTGTGCTAAAAAAGTTTTGATAACTTGGGTGGCACTATTGTCACTCTGGGCTGTGTGGACTCTGTATAGGGCATGAGCACACGGTCTGAACGCAGAGCCACTGCCTTGTAGCAGCTGGCAGTGCACAATGTGCACTGTACGCATGGCCATGCACATGTGGCCGTGCGTGCACACACGTGGCCATGTGGGTGTACACAACGCAAGTGCGTGTCGGTGGTCAGTGTGCGGTTTGTGTTACAATCGTTGCCTCATTTAGGTCGAGGCCCTCTTGGGGATGCAAAAAAAAACAAGCATTTGTTTTACACTCGAGTTACATTTATTTACGCATTGGTGTACGCTTCACTGACGGGGCAGATTCCAGATAGGAGCAATTTCAAAGACAATTTGCTTGTGCTTAAAGCACTTTTAGCGGGCCTTAGTGACCGTCATTCACGAGCAATGACACTCCACTTAGCCCAGAACGTCGACGTGTAAATGCATAAAATTGTTTCCCAAACAGAACTCCGGCATTTAAAATTGAAAACACGTCCACAATTGCCGTGCTTACAAATGACTTCAGTAAATTTTAATTGCAGCATGGGTATTTAATTTATTTCATGAAACAAGTTTTGAGTCAACATTGCGTGCTCTGTGGCGAGCACGTGACTGCCGGACAAGTGAATGTTATATTTGTGTCAATTTCATTATTATCCAGTATCCAGTTGGTGGATAAAAACAATCTTCCCATGCTGGCACTCCGACCACCTGTGGTGATATACATCTTTATTCTATCTTCATCCCATGTGGGATTTTATTTATTTTCCCCTCCTCTTGTTTTGCAGGTGTTTGATTTTTCCATCAGGTGCGGTCCCCTCTATCATAGTTTCCTACCTACATCCTCCTACTGATTTTTTTTTAACACTGTGCTGTTTTATAAGTACAGGGTTGGTGTTCACGGTGGCTTTGCCTGCAATTCTAAGCACACATTTCCTTTCACCTTGGTGCGGTTCTGAGCTCGTTTGCCATCGGTCATGTTTTCTGATCCATGCATCATGGCTGGTACCACACATTGCTGAGTGGCTTTTCTCATCAGACACATTAACACAAACTCAGGGCTCTTTGTCAAACCAGTACTGGATGAATGTCTCCACATGCCATTTTGTTTATCAGAATTTGACCATACAGCAGAGGTCGCAAACGGGTTTTGATTCCTTACCCGTACCCGTACCCGGCCGCACCAAGGTCGCAAACGGGTACCCGTACCCTACCCGATACCCGGCTACCCGTACCCGGCCTGGTATCGGGTAGGGTACGGGTACGAGTACCCGATTGCGACCTCTGGGATGAAGCCATGTTGCAGGCGCGGGTGGGTTGATTCTAGGATCTTGAATTGTGAGAAGAGACAAGACGTTGGCAAATGAGTGACAAACGGTTACTCACCAGTGACTCACGGCCTACCCGTACCCGTACCCAGCCGCACCAGGGTCGCAAACGGGTACCCGTACCCGTACCCGGCCGGGTACGGGTAGCCGGGTATCGGGTAGGGTACGGGTATCGGGTACCCAGTTGCGACCTCTGCCATACAGTACTTCATGCTAGTCAGTGTAGGTTGGTAAGGGGGGGGGCGGAGGGGATGATTCAGAACCGTTGTGGTATCATTTGCCACTGATGTCAGCTATGGCTGGCGATTGAACGAATGTTGACGGGTCCATAACGAAGATCACTAACCACTGTGCCACTGCTCCAGATACGTTGACATTTTGACAGTGAACTATTATCATTTGTCACAAGGTGGAATTTCTCCTTGCTGGTTATAGTAACACTTGTACTGTATTTTCACCCCCCCCCCCTCCCATTACTCTTATCGGCACACTTTGGGCTATTCCCTCCACCAGTCACCAAGCAGGTGTGTTGTGCTCCAATCCCCCCCCACCCCCATGGCCCTGGGTTAGATCTGGTGTATGTACAGGGTGAGACAGTACTGGCCTCCTTTACTGAACCAAGAGAACAAAATGTCGAAAGGCAACGTGGCTTTTGTAAGGCGGTAATTATTAATGCCATAGCTTGAATGGGATCGGGGGCCCTCGTGCAAGGAAAAAATTGGGGCCTCTGTCCACCTCCCCTCTTCATAGTCCAGCACCTGGGCCGTACTGGCCTCTGTGGCCCCTGGTGCAGTTGGACTTCCTCAAAACTCGACAGCCAATATATGCCACCGGCTGTTACGCCTTGATGCCGGTTTCCTGTGAGTGGCTCCTACGTATTTGGCTGTGCGCAGGTGAACAAAGGAATGCAGGGCATGCTTTGGTATTGTTCAGTGGAAGAGGAAGGACTTGATGTTAAGTCAACAGGGATTGCTGACACTGAACATTGCGGTTTTGTTATTTCTCAACCCACACCCAGTACTGTATAACAGAAAATAAAGTAAATACTGTAATGATCATTGAGATAATTTTGTCAATCAGCTTCTGGTTTGAAAGCCACCCTCCGCATGCTGTGGCAGTCACGGGAGTTATTTGACCCCCATACTTCACGTTGATAGGTGTGGGTTGCTGAAGGAGGTGGGGAGGGAGCCCAGCAGTGGTTCAGATATCACTTCACCATTGATGTTAGCCGTGGCCAGAAATTGAGCTCAGGGCGCCAGTTTGATAGTGCAGGGTTCTAACTCACTCCGCCACTCTGTTCGTATGGCTCATATGTACTCATGTGTGTACAGTGTATGTACATTTGATACAGTGTATGCTGTGTACATTGTATGCATACAATAAAGTGCAGTAAACATTTCCTGTATGAATTGCCAAATTAAAATTCGGTACAGTCATAGTGGATACCCCCTCAATGAAGGAAATAATGTAAAAAGGGTTCTCATTGTGTTTATATAAAGCTGTTGTTTCAGTTGCTCAATTCTTTACAGCCATCTTCATAAGATATGGGCCTCTGCTGGAGCCTGCGTAAATATACAACAACAATTTAGATGTATATCGCGTCTTAATTCTAATCATCAGCCACAGTCAATCAACTGCTGGATGAAGGCCTTCCCAGGCCACCACCATCTCGCCTGGTCCTGCGACGTGACAATCCGTCTAACTTTCGATTTTAAGGCTTTCGTGACTGCAGGGATTCATCATCTTGGTTCTTTCGGTAAAGTCACGCATTGTGGCCGAAACGTCGTGAGAAGTATTTTATTATGTTTTATTTTTATTATTTTATTATTTCCCTTCTACGTGACTTTACCGAAAGAACCAAGAAGATGAATCCGTCTAGCGTCTGCATACGCGGAGCCGTTTTCGTCACTCCATCTCGGCAGTGGATGTCCTCTCGGAAGTCTTACCCTACTTTCGCTGCCCAGGAATCAATTCTACGTAAAATGCAAACGGTGTACGGTATAATCCACGTGTTAAGTATTCAATGTGAAATGATATTTCCTTGTCTGCTATTGACCTAACTTTGCAGCTTTGTCTTAAAGTATTAAATTAAATAAATCGCCAGTAGGTGAAGGTCTTCCCACGCCATATCATAATTGACCATACTTCACCACGCTGGTCAGTGTGAGTTGCTGAAAGTGGTTGGGTCACCGTGTTCGCTGACGACAGTAATCAACGCTCCACCCCAGCTTGGCCTTATCGATAACGTATTCATTTTCCAGCCATATGCATCGTCATCATCATCTACTGTATTTCCAGCCTCTGGAGGCTGCTGGCTCCATGGCTTTTTGGCTGTGCATTATGAATTATTGTCATATATATGCTGCTGCCTTGCTGCCCGTAATATTCCTCTTCTTAAATCTTGACTGAAAGCTATCGTGATTGCAGGAATTAATATTCTTTGGTTCTTTCGTTAAAGTCACGTAGATAGGTACTACGACGTTTCGATCACAACACAAGCGATCGTCATCATTCTGCAGTCACGAAAGCTTTATGTCAAGATTTAATTGCCTCTACGGGGAGGGTTTCCACTTAACTATAAGATCTTTCCTGATAACGATCGCTTGTGTTGTGATCGAAACGTCGTCGTACCTATATACGTGACTTTACCGAAAGACCCAAAGAATATGAATTCCTCTTCTTTCCAATGCCACTCTCACATGTGCATTTTTTCGTAGGCCTTCCTCACCCTCCACTTCCCTCTTATCATAGTGGCCAATGCCAATTGTCCATTCGTTGTTCACGTCTGCCTGCATCATTTGAGTGTAAATGTTTTCCTTCAGATTTTCTAAAATGACCTTTTCAATTATCAAGTAGGCTGCTCATTTGACTGAGGGCAGTGAAAATTGTAGGGGAAGTGGGGGGGAAGCTGGTTGTTGTCTTTGGGGTTGGGATTTGGAATCTGTGACGATCCTGCAGAATGGTTTGGTGATGGGGCCGGCAGTGGGCACAGCTGGGCCCCAGAAACGGTGTTGTGTGTTTGAGCAGCTGTGATTGTCCCCCTTTTAACCCTTGTGTCCCGGCAGTCCCAATTAACTATATTGCCCGGCAGGGCTTGCAAATTTACTCGGTAAATAAATGATGTATTAGCTCTCCACCTCTGTTGTAGCCGAGACACAATAAAAACGAATTTGAGATATGGCGTAATGAGTTTTAAAAAGTATGTCGTGTAAAAACAATACAAAGGCACCTGATGGAAATGAAGCAATATATGCATGGCTGACAGACTTGAGAGTTCAACACCACATCAATTACTGTAAATAATGAGTGCCTCATCAGACAAAGATGTACAAGAATGAGACGTAACAGTGAAATACCGTACATGCAAACGCTGATTTATGGACAAAAAAAGATACAATTGTGACCACAGGATCAGCTCTGCCATACAGAGCATGATTGGAAGGCTGATCCTTTTGTGCTTTGTGCTGTCTAGAAATCACCTTTTGTGTATATTAGCCTCCTTTTCTTGTGTTTTTTTAGGGATCTAGGAATGGACTCTTTTTCTAGATAAATGTTTTTCCCTTGAAATTGACAACATGTTTTAAATATGATAAAAAGTATTTTCCCCTTAATGTAATTTTCGCATTGGTCTGTGTGTTTTTTAATGAGGCGCGATGCTCCTGATGCATTTCATCCGATGCCTGTAATGTGACATGAGTTGAATTGACGGCCAGAGACACAATGGGGTCTGTGGGATACATAATTCGTGCTCAGATGGCATTATTAGCGCGTTTTTATTTTTTAAACAAGGGATAGTGCAACTTTTATGAACGGTAATTTGCATTCACATTATTTTTTCATGTAATCGTTTTAACCTTGTACAACGTTTTTCGTGTTTATTATTTTCTCATGCAACTTTCACGGCTGACTGTCATTTGTTGGGCTTTTTACGGGTACACTGTGCGCTGGATTTCTCGTAGAGAACAATAATGACCCCCCGTGACATCATTCCTAAAAGTAGGCCATTCACGTCAGAGAAATAACCCTTTTTTTTCTTACAAGATTTCAAACGACCTTTGGCGTGTAGTTTGCACGAAGAAAAAATAACCGTGCTTGCTACAGTCAAGCTACGTTATACAGTCCTTTATTTGGTGTTCGTGGGAAGTGATATGAAAGATGAGCAAGACAACATGTGCTCTTTTTTCCCCGAGAAAAGCGGATTGCAAGTCCATCAATAGCGCTGCCCTGTGAAAGCAGCAGAATGATCTTTTCATCAATCTCTCTTGTCCTCTACACCACACTCATTGTTTGTGCACTATATACATTATTAAAGTTGTTTCCTATTTATATACCGCGCCTGCGTCAACTCTCGTACGATTGCAGGGTCGTGTAATTTAAAAGCGGACCTTTTCCAATCCTGCAGCGTTTGCAGCTGTTTGAATTCTGCTTTACCGCATTAATAAAAGACGGCCCTAGGATAATCTGGGCATTGCGGATGGCGTGGGGCAATGCCATCTGTATAAAAGAGATACAATGAGCAAGCAGTGCCTGACAGCCACTGCCAATGGACAATTCAAATCGTGTAATCGATAGCTTTACTTAGAAGCAAGCTGTAAATTGCAGGGCACATTGAGTGTATTGCTTTTCTTCCTTATACAAGGTAGACTAGCATATGGGCGCTTGAGAGTTGTGTTGGTGAAAACAAATACAGTGGTTGTAATGCATTCCAGTGAAAGACATACTTGATATAAACCATTATTTTACAGCATTAAGCATAATAACAAACTTAACTGCAGGTTGCACAGAAAAGTAAGATTTTTATTGATTAATTATGTAAGCTTATAAAGTAAATTGTAACAATAGGAAAAACCTCAACAAATGTAAAAATTAACTAAATATATCAAATGAATATTCCATATCGAACCACAAACTTCTTTGTAATGTACTACGTTTGTTAAAATTCCTTATAATAGAAGTAAACGACAACATTCGCTGATCAGAGTCAGTGGTTGCCTTAACAAAGTCCAAACACCAAATGCATATGCTCTACAATTCTAAAGAAGGTGCAGACTTCCACAGATATCCCGATGACCACAATGCTGCCCAATGTTTGTCATTGTTAAAGGGGATTTCGTTAACTTGACACACAGTTGCCTATGCACAAAATGATTTTTAGAGCAGTAACTGAGATGAATAATGGGATGCACTTAGACATGCTCTTATAGTATTATGATGGGCCAATGTTCTCAAAATGGTTAGCTATCTCATATGATTCCATTTGAACATAGTGCAAATGTAACGGCAGTGAGATGATGGTGGTGTATACTCTTAGTTCTTTCGGTAAAGTCATGTAGGTAAAAAAAATGAAATTAAAATTAATAAAAATAAAACAATAAAAATCACGACGTTTCGGAGGCAACACAAGTCTCCGTCATCAGGTGGGACCGTCACAGCCAGATCTGGCTGACTTTACCGAAAGAACTAAGAGTATGAATCCTTGCAGTCACGAAAGCTTCAAATCTAGAATGATGGTGGCGCTTGCCACTGACCATGCAACGAACGTTTTGACTGTCAGAGATGAACGTGCAGTTGTTTCTCTTAATTTGACACCACCTTTGGGAATTGGTTGCCCAATGCCTAGCGACTTGATTCTCAGCTCTTTCCGGATGTACCCTTGTCTTAACATTGAATGCTCTGTCGCATTATTTTAAAAAAAATCTCTAGCAGTGAATGTGCCGATGACCCTATCACTCGGGATGCTCCCGATGTCGTGAAAAATATTTGGAAGCTCAAGAAGGTTTTTGTAGGCAGCTCCAAGTAAGGCAGTGCAGGGAAATCCACTGTTGTACTGTGGTACGCTGCAACATCGATGCTCCCCATCTTCGTTAACCCACGCTGACCAGCATGTTTAAGTATGATCCAATAATTCCCACGATCCGCATGGTATGGGAAGACCCTCAACCGGCAGTGGCTTGACAAAAGGCTGTAGATATACGTGTACATTAGTAGATGTAAACGCAGGCACACGTGTGTTTATATAACTTGTGGTGTAGTATTCGTTGTGTGTGTACTTTATAACGTTTCATAGAGTGAATGGGTGTTTTCAAAGAAAATATTAATACACGGTGGAGGGGAGTACGCGCACTCATACTTTCTGCTCAATCACACCGAGCAAATGCGTTCGGTCTATAAAGCGTCATCATGCACCGATATACGTCTGGTGCATCAAAGTGGCTCGGTAATAAAGGGAGGCACTGGCACTGAATTATAACAGAGCGAACTCGGGGTTTGTTTGAGGTTGCACCATCTTGTTCCGCGGCCTATCAAATCAGCACGGCGGGAAGTTAAATGAAAAAAAACACACAAACGCCTCGCACATGTGCACAGGCGATGAAAAGCTGGGAAGCTGGGTGGGGTTAGCTAACCAAAACTCAGGAATTAAAGTGTTTAATCTTCTAGAATTCAGCTCGAGTTCCATGGTTTTGGTGGTCATGGGTTGACAGGGGGGGCGGCTCCTTGTGCCTGTCCATCAGCTCTGCGTAGGAGGCATGTTTGTACATGGCCTGCGTGGGAAGGTCTGCCTTTAGCGAGCGATGAAAGAGTTTGGCAAATGCTGCCTCCTCGCAGGGTGTGGTATTGGTGCCAGACACATAACGCAAAACCCTATCATGAAGAAGAAGAAGGAGCAAGCCACTTACTTTGCCCGGGTGTGGATTCCAAAGAGGGGAGGAGGGCATTTCCATGTGTTTGCACAGCAGGCAGTGGCTTGCTAGTGACTTATAGTTTAACTTGGCACACTTACATGTAGATGTACAGACGTTTGTCAATCCACCGCTGGATCGAGGCTTTCCCTGTGCCATGCAGGCAGTGAGGGTTGTTTGACCATACTTCAACACTGGTGAGTGTTGAAGTATGGTCAAAAGAACCTCTAATGTGCACTACGCCTGTTTTTTGGCACTTGGCAGTCACCCATCCAGGCCAGCACAGTCCAGGCTCAACTACATCATCAGTGAAATTAATCTTATTTGATGCCACATGCATCCGTGATTCCTGTTATTTGCATACCCTTAATTGACGTATGCAACTGCCTATTGTCCGTACGCTACAGTTCACCTTCTTACCGGAACATTTGCACAGACGAGTCTCCTAAAAAAAAGGACCAAGTTCTTCTTGTTCTATACATCTCATAGACTGGAGGAAGTGACCTGGAAGTAGAGACAACTTCATCTCATTATCCAAGACCTTACGCAGAAAAGACCCAGATGTTGTGGAAAAGACATCCTTTTATCACTCGCTATACCACGTGGATAAAATAGCAATGTGCACGGATAAACATTGATCAGAGGATCCACCCATTGCGCTGTCCAATCAAGCAGATTAAGAGGCATTTTATTGTGTTGCGATGTTTTTTTTTACTAAAGTAGTAATTTTTTTTTACTTAGAATCGTGTTGGATTGTGAAACCCATGAGGTGATTCTGAGAAAAGCAATGAAGTTGTTTTGTAATGAGACGTGTTTAGACAAGTAAGCCTGAAACTTGTACACTGTGTTTATGGTTGCACGTGAATTGGCTGCGTTGGTTACGTGATGTTATTTTAGAGTTTGTGACAATGACTGATGTTTTGGAGCGGTGGTCCATTGGTTAACACGCTGCGCTGTAAACTCGGCGACCGGAGTTCAATTCCCAGAGATGGCTACCATCAGCTGGGAGGGCGGGTATAGATTTGTCCTCTTCTGGCTGAGGTGGTCCTGCCCTCTCCCCACTGACCAGCATTGTAAAATACGGTCAGAAGATGTCCCCATGCCTGACACGGCATGGAGAAGCCTTCGTCCATTGGTGGGGTGGAGAATAGCTGGATTACGTTACTTCATTAACAGTTACCCACCAAACGTGAACCCACCCTAGAATACCGGCCACAAATCTATACCTGCCCTCCCACCCCCTCTCTCGCTCACGCCCACATACGTTTCACAAGTTCAAACACACATAGGAAGCTTCATTAAAGCAGGGCACAGGTGTGGTGTGTATAAAACGTGCCCCATTGTGATGATGGCCATTGTCAGTCACAATGCTGGGCTGCGGTTTCTGTTTTTTTTCTTGAATGAGTGGATGGTGATAGAAGCTTGCTTGCTTCCTCTGCCAATTCATATTTGGGTCGTTGTTTGTATATGAGTAGAGTTTGTGTAATGTTTCACAGCTAGTTTCTTTTATTTTTCGGTCTCCCCCCCCCCCCGCCCCCACGATATTCGAAATGTGTTGTTGGCATCACGTCATGAAACTAGTAATCCATAAAGTCATATCACCACTATGTAGATAATTCTCCTTTCAAATGTGTATTTAACACTATGTACTCAGTACTATGGAACGTTATACCTATTTTTGCCATTCCAGTTACATAATTAGTTATTTTAACCCTATGGCCAGGCCACACGTACCAACGAGAGCACTGTATTATTAAGTCTGAACTTTCTCTAGGTTGGGAGTGACATTTAATACAAATGACTGTGAGCAGGGGTGTTTAAAGATTAATTACGCTCGGCGACATGATGACATGGCATTAACAAAAATCATGTGAATGCAAAAGTGTCCCTGAATGTTTGACTATACCCTTTCCCTGGTGAAGCCCTCAACGCATTTAAATGTATAAATAAAAATGTAAAATATATATATACAGCCAATTTTGATCTCAATTGCTCACGGGGGAATCATGTCATGAGACAATCCACTCAGATCTCTTGCGGGGGCTGATAACTTGTCTTCAAGAACGCAAGCAGATATCAGGGAGCTAACGCTGAGATCTCATCCAGTGAGCGCTGGTCCACACAGTAGAGGGCAACACTTCCCCGCCTGCTCTGCACAAAAGAATAATGTTTGTCGCATTGCAGTCACATTTTTATGTTTTTAAATTCTCAGAGCTGGAATTTAGCCAAATTAAGTGGAAAAACATAAATTTACGCAATTGTGGTTTAGAACCCGTCATGTGAGCGGGCTGACACCATGAACGTATTGCACTTGACAACTCGATTTCCTTACAGGCGGTCCCCTGGACGTGAACCCAGGTTCTCCGTGGTGTCAGTTCAGAGCTCTGTTCCTTTGAGCCACCCAGCCACCTCCATAATAGCATTTTTTTTTGCACCATTGCTCATAGACGGAATGTACACAGCACACAATGGTGTTGCTGTTCCCCACATCTCAGAAATGAATGGACATTTTGCCATTCTATGTGAGTGTTGCACGCCATACAATGCATTGCATATTTATGGTCCTGGCTATACAGTGTTTAGTAGATGATAGGGCAATAGATATATATTTTACTTGCAAATTTTATTATAAATGTTTAACAAAGGCTGACATCGTCACTCATTGCCTGCATAAGCGGTGTCAATATGCTCCGCCGCACTAACCTCTTTATCCTAAAATGTTTCTCCACTATGGAGTGTCCTTGCATTTAATTTTCCAAAAAGCCAAGTCGTCTCTCCCTTGGGGGAATGCCTCAATTCGTGGCCATTTTGCTGACATTTAAACAACACACACAGTGATCATATCTGGAGAGTAGCGTCACAGGATATTTCACACTGGCAAGGTAGTGGACACCATGTCTTGAAGGATGATGTGTTCTTTTTGAATTATTCCCAGTGATACAATGCAAGGTTAACCGAGGCTTTAGACTGAAGAAAGTGAAGTAATTTCCTGTTAGATACCCATGCAGTTTTCTCCGGTTGGTCAGAATGCTGCTTTTATTTATTGCTTGAGTATGTGAATTCTTACAATTTTCTTCCGTACTACAAGCTTCACATTTTGTTACGTAGACACAAGGGTTTGGGATTTAATAAGGATTTAATAGTATCTGCAAGAATGTGCAAGACTTCCTAACATTTGAGTCTGTGTGCGACATCGCAGTGCAAGCATGTGCAGGCCCCAATCCATTATTGTAAGAGCGAACGAGCCATTTGAGTTTTCATTGATTCCTGCTGAGATCACGGCTTATGATGATTGGTTCGGCTTAATTTGACTTGACAGAATGCAAATAGAAGAATGCCGGTGGAGTGCCCAAGTGATGGAGTCACAGCAGCTTCTCGTGGGGTACCGCGGTGGCGAGATGTTAACTACCTCGCCTGGTATACAGGAGCCCGTGGGTACAATACCAAACCTGACGCCTGTATATTTGGAGTTTGCATGTCTCTCTCCCCGTGATCGTGTAGATTTTTTTTCCGGGTCCTTTGGTTTTTCTCTCCACGTTTAGAAATATGCGTCGTGATTTTTATTTTATTTTACTTTTATAAA
The DNA here is from genome assembly GCF_015708825.2 of Lethenteron reissneri. NCBI lineage: Eukaryota > Metazoa > Chordata > Hyperoartia > Petromyzontiformes > Petromyzontidae > Lethenteron > Lethenteron reissneri. Next base: position 13,757,373 of record NC_083798.1, on the reverse strand, counting down.
TTTTTTAATGTTTTACCTACGTGACTTTACAGAAAAAACCTAAGAATATAGAAATATGCGTTTATGATATTTGGCTGCTATACATTTGCACATGATAAGCCAATTAGTTGGGCTTTAATTTGTGGCCAAGTGGCTTCTGAAAAATACCCATCAAGCTCAGTCGGGTCTTACCTGGTTAAATAACACATTTTAAATAGTTTCGTTTTTAGAGTGAAATTGAAATGACTTGGCAGTATCTGCGCAGATCAGTTCACAAATTATGCAAAACTTGCAGCCACAGTTTCTAAATGATTTTAATAATACATATGAGGGTGTTATTTTGAAGGTAATTCTACAGATGTTCACAAAATATTGCTTACTTATGGAAAAAAGTCAATAGTCTGATCTGTATATGAAACTGTGAAAGCACCATCACTGTCCTAACGTGGATGGAAAAGTCAGTTTGTCCGAGTAGGTTTGACACCATGGTCGTTTATGAACATTTTTCCCTTGTCAAAAAAGCTAGACCGAGCTTTTTAGTAACTGAATTACAGTCCTAATCGGTTGACATACCGTTCCCAAGTAAAATGCCACTTTTTAATTATAATGTACCAATGTTCATTCATTTTATAACGTTATCTTATAACGTGTCGTGTCTTACTGGCCGTTTGTTATTGTACGTGCTAAACATGTATCGTTAAGGTACAAGTTTTGACCAACTGTAACCGCACAGCACAAGGAAGTGGCGTGATATTGCAATTCGGCTGTTATAAATTTGGAATAAAAAAAAAAACCTCATCCGTCCTTTTTCTCCAGTCGATTCCACTTCGTGGCCTTTCTTATTCGGAAGCAGTTGCCGGCTGGGGTGCAGATTATACGAGTCGCTTAGTGCGGCGGACGCGCAGCTGTGGCCCCGGCTGAAAGCGGAAATCACGCGCTGCATCGATGGTGATCCTGCGTCGCGCTGTGACCTGCGCTGCTGCTGCTGCATGGGGATGCCGCCCTCGCCACGGCTATTCATTAGTCCTTGCACGTCCCACCAAGCGCAGCAAATCCGACAGTGTTCCTTTCTGCCAGTGGCCACCGCCCCCCCTCTTCCCTCCCCCCTCTTCTCTTGGCCTCTTGGCATTTGTGATGTCGTGTAAATTTAGCATCGGTGTCTGTGGGGAGCAGAGGAAGAGTTGACTCCTCTGTATCTTGGCCTTGTTCGTCTCAACATGAGATGTGAATGTTATGCAAATTATCATTCCCGGTGGAACTATAGTTTTACGGATTTACCTTGCAAAAGAGACATTAATGTGAGCCATTGGGTTCTTACCTTTACCTGAAAAAAAGCTAATGACAATTAAAGTAAATCCTATATACGCTGTATGATTACTTAAAAAAAAAAACGGAATAAGTGCAACATCCAAATGTTGTGTTAATGTTCAGTAACTAATATGCCGGGTGAGCACAGTGGCACAGTGGTTAGCAGACCCTGTGACTGTAGTTACATTTCCCGGCCACGGTTAATGTCACTGACGAGTGATATCTCGTGTGGCCCTGGCGCCTCTCTTCACCATAATGACCAGCGTGATGCAGTACAGTCGGACATCCCCCACGTCTGTGAATGGTTAGTATTAATGTTATTAACAATATGCCACTGTACATTAGATGTACCTGTATGCTTACCGCTCCGAACGCACACACGAATAAACATCCTGTGTTCACACTCTATATATACATAGGCAGTGCAACACTTTATAAGGTACGCATAATGGGCAGAATTGATTGCCCTGGTTTATTTGAGCGCAAGGAATTAGAATCAATGTTGTCTGGTAACACACTCTATTCTATTTTTGTTTTATATACAAAGTGTGTTCCAGAACGTTTCTGGCCCTTTAATGCAATCATGTTGATTTGAGTCGACGTTCATTGGTGCAAACGATCCTGCATCACGATTACACGTGGGGCATGTTTTTCAGCCCTTGCCATTGGCATTTTGGAAGGCCTCCTTTCTACTTGTGCCATGCATCTGGGGCTTATTTTGTCTAAGGAATAAAGCCGCTCTTCACAGTAATATTCCAAAAATCCAGGCCTTCATGCACTTACAGATGTGAATGGCATTCTTACAGCACTGCATCACAATGCCATCCTTTATTACCAGCAGGCAACCGTCTCCGTTTGGGGGGGAAGAGGGGTGGCAGGGGAGGGGGGAAACTCTTTTATGACAGATTGTCAGTGCCCATTTGTAGAGAGGGACTGTACCCCGCGTGGGATGCGGCTGCTAATTTTGGGGAGTTCTGCTGAAACCCTCCTGGGAAAGAAAGCAGAATCCTTCGTCGCCGCCGATGGCCCAGTAACCGCGTGAATATAGACCTCCGCCGTCGACGCTTGTTTTCCAGGGTGCCCATTTCATTTTGGTTCCCTTTCTGGATGCCGTTGCATGGCAAATCCCAGTCGGCCGATTGGTCAATGGCAAATCACAGGTGATTGGTCGGTGATGGTGAAAAACATACGCACCTGTGTGTGTTTGTAAATAATTGCCCCCTGCGATGCTTCTCACTTTGGGGCTCCTGAAAACAACCTTGACCCCATATTGCTATCTTAATTTTGGAGCTTTCGTGACTGCAGGAATTATTCTTTGGTTCTTTCGGTAAAGTCACTTATAAAGATAAAATAATAAATTAAATAATAGCATACGACGTTTCGATTACAACACAAGCAATCATCATCAGGTATAAATGAAATAGCAACAAAAAATTTAACCAGAAAACTATAGACAGACATATAAGCAGACAGATATCACCAAGATACATAGAGAGAGTAACACAGGTACAGAGAGGGAGATCGTCTCTGTGGGGTGGCCTTAAATATTGCTAGTCAAGGTATGCCCCATTCGTACGTTGTATGCACCGTACATAGCCAACCGTGCTGATTGGAGGTGCGGCGGAAGGACAACAAACACAAACAAAAGAATAATCCTTCTTACGTTGACTGGACATGACACTGCTAAACATGCCCAGGGCTTAATTTCAGCTGGGTTTGTTCATGTTGGCAACTTGGGAAAATATTTTTGCACCTCTGATTAGCATGGTTGGCTACATACGGTGCAAAAGAAGTGCAACATACATGCAACATCCAGTATGACTCTTGCTCTGGCTACGAGTTTGTATCAGCAACTCGGGAAATATCCTGTGAGATATTAAGCCCTGCCTGAGCATACCTACCTGTTAGGAGAGCGTGAAAACCCCGTACTAGATCAGCAGGGTGAATGTGGCCTTGAGATGGGAAGTCTGGTTGTGAGCTCTTTGCAGGGCTCGTAGTAGGTGTGGCGCCTTCACATCGTACGTTCCACGAGCACAAAGCCGAGGAGAAGGCGTTGTTTCACGTGTGCGAGTCTGGGCCCAGACAGGGGCTTGTTAAACGTCAACGTAAACACGCACGTGTGCCGTTTTTTAAAGCTGTTTCACATATGGACAGAATGACATTTCAATGTGGTAATGATTCTAAATTTGTTATCAGCATGCCAGGTATTTCCTTGGAGCAGTTGAGTCTCGGGAGAGATTATCTATAGTCGGGTGCAACGAGGTTTCAGACTCTGCAAGCATTCATAAAAAAAAACTGTCGGTATTTCTTTGTAATTCTGTGCATTTGGCCCAGACCTAAGCACACAATATCCTACACTTTACATAAAATAAAATAAAATATTACGTTTATATAAAAAAAAATCTAAGTGTTAATTACATGACTTGGTTCTTAGAGTTCACTATCAAGGAGATGAGGTTCAATTGTTTGAAAATGTGTCCATTTTACAAAGAGGAGAAACAATTGCTGTGAGTAATCCTACCGCGTAAGTTTTCGCGATTATGCTGCATAGCTCTCCGATGTGTTTTCAGGTTGTGGACCATGAATTGTTGGGCATGGAGTTGCAACTTAGAAGCTCCCAGAAAATCAAGAAAAAACGTCAGGCATCATGCCAAACAAACACGTGCTACAACCCAAAAACACACCGGAGTGTGTGCAGTTTATTTAAAGCCGTGCACGGACATGTATAGGTGCTCGTTAACAGCACTTGCCCCAACGGTGTGTTTTGGCAAGACGGGGGATCGTTGTCTGTTATATGCATGTTGAACTTATTTAGCATCGTATGTAGCCAACCGTGCTAATTGGAGTTGCGGGGAAAGGACAACAAACTCAACACAAAAAGCAGTTCTTAAGAAATCAAATATTATAACATGAATAACAAATCAATAATTCAGTAGCGTCATCGATACCTTGATAGATAAGTACGCTTTGTTGCACTCGCCGTGGGTTTCTGTCATGTTTTAAAATATATATAAACCCCCGAGGCGTTTAGTTTCCAGCTCTGATGCTGAAACTCGGCGCTGCCTCCCCGTGCCCCCCCAGGTGTTCAGCACCTTCTCCAACGAGGAGTACGACCGGCGCAATGAGGACGTCGACCCCGTGGCGGCGTCGGCCGAGTACGAGCTGGAGAAGCGCGTGGAGCGCATGGACCTCTTCGAGGTTGAAATGGAGAAAGGTGCGTTGTCGCACCTCGTCTTGAAAGAAAAGCGTCGTCATCGTTATCATCATCCTCATCATCAGCATCCTTCCGTCATTGGCATTATCATCGTCATGGGTCACCTATTGTCGTTGTCATTTCTACCAAACATCAACATCATGAACATCAGCATCGTCATACTCTTTGGTTCTTTCGGTAAAGTCACGTAGGTAGAAATAAAATAAAAAAGAAGTTTTATCAATTACCTTCATTATTGCTATTGTCAGAATCATCTTCACCAATGTCAACATCATCACTATCATCTATCATCGTTGCATCATCAATCATTATTAATTTCAACACTAAAAAATGCTATATTGTATGTGATGTTCTCAGTGATTCTAAATGCCCGTATTCATGAATGAATGGCAACAGTTTACTGTGATTCTTAATTTAACAATTAACTCTGGTATATACTGTACAATTAAAAGTTCACCATCAATCACGACCTTTCAACTTGGGCATTCATGTGGAGAATTGTAATGTGAGCTGCCAGTCATTCGTATTGTTAAAATATATTGTGTCATTCATTCCATTCTAATTATGGGTCATTACATTAGGAACGATAAGTCTTCTCAATTAAATAAAAATTCTGTTTTGCACAGAATTCTCAAGCTCCCGTCCATAACCACTGCATTCAGCTTCAGTATCCGCGTGCCCTTTCTCATACTTTATGGCTAGCTATTTCTGAAAACACATCACAATTCTTGCCCAGAATTGTCAGCCTGAATACTAGGGGATGAGCAACGGGGCCAGTGAAAGGAGGGGAGAGAGGAGAGGTGGTTAGCGATCAAGAGGCACAGCTTGGTGTGAGATTTGAGAGGCAATGAACCACATTGTGGCTGCATCTCCCACTGTCTGCTGCAGACTTGTCATTGCTTTTATCATTTGTACTCTCGCACGGCATGCTTGGCCTTACATTGAGAGACAGAAAGAGAAGCACGTGTATTCGAGAGTGTATGCAGGTAAATAGTGCAGAAAGCCAAATGGGCTTGGGCAGGACACCTTCAAGAAGGGAATGATGGCCGATGGTCAAGAATAGGAGACGTTTCATTCCTTGGCAGTCAAGAAATTGAACACATCGGAGAGGGTCCACTCGAGGAGGAGATGGAGCAATGAAACCACCTCGTGTGTAAGTGCTAAGTGGATTATTACATCGTAGGATCGTGGCTGCTTGAGACGGCTCTAAAACTGCCTTTGGCCGAGCAGTCAAGGCAGTGAGCATGCACCGTATCAGAGTTGCAAAAATGCTTCCACTTGCCCGACTGGTGGAACCGGCCTTCCTTTTGTTGGGTGTCCGTGTTGTGTAGGTTTTGCAAGATGCATGCAAGCTGATGAATCATTAATCGGAGCCCAGAGGCCACGCCTAACAATGGCCACCTGTGAATCCTAGCATGGCTGCTAAGTCATTAACAGTGGAACACTTTTTGACGGCAAACTTCAAAATTAAAACCGCTTTCACTCCCCAATGTCATTGATCAGGAAGAATGAGGCCCTGTGACTTGTTGATTGTAACACCCTTGATTGGTTTCTTGTCATTGAAAGCATTCCATGTCGAGGGATACTATTAGAACTAGGTAACCCAATTAGTTAAGTATTTCATTACTCTATTGATTGTTGTTTGGATTACTCGAATGGTCGGATAGCACGAAATTAGTAAAAAAAAAGTCTCATCGCTGTTCCCACGTGCCTCTAGAATGGAGGTGATTGGATGGGTTTGGTGACATCATCGGCATCATCAGCCACTACCCTTAAAGGGCGCCCTAGTAATCAACCAGAAAAAAGTAGCCATTTACAATGTTTTGTCAATTAATTGACTTAATTGATTAATTGTCTCAGCTCTAGATAAAATCACTTGAGGTTTTTTTATACAAATGACCCGCTGTCGCAGCTGTGACATTGCTCACGGCGCAAGCAACTCGTCGCTTGCCAGTGATAGATTGACGCGCGGGTTCTCATCGAGTGCCTCCAGAGACCTTCGCCCTGAGCATCGTGCATCAGTGAGGGAAAGAGCATCACGGAGAGAGGAAAAGCACCGCAGCCAAATGATTCGCATAACCTCTGCGACATGAGTGATCCGGCACACTTGAACACAATCCCTCAAGCGATATGTTTGTCACGAAAGCAACGCTTGATACACCGCTGCGTTAATATTAGTTATAGTAGATGTGCTTCCAGTGTTACTTTTTTTGTATGCATGTTGAACTTCTTAAGCACCATACGTCGCCGACCATAGTAATCGGAGGTGCGGGAGGGACGACAAACTAAACACTCTTGTTTATTTAGGCGACGATGGCTTGGGGCTGAGCATCATCGGCATGGGGGTGGGAGCAGACGCCGGCCTCGAGAAACTGGGCATCTTCGTTAAGACAATCATGGAGGGCGGAGCAGCGCAGCGCGACGGCAGGTAATGACCGTCTCTCTGGCAGTGCATCACACTGTGTTCATGGATAGTATTGAATCACTGTGGTTTTGTCATTTACCCAATTTTATTCCGGTTCTGCTTTTGATCACCTCACGAGATGAAGTGTCCATTTAGAGCTCTTGCAGAGCATTGCATCATGCTGTGTTAGAGAATGGCCTGTGGAAGGTAACATCACAGAACTACTTCTGAGATCGCTTCAAGTGACCTATTATCCACATTCAAACCACTGTGATTTTGCACGTGCCTAGCTGTAGCCAAATGAAATTTACACATCCTTGTTTCTTATTTGTAGGTCATCGTGGATAATCCACACTGCTTAAGCTTTTTTTTTTACAGGCACACTGGTATGTTGCTTTTTCATGACCAAAGCTCCGTTTTTGAAAAAGCAACCCCATCCTGCTCTGGCATGAGACATTGTTCTCGTACGTTGCAAAAACCTTTCGCCGCCCCCCACCCCCCCCCCCCTCATGTTTCCGCAGGATCATGGTGAATGACCAAATTGTGGAGGTGGATGGTGTCAGCCTTGTCGGGGTCACTCAGAACTTCGCCGCTACCGTCCTGAAAAACACACGTGGAAATGTGCGGTACGCTTGCCCCAACTGAATTATTCCTTGCGTGTTTACGTCTCCTCCCCCTCATCGCAGGATAGCGTGTGACTGACGAGTCAAACCTCGCAGGGTGTCAAGCACGGCCTTGTGCTGAGTCAGTTCCCTTTTTACGGTTTCCTGTCAAGCGGGTGGTAGTTTGAGCACCACGGATGTCCCAGGGACATTGTCCTAATTTCCTGATGCGCCTCCTGGGTCGTGGTGTATAGCGGCGCCTGTTTGGCATACGGTGGCCGCCCTGCATCCTGTCGCGTTTGATTCGTGGAATGCTTTCCTGATCCCCAGTTTAGCCATGGAGGTAAATTAACTTTCCACATGAAGTTAAATGTCTGAGCTGCTCTCCTCTCTTGGCATGCTGCCCCTGTTATCAGATGCTGTCACTGAGCTTTTAATGTAGGCCTGTTTAATCTATCTATACCACTAAGTTGTCATTAATTATTGTTGTTCATAATACAGGTTTTTTTGGGTTCGATCACGTAAATATAAATGTGTCATTAAACCTGACACCACCCGACACTGCCAATTAGTAAAGTTTGTCATGTAAACGGAACATTCTAATTCGTTACTCGTACAACACACCGGTGTGTTGGAGAGCAAATCCACAACATTTACAATCTGATTACAACGTTTGGCCATTAATTATAACTGGCATCAGGTTGATGATAGTAACTAATTTGGCATGTTCTGTTTACGTAACAAACCTTACTAATTGGCTGTGTCGGGTGCTGGCGGGTTTAACGACACATTTATATTTACGCGATCTAACCCAACAAAACTGTATTATGGATGGTATTGGCCGCAAAAGCCTACGTGTTAAATTATTGTTGTTGCTGCATTAGATTAAGTGCACACGTGTTTGGACTTGGCATTAACTCGCTGAGAAATGCAGTCGTTGTTTGCTTTGTACGCTCTGCACCTGTACAGCCTCTTGTTTTCACATCTCTGGGCTGGTAACAAGCGCTGGTTGACAGCCTTGCGATGGTCGCTGTTATTAAGCCTATGCAGTTGAGTCAGAGGATGGGTAGGGTAGCAGAGTTGTGTTACTTCCCTCGATAGATGTCCTGACTTTTGATGCCCCAGCTAAATAAACAAGTCACCGCTTTCACATGCCCTGTCCAGTGCCCCTTGCTGATACCAGGACCCATCTGTCCATTCACGTCTCTTGGTTTGCCCAACCGACCCACCCGCACGCAAATCTCCCATTAGCCAGGGCTCTGGGGGATTATGCAAATGCATGCGTTTATTTGTTTATTTACTTATATTAATGTGTGTAGTTTGCCAATGAGAGCTTTTTATGTAGCTTAGTTTCCTAGCCAAATAAGGAGAAAAAAACCCTGCTACTGTGCCGGTCTACGCTGTGTACGGCACCAGCTTGCGCACACAATCAGCGTAGCTGCGTGAGCACTGTTGTTGCCTCTTCCAATCATCCTCTCTTGTCCGTCTGACCTGCATTGGCATCCCATAATCTGAGATTTGTACAACAAAAGTACTAGAAAGTGTCGAGATTTTTTTTTTGTGGCGAGACATACGATTTCGAGCAAAAACCTGCCCCCACTCCCTCCACACTTGTCACAGGTTGGCTCTTGATTTGGATATTGTGCCTTCCCTGGGCTGCCCTGGTTCTCCTTTGTATTTTCATTTCAACTGGATCCGAGTGAAATGCAGAACCACCGCACGGTCTGGTCCTTCACTGCTTGAGTATAAAATGCGTTATGGAAACTTGCCCTCTTCAATGCTGGCTTGAACATTACTGTGCCCCCTGGGCTTTCAGGAAAAATTGTGTTTTTGTGGTATTTTATATATTAATAAATATTACACAAAGCGTAGCGAAACAATTCTGCAAACATTTTAATTTGGGAACTTCATCTTGCAATGCTAAACGTAGCCTGCTGACATTGTAATACTTTAATATGATTTACGAATTATATTTATTCAGATTAGAGTATTTTGACAATTTTCTAAAAACAACATTACGTATCACATTTGCACTGCAATATTTTACACTCCCGTCGCGTTTACGATAATATGCGTACTCTGAGGCATATATGGTTATTTGTGCGGAAAGTTTCAAATATCAAACTGAGCATTTGGGGTTTCCCTTTAAACACGAGACGGCTGCTCATTTCCTGAAACTGAGCTCCGCTCGGTCAAACCCTCGTTTTGGCCACAACGGTGGCAAGGTGAAGCTGATGTGCCTTTAGCAACCTCTTATTCGGAACATCACTTCCACTGTACCTGGCCTTGCTTTGGCACAGCCAGTGTTTTGTCCGTAAATTAATAACAAGAACCAACAGTCGGTAAGAGTACATGAACATATAAAACAGAGTACGCTCATGACAACAACCCCTTGTCTTTGAGTAGCTACCTCGCGTCAATATTTAAATAGGTTGTTTTTAATGGAGTCTTGTTGTAAACAAGGGCAGTGGTACCACTTAAAACATGGTTGTCCGCCTCAAGCAAGAGTTTAAAATAAATAAACCACGAGTCGCTCATGAGCTGGGCTAGATTCTTTAGTTGGGGAGTTCTGCTGCGAGACATGGTCCGTAATTTTAAGCAGCAGCAGCAGCAGATGTTGTTGGTCAGCATGTAATGGAATAGATAGCCTCCATGCCCGATATCTTCCTTTCACAAAGCATAGGCCTTGCAATGGTGTACGTTGGCATGAGGGTTGCTGCTGACGATACCGCGATACATCGTACGGCATGAGATCCACGATAATCGTATCGTCTGTTTTGCTAAATTATGTTAGGTGGCAATTATTGCCGCTCCATTGTTTATTTCATTTCCTGACAAAATATATATAAAAATAGCAAACTTCAGTAATGAAAGATGTAAATATCTATTATCAATTGAAATGAGTACTTTGCAAAATGTTTTTTGGAGTAATTGATGTCATGCAAAGCAATGTGAAGTCATAATTTTCATTGTTAATTAAATGATTAATTAGTCATTATGTATATGTGAACTACAGATTATAAATTTGTAACAATTATAAAGACTTGCGGCAGGCTTGTTTGGTGAACTGCAATTCAGTAACCTCTTTTTCGTACTCAAAGTTCAGAAAAGCACAAAAACTTTTGTTTGCAGAGTTATGGGGAACTGATATTGTGGTAATCGTCATCGTGAAATTTGGCATCATATGTAAGATTATATCGCGGAAACGCTAGTTAGCACATGTTGACACGGACTACTGAGTCCTGGCGTGCATTAATACATATCATTACATATCTGTTGATTGTTTGTCATGTAATTGTAATGAGTATAGAAATATGATCAGTCTAAAAATAATCTGCCCGAGTCAACTTGCGCTTTGGGGCTTTGTTTTTTTGCTTGCACATGAGACTATCCCGGTCTGTCCGAGCTCTCACCTGGTTAAACAAAATAACCTTGACTTGATATTGGTGCGTACCGTGACGGTGGCGGGGGGGGGGTGTGCAGATTTCGCATCGGACGTGAGCGGCCGGGCCAGGAGAGCGAGGTGGCGCGGCTCATCAGCCAGACGCTGGAGCAGGAGCGGCGACAGAGGGAGCTCCTGGAGCAGCAGTACGCCCGCTACCACGACAACGAGGATGATGATGACGAAGAGGAGGAGGTGAGTTGGGATGGAGCTCGCATGGGGCAGGAACACCGCACAACTTATCGATTGGCAACAGTCTCGTTTAAAGCCGCCTTTTTTACGCGGTAAGCCACTTTTGCGTATCGACCATCGATTCCTGGGGAAGTGAATTTCCCTTCCTTCTGTAAACCTAACACTTAGCTCCGCATTACTGTGCAGGGGTTGCTTCACCCATTAACCTCCCATAACTGTTTCCTCCCCCGTCCAGGCCGCTTCGTTTTCTCTCAACGTGGATGTACGTTTCAGTCTCATTTTTCTCCTCTCTTGAGACACGCACATACACTCCACTAAACGCCCATCTTTGCTGCCATCTCTCATATTAACCCCCTAACCGTGAGCGAGGGGAAATATTGTCGTGCCTCACTGTCAGCTCTGTGTTGGAATGGTCCTCCAGTCACTGTGGGTTCATAGGCAGCTGCCCCGTTCTATGCTCACGGTTGATCCAGCTCTTAATATTCAGATGTCATCATTGGCTCTTCCATGGGTTCATCATTGTCCATTATTGCACTAATTTTCAGGACGGTCCTGGCAAGTTTTTAAAGTAAGTGGTGACAATTGCCATGTATATTCCTATTGAGTAAATTGGGGGTAATTTTCCAATGTAGAAAATTTGGAGCATGATGTCGGCACACAATGGCCCCATTCTTGTGATTGATGTCAAAGGATCTTTAACATCCACTATGAAGCAGACGGCCGCGAATGTTTCTGGTTAAGCCACTCGATTCGAACTGTGAACCTCTGCAGTGAGTGATAAACACAAAGCCTGTTGAGGACATGCTGCTTTGGGCTACTGGGATATTTTTGCCATGCGCTCATGCACATCCCTTTTATTACAGCCAATGCAGACCATGTTACCGTAAGTGAAGTGAATAAAACCATTCCTTTTTTCCCCATGGGCTCCCTTTTAAAATATCCTTTTAATCTCAGTGGCATCTTACTCGGTAGTAAGGAAATCATTCAGAAAAAGTATTGCTTGTTGGTGAACAATATTTAATTTGGAACTCTTGCCAACAGCAGTGCATCACCACATGACAGGTCCAACTTCAGGAATGTAATATCACAAAACTACCCCCGAGAGCCCTGCAATTGCCTGTTATCCACACCAGGGGTGCTTATACTTTCTCACATACCCTGTGGTGCTCGCGATGTTCATCACTTGGTAACCAAACAAATATTTTTTTGAACTCTCAGAACTGGAAAATATATTAAGGAAATTGGCACCCTATCGCCCAAATGAAATACCAGTCCACCACTTTGTCCTGCTGTATAACAAATAACGCCAAGTGCCTTTGTGCTGGCTCAACATTACTCAGGACCTGTTAGTCCTGTTGTGCATAGACTGCCGGCTGTCATCTCGGACAGTGTGGGGCTTTTTAACGCTAAGCCATGGTTGGAAGGATTGTAAACAATGATGGTCACAAAGAGGCTTTTATGCTTTGAGAAGTGCATTTTGAATCTGCACCATCTTGTGTTTTTTTCTTCCACTTTTGTATCCAATGTCATTTCCACAATACCATAAGATGCTGTTCTTTTTAATTCCCTGCATCATTGTATGCTGATCCTTCATGCCTTTATCTTATATATTGTGTTTTTTTAATACATGTTTAATAATCCCTCAAGTTCACATGTTTCAGTGGGGAAGGAGCAGCGGTGCAGTGGTTCGCTCACTGATCTATGACTCCAGCGATCCGAGTTAAATTCTTGGCCACGGCTAACATCAGTGGCGAGTGATATCCACACTGGTCCTTGGTCACCTCCTTCACCATGACGCAGTGGTGACCAGCTTGATGAAGTAGAGTCAAACAATCCACATGACTGAAAGGCAACGGGAGACTTCTATCCAGCAGTGCATTAATAAAGTGCTGCATATTATGTATCATTCATTCTCTGATTAAATTGTTTACCAAAACTTGTTTGCATTTAATTTGATTCTGTAAATCTTTTTTTTATTATTGATGTAAGAATGCGGTAATAATCGCATTCCATATAAACCCTCCCGTTCCTTCTTTCCCAGTAAGTCGATGACTGCATGTGCTCCTCGTCCCTCTCCATCCCACCCGCTTGTAGTGGCAGCAACTAGCCTATGGCTGCTACGACCGAGACAACGGCAACAACAATAACAACAACAATAATCGCAGGGGGATTCAGGTTTGTGTCCTTCCACATAGCGCTCGCCCGATATCTGTGTCTGTGCGATGTCTTTGCTTCTGCCCTTTCTGAATCTAGGAAATGCTGGGAGCTTTCTATGGCGATTTAACCCTGCTAATCTAAATTCCTTTTCAGTGCTTATTGTGCTCATGGTCTTCCCTCGCAAATGGTCTGCTGTGCGAGTATTCGCTGATTGTTACATTCTCATGGAAATTCTATGAAATGGAGGAAAACCTTCCCATGTTTGCGTGAGTGCTTATCATTGGTGGTTACTAACAAATTGTATTAAAATGGAAGTTATGCTAGAATCTGTTTGTCTAAGGCAGGGGTGGAACCTATGGTGTGCGGACTCGACACGGCCTACAGCCACACAAAACTTACCAATCCGAAAAGGCCCACAAACGATATTTGTTCATCACTGCAAGCATCATGGCTGCACTATATTCAACGCTTAATGTTTGTTTGACCACCAAAGGTATTTGAAAGTCTGGAATAAAACGTTTCTCCACCCCTGGTCTTGGACATGCTGGATGGAATTACTGGGCTGACTCTTTTGCTTGACATCGCCATTGTTTTAACCTTTCGGGAAATGCGCAGAACGCTGCTGCCTCAGTCCAGAAAATGCTGCCTCCTGTTTGTCGTCGATAATTAACGGCGCTTCTCGCCGCGGTCCCATGGAAGCTTCTCTGTGGGGGCATTGAGAACGCGACGCACGCTGCGGTGACCCCACAGGCGTGCGCACGTGCACACACTCGCCCGCAGCCACGATGCCGCGTTTAACGAGTTTGAATTCGTTGACTGTACGCGCCAAATTGATCGGCGGTGACGGGCGACAATAATAACGCGGCCGTGCCGTGGGCAGACGGGCGAGTACGCGACGGACGAGGACGAAGAGGGTGCGGACGCCGGGAGGTTGGCCATCGAGGTGTTTGACCTCGCCGAGGGGGACGACATGCTGTCGCCCAGCGAGATGGACACGAGCACGCTCGCCCGCAAGTTCCAGGAGGTGAGGACTCGCGTGCTTAATCACCAGCCCATGCCGCTAATTTCTAAATTGAAAACTCATTTCCTTAGAACAGCTTTTTGTGTTTAGTTTGTTGTCCTTCTCCCCCCCACACTTAAGGTTAGCACGGTTGGTTATGTAGGGTGTGAAATAAGTTCAACATACATTCATACATGCTAAAACCATATTACTTGGAATGCGCCCTGTCTTAAAAACTAAGTATGGGTGGAGCCTGAATATATAGCCCTTGTTTGGATGACCATTATGGACAAGCAGGCTGTCATAGGGCTTGCAGGACTCTGTTCTGGGTAGTAGTGGATAGTGCAGCAATTGCTATTGCTCTTCTGTACTTGTGTTGAGTAGTTCCGATGGACGTACTCATAGACAGAGGTAAGTTAAGGGCTTCTGCCAGGGTTTATTAAAGCTGTTACAATATTACACAGGGTGCACAACTCCCAGGGGCTAGGGGTCCTACTCTGAGTCCGGGTCCCTGCCGGCTAGCTCCGGTCTCTCTCTCTCGTGTCGGATCGTGGACTTTGCCGACTCCACCGACCGGAGAGAGAAGCACCTCTACGGCTACCACCGGCTTCTCCCCAGACTCCCTATTCGATCCCTCTCTCTACCCCTGGTTCCCTCTTCACCCTGCTTACTCTACCCGTTCCCACAGTGACCCCGCTTACGTCACGGGGTCTCCCCCTTAAGTACCCTAGGAGACGTGACGTCATGTGCACTGTCCAGCGCGCGTGACCCCACGTCCCGTGACGTCATCGCACTGGACAGCGCACACGACGTCACTCTCCTCTACTCCTCTACACTTGTAAGCTCCTACACTTGTGCTCTCTGCCCGCATTGATCAGCGTAGTGAAATATGATCAATTAATCCTTACAACCTGCACAGATGTAGGGAGGCCGTCATCCAGCAGTGGATTGACAAAGGGTTGTGTTGGTTTAATGTTCTGCAGCATGACTGTTACTATTGTCCTACAATTGCTACATGTACGATGGGAGATTATTGGGAATTTTAAATGTACAATGTTTGTGCTTACAGGCATACAAGTTGGAATCAAACTTTGATGCTGCATTGACAGTGGTGCAAAAGCATAAATGACAAAAAACTCAACACATTAGTCAATAACACTGCCTAAATGAAGGACTTTCCCAAAATGTTGCCTATAATATGTATTTAGTTTTAAGTCCACAGAGTTATTAACCAATGTGTTGACTTTCAGGTTTGAATAGAAGCCCCTTTTGTTCTGAATAAAATAACTTTCAACCTTAATTTTCTCATTCTGTAATTTTGTCAGAATATCCCTGTTTATATAAGGTAAAAGCAGAGTTTTATATTATTTTTATTTGCGACATTCTATTTCCAGCTGAGGATCAAACATGCTGTCACGGAGGCTGAAATTTCCAAGTTAAAGAAGAAGGTTGGACATTATTTATTACTCGTTTCATTGATGATATCGTTGACATTTGTGTGATAATATTAAGGATTGTCTTCAATATTACAAATCCCAACATGCAAGTGCCTTAATAGGGCTTTGCTTTACTGAAGAAAATGAAGCTACTGGTAACTCTCAATTGTCTGGGGCAGGTAGGGATGGCCTGGATAAAACACTGGTAATGCAAAACATACGTAAATTAGGCTATAAAAACTATATTTATCGTTTACTGATGTAGAATGGGGATAAAGGCGTGGAATGTGTCATCTATGTGTTTTATTGTTTCTTAACAGCAATCGTTTTACTTTTCTAAAATGTATGTGGTTACATGAGCCCATTGAGTCGTTAAGCCTCTATCAGTGAGGAGCCGGTTAATAACTAAGCCAGTGCTGGTAAAGGGCAAGGATAAGCCGAGTTGATCAACATCGCGGATAATCTGCACATGGATAATGGGGAGTTCACTGTAATATAATGAAGGATTTCATCGTTAGTCAATCTGTATTTTTACTTTTTACTTCCCATTCGCGTGCATGGTGCTAATCCTCCGATCCCTGGTGCGTCTCCAACCAGCTGGCGTACACCGAGGATGAGAAGGAACGTTGGGAGAGCGAGCGACTGCAGTTGCAGCAGAACATGGAGGAAAACGCCGAGCGCATGAGCAAGCTCGAGGGGTACTGGCTCGAGGCACAGACGTTGTGCCAGAGCGTGAACGAGCACCTCAAAGAGAGCCAGGCCCAGTACCAGGTGCTGGAGAAGAAGTACAACAAGGCAAAGAAGCTCATCAAGGAGTACCAGCAAAAGTGAGCCTGCGCATTCCACAACTCTTTTTCTAAATTACCTTTGCCAGCCGATGAATAAACGCGCACGTGCCTGTCTCGACTAGTCTCGGGCGCGGTGGTGTCCTGCCTGCGTGGGTGTAGCCTGATTGTCTAAAGCCCGAGGTACATTAGAGACTGCTGGGGACCTTAAACAAATGCCATTTGAGAGGGAATTAGTGCGATGCAACTCTAGGGCCACACACCATTTGTGTTACAACTTACATTGTTTTGTGTGGCCAATTTTATGTAAACGATTTGCTTCGAAATGGAATTTCTCCTGCCTATGAATTCAAATGACATAGCAATGCAAGAGTGTGACAATAACCAATTGGATTTCTAATACAGGAATATATATAATTAGTTAATGTATTAAACACTAGCATTCATTTTAGAAAATGTGTTGTTATGCAAGTGTATTTATTGAAAGTGTATTTACTGTGATCTGCTTTTTCTCAGGGAAACTGATTTTGCTAAGCGCGAGGAAACGCAGAATAAAAAGCTTTCGGAAATGGAAGATGAGTTTGGGAAAAAAATACAAACTCTGCAGAGCCGGGTAAGGGCAAGCACTACCAACGTTTGAACATAAAACATTGAATACTTTCTACAGTTTGTCATTTATGTACAGCTTCCTATCTTGAGTAGCATACCATCTTTGTTTCGTATCTCAAGTCGAGAATTTTCTGTGACAATGGATAGTTTTTTTTTTGTTCGACAGATACTGACAGTATATGTTAAAAAGTATGTTTAAATATTTCATGGGGTGCTTTCTAAAAAGTTTACAATCTCACCTAGTTTACAATCACACCTAGTATATTAAACATATACTTTACATATGCACGTGTACATGTTTTGTCAATCCATTGCTGGATGAGTGCCTTCCCATGTCTGCGGGTTGGGGCTGGTCACTTTGGGTTGATGGTTGGGAGCATACATGTCGAAGCATACGAATACAGCACAACAATGGATTTTGAGACACTACCCTCTGTTGCCCACCACGTAGCCCAGTGAGCTCTGGCAACCTCTGTGTGTGCATGGTGGTCACCCATCCAGCAATGTTGAGGCTCAATCCTACTTCGCTTCTGAGATCTGGCATTTTCCAGATAATTTGATCATAGACGATCATAATGTTAACAATTGTGCATTGCTGTTTGGGGTAATTACAGTTAAAGTATTTTTAGCACCAGCGTTGATTGCTCTGATAGGCACAGGCACGTGTTATTAAAATATAAAGGTACAGCTCTGCAATTACTTAGTTGTGCCACTGCTGGCAGAATAACCTCCTGTATAAGGAGTTCTAGAGTAAGTAACGTACATTTGTAAATGTGTGCCCCCCCTCTGCCACGTACACAGATAGTGGATTTGGAACGTGAGCTTGGGAGGCCCCCAGGTGGAAATCCCCAGCAGGAGCCCGGCAACAAGGCCGACGTGACGCTCCCACCCTCCCCGTCGCGCGAGCCGGAGTCCGCCACGGTCGGTGGCACCAACGGGGAACCAGCGGCGGTGGTGGGGACAGAGTGACGCCCCTCCCCCACCGCCCTCTGGGGGCCGTTGCCTGCCGTGACCTCCGCACACCTCACCCCAAATCAATGACGGTGCCCGCCGCGTCCCCGTGACAGCGCTGCGCAGGCATGAGTGCTGCTAGTTGCGCGACAGCCTTTCCAACACCGCTATCATCATCGTGTCTCCTTGCGTGAGCCACGTGCGCAAGCCACGTGTGCGCTCACGACTGGCGGAACTTCGCATGAGGTCGAAAAAATTGAGCACTGGACTGCATTTTTTTTTTACGTGCGAAAGATGCTCGACACAAAAGATAAAAAAATGTAACACTTTTTTGCATTAAAAAGGAATGTTTGCTTGACTTAAGTGGACAATTTCAGGATTTTTTCACCAACAATAAAGCAGTATTGGGTGTCTTCAAGTGCAGTATGAAGCACATTTTCATATTAACGTAACCAAGGCAGTGTTTCTTGGTTTTGGTGGATACAAATTTAGGGACCATATTAAGAAAGCTTTCTAGCTGTGTATTTAATGGAAAAAAAATGCTTTTTTTGCCTCAGCAATAGTGTTGTTGGGTGATTAAATGTTCTCGCTATGAAATTAAACTTTGACGGTGCTGTTTTTGTTTCAGGCACTTATTTTCTGCTTGTAGTGTTCTTCATGCCGATGATGTGGAGGCATCCTGTTACTATAAAACTGGTACATAATGCTCCTAACAGATTCGGATTTTTTAATGTTCTTATTTAAAGTGTATTATTCAGATGAAAATAATCAAAACTTTAAAAAGTTCTGCAACTTCAGTTTGAACACACTTGAAGATCAATAACAGGCTTTCCAAGGTACATTATAGTTGAAGCCATGTGTCGTCTGTATGCCTCGTTGGGTGTCGTCTTAAATTGTGTTTGACATTTTCTGTAATATATCTAATATATTGTTTTGTTTCTCCTGGTTGCAGCTTCGGTGTACATTGCGTATACGAGATATAAGCTGCGCACAAACCACTTATGTTTGATTCAAATTGGAAATCAGATGCTTGATGCATCTGAAGAGAGGAGCATAACTAATTTGGGGGCACTTAAACATCACGAACATTGACCATAGACGACAGGAGTGAGAAACCCATCGCTGCCAGCTTAATTTAGACCACACAAATCGTATGCACGTTGTTGTACTATAGTCAGATTACAATGAGAACAAATAAGAATAGTTGTGTGTGTAAATAGGTTTGTGGAAACAATTGTGCTCTGTGCTAGTTAAGCCATGCTTATTGTCGTGTTAATTTTTTACTTTATTTTCCAGCTCTTGACATATGCCATAATGCTGCCATTTTTGCATGGGATATACTGTAGCGTTAAGCACACAATTTGTGGCTGTAGAATACAGGCTTTTAGAGATTGGTTGCTTTGGGAAGAAAAACTGTTATGTATACATTCCTCAAGCCATTAACAATGATATTCTTAACTTCCCAAAGCTCTTTGAAAAGGTTATTTGTTTTGCGCCAGCATTGCTTTAGTGGGTCGTAGTTGCACTGCT
Source organism: Lethenteron reissneri (assembly GCF_015708825.2). Lineage (NCBI taxonomy): Eukaryota > Metazoa > Chordata > Hyperoartia > Petromyzontiformes > Petromyzontidae > Lethenteron > Lethenteron reissneri. The sequence goes on along the minus strand of NC_083798.1, from coordinate 13,737,764 downwards.
GTCATTATACTATGGTAGCTTCAGTATTGACTCTTAATCACTAAATTAACCAGCTAGATATGTCAACAGTATTAAAATGCTGTAAAAACTGCATAACATTTTTATATAAATTGTGATGTCTCTTGTACGTTTCTGCTTATTGAAATTATTTTATGTGTGCAACTGACATCTCAGATCTATCTTTTAAAATAAGTTCTTGAAATACAAGCTTTGAGGATTACAGTTAATCGGGCAGTGACAGCAGAATTTCTGTATATTATGAATTTTTCGTACGTAAGAAAAAGGTTTGTACATGTGAAGCTGCCTTGTAAAACCTCTGAAGCAGAATTGTGATTTCAGCAAAGCAGTGGTATTTGCAGCTCTTGTTCATTGCAGCAGTCACTAAAATGTTTAACCTGAGCAGATGTCATGGAAGTGGTGTTTATAAATGGCTCATTTAATTGCGTCGTTGGTTGTGTCTGCGAGTTTCTATTGTGACTAGTGAGTCATTTTCACACTCAGTGCTGTGATCATTCTGCTCTCATTTGGAGGAGTACCTTTGCGTGATGGCCGACTTGTGGGTCCTGAATAAGTCGATGAAATGCAGGGTTACAACCAGGCCAGATTAGAAATCTGATTCACGACCAATTTCCGTTAAAGTGATATAAACAAAAGCAAAAAAAAACATTTTTTTAAGTGTATGCTTTTTGTCAGTTAATCCAAAGATTAACCAAATTTATGTTCAGTGGAGTTGGTGCGTCATCAGATTTCTATTGGCCATGGTTAAAACTATAAGCTTTAGCTGAAAGATAATGACTGACTTGTAACACAAAATAAGATTATAAACTAGTTGTGTTACAATATTTACTGTTGGTTTCTTGTTTCATTCCAGTTATTGTCATTACTGTTTGTTCATCTGTCAACGTAGAAGATACCTAAAAAGTTAACTTTAAGATATTTACAAGACCATTTTAAATATTGGTCTTTCTGGTACAGTAGCAATGTGAGGTTTTTATCAACTCCATTAAATTATTATTTCTATCATTTTTAATATCCCCGTTTTCAGTGTAATGGTAAACTGTAAATATCTTAGCTTGTGCGGTGAAAAAGTGTTTGGCAATTGATTGCACCGAGTGTGAAACACACGTATGGATGTGAAAGGAAAATAATGTACCAGTGGTGGAGGTTGAATTTTGGGATAAATCTTCCCATGCTCAAACATAAACTCAAGCCAAGATCAGGAGAGGTGAGGACTGGACTGGGCATGGTGCCTTCCGCGCAAGCCCCTACCGAATATATTAAGTGTGGCATTGTAAAGTTTAAAATGACATGCTCAGAAATAGTAGATAAATGTGAAAGCAATTCCCAACTTCTTTCCATTTTTATTTACAAAGACATTGCTTTTCAAAGGATGTTGGCATCATCGAGTAAGGAAGAGGGGTTGGTTTAAGATTTCTGACTATTTGGGGTGACTAAGGTTCCGGAAGAGGGTTGTGGTTATAATGAGCACTATGGTAAGAGTTAGAATTAAAGTTTGAGCGAGATTTGTGGTTAGTTGCGATCATTTAAGTGATTGTTAGGTTGAAGACGAGGGTTAGATATAGCTCATGCATGTTTTTCAATACAAGCTTTGATTCAGTGTCGCTCTTTCTCCATGTCCTCTTTTGTGAGCATTAGAGCAACACCTCCCACGCTGGCGGGGCGTGTGTTTGGCTTGGCTTTGGTCTTGTGAATCCTCACTTTCCCACCGCTGGTTGGTGATGGGTTTTGCTGTGTTTCATCCCATTAGGTTTTAGCCGGCATGAGACAACGCACTTCCACCGTGCCCATGTGTTCCTTGTACTTTAATGTGGATTTGTATTCAACATGAACAAAACCTCAATAAAAAAAACTAAAATAACCAGATTGTAACTTAATCATTCGTTTCGTGTAAGCGATCTTTGCAATTGTAGCAGTACACACATTGCTTTGGGAAATGTGTAGAGTGTATTTGATGCCCAACATCAGCAACAAATCTAAAACTAAATAACTATTATAGGTACAGTACTTTTCATCGCATTGATGCAGATTTCTGTCTTGTTTAAAACATAAAAACTAAAAAACTGTATGAAGCTAATTAGCCCTGTTTTAAGTACACAACCCATTTTTGTTTTCAACTCCTAGATGTGTTGTAAAGGGTTATGGTTTGCTTAATGGCTAGTCTTTAAAGTTCAAAGTCGGTGATGGTAACTTAAAAAATACTGTATCACAGTAAGACAATATAAAGAAATGGGTTAATAACATTAATTTCAAAGTATCTCCCTGCAAAAAAATTACGTATCTTAATTGTAAATTGCGCCAGTTGTGGAAATTCTACATTACTGTACCTGGCCGGGTCAGTGTCTGCAAATGACCTCAATACATTTTCACGTGTAGAATTTACTATAACTATTGTACGATATTCATGCATGCTCCGATTGCAAGTGGTTGCTATGCTTGGATTGTAATAAATTGCCACATAAAACAAATATATCTTTTTGGGATTGAACCTTGATCACAATCTCCCAGCTCGAGGTTCTCCTGGAACTTATGTATCGCTTTGAGTTTGTCTTTACCAAGGAAGTTACTAATTTCATTGGCAGAGGTTTAACCTATATTATTGTGTAAAGCCATTATAATTTGTAATATATTGCAATACAAACCCCAATAACCGACATGGCCTTCAAGCAAGTTAACTGACAAAGGGCTTTAAACCATCATGACACAGTGTAGTATTTAAAAGCATCACCTGTGACCAAAGCGTGTCCTCAGCTGTACCCTACTAACCAAAGTCTCGTTTCCATCGTTAAATGTGCAAGGGAAACATACCCATTGATTTAGATTAAGGCGTCCAACGTCATGGACAAAGGCTCACCAACCGAGAAGCTGCGAGTAGTTTGCCTAGGAACGTTTAGAGGGCGTGTTTATTTACACGCAATCATTGTAATGATACAAAATATATTAACTCTGATCGATTTCTTTATACGCCAAAAGGCAGACCTTTGACTCAAACGTACACTCTGATGTCTGATGTTGAGCTTTCGCCTTCACTTCACCAGCTGACACCCCTTCCTTCGAATCATCAAACAGAAGTTGCTGTTTGTTTCTTGACCTCTATTCCAAGGTCCTTCGGAAAATCATCACCATTTCCACCTTTTGAGAATTTGGCCACCATCGTTTTGCCTTTTAAGGAGTTGCTTTATTACAGGAAATAAAACGCTGACGTTTCAGGCAGTGGCTCTTCATAATCTGTTTTAAAAGTAAAGTTACAAAACCGTCCCGAGTTAACCGATACTACCTGTGGAGAATGAGGACCTTATTACCGGTTTAAAATAGTTTGGAAAAACGTGTTTTTTGCCCAAAGTGGTACTTTTCAGGAACGCATTTAACGAGGTCTTACAAAACAGGACAGGTCTTCACTTAACGAAGCAATACTAATGTGAGTGTGCACCACTGCCATCGCAATCAATTTCCATGTAATTCCACATGCTTATACAGTATGACAAAACGTATTCGCCAGATTGGGCGACACCTCTTTAAAAAAGCAAAGCGAACAGACTAATCAGTCGTACACACAACAATGCTCTCCGGGTGCGAAACACGTTTTCTTTTTTATTTAAAGCTTTCGTGACCGCAGGAATTCATATTATTGGTTCTTTCGGTAAAGTCACGTAGAAGGGAAATAATAAAAATATAAACAATAAACATTCTCACGACGTTTCGACAACACAAGCAATCATCATCAGGTGTGGATTTCGACTGCAACACAAGCAATCATCAGGTGTGGATTTCACACCTGATGATGATTGCTTGTGTTGCAGTCGAAACGTCGTGAGAATTTTTATTGTTTATTATTTTATTATTTCCCTTCTACGTGACTTTACCGAAAGAACCAAGAATACGTGTTTTCTTGTTGTTCTACGAATACAAAACGCACATCAAAGCAGTTCGGCAGCTAACTGAGCGAGTTCAGCCTGCTGCACGCGGCGCACGCCGCACCGCCATGGGCGCCGCCATCTTGAGCAAGTGTTGTGATCACGTGACTCGCTCGGCCGGCACGGAGCCATTTGCGTGGATCCTGTGGCTGCAGATTCGTACGCAGCCCACGGCGAAATTCACTGCTGGTTTCATTTTTCGATTTAAAGCTTTCGTGACTGCAGCTATTCATCTTCTTGGTTCTTTCGGTAAAGTCACGTAGAAGGGAAATAATAAAGTAATAAAAATAAAACAATAATACATTCTCATGTCTTGTTTTATTTTATTATATTATTTCCCTTCTACGTGACTTTTCCTAAAGAACCAAGAAAATGCTGGTTTAGTAACGCTATTTCAGTTTGCTCACATGCAGGCGCGAACTTACCGCGTTGCTCTATTTGTTTTTTTTAAGTGGAGTAGCTACAACGCTGACGCTTCATATCTCAGCGAGATAATCAAATAAACAGACCACGGACGCGCGTTATCCGCCGCTCATGAATTTCATCGTCTCCGTGAGAGTCACGGCGAGGTTCTGTTTCCTCAATCTTGAGTTGAAGCTTTCGTGACTGCAGGAATCCATACTCTTTGGTTATTTCGGTAAAGTCACTCAGGTATAAAATAAAATATCTACGTGACTTTACCGAAAGAACCAAAGGGTATCTATTTCCTCGTTCTGCGTCTGCAGATTCCGGGTGCAAACACGTGTCATTGGCTGCCGCCTGATGATGCTGGTTGCAATCACTGGCGAAACGTCGTTCTCAGATTGTAAATGTTGTGGATTTGCTCTCCAACACACCGGCGTGCTGTACCAGTTACGAATGTTCTGTATACGTGACAAACCTTACTGTTTAGTGACAAACCTGACTAAACTTATGTTTACGTGACAAACCTTACTAATTGGCTGTGTCAGATGGTGGCGGCTTTATCCACACATTTATATATTTACGCGATCTAACCCTCAAACAAACCTCTGTTATGGATGATGTTGGTCTTCTTATTTTACCGCAGAAGAGATTTAGCCGCAGACTCCGTTCCAGGCTTTCTCCAACCGCAGATTAATGAGCTACGCAGATATATTTAATCTTTAAAAAAAAAAACTCACTGTGCGTCATTCCTGTAAAGTATGTATGGGGAAATGCGTATTTTAACAGATTTCATTGTGTCGCGTTAAAACTTTAAAAAAGTTATGTTTAGTTGCCTATTATGAAAATATAAGAATTATGAAAAAATAAGAATAGGTTTTTACCCTTTCTGGCAATCAAACAGGAGGTGTTAAGATGTTCAAACGCTAAATAGAAACCTTTTGCAAGCTTTAGTAAGTGCATTGTCTCTGTACTGTTCGCCTTTTGGCGTTGTCCTCTGGTCTGGCACTGGTGAGACGAGGCCCGAAAGAAGGCGACTCTCTCTGGTGTAGGCCAATCAGTTTCAAAGACCACTGCCATATATTATGAGAACCTGTTTGATGGCATGTTCACCACATGTACATGTTGTTAATGCAGACTTGATTCCTTGCCAAAGGTTTCTATTTGGTGTTTGAACATCTTAACACCTGCTGTTTTATTGCTAGAATGGGTAAAAACCTATTCTTATTTTTTATACTTTGATCCTGGGGGGAAAAAAAATCCCATATCTGTAGCTTATTGGAGTTTCCAGATCTCTACACCGTAGCATTAAGCATGGCAACCACGGCTCCTCGTTCTGTATCCTGCCACGTGGATCTGCTGATGCTCCCCGATGAGGCCAACACGCAGAGCCCCCTGTTCATGATGTGCGTTGGGAATAATGACACGAAGAACAGTCCGTGTGTTGTGTTGGACGTATACCTGTCAACCCATACGTTTTACTCGTATTCTTGTCCAGGGAAATTGAGTTTTCAATACGGACACTTTTTTTCTTTCTCTATTTGTGTTTCTCCCTTGTGATGGGACTTTGTAGGATGAGCGTTAATATTTATAAGGGGCACGGGGTGACCAATACGGTCTGAATTTGTCTTTAATGAGGTAGGGACTGATATGGGGTTGACAGGTATGTGGACGTAACATTCATTAGACGTGGGAGATTAACACAGTCACACCGATGTGGGTGGACGTGTGGAATGCCGTTGTTTGCTGCACGTGTAGGCGGCCTGTGTCAGTGGAGGGCTATCGCGCATCTTAACCACTGCGTCCCATTTTAGCCTCAATCGCAATGATGAAATTGAATGTATTGTATTAGCCACGGAAAGCACAAGAAGCACATACATTGAACGCGAATCATTGTTATTATTGAATTCACCGTCAACACTTGAGTCATCACACGGCATGCTTTTTAAACCTGGATGAAATTGGGCTCAAAGTGCAATACGATTTGTCAGGTTTGCACATGAATTCAATAAAAAAAACTTAAATCCATTCGTTAATAGCATTGTGTGTGGCCTTAGAACTAAATTATTAATAGGCGACGTTTAATCTTATCTTAGAGGAATTCATATAGCGCCTTAATCAAGGCGCTTTGCACAGAATTAACAATTGTAAATATGGATGTAATGGTGGAGATGAGGTGAATGAAATAGATGAGAGGAAGCAACGGGCAAAATCTATGATGCGTGAATTCAGGTGAAAGTTAAATTGATGGCAGTAAATGATGATGAATGGATTGAATTAACGGAGAATGAGTGATAGCCATGTAATGAGAATATGAAGAGGGCGAAAGTAACGGTGGCGGTTATGAGGCGGGGATTAAGGGGTCGTGGGGTGAACTGGGGATAATAATTGAGTTTGAGTGTGGAGCTGAAACTAGTGAGCGAAGGTGACTGCTTCATGTGGAGGGGAAGCTTGTTCCAGTGAAGGCGGCGAGAAGAGAAAAAGGGCGAAAGCGTGGATTGAGCACAAGGAAAAGAAGGCCCTTCATAGCACATAAATATGCCACAGAGAGTAGATAACTTAACACCATTGGGCCTGATGAGAATTATATTTTAGAAATGTTTTCTGATGACCAGTTTTTATTTATTGGCATATCAAGCCATTTAGGAATAGACAAACCCTTCAGTAATCAAATAAATGATTTCTTTTAACGCAGTGTTATTGTGTTGAGTTTTTTTATTGTGCTTGTACACCATTGCTAACGCAGCATCACCAAATAATTTGTTTAATCAAAAAGTTAATTGATCAGATGGCAGTGTCGGTGGGGACATGGCACAAATGTGGAGGTGAAAATTGGCGAGCATGATTATCAGCACTTCGCTGTTTCCACCAGGGGGCGTAATTGCATCTTAAATTTACATTATCTTAAATGCTAAAGCAGTTGATACAAGTGCATTCTTGTCAACATGATGTTGTTGGCTGTTCGTAACATTTTTTCCTGGATTGGATGCAGTTTAGAACGTGGTGTAGTGTGGTATGAGCCCCCTGGTGGAAACTTTTATTTTTATCAGCTCACGTCCCATATCCTGAATATAATTTCACCTCTATTATGAGCTTAACATGTTTGTATAATTCATAACTTTTACACTGTAAAGTGGCCAAAGAAGTGCCTGGCCACTTGGTGCCCTCATAACTTTATATTGTGTATGGCCCATAATTGTGGATACCTCTAATTTGTCCACAGAATCCCACTTATTTTGCTTCAACCAATTAAAAACGTTCCCACCTATGTCCAGAATGATAGGAATTGATGTAGCAATCCGAAGGCTGACATTTCGATACCAATGACATGGATTCACCATAATTACATTGATAATTTGTGGTTCCATACTGATAGAGTGGACTAGGACCGGCTTGCGTATGGTGAATTGCCCATCCAAGTGTTACCTTGAATCACCTTGACTGTAAATTTAACGCCAACCTCAAGTGGCGCCTGTAATAAGCAACAATAACTCCTAAAACGAATAGATAACCCTTCACCGTGTGAATAAACAAGGAATACCAAACGCCTCAAGAGTTGTCCAGCACAACTGTGCGGCCGCTACTTTTGCCTCTCCATTCTGTTTCCAGGTTGTACCAGCGCGTGCAGTTAAACGTCGCACATCATGCTCAACAACAAGTGGGTAAAACCCCAAAAATACATTGGAGAACTATATAAAGCGCAACCATAAACACCTACACAGTCGTACTTACTATTCCTGACCGCCGACACGGGGCTGCTGCGTGCTGATGGTGCGGGCTATCTTGCGACATGTGATATCGAGCTTAAGAGTGGCATAACCCGACACTGTGATTATGCGGTCCTCTGTACGGATAGTGCTGCCCAGGATCGTGCTCTCATTCTGACCAGACACCAGCCGGAGCAATCCATCCTGACTCAGTCCTTCTCCAACAGCCACGGCGAAGATCAACATCCCAGTTTTCAACATCTCAGCCGCCTGTTCAGACAATCGCTTATTGCCGTCCTCCCCGCCCTCCGTGCAGCCGTCGGTGAACACGAGGGCCTGCTGCCGAGTCTCGTCTCGCACCTGGCACAGGGGAAATCCACGCTTGGCATCAGTAAAGGAGCAAGTGTCAACAACTGCATCAGTGCAATTTAAAACAGGAACTGTACATCTTCTTGGTTCTTTCGATAAAGTCACGTAGAAGGGAAATAATAAAATAATAAAACATAATAAAATACAATTCTCACGGCGTTTCGGCCACAACGCAAGCAGCCGTCCTCAGGTGAAGAACAGGTCTGTCGGAAAGACAGCGTCTGAATGAACACCACCAAGCTTGGCAGCGTATATTTAAGCTGGGTTACACCTGAGGACGGCTGCTTGAGTTGTGGCCGAAACGTCGTGAGAATTATTTTATTATGTTTTATTTTTATTATTTTATTACTTCCCTTCTACGTGACTTTACCGAAAGAACCAAGAAGATGAATTCTCTAACATTTTTATTCCTTTTAAATAATACATCATTATTTAAATAGCCATCACACTTATTTATTCAAAATAAATAAATAAGTAATCGGTGACATTTTGACCATTCTTAGCACATGGAAAGAGCCATTGCCGAAAACGAAGTGTTATATGCTGTATCACCAAATAGTTTTTGGTTTTTATGTTTAAAGCAGATAAAAATAAATATATTTGAAGCACGTACACCTCAAATTGCATAGTGTTCGTACTCATACAAATCACTTTTGATGTCATTAAATTTATGAATGTCGTTTATTTACTCAGGAAAGCCTCACATAGTCTCAACTTCTCAGGAGGTTAACGCATTTGTATAATTCCACGAATAAAAAATCATGGAAAAATCCCACACACGTGAGGCGTAACACTCAGTTCTGTACAAATTCAACAATCCATTGAAGTTCTCTCATCCGTCACCCACCTTGAAACCCAAGCTTACAACTATTCCCAGGCAGCTTCTCATCTTACCCTGCTATGATCAACCCTGCTAAGCTTTTGAGATCGGAAAAGATTGGGTGCATTCAGTGTGTTTTGGTCATAAACATTTACTTTACCCACTATATTAGTACAGCATCTTGAGATGCGATTTCATTCAGATGCTATATATAACCAAATTGTACTGTATCGTATGGACTACGAGAAAGATCCATAGACTTACATGGAGCCCCACAGTTTCACACGGAGCCCTACAACGTCTTTCATAGACTAAATATGCTTGCAATCAGATGCTGCATGAAAACCAAATTGCATTTTATTGCAGTAATATATCACGTGGCAAGGGCAAAAAAAAACAAGTGTGCTTTTTTTAGGCGATGATCACCGTCTCTTTGAGATATTTCTGAGCGAAGCTCATGGTGGCAGCCAGGTCAACGGGGGCCGGGTCCCCTGAGTATTGGATCTCACGGAGGCCATTCTCCACCACCTCCTGCTCCCCACTGAATGCGACGTCCACCTGCTCGGGCCCCGAGCCGCTGTACTGAGCCACCGAAACTCGCGTCACATTGCCAGTCCTGTGGGTGGATGGGGCAAAAAAATTAGAAGGGAGCAACGGTTACTCTTTCAAAAAGCTATAACGCTGCCTCGTTGAATGTATACAATACTCATAATGTAAACAAGCAGGCCACCATTATGTATGTGAAGACACTGAGCAGAGGTCTGTTTACATATGTTTTTATTCATGATGCTCCACAATAATGCATATTGGGTAATAACATGGCTTTCTTCGTGTACAAAATGTAACTTTTACTAACAATGCAGGTGATATTGTGTCATCACACCTATCACAATGTTCGGTACAGGTTATACGTGGAATTTTATACCTTTAATGTTTTACTCCTTTGCATATTTTTGCTCTTTGAATATGACTAATCTGCTTAATAAAAAAAATAGACATGGCATCAATGAACTGATACATGCCTTAAATGAAATTATTTATATTGTATTCGGCTTAGATGACCATCATTAAAATGTGGAAGAAAAAGGACATACGCACTTTAATGTGTTACTTAAAATGATTAAGATCTGCGTAATGGCGGTGGTATTTTCATTCAGTCAGGTCAGAGCGTTGTTATGGTAATGAAGTTAATTATGAAGTTACAGTAATGGTATCCTTCCCAAAAAATAATGTAAGAGAGGAAAGCTTTTAAAACATCTTGACGCGTGACATTTTGTCAATGCTGGCTTTTTCTCAAGATCTACCTGACTGGCTGTTCGAGAATATTTTTCACTGTGATGTATGGTCAGGCGCTGGATATTAAATATAACCTTTAGTCCTTGTTTAATACTTTGCTCTCACTTTTACCAGATCGAAAAAGGACCTCTACTAGAGAGAGCTATATAGAGCCCCTCTAGGGGGTATTCATTCGAAAATGTGGGAGTACTGTACTCTACTTTACCTCACCACGCACATCCTGCCAATCAACTAACTGTGGTGTACCCAGTTATTCTAAACTAATCAACAACAAATTTTTTTCATTTTACTGTACCAGAAAAGGCCAACTAAGCTATATAGATTAAAAATGTAAATTAATAAAAGTAAAATAAAAATAAAATAAAAATCACGACGTTTCGGAGGCAACACAAGCTTCCGTCTTCATGTGGAACCGTCACAGCACGATAGCTGTATCAAGCAAGAGAAATTCCAAGAAAACAGTCCTTGTATATATACTGGTTGAGGGTGGGAGGAGCCAAGGTAGGCCCTGGATATTATTATTATGAGGTTCGGTGCGGCTGAAGCACGTTGTTAGGAATGAGGCTTTTTTTATCTACGTGACTTTACCGAAAAAAACCTAAGAATATGAATCCTTGCAGTCACGAAAGCTTCAAATGTAGAATTAAGCTATATAGCTCTTTTTCAGAAGCAACCTGGCCACAAATGATAACAGCTCAACAAAGGGTCTCATCATGTGGAATGTATAGCTGCCAAATACTTTTAAACGGAACTCATCAGTTTATTTGCTGCCACTGGATCCCTTCCCTTCAAGGCTGTTAGGGATCATTCTGTTATACCGAGGCTGTTTATCCTCAATATTCTCAACAGGTCCCTCAAAACTGGCACAGTTCCTGACATTTTAAAGATGGCTGTAGTCAACCCACTTTTAAAAAGCCAGGTCTTGATCCCGAGCTTCCAGAAATATTTCGCCTAATATCCAACCTTCCGTATGTGTCTAAAATTCTGGAACGAGCTGTGGTCACTTGTTTACATCAGCACCTAGCCTCAAATGATCAATTTGACCACTTTCAATCGGGGTTTAAACCTGCGCATAACACCGAGATTGCTCTAGTAAGGGTGGTCAACTATTTACTTTCGTCAGCAGATAAAAGCTTTGTCAGCCTCCTCATTCTGCTAGATCTAAGCGCGGCATTTGACTCCATTGATTACGGAGTTCTCCTTGAGCGACTGGAAGTTTCAATGGAGATCTCTGGCATAGCTTTTTTGTGGTTTCACTCTTACGTAAAGAAACATAGGTACTTCGTCACAAAGGATGGCTTGAAGTCACCAATTAGACCGGTTCTCTGTGGTGTTCCACAGGGCCCATCACTTTTTAGCATCGACATTGCACCACTGGGTATTCTGCTCCGACATCTTGGCTTATCCTACCATTGCTATGCAGATTATTCTCAAATTTATATCCGGTTAGGACCAGACTAGGCAACAGCATCTTCTATGCTATCTGCATCGCAAACAGCAGTGATTTCATGGTTGTGCCAAAAAATTTTGCTATTAAATGCTGACAAGACAAAATCTATATTCATCGGCTCCCTTCTGCATCTTTCTAAAATTGGTTCGCTCGTTTGTTTATTGATGGTCACGATGTCCGTCCCACACAGGAGGTCAGAAACCTTGGTGTTCAGTTTGACCGGTCATTATCCTTTCAGGCACATATATTAAGGTAGTTAAATGTCCTTTTTCTACCTGACAAATATTGCCAGAATGCATCGCTTCCTGTCACCTGCTTGGAGAGACTGGTCCATGCTTTTGTGTTATCTCGACTCGACTACTGCAACGCCTTACTGGTTAGGATATCGAGCAAAGTACTGGGCAGACCCCAGCTTGTTCAGAATGCAGCTGCTGGTGTACTTACACGTACACCATTCCGTGAGCACATTACACCAGTCCTCTTATCTCTTAATCGGCTATCAGTCAAATTCCAAGTGGATTTTAAGATAATGCTATTAACCAATAAGGCTTTAAAACGACTCACCTCACATTACCTGCAGGAGCTAATGCATTTATATATTCCATCAAGGTCCTTAAGATCTTCTCATCTCCAACTGCTCAGCACTCCCAGGTCTAGGTTATGCTCTTTTGGTGATCGAGCTTTTGTTAGCATGGCACCCAAGCTATGGAACACCTTGCCACTTGAAAGCAGACAATCGGAGTCAGTAGATATATATATATATTTAAGTCTGCTTTGAAACTAATTTTCTTTAAACTGGTCGTCCCTCTTTAGTTTGGTCGGTTGTCCTGGTTTTGTTTTTGTTTCCTGCTTTTCATGCATTGCGCATCGGGATCTTAGGATGGAATGTGCATTATAAATTTGAATTATTATTATTAAATGCATTTTCTAAATGTCGAAGGGAAAACCGGAGGACCCAGAGAAAAATCGACACGACCACGAAGAAAGAGAGAGAGACATGCAAACTCCAAATATACAGGCATCAGGGTTGGGATCGAACCCATGCCCTCGTGCATACCAGGCGAGGTAGTTAGCATATCGCCACCGTGGCACCTACCAGTGGTTAGTTGTTAACCCCCCCTCCCCGCCTTTGGGTGGACAGAAGCAGAGGGGGGGGGGGGGGTAATAAACTTGTCCATTTCAACTGCAGTGCTGGAAGATCGAATTGAACTGGCAACCTCTGGATTGCAAATGCAGTGTGCTCACCATCACACCACAGAGGATCTTTGCTTTTTTCATCGTCTCACCCCTCTATCAATGACTCAGATGACCTAAATATATAGCCACGTTATTTGTGTATTGTTGTGAATGAAAGTTTAAATGCAAATTGCAGTCATCACAGCCTCGCCAGTGATGCTTCATCACACGCTATATTTGGCAAGCTGCCGTTGAAACTGTGACGGGAGAATACACGACACATTGACTCAAAGCACCCAGCACATAGCACTGACAGGGTCGCTCTGAGAATCTGGTGAAGAATGTTTTAATTTGGCGCAAAGTCGCATTATCCTATAAGCATTGGCAGTCCACCACACATCGTCTGTGTGCAAATGATGACCTACATACAGGCTCCCTAAAGGCTGTGCTACATTTTAAGTCAAATTTATCATTTGATTTTCACCTTGAAGTGGAACTCTTGCCCGTACCTTTTCAATTCCGGAATGTGTACTTTAGATTCCATTCCTGTGCTCTTTTGTGAAGAGGGCTGAGCTTTATTGGTGCCCAGTGCTGTCTTGTAGGACCGTTAGGTCTTGAGGAGGATAACCACCCTCACCCCGTCCACCACCCCCTTCTGCTGAAAACTCAGCCCCTATTCTAAATTCTTATCGTAAAGTCAAAACCCTTGGTACAAAAAAAATGAGTGCAATTAAGCGATAGGTGTTGCAGCCTTCCATCGTCATATCTATACCTCCAAATTAGCACGGGTGGCTACGTACAGTGCAAAATACGTTCAACATACATACATATAGGGGATGAGAGAGCAGAATAATGACAAGACAAAAGCAGCCTCGTTACACTTCTGTTTAACATTTCTTTAAAGCGTGTTCAACATTGACTGTGTCAATGTTTTATATCCCCCCTATTTTAAACAAGGCCACGCTTACAGGGTTGACCCCAGAGAAACCACGGGAGCCACTGACCGTGACGACAGCAAGAGGTCAGCGATGTGCTTGGCAGCGACCTTTGTGTTCTGGAAGTTCTTGGGTCCTACGCGTGATGATCCGTCCAGCAGCATCAGCAGGTCGGTTGGCCCCTTGAAACCTTCAACTTGAACACAGCCACATTGTTTGTGTGTGGTAGAAACTACTTAACACATTAATGAGGAGAGTGATTAAAGGCTCCCTCCCCCGTGCTGTTGCTCCTCCAGCTAGCTCTAGGAACTTTGATAATCCGCTGCTTAGGCTTGTGTTAACATTTTCTGAGCATGCACAGATCCGTATTGTCATATATGCAGCAACAGACCACGTCTGTGTAATGTATCAGAAAGTCCACATGGCGAAGTCACTTTTATAAAAAAAAAATTATGATTATTATACTCATACACTTTAGCCAGAAAAGTCTCACCGAGTCTCATTACTTTAGTATTTGGTGATGCTGATTTACTAATCGGGATCAGTGGTCCATGAAGTACAGGGTGTTTAAAAAAATGAACCTGATTTGAAATCGTTATATCTCTGCAACCACGAACCGCCCATGAATGAAACTCTTCCCACTTGAAAGGGCGGGGCATAGAGAGGGCGTGGCATAGAGAGGGAGGGGCATAGAGTTTCAAATGATTACCGCTCGATGCCTCTCCCAGCGCACAAACAGCCCCTAGCCTCAGTCATTCGCAAGATGGTGACCCCGCAACACAAGGCGTTTTGCCTTCTGCAGTTCAGCAAGACTGAATCCGTAATTGCGGTGCGGCGTGCATTTCAACGGCGTTTTGGCATTGATCCGCCAATGTCAAAGAGCATTCGTCGTTGGTACCGACAATTTTAGGAAGCAGGCTGCTGTTTATGTAAGGGGAAGAGCACAGGGCGACCACGCTACTCAGAGGAAAACGTGAGAAGAGAGGCGTTTGGGACGAATTCAACTATCATCTCGATGTTGTCCGTACAGCAGGTGGAGGGCACATAGAGCATTTATAAAATGGTTTGTCAAACTTGAAAACTCATTAAACCGTTTGTAACTTTTTGTGTAATTGTAACATGGTGCCATCGTGAAATATACTGCTTTGAAATTGGGTCCATCTTTTTGAAACACCCTGTATATGGTCAATAAAAATGTACTATTTAGAAAATACAATGCCCATGCATATGCGGGATGCTGCCATGACATGACAGCACAATGGACTTGTAATTTAAAGGTTGCCCATTCGATCTTCTGGCATGGCAGTTGAAACAATTGTGCAAGTTTCTTCATTTTCCCCTGCCAGAAATATAAATGGGCACACCATAGTTGATTAGCGGAGCATTTTGTGTTGGGGTAAAGTGTGGGATACTGCAATCTCTTCCAAGATGTCGACCAGAATAACCTCAAGAGGGGCTCTCTAATGTTCTCGTGGAGCCCTCCACGTACAACCCATGCCATGTAACGTGCATCATGAATGCCACTTACTAGAACACTTGAAGTCCGGACATTTCTTGTCTGCAAAAGCAAAAACAAAACAGAGCAAGTAAAAACAAAACTCAAAATCACGCGGTCGGTCTTGGTCAACTACGCAAATGAAACCGCGCGCGCGAGGTCATCGGCGAGGTGCGCACCGCGGCAGGCGAAGTCGACCACACGGGCGAGCAGATCGTCGTCCACGAGGCCCGCGTGGTCGCTCGTGGTGAGCACCACACCAGGAGCGCCGTCCGCGTCGCACGACAGCTCCTTCAGACCCTCCTCGTTCCACGCGTGCTTGAAGAAGCTGCCTATGCCCACGGCCGACACCTGCACGCGCACAACGCGACGGGACCACGGGTCGGTGTTGCGTAAAGAGCCGCGAGGTTCGCCCGGGTCACTCGCTGTCATCTGCCACGCGGTTTTAGTTGTTCCCCACGGAGGTCTTTTGATGAGAGTTATCCGCACCCCCCCACCCCCCCCCCCCCCCCCAACAAACTGCACATACCGGCTACTATCACGTTTATAGTGACCAGGTCAGATTTCTGTTGGTAGAGCACCAGGACGCTATTGTGAGACTGTGCATTAACATTCTGGCAGGGATAGTTCATCATCTTCATTTTAGCTGCAATGCTTTTTATTACTATCATAATATATTTCGGTGTATGACCAAATCACCCATAATATCCCTGATCTCGTCATGTCTCCAAAACTAAGCAGCTTTCAGTCTGGATAGTGCTCGGATGAATGACCACCATGCCGAGCAGGTTGTCATAGGCCGATTACTGGGCAGTACAGCGAGATCCATCGTTGTACTGCACTCTGCTCTCACATCTATGCTGCCCGTCTTCACCAGCCTCCGCTGACCAGCATGCTGAAGTACGGTCTGAAACGCCCCAACAACAAACGCCATTCGCCACTAAGTGGCGGTGACGTTACCACGGTGCTTGTGCCAGGCTATGTGCACATTGAGGCCACGTGAAGTGTCGAACGCCCGCTGGCTGGCAGGAGGTCACGGGACAGACCCAGCAGGTGCCACGGGTCGACTGACTGAGATGACCGAGATGACTGGCCAATGTACCACCTGTTCCCCCGACTGTGCCAACTCGCTGTGCTTTAGCCACCCGGCGCTCCGCTCGTTGTTGTGAGCGTCGCTCCCCCGTCCTCCGTTGTTGTTGGAGGGCCACTGCCTCCAACTGCCCAGCAGGCGTTCTTCACGAGCCTCCTCCACAGAAGCCGATCTTGACACCGCTGGTACCAGCAATAGGCAAATCCACTCAGCTCCACATCCTCCTGTACCACATCACTCCATCTCCTCTCTAGCCCGTGCCGTGCCCGTCTATCCACCCCTCTACCCGGCCGAACGGAACCTCCCCTACCCACCCCGCACAAGCACACCCCACACAGCGTGGCTTGAACAAAATAAGGGGGCCCCTTTTGGCCGTGTTCACGATTTGACGCGCGCGCCGTTGGCACGGTGCGTGGGGTCGCACGCGCATGCCGGGCAGCTGACACAGCGAGTTGAGTGGCGTCGGGTCACGCAGCGTGTCCGAGTTGCCGTCCGTGAGCACGACCGCAGCTCGGCTCGCAAGCGCCGAGTCGCTCAGACGCCGACGGGTGACCTCCAGCGCCTCGCCCGTGAACGTGCCGCCAGCCATCCAGCGCAGGCTCTTGATCTCCCTGCGGCGACGTGAAAGGGGTTGTTTTTTGGTCACGTTGTTGTTGTTACGCCCAGAGGGGATTCGTTTCTCGCTCGGTAATTTTCCGGGGTCGCTGGTATAAAGGCATCGGGTGACTATGTAGGCACAGACCGTGTGTCAATCCATTGCTGGATGAGGGTCTCCTCGTGCCATGCCGGTCGTTGAGAGCTATTTCACCATACTTAACGCATGTATGTTGAACTTCTTTCGCACCGTACGTAGCCAACCGTGCTAATCGGAGGTTCGGGGGTTTGGTGATGGTGGAGGAAAGCAAAGAGTAACTACAGTATATTGATTTGGAGCTTTCGTGACTGCAGGAATTACTCTTTGGTTCTTTCGGTAAAGTCACGCAGAAACTATATATATATTTTCCTGCAATGCCCTCTGCTGCCCACAATGTTTACATGGTGGTCGCCCATCCAAGAACTATCCAGGCTTAACCTCTGCTTAGCTTCCCAAGTCTGACAGGGTCGGGCACATTCCGGGTGATTTGCCTGACATCGGATAATGATCGAATGGATGACCAACTATGCACGACGGGTATTATAGGTTGATGCCCAATGCAATAGGCTAGCAGCGGACAGTGCAGCCAAACTACATTGTTGTATCGTACTTCTATGCTCATCACCTTCATCACTCTGCACTAACCAGCACGGTCAAAAATGGTCAACTAAACTCCCATGACTCGCACGGTGTGGAGAGGCCCTCATCCAGCAGTGGATTTACAAAAAGGGCTATTATTAGATAAAATAAGCACCGATGTGGAATACCAAACCATTTGTCACCATGAGAGTCATCAGCAGCTAATATCAATTTATGGATGAAAAAAACTTCCTAATGAGGGATGATGGCAAGACCTTAGAATTTGTAGATTGGCTCTGTCTCCAGTACAAGCTCATTAAGTCCAAGCTCCTTAATCAATTTCCATTCGAATAATGTGCAGAATTGTAAAAGAGTAATTTTAACTGGATCCGCTTAATTTGCCTACATTTTTATTCCGTGCACGATTATATGATATTCAGCCTTGGTCAATCCACTGTTGATTGCATGCCTGAATGAAGGTCTCAATTAAAACAATCATCATAATTCCGTGAGTGCAGACCACCAAGGGGGCCTGGACAAGACATTTTTCTCTGGCGATTTAAATGATTCTGATTCAGCACAGTACGGACGAGCTCCTCGCACCTTCGATTAGCACGTTTGGCTACGTACGGTATAAAATAAGTTCAATGTACATACAACGCAAGGACACTATTAAAGAATGTCTTTAACCTCCATGTTGCTTTCGTGTTTCACTCGAAACTGGGGAGACGAACGCACTGTTTATCTCTCTATTGTCTCGTATTGATTACGTGGAAGTTTACATTAACAGGACAACATCTGGTAAGTTGAATAACTTGAGCTGTGCTGCGCATCCAGATCAGATTACCGCTTGAGGTCGTTGAAGGACTGGATGGAGGACTTGTTGGAGCTCACCAGCTCCTGCATCTTTCCATGGCTGTATTGCACCACAGTGATGTGCGAGCCCTCATTTTCTGGCTAAACAGGCAAATGTCATTTATTCAGTCAGTCATTCATTCCTTTATTCAACTACCCTCCAAAATGTATCTAAGTTTCATTTCGTATCCATGTGCATTTTCAAAGTACATTTTATAATCAAGATTGCTTGATGTCACACAGCTCATTCAGAAGAACAGTGTTACTCATGAATATCCACAACATTGAATTTAAGGTGGAGCAGTGGCAGAGTGGTAACCACACTGCTATGAACCCGTCGACCTGAATTTGATTCCTGTTTATGGCTAACACCAGTGGTGAGTGACATGCAAACTGGTCTTGGACTCCCTCCTTCACCAACTCGCACTGATCAGCGTGGTGAAGTATGGTTTACAAACTCCCACCATCTCTGACACGGTGTGGGGAGGATTTTAGCAGTAGATTAACAAAGGGGTGGAACCAAAAAAAGTTGAAGTCATACATTTTTCCCATTTTGGTTTTCTAACTGCAGCAACACGACATTCTTTGCGAGCTGTTATTTCACCTTGGAGAACAAAAAAAAGGCAGGAGGACAGAAATTCCCCTCGGTTGTCAGTGTGAGATGTGCCACCTTAACATTTCCGTTCGCAACGACGCGGTTCAGGGTGTGGATAATGAATTCCTTGGAGAGGGAGAAGCTCTCCAGGCCGATACTTTCAGAGCTGTCCAGAACAAACACCAGCTCCACTGGGCCACACTTGCATTCTTCAATGGGCATACGCACACAAGACATACACCCCCTGTTTAGCTAGATAGACTGTTGAGAAATATGTTGTTAATGAGCATGTATCAAGGTGGGCAAAGGACACAAGTGGCGGAGGTAGAGTTGCCACCTATAAGGTATAACAAAATCAGGGAAGAAGAATATCTCACAATATCAGAAAATGGGAGAGCTACACTTGAATGTATTGTCTTGAGTGGTGGATTATTGTTACTATGCAACTGACAAAAACTGGCACTTTAAATGTGCTGGGAAGATTTTACAGGGCTTCCAGGATAGCTACCCTCAACAAAAAGACAATCTTGAGAAAATCAGGGCAGGTGGCAACCCTATGAGGAGCTGAAGCCAGCAAGACAAACGTCTTCCTTTGTCTCTCTCGTGCCGATGACAACACACTGCACGAGGTCGTGATTTGTGTAAACCATCGCCTCATTGTTAATATGTAATTACACTTAGGGTTATAATGGAATGATAAAAAATGCAATAGTAAGGTACTTACCACAACAAGCTGGACAAGATAAAAAAAATAGATTTTCAAATTAGTCATAAACAAGATACAGAACATTTAAACTCTAAATTATGGCAGTTAATTAAACACACCATAAATTATTGTATTTGAAAAGTTTGCCAGTCAAGTATTTTAAAATGGTGTTTGGAAAACTTACAACACATCTCTTTGATGATGTTCAACATGTCACATTCCTGTACATCAAAATAAGGCTTCATTATGAATATATATCATGGGTTTTGGTGTTTTTTACTGGTCTTTTTGAATGAAGAATTCAGCAGAGAGACAGATTATTGTGTGTAATAAAATAAATAAATTCGGATAGAGGAACGAAAAACTCACGTCCAACTTTGGTGGTGCTGGTAGTCCTCTATCACCCTGAGAAATGTAAATATGAACGGATATAAAATTTTAAATAATTTGACTTATTTTTTTAGTCATTGCTACGATTTCTGAAAGTGTGTTTACTGTGCCACATGGGCCAGAAGTGACTCACCAAGGGGCCTTCAGGCCCCGGGTAGCCCATGGGCCCCATCATTCCCTGTTGTCCTGATTCCTCACCCTGAATACAAATAATAATTACCCACAGCAACATTAATAATACATATGCAGTCCGTTGTCCATTCACTGATGGATGAAGACTTCCAGATGGATTTGTTTTGCCCATACTTCACCATGACGGTCAGTGCAGGTTGGTGCAGGTAGGAGGCCCATGACCCCCGCTGAAGTAACCAGGAATCAAACTCTGATTACCAGGTTCAAAGTGGAGTGTGCGAACCACTGCACGACCACTCCAATAACATGGTCACAATCAACACCAAAAAAACACATGCACGATTTCCACTTTGCTACTTATTTTTTACTGTACATAACCAAGTGTGGCTCTTGTTTTATAAATGTACACACACAGCTTAAAATGATTGTTTGAAAAATAATGTATAAGTCGTGTTTGTGTTCATTGTTTAATCAGAGTAGACGACGGATAGAGCTGAGTTTCAGCTGTGTCTGTCCGGGTCGGTGACCTGGAAAATATATATGCACTCAGCACACCACATCCTGTATACATCTCGCTATTGCTGTGGCTACGAGTCACGTGCCTACTCTAGGCGACCAGTGACCCAGAAAATACTGAGTGATAAATTAAGCCCTGGCGAGGGAGGGTTGTGTGAATCACTGAGGGAGGTGTGCAGTTGTTCTCACCGGGTCCCCCTCATCTCCAGGGTCACCTACGTCCCCCTGATGCCCAATGAAGCCTTTGGGACCCTGTCAAGAGGAAGACCCAACAAAGTGGGGGAAGACCCTGCAGCTTCATTCACTTCCACTTAATCACACGTGTTACCTTTGTCAGGGGAGTAATAGCTATTCCCGTTTACACAGTTGTGGAAAATGTGCAAATAAAATCACGTCATTTGCACTTTCTCACCTTTTCGCCAATTTCTCCCAATTCTCCCGTTGATCCCTGAAAAAAAAAGATTGTATTCTTGTGAGAGCAATTTCACAAAAAAGTGAACTGATAATGATAAATCTGCTGTTCGAATTAATTAAATGGAAGAAACCCAAACTCACAGGAAAGCCAGCAGGCCCCATCAACCCCACAGCAGCAGTCCCATTTTCACCCTGCCATCACGAAATGAATGTGATCATTCCAATCTGTCCACCACCATCCGAGTTAAAGTTATTTCACAATCATATGATTCAACAGCAGCATAACAATCAGACCATGGGTTAGCTTACTATGTCTCCTGGTGGGCCTTTTTGTCCAAGGTCTCCCACAGGGCCTTGCAATCCCTTGGGTCCCTGCAGAAATGGAGGATATCTGAACACTGAAAAAGGCTTTGCTAATATGGTGTTCATGTTGTTCTTAAACTATTTCGTTATATTTCGATTTAAAGCTTTCGTCACTGCAGGGATTCATATTCTTGGTTCTTTCGGTAAAGTCACGTAGAAGGGAAATAATAAAATAATAAAACAATTAAATTCTCACGATGTTTCGATTGCAACACAAGCAATCATCATCAGGTGTGAAAACCACAGCAAGAAAATGTATATATATTTCGTTATTACTTGAAATATTGGTTCATTTCTAATCTTTAACATCCTTAGCCCTCATCTTGAATTATATGTATCCATCAATGTCATCATATTGAATTAACAATAATAATGGCAGATTAGGTGATCAGATCATGGCTACTTTAAATGTCACCATTGCTTATAATCATTGTGAATGTTTGGTGGTAATGTTCTTGCAAAGGGCACTGGACAGAAATCATGATGAAGGCACAATATTTGCAGTCCCACAACCCATGTTTCTTTTGTTATTGCAAAAGCCATGAAGATATATCTTTTTTAAGTTGCGAGTGTAATTGCCCATATATACAGTAACTGTGACCTTTGAGTTGTTTATATAGATTTTTGGAAATTTAAATGTAACAATGACCTCATCTCCTTGCGGTCCATCCTCTCCTTTGAAGCCCTTCACTCCCTCTATGCCTGGTAGACCCTTGGGAGAAGAAAATATAAAATACAGAGTGTATAATTAATTATGAGTTTCAGACCATTTTTTTTTAATCCAGCAATATACATTCATGGTGCAGATAGATGACATAAATGTACATCCCATACGGGTCATTGGGATTATTCGACCACACTCCACCACGCTGGCCAGCGTGGGTTTGCGAAGGCTGGGAGCATAGATGTCGGTGCATAGTACTGTATAGGCCAAATAATGTGCCGCAATGCCCTCTGCTGCCCACAATGTACGTTTCAGTATTTTACTGAATGAGAAAATTACTCAATTATTTATGCAGACAGATAACAAAACACTGCCAGTAAGGTACGGCATTGTATGCTTATCCCAGGCACTCAACGCACCAGCTGGCCGATGGATCCTGGAAGACCACGATGCCCATTTGGGCCCAGAGGCCCCTCTTCCCCCTGTAAAGGACACACAGCATCGAGACCTGGCTTCAAATTGTGCAGGGGCACATCAGCCATATACTGTAATTAGGGATTCAGAAATGGCATTGGGAACACACACACACTATATGTATGCATAATGCTTCTTCACATGAAAATTTACGAATGAGGATTCGAGTACCAATCATCATAAAGTGATAGCAACACTGAAAAAAAAGCATTTACATGTACAGGCCTTTGTCAATCCACTGCTTGATAAGGGCCTCCCAACGCAGTGCAGGTAGCTGGGGTTATTTGTTGCACTGCTGTCTGCTGCCCAGCACATAGCCCCGCAGCTCTGTGACAACCCGTTCGTGCATGCTGGTCACCCACCCTAGCCCTATCCAGACTAAACCATCACCGGTACTACTGCTCAACATAAAATGTTAGCAGCACTGCCAACATGCGTCTGTTAATTTAAAACATCTCAACAACTGGATTATTGATATAACTGCTGCGTTTCCAAAAAGATAGCGCGTGCGACGTGGTGGAACAAGGAGAGCTACAAGGCACCCATATTTTTTCCATAATTACGGTAAAAAATGAAATTAAAATTAATAAAAATAAAACAATAAAAATCACGACTTTTCGGAGGCAACACAAGTCTCCGTCATCAGGTGGGACCGTCACAACCAGATTTGCTGCTTTACCGAAAGAACTAAGAGTATGCATCCTTGCAGTCACGAAAGCTTCAAATCTAGAAATAATTACGGTATTTGGTGATGCTGCGTTGGCAGTGATGCACAAATAAAAATAACAACAAAAAACACCACATTTGTCAATAACGTCGTCTCAAAAGGAAAATGTGTGACATTTCGGGCAATGGCACTTCTTCATGACATACAACTTTAATTTGAATTTTTAACATCTTTGACATAGCCCACTGGGTAAGATCTCAAGCTTTGGATATGTATGTATGTTGAACTTCTTTCACACTGTACTCGGAGGTGTGATTAGCACGGTTCACAACCTTCTATGAATGTCATGCCTTTATTTATTTTACACTGCCTGTATTTCTAGAGAATGTTAATAATAGGTGGAAAATTAACCGCATAATGGAGCAATTTATTTTGACCTGACCAATGTATGGCAAGATCTTTTGGATAAATAAAGTACACCACTGTATATAGTTTTTTTATGACCCTTGGGGCTACACCCATTTTAAACCTTTTTAAACAGTCTGCATCAGCAGCAGACCATGCTTTCCCACCTGATGACGGACGTTTGTGTTATGCCCGAAACGTCGTGATCTATTTTATTTTCTACCTATGTGACTTTACCGAAAGAACCAAAGAGTATGGATTCCTGCAGTCACGAAAGCTTCAAATCAAGATTGTATATAGTTGCTCAGGGAATTTAGTTTTTATTTATTTATTATGCCGTCTCTTTTGCATCGCATTTGGAGCCAACATTACACAAATCTCATCCAGGAAGCTGTTTGGATATAAGCATGATTCCAAGCCTGAACACACCTTGCTAATTATTGAAAAATTAGTAACACATGTGTACGAATAATTAACATATCATGCCTTGTGACCCGCGAATGGAGGTTTCGGCATGCTTAAGGAATAGGAGGCCTCGTGAGATTTGGTAAAGTCAGAGCCAGGTGTCATATAAGGCAGCCGAAGGTGTTCAACCTACTTCGCTAGCAGTGCCTATGAAGTGTGCAGAGGAGCCGGATATTGTTTGCAGGAGACAGTCCTCTCTCTGTGCCATTGCCTTGAGCACTATTGTGACAAGCGCGCTGTGGCAATAGAATAAGATGAGGACATTTTGTACTCTCTCCAACACACGAAACGTATTTGTCGTCGATGTTTATTGAGATAACTTTGGCACAAAGGATTTTGCATTGTCATGCGTGGATGTGGAACAACAGCTGCAGCACAGGAGCCCAGGCATCGTTCATACTGCTTCGCTGAGGCTGCTGCGTGGGTGATGTGGCATTAATGATCGAGTGGCCGGCAACACTGAATGTCCATAGGTGGTGGAAGTGCCACTGAGCCCAGCGGAGGCCACCGTGAGGGTTACGCGCACTTACAGTACTCGTCGATGAGCTGCAATGAATATTCAATAAATCACCGAGAAACGGCAGCCGCATAAGACAGGACTCGACCAAGAGGCTCTGGGAAGTTAATGGGCTGTGAAAAAGGCTAGGGTTTCCTAAACGGGTGGAGGCTCAATATTTGGCTCTGTGTGCGTTGGCATGTGGGTACGATGGGGAGGACTAGTACTGCATCTGCCAGTCATCTCGGTTAACCCTTAACACCTGAGTCTGTCCGGTGACCACCTAACAGCGAGCCTGGGAAATTTCACATTCCCTCAATGCATCTAGCCTGACACAAGCTCCGTATTTGTATTACTGCCATTTAGTATTAAATGGCGGCTGTTGTGTTGGTTTTGTAGCGGTATAGACACGAACATTTTTGTACCCTGGGTTGTGTTGGCCTTCGTGGTATGTAGTGCTGTGGGCTGTTGTGACATACCATCATTACCGATGGGAATATGATAGCGTGACAGCTCATTTGACATGACCACAACTTTGTGCTATGGTTACAATCTATGACGAGACGGACGCAGATTTGAGACGGACGCAGATTTGAAACGGACGCAGATTTGAGACGTCAAACATCCATGAACGCGTGGCCATCGCATCGGTCATGTCGTTTGAAATGAGTTACCTTGTCGCCTGACTCCCCTCGAATCCCTGGGACTCCCCGTCCCCACTGCTCCCCCTTTGTGCCCTGAAAGCAGAGATCAACAACCGCACGATGACACCAATATACCACTCGGAGCATTTGTGTAGAATAAGTTCCCTTCGGCTCTGATGTTGAACGTTAAAAAAATGGAAAGTCTTTGGTACGTTCAAAATTCAGTCTGAAAATGACATTAACGTACTTCCACAAATTAAATATATTGTTTTACATTTGGTCCTGTATCGCCAGGAAGTCCAATATCTCCCTGAAAGATAAAAGAGAAAAAGACAAATTAATAATATTTCATGACAATTTCTGAGGATAAAGCAATGACTGCAATTGAATGCTGTATCAGGTTTTTAGATACAAATGTATCTGTTTCTAATAACACATTTTAAATGATTTTACACACTTCTTCTCCCTCATCTCCTTTGGTACCATTATGACCTTGCAGTCCTTCGTTGCCCTGAAATAGGAACAATAAAGGGGGGGGGGGAGGTGGGGGAAGAAAAAACAACTTACAAAATTGAAATAAAATTGCCAAACATGTCTGAGGTGTGTTCCCAAAAAAAAAATAAACCTCAGGTGGAAATAGGGCTATAATATCAGCAAGCGGTGCAGCTGCACATAGCATCACTTGCCACACAGCCGGTTAGGCGATGTTGTTAATGGTCACAAGCTGCTTGCCTTCATTCCTGGTGGTCCAGGGCTTCCAATGGGACCTCTCATTCCTTCAACGCCTGGTTCCCCCTAAGATGAAAACATGGAGGGTTTTTTACCTTCAGCGTTTCACAAGAGCAAAATGCCACCGGTTGTTAAATGTTGCCACGTAATTATGGCTGCAGAGAAACGTGTATGTTTTATTTAAGTAATAATTAAAGTGGGTATAACTATACTCGCAATGTAGAATTCACCTGTTCGATTCAATTTCCCGGCGCAGCAGTAGAAACAATGGGGCAAGTGTCTTAAGTATCCGAACCACCCCCCCCCCCCCCCATGCTTCTGTCCACCCAGCAGGATAATTGGGTACCACCACGGTAAGTCGATAGGCAGGTCACGTCTGGTGGGGTAAAGTGTGCTTACTCGCGCATCTTCTAAAATGTCCAGCGTGGAAGAGTAGGCCAACTCCGCTCTCCAGAGAAGGACTCTATTGAGCTCCTTTTCGTCGAGGTTCTTCTGCTGGTAGTGACGTGACCAAGTAATTGCAGGGCTGTACCTTTGCCTTTCACCCATATATATATAGTTTGAATAGATACCTTGTTTCCTTTTTCTCCAGGAGGCCCAGGGTCTCCCTTTACCCCTCGCTTGCCTGTACCTCCCTACAAACAAAAGAGTGAAGGAACAACCCCCCCCCCCCCCAACCAATTCAAAACTTTAACAAACAAAGAAATGAACATAACATACATTTTACAACGTAAACACATTTGAATGTATTAAGACATTCCGCTGTGTGAGTTGCATCTCACAGGGACGCCGTCGACGCCGTTGCATCCAGGCAACCCAGGGAATCCAGCATCTCCCTGTAACAGCGAGAGTAATTGTCACTATTACGAGCAACCCTTCGCTACAACAGTACAGACGCCCATAGGTGCCAGGCAGGGCTTACATTTTTCATATAAGTCACGTAGGAAAAACATTTAAATGAATAAAAGTAAAATAAAAATAAAATAAAAAATCACGACGTTTCGGAGGCAACACAAGCTTCCGTCTTCAGGTGGAACCGTCACAGCATGATAGCTGTATCAAGTGAGAGGGCTTACATTTCTTATGGAATATATTCTGGGGCTGAAAGTCCCCTGGAGCCTGCCCATCCCCCCTCGCACATTGGTCAGCGCAGGTTGGTGAAGGTGGGGAGCATAGTGGGAGCATAGAGGTACAGAACACTAATGGATTTTATTTCTGCACTGCCCACTGCTGCTCAACACGGAGCCCGACAAGCCTCATACGTGTCTATAGATTATATTGGAGCATAAAACAATAGTGCTCATCCAACAAAAGCAGGCAAATGATAAATGACCGCCTGACATTCACCTTCATTCCATCCAGCCCCTCGGTCCCAGCGTCTCCTTTTCTCCCCTAATAGGCAACAAAAGAGATCGATATTAATAAATGAAGAATAAAAATGACCACATTCTATCCCGTTTTTCATTCTGCTGTGTGGACACATCGTTGCAATTCTCATTTACATTTCCGATAGTGTCAGTTTCATCATTATTTATATTTAATGACGCGTTGCCATGATGAATTGGCAATGATTTGGGGTGAAAAATCATTTTGGAAAAAAAGGTTACCTGATATGTTTTAATGTTGTTTTTTTAATCCAATTCTATTAAGCAGTAGAAATCACATTGTTCCATTGTGCAGCTGCCCAATTGGTTATGTGTTATTCATGTTGTGTCATGATACGGGTGCATTGTTGAAACTGGACGAGAATGACGCACTGACCTTAATACCAGGGCGCCCTCTCCCCCCCTGTAATAGCACAACTCACATTACCATCATCGCACAGTACTTGCTCCAAGTGCTCATCAAACAGTCATGCCAATACAAGGCCGCTTCGTCGTTTAATTGAACCACCAATATTATATGTACACTGCATAAAGTAACATTGTCTGCAAAGAGTAATCTACTTTGGCCAGACCGTAAAAACATTGCCCTTCAGAAGATAAGTTCCCCTTCATCACAGGTCATAAATATAGTTTCTATACTTAACATTTTTCACAGAGCTATGTCCTAAGAAGAGTGGAATCTGATCAGTTAATGGTGAAACGATGAAGGCATCGCAATACATAGTACTAAATACCACATACAGCACAGCTTTGTGCAACTGTACATTCTTATCTGTCATATAACACATATATATATAAAACCTCACAGCATTGGAACAAAATGTACTTGTATCAACCCAATACATGCAATAATTTTTTGTTTAATAAGGTGAACAAAGTACTTTCTATACGCTTGCAATATTGCTAAATTAGTAATCCTGCTCATGCAATACTTGGCCAGCAGTACCTTATGACCTCGAATTCCACGTTCTCCCTGGGAAATAAAACAAAACAAATTATGATTGCTTCATTTACAGGGTTATTTAATCTACCAAATTAAATGTGTGTCAATTTCTTTACATTTTCCATATTTTATTTAATGGAGAACTGCCCGCAAAAGGTTCGACCATGGGAATTCTCCTGAAATCCCTTCAGGTGACCTTTATTATCACTGAAAAACACAGGCGCACATTGCTCAGTATTTACACTGCCTTAAAATAAAATATATACAATAGGCGTTTCTAAAAATGGCCCTTCTTCATCACACCACTAAGGGCGAATATGTTGGGTTTCTTTGCTAACTGTTTGTGCACAAATGCCAATGTAGCGTCGCCCAGAATGTTATTTTATCACTAGAGGGCACTGCACCGTCGCACATGCTTTGCGACATAGAAATGTTTGTCACGTGTCAGTAAGAATATATTTTAGAATGCACGGCATAATTTAGCCAAGTTAAATGAAAACCTCAATATATTGTGATGGTTTTTTGTGTGTGCACCACACCCACACCTCAGATTAGCAAAGTTGGCTAAGTACGGTGTGAAAGAAGTTCAACATACATACATATACGGCAGTGTCTTGCGATGTGTGAATCCAGCATCTTAGCAGTGCCGGATCAATCATATCATGCCTGAGTCACTCAGCCCCCTTGTGTTAATTTTAGTCACTAACAGTTCATCATGAACCATGATCAATCCACAACTGAGTGAAGCCCTTTCTAAGCTGTCACCATATGTCACCATATGTCACCATATGTTATGGGCATGTTTTGTAATAATGTGCCTAGTCCATGATAGAGGTGTTTTTGGGTTAGATCACGTAAATATATAAATGTGTCGTTAAAACCCGCCATCACCGACACATTAATATATTTACGCAATCTAACCCAGAAAACCCTCTATTATGAATTATATTAGTCGCGAAAGCCTACGTGTTGAAATGTGCCTTGTACCTGGGCACAAGTCAATTTAGTCACGCCGTCTCTTGGCTGGACGACCTCTCGGATGCATTCCCTCCCTTGACTGCCAGTCCATCATTATTCTCAAGTGTTCTTAACAAGCCCACTTTATACATATTCAACACAAAATGAGCTATAGGTGACTACCATTTAGATATACTAAGCATTTTTTTCACGTATAAAAGTCAGAGAAAAAAATGCAAAACTCTAGTTGGTCAACCATTTCTGTTGGCAGATGTTTTTTTGTGCGGAAAATATCAAACCTTCGATCGGATCAGCTCAGCCTTTGGACAAGAGCGCTGCAGCTGCCCTATGCCTGCAGCTCTCATCGCACGGACGACACTGTGACCGTAGCAAGCGAGAGAAGGCCGCCTACCAGCGCGAGCCCTACCTTCTCACCCTGGGAACCCTGGGGTCCATCTTCGCCTGGGATTCCCTGCAAACGACATGCCCTCGTGATGAGATGGGTGTGTGTGAATCCAAACTGGTCTCACGACAGTGGCACTATGTGGAGGTGTGGAACAGAATAATCTTGATCAAAGAATATCGGTTGATTTGTGGCTCTTTGTAACACACGCATGCAGTGTATAAGAATCAACACGGACAGGGGCAAATTGTAGTATTTATCACTCAATTTTCAGCCCATTGTCAATACAACCCAGCCTGTTGCCTATGATGAAATCGCCAAACAGGGATCGGATCTCATTGATTTGAGAAGCTAAACAGGGTTGAGCCCGATTAGTACTTGGATTGGAAACTGTATGGGGTTACCAGTTGTTGTAGGCTTGGGCTGGTAAATGACTGGGAGATGGCAGGACAACACATTTTAAAATGTAACTGTGCAGGTCTTGCAAGTGTTCTACCTTTGCATGTTTGTGTTTTATTTAGATACTCTAGATTCCTCCCACATACTAAACACTCATGAAATTGGCCAAACATCGCAATGGAGCAGGATCCTACTAAACATTGTAAGACTTGGTGAGGCTTTCCTGAGTAGAGGGCATTATTATTGTTGTTATTATAATGAACAAGATGTCTACACTTTGAACATAACTCACCTTCTGTCCCATGACACCAGAAACTCCGAGAGGACCTCTCTTCCCATCAATTCCCTGAAACGGTTTGCAGTAAAGTGAGATTTACGGATGAATAACCAATGATAAAGACCGCAAAATAAGCCGTCCATTTACACGCACACTATTTTCATTGAGCAGTGTAAGGTCAAGTGATGGGTGAATTGATCTTACAGGCTCCCCGATGCCTCCACGTATCCCAGTCTCCCCACGTGGAGGCTGTCGATGACAAAAATGAAAATTACTTTTACGGTTGACAAGGGATTCGAAACGTGTTCAAAAATATAAATGACCATGAACGATAACATTCATCTTGCTGTACATATGTTATCGTAGCATGCTTTAAAACATTACATTAATTGTCCACACAGATTACATGTGATAATTATATTTTCCTCCCGACGAACAACACTAACTTGTCAGGAGGGCATGCTCTGTGTGTTTATGGTTTTTAATAGGAAGATACGCACCTCACATTCAAATGAGCAACACTGTTGGGAAGAGAATAACGATATTAATATTTAATTTAGAGCACTCTTTGCTAAGTGTGATTTTTTTAAGTAACACGAATATATAAACGTAGGTTATGTATTTTTCTCCTTACCATAGCCTCCATATCTTCGTACTAAAAAGGAAGAGAGAAAACATGTATTGACAATTTTGCAATGAAGCCATGTAATGTGTGGGGTGCTTATGAATCCAGCTTTCGTCGTGTTTTGGTGCTCAACTGATTGTCAGACTGCGCACGGATCTCGTGTATCAGGTCGGCCTCCCTTACGATGATGTCCACGATCTCTTCGATTGTCTTCACATTCTCGGACTCTTTGCTGCTTGTGGCTGTGAAGTTGCTCCTGTACCTGGGCCCCGACACGATGGCACTCAGCCGCTGCTCCTATTCGGGTGGCATCCAACAAAGGCATACATGGACCTGTGTTTATATATTTGGGCAATGTACAGGATCGAGGTGCTGTACGATTTTTTAATGTCCCCTTCATGATAGCCCTGTGCTATAATAAATGTTTTTCGCACCATTTATTATAGCACGTAGCTATCACAAAGGCACGACGTTTCACAGGCTTTTTTATACCTGCAGTAATTTTACAACAGGGAGTTAAATTTGCCACGTGACTTTACCCAATTTGGTAATTTACAAATTAATTTTCAACATTCATTGTGATTAAAAATGTATGATATATTTTCGAACGAGTTTTCCCGTGTGGGCTCTGGCCAACCTGGTGGTCAGGAGAGATGGCGACAGCGAAGAGCTTGATGCCTTGGTCCTTGGCCATCGTGGCCGCGTGGTCAAGGCCCCCGCATGGCTCCTGGTATCCGTCCAGCGGGTGCCCGTCCGTCACCACCACCAGAAACTGACCACTCTGTCCCTCGTCGCGGCTGTGCCGGGCCAACCAAGAAAGTTTATTTCGAAGATAGTGAGTGCTTTTGATTTAAAGCTTTCGTGACTGCAGGGATTCCTATTCTTGGTTCTTTATTTTTTAAAATATTTATTATTTTATTATTTCCCTTCTACGTGACTTTACCGAAAGAACCAAGAATACAGTGAGTGCTGTTTAATGACAATAATGTCGGGGTGTTTTGTTTTCTCCCATTTCCATAAAATGTTTGTTATTGGCGTCAGGTCATAGGATGTTTCTCTTAGGAACTCGTGCAGAGTGGTGCATCATGCCACATGCTGGAGAATAGTCTGTGGAAGCAGATATCATAGAACTATTTCTGAGAGTTGAGTCAAGAAACCTCTTGTATCAACATTTTAACAGTGTATTTCCCCACATGCTGTGCATTGATTCGTGTTATTTGCATGACAATTATATTGAAAACTAATTTCTTTAGAATTGCTTTTTGTTGTTTAGTTTATCCTTTCCGCACCTCCGATTAGCACGGTTGGCTACGTACGTTACGAAAAAAGTTGACATATTGGCAAAATATTATTTTGTGCAATTATATTGAGGACCTGAATTCTCTACGCATGAGAACGTGGTTAAATCATGGATGCCTGCACAGATTTAAATCCAGGGATTTCAGCAGTGCTGGCTCAGTGTTCTGATCCCTGAGCCACATCGAGTGGAGATTTATTTCTGTTAACTCATTACAGCATTACTATGCGATGTGGAACGCGAAAATGGGCACAAAGGGGACACTGGATCTCTCAGACTCGTACAGATGCACACTTGTGTTTTGGTGGCATTAACGGTACAAGAGCGAGCGAGCGAGCAAGCAAGCGGGAACATAAAAGGTCTTTTGCTGGCACAGACCTGAGCATGAGCTGCTGGCTCGCTGTGGACAGAGCACAGTCGGTGTTCGTGCCCCGTCCGATGTAGGTGGTGGTAGCGAGGTGAGACAGCAGCTGCGAGCGGTGCTTCGGCAGCGCAGCGAGCTCGCTGATGACGTGCACCTCGTCGCTGTACTGCAGCGTGCCCACGCTCCACGTGAGGATGCGATCGCACGGGTACGTTCTGCAAGGGAGAGGATGGGTGCTCAAGGAGGCTCGTTTGCAAATTGGACAGCTTCACAGTCAATATTCCCATAATATCGTCATCAGCAGCATAATACGCATAGGGTGTAATTTTGAAGCGAATTATCTAGGTTTGAAAAACGTTGCTTATATATGCAATGTCCAATGTCATTGGTTTGCCTCAAACATTATCCCAGCATGAATGAAAAAGTTGGTTTATGTACAATTTTAAAATGTATTTTGTATAATCAGGTGATGACTAATATGATCAGAAGAGTCTCATTTTCAAGAGTGACCTGGGTCATTAGTCTGTCAGTAAGGGACGATGATTTCTACGTATAATCCCCTCTTGAGCAATTTGCAGACAATTTTCGAAATTGGAGAGGATGGACCCTGATGTCGACACACCATAAAACAGACAGCGTGTGGTGTTAGGGTTATTCTACCCATAGTAATAATCAGGACAGTCACTGGATTCGAGAAGGGAACCTCTGCAATTAATGTCAAATGCGCTACCGGTGGGCCACGGTCACATCACTGAATCTGACACCACGATTATTTTATGAGCATTTGTATCTGAATTACCAACCGCAACTGGTTGCCAAACTATGCCCGTCTAAAACACCATTTTAGGTTAAAGTCATGATCATCCACACCTTTTACATTTCATGATCATCCACACCTTTTACATTTCCTGAAATGTATGCCCAATATTGGAAGAGGCAATACACAGTGCACACCTGTTTCTGAGGGTCTCGATAAACTTGGCCGCAAAACTCTTGCTCTTTTCCACGAGATGACCATAGGGCATCACACGCAGCGCCACGCTCTCCGATGTGTCCAGAGCCAGCAGCACATGGGCAGGGCATTCTGTGGTCCAAAAATGTCAGTTGAACTAAATTCAAATTACATTGAATAACCCATCCTGGTAAACGTACGCTACCTTGGTGTAATATCTACCACACTTAAAATGGGCAACTTTCTTAACCTCCCCCCCCCACCCCCTTCTCCACCTCTGTCCTCCAAACAGTATAAATTGGGATGCCAATGTTAGTCAATCTACAGGCTGCATGTGGTGGGGTAGTGTGGGTGCTCCGACCAATTG
Source organism: Lethenteron reissneri (assembly GCF_015708825.2). Classification (NCBI taxonomy): domain Eukaryota; kingdom Metazoa; phylum Chordata; class Hyperoartia; order Petromyzontiformes; family Petromyzontidae; genus Lethenteron; species Lethenteron reissneri. Next base: position 13,703,395 of record NC_083798.1, on the reverse strand, counting down.
CAAGACGTCTGGTCAGCATGGAAGAATAGGCCAAAATGCCATTGAGGGGGCTGCCTACAACTTCCTCGAGCAGAGGCAAGTCTCCCAGCAGGGCATGAAGCAAAGCAATTTCACAGCTGCACCCTGACCTTTAACCGCCGACGTGACCTGTAATAATGGATACAAAACGCTGGCTGTGTGATGGGTTCAGAGCCGGCCCAGCCACTAAGCGACCCTTGCAATTGCAAAGGGCCCCGTGGCCAGCAGAGGGCCCCCTAGAGTCACTGCTAGCTAGTGGGTGAAAAAAATCATACATCAAAGGGGCCTCCAACCAAATTTTGCTTAGGGCCCCCAAAGGTCTAGGGCCGGTTCTGGATGGGTTGACAGCAGCGTGGGTAAAAAGTGACATTTTGCAGTCTGTGCTCACCGACAGGGATGGACCGCATCGGCAGAGAGTGGCCAGGAGGCTGAGCCAGGATGCCCGATGGCCCCAGAGACAGCAGAAGGAATCGTACCCACACAGCAGACATCGGCAGCGGCAGTCGGAACATCCACTCCCAAGTGCCCTTCCTGTAGCGGCATCAGCGGAGTACACGACGCCGCAGTGTTCGTACAACAAAGCCCCCTTGTACTCACACTGGCCCAGACCTATTACATTCACATTTTGTTTAAAAATAAACGAAATGCTTGGATTATCTGACCTGCGGTAACGAATGACAACAAGAAAGACAATGAAGGTGTGCTGACAGACAATGGGTACACAGGGATTGTTGAGAAGGCTGAGTTTGAGTTTATTTGATTCGTCGCACGGATGATTTCGTTTAGCCAGTTTCCCGGCTTTATTACAAGGGAGATCTCTCGTGCGTAAACACACCACTAACAACAGAGCAAAGACAAACACATCACTATTGCAGAGAACGAGTACAGAATCCGTAGGGATTATTGATGGGAAGTAAAGTAGTGTATGCAGGAGATATACTTAGTGGGTCGTTTAAAAATGTAATGAAGATGATTCTGCAAGGGGAGATGAAAGGCAAGAGCAAGGAACCCGATCAGTTGGTGGGACAATGTGAGCATTTGGATGGCACTTTCCATGAGAGACCCCAATTCTTGCAAAATATAGAGCACTGGCATTGCCGCTCCGTAATGAGACATCGTTGCTTGTACGCATTTGACTGGCCAACATTAACCATTGACTTGCGTCAGGAATTAAGAGTGGCGTTGGACAATAACTATTGTTTTAGAGGACTTGTTTCTACAGTTAAGGCAAACAGCACAATGCGTGTTAGTAACGAAATGAATCTGTTTAACACGTAGGCTTTCGCGGCCAATATCATCCATAAGCAGGTGTTTTGGGTTAGATCGCGTAAATATATAAATGTGTAATAAAACACACAAATTTGGCTGTCGCCTGATGAAGCTAGTTGTAATTACTGGCTAAACGTCGTACTCAGATTGTAAATGTTGTGGCTTGGCTCTCCAACACACCGGTGTGCTGTACTAGTGACGAATTGGCACGTTCTGTTTACGTGACAACTCTTACTAGTTGGCTTTGTCGGGTGGTGGCGGGTTTAACAAAACATTTTTATATTTACGCGATCTAACCCAAAAACCTGTATTATGGAAAATAATATGAACTCCCACTAGATTCCCTACTTGTAAACGTCCGCTCAGCCTGCGTATACCGAGAGCAGTGAATGCGCCCTCTGCTGCGTAACAATAACAAAGCATGCACCAAACAAAACAGATGCATTGACAGACAATGATTGAGGATACCGTTAGCAGCGCACACGTACACGTAACACAACTCAACACATCCGTCAATAACACTGTGGACCTTAAAAGGAAAAGATATAAGACGACGTTGTAGGCGATTGTCCTTCACAGTACATGGAGAGGTTAAAGGTTGTTTTTATCAAGTCCATGGGGGAGAGTGCAGTCTCCAACTCCTACCCACGCTGAGCTCTTGAGCCTCTTATGTGCGATGAATAATGGTCATTGCCTGAAACGTAGACTGTTAGAAGTTTTTTCCTTTTAAGGCCAGTGTCATTGACAAATGTTTTGGCATTAAAAGCAGCCTAGCTTAATACTGTATATCATACAAAAAATAAGGGAAAACAGCCGATATGTATAATGCCGCAGCTAACGTAAACAGGACAAGCTGTTATGGTACACAAGTAATACAAGCAAACACGAAATCATGAACTACATTCACATCTGTACAACTTACATTTTACCTCGGGGTAGAGAAGCACACAGCACGGTCCCTACAACGTAACAGTGTCTGAGATAGGAACCCTGCAGAGGTGCACGGATGAATGTGGATGCCATAAGCTCAGTTGGTCATGGTCAAGCATGCGCCGATGATGGTGAAATATAATACCTTTCCAGGGTTCCTCATAGGCTGACACGAGATTCTGTTAAAATGCTGGGCGGGGGGAAATGTTGAACATCTAATAGATATCATACATATGTTTTAAATAGTGTCACGGCTTGGGCTCTGAGCTCTTGCATCTGGCTGAATCCACTAACGGGATATTGATGGTTTGTAGGCACTTAAAGATTACACGAAAATGATATGTGAAATGTGCAATTGCTTGTGCGGGTCTATGCTGGCTTAGAGGTATAGTGAAAGAATGTGAGACATCACAGCATTGTATGGGAATGAAGTCAGTCGTGTGAATTAAAAACTACGTATTTTTCTCAAAATTATGCAATGATTCCAAATAAATTTTACTACAATAGTGTGCATAGAAATAATTGTTTTATCACAAATTTAAATGAGAAAAAACTCAAGAAACTCAAGAAAATGTTCTTTCATAATATATTGCGTTCTTTTTATGTAAATCTGTTGACCCCTTCGGCCACAGCTGCATGTTTTGTGGAGCGAGTGCAAAAGTAATCTACATTCTGGATTTCATAACCATAAGCACGTGTGTGCAGAGGGCATGTTACCAACATGGGCACATGGCCTAGTAAAATGTACGATGGAACACACCGTCATCAAAATGCATGATCAATTTACTGCCGGATGAAGGTCTCCCCGCTTCATTGCCATCCTAAACGGTATTGCGATGCCATAACCCATCACGTTCCTGCACGTGAGCTAAACTCATTGCTCCCTCGTTGGGCTTCCATTCCGTCACTAGTCTTGCCCTATCGGCGACCATCCCTTCGACAACGCCTCCCCTCAATTTTTTTTCCAAGCGAACAAAATGTCTATAACTTGACCTTTTTTCTTAGGTCCTTTCTTCCCCTCCGTGTACAATAACTCCCAGCATGCATCTCTCACCTGCTCATTTGTATTAGCTTCAGTTTGGTTACATTAGATTTGTCAGTGTCCATGTTTCTAATTGAACACATTCCTTTTACGCACATTGGTATGTTGCTTTTATTATGAAAAATCTATATTACAAAAGCACTCCAACCTGCTGGCTTACCTATGTTATCACATTCATCCTGGTCCACCATTAACAGCCCTAGATATGCATATTTTGTTGTGTTTTTCCACTTGTATCTCCAATTTCATGCTCAGAAAACCTGTATATGCATTTTGTTTCACTCACATTTATCTTTGCAGACTTTTTTGTTAAGTTATTCAATAATTCCACGTAATTAATTGCCATCGATTGTAATACAGATCCATATGAGCAAATCATATGGCTAATCTTGACCCATGTATGGTCATATGCTTAGTTCTCCAATCCAGTTTTCGGAATATTTTAGAAATACCCTATTTTGTAATGATTAAGTGCTCAATATACAGTATGTGTAAATGCACACACTTTTTCAGGCTGAGATTGTTTGAAAGCTGACCGCACTTTAGACTTCACATCTTACTACGGTTATGAGAAACAGCCTTGAGCCACCTGCCTCCACTTTAGGAGTACTGTATTGATCACATTGAATAATTATAGCTTAAGTTCTGTACATTAAGAATAATTATAATGCAAAGAATGCAGTTATGGTGGACATCACTATCAGGGAGTTTTTTTCCATCACAACAATTGGTGTATGATCATGCCTATTTAACCTATATTTAGAAAAAAAAACATGTTAGATGCCCTTGCATCCCTTGAGAGTTGTGTGTCATTTGGAGAAAGAAAGGTGTGCACTCTTAAATTGTCAGATGACAGATGTGATTTTAAGGTCAGCAGAACTGACAGACCTAATGTGTAGTCTTTACAGGGCGGCTACATCATACGGAATTTAAATTGACGGCAAGAACAGCAAAGCGGTGATTACTGGGAAAAGTGATGACATGGCAGGGCAGGACATACGTGTAAAAAGAGAAAAACTGCAAAAAATGAGCTGTTAAATATCTCGAGGCAAACATGACAGAAAACAGATCAGAGAACGAGATTGATGACATTGGCCAGTACAACAGGAATGTTAACAAAATAAGGGTATTATGTAAAAAATGAATCAAACTATAAACAATAAGATTGCACTCGGTTAGCACACAGTTAACGCATAGCCTGGTTGATTACGTTCTTCCAAAGATTGCTAAATTAGAAGTTAAGTGTGAAACAAACAACTGAACAAGCACGGCAAACCCTCCCCGTAGAGGTGGTTCAAACTAGATTCGAAGCTACTATGTGTGTGTCTCTCTGGAAATATAATGCAATACAACACATAGTAGTAGTACTATGTGTGTGTGTCTCTGTCTCTGTGCGAGTCTCTCTCTGCTTGTGTCTGTCTGCGTGTCTCCGTGTCTATGTTTTGTCTCTCTCTCAAATTTAGCAATCTTTGGAAGAATGTAATCAACCAGGTGGGGTGTTGACTCTTTTGTTGGCTGATTCTGTGTTGTATTGCATTCTATTTCCAAGGTTACGATGTTTGTTTTTTCATTCATTTGTACCTGATGATGGTTGCTTGTGTTGCAATCGAAACGTCGTATTCTATTATTTAATTTCTATCTACGTGACTTTACCGAAAGAACCAAAGAGTAATTCCTGCAGTCACGAAAGCTTCGAATCGAATAAGATTGCAGCTTTTTCTTTATCTGTAAATCTTGAAATTAAGTGGCACAGAGGCGTTTCCAAATGATTAGGATGTGGCGCTTTATAAGACGGCTTCGAAATCCGTCCTCTGCCCATCATACAAACGATTCAATCCATGGAGGGGAGTAGGGGACTCAAACTATCGGGGTACATGACCGACTACCTTGCAGTAGCAAAAATAATACAGCCGCAATGGTTTGGCAATGTCACTCAAAGATCAGAAAAACTTTCTAACACCATCCTGCGGGACCTAGTTGAAGGGATGCGAGACCGGTCAGCCAACGAGCAGATGGATGACAAACATAGCGCCTTGGATAGGGAGATCAGCGGCTGACATTGTGCAGATCGCAGAAAAAAAACCACCCCACAAGGTGGAGAGTTGATTGCCAAAGCGTCACAGGCACCCACATGACCCCTACGACCCCCACGTTTGAGACTGATGACGATTATAGATCAAGCCGAAACGACGTCCTGTACTTAAGGGAGACTTCTCTCAACACAGATTAGTGGAATCATTTTCTATTACAAAATCATACCTACACAAGGTAAATTGGTGCAATTGGCAGCCTTTAGGCGAGTGCAAATACGCCGATAACCAGGCTACATTTCTCATTGAATATTTTCTGGGTCGCTGGTATGGCAAAAATGGCACATGACTCACAGCCGCGACCATAGCTCGAGGTATATTGGACTTGATGTGCAAAGTGCAGAATGCCATTTTGGGGTCGCTGATCCGGACAGACGCGGCAAAAATTGCCCCATCTATAACCTTTAAAAGGTCTCATCACAAAATGTTTTCAGAGGACAGAATGGCCCACTCAAATTGTTTGTATGAAACGTGTCCTGTTAACTCTCTCCTCTTCAAAAAATGTAAACATTTAGATTTACGATGACACAAGTTGGACACAAACACAAAGAAAACCCAAATGTTATTTCTGTGACAGTACAGTATTTAATGTGTATTGGCACATTAGTTTTCCCCAATCAAGCTTTAAGCACAGGCATTTTCTAGTTCACACGCACGGACAAGAAACAAGACATGGACAATTCATGTCATGGTTGCTATGCCGGTACATATTTCAGTTTAACTTCGATATGGCAGTCAGTTGTTACACATAAACAACTATGTAAATTAGTGTTAAACTTCTAAAATCACAATATTAAAAGCAGCCTTGTTTGGATATGTGTAGTATCAGTGTTTTACAGAAGCATATGATCACATTTATGTAGTGTACTGCATACTATACACAATACAAACTACAACATGATTACACAAATGGCAAAGGGATCTGTAAATACGACAGTTAATGAACATAGTAGTAGTTGGTGCCATGCAGTACAAGGGAATCATGTAAACTAAGTTCACCAAACTACTGTTTTTTCCCTGCAGTGCACAGCATTATACTCCAAATAATATTCTCCATTTCACAATGTGGACATCTTCACATTACACGATCTATACATGTTACATAATTTAAGCACTAACATGTATTCCTTGATCACCATGGTGATACTACAGCACACTAACAGGTTGAAGATAAAACTATAAATTAAAAAATAGCAGACAAATGTGTAAACTTAAGGGAACAGGAAGACATTTTGGAATGCACAGCAGTGGGTCGAAATTCGAATATTATAAACACTGAAACTCACAAGGTACACTGTATCGTAGCGCTTGTTCAATGTCAGAATGTTAGCGAAGATTTTAATTGTTACTAAAACCTCACAATAGTTCATTGCGCAAAACTGTACTCACACGAATGGTTATTTGATGCGTTTAATATTCAGATTTGCGAGTGGAAGAGTTATAATTGGTAAGCGCACAATGTTGCACGAAACTTTGGCACAAACATATTTATGTCAGACGTCACAGTAAATGCTTGAGAATACACTTTAGACTGCTGCCGCGCTTGTTAAGCACCAGGACTTTCACATGGTCATGTGTTCAGGCAGCACGTAGGAGATGTCGTCCCAGGGGTGGCGGTACAGTCCTTGCTTCATCCTCTTCTGATCCAGAAAGTGACCTAAGTCACAACAAAAACAAAATATTTTCAATAAAGTAGTTTTTAAATATGCTGCCATTTTTGTCAAGTTATCTAGAATGTATATCTCATTAGAAATTTTACACAAAGCTATGCAACACTATTGAACGAACTAAATATATATATATTTTTAATTGTAGTAACTCTTTGAAGACATTACCAATGAATCCCATGCTTCTGCCCAACACAAAGATTCCATTGAGAGCACCGATTTCCACGTATTCATCAGCCTCCTCCCTACAACGAGAGAGATACTCATGAACCACAACATGCCAAATCAAGATAAAAACATTTAAAACAAAATAAACTTTCAACCACCGCTGGTATATAAAGTACCACACTATGAATGATATGAAAACAAATGGAAAAACAATTGGCTGCCAAAACAGGTGTGTAAAACAGAATGCAAGGGAAATTACTAAAGGGGCTGTCTAAGAAAAACGTAGAATGAGATGTTAAGGAAGAATGAGAGTGGTGGAGGAAGATAAGAGATGGGAGGATACATTAAGCAGAAGCCTTCTACATCATCCAACCACATGACTAAGAATGACATTTCTATGAATTGCACTTCTATGCACAATATTTTACATTTATGGTTTAGTACAGAGCCCTATGTTTGCAGATTTACCTTGTGAAGCTGTCACAGTTCCTCAACAGGTCGACAAAGACTACACCGATGAGACCATCCACATTCAGGATCAGGTTTGGTTTCTGCAGGGTAAAGACACAATTATGGATCATGTCGTTAATAAAAATATACAACTTACGGCATGTAGTAAAACACATTAATGTAAACTTATTAAAATAATGCATTGTTACTGTAACTTAGAGTTTCTACATTTCAGAGTTACTTTCAAATGAACACCTGACACAAGTGCCACCACTGCTGCTGCTACTCGCAATTGGTGCACAGCAGTGGAGAAGTGAAAAAGGAGCGTTGGTAGCAGAAGTGGTGGAGACTCACCTTGGATGTCGTTATCTTTTCCACCTGCAGGGCATAGTCCAACAGCGGCGTAGCCGGGAAGTGCTGCTGGGCAAACTCCTTCAGGATTTGAACTCGTGTGTCTGGGTTATTGATCTGAAAAAATTATTCATCAAAGTATGAAAAAAGTGCTTTTATGTATTAGACAAATAACTGAAATACTATACAGATGTAATATTGTAGAACCAGAAATGAACTGTAGCTTGTCATACCGCATGGTTAGTACTTAGTTAGATGTTGACAAAGCGCTTACAGATTTGACACGGTGGCCAATGCCCATGATGAGTTGTCCTTCCTTCTTCATTTTATTGACAAACTCCATGGGGATGAGGCCACTGTCAAATGCGTGGCTGAACTGCTTAGCTGCTGCGTCAAGTGCCCCTCCAAACCGGTCACCCTGTCAGACACAGGATGTGTGCACCGCACCATTTATTAGCATTATTTTCTAACGATTTTTTTTTTATTAACTTAAAATTAATAATGCTGCGTTATACATTTTGAAGAACATTTCATCACGTCCACTATCTATGAAAGCCTCATCAAACCTTACGACTTTTTCAGGAGGATCCTGCATTCACATTCCAACAAGGATGAACCCTGCATAGTTTCTAAGATCCGATGATATCGGTGCATCCAGGATAAATTGGTTGGAGATACGAAGAAAACATGAGAAAAACACAACACTAATATATGTCGAAAACAATAAGACTTGTTGGCGTTGAATACATGGAACCACAAAGTGAATCTCAAAAGAATCTGCGCCTTGCTTACGATGGTGAGTAGGCCTGACGTGAGGCTGGACACCAGGTCCTTCCCAGCGCGTGCACACACTATGGTGTTGTGGGCTCCAGAAACAGCAGGTCCGTGGTCAGCCGTCACCATCAGGCACATCTCAATGAATTTGCTGGCGTACTTTGGCAGCCTGTACGATGATGAAAGAAAACGCAGAAAAAACACCACCGCTTCCGTCAAGGACAATGTCATGTTAAACTTTTGTGCAACAAAGGTTTTGTCCTGTACAATTAGTACACGTAAAACTGTGAACTTTTACATAAACGAATCTTTGACAAAGGTTATTAAGGTGCGTCACCTTCGCTGGAACCACAGCAGACCCAGGACGCCGCCCAGACCCATATCTTCTTTGAACACCTCGGTGATGGCCATGCCAGCGTAAAGAAGCTCCGGTCCACGCTCGTCACTGATACTCGTCATGAAAGACGCTGGCTTACGGATGAGACCCAGCTCCTGCATAAAGTACACACGTAAGCACGGACATGTGAGCATGTGTGCTGGTGGGAACGTGAGCGTGGTTGCATTAAATTATTTTGCTTGTTTTCGGTCCAAACTCAAAACTAAGTTGTACAAGAATGACAAGATCAACACTATTTTGTGAGTCACTGCATTCCTGTAAGGTATTGTAATGGTTTCACATGCAACTGACCCGGGCCCAGGAGAAGTCCATGGGGACGGTGGGAGGGGGCACCTCTGGCACCGGCACAATCACGCCTCGGGACACCAAGTCGTTATACACAGCACTGAAAGAGCAATGATCATCACGTTAAAATCTGCTAAAATTCGGTGCCTATGGTGTGGTTCAAGTGTTTACAACTATAAAAGGTTTAATTTCGATTTAAAGCTTTCGTGACTGCAGGGATTCATCTTCTTTCCCCTCCAACCCAGCTTAAATATACGCTCCAAGCTTGGTTGTGTTTCATTCTTCACCTGATGACGGCTGCTTGCGTTGTGGCCGAAACGTCGTGAGAACGATTTTATTATGTTTTATTTTTATTATTTTATTATTTCCATTCTACGTGACTTTACCGAAAGAACCAAGAAGAAAAACATATAAAAGGTTTATTCCACTCTTAACACTGAATTACGATGGTGATTCTTTAATAGTATATAGAAATGATAATTTGCATTAAACAAATTCAGTATTAATAAAATGGTGGTGTTTTTAGATATACACGTTGATTGATTCTATAGCAGCTGTGATGTTGGATAAAGTGCTACTTGTGTGTGTTCAACTGTAAACAGGTTAGCCAGCCTTGCCTTCAGCCAACACTACGATGTGCTCTCAAATCACTTGTCTGCAGCTGCAGGTCCAGGTAAGTGTGCTTATGAACCCAAAACAAAACAACATGCCGTTGGCATGAGAGAAACTGCTAGAATACACAATGATTACCGTGTTTTGTAATTTCTGAAAGTAGATTTTGCTCGTGAAAGCCCCCTGCTGAATTAACCCTCGTATCAATGTCCTCATAGCCCAAGCTGTTGATAGCACCATGCCTTGCCAATGCTTTCTACCCTCTGCGAAATCCTGCAGCTGTTGCACAGTAGACACACGACCTCCAAAATCTGCCCTGTATCTCCATAGAGCCCTTTCCCACCATCCTGAACATACACCACACCCAGCCCAGTACATTTTTCCCAAATAACATCTACAAAACCTACGTGCTATGTTCTCTTCCAGACGTCTGCATTGCTTATTTTGCCTTGCCACAATTCCTAGCATCTGTCTCGGACACCTGCGCTCAATTTCCAGCAACTTATTTTTGAACTGCTTAAAGAGGGTCCACCTCTGTGATACACAGTAATTTACACAGCACGCCCATCTCAATTACCCTTTATTTCACATTCAGACTTATCTCTCTTCTCTTCGAAAGTCGTGTCATAACCTATCAAATACCAGGCCTGCTAAAGCAATGTGCCCCTTAGCCTGCTTCTCACAGCCCCCTATATTATGGATATCCTAAGTACACAGTACTCTACCATCTCAACTGTCTCTTATCTAAGTAGGACTTTTAATCGTAATACAGGAGCCCGGTTTATAACTACCGCCATCATTGTTATCTTCAGAAAGCTTTAACTTGAAACCCTAAAGTCCAGTCTCATTGTCTCAGACCGCAAACAACTGAATGGCTCCAGCCAATGTCTGAATCAAACTTCCGTTTTCCAAGTTACAAAATAACCCCATTTCTCACCCAATTTTCTCCCCTAGCTCGTCAAAGTTGCGGGGTAAGAACGCTCCAGCTTCAGCGAGAGCCTTGTTCTTGGCAACGGCCGTCTCCGAGTCCTGATTCGCGCAGGCGCCCGCGTGGCCAAACTGGACCTGCACGTGTACACCATGAACAAACAACGAGATTTTAGAGCAATGCAGAAAATAAAATTACACTCAAAAGTATACAAGTCATTACTGACAGAAAACATATATGTATGGCCATGCATATTCTGGACGTGTTTATCTTTGAGAAATAAGAAACCAGACAGGTATGAAAAGTTGTGGCCTTGCCTCAGAGGAAAACATTGTGGCACATGTGCCAATGCACCAGGCTACGATGGGTTTTGTCACCCGGCCCTCCTTGATAGCTTGACAGATTTTGTACTCCTCCGTGCCTCCCACCTGGAGAAAAGAGAAGACAAGGGAAACATTCATGACTTCAAAGCTAAAATGCATGCCCTGTGGGTGGTTATCATTTTAGGACTTTCTGAATTAACATTACTTCCTCTAGAGCGGTGGTAGAGTGTTTAGTGGACAGCGCTCTAACTGGCTATCAGAGTTCAATTCCTAAATGTGGCCAACATCACTGACTGGTATGGTGAAGTATGATCAATCTCCATGACTGACAGTGTGTGGGGAGGCCATCATTCAACAGTAGATTGACAAGGGGCTGTAAATTATCATTCATTATTAATAAACTTAAAACCTAATATTGAACGTAAAAACAGTGCAAAATAATTTGCTTAATATGATAATGTAAAATACCCTTACCTCCCCAAGAACAACCATCATCTTGACTTCTGGGGTATCTTGATAGCGCAACACATGATCCAAAAAGGTTGACCCAGGGTACCTGTTAGTCACAATATGATGAAAGCATATTTTGGCACCTTAACATCATTCAGTTTTTAAAACATATATTTGAAAAAGTGAGCACAAATGACCCGGCATGTACAAAAACAATGCGTACTAAAAGAGTAAAGGTAAAATGTATTGGGCAAACAAAACCTGAAGAGAAGCCCGTCAGGTTGTTGTATATTCGCTTTGTAAGTAAATCAAAGGCATACAATATTCAACCTCAAATTTGATATATAGCAATGACATTCACAGCTTTAACTTTTAATGAGACTTGAAATCATTAACATGAGCGAATACTTTAGGATGGGCATAAAAAGTCTGTTAGGGCAGTCGAGACGAATGACAGAAATAAATATGCAGATGAATGTTTGCCGCAGCATTTTCCCTTTGACAGCGAATGTGTTCAATCATATTCCAGTGCGTCCAGCCACGACTAGCCTTGATTGCATTCGTCGCGCGCGACAACACGTGTTGCGACAGCGCTGCCAGTGCTCACCGGTCTCCGCCGATGGCGACGCCCTCGTAGACGCCGTCTGTGGTGCGCGACACCACGTTGTTGAGCTCGTTGGACATGCCGCCGGACCGCGACACGTATGCCACGCTGCCCGGGCGGTACAGCTTGGAGGCGAGAATATTGTCGAGCATTCCACCGGTGTTGCCAATCTTGAAGCAGCCAGGCTTGATGCCTCCCACCTGTCAAAACGAAAGCCACGGCGCATGAAGAGTGATAACCTAAAGCATATAACAAAAGAGCTGCATGTGGTTTTGCGATTGTGTGGTGCTGCTCGTACAGTGGCAGGCCCGATGATGGTCACCCCCTTGGCATCTGCCATCTTAATCAGTCTCCGGGTGAGAGCCTCTGGTATGCCTTCAGCTATGATGGCAATTGTGTGGATCTGTGGGAAAGAATAAGGTATTTTATTAATTGACAACAGTTTTGTAGCCATCAGCTTCTAAATGGTGCTAAATATATAATTCTGGAAATATAGACCTTTTAAAAGATTGTGATACTTTTAGAAAAAAACTACTCAACACACATGCACACTCAAGTACCTGTGGGAAGCTCATGGTCTCCACGGTACTATCGTAGGCCGAGCGAAGGGATGCAAAGTTTATGAGCACATCCACATCCGAGTGTCGCCTCATGGCTTCTGCCATATTCTTGTAGACTGGGATCAGAATTTCCTTGTGGCCCCAGTAGAACTTCTGTTTGTGGTCACCACTGTTGGAACCAGCAAAAAACTCATTTAAAAAAGACATTAACTTCAAAATAATACATTTCTACTTAAACTATACCACACAGTATTCACTCACTCTCGTAGAAAGAGAACGACTCAAGGGCCGCGAGGAACCACAGACAAGTAGGTAGGCAGCCACGTGATGAGCCGGAGCCAACAATTGCCCAGGCTCTGCGGTCCTCTATATATTAAGAGCTTATCAGCCAATTCATGAGTGTTTCCATGTGGGAGAAAAACAGAGCACTTGAAGAAAACCCACGAATTCAAGGGAGAAACCCTCTATCCCATACATGTGGAACAGGTGGAGACCATATTTTTGCTGTACCTCTCCTGCCAAGCAGGGGTATGGTATCTCAACACCCATTGGAAAGGTTTTTTGCAACATTTGTGTGATCAACCAACTGTGCAAGGAGGGCATTTTACGTACGTAAAAGGGTACACAATGGCAGCGACAGAATGTTCTTTGCGTGAGCACACATAGTCGAAGTCCAGCATGCCTTGCACAGCACGTGTTTGCATTCCCCACACAATTGACTTGGTTTGATTTCCAAAGAGTGTGGTCAGCTTGCCGGCTGCATATCAGACAAGGCACAAAAATAGAAAAAAAAACAAGAAAATAATTCACAATCCGTTTCTGTTAATCTCACTGCTATCAACCACGATTGTTCTTTCACTTGTGTTTTTTTGTTCAAAACATACAATACGAATAATCAAGAGATGATAATGCAAATACATTCGATAAATATGCAATCTAACAATTCCAACATGCATTTAAGTGACATATGTGGGTCTTGAGTGTTGTTTAAGTGCATCTGTCTTTGCGTCCTCACGTGGTGCAGCTGACCCAGGGTGGTCGCCGGCCTTGCCTTTGTGACCGCTCTCCACGCTCTGGTTGCCCTCTGACGCGGAGCTCTTTCGACTTGTGTCTGGTGTGTACTGCAAATGGCAAAGAACTGTCAAGCCAGAAGGCTGTGATGCATTACACAACACAAGCTGTCACAGCTCTGAAATCTAACATATATGAATTTAATATACAGGCCAGGCGGTATGCTACTTGTTAACTCAGTTATCCACATTATGGATTAACTGTGAGTGCAAAAAGAAAATCTCTATTCCCTCTGGTTTGTTAGCTGCTCCTCACTTGCTAAAGGTCAGTCACTCAGTGCAAACATGTCGGCAAGAAAACCGATTATTTTTCAAGTTGTTTCAAAAATATTATGCAAGCTATGTTTTCACTTCCCTCCAAATAAGGGAAAGAATAAATATTATTATATTGCCTAATTTACAAATTTTGCTTCATAGATATTTTTGCGTTATCCAGGTCACCCCTCTACCCCCATTATCCCAAATAATTGAGAGTTGATTGTACTCAACGTTCTTACATATTTTTTCTCGATAAATTAAAAACCATTTATTTTACAGTACATTTATAGCGCCAAACAGAACCACCGGGGTACTGCTTACGCTGGTACTTGTGCTTGTGTTGAGGAGGAAGTTGGCAGTGTGTGCATCAGCCGGCAGCATGTCTGGGATGGGTTTGAGTCCCAGAGCCATGCCGACAATGGCAGTCATGTGCGTCTCTGTGCCAAACACGTGGATGGGGATCCCTGTTGTACGCCCTGTAACATCAACAACACGTGCCTATTATTTAAGATTCCATCCAACAAATACATCGGTTAAAATACATATCCTGTAACAGTTTTGATTCACGGTTGGGGTGAAGTGCACAGCACCAGAAACCACTCAAGCTTACAAAACCATTCACAATTATAGCATTGGTGCATTATATCCCAACTTACCAAACGCTTAAAATGCTTATGGAGCTATATATTACATACAGTGGCATGCACAATACATGATACCCTTGACAATGTATTAAATCTATTAGATACATACCAATACAAGATACCGGAATTAACCCAATTTTAATTTCTTAAATCACAATGTATTGTGGAAAAAGTATTTGTTTGAGATCACGAACCAACTTCTCGCATGACACGCAGGCCCTCTTGGAAGTTGGGGCCTCCACGGCGTACAAACACACTGACGCTGTGCTCCTTCAAACGTGTCTGGAAGTCCGTAATCGCTCGCACAATGCCCTATGCAGATGCACGAATTCAAACGCCAGGTACAAATGTTAAGAACATTTCACAGTCTAAAAAAAGCACGTCCGTGCTAATTAGCATTTATTTTCAGATTAAATGACCTAGGCAACTACATTAACATGCTTCTTTGTACAAGTCATGCACAATTACATATAAGATACGTACAATGAATCTTTAGTATTTGTGACATTGTTTTTATTTCTATGTAATGTAATTGGAAAATGACAATACATTACACAAAATGCAGCCCAAGCAGCACACTATTTCAACACGTAAAAAATGAGAATAATGACATGTACAGCTAACCTTTAGCAGCTACCGTTGAATAAATAAGTGTTTTAAACCATACATAATTCATGAACCTGGCATACAGGGCAACAAACTGGACAGAGATTTAACCCGTAATGTGTGCCAACGATTCTTTAAGGTTTCACTTTCCGATGTCATTTCATGTCAAATTTTAAGGCAGCCAATATATGCATGTTTCCAATAAATTTGCTATAAAACATGATTAAATGTGCCTCCAGTCGTTGGAAAGTGACTAGACGATTTAAAAGGTTTGATCACTTTCCAGTTGTTATATTTGTAGATTCATAAGCATCATGCCCATTTGACAGCTGTAAAAGGCTATATCAACTTCTTCAGGATGAGCACTTGACAAGTGAAGTGCCGAGGTTAAATCTCGTCGGCACCTCCTACTGCCCGGCACTGTTTCCTTCAAGGCATGTCAAAAATACTGCAATATTAACCGTAGAGATTGTCCTTCACTCCATACCCATATGTTTATTGTGACAGCTCTGAATATGATTTACGGTTCAACTTTCCAATTGTTATTCAGCTGAAACTGGGCATCACAGAACTGGTTGACATTTCTTTCCAAAGAAATGTTTTTAACATACATTTTAAAGAAAATTACAATACCTTGAATGTTGCAGCAACGTTTGTGAAGTTTGCAATTCCTCCTCCGATAATCAAAACTTTTCCTGCAAGAAAAAAAACAATATACATTTTTATAAAATCACAGCTGCTGAACACAGGCCCCAAGGCCAAAATCACCAAGCAGCCAGCAACAAACAATACGACTGAGGGTGTAAACAAATTATAGTTCATACGTTTCTTGACTGAGCAAGGAAATTAGAATCAAAATACTCGACAAGCTATGCTTTAAACATGTCAAATAAATTCACGGCATTTTTATTCAAAAATTTCAGTTCACAACTTCTCAAAAATTACAAAAGCGAAGACGTCATGATGCTTACAATTACAGTACAGATATTAAACAGTGGTGCATGTCAACAAGCGTGAACCCAGGGGCAAAGCTACCATCGTCATGCCTCTCGCGGGTCATGAGGGAGAGGATGGTCTTGGCGTAGTCGTAGGTTTGCTGCTCGCTGGGCGCTCCCGAGTACTCGCCATAGTTTGCCAGCTCCTGCACCCCTCCCAGGTCACAGATGGTGTCGCTGGCACGAATGAAAAAACTATAGTCAGCATCATCAGTTTAGTGGGGGTTTATTTTTACCAATATTAAGGAATAATCTAAGCATATGTTGTCGAAATTAATGTTCATATTTTAAAACGTGCGCACTTAAATAAAGTGCAATGAACTGACTGTTATGCACATTAGTGCCAAATAAAATGTGGTGCTGTAATTATATTTATATTTTTCACCGTTATATTTTTTATTGCACACCTACATTGAAACACCTAAACTGACGACCCTGAGATATGGTCAAATTACCTGCTATAACCATCACTGTGTGGGGAGGCCCTCATTCAACGATGGACTAACAAAGGAGCCGTACATGTACAATTATCGGATCTGCGTGGATGTATCGTGGCTACCTGTAAACAACCGAGGCCCCGCCGCCAGCAACCATGGTCCAAATACGCCCCTTGGGGTTCAGAATGGTTAACTTGAGGCTCGCTCCACTCTTGGCATCCAGCTCGGCAATATAGGCTTCCTGCAGAATTGTAATGAAGATATACCTTTTACACTAAAACAAATTGCAATGGATACAAAGCAATATAATTTTATCCTGAAAGATATGCATGCTGTTCTGTAGGATTATCCAACATAATGCAAGCCTAATGTCTTCACAGAAAAATTCTGCATAAAAAATAACGACAGAAGATTATAACCAATATATTTTATTTTAAATTAACAACTGCATTATATTCAGTTAAATAACACGTGTTCTAAAGCATCTTGTGTCGCCCAATTCCCTGCACATCCTGAGGTGAAAATTCCAAATCCGACTATGACCGCAGGAAAGCAATTTTTCACATATAAGCAAGATTACATTACATGTTTGCTGAATGGAAGGCTGCAGCATGTTATTATGTCTGTAATGAGTTTACAAATTACAACAAAATACCTGCAGTTGTCAGACCATGTTTCTAAATGTACATGTATACATATGCATTGTACTCCGTTATTATAATTGTTATATGGGATCATTATCCCAATACAAAAAGGCATATTATTTGCATTTTAGGAATTAGATAAAAAAATGCCATTAATATCCAAATTTGTTTCATGACGGTTCGATTAATAGAGATATATAGAAACCCTCACCAGAACCTGAAAACTAAGCAGGCTTGAGCCTGTACAATGCTTGGATGGGGGACACAATGCACGTTTGGAGGGCAGTGCAGCAAATTCCATTGTTCTGTGAAATTACAATTCTCGCGCTTTCATTTCTATGGTTCCCCATCTCAAACTCACTGAGCATGGTGAAGTACGGTCAGATAACCCCATGACACGCACGGAACAAGGAGTGACCTCGCCAGCAGCATTACCTATTATGTAATGTGTTTTGTCATAGTGGCTTTAAGAACGATGTATACAATCAATCAAATCTCGGGACCAAGGTACAAGGTCTTTGTGTAGATAAAAGCAACGTATACTACACCTCTGGGTAGGCTTCTCGGCCAAAGGGAGGAGGGAAGTCAATGTCTCCCCACTTGGTCTTGCAGAGGTAGTCAGCGGTGGCATCAATCTTTGCAGCCATGTCCAGCACATACACTCCATTGTCCGTCACAACTGCGTGATGGTATCACGGAATAATAAGTATCACTACGCAATTGTTTTGCAAGATAAGTGTGAATCTAGTTTTAATGGTAAAAATCAACAAAGGCTACATTTATTAAATATTTTATTCAACACACAATGGAGAACATGTAGATGAACGATGACATTCAAATGTAAACTTAAAAATAATTAATGTAACTTTAAAACTTGCTTAACATTTGGAAACAGTTGTACTTTAAATATTTTGAAGAATGTATTAGAGAGAGCACAACTTGCCAATGAAAATACATTACCTAAAGGATTGATTTCCAGGTAGGTGAAGAAAAGATCTTCATAAACCTTAAAAAGTCCAGCTATAAATGTAGCCAAAAGCCTAACAAAAAAACAAACACAATTAAATTCATGAAAACATCATTTACATGGATCAAGATGAGATTTATCAATTAGATATATTGCATTCTACAGATTTTTTCACCCCCCCCCCCCCCCGCCACCATTTTTTAAAGAAATTTTTCGTGCATTTTATAATCCGGTAGGTGTTTTAATGTGCCCAAAATTGTATAACTGTATTGGTCTTAGATGGAAGTTTTGGGTGCATCATATAATCCTGAGAATACAGTAAATGATTCTCCTCTAAGTAATCTGCCCAAGGGCAGGTCCATGGCTCAAACTCCTTCTATCACATTCATTCAATGTCACCTAATTTTCATGGAAACACCAATATTTACACGAGGGTTCTTGAGCCATAACTATGGCAGAATAGTGAAGGTGGTTCCCTTGCCTTTCTCATCAGTATTCTTGGTTCTTTCGGTAAAGCCACGTAGAAGGGAAGTAATAAAATAAAATAAATGTTACAATTTTTTGTTGTTTTAGATTTTTTATTATTTTATTATTTCCCTTCTACGTGACTTTACCGAAAGAACCAAGAATATGAATCCCTGCAGTCACGAAAGCTTTAAATAAAAATGTTCTCATCAGTGTTTTTAGGTGACATCACCAGATGTAATTTAACATTATACAGAGGATGAACAATATAGATGCACATGTACACCCCATTTGTCATTCTACTGTTGGAGAATAGCTTCCCCATGTCATGTGGGTAGTAGGGGCTATATGACCACACTTCACCATCATGGTCAGCGCAGGTTGGTGAAGGCAGGAGCATAGAAGTACAGTACAAGGATATATTGTGTTGCAGTTCTTTCTGCTTCCGAACATGTAGCCCTCAAACATGATTCTAAACACTTTTACAAGATGAAGTGGGGGGGGGGGGGGGGGGAATTCCAGGCGATTTGGTCATAGGCTTGGATATAAGTATAATGACAAAATTTGAAGACAGAAGTGTGTAACTGAATGCATTTTTAAGCACCGAGCAACAGCAACACATACTCACTCTTTGCGCTTTGCGGGTACATTCTTCAAGAGTTGCGCCTTGACACTGTCAGCAGTGAGGCCACCCTCCACCCCCACAAGCAAACGCAGAGCCTTGGCATCCACGTCACCAACATCTACCCCGCCCTCGTGGTGAAACAGCACCACGTCACCCTCCCGAGTTGCGTACACACAAACATAGAACTCTTCCTCCTGCAGCGGGCACATATTTGACACATATTACAACATGACTCCTTATTTTTTTAACATTCGGTAAATTCATTAGGTCTGTCCATCTGTATATCTGTAATGGGGGACCGAATAACTTTCGTAAAGAGAACCAATATAATTAAAACATTTGTATAAAGTTGTGCTGTTATTGGGAAGTTACACCATTAAAAACAGCCAAATTGAAATCTGAGTTATATTTTGAGATGACATTATTACGTATGAATTAATTTTATTGTACGCCTTGAAAAGAAACATCATTATCACTAGTAATATAATTTCAGCAACACGCACATGTAAGAAATCTTTAAAGATTCCATGCATCAGTAAAGTCACGTGACTTTACCAAAAGACCCAGAGTATGAATGCCTGCAGTCACGAAAGCTTTAAGTCAAGATATAAAATATCTAACCTATATAATTCATTTTTTGTCCGTCCGTCCGTTCGCGTACGCTCCCTACCGGGGGATTTAGCTCTCGGACCAGTGGGGTTCGGCGAGATTAAATTTTGCAGGTGGGCACGCCCCCGGCCCCGCGGTAAACTTAGGCATTTCCGATTTTTCGTCTCTAAACTTTAAATCGGACCGATTATCGATTTAGTGCGATGTATCTTTATTTATTTATTTAACGCTTTCTTTATTTATTTACTCTTGCCGGCCGGCGCGGACCACGGCGGTTGCCCCTGGCAACGGGTAGCGACGCATTCGCTGCGGGGTGGACGCCATTTTGAATTACCATTAAAAATATGCGCACGCATAACACGCGATTCTGAGGTAAATTCATCAAAGTTTCATGTCCTCTTCACTCCCCCCCCCACCCCAATGTGTGCAATTACTATTATAGGGTCGGTAGATAATAAAATTATAGCGATTAGACAGTATTATTGTAGCGCGGGGGGGGGGGGTATTGGCCCCAGTACCCAGCCTCAGCTGGATGGGCAATCTAGGCAAGGCCGGAGGCTCTGCACGGTACTAGGCCTCGACACCCCACCCGTGTCAAGCGACGACTTTGTGGTATAAACTCGATATACCCGGCGTTGCCCGGGGGGGAAAATACATTTAAAATCTTCTGAAAACTTTAAAACATTACATACCAATGAAAATACAAGTGTGTAATTAAAATTATAAACCCGACGCGCCAAGAATCGATTCTCTGAATCGTGCAAAGGAATCGAAGGTTGTAGATTCCTTTAGATTCGGACGATTCCCGTTTACTATAAGTTGGTTAAAGTCGATATAAACTGCTACGAACGGGAAATATCCGGCGTTGACCGGGGCAAAAATGTTATTAAAAACTCCTGAAAACATTAAAACATAACATATCAATGCAAATAAAACTCTGTCATTCAAAATGGAAACCTCCTATGCGCCAGGAATCGATTCTTTGAATCGCACAAAGGAATCATCGAAGGTTGTAGATTCCTTTAGGATCGCGCTTAACATGTGGTGAGGGAGAGAGTGGTGAGGGGGAGAGTGGTGAGGGGGAGAGTGGTGAGGGGGAGAGTGGTGAGGGGGAGAGTGGTGAGGGGGAGAGTGGTGAGGGGAGAGAGTGGTGAGGGGGAGAGTGGTGAGGGGGAGAGTGGTGAGGGGGAGAGTGGTGAGGGGTGAGAGTGGTGAGGGGGAGAGTGGTGAGGGGGAGAGTGGTGAGGGGGAGAGTGGTGGTGGTGTGGGTGAGGGGTGAGGGTGAGGTTGAGTCGTGAGGGTGAGTGGTGATTGGTGAGTGTTGAGGGTGAGTGGGGTGAGGTTGTTAGTGGGGTATTGTGAGGGGTGAGTGGGAGGGTATTTGGGAGCAGAGTGGGGGGTGAGTGTTGAGCGTGTAGTGGTGAGGGTGAGTGCGTTGATGTTGGCGTGTGTGATTGGTGAGGATGAGTGGTGAGTGGTAGGGGGAGTGGTGAGGGTGCGTGGTGAGCGGTGAGGGTGAGTGTGAGGGTGAGTAGTGAGTATTGAAGTTGATTGGTGATTGGTGAGGGTGAGTGGGAGAGGGTGAGTGGCGGTTGTTAGTGGTGATTAGTGAGGGATGAATGGTGAGGGTGAGCGTGAGTGGTGAGGTTGAGGGTGAGCAGTGAGGGCGAGTGGTGATTGGTGAGGGGTGTGATTGGTGAGGATGAGTGGTGAGTAGTGAGGGTGAGTGGTTGTTGTGAGGGTGAGTGGTTGTTGTGAGGGTGCGTGGTGAGGGTGAGTGGTAAGAGTGAGTGGTGAGGGTGAGTGACGGTTGTGAGAGGTGATTAGTGAGTGGTGAGGGTGAGTGGTGAGGGTTAGTGGTGAGGGTGAGTGGCGGTTGTGAGTGGTGATTAGTGAGGGGTGAATGGTGAGAGGTGAGCGTGAGTGGTGAGGGTGAGTGGTGAGGGTGAGCGGTGAGGGTGAGCAGTGAGGGTGAGTGGTGATTGGTGAGGATGAGTGGTGAGTGGTCAGTGTGAGTGGTGATTGGTGAGGGTGAGTGCTGAGCGGTGAGGGTGAGTGGTTGTTATGAGGGGTGAGAGTGAGTGGTGAGGGTGAGTTGTGAGGGTGAGTGGTGATTGTTGAGGGTGTGATTGGTGAGGATGAGTGGTGAGTAGTGAGGGTGAGTGGTCACGGTGAGTGGTGAGGGTGAGTGTTGAGGGTGAGTGGTGAGTGGTGAGGGTGAGTGGCGGTTATGAGTGGTGATTAGTGAGGGGTGAGTGGTGAGGGTGAGCGTGAGTGGTGAGGGTGAGTGGTGAGGGTGAGCGTGAGTGGTGAGGGTGAGCAGTGCGGGTGAGTGGTGATTGGTGAGGGTGTGATTGGTGAGGATGAGTGGTCAGGGTGAGTGGTGAGGGTGAGTGGTTGTTGTGAGGGTGAGTGGTGAGGATGAGTGGTGAGGGTGAGTGGCGGTTGTGAGTGGTGATGGGTGAGTGGTGAGCGGTGAGGGGTGAGTGGTGAGGGTGAGTGGTGAGGGTGAGTGGTGAGGGTGAGTGCTGAGTGGTGAGGGTGAGTGGTGAGAGAGTGGTTAGTTTTGAGGGTGAGTGGTGAGGTTGAGTGGTGAGGGTTAGTGGAGAGTGGTGATTGGTCAGTGGTGATTGGTGAGGATGAATGGTGAGTAGTGAGGGTGAAGTTGAGTGGTGAGGGTGAGTGGTGGTTGTGACGGTGAGTGGTGAGGGTGAGTGGTGAGGCTGAATGGTGAGGGTGAATGGTGAGAGTGAGTGGTGAGTGGTGAGGGAGAGTGGTGAGTGAGAGTGGTGAGTGTTAGTGGTGAGAGTGAGTGGTGAGGGTGAGTGGTGATTGGTGAGGGTGAGTGGTGAGGGTGAGTGGTGAGGGAGATTGGTGAGGGAGGTTGGTGAGTGGTGAGTTGTGAGGGTGAATGGTGAATAGTGAGTGGGAGTGGTGAGTGGTGAGGATGAGTGGTAAGGGTGAGTTGTGAGTGGTGAATGGTGAGGGTGAATGATGAGTACAGTCAATATGCACTGCTGTTATCATACCAGGTACCACCACCACAATATGTACTCCTCTCATCATAGCAGATACCACCACAGCAGTATGCACTGCTGTAATCATAGCAGGTACCACCACAGTCAGTATGCACTGCTGTCATCATAACAGGTACCAACACAGCAGTATGCACTGCTGTAGTGATAGCAGGTACGACCTCAGTCGGTATACACTGCTGTAGCGATAGTAGATACTGCTATCGAGTTGGTAGATACCGCTATAGTAAATACTAAAACAGTCAGTATATACCGCTACAGTCAGTCAATACTGCTACAGTCAGTATATACTACTATACAGTCAGTACATACTACCACGGTGAGTAGCTACTAGAGTCAGTAGATACTATTATAGAGTGAGTAGATACTGCTATAGATTTTGTAGTTACTACTATAGTCAGTGGATACAACTATAGAGTCAGCAGATACTATACAGTTAGTCGTTACGAGTATATAGTCGGTAGATACTACTGTAGGCCCAGTAAATACTACTATGGTCAGTAGTTATTACAGTCACTAAATACTACTACACAGTCAGTAGCTACTACTGGCTCAGTTGATACTACTGTACAGTCAGTAGATACTACTACAGAGTCAATAGATACCACTTCCTCTGTTGTATGTAAGGTGTTGTTAGTATATATACCTACGAGGGGTAAATATATTTTTTGAGGGGGGGGGGGGGAGACTGCAATTTTCGGAAACCTTTTGACATCAACTATTTACCCCACACTTTCTACAACTTTTTGGACTTGTGAAAGCCTCTTATATATTTGTTGGTGGAGAAATGTACAAACAGCCCACCGGGCTTTGACAATACCTTAGTATCTGTGTATATATATGTAAGGTTTTTAAGAAATATATTTTTCACCCGGGCAAAGCCGGGTACTTCTGCTAGTTACTTATAAAACTGGTAAAAAATGTTTACTTCACATCCATATCACACGTATAAATTACACGGGGATTGCTGAAGGAACTATATCCTTCTTAATGAATTTGTAATTTGAAAGACAAACAAAACATATTTGGGCAAACATTTGTTTTTAACATCAATAGATCAGAAAAATAGCAAGAGCAAGAATGGCATTTTAAATAGCGTAAATATACCCGCATGCAATTAATTTGCGTGCTCTGCACACAGCACATGAATGCCGTTCAATCTATTTAAGAGCCTACCCTGCACACGGCGATTTGAAAGATGGCTTGATGTCCTGCCACCAAAACCTGATTGCTACATTTCTGTCTGGTCAGGAAATATTGCTCATCTCGTAAATGGATTGCACTAGGGGAAATGAAGGTTACACTCGTGGTAGCCTAAAATTGAATCAACCGTTTGGTAACAGTGGACATTTTCTTACACAATGTCTATCACTGAAAAGTTACTTTAACATGTACATTTACTTTTTCTATAAGCTCACATCATTACCTAAACAAATTAAGCTGGCACATACAGTAAGCATTATTGAAAAATGTATTTACAGCCCATTGTCAGCCACTGCTGGATAATTGAACCCCCCCTCCCATTCCATATTGGTTGTGGGGGATGTTTGACTACACTTCACCACGCTGATCAGTGTAGGTTGATGAAGAGGAGCCCTGGACAGATTCAGATATCACTTGCTACTCATTTAAGCTGGTTAGCTTGGAACTAAAACCAGGTTAGGTGGGTCAATAGCTCAATGGGCATTCCATGTGACGATACGCTTCTGTATCCCTTATCTGGCTAAAAACATGATCAGGATAAAGTAATGACAACCCACGTACCTGCTTATGTGGTACAAATGGTTCAATGACAAAATTCTTCAAAATTCCTTTTGCTGCGCCAACCTAGAAATAATATAATAGGTATATGTTAAAATGGGCAACTTTATTTTGAACAGAGGCTTGTTGACATGTTACATGTCTCTGATACAGGAGTAATTTGCAAACTAAGCAAACATTCGCTGGAGTCGTATATTATCAAACACATTGGCATTGAAGGCAAAAAAATAAAAATTCCAATGCTGTCAATGACCACAAAGCACATCATGGGTGTGTTTGGTATTATTTTTACGTCCGCATACCACTCATCACACCCATGGCAAGTTTTTACCTGGAAATGTTGACATCGCCAATTTTATTTTTTCTAGTATTTATCATTTTTCAATCTTTATATTTTCCATAACTTGCAAAGGAAACAAATACGAGACTTTATTTATTCTGAATATCTTTTTCATGAAACTCAGCTCAAAATCATCTGTGTACCAATCTCTATTTTATTTCCATGCTATAATTTGTGAATAAAGCCGTTTTTACCTAATTAAGTCCAAAGACGATGAGCCTATTCATACATGAAACAAACCTGCACTTCCTTGCCCATGCGTGGTTTCAGCCAATCCCGCACGCCCTTTAGGTCCAGGTTGACCCCAACGAGCCCAAGCTTCCCACGCCGCTTGATCAGCTGATCTGGCTTCACCACCAGCCGCTGATGTAAGAATACAAAAAGAAAAATGATCAGACACTTAATTGGAAAATACTCTTAACCTTCCAGATTCTTGCACAATTACATAATAACAATGTTCTGTGTATCACTAGCCAGAGATTACAAATCTCAAGTTCAAATGAAACCCTCTCACATACCCCACATACAGTTAAAATTAGTGTGCTTGAAATATTAGGCAAATTCAGGGGTGAGTACCCTGGTAAAAATATTTTTTAAAGGAAAATAAATATAAGCAATATAAAAGAAAAGTAATAAAACTCCATTATAAAACTACCAAAAATCACAAGCCAATTACAAATCGTACCATCCAATGCTACAACAGTTACTGAATAGTGCTAACATAAATTACCTGGCAGGTAATAGCACTTCACGGAGTGGAGAGGAAGCGAACAACAATTTAGAATTGATTTGGATGCCGGTCAATTTTGTGGGCTTCAAGAGTATGATTTTTCATTTATTTTGAAGGTTGCCCAAACCCCCTCCCCTCCTATATACGCAAGACATAGTACATTCGAAAATGTTATTTCAAGGACGTACGATTTAAATTGTACAAGTTTAACAAAATACATAAAAACGTACCTGTGTGAGGAGCCAAGAGTGCTGCTGGATAAGCTTATCCCAGTTAGTATCTGGGCAAACCGTTGCATAGTGAAATTTATTTTGCACCGAGGCCACACTGTCGAGGTGTTTGTACAGCAGCTCCTTGCCGGTCACCTCCAGCACTGCTTTTGCAGACATGTTTGCGTGGGCTTTGCAGTCAGCACAATATCCTGTTTAAAAAAAAAAAACACAGATTTTAAATAACAGAACAGTGGAAATCATTAATACAAAACACTGTTACTCATTCCTCACAATGCAAATTGGAAATTTGCAGTACATTACATTAACTCCGTGTGACATTTACATCAATCCAATTACCAAAAGGCGTGCGTTTTTAACAGAAAAGATCGATAGAAGGGGCTGTAGCTCATTTTTAAAATGGAGTATGCATGCAAATGTCATGTCCCGTGGCAATGGTTAACACAAACCAAAAACACAAAGTCAATAATAGAGGGGTCTTCATGAATGAAATAGCTTCCAGATAAATTTCAATTTAAAGCTTTCGTGACTGCAGGGATTCATCTTCTTGGTTCAAGAAGAAGCTTCCAGATACATAAATTCATACCTCCAGCCAGAAAAAAATGCCAAGTCATTTTAATACTAAGGCTTTTCAGGTCTATATTTTAATGACGCTCTGTATTTTACTGGTACTGCTGTTTGATGTTGGCAAAGTACAGACAAACTGCTATACAATGAAGACACGAACAAAAGACAAATGCAGAAATGCATTAGATACACAGAATCTGAACATTATATTATTAAATTACCAACAAAGATAGTAAATTACAATGTAAGTGGTATGAATTACAGTTGATTGATTGTTTTATTTAAATGTATGACAACGGCGATTATTTTGATAAGTAAAATAAAGCAAACGGGAATGTTTTATACAGACACATTCTCCTTCCCCAGAATAAGAAATGTGATAAGCTTGGCATGAAAGAAAAACATTTATGATTTTAAAAATACCTTGGTTGAACCATTTTAAGGTGAAATGGCAGAGTTAATACTTTTGCAAATACCCTCGCAGTCCTTGAAAAGCATTGTTCTCTCATCCCTCGAGTATGCAAGAGGATAAAAGCTTCATGCTTTTGTGATGCCCATTCATGTGTAACTTGAATAATAGCTTGCGGTAAAAAAAAGCATTAGTTATTGTTCTCTACGCTCCATTATCTAGATGGCACCGTGCCATAGGCTAGAAAAGTACTCAAACTAAAAGCATCATATGATTAAATCACATTTCCCTATAAGTCATTATATCAGTCATGCAAATTAGTTGTGTACAAGATTAAGAATATGTGCATGGTGCTATGGCAAGGTAGGTTTGTCTTTGCATGTCGGATTCAAAGCAGTGTACAGAGTATAATGTGTTTGCATAGTAAGTTTCGAGTGTTGAACCTATGACCCGCGTCCCTCGTGTGTCTATAACATTTGCCTAAGGCTGGCTACTGCCACATCACTGATTCCTCCCTGTTTCTGTTTATTGCCTCATACCTTGGCTGATGATATATGTCTGCCTATACTTAGTTGCATTGCAACACATGCAAATTCAAATTACATTAATCCATTACAGCTCGTCTATGGAGTGGGCCAACAGCCAATTCAATGATTTCCCATGAGGGTGACCTGGGTTCGATTCCAGATTCCAACATGCGAATCTTCAACAAGACTTCTTTGTTCTCGGTTTGGCCTTTGTTGTCGTGGTTGAGCATGGAATGTCCACCCAATGGGAAGAGGGCCCTGTGAGAGGCAATGCCCATTCACTGGAACCTGTCTGTGCTCATGCCCTGCAATACCATACAGTATTTTACATTTGAATTTAGTTGTTGCTGTGCTCACCCACCACGGATCTCCCTTTTAAAATAGGCAGACAACTGTCTAAACGGGATTAACAAATACAATAATAAACCTAAACATTCGTGGTCATCAACACTACCAAGATAGTCTATGGGACCCAGCCAGGCATCCCTTTTGTCAACATCTCTGATTTCCATTTTAAGCTTTCGTGACTGCAGGGATTCATATTCTTGGTTCTGTCGGTAAAGTAACGTAGAAGGGAAATAAAAAAAACATAATAAATGAAAACATAAAAAAATGAGAATTTCATTTTATTATGTTTTATTTTTATTATTTTATTATTTCCCTTCTATGTGACTTTACCGAAAGAACCAACAATATAACATCTCTGATGTTGCAAAACTTTCACCACCACCACCACCACCATCATCCTCATGAGCTCTGATCTATAATGTGCTGGATGAAGGCCTCCTTTAGCTGTCACCATCTCAGTCCTGTGATGTAACGATCCATCCGGCTCTGGCAAAGAGCTGATCTATTTGCTGTATCACCTTGGTGGACACAATCTCGGCGTGATCTAACCTTTGGCTCTCACTCCGTCGTTAGTCTTAATCTACTGGAGATGTGTGAAAAAGAGCTTTATAGCTCATCCGATTCCTCCAGTATAAATATTGATTCCGATTAACTGGCCTTTGAGCGACACATCCTGTCCATAAACCCAGTTTTCGTCACTTTAGGTGTATCAATTTCTTCATGACCAATACAAGTGCATTATGCATGACCTTTTAAAATGAGATTAGCACAACATTAACGCTTTACCACTTCAGGTGGCCCGTGGACTGATCAAATATGTGGCCAGAAGAAGTCATTGTCCCTAGATAAAGTTAATTTCCACATACAGAAAATATACCCTGGCAGCTCTTGCTTAATGAGCCGAAAAAAAAACTCCTGTAGAATGTCATCAGTGCACACCTTTGAAACAACAATTTCAAGTCGGTCTTCGCTAGCAAGTGATTATCTTTTGACAAGTCTAAGCCCAGACACGTACTGCAAATATAAAACTGAGAAGAAATACATTATGACAGTGTTACATACCCTACCCTGCGCAGCATCCAGGCTTTTGCCACCAACATTATCATCAATTTACAACATAGACAGCAATAAAAGTGCAGCAAACAACGACCATCGATCCATCCGTCTCGAGACAACACCCACTGGCATCAATCACATCAATCACTCCCCTTTAAAGTGGGCGACAACTCATCACGCAGCAGTACAATGACAACATTACGTATCACACGCGCCCTACACGGTGTATAAATACTTCATAACACGCGCGAATGAATGAATGTAGCCAAGCTGGCAAAAGTAATTCATGCAAAAAGCGGCAGTAAGCTACATCTGGTTAAGACTTCACACAATGACGGCAGCATCATCATCAGTAGCAGTGACGACCCGGCACTTGCAAGCAGCGTTGAACGCAGTGCACCCAAGTTCGCTGAACGTCACCTAATCTCTCCCATTGACCAGCGTGGTGAAGTATGTCAACAACAACTCCTAACGACCGACACGGAGCCGGGGAGGCTGCCTTCGTCCAGCAGTGGATGGACACATGAGCTATGCATGTGCTAGTACAGTCGTAGCAGTGTTAGAACGTGAGCATTTGGTGGTAGCAAGGGCTTAATTAATCACGGAAAGCTGGCTTGAAAGCAACGATTACCGGCGTAAGGCACTACCACTTAGAATATAAGCCTCACAATAGTTGCAATCCTACGCAACACGAATCTCACCCTATAGTGCGCGAATACCAAATGCACGAAATTCATTTTCATTAAATCCCTACAATTCCCTGAACACAATTATACAACTTAAGATGCACAATATACGGCCGGATGGATGTGTAGCGCTATTGCAATGACAACTTGCCGGTGAAACGAGGCACTGATTAGCGGCTGGAACGAAGCACCGATTAAGTTCTGCGGGTTGAGTTGGCGTTGAGAGACTCACTGGGATCGACTGTCGGCTGCAAGAGCAGAGAGCGGAGCTCGGGGAGTCGGCGCGGCGGCGGCAGCGGTGGGGCAAGTCGCGGGGCGGCTCCGCGCACTCGCTCCTTATTTGCCTGCCCCCCCCCCCTGGCCCCTCCCCCCTCCCCCCCTAGCCCCTCCCCCACTGGCCCCTCCCCCACTATCCACCCTTCCAACCCAGCCACCGCCACCACCCCCCCCCCTGACTCCCCCAACAACCACACTTCTCACGCCCACACCAAACCTCCCCGATTCATATAACGGCACCAACCCCTCCCCTCACCAACCCCTCCCCTCACTAAACCCCTCCCCTCACCAACCCTCCTCTCACCAACCCCTCCCCTCACCAACCCCTCCCCTCACCAACCCCTCCCCCTGATCATTCATATTCCTAGGTTTTTTCGGTAAACTCACCAGCCCCTCCCCTCCCCTCACCAACCCCTCCCCCTGACTCCCCAACAACCCCTCCCCTCCCTCCCCAACCCCTCCCCCTCACAACCCTCCCCACCAACCCCTCCCCTGACTCCCCACAACCCCTCCCCTCACCAACCCCTCCCCTCACCAACCCCTCCCCTCAACAACCCCTCCCCTCACCAACCCCTCCCCTCACCAACCCCTCCCCTCACCAACCCCTCCCCTCACCAACCCCTCCCCCTGACTCCCCAACAACCCCTCCCCTCCCCAACCCCTCCCCCTGACTCCCCAACAACCCCACTTCTCACGCCCACCAAACCCCCAATCCATAACCCCACCAACCTCCCCCCCCCGCTCCACGTGTCCCCGCCCAAACGCGCGAGCTCACGCCGGCCCCTCGCGCGAGCCTTGCGCGCCGCCGCGCCATTGGTCAGCGGGATCGCGCGGCCCCGCCTACTCGCGCCCGGATTGGTTGGCGCTCGTAAGGTGGGCGGGGCTAGAATGCGAGGGGGCGTGGCTTCTCGCGCTGGCGGCGCGCGGATTGCGCGGGAGAATCGCACGTGGGTCCCGTGGGTGGAAGTGGAGGGACGCGCTCATTATGTATTGTGGTGGTGGCGGTAGTGGGGGATTTGTAAGTGGGGGTTTTTTTGGCTTCCAGAAGCCCAAGCCAAGGAGGCGCGGCCTCGGCCACAGGTCGGCCGATCGTGAATTGGTCCACGCATTTTTGGCGTGGCGCAGGGGGTTACAAACGGGCGTTTGATTCCCTTTTATAATTCTGAAATTGCGAAATGCATTTACAAACGTCCCTCTTGTCGTGTATACAATTGTGAAATAGCATTTTGCCACATGCTGTTGCATTGTCTGCCCCCCTCTTTGTATTCAATTTGAGGCATTATCTGGCCATTGTACTGTGTCTATCACCACTCATATGAAGACATTTCACAATTCCCAACTGGTGCATGTGCAATCCGATTGACAGTCCACTGCTGAATGAAGACCTCGTCGTGGGGGTCATTTTAACATCACGATTAGTTGCGCACCTCCAATTAGCACTGGTTGGCTACGTACTGTGCGAAAGAAGTTGAACATATACAGTACATACGCTGGTCAGTGTTGGGAGAATGTAGGGAGAACTTAATAAAAGAATTTGCTGTACTGTCTACTACTACTGCTCACGACGCCTACTACGCATGTTTGTGTATCCAGGCTGAATTCCGCTGAGCTTCCCAGGTCTCGGGCGTATTCCAGATTTGGCCAGATGCTGGCATAATAGTGCAAAGCCTGTACGTACTCTTTATTTTTCAGGTATTTTGCATACAAGGTGAACAGATGAAATCTGTTTAATATTTTAATTATTTCCCTTCTACATGACTTTACCAATTGAACCAACAATATAAGATGAAATCTACTTTCAATGCAACGTATCTCGTAGACATTATTGCGTAACTATATTTTCCGTAACGCAGCTGCGTATTTGCATTAGTACAGCAATTAAATCGCGTTGCGGTGTTTTTTTTTCTAGGGAGTCGCACGGGCCACCGTAGTCCAAGCAGTTGCAGGAGGGGTCAAAGTTAGCCGGAAGCCAATCCGCCTCCATGCCGCCTGAACCATCCTCAAGACACGGCGGGGGTGGTGGCATTCGAGTGATCGCGTCGCATTAACGAATCGAGCGAAATATTTCCACGGGGGAACAAACAATCCCAGCGGCTATTCATTCAACAGCTTTAACAACGTGCTACGTGCCGTGCACTCGCCTCGAGCTCGTAACACGGTAACGATTTTACGGAGTAGACCGCGGGCGCGGCCCCTCTTGCGTGTGCGGAGATCCAAACTCGACGTCTGCAGCTCGCGATCAGAGTTGTTGGGAGCGAAAATAAATAATAAAAATACCCGCGTCAACAACGAGGATCACACAACAACAACGACGACAACGCGGCAACATAAACTCACCATCGCACACCTTCACTAAATAACCACGTTAGTAGTCGCCCGGTGGTAGGGGACGACCCCCCCACCCACCCACCCTGCTCGAGTGTTATTTTACTCGTGAGTAGATTAGAGAGCGCCGGGATATTTCCCTCTTCTTTTTTCTTTCCGCCCCCCCTCCTCCTTGCAAAGCGAGGGATGCGAGCGGGGACCTCCGTGCATGGGAGAGGCAAGGGGACGAACACCTCTTGCCCTCGCTGCTGCTGCTGCCGCCTCTCATCGTGCTCCCTCTCCCGCCCAGACTGAAGCGGGAAACACGCGGAGTCGCTTTCATTTCCCCCCACCACCCACCCCACTTCCCTCCCTTCCCCACTGATCCTTCTTCTTCTCCCTCTCTTCTTTCCCTTCTGCTAGCCGCTGCTTGCTCCGGTTCCTACCTGGACTGAACCGGGAGATGCATTGAGTCGTGTTGCCCTCCCTGCTGTTCACTCCGTGTGCACTTCCTCTTGCTCGCAGCCGCTCGGGACTGAGAAAAAGAGATCTTCATCCTGCTGCATCTCTTCCCCTCCCGTGCGTCTCCCTCCCCTCTCCGCCAACCCCCTTGCATCCCCGTCGCTCGCCCAACCACACGGACAACAATTACAGTATTACAGCTGTAAATAACGCAGTGCGCCGGTAGCGGTTACAACAACAACGACGACGACGGCGCCCGGGGAACGAAGACGGCGGCGTGGCGGCAGCGGCCAACAATTCATTTCAGCCGCCGCCACCACCATCATCACCGTCACCATCGCTACCACCACCATCGCTGTACATAATCACAAGGACAACACCACGAAGGCGAGCACGACGACGACCACCACCACAAGATGTCTGCCGCCGCGGCGCGGGCGGCGAGCGGCGGGCGAGACGTGGAGGGGGAGCCCCGCGCCCCGCAGCCGCAGCAGCCGCAGCAGCAGCCGCCTCCCCCCGCTGCTGCTGCCGCCGCCGCCGCCGCGCCCAGAGCCCTCGCGACGCCGGGCGACGCCGCCGCTGCTGCCGCCGGCAAAGCCGCACGGACATGCGGGGTCGGCCTGGGCGGAGGCGGCGGCGGCGGCATGGGTAGCCTCGTCGTCGTGAGCGGAGTGGCCCGGTGCCCCGTGAAGACCGCCCCGCCGAGGCCCGAGCAGCAACAGTTTCATCAGCTGCAGCAGCTGCAGCAGCAGCAGAGGCCGCAGACTGCGACTGCTGCGGCCCCGCTCGGCCCGGCCAAGGCGCCGTCGGACTCCTCCTCCTCCTCCACGCCGCCCTTCATCGCAGAGAGCGCAGCGAACAGCAGCAGCAGCAACAACAACATCATCAGCAGTGGCGGTATCGGCGTCGTGGTTGGCGGTGCCACCACCGTCACGGCTGCCCCGGCGGTGGCTGCCGAGGGCGGCCAGGGCAGAAGGCGAGGCAGGAAGACGCGACGCAAGAAGTCGGGCGGCCGTGCCAAGGGCAGTGGCGGCAGGGGCCGTGGTGGGGACGATGGCGGCGACGGTGATGGCGGTGGTGGTGGTGGTTCGCAGGTCGACCACGTGAAGCAGCTGCTGTTGCTTCACCTGGACATGATGGAGGAGCAGCAGCATCAGCTGCAGAGCAAGGAGAAGGAAATACAGGCGCTGAAGACGGAGAAGGAAGCGGTATGTTGGGGCCATTGCAATGCGGGATTGGGGTGAGGTTGTGCTGGGGATGTTGAGGTTCAGGAACTAGCCATGGGCTCTCATAGCTCGTGTTGTGTAACCCCCCTTCTTCTTCTTACTGGCTGTGCTTATGTTGTGGGTTGATGTTTGTAACTATAACTGTACTGTTATGTGCCCAGCTGTGCGTGTGTATAACTCAGTGGTTGGTGTTTATTCATGATTGTCCATCTGTGACATGCAGTCGAGCGTCTTGGTTTTACGTGTGCTTCATGTTGACGTCTTGTGTACTTTTAGAAATGTGCAAATTGGACGGAAAGTACTTTTATAACCATTCACCTCCGTGACTAAATAGGATATTAGAGCCTTCCCACCCTTTGCAAGCACACGTGTGCGCCTGCGTTCACACGCCTCGACAATATCGTCCGTACGTTTGTGTGAATGCACGAATGTATGTGCTCGTGTTGTGATATATAAAAGAGACCAATGTTGCAGCACAGGGGTTTCCCTCCCCGTCGTCACCGTCGCCATGCTGCTGCCTGCCAGGCTTTAATATCTGGGGGACCTTGGCCATTGCGGCCACAAGGAAGCCCCCTGCCGAGCAACAACAACAAAAACCATCGACCGAGGACGGGAGGGGGAGGCGAGTTTCTGCCTCGCCCGGCGGGAATCCGCTTATGGGAGTAGGAGGAGGTAGAAGCCCCCGATGGGCATGTGGGCGGGCTGGTAGGGGAAGGACCCCGGGGATGTAGAAAAAAAGAGACGCATTCCTCTGTACGCTGGGTTCTTATGTCTCCATCATCAATCTTCATATGACGCCATCATGATTGGCCCCTTTATGATGTGTGACCGCGTGTTTGGGAGGGTTGGGGTGGGTGATGTTCGACGCTTTGTCCTCCACGTGCCCAGGGGAGCTTCTTCAAGAAACTCAATCCGGCACGTGGAGGACGAAGCTGACTGGTCATTGTCGACTGGCAAACCATACAGAGCTATCCTCCTTGAAAGTTCTCT
The DNA here is from genome assembly GCF_015708825.2 of Lethenteron reissneri. Taxonomy (NCBI): domain Eukaryota; kingdom Metazoa; phylum Chordata; class Hyperoartia; order Petromyzontiformes; family Petromyzontidae; genus Lethenteron; species Lethenteron reissneri. Next base: position 13,668,210 of record NC_083798.1, on the reverse strand, counting down.
CCCGCACACACGGAAAGGACACCTGCCGTGCGAGTCACTTGGAGTCGTCCGGAAGGGGGTTACGATGAGTGAACTAAGCAAAGACAAATCGCAACTTGAGTCTTGAGCGACATATCTCGAGAGCTTTACGGAACACAAGCCCCTAGCACCACTTGTGTGGTAGTCGATTCTTTATAAATGACCAAGTCCCATGCTTTAGGCTGATGCTGACGGTGACTCTGGAGTTCTCTGCCTCTACCCCGAGATGTAGAGATGACGTCTTGCACTGTTCCTCGACACTGTTACCACATCAGAGGTTTTTCTTCAAATTTCTTCCACCAAGGGTCTTGAACGTCGATGTTTTTGTCAGTGCTGGTACAGTATTGCTGTACCATTTTTGAAACTTACAGGGCCTTGTTTAAAAAAATACTATTTTTTTTAAGGATATGTTTAAGTTGGGTTTTGTTTTCATCGAATCTCCGTCGACCCCAGTGACTCACAGCTGATGTAGTTTTTAGTGTGTATGAGCTTTTAAGGAAGACTGGTACAGTTTGTCGATAACGATCCGTTCGTTTCGTAATATAAAGGCGGTGGTCTAGAAACTTGCAGGGGTTTTTTTGCGCGTTTGCATCGTTTACCTTTTCTTTTAACCTTGGAGAAGCTGTCAACAACCGCAGGCGTTGTTGCTATCAACCCATCCAGCAGCCAACGTTGCCGGTGCTACCGCTCACACAAACACGTGAAACTAAAGGCCAGACCTGCACCACCGTTGCACTGAGTTGGTAGGATACGGATATGGTGGTGGGTGGGGGGTGGCATGTTGGTTAGTGGTGGTAGGAGCAGCATAACACGACACGAACGATACTGTTAACAACAACAACGACGACGTTAGGGACTTCATTGCGCTAACGAACGTGGCGTCGGCTTCGTACATTTCCCAATATCGTCCCCCATCATCGGCACTTGTAATTCAGTCACGTACGGGAACCCTCCACACTGCGGGTCCACGCATGGCCCGGGAGGAGGGGGGGGGTCATGGGGCCCGAAGCAAAATGAACCCGGGAGAATGATTGTGTGTGTGTGATGCTGGTGCTTGCTGTGTGTATGGTTATGGGGGGCAGCGGGTTTTGCGCTACTTAAAGAGGATACCCGGTGCAAGGTACACACGTATGATGTCGTACACGTACCGAGGTCGTCTGTGTCCTTGTAAGATTGTGGGAGGAGCACAGTTACTCTCACGATTAGAATGCGTGCGCTCTATTTATGTTGTGGATGTTGGCACAGTATGTTATATATATACACACACACCGCATGCTGTGTATAATCACGTGTAGTCATATTCGGTAGTGTGCTGATTATTATGTCAAGCACAAGTACCTGTACTTTATTTCAGTGTGTATACTGTACGTATGTAAACTTGTGTACTGTACGATATATGCAGAGTAATACGTTCAGTAGAGGCATTGTTACAGTACATGTACGTGTAATACAGAAAATGTGTCGTTCAGCACTTTGTATAGTAGTGTACAATATATATACACAACTACTACAATGACGTATTCTCACTGTACATTAAGCAACGTGTTGTGGAGCAGTCTGTGTACTGTAGTATTACTGTATTTATACTATGTCCGCATGCCATGCAGTACGAGTACATGTAAACATACTGTCTGAACACAGTATATTTAAACGTATGTGCTGTGATTAAGCACATTGTACAGTATATGGAACCACGTAGTCTATACAAGTGTGTTGTGGTAAGCATTGTCAATGTTTACAGTAGATGTAATAATGCGTATAGGCTACATGGTATGCATACTTTTGAAAGAGTACTCCATAGTTTATGCACGTTCAATACTAAATATAGCATCCATGTGTACTGTTCTAAGGGCGTTGTATACATTATCCGTAAGCACGTGTAAACAGTACAGGGATTTACTTTAGTTGTGTACCATACAAATGCAGTAGAGTTGTATTATAGTAAGACTATTTTATGTAACGGGCATATTCAATTATCTGTAAACAGCACGTCCGTAACTAAATTACTGAAATGTTGTGTTTTTATTTCTAGACGAGTGTGCACTGTCCATCGTAGGACAAGAAAATTGCCAGCGCTGCTTGTGCAAAGCGTATTGCGTCAAAGCTTGTGTGTCGTGTGTACATTATATAGGTAGGTAGTGTTCAGAGCGAGTACTGCATGCCTGTCGACACATACGGTAGCACGTAATCACGTACTGTCGCAAGGATGTAAATGTTCAGAGTACTGTAGGTATACAGTAGATGTTGGCGTGTGTATATGGATTGCAGCGAGTACCGTATGTAATCGTGTGTAAACCGAATGTGCGTAACCTAGCCGATGAAAGCGTTGTGTATTAATACTGCGTACGTGCATTATGCTTCTAAGTAGGGGCCATGCTAATTGCGTGCGCCACGCGTATTGTAATGCGGTGTGTGTCTCTGCTGCCGTTTCACGCGGTGACCGCGCCGGCTCGCTCTGCTCATGGCTCTCGTTAATTGAATAGTCCACGAGCTTCGTTCTCGGCACATTTAATAGTGTGCGTGCTTGTATGCTGCTCTCTCATGCCCGTGCGTGGCTCGCTCTTTTGCTCGCGTTTCGTTATCGTCCTACCCTTGCATTGCGCTATCTTGCACGTAGTATTATCCAACACCCGTGCTTTTGTCGCTCTTCACGCCGATTGGCTCGTGTGTTCTCCATACGCGCTCCCTCCTTTGCGTTGACGTGTGTTCTATTAGCGCGTGTCCCTTATTCTGTAAACGCTCGTGTGATGTTCGCGCCCTCGTGCAAATTTTTACGTGCGTGGCTCCCGCATGAATCGTCGTACATACTCATGCACGTGGTTCTGTGCGCGCGCATTTATACCCCGCCCCTCTAGTTACGCCCCCTACCTCCTAGCCACGCCCTTCTCTCCTAACCACGCCCATGACTCCTCCCACCCAACCCCGTCTTTCTCCCTCCCCCACCACCACACCTCGCCCTATTGCTTTGACGTGCCCGCGCACGCACGTGACCGCGTGTTTTCGCGGGAGTGCGCGTGCTCGCACACGTGCCCGCCCTCTTCCGGGTGCCGGCGATGACGGGAATGTGCGACACGTGGTTCCCCCACAGCTCTTAAACTCCCTCCCACCCTTGCCCCACCGCCCCAAAAAAAAATAGTGGCATAGTTATTCCTTGTCCTGTAAACTCTGGCTTGCAATAAGCGCCACTGTCAAATGTATTAACGAGCCCCGTTACTTACAAACTATTTAAAATCTATATATTTGAACAGTTACGACCCACTGAGCTATATAGCTCTTTTTCAGAAGCGACCTGGCCACAAATTAAAACGAAGTGGTTTATGTGGAAATTGATAGTAGCCAAATACTCCAAACGCACAGAAGTGTGTGTATGTAGCTACAGGTCGCGAACTCTTGAGATGTTTAAGCTGTCAAAATTCGACTTGACCTTTCAGAAACCCACGTGTTTTAGTGCTTTGTGGTTGTACTGGCCTTGATCATTATCGTTCGTGTGTACAATTTGTAAATGAGCCCCTTTTGTGTTCGTGGTCACTCTCCAAATTTTAAAGGTGACGTATGTAAGTTGAACTTCTTTTGCACCATACATACCCAACTATGATAATTATAGAAATAATGAAAGTGCTTAGGGTTGCAGTCGTTAACATGTGATCCAGTCTGACTTTATTTTTCGTGGAACATTGATATGATTAAAGTTCTGTTAACCCCAATGCACAAAACATTTAGTTATCCACGTGTGCATATGGAGGTGCACTCATAATTACAATAGACTGTTAAAATTTAAAGCATAAAAGAGTATGATGAACTTGCAAAATGTAACAAATACATTTAAATTTTCTATTAGAAAAGGCATTCCTCAATTGGAATCATGGCTTTTCAGTGGTCTGTGCAAATATTGCTTTCAGATCACCTGTTACCTTAATTCCATAGTTTGCACAATAGCTTCTCATTGTTGCACTGTCCATCGTACCATATAAACTAATTAAGGCAATCGTTTCCCTTGAAGTGCCCCAGTCAATATGTTTTTGGTTGTGGGGCAGCTGCTGTCTCGGTTGGAGCGCATGGAGAGGCGAATGCTGCTGGCACGGAGAGATGGTGAAAAGAATGACCAGCAGATTCGGAGGGACCGCAAGGAGCAGCTCAAGGAGAGGAACGAGGAAAATGAGGGTCTGGAGGGTTCTCCGCAGGAACAGCCTCCACGGTCGCCCCTGTCACCACAAAAAGCTACAGATCAGCATGGCCACAAAAGGTGATACATGCTAAAGTTTGGCCAAAATCAATGTCAATGTGGTGCTGTTATATTTTGTAACATTGGCGCTATATGTTAATTGACATTTAAAACCCAGCGTAAAAATGATTATCAATGCTGTTGGCAAGCATAATTGCAACATATTTTTGCATATTCAGCGACTTTGTTTTTTTTTATAATAGTTGCAACTTTACAATGATGTAAACATTTTTCACTTTCTCTTAGGCCTCAGAGCCCTGGCGAACATGACCCAGGGCCCACTGCAAAGAAGCTGGCAATGGAGAGTGAGAATGAGAGCAGCCAGCCAAAGGCACTTACGCGAACTCCAAGCAAGCCTGCCAAGGGCAGGACTTATCACGGAAAGAATGGGAGAAAGTTCTCCAGGCGCAAAGGCTGGGCCCGATGCAAAGCATTGACTGCCTTGAACAGTGCGGCAGAGACGACAAATGCTGATTCACTGTCCACAGTTTGCCGCCTGAAAAACAAAACGGACAAGACAGAGGATTCAAGCCCTGTGCGGGAATCGTCAGAGCCATGTGAAACCCCTGAAATTGTGCGACCGTGGGAAAGGAGTAAGGGAGTGAATCGTAAAAAGAATTCATGCGTAAAATCTGCTTTGCCTGCGACACCAGAATTAACAGAAACAGATATTGGCAGCCCACGAACACCTTGGCATAAAAACAAGAAGAAGGTAAACTCAAATCACCTGTCACATTCCCCTGCTGAGTTGAGTTCAAAAAACAGCAAAGCCAAGGGTGGCAGTAGGGCAGCATTGGAGCTTGACACGCCAAGGCCCTCACAGTGGTCAAAGGGCAAAAAAGGTTCGAACTCGGCGAATCATTCCCCCAGCTCACCTGCCGAGACCAGCACACCTCAGAGCTCGCGGACAAAGGGTGGCAAGGCCTCATTGCCGGTTTGCCCCAAACGTTCGGGCTGGTCCAAGGGTGGCAGGGCACGGGGGAAGTGGAGGCAGGCACATGCCAGCCCGGCACCCGGAGGCTCGTGCTCGCCTCTGCGCGCGTGCACAGCAGACGATGGACGGGACGAGGAAGAGGACCCTGTTTTACGGACGAGTGAAATGTACTGGTGTTACCAATTTCAGCCACCTGCCGTCTCCATGGATGAGCCCATCCTCACAGAGAAGGACGACACTGTCGCAAGTCAGTGTTTTTAGCTTTGTAATGCAGTTATTTTTTCAAGTATCCTGATATGGAATGTTACCTGTTATTAGATACAAATTTGAGAGCAAATGAACCTGTATACTAAAGCAAATGTGTTGTAATGTTTTTGTTACAGTTCCCTCATGGAGAGAAATTAAACTGGAGCCTTTAGACAAAATCCAGTCTGAATATTTGCTGGAGGTAAGCTACTCACTCAACATTTTTAATATATTCATTTCTTTTTTCATGAAATGCCGTGGCCACCATTGATTGTTTTATTGAATTGATTTTGAACAGAATACTGAAGATGAAGCCTTCAATAAGAGACACACCAAACATGAGTTGGATGAAAAAAGGAGGAAACGGTAAGCCTATTAATAATCACTATTTAGATTTGGGTAACTATTGTATTTCAAACTTTTCAGCCACTAATATGCTATACAGTTTGTGGCTTCATCAGTGTTTTATAATTAAATTGGTTAAGTGTTTTAAGAAGTTGTTTTAACACATACCCGCCATTGTATATATTTTCCTGGAAAATATGCTTAACACTGCAGTGTGTGTAAAATAATGATCCAAGCAGCAAGAAAAAATAGCCTACATTCACAGAACGCAAGTTGTGCGTTGTTTCTATATGTTGGGAAGTGCTTGTGATCTGACACAAAAACTTGAACAGGTGGGACATCCAGCGAATTCGGGAGCAGAGGCAGCTACAACGGCTGCGGGAAAGGGCATTTCGCAAAGAAGGAATACCTGAACCTGAGCCAGAGATGTTATCCTTCTTCCCTGAGCCTGAGGATGGTGGGAGACTGCACATGTACACACATGTTCAAGCAAAACTCATTTTTTATGGCTTTGTAAGGCTAGTTTTCATAGCTTCCAGAATTTCATATTTTTATATTGTCATTATGAGATGGGCAATTGATTGCATACTTTTTATATCTTGTTCTTTCAATTTGTATACAAACATGTCAATTTCTGTATGTATTTCAACAAAGACAGTGGTTGAGTAAAGTTTTTTAGTGTAGGTGTTTCCTGAAATGTGTTTACTTTGTAAAAATAAAATTAAACACTAGCTATTAAAGGACTATATTGCGCTGGTGAAGTATTGTGTTTGTAATCGATATAATTTTGCAGTTTGGCAAAATGTTTTAATAGTTCTCTTAATTTGGGGTTTTCTGCTATATTTTTTTTACAGTGGAGGAGTTGGAGGTAACACCATTGCTGCCTGTCATTGCTTTTGGAAGGGCTTTACCAAGATTATTGCCACAGTATGTACCACATGAACATCATCTTGTATTTTGTCTCAAATAACATATATGTTTTACTTGTCTAGAAAGTCTAGCAATGGCTGTTGTAGCTTGCTCTAATAACAGTAAACCAAGCTTCATTTGATTACATTTATCAATTTGAAATGCAGTATATTCTGCTGAAGGAGTAAAGATAGCTGTAAAATTTGCTCATTTGTTGCTGTGCTGGGATCAAGAAACATGAGCAGCCCATCATCATTTGGACTTTGCGATCTATCCATAGCATTGAAACAATACGTGTTTTCCTTTAAATATGAACACTATCGGAACATTTGACACGGTTCGAATATATCGCATGATCAAAACAACATTTTTTCTGCATTTGAAGGGACTTTGAGCTACCGTGGCTTGATGACAGAACGAGGCAGAGGTTGGAAACCCCCAAGAAAACGTCACATGGCCGAGGGCGGTGCAGGTGAGGTCTGCTTGTCGGCGGGCCCTCAATCTGTCCAGCTACCAAGGCAAACTCTGCGACTCGGCACACTCCAGCTCGCTCACTGGCGTGGACGAGTGCCGCCGATCACAAGATTGCCCGGGAACTGGGGAGGACGGCTTTTGGAAATGCTGCCGACATACCAGACTTGAAATTTTATGAGACTCGTAAAGAGATTTTGTGATGATGTTTACACGTTCAGGTCCAACGAGGAGACCTCCACATTTGTTTGCTCAGGCTGTTTTTTCTTACGTTTTCTTTTCTGTTTATGAAGGTTGCACCTCATGGTTGTGCAAAACTGAATGATGTGAACCAAGATTTTTTATCTAATGGCAAGTTTTGTTGTTTTGGTTTTTTGCTCTGTTGGCTCCACTTTCTACGTGGGTTTGCCTTTTGTCATTCCTTTATATGATCTCTTAAAACTGTTTTTATTCGTATAAGCACATTTGCACTTGAGCATGCATACAAACAGCATTCATTTATTTTAACAGTTGACAATTTAAAATACGGGGTAAAGATGTTGCGTTGACTTAAAAAAAGGCAAGTCTATCTAACAAATCACAAAAGAATCTGTGCAAATGTTATTGCCATCATTTTTTGTAAGCATTCTAATCATTTGTCCAAATGACTGCATCCATGGTACTGTAACTGCTTTAATTGTGCTGACATGCTTGGTGCTTTGTATTGCCATTGGAAAGCAGTGTGATGTAGATAAAAACGCTCCATCTTATAATCTTCTGTAGACATTGGTGCTTTGTGCACAGTGTACCTGACATTAAACTGCACTATGTAAGCTTCTCTATGTTTTAAAGCAGTTCTGGAACATGTGCTTTGCATCCCAAGTAGATCTGTAAAATAGGAATATCAATGATGGTAAACATACTTTTTTGACCTCTTATTTGCATACCATTTTCGAGAAGTGCTTGAGGATTTGCCTCGTTTAAGTGTTTACAAAAAGGAAGGTAATGTGTATGATTTTTTGATGCACTGAGTAAAGAATTTGACAATGTGCAGATGGAGAACTTACACAAGATAATTGACTTGATGCACTTAAATAGTCGAAAGACCAACACTTACTGTATTGCTGCAAAATATTGTTTAGTACTAATACTACATATGCACAAAATTACCTATTCTCTAGACAATTTATTGACCACTTGTTGGTGTGGATCATTTGTAGACTTTTGTCATCTGAAAGCCATGAAGGTTGATTTTTCGGCATATACACGATGACACTTGGTTGTACTTTACCATGACTGCAAGGATTCAAACTCTTTGGTTTTTTCGGTAAAGTCACGTAGGTAAAAAATAAAAATAAATTAAATACATTTTTTACCTACGTGACTTTACCGAAAAAACCAAAGAGTATGTACTTTACCAGTTTAATTTTGGCTATTTTTTTGCTATGGAGTCTGGTATGAGCGTCCTAGCAATTTGGTGCATCCAAAATGTCTGATCATTCGCAAATAGTAACATGGTCCACACCATTGCTAAATTAAAGTCTTGGCAATTTCTCATCCATTTATAAGAGGATAAGTTTCTCTCGTGTGATATGGTGTACAATACAATCGTTTATGTCCATCGCCCCCCCTTCGAGGTTGAACAATGCTGAATTACTTTTGACTGCAAGATTGTCTTGACACCGATTGATTCAAAAGATCCTCTTGTGTTCAAAGCACATGATTCTGATGCATAGATTAAAGAAAAGCTCTAATGTTAACATAAATCCATTCTATTCAAGTACCTTGCTTTTTTAGCCTGTGCTTACTGTTTCAAGTGTGTGGTGTGTACTGCACCATGGCACGTGGTAAATGTCAATATTGTATTCAGTATATTGTGACCACTGGTTTAACTGAATATTGTCTTCGTATGGAGACGGCTTAGATAATACAGTGTATATATTGTTTAAAACAGTGACGGATTCTGTACAGTAAAAACTGCCATTTAATGCTGAAAGATGTTGCTGGGATGGGCTGTAAAATGTAAACTAAGGAATTTGTTTTGTACTGACAAGTTTGTCATGAATGTAGATAATAAACCGTAAAATGTTTCTTGTTAAAAGATATTTCATGGCGTTTTTGATATTGTCTTTGAGGAGAGGAGCTGCGAGCACTCACTGCATGCCCGGAGAACTTGACCGGAGCACATCGTGGGCAGCGGAGTGAAGTACAATAAAACATAATTGTACTGTACTTATATGCTGCCATGTCTTTGCTCCCACCTTCAACAACCCACATTGACCGGTGTGATCAAATAAACCCCACACCCTGCACGGCGTGGAGGTCGTCTTCACCTCGCAGTGGATTGACACGAGGATTGTTGAAGTATAGCGCAGTACCTCTCATCAGCAACTTGGGACGAAGTGTGGTTTTGCAACAATTTGGCTGGGTCGCCATTGAAAAAAAGAGAATCTTACATTAATGGGCCTCACTCGAAATAAACTGCAGCTTTTGTACGATGACATGACTTTAATGTACCGTACATCACAGCGTGTATCGGAGGAAGATCGGTTGCGCACTTCCCAATGAACATTCAAAAGTTCGCCTTAACGAGTTTGCCCAGAAGATGGCAGCATAGGCACTTAAGTTTGTCACCGTGAAGACGACTGGCACGCACGTCTTGAAGGGCAGCGTAAAGTCACTTTGTTCGGATACAAATTATACATCGCAGAAGTGTGCAAAAAGATGAGCGAAATTAACACGTTGAGGATAGAAACATTTACAAAATGCATCCCGCAACTTAAGCAGACGATATGCCTTCACATATCCCTATCCCTCCATGTAAAATAATATATTAAAGTACATTTTACTCATCAGCAACACGGCCTTGTGGGAGTGCATAATTTTAGCAGCAATTCAATGCGGCAAATGTTTATAGGCAATGGCCCTCTTACACCAAGCTTGGGTTCCAGCTCGACGCAAACCCATATATACTCCATTGGTGTGCATAACACTGTTGTCTCACGTCTTCATATGGACACTTAGCCACAACACATTCTTGCGGAGGGAGCAGGTAGGAACGTTGGGTTGCTCGGTCAATGGCCAGGGTCAACGGCGGCGTGGTGTATTCCGCAAATATGCCCGACTGTGAGGGCGGGCACAAGCCGGCGTGAGTAGGTTAAACGTTGAGTTTTATAAGGGCACCACGGGGGGACCAGCCCCTCCCCACCCAGCACCACCCCCACCCAGCCCCACCCAGCCCTCCCCACCCAGCCCCTCCCCACCCTCCCCACCCAGCCCCTCCCCACCCTCCCCACCTAGCCCCTCCCCACCCTCCCCTCCCCACCCACTCACCCAGCCCCTCCCTCCCTCCCCACCCAGCCCCTCCCTGCACGACGGACGGACGGACATAATAATCCCCTGTGGGCTGGTGTAACCAGGAGGTTCCAATCAGTATTATTTGAAGTCTATAACTTCGTGTATGTCCTCCTAAATGACTAATACAGAATGTTCGTGGTGATGTGGAGGACCAATACCGTGCTTCCTATTATCCGCAAAGAATTACTGCGGATAATTTTGGATCATAGGATTAATAGGGCTGGATAATAATATGACCTCTGGATTGCAAGTCGAATGTCCATACCATCTAGCGTACTGTGCAATATACGTTTGTGAAAAAGGAGAAAACACGCTTACACGTATGATATGTAATTAAACAGAGCTCCCAACACCACGCAGCAGGTAACAAGGTCCGTTCGATAAGCGCTCAACTGTACGGTAATTCCCCCAACAAAGATTGATCCAGAGTGTGTATGAAGTGTTAATTAAATGCGTCCTATGGTGAAGACTGACCGGTGGCTCTCCGTGTCGTGTCACTTGGCATTACAATTGTGGCAAAAGCGACGAAAAAAAAAATCAAAGCTATTGTTGTTTCACTTGGCTATTTTAAATACCCAAACCCCATGCACAAGACTCCGAGAGCATGTCGCCAAGTGGTTAAATTGAAAGGACATGGCAGCGGAAGATCTTCATTCACTGACCAATAAACTGTTTGCATTGCATAGGAAAATGTGACAGCACAATATATGTAAAACGATCTTTAAAACATTAACTCGCAATTACATTTGGTGCTCTATTGACTATATAACAATGCTATGTTTTAGTACCCATTTAAATACAAAGAATGTATGAAGTAGAGATCATCCGTGCAAAAGATAACTTAAAAGACAAAAACAGGCCTACAGGGAGTGATTGCCATTGCCAGCTGCCATGTGATGACTGAAGAGAGAGGAGAGAGAGGGAGATTTTATAATTATTCCAATTTTTATTTACCCAAAATAACCTCATTGAGTCCCGAAACTTTTCCAGGAAGGTCCTGCATTCGGATATTTGGCTAACACGATTGACGAGTGGCATCTCGGAGGAAACCGGAGTTTATCTGAAGAAAACCCATGCACAGGAGGGGGTAACATTGAGCACGATCATCTCCTGGCCACTTTGCGGCCCCTATTTACAACAGCTGACTGGGGCCAGGTGGTCAGCCATCAAAATCTAACCAGGATTAAACCTTGACTTAAAGCTTTCGTGACTGCAGGAATTCATACTCTTTGGGTCTTTCGGTAAAGTCACGTATCTACATATCTACGTGACTTTACCGAAAGACCCAAAGAGCAGGATTAAACCTGTTTAGTGTCTTAGATTCTTAAAAATTAGGTGCATTTATGGTAATTTGATGTTAGGCTGAAGCTGAAAATATGAACAATAAAGCTGAAGTTGTCAAATGGAACACCATGGATAAAATGGTAATTTTAGACATAATTGAAACATGCCTTAGGAGTACCAAATTACATTTGAAATAATGCAATTTCGTGTTCTTTGCCAGCCCATTTCATGAAATATCAGCATTCAACAAGAAATTCCCATAAATCATGTGTTTTTCTTTAAAACATGACATTGAATTCGCTCGTGTTTCAAATGTAATTCTTCACGTGTCATATTACATCAATCTCTAGAAATACTGCTTTGGAGAATGGCAAATGAAGACAGTTTCATTACATGGTGTTTGCACTAGGGGTCAGCAACACACTGCAGTCACATAAAAAAAAAACATTCCGATTGCAATGAAGTTGAAAATCTGTTTGCAAGAAATTGGCAGCCATCTGTAGTGCAACATTTTTGTGAATCACCCACGCTTCGCTAACTTGTCATCTACAATAAACAACTACAATATCTCTTACTCAAATTTACTTCAAACAGACTGACTTCCTTTCTAAAATCAGGCAAAACTCAAGGAAAAAAATAATAATCCACTTTGTTGGATATAAAAAAGGCTTTCATTAACAACTGTCAACGCCACAGTACAATGAAGTGGTCATAATGTATTATGTATATGTAATATGTCCTTTGAGTGCATTCTGGCACTGGATGCAGTTTGTAAAGCATGTATGGTATGGTATGTGAGCTATTTGGTAATACGACATTGGCAGCGATGCACAAGCACACACAACAGAAACTCTCAACACATGTGCGTCAATGACACTGCCTTTAAAGGTGAAATATATCATAGTAAACGTTTTGGGAAATGGCCCTTCTTCATAACACATTGATCGTAATTAGTAGAAGCAAGTGTTGCACTTCAGGTAGCAACCAGGGTGTGTGCTTTTCACCCTCTGCTCTTATCACCTCTTGCCATACACGTGGCAGAACATTTATGTGGAGTACTGGCTTTTTTAACATAAAAATCAGTGCATTTTAGGGTTAGTAGTTTTAAGAACGGTTTTAAAAGAAGTAACTTTGAAAAAAGTTTTTAAATATGGGAAATGGTAGCAAAGGTATTGTAGCCACAAAATTATGGTCTACTTTTCAAACGTTACTTTGCTGACATATAGAGCACATGATGCAGTTATGAGACTTATGATCGATACTGTGTTGTGACTGCTAACATGTATTTTAAGTACAGTATACCGGCTGGAATATCACTTATAATTACTGGATTGTGGTACACTCCACAATTTTGGTATTGTGCTATATTATCTCACACCTGTACATATCCATAACTGCACTCATGACCTACCCTGGTATGAAGCTTTCATAGAAGAATGTAATATTTCATTCAGAAGCTGTTCCATAATTATACCGTTTTATAATAAAGCCCTTTAATTACTAAGGAAAACTTTAACGAGTCTCAGGTCTCTTATTTTCATTTGGGTTCTTGATTTTTTTTTACTTTAATGAGTAGTTGGCATGTGGGAGGAAATCGGAGTAGCCCATATATATACAATGTGGTGACACTCAAAGTTCCACACAATGAGATTCAAGAAGCCAATGCCATCCATTCATAAACACGTCATGGCCACCTAGCAGCCCAAGCCAACAGTATTTCATATTCCCAGGCAGTCCCCCATCCACGTCCTCGCGGGGTTTCACCTTGCTTAACTTCAGAGATTTTACGAGATCGGTCGCATTCATGCATGCGGGCTGACAGTTTTTTCCATGCATTGTGGAATGCATGAGTGTAATGTTAAAATATACGGCAGAGGATAGCTATGACTTTTTTAAACGGCATTGTACAGAAGGTATATTCAGTTTAGGCAGAGGCTTTGAACCCAATATTAAAAACTTTGGTTGTTAAATTTCTGCACATCGAAAGTTTAAAAAGGTCTCACAGATATGTATTGCCCATGTTTTATACATTAAAATTAATGTTAAGCTTTGATTAAAGCAACCACACACGTAGTTGGTGCCAAACCGTTTCTAATATTTTAAATAGTCTTCTTCCATATGTCGATATAACAATAATACATTTTTGCCACGGACGACAAGGTGGTAATTTAGTTTGGCATGGCCTTGCTTTATATCATCACTATTCAGTAGTGCACCGGCCTTTGTGTATGCTCATCGCTACTTTCCAACTGGCCAGACCTGCCCTTCCAGAAATGGTAGCCCAGAAGAAGGGGAGTTGTAGTCAGTGTAAGGCCTCAAGGGTGATTGATTTGCCTCAGGAGACAGCATTCCTTTCCCCGGCGTAATCCCCTATCTTCAACACCCCAATCTAGCAGCTCACCTGGTGCGTAGCGTACAGTACGCTCAGGCACTACATTTTCTGGTCCCACTAAAGCAATGGGATTTTACTTTGTTCTCGAGGCTCCGCAGTTGAAAACAATGCCGCAAGTTCCCTAAATCCCACTGCTTCTGTCTACTCAGCAGTGCCTACACCACAGTTAGTTGATCAACAGGTTGTGTGCGGTGGGGTAAAGTGTGGGTACTCTCACTTCTTCCAACACGTTCGGCTTGCGTGGAAGCATAGGCCAAATACCCTATAGAGGGGCTCTGTCTAATCGAGGTCCCTCTGCCAGAATTGGCCTAAAAAAGAAATTTCAGTGCTGTATTTTCTTAAAATCCTTTATCTTTTTAATCTTGAGCGTTGGGTTTAAAACCATCGGCGTTGTTTTTGCCTCATTTTATCTTCAACTATCACTTAAGCTTAAATTCCAATCCAATCTTTATCATCTCTTTCTATTAATTTGTCTGACGATTTAAGATTGCATAACAAAGAGTATATCTTAAATAAAATTTTAGCTCCTAAATGAAGTGATTGAATTAAACTGTCAGAGAAAGCTGAAATATGTTTTTCTTATTAAGGTGCCACGCATTTGAAACTATCTGCCTTTAAAGGTGCCCAATAGTTTTACAATTATTGCTAATAAAAAACAAACTAGGTATTACACAATTGTCTTTTTTAAGAACAGAGGGATGCTACTGTCAATAATGATCTCTTGAAGATGACGGATGGGATTAAGCAGGTAGGCAAGCCCCACATTAGGTAAACTCGAGGAGGATCAGTTGAAAGGTCTGTGGACAGCAACCAGAGCCTGGGGCTGTTCCCAGCCAGACTGGAGGATCGGGGCAGTTCGTGTGTCTTGAAGAGACCATGCTAGCGGATAATGTCATGCTTGCATGTCTTGCAAAAAACACCTTCTTGTAATGAGTTTGTCGTTTGGACCGTAGAGTCATTATACTACCTATAGAGAGGTCTTCATGTTTAATGGTGCCAATGGTATTTTCTGCACTTTGATTACCTTTTCTTTAACAATTTTAGTTATCCTTCATTGATAGATGATACTCCCTCAAATCATGTTTTTAGCTGTCATTCAATGGAAGGTAACGCTCTCTGTGACACGTGGCATTTTCCTTCTCAGAATTAAAAATTTCATGAAATCGACTTTATCCAAATTACCTCAACCAGTCTCCAATTGACAGGAAGGGTCACGCGTTTGAGCATTTGCACAAGGCAATTGAGTTTAAAGGCGTGAACTCATGGTCACAGCAATTTTGAATGAGAATAAATATCTGAAAAATTGTACCCTTGGTGATTATGAATGATTAAAGTGGATTATAAAATACACTGGCCAAACTCAAACAATTGAAAGCCAACATTGTGTTTATTTTCATTTTTCTTGGCTGTTTTATTGCTAAGAAAACTTGCATTATAAATAAATTTTTCAAAATACCTCCAACATATTTAGGTGGCATTGACGACTTCGATCATGTTGATATCATGATGTTGGTACTTTTTAAGCTTTGCTTTAAACAAGGCACTATAAAGAAATATATAAATTAAGCAGTATGTTGTGGGGTTGTTTTTAAGTACAGTATTAGAAGGGATTTCATCATGGCTGTGACGTATTGTATGACACCGAGCTGCCCATTCACACCCCTGGGAAATGTTGATACTCGATTGAGAGTTGAGACAAATGACAATGCTTAAGGGCATTGTGCCAAACAAGACCATTCTACATCACTCTGCTGAATCATAACATGGCTTCAGTAGTCCTGTTACCTGTACTCCAGTACAGGTAATTCTCACATGGGATTGCATCACTTCATGGCCCTGAGCACAGCAATAACAAAAACATCAACATTGCAGAGAATTAGTACAGAGTCCTGTAGGAACTAACAAATGAGGTATTTATCTGCGTAAATGAAACACACGTGAAACAAAAACATGCACAAACATAATATGAGACCAAGAAGCGCCAGAAAAATCGTGTTAGGTACAACTGCAAGCAAGGTATATATTTTAGTATAATAGAGACATAAAAACGTGCAAATAAAAAGACAGGGCGAATATGATGTGAAAGTACGAGGACCAAAAGAGCGGGAGTGAAGGGAGAGAACTAAGCTGTAAATGAGCGGCAAGGCGAGATTTTTTTTTACCAAACAAAACTTTAACTAATTTAAAATTTATTAGGAATAAGGAAGCACCTGTGAGAGTATGGGAGGGGGCTAGCAAAACTAAGTGGTCCTTTTGGGTAATTGGAGGATTTGTTTAAAAAGACCTAATTTATGAAGACAGGCCAGTTATGGTCTCTCCGGATATTCAAGGCGGACAGATTTGAGTTAAGGTACAAGTTGCAATAATGCGTTCTATAGGGGCGTCATGGGCAAAACGGAGAGCGGAGTGGTAAAATTGTATGAGGCATTTTCGAGTAGATTCGGAAGCTAGGTAATAGATGGTGACACAATAATGATACACATGGGCAGGATGGGGATATTGTTATATTTAGGTGTAGTCGAGATTTTGTTTCTGTATAGGAATGCATTTAAAAAAAATCTTATTGGCCATATGATCAATGTGTGTGGGTCTACCAATACTTTACTTCACAAAATTACGCTGTAACTACTTAGGTGGTCCTATACTAAAACAACTTGAGGGGAAAAATAGTATTGTTATTCACTTTCACAATGTCCCGCAGAAATAACTGGACATGCTTTCTTACGTGAACTGTCGAATGTGAGCTGCAGAGCATGCTTATTATAATACTTATATCCAGCCACAAAGGGTGCACTGGAGACTATCACCAGTTGCACAACCTCACAAGTTATGTGAAATATAGTAGTAATACGAGTGAGAACGTACAAGTTGAGCATATTTCTCTATAAACCCAAGCCTGGCCGTGATGAAGGACAATAGAAAATGATCTGGAGAGCTAAGCAATTGAAGACGGAGCAGAGGGAGGAGAGAAAGTGATAGCAAAGAGGCAAAAGAGAGGGGTGTCCAGAAAAGCACACACAATTTAGGTCATTAACAAGCCATGAAAGCATTGCCCCATTCTTAAACTACCAATGCTTATGGTTGCCTCAATTATCAAGCAGCAGACATCAGACTGCCAGAGACCACATCAAATGTCCTTGTCAATGGCCCATAGACCACCATCGAGATGTGCGAATGAGGAATGCTACAATATTGTGAAAGATGTGCTGTTTTACAATCCCTAGTCTCCGTGAAACTAAATCCACATGGCCCTCTGTGGGATTTTAGCATTTTATCATCTCACACCCAATGTTAAGTCATAACTCATTTTAAAGAGACATAGATAGTTAAAAAAAACACGTTTATTCGGTTGTCATGTATTCGAAACAGAGAGGCAACCAATTGCAGAAACTGATCCTCTAGCTCGAAAACATCTGGTAAAGCTATTGTGTGTGAACTCTTAGATGTGGGTGACATAAAGCAGCTGACACAATGTAAGTGTGACAAGGTACGTAATTTTACAGGCAGCTGGATATTCCAGCGGTTAGTACCCATGTTCTTACTATTGAGGCTTTTTACACTGGGCATTGGGATTCCATTGCCCATGGTATTTCCAGAAAGTTAACATACATTCATTAACTGTATTATTTTACAGGCAACTGGATATCCCGGTGGTTAGTACCCATGTTCTTACTACTGAGCCTATTTACACTGGGTATTGGGATTCTCATTGCACATTGCATTCCTGAAAGGCAACATACATGAGCTGCATTACTAATCATTGTGTGAGAGCTCATTAAAACAAAGGTGTTTTCCAAGGAAAACATGGGGTTTAATCTAAATAAAGTACGGTGTATTATCACGCTTTTATTTTATGTTTAAATGCCATAGAATTTAAAATCACCTTACAACACAATCCATAAAATGTAAAACACTTCAGGCATAGGCGGAGTTTGACTTCTATATTTGGGGGGCGGGGGGGGGGTCACTTTGTCCCGCACATAAGAAATAGCGGGTGGATAACATGTATTTACGTATTATCTTAATTGTAAACTATTGGAAATAAATAAATAACGATTGTAAAGAAATTAATAACTCCACCCATGACTTAGTAAAAACAGGGAGGAATGATAAATATTAGGTAACAAATTTTGGATAACCTTGGAAAACGATACAACGTTGAGCGCGCTAGCACACACACACACAGTCCAGACACCAACGAAATCTGGGGAAAAGTTCAATGTACAAGATAGATAAGAGGGCCAGTGCAGACCGCCATCAGCCCAACCCAACTAAAATCAACCAGACCAGCTACACCCCAGCTCCAGCACCCCCCTTAAACAGTCCCAGTAGCTGAGGCAGCACAACCACGGCGCAGCACAGGAAGACGATGAACAGACTCCCTTGCTTCCAAGATGTAGCGCAGACGGATACATGAGCAGATTTACATTTAATATATGAGAGTAAATAACTGGAATAAAGGTCTAGGTGATGAGATGTTAATGGATACTCAAAATAAATATAACAAATTATTTCAGAATATAATGCACAACTTTATTTTCAATTAATTTAAGAGGGTTTTTGAATAATCTTAAAACAATTGCACGAGAAGATTAAGCCAGATAACCAAATATTTATATTCAGCAGCACGTTATTGTATCCTCTGAAATTTGAGATGCACTTTTTTCCCCTGTAAATGAAAGCAATAGTCGGGGATACATCTTAAAATCTGGTAGGTATGTATGGCCACATTTGTATAATTTTATTGACACTGGGTAAAAATTTGGGGTTTGTCTGACTTTCCCGAGCATTGTATAATTCATAATCAGTGCAATGTTGGTGAAGATGGGGAGCATAGACTTGGGAACATAGAAGTAGGGTACAACGAGTGGATTTGTTGTATTTAACTCTGCTGCTCACCACATAGCTCCACAACCTATAACACCTCCTATGCATGGTGGTCACCCATCCAAGCACAATGCAAACTAAAACTAGCTTAGCTTCTGAGATCTGACAAGAGCGAATGCATTCCGGGGTAATTTGGTAATAGGTCAAATCGTAAATTGGTTACGTAAAAATTAATGTCATGTAATTGTATAGTCTTTCGCATTTTAATCTACATAATGGAGTCATTTTTTTTATATAAACAGTTATTTTTTTGTTCTATTTAATAAACGGCAGTGCCCTTTGTTACTTTGGCGATGAATGGCTTCTAAGATGGATGACTCACGCAGCATAATAGTAATAACCAGAGCACATTTCAGCCAGGGGGAGCGCCGCACTACAATTATGTTTTTTTGTGCGTGGAAATTACATTTTTTTTAGGAGATCTGCAGGAAGATATCACTCAAATCTCGCGGAACAATACAAAAGTATTGTCATGCTGTCCCAGTTGTTGACACGTCCTGGGTCGTTCCCTTGTAAATGTGTGCCACATGGTTCTTGATAGCTTGGTTTGTGATATGGCCGACAATGATTGAAGTCTGCTTCAAAATAAAAGCTAACCCTGAAATCTCATGCTTTCCTAAACAGTAGGCACTCAGATAAATAGCAAGAGAATCTGCCAGCCTGTCGGGACCTACATAGGCATGCTCCATTATTATTTCAGTAAAAGAGAGGACCATGGCTGTATGTATGTTGAACTTCTTCATCGCCGGACGTAGCCAACCGTGCTAATCGGAGCTGAAGGCAATTATTAAAGCTGACTTAAGTGTAAATGCTTGTTGGTCAAACAAATACAAATTGGTAAATGATGTGATTCATTTAACTTTGTAGCAGGTGCTTAATGTCTGATTGCTGCGGGTTTTTCTGGCAGACGTGATCTTTGTATGTTGGTTCTTGTTTATGAAGTGTCAGTACTGTTTTTGGTAAATTTTCCAAATTGTAATTGTATTTGTTCTGTAAAATGCAGAGTTGACCCTGCTGTATTGGGCAATATGAATTCCGTAAGTGAGCTGTATTTCTAAACAAGATAACAGCAGAACGGAGGAACCATGAATCATTAGAAAATGGATAAAAAAAATAACGTAACAAAGCCCACAACTTTGGAGTGCCTGAATTATTCGTGCAACTTAAAAGTTTACGGTTGTAACGTTGATACATTCCTATGGCCCAGTATTTTTTGTGAGTTTTTGTTTTACAAAATGTTGATTCATATATACAAACAGTGATTTGTATTCCTCCTTCATCTGATGACAACCAGACTTAAAACTACTCTGGTCACCATTTTTGACATTCAACATTTCAGTTGAAATCCACTTGGGGGGAAAGTCAGAGCCCAGCGCGGACCACTGCTCAGGGAGCTCGGTTTCCTCCTCTTAACCCCCCTTCACATTTCGAATTGTTTGAAAATGATAAATCACTTAATTTCTCCGCTTTTCAACAATTGCTGTTTGGTTGCTGGCCAGAAAGATGTTCTTATAACCACCAGCTAGGGATTACTTTATATGCTGGGCTAATTTTGAAAAAAAGAGGCATTACTCCAGAGAGGTTCATAAAGTAAAAAAAATCCCACAACAATTTCAACGTTTCATAAACCATTGCTCACACCTTTACTCACGGCAGCCGTTATGAAGATGCGCATGTGTCCCGATCATTATTAGTAGTATAACCTACTTTTGGAAACTTCCATGAACCTAACCCTGACCACCAACAACACATTTCGTTTTTAGTTTTCACATGTGGCTCATAGTACTGAGTTGAGAAATTGCCTCCCATTCATCCATGTTACTATACATAATCCAACTCCTCAACTGCCCAGCAATGGTGTAAGTGCACTACTTTATTTCCAGTCCCGGCCTGTAGCATTTGGGTCAATTTGCATCTCTCATTATGTTGTAATAAAACATTTAAATACCACGTTTGTACATTGATATGAGTTGGGATTTAAGTGTGTGTAGAGGACTGTTTGAAATCCACAGCTATCATTTTAAACTACCTTACTCGGAAGGTTGTTCTGTTGCTACCCAGAGAGCAAACACACACACACATCTAAAAAGAGGCAGCAGCATGCATCAGCTGCAGTTTACAACACAACCTGACACTTAAACAACACTGCAAGTAATTAATTCCGTGAATCACCAGGGAAATTAAACAACACAAATCTGCAGTTTATCAGATTTTAAATCTGTCATTACTATTTATATAACATACATGCAGTGTGGAATGTAGTTAATAATACTCGACGTTGGAAAACAGATTTTAAGTTATTTATTTTTGTTAATACTTTGCACGTAAAACAATGCATACAATACACAATATATATACAAAATGAATAAGATGAACGTACACCATATGGCTTAGAATTGTTTAAGCTCAAGAGTAATGAAATTCTTTGGCCAGAAATCAGTCACTGTGTAAGCACTTGGGGTTTTCCATTGCGATTACGTTTTATTGTAAAATGTTTAAATATAGAGACTATTTAGACTTCATATAAACATCTTTGGTGGGAAAAAGCAGACTTCCATCCCTTTTTGCATTACTTGGTCATTGCAATAGCATTCTTACAATACTGCCCAACCAAAGCCCTTAATGGGACAGAAGGAATTCCATTGCATGACTTGAGGGGAGCTTGCAATGACAGAACATCACAGATAAATGCTTATCTGCAGTCTTCACTCTCGGCTACTTTAATTATAGTAGGGAAAAGGTTTATCTGATTATTGCAATAACTGAAGTGCTAATCTTTATATTATTTATTGTTATTGCTTGCTGTCATAAATATTGCACAGGTTGTGATCTATTCTGAAGTCTGCTGTGTACGTTTTCGGGATTGTACTGTGGAGCTCTCCGAAGTGTTTTGGAGTTGTACCGAGTTTTGGAACCGAAGAAGCTCTCAGGACGTGGAGCAAAAAAATCAGACATCATGGCGAACGACATACGATACAATCCGAAAACACATTTTTACTTAAAACTTTCGTGACTGCAGGAATTCATATTCTTTGTTTCTTTCGTTAAAGTCACGTAGATAGAAAAAGAATAATAAAAAAAGTTAATAAAAAACCAACAACAAAAAAACACTCATGTAGACTGTAGCCTGGTTCTTAATCGGAGTGAGTGTACTGGCAGTCTATAATGTAGACTGTAGCAATGATTATTAAGCTGGGTGAGTGTACTGGCAGTCTATAATGTAAACTGTAGCCTGGTTTTTAAATTTGGTGAGTGTACTGGCAGTCTATAATGTAGACTGTAGCAATGGTTATTAAGCTGGGTGAGTGTACTGGCAGTCTATAATGCAGTCTGTAGCCTGGTTCTTTACCTCGGTGAGCATACTGGCAGTCTATAATGTAGACTGTAGCCTGGTTCTTAACCTGAGTGAGCGTACTAGTAGTCTATAATGTAGACTTATTCTTGCTTCTTTCAGTAATTTAAATGTAATAAAAATAAAATAAAAAATAAAAATATAAATAAAAACAAAAGCGCTAAGATACCAGTCAGCAACATCAGTAAGGATGAGCATTTTGAGTTATATATCAATTGAAAAAGAGAGATGATATCGTCATCCTTTCAGCCGACAAGGGCAATGCCACGTCACCATGGACAAAACCGTGTACAATAACACAATTCAGGACCTACTTAATGATGGTAGTTACACAACAATTAAAAGAGATCCCACCAACAGCCTCGTTACAAAAATGAACAGTATCGTCACTGATTCAGCTTCATTAATTTAATAGACCGAACTGTTTTCCTTTAAACCTTCTGCTGCTAGACCACCCAGATTATATGGCTTACCAAAAACCCATAAAGAAGGTACACCCCTTCGTTCGATCGTCTCCACCATTGGCTCACCCACCTACAAACTGGCCCGATATCTGTCTGAGACCTTGCAGTCATTCACTGGTAAGACCACCTCTTCTGTACTTAACTCAGCTCACCTGGAATCGTCAATTAAAGACATGTCACTGTCCCCAGGTGATTTGCTCGTTAGTTTCGATGTAGTTAATTTTTTCACCAAAGTTCTGGTGCCCGATACCATCATTGAAGATTTGGTCCAACAAGGATTGCATGTACTCTTGGTTCTTTCGGTAAAGTCACGTAGGTAAAGAAAATAAAATAAAATTTCTTGCTGTGGTTGTCACACCTGATGATGATTGCTTGTGTTGCAATCGAAACGTCGTGATTTAAATTCGTTTTTCTTTACCTACGTGACTTTACTGAAAGAACCAAGAATATGGATCCTTGCAGTCACGAAAACTTCAAATCTAGAAGGATTGAATACTGATGTACCGGCTCTGGTGAAACACTGCCTCACCAATACATACTTCACCTGGAATGTAACATTTTAATGCGGCTGGTTCACACGAAATGTATGTATCTAAGATGATGGTACTTTGCAAGGCTACTGGCTATCAACAAAGATTCGTTCATCAAGCCATCCATATATACAGACACAGACACAATTTCAACCGAGAGGATGGTTATAAACTCAGCAATCATTGGAAAGATGCCATCAAACACTTTGGGTCATGACTTGATTTGTGTTTTCTTGTCAACCTCCACCGTCAGCAGTGTGATTGCCTGGCGGCCCTTTTAATTGGTGTAGACCAGACATGGGGAAAGTACGGCCCGCGGGCCGTATACGGCCCGTTAGGCTTTTTATTCCGGCCCGCCGAACTTGTCCAAATATTATTATTAAATTAAATGTTACCTTCCTCCTGTAATGCCCCCATTCCCCCATTAGATGGCGCACTTAATGTAATTCAACAAAACATAACTCCGAGTTCTCTCCGAATTTCACGAGTCCGTTCTAGACCCCACAGCTTTTTAAAGAGTTTTAAGCACAGAAAACATAATTAAAATTAGAAAAATCATTAATTATACAAACTTTTCAATAATTTCCTTCTTCACTTCGATTTAAATTTTCTTTAAAAACTTCTTCTCACCAACATTACCACTCATTACCACTTTCTCCGAAGGCAAGTTTGTAAAATAATATATGGTACAGACAGCAGACATCTTGTGTCCGGAGATCAAAAGCTAATTTGAAAAAGTCAGTTTATCACGCAGGACTGTGACTCGCCGTGTGGAACTGATTGATAAAATTATAGCCAGTCAATTAAACAAAAGTGTGATTCCTTTGAATTATATTCACTAGCACTGGATGAAAGTACAGACGTAAAAGACACTGCTCAGCTCCTCAGTTTTATCCGAGGCATTGACGACAGTTTTTCAATAACAGAGGAGTTTTTGACCATCGAGTCCCTGAAAGGAACAACGCGGGGAGAGGACTTGTATAACCAGGTATCTGCTGTCATCGAAAGAATGACGCTACCTCGGAGTAAACTTGTCATTGTCACAACGGATAGATCGCCAAATTTAACTGGAAAAAATGTTGGGCTGCGGAAAAGAATCCAGGATAAAGTGAAAGAGGAAAACCCTGTCCAGGATCTTATTTTCCTTCACTGCATCATCCATCAGGAATCCCTGTGTAAGTCTGTATTGCAGCTTAATCATTTTGTGAATCCAGTGGTAAAACTTGTGAACTTTATACGAGCAAGGGGACTTCAGCACCGTCAGTTTATTACGTTCCTGGAGGAACCTGATGCGGATCATCAGGACTTGCTGTACCACTCTCGTGTCCGCTGGTTAAGTTTGGGGAAAGAGTTACAACGAGTGTGGGAGCTGAAAGAGGACATCATCGCATTTTTGGAGTTGATGGGGAAATCTGACGAATTCCCTGAGCTAAGCGACAAGAACTGGCTTAGTGACTTTGCGTTTTCTGTGGACATATTTTCACGTATAAATGAGCTGAATGTGAAACTACAGGGGAAAGATCAGTTTGTTCACAACAAGTACAAACATGTGAAAGCCTTCAAATCCAAGCTCACTTTGTTCTCCGGACAAATTGCGAACAAATCTTTTTCTCATTTACCCACACTTGCCATGCAGGAAGAGGCACCGCGAAACGCAAACAAATACAGCAAATCACTTGAGGACCTGCACGGAGAATTCTGCCGTAGGTTCTCTGATTTCGAAAACTTTGAACAGTCACTTCAGCTGATGTCCTGTCCCCTGTCACAAGACCCTGAAAGAGCACTACAGGAGCTGCAGTTGGAACTGATAGATCTTCAGTCTGACTCCGTCCTAAAGGAGAAGTTAAACTGAATGACTTTTATGCTTCACTTAACAGAGCCACGTTTCCAAACCTCCGGAGGACTGCACAGAAGATACTGACTTGTTTGGCTCGACTCATGCGTGTGAGCAGACATTCAGCGTCATGAACGCCAACAAAGCCCCTCACAGATCAAAGTTAACGGATCAGCACCTCAGATCTATCCTGAGAATTGCCACACCCAAAATAACTCCAGACTTGGATGCACTGGCAAAAATGGGAGATCAACAACACTGTTCCCACTGAAACTGAAAGTGATGATGTGTTGCTGCAGCGAGGTTGGAGCCAAATCTCCGACACACAGCCTGCGTGGCTGCTCTAACCTGTTAATGTAGATAATACTGGTAGGAACGAAGTGAACCAGCCTACAATAGATTATGTCGTCCGTCCATCCGTCCGATGTCCGATTAGGTGTAGCAACATCGCCCCCTACTGCAAACACTTGGCAGGACCCTACAAAAACCTTTAGACTCAGTGACGCTTTCCTGGCTAAACAAGTGTAACATTCCCTTAGAATTCCCTTAGATAGCTTTTAATTAAAACATTTAATTTAAAAATAAACTCACAGCGGCCTAAAGCCTACAGCTAGGCCTAAAGCCTAGAACTAGGCCTCAAACTCTCCCTTCGTATCGTACCCCCGCGTGTGTGAAAGGGAGTTAATGTTTAACAATGTTACATTCCCTGATGTTTTTAAATAGAAACATTTACATTTAAAGCTTTTACATTAATAATTAAA
Organism: Lethenteron reissneri; assembly: GCF_015708825.2. Taxonomy (NCBI): domain Eukaryota; kingdom Metazoa; phylum Chordata; class Hyperoartia; order Petromyzontiformes; family Petromyzontidae; genus Lethenteron; species Lethenteron reissneri. The sequence goes on along the minus strand of NC_083798.1, from coordinate 13,642,225 downwards.
AATTTAAATAAAAAATTAACTCACAGCGGCCTAAAGCCTACAGCTAGGCCTAACGCCTAGAACTAGGCCTCAAACTCTCCCTTCGTATCGTCCGATTAGGTGTAGCAACATCGCCCCCTACTGCAAACACTTGGCAGGACCCTACAAAAACCTTTAGACTCAGTGAGGCTTTCCTGGCTAAACAAGCATAATAATACATTATGTTTATATTCTTTGGTTATTCGTTCCTACCAGCCCACCCCGCAGGGACCTGTTAAAGAAGTTCAAGTGAGGTAATTGGTTTGGCGCAGGCTTCAGATGTTTTCATGATGTTTGATCAGTCACGTTACGACATGTTTTTGTATTGTTCATGTTCGTGCAATTTGTTAAATTGCCTTGCAAATAAATGCTTTGCTACCTGTTAAAGGCCAAATCCTTTAAGGTAATGATTTTTACATGTCATTTATATTAGTTCACACAAACACTCCATCCATCTGTTCCTGGCCCGGCCCCTCTGTCAAATTTTAGAACCCATTGTGGCCCGCGAGTCAAAAAGTTTGCCCACCCCTGGTGTTAGACCCACTGCGTTGGCGTGGCTTTCTCCTACATTAACATTAGCTGCCCCGCCCATGCTGCTGACACACGTAGGCTACGCCCATCCCTAAACCTTTATAAATAGTTTGCCTTTAGAGGCTAATCCCCCTTTTCCTGATGACGACCGCTTGTGTTGTGATCGAAACGGCGTGGTTTTTGTTTTCACTTATATATATTTATATATATATTTGAATCATATTTAAATTACTGAAAGAAGCAAGAATAAGTCTATATTATAGACTGCCAGTACGCTCACGAAGTTTAATAACTATTGCTACAGTCTACATCATAGACTGCCAATATGCTCCCCAGCTTAAGAACCAGGCTACAGTCTGCATTATAGACTGCCAGTACGCTCACTGAGGTTAAGAACCAGGCTACAGTCTACATTATAGACTGCCAGTACGCTCACTGAGGTTAAGAACCAGGCTACAGTCTACATTAGTAGTTGTTAATTTTTTTGTATTTTTATTATTTGTATTCGCTTTATTTATTTTTTCTATATACGTGACTTTACCAAAAGAATCAAAGAATATACATTACAGAGATATTCTGAAGTCTTAGTATGGTGGCAAACAGTTTTTTTCATCACTTTATTAAGTTAATTGTACCACCGTGTAATGTACATTATTTGCATTTAGACAGTAAATCATCGTTTCTTACACACGTGACTCAATGGATGTTTCGTCATCGTAAGAATACATTTCAATCAATGAACTGATGCATTGCTACACACCCACAACAGCATGGAGGCTGACTAGGCCTCGGCAAGGTAAGATAAATTACCTTTATTACCGGGTAAAAGGGTAAAGGTAAAGGGTAAAGGTTTCGACATGCCAAGGGGTAAGGTAAAGAGTAGGGTAAAGGTAGCTCAAAATAATTACCCGGTAAGGTAAGGGTAGGGCGAATAATTACCCGCTAAATACAGTACCTTGTTTACCGCTAAAAGTTCTGTGGCGCAGTGACGCAGTCCGTGGCCTCCATTTTAAAGTGATGGCGGAGCACATGGAGACGGTCCATGTTCTTGAGGTCGAGGTACTAGAGAACGAGGATGCCAGCAACGGCTTTTTTGGGGTTGCTGCGAACAGCAATCGAAAGAGGCAGCGGTATGCGTTCCTGTGGGAGCACACACACGATTGGATGGAGGGTGATCCGCATGCACAGCAAGAGAAGCGGCAGTGCGTGCACTGCCGCAAGTGGTTTTCCACCCACAAGAAAGGCGTCGGGGTGGAAAGCCCACCTCAAGAAACACAACGTGCTCGTCCCAGGCAGCGAGGTCGGGATGTCGGCGTCGGCAAGCCGCCTAATACAGCAAACGCTGAGCCGGCCAGAAATCCCGGATCGCCTCCTGGTAAAGTTTGAGAACGCGGTGGTGGATTTAGTTACCCAAGGTGCAATTTCTTTGTGAGCCACCGGCAGCGACAAGTTCAAGACCTTGGTCAACACATTGACGCAGGGATACGAGGGCCCATCGACCCGCACCATCATTCGCAGGATTGTCGAGCATCACGTCATCATGCTGCCCATCGTCGGGGCGTTCTTCTCCAACCTGGACGTCGCCATCTCGCTCACCATCGACGGGTGGTTGAACCGCAACCTGAAGGATTTTGGATGGTCACGGTGCACTGGATCGACAGCAAATCTGGTGCATCAAAATCCATGCTGCTGACATCCTCGATATGCAGTCCGGAAGGGGTGTCGGCAAGCGCATTGGGGCCGCTCTGTTTGAGCACCTCCAAAGCCTCAGGCACAATATCTCGACCAAGCTGCTCGCTGTCACCAGCGACAATGGCTCCTATGCGAACAGTGCTGTCAAGACGTTGTTCGCCCTGGTCAACGTGGACGCCGGATATGAGCAGTTGCGGGCTTGCCACCATATTCGATGTGCGGATCATTCCGTCCAGATCGGTGTCGTCCAAGTTCAAAAACTGATCAAGTCAACAATATCAGGTGGTCCGGCAGTCGTACCGCTGTGAGGCTGAGATCGCCAAGCCCGCGAGCAAGGAGCCGACGCACCAGGACTCGCCGACCAGGTGGCATTCGACGTTTTACATGGGCGACGACGCCATCAAGAAGCGTGTCCCATTGGACATTATCATGGCGCGCTTCAAGGATGTGATCAGTGTCGGTGCTTTATCTGAACTGCAGTGGGCAAACATCGAGGGCATGACAGCATTCCTGCGAATGCCGCGCCAGGTCATGGCCTCGTTGTCGGCGGACCACAATTCGACATTGGATCTCGTGCCGGTAACAATGGAGCACCTCGTTCGTCATTGCTATCACGGTGAAGCCGCCCTTAAAGCGATCGATGAGCCCTTGACTGCGACGGCGATGAAGGCCGAACTGGTGCGGTACGGCCACCTACTGGTTCAGGAACCCGCCATTGTGGCATCCTACTTGAATCCACAGCTGCCGAAAACGACAGACCAAGACGAGCTGGCTACACTGAAGGCCACAATTCGCTCCGTCCTGCAGCATCGCTACTCAGACGTGCTCACGATCTCGCCGACGGCAGTTGCTGCCCATATGGAGGAGCGGTCGCTGTTCAGCACCCTGTTCAGCAACGTCGGCAACTCCATAGACGACGGCGATGAAGTCGATCGTTTTCTGAGCATGGGCGTCACGACCGCCAGCGCCTTCATTGACGTAATGCAGTGGTGGTTTCTCCGCAAAGAGCTGCTCCCCGCCCACTACAAGATGGCCTGCGACTACTTGGGAGCGCCGGCGACGTCAACTCCCTGTGAACGTGCGAATAGCAGAGCCGGGCGGGAGTTCACATGTGTTCGCCAGTCGCTGTCAACGACGCTCTTCATAAAGTCCATGTGCTTGCACTCATGGATCACGGCCGGCTGCCTGAAGGTTCCGTCTAACTGGGCTGGAGCGGCGCAGGATCTTATTGCCTGTCGTCCGTCCAAGGATGATGGCAATGACGAACTTGATCAGGTTGTTGATGAAATCGCCATCGACCAAGACGACTGGGACGAGGAGGTTATGGAGGACGGTGTCGTCGACAGCCTAAATGCTCGATTTGAGAGTATTCTATATGAATAAAGCGTCTTCTTGGTTCTTTCGGTAAAGTCACGTAGAATGGAAATAATAAAATAATAAAAATAAAACATGATAAAATAATTCTCACGACGTTTCGGCCACAACGCAAGCAGCCGTCCTCAGGTGAAGACCAGGTCTGTCGGGGAGACAGCGTCTGAATGAAACAGCACCATGCTTGGAGCGTATATTTAATCTGGGTTGGAAAGGGGGGAAAGGGCGCCTTGACAAAATAATTTGCATATCAAGAGGAATTTAGCATATTTATGGGAAATGCAGGTATGTGATTAGTACTACTTATGCCCGTGCGTTATGCAGGACTAGCAGCATCAAAGGGAGGGGATATGGGAAATGCAGGTATGTGATTAGTACTACTTATGCCCGTGCATTATGCAGGATTAGCAGCATAAAAGGGGGGGGGGGGGATATGGGAAATGCAGGATATGTGATTAGTACTACTTATGCCCGTGCATTATGCAGGATTAGCAGCATCAAAGGGAGGGGATATGGGAATTGCAGGTATGTGATTAGTACTACTTATGCTCGTGCATTATGCAGGATTAGCAGCATCAAAGGGAGGGGATATGGGAAATGCAGGTATGTGATTAGTACTACTTATTCCCGTGCATTATGCAGGATTAGCAGCATCAAATGGAGGGGATATGGGAAATGCAGGTATGTGATTAGGACTACTTATGCCCGTGCATTATGCAGGATTAGCAGCATCAAAAGGAGGGGATAGGGGTAGCATTAATAAAGGGAAGGAGTGTTAATAGTACGTAGCTGCAGTAACTAAAACCCCCACGTAAACAACTAAAGTATAAACTATCATCAGTAGAGTGGAGTTTGTCTGGTGCCAGGATGTAGTGTGGAGTTTGTCTGGTGCCAGGATGTAGAGTGGAGTTTGTCTGGTGCCAGGATGTTGAGTGGAGTTTGTATGGTGCCAGGATGTAGTGTGGAGTTTGTCTGGTGCCAGGATGTAGAGTGGAGTTTGTCTGGTGCCAGGATGTAGAGTGGAGTTTGTCTGGTGCCAGGATGTAGAGTGGAGTTTGTCTGGTGCCAGGATGTTGTGTGGAGTTTGTCTGGTGCCAGGATGTAGAGTGGAGTTTGTCTGGTGCCAGGATGTTGTGTGGAGTTTGTCTGGTGCCAGGATGTAGAGTGGAGTTTGTCTGGTGCCAGGATGTAGAGTGGAGTTTGTCTGGTGCCAGGATGTAGTGTGGAGTTTGTCTGGTGCCAGGATGTAGAGTGGAGTTTTTCTGGTGCCAGGATGTAGAGTGGAGTTTGTCTGGTGCCAGGATGTTGAGTGGAGGTTGTCTGGTGCCAGGATGTAGAGTGGAGTTTGTGTGGTTTATAGCAATACAGTATATAATTTAATGTTGGGTTTGTCTATGGCAGTATATAGTACGGTGTAGACTCGTGTGATGTAAGAGAATAAAGTTTAGATGGAAGCATATTATATTTTTTACGACGTAGAATTGTAATGTATTACTTACTGTTAGTAACTCAGCTTATTGTAGAGTATATTTAATATACTGATGATACTATGTAGTTTATACTTTAGTTGTTTACGTGGTGGTTTTAGTTACTGCAGCTGCATACTATTAACACTCCTTCCCTTTATTAATTGCTACCCCTATCCCCTCCTTTTGATGCTGCTAATCCTGCATAATGCATGGGCAAAAGTAGTACTAATCACATACCTGCATTTCCCATTCCCCTCCCTTTGATGCTGCTAATCCTGCATAATGCACGGGCATAAGTAGTACTAATCACATACCTGTATTTCCCATATCCCCTCCTTTTGATGCTGCTAATCCTGCATAATGCACGGGCATAAGTAGTAGTAATCACATACCTGCATTTCCCATATCCCCTCCCTTTGATGCTGCTAATCCTGCATAATGCACGGGCATAAGTAGTACTAATCACATACCTGCATTTCCCATAATTCCTCTTGATATGCAAATTATTTTGTCAAGGCGCCCTTTCCCCCCCTTCCAACCCAGATTAAATATACGCTCCAAGCATGGTGCTGTTTCATTCAGACGCTGTCTCCCCGACAGACCTGGTCTTCACCTGAGGACAGCTGCTTGCGTTGTGGCCGAAACGTCGTGAGAATTATTTTAATATGTTTTATTTTTTATTATTTTATTATTTCCATTCTACGTGACTTTACCGAAAGAACCAAGAAGATGAATCCCTGCAGTCACGAAAGCTTTAAATCGAAATAAAGCACTCTAACTAGCATTTATCGTAAAACAAAATTTCCATGTTTTTTACCCCAGTGATTACCCTGTAATCGCGAAATTTGTATGGGATAAGCGTAAAAGGTAAGGTAAAGGTAGGCTCGTTCGTTTTTTATCTTTTACCTTTTAACTTACCTGCTAAAGGGTAAAAGGTAGGGTAAAGTTTTTCTTGTTTTTTTACCGTTTATCTTTTACCTTACCTTGCCGAGGCCTAAGGCTGACTATATGATTTCAGGTTATTGAATGTGATTACGATAATGACGGGGGCGTGCCCAGGGGAAACTAGAGTGCGCATTCTGCTGTTTTTTCTGGGCCTGCTATGCACACTGCCATTCCATAATTACATTTTTTTCTTAAAATTGCTAAGAGTCTCTCATTGGCCCTCTTGGCACACAGGGCAGGCAGCAGGTAAGTCACATGTCTGTTTTCCAGGGAGGATATTAACGGTGTGTAAACCTTTCAGCCAAGCATTTGAGAAAAGGGGTCAAAATAAATTGACACTGGTTAATGATTTCAGGAAAATCCAATCTGACTGGCAGAACAGCTTCTGCAGCTGGTGTGGAATGTTATTTGCTTATTAGTTACCATCTACTTATTTATTTTCTTTGTATTTATATTATCTTTATTATCTGCCATCCACATGTATGCTACATGTAGAACTTTCGAAAGAAGGAATTAAGTTATACGTATCCACTGAAAATTACTGCATTATCAGTTTATACGTGGGGTAATGCATGCCACGTGAAAGTAAATCAGGTAATTTGTACATGAAGTTGGGTCAGTCGCTGGGCTGGATAGCAGAACACCACGGATATTGGATCCGATTAAATGAAAAGCTCGTCACTATTAAAAGAGTGTGTCACTGTGCAATAACGTTGATGTCAATACAGATATTCTATTGAATAGTCTATGCGAAGTAAATGTTTCAATCTAGGCAAAATGACCTCGCTCTGGACGAACTGGAGATGGAAATAACCCATGCGATAGTAGGAATTGAACGGTGTGTCAAAGTGTTGGGTTGTGCTTGGATGTCAAAGGTTACCAATGTCAGCAATTACTGTGAATCTGCGATAAAACAGTTCTACTGCATAGAGACGTCTCCGTTACCCTCTGGCTCAGTGGTTCTTAACCTGGGGTGCACGCACCGCTGAGGGTGCGAGATGCCCTTTTTGGCTGTGCGAGACATGCCAGCATTTTTTAGAAGGTAAATAATCTAAACACAAATGAAGCATTGGAACGTCAGTACAACTACTTTGTTTCATCAAACCTATGTATGCATTAACATTATACATTTTTTAACGATTGAGAATCAAAGGGGTACAAGGCTGCAGCAGTAAAGGTTATAAGAACCACTGCTCTAGCTAAAGCAACAGTAACCGATGAGAAGGACCCCGAATATTTGTTCGCCACCCTCCTAGGCAACAACAAACCGGGACATATCGTGGCAAGAAGAAAATATCTCACAATGCGAGAAGAGGGGATAATTGCATTGAGTGATCGTGTATTTTTATGCAACCATAAAAATACTACTTTTAATGGCCGAGGAAGCTTTACAGAATTTCCAGAATGGCTACTTCAAAATAGGACGCTCCTGGCAAAACCAGGTGTCAACCATACATACATATTGGAATTACAATATTGTGTACCATTTCCCCACTCTGTCCGTTGTGAACTTAAACTTGTTATGTGCATAGAGATGCCATACATCAGATAGTGCGTTTAAGTATTTGTTTCATCTGCCGCTTTGTTGCGCTCAATAAAAGGCTTCAAAATGAGCCCAACATAAGGTTGGTGCAGAATTTTCACACCTTTTTTTAAAATCAACTTTATTTTACTTTCCTTCAATTCCATTTATAAATAAGTATAGATTCTTAATCTCACGATACATGCATCCAATTGCACGTTGGCGGGAGTTAATAATTCTACTCCAACTGTACCCACTACCTTATGCCTAATTTGTGCACAATTAATTTATAATCATACCATTTAAACGAAAGCTCTTGGTGGGGGGGGGGGGAGAAAAAAACTAAAGAACAACAACAGACACGACACCTTACAAATGTTGTAATTCCAGTCCGGCCACGTGGAGAATTAACCAACAATGGAGCTGGGGGGGTTCCTCCCATAGCAATCTTGTAATACAATGCCAATGAGGCTAATCACAGTCCGGCTGCTTGATTATTTCCACTTGGTTGCACAGCGGGCAGCGCTGCCATTTTTGGTCATACTCTGAGCTTGAGGAAACAAGATCCCAATAATGAATGACAGCGCCGTTCAAGTTGGGGTGACGCACATACCAGTGTGGGACCCCAGATACCCTTGAATTGGTCATTTGTGGTGACTCACATAGCCGAGACAGTTACGAGCCATGCGTTGGTTACTCCTGCAAAACAAAGATGTGGAAGGATGTGATCCTTAACCCCTCTCATGCGTGAATCATTAAAACAATGCCACATTTTGGGAGGTTTAATGCGATGTTAGAAATCAAAGTAACCTCAAAAAATGTGCTGAAAATGTTCCATATCATTTCATAGCAGTCATATATAAATAATATCAGTCTACCCCCAGTGGACATGATTCATGAGTAGACTAGTTTTTAGATCATGGCTGAATCTAACAAATATAAATAATAATCTTCCGGCATTTGTTATTCCACTGCTGGATGAGAGCCTTCCCATGCCGTGTCGGCGAGGGAAGTTATTTGACCATACTTCACCACACGGGTCATTGTATTGGAGTGAAAGATGGGTCCAGGATTAGTTCAAGTATCACTCGCCACTGGTGTTAGCCGTAGTCACGAATCAAGCTCTGGGTTCATCGCACAGTGAGCTAATCACTCCACCAATGCTCCACCATCTATACAACATACATAATATAATATACACAACCCTTATCATTGCAATCACTTTTGATTTACCCAGAAAAGTCTCTCCGAGTCTCAATACTTTTTCAAGAGGTTTCTGCATTGGGATATTTGACAAAATCCACGAATGAATGTTTAGCCTGTGTAGGAGGAAACCGGAGTACATGGAAAAAACCCACGCACAACCAAGGGGTAACACTCAAGGAGCCAACTGTTCATATTGAAGAATCCATTGCTGTACTGATCTCTCCTGGGCACATTGTAGCCCAACCTACAACACCCAATATTCCCAGAATGTCTCCCTTGCTAAGTACTAACTGGCCTAGATGCTGCTTTTACCTTCTGAGGTCTGATGAGATTGGGCACATTCAGGGTGCTGGTGGCATAAGCTGCTTCATGAGAGGTGGATACCAGCACGTTGGGGTGCTTTTGAATAGCTGAACTTTAATTATGTCAACTAACATACCAATGTGCCTAATGACGAAAGAGTTTAATCAGTGCTCATTACCTGCTCTACCATGGTTCAAAAACATGATCATTACTAAATAATACAGGGCAAAAGCAAAGAATTGTGCAAAGCAGATTGGAGAGACACGTGATTGTAATTATATTGAGAGACACTGAGAGGACACACTTGGATTCGTGAACACATGCGGATTAATGACTTCATTTAAGCAATTAAAAGTGGGATTCGGCTCGATGGAATGATGCCCCACGATCAAGAATAATAGTAAAGTGGCAGCCAAGGAAAATAACGTGTCCAAGACCATGTACATCGAGGAGATGGACTGATTGAATTAGTTCATGTTCAGGTGCTAGGTGGATTACTGTATTATGTTATACGATTGTGGGAGGTGGTTGTCGCTTGGAAAGATCTACATATAGCAGTGGAATTGACCATGGCTGCTGTTAATGGACTGAGGGATGTATAAAATACATGTATTTTAGTATACTTAAAATATGTTCATAGTTAATGACCATGGCATTGCTGTGCAAATATTTACAAATGGGTTCTTGGTTTGATTTAAGTTGTAACAAAGACCAGTTATAGTTTGTGATTGGCCCAGGAGGGAATGAGTGTTATTTTTGGCAAAGTACAAACTGCTCAATTGCTTATTAAATAACTGTAATTATTTAATTATCGTGCCGATCTAATGCTATTTAACAATCATTTTTTGTACAAAAAATAAGAATAACTTTTGTTTAAATAAGCAGATATAATATTGGACGGGTTTGGGTAACTTACCAATAACTTTTTGGAGTTTACACAAGTCAAGTATGAAAAATGAATACCATCTGGAACAATTGTAAACGAAGCCCGTTCTGTCTAAATCAGTTAAATAAATTAGTCAGTATCCTTTGTGGATGCTGAATGAGAAATGCTTTCTGCTGAGTCATGTGTATGTAAGTCTAAACTAAAATTCCCTGCGTTTGAATCCCAGACTGTCTGGCTCTTGTGGTTGCATAGCTGTGGTGCTTTGATATACAGTTGTAATGTGCCCATTAAGTCTTTGTCATCCCTATTTGAGTTCAGTCTGGCAGCAGTGAATAAATAAATACTGCAGAATACAATTTCGATTTATAGAACTGATATATGTAACAGCATCTCAATATGCTGTGCAAAATAATGCTGAGCATCACAGGGATACGAGGCATTTGTGTTATATGCTGCAGAGACACCACTAAAATTAGCTTGCTTGGGGACTGTAAACATTCCTCAACATGCATCACAAGATAAGTCATTTATTCCAAATTTCACGGAAAATTAACCGTAGACTTAATATGAATGGGAGGCTGAGTGGTTGGGGAGGGGTAGCAAGTGGTTGGCGGATGGGGAGTGGAACAGCAGAGTTGGGGCACATGGATAAGTGATTGCTCAATGAACCTAGCAACTTCAGTTTCATTCCCAGCCATGGTTATCATCAGTGGCGAGTGATCTAGGAATGGTCCTTGGACCCCCACTCCCCACCGCCCCAGCCACCATGCACTAAATCAGCATGATGTAGTATGGTCAAACAAACCGCATGACCGACACAAACCCCATGTTAACGGGTGGAATTTTATTCTGATTATTTTTGAATTAAAGGAACTGGAGCATTGGCGTAGTGGTTAGTGTTCTACACTATGAACCCAGTAACCTGCATTTAATTCCTGGCCACAGCTTACATTATTGTTGACTGATATATAAATGGACATAGAAGTACGGTGTATTGGACAACATTATATTTTTATTCACTGCCTTCTGCTGACAATGTGTAGGTCCGCAGCAGTCTCCACACATCTTTTACGAAAGGTGGTTGCCCACCCGAGCACCATAGCTTCCGATACCTGACGAGATTGGGCACATTCTAGGTGATTTGTGAAAAGGCAAACATTCAACAATATTCAGTTTAACACGTAGGCTTTCGCGACCAATATTATTCATAATCAACGTTTTTGGGTTTAGATCGCGTTATTTATAAATGTGTCGTAACCCTCCACCACCCGACACGGCCAATCAGTAAAAAAGTGTCACGTTGACAAAAGACAATTAGTTCACTGCTTTAGCCCACCGGTGTGTTGAAGCGTGAAACCACAACAATTGTAAATTGTTGTGGTTTCAACATTCATAATCAACGCGATCTAAACCCAAAAACGTTGATTATGAATTCAACAATATTGTACGTCCGTGGGGTACTGAAGTCAAGTCACTGTATGGCAATGGCTATGTGGGTTACGGTAAAAGATTTTGGGTTCTAAGCAGTACTGATTTGCATGTCTGCGCTAGCAACTGTAAAGACACATACTTATTTGTGTTACAGAATTTGATGATCCCATGCGCTTGGACACCTCATTCATCCACATCCTCTGTTAGTAAATTCTCAATTTTATTTATTTTCTTTATTTTACAAATAAACTGAATAAACTCTTCAAGCCCATCAGAAAATATCTTCAGCATTCCACACCCAGTGAACCTCAGCCTTGATGGCGATGTAGAGTGACTTGGATTAAAATGTAGAGGAGTGATGATTTAAGTGTTTTTAAAGTGTAAATATTTAACCTATAAATACGTATTTCATTGTTATTAAGTGTCAAATAAATGTCGTAGGAATTAATGATGTGTACATGTAATTAATATGTTAATACAAATGTACAAAATGTCTAATTATTGGCAGTATGTAAAGAAATGCATTTAATAGATGACTCGCTAAAATGTAAAACCTATCTGCTAGTAGGGATGCGCAGACAGTTGATAGGCCTTGTTCGGATCATGCAGTTTATAGGGCTTGGTAGGGGTTTGCAGACAGTTGATAGATCTGGTAGATGGGTAAATGATAAGCAACATGTTGGGAACCACTGCGATAAATATATCACATCAGGAGAGCTGGCACCCATGCCGGATATTTCTTATTGTATTTAGTTTAAAAAAAGTGGTGAAGCTCTTCTAGGCAGGAACGGTGCCAGTGTCAGCATGCGTCTCTTCAAATGTCTTTCTTAACATCCAAATGTGATGAGAGCATAGCCCCAAGTGATTGATTTGTGCACCGCTGAGATGTTTTAGCTCACACTGTTTATTGTCCCGTCAAACAGACCGTGCATTGTAGTGCTCTCACTGTGCGCTGCATTGTAACACGATTATCCTGTCTTCTTAGTTTGAAGCAGAAGCCATGTTTATTTTACAAAATTAAAACATCTGCAGGCGCTGTCAAACATATATTTAAATTATTATTATTCTTTAAAAGCAAAACTACGGTGGTGTCGTGCTGCTGACAAAAACAAACAAAAGACAAAGCATTTTTGTGAACAAAATGTAAAGTCACGTAGGTATAAAATAAAATAAATCACGACGTTTCGGGCGCAACACAAGCGTCCGTCATCAGGTGAGAAAGCATGGTCTTCTGCTGAGGTCGACTGTTTTAAAAGGTTTGAAATGGGTGTGACTCAAGGGTCATTAAGACGTGGGCTGGGCTAGTGATGTTAATGTGAGAAATTAGCATGTAAATGCAAGATGTTTAAAAATTTCGATTTAAAGCTTTCGTGACTGCGGGGATTCATATTCTTGGTTCTTTCGGTAAAGTCACGTAGAAGGGAAATAATAAAATAATAAAAATAAAACATATTTAAAATGTGAGAGCATATCCCACGTTAAACCTATATTTTGCAGCTGTATGCATTAATTTGACAGGTTATTAATAAGTAATGTATCTCATTCCATGACGTTTGTTTATTTGGCTCCCCATTAGGCTCGAGGTGTCCTACTTGTGAATGCTTCCTAGAAGTTATTGATTACCTTACACATCGGATCCGCCGGGTTTCCTCCCCACGTCGTCACGGATAGGAGTTGTATTGTACTCTAATTTAATTAAATTTACACAACTACTGGCTTACTGGCTGGGTTTTGAGCAAACTGTGTTTTTTTATGTTCTGGCATCAGCATTTCTGTCACGTTGTTGAAGATATAAAAATAAATCGGATGCAAAAACACAATTATTTTTGGCCAAAATGTCGTGGATGTATCTCTTAGCATTATTTACAAATGTTTGGGGGTGTCCGGAAACTCACGACACACACAGTGGCTGCGTCCCTGCACACACCCCCCCACCCCCCAACCCCAATCGTAACTGGTGTCACAAGCAAATGGATACAAAGGAGTGTTGAAAAGCTGCTTTTAAGACAAGAAGCGCCTCTTTTCTTGGACCAGTGTGCACCTGCAGTGGGGTGTAGAGAAGGCGCTGTTTGATGTCAGAAGCAGGTGTTTTCACAAGCCAGGGCTCCGCACTCAGATGAAGTGATTAGAGAGGGCCCCGTCCTGCATTCAACAGCAACATACAGCCGCTTGCGTTATCCTCCACGCAGCCAGCCTCAGTCATCTCCTCCACGAGCTTGTTCAACACTGAGCCTGCATATTGAGAAGCAGCTCTTCATGGTTCCAGACATAAAATGAACAACCTGGTAGTCAAAACATTGTCCGTGTACATGGGATAGAGACATGGTTCAAAATGCAATCCTTACACGGATGGCATGACGCCTGCTGGTTTATAATCTGATAAGCTGGTTCAGAAAAGTGTGCACGAGGCAGCATAAATAAGTAACCGCTATTGATCATACAAAACTAGAATTGCACCGTTTACATTAAGTTACATTCATTATTGCATATACTGTATACTATGTAACATACATGATGCTTGCATGTATGTATGGTACCATCATCCATTATCTATCAACTGCTAGATGAAGGCTTCCCCATGACGTTACCATTCCTCGCAGTCGCTGCCACAATCGATCCCATCACTCCATATCTGTGTGTTCTCTCCTTTAATCGCCATTCCATCACCAATTACATAAATTGGCCATCACCCCTTCTCGCAATGTTTTTGCCAAGCCTCCCTAAACAGTCAATTTGTTTCTGGATGTATTTGTTCTGAGCCGTCTCTTCCTATTTCTGTCTCTGAGTGCAACTCCCAGCATGCTTCTCTTTAGACTTTTCAGGCTTTTGTTCCATTTTAATTGTCATTGTTTATGTTTCTGATCCGTATGCCATAACTGGGAATGGATGTAATGAAACGTGTATGAATTATAAACTTCCTCGAAATAATAATCAGTTGGAGGTTCTGCTAGATATAAGGATAATTCGTTCAATGATGGCAATTCTTTATTGTCAAGTCTTGTGTGACACTAAGGACAATTTACTATGTGCCCATCTAAGATGCTTTTAGATGGGCACGTTTCTTAAACTCCCTAGTTCTGTCCACCCAGCAGCATAAATTGTTACACGGCAGTCAGTTGATTGCATGTGACAATGTAAATTGTGGGTACTTCCACCTCTACGAAGACGACTGACTAGCATGAAGAGTAGACCACACACCGTCTTGAGGAGCTCTCTGATGAGCTCCCTTTGCTAGAGCTCCTTCCACCAGCAATGGCATGAGCAAGTAATTGCAGCTAGGGCTGCACCTGCACATTTATATGTTTCCGGATCATATCTCACAACTTGAAAAACAGTGTATGCATTGTGTAGTGTGTGCATTATATATGCTTACACAAACAAATAATTTATCGGATGCTATACCGCATCATTTAATTGGATAGCTCAGCAATGATGGAAATGCTTTTTGGCAAGTCTTGTGTGACACCGAGGACGATGTTACTGAAACAAAGAAGGGCGCAAATTATTCTCAGATTATTATTCCGTTTCATGAGGCCGCCACCATCAGTCGCTCCCTATCCACGCTCTACTCCAGGCTTCCAAACGCTTTGAAGTCCACTGGGACCGCATCATTTTAATTGTCTACCCTTTCATGTCTGAACATTGTTTTTTTTGTTCTCATGTTCACAATTCCGTTTCTTTCATTTTGGAAAGGGATTTTTTTCTCCTTCTCTCTCTGGTGGAAGGCCTGAAGGGCTCTTTTGAACATTTTTTTGTGAAGTCATCAGGGTTTATACCTGCAGCTCTGGCCCTGGGATATCTTGGGTTTCCGCAAGTCTCCAGCAAGTCACTGTCCTGGCTCAAACCCCAGAATGAACCAAATCAACTGAAAAATGAACAGCAGCTGTGCTCCAGTGGGATGATTGCAGGAATGTGAATTGAAAGCCAATGAAGGATTATTTATATATATATGTTTTATTTCCTCAGGGAAGTAAAGCTTAAACAGGTATGCTTTTGTGTGCCTTCTGAAAACGGGCACATTTCCCTGCCTGGGGATAAACACCCTGCTTAAAGCACAGGTTGTCACGATTTATTGTTGTCAAGGTTAACAAGAACATTTAATGAGCCTTAAATGTGTTCCTAATGGTGTCACACGTGGGTTCACCTCTCTGTGCGAAAGACAGTAAAACAATGTATCAGTCTCCTTTTACTGTGCACCGTTAGGACACACTGGGCTCCTTTACCATTGAGAGCAGGGTGCATTGGAGCACCGCTCAGAAGTGATCGACCTACTTACCACCTTGTCTCTGTCAAATGCGAATCCTGGTTATGAACTGGCACTCTGCAAGTAGATCCCCCTAATGAATACAATTAATGTGTGCTCACGCCGTGAATAGGGCTCTCGGCCCAAAAGAAGTTGCTCCAGGAAGATGGTGTTTATACTGGCTGTGCCAATAACCCACTCCCACTGGTCTCTTGTGAGATTTCTTTTGGCCCATTTCAGCAGAACAATGGAAACTCCAAATCTGGAGAATCACTACAATTTAACTTTGCAAACGTTTCAGATGTTCACATGTATATCAAATGAACACAAAGACGCTTGTATTAAATTCATATTGCCATAATTAACTATGTGTGGCAATGTTTTGGAAATCCTCTTAATTTAAGTGGCATACTGCATATTAATGTGAAGTGAGTGGTGCATGCTCCCAAAAATAAATGCTAACCTCGACCGGGATGTCTTCACAATCTCAAAAAATGTGTTCCACTCTATGTGAATACTTTTCAAGCATTTTTCAGTTCGGGGAAAAAAAAAACTGCGTGTCATTTGCTAACTTTGACGAATGCATGCCAAGGCACACATGCACACCTCCCGCAGGCTACACCGACGCAGCTCTATTGCCGAAACCCTGCAGTGTCGGGGTTGTGTGAGTGTTGGCAGGTGGGTTTTTTTTTCATGGATCAATTCAGGCTGCATTTACATATTTGATGGTTGCAGCAGTAATGAGACTAAGTGTAAAATTATTAAGCCCTACAAATTGATCGAGAGTTTTAATTTTCATGCATTTATCCGAACGACTGTTGTGTTTCTTGCTGTTGCATACATTCCGTTCATGGCGTAAATGCTCGCATGGCACAACGCTGGACAAGTTTTGTCACGTGTCCAAGCCTGTTTTTTTTTTACAAATCCCCCCCTGCAAGTAATAAATGTGCGTCTTGTCAAGAACATAAATGTATGAAAAATGATTGCGATATCTCTTCTGTCAGGTATGACCGTTGTGCACCGGTAAGTACATTCATGACATGCACTAACCCTGACGATGCATCAGTGTGTGGATGAATGCATGCTGATAAACTGTGTGAATGAGGGATTGTGAAGCGGGAGGATTGGGGAGGGGGGTGGAAGTTGTCAGGAGCGAGCCAGGCGATTTGAGATGTGAGCAGCAGCGGGGAGCACTGACATTGTGGGAAGTAAGGGGAGCAGCTTGAATTGCAGATATTAAACATGACCTACCAGTGTTGTGGGTGAAAAGAAACCATAAATAACTTCCTGTGTCACCCCCTAACACACTCAAGATCCCTGCGTTTTAGAACAGTCATCCTGCTGGGTGTGAGAGTGCACAGATGGGTTGTTGGAAGGAAGTTTCAAACCTTCAAAAGCCATCTACGTCTTCTTACAAATCTGCCCCCGCACAATAAAAAAGAAATCCTCCACGCCTCTGGAGATATTGGGCTTCACTGGCAGTAAATCGTGTGGGGCCTGGAGGCGCTAGAGGGGGACAGGCCATGGGCCACTTAAAAAAAAATTGAGATTCACACGTGACAAACCATAATCTGAGGCTTGCAAGTGAGCACAAGCAGGGTCTGCGGCAAGGGGGCAGCTAGATCACAGGGGTAACACAGGCGAGGGCTGCAGCAACAAAAGGACTGCCTTTCTGGTCAGTGACCTTGGCAGTCAATAGACCATGCTGGCTTTGCCCTTTGTGGGCACGTTTGAAGCAAGCTAATAGAATGATCCCAGTCTTGTCCAAGATAAGAGATAAAGTTTGTGGTCATTGTTGTCGCTGGAATCCAAGAATAAAGCCAGCGCAGAGTTTTTAATTTCGATTACAAATTTTGAAAGTTCTCCTTCGGCATTGCTAAATTAATTACGAATGGATGTCATTTCATATACGTGCAAAACTATTTAATTGCACACTATGTTTTTAAAGATAATTGTGTTGATAGAGATTTGAGTTTTAATGAATAATTACTTAATTAGATTAGTATATTTTAGAGGATTCATACAATCCATGTATTTTTCCTTTTCTCAGCTGAGTTTGTGGGACATTTTGGCAACTATTTTCCTAAATGTCTTCTGACGGTTATTTATATTGGAAGGATAAGTGACATGAATTGCCATGAAAAATACAATCCCTACAAAATGTAACAGTGGAATGTATTAATATTTTTCCAAACCCCTGATGTGTTTCCATAATTTGGACACCTACAATGCTTGGGCAAAACCTCTATCGCCCCTCTCTCCATGATAATTCTGCCCATTATATATAGTAATGTGCTCCTCGGTGGGCTCCCATCCCAAAACACTTGGGGCCAATAAATGTCAACGTTATTGAAGTCATTGCGATGTTATGGGTGTACGTAGCCATGGACGCCACGTTGAGAAGACAAGAGGGCTCAAAAACTATTGAGGTGGTATTGTAGCATTGAACCCGGTTTAACATGATGATAGTAGTGGTGAAGGAGCTGATGGTTGTTGGGGTGGTGGAATGATTTTCATCTTGAGGGGGCATTTAGCCATTTGAACCAATTGTGAGTAGCTAAGTGAACTCCATAAGGGATTTTGAGGGCCACAGCAACACGTATCTCTTATATTGGGCAAGACTGAGATCATTCGATTACAGATTCAATCAATTGTTTTGGGGGCATTTCACCCCCTACACTCACCATTTGCCTATTTTCCACACTATGGATAGGAACTATTATATCAGAGATTTTTCAATGTATGATACCAGCATATGTAATTGTCTTTGTTATGTTTTTGTTTACATTTGATATGACTGGTTGATGTAAATTATGATGATGCTCTGGTAGGCTAAAATGCTACAACTTGGCACAAATATTGTTGTGTTTAATTAGAGAAATCCAAAAAAACTAATTTCTCGAATTTGTGCCCACAACAACGACAGCCCAGAGATTGAATATTTCAACGATAGGGCAGGATCAGGCTAAACGTTATCAAATGTTTTACGTCTCGTGCTGAACGTTTACAAATTTACAATCACTATTATCTGTAAACCAAGCATTTAACCTCTAGTATAGTGTGACGCTAAACCTGATAAAAAATGGACAAAGCCTGTTGCCGCTTGCACATAACACACACGACCATATAGGTGTGATCACGGAGTGGAGTAGTGGCATTATGAATAGTGTACTGCACTATGAACTCAGCATCCTTAGTTTGAATTCCAGCCACGACGAATACGTTCCGAATTACTTTTTGAACCATTCCTGGGCCCCCACTTCCCAACTCACACTGTCAAGCGTGGCGAAGTATGGTCAAACAACCCCCAATGTGTGCAGGAGGCCTTCATCCGGCAGCGGATTGACGTAGGACTGTGATTTTTTGTTTTATTATTACGTTTAATCACATGTACATTATTACTCTGATGAATTACCTCTCCATCTACAGAAAGCCACTGAAATTGATATCCCCTCTTAGTTCAAACAGTCCACACGTGCACAGGAGTGCAACAAAGCACTGGATAGTTTGCGAGGTGTTTCTCGTTTTGAATGGGGCCGTCGCACGAGCAATAGTGCAACCAGGGGCACGGAAATCTAACACACGTTGTCTCTGGGCAGGTAAGGGCATTGCTGCTGCTTCTGCTACTGCTGCTGAACAACTCTGAGCCAATGAACAGCGGTGGTGTTTGCGATTTGTCTCCCGAAGACCCAGTCCCCTCCCCTAGCCGGAGCAATTCTTTAGGTCTGTACGTCTCTGTGTGTCCGGAGTCATGAGGAGGAGGAGGGGGGGGGGAAGGGGGGTTGGGGGTGGAGAGTAAGATTTTTTTTTCTATGCGAGGCGAGACAAAGGGGTGTTTTGGGGGGGGGGGGGGGGGGAGGGAAACGCGCGTTTGTCGAGCCCGCAGTAGCAACAGCCCCACTGGCAGAAACTTTCCGTGGTCCACTCCTAAAGCTCGCAGCGTGAGCTCGGCAGTGAGCATCATCTCGCCGCAGCAGCACGGAGCCACGCACGCGCAGGCTGGTCGGACCGTGAAGATGACAACACGGTACGTGGTGGTGGTGGTGGTTGTTGCGGCCACGAAACAAGCCTAAACGCAGAAAGTTCGCCCGTGTCCCTGTCTATCAGTCAGTCGTTCGCAGTGATTTGGGATGCTATTGGCCGTGCGTGCACCGTGCGCTAATAGGAACGGCGCGCACAATTCAAAGTTTCTATAAAAGTTGCTAAACAAGGGAGATGTTTGCGCATCCGTTAGAATTGTCTGTGATTTGGGTTAACTTGTGGTTGCAGTTGTGGCTGTACCAATGCATCGCTATGCTAGGAGATGTCTGCGTTGTGACCAAGTTTTCATGAAAAGTTGCTGAATGAACATATGTAGCCTTTTACGAATTCTTTGAACATTCATTCAACTCATGTTGTAGTAACAAAAAAAGTCTGCATGTGCTCCCGGGGACGACACTACACAGGCGAAAACGTGCGTTTCTTGCGTTGACGTGTGTGTGCCTTGAAGAGACAACGCAAGTGTGTAGCGTATGATGTATATATTAGATGCGCGTTTGAATAAACGCCAAAGGTACAGCCCTGCAATTGCTTCCTCGTGCCACTGCTGACGGAAGGTGCCTTCCCTAGAGGGGAGTTCAAGGAAGCCCCTCTGTATAGTAGACCTACTCCTCCACGCCGGACAGATATCGAGGAAGCGAGTGTATGTGAATGTTGTACGTATATCTATTGTTATTGGGAGTGTGTGTTTGGAGCATTTGGGAGACTGACTTCAAGGCGTGCGTGTGGTGTGTCCCGTGGTGCAGGTGCGGGTCGAGTTCCCCTCTTCCCGGGCTCCTGCTGCTACCGCTGCTGCTACTGCTCTCAAGCTTCCGGCCCTCTGCATCGCAATACGACGATCAGCCATGGACAGGTAACAACAGCTGCTGAGTCACCCAATGTTCGCCACGTCTCTCCAACGCTTCCCTGCATCGCGTGACACGCACTCACCAAAACCCCAAGCGCGCGATTGCTCAGTTGTTCAGCTCACGTGGCCCCTGGATTCGTTGTGGTTGTGAATGAATGATTGTATTGTCTATTGTTATAATCTAATTGGACAGTATGGACACCGAGTCTTTAATTTCAGCTGTCTGGGGCTGAGCTCCGGAAAATGTCCCCCCACCCCCAGGGCCCGGGGTTCGCGGGGGTGGATGGGGAGGGAGTTGAGAAGCTCCGCAAAGAATTCCGTGAGAAACCAAGCCCTGGTAGAAGACACTCGCTGGGTGTTGTGACGGCGTGCCACTGTGTGCCCAACAAGCAGATCTGCATTGTTATTCCATATAGGTCTGTTCTCCGATAACGCTGCGTGTTTTTATCACGCGAATTGAATACAACGCGATGAATGTACTAGGGAAAGTACATTTTTTGTAACAAGGATTCGAATAGGATATAACGCGATTGAGGGAATAGAACTACGTCGCCCGAGTAGGAATAAGGGGTTGTACGGCTGCCTCGGCATAGCATCGCACAAGGCGGGATGCTGCTGGATGCTTCGAGATGCTCCCCACACGCCTCAGTCTTTGTTCAGTTTGCGTATGCATCTCACGTTCTATCGCGTACTGTGCCTTTCCCTATATTACATATCATTCATTAAAACGCGATTCTTCCATAACGCGGTGTTCTTCAGGAATGCAACTACCGACATGCTATAGGAGAACAGACTGCACTAAAGGAGAGTGGGGCAATGGTTCGCGCACTCCGCTGTGAACTCTGCCATCTGACTTCCGATAACCGGCCACGGCTCCTAACGTTAGTGGCGGGTGTTGACTTCTTAATTGATTCTGCCCACCGTCTGCCACCCCCAAATCACTAATTCGCACTTGTCCAGCCTGCTGAAATATGGTCATACAATCTCCATGACCGACACATTGAGGCGAGGGCCTTCCTCCAACAATGGATCATTTAGAAGGCTGGACATTATTATTCGGATATCATGCGGAGAGCATTGCATCTCATCATCCCACACCAAACCAATAACTCCAGATGCAATGCATGGCTCCGTGCTGTGCATGAGATTTGAGCTCTCAAACGCTGGGTTGTATAATTCAACAGGTGCATTCGTGCGTTGAATTCAAGCCGCGGTATGCAAAGTGCTGTTTTCTTATTTGGTCCTAATTTCAGTTTAGTCTACACTGTGCGCGACAGAGAAGAAAAAAACCGGCCAACAATAAAATAATGTGGAGTTTTATGACCCTTTGGAATGCGGAATGCCCCCCCAACCCCCTGGCTTTTCTTGATTAAAAACTGGTGACAGTCACTGATGGAGCGCAGAAGCGCCGAGGAACACTGGCAGCAGAGAGAATGCGCAATTAATCTTAGGGCCCGTGTCACCTGCGTGGCTGTTGCTGCCCCCCCCCCCCACCACAAGCACATGGCTCAATAAGTGACGAAACACCATTTCACTTTGTGCGGTATTTTCCGGATTCTAAGACGCCCGGGAAAGTGCGGCGCACACAAAACATATGCTCGGTATCAATAATATAACGTTACACACGTCTGGTGACACATACGCACCAATCGGATTGTAAGACGCACTCCTCACTTTTGCTTTAAAACGCGGGGGAGGGGGGGGTACGTCGTATAAACCGGAGAATGCGGTTTCAGCGCATTGCACCATAAGCCTGGCACGCCGAGCTCTATACCCTGGCCATGGTTATAAACCTATTTGTCGAGTGATATTATCTGAACCAGTCCTGACTCCTTACTTTACCAACTCGCCATTCTGAGCAGTCTGCACTGACCAGGATGACGCATGGCTTTCATTCTCCGCTGCACTGACTTTTAATGGGCAGTAGGCAGCCAGCTGCGGTTTCTTACGCGTCACCTGTCTCGGAGTAAAGTTTTGTTTTATTAAGAGCACGTTTTACACATTTTTCTTACTCGGAGAAAAGGGATATGTTTGGAATGCGTGCAGAGATATATCCATTTTGGGCCATTTAACGTATGTTCAGTGAGTGCCAGTTGTTATATGACATTTTAGGTTGGGCCAGATTTTGTAAAACGTTATATTATCCAAGATATTGAATGTATGTATCCATACTTCACCACATTGGTCAGCGCGTGTGTTTTTGAAGGTAAGGGGCTGGCACGGGGTTACTAATATTACTTAATGTTACCATTACTACTTTTCCCAAGTAAGCAGTGATGACATGCACTTCACCTTTTTTCATAAACCAATTCATGTCTGTATGAGGTTATATATATCATAAAAGATTTCAAATATATATTGTGGTGCAGTAATTAGAAATCAAATTGGATTGTGAAAATGTAAATAGTTTACTTTTAAATCATGCATCTATATAGAAACATCATTTAGCGTCAGTGTTGTACGTCGTGGATGTCATGTTAAGAGTTTCATAGCACACGTTCATTTTATTAGACTCAACGCTTGCAATTGAATTTGAAATGCCCTCTAGTGGCAAACGCCTTGTGTTGATCAGCCGATGTCGTCCATTGCTTTTCAAGTCAGTCTAAAGACGAAAGCATTTCTCAAACTTCTACCAAGCTAACCATGTTCGTGCGTTTCCTTCTTTGCAATTAATAATACTCATCACAATGTGTTGGTGGTCGAGAATAATCGAGTGACAGCCAAGGGATGCAACGCGTCTGAGAAGGACATCTAGCGCAGAAACGGAGCACATAAATCAGCTCGTGGACAGGTGCTCGGTTGATTGTGACATTACAGGATCATGAGAAATGGAGATGGCTTGGCCTCATCATGGCTGATGATGATGACTGATAATGTACAGCCCGTTGCATTCCTATGCTGGATGAACGAAGGACCTTATAGATCTTAGTTTTTTTAACCCTATTTCACCACTCGAGTTAATTTGTAGAAGGGGGCCCAATACTAGTTTAGATGATACTGGCCACTCATGCCACCCATAGCTAGCATTCAAACTAGACCCACGATGTTCAGAATGCAGTGCACGAACCACCGCTCCATTTGTAATTGCTACTGTGCACTTACTTTAATGTAATTACTAGCATATGCTAAACGCCTACACGTTTTCAGAAATATGGCGAATGAGCAATAACTTAGCAATGGTCATGGATTCGGATCATTGATTTAATGGCAGTGGTGATAATGGCTGTTTGTGCTTCAACATAAGCAGTCATATCAGCAGATCTTTTGATGGATGCACAATAGGCCTACTACACTCATGTGGCTTTCATTGCTCAGGAATCATACATACTTGTACCCACATCCATGCTGTACCGTAAATACTTTCACAGAGCCGTGTCCAGAAGCCTGCTTGAGTGTAATGGTGCATACATCCGTAGTCGTTTAGGGCTTTTTTCAGTCGATGAAAAATACATTCCCATTCATGGCCATAGCTTTCTGCACAAGAAATAAAACCTCGCCAGAAGTACTGGGTGTGTGGGTAGGTGGGGGGCGACGCATTTTCTCTTGTTTGACAAGGGGTTTTCCATCTCAATCCTGACACTGTGGTGATGTGTGGCCAGCAAGGCCGCGTGGAGTGTGCCGCCTTTGTTGATGGGACTTTAAGGTGGTTTCTTCAATTGCTCGTGGGCGTTGCAGATCTCACGGCACTGTCTGCGAGCAAGAGGAATGTGGACTCAAGTAATGGCCCAATTAACCACTCACTGTGTCATAACCCCTAAAAAACAAACACAGCCTCTGTACATACTTAAATATCAGCGATGATAATCATGGCGTTTATGTCACTATCGTTATTGCTAAATGAATAACATCAGTTGTTTTCAACTTTAACATGAAATGGAATCGGTATTGGATGTAATACAATATTTGAACATGATGATTTTGATACAGACTATCATATATTCACTTTTTGATACAGACTATCATATATTCACTATGAAAGTAGCAATATAGCACAGGGATTTCAGGTTAATTTACTGTCCTGAATTAAGCTGATCCAAGGTGGATTATTTGAACTTTTTTTTACTTGCTTTAAGACATCCAAAGTTCCGTTTCAAATAAAAGTTCAACAACTAAATCCACAACCGTAATGCAAAGAGGCACTTGGAAAGTGATTCAAAGATCGAGGTCAACAAGAGATGGGGACCAAAATGTTTGCACTGAGCGATCCTTTTTTCTCTTTGCATCCATCATTGTCTCAGTCCTGAGTGCCTGGCTGTGGAAAAAAATGTGACACTTCGGTTTGACACATTGTAAATCATTGCTCAAATGATTAGTGGTGCAGTCCCTCTGGTATGCATATGGGATTGTGTGAAAGGCAAGGGGGTGGCACAATGGTTTTAATGAAACATTTATCCAATTCCTTTTTTCCCAACCCTCGGTTCACAATGCCCTAATTTTTTTGTCGTCGCAAAAAAGATCTAATTCAAAAACATTAAAAACACAATAGTATTTTTATGAGATTTTTGTGTTTCATGTCTGAGTGTTCATGCTTATTGCTGAATCCCCAAAAAACCTTTTAAATGCTGAGCTTTAAAAAACAGGTGCAACACAGGCTCTATCTTATAATCGTTACCTAGGGGCCGTCTGCGGAGGCAGATTCCGGCAGGCAGGAATCCGCGCGTAGGGCCATGGTATCGAGTGTTGTCGCAGGGCTCCGATTACCCTTAATCCCTGTTTAGTCTAAGTGAGAGTCCCAGATATGGATGGGGTGGGGGGCATTGGTGCGAGAAGGGAGTGGGGCAGAGTGGAAGGGGCAAAGACGCAGCAGTGAGGAAGAGGAGGCGTAGGGGGTAGAGAGAGGGCTAGGGAATTAATGGATAGAATTTGCAGAAGATGTTTTTTTGTGTGGGGTGAGGGTGGGGAAGAGGCCAGGGTTATGAGATGGACAGAAGGGTATGAGACTTTTGACTTTTAAACAACTTTTATTGCCGCCAGCAAAAGCACTGGAGGCGATTTCGATAGGAAATACAAAGTCACCAGCAAACAAATGAAAATAAACGCTACAAATCCACGCGCTGTGGCGCACAACACGAAAGAAAAGTCACGTGGTTGTGGTGGTCATCGCGCACGCCACGGTGACGAGCGAGCGCTTCAGAAGGTGAACACGAGGGTGCCGTCCACGCTGGTACAGAGGGCTTTTCCGGCTCCCCAGCGTTCGAAGAAGACGTGCACATCACCGAGAAAGCTCAAGCTGAGCTCAATCATTCAATCAATCTTTGTTTTACGTGCCAATATCGCCCTCAATAAAGTAGGTATTAGTGCACATTACAGCGGACAAGAGTATGAAGGGAAGGAAATGGGAGACGAGTTTTGCGGCAATGTGTTTGGTCCCTCGGTAATTTTGAACGCTCTTTATCCTTAGACAAGTTGAGGCCACAGTGGTTGGTTGCTGCAGATTTGAATCTGTTTCTATAAAGGCTTTTATAGAAATAAAAACAAGATAGATATTGACTTGAAACCACATTTAACGATTGGTCGTTAAACAAATGTTAACATGTTTTGCCACAATAATAATGGAGGTTTAAAAGTTTATAATAGCATTAACAATAGCAATAACAAAATAAAAGTATGAGCAAGAGCAACATGGACATTATTAACAACAGTCAACAGTAAATGGTAACATAAAACCGCTGCCGAATCTATACGTTCACCCTTGTATGAGGGGCTCAAAGTGAAGGTATTTTATGATCTGTCTCCAAATAAAACAAGCGTTCCATGACTTGAGAAAACATTCACTCTGCTTTGTGAACATATTGTAGTGTTCACCAGGCTGCCAACATCATCCTGACTTCAACATCTCTCTGGCAAAAGCCCGATGCATTCACCCTCCTCACTTGGCATGTGTTTGACCCACATCTGAAAGGGAGGTCCAACAACTTCACATCAATAGAGGAGGCAGCTTGTTTTGGTCACCGCACTCAAGTTAAAACAGCAAAAAAATGTAAACAAAGTGGTGTTTGCAAACTGTATTAAACATAAAAGTGGAGTGTGTATTTAAAATTTGAACGTATCTTGAAGGGATTTCAGAGGTAGTTATGTGATATCTGACTCTGCGGGCTGTTTTCCAAAATGAGATCCAAATGGATTTTCTGTTTCACGACATGATGACTGTCGCTTGATGAAGCTAATTGTAAATATTGGTGAAACGTCGTACTCGGATTGTAAATGTTGTGGCTTTGTTCTCCAACACACCGGTGTGCTGTACTCGTGACGAATTGGCATGTTCTGTTTGCGTGACAAACCTTACTAATTGGTTGTGTAGGATGGTGGCGGGTATAACGACACATTTATATATTTACGCGATCTAACCCAACAAAAATCTCGATTATGGACATGATACTGATCGCACAATTGGGACACATTTTCGTGGGGGGGATACCAAAAAATGCTGATAAAAATATATGCTACGAGAGCTTTAAGCAATCTTCAAGCTTCCTGGGCCATTTGGTGTTCCATGCTAGGGACGTAGAGAATCTGACCATTTTAATTTGGAAACAGCTGTGCATTTTTTTTTTCACCGCCAATCGTTCTTGATTTCCTGGTAAGTTGGTTGGGTGATGAGCCGCATGTGTGAGCTGCAGATGTACGTTGCATGACACGTGCGCACCAAATTTGGCGTAGCCCATGTGTGGTCTCGCCGCACACATGCAGCGCGGGGCCCCCTTGTGCAATGCGGTGTCTCGCACACTCAGATTGTGGAAGACCGCGAGAAGGGCCCCATGTGAATGGCCAGTACAGAGAAACAATGATTCACGTGCAATCGGGTGTTCACTGCCAAAAAAAAGTTACATAAAACCCAACACATTTTACAGAATGTATTGCTACACTTAATTTTTTATACAGTGGGTTGACTTAGAAATAAATACCATTGTTAAATACACTACGAGATATTAAATTATAGGCTGTTCATAACAAGTAAACAATACATTTGCTTCGATAATTATGTATGCCGGGTGACAATACAGTGACCGATATTGGAGTGTAATTTTTTGGGTTGGCTCGTGGAGTGTATCTGGAGATTATTTTCACAAGGGGAGAACACTGCTTTTAAAAGCCTCAATCCGTATGGAATTTCCTCATGTAAACTCGGTGCCCGCTGTTAGATCGCACATGCCATATGCAGCGCATTTAGATAGCAAAAATGGAAGCCATGGTTTTGCAGACATCTGTTTAGAATGAAGGTTTGACAACAGCATCCCCACTACAACTTATGCTCTGGTTATGTCATTATATACTATTGCCGAGGCTGGGTGGCCCATTTCTACATGCCATAGACTGTCCTTTATTTACTCCATAATATTTGTATTACGTTAATATTCGTAGTAATGTACTTACACATATTATGGGGAGGGGGGTGTTAGCTACTGGGGCCCGAAGCTTAGAGGAACCTCCAAAAATTACAACATGCAGTATAAACTAAACTTGATATTTTACCAAGTAAGGCCCACTGAGCCATATAGCTCTTTTTCATAGGTGACCTGGCCACAAATGATA
Organism: Lethenteron reissneri; assembly: GCF_015708825.2. Classification (NCBI taxonomy): domain Eukaryota; kingdom Metazoa; phylum Chordata; class Hyperoartia; order Petromyzontiformes; family Petromyzontidae; genus Lethenteron; species Lethenteron reissneri. The sequence continues at coordinate 13,614,190 of NC_083798.1, read as the reverse complement.
GCTCAACGAATTGGCTTATCACTTGGAAATTGAAAGCAGCCAAATACTCGAAATACATGTTTCTAAATGTGGAGAGAAAAACCGGAGGACCCGGAGAAAAAATCCACGCAACCACGGGGCGAGACACATGCAGACTCCAAATATACAGGCGCCAGGGTCGGGATCGAACCCACGACCTCCTGTATACCAGGTGAGGATAGTTAACATCTCACCACATATTGTCTTTTATCTAATGGGCTCCCTCAGCCAGCATTATGTACTGGACACCACATCTCTCTCAATGGGCCTGACTGTCAGTGTTCACTTAACATCATACAATGATCTCGCGTATACCCTTTAATAGACTGTTGGGGCAAGTGCTGTTATCAAGCAATTATGAAGGCCGGCAAAGCACACCAGGGGGAGTGTGGGTGGCCAGCATGACGCCCGGCTGCCTTTGTCTCCCTAGTGGCGATGTTTACATACTGCACCAGGTACTTATTTGAGGCTGGGTCAACCTAGGGGAGGTTCAGGACCGTATCAGATAATCATCAGTGGTGCTGCCGTGAGCAGAAATCGAAGCCAGACGGCCAGGTTCGTAGTGCAGTGCACTAACTGCTACTACTACCACTCCCCACTTGTACAGGTACACACCGAATGAGTGTGTGTATTCGTGTGAGATACAGTCGTGATGATATTTGAAGTATATGACATTGCCTAATGCACTCAATGTGAGTTATGTGTTGAAATAATCTGCTCGTAAATTAATTTCTCTTTAAAAATAACTGTGTTTATAAGATCAATGGCTTTTCTTATCTCCACAGCACAGTCAGTGGCTCAGAAAATATTAATTTCGTTTACCAATTCAATCGTTATGAGTTGTCAATTTACAAAGCATAAAATAAGATGACTATTCTATAACAGTAAAGAATATGAATCTGACATTTAAATGCCTTTAATGTATATTTATAAATTTATGTATGCATGAATTCCGTTGTAATTTAGAAACACATTTTTTTTATAAATTCCTTGGATTATTTTAATATCAGCATTCCTCATGCTATTCCACTTGTGTTCACCTCCTTGAAAGCCGTTCCTCTTGCTCCCTTTCCCACATGCACTGTGCCACAAGCAATCCGCAGGTGCTCTGCTTGCACATGCCGAGTTCCCTTACGCAGTCACATTTACAAGAGTGAACCACTTTTGCCGTATTCTAGTTAAAAACAAACAAGCGAGTAACTGTTGCTGTATCAGTTGCATTGCAGAATAGGTAACAGGGTTATGAGAAAAACACGAACGTGGAAGAGTAAGCCAAAATGCTTTTTCAGAGGGACTCTCCAGAATTCTCTCTCGTGAAGGCCCTTCTTCCAGCTGTGGCGTGAGCAAGGCATTGCAGGGCTGCACCTTTACAATATCCTAACCCTAATTTATGTCGCTGACAAAAAAAAATAAACGGCTCCTGATATTTCAGATGTACTACCTTTTACAGGGACAATAAAACCCCTCACAGAATTAATAAAAGAGTTCCAGAGGTATTTATATTCACCATCATCATCCTAATCAGCCTTGATCAATCCACTGCTGGATGAAGGCCTCTCCAAGCCGTCGATATCTCTCAAAATCCTGCAATATAGCAATCGTCCATAACCGCCTGCACACGAGCTGATTTCATCACTCCATCTCTGTGGTGTTTCTATTAACTTCATAAATAGTGGAAAATGCAGCATTAATAATATTTTGTATCAGATTTTTTAATCTTTTTATTGCAATGGCATGTTAAATCATATCCGAGTGGAGGGAGTTGGTCAGCCATATGTTTGGTAGTTGTCCAATCAATGTGCTGCTCTGTCCTGCTATTTTAAAAACCTTGAACAAAATCCAGCACAGTGAGTTTCAACCTTTGCCAAAACAAACGGAGGAACTCGTGAATAGAGGGATGCCATAATAATCCTGATTTGGCAAAATAAATATAATTTGAGCCACAATTCTCTTGCAAGCACTGCAAGATGTGGCTGTATTTTTTTGTAGGATACATTTTTTAGTTGTTTATGGAAAATTCCAGGTGCAGGGATGCCACCACGAGGCCAAATGGTTATCATCATGGTTCCATTGCTAGTTCTACAGAGATATGGCAGTCTTATACATACACTACGCTTGTTTAAAATGTTGGTGCAGTTACATGTGTACATATCCCAACCTCAATTGTGTTTCCCACTTGGGAAGAATTCATTTTCAAAAGTGATATTTACAGTTAGAATACTGCAATCAAAATAGTGCCAGTGTTTTTCTTCTCAAATGAACATAACTGTGGTACACTATCCTGGTTTAGAAGTATTGAACCGGGAGTTAAAATGATAAATTGTTGTGGAAGGGACAAATCTATCGATAGGACAACCAATGTTGAGTTTCCACAAAGTGGCATCTATTTTATCGACCTGGGAAAGATGAAGCACTTAGTTAACCATGCAGTAGGAGTTGAGCGTTCAGCCTTGTGAATTGCATACTTAAACCACTGTGCCATGGACAGATAGTTATACTACTGATCCTAAAGACTATAATGGTTGAAATATGGCCGCGTTCTCCAATGTGCGTTTCTGGGTTGCACTGCATGTTGTCTGGCATGATGTCAGACGATTCGCACAATTTGCTATGAGCTTCTTGAGGAACTGAATATATTCAGACATCATGCCCAACAACACATGGTAAAACCTGACAATACATCAGAGGGCTATAAAGTACAACCGTAAAAGCCTACGAGGTGGTTGCATGTGAACTGTCGACAACATATGCAAACAATAGTTTTACCATTATTTATGTGCAGCATGTATGTTGAACTTCTTTTTCACCGTACGTAGCCAACCGTGCTAATCGGAGGTGTGAAGGAAGACAACAAACGAAATACTATAAGCAGTTCTAAACAAATTAGTTTTCAATCTAGATTTAAAAGTGCATGACCTTATAATGCATTCGTTCAGCAACCGGAAGCCAATACGGCTCAGCAAGCGCCAGACGGACATGGTCAGATCTTGCAGCACCCGTCACAATACGTGCCAGAGACTTTGTGCACAAGCTGTACACGTGGGTTGTTCACGAGGCCAATACAAAAAAAAAACTATTGGTAGATCCCTGGGGTACAGAAACAGATGGGGTGTTTATCATACGGAAGCTGCTTTAGTTTTAAGCATAGGAAGTAATGAATTGCGCAATTAATTGGGTCTTGGTCCAAACCAGGGTGGCTTGGATTACTGTTAAAGTTTTTTTTTTTACTCTTGTCAGTCAAATAAAATATATCAGCTGTGGCTTGGGAAAGGATATGGCTGGTTGTTTATATTGCGTGTGCGTGTGTGTGGAAATATTGGCAATGGCGTAAATCCAATACTTATGTATAATTTCCTAATGCCTATTGTCCATTCACTCGGAATGCACACAGTTCCGTCAGCTCTTGGAAACGAAACCGTTTTAAGGCTGGGTAGTGCTAGGATGGGTGATCTCTGTGCATGCCTGCTCATTGTAGGTGACTAAGGGGTTGTGTAAGGATATGGAGTTGAGTGGACTTGCCAATAACTGGTACCATCGGTGTCATGTCCGGCCTCTATAGAGGAAGTGCGTGAAGGACGCTACTGGGCAGTTGGAGGCAGTCACCCTCCAGCAACAACGGAGGGCAGAGGAGCGATGCTCACAACAACGAGTGGAGAGCCGGGCGGTTAACACGCAGCAAGTTGGCAAAGTAGGGAGCACAGATGGTGCATCGGCCAGTAATCTCAGTCAGTCAACCAATGGCACCTGGGTCTGTCCAGTGATCTCCTGCCAGCGGGCGTTCGACACTTCACGTGGCCTTAAAGTGCACATAGCCTGGCACAAGTGCCGTGGTGACGTCACTGCCACTTCTTGCCGAATGGCGGTTGTTGCTGTGCTACATGATGGTCAGCAAAAGTGATTGCAGAAAAAATCATTGTTTTACTTTACGTCTATAATCCCATGTCTATTTTCCCTGCCTTCACCAACCCACACTGACCACCAGTGTGGTGACGTCTGGTCACATATCCTCACGACCTACATGGTGTGGTGAGGCCCCTGTCTGGCATTTTAAAAAGAGCAATTGTCTTTAAGATCTAAACATTCAGAATTTAGATGAAAACATCTAATAACGTAGGATTATAGCAGACAGGACATGAGTTGAAATATAAAATAATTATTTAGGAAGACGCACCATTCTTGTTATCCAACCAAAATGATTTCTTATTGCAGTGTATTGTACTTTTTTTCCGAGCAAGACATCGAGAGAAAATGAACTCGCCGGCACAAAGTGGCCAGCAAGGTAAGGCAGCTTTGTCAACGGCCCAAAGAGGCGGCGTTTTAAAGTGCAGTTCGGTGAGACTGGAATGTCTGGGTTTGTCAAGGCAGAGGCAATGAAGCCCCGCTGGCTGTTAGGTGCGGCTCACTCGACATTTAAGGAATGAATTCCCTCTTGGGGGCCCTTTTGTGCAGAGGCCCAATTGAAGAAAATATCCAGAGCAAGAGAATGTGAAATGGTGCCGTATATAGATTTGGAGATTTTTTCCCCCTCCCCCTTACTTTTCATTTCATAGTCGAAAGTAAACGTTATTTCCTGCACAAATAAGCATTGAGGTGGTGCTCATCTCCTGGTTTACAGCCCTGAGCCAGTGGTCGAAATTCCACATTCCTATGACTAGGGCGAGTAATCTACATCAACAACTTCATTTCATGAGGACATTGATATTGGAATGCGTAAATAGATGCACGCAGCTGTGTAAAACTAATAAGCTACGCTTTTATTGGGCATGAGTAAGGGGATATCCTTGTGTTTCAAGTTCTGTTGAGACGTTCCTCCCACAGCACGCCCAATCCGTAAGCCTATTATCCCTGTTCTTCCCCTGCCCACCCGCATGGGAACACAGTTGGGACGTACGACTGCGTTGGACCACCAGTACTGTTCCAGTCCATTTGGGGATAAGAGCGTGTGCTCTTGTGTGAGGATTTGGGAGTGCTCACTCACGCCCACTGTGACACTCCCTGGTTCTTACTCTCAAACAAATGTCCACTTTTCGTTCTTGTGCGGTCATACACAACAGCTGCGAATGAATCAGTGCGCCCGGCACACTTGGGGACTGTTTCCTGAAGTTGCACACACCTGAAGTTGCACACACCTGAAGTTGCACACACCTGAAGTTACACACACCTGAAGTTGCACACACCTGAAGTTGCACACACCTGAAGTTGCACACACCTGAAGTTGCACATACCTGAAGTTGCACACACCTGAAGTTGCACACACCTGAAGTTGCACACACCTTAAGTTGCACACACCTGCCAGCGTGACTCCGTGCGATATGGGGAGGTGCGCTTATGGGTCTTTGCGCCAATGCAGACCGTGATGCACACGTGCTTTTATGATTAAAGTGTCTCTGTTAGTAGCCAGAGACAGACCATATTGCATTATCTATGAGTGCCCGTGTGCTAACAAGTAAAGCTCCCAAGATTTATCTTTCACCCCCCCCCGCCCCAGTTCTTTCTAGGAGTAGGTTTTGCTGAAGACTGTACATACCTACAACCCAAGCAAAGTAATTTCCCTTATTTGTTTTTTAGTCGTTCATGTGCTCATTCCATTCATTCATTCAAAATGAGCCCCCCCCCCCATACTGTGAAAAGTATAGAAGTTAAGAGGGGGGGGGGAAAGGGATAGGGGAGATGGTGGTTAGTTGTCAGTGGACAGATTTCTCATTTTTTTTGCGTGTAAATTGGGAAACTATGTAGGCCCTTTGTTACCCTCGTCACCGGTGCCAAAAAAACAGACGGCAGGAATTCTCGGCCTGGCCGCCCCATGGTACGAGCTCTCAAGTTGCTGCTGCCGCTGCGGCATCCTTGAGATGGCCGTGGCCGTCTGCGTGTCTGCACAGCAGCGTTGTCAGATGGGCCGCAGGGAGGCTGGATCAAGGATGAGCAAGCGTTGGCTGCAGAGTTTAAGGTTGTCGATAGGGCAGCTGGCCGCCCACCCCACTCACTAACCCTGCTGCTGGCGTAGCAGTGCAGCCGCCTGCTACCAGCAGTGCAGCCGCCTGCTACCAGCAGTTGTTAAAAAGCCAAACCGATATTCTTGTGTTTTTGCGGTAAAGTCACGTAGGTAAAAAATTGAAATACATTTTTTTTTTACTTGATACAGCGATCGTGTTGTGACGGTTCCACCTGAAGACGGGGGCTTGTGTTGCCTCCGAAACGTCGTGATTTTTTATTTTATTTTAATTTTTTACCTACGTGACTTTACCGAAAAAACCCAAGAATATGAATCCTTGCAGTCACGAAAGCTTCAAATCTAGAGCCAAACCGATATCCACGTTTAGACTGTCTTTCAATCGTGTTGTTTTTGTTCTTGCACTTGATAGTCTGTGTTTCCCATGTGAAAATGTAGTTGGAGTTAAGATGTAGAAACAATTTAAATAACGCACGTTTATTTTCTTTGATGTACGGTTTTTTGTTGATGTTAAGCGTGTCCTGTGAGCTAGCTGTGTTCAATTAAAAATATCATTTCAAATCTGTCAATCGAATATCGGCTGTACGCAAGTATACATGGACCCATATTGTGGGAAACACTTGTGCAAGTTTATACAATCATCCAGTCTGGATAACTTAATAAAAATGGTCAGAGCGGCCGTATGTTTTGTGGAGCAGAAGTTTTTGATGTTTGCTTGTGGAAAAATAAAATACGATACTAATACCGCCGATAGAAATGTCTTATTTCCTGTGATTTGGGTTGAATAAATGTTTGTTTTTTAATAGATCTTGTAACAGAATATTATAAAAAGAAATAACTTTTAATGTATTTAATGTGTTATAGTAGTTACAGGCATTTAGCAGGTAATTAGCATTCTTAAATTTGGAATATGCTAATCTAACGACTGGAACTCCATTTGGTGAACGTTTTGGAGTGTCGCTATGGATACACCAAATTACTCGTAAAGTTTGGAATGTGTCAACATGCTGAATGGCTTAAATCATTGCAGCTGCACGTGGTGGTTTACAGTCGTGGCTACAGTATGACGTGTTTAGGGATCGGTTTCAATAAAAAGCAATATTGACAGTCCACAATTACATTTGACGCAGTGGAGATGTCCACATGAAGCTTTGAGTGGAAATCTCATTGGTGACTTGTTTGAACAACTCGCATGGCTCCATAGCCATTGCATCTACTCCAGACTTTCATTCAGTTAGAGGTTTAGACATCCCTCTTATCATCTCTTTTTCCCAAGTTCTTCTCACAATTATTCAATTCAAGAAACGCACAAACGGTTTTATTTACACCTTTAGTAGTGCTGCCCGTTGCTGGGCACTTAGCGTATTTGCCATTTGGTCCTTTGCTTAGCAACTGATAATACAAAGATAAAGAAGTAGCACTTTTTTTTAGACACCTCAGTATATATCTGTTTTTTTGTGGTTGTTTGAAAAGTCTCTTTCTCGATCCAAAAAGCCATTAGAACACAACAGCACAAAAAAAAATTGTATGGTCTGCGTACAAATTAATGAATTTGCCGTGAAACATTGACCCAGCTGGAAGCCGGGGCGGGGAGAGGGAGGGAGGGGGTCAGAGATGTGGATTACGGTCGGTGAGGAGCAGGGGCAGCCCTGGCATGGAGCACGTTTGGCTGCTGCGGTGTGCTCGGGCCATGATTCATGGTCCCCAGAGAGCCCAAATCGCAACCCATGGATTATTCAGTAGTTGCTTCCAGCAGCATGAAGAGGTGTTGCGCTGATAATAAATCCAGTGCCCATCATAATCCTTTTGGGATTACGGCTTTAAGCGCAGCTCTTTTTCTTTTGTTTTACAAACTAACAGCGAGAAGAGCCACACGGGTTTATGCGTTCATTGGAAAATCGATTTATTTTATGTGTTTTATTGCCCCTCTCTTACAAAATCACGAACGTGTGCCCTTGACTCTTAAACAAACCAGTGCTCAGAATTTGGGTAACAGTTTTTTTTTCACCAGCACATCAACCGGCTCTGGCGCGTCCACTCGGGGGCTCTGCCCAGGATGACTTCCAGAGCAGCTTGCTGAACGTTGCCCACGCGTGCTGCTCAAATGACGGCGACTCTCTTGACTGTGTTTGCAGCTGCATGGAATGGGGGGCCGGGGGGTGCCTGGCGCCTTTGCAGAGGCGTGGCAGAGCACACACAGCTGGTTGCCATAGACGTGTGAAATGTAGCAGTGAAGAGAAGGGGAAGTCATCCAAATACGAGCAACCAGTGGACGTCCTTCCAAATAAAGCACTTGCAAAAAAACATCAACCACCGGGAATCCCCGTGGGCTTTATTTATTCTTCCAAAAATAACCACAAGTGTATTTTTCCTCCCAATAGCTATAAATAGTGGTTGTATTTTAAGGAAATTACAAGGTATGTTGTGGAGTATAGGATACAGTATTTTTTTATGGTGTTTCAAAAGTTTGGCAACATGTAGAAATGCAAGAGCTGGTTTATCAAACAGTGTTTCCTTTATGTTTTTGCATACATTCTGTTTACAAGGGTGATCTGCTTTCTAGAATGGTGCTCAAAAGTTTTGGCTTCAGCATCGTAGGCAATTGGTTACATTTAGTGCAATGCCTATGGTAGAAATTGGAAGCTGGATTTAAAGCTTTTATCACTTGACTTCAGTGTTTTAGCCACTGGTGATCTGTGCGGTAAATAAAAAGCTACAGTAACGAGGGACAGAAAGGTATGGCCAATTACTTTCAGTAATTGCTTAAGTATGAGCATCGCCAACTTGGCTAATTGGGTAAGAAAATCAGACGGCAGTATTTGCTACCACACTCCGTCTGTCTCCGCCACTCCAAGAAACAAAAGCAGGCTACTGCCATGGACCAAAAAAACATTCATTTTCCTCCTCTGCCATGGAATTGGCGTGTCTGTCTGTGCGGCGTGGGTCGACTTCTGGCCATATTAGTGCTGAGTTTGTCAAATCACTCGTCTAGCGAATACGCTGCTCTCCGCTTCCCTTGGATCTTCAAACTACAGCTGAGTCTCGTTTTAAAGATGACTCAAGCACTCGGCATATGCATCGGTATTTCCTTTCCATCCGCAAAACCGTGCGATAAAAATGTTTTGACAGAAGAAAGATGTTCAAAGCAGCGCCAAGATGTGGCTTAGGCCTGCATGCTTACTGTCAGTTAATGCAGCATACAGTCGGTGGAGAGGTTTTATTTTTTTGTGAGCATTTAAAAACGTTGCATTTAAATAAACGGAACATTATAACATTGTAGCGTTGCATATTGTGTCCTCATAAAATGCATCGTGAAAGTCCTAATTAGCCTTCAATATTACTTTTGCGCTCGTGTATTCTCTTACATGCTTAAATGACAAGCTGGATAACAATGTAATTGAGAAATTCTGGAGTATTTATTTTATTTCTAAATCTATCAATCTGTCTTCCTGCTTGTCTACATGTCGGTGCTTGTATGCACAATTGTGTTTGAGTTGGTAACGAACCCCAGGTGAATTGCAGAAACCCTAGTCCTGCTGCTCCTCCTGTACTCAGTTTATTATTCTCGGTGAAAGCATAAGCTACACGTCTCTTAGGTTTTTTCCCACTTGCTAAACTGAGATAAAATTGCTTTGACAGACTAATATCGTTCAAAGCAGCTATATGCTTCACCCAGTAATACTCCAGTGAATATGCTCGGACATTCCCTTGACGTTGAATTAACGAGCCGTTTATTTCACCAAGTATTTTCGAAGCTATAGTGTCCTGTGTCACCTGTTGCTCTTTCTACATTCTTAAGGTGATTTTGTCAAAAAATATTTTTCCATGACATGTGTGTATGCATGCTGAACTTCTTTCGCACCGTACGTAGTCAACCGTGCTATAACCAGAGGCTGTTTTAAACTTGAGTCGGATAAAAACCCATGTGCGTAAGTATTTTCAATTGAACTGTGTCGGGGTTAAACCCAGGCTTTTCTGTATTGGCATCCTGACACAGGGTGTATTAGATTCCAAGGCCATGGCAGTCAGGCAAAAACTTGGTATGAAAGTAACAGTGATTTGCTTGGAGAATAATACTGTCATCCTATCCAATATCAAGGTCCACCTGTTCTGCATTTGTACCACAGGGCTTACTTATCTCTTGTCAATTTGAAATGCTTATCGACCGTGCAACTAAGTTCTAGAGCTATGGCAGATACAAAGTCGATAACAGTTTCAAATTGTCTGGAAACAAATATGGAAGATCAAAGAAGAGGTGGTGAACTTACCAATGACTCTTAAATCATAGACAATTATGCTAAAGCCTGCTACTATACTGCTGGCAGCCTTATCAGCTTTCGTGAACTCACCAACAGACTTTGAACTATTAGAAATACAGTGACTGATGCTGTAACATTTGACGAATAAACATGGGCATAGACAAATAATTTCGTACAAATGTTAAAAGCGCACATGAAAGGATAGATAGGTGTATGCTTTAATTTACACAGATACGGCAAGAGGAACACATGGATTGGAGAACACAATCAAGTTGAAGACATCGTATTGATTGCTAAGAAAGTAAATGGACTTGGCCAGGATTCATTGCGTGAGGGATTGGCCAGTGGTCGAGACTAACAAAGAAGTGCCAGCTAATGGGGGAAAGATCTCCAAGATGATATCCGCCGCAGAGATGGAGTGATGAACTGGGTTCATGTGCGAGAGCTAAATAAATGTTTTGTACCGTGGGACCAATGAAGGATAGTAATGGCTTGGGGAGAACTTTATCCAGAAGTGGATTGATCATGTCTCATGATAAATATGACTGGTGCCACGTAAAAAAATATATTTTCATATATATGTATATATATACAGGATCATACTGGGCACAAGTGAATTTGTAAAAAAAAAGATGTCGTGAGGATAGTGTAGCTTGGGGAGGCCTTCATCAAGCAGTGAATTGATGATGGCCAAAGAATTATGATTGGTGCCATATAAATAAATGTGCGTTCATAAAAATATCAAATGGGTATCGGGTGCATAGATTATCCTAATGACAGCAGTGGAAGTTGCAGCACTACTGACCGCTGGGCTGTTGAATAGAGCTGGAAGGTGAGTCGATTCTTATGACAAGAGGAACCATCTGGCTGCTGTTCAGAGACCTCTACTCTGACAAGGAAGTTAACGAGGTGAGCGGCGCTGGAAGGAATGCGCCCGTAATTACGTCGCTGTGGGGGCCAAAGAGATGATCGCTTTTATTTCGGTTGGTGTGCGCGATGGAGCCTCGACAGATTTGCTTTGTGTGGGCGCGTCGGAATTATTTTTAGATCAAACTGAAGGCGACCGGAGAAATATTTTGGTGCTAGGGCTGCAATGATTTTCTTTCTGTCGGAATTTATGCCCAGCAATGAGAGAGATTTCCCAGATCAACTAGCAATTTTGAGATTGTAAAATGATCTGGACACCACAAACGACACGAGCACATACTACTTAGATTTAGTCTCTTTATCTGGCGAAGTAACTTTTTATCTGAAGTTTGCATTTATTTATTGTTCATAAAATGTTAATTGAGTTTCACATGGACCCAAAGCTGGTCCCCAATGACAGTCCTATATGACTTCTAGGCACTGTAGTAATGGTGTAACATTTAGCACAAAATAGCTGCATTAAAGCCTAATTTGTGCTTAGTGGCAGTAATTAAACATACTAATTTCCCCATGGTCACCATCGTAAATTAAACATTGAAATAATTTCCTGGACGTTATTAATTGTTGCTGCCGAGCTTTTACAGGCACACATTCCTGCATGAGCTAATTATTTTACAATTGCTAATTACAGTACTATAATATGGTTAGTCCCCAGTGGATCTTTTCTGGGTTTCCTGGCACCACTGCCCAATTATGATCACAATTACTATTTAAATTTATTACAGTGTCTAAATTCAAGAAACAAAATGAAAATCATTGACATGACAAAATTGCTAAAAATCGTGAACAATGCGAGGTCAACATCGCCATCAACATGAAAACCATTTATGAATCATAGATTTAGACAAATGCTTACATGATATCTGAATTCAAACCAAAGCAATATTGGATGATTGAGAAATGTATCATTTTGTATAAAGGGAGGAACAAAGTTCTAGGAATGATTTTGTTTCAGCCTCTTCTTTTTCCTATAAGCAGCCATGAAACAATGCTCTCTTTCCATTTATGTTTTTGCTGGAAACCTAGAACACAGACTTCCAAAACACATGTCCAGTTATTAGTTTCCATTATTCATCTGTCACATCTGCTATGGTAAGGTAGTGTTTTGCACAATAGTCACATATGTTAATTTACGTGTGTTTATTTTTGCAATTATTGGTGACCATAACACGAGACCATCAAACTTGCTGATGCATGAACTGTTTTAGACTTGTGCAAACAATTCTCTTTTTTGTCTCTTAGCCTCTGGGCTCTAAGAAACACAGATGTGCTGGCTCGATTTAACTCTCCCCAATAACCTTTTTTATGCAAGAGTGAAAAAGAAATATTGACAAACTTTGTTAAATCTGATATTAAGTATTTATTATACAACATGTCAGAAAACCTACTAAATTGTGTATATAATCTATAATCTTCCTTTACATTTTCTTTACCTCTTAAACCAACATTGGAACTATTAATTTACGTGCAGCATAATGAGGTTTGACCTAGCTGTACAGAGTGGAGTTTCAGACACGCAGAGGAGATAAATCATGGTGCATTTTCTACCCCTTTTTGAGAAGAAAGCAATTAAAAGAACCAAATATGCCTGAATAATTGCAAAATTATTGCATGATTATGTGAATTGGAATTGTGCGCTCCTTTAGTCATGTTTAATCATATCCACGTGAGGATTTTTTGCAAGTCGGTCATGCGATTGCAGTGGATGGAAAAGTGTTCGTGCTGCCATTTAAGAGTACAAACTGAAGGCCCGATGGGCATATGGGTGAGAATAGGGAGTTGGGTTTTTGAGTGGGTGACAATCCATTTAGGGAACCGGCTGCTGCTGGTAGAAGTCAGGTGGTATGGCGCTCGGGGGGCCTGCGTTCTCTGTGGTCTGGGAGGACATATGGAACCCATTGTGGTACATCCTTTGGGGGCTCGGGTACGTAATGCCATGCAACTCATCATTGGCTGCCAGGTCCAGCCTCGAATCTACAATGAAATGAATCAACATCAAGATAATTTTCTTGCTAAAGCGTGCAATTACGCGAGTAAAGAAAATGTGCAGTATAACAGAAGGTTATAATTTCTGAGTTAATGTTTCCGCGTCGTGCGTGCGTGGTCATATTTTATCGTTGAAGCTTGTGATCCTAACCCTTTTCCTCTTAAATCATTTTTCTTTTTTTAGCCATTAGGATATTGGAAAGAAAGAAAAAAAATCTATCATACTCTCACAAGAATAAGATGAATGTAGTTAAAACCCTCTTTAAAACATTTTCAAACACATCACTGAAAAGGGGAAGTTGTATGCCTCTTAACAATTCCAGCACGCTGCTGTGTGCGATTCTCAAGAAGAAAAAAAAGATGTTGAATGAGGTCTCTTGAGGGCAGGGAGACGAGGATTCCCTTGTAGGTCATGTCAGGGCTTGAATGGTAAAAATTCCACTGGGGCAATGGAATAATGGACAGATAGGCGGGGGGGAAATAAATGCGTGAATACATTGAAAAAACAGACTGTTGGAGCCGCTGACAAATCTGAACATTAATTTCACCTTCCGTCACTCTGGGTGGTAATTTGACACGTGGTAGAATTGCCTCCTATAGGGAACGATGTTTGGGGCTTTGTGTCACGGAGAAAGAAACGTTGGGAAAAAATGTCTTCAAGGCAAGTGCTTATACATGCTGGAAATAGCACGTGAGCTGGTTAGGTCAAGGGTCAGGACTATTTAATGAAACAATTATCTCTGTTCTCCATTGTGTCTCTTTACATGTCCATTTCTCTCTCTGTCTCTCCGTTTGTCTCGACATCTACATTTGTCTCTTAGTTTGTCTTTCTGCATTTCCGTGGTTGTTTTTCCGTTGTAGCTCCGTACCAATCTATTTCTTGCAACAGAGAGAAACGTGTTTGAAAGTGTTCAAACACGTATTTTTCTGTTCTGAAATAAACATTGCACAGAAGCAAAGTAGCGAAACAAAGACCTCCCAAACGGACCTCCCGTCTAGCGTAATTGTGGGCTACACGGGAGGTCTTTCTTTTAATATTTATGAGCTAATATGCCCATTTTAACCGGTTTAAACCAGTGTTTGGCAAATGGTGCACCAGACTGAACGTTCCACGATGAATTTAAGTGGTTATGGTTCAAAGTGTTCATCAGAACCATACCCTAAAATCAATCGGTTCGACTTCATGGTTATGACAACACAGGTTTTTTCAGAAACATTTCCAACACATAGAGAATAGTTATTTTCATAGTGGATGGGTTTTTTTGAAATCCCCTCAACAGATACAGTATATACGATGTATATTTTCTCGTGGAAGGTTTTATTCTTATGAACACGGAGCCAAGTCCTCACCATGAGGTCTTCGTTGTGGCTTCCCAGGCCGTGCCAACTTGTGCTCTCCCGCTCTCGGTTTCTCGATCCTGGAAATATCTGCGTGGGCTCTGCCTCATAGGTCCGCTCTCGTCCACGTGACATGGACCTCGGTGGTGTCCTTGTCGTCAGACTTCTGGATGATAAAATAAAAAATCGACATGTTTAAATGTGTAACTGTTTAACTACTCATAATTGTATTTACTCACTGCAACCTTATATGTGAGTGATGCAGAATTACGATTTTCAGTTTAACTTGCGCTTATTCGGCTCTTCCTTAACAAGATGACTACGAAATATCATCCACCTACGAAATGTTGTCAGTTTTAGCCTCCTTGTTCTTCTACAAAAGAGCTCCATCTTTTTCGGCACGAATTGTAATTCTTGACCAGGAATAAAATTGACACACTGATTTAAAAAAACTCGTGAATATTAAAAAGTTGCTTCCTCTCCAATCATTTCATATTTTTCAAAATCCTTATTCATTCTTTGGGTTAACTTATCTTTTGACCCCTATGTATCCACTTTGAGGTTATCTGTCATTTGAATCCCGAGAAAACAAGTCTTACAACTCCATCAAATCTCTACTCCAGCAATGAACATATACCTAGTGTAAAATAAAAAAAATATAAAACATTTCAGGACATTTTTTGTGCACATTTAGGTAGCATCTCTCAGCTGTAGCACTGTCCAAGCATGAATAACATGTACTGACGTAGTGTGCATGGACAGGTGTGACACTAAATGTAATGTGGAGTGTTTCATGTTGTGCATTGGTAGTAAATGGTGGCGAAGCAATCCAATGTGCCGGTGGTGCAACTCACCTTGGGCTGTGGGCAGAAGGGCCCAGAGACTAGGCTATAAATAGGGGGGGAAAATAAGACATGGGGCCCCATTTCATTTCTTGAATCAGGGCCCATATCAACCTAGCTACAGCACCAGTGGTAATGCTGCATTTATTGAAATATGCATGCAAGCCTACTTTACATGAATTGTCTTGTAACTTTATGGCTAAGATTTTTATTCTCATTATATTTAAAACAATGTTCCTTTCACATACTAGGCATCTAATTGTGCGGTAATTATTGCAGAGTAATGTTTGATATTGTAACAGCTAAATATTACGTGGCATTGAATTTTCCTGGAACTGTTTGCCATGGTCTCACTAAACCATGATGGTTTCGGGAATTTTTCGTGTTTCGTTTTTGAGCTTGTACAATTAAGTATCTGTACAATTATGGCCATTCAACAGTAATTGTAATTTGCAAGGTGAAGGCCATGGGCTGAAGTTCAAAGAAGGAAATTGAACAAAAAAAACAAGAAAAACAAAGGAATAGCAGCTGCTTTTTGGGTGCCTGCATGCCGAGCCAATGTTGAATTTTGGTCTTCTTGGGAGGCAGCTGCCCTTAGATGCCCTGTGTTTCATCCAAGTGGGACATGTGGCAAGTGCAACCATGGGAAATCGGCTGCAGAAATATCAATGACCACTTTTGTGCAGAAAATTCTGAATTGCAGATATCCCTGTTTCCATGGTGCACGTTGGTGTACACATACTGCACATACACGTGCATGCTTATTTGCCCCGATACTTTTTTTCAAGGTTACAGCTGTGCTAATGCATTACAACAATCTGCCTATTTGTGTTTAAGGTTTTTTTTTCTATTAAATAGTAGAAATATCCCATGTGATTTGTATTCAATTCCACCAAAATTAGAGGGATTTTTTCGTATTTTATTCTTATGGTATTTAAAAATAATTGAAGGAGGAAGAAATAATAAAATACACAGAGAATGGAAAGAAAAAAAATATCACAGAAACCATCTACATATTTTAGCCGAAGTCGATTTGGCAGCCTTTTATGTGTGGATTGTGTTGCACAGAGATATGAAACGTGACCCATTCACGCTGCCATAAGGTCTATAAGAAATCCATCTTGAATGGCTCTGCAAACTGAATGCAGAGCCTTGTGATGTGAAGCTTTGCGATGCATTCATGTCCATCCTTGCCCAGAATGTATTAATTAGGTGATTTT
This sequence comes from Lethenteron reissneri, assembly GCF_015708825.2. Taxonomy (NCBI): domain Eukaryota; kingdom Metazoa; phylum Chordata; class Hyperoartia; order Petromyzontiformes; family Petromyzontidae; genus Lethenteron; species Lethenteron reissneri. The sequence goes on along the minus strand of NC_083798.1, from coordinate 13,597,650 downwards.
GTAAAATACCTATCCCACCCTTGCAACCTTTTTCTGAATAGTCTTGCTATGCACTGCAAGGTCAGGGGCAGGAAATGCTCCAGCTTCGAAATAAGGTATGTAAATTGAACCTTCAGCACTTGTAAGTGTTATAGATTTGGCTATATTTGTCTTGGCAGGTCCGGCTGTATGCTGGAATCAATTTGGCATGGCAGCCTCCCCTTTTAGGAGTTTTCTTTGCAGTTGCTTCAAGTGGCTGGAAAATCACAGTGCATGCACACAAGTCATAAACCGTGAGAATTGGGATGAAACGTTTTCAAAGCCATAAACTCTGAAGTCTCAGAAAAATATCTATAAACAATCTGATGGTTTATCGAGGCTGTAAGCTCAAGATAGCTGTAAACAATATTTAACTTTGACTGCCATGCTTGCTGCAAGAGTGTTCATGAATCAAGCTGATATCCTGCACATAACCAAAATTATATGTTTTTCTTTGTAAATATATGTATTCTTGAATGCATTTGTACTGGGAGTGGAGTGCTTGTGTATGCAGTAGCGTGCAGTGTTATGAACCCCCTGATTTAAGTTTGATTACCACCCACAGCTAACTTGATCGGGGAGTCATATTAGCCCCCCCCCCCTTCTTTCACCAATGCACATGACCTGTCTGGTGAAGTATGGTCAAACAACCCCCATGGCCGACACTGGCCAGTGAGGCCTTCATCCATCACTGGATTGACAAAAGGGCTGTAAGTACATGTATAATAAACCAATGCACTGGAAAGTGTCTTATTCCTGAGATATATGCATTGTTGCTATCCAAATGTGCATAAAATACCTCCAATAATGTTAAAATTATATCTCTATCGTGTGTTACCGCTCAACTTTCACTCCCAAAGGGTGACCATTTATGAAAGGTCAATCATCTACCTGCCTTTTGCTGATGTCATGCTTCTATTGCCTGCTGCGATGTCTTCAGTAATTCCTGTGTGGAGTTCTTAAACTTATTTTCTCAATCTTTTCCTATACGTTTGACAAGAGTTCTGTGTATGGAAAGTGTTGTTCAGCATATCTTCCACCGCCTGTTGCTCAACGTGTCCTTTGTGGTTTCACATGGCTTGTTTGCTGACACCACTTTTAATGCCCTTTCTATAACTATGCTAGTTATATATCTATATATATTTTTAAACACATTTATTTACCAAGGAAAGCCTCACAACATCTCAAGAATATTTTCTTTCAGAAGGGTCATGCCAAGCATTTTGCATTTGGGCCCGATCCTGCAAAATGTAATCCTAAATGATTACGTTGGTTGCTGGTAATGCTTTATAACAAAGAAATAGCAGTGTGTCTATTACTTTACATTACCAGCTATGACATATTCATCACAATACGTCAGGATCGGAATCAAAACATGTATTTATACTGGAGGAATCCGATGAGCTATTGAGCTCTTTTTCACAGATGTCCACTTGGATATTGATATAAAATTTTACAAGAGTGCCAAAAGAATCACAAAGAGGTGCATGCTTGGAAAACGCCCCTGAAGGTTATTAGATACATCACATTGACTGTTCATGGATAGTTGCATCGTAAGACTTGATATTGCGACAGCTTAGGGAGGATGTCATCTCGCAGTGGAGTGAACATGGCTAGTAATTATGTATAGTATATGTATATGCATTGAGTGTATATCATGCATAACTCATGTTTCTCCTTATGCGACAATGTATGTTGCACTTCTTTTACACCGTACGTAGCCAACCGTGCGAATCGGAGGTGTGGGGGAAGGACAACAAACTAAACACTAAAAGCAGTTTTAAAGAAATAGTTTAGGAAATTGACATTCCTGTAAATATGGGCGATTGCTGAAATTGCCCATGATTAAGTAATCATAGTTTGCGGACATTTATTGAAGTAGTCTGGTGTTTAGCTTGCTTGAGTGCATGCATACGTGTGTCTGCAAGCATGTGTGTATGTATGGGAGTGTGTGAGCGCGCGCGCGCGCGCGCGTGTGTGTTTCTGCATCAGGCCTTCCTAAGCTGTTCTGCCACTTCTCATTCAGGCCCTGCTGTGGCATTGAGCTGCAAAGAAGGAGGGTTTTGTGTCCTGGAATCTGGGAAGCGTTGGGAACATTTGGGGTATTTAGGAAACTAACGAACACTGCCTGGGTAACACGGTTTCATTTGTGGTGCTTGTGAAATGAGGAGTAACTATTCCATCTGTTCTGCATGCTATATCGTGCCAACCTTTAATGCATTTTCCTAGTTGTGTTTTTATTTTGATATTTAAATAAATTATATTTTAATTTTCGGGATGTCTGACATCTGCGCAAACCTTACATTGTCTCGACATGATAATTTTTCGTGATACTGTAATGCATGACACTGTTGTTAACTGCAGACTATTGGTAAGCAGTATTGCCAGTTAAGTGTTCTATTGCAGGAGCACAGACTACGAGAGTGGTTACTGTATGGTCCATAGTTTGGGTTGCATTGCCACAGTTGCACTACTGTGGCTTGTCTTTAATTTTAAATTCATGAAGTAAGTGTGCGCATTGGCCTGTGGGTGTTCTGACGTGATTGATGGTTAAACCAGTATCTTCGAGGAGGAATGTCAGAGCCAGGAGTTGCTGATGTTTGAACGTCTGTGGTTGTTCCACTCTGTTTTTCCAGATCTGGGTAAGATTCTGAGATGGTGACAAAACGATCCCAGAAGGGATGGGATCAGGATTTGAGTTGGCGGTGAGGTACATTTGTAGGGGTTATTACGGGAGAAACGGCGGACAACAAACACAGGGCTGTCGGCACTCACATACACGGGGGGTCACACCGACGTCCGCATCAGTTATTGCCCACGCCCCAGCCCTCGGAGGATATCCCTATAAAAGGTGGAACCCAAAGAGCTCGAGTTCAGTTCGACACGAAGCTGACCAGTGAAGATCCAAGACTCGGAGATTAGGCCCTGGGACTCCCCGGTCTCGCCGTCCTTATAAGGGCCGAGCCGGGTAAGCCAGTGGCGCGGCCCAAGAGCTTCCAGACCGCTGCCCTTATCAGGGCAAGGCTGGTTAGCTGGTGCCGAGATCTGTGCTTGCCAGGGCCAGATCAGTCAGCCTCCCGTAGCCCAGTAGAGGAGGACTGGGGGACAGGACAGAGGGCTTAGTACTAGGGTGGGTTTCTCATAGTATGGGTGAAGGGGCCGATACCCCTTCAACTATTGTACCTGTCCCGGAGTTAATAAACAGTGTGTTCCAACTTCGACATCGTCTCCTCCTCTACTTACTACACATTGTTGAGGTCTTGGTTGATGAGTTGGTGGCTGTCGTTGGCAAGAAAACGGGCAAACTCTTTGCAGTTTTGGTGGCTTGAAGAAATTGGAGTTTGCAAGATGTCTCTTCGGATATTTGGTGGCAGAATGTTCGTCAGTACAGGGAGCCAGGTAATTAGTGTCGGTTGCAGTGTTATGATGCACATCACGTTATTTAATTGTGCATCTGGCAGTTTTGTGTATGAGCTCCCGAACCAGACTTCAGCTCAATACTCTGCCACTGAGTAGATGAGTGAGAGGGCGGAAGTTCGCAGCACATCAGCAGAGGTGCCACAAGTCGTTCCTGAAAGTTTCTAATGCAGGGCGATTCTTGATTTGGTCTTTTCACAGATCTGTTTTTTTGTGGGGCTTGAAGATCAGGCTTCTGTCCATGATAACCCCTAGATATCTCGGAGTGGGATCATAGCACACTGGGCTACCACAGAAGGCCACATCAAGGGTGGCATGTTGCTTGATTGTTCAGGTGGAGAGCGGTTTTGGAAGGATTTGGTCAGTTTTCAGCAACGGAAATTTGCCTCCAATAAAGTTAGATCAGCTGTAGGATAATTATAATGCAGTATGAATGAACTTTAAGAATATCGCAAACATTTACTGTATATAATTTTTTTGTTGTTGAAAGTAACTCGTGGCTAATCAAGAGTGAATAGGTTATTTTTAAAATATATGTAATCTATTTTTTAAATGTACGTTCAAATGATGAATCAAGTTAAAGTCACCGACCATTATAAAGGATTTATTCAGTCATCCAATAAGCAAACAATCATTGGACTTCAAAATAATATCAACATTATGTTGCAGGATGTTTTAATATTAATCGTCATCAATCATGACAAATTAACTGTTGGATAAAGACCTCCGTCACAATATCTCACGGTTCTGAAATGTAACAATCCACGTAGCACCTGCACACGAACTCACTGCATCTCTCCGTCTCTCCTGTGGACGGACCCTCTGGGACGTGTTCTACTCCTTGGCTGCCGCTCCATCAGTAATTACTGACCAGTAGTCATTGTCCCTTGTAGCGTCCTGCCCTGTGTTAATACATTTTGCTTTCCCTCGTTCAATTTCTGACATTTTGTAACGTGCATATTATTTCGCTTGCAGTGCTATGGTGATAACAAAATAATGGGGGGGAAACTTGAATTTCTTAAATGGAGGCTATCTGAACCATATAATTTATATTATAATTTCAATTGAAGTCTGTCATTAGAGACTGCAATACAAATACTGCGCGAGTTTGACTTTATAGACTTAGGTTACTTCAGATGTTCACCAAAATGAGAGGAGAATGCTGTGATACACACCATCAAGAGAGTGGTGTTAAGTCCAATGTTTGAGCACAACACAAAGTAGAAGTCTTGAACCTCTTGTCAGTAGTTCATGTGGGTCCAATTCTTTTTGCCTTTTCTCAAAAAGTTCTGAAGGAAATTCGCCTTCTTGTCACTGAAATCTTCGGTGCTTGCCCTTGGCACTGAATGAAATACACCTGGCTGGAATAGCTAATACTCTTATCCATTTTTTATTTAAACATTCTCAGGAGTAAAACACACCGGCAATTATGTTCTTCAACAGGAAAAAGGCACATAACTGATGGCTGATTAAAATGTGTTAAAAGTCCTCAAAAGACCTGCACCAGGAGGACCCAACTGTGTCTGGCAATTTCGTTTTTCTTTCAAATAACAATAAAGTTGGCTTCGGGAGCTTTAATCAGTGCAGAAGCATTTTACTAAATCACACATAAATGCATCGTGTGCAGCAGACCTCTGCACAAGATCACGCGAGCCGCAAGCGACTGACACATTGCAAAAATGCAATTACCACATTGCCAGACTGAGGCAGTAGGGCTCCCCTCCTGAGCTATTTTCCCGGTGGCTCGCAATAGGACCCCGAATGGCCCCAACCCACCTCTCGCATTCTCCGCCAGCAATTTCACAAAACTCATTGGCCAGGTTTGCCCTCTTGCGGTGCCGCCAGAGGGTCTCATTTTTCTCAGACAATGTACGGATCAGGCGGGGAGAAGGGATTACCTTGCCTTGGCAAGCGGCCCACTTCCGGCTGTCGGGGGGGCACATGAAACACTGGCAGTGTTTGAGAAATTACGACGTCCAGTAATTTTCGCAATCGAGGGTTTTCGTGCAAAGGCGCCTTGTGTATGTGTATTTGTGTACCATTGCATTGTGGCAACATGGGCATTGGGGAGACAAAGGCAGCCAAGCGTGGTGCTGGTCACATCACCTCATCGTGCACCGTACCGGCCTTCCTAGGTGCTCGCGTATAGCACTTGCCACCAGCAGCCTTAAAATGCTTCAGTCTCCGGGATCATTATATACATTTTTATCTTTATTTTTTGTATACGCCATTATCACAACACTATCGTGAGTCTTGCTCTCACAGTTCAATGAGCGTTGTCCGCTTTAGAGCGAGGTGGCACACATGTCGATATGTGTGTGTGCGCACGTGTGTGTGCATGTGTGGGGAGCGCCGGGTGGCGAGTAGGGGGCACAGATGGTGCATCGGCCACTCATCTCAGCAGGTCAACCCATGGCATAGGGGGCACAGATGGTGCATCGGCCACTCATCTCAGCAGGTCAACCCATGGCACTTGGGTCTGTCCCGTGACCTCCTGCCAGCGGGCGTTCGACACTTCACGTGGCTTTAACGTGCACCTAGCCTGGCACGAGCGCCGTGGTGATGTCACTGGCGGTTGTTGGAGCAGTCGTGTAGTGGTTAGCGCCCTACGCTACGAACCCGGCGACCCGAGTTGGATTCCCGCTCACGGCCAACACCAGTGACGATTATCTGAACCGGTCCTGGGCCTCCCATAGGTCGACTCAGCCTCAAATGAGTACCCGGTGCGGTGTGTAAACATCGCCACTGGGGAGACAAAGGCGGCCGGGCGTGGTGTTGGCCACCCACTACCTCGTGTCGTCCTTCATAGGTGCTCCCAACAGTCTGTTACAGGCTACACGGGGGATCTTTGTCTTCTTTTGCATGGACAGAGCAGAGGCCAAGAAATAAAAGGAGCATGGGGTGAGAGGTGAGAGGTGGTCGGCGTGGGGGGCAGATCCTCTGGGTGTGACAGTGCTGCACATTAGCCATTGTTGCGGTGGGCACTACGGGCGGTGGGACTTCACGGGGTTTGGGAAATAAAAGGGAGGATGAAACAAACATTCCTCGTGAGCGTCTCCACAGAAATGTTTAATTTGTCTGTCACCAGCTTAGCGCGTCCATTTGCTGGGTCACAACAACCACCACCCCCTCCTTGCACGTTGGTGGTGTTTGTGTTCAGGAAGGGCTGCTGATAAAAACATCACCCCCCCCCTCCTCTCTCTTATTAGTAAAACGTGTCGTTTGTTTATTGAAATATTTCCCAACTCCTGCACTAACCCATGCAGCGGTGCAAGATGCTCTAAACACATAACTGTTTAATACAGAGAACACACACAGAGTACATGTGTGTTTAAATCAGAGCATGTTGTGTTGAAAAAAACCCAAGGTATATAATACAGTATCAACATTTGACCCTATTCCAATATTGTTTTAGTTGAGCAAACTTGCAAACAACACGTGGAATATTCAGCACAAATATTAAGACGGACATTAACTTTGTGACTTTATAAATGCTGTTCAATCGAGTGCTGCGTGGGACGGGTTGGGTGGGGGGTGTGGTGCACGGAGTGGGAGTGAGTGGCAGAGTGAGTGGCAGAATGAGTGGCAGAGTGAGTGGAGGTTTGGGCTGGCTCAGAGCAGCGGGTTCTCGGGTATCTCTTCACTCTCCCCACTGCGGTATGACGAGAATGGAGCCGATGCCAATCTCACAAGTAATACGTGGTGTGGTAGGAGGCAGGAGGATGTCAGTTGGGAGATGTGTGTTGAACTTCTTTCGCACCGTACGTGGCCAACCGTGCTAATCGGAGCGATAGCATGCACGCGGTGTGTCATGTTCCGTGTCTTCGAAAGTCTTACCCCCAGCTCCTTAATGTGCAATGGATTTATTTTACCTTTCGCAGAACAGCAATTAATTTAATGAACCTGTGCGAGACTAGCTGCCTCTAAAGTTGAATAAGGGATTCCCACATTAAACACTGGGCCTGAATTACATGGATTGAGTGCTACTCTTGTTTTGATCAGTGATGTCAAATGTACAGCTCACATTTTATCCGGCCCGTGTTTGTCGATTACAACTTCGTGCAAAGCTGCGGGAGCTCAGGTCGTGGACGATGCACAGGAGATTACTGCTTCAAAGAAGTAACAGAGTTTTTTTTTTCCGCAAGAGTGGAATCTCCTCCTTCACGCAGAGCAGGGTTTTTGGCTGGACAGTTTGTGGACAGATGGTTACCAGAAAGATGCACTGTGGATCGGTATTTCTGCCCGAGGGCATTCTTTCACCAATTTTTACTTTCCAGCGTGGCTTCAATTCACTCACCTGCCAAGGACACAAGGCACAGTAGCAATGTAAACTGAGATTTTTATCCCAGAAGTTTCTGGCACATGCTAGCACATGCACGCGCGCACACGAATGAACACACCCACACACAGGCATATGCACACGTGCTGACAGGCTTTCATCAGGAGATCTTGATTTTTTTTTGTTTCGGGCAAAAGATTCCTTATTCAGCATTTTAAAATACTTGTCTGTTATCTATGTATAGCATAAGGCAGTGTTCTTCACAAATTTTCAGAGGTGGGCCAGTTTCGCCGATAAGACATCGGTATGAGGGCCACCACACATTTGAAACCATTGGGGTTGACAGCATGATGGGGGGGGGGGGGGGTGGAGTGTTTTCACATTTCTGTATTGTCAGGGGCGCATGTCAGGGACCGCACTAAGGGCCACCAGGGGCCGCAAGTAACCCACGGGCCTTGCAATGAAGAACACTGGTATAAGCTGAAGCGGAAACGTACTGTAGTTGTACGTTTAAATGTGCACAGTTTTACTACCATATTCCCATGCCATGCATATACTGGATTACACACAGCAGTTAAGGTCGTAGAAGTAAAGGTCCAGCCCTGCAATTTCTTGATATAATTTTTTTTACTTTACCAGGTAAGGCCCACTGAGCTATATATCTCTTTTTCAGGAGTGACTTGGCCACAAATGATAACTAAGCGGCTTCTCTGGAAATGTATCGCAGCCAAATACTCTAAATGCACGTTTATTAATTATGAATGCGAAGGGAAAATCGGAGGACCCAGAGAATTCTACGCGACTACGGGCAGAGATAGGCAAACTCCAAATATACAGGCGTCAAGGTCGAGATCGAACCCACGAACTCCTGTATACCAGGCCAGGTAGTTAACATCTGGCTAAACGAGGCGCCCCACGCTCATGTTAGTGGAAGGACCTCCTCTCGAGGGAGCTTTAACAACGCTCATCGCGATACAGTGTTTTGGGTTACTGTTCCACACTGGCTAGACTTCTCTGGAGTGCTGTACCCATATGTAGCCCTCCACACGTGAACTACTACCCATTTATACGACGTTACTAGGGTGAATGGAGGTGAGGAGTTTAAAGGAAATTTGCCCGTTTATATGTTAACTTGAGCTATTCCTTTTTCGATTTAAAGCTTTCGTGACTGCAGGGATTCATCTCCTTGGTTCTTTCGATAAAGTCACGTAGAAGGGAGATAATAAAATAATAAAAATAAAACACAATAAAATAATACAATTCTCACGACGTTTCGGCCACAATGCAATGAGCCGTCCTCAGGTGAAGAACAGGTCTGTCGGAAAGACAGCGTCTGAATGAACACCGCCAAGCTTGGCAGCGTATATTTAAGCTGCGTTGTGGCCGAAACGTCGTGAGAATTGTATTATTTTATTATGTTTTATTTTTATTATTTTATTATCTCCCTTCTACGTGACTTTACCGAAAGAACCAAGAAGTTGAGCTATTCATGCTTTGGTGTTTTGCATCGCCCTTGTACTGGTTGCCTGTTGGCGACCTTTGTGTGGTTAATGCAGACTTGATGCCTTGTAATAGGTGACTATTTGGTGTTTGAACATAACACCTGCATTTATACATAACTAAACTCGCCCATTGTTTCAACTTCTATGCCAGGAGATTGAACGGTGGACATCGGGATTGCAAGTCTTGTGTGCTAACCATCACAGCATGGCAGCATCCACTACATAACATGATTCGCAACTTTTGGCTGCATAATTTGTTCAGCAATCATTTTATGGACCTGTATTAAAGTACTGTATAAGTACCAGAGGTGGGACAAAGTCATTGTTATGCAAGTCCAAGTCGAGTCTGAAGTCATCAAATTCATGACTCGAGTCTGACTCGAGTCCAAGTCACATGACTCGAGTCCACACCTCTGATAAGTACTATAGCCAATCCCTTTAGATTGGCATGATCCAAAGCAGCTTTAAATAAAGCGAGCAAGTATGCTGCCCACAGACATGCTTCTGTATAATACATGCAAGTGCATTGTATATTAACTTACTTGGGATTGAAAACACATATAACTCTGTTGCTTTTGCCTGTTGGGAAGTGTGTGCCATGTGAATGACTTGCATTGTAACTTTTTTTTTTCCTTGAATTTTGCGGCTATCAAAAGTAATATTAGGCTCAGAATGTCCATGTTTTTTTTGTTTATAGAGTTAAGCTTTTTCTGCGTGGAAACAATGTTGATTCAAATATTAGTTTAGGAAAAAGATATACTGTAATAATATACCCACACAGAGCTGAAGCTGAGTAATGGCATACCCTTCATGGTAATTCATACACTGTATGTGGCCATCCATTATGTTTAACTCAGAAAAATGCTAATGCTATATTGGCAAAGTTTTAAAGGATTCTGAACGTACTGCATATGTACATTGCTTATGTCGCATGCTTGAGAGTCTTGCACGTACAAATCTGGTATAGAATAAAAACTTACGGCACTGTATGCCCTTTCAAATCTACACATATATGTTACAGTAGATAACATCTGTTCTAGTATGTTGAAATATGGTTATGATCATTTGAAATAATACGAATGCTGTCTTTACATTTTTTCCCATATTTTCCTTTTTACCCCCCCTGTAAAATTTCTTTCAGTAACTGTGTTGAAAACATTTGAGACGACTGGAGCGGTGTGTCAGACACATGGGCCTGTGCTGCCACTCCCTGCTGCCATGTTTATTATCGCAATGATGTTATGACAGATGTCTCGTAGGAACACTGCGGCCCGGTTCCGTATGGCACAAAAGCATGCACGGACCGAGAGACACTTTCATGATGAGTGCCGGGCCAGCGGTATCGCCGGGAATATCTCTACACAGACCCGAAAACCAAAACACGTGTACTTTGTTGGGATGGCGGTGGAGCCGGATGGGGCTTCTTAAATGCATTAAATGGAAATCTGATCAGCGCCCGTTTTGCTTTGAAAGTCGTTCAAACGACCGCACCTGGACGGAATTGCTCGTGGGACGATGCGGCGAGATGCCACATCGTCGGCTCGCAAGCTCGTCCTCGCCGTAGGATGGGGGGGGTGACCCCCTTGTTCTGCTTTGCTGAGGATTGTCCTCTTTTTTCACGAGGTAGCTGTCCTGGCAAATCTGTTATGACATTCCAGAAAATGTAATATTAATTTGAAAAGTCTCCGGTTTTGTCAGTTACATGTAGTTCCTTCTTCTCATGGTTATTACGATTTTTGTTGTAACTCTGAGGTGGCAACCCTGCCGTGGAATGGCATTAGAGCGATCAACACGTGCTCTTGGTAACTGTGGATGAGTGGTCCGCGTGCGGGTTCACCGTGGACAAGCTTCCAAGTTCAAGGCTCCAGCGGCTCGAGTTCCCACCTCGGTGACACCGATGAAGTGTCGCGGAAATTTTGTCAAAATAGCAATGGCTGCTCCAGAAGGCAAGCCCCATCTGCTTCTCCTGCGGACATAAAACGATCCAGCTATAGAGTTCACAAGAGTAGGCCATTGTGCTCAACCGTCGTGGCCGAGGTTTCCCACACTTTGTTGCACAAGTTTCTCCAAATTCCTGCTCTCTTGGGTGGGGTCATTGCCCTCTTGAACAGAAGCTGTGCGCGGCATATTTGAGCTGCCGTGCGCAAGGACTTCAAAATAAATGGACAAATAAATGAACTTGCTCATTCGCGATGAACTGTGAAAGTTACATTTAAAAAAAACAATCCCTCGACACATGTATATTTATTCACAGGTCTGTTGTAACACATTAGTACTCTATGTTTTGAAAGACATACTGGTAAAATTAACGAGCATTTTGAGATGCTGTTGCAATCATCCTGCATTGTAAATCATCTGGGCGCAGTAATTAGTGAATTGCTCGGCTCTGCGCTATTAACACGCCGACCTAAGTTCGATTCCTGGCTCCGGTTGACCGGTGGTGAGCGATATCTGAACTCCGCTCTGGGAGCCCCAACCTCCCCATTCATTAACTCTTATTGATGAGCATGGTGAATTGTGGTCAAACAAACCCAATGTCTGACACGTGGTGGGGATACATTATTTCAGGATTAGTTTGACAAAGCGCTATACATTATCATTATGAGTGACATTTGAAGTTATTGCTTACAGCCTATAATATTTTTAATACCTCCTTATTTGTATTTTTGCACATTGTCGCAGCTGCTCATAACCTCTATTCAGCCTTTGTTTTTAGCTTTTGAGACCTCAAACACGGTCTTGCTAATGACATTTTAAGTTGACTTATGCACACGTGCATTTGTATGTGCTATGTTTTCCAAGGTTTATGACCCCCTGTGCTTTCTCCTGAACTGGAATAAAACTATGAAAAAGTTAACAACATTTTTCTCTGGTTCAAAATGTTTCTTCAAGTTGGCCTTGAATGCCACGAGAAAGGCTCTAATTATGTTTGCAATGAGAAGGGCTCTGTAATTAGGGTTTGCTATGAGAAGGGTGCTGTAGTTCCCTCAGTTGCTAAAGCAACTGCAGTGGCTCCAAAGGGTGTTTTAATCCATAATGTTGCAAGTATTTCATGCGTTGGACAGACGACACTTTCGGCTTTCTGAACTTGCATAAATGTGATGCGTGGAGTGATGTGGCATTAAAGCAGCCAGATGCAATGGAAAGCAATTTCAGTGGAAATATGCTGAATGACCTGGATGAAAACCACCCGAAACATATATATTTGAAACGGACATGTGTTTCTAAGTAAATTTCAAGATGTTGAACGCTGCGAAGTGAATGTTTTTGCTCCTCTTATTTGTGAGTTTCCACCACAACTGAGAGAGAAAGCATGCATATGTTGTGTTCTTTTTTGTGGTGCAACAGTTTGTAAAAAAAATAAAATTTAAAACAAGATCAGATTTTGGCTATTTTGTTCCAATAAATATAGTGACACAAATTAAAATTTATTAATAACGGTAAGATTAATATTAATTAAAATACAAGTGTTCCATTGTTATGTAGAACTGCATTTCAATTCTCAGCCATGTTTCAATCTGCTGCTGGATGAAGGCCTCTTGATGCCGTTTCGGTCATGGGAGTTGCTTTACCATACTTCACCATGCTGGTCAGTGTGGGTTGCTGAAGGTGATGGACCCATGTACAGCTCGAATATCACCCACGACTTTTGTCAGCCTTGGCCAGGAATCAAACTCAGATCGCCAGTTTCATAATGTAGTGCACTAACCATTGCAATACAGCTCCACTCCAAGATTTGCATTACTCTATTAAATACATCAGCAGGCATTCCGAAGATTATTATTAATACAGTATGGTAACCCCTGGGAAATGGTCTGAACCTCGGCCAATGCGCTCTCAAAAATGCTATCGTTCTGTCTAAACAAAGTGCGACTTATTTTTTTTTGCACTTGGCCACAGCTGTGTTTCGCAGTAAAGCCACATTAAAAGATGGCAAAATGCTAAGAAATGGTGCCAACTTAAAAAAAAGCATAATTACTAGTGTTAATTAAAATGAATGAAGTTATTCTGAGAGAAATGTACCATCCGGATTTTACTGGTTGCCAGAAATCGTCCCAGCTGGTCAGCCTTTCTGACCAACAGTTTTACTGTGGTGGCATGAATTCTAAATCTTAGTGGAAGATTCCCTGACACTTGTCAATCACAGGATTTCCCATTCACTTTTTGTAGTGTGAATAAGTGTAGTTTTTTTTATTGATATAATGTTTTAAAAATGTATGTCCGTCTGAAAAGTTGTGTTTTCAGCTCAAGCAGGATATACGTTTACATTGTCTTCATGTGTTTTACGTTTATATTCTTGGTTCTTTCGATAAAGTCACGTAGAAGGGAAAAAAAAATTTCTCACGACGTTTCGATTGCAACACAAGCAATCACACCTGATGATGAATGCTTGTGTTGCAGTCGAAACGTCGTGAGAATTTTATTGTTTCACACCTGATGATGATTGCTTGTGTTGCAGTCGAAACGTCGTGAGAATTTTATTGTTTTATATTTTTATTATTTTATTATTTCCCTTCTACGTGACTTTACCGAAAGAACCAAGAATATGTTTTACGTTTGTCAAAAACAATGCGTAAAGCACGGAACCTGTGGTGGCCATTGAAGAGAAGCAAGTCTGTTTTAGAAAATAATCAGTTTCTCACCTTAATATGTAAACCTGGATTATAAGAATCTGAGTTGTGTTTCCCACTTATCAAGTAAACCAAGAAATTGTGTCCTAATACTTTAACTTGCTGGCATAGACCGTTTCTTGGCCAGTTGGGTGGCCTCAATGTGAAAACCATTTTCCATCATCCTACGGTAATATACATATCTCTTAAATTGTGATAATAAACATAATTTACTGCCCGTTGTCGATGCACTTCTCGAGACGGAGCTTCACATGCGATGCCAATCGTGGGTAATCGTAACCATGGCCAGGAATCAAACTCAAGTGGCCAAGTTCATAGCACATTGTGAAAAACCACGACTCCACCGTTCCACTCTTATCACTTGTAGCCAATGTAAATAGATACAAAAGCAACAAATATTAAAGAATGTTATTCTTCTTACTTGTTGCCCTATGACTCATGATTTTTATTATCTGCAGTTCCATTGTGCAAAAATTCCATTATCCGTTGACGGATTATTTGTATTGCCTGTGTTAATTCACGTGTAAGAGGAGTGACCCACAAGCAGCAGCACATTTATCCTATTATTCATTTTTATCCACGGGTAACTCCATGGATAAGAGGAGTTATTTTAGCATACGGGTGTAGATAAATGGATGTGCCACTAGCATCATCTGAATTAATGTGCATTTGAGGGATTCCTCTGTATATCTATATATATAAAATCGTTCATGTCTGTCTGTCTGTGTGTGTGTGTGGACTTTGGCCCATACGCACTTTCATTGGACGGCGGTTGCCCCTGGCAACGGCTAGCCACGCCTTCGCCGCTTTCATTGGACCTGGCAACGGCTAGCCACGCCTTCGCCAAGGGCTGCAGTTTCATTGGACGGCGGTTGCCCCTGCCAACGGCTAGCCACGCCTTCGCCACTTTCATAAGCTCCGTATTTAATTAAATAATAGCCATTACACAGTATTGTTGGAGCGCTAGGGGGGGGGGAAGGAACGCCACCCGTACCATGCCTCTTCCAAGCCGACAATTTTAGGCGAGGCCGCAGGCTTTGCACGCTACTAGGCCTCGACACCCACCACGCCACTCTGAGGTAAATTCATCAAAGTTTTTCCTACTCTTCACTACACCCCCACCACAATGTGTGCTATTAATATTACTTTTAAACCCAACGCGCCAACAATCGATTACTTTAATGTTCACTGTACAAATACTCATTAAGCTGGGTGAGCGTACTGCCAGTCTATCATGTACACTGTAGCCTGCTTATTAAGCTCGGTGAGCGTACTGCCACTCTATCATGTACACTCTAGCCTGCTTATGAAGCTGAGTGCGTGTACTGGCAGTCTATAATGTGGACTCTTGCCTGGTTATTATAATCGATTCTTTATATGTTCTTTGTACAAACAGTCATTAAGCTGCTTGAGCGACCCCAGTTCGATTCCAACTCACGCCCACCACCGCTGACGATTATTTGAAACGGACCTGGCCCTCCCCTAGGTCCACTCAGCCTCAAAAGCGTAACTGCTGTCGTGTGTGAACATCGTCACTGGGGAGACAAAGGCGGCGGGGCATCGTGGATCCAAGTCCCGGGCGAAGCCGGGTCATGTGTATGTGTGTTTGTGTTTATGTGTATGTCTGCGTGTCTCTATGTATGTGTGTATGTACGTGTGTGCATGTGTTTGTGTGTATGTATGTGTGTGTCTATGTATGTGTGTGTCTATGTATGTGTGTGTATGTGTGTGTATGTATGTGTGTTGGCGGGGAGCGGTAGTGTAGCGGTTAGCGCGCTGCGCTATGAACCTGGCGACCCGGGTTCGATTCCCGCTCACGGCTAACACCAGTGACGATTATCTGAACCGGTCCTGGGCCTCCCCTAGGTCGACTCAGCCTTAAATGAGTACCTGGTGCGGTGTGTAAACATCGCCACTGGGGAGACAAAGGCGGTCGGGCGTGGTGCTGGCCACTCACCCCCTTGTGTACCGTTCCGGCCTTCATAGGTGCTCGCTAACAGCACTTGCCCCTACAGTCTGTTAAGGCTATACGGGGGATCTTTGTATGTGTGTTATGTGTCTGTCTGTGTCTGCATGTATGTGTGTGTGTATTGTGTAGGTGTTTGTGTGCATGTATGTGTGTGTTTGTGTGTATGTCTGTGTGTATGTGTTTGTGTGTATGTGTGTGTTTGTATGTGTGTGTATGTGTTTGTATGTGTTTGTGTGTTTACGCTCGCATTACACAAATGTGTTGCTGGTCTAAGGCGTTCCTCGCACAGCATTGCCGCTTTATTATTTCAGTCGTTTACTGCCTTACGCACCCTGAAAGTCGTGTGTGTCTGCAGCAAGCGCGTGTATGTGTACCTATGGACGCGCGCGCGTGTGTTGTGTAGGGGGAACGGTAGTGTAGTGCTTAGCGTGCTGTCTGTGTGTGTGTGTGTCTGTCTGTGTCTGTCTGTGTGTGTCTGCGTGTGTCTGTGTGTGTGTCTGTGTGTGTGCGTGTGTGGTGTGTGGGGAGCGGTAGTGTAGTGCTTAGCGTGCTGTCTGTGTGTGTGTGTGTCTGTCTGTGTCTGTCTGTGTGTGTCTGCGTGTGTCTGTGTGTGTGTCTGTGCGTGTGTGGTGTGTGAGGAGCGGTGGGTGTAGTGCTTAACGCTACGCTGCGCTACCAACCCGGCGAACCCAGTTCCATACCCGCTCACGGCCACCACCGGTGACGATTATTTGAACCTCCCCTAGGTCCACTCAGCCTCAAACGAGTAACTGGTGTGGCGTATTAACATCGGCACTTGGGAGACAAAGGCGGCTGGGCGTGGTAGATCCAAGTCCCGGGCGAAGCCGGGTCATGTGTATGTGTTTATGTGTATGTCTGTGTGTCTGTATGCATGTGTGTATGTATGTGTGTGTATGTATGTGTTTGTGTGTATGTCTGTGTGTGTATGTATGTCGGTTTTGCCGCCGTGGTGGATCCAAGTCCCGGGCGAAGCCGGGTCATGTGTATGTGTTTATGTGTATGTCTGTGTGTCTGTA
Source organism: Lethenteron reissneri (assembly GCF_015708825.2). Lineage (NCBI taxonomy): Eukaryota > Metazoa > Chordata > Hyperoartia > Petromyzontiformes > Petromyzontidae > Lethenteron > Lethenteron reissneri. The sequence continues at coordinate 13,580,797 of NC_083798.1, read as the reverse complement.
TGCATGTGTGTATGTATGTGTGTGTATGTGTTTGTGTGTATGTCTGTGTGTGTATGTATGTCGGTTTTGCCGCCGTGGTGGATCCAAGTCCCGGGCGAAGCCGGGTCATGTGTATGTGTGTATGTGTTTGTGTATGTCTGTGTGTCTGTATGCATGTGTGTATGTATGTGTGTGCATGTGTTTGTGTGTATGTATGTGTGTGTGTATGTATGTGGGTTTTTTTGTATGTGTTTATGTGTATGTCTGCGTGCCTGTATGTATGTGTGTATGTACGTCTGTGGATGTGTTTGTGTGTATGTATGTGTGTGTCTATGTATGTGTGTGTATGTGTTTCTGTGTTTGTATGTGTATGTATGTGTGTTATGTGTCTGTCTGTGTGTCTGCATGTATGTGTGTGTGTATTGTGTATGTGTTTGTGTGTGTTTGTGTGTTTACGCTCGCATTACACAAATGTATAATGCGGGTCTAAGGCGTTCCTTACACAGCATTGCCGCTTTATTATTTCAGTCGTTTACTGCCGTATGCACCCTGAAAGTCGTGTGTGTCTGCAGCAAGCGCGTGTATGTGTACCTATGGACGCGCGCGCGTGTGTTGTGTAGGGGGAACGGTAGTGTAGTGCTTAGCGTGCTGCCTGTGTCTGTGTGTGTGTGTCTGTGTGTGTGTCTGTGTGGTGTGTGGGGAGCGGTAGTGTAGTGGTTAGCGTGCTGTCTGTGTGTGTGTTTCTGTCTGTGTGTGTCTGCGTGTGTCTGTGTGTGTGTCTGTGTGTGTGTCTGTGCGTGTGTGGTGTGTGAGGAGCGGTGGGTGTAGTGCTTAACGCTACGCTGCGCTACCAACCCGGCAAACCCAGTTCGATTCCCGCTCACGGCCACCACCGGTGAAGATTATTTGAACCTCCCCTAGGTCGACTCTGCCTCAAACGAGTAACTTAACTACTGTAGCGTATTAACATCGCCACTGGGGAGACAAAGGCGGCCGGCCGTGGTAGATACAAGTCCCGGGCGAAGCCGGGTAGTACAGCTAGTGTATAATACAAAAATGTCATGAATGTGTTTTACTTGAGCACATGATTATCTTGTTTGATGGATTTTTTAAAAGCATTATCTTGTTTTGGATTTTGTAAATGTCTCGTATAAGCGTTCGCAGTCAGTTTGTGATAATACACTAAAGTTAGATTTCAATCGCTTTTTTAGCTGACTTTCTCAATTGCTGCACATATTTGTCCCATTTGGTTTTTGAGGAAGAGTGTTTTATCTGGAAAGGTTATCCTAGAGTCAAAGGTGTAATTCCACAGCGATGGGGGTTAACTTGAAATATTTCCTTCATCACATCTATGGAAAGGTAAAAAAGTTCCTAACACGCTTTATTGCATTAAGAGGGCATTCCCGCAGCTGAGCATCCATTGAAAATGTTCCAGACACTAAATTCCCGTGTACATACATAAATAAATAAACCATAAATATACACACACAAATGGTAAAAATAAAACAAATCTTAGCAGCGTTGAACCGTGTCAAGCATTTAATCCCGACCAATCCCGTCGACGGTGATGTACTGCCATGAGCTAATGCGTGACGGTAGCGGTAGCGGCAGCAGCGTTGTGGATTTATGTGATGGCACGGACTGCCGTCCCTGCATGCTCATGCGTGCGTCCTCCTAGGCGCCCACCTGCCGGTTTGTGAGCAGCTCACGGAGCAGGAAGCTCGGTTTGTGCCACAGCACTCGCCCCCCGCCCCCGCCGTGTGATTTACACCTCCTCGGTGCACACCTCCGTCGTGATTAGTGATTAACGAGCGAATTACAGGCCTCATTGGAGGCGGTGGGCAAAAAAAGGGAATTGAAATATACTTTTTTCCAGCAAATTGACCACGAGTGATTTTGATGGAACAATATAGTATAAATTTTGTTTTTTTTGCTCAACACTTTAGCTTTACCAAGTAATGTTTAAACGCGTATTTATTCAATAGCATGTTTTACGTAGCCAACTCTTTTGCATTTCCTTCCTATGAAAATAAACAGCTTTTTTGTCTTTTGGCTGCGGTTTAATTTAACCAGGATGTAGTACAGCCTGCTGTACAATCCGAGCGATGGTCTGTTTGAAATTTGTGTGCATATATGGTGTGTATTTATCATTGGCAACAGAATTAAACCAAAATCGAGTGGAATGCAGTAATCGGTGTGCCGACTTGGGGGCGGTACTTATCAACTTTATATCTGTTTCTGGACCACACAAGACCTCCTGCCTGTCTTGGGAATGAGAGACCGCAGGGATGCATGTCACCAGCCAGGGGAAATTTTAAATGAGCCAGCCTTTGAAATATTTTTGCACACTTTCCTGCCTTTGTAAGTTCCTTATCTTCTTGACTGAAATAATGAGCTGACAAAAATGATTAGATGGAAGAGCAGATTACACTTTTAGATATTTGCATTTGTTTTGTTACGCCTGGGGGCATAGATTGGGACACTATTGAAAAGGGGAAATGAAGGTGAAAACAGAACAAGAGTAAAAATAAAAAGAAAGAAGGGAATGTGTAATTTTACAGACCTCACGCAGGGGATGTTATAGGGAGCGCATACTTGGAAATTCTTTGACGTGACCTGGTGTGGGAGGCGGTGGTGGGTGACATTGCGGGTACTGATTTCATGGGGCTCCTGTGGGACGATACTTGTTGAGAAACTGGAAATTTTAATAAATGAAAACTGATCCAGTTATTTCCTAGTATACAACTCAGAAGAGCGCTTTCATGCAACCCAGTGTATTTAGAATTTCCAAAGAAAATGTTTTAACATAAAGCAGATCATTGTGAGAATTTTTAGGTTTTTCCCTGCTTACAAAAAAACCGCTACAAATCAAGGACACTTTAATCTTAGCTATTAATCCCATAGATGCTTAATGCTGACTTCTCAAATTGCCAGGAAGTACTGTACAAGTTTCCTAATGTGGCAATAAATTGTTTTGGTAAACAGTTCTCTGTGCCCAGCTGTTTAAACTTAAGCTGCCCTCTTTGTTCCTCTGTGGCACAGAGCTGATTGGCTCTTACGAAGATTAAATTCGAGCTGAATTGTTCGTAATTTTACCTTTTTTTGCCCAGACAAGCAACCCGGCCGCCATACAGAGATGTAAAACAAAAGCTTTGTAGTGGATTGTTGTTACATGAACACCAAAGACGATCTCCAGTGTGCCTAAAGATGGCAGTGCAGATATTTGTCTTCATTTTTTTCTCTCGCTAGAATGAAATTGACTCAATATGTGGGTAAGTGGGGTAATGTTTTAGAGAAATATGTTCCAAAAAATAGTACAAACATTGAAGCATATTTGAAAAAATGCCAGCCATACACACCATTTCCTATGACATACACATTTGGAGCAAATGATATATATGAAGCTATGAATGTTATAATCAGTACATCCATCATAATATATTTGCACGCATGACATAAACCCGTTTGCACTATATTTCCACAAGGGAAAAGAAGTAGAGGAAAGTTATTTATTTTTCCCACTTTTATTGAAACATATGACACAAGTACCAAGCCATACCATATAAGTGCCCCACCGATTTAAGAAAAAAAAGATGCGGTGGTGAAGTACGATGAAACAACCCCCACGACCCGTACAGAGATAGATTGACAGACGCGCTGTACAAGGCCTTGTACAATACCTAGCAGGAGGAGGAATTTTGATTGCTTTTTTGTGTGTATGGGGGGGGGGGGTAATGCAGGTGTGAAGAGAGGGTATTTTGCAGGCTCTGGAAGTCCTTGGAAGCCTTAACCAGATTGTTTTGGGTCTGGCCGGTAAAGCAAATATTTACCTTTTCCTGGGTGAAAGGGACCAAGCCATTAGCTGCATCTGTACACCATTGTCCCATATTTGGACGAGCAAAGCCCTAGATATTTGTACTGAGGAAATGTTTTGAGAATTCGGCAGATTTTCCTCCAGGGAGCTTCATGTTGTTTGAAGGCCGTTACAGCGTGCTGTTTGTCTAGAAGCCAACAGTATTGCACGAGAGAAGGAGTCAATCGTGAGGCCAAAACATGAGCCCAGAACACTCGGATAACTCGCTTACTTGCACAGCTTCACTGTAGCAGCAGCAAGCAGTTTCTGTTGAATGTTTCGAGGAAGTTGTAAAAACAGATCTTCAAAGAAAGCATATAAACGCATAAATTATGACGATTTTTGAAGCCATCATTTGGGTATGCTTTCGTTGGAATTGTACAATAATATTGTTGGCCAATATTGTTGGCTGAGTGTAAAGCTAGCGGTTCCCTTTTTACTATTAAGATTATGATGGATGCTGCATAATTTGTAACGTCACTCGATACTTGGTGTTTTTATAGTGACACATACATTTAGATTGGACATTTAGCAGTCCGACATATGATGGTCTCTTGTTACAATGAAAAGCGGTGGGGGTGACCTCATCATTTGAAACGCAAACATAACCTCAGATACCTCTAATGGTCCATATAGTTCTTTGTGAAGGATTATCCCACGGAGATATTTTGGCACTGTGTAAAATTGAGCTCCCTGCCGTTTTACACTCGGAAGTGGAAATCCCTATGGGCCTCTGCCCAACTCCTACCATTTCTTTCATGGAAATCAAGGTTACATGTGTTTGCTGTCATTTTGGAAGTAAGTATCCATAGCTACCAGTAACTGGTAAATTGCTCGTGTGAACATGGACTTATTGACTTCCTTGTAAGCCACATTTCTCCGTGTCAATACCACTAGTACCACAGGCAAGAATATAAAAATGTGTATAACTTGGAGCACTACCGCGTGGGTTTTGTGGTTGTGCTGCACATCCCTCTTTTCAGGCTGTACCGTGTGTTCAGCATGGTGTCTGTTATTTCGCTCCACATGCTGGGATCATCTTTAGGAACTGAATAATATTGAATGCTTCCTGAAGAAGCATCCCGATCAGCACATGGTATAACCTAACACATTGGAGAACATTGAACATTTAAAGTGGCTTGTAGTCATTCTACATGTTTTTTTTCCTAATTGTAATATAAACTGATCGTTGAATGGGTTAATGAAATTACGAATGGATGTATGAATGATATATATTGCATTATTATAACAAAAAAATAAGCCTCATTGCATAGACTGTTTTAGCTGGGAAAAGTTTAAATTCCAAATTGAACAAGCCTGCAAGCCACTTGAAGTTAACGACTGAATATTCCTATATTATGGACCGAATATTGGTTACTATCTTTCCTACCAATCCATTAGTGTCAATTTTATACAAATACGAATGGGCTAATAAGAATCTTAATTGGCAGCCCTTTAAGAGGGTTGTGGCATGTGACGTGATACATGGGTTTTGAGGGAGAGGTAGACTAGTGAGGTCAGAGGTCATGTGTCAGCCTGGCTAGGAAAGCACACTCCCCAATCTCCAATGGGGGCTGCCCAAAAGGTCAAACCAGGAATGCTGCTGGGAGCAAGCGCTGCAAAGTGGTGGCTTCATTAACGTAATGTTTGCAGTTTGTGCTGCATTTTAACACTTAACTCGTTTTCTCATTTCGTGTTTCGGAGGGTTAACGTTAAAAGTCTCGGAAATAGAATAAGTATGGTTGATGCGTTTTAAACCACAACAACGAGCTGCTAAATTGCTTTGGTGTCAAAGAGTTAATGTTTGGAGAGTTATGGTCGAGGATCAGACTTTGAAAGGTGGCAGATGGCATTTGATCCCAGCAATGTTTTAATTAAAGGTGATAACAAGGTAATCTTTAATCAAAACATGGCCCCTTCTACTCCACTGCTGCTTCTCCCCCTCCTCCTCTTCTGTTGGTGATACAAAGTCATGCATGGTTATTCTCTGAATAATTGCTACCATGAGAAGGAGTAAACTTAAAAGCTATCTTTGTTTGCGGAGTAACTGAACTGGGTTCTGATAACAAGTCTGGTTAGTTTTAAGCTTGCCTTTCCCTTAACCCCAGCGCCAGTCTCCTTCAATGCCCATACACCCCTGGCAGTTGCCTTCCTGTGCATCTCTATGAACACACTAACAAGTACCGGGATATTGTGTTGTGAAGATAAGGGAGAGCTAAAGTATACGTTGAGTTGGGAGATTAGATAAAGCCCGCGTTTAGAGAGCTATTGTTGCCACTTAAAACAAACTCTTTGAGTGGGTCAGCAAGCAGCTGGTCCTGTTTGCGGTTTGAGAAATATTTTTTTTCGCACAAAAATCTGCGCATTTCACTTTGCAATCAGTGAATTGTCACAGCTGCATATGGACAACCGATAGACATAAATCCCTTTAGAGCAGCAGGATTTGTCCTTTATTAAATACCTGCCACTTGCCTGCGGCTGGTTTTGAACATTTTTAACGGGTTGTTGGGAGGGCATGGTGGTGGGAGCGCTCGTCTTTGTGTCACTCCCACTGTCTGTTGCTGAGAAGTCCAGACTACACTTTTATGTCTTGTGTCTGTGAGCACTGACTGCTTTTTTCCCCTCCCATGGGCGAGAGATACAGCTGCTGCTTCTCATTCCTAAGGCAGTAGGCAATACACGCTGTTGAGGATGCTGTTACGGCCCACGAGTATCGTAACTCAGAATGACCTACATATTAACAATGCACTTGTAGCTTGGTTCAGAGCCAATTCGGAAAGTGAGGCCATCTTAGCCAAAAGTACAGCACCAGTCTTATTCAATGAGAATATAGATGCAGAAGGTTGCATATTCTTGGAAATGTACAGCTCTTTTCCAGGCACTGCTAGCTGAGGTCCTATCCACATCATGTAGGTCTTTTGGCGCTCATTAACCATACTGCACCACACTGGTCAGTGAGCATCGATGTGGAGGAATCGAATAACAGTTTCACCAATATACTCCTGTGTTCTGTTATCCAGTCAAATAACATCGACACAATGATTGTGGTAGTGTAATGGAAAACATTGTGAGAAACAATGACCAAATACAATTATAGAAAGAAAATTGCAATTTCCAATGTGCAATCTTGCCCAGGCACGTGTTTGCTTAGTCTAGGAGCTAGGCTTGGTAGGGTGCTACTAGGATAAAGGTCTTGCTTGCTTTTCAACATGAACGTTTGGTTCAGCACTATAATTAATGGGGTCACTCCAGCATGTCAGCCAGTCTCATTTATCAAGGAGAGCTGTTTAATATTGAGACAATTGTGCCCTCTGGTGGACAGTTCCTCTCTTGTCGAAGTTTTACGTGTCACCATTTACTCCAGCACAATACTTTATTTTGTTACTTTCGTCATGAAGTTTCAATGTAACTGTTCCATTTTTGTAGACGGTGTTAATAATATATTCTTGGTTCTTTCGGTAAAGTTACGTACATAGAAAATAAAAATAAAATAATACATTGAAAATAAAAGCAAAAAAACCCCACGACGTTCCGATCGCAACACAAGCGGTTTTCATCAGGCGGTGTTAATATTATTTTTACGTAGGCCTGAGTTTGAATCAGTGCATCAATATCTACTGAGTCAGATGCATTTTCAGAGTGCTACAAGACTATAGTGATAGCCTTCAAAGACCAGACAATTGGAGAAATCCGTAAAGGCATACATAAGCAAACAGTAAATGTAATAAAATATATAAGATCACCGACGTTTTGGGTAATGGCCCTTATTCATAGCACACAGACGGAGAGGCCAGACTATGAACATGTATTTTTTCTTCCCTATAATTTATTTTTTATTTAGTTTATCTTTTCTCTGTGCCCTCCGTGGTTACGTCTCAGCAGTCTGGTGAATGTAGCCGTGTTACAAATCTTGGATTGATTGAGATAGGGAACTAAAAGTAAACTAAACTATGTATATTTTACCAGATAAAGCCAGTGAGCTATTAGCTCTTTTTCAGAAGCGACATGGCCACAAATGATAGCTCAACGAAGTGGTTTATCAAGTGCAAATTACAGTATTATCCCAATATTTAAAACGCACGTTTCTAAATGTGAAGAAAAAACCCAAAGGACCTCAACAAAAATCCATGCTACCATGGGGAGAACATGCAAACTCCAAATATACAGGCATCTGCGTTGGAATCGAACCCACGAATTCCTGCATACCAGGCGAGGGAGATAACATCTTGCACCATAGGAGACTGCACTTAACAACCATTTCGCCTAATGATAATGAAATGACAAAAAGTGTTCTGATGACCAGTTTTTAAATAGGCAGATGAATAGTTGTAGCTATCCAGTACAAGACAAGCCCTTTAATAATCACGTAATTCATGAAGGGGTTGTCTTTGTAGGCAGTGTTGACGAGCGTGTTGAGGTTTTTTTTTTATAATATGCTTTTGCACCACTGCCAATGCAGCATCACCAAATGATTTGCGCGAGAGGACAGATACACACACATATATTCCGAGGGTAATTATTAAAGGCGGACTGGGATCAAAGTGACGATATAAAGTGGCAAGACGAGAGAGAGCAGGTTGGAGTGTTTTGGGAAAACTGATTTTGATAATAAAAAGCAACTTACCAGCATGTAAAATAAAAGCTAATTAAATCAATGCATTTGTCTTGTATTGTTGTTGCATATGTATTAGAAATACGGCCGAGTTACCAAGAAATGTAACAAAAGTTGAAGAGTGCGAAGAAGCATGGAGAGGTGCACGCTTGTTACAGAAAGATAAATACACGGATCAGATTGTGAATGCAAGTGAGAGACGTAATGATTGCCTTCTCAATTGAGTAAAGTGGCCTTGGGCAGGACAGACGCATGAGTGCATCAATTTACATTGAAGGGACGATGACCGAGACTTTACGAGGGAGTGGCCGCTAAAGGAGGAACATGGCCAACAGCACGTGCATCGTGGAGATGGAGCGACGAAATCAACTCATGTGCAACAGCGAGATGGATTGTCATATTGCAGAGCTGTGGGAGATGGCGACGTCTTGGAGAGGCCTTCATCCAGGAGTGGATAGAAACTGACAAACGTGCTTTCCTCCATATGGTTCCATGGGCCAGAGCGGAAATTGGTATCACCTAAGTAGCAAAACTTTAGGGTGCCGATTTGTTTACGTTACTAATAAAAGTAATTCACTTGATTACCTCACTCATTTGAAATGGTTATCACGTAACCACATGTTATTGGCCACATAGACAAAATGGAACAAAGCTTGGCCTTCTCAGGTGGTACCAAGGGAAATAACTGGTCTAGGCTCATGATAAAATTAGAGGGATGGCTGCTTTACATATACGTGTACATTCTCCCATATATTCACTCACGTTGCTTAATTGTATTTTTAAAATATTGACATCTCAAACGTGTTTATGAATGAAACAAGTGCTTTGTTTGAACACAGAAACATTACAGCAACCTGCACTGACCAGAGTGGTGAAGTATGGGCAAACAACCGCCACGACTGACATGGCGTGGGGATACCTTCATCCAGCAGTGGATGAACAAAGGGCTGTACATGTATACTTGTGTCGTGACATGGAATTGGCTCACTATGGCGCGTAGCGCTGGTTGCTGGCAGAGAAGGGGACCTGCTGTTGTAGCAGCCCTGTCTGCCAGCAGGTCATGTGATAGGCCAGAGAGAGGGATGTGGGGCAAAGGTGACAGAGGGGGCACGTGAGGTAAAGGCCGGGAACCTTCTAGTAGGTTCTAGAAGGGGGGCGGGGCCGTAGGCGGAGCGAGGCCACGCTGGGTGGATAAAAGGGGGACCCCGAGCAAGTTTCGGGGCTGTTGGAGTGGAACCCGTCGTGATGCTGCAGTCTTCGTCACCGTCTTCACCTCCTCGGCGTTGTTAGTCAGGCAGCCGGTTAGCTGTCCTGACCATAGTGTAGTTACTCCCTGTACCTGTGAAGGCGATAATAAATAGAGTGCCTCCTATTATTAGTGTCTCTGAGTGACTCGCTCCACTTGTATTACTTCCACGACCACGTGGAAAGTAAAGTGAAGGTCATTCAAATATTTCTATGAAGACCACGAGATGGCGCTAATGTAGTGGTGATTTGAGTGTCTTGTCTGGCTCTCCTGAATCTACACAGGGAACGTGAATTTTTAACCAAAGGAGGCACGGTAATAAGCAGCCGTATAACATTACAAGTCGTCGCTTGTACCCTGAACGCACACGGGAGTTTCATAAATTATAGGCTGCGCGAATTGTGTTGCGGGATCCACACTCACGTTCTCGGCTCTCCTTCGAAAGGTCAAATGCTGACGGATTTTCATCCCCGAACGTGCGATTGATCGAGAATGCTGAATAGCCCTTCTTGAATAGGAGGTTGAGGCGAGCTAAATAAACATATGAGGTACATATACACTTTACAATAATACAAGTTCTAATAATTCCCTTCGTGAATATATTGCTGGATAAAGGGTTCCCCATCCTGTGTTGGTAATGAGGGTGGGGGGGTAATGTTTTGATCATACTTCGCTAGACTGGTCAGTGGAGGGTGATGAAGAGGGGGAACCAGTGCTGATGTTAGCTGTTGCTGGGGATCAAACTCAGGTTTCCAGGTCCATAGAGCAGTGCACTGACCACTGCACTCCACACAGCACCATTATAAATGTCCCACAAGTCATGCTAATTATAAAATAAATAAGCCGTAATAAATCAGTTCCCTCAGCTTTAAATACTGGCCATGGTATGGTTTATGATTAGGTTATAAAGTACCACTTACCACATAAGCCATTCTCAGCACATTCATAGAGCTTAGTTTTTCAATTCTCTCTTAGATATCAATGTGAATTGTAAATGAAGATTATATCCCTGAAATGAACATATGAGAAAACAAAGAGTACTTATCAATCAAATATTAAAACAGCACTTGGTAAAATCAAATTGCACTACACCACACGTACTGCTGTAATTGCTTTGTGATGATCTCAGGTAAAAACAGGTTAATGATACCTCAGTTTGTCGATATTCCTGATTTACATTTATAGTTCTTTGTTTAAAAAAAAAATGTAGTCTGAAGAAGTGCAAAACACATGAAAGGCTGGGAAACGAATGCCGGTCTCTTGGAATCCATGTGTGGATCCCAGGATTGATGAATGGTGTGAGTTACACAATGAATATGGCAGTGAGTTTGGAAAGGACTAAGTTTGTTGGCTGAGTGCATTAGGTTTGTTGGCTGCTGTTCAATTGGTGATACATATGTAATAAAAATGTCTGTATTAGTGGCGAAGCTAGCACTTCATTCTGCACTAAGAGCAGAAAATATCAACCGTGGCCGAATTAAACTTTTAGTCCTCTGTATTTTCGCATCCACATAGTCTTCCCTTGGACAAGGCCCGGTGCGAGGTTTTATTTACGAAGGCAATGTGAGGCACTCCTCCTCAGTGTCTCTCTTCTCGGCCCCTATTCAGAAGTTGTCTCTGCCATGGGCATAAACGTTCAACAATAAAAAGGCCTCTTCTGTAGATTGCACATCCGCTCACTAAGCACACCGCACTTGGGAATGAATTTGAGACGTTAAGTTAGGCTGCCTCTTGAGCGTAGCATACATGCCAACTCTACTAATTTAAGCGGTCAGCTGCCAATTGTCTAATCCCGTTCTGCATACCGATTTTAAAAGCTAACCATAAAGTTTCATAACATTTTGGGGGATTTTTTTTCCTCCCCCTGATGCCTTTATTTTAACTTATAAAAACAGCAGGCTACCCACTCAAGCCTGCAGAATCAACAAGTGTGGTGTGGGTCCAGTAATTTCGGAGTGAAAGGGAGAGAACGATTGCAGTGAAAGTATGGTGTGGCTGCGTTAAGCTGGAGATAATCTGACCCGCCACCCAAGGCTTCAGCCTTTCTCTATGGAGTGATGCCTTGACCGAGGGTAACCCCTTCATCACAGCCCCCCTCCGCCCCCCCGATTGGATAAAGGCAACCACAAACACCAGGCTCCCCCAATGGGGTGCAGCGTCTGGGTGGGGAGAGAGCAGTGGAGAGATCCACGATTGGAGGCTGCCCAATGCACCATCATCAACTCAACTCGCATACTTTCCTCAAGCTTTTTGTTTTTGAGACCGAAAGGGCAGGGAAACCGCTTGCATGGTTTTGCCCAAATCAATTGAGACCAGAGAAAGTGTGTTACTGAGGGCAGGCACAAATGAATGTAGTGTGATTTTTGGCCTGGGCTTGGTGCAGGAAGAAATGTCCAACCAGGTCCTTTGATAAAAAAAAAAGTTTCATCTTTTTTTTTTACGACAAGAAAAGAGTTGTGCGGAACAAGAAATGTGGCCTTGCTACGTGAAAGCGTCGTGAGCGCACGCAACCCACGTGCAAAAAGCGCTCAGCCAGCCGGTTGTGAGATCAATTGTATATTGTGCCTCCCCACCCAAAATCGAAAGCTACATGGTATAATCCGTGGTGGCAAGGGGGGGTCCCATTAGCCTTTTCATGGGACCTCTGTGATTAAACTCTGGAGGGTGCATGAGAAGAAGGTTGTGAGAAGGCGGCAATGCATCTGCGACCGTGGGTCCTATGGAGATAGAAGGGTCTTGACTCGAGTTGTTTACCTTCTCAAGTGACGCGGGTACCGCTCGTTTCTTCGCATGGGAATATCGCAGCGTTAGGCGACGCAGGTGTTAGGCAACTAGATGGACATTATTTGTAGGCAATGGTTGATTATTTTAGGTTAGAAATGTTGTATAGACGGCTACAATCACCTGAGTGAGTTTGGGGTGTGTCTAGGAGTAAAAAAAACTAATTCTTTAAAGTTTTCCAAACCATTGATTTCCATTGTCTGTGCGTGAATGGTCGAGCTCTTAGTTCAGTCTAGCCCTAAACAAAGCAGAACGAAAGGGACATTTAAAGCTGCCCTGCCAACCTGCATTTCTTGTACTTCTTGCTGCGAGATTAACTTTACATCAACATCGAGTTGCAAACCCGAACAGATTAGTAATATACTGAAAAAAAACCCCAATAATAACAAGGAATTAGTATATCGATTTGATTTTAAAACGAGAACAATTGTGTACATACAATTGTGCCTTTGTGTAAAATCGTCCGTGCTTGACAACTTTGAGACATGCGTGGGAAGTTACTGCGGCCGCCACCGCTCGTGTGCCTGGCTCTCGCGCTGAGTCTCTGCCGCACGGGTCAAGCCCAGTACCTGAAGTGGTTCTGGGAGCGGTGGAGTGGGCAGCAAGAAACCACGACAGCGCCGTCTGCTTCGCCGTCACCTACACTGCACGGCGATGTCTCAGCATCTGCCGTCACGCGGCCTCTTGGTTTTAGCACGGCCAGCCCGGCGACCGTCGCTGAGGAGGAAAGTAGCGGATTCAAATCTGACGATTTGGCCAAAAATGGCAATTCTGCAGATGAGAGGTTTGTCCTCTCGCAGCGTGAGGAGTCGTCAGGTCAGCGTGAGGACTCCACGCGTGGGAATGAGGATGTGTCGGCGAGATACGGTGACCTACTAAGTCAGCTTGATGGCATGAGTTCTGTTGGTTCTACGGTTGGGCCACTCGAAGATGCCCTACCAACATACGTGGAACCGTGCCCTCTACTGCACTGGTATGGTCCGAATGGTAAGTGTGCTTTTACTTGTTTGTATAAACTATTTTAACTTCTGAAGAGCAGCTTGCAACACTCATAGGCAGCTGTTGTAAATAATTAAAGAAATACAAACATATATCTTTTATCACAGTTCAGTGCAATCAGAGTAATGTGAGAATGTGTATAGATTGCCAGAGTTAGCCCCATAATTTAAAACGTTTGTGGTTGCGATTAACTACAATTTGTGCTAACTGAGCTGTGCATATGTACAGGAATTTCAGATTGCATTCATTTATTTAACCATTGTTGTGTTTAATTGCAAGTTGATACATATCCAAAAACTATATTTTGTCCACTGCTTGAGTTTAACCAGTCTGTTTGCCATCGATGATTCTTCCTCACTTAAGGAGGGCAATGTATAATAACAAAGCTCAAGTTATCTTTCCAAACTAAAACAGCCATTTCACAAGCAGAATTTTTCTTTTCCACTCCAGTATTATATCTCTCGTTAAATTACTTTGTCATGACGTTTGAATGTTACGGCACTTGAATGGCATAACAAAACAGAATAAATACCAAAGCCTTACTTTGAAAATCAGCCCTATTTTAATCGTGGTATTGGTATTTTCTCTACAAACGGTCATAGTTTATTTAACATTCACACATGTGCATGCTTACCGGCTTTCGATGTAAAGTTCTAAGGCAGATACACTGGGTTGATGGTGTTTTGGTGTAATGCTTAGCACACTGGACTTGCAATCCAGAATTTTGCTTGATCAATTCAATGTCGCCTCTGTCCACCCAGCAGCATACACGGGAACACCACAGTTAGGTCGACTGGCAGGATAGTGTGTGGTGGGGCAAAGTGTGTGTACTCCCACCTCATTCAAGTTATCTTTCCAAATGTTTGACTTGCATCCCACTGGGATTTTTGTACACAGCATTGGTGTACGGTGCTTTTTCTGCAATATTTTGCTGTCTTTTCTTGGATTTTCTGTTTGCACTTAGTCACATAGTCACTTTAAAATGTTTTCTTGTTCATGTTTTTGTTTTTCGTTTGTTGCGGTTGCACCTGATTCAAGAGCCGAATGGCTCACAAGGGCTATGCCAAATCAATTAAACTGAAACTGATTCAAGATGTCTGGCCAGCGTGAAACAGTAGACCAAATACCCTATGGAAGGGTTGTTGAGAGCTCCGTCTCGTGGACCTTTGCTCAGCAGTGGCATGAAGCAGCAATTGGAGGGCTGAATCTTTACCTATGCACTGTACTGGATTACAAGATGCTCACAATCTTACCTTTGGGCTCACTACCGTAATTGCTCTACCCAATGAATTGCACTTCTGAAGGATCTGACCTTTTTGCAAGCTACGAAACAATGTGATGTGTTTACACTTTCAAATATGATGTGTTCAATAATGTGATGTGTTTAAAAACAAGGCTCTAAGTTTGCTATTCATTTGTCGCCTTGTGCCTTAATGGACATGTGGTGAGTGCTTGAAGACATCCCGTTTGACCCTGTCTTAAGAAAGAAAAATGCTGGCATTTGTTTGCTTACAAAACACCCGTCCACTTTGCATTTATTGCTTTGGATTGTAAAATGTAAATTGAATTCTTTGTGCTTCTGTTTTTTGTTGCCAAGTCTTGGCAAGGAATTGGCTTCTGTTGTGTTGAAACGACTAAGTCCATTCTACTTAAAAACTCACACTTAAGAAGGAAACCAGCACTTTAATTTTTTGTTCTGGCAAATGCAGTGCTGGCCATAAGTTTTCTTCTGAGAGCTGAGGAATTATTTGGACTGAAACCATTTTAATTTGCTGTCACCGCAGGTTAAGATTAATAATTCTAGCAGTGGCTGCAGTGCGGTTTAGAGGTGGCTTACACATACTCACATGCTTAATCATTTATCAATGAAATATTGTTCAAACTGCAATGTCAGCTTATATGTGCCTCAACATTTCTGCTTTAAATTCCTACCTGATTGACTCAGGATTTAACTCAGATATATAGGAGTATCCACTCCTTTCTTTCACACTGAGGACAGTAATTGTGATGATGGGGCTAATGATGAGGTGTCACCCCACACCCTTTGTTTTTCACCATTGCAGGTGAGGAGCATGAAGTGGACCTGACTCAGATAGTCGGCGTGCCTCTGCCTGCTGCGGTCTCCTTTGTAAGCGGCTTCGAAGGCTTCCCTGCCTATCTGTTTGCCGAGGAGGCCAGCGTGGGCCGACCGGCACAGAACTTCCTGCCGGAGCCGTTCCCGCAGGACTTCTCGATCCTGTTGACGGTGCGGCCCTCGTCGGACGAAGGGGGCGTCCTCTTTGCTGTCACGGACTCGTCGCAGCAGGTGGTGCAGCTCGGGCTCAAGCTGTCGCCCGTGGAGGATGGGGAGCAGACGCTGCTGATCTTCTACACGGAGTCGAGCACTGCCGACACGCGCATTGCCGCTGCCTTCCCAGTAAGGGGGGGGGGGGACGGGTGGGGGGAGGCGGCCCCCTGTGCCACATGCATAAAAGTTCCTCTTAGAAGATTTTTTTTTTAACATCAATAAACAAAGTACACTAAATATCAGCCACATCCTCTATTAGCGCAAATTGTTTTTTTTTTTTAATCACAGTGAATCACAACTCGGTACAAGAATCCAACACGAAGTTGTTTGAGGTTTTTCACTTGAGGTGACGTAGCACTCCTATAATTTCTTGTGCACACCATTGCTGCCAGAAGGGCCTCCAACTCGAGGAAGCCCTAGAAAGCCCTGCTCGAGGGTATTTGGCCTAAAATAATCGGTTTTTTACCCTTTTTTCTGGGAAAAAAACTGACACCTTTTTACAAAGAATCATGTTTGCATTAACCACAATACCTGCAGTCAAAATGCAAAAAAACACTTGCTACTGGCAAAGGAGGCCTCATGAGGTATTTGGCCTACTCTACGATGCTGGCCAGGCATCTTGGAAAAAGTGGGGATACCCACACTTTACCCCATCTTAATCGCACTGTAAATTAAAAACAAAGGTACTCGGTCTGAAGGACATGTTGTAAAAATGAAAATATTTATGCTCGTGATCGTGATGCAGGGCAACAGGCATGTTTTTTGATGTCCCGTTGATATTTTTATTCATTTAATAATATATTGCAGGCTCTTTAAAATAAAGCAAGCTTGGGAAGTTGTATCATTTTCTGGTCGTCCGCAGCCATCCCTGTTAAAAAGACAAAAGCGCTCACGCACGTGTCCCTGGTGGTTTTGCGCGCTACAGCTTCCCGTGGCGACGAACCGCTGGGTGCGAATGGCGGTGTCCGTGGACGGCGACACGGTCTCGTTCTACTTCGACTGCAAACTCGTCGAGCGGTCGGCCATCGAGCGTTCCAGCAATCCCCTGGACATCGAGGAGGAGGCCAACGTGTTCATCGCGCACGGTGGCGATGCTGACTCCGACAAGTTTGTGGCAAGTTTGGCTGGGCCTCTGGCCAGAGAGCTTTTTTTTTGCCACATTTAAACCGTACAAGGTCCACTTTGCTCCGCAATCAGCCGATGGCTCATATGGGCAAGGTTAAACGTGGAATCCATCCCATAACCCCACTGGTACCCCACATGATCTCATGGACTTATCCCAGCAAAGAGAGAGAGAGAGTTAGTAACTGAGTGTAAATAGCATTTTCATTTCAAGGAAGTTTGATATGGTATACATTTTTTGTTTATCAATAAATTTAAAATAGCCGATAATACAGTAATGGTCGCATATATCCGACTCTCGCATATCTGACCTGAACAACTAACTGCCCGTACCCAAACGGTACCTGTGCACGTTGTAACTGTCATTTTCTATATGTGTTCACATATCTGAACTTTTTACATATCTGCCTATACCTCAGTCCGCAGGGAGTACTGGAGCACATTCATTGGCCTTGAAAGGGCAATTAAAACAAAGGCATAGATTGTTAAACACTGTTGGCACGGTTATGTTGGCGACAGCCTGGCGGTAGTCAAAGGAGGTAACAGGAATTTAGGAAATGTTTTCTGGGCTCAGAGCTTGTAGAGGCACAAGTGAAACTAATCACCGCTTTCTTGTTGCTGGTGTGAATACAGTGGCTGCATTGAATGACCACTTTGAAAAGGTACTGTGCGGAGAGCATTCTAAGAGCCTGTGTTGGTACAGGATTGACCCGTGGCGGCAGAGGGTGTGAATGAGGAAGGGTTTTAAACCTTCGCATGTTACCCCCCCCTGCTGAAAAACGTGGTTCCCAACGCATGAAATATCCCACATCTGTTGGGCAACCTCACAGCCCGTGCATAATGGCGCAAGTGTTGAACATCCAGTTGGGAGGGAAGCACCATTATTATACGAGTAGCAGAGAAAATGTTCCTCTGTGGGATTATGCTCCGTCATCCTGCTCACAAGAAATCTGGCTTTGTGCGGTTGCTGATCCCACCCCACCCCCGCGGCATTGCAATGCTAGGCGAGAACAGAATCCTCTTGTTAATTTGAAATCTGGCCCATGGAGAGGTGGATTTGGGGTCAGGAAAATGCTTTTGATTGGATCCCGCCGTGTGGTCCTAACATCGCTGCGAGGTTTCCGGTGTCTTGTTTACCTTCGCGATTTTTTTCCAGGTATTCTTATGCAGGTATAATTTTGATATGCTTCAGTATTTCCTGAATAATTAACGTGAACGATAATACGTAGTGGTGACTGGCTATGGCATTTATGCAGCTGGGAAGAGGATTTGTTTCATTGAGATGGGCGAAGGTGGGCTCTTGGGGCATGGGGTAGGGCAGAAAAGGGCACCAGGAGATTTAGGAAATGGTGACATTTGAGAAATATCTGCAGGAGGTGGAAAGAGGAGAGATGAAGCATTAATATTATAGCAATTCAGACTTTGCCGGGTCTGGCGATTTTTTTTTTCCTGCTGACAATTTTTTTAAAACAGTGGATTTGAGATGATGCTCACCCTGATATTATTGGGAAATCCATTGTGCGGCAGCATGTGTTTAAAAACAAGCTTGTTCAATCAGTAACTAGCGTGCCACCGGGATAAAGGAAATGAGATTGAGGACTGGCTGTCGTCACTGTTGCTGCTCTTTGTGCTGCTTTGGAGTTTTTTTGAGCTTAGTCCCTCCCTAAAGCGGGACAAATGCTTATGCAGCTGGCTCGTTTTCTGCCCCTTTGATGAATGTAAGAATAATAATAGTAATTCATTACATCCTTGCTGTTGTACGTGGGTGGTACGTTTGACCCTTTTAAAATTTTTCACTGGGATTCCAATTGATACTGGCAGGGCTGTCGGGGAAGCAAAGCTGTCTTGTTAATCTTTCCTAGAATGCCACGAGAGTTGCTCAGGGAGGCAAACTAAGATGTCTTCGTCATAAAAAAATCGAATTATAAATTGAAAGGATCCCCAAAAAAAATCTGAAAATGTATTCCTAAAAAATTACAGAAAGATCTGTGAAAGGGTGAAAATTACACGTCTAAAGGATTATGTGAGAGCCATAGCAGTTCAGCTACTACCTCAAATATCTTGTTTGTTCAAAATAGTCCTCCACTTACAAAGAATGTATTTGTATAGAACATATTGTAATAATACAACTCAAATAAAATACATTGTACAGATTTTGCCATAATCGCACATTTGATAGCTTCTGTTTGGGCTCTCAAGGCTCATACAGGAGCCACGTATGGGACAATACTCCCTAATATCCACAACTCCCCACTCGGCCTCGCTGATTCTCAGCATTAATACTCTTTGATTGACTGACAGTCGAATGCATCAAAGCAAAAATACGATCTCAATGCAAAATTCCACTCATGCATCCACTCATAGTCTTGCCCCTCGGATAATGTCTCAACTAGAAAACAAACCCGCATACTTCCCCAGCGATCCACACGAACGTAGAGAGTGATCCCCAGTGGCTTCTGGTTTCCCGGCTCCCCTGGGAAGGATGGTTTTCTCGTGCCCGAGGGCGTCTGGTCGTTGGTGGGACCAGAGAGGGGCATGGGAAAATAAGTGGTTTTGTTTATAGGCTCAGAGGCTCTGGTCAGCAGGGGTTACCTTTCAGCTGTGATTCAGAGAAAGCACACTTTTGGAAAGATAAACCAGCCAATTGCAATTTTATTTTCTGCACGTGAAATGTTAAGTGTTTATACCACGTAACACAAGTCCATTGCAATGTAAAAAAGAAAATGCTCCAAAATTTGGCAGTATGAGACAGGATGTTCCAACGTAAAAATAACGCATAACCATTGTAAAAATGTTAGATTGGCATGAGCCGATTTGTCAGTTTATATATTCTTTGCAATTTAGAGCCCCTTGTCAATCCACTGCTGGATGAAGGTCATGACAGTCATGGAAGTAATTTGAACATACTTTACCACTCTGATCCATGTGGGTTGATGAAGGGGTGGGTGGAGCCAGGATTGGTTGAGATCTTACTCGCTACTAATGTTAGCCATGGCTAGGAATTAAATGTAAGTGTCACAAGCGAGGCTGTAAACACACTTTGCTCTTGTGCCGTCTTTACACAGGGGGCCATCCAACAGATGCTCATCCGGCCTGACCCCTAGTGCTGCTGCGGAGCAGTGTGCCGACGATGACGACCGTGAGGTGAGAGCGAGTAACCGGGCAGCCTGCCGTTGAGCAGGCTCACCACTGGCCTCATCCAGACAGGCCTCATGGTTTGAATCAACAACTGCAATGAGATCTGGTCAATACGTGGCGTACACTGTGAAGGCGGTCGAATACAAATGTTATGCACTTTCAAAGTTACCGTGCTTAAAGTCCCATTTTATATGTTAAATAATTATTTTCATTATTTATAGACCTTAGTAAATCCACAGGTAGTCGAAGGCCTCCCCATGTTGCGTCTGTCAGGGGGTGTGGTATAACCATACTTCACCATGCTGGCCTATGTGGATTGGTTAAGGAGTGCCCAGAATGGTTTTGCATGTATCACTGATGTTAGCAGTGGCCAGGATTGAACTTAGGTCACTATGTTGATATTGCAGTGCGTTATCTACTGCACCCACCACTCACCAACCTGTATATTATATTATTTCTACCAATTATAAACAACAAGTTGCCATCAATCTTAAAATAACAAGCTGTTACTCTTACGCACATAGGATCTCGCGTAAAATATAAAAATAAGACACAAATTACACCTGGCAATGAACCACACTGAGCTAAAAGCAATTATCCAGGCTGAACTAATAGAAGAGCACACACACAAACACAATTATCTGAGAAGCCAAGTGCAAATATTCGTGTGTTTATTCTGGGTCTATTTTTGAATGCAAACAGGGCTGTTGTGTTTACTGTATTCACACATCACACAGGTACATTCCTCAAGAGACGCTAAGCGGGTGAGTGATGGAGAAAAAACGATGGCATAACCTCTGGTGTGTTCCAGAGCGTAGTGGCACTGTGGTCTGCTATTGGACTCTGATAATTGTCCACCGCATGGGTGGTCCGTGGAGGTGGATTAACAACAATTGCATGCTGTTGCATAAAGATTGACAGTCAATCTTCATGCAATGACTTACCTCTCTGGTGGGTTTTTTTTGGGTGTTAAGGTCACTTTTCTTAAACTCTGGCTGGGAATGCAAACAAGACCTATTGTAGACCGTGTATTTGCACAATATGTCGTGCATGTCCCAAGAAAACACACTCCAAAATGTAGTTATTCTGATCAGCTTAGCGCTGGCACTGCCGGAATGCGACGGTGTTCTTTGTGTCGCTCGGAAATCCCCACTTTGCTTGGTGCTACAGGCATCTGGTGAGGAGGGCAGTGGATACGACGACGGGGATGGAGAGAGCGAGGAAGAGAGCGAGGAAGACGTAGAGAGTGAGCACGATCATAGCGAGACCGGGGGATCGGGGAACGTGGAGACGGTGAGTTGCTTCTGCACCCAATATTTAGGATTGCCACCTGTCCTTGGTTTCCCAGGACAGTCTCACATCCTGGCACATTGAATGTCCTGATTGTTGGTTCTCCCCTCCTCTTCTGGAATTGTGATATATTCTTCCCATGATATGTCCTGGTTTTTTGTACCCCAGAGGAGGCAAACCACCAATCTTACCATATAAAATCTCCCCAGCCACACTCTTGCAAGACATTCACAATAAAGTCTTCCTGTGTGGGAGCACCACAGGAATTTATCACAAATAGCACACAGCCTATTTGCCCTCATTGACTGTGTGAAATGGCTTGTGCAGTAAGTAAGAAAACTCAATATCTGAGAATTTAGTGTAGTCTGTTATAAAGTGGCTATTTCCCATTTGCTCCTTTGTGAAATGCTATTTCCAGCTGGCAATTGGTTATGGCTTTTCTGTGGAGACCGTTTCAAGGGCAGTGGTTATTCTGCCCCCTTGAGGATCATTGTATTATTACAGTACCACAGAGTCATATTCTTAGGTTTTTCGGTAAAGTCACGTAGGTAAAAAATAAAAAATAATAGAAATAATATAAATAAAATAATAAATCACGAAGTTTCGGAGGCAACACAAGTCTCCGTCATCAGGTGGGACCGTCACAGCTAGATTTACTGTCTCAAGTGAGGCAAAATTCCAAGAGTCAAGCTCTTATTATTATTTATTTTTTACCTACGTGACTTTACCTAAAAACCTAACAGTATGAATCCTTGCAGTCACGAAAGCTTCAAATCTAGAATTACCACAGAGTCATCGGACAAAGACTTCCCAGTGTGAAAGTCTTAAAGTACTTTACAGTGTTTGGTTCCCAAGCATTACAAGTGATGTGATGTGCTTGTAACGTAAGATTTGTTTTTACTTCAATTGAAGTTTACCTGAAGCTTGTGCTAATCGCATCCATACTGCTGGGTTGACAAACGTGGGGAAATTAATAAACGTGCCCATTCTTTCAATTGCCATGCCAAGAAGTCGAACCATTGACCTATGAATTACAAGTCCAATGTGCTAACCATTGCATGACCAAAGCATTCACGTTATGAGAGTACACCGTACTATACCCATGCAGTAAATGCTATCTTGAGGTATTTTAGCTGATGTATGGCCTTGCATATTATAATTATCATTAATTTACCGCACAGGTGACGCGCCACCCCAACCAGCAGCCAATAAGACCTCCCCCCACCATGGCACCCGAGAGGAGAAGGCCCAGACCAGGCCACGACGCCCGGCTTCGGCCAGAGTCAGACTCTCGCTCCAAGGTGGAGGCCCATCCTCCTCTCAAGGAGGACACACAGCCAGCACGGGAGGAGGCAGCCATTGTGTCAAGCCAACCTGGAGAGGCGCTTTTGAGGAGGGAAAAGGGGGAGCATGGAGAAAGTGGCAGCCCTGGACTTAAAGGCCAGAAAGGTGAGCACGTGGAGCCCGAGCCATGATATGATGGCTGAAGCTGTAAACTGTCCTGGGTTTGGCCTGGACTCTACACTTTCAGAAAGGCTGCCACAGTGTCCTGAACAATTTGTAGAAAATGGGGATTTTGTCTTGGTTGGCTCAAGATTCGAGCAAAAGGGTGGAGCTACCTACGTAAGTTCGTGGAGTTGGGGGGGTATAAAGAGTAGGGGGGGGGGGGACAATATCAATGCGGACACCCTACTGTGTGGCGGTGCTAGTGATTGTGTGGACGTGGCAATATAAAGGTGGGTGGGGCTTGTGGAAGGAGGGACTTGTCAGCTTGCCCTGTGGCACGGTTGACCCTCCCGTAAATTTGGTAGCTTTAATTATGCCCATCAGACATCTTGTGTCTATCACTTAAGAATCCTTGTGTACACGATGAACTGCTTCCATTTTGTAGGCGAACCTGGTTCGGATGCCTCTGAAGGTGGAGCGACTCCTGGCTTGCGAGGCCCTCTTGGTCCAGCAGGTGGGTATTGGGTTTCCAATTCACTATTTTTTGTTCAAATAAGTGCCATTTATATATTTAATAATCGATGGAATGAATAACAATGTATATCTCCTTCAAAATAAGCGTAGCCTACTTAAGAACAGGATATAAATGTGTACATCCTTTTTATTTTGTTCTATTGTAAACATTTGCTGCATGTAACAGATTCTATGCAATTGCATGCAGTTACAGTCAAGACACTACTATAAACACAACATGTACACAATACCATTAGTCGCCTGAAATAAGTAAGTCAATAAATATTCCATTCTGGAAAATACAATGCTTTAATTAACTCGCACAAATAAAGTTTGATTCAAGTGGTTTCCCCGGCTTGTTTCTTTTTAACGGAGCACCCACTTATTGAGAAATCGATGTGGAGAGAAGCTGCGATGATATACTGCAAGTGGGACCTGGATGACCCTGACACTGGCTGGCCTCTTTCTCTCTTTCTTCATAGGTTCTGGCGGTGCCAAGGGTGAGCAGGGGGACACTGGTCTGAAGGGCGACGTGGGAGAGAAGGGCGAGATTGGCACTCAGGGTCCACCTGGGCCCAAAGGAGACACCGGCATCATGACGGGTGACGTCGTTCCTGGAACCAAGGGAGAAAAGGTACCCCCCCCCCACCCCCTACGAATATTACGGTGAAAATCCTCTCATTCCATGCTTCTATTTTTATTGACGTATCCTTTCATCTGCATGCATCGAGTCGTCCCATGATGAGGCGCTTATTTAAGGACTAGAAGAGTCTCGTATTCTTGGTTCTTTCGGTAAAGTTACGTAGAAGGGAACATTATAAAATAATACGAATGAAAAATAATAAGATACAATTCTCATGAAGAGTCTCCTTGAAATGGCGGCAAATGTATCCTATGATCTGCACTTATATGCGGGTAGAGACTCATTGGAAGTGGTATCCCAGAAGTAGCAATTGCAGCACATCCATTCGTTTTCTTAGTCAAGAAGAGTGACTGTATAAGTGGCGACAAACTCATCCTGCTCACAGTTATCCGCAGATTGCTACGCAGATATCAGGAGTAATTTTTGCAATAATAGGATCTCGCAATAATGCCCTGACATCATCGTTGAACAGAGGTGTTTTGCTGGAATCCATTTAAATTAATATATGTATTTATTCGTTATTGTTCCCACTACTAATATATTTTTGTTATATATATTTGCAGGGTGACATGGGAGATCCTGGTGTGAAGGTAATTTCTTAAGCTTCGTCATGTTATTGATCGGCAATCATACTGACGCATGGTGCAGGACGTTAAGTCATTGTCAAGGTGTTCCCCTGCGACATTCATATAAAAAAAATACAAGAACAATTATGTTTCCATTGTTTATAGTGCATGTTTTATAGGTGTTCAGTTTCATACAAAACTCTCATACAGTAATAGTTTAGTGTGCTCAATTGGTTAACTGCCATTGACACGCAATGTACATATAACATGTACTCTCAATACTGTAAATATACTTCTGGATGAAGACCTGCCCACGATTTGCGGGTTGTTTGGGTTATATGACCATACTTCACAATGCTGGTCAGTGTGTGGGTTGGTGAATGAAGGCTGAGAGCAAAGTACAGTCAACAATATAATTTTCTGCATTGCCTACCGCTGCCCACACGCAGGTGTCACGGGCTTCTGCGTAGCGTAGCAGCCTACGCATTGTGGTAGTTCATCCAAGCACTATCCAGACTAAAGCCTGCTTAGCTGAGATTGGGCACATTCTGGATAATTTGGTTAGAGTTGTTTGCATTTTTACAGCTCAACTTAATGCTCTATTCTTTGTCATTCGTCATATTGGCCTAATTTCCTGCGCTCGGTCCCATTTTTTCCTTTAACATTTTCAGGGTGGAGCTGGTTTTGGCTACCCTGGGCCAAAGGGGGGCAAGGGTGACGCTGGGCCCCAGGGCCCCATAGGTCAGCCTGGCCTCCCAGGTCCCGTGACGTCGGTGGTGCCGCGAGGGGACGGTTCCGTCGCCCAGCTGGTGGAGGGCCTCGCTGGGCCCCCGGGCCCGCCTGGCCCAGCTGGCCCATCTGGGGATGCTGGCGAACCCGTACGTGCCCATTGCACAGTCCCTGTCAAAGTCCTCGTCACAGTCCTCATTTCTCGTTTTACACGACTCTACATCATCCTCTGTTGTCACTTTTTTTGCTTGAAAGTTCATCGAGTTATATTCCCAAAAGTCAAAACAAAGATTCTTGATAAATTTGTTGTGAGATCTGTATTAGCCATTGTAATGATTTTGTTAGCAAATCAGAGATTGTTAATATACGTGTCATTCATACTTATGCCTGTTGTTTCTACAATCCAAGTTTGGAAAACATCTTATTTTGCTCTGATCTATAATTAGTGTCATAGAGGTCTGATTACCCTTTGAGAAGTGAGCATTAATTATATTTGTATTGTGTTCATTGCCAGGGTGACCCAGGAGAAGATGGTCTTCCTGTAAGTTATATAGCGCACATCATTATCATCACCATCCATGATCTTTCTACTGCTTAATGAAGGCTTCTCCAAGTTGTTTCCGTCTCTCATCCCTCTGCGGTGGCCTTTCACTTGGCCATGATTGCTCTTCTGGCTGCTATTCCATTACCTGCCTTAACCATCATCCCTTCAACCAATGTGTCCTTCCCAAGTTCACTAACTTTTCTTAACAGACAAATGTGATGTCTCATATTTGGACTCAATCCCTGATCGATGTGTTTCTCTTTCTGTCTCTTGGTGTGTTTCCCAGCTTGCAGCTGCCCATGCTACCTTGCACATTTAAGCTTTTGTAAAAAAAAATTGGCCACTCACCATGTTTCTGGTGCATAAGTTACAGTGGGTAATATATATGATTTAACATTTCTTCTTGAGGTACCTTGGTTTGTTGCTTTTCATTGTCAAGTTCAGTTTCCCACTCTTCTTTATTTCATGATGTTGATCGTGATCCACCCTGAATAATACAAGTATACATATGCTGTGTTGTTATTCATTCATGTTCCTCCAGGAAATATTTTCTTTTTCTTTCGCAAAGAATAGCATACACAAGAGTAAATAAATAACACAATAATAAATATTGCACAGAAATACACGTATGAACAGAATGCACCATGACGTCTGCTTGTTATAGACCCCTGTCACTGTTACGTGTTTGTTGTATTTTTAATATTCTTGTGCAGGGAGAGAAGGGTCCCCCTGGCTTTCCAGGAATTGCAGGAGATCCTGGTCTTAAAGGAGAAAAAGTGAGTCTATGTGTTAACAAAATCGATGCAAATTCCGTTTGAGTCTCTCTCTTTTTTTATTTTCCCAAAGTGTGCTTGCTTTAAAGGGATGGAAAAAAATGTATGTTGTGCAACTCGTGTCGTCATCACAGGGTGAAACTGGAGTTGGAAAAGCAGGCCTCCCTGGGCCACCTGGTCCTCCTGGGCCACCTGGCCCCACAGGACGACGCAGCAGGCTGGTAAGATCATCCTGTCCTGCCACAATGGCTTTCGCTTGACCTCCGAGTACATAATAACTTGCAGCCGATTTGCAGCCCATGTTAATCCACCGCTGGCCTAAAGTTCCCCTCTTCCCCATGCCATGTTGGTCAAGGGGATTGTTTGATCAAACTTTACCATAGTGGTCATTGCGAGTTGGCGGAGTTGGTTGGGCAGCATTAATTCTGGTATGAATCACCACTGATGCTAGCCTTGCCTGGGAGTCGAACTCAGGTCGCTGGGTTCATATTACAGCACGCTAACCACTGCTCCACCGTGCCACTTGATCTCCCATTGCAGCATACAAATACAATGTGTTATTACATGTAACGAGACTACATAGGCTCAAATGAATGAATTAGCTGTTTTAATGAATGGGATTGATTACCTCAAATGACTTGATTTTTAATGGAAACAATTTCCTCAACTAAATAACCGTAACCGGGGCCTTGAAGCGACTCAGGCGGAGCGAACTGAGCTTTGAAACATGGCTCTGCCAAGTGCAGCTACATAATTGAGGCATTTGTGGAATCAATTTGGTCGTGGCTGGAGTGCAAGCAGTGTGCAAAATGTGGTTGGAGGAGGTGAACCTAGAAATTGATTTGACCTCTGAAACTGCCCAAGTTAATTTGTGCTAATCACTGTTTAAATTTTCCTCAGAACCTTGATGATGCCGAGGGGTCAGGTGACTCAGATGACGATGACACAGACACAATCCGAGTGAGGCTTTACCACTACACTTTAAATTCTTGCAAAATTGTGTGTGGCAAATGATGAATATACCTTGTGGGGTCTGCTAACAATATCAGGTGTTGCTATGAAGTGGCCAAGGATATGCCTGTATAGTATTGGAATCATCAATTATACAGAACCGCAAAGCTAAAAATGTTACCCCTTGTATGTATGGTGTTTCTTCAGGCATTGCGGAGTCCTCCCACAAATGTTAAATACTCCTTAATGGAATTAGCCAAACGTCTCGGTGTAGAACCTTGCTTTTAAAAAGAGCCTAGTGAGAAAATAGTCTGTGAGGCTTCCCAGTGACATTCAACCTTGGGTCAATGTTGGGATGTGGTTGGAACCATTGGCCCAACGTTGACCCAACGTTCAACATTTACAGGGTTTCCTGGGGCATAATTTATCATCAGAAATAATCAATCTACTGCTGGATGAAGGCCACCCCATGCCATATCTATCCCTCGCCGTCCTGTAATGCAACAATCCACCCAACACCTACTCACAAGCTCTTCTTATTGTTCCATCTCCGTGGCAGACATCGTTGGGAAAATAGATTATCATTACTATAGTTCCAAATGTAATATTATAGTCGTGTGAATCACCAGGAAGTAACGCTTGATGCCATATGTCATGATGTGACCCCTTGTGGCAGGGTCCCCGCGGTCCTGCCGGCCTTCCCGGCCCTCCGGGCTCTCCTGGTATTCCTGGGCCCCCTGGACAGCCGGGAAACCTGAGTTCCCTCACCGCATTGGCTGGCGTACCAGGAGCCAAGGGGGCGCCGGTCTGTTGTCTCTAAAGCTTTGCATTTGATTGAGTAGAGTGTTTTTGCAATTATAATAATAGTCTTGTTTTAGTCCACTGGCCCCTTTGGGCCATTGGTGTATGACCATGTTTTTCAACCATATATCCTTGCAATGGTATTTCCATCTCTTTCCACCTCTGCATCTGTAAACTGAAAACTTCCATCCTGTCCAATCTGCATATGTTTTTTTTTAACCAAAACAATAACTCCATGTTTCTTATCAATGTGTGTTAATGAATCGAAAAAAGTATTTCTCATTCTTTGCAGCTAGATGATAGATTATTCCTTTTTAAAATTAAATGGTGTTTATGTAGACTAATATTAGATTTTTTTAAAGAAAATTGTATACGTGTTTTAGTTAATTAGTGTTTCAATGATTATTACAGTTTTCTTCTCAGCTTTGTGAGGCAATGCTTTTAATTTAGCAATTGCTATATTCATATACACTTCAGAGTTTTACTGGAATTGATGTAGGGCTCCGAGGGTTGCAATTTTTTCTGTCTTTCCTAGAACATCCTCTTTTTGAGGTAGTTGTCTTGGGAAATTTGTACATCTTTCCAGGACATTAATTGTACAGTTGTTTTGTTTCATTTTTGCAATAACACGCCATTCAATACGATGCAGTTATTTGTAGCTATTCCCTCTTACCATACTGTGAGATATTCTTTCAACTGTCTGTCGTTTTTTTTGAGCCTCAAAGGTGGCAACTCCAGAGACTGCGTGCACATTCATGTTCTGTATTGGATCGTTCTCAGGGACCTGTGGGCCCTGCTGGGAAGAATGGACTTCCGGGTCAACAAGGGGTCAAAGGAGACAAGGCAAGTTTTCATCTTTGTGTGGTTACAGCGGTGTGCACGGTTAATAATACCCATGACAATGATGATGTTAAATGGATGATGTTGAGATATTTCTGCTTTTGTATTTCCCTCTTCATAACAGGGAAATAGCGGAGAGGCAGGAAAGGCTGGGCCAGTTGGGCCAAAGGTATGAAATTCATGCATCATGACTAATTTCAAAATTAACATGTTAATGATCTCCTTGGGGTCAAATCGAGGCAGCCACTTGTGATTAAATTGAGTTTCTCAAGTGTGGTGAGTTGATGATCTCTGCCCGGTCACCAATTACTGCACAAAATCTATCACTTTAAATTTGATTTTGTACTTGAGTTGCTTTGAGAACGTTCTATATTTTTTATATCGGTGATACATCAAGAATTGCTGTCATTAGCAGAGCCACTGTGAAAGTGCTGCCTCCTATTGTGAGGATCAGAGATCACTTGAAGGGATCTCAGATGTAGCTCTGTGATATACACTTACTTGGGCTGTTCTCGAGCACAAGTGGTTGCATTGTTCTGCCAGAGATCCGAATGGAATCTTTATTTCATGACATGATGCCAAAAACACACTTGGGATAACACTATGGGAAAAGACTACAATAAAGTTATTGATGTCTTTCAATGTTGAATCTTTTATTGCTTATTTTTGTGAAGCATGCGGAGTATATAAAGGGCAAAAATTGTCTGGCACATGATTCTTATTATAAGAACGTCCATGTTGCCTTCAGTTAGCTGTATGGTGGATATACTCAAAGCAGATATTTAGCATACACTAACGTTTATTATATCTGAGCTTGTTGGCACATGTTCGTAATCCAGCACTTTGGAGGGAAGGGTTGATGGATCACGTAAAATGTGGTAGCCTTCTGGACCACGAGGTGGCCAAAATATGAAAATATGTCAGTCCAGCTCGTGGGTTTATTAACCCATCTGTGCGGACCAATGTGTTTCCCCTCCCCCCACCCCCACCCCCATCTGTTTGGCTTTTCTTTGAATACTATAGTTTCCTCCCAAATGCAAAACACTCATTAAGTATATTACCCAGACATCCAAATGCAGGGCCTAATTGGAACTCAATTAGGCTATATGTGTAATTAAACAATGTAGACAAGATAATTGTTTTTTTACCCTTCTATCTGGCAACAAAACTGACACCTTTTTACAAGGAGTCATGTTTGCATAGACCGCAATACCTGCAGTCATAATACAAACAAAAGACAGATGATGCCTTTTGGCGTCATCTGGTCCAACCCATGTGAGACTAGGCTCTAAGGAAAGCTGTCTCGGGTGTGGACCAATCAACTTCAAGGACAGTGCACATTATCAGAGTTATGTCTTTTGTTTGTATTATGACTGCAGGTATTGCGGTCTATGCAAACATGACTCCTTGTAAAAAGGTGTCAGTTTTGTTGCCAGATAGAAGGGTAAAAAACCAATTATCATATTTTTACTGGCAAATGAGGTTCCCATAATGTAGACAAGAGTTAAAATGAAAACAAAGCAACATCTTTAATAAAGCAATTGGAAACATGAAATGCATTTGAGAGGTATCCGGGTGACCCAGATGGCAGCACTAAACTGGCACTCCTGAGAACCTGGATTTTAATTCTAGCAGACGTAGTAAGTTTATGACCTCAGCCTGGTCACTGACTGAATGAAATCCTTAAAAATGTTTGTATTTTTTTCACTTTATCAAGATTGCATTCCAGCTTTAGCTATTCCAAAGATTTTTTGTGGGCATGTAACAGAAAAAATATTGTGCATTTAAATTTGTGCCCCTAGCTTGGATAGAGGCTCTTAACTAACTTCAGAAGTAGTTCTGTGACATCATCTTCCAGGGTTGATCTCTGATACAGGGTGATGGATGGTAAGCTGCAGCGTTCCAAGTGGAAATACATTTTATTGTCACGAAGGCACAGATAGCACGATACAACATAAATAATGAATAAAACATTGTTTTGAAAAGGCTTAATTTTGTATCACATAGTCTGTGTTACCACCACTTGCCATCACTGTAATCTCATGTGTTATCCCTCTCTTGTGCAGGGTGATGCTGGATCGCCAGGGTTGATGGGACCTCAGGGGGCCCGTGGGCCACTGGGGTTGCCTGGCCCAATTGGACCTCCGGGTCCACCAGGGCCTCCCGCACATACCAGAGTGAGCTTATTTGAGGTGAGCCTCGGAGTGTGTGTAAGGTCTTTGCTCTGTATGTACTTTCCGATTAAGAAACACACGGAGCGGATGCATTTAAAGATCAGAAAGTCAGTTTGTAGTAAAACTATTCACCTCATTCGGTTGGCTTCCTTCACGTTTGCCTTGCTCATTTGCCACACAGAAGTAGCTGACAATGCTAATTTTGAACATTTGAAAGAGTTCCTTAATATACGTATTTTTGTTAATAAATATCTCTGAATTGTCTTGTCATACTATGGAATCAATTTAGAATGAATAATGTCCCTGTGCACTTAAATAGTCTTACATTTATATTGCAGATATTAATTACGTTATTCACATCAGAATGCATTTCATCAACATCAGCCAGAATAACTCCACAGCTGGATGAAGGCCTCCCCAAGCCGTCACCATCACTCATGGTCCTTGCGATGTAACGATTGACCTAGCACCTGGAAAACCAGTTAATTTCATCACTACATCTTCGTGGCGAACGTTCCCCCATGTTGGCTGCCCGCCCCGTTGTTATTTTCGACAACTGGCCACACAATCCCCTCTAGCAACATGACCGACCCAAGCCCACGTATTTTATTTTCACAGTAAATATTATTTTGCTTGCCTAATGCATTGTATTTATCAAGCGTGACTCGTGTTTGTGTGTGGTTCCTAGGAGGAGGAAGGCTCTGGCGTTGGATCCAAATCCCGTGCAGGGGCTGCTGTGAGGGCCACACCCATGATCGCACGATAACTCCTGGCATAGGCATCACCATTACTGTACCACAAGTTCAGCCCAATATCCTGACAGAAACAAAGAGTCATGTCCACCTGCATGGAAACAAAAATCATATCACTAATTATACAGTACATGTGGATGTATAGGGTCTTAGTACAACCGCATCTCCAGACGATGCACAAAAATAGGGGAGATATTTATTTTATAGCAGTTTGTTTACAGGCACAGGCACAAAGGAAGTTCTTTGGTTTGGACTTGAACACTGGCAGGGAGTCAACAGCACGGACTGGGGGAGGGCATTGCAGACTATGGGGGCAGCACAGAAGTAATGATCGTCTTTCTACTGGGTGAAAGTTGACAGGGCACTTTGACAGAAAGCATGATTTGCTGAAGCAGAGAGCCTGTGGATAGGAAGAGAGTGAGATGAGAGGAGAAAGGTAGGTACGAGTCCCAAAGAGGATTTTAAAGTTGTGAGCACAATCTTGAAATTGCTCCATGATGGGATTGGGAGCCATTGGAAAAATTTGAAGTATTGCGGTGATGCGGTCCCCTCTTTATAGGTGCAGATGAGAAGTTTAGTAGCAGCAGCATTCTGTCTTAAATAACGGGACGTAGCTCAGGAAAAAAGGTGCTTTTAAATTATGTGGTTGCACTTATAAAAAAGAAAGTACCAATGGTTATTGTTGGATAAAATGTGGTTATTGTTATAAAATGCCTACTGGTTAATCGATGTGGAAGCATCACTCCAGCGCACTTCACTGCACTCTTGGACAGAAACAAACTTTCCTTGCTTTAGCTCATCAAAACTTTGCCTTTCAATCAGAGTGATGTAATTTTAGGCAGTCCGTCTGGCCCAGGAAGAGACACTCTCAGCATTGATCTGCGGACGAGTGTTGCGTTATCACGGCCATTGTAAAGCAGACCTGAGATATGCAGGGCCATTCCAATGTTTTAGTGGACCTCCTAAAACACTCCATGGGCTCAGACATTCCCACTTCATTCCCCCAACCACCTTTCTTCTCTCAATGGCCAGAAGGCAGCGATTTTAAATGAAAATAAATAACGTTTTCGAAATGTATCACTGGCGTGTGATATGTAACACTTGCAAAAAAAAAGATGGTTTTCTATATTATTTTAAATATAAATGTTTGTATATATTTTGCCGAAAAAAATATTTATATATAATCTGATTTTGAACTATGCAAGGGACGTCATTTATTAACTCCTCGTGCCATTTCCACTTTGACGCCATGATGTTCCCGACTGCATCCAAGGGCAGTCCGGCTAAAACCTGCATGCCCCTTGGGAAAGTGAGCCGCCAAGCTCGGTTTGTTCCCCAGGCAGCCGCGGCTCGCCAGGTTTGAAAACCAGACCAAGTCACTTCCCTGTGGTGTCAGGAACATGGCATGGGAGTGCGGTGGCATATAAGGAGTTAACAAAGGAATGAATAGAAAGCCAAATATGCTGACCTTGACTTGACGTAATGCAATGTTGATCTTTACTTATGACATTTATAAGCTGAGTTTCGGTGATGGTCACTCAATGACTTTCTGTCAACCTCGCTTTATAAAGAGGCTCATCACAGATCTTTATACATGAGTCAAACATTGAGGCTGTAAAAAACATTACACCTGAACTATTCCATCATCTCTGGAATTGACATTCTATAGTCCAATTGTGTTTATCGTTATCAATGCACTTCTAAATATTGCTCAGCTATCTTCTTGGTTCTTTCGGTAAAGTCACGTAGAAGGGAAGTAATAAAATAATAAAAATAAAACATAATAAAATAATTCTCACGACGTTTCGGCCACAACGCAAGCAGCCGTCCTCAGGTGAAGAACATGTCTGTCGATAAGACAGAGTCTAAATGACACGTCTTAGGCTTGGAGTGTCTATTTAAGCTGTGAGGGAGGAGGAAGAGAGCCTTGACAAAAGAATTTGCATTTGAAGAGGAATTCTTTGACTTTACCGAAAGAACCAAGAAGATGAATTCCTGCAGTCACGAAAGCTTTAAATCGAAAAATTGCTCAGCTAATTCAGTACCGTGACTAACTTTTTTCACAGGGAGAACCAGGGCTACCTGGTCCAGTGGGACCATCAGGACTTCCAGGTCTCAGAGTAAGTCTGTCAAATGACATTTGTGTGGCTCAGAAAACTGTACCTCTTGATGTTTCATGCATCATGCCACTGCTGCTTATAATTTGATTCATGACTCTACAATGAACTTATTTGGCATCTGCATGAAAACCCACTTTTTAGATTCAAACATGAAACATTTGGGAACATTTAAAAACACCATTTGCTCTGCAATCTACGCAGTGCGAGTAATGCTTCATCACGTCCTGCCACATTGTAAGCATGAACGTGCCGTCTGCCTGCCAGGGTGAAAAGGGAGAGAAGGGGGACCAAGGCCCTCGGGTGAGTACCATGGGTAAACATTCAAAGTGCAGCATGGGAGCAACCCATAACCCTGATGCTATCACATATTTACAACTTATATGGGATATTTTTTGCCACTTTTACCACTATGTGTGGTTAATGCAGAATTGATGCCTCGCCATAGGTGTCTTTTTTGGCGTTTAACAATCTTAATACCAGTATTATTTCCAGAAAGGAATTTTCTTCTTATTTCAATAATTTATTAAATTTTCATCGAGGCAGTTTGCACAGATATCTCGCTCGGGCATGCAATTGAACTCGCAGACTCCTACGGATGAGGTCATTGTTTAGATAAACAGCTAAACGTGAGCATCACCACTGTTTTACAAGTTGTTGGGCCCTTGTGACGGCTTCAATGTGTCTGCACTATAGAAGTTGTCATTATTATTAAATTACTCTGATGGATGTTTCTGGGGAGTGGGACCTGAGGCTGGGGGATGATGTGACGCCACAGATTTTAAGTTGGAATACATCTTTGTCTTCTGTGTGAAGGCGCTATAGCCCAGGGGATAGGACAGAAGGAAGCTGAGTTAAACATTTGAACAACAGGGGTTAAAGTCCCTGCCTAAGATTCAGATGTAGCCATCTGCTACAGCGTTTCTCCACTGCAGTGACACAATTTTATACTTTTTAACGCATGCTATGACAATTTTTTTAGTAAAACATGCGTGTTTAGCTTTTATGGAGAGTTTATTGTTTGCCCCCTCCCCCCTACACCCTCCGTGTGTTAAGTTCAGGGGCAATAACCCCCCCTCACCCCTCCCCCAATGGCGCTGCTCATGCGTGTGAATACGTATGAGCATTTAAGACAATCTTCCAACAGGGAGTCCCCGGGTTGGCGGGACCAATAGGGCCTGCTGGAGAGGAAGGCAATCCTGGGCTTCCTGGTCCCCAGGTAAGGGTGAGAGACATCTCGCAGAGGCCTCATTGTACTCTTTACATCGCTCGAGCAGGAATAAAACAATAACAACACTCAATATCAGCAATATTAAATGTACACGTTGCTGAATATAATTATGTGTATTTTTTTTGCAGGGCCCTATCGGTGAAAAGGGCAACCAAGGGGAACAGGTAACAAAGAAGCCACGCTTTGGATTATCACTATCACTAATTCTGGCATTTCTAAAATATCCTTGTTGTGGTGTACCACTCAACATAATGAAAACACATGAGCAAAATGGCAAAGGGAAATTCACCATGAGCATGTAATGGTAGTGATTCGATTTGCGCTAGGAGTTATGCTTTAATTTCTCGAGAAATAAGTGCTGATACAGCAGCACGGGGCTTAAGCGGGTTACAAGAATGAGGGCGACTGCACTCAGCATCTTTGCTCTCACGGCGAACCTGCGCTGCAACAACTGCACCCACAGTGACACATGACGAGTTCTCTGATGTGTTTTCGGGTGGTACTGTGCGCTGTTTGAATTGGGAAGCTCGCTCTCTGCCTGGATTAATAAGGGAGATGTCTGTTGATTGATCGTGGTAGAAGGTGAGTTTCTCAGTGCAGTTACTCAAGGAGCTCCCGGAAAGCGGAGAAAAATGTCAGGCATTTTACTGAGCAACACCAAGGTGCCTTCCAAAATACATCAGAGATATACGTCACAACCAATGCAGTAGAATGACGTGGCTGTTTATGCTACACAGGTTGGCATGGCATACACTGACGTTAATTTTAAATGTGCTTGGTACGGATTTTCAATAAGGTGGATGTTAACTGCTTGCTCGGGAGTATCAGCTATTAGGCCTACATTGATTCACACCCTTGTCATTTGACAATTTGTCATGATTTGGGGTTTTCATTCGGTATTGCGGTGCGTTGTAGAACTGGCCAACTCTGTCACAGAAATAAGGATGCACAGGTCAATGTGGTTTGGCCACGTGCACCATATAAATTGTGACCGGCTGCGTAGAATGTACATGAAGTGGGTATCTAGAGGCCTTAGATCTTATGTGGAGTGGCTGTCTAGATCGCACCTAGAGTTGGTGCCATCTGGAAAGAACATGCATCGAGGGAAAATCATGAACGGCTTGGAATCAAATGACCAAACATCTTTGGAAGTTACGTGTACCACAGGAAGAGGCGAGATCGATGATGACTGGCCAGGAGAAATTGTAACATTTCTGTTCAACACAATTGACCAACAAGGCTGACTGTGACTGGCTGTAATTTATCGCCTCCAGTAGCTGCAAGGGTCATGTGAATACAGTAAATGAAATGCAACATCATTGGAACCTCATTTGCCAGTAAAAAATATGATAATTGGTTTTTTACCCTTTTATCTGGCAACAAAACTGACACCTTTTTTTACGAGGAGTCATGTTTGCATAGACCACTACCTGCAGTCATAATGCAAAAAAAAGTGCGCCTTTTGGCATCATCTGGTCCAACACCATGTGAGACTAGGCTCTAAGGAAAGCTGTCTCGGGTGTGGACCAATCACTTCAAGGACAGTGCATACATTATCAGAGTAATGTTTTTTGCTTGCATTATGACTGCAGGTATTGTGGTCTATGCAAACATGACTCCTCGTAAAAAGGTGTCAGTTTTGTTGCCAGATAAAAGGGTAAAAAACTAATTATCGAAATGCAACATGTTTACGAATCAAAAATCATCTGTTCTCGCACCCAAGACTCGATGCGTGTATCACAAGCGTGAGAGCTTATTTTATTTCATGAATTAACACGTTGTTATGCACCCATCGGGCTATGGTGAAATTCCCTGTGCTGTGCCATCATCCTCGTGTCACTCCAGGGTGAAACAGGTCGTGATGGTGAGAGTATCATGGGGCCACGAGGTCTTCCTGGCCTCCCTGGGCCTCCAGGCCCAGCCCTACTCGAGGTACAACTGGAGAAAAGTGCCCATGATGTGTGCAGACTGAAAAAGTGTAGAAGTAGTTTTTTGTATTTATTCCGTTCTTTTATTTTTAATTCATTGACGTCTGGCCGCGGTAAGAAAGCAGATGTTTTATTACTCCAATCTCAAATGCATGTAATGAAAAACGAGAGCAGATTGCGGAAAAACGGACAACTGCCAGAGGGCAAGGGCTTAAGTGCAGGCAGCCACCACTTCCGCACAACTTTGTACAGAATTAAATATTTACGCGTCTTAAAGGTAGCTTTATTTCACCACAACAAAACTTAAACGGAATCATTGATTGATGCTTTTTTACCTCACGGATAACAGATACGTAACTAGAAACCCTATTGGCATGTAAACACAGTTACATTTATCTAAATTTGGGCTACGTTCAGGGTCACGCAGTCCTCATGGCACCTTATGGCACCTGGGCCTTGAGAATTCCCTGCTGCTGAGACTTTATTTTGTGAACGGTGTTGAATACCTGCTGATTATACATTCCAGAATTTTGTGAAAGGAATGAGGCTGTGAGTGTCATTTCGTTGCAGGGGCTGAATGACTTTGAGGGTCTTCTGGGAAATCTGAGAGGCCCATCAGGCCTGCCGGTACGTTACAATACATAGCTTACACGTATGTGTTTGTGCAGATCCTGCAAAAAGTTGTTAAAATTAAGAAATTAGCATTTTATTAAACCGCATCATCGCAATGCAAGCCTCATGGTTGTGGAAACGTTTTGTTGAGTAGAACTGGGTTCATGAGATATTTTGTAGAATGTGCAAGATATCTCAGTATTTGATTAAGTTAGAGTAAAGTCTGCTCACGTGTTGTGATACATTAGATTCATTGGTGATTACTCACATTAAATGTCACCGATTTAATTTTTAGGGACCAGAGGGCCTGCCTGGACAAGCTGGTTTTCCTGTGAGTATTAATGATCAAAGACCAAAATTTGATCAAGTTTGAGATTATTTTGATATGACCTTGACCGTAATTATTCTGCTTAAGTTATTGTTATACATATTTATATATATATAAATAAACACATTTCATTGCATAGATTGCTTAAGTATTTTTCACTGAAAAACTGTCAATCATTTGGTGGCTCACATGTTTTGTCTGTAGGGCCCTAGGGGACCCAAGGGAGAGTCTGGGCTGGACGGCTCAGCAGGTGCCATCGGCATGAAGGTGAGAGGGCTTCAGCAACGTATAATGATAACTCAGTGGTGGACTGAATTGCGTTACTGTATTACCATCAATATTCTCATTTGCATTAGTCTCAACAACAACAATGTTTCTAAATTATTTGTAATCATTATTTACAATATCCGTTCACGTGAGAATTATTTAAATTTCTGAAGTGAATGTTTGTGAGCTTGAAGTAAACTACCATTAAAATATGTAAATACTTAAATGTAATAATCAGAGCGATAATGTGTTTTGTATATCAATGGTTTCCTCAGTTTTTCCTCTTCCCGTCTTTATTTATCTCTGCTTCATCTCTCTCTCTCTTTCCTCGTGAATGTTCAGGGTGAAAAAGGAGATCCTGGTGGTTTGATCGGCCCAGATGGGTCTCTGCTTCCTGAAATGGCCGGCCTTCCTGGACACAGAGGGGAGAAGGTGTGCATCTGTGCTCGACTACACGGCTTGCAGTTCTCCACTTTAAAGATTCAACTTAGATGTTTTGAAATAGCACGTATTGCGATTCACTTTGACTGAAAACACGTTTTTGTTCTGATACTGCAATGGTAAGTGGTGGCAAAGCACAAACAACATCAATAAGACTGCCCAAAACTATATTAGGTGACATTGGGGCAGTGGTCATTCTTCATAAGTGGAAATATTGTATCATAAACCCAATTTGGACTTCAGTTCATAACTCGTTAATTATTTTTTTTATTGGGTGTGGCCATGCAATTTTCTATTGTATACGTCATCACGTACTCAATTTGAATATTCATTAATTGTTGACAAAAGAAGGAATCATAATCGTGCTTTACAATTAATCTTAATTTCTTCCCTTTTTTGTTTGTTTTGTTTTGTTTCCATCAAGGGTGACCCTGGCCCTGTGGGCCCAGAAGGCTTGCTGGTAAATCCGGAAATTGACCTTTGCACCACACCTCACTGCACCGACGCACATCATGTCTGGGATGTTGCATTGCAGTTTTGATGACTGAGTTTTCCTTTTTGTTGTCGCATTTTTCAGGGTCCTGTTGGCCCCAACGGCACGAAGGGAGAGATAGGCTTACCTGGCCGGCCGGTAAGGCTACTGATTACCTGTTTTGAGGGTGGACCATATATGGGCTTTAAATTAATGTTGTCTTAGCTGTTGCCTTCCCAAGAATTTGATGGAAATGGACGTGAGGTTGGTGTGGTAGTGACCTCGATGTTTATTTTCTGGACTGCATTGAACTATATATAAAGATTATCTTTATGCTGTAGGCAATATTCAATGCTTTATGGACCTTTTATTCTGAATAAATCCCGATCGATAAGGTAAATAACGAGATGATAATAAGGCAGAGACACCCATCAATCTATTTGGTTTTGCTTAAAGATGCATAAACTTCATAAATGACGTTTGACTTTTTTGCCAAGACAATGTGTGCACATGGATAGCATCCATTCAGGAGAGGTTAAATTGCACGTAGATTGGTATTCACAGGAGTGCATGTTTAACAAAAAACTGTCTTGTTGTACCAGGGCCGACCCGGGATGAATGGCTACAAGGGTGAAAAGGGTGAACCAGCAGACTTTGGGTTTGGGGTGAGTTTCATTGTTTTGTGTCGAAACAATATTTATTTATTCTTCAAAAAAATACACTGACCTCAATCGAATTAGCCCAGGTTGGCCGTGACCTCAGTCTAATGGGCCAGCTGCAAGAGATCCATTCTCTGCAGTGCAGTAGGGTTTTAAAACACGTCTCTTATGTTTTTGGGAGAAAAAAATACATGTTAAGTAAAAATAAAAACACAGTTTTCTTCATCTGAAAAGAAGGGGTAATTTGGTGGAAACCAAAGGAGAGAAATTGGTCAATGAGTTAAGATCCTCATCCTCTCCAGAACAGAGAAAATAACACCAATGATAAAAATACCTTAATTATTTGTGTTGGATCGCTGACATGGCAACATTTAAATTGTTTTTACTGTAAGAATACATTATGACAACAGACTATTTCAATGGGAATTATGGTAGATGAATTGCTTTATATCATTAAATATCAATCACATATGTATACCATTGCATTATAGCATTAATCTCCACGCTCGCTTTTGTATTATGGTGTCATTGACCTTATGCGCCCACCACACGCCTGTGTCTTTATTCCCCATGATTGCCAATGCAATGTGACGTGCGATTGTTAACTTTCAAATGTTTCAGTCTGGCCCAGGCCCCGCCGGCCCCCCGGGTCCTCCCGGCCCTCCTGGCTCTCCTGGCATCACCGTGGTGAGTCTGCAACAGATCTTCTTGGTTCTTTCGGTAAAGTCACGTAGAAGGGAAGTAATAAAATAATAAAAATAAAACATAATAAAACAATTCTCACGACGTTTCGGCCACAACGCAAGCAGCCGTGAGGACGGCTGCAGCAGCCGTGAGGACGGCTGCTTGCGTTGTGGCCGAAACGTCGTGAGAATTGTTTTATTATGTTTTATTTTTATTATTTTATTACTTCCCTTCTACGTGACTTTACCGAAAGAACCAAGAAGATGAATCCCTGCAGTCACGAAAGCTTTAAATCGAAATCTGCAACAGATGTTGAATGCGATTCTGTCCCCAACCCGCCAAGACCCTAAAATTACAATCCTCAAGCTTTTCCGTTTACGAAAGGCAACACTGTGTAAGTGCTGTCACGCCCAAGAGACAAGATCATTCGTCTTTAGTGAGCGGTATTAATGAAAAGTCTATTTTAAGGAAAAGTAATCGCACATTAAGATGTCATTGTGATACCATAAAACAGGCATCAAAGTAGCAAAATTAGATGGCCGATGAGCGTGGATTTGTAAAATGTGGCTCAGTGTCTCGGCGTTGATTTATTTGCGCTGACTCTCATTACAGGTGGAACGTGGGCTGTCTGCATCACCACAACAGCACGGTAATATTATGTTTTTCTTATTGCGATGAAGCTGTGTAAAATAAACATTTTTTTATTTTATGTTTCTTGAAATCAGACTGTATATAAGTTGTGCAACGCTGTGTATTTAATGAACGTTTATACACAAACACATACGGCAGCAAAACTTTTTGAGAAGTATTTATATATGTGTGTGTGTATATAGCGACACAACAAGCCAATAGGACTGGGATA
This sequence comes from Lethenteron reissneri, assembly GCF_015708825.2. Lineage (NCBI taxonomy): Eukaryota > Metazoa > Chordata > Hyperoartia > Petromyzontiformes > Petromyzontidae > Lethenteron > Lethenteron reissneri. The sequence goes on along the minus strand of NC_083798.1, from coordinate 13,539,157 downwards.
CTAAACTATTTTATATATCACTGCATACAGATGATGACTTCTAAATATTTCCAACATAGTGAAATGTTTTAACATCCAAAAAGATGTCGATCACCTCTTATATGCATATAATTCTGTATGTATGTGTGTGCATGTGGGGAGTAGTAGTGCAACGGTTAGGGCGTTGTGCTATGAACCCGGCGACCCGAGTTTTAATCCTGCTCACGTCCACCACCAGTGACGATGATCTGAATCGGTTCTGGGCCTCCCCTAGGTCGACTCAGCCTAAAATGAGTACCGAGTGCGATGAGTAAACATCGTCAATGAGGAGACAAAGGAGGCCGGGCGTGGTGCTGGCTACTCACCCCCTCGTGTGCCCTGCCGGTCTTCATAGGTGCTGCTTGCTTAAAGCACTTGCTGAAACAGTCTGTCAAGGCTACATGGGGATTATGTCTTTGTTTATGTATGATATATGTGTGATAGGTCCCAGGGGGGATAGAGGCTTTCCAGGTTTGCCAGGAACCCCAGGGACCAAGGGAGAGAAGGGAACAGCTGGATTACCTGGTCCACCAGGTGAGTCCTCCAAAAAGCTATGATACTCAATGTTCCTTCTGCCTGGCTGTGTTTGAGATTGTGGTTATCAAGTGTTGTTGTTCTTGTTGTTTTTAACTATACCTACAGTACTCTGATTTGTGGAATTCTACATGTCAGTCATGCCCTGCAATATATCCAATTGGCTGACTAAATAAGGGTGCTATGGTGGCGAGATGTTAACTACCTCGCCTGGTATACAGGAGGTCGGTTGTGGGTTCATCTTGATCTCGACTGATGCCTGTAGTTTTTCCCACGGTCGTGTGGATTTTTCTCCTGGTCCTCCAGTTTTTTTCCTTCCACATTTAGAATCAACGTGTTTGGCTGCTATAAATTTCCACACGAAACGCCACTTTGTTAAGTTACCATTCGTGGCCAGGTCACTTTTGAAAAAAGAGCTAAATAGCTCAGTGGACCTTAACTGGTAAAATAAACAAATATAATTTTATTTTCTCATTATCTTTTCTTTTTCTTATCCGTTTCTTCTGCTTCCACATTCTATTACTCCTCCTCTGCCTCTTCTTGCTGGGAGCTTCTTCAGGAACTGAAAATTCCTGAAGAAGTCACCTGCATTGTGCTGAATAACACGCGATACAGCTTGAAAACTAATTTAAGTGCTTAACATTACAGCCATGGAAACCTATGTGGTAGCCTATCTCAGTTTTGTGCCACATGTGAAATTTATTTCAGTTTAAAGAAGATGGAACTCAAACTCGTCTTGGACACAGATAGTTTGTGTGTGTATCCACAACATAATTGTTGTCTTAGCACGGTTGGCTACGTACGGCGCAAAAGAAGTTCAACATAGATACATAAGACCTATTTTTTTGTTTTGCATTTCCTTTTGCAAATGGTGCCCTGTTGATTCATTACATGCAAGAAATATGTAAAATGACCAGCAGATGATAACACAAACCAATTTCATATCTTTAATTGCTCCACAAGCAAGTATGAACAAACTGACAGGTTTGCAAAATCAATTCCATTTGCTAAAAAAGTTAATGTTTTAATTCCCATTTAGCGTATGCATCAGACATGGTCTCGCTGTCCCCAAATTATTGCCCCCCGCACCTGCAGATACAAATGTTATATTCTTGTTTATTTTATCTCGATCGAGCCATTGTGGTCATTATTGACTTACTCTTCATATGGTGTTAATGATTTATTTGAAAAGAGTAATAATAGATTAACCTCTCAATCTTTTCTTCACAGGCCCACCATCGAATTCCAACTTCGTAGATGTATTTGGGAATTATGCTTCAAGGGTAAGGCTGTGTATATTTGTGTCCTTCCTGATCAAACCATTGTGAAGTGGAGTAAAAAAAACAAAAGATTGAAAATACAGCTAATCAATATTGTACAACTCATTTGAATGTGATGAATTGAAGAGAGAGCATTATAAATGGAACCTTTTGAATTTTAAATAATTTTAGTAAATATCAAAAGCATTTAGAAGCATACAACCACTTATTAATATATATGGTTTCTGTATTTTCTCAAGAAACTATATTGATGTACCCGTTGGTCTGACAAATCCTGCAATGTGGTCATGAATGTATATCCCATCAGGGCACCAAGGGTGACATTGGGCCTAAGGGAGAGAAAGGAGAGCCTGGTGGAGGTGGCTTCGGATTGTCGCCACCAGGACCCGTGGGACCGCCCGGCCTGCCTGGGAGATCCGGCCCTCCGGTACGGATGTGGCCTCGTGACTTGCAAGTCTCACTCAGTCATCTGCCATCAAAAAACCTAAACCTTTCACGAGACGGTTCTCTATGCAATGCAGAATACACTACCACCACTCGTAGCTGTTTATGCTGGGGCAAGTGCGTTCATTATCGGTAACTACAGTATTAAGTATTTATGCTATTATTGTCAAGGAATATTTTTTAAATAGGGGTTTTACATGTTTACGTCACATATTATGTTTTTAGTTAATTTGGCATACAGTGCAGTACTTATTTCACTTGTGATGTGTCTATTTTAGGGTGCCATGTACCTAACCCCATTATTTAGGTATGGCTGAAGTACTGAACATCGCGGTTTTGGCTTTCGTGGGACTTTCCAAGAGCGTAACCCCCGCGATATTCAAGGGTCTCCTCTATTACACACTTAGCACACTTTTACAATTCAAACCAACTCCGCTGTGAACAATAAATACTTCCAATTAACATTCACCTTAGTAGCAGAAACTAAAGTCAGCAACCGTGACCAAATACATCAATATCAGCCGGGTCTGCATTGTGAAAGAACCCAGTGGAAATTGTTTTTGACTCTGTGCTCGTAGCGCAGGGCATTTTATTACATGCGGTTGTGAACAACTCGTGCAGTTGTAAAGTCAGGCTTGCGTGGCTGTAAAGGCAACGTGCAGTCATAAAGCTGCGATGTTGTGCAGTAAGTTAGTGGACAGATGCCCACTTTTCCTCATTGGTTCGTAAAACACCTATTCTGTAAATGCAGCCTTGAGGGCAAAAAAATTGACGTGCGGTGTTCTGTGGGAATAAAGAATTAAACTGTTAACAGTTTGTTAAAGTTTGTAAATCAGCCAGTGGCTTCTGGGTCAGTATCAGCATAATCACAAGTGAGGCAATGTCGAGAGGCAATGCAGGTGTAGCGGTCATATGGGCATAATGAAAATTGTTTATGTTATATTGAATTGTTTTCATCACCTGCCATGGTGGCAAGATATTAACTCCCTCACCTGGTATGCAGGACGTCGTGGGTTCAATCCTGACCCTGATACTTATATATTTGGAGTTTGCATGTTCTCCCCGTGGTCGGGTGGATTTTTCTCCGGGTCCTCGGGTTTTTCGCTCCACATTAAGAATCAACGTGCTTTTAGAGTATTTGGCTGTTGTACATTTCCACGTGATAAGCCACTTCGTTGAGCTATCATTTGAGTGGATCGTGAGGGTTATTTGACTGCGGTACTTCACGTTGGTCAATGCGGATTAGTGAAGACAAGAAGCGTAAGACCTGGAAAACATTGAAGTACAGTACGACAAATGGATATTCCTACACTGTCCTCAATTGCCCCCATGTAGGCTCGCAAGCCTTATGACCCCTTGTTTGTGCAGTGGTCACCCATCCAAGCACTATGCAGGATTATACCTGCTTAGCTTTCAAGTTGTGATGAGATCAGGTACATAATAAACTCAAAACTATTTTTAATTTTACCAGGTAAAGCCCACTGAGCTATATAGCTATTTTTTCAGATGCGACTTGGCTACTCAGGTGTTGGGAAGGCCCCCGTCTACCATTGGATTGTCAATAGAGCCATGAATGTACGCGAGTCGTAATTCCACCATCTCACAATATCCCTGACTTCAACACCCGGACGCCCGTTGTCCCCCCCCCCCCCCACCTTGTATGGTCAAGTGTTCTCAAGAGTGGCCACGTTTCTGGGTCTCGCCGCTCGACCTAACTATAAAACGCAGCAGGGGGAGCCAGACCACAAACTCTAATACAATTTTGATAGGGGGCCATTGGAAAGAAATATATATAAAAATATCCTGCCAATGCGGATACAAAGAGTGAAGACAATTCTTTGGGATACTAAAAGCATCCTTGTTTTCTTTTTCACTTAGCATTGAAAATAAGGTCAATGCTAAATTTTCATTGTTTTTATTTGTTGAGTTCATATGCTGTTCATATAAATGTATAATTACACTAAACAGTCAACAATAAATGAACAAAAATATTTGTTGCAATGAAAGTATTATTTAAATTCACATTAAGGTAATACAAATCCATCATTACTATGGTGTGTTATTCGCGTTTGTGCTGTATATCTCTGCAGCGTGTTTTTTGTTGTTGGGTTGTACCGTGTGTTCAACATCGCTCTCCACATCTGGGAAACTTCCAGCTGCTCATCATGACGTTGTATAACACTACGTCAGTTCACCAATGCTGGGTGATTACCACTCTTTTTTTCTTTTTAGGGACCCAAAGGAGATGCCATTTCTGGCCCAAGAGGGCACCCTGGACCCCCGGGCCCGCCCGGGCCCTCTGGTTTTGGCTTTGAGGGCCAACCAGGCCCAGCTGGGCCCCCTGGGCAGAAAGGACCGCCGGGGCCTCCTGGAACAACTTTTGTTGGTCAGTGTCCTTGCTCGCGACGAGACCTGGAAGAGGCTGTATTAGGATTCTAAAACACGAGACCAAACTACTTTGTGAATTGCCAGTCAATAAACGATAAAGTAAACATTCACATTTGACATGCACAAAGGCTGTACATGCACAAAAGGAGCTGTTAAAATCTCGCGTGAATTGTGGCAAAGAGGATTTTTTTTTATATATTTCTATGAAAAAAATGTAATGTCCACAAGAGGCATAAGGTTATTTTATTGGGTAAAATGTATATTTTTGAAGTGTACCTTTTATTTTTGCAGTTGACATTCATTCTGAATCAATTTTAAACCAGTTTACAGCATGAACTTGTCATTTTCAGTCATTGCAATTATTTGTTGTTAATTTGTCGTCATTCCAGAACATCACAGATCAGTTGTCGCAGGGCCTCCTGGACCTCCCGGTCCCCCAGGCACAGCCAGCTCTGCTAAAGGGGTACGTGCACAAACATAACTGCTTACATTTGTCTTCTTTTGTTCTTGACTGGTGTAACAAAAACGCATTCGTCTTAAGATAAAGATTTGCTTTTATAGGCGTGCATGAATGCTGCAGAAACTCAAAGCACCTTACACCACGTCTCATCTCAACCCATTCTGATGGCCTGCTGTAGTCTAGCGAAGGGGAGCGCCGCAGAGGGCAGTTGTGCGGCACAAGATTGAGAACAACAGCACCAACTACAAGTGGGCAGCTCGCAAAGTTCCGTCGACTGACCTTGCCTCACTGTGCTCCACAGTGCAGAAACGTTGGGTGGTCCAGTCCGTGTTAATGCACGCTCGTACGGTTTGTGATGCTCGTGTGTTTTCTTTCACGTCTGTTTCTTCTGAAGGCAACCGTTGTGCAAAACTTTGAGGCGATGGTGCGATGGTCACGGGCCGCCCCCGAGGGCTCGTTTGTGTACGTCGTGGAGCGTGGCGAGGCGTACGTGCGCGTGCGCGACGGATGCAGGCAGCTCTACGTGAGTGCAGCAGCCGCCCGGCCCGTCATGCAGCAAAATGCACCGCCAAGCTCACTCCCAACTTTTCTTTCTTTCTTTCTTATGTTGGTTTTTTTGTCTCGTTGCTTTGGAACAAAACAAAATTGGTTTCACAACAAATAAGCAATGCTCTTTGGAGAGGTATGTACCTTTGTGATATGATGCATCTTCTTCTTGAGATCCTCTTCACTCATTTCTGTCCCTGGCTCATCTCCACATTCACTCCACAGCCCTCAATATCCTTAACTCATTACTCGGAACCACCTTTCGCTAGGCCTGCCTCTTGGTCTCTGCCTTGATGCTTCAAAGTTCATCACGACTATTCCAATTTGGTTTTCCTTCTATCTTAAAATATTGTCCTAGCAATCTTAGTTGAATTTCTTTCAGGTTGTCCGAGATGGGTTACCACCCTTGTCTTCTCCGTCATCTCGCCATTTCTGACCTGATGCAGCCTCATGATCCCTGAGATCCATCTCGTCGTCTTCATTGCTGTAGTAGTTGACCTTCCACCACACCTCCGATTAGCAGGATTGACTACGTATGGTGTGAAAGAAGTTCAACATAACAAAATTCAACATACACAGCACACAACAAGCACTCCTTTCTGTATTGTCATATGATGCCTGTAGCTCAATTTGAACATCCTTTTTTTATTGTGTTAATGAATGTCCCTGTATTTATTACAGCTTGGAGAAGTGCTGCCCATTCCCAGAGAAGACGAAGTTGTTGTAAGTTACAGTTGATTTATTTTAACGCGTTGCTACTGTATTGTTTCCATCGAATACACAACACAATCACTCTCTGAAGCACAGTGCGATTACCACAGTTAAAAACATGGTCACAACATTTCATAGTCTTTTGCTACAACTGCTGCTGCTGCTGCTGCTGTCACTGCTATCACTTCACAGGCCTCGTCCCATGTGCTCAACATTATAAACCCGCTGCCCAGCTTCCCGGTGGTGGACCGCATCCCGACAAGTGGGCACGCCAGCTACCACCACCACCACAACAACAACAATGGCAACAATAACCTGGGCAGCAACCATCTGTCGCCATCTCACGTGGGGCATAACTCGGGAGGGATCGCGTACCCCAGCGGGGACCTGGGCCCACCGTCGCCCGCCGTCGGGTACCCGCAGGCGGGCAACGTCGGCCTGACATCGGCCGGGATCGCCTACCATGAGATCAACGCTGGTCACTCGTCTGCTGGCACCAGCCACCACGGGGTGAGCATCAGCCGGAGTGAGCCCAGACAGTGACTCGCGTGCAGAAGAAGCCCGTGTGGTAGCATCTGTCACAGTGAGATGAGCTGAGCTTGGTGGTGGCATGGTGGAGCAGTGGAGTGGTAGTGTGGTGCAGTGGTTGCGTGGTGCAGTGGTGGAGTGGTAACATGGTGGCGTGGTGGAGTGGTAGCATGGTGGAGTGGTGGAGTGGTAGCATGCTGGTGTGGTGGAGTGGTTGTGTGGTGGAGTGACTTTACTGTGGTAGTGCACTCCTGTAATCCAGTGCTTTGGAGGCAGCGTTTCTTGTGTGCCTCAAATTTTTGAAAATCCAAAACTCACGGTGGTCACGAGATGGCAGTACAGCAAATGGTTGATGAACCGATTTGTGCGGACATTGAGTGTTATCCCCTTTGTATGCACGATTTTCCTCCTGAATACTCTTTCACCTGGCTATAAATAAATAAAATATTAAACCATCTCAATACATAACTCTCACACAAGATTATTGATAAATACATATAACACAGGGTAAAGGTGCAGCCCTTGTAACTTATTTCTCGTGCCACTGCTGGTGGAAGGGCCTCCACTCGAGGGAGCTCTAGAGAGGCCTGCTAGATTATATCTGATCTACTCTTCCATGCTGAGCAGACATCGTGGAAAAGGTGGAAGTCCCCACACTTTATCCCTCCACATGTGACCTGTCGATTGACTAAATGTGGTGCACCAATATTTACATTTGGCTGGATGGTGGCAGCGGTGGGAGTTTAAAGGAACTTGCCCCATTGTTTCACCTGACCGCGCCAGGAGATAGAATCGAACCGGTCGCCTCTGCATTGCAAGTCCAGTGTGCTAACTGTTACACCATGGAAGTGTATATAGATTGAATGTTTTCTTTCGTCGCATGAGGGAGGTACAGTCTCTCTAGAATACTTGCCCATGTATATGAACTCTGAAACGGGGAGGTGGAACAGTCAGACGACTGTTACATGGAGCAGCTGCCCTGCCTGCCCCCATTCATCATCTCCGTCTCGATGCTGCCTTCCCTGTCACCTTCATCCTTTCAGCAGCGGTGCTGCCCCTCTCTGCACGTGTATGCTAGGAGCACCGCAGGGGGGTCCCAGGACAATAAAGAGCTTAATTTTTTAAAATATATATTGTTACGTCTCCAGGGGGAAAATGAATTTGTTTGGGTTTATTATTTATTTACCAGTTTATTTATTTTGTGATAAATGGAGATAATATTTACACTGCTTGTTGGTCCCGTTTTTGGACGGAGATTCCCGCAGAGAAAGGAAATGTTCGTGCTCAAAATCACGTTTAGAGAACCGTAAATTTGCCTCTTTCCAGCCCCCTGCATGGAAGGGATTTATTTTTCTGCCAAGAGGTCAGAGGTTGTTTTTTTATATAGAGTGCGTCACTAATAAAAAAAAAACTACCATCCAAGTACCGAGCAGAACTAGATTTTCAAGATACCAATATACAATGTTTCCATGTAATGATAAAATATTGCCATTTTCACTTTTGATTGCTTATGATCACCTATGCTGACAGGTATGCCACAAAATAAAACAAAATATTGGATGAGAAATATACATGGTAAATTCTTTAGCTTTTTCTAAAATGACCTTCGGTGTTTCGATTTAAAGCTTCATATTTAGACAAGATCAATCTGCGACTGGATGAAGGCCTCTCCAAGCCTCAACCATCCTAGTTATGAGTCTTACTAAAGCAAAGCATTAAAGAGGTCCGTCTACTGCGGAGATGGAGTGATGAGATCAGTTCTAGCTCAGGCGCTGGATGGAATGTTGCATCACAGGATCGTGACAGGTGGTGGCGACTTGGGGAGGAGGCCTTCAACAGTGGTTTTACCATGGCTGATGGTGATGATGCTGACAATGACAGTCTTCTTATAGCACCCTCTGCTATTGCGTGTCACACCTGCTAAAGTCCACCATTCCCCGTCCGTCCTTTGTCCCGCAGCTGCACCTGATAGCGCTGAACGCCCCGCAGACAGGGGACATGCGTGGCATCCGTGGTGCAGACTTCCAGTGCTTCCAGCAGGCGCGTGCCATCGGCCTGCACGGCACATACCGCGCCTTCCTCTCCTCCAAGGTGCAGGACTTGGCGTCCATCGTGCGACGGGCTGACCGTGCCTCCATGCCCATAATCAACCTCAAGGTAAGCCCCGGGAAGAGCGTGTTGTCACGCGGCTCTGGGTTGTCCATTATTAGAGGCGGCCTCAGTGTTGCCGACTCTTTGAAGCGGAAAGCTGCCAAATGAAGCACGGAAATTCAGGAAATGTCGCTCGATAGAACGTTCTAAATTCGTAAAAAATGACACGATAATTTAGCAAGTATTAAATGTAGTAAACTGATACAGTATTCTTAATATCTGCCAGGAATCATGTCACAGCACATTTTGGCAAGTATAACGTGCCACTTTTACGAAATTTTGTTGCGAGGGAAAGCCAAAAAGTCAAATCGATCTACAGACAAAATGTTAAGTTGCAACACTGTAGCTTCACTGTGTTTTGTGTACCCCCTCCGCTCCAGTAACAAAGGCCTTTCCTCAAAACCCCTGCTCAGTGGAAACTCACGGCTGTGCTGTGGCCCTTTGTTGCTTGAAACTCCCAGCTGACCGTTTTTACTGCTGGCTTCTCCTTTGCCTACAACCAGCCATGCATTCGTTTTTAACCCTTTAACTTTTCTTTCCATTACACCCTACAATCTGTAATCTTGGCCTTAAATTTGTTTTACAAAAATATAAAACCCTCGTTTCTTTCCTGCTCACCTGCATCATCTCGTGATGTTCATCCTTTGGTGTACATTGTCTTGAGATGTGGCTGCGTTCGTGTTTGTTTATTAAACAAAAAATGTTTTATCCATAGCCACTGCCTTTGATTGAAACAGGTGAGATCCCCAAGGAGGAGGAAGCTTTTTTTTACAGCTGTGCACCTAATCTCATCAAAGCCCGTGACAGGGTGTGGGATTTTGAGCAGTTTCCTCACTCTATTGATGTTTATATCCAGGGTGCAAATGTGCTGCTTCCGTTGTATATAAGCAGAACTTCGTTCTGTGTCGCTACATATAAATAAACAGATGTTTAGTTCATCAGCCTATTGGCATTCCACACCAATATACAGCAAAATGTGTTTAAGCAATCAAACTTTGGACTCGTTTTGACCTTCCAGGTCTCATCAGTAGAGTTGGGCTTGTTAAACAAATGTTGCTTAGGTAGATGGGATTGGTACGAGCATTCCATCTCTGTTCATTGCAAAAAGCAATATTCTACACGATTCCATTCCATTGTGAGAAACCCACAAGTCAGCCTTTGTTACTAGAAGTAAAATCAGCCAAGGTAATGATGGGAGTGCTGCAGTAACCCAAGCTTTAACCGTTCACTCTCCTGTGTGACGTTCTGCAAAGAGCTGGAACATGCTTCGTGTGTCGCGTGTGAACTCGCATAATCAGCCTGGCGCCGATGAGAGACCGCTGGCTCATTGGTGAAATCCTCCGTGCCACGCGCATTCAGAGCCTGTGCGGAGATGCTGAGACGATCAATCTTTCTCAACGACAGCACCGCGAGCGCCACCTTAGAAAGAGAACAGCTCGACGCTTATCCCGTAAATCGTTGGCACTTGCATAATGGATTGCCGCTTTGCAGTGTAGTAGTAGTGTGCGTGTGTGTTTATATGTTGGTTTCTTTACCTTTCAGGGAGAGGTGCTCTTCAGGAATTGGGAGGAGATTTTCTCAGGGTCCGGTGGACAAATGAACTCCAATGCTGCCATCTATTCCTTCGACGGCCGCAACATTCTGACGGACCAGGCCTGGTAACAATTGCACCTCCTTGCATAGCGCTGTTATAGTGGAGTAAAAGAAAAATGCATGTGCCTGAATATTAACGCGCAATAGTTTGCATGGTTACATACATTCTTTATCTTTGTGATCATTATCAGTATTTTATATTTTAAAAGCACTTTATATGTCATTATGTATCAAACAGCTTTAAAAACGGTTTAACATGTGAAGCAAAAGCCCCATGAGCTACGTACACAACAACCAATTACTGCACAAAGAAATATACGAATACATATCTTGTATTATAAAAACAATATAATGATTTTTTTGTTGTATTGTGCAAATAGATTGAAAAATATCACAGTTACATCATCATAGATACTCAGTAATGAGTAGAATGACAAAGAGAGAGATCCTACACAGAAATACAATAAAACAATATAAACAATTAGTTTACTATAAGTACAATATTCAGATGGACCGATGCAATTATCTGGTGTGCAGATGTTAGGTGGATTACTGCATCGCAGAATCATTAGAGATGGCAGTCGCTTGAGGAGACATTATTTCAGCACTGGTTTGACCCAGGCTTATGATGATAATAATGATGGAGTCCAACCCGTAAACGTTTACAAATTGTGAATAACATTGACGCAATAATGATATTAATTTCAGGCCCCAGAAGTTGGTGTGGCATGGCTCGGATGAACGAGGGCGCCGCCTAGTCACACAGTACTGCGAGATGTGGCGCGTGGGCGAGACTGGCCGTCACGGGCCAGGCCTCGCCGCTCTCCTCGCACCGCCTGCTGCAGCAGCAGCCGCATGGCTGCGCCTCCAGCTTCGCCGTGCTCTGCATGGAGAACAGCGTCGCTCACGAGCACGTCCGCCGGCGCTGAGCGCTCATCCTCCTCGTCATGATGCCCTCCCTCCCCTCCTGCTCCTCCTTTTCATCACAATCTTCCTCCTCTCCGTCCTCCTCATCCTCTTCATCCAACCACTTCTCCTCCTGCAACTATCCCTCCTCTTCTCTCACTTCTTGCCACCTCCTACTCCAACTCTTCCACATCATCACCATCCTCCTCTTCCTCGCCTCACTCGCACACGAGCCCATGTGGCAGAACAACTATGGTATGTGTTTGTGTATGCGTACATTTGTTATTTCAAACGTACGTGCGTACAACTATATATATCTGTCACTGACGGTACGAGATATGTTGTTTGAAAAAGTTAAGTACCCATTGCACATTTAATGAAACGATCGCTCACTGTCATCTGTGTCTGCTGTTTGATTTTGATATATCTCGCAGTGTGGACTGCAAGGTGGGTTATTTGGCTTGTGTGGCCCCTCTTGGGCCATGATGCATTGGGGACCATGTGGATCCCCGGCCAGTTGCCGAAGGGGATATATGATGCTTAATATGGGAAACGAGGTGAATATTGCCATTTTGAGGATGATGAGAGGTAGCGTGAAGGGTAGAGTGAGATGCTTACTTACCCATGACTCTGCTCCAGGTGCCACTGCCATCACTGTTGACCTCTGGTCCGTTGGCCCTCGGTATCATTACACTGTAATTTATAATGGATCAGCCTTGGTCATGCCTTCTACATGACAAATTGTCTTTCTCATTGTCTGTGAATTCACGTCTCAACAAAATGTGTTAAAAATTTGTTTATGATAAACTACGAGCAGATACAATTAAAAATAGCCAAGTAACAATATATCTGACCGTTTTAGAAACTTCCAGAGTGCTTAACATTTTTTTTATAAGATGCTGAAGAGCACAACAAACTGAGGCATCCTCTTAAGATCTTAATTTTTACGGTAAATGTATGCCTTCATACCACTCAAAATTGGATTTAAATGTAACCCAAGCATTTGTTTCTATGCACCCTATGAAATGATGCGTGTTTTTAAGTTTGAATCTTTCGTGTAAAACTCACAAAATAACAAAGATGTAAATAGTTATGCTTTTTTATGCAATTTTTAAAAAAATTTGACATCCTAAGAAAGATAAATCATTGTAAATGACTTTTCAAAAAAATTCACCCTGAATTAATAGATTCAAAATCACAATGAAAAAAATTCAAGCAATATTTATATTGGCAAAAAAGTGCTAAAATAACGTAGCGTTTTTTTATGCTGTTGAGCTTGGTTTGAAATCGGTTTAAAAATATTTGTATTTGATATCAGTCCACTTGCTTTTACCAGTTATACTGCATTTTATTTACCGTTGTAGCTGTCGGATTTAACTGTATTTTTAACTCTGAGATTTGTTTGCAAATATTTCCAAAAGTATTTCACCAACAACGACCTTTTAGTGTTGTATTAATACCTGTCCGGCATAGTCTCCTTGTCATACTGAATGTGTGCACTTCTCTGTGGGTCTTGTATCGTGTATATTAAATGTGTGCATTGATTTTTTTTACATAATTTCCCACTCCCTTTTTGCAATGTTTATTCTTCAAAATGTATCCAATATTTATAATCTGGGCTCTGTAGAATGGGTTTTACGATGGATATTTCCATTGCGCAAAAATTTACCAAAAAGTTGTTTTTTTCTTCCACAAGTATTTCTTATATGGTGCTGTATTAACTACTAGCAAGGCTTGAATGATTGTCAAGTTGACGAATTCATTGTGTGATCATATTCCTCTTTAAATGACCGTGAATATGATTAAGTTTTAAACCACGTTATTTTACATTCTCATGTCATGTATAAGTTTCAACTAAAAACAGTATATTTTTGCAACGCATTGCAGTTTTTAACGTGCCAGTCGACTTCCTAGTTGTGTGAAGAAATTGAGGACACACGTGTAATTGTGCAGTTCTGGATTGCATTGGGAGCATTTTCGAGAGTAATTCAAGCACACGTTTAGAGCCAAGTTAACGTTGACCACCTAACAGAACTCGCACTGCACTTCTCACCTGTTACTTAATGCCACGACACATCATGCATTTTGGTCCCATGGTAACATTGAAAGCAACAGTCGACAGCCAGAGTATAGCCTGTGTTGCATGTGCACACTGACACTTAATAAAGTGTTGGGGCTCTGACCTGCTCCTTGCCTTTGACTCAATTGAGGTGGATTGAGAGTTGCTGTGGTTACACTTTTCGATTCACGTTCACAGCTCATGAGCCTGAAATAAGTTATTGTTACCGAGGGGTAAGTTCGTCACTTGGCAGGTCGTGGGTAGTAGGAGTAAAGTGTGGTTACTCCCATCGCTTCGAAGATGTCTCACCAGCATAGAATAAGAGGCCAAAATGACCCTCGGTGAAGGGGGTTCTCCCTCTCTCCTGGAGGCTCTTCTTCCTGCAGTGGCGTTGAGCAAAAAAAATCGCAGGGGCTGCAGCTTTACCCGATCCAGCAAATGAGTTACTCGCATACACATTTTCTACTTCTATTTATTGTACAAAGGTTTCCGTGACATTGGGGGAAAAAAAAGATCTACAGATCATAGCACGTTACATTTTAAATCACAGCAAATGAAAAGTCCTAGTCTAGGATCAGCTTTGGTTTCTACTCATCAAACCCGGCAAGCGGATGTACCGTGAGTACACTCCTGGCGTCAACGTCACCCTCCAAGTGACCGAGCTCACGAGAGCGTCCCGTTCTTTTTGTCCCATAAGCCTCCCGCGTGACGCGCAGCACGTGTCACTCGAGCACAGTGAGACGCAGCACGTGTCACGTGTCACTCGAGCACAGTGAGACGCAGCACGTGTCACTCGAGCACGGTGAGACGCAGCACGTGTCACGTGTCACTCGAGCACAGTGAGACGCAGCACGTGTCACGTGTCACTCGAGCACGGTGAGACGCAGCACGTGTCACGTGTCACTCGAGCACGGTGAAACGCAGCACGTGTCACTCGAGCACGGTGAGACGCAGCACGTGTCACGTGTCACTCGAGCACAGTGAGACGCAGCACGTGTCACGTGTCACTCGAGCACGGTGAAACGCAGCACGTGTCACTCGAGCACGGTGAGACGCAGCACGTGTCACGTGTCACTCGAGCACGGTGAGACGCAGCACGTGTCACGTGTCACTCGAGCACGGTGAGACGCAGCACGTGTCACGTGTCACTAGAACACCGTGAGACGCAGCACGTGTCACGTGTCACTCGAGCACAGTGAGACGCAGCACGTGTCACTCGAGCACGGTGAGACGCAGCACGTGTCACGTGTCACTCGAGCACAGTGAGACGCAGCACGTGTCACTCGAGCACGGTGAGACGCAGCACGTGTCACGTGTCACTCGAGCACGGTGAGACGCAGCACGTGTCACGTGTCACTCGAGCACGGTGAGACGCAGCACGTGTCACGTGTCACTCGAGCACGGTGAGACGCAGCACGTGTCACTCGAGCACGGTGAGACGCAGCACGTGTCACGTGTCACTCGAGCATAGTGAGACGCAGCACGTGTCACTCGAGCACGGTGAAACGCAGCACGTGTCACGTGTCACTCGAGCACGGTGAGACGCAGCACGTGTCACGTGTCACTCGAGCACAGTGAGACGCAGCACGTGTCACGTGTCACTCGAGCACGGTGAGACGCCGCACGTGTCACGTGAGCACAGTGAGACGCAGCACGTGTCACTCGAGCACAGTGAAACGCAGCACGTGTCACGTGTCACTCGAGCACCGCGTTCTTCGGCCGCGCGATTCTTACAAAGCACGTCCCCGACGAGTTCCCGCAACACGTGCCGTGACGTCACTGAGGAGCGATCACGCAGCGGCCGACCCCGAGGAGCGGGATCGTCAGGCCGCACGATTGTGCTGCAAGCCCCGCGTCAGGCCTCCCTCTATTTGCGCTGTGCACGTTTGTTTTTGCCCGAACGTTTAGAAATACCGAAAGGTGAATAACACATAAATAACTGGATAAAAAAAACATATACAAAAGACATTTTAAAAAATGCTTACATCTTTTTTTCAAGAAATCTTTTCACTAAATTTTTGACAGTATTTTGTGAGGCTGTGTTGAGTATAGAATTTGTTGCGTTCTATATTGCTTAACTTTTTTAAAATCTTGGCACTTTGACCAATGTTCAGACATCAGATGCTTGAGGATCTGCGCTGGCTCCTTGAATTACAAGCCATTGCTGTAACTCCCCTCTAAAATGCAAGACGTTATTATTCGTATTCTCATTTATGGGTTTCGTTATAATTACAGGTGTGAAAGCAAATGCCAATATTTGGTAGAGCATTGAGGATTTTATAAATCAGAATGCAGGGTTTGAGGTAAATTAGAGCGATTGACTTCCTTGGCATTAAAGTTTAACCCATAAATCGTCAATCCTTCAAAATTGATTTAAAATGATATGAAAGAAACTTACTTAACCAAATAAATAAACAAATAGAATGTAAATAACATCAAACGGTTGATAGAAAGGAGGTGCTTTGGTCCAGCTGGGGGAATTGCTGCAAAGGCATTACAGGATATATAACAGCAGAAATATACTTTTTGGTTAAAGCTTTAGCATATATAATATACACATCCACTGTGGTAGTCCCATGCACGAGTCCTGTATTTTTGTCACTGCTAACCTAAGCTCGTATGGTTTGGGTATGATGGTGTATGTAGAACCATACAGAGTGATTGGCACACAAGCAACGTTCAAACTACTTAGGGAGAACCTCTCATGACTGGGACATATTCTTTGGTGGGTGGGAAAAATGTATTATCAGGAGGAAATGTGGCTGCAAATGGTATGAAGATACTTTTTTATTTAAATAGTTGTCTGAGATGTATGGGGATTTTGCCCAGGAGAAAAATGCATGATGACCTCGCTGTTAAAAAGTACCACTGCTATGTGCCACCTTATATGCGTCTTTGTGTTGCTAATCAGAAAACGCATCGTTTGCTCATGTATGCTGCATCAAAGCCTTACAACACCGGTAAACATTATAACTGCGTGCTGTTCAGTATTTCAATTTCTAAATGTTCTAATAGTACTTGTATACAAACATTGTACATCGTGGGGAAAATAATGACGTTAGCAGTCCTGAGAATCTAGGTTGCTAATTTTATGCCCTTACCATTGACTGTGCACATATATGGTGGTGGGCGGGTGGATGTGGACTGGTGTGTAATTTAATTTGTATTCAAATCTAAATAGAATTTTACTGACAACTACAAGGCTGATATGGCGAATACAATTATGCAGTATTGTATTATCTCATATGATGAAAGATACTGTTTCAAAAACATTTAATTGGCTCAATATAAACCAAAAACTCTGAAAAAAATTTTAACTACTCTTGCTGCTTGGTATATGGATTTAGTTGAATATTTTGACTGTAGGTGGATAAAAGTGTTTCTTTCGGAAAGGTATACACGGTAATCGCAGGAGCAAACTGCGGCCTTGCAAAGTCATAAATCTTGGGATCATTTTATACGTAAAGTGGACATGACAGCCACCTTTTTGTCATTTTGAAGGATGACAACACAGCATGAGGGTACAAACTGGCAATAACCAATGAACCTCAGACTTTCCGAGAGTGGACCATGTTGCCTTCCTAAAGCTGACCAATTTCTGTTTAAAATAAAGCGTGTTTACGGTTTTTACACTTCGCAACCTTTCCCTTTGGCTTTACATCTTGTGCAAGGCAGTTTCTGATTAATGCATTCAGACTGACTCAACTGCTGGTGGCAATTCTGAGATAAGAGGTCAACACATTAAACGTGAGAGGCCCTAATGGTTTCTTCTAAGATCACGCCCATCTGTGACAAAGGGAGATGGAGCTCAGCAGTTATCTTCAACTGCAATGCCTGCATGGTGTGATGGGGCACTGTGATGCTGCGGGACATGCAGTGAACTGCTCAGTGGCGTAACTCGATGTCTCCGGAACTAAGATGATCCCTTCAAGAAAATGAACACGTGGCAGTCCCTGTCCACAGCCGTGAGCGATGCAACAACAATGCTGCAAACGTATTATGAAATTGATTTAAATTGATTAAATATCTACTTTTTTTCGATGGTTGAGAGCGTACAATGAATGTGCTGGGAAATGATGTGTTTCTCATGATCTTCAACTGCTTTCACTGTCAGGGTCACAAGTTAGTCTGCTTTCTACAAGACACCCGCTGCAGGCTGTGTAGGTCTCTTATTGGCAACACTCTGGGCCAATCAGCCCAGGAAGTGCATTTGTGACATACTTTGGGTTATTTCTGTTTTACAAACACTCTTTAAAAATCCATCTAATAGCTACCACGTAACCAGATGTGTTCATTCTCATTATAATTTTTTTGGAGTAAAGTGTGGCTATGGAGCACCACTTTGCTATTAGTGTGCCTTGTATGAACGGATTTGGTTTTGCTAAGGTATCTTTGGCTGAGTCATCAGAATAAAGTAATTCCATATTAAAGCTTTAACATCACGCAGCGGATATTCACTACAAGTCACATTTACATATATGCAAAGTGTTAACACATCCAACCAGGTATACTGTATATAAAGCCTTTTTCACTTGTTTTCCGTCTAGTTTTTTTTGTTATTATCACCTATACACATCCCATCAGATTAAAATCTGACCACACTTGTAATAATGTAAAGGCCAGACCTTAAGAAACCACTCTTTGGGACAAACATTTAAATACGCATAAAAGACCAAAAGTCAAACATTTCCCATAAAATCTAATTTTCTGCAGTTGAAGCTCTGCATAGAAAATAGCAAGAGGTTGGCAATATCATTGATGGTCGATAAAGCTTTGTGATGGCATTTTTGTGTGCATGTGTATACATATACTCTCAAACCAGACTGTTCCCATCAATTTGCCATACTTCCAATATATGTCAAGAAAAAAACACAAGCTGTTCATAATTTGCACAAAAGTTAAAGTAGAAGACTTTAAGCGGAAAGACATACGGTTAGCAATAAAACGTTAACCTTCTGAAAATGTGCAGAAATGTGCAATAATAGTATGACTCAAACAAAGCTCAGTTATCTATGTAACGCTACGAAGGTGTACCTTACCATCAAAATTAAACAGAACCAAAAACACAAGCATAGGGAATATTTTCCCCCAATAGTGGAAATCACTGTAAATCAAAACATTTTTTTCTTATCTTCAGGTTAAAAAGTGATCTTTAATTCTTCAAAAACAAGAGTCCATTCCAGTTATCCAGGTGGCCTGGTCTCCCTGCGCATAATCCACACCAAGCTAGTCAAAGCCGTGAGATGATTCTTCCTCTGCTGGGATTTTGGTGAGGCCTTGCGACAACGCCGCGTGTTCAAAAGTGCCAGGGCCCGGTTCGGTCACCACCACCTTTGGCAGGCCGGTTGCCGGTTGTGGCACGACCAGCGATTGCGGCGTCGTTGGCAGCGCAGGTGGTGGTGGCGGCGGCAGCGGCGGTGGCGGTGTGGCAGGGTCGTGCTGCTTGAGACGTTTGATGGTGTTTTTGAGTGCTTGCCGCTTATTGCAGAACCAGACGCGCACAACCTCGCGGTCATAGCACAGTCTCTCGGCAATGGCCGTCATCTCCTGGCCCGAGGGGTGTGTGTTTCGCTCGAAGTGCGCATTGAGCAACTCCAGCGCCTGCGGCGTGAAAGAGGTGCGGCGCTTGCGCTTCTTGGAGGGCTCGCCGCCCACGAAGTCGCTCAAGCTCTGGAGGCCGGCCTGCTTGCGGGCCTCAGCCTCCTCCATCCAGCGCTCCAACACAGGCTTGATCTTCTGCGCGCTCTTGGGTGTGATGTCCAGCTTCTCGAACCTGGCAGGACATAAAAGCCCAGGGTTCAGTTTTCCTGAGGCCCCGTGGGAGTCGAGAGAGCTGCTGCTATTAGCGCTCGCGTTAATTGCGTCTCCAGCTCTTGCTGCTCCGAAGGCCGGCAGGAACAAGTCGGCTCGCATGAGGAGGGCGTTCCTGCCAGAAGTTGGAGAAAAAAGTCTCACTTTGTGGCCGACTGCCTTAACAGTTTGCTTTACAAATTATCTGCTGCTTTGTGTTTGGTGAGGGTAAATGTATGGTTTACATTAAAAAAAACATTTTTTTAAAAATAACTGCAGTTCAATACTGACATTTGAATATTTGCAGTAATTAGTGGTAATTATATATTTCCAAAGGCTTGCGTTTGAATTATAGTGATTAGTGTAAAAAGTATGGATGTAAAAAAAAACATGTTTGATCTATTTGGGCGAATACATGAATACTCATCACTTATCATTTACATGACGTTTAAAGTGAAGGTCAAAGAATGAGGAATTATTGTATAATTAACTACTAACAACGGTATTTATCCATGAAAGTCGCACTGAGTCTCAACCATTTTTGAAGAGTATTATAACTTGTGCTTTTTGATCAATTTATTTTAAATAAGGATTTTGCATGTGGTAGAAAACTGGAGAACCAGGAGAATATCTGCTCATAATTTAAGGTGTGGTTGGCTTCATGAAGCCATATTCTGTACCGCCATCATCTGGCCAAATTGTGCTCAGTGTGTTTTGAAGTTTAAGGATTCTGCGTGATCCGGAAACCAGTCTACACAACAAAGGCTCATTCCTAGCAGCAGCCTCAGCCGCACCAACCTTACAATAATAATACAAAACTCCCATCCAGGGGCCTCCCTTGGCTCCTCCCCCCTCAACCACTATATATACAAGGTCGGGTCTCTTAGAATTTATCTTTACTTGATACAGCAATCGTGCTGTGACGGTTCCACCTGAAGACGGAAGCTTGTGTTGCCTCCGAAACGTCGTGATTTTTTTATTTTACTTTTATTAATTTAAATTTTATTTTTTACCTACGTGACTTTACCGAAAAAACCTAAGAGTATGATCCAGAAACCTTTGTCTCCAAAGCACTGGATCGCAGGCGTGCGCCACCACGCTGCCAGTCATCAAATCTTACCATAACTGGGATGCTAAAACTCTGGACAGCATTGGCGCAAGTGTCTCCACGTCCATTTACAATTCTAAAAAGGTGTGCCGCGCGGTGGCCATGCTTACCTGCATATTGCGGACTGGCTGTAGGCAGGACCCTCGGCGGCACTGAGTGCCTGTCCAACCTGAGTCTGCGTCAGGCCCAGCGAGAGGCGACGGATCTTGAATGCTCGCGCGAACTCGCGCATCTCCTCCAGGTTCACACCATCCACCTCTCCGCACGGGCCCTGTGGGTCTGCGAGAATGGGCACACGATCACGTTGATCACCAGGGCTTAATTGCAGCCGGGTTTGTCCAGGGCTGACAATATATCTATACTCGACACCCCACATCCAGTATGCCACCATCCATTCAACGACCATACTACAGATCTAAACACTTCTCTTTCTGCTTCTGTCCACGCATTGCTTGACTTTTCAATAAGTGTATTAACTCTTATCAACTATACCTTCAATAGTGCTATTTGTTGTAGGCAGCAGGGCATTTTGGACCTGTGGGCCTATGCTTAGGAACTGTACTAGGAAAAAAACCTCTGATTATGTCTATAATAATAGTGCATTCTCCAGCCTACCTGCAACATGGAATCATTATCACTTCATATTGGCATAACTTTTCAATAAGGAAAACGTGCAAGAATTAATGCATTAATTATGTTATTACCAGCAACCTCGGTGAGAAATTAAGCCCTGCTGATGACACACTTTAATGCAGAATGTAACAATTTTTGAAACCACGGGAGGCAGCTAAACCCGAAAGGTTGTGAGTCTTCTTGAAACATGACCAGGCAGTTTGTTGAAATGTTTAAACAAGAGGGTGGCCAAATCCGACTTTAGCGAATGCTATCAATCGTGTACTGGTGTCGGCTCACATTAGCGGTGGATAGCAACAGCGAGCGAGCGACCAGCGCTCACCACTTTGAATCCTCCTGACTTCACTTCCCCGCCGCTTTGCGTGTGGCCATGGGAGGCTGTGGGGCGAAAGACTCACTGTTCACCAGCTGCCCCACGCTCGGAGAAGAGGGAGACAGCGACTGTGGGGCGGACGAGCCGGGGCTCTGGCCCAGCCCGCCCTGTCCATGCGCCAGAGACCCGGGCCCAGGGGGAACTACGTGGAGAAGGCCAGGCGGGGTGGAGCCTTGTCCCCCTTGTTGTCCGTGCACCTGGATGCAGCAGCACAGGTCGTCAGAGCGATACACAACGCAACAAAAGGCCGTGATGCAAAGTGTATTGATTCAAAAAATAAATCACAATTGTATTTTCTCTTGGCATCATGCTGTAAGAATTAAATGTACGTTCACAACCCTACAGTTAGAAGTATGTCACCCGTGTCATATAATGGCTCTGCAAAGTAGTGACACAGAACTCCTTCTGAAGTCACTCAAATAGACCTCTTTAGTCATAGCAGGGGCACAGCTTTTAATGCCCTGCACAGATTGACAGGTTGTCAGAGCTGAAATAAGCTATATAAAATAAAACAACAATTTTGATATAATGGAGTTTTTTTTTGTACAATCATTTTGGCTGAGAACATGAACTCCACAATGTGTAAGCACCCAGTTATGCATTGGTAGCTGCCTGGATTCCAATCCAGGTTTTCTGCAACGTCGGCTCAATGCTCTAGCCACCAAGCCACCTCAACGATTATCTCTCAATTACCTGTGGATGGAGGGTTAACTGTGGTATCGAGAAAAAAAAAGTCTTAGTCCACAATTAATGAAGTATTAGTCGCTTCTTTCTCATCGAGTGCCAGTGATTCAATGACCACAAACATGTCGGCAGGTAAACCGATGACTTTGAGAAGCAAAGAAATACAACAGATGACACTGCACATCGACTCTGTAAGTGAACAATTATTGTTGTATAGCCTAATATGCGTATGTTTTGCATTATCCGTGTTTTTGTTTTATCCAGGCCACCCCTCCCCCTATTAGCCCCAATAATTGAGACTCTTTTTTCATCAAGGTTGTTGAGCACAGACATGCCAAATGGCGAGTGACAAACAGTACGTCTTAAAGGTGTAATTGATAGGTATTTTCTTCTTCTAATTTCGATGGCATCGTGAGAATGTGCAGTGTCCAGTTCAAGCGTGCACCTGCTGCTGCCCAGGCGCCTTCATTGAGGATAGGGTGAGGCCTTGCGGGTTGAGGACCGGCAAGATCTGGTTTCCCACCAGCATGGCCACCACTTGGCCTTGGGTGTTGGTGAGGAGCTGGGGGCTCAGAGGCAGCCCAGTGGCGCCCATCCCCGCTGCGCCGGTGCCTGACCCCCCTCCCCCGACCAGTGGGATGGTCCCGATGAGCTGTGTGGGAAGACGGGCGCTATCGGTCAGAGGTCATCGCGGCGTTTAACTTGTCACGGGGATTTTTGTTGTTGTTGTTGTCACGCATTAAATAGCCAAAACCATGGTGTTTTTAATCTAGATTTTAAGTTTTTGTGACTGCAGGGATCTATACTTTTTGGTTCTTTCGGTAAAGTCACGTAGGGATAAAATAAAATAAATTAAATCACGACGTTTCGGCCGCAACACAAGCGTCCATCATCAGGTGGGACAACCACTTCAGCAATTGTTTCTTGCTGTGGTTGTCCCACCTGATGACGGACGCTTGTGTTGCGCCTGAAACGTCGTGATTTATTTTATTTTATACCTACGTGACTTTACCGAAAGAACCAAATATCATGGTGTTTTGATTCCTGCTTCTTCGTGCACCCTGAAGTGTTTGGAATGCGCACGCCTTGAGATGCCAGAACCCCCAATATTCCACGCACATTCTGCTGGTGCCTCAGGAAGTGTCCCGCGCAGACTGCTGCTGGCAGTGATAGGGAACTAAGCCTAGGAGGTAAAGCATTATCTGTCAAAATAAATCGATGTAATGACAGTGACGAATGTGGCCAGTACCAATAAAAGCTTGTTAATCATCATTTAATCATCATCAATAGCCAGGGCCAATCCGTTGCTGGATGAAGGCTTGCCCCCCTGCTCTGTCGCCATCCCTCACGGCGCTGCGATCCTGCAGTACATCTTGGTGTCATGCAAATGTGCTAATCTTATAGCTCCATCTCCATGGTTTGGACCTCGGCCGTCTTCGCTCCTTCGGCTGCTATTCCGTCGCCAGTCTCATCCATCATCCATTATCCCTTCTACTCCTCAAGCCTAATTTATCTCCTAACTAAACTCACTTTTCTGAGCAGTCATTCCCTACTAATTTGCATTTCTTCTCCAGATCCATGTCTTTACGTTTATGTCTCTAAATGCAATGCCAAGCATGCACCTTTCAATGCTTCTTTGCACAGTTTTCAACTTTTTATTCTGTTATCTCTGTCAACATCCATATGCCATAGCAGGAAATATACACTGATTGAAAATTCCCTCTGTAGGAACCATGTTATGTTGCTTCTTGTTATCAACAACTATTGATCAAAAAGCACTTCAAAGTTCCTTCAATAACTGCCATAATTATACATTGTCTGTTATGTTTTCCAGTTGTGTTCCTCCAACAATTATCTTCTTTTGTCCAACAAACTTGTACATAACTTTTGTTGTGCTCAAATTTGCTGAACCCCACCCTGTAGTCTACTCTTCTATATTTTCCCTGTAGTTAACTTCCCTTGGCTGTCATAATCAGTAGGTCTTCAACTAAAATCTAACATAGCTCGTTTTTTTATATGAAAACCTTGACCCAACCCGGATTTATCGAACGCGTTTTTCGGCTTCCCTACCACACGGTCTGTTTTCCTGAACACGGGGGTGATATTTCGTCTCGACACGTAGTGCCGTGATAGTGCTGCATCCGTTGGGAGATGTGAATGAATCAACTGTGAGAACGATTTCTAGACGATGTATATGTTTTGGTTTTTGTGTGTTTTTTTTCCCCGTGTGATAATGTAACACGCGCTCAACACGCACAACGACAACTTCGCATATCGCTCCGCATGCAAGTCACACGGACGCCTCGATGGCGAATCGTGAACGCTCGAAGTTTCGATTTAAAGCTTTCGTGACTGCAGGGATTCATCTTCTTGGTTCTTTCGGTAAAGTCACGTAGAAAGAAAAAAACATAATAAAATAAAATTTTATTTTTTCCCTTCTACGTTCTTTCGGTAAAGTCACGTAGAAGGGAAATAAAAAAAATACAAAAATAAAATTAAGTTTTATATAAAATAAGATTATGTTTTATTTTATCAGATTATTTCCCTTCTACGTGCCTTTACCGAAAGAACCAAGAAGAACGCTCAAAGTGACAAGAGATCGGGCCGAACGTTTGGCGTGAGTGCCGCGGTGCGGGACAATGAATGGAGACAATGGAGACGGGGATGGTTTGTTGAGGTGACATTGAAAAATAAAGAGTGTACACACACACTATAAATGGAGAGCGACTCAGCATCCTTCTGTACAAATAACATGGGTGGAAAACATAAAATTATTTAAAAGAGGCAGGGGGTGATCATTTTTGGACCCAGAAACGCAGCTGTATTTTCCCATAAGGTTTATTATTCGTCGGACAAGGTTTTGCCCAACAGAATTTTCCAGGAACATAACCCCTGCGTTTGGGGAGGTCTGGCTGCCTTTTCATTTACAGTATATATTCGAATGTGACCATGAATAGCCTTTGGTGGGGGCGTATCTTATCGCATGACTCATGTTATTTTTGTTACTTTTGATCAAATCAACTAAGAATCACATTGACCACGTACATACATTCGATCATTGGATTCTTGAGACAAATCTAAAATACCATTATGGCTGGCTTTTGTCGACCATGAGAAGGCATTTATTCGGTGGAAACTAATGCAATCATCCAGGCTCTCAATGAACGAGGCCTTAAATAACATACAGTAATAAAATACAATACATACAGAAACGATCTAAACTATTTACAGAGATGACACAGCTACATTGAGGTGCAGTTGCATTTACATATTCATCCAGCATGTACCGTGTTGTAGTTACTCATGAGGTAACATTCCCATAGCAAATGTCAACTAATGCCTACTGCCACTGTGTATTGTTGTGTAATGATATTGATTGAAATTACAGAATGGAGATATGTTTTCATAAATTACTCTCCTCTTGGTATCCATTCATCAAACACAACTTAAAGTAATACGCAACCCAAAATAAAAAAATGCCTTGGCGACACACACTCAGGCAGTGTATTAGGCTCCCGAGCGCAGTTTAAAGCTTTGTAAATGAGAAAAAAATACACTTAAGTAACTTTAAGCTTTTGCTCTCGCTCCGTCACTGCAATGGCTTTCAGTATTAATACGTAAACGGTCAGTTATCGCCCACAGCCTAAGCATGTCACTTAAAAGATGAGATATTTTCTACTTTGCGTTGCATCTTCCTTAAAGTACAATCACTAACGTTTGTATCACGCAGCGTAGTACACGTGACGTTTTGTCAGCTATAATGCCCACAGCGCAGGCGATAAACACGGCAGTTTCGTTTACGGCATACGATTGTTAGCACCAAGTGTCTAATTCAATCAAATCACCGGGCTAGGGTAGCAGAATACATTACACATTGCTGAAGCGGCAGTTTCATATGCATGCATTTAAGTATTTATATAGAACTAATGCAATAATTATCATCAGTCGGTGGCATTGTACCAGCCAAAGAGGGCGCGCGTGCCATCAATGATTTAAGGTCGTGTTTTGTAAAAGTTAATATTTATATAAAAGCCTTCTTAGATGGGTACATTATGTTTCATCTCTAGCTGTAAGATTCCTGCTCTGACTTGCATGTCTTATTCATAATTATAACTCCAACTAAAAGCACTTTGTGTCGGTATTTTCCTGGCATTTTACATGTTTTTTCCCCCTATTACACCATTAATTATTGATGGAAATTAAATGATTCATTACAAAATATATCTGGCTGAGAATATTTAAATTCTCAAATAATTTTAGGAATGAAAAGTCAGTCATTTCTAATGTGAATATATCTTCAGAGTAAGTTGTGTTATTTAACAGATTTAGTACAAATCCATCCATCCATAACAGTTTTTTTTTGGGTTAGATTGCGTATATATAAATGTGTCGTTAAACCCGCCACCACCCGACACAGCCAACTAGTAAGAGTTGTCAATAAACAGAACATGCCAATTCGTCACTAGTACAACAACACCGGTGTGTTGGAGAGCCAAGCCACGACATTTACAATCCGAGTACGACGTTTCGCCAGTAATTACAACACGCTTCATCAGGCGACAACCAGATTTGTGGAGAAGTTCACCTGTTTCTATTATGGATGATATTGGTCGCGAAAGCCTACGTGTTAAAATATTATGCAAGATGTATGCTATACTCACGAAAAACTCCCAATGAATCACATTTTAAAATCACTTCATAATCTACAGTAACACATAACTTACATACTCCGTGTGAATAGTCATCATAAAGATGGGGAATTTGTAGCAGATTTTAATTCAATCGAAATTTAATTAGACGGCATGGAAAATAACAAATAAACGGTTGCGGCTTTCAACACATGCATGCGTGCCATTCATGGGCTAATGAGCAAGCCTCCATTAAGTTAATTACAAAGTCCTAAGTGGGGAGCTATTCACACTTGGCGATCGATGGGCGCATAACTAGGCAGCGCCTCCTGCCGCCTAATCTATTGCACGGTGGCCCGCAACACGCCACTCATGTTGCCAATTACTGAGCCATCACGAGCAAGCGTTAAAAGACGCAAACGTGGGCTCTCTGTTGCACTTTCTCTTAATTAGAATATAAAAAAGCTAAGAAAATGGCGGTGCTCTTTTCAGACCTGGTTAAATTATTGAGTACAAAAATAGTGAAAAGCACCACTTTTTCCACCCCCTCTCCACCTGCCCACAAGAGCTTGCTTTCTTTGTCACGGGCACAGGATTTATAGCTGGGTTCTATGTCATTTAGGGTGCACATTCGGACCCTGTGGGAAGAAAATAAAGTAGGTAGAACGTGCACATTGTTGGTTAGGTTAAAACAAAAATGTAACCCAATACGAGCCGTGAATAACTTTTTAGAGTGGAGGTACAACATGTTCGTGTGATTTACTAAAATTCACATGGTGTGAGCTCCACACCTCTTTCATAAAGTGCCATGCTTTATCCTTAATTAGGCAACAGAGATGACAATAATAATGTGGCTTAAAAAATGGCTATGCACGCAGCCAATCTATGATCGTTTTTAATTACTGAAATAATTGCAAAGGCCATAAAGAAACTCAAAAAAACAATAAACTTAATTGAGCAAATCAAATCAAGAATGTCATTAACCTAGTGCATGGCAATAACAGAGTTCTCATCGTGACAAACAAATTAAAATAACAGTCATAATCGAGCAGAAAAGAACAGCAGCAGCCACACCGCATGCATGTTTGACTAAATCTTCTTGGTTCTTTCGGTAAAGTCACGTAGAAGGGAAATAATAAAAAAATAAAAATAAAACATTATAAAATAATTCTCACGACGTTTCGGCCACAACGCAAGCAGCCGTCCTCAGGTGAAGAACAGGTCTGTCGGAAAGACAGCGTCTGAATGAAACACCACCAGGCTTGGAGCGTATATTTAAGCTGGGTTGGAGGGGGAAGAGCGCCTTGACAAAGAATTTGCATTTCAAGAGGAATTTAGCATATTTATGGGAAATGCAGATATGTGATTAGTAATTACTTGTGGAATGCATAAGAGGTGGGCGGGGGGTTTCATAGTCACAATATGCCCGTGCATTATGCAGGATTAGCAGCATCAAAGGGAGGGAATATGATTAGCTAAAGTTAATAATTATTACATGCATATCTGGCTATAGGTCAAGGCATGATCCTCGCAATAACTTTGGCTGTAGATGATAGCAGAGCCCAGCTGCGAGTCACGTACCTGCCCCTGTGCGTTCGTGATGAGCTGACCCGCCACCCCGGGCAGGCCCGCGGCGAGCGCCCCGGCGAAAATGTGAGCGCTGGGAGGCAGGGACCCCGAGGCCGCGACGGCCGCCGCCACCGCGGCCACCGCCGCCGGAGACGTGAGAGGGCCTCCCACGAGCTGCCGGGGAGAGCAGCCGTGCCACACGTAGCCTCTTTAACTTCCCCAACGCCCACGGCCCGAGCATGTGAGCCCCTTGTGTGCCGGGCGGCATCTACATGTGCATGCGGTTGGCTTGGAATGAGACTAGTTGCATATGTCACAACACAGCGAAGGGGTCTGATTTCTTGGAGGCTCTTGGTGCCAACAAATGAATGTGATGCTGAGATTAGTAATGGTTCTGTACGTATTGTAAGAAGCCGTGTTATATGATGTGGGTTATAGTGTAAGCTCATCTTACAAAAGAAGACATTTAACAAATATAAATGTCAGTAGTCTATGACCATGTATTACACACAAATACATTTATACTGCAGTGTGGCCTGATATTGCTTCACTGCCGTACATCCCATGGTTATTGTCGCACAAAGAAATCATGACATTTAGGCGCACACCCTTATTGGCGTAATGCCCTTTAACGTTAACTGCACTTATTGTCAGCCATGCCGGGAAATGAAACGCACAATATTAAGTCGGTCCCACTGTATACAGTTGTAGCTGGCTATTGATTGGTTACTTGAGGCACACGTTGAAGCAAAAAAAAACCCCGACAAGGACACTCGCATACGTGAGAAGGACACAACGGGTTGAACAGTGTAACAGGAAAAATAATTCAAAAGTCACTTTTTGATCAGTCAGCAGGCCTCAAAGTATAACCCATTATCATGGCCTATCAATCCGCTATGTCTCAGGCCTGCTCTTGAAATATTCATCAAAGTGTTTGGCGCTGCCGGTTGGACCCGTGTGAAGATGCCACAACAAATCCTCGAGCACCCACATCAGAGCAACATTATGCCGCTTTTAAATCCTCGGCGTGTTACTTCAGCCCCAGAGATACCGTTTTCAGACACATTTCTTCTTCTTCTTCCTTTACAATGAACTCAATTTTCCTGCATCATTATTAAGCTGCCTTTGACCGAGATTGTTTGGCCCTTTCGTAAGTGGTCATAGGATTCTCATCAATGTCTCTTCGGGAACTGACCATGTGAGCTCAGCCACTACACAGAAGCTAACCAGCCATGACATCCAGAAACTGCACAATGCGCTCGCCTCGGATCAACCCTCTTCACCCCGTTTTCCTATCCTCGCCAGAAAGAAAAATCTGACACTGTGACTTCAGTGGTTTTTCCTTCCTGAACACAAGAACGCCATTAAAGGTGCTGGTAAGAAAGCCCTAAAATATCCGCGCGGGAGTACACTGCTACGCCCAAATATCGACCCCTAGTGCGGCTCAGTGGGCATGTTGATTTCTGGAACTGATGTGTTCGTGGGAAGGAGCGGAGCGTCCTGGGAGAAGACTTCTTTCCACTCGTGCAACCGCACACTTTGGGGGCAGTGCGGGCAGTGTCCGGCTGTGAGTAAAGCATACGTCTGAATCTTATACATATAAATTGCAACTCAGCCGTGCATTAATGCACTGAATTGCTTCAGAAAGCATTAGTAAGGCTTTTTATATTAGGGGGAAAAAAGAGGACATTTTAAATTTTGATACCTGTTAAAAAAGAATCCCATGAGCTTCACATGCGTATAAATAATTCATATACGTAAAAAAACTAAACAAATGCTTTTATGTTTTGAGTATTTTTAAGTGTATAGACATGCCTGCCTTACTATCAAATGGAATGCGCTGAGTACACAGGCTCATACCATTTCGACTACAAAGTAACCAGGTACCACAACTCGGGTACGGAGAATCACAGCAAAATGCGGTGCGAAAACAGGAGAAGGCTTGCGAGTGTGCACTTAAGCGTGCGTTTTACGGGAAGGCTGCTGCCTTGGCTGGATGGCGGCTGGCTTGGGTTGGCAGCTGACGAGGATTTCCGCGGGGATGCTCCATGTTTTGCTTGCTGAGTCTGAGGTTGCTGTTGCTGCTGCTGCTGATGCTGCTGCTGTTGCTGCTGTTGTTGCTGTTGTTGCAGCTGCTGTAACTGGTGCAACTGCTGGATTTGAGCATTCAGCGAGGAGGTAGCTGCAGAAAGAATAATGGTAATAATATTGATAAAAGACAACAACGATGGCAGTCAATCTATACTATATATTCAGGATACGTTACATCTTATGAAATTATATTCAACTGCATGAAATAAGCTCATCGAAAACAACAGATTTAACAATGTACAAAGGAGTGCATTACATGTGACCAGCTGAAAATAGCTCAATGTGAAAAATGGGTACTTATTCAGTTATTTTGAGTTGGTGGTTGGAATAATGCTGAGAGGTGTTGTACATACAATATACAATCTTGATTTGAAGCTTTCGTGACTGCAGGAATCCATACTCTTTGGTTCTTTCGGTAAAGTCACATGACTTTGGAAGTAATATCTTCTTTCGGTAAAATCACATGACTTTACCAAAATAACCAAAGAGTATGCAATATACACTTTCGTGGACTGTTAAATCTATTTGTTTCCGGACTGCATACATTTTTTTCTGTAGTGATAGCTTTCAGTGTCATTTTCAAATCTGAATTCGAAGGAAAAAAACGGAAACTAATGCTCGGATGAAAAAAAAATGTCAAGTGAAATGTAAGTACAAAAAATAAAATGTATAATTATTCAATTGGAAGTAATATCTTTAAACAAGAGATCAGTCGACAGCCACAGCCATTTGACAGTTATTTTGCCCTGAATCTCCATATATTCGTGTTAAACGAAAAGGTAAAGCCCTCCACTAGCCCTTCTGAATAATATCATGGTCTATTCTTCTATGGTGGCTAGACATCTTGGAAAAAGTGGAAGTATTTACCCTCTACCCCGCCACACACAACCTGCCTTTCAACGAACTGGTGTATCCATTTATACTGCCGGGTGGCCAGAGGCCGGGGGATTTCAGAACCTGGCCTATTGCGTCGTGCCACACCGGGAGATCGAATCGAGTTGGCGATCTTTGAATGAAAGTCTGGTGTGCTAACAATTACACGATGGCAGCATCCCTATACTGTGTATTAAAACTAACTAAAAACATAAACAATTACATATTATATTATTTCCCTTCTACGTGACTTTACTGAAAGAACCAAGAAGATGAATTACATAATAACCAAGGGCACAGGTAGTGGCAATAATAATATGTTTATATATATATTAATAAATCAAATATTTTTGTATTGCTTTGTCACGTTCATTTTACGTACAGACACACCGCTCACCCAAGGCCAGAGGATGACGGGGGCTGCTGAGTGGGATTCACAACACCAATCGACTCCTTTAACAAATGTAGCGACCTACTGCTCGTTCTTGATAACTATGGCCTCAAAACATCATCGAAGGTGCACAGATCTGAAGAATGAGCAGCAGGGGAATCCATTTTCTCCATAAAGGTGATTTGGTACTGTGAGCTGCTCTCATAACCGACAATAATCCAGTGGCCTTGATGTAAGTACGCACTTGGCGTATAACGATGTATTGATTGAATTCGATATTTAAGCTGACAACACATTAATCGAATCATGTGCCTGAAATTGTATTTGGTTAAGGTCCACACAAATGACGTAAAAAATATATGCTAATGTTATTTAGACTTACGGAGCAAACTGTGCCAAAGAGACAACTAAAATTATCGCCATTTCTCAAGGTCTCCCGATGCCACATTTCATCGAGGTCCTGCACATGAGCTGATCTCATTGCTGCATTGTTCTCTCCATTGGCTGCCGTTATGTTATCAGTCACAACCAATGGCCATCATGCCTTCCTTGCGAGGTGTTCTGCCTAAGGCCACTTTTATTTCACAGTCAATAACATTTGCTTGCTTGGCTCTAATTTCTTTGTTCTCTGATATTCATTGTCTCGCTCATTGCCCTTTCAAGCGTGCCTCTCCACGTTTCTTTGTGCACTTTTCAGCTTTCGTAAAAACAGTGTGCCAGTGTCCATGTTTCTCATCCATGCGTTATATGTAGCAGGTAATGTGCACCGATTAAAATTAGTCTTATTTTAGGTGCATTGCTGTGTTGCTTTTCATAATCACATATTTCCAAAAAGTACTAGAACCTGCTCTTGTGCACCTCTTTATTTAATTATATATTATCCAAGCAAGCCTTCAGTAATTGCCCTCGGGATACACATTCTGTTGTATTTTCCAGTATTGTCCCTTGAACGATTTTTTCTTCCATGAAATTTGTTGTTCAAATGTGTATTATAGCTCAATTTTGCAACCTACTTAGTCAAGTTCTTCAATAATATCCTGTATTTATTTCTCATAAGTTGTCATTATGGTAATGTCATCGGCAAAATCTGAGATATACCTCCTCCATTCATGTTTGTCTTCAAGCCAATTTTTTGGGGAAATTCATGTAGTCATCCATGTTTGAATCAACGAATGCAAAAATAAATGTTTTAGATTATATATTTTTAAAAATTACAAAATGACAAGGATTGAACAGCTGCACTGAGATTGAATATATTAAGGATTTTCCTGAAAGTAATAATATAAGTAATAAATATATATATTTATTTTTTATCGTATAGGAGATATGCTAACATCAAACTTATTCAGTGTAAATTTAAAATATATTTTGAAAATTGACATTCTTTTCATACAAACATAATAATCCTAACAGGAGCGGTACATTTTCTGGTTCCTAATTGCTACATTATAGCTATGGGTTTTCGCATAATAGTTTTAAAGACTTTGAGCATACTATTTTAATAAGCTCACATCTCCATCCCACTTAGTGTATCTATAATACAGCTTGAAGACAATTATTATGTTCCAGCCAGAGCATAATCAATACCTCAAGAGGGATACATTTTTGCATGGACCCATCCCCCAGCGTCTCTTTGGGTTATGTTTAATACCGGTTTGTGATGCTTCACCAAGACTAGCTCCCTTTTTGAGATTGCTTGTCCGAGGAATGTTAACTGGAATGTCCTCATTATGAACATAGCATACATACCTGCGGCACACTGGACAGATCAATTTCTCCCTTCGTCATGCAAAATATCTATTACAACACGAAAGCAATATGACCAGATTTTATTTTAGTTTTCAGTACATGGCAACATTTTAATATATAATTTATACACATTTGAAATCAACTACGGTGCTTTGTAATTGGGTATTAACTACATTCTTCTTTGTGTCCTTTATGAAATGTATTGATAGACATAATTGTTGTAGTTTTGTATTTTATATTACCATTTAAAAAAATATACAATTCTATGTTTTAAGCTTCTATTTTTATATAAAACACATGTTGTGTGTGCATTCTTTTTTATATATATAAGTTTTGGCTTAAAAATTACTGCTATTAAATGTCTAGCACCGAGAATGGCTCTCTAAGCGAAGCCATTACCGGGCATTTTACTTAACCGCTCCATTCACCGTGATGTATGCTGTTTTCATGATGTCTGTATGACAGCTGCAGTTTAGCCGTGTGCCCGATGTGAGCGGAGAAATCGATAGTTCTGAAGAGATATACAATTTTAATGGTGGTTAAACTGTCAGCGCTGTGTCCGTAATGGGGTCACGACGAATTTCATCATCCGCTGGAACGTGACTGAGTTATCGTTATGCGGCAGGCGCGCACTGGTGTTAGCCTGTCAGACACCGCAGACACCTCTGATGACTCCCCAGCCGTGCTGCTTTATGCGGGCTCGTTGCGGTCTGAAAAATATGAACTCGGCCAATCGGCCTTTAAAAAATATGCGCATAAAGTGGGCTTCTTAAATAGAGTACATTAGAGCCATGCGAGAGAACATGTGAGATCAAGTGGCTTTCTTTGTATGCCACATATATAAATGCAGATAGCAAACAAAGACCGCTGCATAGGTTTTCGTGGTTGTGCTGTTTCGCTCTGCAATGCGTTTTTGGGTTCTACCGGATGTTTGATTGGCACGTCGGAGAGCTCTAGCAATCAAGCCATTTAAAGTGGATAAACCCCCAATGATATGCAATCGCTCTTTTGCACCGAGACACAATATCTCTTTGGAAATGCTGTACTTGTAATACACCCCGATGGTGCTTTGCAATCTCAAAGCACCGGAGCTGTGGCTGGTTTGAGAACGAGTATGTGTAAATCTACAAGCTGGACGTGTTGGCCAGTCCCACCTTGGGCACTCGAATATGGGAGGTGAATCACGACCCGGACTGTGAAAGTCAGCAGCAGCTGGGCCCGGCACAAAGGAAATCTCCCACCACGGAAAGGTGTGTCAGCAAAGTGTGGAAGAAGCCCATTTGCAACACCGCCCACCGTTAGAGGGAATGCAGCATTCAGCCTCAAGCTACTCGGTGGCTGGTTTAGGATTGTTAGTTACTGAGCTGATATGCAGGTTAAGTTTGCGCAGGCGAGGATAAACCTCGGTTGCTCATGGATGTATTACAGCCCTTATAAACGGAAAGCCCCATGCACATGCTGTTGGTGAAAATGAAAAAAAGTA
Organism: Lethenteron reissneri; assembly: GCF_015708825.2. Classification (NCBI taxonomy): domain Eukaryota; kingdom Metazoa; phylum Chordata; class Hyperoartia; order Petromyzontiformes; family Petromyzontidae; genus Lethenteron; species Lethenteron reissneri. The sequence continues at coordinate 13,504,167 of NC_083798.1, read as the reverse complement.
GTATCAACATAATTGTATGTGTCAATTAATCAATAATAGTTCCTGTCTTTACATTTCATAAATGGATACATCACTATTTAATATCTTCACAGTTTAATTGCCTTTAAACATAATAATCCCACTGACATGCACACAGCTTATATATGGAAGATTCCTCTAATTATTTGTTTTATGGGGGCTGATGTCAAATCTCAGATGGGTAAAAACTCTGCTCTCAATATGCCAGTGTGTTACAGATTTAATTTAAACAAACTCGGCAGACAAATCTTGACACCGTACACAACGGCAGATTTTTTTTTAAAAATCTCAATTTGTTGTGTTTAAACATTTTAACATAAACGCTTTACATTTCTCCTTCCGTTTCTCACAATTCTTTCGACCCCCCCTCACCCCCCCACCAAAAAAATTACCAGAAGACGCAACGATTGCCCGGAGGCCCCAGCGGTGGACGGTGGGGCCCGGCGACGGCACACACGCGTGTTCCGTTCGGATTGATCCCTCCCTTTCATTACCCTGAGTGGAGCAGACAGCTGATTACAGCCTTGCCCACCCGTGGCACCGGGCCTGTCAACCCCGCACACCCTGCATCACGGCAGAAGGGCCTGATGCATAATTTATTCCCATAGTGCTTTTTCCGCCCGAGAAGACCATAGGATGGCGGTTGAGGTGGGAGGGGAGGCGGTTTGGGTTTTGGAGGCTCGGGGTTTTGGGCTGGCGTGATGCGGTCTTGCAAGGGAATGGGTGAGGTGTGGAGTGTGGGAGAGGGTCGGGTGGTGGCGGGGGTAGGGTGGGACTGGGGGTGGATGAGGAAGGGAGGTGGGTCGGAGGGAGGTGGTGGGCGGGAAGGGAGTATGGGAGCAAAAGGAAAGAGAAAAATCGATACTACCCCTGCCCGCTGCGAAATGAGTTTTGCGGCTGACGGGGTCGGCTCCCGAAAAGGGGACCGGTGGTGGATGTGTGGGAGGCATGTTCAGCGGAGGTTGCTGGGGCGGTTTGTGGTTTTTCCTGTCCTTTGCAATTACTTCCCTCTACTGGGTGCAATGGGTGGATAAAAACACTCTCCTTTTGCCCCATTGCAGTCAATAAGGATGTTTATGTGTTTTTTTTATTTACTGATTTTTTTAGCTATGCCTTTTCTTCCAATTACCAGCGGCATATAAAGAGATTATTATATATAACTGTGAACGCACGCAAGAGGGCACTATCAATTTGAGCCCTTTTTAGAGGGGGGGGGGGGGGTTATTGTTGTATGACCAATTTAAAGGGAGCACCTTGGGAGGTGATGCTGTAAATGGTGAAGAATGAGCACAGCCTCTAACCCACTGCCTGCCGTCCAACCCCCAGCCTCAGCATTCACCCATCTCCCCAAGTCCCCCAGTGCCACTTAAGCAAGCACATTCTACTGAATCCTATTCTTTAGATCGTATGTTCCATTTTGAAAACGTATCTTCTTATTTCGTATGGAAACGTATGCTCTGTACGTATATATATATGTATACCATCAAAATTATACAATACTTTTTTTTATATTTCCTGTATTTTTGATCATGCCAAAATTACTAGAGTTACAAATTTTAACGCAACTTTGTGACAACACAATAAATGGACGCGTCACCAAGCCGCCTCCGCGTAGTATCTCTCTTTATGCAATGGAGCAATGCTGGCATTTCGGTGTATCTGTTGATCCGTGCACACACACATTTATAGAGCACCAGCTGTGCTAGCAGAAGTCTGACTCGCTGAATAATGCTCGTTGTTTTTCTTCCTAAAAATATCAACCTTAAAAAAACGTCAATATGATCACTCTAAATTACCATTTGTTTTCTCTTATCTGTGTTTTACTTTTCCTAGTCTCTCGGTGTAATTCCAAGCATGTACACCTCCTCACTACTTTACACACTTTTCAGCTTTTGTTCCATCGCCTGGCAAAATGTGTTACTGCCTCTCAAGTTTTCACAGCAGCCAGCCAATTTAATTTGTGGAAGTTCAGTGTATGAACGGGGGTTTTAGTGGTGCGTTTAGACTAGAGGATTGAATGCACGTAAACTTATCACCTGGAGATTCCTAGAAAACGAGACAGATTTGCATGTGGGTGTTCAGGCCATGTAAACCCACGTTGCCCAAATACACAATACACGCACACTGGCAGAAAACGCCTGCACTGCTCTGAATGGCCTCCACGCATGTCCGTCTTTTATGTAATATTCCCCAAGTGTAACCCTGATTGTGCAGAAGGCATTGTGTAATTCGATGAAGAACCCATTTGATCCCATTCGGTCTCTTGCAGAGCAGTGTAACCATTAGTGTTAGAGAACAGCCCAAGAAAGCGGATGCTGTTGATCTCTCGTTCACGCAACAGGGGTAAACACTTTCGCACCCGCTCTGCCATAGGACAGTAATGTTTGTCTCTTGACAGTCAAACCAATATTTAAAGCATCCGAGCTGCTGGAATTTAGGCAAATTAGCACAACACCAAATTTTACGTGATGTATTTGTGTGTGCAGTCATTTGTAACTGGGCTGAGACATTTAAGAACCCGGTTTAATGACGGATGGCTGCTTGGATTTGAATCCAGGCCCTCAGTGGGGTCAGCTCAACGCTGGAGCTTCTGAGCCACCCAGCCACCATGTACAACTTTTTTTTTAAATAGAGTTGCCATGGACGTAGCCTTTTGTTGGCCCTGCAGCATACGCTGCCATGCTGGAAAGCAAAGGCAGAGAGAGCTGGTCTGGAAAATAGAGGGGACAGAGCCTGGACGTGACCTCTGCGATATTCTTATAGCCGTCCGCTCTTGGAGGAGAGCTGTAATCATCAGCGTGCTCCCATCAGACCTGTCTGATGTTTGGACATCACAAGCCTCCCTCAAATCGGGAAGCGCACGGCGCACGGCGGTAGTACTGTCGTGATGATGGATCGTAGGCTGTCTCTTATCTCCGCCACAGATGGCCTCCAATAAATAAAAAGTACAGTGAAATGCACAGTTTGAAAAAAAAGTGACTTGTTAGAGTGGTACAAATTCTTTAAAAGTTTCCTTTGATTGATCTCTTTTCCCTTATCTTCCCAATTGTAGCACATCACATTCCTTCTCAGATTTTTACCTTTATATGCATGGTCATGCATTGCTCAAAGTTCAATTAGAAATGTCTGTTTTATATTAGAGAAAAAGAGCAAATATATAAGGAATACGGAGTATATCTGAGGCATAATAAATGAGAACTTTCGATCATTATAAGACCAACACTTAAATGAAGTTATACATATTAATTCAGAGAACCAATTGACACTTTTACTCTAAAATGTTTTAGACGTGTAAATGTTGAACACACGGATTGCAATTGGAGTAACTTAGCTTACTTAAAGCGCTGAATTCATTTCACAAAATGTTGCGTTCCAGTAGTTTCAATCGTAGCTGCGCTAATTCACAATCGGGTGATGAAGGGAGCTTTACTCGCCCTTTGCTTAACGCACAACAGCTGTGAGAGAACCTGCAGGTGAAGATGTCAGTTTAACAGCATTGAGCTAGAGTGAAGTACATCCTTAACAAAATGCCAGGGGACTCACCGAAATTAATTTGGCCATGAAACTGGCACACAAAGGGTTGCTCTATGAGTGGATGTTATGGAGTTGCTTTTTTTTTTAAACACCAGCAGGAAAGCGCAGAGTAGCTTGGTCTCACCTGTGTCAATGGGCACATCGCGTTGTTTATTTTGGACCTCGTGACTGAAAAGTGTTATCATGGAAAATCAAGGAGAAAACTCTATTGTGCCTTTTATTCCTCAGCCTCAGGAAGAGTTTATGCCACCTCTAGACTGAGATTAATTATTCAAAAGTTGATTCGGCTAAAGGTTGCGAGGATATTTATGAAGCCACCTTCATTTGTCGAGAATATACTTTCTATTTCTCTGTTCGTTTATTTTGTCCTGTTGAAAGCCTCATCTTGCTTTACTGACCCATTATAAAAGCGGACCTTTGGGCTTCCTATAACCTACAGCTTTAGGTGATATTCATATGGCACTGTGATCATGATTATCTCAGTGAGTTAAGTATTCCTGCTCTTGTGACTTCACATCAGAACATTAAACAAAGACAACCAGTAGTGTGTCTTCGGAAAGTTGTGCCCACGTCAGTGGGACATCTTTCCTGATGTATAATAAAATACAAGAACATAAATATTATTATAATAAACAACATATAGTCGTATACACTTATCTTTATCTGATTTTCAGTAAAAACCTGCACACTTTAAAGAATGATGGGTTTTGCTTCGAGCACCATAGGTTATATGAATTGCTGCCTTTGATATTTTTGTAAGTGAAGATGTGCCTTTTTAAATCCTTTATATTAAGTTCACTTGCTTGCGTGCTTGCTTGCTTACGACCGTGCAAATCTTTCGGTCGTTTTTTAACCCACTTCCCGTGATCCAATCGAGCTGACATTTTGCACACAGACTCGTTGTGCGTGACAATTAATTTTCGTCAAATTTTTTCCAAAATTGTACACTGTTTAGGGAAAAATAAATAAATATTTAATTACCAATTGCTTAATGGTGGCAGACAATCATCTGACTCATAGGTGGCAGCCATCTCAAGCCAGAGGACGAGAGGACTGTAGCCGCCACGCATATAAAGGATTTATCGTGAAAAACTTTTTTTATGCAGTGAAATATTGAGGTTAAAAAAACTAAAGTTCGTAACATGCTTTTGAAAGTAGTAAACACAAATTTACTCTTGAATTGCCAAGGAATAGTGTCTCCTTATAGTCTACAGACCCAATCTATTAGTTCTGTTGTTAAATTAACCAGTTGACCATCGTGCATGCTTGGAATGCTCCATATGTATTGATTTGCCTTGACTTGCATTGAAGAAATTACTAAACCTCCACTTTATGTTTAAAATATTTACATTCTAGAAGTGGATTTATTTTGACATGCAGTGTTTTTCTTTGCATCATATTCAGCTCCACACTTTGAAAGGACATTGAAACTGAAGTCTGACATTCACCCATACAATAAACACGCTCTATTAGCGACCACCTATTAAGGTTGGCACATCACACTGGGGCGTGTAGCCAGTATGACACCCAACCGCCTTTGTCTCCGCAGATAATGATGTTACATTTAACTTTGCAGAATTACCTGTAAATATTTTATGCAATTAATTCCTGAGCGATTCTTGAGCTTAGATGCACCAATGATAATCTGAAGACGGATTCCTATTTTGAGTGCAGAATTTGGGAAAGTGCAGTAAATATAATAAAGCATGGCAATTACAATTATTGAGAGGTTACATGCGTACGTGTGTGTGCAGTGCCTTGGGAATAAGTATACATGGGAAAGAAAAAACGTTGGAGCATCCGATGACTGTTTCAAGCACATCTGTGACAATTTGCACCGCAGTTATAAATTATTTTATTTTTGGCAGCAACACACTTCCTACCACAAACCACTTTGTGCGCGCAAAGCTCTCTGCGGCAGGCTGGCCGAGTGTTCACCCGCATGACGTGTGGTTGAAGCCGCGTCGATCAATAACCCCCCATTTAACAGGCAATTAATTTGAACGCTAATGCGTGCGGTCGGAAGAGTGGGTCTTCGACTTTCATGGATGTGGACAAAACTTGCAGGCTGTGCGCTTAGACCCAGGGGCGAGAAATAAAAAAAAAGCATCCACCGCTTACACTCATCCGTAAACGTTGAAACAGCAGAGCGATCTGTTACTTCTAATGGCAAATTTGTTACCGCAGAGTGGTCTGTAACGGCTTGATTTTCTCTTAAGTCTTTTGAACAACAAAGTCATTCAAGACACCGTGGTCACCTTCAATTAAGTGGTGTGAGCTCAGACTTGGCTTCTACACCAATATAAAAAAAGCCATTTCAATCAGTGCCAGTGCATTCAGTAGCACTGGCAATAACACTGATGCTCATTTTCTATCTCATTTTTCGAGGGTCATTTGGCTAATGCTGCTGCCCTCTGTACACTTGCATGCCTTTCCTAATTTTGTTCATGAGAACGGTCCACTCAGCTTGTATTCCTGCAAGGTTGTCTTTTAACAAGACTAGTACTGGCCAACGGCTTTACATTTCTGCAGTAAAGAGAACACTAATTAGCTCGAGTTCTTTACAGAGTCCCGTTATTGCACTCAAGGGGGGCCCTTTCTGGACTTTTATCACATGTACCTCAAAAGTGCCACCGTGCTTCTAACAAGAAGCAGTGTGTGGTTTTGTACGACAAAGGCCTTGCATACACACCAGGTATCCCATACGATTCGTACGGTCTGTCTCACTCAAGAGTAAAAATCAGGGTCTTTATGGAAGAATCTCAAGCAGTTACATGTTTTTTAAAATTTATTTGGTTACTTAAATAAATATGTGTGCTCATACAAACAATTTGAGTGACCATGTTTTCCCATATATATCAAGTGCATCACAGCGATTTGGAAATGTACATTTAACAGATAAACTAAAATACTACCGATAAGGTTGTTTTGTCCAAACATATCTGTGGTTTGCTGTTTAAGTCACTGGCTGTGGCTTAAAAAGTATAGATAAATGCTCAAACCATTTGGCACAAGTGTGCGCAAAATATAATCATATGGTAATGGAAAAGCCACAGAGGCACAAATCACATTCATTGACTTTTATCCAGGATTTTGCCAAGCTTTACCCAGGCATGTGCAGGAGCCTACGGGTGTGTTTAAAATAACACTGAGCTTATCGGAAGCATAATTGATAGTATGGAAATGTATTCCCCCAAAAGTGTCAGATGAGCTCCGCCATCTGTAGTGTTCCGTGAAGGAACTCGGTGGCACCTGCGTAATCTAGAAACTAAAAAAATGACCATGATGAGGGAGTCCTTTTTCTAAGTCTCATGACATTGTCCTCACTGACTCCCCAAAATATGTGTACCTACTCGTTGTTTGTTCATATTCCATGCCCTATCAAGTGTATTGCTTTGTCTTTGGGCTCGTAGGAGTCTCTTAGCTTGGCTATGAAAATCTGGATTTTTTTGAAATTAATATGATCTTGAAATGTGATCTTTGAATACAAGTTTTGAACTGCATGGTCAGTAACAAAGAAAATCATTTGACATTTCTAACTGCTGGTTGATGTCTATTACTTACACATACATTTAAGTGTTTATCAGAAAAATAATGAGGCCACTGATTTGGCCAAACTGATTCCAAAAGTCACACAATACATTGTCAATGTTTCGTCACATGTTTGATTACATGACATATTGAGTATGAAGCAATTTGCAATCATATTCAGTGGAGGGGTGGGGGGGGAGAACCCGTCACGTTCATTTTTTACGTAAAAAAACTCCTTGACCTGTGACCCCCCACAGGACCTGTAACCCGTGAAGCGAGAAGAGGGAGCTCGCGCATGTGCACGTCTGGTCTCCACGCTGCGCGCGTCCGAACATACATCGGGACAGCAGATGCGCTTATTCTGCTCGCGAAATGCCCGTGTTTCCACGCGCCGCTCCATTTCACACGATGCGGAGACGCATGCCGGGCGGGGGGAGCTCATATTTTAATGACGTCAGATCCCAAGACTGGCCCAAAAGACCCAAGAGTTGGGCCAAAACCGTTGGTTTCCATGGCAACGGGTGTCAAGGGAATCCGACTAGAACCAGAAATGCAGTGTCAGGTACATTTATCCCTATTGCCACGCCAGGGATGAATCGAGCCGATATTTTTTTGGGGGGTGGGGGATGGCGGGCGGGGGCAAGGTGGGGTTAGCCGACTTGAAACGCCTGAGCAACTTTCACTCAGAAAAAAACACATAAAAAGACCTGTCGCGTACGAGTGAGTGTAGGATTTCTTGGACCAGATAGGCAAGTTTTGCGAGCTGTCCTCACTATCCTGGAGTGAGAGACGTGAGGTAAAGAAGGTTTCAGATTATTTAAGATGATGCCACAAATTTAAAAATTGGTCCCGATTTGAGCGCAATAGCCGTGTTTAAAATATATATAAATTAAAAAATCAAGTGGATATCTTTGATTTCAAAACATATCGTGCTTGCCCTTTTCATGGGATAGAGTTATTCTTAGTATAAACCTACCATGATTTGAAATCTAATTTTATATCAACGTATGAAAATAAATTGCTGCATTATAATGTTAACTTAGCTTGGCAGAATTTTTGTGGAAGATCTCAGTTGCAAGATAATGCAATGGGAATGCTCAGAGGAAAGGTTTTGTAGCAATACCTCTCAAAATCACCTGAAATGCACCTGATCTCATCAGATCTCATAAGTGCAGCAGGTTTGAGCTGGAATTTTTTGCTTGAATGGCCAACCACCGAGCACAACACAGTGCTGCAGGCTACTGCAATGCAACACTGTCAACAGTTCAGTCAACATGCATTGTTGTACTGGAGTAAACTCCTACATCCATGCTCCCCACATTCACTGACCAGCATGATGAAGCATGATCAAAGAACACCAGCAAACCGCACAGTGTGGCTGAGGTGCTCATCCAGTAGTGGATAGACAAAAGGGCTGTAACGTGCACGTGCACACGCGGCAGCGCAGAGCGCCGTGTGCGCCACTACCTTGCATGTTGTGCAGGGGCAGTGCGAGGATTCCACTGGCCGCCGCTGCCGCCGCCGCAAGCCCCTGCATGTTGGCCAGGCTGGCGGCCGGGAGAGTGAGCACCATGCCTTGCTGAGGCCCCACGCCAACCGCCTGTCCCGCTGCACTGCCCAGCGCCGAGCCCACTCCCGCCATGCCGAAGGGCAGCAGAAGCGGGGACACCAGCTGAGGAGGGCACACACGTGTCTATGCATTTTGAACTTCTTTCGCACCGTATATAGCCAACCGTGCTAATTGGAGGTGCGGGAAAATGACAACAAACTAAACACAAAAAGCAGTTCGAAAGAAGTGAGGTTTCAATCTCGATTTAAAAGTGCATAGCTTCAGTGGCTTCGTAATATCGGAAGGAAGAGCGTTCCAGATAGCCGCAAAAGAGTAGGTGCAGGGACCACTTATAGAGTCATTACAATAGGCAGAGGTCGTCCAGTCTGTGGGGTGGAGTGGTGGCAACATTGGTGAGTGTACTGCGCTCTGAAAGCTGTGACTTGAGTTTGACTGAATGGCGAGTGATATCTGCCCTGGTCCCAGGCACCTCTTCACCCATTCACACTGACCAGCGTAGCGAAATACGTTCATACACCCCGATGACTGAAAGGCGTGAGGAGGCCTTCATCCAGAAGTGGATTGATAAAGGGCTGTAAAATAAATACAAATCCAGTCAGTTAGCTTACACTGAGTAAATAGCAATAAATTGTAATATTGGTTAGATTTTTGTATAGTGTAGGTCTATCAACGTTTCTGACCCATCTGACTGACCATCAAAAGGAAGATAAATGTATGTATGTATGTCGAGCTTCTTACGCAGCGTGTGTAGCCAACCGTGCGAATCGGAGGTGTGGATGAATGTTTCTCACTGAAGAAATGTCTTCCATCAACATTGGTACGGGAGTTTGCTCTTTTGCTAGCTGAGCAGCTGTGCAGTTCTGACTTACCTGTGGGCCTGTTGGCTGGGCTGCAGGAGGATACTGTCTGGAGGAGGATGACGTCTCCTGCTCTGTCTCTCCTCCTTGGCTGGTGGTCGCTCCACAATCTGTTCAGTACAAAGAACACGATCACATGACAACTCACCAAAGGACACACCAAATATCACTGTAACTTATAAAGCTGTAATTTAATGCAAAGATCGGTGATTAATATGGATGTAGTGAGTCGCGATTTGATTCAGTGACCATCTCATTTGAAGTTTAATTGCTCTCATTTGTACACATTTGGTGAATTATTTTCAATAAAATTTGACAGAAGAATTTAATTCGTACACAATGTGCATACATTGTGAACACTGTAATAGATTCTTGCACGCATAATTCAACGCACGTGTTGTGAGCATAGGAATCAACTGTCAGTGATACATTGATGCATTATTACATGCCTGTCTTTTAATATTACAGTGCTAACTTGACTATAGTTTACATTTGTTGTAATGTATATGTTATAACTGTGTAATGCTATGAGCGCCAACAATCTGTACTAAAATCCTCTCTAACTCTCCGAGCAGTGTTTTTTTTTCAAAAAGCGTAAACGCAAACATATTTGAAAATGCATTGATGTGGCATTAAATGTATCATGGACATGCTAATGTACACCGATGATAACGTGTTTCATGATAAAATGAAGAAACAATATTTTTTATTGCGTGGAATACTTCAATGTGTTTTTTTAATAACATGACCTAAGACACATTTGAAATTTTGTTCGTAAACATTCCAGAGCAAAATACAATAATGCAAAAATGCAGCAAGGAACCCGAAACAATAAATCATCTGAGGAGTACCTAACAACTAACCAGGTTGAATTTTCAATCACTTTTGTGACCTGCAATGGGACACGGGAGTACCTTGTGCAATTTATCACACTTTCCCAGCCTGTTCACTTAAACACTGAAAAAACTAAACTTTCAATTCTTCTCTCCACCCACAAAAAAGCAGTCTAATGCTCCGTGAAATGGGGTGGCTTGTTAATGGACCCACTATCGAATTATTCATGTTTTCCAGGACTCATGTCAAGCCAACTTAAGTGTGTGCACTTTATTTTCTCCTCCGCTGACCAAGGGTTAAAACTAAATCAAAGCTGTTTCAAATGCAGTGACCATACCAAAACAAAATGCAATGGTAAGACAGGAATTTTAGGTGCCAAATAATAATAATAAAAGAAAAAACTGGAGGAATAGCGAAACAAAACTGTTTAAAGCTTAGCAGGCAAAACTTTTAAAGCAAGAATTGCTTGACAAGGCATTGCGAGTGCCAAGTTTTCATCGCAGGGTTCGGTAACGTGGCATGACTTCTTTGCGTTGCTGTACACATACAAAAAAGAGCGTAACATGAATGCGATGCAAATGGGAATCACAGTATATGTCATGCGCGTTACAGATAACAGAGGTGTGCAACCAGGCAGAAAATTATCCGAGTCTTTATTCACATAGTAATGAACTCCGGTTGGAACCGATAATTTGTTTTAGCATTTTGGCCTGCAGTGCCTAAAAGTCGAACTGAAAATAGTGTTCGGTGTACACTCAAGATATTTCTACAGGCAGTCCTCGACTTATGCGCACCCGCCTTACGAACACCCGCAGTTATGAATCAGCTTCCATTAAATATAAAAAAAACTAATTAATTGACTTAAAAGGCACATTCGCACCTGCAAACTGAACCGCGGGACAATGTTCTTCAGCAGAGCAATCCTCCGCGAGATGTAACGAGTCAGCCTCGCGCTGGCAGTGAGTGTTTTTGCATGTGAGTGTGTGAGAGTGTATGTGAAAGTGAGTGTGAGGGAAAGTGAGTGTGTGAGAGTGTATGTGAAAGTGAGTGTGAGGGAAAGTGAGTGTGTGTGTGAAAGTGAGTGTGTGTGTGAAAGTGAGTATATGTGTGAAAGTGAGTGTGAGGGAAAGTGAGTGTGTGTGTGAAAGTGAGTGTGTGTGTGAAAGTGAGTGTGTGTGTGATAGTGAGTGTGCGTGTGAAAGTGAGTGTGTGTGAAAGAGAGTATATGTGTGAAAGTGAGTATATGTGTGAAAGTGAGTGTGTGTGAAAGTGAGTATGTGTGTGAAAGTGAGTGTGTGTGAAAGTGAATGTGTGTTTGTGAAAGTGAGTGTGTGTGAAAGTGAATGCGTGTGTGAAAGTGAGTATATGTGTAAAAGTGAATATGTGTGAAAGTGAGTATGTGTGTGAAAGTGAGTGTGTGTGAAAGTGAATGTGTGTGAAAGTGAGTGTGTGTGAAAGTGAATGTGTGTGTGTGTGAAAGTGAGTGCGTGTGAAAGTGAATGCGTGTGTGAAAGTGATATATGTGTAAAAGTGAATGTGTGTGAAAGTGAGTGTGTGAAAGTGAGTGTGTGTGAAAGTGAGTGTGTGTGAAAGTGAGTGTGTGCGAAAGTGAGTGTGTGAAAATGAGTGTGTGCGAAAGTAAGTGTGTGAAAATGAGTGTGTGTGAAAGTGAGTGCGTGTGTGTGCGGGAAGTGGTAGTGCAACGTTTATCACGTTGCGCTATGAACCCGGCGACCCGAATTTGATTCCCCCTCACGGCCACCACCGGTGACAATTATTTGAATCGGTCCTGGGCCTCCCCTAGCTAAAGACTCAGCCTCAAATGAGTACCTGGTGTGGTGTATAAACATCGCCACTGGGGAGACAAAGGCGGCCGGGCGTGATGCTGGCCACCCACCCCTCGTGCCGGCCTGCATTGGTGCTCGCTAACAGCACTTGCCCCAACAGTCTGTTAAGGTTACACGGGGGATCTTTGCATTTGTGTGTGCACGCGTGTCCCGTGTGTGTGTAATTGTAGTGACTCGTTGCGCCCCTTTCGACAAGCAAGCCACCATCAGGACTCAAGGTAAATGAAAATTAAACGGATTTTTTTTCTATATATGTTACTTCATTTATTGTTTTATTTACTCTCCAGTAGTTTTACAGTGTTACATGCAAATGTACAATCTTTATTCTTATTTATGAGTTTAACAATGCTTCCCTTTTTTGTAAATCCATAATACGTTCCATAACACTGACCGTAAGGGCATTTAAATACATTAAATTGTCTTCCGACTTACGAACCATCTGACTGACTAACGGGTCTCAGGAACGAATTATGTTCTTGCAAAGGGAAGCATTTGGCTGCTAACTATGCCAATCCAGGATTTGTGGGAATGATCACTAAATGTGTGCCCTGTGGTTGAATCGTACGATTCATAGTTTTGTAAATGTCTTGCACTAGCTCAGTTAGCGCTGCCTAATGACGGCCTCTTGCAGTGCACAAGTTGGCCAAATGGGCATATATGAATATTAAGTCACTCATGACCCTGTATACCTTTTCGATTTCAACGTTGTGCTAAATTAATTTGCGTGAGTATTTGTTTTACAAACGTAAATGGAGCTACTCCAGGAAACCCCTCAACAATGACTCAAATAACACTCTCTCCTCCTCAGACACAGAGGCCTTCTAACAAAAGCCATAAAATTGAAATTTTAAATATGGATAACATTAAATACAATGAAATGCCACAGTGTACTTTCCGGTGAACATAAAACATTTTATATCACTTATATTATAAAGCACTCATTATTGTCAATACATGCACACTAATTAAACATTAAATACAAGTTCCCAAAATTATTGAAAAACTTTCTTCACGATTATTTACAGAGAATTTTTTTAAATGGAAAATTAGCATAGAACCATAACATAAATCAAGTATATAAATGTCAGAACACTTTTAAGATCCCATGACAGTACGACTGCAGTTTTACAAAGAATTACATTTAAGGCATCAGGGTTATTTTATAACTCTTCATATGGAGCTTCACAAAGGTGTTCTTATTATCATTCACAAACTATTCAGTGTTGGAGCTTCAGCCTAGAGTTATAGACTTGTGTTTTTTTATATCTGGTGGGCCCCTAGTTTGACTGGAGAAAACCTTACTGGGAACAAAACTGAACATCTGACAATATGACACAAGTGTGAGGCTGGTAGAACAACAGCGTCAATCTGGAATTCCCAGAGGCTGAAGCTAGGTTTCAATGCTTGTGAGCAGTCTATAGTTTGTTGTGTTTCCTCGGGGTAAGATTAAAGAGAGCCTTTGCTTTATCAGAACGTGAGCTAGAATAGTTTCCCTCGCACTGATATAGCGCAAGCTTTTGCCTTGGCCGTTGCATCAGTTTTCAAAAGGCACATTTTAGAAGCTCTACCATGATTTGAAGCTTTCGCGACTGCAGGAATCCATACTCTTTGGTTCTTTTGGTAAAGTCACGTGGGTATAAAATAAAATAAATCACGACGTTTCGGGCGCAACACAAGCGTCCGTCATCAGTCTGCATCAGCAGCAGGCCATGCTTTCCCACCTGATGACGGACGCTTGTGTTGCGCCCGAAAACGTCGTGATTTATTTTATACCTACGTGACTTTACCGAAAGAACCAAAGAGTAAATCTCTACCATATGCCGTGTAATCTCCTTTTGGGCAGTCGTTGGTAACCAGTTTGAAACCATTTTTATTTTACTACTAAACTTGAGAACCCAGAGTTTAATCACAGGCAGCTGCCCAGATTCAAACCCAGAATCTCAGCAGTGCCAGCTCAGTGCTCTAACCTCTGAGCCACCGCCCACAACGAGGCTTCCCATTTAATAAAAAAAAAAGTTTTTTTCCTTCATATTAGGAGTTCTCTTTATATTGGATAGTGCGGACTGAGAAAATCACCATAGGCAATATGAGGAACAAGTTGTGCAGCATTAAGTTTTAATATGAATGGCCAAATTAATTATATATATTAAAAAAACACATGTATTACTGTAATTATTATGAAACACGGCAAAACTGTTTGACAGAATGAACATCTACACCATTGGAACCTCATTTGCCAGTAAAAAATATTGGTTTTTTACCCTTCTATCTGGCAACAAAACTGACACCTTTTTTACAAGGAGTCATGTTTGCATAGACCACAATACCGGCAGTCATAATGCAAAAAAAAACATAACTCTGATAATGCGGACATCTGGTCCAAACCATGCGAGACTAGGCTCTAAGGAAAGCTGTCTCGGGTGTGGACCAATCAACTTCAAGGACAATGCACATTATCAGAGTTATGTTTTTGTTTGCATTATGACTGCAGGTATTGTGGTCTATGCAAACATGACTCCTTGTAAAAAAGGTGTCAGTTTTGTTGCCAGATAGAAGGGTAAAAAAACAATTATCAGAATGAACATCAACAACGTTCACTACTTATGTACACCGTATCCATTAAATGTCTTTATTGTGTAGTATTTAAGGCCTTGAAACCGCACTTTTAGCCTCACGTTTAGTTGGAGCAGTTTGGCGGGATGCTGCCAAATTGTCGGCACGCCACAACTTTTCATTTTTAAATCGCTCCCGTGGGCCCCTCGGGGGAGTCATAACTCGCAGTGCTTACTCGCCGCAGATGTATGCAAAGCGAAGTAAAGCGCTGGGCGATTGGAAAATCAATAGCGATCGAACGCCCCCTGACAGCTCCCGCTCCATAAAGCGTGGCACGTCGGAAAGCTCTCGCTCCCGCACCAGCAAAGAGCTCCGTGGAGCGCGTTTGGTTTTGCCGCCACCCGTTCACCATCCCAAAATCTAAATCTAGGACATTGACAAATGGTGGTACAAGGAGCCACGGAAACACAGATAGGCGTGGAAATTGTTTCCGCTGTTCGCAGTAATGTTTGCGTATGCAATAATATATATACATTTGGTACTATGACAGTCAGTATTCTCAGAGAACAGACCCAACTGATGATTCTAGATTTGAAGCTTTCGTGACTGCAAAGATTCATATTCTTAGGTTTTTTCGGTTAAGTCACGTAAGTAAAACATCAAAATAAAAATAAAAATCACGACGTTTCGGAGGCAACACAAGTCTCCAACCCCCCCCTCTCCACTTCCCTTCAACTTGCTTATAAGGGATTACATCTTGAATCATTGCTTCACTTGATGCAGCTAATTCGGCTGTGACGGTCCCACCTGATGACGGAGACTTGTGTTGCCTCCGAAACGTCGTGATTTTTATTTTTATTTTATTTTTATTTTGATGTTTTACTTACGTGACTTAACCGAAAAAAACCTAAGAATACCAACTGATGATGTTTAAGAATGACTTATTTATCTTATAAGGCCCTGGAAAGTGTGTCCATATCATGCAGAAGAAAATGTTAATTCTCACATGGCTGATGTTGATTTGGACCAACAACTATAATTTTACATTGAGGTGGTTGAGCTAGATATTTTGTATCAGTAGTGTATCACCGTGATGCCTCCTTAATCCTTGTGAATCGGGCATCGAACCGTTCCATGTAAAGCTGGAATAAGTGACATAAACAGATTTAAAATGATCAGGATGAGAACCCAGTTTAAAAAAAGATTTTGGGTGGCTACCTAGATTCAAACTCAGGATCTAAGCGGTGTGAGCCGAGTTCTCTGGCATTGGCCACCTGGCCCCCTCCGCTGTTATGGATCGTTTTCAACAGTGGCGTCACACTTGGGCCGTGACATATTTTTCTTTAAGCACACATAAATTCCTCCATGGGTGGAATTCTTTTTGTTAGCATTATAGCCATATGTGCACACGCATGCCTATGTGTGCGCACCTGTAAGTGCGCGTATAATGTGTATATAAAATGAAAAGTGCTGTTGCCGGGCAAGCAATTACAAATACAGTAAAACCTGCGAAAGGAAGCACAAACACTTCGCTTCAGGGTCGTTCCACTGTGCTCCCTCATACGACCACACTGGTCACACTGTCCTGCCAACATGCAGTTATTTTACATCCAAGGTCCTCGCTATTTCCTCGTTCCATTCACAAAACATTTGGCCTTCAATAAAGTTCATCACTGAGAGTATGGAAGGAGCCTCGGAATGTGTCCACACAAGCACTGAGAGTGCTTATTTCTGGTATTGAAAGTGCTTATTTCATAAAACGAACATGAGTTGGAAATTTTGTTTATCTCGATATTCTTTTCTGTTTTGCAAACGCCATCAGCCATACATTTTAGATGCATTTCGTGTCCTGGTTGCTGGTATTCATTTGAATGTAGCACTTAAAGTGAAATGCATCGCTTTATTTTCCCATGTCCTTTCACTTGTGCGAAAATGGTCGAAAGAATCAATGATTTTAAAATGGTTTTTTTCACTTCTTTTTGAATATAAAAGTGATTCAGAAGTATACGATTTTTTAAACACTTATGAAATCGCATAAAGGAAGATATACAATATATATGGTATGAAGTGATATTTATTTCCAAATATCACTTGCAACAATTTTATAAACCCGACAAAAAAGATTTGTTCGTTGAAAACAGTGCAAATATTTAAGGTCGAGTGATATTTCACAAAACAAAACCGCAAGAGCGTTTATTTGTTCCATGCTTACCTGTGTCTGGTGTCATACTGCCATCTTGGTCGCTGTCATCGGACCTCGTTGCCATGAGCGACGACTCCTTGAGGTGCATTGGACTCTGCTCCGGTTCGTGCCTCTCGCCGGCCTGCAGAGCCGTGGCATCGTGACCTTCGGCGGAGCCTGAGTGACCCCGAGCCGCGCAGCTTCTGTCTCCACCGGCCGCCAGGATCCTCAATTCCTGCTCGAGACGACGTTCTGCCTCCGCCCGGCCCTCCCCGCTAATGCCACCACCACCGAACAGCGGGTCTCGTGCCTCCATGAGACAGCCCGCAAGCAGCGCTCGTCTCTCGGCTTCCATGGCCAGGGCAGCCGGGGCCTCGCCTTGCATGCCGAAGACGGCTCTCCTCTCGGCAGCTGCGAGCAGGGAGCTCTGGATTTCGGCGCCCGTGAGACTGCCGAAGATGCTCCTCCGCTCCCCGGGCTCGGAGGAGAGAAGCGAGGAGCCCAAGGGCAAGGCTTTCCTGCTCAGCTGCTGCTGCTGCTGATGATGATGCTCAGAGATCATGGCATCCTGAAGACACAACACGTCGGAATGAACGCGCCCTGTAAAGCTTGCAAGGCCATATGTTGTAGTGTGTGCACTAGAATTCACGCAGCAGTAACGTTTATTAGTTGGTGAGTCCGTGTATATTTGCGAAATACTGTATTCGATGTGTGACGAGAAATATTCGAATTTCCTTTACGCAACATTAATATAGTTTATGGAAAACAATTATAGGATACGTTGTATTATTTTACTTTTTAACAAGAGTGATGCACGGGTATTTCAATTTTTATCCAAACTAAACATTTAAAATGTAATTTAACAAAAACCTGAATTCCCAAGATTGACATTGACAGGGGTAACATCTTCTAAAAATGTAGATGCTTTATCTTACAGAGTCAATAATGGCATGAGGAATATGGCTTTTTTTTATTCTGTGAGCTTCCTCGTGGCAATGACCAACAAGTCCCGCATTGATAGATCAATCAAACTTTATTGCTTTGTGTCTCCTAGTAACTCACAAATACCACGTAGAGCGGGACTTCTGACGCTAAGCTGTGTACATTGCAGATATATATTTTTCTGAGTATGAGAAAATAAAACCAACTGCTCAATAAATGCAATCTTCAAAAATGATAAGTTCTTAAGCTTATTAAACCCATTTTGATTTGCAATAAAAGGCATATTTTTTTTATATTAAACGTATTACAAAAACAGAAGATAATATATGTGTGGGTGTTTAAACAATGTTTATCATTGGTGTTGTGAATTAACATTCACTGTGGTACACACAGCTGTGATAAAAATGTTTTATAAAGTAAAATCTTACGTAAATTAAAAATGTTACATTCTTTATTGTCAATGTCGTATATAATTTATGTTTGTTCCCTGATTGTGTTCCTTTTTCTGTCTCTCGGTGTAATTCCAACTGTGTACTTATCCACACTTATTTGTGCCCTCTTCATCTTTTGTTCCATTTTCTTTGGAAGTATCCCCATGTGTTTGACCTATACATCACAGCTAGCAGTACGCACTGATTGTACACTTTACATTAATAAAAGTAAAAAGGCTTGCCCAGGACACTTGATGATTAATGGATGAGACTGGTGACAGAATGGCTGCGAAAATGAGAGACCGTTTCCAAGAAGATTACCATCGTGGAAATGGAGTGATAAGATTAGTTAATGTTCAAGAGTCCAATGGATGGTAACAGAAGAACTGGACTGTAAGGTATGGCAACGGCATGGTAACATCTTCCTTCTGATATTAGAAGCCACTGGAGCTATGCACTTTTAAATCTAGAATGAAAATAACTTCTTTAGAACTGCTTTTTGTGTTTAGTTTGTTGTCCTTCCCCCCGCACATCCGATTATCACGTTTGGCTATGTACGGTGTAAAAAAAGTTTGACATACAAACATGGGGAGTCCTTCGTCCGGTTGTGGATGGGACAATAGCTAATGATGAATGTTACATTTCGAGTTAAAATAATACATTGTTAAAATAAAAACATTGATCTTGTGCATCAGTCTGCAACCCATACGAAATGGAACAATTTCAAATAATTTATTATTATTATTATTTTGGCTATTATTGAATGTTCAGTAGGAAAAAAAATCTGACTTGGGGGGTTACAAGAGTTGAGTTTTCAGGTAAAGTCACTAAGCAATGCTTCACACGAGTACATTTACAGTCTGTTCTTATAACGCAACAAAAATAGAAAAAAAATAAACAGGTACACGTTGCCTGGAGCTCTGGATTATAGCATAGCAGGCAGCCTCCACCTTACATCACTGACAAGGACAAATGTTCGCAACACACCACGATGCCTGTGGTTTATGGTTTTACGTGCGTACCGGCTAAGGTTGATTCTACATGCATTTCTCTCAGGTGAGTTGAATGCCCTTTTTTCTTGCTAATTCATTTATCTATATTTGCCTCGCTACATCAGTGGAAGAAGCGGTTAACACACCACGCATGAACCAAGCGACCTGACTTTGATTCCCAAGAACAGCAAACATCAGTGGTGAGTAAGAACCGAACCATCGCTTGGCCAAATCTCTAACAACTAATCCGCGCTCACCAGCGTGGCCTAATGTCAAAGGCAGAGTGAGGCCTTCATTCAGCAGTTGATGAATAAAGGGGATGTGAATTTTAATGAGCATTCATGTTTACGCATTTTTAACTTACTATGTAGGAACGAGAACACAAAAGGATATGCTGATGGTGTGGGTGATAGAAGTAATGTGAACAGAGACAGAAAAGGGGGAAATTCATTTTTTTGTAGCACTGAAAGTCATTTTTATGTCACCTAAGCCCTGGCAGTAAACACTTTAGAAGTGATGGTTTTCTATCAATAGGTACTATTTTCAACTGTGATTCGTGATAATATGATGCTCCCTTGGAAACCCTTTTTGCGTGTGAGAAGATCGAAGCGTGCAGTGCCACTCTGAGCTACCTACCAGCCTTTGATCCCAGGTCCATCGTCCTCCTGGAATGCCAGCACCCCCATCTCCCAGGGATGTGTAAGCCTGCATTCCGCCGTGTCATGCAATCACATCGTCTGCAGTCACGCGCACGCTCTACATCTGTGTTTCTCAGTCTGTCGGTATCCTTTCACCAGCAGACGAAACACACATATCGCGAGACACATTTGGCGATGCTACATTGGCAGTGGCGCTCATGTAGAGTTTACAAAAAAACTCAAAAGATTCGTCAATAACACCGTGGCATTATAAGGAAAATATATAACAGGCAAAACCTCTGTCAATGCCCCTCCTTCATAGCACATAAATTATGTGCTATTTTACGTGCTTATGACAAAGGACCATTACCCGATACGTCACCTATTACATCGCTTTTTTGTTTTAATTTTTAGGCAATGCTACTGATGAAGGTGTTGAGCTTTTTGATTTATTTGGACGTGTGGAACATTGCCTCTTTTGTAACACCGACGTGGATCCTCAACTCCGGCCCTCGCGAGTCACCCTGGAAGCCCAGCCTCGCCCATCCCTCCCTCCCCCCACCTTGCCCCCCCCGCAGTGTTGCTTCACTTGCATACGAGTAGAAAAATTACGAACAACGAAAAGTTGGGAGTGTGGCCGGTGGAAGATTGAAGTTGAGCAATACCTGCTTGGAGACGGAACATGCACGGATGCATTGCCACGTGGTCTCCGTGTACAACAACCGTCTAGCTATATGCCTCCGTGGCATTTTTTTGATTACACAACTCATGCGATCAGAAAAATTTGAGAGAATAGTAGTTTTCCCTGTGGGATTGTCAATGTTAACAATTAATCCTTTCCGGAAATGGTACGTAATTTTGAAGTGTATTTTAGTCAGTATTTTAAATTTATCCAATTTAGTTTTACTGACATTTTGCTCCTAGACATATAAAAATGCAGTTTAACCAAAGTACGTTGAGAAAATGTCATGCAAATGCAACTGAAATTTTATTTAAATATCTTATAATAAAATAAAAACTCAACATTACCAATTTAAATCAGTAAAATTACCACAATTAGTTACTTTATTTCTACAGCATAGCACATGGTAGCTATATATCCTTAATTCCAGATCATCTGGTATTTGGTAAAATCTTGAATTCGCAAGACGGTATCACTTGGCATATGTAGACTGCAGTGGATAACCACTAATTGGCATGCAGTTTAGTCCCCACACTTGACCAAGAATAAGTAATGTGCATCGTGATGTTTGTGTAGTACCTACCATGGGTATTACCAGTCAGCCGTGTCTTCATCAACTACCTCCCAAACCGACAAACTGAAGATTAAACAAAGAAAAACAAAAAAAAAATACGTCAATGAAGGCATCAATGTACCTCATCATTCTAGAAATTCACATTGAAACCAACAAATTGTCACGCTGCATTATCATGCGCTCACAACGTATGCATTAAAAAATATTAAAAACAAAGATTTAAGGTGGCTTTCATATATTTTTATGGGTTGTATTCACTGAGATATATTCAGCACGAAGTCCGATGTTTCCCTCCATGTGCTGGGAGCTTCATCAGGAAATGGATTGGAAGCTACCAATACGTGGACCGTGCTGGTAGCTTCGCGTGGAGCAACCCGAAAACACAGCGGAGAGCCATCCAGCAGAACCACATATACCTACATGGTAGTAATATTCATGGTTATTTATCACATGTACTGAAAATGTACTGTATATAAAATATAATATATTGATAAATTGTGATTAATTGTTATATATATGTATTTACGGAAAAAATGCCAGTGCTTTCGATGCCTGCAACGCTTACTTCCCTAATGGTGCTATCTCATTATATTTGTCTAGAGCAGAACCCAATGCCCCTTTAAACATCTCCCTCGCCACTGAGCCGAAAAGAGCAGAGATCTCATCACAGACGCGCTCAGGTAAAGCGACCGAATAACGGGAGTTGCTGGTTAATTCAATTTATGGACGACGCAGAAGAGAGAGAAAATGATGCACACACAGACCCCAAAACTTTCCAACCCTCCTAGCTCAGTCGATGAAGGCCGTCTTGTTGCCGGATTTTGTAGCCTCCTGACAATGTCACTTCGTCTGTATGAAGAAAATCAATGTGTTCTTCCCCTGCTTGAATAAGTTATGCACTCGCCCCTGCTACTCTGCATTCATTTTTGCAAAGCCCTCCTTCTCCCTCTCACGTTATTTGCCACGCCATTTTGTAATTCGGCGAGACAGGATAAGTATATTAGGGATAATGCACCTTGCCTGAGCTAAAGTGGGGCTGGCAGCTGAAAGGTTACTCGAAGGATCAATATCGCTGCTGTGACAAGACTCTCATGTGCATCCATACCCTTGCGTCTTCCCGTGCAATTAAAGGCGCTCACATACACGAGACACTCAGCCTGTAGATGGTCAACCAGTTTGCGAAGGTACGCTATTTCTTTTCAGGCGTGCTTTGCTGGGAGGAATGATTAAATAAGGTAAATTACAATACGAGAAATATAATTGAAAAGTGATTCGTTTTAACTGATTATAAAGTCTGAAAAGATGTCGATAATCCGTAAATTAATATTCAGCTCGATGATATGACAGTAATAGACATTTCAGCCACTTAGCATTATGTCCAATAGATGTATTTATTGTCTGGGTACAGCATAGAAAATATTCTAATTACCACTATTTAAAACAAAGGCAGTTTTAAATATTGTTGATTAACATAATTTATATACTTTATATAATGACTGCGTAGAGGTTAAAATGTTGTCCTATTTAGTTATTTTAAGCAGTTGTCGTTTTATCATATCTCGTGGTTTATTTGAATCAAACATTTCTTCAGTGGAGAAAAAAATCACAAAAGATCATTTAAATTTCGAATGTAGTGACATCGCGGACGTCACTGTGTAATGCTGGCCCTAGAGAGGCACGGCGTGCGATGTATTGACATCCCGGACCCCCAGTATATGTGGGTGTAGTACCGGCCCTGGAGGGGCTCGATCAGCGCTGATGGATAGCGCTGAGTGGCACCACGCTCGGCGTGCAGTGCCGAACCCTACAGGATGGAGTGACAGAGTGTCAGCCATGGAATGGGGTTACTATAGGCCGTGGCACTCTGGTTGACCCCGGAGGACACGTGACTGGTAGAGTCTACACAGGGGCCCCCAAGTGGGGGCTAAGGGTGGTCACGTGTCGGGGGGTGGGATCCTGCTAGAGGATTCGAGAAGGTGGTCGTGGCCAAGGTCGGAGCCAGCCACGACCAGTGAGGATATAAGCCGGGTCCCCAGAGGGACCGGGGTTCAGCGTTGTTGTTGTCATCTTGAAGAATCTACATTTGACGTCCAAGAAGAGTGGCCCATCACCATAGGTTGTTACCCCTTTGTGTTGGTATCAATAAATGTGTTGCCTTTAAAGAGTGCGTCTGTAACTTAGTTGAACTCACTACAACTGGTGTCGGAAGTGGCCAAACGCTAATTTACTTAGCTAGCCATTTAGACTATGTCTACGCAACGCAGACTATGTACCAGGACGTCCGACGACGAAGATGAAGATCTCATCCCTCAAACAACCCTGGGGATGGCGACCCCGGAGGATGGAGGCGAAGCGCTGTCGGTGGAGCAGAGCACCGACCGGGCACAGCTCATTGCCGGTGGGGAGGGAGCTCCAGACAGCACATGCCCACCTCGCAGAGCTCCTCCAAGCAGCGGCATCCATCCTCGTGGAGCTCCACCTCGCGTAACCAGCGATGGAAAAGGGAGCAACGGAGCCGCGCAGGGACGATGTTCCCACCGCCATTTCCTGGATATTATTTCACCAGTCCACCAGCTCGTGGGGAGCCCCAATTGTACTCGTTAAAAAGCAGGATGGTAGCTTGCGCTTTTGTTGACTTCTGCAAGCTTAATAAGATCTCTGTTGCTGATGCGTACCCTCTACCTCAAATGGACGACTCACTAGATGCTCTAGCAGGAGCATGGTTCTTTTCCACTCTTGATCTCCTATCCGGGTTTTGGCAGTTGCCACTAGACGAAGTCTTTAAGCCCAAAACAGCCTTTTGTACACCACAGGGCTTGTTCAAATTCAATCGGCTTCCGATGGGCCTTCATTCCGCGCCGGCTACGTTCCAACGATTAATGGAACTGGGTCTGGCTGGTCTCCAGTGGGACTCGTGCTTGATATATCTCGACGCTGTTATCGTTTTTAGCCGTACGTTTGACAAACACCTGGAACGGCTATGCGCCGTCTTTCTAAAAATGCGTGCGGCCAACCTGAAATTTAAACCACAGGAATATCACCTCCAGAAATCAGTTCAGTATCTTGGCCAAATAGTAAGTGAATCGGATATTGCGACTGACCCAGACAAAACTGCGTGTGTTCGAATTTGGCCGACCCCCACGTCGGTGGGGGAGGTGCGCAGTTTCATAGGATTCGCGTCCGATTACCACCGTTTTGTCACCAGGTTCGCTACCATCACTAAACCTCTCCACGCCTTGATGGCAAAGGGTCATAAATTCCAATGGGGGGAGGAGGAGGCCACGTTTGCTGCGCTCCGGGATGGCTTGGTGAACGCCCCTCCCCTTGGCTACCCCAACTTTTCCTTGCCGTTCGTCCTTGATACAGACGCTAGTAACACCGGAATTGGAGCTGTTCTGTCTCAAGTTGTCAATGGCGTCGAGAGTGTTGTTACATACGGTAGCAGAGTGCTGTCTCCGGCCGAACAAAAATACTGTGTCACACGCCGGGAACTGTTAGCTATTGTGGTTTTTGTGCAACAGTATCGCCTCTATTTGTATGGTAGACGCTTTGAGGTGCGCTCTGACCATGCAGCACTACAGTATACGCTGCGTTTTGAACAGCCGTCTGGCCAACTTTCACGCTAGTTGGAGGTCCTACAGGACTACTCCTTTGATGTTACCTATCTCAAAGGCTCCCGACACACGAACGCTGACGCCCTGTCGCGATTACCAACGAGTGGTGGGTGCGCGTGTTTTTCAGGCTACGGGCACTGTAAGCCGCCCAACGAGCACTCGACCCCTCCTCTTGCGGCGTCGGCCGAGGTTGTAACATCTGAGGTGGCCGAGGGTCCGGTGGCGCGTTACGCCGTCATTGGGTTGGACCAGGAAGAATGGGGGTGCCTCCAGGTTGAGGACGCTTCCCTGCTTAAATTGCGACGCCGTGTCAGAGAGACTGATGGGGGTGGGGATCAACGGGGTGTCACCTCTGTCAATCTTCAGGGCAGATTGCTCATGCATTGGGACGGAGGGTTGCGCCGTTATAACATTGTTGTGCCCAATGCCCTGCGGGGTAAGGTCATTTGGGCAGTACACGAGCGCCTGTTGCACCTGGGTGTGCATAAGACGTTGGCCACACTTAAGTTGGACTTCTTCTGGCCTGGCGCTAATTTGTTGAAGGGGTGTGTGCAGTGCGCGCGGCGAAAGCCCCTGGCGAACCCCTGTTGTCCACCATTGCAATCGATTCAGGTTTCCCGCATAAATGAACTAGTTGCTCTGGACATCCTTGGTCCATTTTCCACTACCCCTCGTGGGAATAAGCATTTGCTAGTGGGAGTTGAGTATTTTTCACGATGGCCTGTGGCCTGGCCGCTCCCCAGCCAGTCGGCGGTGACGATCACTCAATGGCTATACGATGGACAAGGGTGCTCCCGAACGTCTTCTGACCAATCAGGGCAAACATTTTTCTTCTAAATTGTTGCGCGAGGTGTGCGATTTGTTGGGAACAAAGAAAGTACGCATGTAACCGTACCACCTGCAGACGGATGGCATGGTTGAGCGGCTGCACAGGACTCTGACCTCCATGTTGTGCCATCAGGTCAACGAGTCCCAACTCCACTGGGATTTGCATATTCCCAGAGTCCTATCTGCATATAGGATGGCCCCTCACGCATCCACCGGCTCCTCACCGTTTTTTTAAATTTATGGAAGAGAATACGACCCTCCGATTGATGTTCAGTTATGCGCCCAACAAGGCTAAATCTAAAATTTCTGACTCCGTGCGCTTTTCCCTTCAAAAGCTTTCCGAAGCGCGGGAAGCTTCCATGGTAAATTCCAATTCGCGCCAATTGGCAAGGGGTTTCCGTGCTTTTTCACATGAGTGGGCGCCTGGGCGCAGAGCCTGCTTGCACTGTCCACAGGTACTGGTGGGTATGTCGCCAAAATGGTTCAAACCCTAAAGAGGGCCGGTTGATGTGATTCGGGTCGTTTGACCACAGTGTGTCCAGATCCGCTTGGGATGGAGTTGGTTTGTACATCCATCATGCCTCAAGCCTTTCATCGCTCCACGTGAATTCGTTCCATCTCCACACTGCAGGGGCCGAGTGTCAAATGTGTCCGACGAGCTGAGGTGTGTGCCCTCAGGGGAGTCGTGTGATCCTGTCCTCAGGTGCCGCGCGCCTGACGCCCTCCGAGTCGCCGCCTGCGCTGTCTCCACTGGATTCTGGAGAAGAAAACCCGTCAACCCGGCCTACTGCTCTTCATGAGGAGCCGGGTTCGACGGGACGTTTGCATATTCCCCTCGGGACCTCCAGGGAGAGCTAGCCCACCTCCCCTGGGGGCCCAGCCAGAAGGACTCGATCAAAAATTCTTCAGTTTTCGTAATCCCCATGCACACACACTCCCACACTGTCAGTTGGTTGTCGCACTCGGCAGGCCGTATCGGTTATTGGCTGAACCTAGTCTTTATTGTGCTTGCGGTTATTGTTACATGGTGAGGGTGGGAGATGTCGGTGAAGGAGGGGATTCCGAGCGTTCGCGTTACTGCATTTTTTTATCTCTCGTGTTTGGGTATTTGTTATTGTTGAGGCATACATAGCGTTTTAGTCACTTTTTACTCACTTTTTATCACCTTATTCACTTGGTTCGTTTTAAGGGGGAGTTGACAGCCGGGACGGCTGAGTGCTATGAAGGGGGGGGGGTTGATGTAGTGACATTGCGGACGTCACTGTGTAATGCCGGCCCTAGAGAGGCACGGCATGCGATGTATTGACATTGCGGACACCCTGTATATGTGGGTGTAGTACCGGCCCTGGAGGGGCTCGATCAGCGCTGATGGATAGCGCTGAGTGGCACCACGCTCGCCGTGCAATGCCGACCCCTATAGGATGGGGTGTGAGAGTGTCAGCCATGGAATGGGGTTACTATAGGCCGTGGCACTCTGGTTGACCCCGGAGGACACGTGACTGGTAAAGTCTACACAGGGGCCTCCAAGTGGGGATAAGGGTGGTCTCGTGTCGTGGACCTGGACCCAAGCTCGGGTCCTGTCCGTTGTAGCTACTCCCAGTGTAATTAGTGTAGTTAGCCGGGTGCTCCACCACCATAGGTTGTTATCTGGTGAAGGGGCAATTACCCGTTTGTGTTGGTATCAATAAATGTGTTGCCTCCAAAGAGTGCGACTCAGTTGAACTCACTACACTAACACTAAGGATGACGTAACGTCACGGGTTACGTAAGGGGCTTTCGGAAAGCACTTTCGGGAACGTGGTCAGGGCCGAGCTGGGGGATGGAGCCGCCCAAGGGGTTCTTAATGGGGACCCCGTGACGGGGGCATGGTCGTCGTTGGGAGCCAGGGTAAGGATCGGCTGGAAGAGGGTCTCTCTCCTCGTTGCGGAGCGGTGTTGGCTGCTCCCCATTCCGGGCAGATGAGTGAGAGAGCCAAAGGAATAGCCGAGGGTAGGGTCCAAATAGTATTCAGTGTCCGGGTGAAGGACCGAGATAGAGTGCACCTACACTGGTGTGAGTGTAGGATGCCGAGTGTGAGAGTTTTAATAAAGGGCAATTGCCCTTATAGTATTCCTCGTCTCCATGTGGTTGGACTGCACAACACTAATAACCCAGCTTATGTGCTGAGGTAATTTTCAAGAGTTTCCGAGTTACGTATTGCAGCAATATATGTGGCAATATATAAATAGGAACATATATGTGATGCTAAATATATTTGTGGCCATACATAATGCCACAAAAATTGCATTATTTTAACATTTGTTTTACGAAAATTAAAACTGATAGAAAACTCAAAAAGGTGGTCTACATTGAAATGCCACCCAATTTAGCTGCCCATATCGGAAGGTTACTTAGTATTGGGCCTCGAGGCAGACGATGAAGGCGATGGTAATCTCTAAGGTTAGCCAGTGAGGATTAAAGAAAATACATTCAACTCTATTAATACGAGCGGAAAAGCCACAATATTCTTGTATCAGCACATCAACTCTAGAATTCCCACAGAATAGACTGTGGCAGAAACGCGATTGTCAAATCCACGACGACACCCTATTTTAATGCTGGTCTGGTTGACGATGGTCGTGGTGGGGTGAGGATAGCGGCGGGGTGGGGGTTGGCAGGGGAATAAAGAGAAGAAAAAAATACTCGCCAGGAGGGAGCAGCCCACATGTCACACAACAGCCAGCAGAAGTTGCCCACGGGGCCCGAGCGGATCAAACGGCCCATGGACCACATGCAGTGTGGCATGTGATAATCTATGAAAATGTTAATCGATAGAAATAGTTTAAGCTGTCGTGAAATGCGTCCTTGAAAGTCAATAACAATTTCACTCCCAACAATGTCCCATGCCATTAGGACCTTATTTATACAGCACTTAAAGACCCGACAAATGCACATAATAGCTGCCCTTGCTAAACTACAGGGATCTATTGTGCTTGTGTCTGTAAACACTTTTGTTGTTGCTTTTTGAACAATAAGTGGTGCTAGATACATTCTTCTGTTGAATTTGGGCTCTTGTGTGTAAAATACACATGCTACTGCCAGCCTTTTGCGCACCTTTGTGAATACCATAAAAAGGCTGCAGATAAAGGGCAAGAAATATTTGATGAGCGTGACGATGTTTCTCACCGATGTCTCTTAATGTTTAAAAGAAATGCCTTATGTTTTCTTAAATCTAGCTCGTCAATTGAGTCTGTTCATGTGGGAACAGCTGGTGGAGTCCTGCTCATCGTTTTTATTTTGTGCAATTAACTTGTGCCACAGCTGCACCAACAATATGAGCCATTGACAAATTCAGCATATTGGTACATTAACATATAAATATCACATTGAAGTACCGTATTACTCTGCATCAGTCGGTGTTGAATTTTGGCAAGACGTTCACAAGAATTTTTGACCTTGACATTCGCTCACGATAACCTACTCTTCAAAACTGCAGTATGCGATGTTTAATGTGAGCAGTTAATCGTGACAAAATATAAAGACAGCATGCATCCGGTGATTGGGATGGACAGAGGGTGAATCGAGTGAAATTGTAGGCGATTATGGGCCATTAAATTTAACATTATCAGACACGAGAATGACAGACGTGATATAACACAATCGCGTACTAATATCTTGTGATCTATAAAGCTTCCCGTTCAACACCTTTTACTGAATGTCCACTGTACCTTTATGCACCTATATTTATGTAGTGTTAACTGATTTTATAGGAGAGGTGGAAATATGCCAGTGTGGATAATCCAGCTTCACAAGTGCTGTCCATTGTCCCATCTATTTTTTTTCAACTGCAAAGCCTTTGTAAATGCTGTCAGATATTTGTCAGTTCTCCAACAAAGGGTATGACATACACAGTAGTAATTACTCTGTATCAAAAAAAAAAATTCACGTCTTTCATGTAAGGTCATTACAAGAAGGGACACTTAATAAATAGGTAAATGGTCTTTCATATAGCTGACGTACATGCAGAGTAACAACAACTACAATGTTTGGCTTGACCACCTGGATGTTAAATAAGTATTATATTTCGATTTAAAGCTTTCGTGACTGCAGGGATTCATCTTCTTGGTTCTTTCGGTAAAGTCACGTAGAAGGGAAATAATAAAATAATAAAAATAAAACATAAGAAAATAATATAATAATGTAATATAATTATATTAGGTTTTATTTTTTATTATTTTATTATTTCCCTTCTACGTGACTTTACCGAAAGAACCAAGAAGAAGTAAGTATTACTAACGGACACTACCTTGAACAAAAATAATAATAAACAAAAACACACATTTGAGGTTTCTTTACATCATTATCTTATGTTAAATGACGCAGACACTACTAAATATCTGAATCATATCTCCATGTTAATTACACGTTCTTGTTCAGCGTAACATCAAATGGCCATACACAGCATTCATACGTAGCAGACAATAGATGGACAGTTAACGGCTTTTCACTCGGATAACAACATTTGGTCAGCGTTTGTGCCCTTGACAGCCAACAACTTCGACAATGTTTGAGATGTACTTTTTAAATATTTCTTGAAAAAAGGGAGAAAAAGAATGTCAGTCGGCTGTATAATTGATTCCGTAAATCATATTGCTTTTATATAGTGTTCCGAGCAATGGTCAGCACCCTAGCATCCATCAGACGTACAGTGATGACCATGCCAGCCAATAGCGGCCCCCTTCTTAGCATTGTCATGGCAACGGATGATATAAAATCTCAGGCGTCAGTCCCTCTTTGGCCCACCTTTGACCTGATGTGGCACCAAAACCCTGCACCCCTCACGCATGGCTCGGCCAGCACTGTATTAGGTCACAGATTACTAAAGCAATGCGGGATTGAAGGCAATGCCTTTTGAGATCCCACTCTGAGCTAAATCAACCAGAGAAGCATACATTTTTTAAATTGTATTCTGATAGTTACAAAAAAACAGATAGAATGAACGATAATAAGAGTAATGTTTCGTAAGTAAATGGGAATACATATGCATCCATAATCAAGCTCTACAACATACACACACAGTGGTTAAATATGTATTATCATACACAATATTCCATAGGTTTATGTAAGATATTGGTGTACATATGTTTGGGTTAGTGGTGCAGTGGTTAACGCACTGCACTATAACTTTGGTGGCGAATATGTGAACCAGTTGTGGCCTCCCAATGATACCCTTCAAGCCACAATAGCCAAGGCAGATGAATTGTGGTCAAACACCCCGAAAACTGACATAATGTGGGGAGGCCGTCATCCAGCAGTGGATTGACAAATGGCTGTACAAATATATATTTGAGAGTGTATGAGTGTTTGGGTAATTCATTCTGAAGTAAGAACAACCCGTCTTTCCATGCAGGTAAACTTAAAATTATGTGGATATATGATTCTTTGTCATGAAATTACAAAAGAATCGTTCTAAATACACCTGACTTCGACTTAGTGGAAACTTCTTTCAGAGCATGCTCTGAAAGAAGAGTAAAGTTTCAGAAATAAAAACTGATATCAAAGCATAATGGCACCAGACAAACATTGAACGAGCTCACAAATAGATCGACACCAATCTCTAAAATGATTTATACCGGCAAAGATCAGAATGAGTTTTTGCAAAACAAATGCGAAACAAGAACACGCTCGCCTGAGACCTTTCTGGGCAACAATATCGAATGTACTATAACCCGAGTGCGCAATGGGCATTGTCGAATTATTTAAATCGTCACAGAGATGGCACCAGCACAGACCCACGACAAAATTGAGTGGAACGAACCCGGCTGATGAGAGCTTGCTATGATCCCATCTGACAGCCATGCCTCCTTTGATTTGTTTCCTTGCTTGTAACTGTGACCCCCTACCTGCACTGATCGTATTAATCAACAGCAAACCCCAAGACAAAATCAGAGCAAAGAAGAAGGGCCAAAGCCATTTCTTCACATTTGCTGACCTTTCGAGAAGTTAATCTATTACGCAGCCACCACACTCCTTCACGGGATAACTTTACCTTTCAGATATTACGATGGCCATTTTCAAAAGCGTAAAATAACAACTTGAACAGAAAGCACTGTAGAAGTATTTTCTTGGTTTGTTCTGGAAAATGTATATTGACTCTGATCAAGGTAATTATATTATTAAAGCCCGTGAGTGGCCATCTGCTTGCCACTATATGAACAATAAATGGACTGTTGCTATATTATCTGTTACATATTACAGCTCAGTCATGTATTGTATCCACTATATTACTGCGTCCATTATATGACTTAGTAAAAAAAAATAGGTCATCGTAGCAAATGCATGTAAAATGTTGTATTATAATGATTAAATAGTATAACTTTCTTGATTATAGAATGATTTATAAAATGCTGAACTGACTTTTAAAGAAATTATTCATTATATCGTGATTATGTTTGTTCCGTTTCGGAATAGAATGTCATCTTTCGGCAGTTTCAGTCCGTGATCTGATGACGCTAAAGGGTACGTGGGAGTATAAATTATGAATCATCTAATAGGAAATACAACACGGGCTCTCGTGCCAGACCAAGGACAATCTACTGAACACACTTTTCCAAACTAATTACTTTGCTAACACAACATGAGACACACATTCACCGGAATTACAAACTACATAATGCTTGGCATTTGTTTTGCACTGCATTTCTTAAAACAAATAAAACCAATTGTACGACTCGTAAACACAGATTTACTTAAAGATCACAACTTAACAGTCTTTCCTATTAACAGAGCTTATGAGACATATATTTTCATAACTTCTGTGACAAGTCAGTACACATGAGCCAATTGAGGTATTGAATAATGCTATAATTTACACGAAATCAAAATATAGTGCAACATATGTGGTCTTATTTGCTAACAATTAATTAATAAATAAAATTTAAAGTGTGTGTATATATGCATCAGTTAATACTGCTCACACATTCAAGTGGTTCGTTAATACAATTAATGTGTATAAAGAGGTTACGGAATTTCAAATCATGGCAAACGACCTTTAGTTATGCTTCGGGTCATCATTAGTTGTGTTGATTAAACCCGAATGAACCTGCATTGTTATTTTGAATGAGGTTCCTGTAGTATTCCTGTAAAAGCAGAGCCTTGCACCTTAACACCGAATGCCTTCGAGTGTACAAGAGATTCCTGCTGAAATAAAAGCAATGTAACTATCAACTGTTTTGCAAATGTGTTTTTTATATACCATATGCTTTTCCTGAAAAAAACTGTAATTATGTGGATTGCTGTAATGAGTAAATTGAATATTTAACCTAAATATTTTGTTTAAGTCACAATAGAATAATTAGTTCCACATATGAAATTACTTTAAACACTAACTATGTTTTGTAATGCAAATACGGTCGTGTATTTTGTTTAGGCATTGCAACATTGCGTAACAAATATATTTAAAGATTGGCAGCAGTGGATATTGAATATTGGAATGGCATTTTCCTCTCACCTAGAACAACGAAAAAAACGAGTAACGTTCGGGCAAAAGGTGGGTTCATGCATAACCACATCTAACCATCGCCAACACTGCCTCCGATTATAATTTTCTTGTTCTTGTTGTTACTTGCAGGAACAAAATGGCGATCATGTTGTTTGTGTGGCCCCATTGGTGGTGGTGTGATCAACGGTTGGCGCCTATGGCTGCAATCGTCATGCCCATCGGCCAAGACGTGCGGTTAGCTCCTGGTGTGACACACATACATACACACACGCGCGCACCTCTAGAGAGATGCCACGGTTTTAGCGCCTCGGTGGAACTGATCCGTGCACCTATGCGGGAACTGAACAGGTAAGTGTGGCTCGCCTGTTAACTTGGATTTGTCGTCAATTCAATAAGCACCTTACTGCTTCTCGACTCTCAAAAGTATATTAATAGTAATCACTGATTTTTCATCAACCCGCAGTGACCGGCACGGTGAAGTGATCAAAATAACCCCAATGACCAGCACAATGTGGAGAGGCCTTCATCCTGCAGTAGATTGACAAAGGGTTGTAAATATTAGTAAAAAAAATAAAACATTGGACATGCCCATTTTGTTATATATTAATTAATAGCTTTATTATGATACGCAAATATTGCGCTTGTGAAATAAATCCAAGAGTTATATAAATGTCATAACCAGACCAAAACATTGCTATTAGCTCGAACTGAAAATTGATACAGAACCACGTGTTGTGATAAACACAATCAGTAGTAACAGAGTGGATAACGCGTCAGTAAAACATTTCTTAAATTGGTTTGGAAAACAAGTGGCATATTTAATTACCTCCATGACATGATTTGCATGGGAAGCAAGATTGGAAATTGTATATATACTTATAAAGAATAGTAAAAAAAATCACATTTGTCTATTTAATTAAGTAAATATGTGGATATACAGTCTACTATTCAAAACATTGTATCTTGCAAGCATTTTATGAAAGCAGATATGCCTGTCATAGAATCGTTTCAAATCGAGCTATCCTCAGAATATGCGTGATACAAACTATAACAAATATTCAACTCTTGTTTCATATTAATATTATTTTATTATTTCCCTTCTACGTGACTTTACCGAAAGAACCAAGAATATAAATATTCAACTGTTTTAAATATTCTTCATACATATACAACGCCTGTAAGCACAATCTGTCAGGATTTACATTTTTGTAAGAGTTTTATATTCACGTGTACTCGCATCGCCAATTTAAAAGATTCATTAAATTCTGCACTGGGGCTCGGGTAACTGCGTTTAAAATAAAAATAAAAGTCGCCCAAGCATAGCGTCGGGTTATTTAAACCAAGCAGAAGGGCAGTCGTGGATGTGCAGGTTAAGAGGGCAAGCAGCTCGTGGTTTAAAGGGAGAGAGAGTCACCCCGCGCAGCTGGTCTGCTTTCTCACCAGTGCGCATCTGCAAAACTTGGGGATAAAATTAACGAACTTAATGGCAGCGCAGTCTCATGCAAAGGTAGACGAATTAACTGATTCGTGTATTTGTATATACGTAACAACATTCTACGTAGGGTGCATAGACACCTGAACAACGTTGTTACTGCATGACATGCTGCATCTACACCAAATATATGACAACTAGGTAAATACGACAATTTAGCCGCAAAACGAACAATCTAAACTCACTTTTTTTCCTTAACTCCGAGGCGCCCCATTGCCAAAGAGACAATGCATCAAATGGATTGACGACGGGCAGAGGTATCGCACTGGTTCGCGCACCACTGCGTCGTGAACCCGGTACAGTCGTCTGAGTTCGATTCCCGGCCACGACAAACATCACACCAACAGGGGGCGAGTGACCTCTGAACCATTCCTGGGGCATCTCCGCTTCACTTTACGCGCATTGACCAGCGTGGTCGGTAGTGACCACGCAACCCGCATAAGGCGCACGGCGTGGGGAAGAGAGGCATTCGTCCAGAAGTTGATGTAACAAGAGGCTTAAACTGAGCGTTTGATTACCGTTTACACACAACTCTCTACGCTCAAAAGGAAATACCGCGGAACCATGTGTATGTCGAATAGGAGCAGCGCTTTGAAGCGCTTTAGCACCGTGTTTATGTGGCACGGTTATTCTAATCGTTGCGAAAACTAAGTTGCTGGCATCACGAATATTGGTTTAATGGAAAAGCCGCGTAACGTCGATACCCCGCGGTCTGCTTGTATAACATCGCACCTCCTGGCTTTGACATTCCTCCTCGAAGACATCAGTGTAAAGCATCAACCGCATCAAAACATCAACAGGCCGATGTGCACATCTCCTTCACGAATAGAAACTGAGAGACAAGTCACAGTAGTGCGATTGTGGCCATGCAACCAAAAACTATGGACTATTTTATAAACCGCTACGCTCCTTCGACGGAGGAGGAATAGCTCAACTGTACGAACTCTCTCCCGATGCCCTCTCAACATTGACATTTAGCTCCTGAACATATTGCCACACACAATAATAGAATCGTTGGTGAGACTTACAATCGCCGTGGCACATTCGTTGGGAAACGCGTGGAGTCCACGAAGCCAATTTCTCCGAAACGGTTCGCACAAGACAAATACAAAACGCAGCTCTCCCCCCCTCCCCACCACCACCAAACTCAAATCCTGATCACCCTCCTCCTTCCACCCCATCTCTCTCTCTCACCCCTCCCCAAAAAAATCAATACACAACAAACCGCATTAATAATCACAACTCCTGGGGAAAATAAACCCCCCAAAAAACAAATTAGAGGACCGTCTTTTGACAGACTTTGAGCCATTGTAAAGTCATGCACAATGTTTATTAATGAGAGGGGTCGTGATTGCGTATAAATAATAATAGTAATAATGCGTGTTAGCCCAGTAAAGCAAAAAACCCATTAATTAAACATAAATATTAAATGCGAGCCTTTTACCATGCAGGTTAAAAGGTTGTGTGCTTTGATTAAACGGGAACACACGTCCAACACCGGTAAATAAATACATATTTAAACATTAGAACTGTTGTTATGAGCTGCGCCAAACTTACATAATAGAGTCCGATATTTATTACACGTTGAATGAGTTGCAAGAAAACGTGCTAAAAAGCGGGCGTGTTTATTTAATTTAATATCGAGATTCATACTGTGTTTATAAAGTCTTCACGCTTTACCATACATTCACTTGTGCCCGTGCTTACATTGTAAACGCAACAACAATTTCTATTTGTTTGAAAACAAAACAACCTTCTTACATATATACACACACACACACACATTACCTTACCTGCATCCGTAAAGCTCGTCACGTAATGAAATTCATCATGGACATCGCACGAATAAGCCAGTTAATAAATGCATAGACACCTCTGCGTTGCTGTAGACGTGAAAAGCGGCCCTTAATCACGCTGGTGAAAGCAGACTCGATTTATATGCAATTGAAAACAAAAGAACCAACACACCTAGCTACATACCTATTGCCGACCTGCATGCACATCTTATCCGCACGCTGAAAGTAATTTCAGCACCGTGGACAGCGCAGGAACAAGCCAGGAGTAATACAATGACATGGGGACCTCTTAATGATTGAACACGTGAAAGCGTCCCGTCTTAACAATTACAGTAATACAACTGCAACAATAAAACAATAACGGATCACACACACACACATACACAATAAATAAAAGAAACATCTTCAAGAGAAGGCGATCAAACGTGATCTTCTTACCCGTCAATATTTCCCGGCGAGAGGCGTCCGGTGTGATGACGGTGTCGGTGTGAGCTGGGGGAAGGAAGGTTTCGCCTCCCGAATTGAGCCCCAAATCTGGCACGCGGTTGAGCCCCCGTCTCGATCAGCTGAGCGCAGGGGTAGGGGACTCACGGGCAGAGGGGGTATACTACCGCCGTCATCTCCAGCCTCACCCTGCACAGCCAAGACCACCAGCAGCAGCAGCAGCAGCCCCCCACCACCCCAACTCCACTAACACACACCCCCCCTTCTCTCTACCCTGTACCTGTTGCCTTGTCTATGCACAGCCCTTTCAATGTGAAGATGAAATACACATACGTGCACACATACATAGACAGTCATGCGTGTGTCTGTATCACTTGAGTGTGTACACTTTCTTGTTTGGTGGTATATATTATTTCTTAAATATTTAGAATTGTTGGGTTTATCACACCTCTCCGAACACCTCTCACTCACTCCTCTCCCTTAAGGCAGCAGCCGTGCGTGGTTTTGAGCCAGCATCACTCATCCCGTACCAGCGTGGCAATACTATCTGTAAAGCAATTTCTCTCAATGCCATGCGTTCTCATTATCATAATATATGCTGTGCTAACTTGCGGCGCGGAGCCCCTCCCCCCCACTACCGCCATAAATTATGTTAATGTTACACGCAATTTCCACGCCCAACGCTGCTCGTTTGCTGAACTAATTAACATAAAATAGATCCGAATAGACCACGCCCCCGACCTCCCCTTTTCCCCCCATCGCCTTCCGCGCATTGCGTAGCCGCGCGCCAAAAAGGCTGCGCGGGCCGCCGCGGTCAGCTGACGAGGGCCGGAACTACTTTCTTCGCGAGGCACGTGACCGCGCGACATGGCCGACGTAAATAAGGTGCGGGGAGAGACGAGGCGCCGCCCGTCCAACGTGTTCCTCACTTGCCCTGTAACACCGTGACGGGGCACAGGACGCATGCCACCCTGCGTGTGTGCGTGCGCGCTTGTGTGTGTGTGTGCGTGTACACACAGCATTGCTGTCCGTTGTAAATAATGTCTGTACTGTGGTGTGAGTGCTGTATGTGACACGTACTGTTTGGGGACTATACTGTACCTGGCACGTACTGTTGGTGGTACGTGTACTGTACGTGTACTGTACGTGTACTGTACGTTGTACGTGTACTGTACGTGGCACGTACTGTTTGGGGACTATACCTGGGACCCACTGTTTCGTGGTACATGTACTGTACGTGGTACATGTACTGTACGTGGTACGTGTACTGTACGTGGTACGTGTACTGTACGTGGTACGTGTACTGTACGTGGTACGTGTACTGTACGTGGTACGTGTACTATACGTGTACTGTACGTGGCACGCACTGTTAGGGGACTATACTGTACCTGGGACCCACTGTTTCGTGGTACGTGTACTGTACGTTGTACGTACTGTTTGGGGGCTATACTGTACCTGGGGCCTACTGTATGTGTACTGTACGTGGTACGTTACTGTTCCCCGCACAACAACTGTATTGTGTGTACAGTGCGCTCGTCATTGTGAATGCCTGTGCAGTATACACATGAACTATACTGCGAGTACTGTGTGTGGTAGAATATCACAGTAATGTCGTACCTCCTGGTGAATGTGTACAGTCTTACACCACGTTCCTCGTTTTGATGCAATACGTAAAGTCCGGTGTTTTCTGAATACCGTGTACAGAATTCCCATGGGGAATGCAGTACAGTATTGTGTACATTCTATGTAGAATATATACGATCACTGAACTCGTGGGAATTGTTTGCGTATAGAATGCACAATACAGTGCCTATGGGGATATTTTGTGTACATTGTGTCAATGGTTAATAAGTTCGGACGATACTCTTTCCACGCCTCCTGGGCGTACTTTCTTCTTTGGCTGCCAATCTTTTCGCTCAATTATCGACCGAGCGAGGTGTCCCCTGCCCGTTCTCACTTCCTCTTACATCTGCAACTTGGGTATTTCCTCTAGTCTAATCCATGTCTTCCTCTTCCTGTATCTTCTGTAGACACGTGGTTACGTTTGACAAACGCTCGCCCTCTTTATTCCTGCACAAATCAAGGCCTTAACATATACAACAATTATCCAATCCATTTATATAGAGAACAGTTAGTTGATTATGATTATGAACAGTTAGTTATACTTGAGATTTTGTAAAGAAAGTGACAATAAAAATACTCAGACATGGAGATGCACTCTCACCTAGGCTGAAAATTATGAAGCAATAAATGGAGAATGTATTTTACTATTTCATTACGCTGACGACATCGTCAATATAATACACAGTGTAAATGCACTAGAATATGAAGACCTTATATATTTTTTAAAGGCCCGAAAAGCTGAGCTCAAGATAAATATGAGCAAAATA
This sequence comes from Lethenteron reissneri, assembly GCF_015708825.2. Lineage (NCBI taxonomy): Eukaryota > Metazoa > Chordata > Hyperoartia > Petromyzontiformes > Petromyzontidae > Lethenteron > Lethenteron reissneri. The sequence continues at coordinate 13,464,938 of NC_083798.1, read as the reverse complement.
AAAGTAGTGTATGATACGTTAGCTGAGCAAAATGAAATAAATGCTGGAGGGATACAACCCGGAAACACGAGGGTCTGCGTTAGAAGTGTTAACGCGAGCGCACGAATCTATTATCCCACTCGATTCGTTTGTGATTAATGCCGCCGTCATCCAATAGTGGGTTTAAAAGGGGATGTGAAGAGTAAACATGTAATCGGCAACCGTTTCGTCCAGCAACACTTTTCGACGTACATTTGGAGATTGCGATTACAATGTGTTCCACGAAACGCCAAAGTTGGCGTGATGCTGTTGAATTGATTTATGAACATTTTTTTTCTATTCAGTTTCATTTCATTTCAGTTTCATTTATTTGGTAGAGCCCTGTGAGCCATTCGGTTCTTGAATCGGGTGCAACCGCAACAAACAAAAAACATGAACAAGAAAACATCTTAAAGTGACTATGCGCAAACAGAAATAAATATTCAACCATCAAATAAGGATACTTAGACTGATGAAAATAAAAGCAAAAATCACGACAATCTGTGGGGTTTTTTCTGCTGTTATATCTTGAAAAACTTTGGCAGGTCACGCCATTTATACGCCTAAGCCAGGTTGTTTTATTTCTTCTACCTAACATTACTACATGCACTCTTCCAGATGTATATGAGCACCATTATATATTTTTCGTCCCCAATTAATTGCATCATATTTAGTTGCTTGAACTATGTATGCTCCATCATACATGTAGTCGTGTTCACGTGTTAGTGTACTGTATGCATACAATCCTCTTGCATTGTACTGCATACACTATATTCCTGCACATGTGGGTTTGTGCTTCTGGTTGTAGTGGAGATCTTGTAGAATGTTTCGCCTCGGATACATCTTAGTTTTGCTTATTTGAATTTCGTACAGTTTAGCGATAGCTGTGCAGAACATACAGGAGCAAGACTTGTCACTGTGGTGTAGGGTCATACCCTGATTTAGGTCTCACTCTTTAACGTCGTTTCGCAAATACGTCGTCACGTTATTAATACTACCTCCTGATTCGCGTCGCCTCAACCCACACGTCGCTGAGAGCCTCCGTCCTCTATCCTATCCGTCGCCTGAGCTATCGCCTCCATCTATCCTGTAATTTGGTTTGATTTACGTCATTTCGATATTCGACGCATGTTTCAGGAACCGCATCCCCGATGTTAAACGGGGTGTTATTATTATACCTTGATAGGAGATTACACAGTCCTTCTGTGTGTGAATGCTGCACACTGATCTGCAATGCTAGTGGTGTATTGAGAGCCCAGGGAAGTTGGGATTATTGTTGACATGGGCTTGGTACTCATCGTATATGCGTGTGTGTTTGGTAGAGGTAGTCCTAGTCCTCTCTTAACCTCACACACATAGAGATATTCCAATGTTGGCCATGTCACTAGTGGGCGACGAAACGAATAAACGTCACAATCAATTCCCAAAACAAATAACTTTCGTATAAGTTGTAACCACACCTGGTCTGTAAACAGCTGTGCGTTATAGCAAATGTGAACAATACAGCTGTTTGCTGTCAATGCATTGTTTCACATTTAAGTACTATTTTATATTGCCACAGACTAAATACAAGTGATACATTGTTAGAGGAAAGTTACTTGTAAATAGTTAATGAAATATAGACACCTACATAGTACATGCATTTTGTATAGTTGTCACAAGTAATGGTAATATAATGATTCAGTGTAAATAGTGTTTCCTAAAGTTTCGATGGCAAGTGCACATCCATTTTCAGGATTATTTTCAAACATGTGCATGCCAGTGCTTTGTTTTCTATCATATTGTCAGTGTTTTATATTTTACAAATGTACGAATACAGCAGCTTTAAGCGTTATACTGCCACGATGTTGAGAACTGGTGTAATTAAATGTGCAAGAATTAAAAGCATGCTGTTTTAATAAATGTGTATATCCTTCCCAGGAAACCTTTAACACTGGCGACTCTGAGGATGACTCCGAGGTAAGTTGGTTATTATTTTCAGATTTACTTCTGATGTTGAAGCATGTTTCCGTTAATATTAAATATTATTTAGTGAAAGAGATTCCTCAGTTTTTTTAATCTTTTAAAATCTTCACCAAGGGTGGCTGGCCAGGGTATTATCCATTAATTCTGGTGTCCTCCAGTTATTGAAACAAATAACTGGAAAAGTAGAAAAATATTGTTATGTAATGCGTTTCGTTTACTGCGAGGAACACAAAGGGCTATGAAAGCGGTGAGATTTGTGACATTGATTGCCTTGGTGGAGCCCATGAAATGCCCTGTGATTTGAGCGAAGTGGATGCCGGATGATGATTTTTGGGGTCAAGAGCAGGAAAAGCTGAACATGACACCAATTTTGTCAAATCTGTGACTGCACTTAATGCAATCTAGAGGGATGAGAAAAGATTGCTTTCAAGCCAAGGTGCAGCAGTCAATGAGAGTGCAAGATAAATGTGATCAGTTAACAGCTTGTGCCAGCCCAGAAGAGCTTGCCAGCAGTATAAGCTTAATAAATCTACCAAACATAACCTCAATGGTCTCGCGTATTATTTACCAACCGAATTCATTTAACTTAAAATAGTGCTTTCATTGTTGGTGTAATTTTCTTCAGTATGTTTTTTAGGTGTTTTTTCATTGCAGTGTATACTGTAATTTTATCTGTCATTCTCTAAAGCTCTAGGATGAGAGTTTAGCACCGTGGACAGCAGTAAGAGTGTTCTCTGGTGATGGGATCATACAGTGACTTGACCACAGATTACAGGTCTTGGCAATGGTTGCAAAATAACAGTTGCTCTGGGAATAAAGATAGTAAGGTGCTTGTCTTTCTGATGCTTTACCATTAGGTTTTATTCTATATTTTTATTTAGTAGAACTTTCTAACATTAAAAGTAGTCTTTGTTTTGTAACAAACATTTAACTTGAGTTTTAATTGTGCACATTTTCTGAATTGCAGATCATCCTTGTAATTGACTGCTTAATAATCCAACGCAGCAACACTCATTTTTAAATGCTATGTCGTTCTGAAAAAAATAGGAAAGTGCAATATTTTGCAAAGAGTCAGATTAATTTCACTTTTGAAGACTATAATTTGGCATTCTGTCATGCACCCTAATGCCCAAAGTAAACTTGTACAGAAAAACACATTTTGGTTTATGCAAATCTATTCGTGAGCACGAGATCTGTTGGACTATATGCACAAAAGGACTAACAATGGTTTTAGCTGTATAGTCACTATGTAGCATATTGTATGTGCTCCCCATGAGAAGTAGACATTATTTTGAGAAAGCTTCACGTGGAAAATTACTTTTAACAGGAGCAAAGAGAAAGTATGTCACTGGAGAAATGCTTCTAGAGCTGCAGGCCACAGTGCAGACAATAGGTCTTGCTGATGTGGTTTATACAATCACTAGAAATGAGAAGTATGCATATTCAGTTTTTTTGGAAATGTGTTCACTTCTCATGTTAAATCACCCAAAATGCACTTGATCTCATCAGATCCTCAAGCTAAGGAGGATTTGGGTGGGAACAGGGCTTTGATCGGCCACAACCAATTATAATATAGGTGTTGTTGGCTAGATTTGAAGTTTTCGTGACTGCAGGGATCCATACTCTTTGGTTCTTTCGGTAAAGTCACGTAGGTAAAAAATAAAATAAATTAAATCACTATTTATTTTATTTTATACCTACGTGACTTTACCGAAAGAACCAAAGAGTGTGTTGTTGGCTGTCGTGGGGCTTTTTTGTCAGAAAAGTACGGTGTAGTAAAATGTGTTTTCTTGTCATCTTATTCTCCTGACATCTATGCCCCTGGCCTTCACCAACCCATGTTGACCTTCATGGTAAAATATGATCATATAACTCTACACAACCCGAACTGCATGAGGAGGCCCTCGTCCAGCAGTGTATTGACAAAAGTACTGTACCTGTACCTGTACCGTGCTTTTTGTTTTCCAGGAGGAGCTGGAGGAGCCCAAACTGAAGTATGAACGCTTGGGGAACGAGGTGACCGATATTTTGAAGCATGACGCAGCCAGCTGCATGGCGGTGCACGACAAGGTAGAGTGCTGAATGAGCGCGCGTGTCTGAGCGCGAATGCCTCTTCTCATGTGTGCACTGGGAATTCATTATTGGTAGAAAGCAATTTGTGTAAATAGTATATATATAAATACATATTTTGAAATCCAAATTATAGCTGAAGAAATATGAAAATAATTTATACTTTGAGGTTGACATACATTTTCTGCATAAGGAAGTAAAGAATATATTTGAGAGTGATGTATTAAAAGTAAGTACAACTTAACCCATTACTTAGATGTTTTTAAATACTGCAGTATTTTATATTCATAGATTATATTATTGTCATATAAATGTTATTGGTTAGCACATTTAAATGCGGCTTCAAAATCATTTTAAAATTAGGTCAGTGCTACGTTATAACATTGCAGTCTTATGACTTAATTATGGCCCCTTATGCATCAATTATATGTCCAGTATTCCCAGCAAAATAATGTTACGTATAATGCAATGTATACAATTCTCATTGAAATAATATACATTTTATATTTATCAGTTGAAAAGCCATGTAATTGTGGCACCCTTGAGACCATATACATGTATCGAATTATCTACATTTATTGTGTATCGCTTTCTCTCATAATTTTGTTCCGTGTGCCTGTCTATCTTTCCATGTATCTGTTTACTTGTTTACTTATATATTTACGCTATGCGCCAGCAATCGCGGTGCCGAGCGGAGCGTTGAGGCGAGCGAAAGCAGTGGCGCGGCGCAGTGGGCCAGGCCAGGCATCAGGCCTCGGTGGAGCGGCCCCGTGTTTTATTAAACAGTATTGATTTTCTGTCCACCGAGAGTGAGGAGGGAGCGAAAGGGCCGCCGCCTTCCTGGGGAACAGTAATCATAAAAAATGGCGCCTCTCCGCCACACTGAATTTTTAATGACGTCTCTTTGTGGTGCATTTTGTAATTTTTTTTGGCTTTTATTTACAAATCTTTCGGTTGTGTTGTATTTATAAGCATCTGACATGTATAGTCTCATTACTAAAATAATTCAAACCCAGAATGCCCTCTTTTTATTACTGATGCCTATATTCTGCTGTGTCCACAGTCAGAAATCAACACAGCTGTATATTGCAATATAAAACACAAGTCCTTCCAGCGTAAAGTTGCACTGGTTTAAAGTAATGGGTTTAATAAAAAATATATTTCATATGTTACTGGATTTAACCTTGTATATACAGTCTTGTGATATGTGTGTTTTTCCATTTTACTAATTTGGACTTTATAGATGAATAATGCCAAACAAATGAATTATAGATAGGTGTATATTTATTTGCTTAATATGTTAGCATGACCTCTTTGTTCGTAACAAGACAATATTTTGTGCATGTTGGCAGCTTCAGTTTTGTAACGGTGAATAAATTCACTTTCAGTTCGTGGCGTTGGGAACCCATTTTGGCAAAGTGTTTATTTTGGATGTCGATGGCAACAAAATCAGAGAGTTTTCATCTGTAAGTATCGTTTATATCTTGACACCACAGTCTATTGTCACATGTAATAGATTACATTTTGAAGTATTTTGCAGTGCCGCATGGTATGTACATATTCCATATATTTTAATCTTAAATAATTTTTTAAAATCGAACATTTTATATAATTTTCCATAAGTATATATTGGGATGTATTTCTAAAAGAAATGTGAATGAAATGTATCATGTTATTTAGTTGTACAATGTATATTTTGCACATGTTAACACAAATTATGTGAGCTCCATGTTTCGTGCACAGTTTCACAATATGTGTAGACACCCTTTTCAAACAATGTTAACACACAGATTTAGAAGCACACTTGCTTGAATGCCTTTTGGTGTTGCTACTTAATAAGTACTATTTTCTGGCCAGCACACAGTGACTGTGAATCAAATCAGCTTGGATATGGATGGAGAATATATCGCCAGCTGCTCTGATGAGGGAAAGGTATTTTATGTTTCTTGCCTGTATTTCACCCCGTTCATCGAAATTTGTAATTACCAACCTAGGCACCACAATTAAAAAAGGTCACACAAAATGTCATGTCTTTGTAATGGTTTGTGTGCCTTATCCTCTTGTTGAATACAACAGTACTAAGCATTGCTGCAAATTGCAGAAACAGTTAGTCTTTCTGCAAGTCTTGGGAATAAATTGCAGCTAATGTGTACATGTCAATTGAAGTCAGGCGAGCGCAATGTACCTCAAAAGTGTTGTGGCTGCTGTATAATCAGAGAACATGACTGATGGATGGTTTCCAGTTGTAAAGAAGGAAATTCCAATTATTTGCTATAGTTCACATTTTGAAGTCAAGCACTAGCTTTCTTTGAGTAAGTGCACCTCTGATCCTCTTACCTGATTCATATAATGTTGCTTGCTTGAAGTGCTACTGTTGGGGTCTGGTTTGTGCGTTTCATTTGGTTTGATGTAAAGGCGTTTATTTTTCCTGGGAATGAGAAAGATGTAGCTAGTGGTGAGTGAAGTGGCAGGTTCTATGGAAGGACAAGGTCAGCTTAGCCAAATCTCAATTCTTTGATGCATTGACCTCCATGAAAATGGCACATTTCCGCACCTGCGTCACTTCTCAGATTAGTTATAGCTGTATATCCCGGACAAAGTTATGATTCAACAACAATGGCAAAGGAGTATTTCCAAAGACACGTTGGTGCTTGTGGCATGATTAGTGGTATATAGCTATTGCATATTAGGTAAATACTTGACTTTTCTGAGGCTGCCAAAAATCTAGGCTGTTTCTCCATCATATTTCTGCAAACTCTGAATGGTTGCCCTTTGCATGTGAGGTCCCAAGATGCCAAGCAAGGCATTACAATTGATTGAACCTTTTACCAAAAGTAAAACACCCTGCAAATAGATTTCATTTACATTTAATTATTGCCTCCATGCTGAAAGAGCAATTCGTGTTCTATAAATATATGTATACCGATGTATAATGCATTTGGCTCCGCCATTGCCAACAAGTTAATTGCACTGAAATGTATTTACCATGTTGGCGTTCATCTTTTCAGGTATTCATCCATGGTCTTTACAGCAGTGAGGCCAACACAGACTGCAATTTTGATTCGCCTATTAAAGCAAGTACATTTGTAATATACTACGACACTAAATGCCTGTTGTCTTATCCATCATGTTGCTCACTTTACGATGTATTGAGATTAATAAATATGTTATATAATCGTTAAACAATGTTAACTGTGTTTATTTTTGTGCTTGAAATGCATTGAATATTATATATCTAGTGTTGAAATGCAACTGAATATCATTTAATACTTAATTTATTATCTGAACTGTGTGACATGTGGGACCCATGGTTCTGGTGTATTGAGGAGAGTAACGTAAAGTGGCTGGTTTTGTATTTCAGGCGGTGGCTTTACACCCAGAATTTGGAAAGATTCAATCCAGGCAATACATTACAGGAAGTGACAAGGTAACTGACATGTTTTGACTGCATGAAGCCCTACAACGTCCTAAAAGAATCCAGTAGATAATCAAAAAGTGGCAATGTAGCCTTAAATAGATTTTATCGAGACCCCTTTGGAATTTCAACACACTGATTTTACGTTTTTTTTATTGTGGTTTCATTTTACCTACAAAAGTTCTGAACAAATCTTAACATTATAAAGAGTCGTGCAGGGTGATAATAATAAGCGTAATAGCCACCACTACGGTACTCGTATATATAATGTTTTTAATCTGACTAACATCAAAAAGTAATCTTCCTGGCTGGCTCCTATCTGGGTACCTCTCCACCCCAAGAAAAACTGTTGTTGGCTATCGCCCATTGCCACCAAAGCTAGCTGGGTAACTGGCTAAACGAGATTTTCCGTGTGTAGTGACGTAAATGGAGTCACTCTGGCGTTTAGCGCCAGCTGCTGTCACAAGACTAGAATTGTGAGTCTTGAGCTTTTCTCTGGCACCGGAGTGGGTATGCCATGGAAGCGGGCCCTAGGGGGCATTGTTCTGGCGATGGTCAGAGGGAAGTGCAAGTGAGGACGTGACAGTCTGGGTGAACCCGAGAGGGCATGTGATCTGGACAGGGTAGTGGGGGGGCCCGAAGGGTGGCTTGAGGGATACGTGATGTTCGGTCGAGAACCTTCTTTGGCCGAAGGCGGAGCGAGGCCACGCTCGGGAGCATAAAAGGGAAGTCTTGGGAGCACTCATGGTCTGTCTTCTGGAATCAACCCACCATGCTACACCTCCTCGATCTTCGGTCTTTGCTCGGCATCGTGGGTCAGTCAGAGTGTTACTGAATGACCCGGGTAGGTAGTTACCCCGTCGGGGTCTAGTTAACTTGTGTACGTTTATGTAGTAGCCCTGTTGGGGCTGTGTAATAAACGTGTTGCCTCCAAGTTCAAGTGTGTGGCTCTGTGAAGTACACTACACCATGTAACGAATTAACATATAATTGAGTTCGAATGGCGGAAGAAGTTTGAAGGTCTTATAATAGCGACACCGAAGAGGTGAAAGTAACGAATACAGAAGATTGACACGGTTCATAGTAAAGTGCTCGAAACTTTTAATTTAGTGCTCCTATTATTGTAATAATTTTGTCAGATTTTTTTAAAAATCCATGAGAATATAAAAAAAATACTCAATACATATGATCTTGACATTTTATTCTGTAAAATTGCAGACTACTGTTAGTGCTCTCAGTACAGGATTGTGAGAAGAGTTAATTGTAAAATTAATTTATAGGGTAATTTCCTATTTAGTAAGACATGCACATTTGTGTTCATTGCAAAGGCCTGATAAATATTTCAAAGGGATTAAGAGTGTCAGCAGAAAAAAAACTATAGCACTTTGCTAAAATGTAATATGCCATATTATTTATCTCTTCTTGCAGAATGGAGTGAATTTGGTTTTGATGGCATGTGATGTTTTTGTTAAAAGTTGAGTTGAGACACAAGTGTCATAACAGTGCAAATACGGGTCATTAATGGGTGGAGATGAGGCGTCAGTGTCTCTTAAATGCACATCATGTGATCGAACATGCAGTAACACTGACACCTGCGGTGCATTAGTATTGAGTTTTCTGCAGATAGGGGCTTTTAAGTGTGCCCTTGCGTGATTGTATTTGTTTTCACATTTCAAATAATATGATAAAACTGTTCAAACAAGCTATTGGGCATTCTTGATTTTCTTTCAGTTCATTGAAATCCATATATAGTTATTTAAAATGTTAATTTTATAAATTCTTTCTCTTTAAGTGTAATGCTCAAACGATTGAAGATGTTTGATGCAGAGAGTATTGGACAGTAATGACAAAAGAGAACACTTGTAATCATGCTTGAGGACTCTTGTAACTGTAATTGGGGGAAACTTGTTTTATAGAAAAAAGTTATTGAAAAAAAGGTCATGTTTATTTCACAACTAGGCTAATATCAATACTTGTGTGGGTTAATGTCTTTGAAGCATTGTTAATGGGTACGTGCATGTGTGGGCTGTGCGATTGTTTTGTATCCGTATGACTCGTAAAATAATATAATGTATTGTATGTGAGACTGTTTATGTGTTGAACCATTTTGTTTGGCCAGAACACAGCTTTTTTTTGCTCTTGGTTTGCAGTTTGGATTCCAGAAAAAAACACGTTTGGTTGAATATGATATGTATTCAATATGTATGACACTACATGCTTGTTTGTTTCGCACTTATCTACAGCTTTATCTGTGTGAGCGTGGATGGCTTGGAAAGCAAAAATTAACAGTGCTACATCAGGGCGAAGGAATCATCACCACCATCAAGTGGAGAGCCAATCTTATTGCTTGGGCGAATAGCAAGGCAAGTGAATTGAACCATTACGAAAGTGCAGTTCATTGCTATATACCAATAGGATTTTTTTTTATGTCACAGAAAAAGCTTGCAGATGCAGCAGACCTCACATTTGTAAATTTAGTGTGTGATCAGGAAACTTTGTTTATATTATTGGTGCTTACGAAAAATTACAGAATCATATCCCCAAATTAGTATAAAAATTATTAGATCAAGGCACACGTTGGCATTTGCAATTCAATAAACCATCTTTGTGATGTACTGCGTGCATGTGCATCACAGATGCTGTGTGGATTTAAAGCTTTGGTTCTTTCTGTAAAGTCACGTAGAATGGAAATAATAAAATAATAAAAATTCAACATAATAGAATAATATAATTCTCACGACATTTCGGCCACAACGCAAGCAGCCATCCTCAGGCTGCTTGCGTCTTCTCGACAGACCTGTTCTACACCTGAGGACGGCTGCTTGCGTTGTGGCCGAAACGTCGTGAGAATTATATTATTTTATTATGTTTTATTTTTACTATTTTATTATTTCCATTCTACGTGACTTTACCGAAAGAACCAAGAAGAAGATGCTGTGTGGTTTTTAGAATCCAAAATTTCACATTATCATGAAGTAGTATGCAAATTACGAGTTGAACTAGTGCACTGGCATGTGGTTTTTGCAGGGTGTCAAGATGTACGACATGAACCTTAAGCAACGCATCACGACGGTGTCGCGAGACAATACCAGCCTGCGGCCTGAGATCTACCCCTGCAGCCTGTGCTGGAAGGATGACCTCACACTCTTTATCGGCTGGGCAGACACTGTGAAGGTGCTCAACATGGCTTGGGTTTCTTTTGTCCACCGTCGCCTACATTTCAGCAAATGGTCATATAACTGAACAAATTATTTGTTATTTAGACTCTGGCTATTGCTAAACACATTTTTTTTCTTATCCTGTAAATAGATGATTCTGTACATAGTTTGAGTATGAAGAACATTCTATGAACAAAATGTACGTAAAATCAAGTTGGATTTTGTACATGTGTAGCCTATTTATGAATCCACTGCTGAATGAGAGCTTCCCCACGCTGCGTAGTTTGTGGGGGGGTTATTTGAGCGTACGTCACTATGCTGGCCAGTGCGAGTTGTTGAAGGCAAGGAGCATAGATCGGTGTAGGACAGAAGTGCAGCAATGGATTTTGCTACACTTCCTTCTGATAATTGGCAGATAACCACGCAGCCACCGCTGTCCACCTTGATTTTGTATGGTGATCACCTTTCTAAGCACTATTCAGTCTCAAACATGATTATCTTTCATGATCTGATGACATCAGGTACATTCAGGGTCATTTTGTCATAGGTGGTTACATTTTATCTGTCGATATGAACAAATTCTTCATTAGGTTGGTTATAATTAGATGATACATTGGCTCAGAATAATGATCATGGGTTAAAAGGTCTGATTTATTATTTTCCCCCCCTGTTTTTTTTCTCCCAGAATACACTGTTGTTATAACTTCGTTTTTAGCAATGGAATAATGCAGCAATTCACGTGGATGCCGCAAATGTTTCCTTGTGTGTGCGTGTAGATATGTGTGGTTAAAGAGAGGGTTGCAGCAGAAAACCGAGACCTCCCACGCCGCTATGTGGAAATAGGTAATTTGAGTACTTTGTCATACACATAACACCGTTGATTATGCAGCATATTGCACAGTAGTTGTGCAGATATTCAAATGCTTTTTTATTGTGGGTTTTTTCAACAAATAATTTTGTGGAATGTTAAATTAATGCTGTAAGTAAAATATGTTGGACAATAATACTATAACATAATTTAACATGTAGTTCATCAGCATTAGTTCAAGCAATCCTGACATTGAATGTCGAAACCAGTCCACAGTTGCATATGAATTCATGCACTACCAGAAGGATGTGTGGCTAATGGGATGTGATGATTTTTATGGTATGTGAAGGGGCAGATATGAGGAATGCCTATTGGTTTATTTATTTTGTTAATTGTACATGGACCAAATGGCAGGTGTTTCCAATGGATTGAATTCACATGGCACCACCTAAGCATTCAAATCATTTTACACAGAAGAAGGTTATATTCGGTGGGCATGCTCCATTGACCTTGTTTTCAATCACCCATGCTGAAGTTTGTCCTGTAGCTTGTGGTCTTGTTTATTGTATCAGTAGCATAAGCTGAATAGTAATGGCATTCAAAAATATATACAGTGTTTTGCATTAATATTTATCAAATATTTTGTTTAGTTTCAGCATTCCAAGTAGACTTCTTTGTGAGTGGCATCGCACCCCTGGGAAACCAGCTGGTTGTCCTGTCCTACATGCTTGATGTAAGTAAACTGCAAGCCACCAACTGCCATAAAAGCTGAGGCTTGAATTATGGTTAGTTTCTGAATCAGCTTTATCACCCTAATATATCTACTGAAGACAGTCATTAAGCAGGAATTGTGTAATTAATGTACACCCATCCTTTAATCGGTAGAATTAGTGTAAGACTGCCTCCAAGAGGTTGCTCGTGGAAATGCAAACTTTCCGATGAAGCAACAATAGATCCGTAGCATATCTCTCAAGCCTCAGGTTCCAAAGCGGTCTTTTTTTTCAGGCTTTTCAAGCAAATATGTTATGGTTTGTATTTCTGTTACATTTTACCGTAAGAATTGTCAGGTAGCCATGTAACTCTTTTAATATACTCCCAAAGATTATAAATGAACAACATTGGTAAAAATCAGTGGTTGGTAACCTATGACCTGTGGGCCAAATATGGCCCACCACTTAATTGTGTGCTGTGGCCATTTAGAAATGACCCCCAAACAATATTTATATGTCACTGTAAGCATCTTTGCCATACTAAATAGGTACCTTTGACCTGGCAAAACTGTTTTTGCATATCAGATCCCTCGGTAATGTCTATCACTGCAATCGCCTCTTGTAGTTGCAGAAATGAGTAAGGTGTATGTTTATTTGTGGCCTACAAACAGAATTTTAAAGTCATGTTTGGCCGTTGGTCAGAAAGAGGTTCTTCACCCCTGATACAATTAGAATTGACCTTGTCTGTTGCTTGTTTGATATCTTATTGTGAGCCACTCCATAGGAAAGTACCAAAAATGCGTACCGACCACAGCTGCGCATTCTGCAGCATCAGGAGGACTCGTACGAGGAGACCTCTTGTGATGCCCTCTCCATTCGTGGGTACCATCAATACCGCTGCTGTGACTATCACCTAGGTGAGGGAAACTTTATTTTTGCAATTGTGGGAACACCGAGGCAATGAGGAGGATTTTGTTACCGAGGTGATGGGATGATCCTTATTTTTTTTATAAAGTGTTATGATGTGAGGTCACGATAAATTTAAAGAATAGTTTTTTTGACTCCTTTTTTTCACCTTTTCTATTGTTTTTATAATTTTTCTGTCATACAATTGTGTCACTTAATTGTGGAAATGTGACAGTTGCATGCAATTTGCATTTATTTTAGTGATATTTTATACACTATTCAATTCACATATCATGAGTATAAGAATCAATTTAAATTTAATCGGTGCATTGCGGTTGGCAGGAATGAAAGTGGTATTCTAAATGACCTTTTGGAATATGTATGACACATTATGGTTAGGGTTGGATGCACACACAGAGCACTTAACCCCACTATAGCCATGAGCATTCTAGTGCGGTCAACAATAAATGCCAATTGCCCACATACTTAAGGGCTGCGAGGAAGAATGTGTATTAGGCTGAAATGTCCTTTTCTGTGTCTTTTAGCTTACCCTACGGAGGAGTTGATGTATTACATTGTGAGCCCACGGGATGTGGTGGTGGCAAAGGAGAGAGACCAAGATGACCACATTGCCTGGCTCCTGGAGACAAAGCAATATCAGGTTTATGGCTGCGTGTGTTGTAAACGAACAGTGCTATTTTAGGAAAATGTTTTGGAATAAAAAAAATTCTTGTATACATTTTTATTAATAATTTTGCTTTTGGTAAAATTTTAGCACAACTCCCCTTGTGGCACATAAATGTGTCTCCTGGTATTAAAGTAATCATCATCCCTATTCAATTGGACATTTAAGGAATAACAAGTGACTTATAGGAAGGCTCCAGCAAACAAATAAAGAAAGGGTAAGAAACTAAATAATAGACTCTACATAAACTTAATGGATAATTGAATAAAAGCATCCTGATAAATGGAGATTATTTCATTATTTTCATCCTGGTCTGCCTTACATCACTGACCTAGGTATACACACAATGAGACATGCTGCGCTAAACAAGAGGAGGTTGGAGTAATTTTGGAAAACTGAAATTAATCATGCAAAGAACATTTACCAAAGCAGAACATTATTATTAAACAGTGTGCTACCTGCAATGACATTGACCAGAAGCATGGACGTGGACAAAGAAAATGGAACAAAAACCGAAATGTGTGCAAAGAAGCGTAGAGCCGTGTATACTTGAAATTACACCGAGAGACAGGAAGACGAACAAATGGGTTACAAAACACACACACACACATGTTCGACAAAACATATTGACTGTTAAGAAAAGTGGGCTTGGGCAGGACACGTCGCTAAAAGGGGATGATGGCAGGTGGTCAAGAATAACGGTGGAGTAGCCATGAAATCGGCTTGTGTGCAAGAGGTAGATGGGTTGTAACACCACAGGACAGTGAGGGATGATGACAACTTGGGGAGGCTTTCATCCAACTGTGGACAGATCATGACTGATGTTGAATAAGAACTGGTTAGCTGATTATTAGTGCCAGAGCAGTCATTCACAGCTCCCAGTGTGTACCACTTCTCTGAGCACCTTGTGCATGGACCAGCAATTCAGCTGCATAAATGAATCATGAAGGGGTAGATTTTAGATCAAGGTAACCATGTGTTTTGCAAACATACATTCTATGTAGGGACTATTCTCTTGGAATAGGCCCAGGGGTGATAAGTTGTAAGCCAATTACAAAATCAGCAGGATTGTGCCCCAATCTCATCATATCTTGAAAGCTAAGCAAAGTTGAGCCTGGGAAATTATTGAAATTGTAACTTGCCATGCACAGCATCTTGTTATAAGCTTCGGTGTGAAATGATCGGCAGAGGAGGACAGTGCAGAAAATAAATTGTTGTCCTATACTTCTATCTCTCCAATGACTGCTCCCCCCACCTTCGACAACCCACACTGATCAGCATGGTAAAATATGGTCAAATGACCCTAATGGCATTAGGAAGCATCCATTCAGAAGTGGATTGACCAAGGGTGATTTGCTGCTGCATTTGCACATAGGGTATCTAGATATATGCGAACCATGGTGTGTTGCACGATGGCTGCATTTCATTCGTGATGCCCATACAAATGTGTGCTGTGAGCAATTGTTTCCGTGTAAAAATTTAACACGAGCACATGATGTGGCGATGCTCTGGTCGTGAAAATGCTTTGTTAACTCTTGCTTGATTCAAGACCGTTTTATTTTCGATTTCAGGAAGCTCTGCTTGCAGCAGAAGTCAGTCAGAAGAGTCTTAAGAGACACAACGTTTTGGTATGTTCAACTATTCTTTTCTATTTCTTCATATCAGAAGCAGTTTGTTTCACTTCTAATCTTGAACTTCACTCAATGCCTGTATGTAGTTCACCTGACTTCTGATAAGTCGTCAGCAATGAATGTCTGGTATTAAAAACAGTAATTTTACAAATGAAACTTGAAATGGCATGAGCAGGTTGTATGAGAAATTGTAAATGCATGTGAATTTCTGCACTTTTTTCGATAAAAGTCTGGCTTGTATATGTCATTACTCCGTTGTTCTCTGTCTGATTTGTCGACTTTATTGATTATTTTACCGGTTTGTTTTAGGACATTGGCCGTGCCTACATTTCTCATCTCTTGACAACAGGTGAAAGTGACACAGCCGGAAGGTGAGCGCAGAGTGATGATGAACTAACCTGACCGTTTAATTTCAGAGCACCGACCACACGTGTTGTGGGAAAATTATAAACATAAATAGTGTTACGTTAAAAAACATTCTATTTTTTTTATACATTTTATTTTCAGTATTTTTATAAATGTTAAGCCTATATAATTTTATGGCAACCGCTTTCGATTTCGACGTTGAACATATTTATATTTAGTGACTGCTGGGGTTCATAGTTTAATATATATATTTTAAATGTAGCATATTTTGGGTGGCGAATTAAATAACATTTTTAAACCAGTACTCAAAATGTATTTGCATAATTATAGTAATGTATTAAAAGTAAATGTAAAATGTGATCATAATCTTTTAAATAAGGTGTCTGATTCACATGGAATGGTAATGCATTACATTTATAAATACAGCTATCATATCAAGTTTCTCCACACAAATTGAATCACTTTTTCGCAATCGTCAGTGTAGATATTAGGAGAATGTATCAAAAAATTGCTTCCCATATCCTTTCAACAGGTCTCTTTGTCAACACGATGGGTTTAACTTGTTTGTTACATGCCTAATAAAGCGTATCACATGGCAATCGGCTAACGTTCAATTCTCATAAATGGAATAAGCAAGTTTAAAGTGAAAATTAAATGTAATGATGTATCGCAGTCTTTTGTGATCACTTGGAAAAACCCAGTTTTATCAAAGGTGGCTGCCCAGTTTCAAACCTAGGTTCCCTGTGGCGGTGCCATCTCAGTAGTACAACGTGGTATTCGTCCCCTGAGCCACCCTGTCACCTCGTTTTGTACATTTGTAGCACAGATAACTCGACACATACCTCAAATGTAAAGATTGTTCTGCGGGGGCCTTGGGAGGGCTTGTCTTGAATCATCATAGCTCTGAAGAATTTGTAATTTATTGGTGTGAAATGTGTATGTGGAAGGAGGCTTTTAATGTTTACTTTTGCACGCACAGTATGAAGGGTTTATGCTGATTACCATTGTTGATTTTTAAGATTGTGGTATTCATGTTTCTACACTCAGATTGCATACCTTACTGTAAAGTTCACGTATGTAGTATGGTGATATGTTGTGCTTTGCTTTGTGTCTTGTAAGTAAGCTTATCATTTTCTCATTCTTGTTTATCATTTGCACTTAGGTTTAATTGATAAAAATATCTTCCAATCTCAATTTGCTAAATAAACAAATGTAAATCTATCTTTTGGTTATTTGGTCAAAAAAACGAAATAAATGTGTTTTATCCCAGGATCTGTCAGAAGGTACTGGGAAAAAATATGGAGCTGTGGGAGGATGAAGTGTACAAGTTTAAGAAGGTTGGGCAGCTCAAGGTACGAGTGGCATTGGGAACATCTGACACTTCTGTGCAATTTCACCTGGTCTCAATGATTGGGCACTGTTGACCCCGCATAGGTTAAAGCTGACTGGTGAATCACCTGCCTTAAACCCCAACATAGCATTGTGGGTTATTGGAATTGCAAGTCATCTCAGGGGCAGATTTGGAGAAAAGTATCAAGGCTAAAAAAACCTGCTTCAAAAAATCAATAGCCCCCACACCTGCCGCTCATTCTTGTACACACCATAGCAGTTCTGAAAATGAGAGTGTTTCCAGGGGCTTGTGGAGGGTCACACTCGGTGGCTTCCCATCCAGTTTGAGTGGGGTCTGGATGCAAGCCTGAGGTTCACATCACAACCTCATTTTCACGCAACACGTGCGGATGGTGCTCTTAAGTGAAATGGTTAGGTTGGGTAGTATTAGATTTGGATGTAACAACTGTGAAATGAGGTTTTGTAAACACTTATTGCTTATTTTAAGTATTGATGGAATTTATATATTACGGAAGAGACTTGATTTGTGAAGTGTGGTGATGTATTATTCACTTGTACAATCATTCCTGACATATGCCTTTACTTGTGCTTGTGAAGGCCATCAGTCGGTATTTGCCACGGGGTGATCTGCGCTTGAGACCTGCCATCTATGAGATGATCCTAAATGAGTTCCTTTACTCGGATATAGAGGTGAGCATGCAGCCTCTTTTGCACTGACCTGTGAAAACATGCATTGCCCGAAACATAGGGCAGTGTTATTTATTAATATAATATCACATTTGTATGTTTACTTCATTCGGAATGGTACATAAATTCAGAAATATGGCAGTGTGATTTGGAGTGATCAAAGTACGTGCTTAACAGATATATTTTTTCCCCTCTGTGTTTCACCAGGGATTTGCATCCCTCATTCGTGAGTGGCCTGGAAACCTCTATAATAACCTGGCCATTGTGAAGACGGTCATTGACAAGCTGAACCGTGACCCCAACAACCCTGTCCTGCTCAAAACGCTGGCTGAGCTGTGAGTCTGAGCTTCAAGCACTGATCCTATTTAGATGCTTTCAGAGTGGAAAATACAGACATGTTTGTGACATTTAAAAAAATTAATTCATCATGTTTTACTTTTGTGATAATATAGTAAAATAGGTACGGTAAGATTTATAACACAATTTTACATTTAAGAGGCAGATTGGACATTTTGTTCAGTTTAGTTTTTGACCAATCTGATTGTAAATGTTGTGGCTTGGCTCTCCAACACACCAGTGTGCTGTACTAGTGACGAATTGGCATGTTCTGTTTACGTGACAATCCTTACTAGTTGCCTGTGTTGGGTGGTGGCGGGTTTTAATGACACATTTATATATTTACGCGATCTAACCCAAAAAAACCTCTTGATCTACCTACATCTTGACTTAAAGGTTTCGTGACTGCAGGAATTCATATTCTTTGGATCTTTCGGTAAAGCCACGTAGATAGAAAAAAATAAAATGCCTTTGCTCATGGGCTTTACTGAAAGACCCAAAGAATATATCTACCTACATATTAGCTAAATCTCACTTTGGCAAATAGCAACACTTGGGCTAGGCCAGTGAACACATGTAAAAGATCACGTTTTCTTTTACGATAGTGTGACTGAGATTGTTTTTGTCCTAGCTATACGTATGACCAGCGCTATGACAAGGCTCTCGCGATTTACCTGCGCCTCAAGCACGAAGATGTGTTCGAGCTGATTCACAAGCACAACCTCTTCTCTGCTATACAAGACAAGATACCTTTGCTCATGGACTTTGACAAGGAGGTTTGTGGGAAGCAATCCCTACTTTGATTTATATTGTCCAGGCAGCCTGGATATATATTTTGATGTGTTTATTAGATCAACACCAATGGAGTTCCCATTACAGCTCACATAGGGCACTCTAGCAGGAATATTGGAGCATGCTGAGGACATGAGGTTGCCTCTACGATGTGACACCATCATCAATTGGCACACATAAAAGTACATTGACAAAAACAAACATATAATGTGTGCCACGTAAAGGGATAATATATAAGACTAGCTTGTTTGCCCGTCCAAGGACGTTTATATTGCAGTAAATCTGAAATATTAAATAGAAAAATTGTTCAGCTCTTGATTTTTAATGAGGGGGCGGCACATGTGGAGTGACATCATGCGCGGGACACACACATTCTTGGCTTATTATATTAGAAATGTTCGTGGCAGATTCGAAGAGTGGTAACACTTGTGCCTCACAGTAAAGAGGTCCTGGTTTCAATTCCCAACTCCTGAACCATTCCGTGTGGTGCTCGCATATTCTTTCCCTCTATTCTGTGTGGGTTTTCTCTGGATTCTCTGGTTTCTTCCCACAGCTGAAACAACATAACTTGTCTTGGCCAAATATCCCAATGCTATAAAAAATACCTGAACATTTCTCAATTGGGATTACACATAGCGACATCTCCCCCTACTGCGAAAATGTGGCAGGATCCTCCTAAAAAAAACGTCTTGAGACCCGCGCTTTCCTGGGCAAACAATAATAATAATAAATGTAACAAAGCTTCATTATTCTTTAAATGTAAGAATGTGTTTGTTCAAATGAATGTTTTAATTTATTTTGTGTAGAGAGCTGCAAAGTTACTTCTGGACAATGAAGACAAAATCCCCGTGAGTTTTTTTTTTTTATCATGATGACTTAATTGTTTATATAAGGTTGTTATTGATTTGACGTTTTGCCTGAGCAATAAAAATCATCATACCTATGAAATGTGTACTTGCATTGCAGATCACGCAAGTAGTGACGGAGTTGAAGGATCGGCCAGAGCTGCAACATGTGGTACGTTTATTATCACGTTAGGGGTATAACCACGATATACATAAACAAGAGGGTGATTTTGACTTAAAGCTTTCGTGACTGCAGGAATTCATATTCTTTGGGTCTTTCGGTAAAGTCACGTAGATAGGATCAAAGAGGGTGATCATTTATGTACTATTACAGCCCCCTTTGTCAATCCACCGCTATATGAAGGCCTCGCACCATGTTGGTCCATGAGGTGTTGGTTAGCCATATTTAACCAAGCTGATCAATGTGAGTTCCTGAAGGGGGAGGCCTAAAACTGGTTGGGATATCACTTCCCACAAGATGTGATCCGTGGTCTGAAATCAAATTCAGGTGGCTGGGTTTTTGTAGCACATTGTGCTAATCACCCCGCCTCATACAAAGTCATAGAGAAATAGAATTTTCAAATGGCAACATGCATTAAGTCTGCTTACTTTCAAAGCTGCAATTAGTAAAAAAGCATATTTTTTCAAAATGCAATATTTTAAATATGAATATAATGAGCCAAGAATGTGTGTCCTGCGCGTGACGTCACTCCACATGAGGCCCACCCCCTCATTAATATTCATGAGTGGGTGGATTTTTATACAAACGCAGAGGAAGGTCGTGCTGAATTAAATAACTTATTTAGCGAAGTCGCTTCAAATATGACGTTTCTTTACAGAAAGTGACGGTAAAATTTGTATCTACGCTGCACAGTGCTACATCCGTGCGTGACGTCACTGCAAAAGAAGCCCCCCCCCTTTATTAATATTCATGCCCGCGTGGAAATTTACACTCACGCACAAGAAGGTCGCGCACTCCACATGCTGCACCCCTCCCCAATAACCATGAGGGGGTGACGTCACTCCACATGCCGCACCCCTCCTCAATAACCATTAGCGGGTGACGTCACTCCACATGGTGCAACTCCCCCCCCTCATTAATAATCATGAGCTGAACAATTTTTCTATTTAATATTTAAGATTTACTGCAATATACACCCGTCTTTGGACGGGCAAAAAAGCTAGTACTATAGATATAAAGGGACATGCTTGAAAGCACCCTTTAAATGAATATTATCAAATGATGTGCACCATAGATGATTTCTTTACTGCGAATTGTTAACATGGGTATATGCTTTGTCTTTTGCAGTCAATTATGTTAAAAGATTCCAATTTTTTCACGTCTAAAATATAGTAGTATTAAAACACACACTTTATAAAATCCATGATTGCCTTTTGCATCTTCAAAATACATTTAATTGTCACCATGACAAAATACACTTTGTTCTTCACAAGTGATAAGCAAATCAAATACATCTGTTGCAATGAAGTAGAGAGCAAAGATTTCCTCCCCTTACTCATTGCACCGGGTTAACAGGTTTTAAATATATAATCACAGGACTCGGTGTTTAGGTCACAGTGTTCTCTTTGTATTTTCAAATCAAAGTAATAGACACGTCGCCTCCACATATTCACCGGCGTTTGTCATCTTGGTCTTACAGTACTTGCACAAGTTGTTCCAGTGGGACCCACACAAGGGCGACAAATATCACGAGTTGCAAATTGGGCTGTATGCGGAGTACGACCGTCCGAACCTGCTTCCCTTCCTGAGAAACAGCATTCACTGCCCGCTACAAAAGGTATGGTTGGAATGCCCTTTTCCCGCGTTAAACAACTATGCTGTCGGTGGTCCTGTGAAAATGGCAGTGTTTTTTGAAAGCTGGAAATGTTTTACAATGTTGCGTGACCCTTCGATGTGCCCTCATCACGATAAGCAAGCAAGCAAGCTATTGTGACCGCGTGGAGCGTGCCATGATGGCTCGAATGTTGTGTGGCGTAGACAACGAAAAGCCGCTTGTTTGACCCAAGTGTCACAAAAAAAACCCTGAAATGGAGGTCATGTTGACTGTAGCAGTTGTGCTTAATGCTAAAGGCACGGCATTTCCCAGAATGTGATCTTACACAGATCCCACTTTTCTTTATGAATGTTCACCGGGTATCAATTGCACAAGTCGTATACCAGGAGCCTGAAGTGCCAATTGAAATTAATTATTGTCATCTGAATGAATGTATGTCACTTTCTCAGGCTCTCGAAATCTGTCAACAGAGGCATTTTATTGAAGAGACGGTTTTTCTCCTTAGTAAGTCCCATCGAATGCAGTCTGATTTTTCAAGTTATTGCAGTTTGCATTTTAATGCACGCATCACTGCACAAAATAAATTCAATCTATAATCGTACTCTTTGGTGTTGTTCATGTACAATGTGTTGCAGTAGCTTTGTCGCTAACACGGTGATACCTACACATTGCAGGTCGTATGGGGAACAGCAAGCAGGCCTTGCGGATGATCACAGAGGAGCTAAATGACGTGGACAAAGCCATCGAGTTTGCAAAGGAACAGGATGACCCAGAGCTCTGGGATGACCTCATCACCTACTCTATAGATAAACCTGGTTGGCATATAGACTATAAATTATGCGCACAAACACATCTAACAGAATCTGAAACGATACAAGTGACAGAAGCACCATTCAAATAACGGTGTATATTTTATGAAGTTTATATATTTGTCGGTAAAATGCATTCTGTGTAACCATTTCATGGATTTTGTGTTTTCCATTATATGCATTTCATGATATATTTTAGAAATAACTGCTACTATTAAGACATTATTTTGTTTAAAAACCAAAATATGTTTGTGTGTCGCCTTACAAATAAAGCTTTTGTTACGGGCTTGCTGAACAACATTGGAACACACGTTGATCCCATCATCCTTATCCGGCGTATCAAGGAGGGAATGGAGATCCCACACCTGCGCGACTCCCTTGTGAAAATTCTACACGACTACAATCTCCAGGTGTGTTATGTCTAACACACGCGTGTTATGTCTAACACGCGTGTCTCAGCTGTAAGGAGCGGTAGTGTAGCGGTTATTACGCTGCGCTACGAACCCCAGTCACCCAAGTTCAATTCCCTCTCATGGCCAACACCAGTGAAGATTATCTGAATCGGTCATGGGCCTCCCCTAGGTCGACTCGGCCTTAAATGAGTACCTGGTGCCATCTGTAAACATCGCCACTGGGGAGACAAAGGTGGCCGGGCATGGTGCTGCCCACCCACCCACCCCCCTCGTGTGCCGTGCGGGCCTTCATAGGTGCTCGCTAACAGTTCTTGCTCCTACAGTCTGTTAAGGCTATATGGGGGATCTTTGTCGGCTGTACATCAAGGATACCGAACGTATCCTCTCCAGCCAAATATTCAAGCCACCCAAGATCCTTGATACAGACAGGGACAGAAAGGGCACTGATTGCCATTGATCGTTTGTGCTTGGAGAACATAGCTTGGTGCACGGTTGCATTTCAAAATATGAGGTGAAGCAGAACTGTAATTTGGTTGTCCATAGGGTAGGAATAGTTGTATTCTTGAGAGAAAGCACATCGTGTTGTCACCGCTTGATGTTAGCCCTGAGATGTGTTTATTCGATAAGGTGGTGCAGCTCTCTGATATCCCCTTTGGAGTTTGGCGTTTTGAAGAACAATGAAACATAATAATGAAATCGATTGTCTCCAGGAATCTGTTGAAGTTAACATTTGAGCAATTTAGCTTTTTTTGTAACCGCAATGTTTTATTATAATTCTTTATTTAACAAATACCCACGCAAAAATATAATTTTACCCAATTGTTCGTATAATTTTAAGTAGAAAAAAAGTGCAATCATAGTGTTCATCTCCCCATCAGATCTCACTGCGTGAAGGTTGTAAGAAGATCCTAGTTGCCGATTGCGTTGCTCTCATGAGGAGGCTGCAGAAAGTTCAGCGACGTGCAATTTATGTTGAGGGTAAGACCAGACACAATAACTTAATGAATTTACAAATGCATTTATGTTGTTTCATTAGATTATGATATGTGGGTACACTGCCATATATTTCTCTATCACTCAGGTACACTTTACATAATATGTTGCATATTTTCTATAATTCATGTATTATTATGAATTACATTGTTATTGATTAGTACACTGCTTAGGTTGTTGTTGGGTTATCCACTTCTCATCAGTATAATCTGCATCTTGTCATGTGTATTGTATTCACAGAGGAAAATATTTGTGAGGTCTGCCAATCATCTATTTTGCCAGAAGGTAATTGCACTTAACGTCAGATTTGTATCACTGCCCTAAATGAAGCTTTACAAAACAGTATACATACAATTTTGTATGCATTTGTGAATTCCATCCCAGTGTTTTATGTTTTAATCATTCATGAACTACAATTTTAAGTCATAAGTTAATTTGTACTCAACGCTAATATATATTTCGATTTAAAGCTTTCGTGACTGCAGGGATTCATCTTCTTAGTTCTTTCGGTAAAGTCACGTAGAAGGGAAGTAATAAAATAATAAAAATAAAACATAATAAAATAAAATAATTCTCACGACGTTTCGGCTACAACGCAAGCAGCCGTCTTCACCTGAAGACGGCTTCACCTGAAGACGGCTGCTTGCGTTGTAGCCGAAACGTCGTGAGAATTATTTTATTTTATTATGTTTTATTTTTATTATTTTATTACTTCCCTTCTACGTGACTTTACCGAAAGAACTAAGAAGCTAATATATATATAAAAATTCTCAGTAAAGTTTGTTATTTTCATTGTTTTTATTTGCGTTTACACAGACCGAGACTACTTTGTACAATTATCATTAGATTCTTCTGTGTCATTGGTCATTAACGGCCCTCTGTGCTAATCACCATCAGATTTCCATGTTGAAACCTGTTTTTCAGTTCGTGATGCCTGCTGGCCGATTGCTGTTGCGCTCTCTCCACAGATCTGAACAGAGCTACTGACATCGTGGTCTTCTTCTGCCATCACATGTTCCACAAGGAATGCATCTCCAGCAATGCCACGGTCACTGCGCTCTCTTACTCTCTCTTATTTACCGTCACGTATTGGCAGCTTTGAAAGAAATCTCTTGCAATAGTACCTGCATAGGTGTTAATACGGTTAGCAGCTATGCCGTTGGTTGGTCATGTTAACGTATTAACATTTACATGCTTTGTCAATGCAATGGAGAAGAAGAAAAATATATATTTTTTCGACTTAAAGCTTTCGTGACTGCAGGGATTCATCTTCTTGGTTCTTTCGGTAAAGTCACGTAGAAGGGAAATAATAAAATAATAAAAATAAAACAGAATAAAATAATTCTCATGACGTTTCGGCCACAACGCAAGCAGCCGTCCTCAGGTGAAGAACAGGTCTGTCATTCAGACGCTGTCTTTCCGACAGACCTGTTCTTCACCTGAGGACGGCTGCTTGCGTTGTGGCCGAAACGTCGTGAGAATTATTTTATTATGTTTTATTTTATTATTTCTCTTCTACGTGACTTTACCGAAAGAACCAA
Organism: Lethenteron reissneri; assembly: GCF_015708825.2. Taxonomy (NCBI): domain Eukaryota; kingdom Metazoa; phylum Chordata; class Hyperoartia; order Petromyzontiformes; family Petromyzontidae; genus Lethenteron; species Lethenteron reissneri. The sequence continues at coordinate 13,439,644 of NC_083798.1, read as the reverse complement.
GAATTTTTTTTTTTTTGTCAATGTCAATCCACTGCTAGTGAAGCCCTCCCCACAATGTCGGACATGGGAAATGTATGACCATACTTCACCACACTGGTCAGTTTGGGTTGTTAAAGGGGCGAGGCATGAAGTGAGCCAGGAGCGGTTCAAATATAATTCGTCACTGATTAGCTGTGGCTAAGATTTGAACCGAGGTTTCCTCGGGTTCATAACACAGTGTGCTAACCACTGTGCCACCTCTCCACCACCACATTATACTAAACTTAAATTGCTTACACACCATTATTAAAGCTAAACCACACATCTTAAATTTCAGGAGAAAGGAAGCTTGTCCACAGACACTTCTGGTCAAATGTAACATAATTTACCACCTTTGTTCAATCCATTGCTGGATGAAGGTTTCCCCATGCCCTATCAGCCATGGGGATTGTTAGCCATACTTCACCATATTTATTAGTGTGGGTGGTGAAGGGCATAGGCAGGCAAGAACTGGTTCAGATATGACCACTGGTATTAGCCCTGGCCAGGAATCTAACTCAGGTTGCAGTGCAGTGTGATGTTCCCTTTCTTCCAAGTGGCTGATACTTGTTTGAAATGTGTATATTCGAAACATGAGGTTTGTGGAACACCTAATTAAATTAGGTTTTTTATCTTTACCAAAGTACCTTTATTGGCATGCTTCTTCCGGCACATAATACATAAATAACCGAATGTCATGTATAAGCCCCAGCCTCTACTCTATAAGACATGGATTTATCAATCGATATTTAAATGAAAGTACTTGCATTTACGTGTCATAAGGGATTCATGATATGAAATTGCATTTCAATGTTTATCATGTACTAAATGGAATATGTTTTGCATTTTTGTCCTCAGTTCTGCAATATCTGCAGTGCCCAGCGGAGGGGGCCAGGCAGTGGATTTTCAGGATTCAAAACGTCATGAGAAAAGACCATCCGTACCACGTGTGTACGGCAGAGGGCAGTCCTCTCGGCGCATTAAATCTATACGCTTTGCGGAGTAGTAATTCCCACTCCACTGCCGGAAATATGTAATCACCACAGTGTGAGACAGGTACTACGTCAAAAGGGAAGGTTATGCCAATTATTTATTTGGTGTACTAGTATGAAGGTATGTGAACGTTTGTAAAAAATTATGTTAACTATCCAAAATAAGAAAACACTCCACATAATTCTCATTCTATGATGAAACTTTGAAGCCTGTTGCTAGTTTAATTTTAAAGGATTTTGCAATTATACAGCGTCAACTGGATAATTTGTTGTTGAAAGTGCTTGAATAAATGCATGAAGCATATGTTCGTCACCACTGAACCATAACTTTAAATTGTCTAATTTTAAATGCCCTCAACATTGGTGATATTCACCAGAAAACATTGGACATTAAATCTAGTAAAAATGTTCCCACAACTTCGATTTCTATGCTCGAACCTATATTTGACTAAACGTCACAAATCTGTCGCCTGATGAAGCTAGTTGTCATTACTGGCAAAACGTCGTACTCAGATTGTAAATGTTGTGGCTTGGCTCTCCAACACACCGGTGTGCTGTACTAGTGGCGAATTGGCATGTTCTGTTTACGTGACAACCCTTACTAGTTGGCTGTGTCGGGTGGTGGTGGGCTTTAACGACATATATTTACGTGATCTCACCGAAAAAACCTCTTATGGGTCGAAAATGAGTTCTGTGTAAATTAACACCTGCCAACATGTGCCTCCAGTTAAGTGCTAAGTTCACTTGAAAAATACGAGGGTTATTAATAATGTATTTGTGCATAGCAGTACACATCATCATTGTACAGATTGTCTTTAGTATGGAATTGAACATTATTGTCAAAATATGTAAGGCTAATAAGAGTAACTTGTAATTGAATGTAACTAATTAACATTTAAACAACACATTAGGCATCCAGTGACACCAGGAGTAACCCAAGCAAGTCCAACTTAGAGCTAAGCAATTGCTCGTATTGAATTTCGTCTACTTTGTGTTTGGCCATCTGCTATCAAGTATTTATATTGATGTAAAGTTAATGAATAGTGTGGCTTACATGCCATTATTCACCATGTTTTGTTGTAAGATAATAAAATCTTGCTTATGAAATATTCAGTCATTGTTAAGCCTTATCATATGTGTGACTTGCACAAAGCCGTAATGGATCATTATTTGAAAATGTTAATTATATGAGACCAAAAGAACACTTTTCACCATTAAAAAAATTTATCTATTTACAATTACTTAATTTTACATGTAAAGAAATGGATTTTGCTGTAAACTTTACTTGGTCCTATTACAAATCATGTTAACTGGACCATTTTCTCATCTAAGACAACCCGCATAAACATACGCATGGGGGAGAGGGAATGCCCGAGAAGATGACCGCTACGAAGGTGGGAGAAATGATATCCGCTCGTGTGCAGGAGCTTGATGGATTATTGCATTTTGAGACTTGAGGGATGATAATGACTTTGGGAGGCCTTCAGCAGTGGATAGATCATGGCTGATGATGGTTGCAAAGTGGAAATCTTTGGTAGCTTCAGTTGTATCTAATTTAAAATAGTTTATGTATTCATATAGTCAGATTTCTTTGGAAATATACTAAAGTTTATGTAAAAACACTTTTCTCGCTAAAGTTGGGTTGAACAAGTTCATATATCTAACATTTATTCTGTGCAGCAAGTTTTACAATGTAAAAGTGAGCTTGTTCAACATACACATGTATCAATCATTCTTCACATTTCCAATATGACAATTTAACCTTGAACAGTTGCACTACTTGAATATATAACTGGGCATAAATCTCTTGAGGCCGTGATCATATAGATAAACTGTCAGGAGGCAAGTGCAGCCTTTCCTGTATTTAACAGTATATGAACTCATTGACTTTCCATTCCAGACAAAGTGGTAGTTAAAGAATAGATGTTGAAGCTTAAGAGCTGTGACCTGATTTGAGACCGAGCACTATCGATCAAAACTTTTGACATACAATAACAAAACAGCCATAGGACTTAAAATGTGAATTTTTTTCTACTCATGAGAGCGAGACTGCAGACAACGGGTTCGTATTCAGTTTTCATAGGTTATAATATGCTTAATTTATGTTATGGTATGTGTATGCATCTAGCAGGTACTTGTGTCTATTATCTTTAGAAACAACAAACATGTACTGAAATGTTAACATTTGGTGATATTGCATTGGCAGTGGTGCACGAGCATAAAAAAAGCTCAACATTTGTCAATAACTGCCTTAAAAGAAAAAAAATATGACCGCTGTGGAGATGGAGCATTTAGACCGGCTTATGTGCAAGGAGCTTAATGGATTGTTGCATTGTGAAACGCTGGGATGACAATAACTCTTACCTCTGGCCTTTCCATGTGAAAAGGGCCATTGCCTGAAAAGTCACCTGTTTTATGAGGTCGCGCTCATTACACACAAAGTGCGTTGCCGCAAACGAACCACAATACCCTTGGTGGTCTGGTCAGTCGGCATCAACCTCACCAAGGCTACGGTCATCCTCGCAAGCAGCTTTTGGCGAACCATCAAACAAAGACGGTCACCGTATCGCGCGCTTTCAGATGCGCTTCTGCAGCCGTCTGGAACGCTCTTCTGATATTCAGATGCCACTGAACCTATGAACTTTTACATCAAAATTCAAAACGAATTTCTTTAGATAAAGAATACGGGACACACAGACAGACACAAGCAGAGAGAGCGACAACACAGACAGAGATACACAAGATAGACACACAGAAACCTCTGTCTGTCTGTGTGTCCAAGTGTCCGTGTTTTGTCTCAAATTTAGCAATTTTGGAGAAACATAATCAACCAGGTAAGGTGCTGACTTGTGTTAGCCGACTTTCTGTGTTGGATTGCATTCTATTTCTAAGTTCACTTGGTTTGTTTTCTACCTGATGACGATTGCTTGTGTTGCAATCGAAACGTCGTATTCTATTTAATTTATTTTATTTATCTATGTGACTTTACCGATAGAACCAAAGAGTAATTCCTGCAGTCACGAAAGCTTCAAATCAAGTTTTAATTTCTTTAGAACTGTTTTTGTGTTTAGCTTGACCTCCCCCCAGAACCGGCCCTAGACCTTTGGGGGCCCTAAGCAAAATTTGGTTGGAGGCCCCTTTGATGTATGATTTTTTTCACCCACTCGCTAGCAGTGACTCTAGGGGGCCCTCTGCTGGCCACGGGGCCCTTTGCAATTGCAAGGGTCGCTTAGTGGCTAGGCCGGCTCTGCCTCCCCCCACACCTCCGATAAGCACGGGTTCCCAGCTCTTGCGAAAAGGAGTTCAACATACAAAAGAGAGAACATGCTCGAGAGGACGACCACAAAGAAGATGGAGCAATGAAATGAGACGCTGTGTATGAGATAGATGGATTGTTGCGTAGCAAACCCATGTGAGACGATGACAGCTTGTGGTGACCTTCATCCAGCAGTGGATTTGATCATGGTTAATGATGGCGATGGCTACTATTGCTCTCGTATTTGGTATTTCCCCAGCTCATGTTTGGTTGGACTCCGGTTTGGAGGCAAGGCGGAAGTATGCAGTGGCCCGACTTCCTGGGTTTCCTGGAGAATTTGCATTAAAGCAGTGTAATGGACAAAGGAGAGTTTTTATGTAATCCTCTCGTTGATTGGGCTATGGGAATTCCACAAGAGTGATGAATAACTGACACTGTTGCATTTAATAATATTCACAATGTTTGGAGTGTGTAGCCAAATGAGCACAGTATTTGTAATTGCTTGTGATCCAATTTAATTTACAGCACAAAACGCGATGTTATACATCAATAGGATTCCTTATAAATGGAACTGAACATGCTACCGCCACTCTTAATTGTCCTAAAATGGTAATTTATTTACAACCCAAATATGTTTGTATGGTGTGAATTGCCACGAAGTAATTCAATATATAATTGGACTATACTCTGAATAACATCACAATGATGTAACCGTGTTAAATAAAAAAACGATTTGTTCCGATAAAAATGCCCTCGCTGTCGTTAATGAGATGCTGTCACGATGTAAACAGTCCCGTGATCAACTGAATATCGTTGGATTAACATGCGTGACGCATTTATCTTCGTGGCTTGTTATTGATGCATATGTTTTAATTATCTTTAATTTGTGGTTTGAGAGCGTAATTATCGGGGAAACTATCCGATGTACTATTGAAATAATAAAATTACACGACCAAGAAACACGGCCTTCATCCAATAATAAACATAGATTGTGCCTGCTGATACGGGGGAAGGACAGCAAACAACACGAAAAGTTACCGACTGAATCAGTTGGAACAACCGATTTAAACGCTCTTTTTTCATTGAATTGTCATCATCAGTCATGATCAATCCACTGCTGGATGAAGGCCTTCTTGAGCCGCTGACACTTCTCACGATCCGGTGATACAACAATCCATACAGCACCTGCACACGAACCGATCTCGGCACTCAATCTCCACAACCGGGGGTCATCCTAAGGAACGCCTTCCATTCCGTAGCTGCCGCTCCGTTATTATTGACCATCGGCCACCATCCCTTCCAGCGGACCTATTTTATTTTTTAAGGATGATGTCTCCTAAATTGCGTACGTTCTCCGATGCGTGCGTTCCTCTGTATCTCAATGTAATTCAGGCATGCATCTCTCCATGCTTTGCGCACGTTTTAGGTTATGTTCGATCACAGTATTCATCGTTAATGACCGTGGTGTGTCTGAACCGTGCCACACATAGCTGACAGCATTGACCGCTTGAAAAAAAAAACGTTATGGGGCACATTGCAATGTTACATTTCAGTATAAAAGTTCGGCATTCTAAAGCACGACAAACAACCTGCTCTCTTTCTGATTTGGGTCTTTTTGATTGTGGGTCTGCCCTCAATCGCTGTCCTAGGCATACGCAACTTTGTTGCCACTTACATTGGTAATTCTGGAAAACGTAGCGGTGTAGTGGTTAATGCACTACGCTACAAACCCATTTCGATTCCCAGCCACGGCTAACATCAGCGGCGAACATCTGCACCGGCCCTGGACCTCGCATAGGTTGACTCGGCATTAAAATCAGTACCTGTCGTGGTGTGTCAAACATCAACAGCCAGAGCAAGCATCTATGCCTATATATAAGTGTTCGCTAAGAGCACTGCTTCCCAACAGCTTGTTCAAAGGCAATACAGACGACGTAAGTATTCGGGACCTATTCGTCTCAACACATGAAGGGGACTGCGATCGTAACGTGGCTACATCATCGCATCAGCTGCCAGCGCGTCCAAAACAATTTGCTTTTCGCTAATGCCCGATCCGGCCGTGGATCGCTAAGAAGCGATTCTATTCGGAGTAAATAATTAAACAAAACAAATAAAGCCCCCGCCGCCGTGCAGGAATAAAGGGTGAAGCGGAGCAGGAGGAGGAGAGGAGGTGGTGGAAGAGGAGGAGTCGTGATGGCGGATCCGGGCAAGACCAGCACTGGCATATTCGCGAAAAATGCGAAGAAACGCATAAGCAGAGCCCAGGAGAAGGTACAGACAGGTCGGGCAGCAGCCGACACCTTGTGTGTATGTGCGTGACCTGTGCGTGTGTGTGGAGGGATGCACGCCATCATCACACGAACGAATCCAGGAGCGAATGAGCGAGCGAGCGACTTAATGAATGGGGAGCAAGCGCATGATGGGAGTGGTGATGCACAACGGGAGAATGGATTCGTGTTTGAGTGTGAATTGCCGCATTGTTGCAATTTGTTGGGAACAATGCCACCGGTGGATGCACTCGCATTGTTGCAATCTGTGAAGCAATGCTGACGACGTGGCCAGGGCTGTCGTGTTTGTCGAGAGGGGGCACGCCTTTTACTCGCAAGAATGAATCGAGGAACGCGAATGAATGAGTGCACGGGAGGAAACGTCGGCTGTGATGTGCACAAAGGAACAAAATACTGCTCTTACTCTCTCTCTCCCAGCTGTTTCTGCGCAAATAACACACACTTCTTTTTTTTTGCATACATTTTAAACAATCTTAGTGTTAGCATTTGGTGGCATTGCACGTAAATTAATTCTGCTCTGTAGCAGCAGATTAAGTAGTGCATTTCTGAACGCCGCGCTACGCCACGGGGTTGGACAGATGAATGAACTCCCCGTGATCGTAATTAAATGTTTGGTATGCGCTCGACTCATTCCAACATCGCCGTCTTGTCGTGTGCACGGAGCTGAATTGCATTAAAGTGCTTTGCTGCACACGTGTGGCGGACGACTGGCCTTTTATCCTGGCGATTCCCAATTGCAAATTCTGTACGATGGTGCTATGATTACGATACACTGCAATGAATGAATAAGGAGTACCGTATATTGCAAATAATTATATATCCTGCATTGTACACACCGTGGCCTCTTGTGGATATTAATATTACCAAACATTTGCGTACTACATCCAGTGCATGGTACTGTCATGGTGAAATTGTATTATGGCTTTAATAATTTCCAACCTTTTTGTCGAAAACCGCTGTTTGGAAGATGAAGACACCCCCCCCCCCATGTCACTAATCAGTGTGGTTTGGTGAAAGAAGAGGGAGCCCCTGACCTCTTATAGATATCACTCGCCACTGATGTTGGCCACGGCTGGGAATCGAACTGGGGTTTAGTTCGCGAGCCACCGCTCCGCAGCTCCGCCGAGAACTGCTTTGCGGTACTGCAGATTATCCATTTATAGATACCCCACTGATTTCTGATGACCCACTTATCAACAGGTGATTGCATATTGGGGACGCGATGGCTCCATATCTTACGGTGGAATACATTACGTGCATGTTGTATTGTCAGATTGGTGGGTGGTGACATGGAAATGCATTGAAATATTTTTCCCATAATTTTCCACATTTATTTTAGTGGGATATCTATAATGAGGATCACCCTGTGTATTCAGTCGTTAATTTCAGCCGGTCTGTCCTGGAACATATTTCCACACTCGACAGACCTCATTCGGAAAATATCTCCCTACAGCCTTGGCTACTTCAAAGTAAACATGGAACGTTGGGCCAATGATGGACCAACGGTTCCAACCTCATGCCAATGTTGGGCCCAACATTGCATTTGTTTTGTTACTAGTCACATGGCATCTCCCCAGTCTTACGTAGAGTGAAGAGGACACGCTGTAATTTATTTGTATTAAATACGCCGTCAGTTCATGTTATTTGCGTATCTTAGTCTTGGTATGCACTAATCCAATCTGAGAAGCCATAGATTGAATGTCACACGGAATCCAATCGGCTGACGTAACTGCTGCTATTTTTACACGTGCATGCTTTTCACACCGCTTGCTTACGTGACCCCTTTGGATACAATCCATATGTTCCATCAGAAGCGGAGCTGCTTTAATGCCCCCTGTTAGCAACCTGGGGGAGTTAATCTCTGTCATCATGGTGAGATGCGCGTGTACCATGTCCACGGGGTGTCCGTAAAGGTATATCAATGCACTTTTGTGCCTGTGCATGTTACAGCCCTTGTGTCAATAGTGTATAGTGCTGTAAGAGAGGGCCACCCACGCTGTGCGGGTTGGTCAAAGTGGGAGTATAGAGGTTGAAGCATAGGACAGACAGGACAATGATGGATATTGCTGCACCGATCGTCCTTTGCTGACAACGTAGCCCAAGCAAGCTTGCATGGTGGTTTGCCCATCAAAGCAATCCATTATTGAACAACTATCAACGTACAGCGGTATGAACTGCGTGGTTGAAATGCAGGCATCGTTTTCCTTATACAATGTGCTTCAACCTTTTAAAACCAAACGAGTGCTCTTCAAAGCACATAACAGAAGCATTTGATGAATTTTCAAACACCTGTGTCTCTCATCTCCATACAATGTGATTTGACAACGTCATTGTGGACACGTGGGAGGTTTAAAGGGATAACACTCAAACGATCATATCGTCACACGACCAAGTGTTTACGTGTAGTTTTATCGACCTAGCTTAAACTTCTGTCCAACTATAATTCTTGAATAATGGATGGATGTTACCTTCATGGACAAACACCCTGTAGTTTGGCTCACGGGGGATTGCACGTTTCATAATTAAACACCAAGATGAAGGAAAACGTCACAGCTTGTAGCAATCGCATACTTTATCCCCTACCATACAGAAAACAAAGCCTAATAAATCCCACATTATTGGGATTCTCGTGACCAAATCCACGGGGTTTTTACCCCACACGAATGTTGACGATTGGGAACCCAAATTTGTATTGCTATGGCAATGCACAAAAGCGTGAACACGTGTGGGGGAGCAATGATGGAGAAACGAAAAGAGGAAACCTAATGAGTGCGTGTGCTTGCATTCGTTATTGGAATTGGTGGCCGTTTTGCTGAAGAGGAGCATACCACAGAAGTGCAGTACAATTTGGGATTCTGTGCTGGAGGAGGAGTGTGTGCATCAAGGGGATCGGGGACAGAAGGGTAACGCAGTTGGAAGCTGCAGTTAAACAAAACGGAGCAAAAAAGAAATCACGTGAGCGAGGAAAGTTCACAGAGAGACTGAGAGATAAACGGTCGTAAGCAGAATGGAAGGTGGAAGGTCTTAAACCTGGACTTGAGCAGGTGGAGGTAATGGCGGTGCCAGGGATCATATATGTGTTGTCGCGGTAGGGAGACTTGGCTGTGGCTGGTGGTGATGGCAATGGAAGTGAGAATATGGAAATAAAAATGCCTTTTTGCTTGTTTCCTATGCAACTTCCTGTCCTCGTCACCTAACCATGTGTCATTATTTAGAATGAGTAGTGAAGCACATGCATTATTATTTTTGTTACATTTTGAATGTTAGAAGTGCATTGAATGTTTGCAGCCCCTAATGCGTAGATGCCCATGCCGATCAATACTGAGATATGTGATGAACAAATTGCCTGAGTTACATGTAAATTTATGCTCGGTTTGCATACGATTGAGATGTCAGTTGTCATTAGATCTAGGTTGAGGTCTATTGCCATAGGCATTGACAATGCATGACGAATCGGCCCACTTTTGATGCGTATTGTATCACCAGTGATACTTCGTGGCTCCAGGTTGAAGAGGCAACAAAATCCTCCTCGGTAGTTTCCAGCCTCATGTGATAATGACTCCTACAGATGGACTAATTGATTACTGGAACACAAAGACAATGTGTGGTGATGATGATAATGCATAAGTGCTGTGCTTCCATCAGCAATTTTCATGAGAAGCTACGTGGGATGCCTGTGCCCACCTGCTGGAGAAAGAGGTGATGGATGAAGCCACTGCTAGCACATCTGAGTTTCATTTCGGTTTCTTTTTGAGACTCTGGGTGAGTCCATAGGTCCTCTTCATAATCAGAATCTTTATTTAGACTGGGGGAATCCGATGAGCTATGAAGCTCTTTTTCACAGATGTCCAGTGTGGGCGGGTCTGCAAGTTACAACAGCAAAAAATACAAAACACTATAGGAGTGCAAAATAGAGAAAAAGGTGAGCAAATCACTTAATATAAATAAATCAGACAATTAATTATATACATCCCATTTATCAAGCTTGGGCAAGGCAGCAAAAATAACAACAAAGTGGTCTCAGACCGTATCATGGTAACACACAGTAGACCCTCAATAAAATGGCACATTAGCACTGAATATCAATATACAGGTAAGGAACACAGCTACAAAATCACATTTGTATCCAGCAATAATCTTCTGCTTCAGGATATATTTTTTGGAGGAACATGGTGAAGCCACCGCCGGCACATTGCAGTTTCTCAATTAATCCACGTGTACGCAGTCTCGCCTGACAACGTAAAACGCGAGGCAGACTAAGTTGCCTCCTAAACCTGGAGCCACGGACCGCCGTTGTGTTGTTTTTATTCGCAGCTTAGATACACAGTGGGTGGTGGTCCATGGAGGCTGAATTACTCTTTCTCAGTCGAGTAAGTGTGAGAGGCAAGTCGTTAATGAGGAAAGACCAGTCCTGACGGCTGAGGCCAAGGCAGACTGCAAATTTAATTTACTTTTGGAAAGGATAAATTACATCTGAGGGAATAGTCAAATATCCTTCTAAGTAAACATGTTTATAATAGAATCAAGGCAAATTTACACGTGGTTTCACGTGTAAATTATCTCCGGCGTAAAGGAAAATAACTAATGGTATTCAAGAATTTAAACAAGCTAGTGGCGCATGAGTGCTTCGCTGTACCAGACGGATGTTATAACAAGGCTCTCTAACTGCGCGTTGATTAGTAGCCTGTACAATGCTGTCATGCCAGAGATACTGTGCTGATAGAGGAATAAAATTGGAACTGGAAGAGATTAATTATTGTGTCATTGAAGAAGGTTAAAATACGATTTACTTGATACGGACGTGTTATACATTGCTGTATTTAACATGCGCAGGCACAATTCTGTAAGAGTTCACCAATGTCAAGCACAAACCGCATACTGTAATCGAATTTGACAACGGTGTGTCACGTGTTTACGCCATCGATTTAATATAAACAGACTTGAATGCTGCCTGATAAAACATCGATTTGAGGGCTAATGTAATCAAAGTATTTGCTAAGCATTATTAATCACGTACATAATTCTGTGCGGTGAGTAATCGCAAGATCTCTTGCATCGTAAGAGCATTTGAAAGGCACGTCTAGTCGCATGATGAATTCGGAGTGTGAATATTTGTGTCATTAATGGTAATGACTGCTGGCTCTTTAGCTTCTTTCAAAGGTTAATGAAATTGTAATTATGTAATCATGATTAGTAATTAAAAGTTGCAATTTAAGTGCCGTTGTAATTTTAGCTATACAAATAGCCTGTCGTTTTTTTATACGGTGATGTAACGCACGTTTTTTTGCAGGTCCTGCAGAAGTTGGGAAAAGCGGATGAGACGAAGGATGTACAGTTTGAAGAACAAGTGCAAAACTTCAACAAACAGTATGTATGTATCACAGCTAAATGTGGGACAACAGTGATTGTACATACAGTACTTGAAATAAGCAATCTAACAAGTACACACAATATATTAATAGCAAAATATGCCAATTCCTGATTTCGGCATAGCTATTCTGTGGCCTTGTTTCCATTGTGTCCTCTTTGGGAGGGTCTTGCTAAAATAGGCAGTTAAGTAATATGGAAAGTTTGGAATATCTGGAATTTGGGAATATCTCTAAAGGGTAAACGAGGAGGAATTAAGAAGTTAACAGTGGGGATATTCATGGTATCGAGGAGTTTTGGGAGGCTAGATTTAGAAATTTGCGCACGGGCTGAGAATAAACGAAGCGAATGCATTGAAAAGGGCTATGAAGGTGCCATCGATGCAGGGCAGAAGGAGTAGAGGGGAGAACTGGGGTGAGATGGAAGGATGATGCGGTGGAATGAGATGTGAGGAATGTGGACGTGACTCGAGTATAGAAAGGTAATTCGAGCACTGCCCCCCTGACCCCCACCATGCATTAATAGGACTTTTGACTCAAAGAAAAATATCTTACATTTTCAAAGAAACCACAATTAACAGGGTCAGGCACTTTCTTGTCTTCAAAGCAGATGGTCGAAATCTCAGTAGGTGAAATTAACTCAACACTCAACCTCTCCAAACTCAACAGTCAGAACCATTTATTATAGTAATTGCATAAGACGGGCGTTTGATTGCTCGGCTCTATAAATGTGATGACATCGGGTTCACGGCTTAGCAAGGCAGTGGCAAGAAACACAGGGAATGCAGCCTGAGCAAACATGCACACACACACCTTGGCAGCACGGAAAGACAGCACGCTTGTCACATCACATTAAGCACTTGGATAAATTAGTTTAACACGTATTGGCATGAGCTTATTCTAAACAAACACATGATTGAACCGTTTAACTTCATTACTTTTAATTGTGTTGTTGTTGATTTGAGGTAATGCATTTAATGGATGGCCCAAAAGGATGATTCCTCTATGTAATTGTGTTGCTGTGACCTGCTAATTCTGTACATTAAAAAAGCCAGAAAGAATGTTGAAAGCACTGAGGCTTAAGATTGAAAATTTGTGACTGCTTGTTAAGTAATTTTACAGTATTGGCATGAATAAACATCCCATGCAATGTATGCATTTCAAACGGATGACATAATATCACTGTTATCATTCAAAAGTGCAACAGTGTAATGGTTATGGGTGTTGGTTTGAGACTAGATTTGAAGCTTTCGTGACTGCAAGGATTCATACTCTTAGTTTTTTCGGTAAAGTCACGTAGGTAAAAAATGAAATTAAAATTAATAAAAATAAATTAATAAAAATCACGACGTTTCGGAGGCAACACAAGTCTCCGTCATCAGGTGGGACCGTCACAGCCAGATTTGCTGTATCAAGTGAGGCAGGGATTCCAAGATGCAAGTTCTTAAATACAAGTTAAGGGGGAGAGCTTGCATCTTGGAATCCCTGCCTCACTTGATACAGCAAATCTGGCTGTGACGGTCGTACCTGTTGACGGGGACTTGTGTTGCCTCCGAAACGTCGTGATTTTAATTATTTTATTTTTATTTATTTTTATTTCATTTTTTACCTACGTGACTTTACCGAAAATACTAAGAGTATGTTGGTTTAAGAGTTTGGTGTGCTCACTTTCAGTGTTTTTTTTCCTTCTCCTGCATAGAACGAGGGAAGCCGATTACAGAAAGAGCTACGAGGCTACCTTACGGCTGTGAAAGGTAAATACCACAATGTTACAAATTCCTGCAAATTTCTCATTCATTGTAACACACACAATGAATTATCCCCGGTTACCAGGTAAAATAATACCAAGGTATGATAATTATTTTTTTACCCTTCTATCTGGCAACAAAACTGACACCTTTTTTTACAAGGAGTCATGTTTGCATAGACCACAATACCTGCAGTCATAATGCAAACAAAAAGTTATGTTTTTTGTTTGCATTATGACTGCAGGTATTGTGGTTAGCTGCACCGCATAACAAAACGTTATGTTTTTTATTGCATTATGACTGCAGGTATTGTGGTCTATGCAAACATGACTCCTTGTAAAAAAGGTGTCAGTTTTATTGCCAGATAGAAGGGTAAAAAAACAATTATCATATTTTTTACTGGCAAATGAGGTTCCAATGGTGGAATACCAAGGTATTTCTTTGTCTTGAGGCACTTGTTCTTAATAAGACAATGCGGTGCAGCTAACAAACAAACATGTCAGAAATCTGATGTTATCGAGGAAAGGTCTATACCGGAATTACACGTACCAATCATTGCTCACGACTGGCAGACGAATGCCTACTTGCAGGCCGGGTGCCGAGTCTTCTTCTGCTGCACTGGGACAACTGCCACGAGGGGTGCCCTTTGAAATTATTGAGATGTGACGTAAGTCACTTATTACGTGTAAAGCACTCTGCTACGCTCCGGGTTAAAAGAGAGTGCTCTATAAAAAAAAAATATATTATTGCTGTCAAGTTTCCAGTGTGGATTATATCTCTGCAGCAATGCATGAATCTTCAAAGAAGATGAACGAAACCCTTCAAGATATTTATGAACCTGACTGGCATGGAAAAGAAGATGTACAGGATATATCACAGGTACTCCACAGACACTTAGTGCAATGGTATGTATACCGTGCATATGATAAGCGGTGAACACGTTCGTTTATCAGCTATTATAACTCTACACAATCAGTTGAGTAAATACATATTTTTACAATTTCTCAGTATATTATCGTAACATTAATATTATCACGTGAATATAGATAGAGCTTATATTAGTCTAAAATTAGGCTGGGCAATGAAACATTTTGAATCATTGTCAAAATAATTTTACTGTCCCTCCATTTATGTATATTTACAATGCTGCACATGTTCTCTTTGAATTCGTATGCACGGACACTAAGGGGAAAAGATTATAAGATTAAACATGGCGCAGCAAACCTGACCTCCATGGCCTCATTAAAATAATGTTGACTATTAAAATGATGTTGACTTTATTAATGTTGGCTATGTAAATCGTGTGGACTCTGTGCACTTACGTGCATCTTGTACAGAACAGCGATGAGCTCTGGGGTGATTTTCACGAGAAGCTGGTTGACAACTCACTCCTCACTCTGGATACGTACCTCGGACAGTTCCCCGACATCAAGGTATCACCGATCAACGAACCGTTCATGTTACATTTCCTCCACTTGTTGAATTGCCTCCACCTCTAGTAAGACAATTATTATAAACGTGAAGGTTTGTGTCAGGCGTTGCTCAACACGATGATCCAACGCATCTCGTTCCACGTGCTGGAGCTTCCACTTGATTCTGGGAGCTACTTTTTCTCAATCCTTCAGGCATCATGTCCCACGTTTGTCTCCTGCATCTTGGGAGATTTTGTTCATTATTAAGGAACTGAAAATGCTATCAGCTCGTGAAGTGAAACATCAGACATCCTGTCGAACAACACACATCACAACCAGAAAACACATTGGAGAGCTATGACACAGGTTTTGCGATGTAAAGTGTAATTAACTAACTTGCTGTTATTATGTCTGTCTTTGAAGTCACGCATTTCCAAACGTGGACGGAAGCTGGTGGACTATGACAGTGCCAGACACCACCTTGAGTCACTGCAGGGCACCAAGAAAAAGGAAGATGTCAAAGTAGCAAAGGTAGAAACTACCGGAGTCTTGGTCCTACCTGTAGCCTTTGCAAGATGTAGCATTTATAAAATAATTTGAATGTGCTCATGCCATCCTTTTCAGACCACTCATTTTAATTTAAACATGTTGGCTTTCTCAAGAAAAAGGTCATGGATGTGGCTTATGGGGAATCCAAAAATATTGAATATTGATGAATAGCATTTAGATTTTAGTCTTGACAACTATGCCTGGATTTGCTTTGCTATTTTTCCTCTCCTTCGTAACACTATGTAATACAATTTTTGTTCCTGGGTAGTAAGTGTTATTTCTGAATTTCTTATGCCTAAAAAGTATAGAAAATGGCTATTATTCCCCACAAACTTTGCTTTTGTGACCAGGACAGTGATATTTTGAAATTTACCTCTTTTCAATGAGAAAACGGGCGAATTTGTGTCTTTTCGTTCACATAAAGTCAGATAAAACCGACATATGAATAAAAATGTACATGTATTTATGCTAAAGTAATACACAAATGACTACAAAAGATTTAGAAGTGAGTAGTTTTTCGAGATTTACGATTATACTGTAATTCACTTTCAAGAATCAGCCCCCAAATGTAGTCTCCCATCATGTTCTCGTTATACTGTCCTTGGTAGCGGAAGTCCAGTATATCCTGGTGGAAGCGCTCGCCTTGCTCCTCTGAGTACGCTCCCATGTTCTCCTTGAATTTATCAAGATGAGCATCAAGGATATGGACTTTGAGGGACATCCTACAGTCCATTGTGCCGTAGTTTTACACCAGAGTCTCAACCAGCTCCACATATTTTTCGACCTTGTGATTGCCCAGGAAGCCACGAACCACTGTGACAAAGCTGTCCCAAGCCACTTTTTCCTTACTAGTGAGCCTCTTGGGGAATTAATTGCACTCCAGGATATTCTTTATATGTGGTCCGGCTTTGACCTTTGCCTCAGACAGCTTATGGAAGAAGTCTTGAAGGTACTTGAAGGCTGCCGACTCCTTATCTACAGCTCTGACAAATTATTTCATAAGGCCCAATTTGATGTGCAGTGGTGGAATCAGCACCTTACGGGGGTCCACCAGTGGCTTCCCCTTGAAGTTGTTCCTCCACACAGAGAACTCGGTCTGCTGTGGCCAGTCCCACCTGCGGTAGTGCACCTTGGTGCCTCTGCTGTCCCAAGGCAAAGATAGCAGGCAAACTTGGTAAAACCGCCTTGGAGACCCATCAGGAATGCCACCATTTTGAAGTCTCCGATGACCTCCCAGCTATACTCATCATACTTCAAGGCGTCCAGCAAGGTCTTGATGCTGTTGTAATCCTCTTTGAGGTTTACCGAGTGAGCCAGGGGAAGAGATGGGTACTTGTTACCATTATGGAGCAGCACAGCTTTGAGGCTCCTGGATGAGCTGTCAATGAAGAGGCACAACTCATTCTGGTTACAGGCGATTCCGATTGCCTCGAACAGACTGGTCACATTGTGGCAGAAGCAGAGCCCATCTTGACGGGTGAAGAAGCTGCAAAAATGTTGGTGACGCTTCCTCTGATCTGCGACTTGCACACTTTTATCCAACAAGTTCCACTGCTTGAGCCTCAACGTCAAAAGCTCAGCATTGGACTTTGTGAGACCAAGATCTCTGATCAAGTCGTTGAGGTCTTTTTGGTTGGGGAAGTATGGGTTTCTCTCCTCAGCTCCACCTCTGAAATTGTCATCTGGATCTACAACGTCTTCCTCGCTCTCTGACTTGCTCGTCTCTTCTAAAGGCGGCTTCTCTCTCTCTGGAGGAGTGGGTACAGGGAGTTCTTGGCAGTGTGGCAGCGGGGCGATGGATGAAGGAAGGTCCGGATACGTGATAGCAGGTGCATTCTTGCCAGTCCGACGTCTGGAAGGGTCCACCATGCAGAAGTAGCAGTTGCTTGAGTGGTCACTGGGTTCCCGCCAAATTCTTGGGATAGTGAAATTCATGGCTCTCTTTTCCCCTCTGTACCATCCTACAAGAATACATTTCAACCATGACTAATGTGTAAGAAATGCTCGCAACATTTTTCATGATATATTTTTTCAATAACATTGAAAATTGTAAAACATTTTAAAATTAAAAACTTTTACAATGTACATTTTTAAAAAAATTTTATAACATAAAATTCTGAGAAACCATTTGTCCATCTTACCTTCCAGAGTTTGTGTTAATTGCTTGCAGCTGAAATGAGGTGCCCAGGGTTTGTCTTGATCCCTGACAGGCATGCCAAAATATGCCTTGTAGGCCTCACACATCTTAGCAGATGCTTCCACAGAGTACTTTTACGCTCTTGTCTTGATAAATTGCCGCGGTCATAGCAAAATTGCATACTCTTAGTTCTTTCGGTAAAGTGACGTAGGTAAAAAATGAAATTAATAAAAATAAAACAATAAAATGCAGCAAATCTGGCTGTGACGGTCCCACCTGATGACGGAGACTTGTGTTGCCTCCGAAACGTCGTGATTTTTATTGTTTTATTTTTATTAATTTCATTTTTTACCTACGTGACTTTACCGAAAGAACTAAGAGTATGAATCCTTGCAGTCACGAAAGCTTCAAATCTAGAAATAGCAAAATGCGTCTGCCGGATGCTTGCAGCCTCTTGATGCCATCTCAGAAAAATGCAGATATGTATCCACTTAGGCAGCTGGAACGAAACTGAACTGGTGGGCTTAAGGCCCCTGTATTTATACTACTATTTATATTACTGAAAAGTCCTAGAATGTTCGAGAAGTTACTCCAAGTTTACTCAGCACTGAATCTATCTAGAATGTTCTGAAAAATAGGTAAATTTCAAAATATCACTGTCCTGGTCATAAAAGCAAAGTTTGTGGGGAATAATAGCCATGTTCTGTACTTTTAAGGCATAAGCAATTAGGAAATAACACTTACTACCCAGAAACAAATAGTTACTCAGTGTATAACCAAAGCTCGGGCTCAAAGTGAGATTTTGTGGTGGCAGTAGGGGCAAGCGGTGTATGCACGGTCGCATCGTAAAGTCCTCCCCTTGCCGTCTCTGTTGTCTCGTGTCGTCTGTGTCCGTCAGCCGGTCTTGCTGCTCGAAAAAGCTGCGCCTCAGTGGTGTCAGGGAAAAATCCAGGCCCATCTCATTGCCCAGACAAACCTCCTCAAAAACCAGGTGACGCATCGGTCTTCCCCCTGATCATTCTGTACATCGTGCCTCAAACATTGTCCCATTTTCAACTCTTTACCTTTCCTTGTCCTAAATAACATTTCCATTCACATTCATCATAGTTATAAGAAGTGCCGGGCTCTATTGTGTGCATGCCTTTGCCTAACCCTTGAAGCTGTTTTAATTTTAGATTTGAAGCTTTCGTGACTGCAAGTATTCATATTCTTAGGTTCTTTCGATAAAGTCACGTAGGTAAAAAAATATTAAAATTAATACAAATAAAATAAAAAATAAAAGAAAAATCACGACGTTTCGGAGGCAACACAAGCTTCTGTCTTCAACACAAGCTTCCGTCTTCTATATACGGGGTAGTATCTCTTAGAATTTCTCATTTACTTGATACAGCTATCGTGCTGTGACGGTTCCACCTGAAGACGGAAGCTTATGTTGCCTCCGAAACGTCGTGATTTTTATTTTATTTTTATTTTACTTTTATAAATTTTAATATTTTTTTACCTACGTGACTTTACCGAAAGAACCTAAGAACCTCGAAGCTGTCTTTGAATGTGCGGTGCCTTTTGAGCAGTGTTTTTTATATTATATAATTATTTTTCATACCAGATTACTTTTTTTGACATGGTGATCACAAAGAGACTAAACACTTTGCGTGCAATAATTTTCCTCGCACATATTGAATGTTGCTCAATTTGTACCAAAAGGCTCCTGTGATGTGCAGTTTCAGCATTAATGTCGGGGTGTGCTTTTTTGATGTTCCATTTCGTGCCATAGAATACATTCCATCTTCATGAGTTTGTAAAATGCTTGAGATGCCAAGCTCTACACTCTTGATCTGGCTGGATTTTTTTCCTTGCCTACTCTTCCAGTAGCTTTTTCAAAATTGTCCCTCAGCTATCTGACTGACCGAGTGAAGTGCTGTAAATATGGAGGGGTGGCCAAGTTCTACGGAAACCCACATGATGGTGTGTGTGTGAGATAGTACACTTCAGTCATCTCTGTTAAGTCACATGCATGGTAGTGGTTAGTGCACCATGCTATGAAACCGGTGACTTGAGTTTACAGTTTGGCTAACATCAACGGTGCGTGATATCTGAATGAGTTCTGATCCTACCACGCTCTTCACCAACCCGCACTTGTCAGCATGGTGAAGTATAGTTAAGCAATCCCCATGACCAAAACAGAATGGTTATAAATTACAGTACGTAAGTCACGTGTCACCAGAAGAAGTGTCTGAGTATTTTGCCTTCCTACCTATAATTTAAGATGTGCGGTTTAGCTTTCACAATGGTCTGTAATACATTTTAACTTTGTATGGTAGTCATGGGCGGAGTTTAAGGGGGGGGTGCATGGGGGGCCCAATGCCCCTCCAAACTGGACACCTTAATACATTTATTTTCAATAGTTAACAATTAAGATTTTTAATTAATTACGTGCGATTCCTTATGTGAGGGACAAAGTGAACCCCTGCCTCCCCAAATATAGAAGTTAAACTCCGCCTATGATAGTAGTGCAGAGGTGGATAAGTGGCACAGTAGTTATCGCAGTGCGTTTCGAACCCGGAGACCTGAATTCGATTCACGGCCACCGCTAACGTCAGTCGCGGGTGGTATCTGAACCAGTTCTGGGCCTT
Source organism: Lethenteron reissneri (assembly GCF_015708825.2). Classification (NCBI taxonomy): domain Eukaryota; kingdom Metazoa; phylum Chordata; class Hyperoartia; order Petromyzontiformes; family Petromyzontidae; genus Lethenteron; species Lethenteron reissneri. Next base: position 13,419,245 of record NC_083798.1, on the reverse strand, counting down.
TCCCTTGATAAGCCCACACTGATCCGTGTAGAGAAGTACAGTAAAACCTTGGATTGCGAGACCAAGTTACTCGCAATCCAAGGTTTTACTGTATTGTCAAAAAGCCTCATGACCATTACAGCATGGAAAGAGCTTCATCGAGCAGTAGATTGACAAAGAACGTTATTTCTAGATTTGAAGCTTTCGTGACTGCAAGGATTCATATTCTTAGGTTTTTTCGGTAAAGTCACGTAGGTAAAAACATTAAAAAGTAAAATAAAATAAAAATCACGACGTTTCGGAGGCAACACAAGCTTCCGTCTTCAGGTGGTACCGTCACAGCCACGACAGCTGTATCAAGTAAATGAGAGATTGCAGGAGCTACCACTCCGTTTATATAATGGTTGGAGAAGGTGGTGGGGCAAGGGCCGCATACTTTTTATTAATATGGTAAGGTGAGGCTTAAGACTAAGAATAGACTGCATAACAAAGGCTGAGCCTACGTGACTTTACCGAAAAAACCTAAGAAAAAGAACGTTATTCTTACTCCAGTAGTGTATGGCGGTACATTGTGCAGCATGAAAATGTAAACATCTTTCTTGTTTATGCCTTTTCCCCGAAGTTCATCAATGGCCTGATGTTTTAATCAACAATGCCAGTTTGCACACGGTAAATACAACTTCCCATATTCAAACAGTGTGCTCTATTCCATCTTGATTCGCGTTAGGGGAGTCCAAGACCAGCGAGCATGGCTTTGATTTGCCTCCGCTTAGATGTTCAAGGTCAGGCTTATGAAGGGTGATGAAATCATTTTTAGATTGTTCAGTTAAATTACTTGAAAAATTGCTTATCTAATGAGCTGTATTTGCATATATTTATATTTTTAACACATAGCTGGTACTGGAACGTTATTGCAATAATAGCAAACATTCCGTGGGTCAATATTTGCAATGTCTGTACCAAATAGTCAGTATAACCTATGAAGCCTCTCTGTCTTTGGAGGTGTAAAATGTGTTGATGTGCAAATATAATCTTGGTGTAGGCAGAAGAAGATTACCTGAAGGCACAAAAGGTGTTTGAGGAGATCAACAATGACTTGCAAGAGGAATTGCCAGTGATTTTGAACAGGTATTTTGGTATTTTGGATTTGTGTGACAGCTTTGCATGCCCAGGGTTGGTGACAACAAACATTCACAATTGCCAATGTGTTCAAAGAGCGAAATGAAATAAAATCACGTTTTACTTTCCAGTTCTCCCCAGGGTCTCCCAGTATCACTGCATTTGTTGTTTATTTGTCGTAATCTCTCTACGGACTCGGCTCATTGGCCAGATAGAGCTGGAGTAACGGTATTACAGTTCGTTGCTCGTTTAATAAACTGCTATTTTACAACAGGGGCAAAACCTTAGAGTCTTTAGATTTTAAATGGTTTTGTCTATTGTCACTCACATGACCCCACAACTGAGAAGGCCACATTACATGCAAAGGCAATATTTGAAACTCCTTTTGAAGCAGTCTGCAATTACTGGATACATAGATACTAATTTCTTCACATTGCAAACGTTCCAGGCTAGGTGATATATATTTTTAAAACTTGTCAGCCTTGGGGTTTCAAACCCACGAACTCAGAGGTGCTGGCTCAGTACCCTGACACAGTGCATTAAAGCCCTTGAGCCTCAGAGCCACATATGTTTGAATATCTAATACTGCACAATGACATTCCCTGCAGGGTGTTCTTTCATTGGATTGGCCCATTATTTTCAACCCAGTGTGACTCAAGAGACGTGCATTAACTTCTGCCCTGTGGGGGCACATGTCCTGTTTTAACTTTTTTTCTTTCAAATTAATGTGATCGAGTTCAATAACGTTACAATAAATGTTAAATTGGTGAATATTTTTTTCTCGGTGGGAACTTTATTTGATGGTAGAAGTACTGCTGTCCTTCACTCTCTCCGAACTGTGGGTTTAAAAAATGAACAAAATTGGAAATGCTTGAATGTACTGTAGGGAGAAGCTATACTCACATGTTGCCTTGCATCTGAGTGTCTGTTCTGTGCTTAAGCCTAATTTGTCTATCAACAAAACAGGACTCTGTCACACACTGGGAGCATCGTGGTGTATGCAGGCACTTTAATTGTTGTTCACGAGGGTTCGTAGGAGCCAACTCGTGGTCAAAGTAGCTTGGATGAGATTATGTATCTTAAATGGGTAAATACGATCGTTCTGTAAATTCATGATGCATATTATAGAGGTGGATCCATTCATTGATACCCCACTGATTTTCTAATGACCCTTGTATTTAGAAATCAATAACATCAGCTTAAACATTATGGAATGCTGTCAACAAGTTACACTGGTTATGCTCGACCATGTATCAGGAGTGTGTTAAATATTTAATACGTGTATAAAGATCAGTGCAAGACATGTCGAGTGTGGGAATGAAAATGTTATTTTCTATCTAATTCCTCAATATTATTTTTGTGGTGTATCTATATATGGATCACCTTGTAATTTTGATTATCTTCTCTGTACTTTATTTCATTGATCGTTACCAATTGATGATTCCATTGTATTCCTCTCTGTAGCCGAGTGGGGTTTTATGTGAACACATTCAAGAGTATCGCTGGCCTTGAAGAGAATTTTCACAAAGAAATTGGACAGGTACTCAACTTCTGCTTTATTTATTTCATGTATGTAGTTTTATTTACTACTATATGTACCCAAGAATGTCAGTGTGTAACGCGCGTGACGTCACTCTACGTCGACCAGCCCCCCTCATTAATAATCATGAACAGGTTACGTACTCCACATGGACCCGCCCCTCATTAATAATCAGGAGCGGGTGATGTCACTCCACATCGAACAGCCACCCTCATTAATAATCATGAACAGGTGACGTCCTCCAAATGATAATTAGCAGGTGACGTCATTCCACGTGGGGGGGGCAAGGCGCCTCTTCCCCCCTCCTCAGCGTCAACTTATAACCCTCACTACAAAGGCAGAACCCTCATGTCACGTGATCTCCGTAACGCTATTGAGACATAGAAGTAAAAAGGATGTGATGATGAACAAGAGATTCTAACCTTGTAAATTAATATCATGTTGCGGTCTGCTTTTCGCTTGCAAGTTTCAGATTTACTGCAATGCCTTTTTCCCGTGGACGGGCAAAAGGCTAGTTACTTATATACTGTCGTTGAATTGAATGAGGTACTGATCTAAATATTTGACCAATTACGTTGGAAAACACTTATGTAACATTTCAAATGTCTAATTTCACAAACTTTACATTTCCTTGTAATATGTGTGCTAAAACACCAAGGTTGTAAAAACTTACAAACCTATGACCGGTTGGACAAGTGAAACACTTTCTGTGGTTTAAAGCAGCATGAAGTTAATGGTGTTTGGGAAACTCGGGGCTCAAGAGCAATGAGCCAGCTCTCCCGAGGGCCTGCATTGGAATCCAGGTTTCAGCTGTTAACTGTCCGTGATTGAACGGAGTTCTCAAGTATAGTTAGTTGATGGTATCAGGCCGGTCACCAATGACTGCACAACAGGTATTGTACCAAATTTGATTTTCACTTCATGTGCCAAAAATTCCAGGTCTGAGAATTCAACATTTCCATTTGGCAGCCATGCGACGACCATGACAGTGGGAAGGTACAGTGCCTCCAGTGTCAATAAAATGTCAGAAGTGAGTATGTAATATCACCTTCTACAGGCAGTTCTCTAACATGGAGTGATGGTTTCCTCTTCGAGAGGAGTTTATGACCCAATGCTGGACAAAGTTCGACGAAGCGTCCTATCCTCCAAAATGACACTTGAGTGTCAATAGTCCAAATTTAAATTAAAACGTGAAAAGGGAAATAAACATACTTTGCACGAGTTATGAGGACGAATTACTGAAGGTGTTTAATGCAATAAAGACACTGATTGTGTTTCTGTGCTTGTGTGCACTTGTACCCCTGTTAGCTGAACCATGAGCTACTCGATGTCATGGTCAAACTGGAGGACCAGCACTCGAACAAGGCCTTCTCCATCCACGGAGCTCCCAGGTGCCGTATCACTGCCCTTTCAGTGCTCTCACTTTTGAACTTGCGACACGAATTACTTAATTTTGCACGTGTGTTGGGCATTGTGTTTGAAGTTTCACTCCACGTGTGTTGGGCATGATGTCTGACGTTTCACTCCACGTGTATTGTCCATGATGTCTGACGTTTCACTCCAAGTGTGTTGGCCATGATGTCTGACGTTTCACTCCACGTGTGTTGTCCATGATGTCTGACGTTTCATTCCACGTTTGTTGGGAATTCTGACGTTTCACTCCACGTTTGCTGGGCATGATGTCTGACGTTTCACTCCAAGTGTGTTGGCCATGATGTCTGACGTTTCACTCCACCACGTGTGTTGGGCATGATGTCTGACGTTTCACTCCAAGTGTCTTGGCCATGATGACTGACGTTTCACTCCACCACGTGTGTTGGGCATGATGTCTGACGTTTCACTCCACGTGTCTTGGCCATGATGACTGACGTTTCACCCCACGTGTGTTGAGCATTATGTCTGACGTTTCACTCCACGTGTTCATGAGTTTTCTTATATTGTCTTTCAAGCTGTAGTTAGTTGATCATACAATCATAGTTGCATCATATTTAAACGTTGCATGCTTATGTGTATATCCACACACCATGCTTAATTTTTTAAAAATAATTAACTATCATCATCATTAGCCGTGATTATTTCAGTTCTACGTGAAGGGATCCCCACGCGGTCACTCTTCCACACGATCCCGCGAGGCCTCTCCACCTCCCACGCTTGAGCTGGTCTCTTTGCGCTCGCTTCACTTGTGGTCGTCCTCTCTGGCGTGTTTTCTTCTTTGGCTGACATTTTGTTCGCAGTCTTTCCTTGAAAGTCAACATGATGTCTCTAATGTGTGTTTGTTCTCTGATCCACGTGTTACTATTTCTGTAACTTAGTCTAATTCCCAGTTCGCTTTGTCTCTCACATGAGGTATCGCAGCCGCCTATAATTAATTTTAAATCTTTATTGTAAACTACTGAAAATAAATTAATAAAGGTGCCCAGTGTTAGTGGGGCATTGCACCCCGTGCCCCCCCAAACTACAGCTATGATCTCCATGCTTCTTTGTGTGTTCGTTCAGCTTTTGTCCCATTTTATCTGCCATATTTCCTGTTTACAACTCAATTGTTATCTGGCAGTATTCAGCAATAAAAACATTCCTCTTCTGGCACATTGGTATGTTCTTCTATTAGAAATTTGGTTTTCCAAAAGCGCTCCACCCATATCTTGCTCGTCACTTTCATTTGATCATTTTGATCCTGATAGGCCTTCAGTAATCATCCTAGGTATGCATACACTGTGGTGTTTTCCAGGTGTGGGCGTATAGCAGTTACTTTTAATATTTTGCACACTGGAAATGAAGGACGTGGGCAGGTGCTCCAAATCGAGGGCAATCACATTTATTGTGGTAACCTGTAAAATACAACAGCACGTGTGTCACACACAGCAGTTTCCAACCGAGTTGCCATTAACCACGTGATTGGTGTACAGATCAAGTTACTCAATAACATTTTCCCTTAAACCCATTCCACTACTGATACACCATCTCTGTCTTTAATCATAATCTTTATACTTCACTATTCGAATATTACTTAATCCTAAGCTATGTCTATCGATACCATCCACTTATATTGATATCTTACACCCATTATATGTACTGTATATGCACTGTATACGTGCTGTACTTTTCACCATGGTACAACCTACTACTGTACATGTGTCATATTCTTAATTGCATTGCAAGTAGTCATATTCTGGGTGCATGGGCATGGTTATAGAATAAACAGTATTCGGGTTAGAGAATTACCACCAGTATTAACTACAGTACGTCACCCTTTACAGTGCACAGTGCTATTGAACATATGACAAAATACCAATTCAAAGCCAAGCTTAAAGAATATAACTTTTCTATAAATATCAAAAACAATATTCGGGTCCTTTACCTGTAAAATGCAACAGCACGTGTGGTACAGACATTTTCAACCGAGTCGCCATTAACCACGTGACTGGTGTTTCGGTCAGGTTATTCAATAACCCTGCCATCTACAGGCCCGACTCAGTATCGCATGCTGAGGTACACGTGCATTGATGTACTGCACAGTACATTAGGACCTTCACAAAACCACACTTTACTCCATTGCTGCACGAGGATATAATTAAAAGAGTGGTCTGTTCCTATTGTGCCACACTTTTTATTTAGTGAATTTGTTGTAAAGTACTTTTATTGCGATTTATATTTATCTTGAGCTGAACTTTGCGGCTTCTTTTGAGCTCTTCAATCATTTCCTGTTGTTCATTGCCATGGGTTGTTAATAGTGACTGTCATCAGTTAATCTTAAATGGACAATACGTACATTAGATGAGTGTGAGTTTGTTTGTGAATTATCATTCATCAACTTCCTTTTTTGTTGTTTTCATTCTCCAATAATGTGTGTGTTGTATTCTCTGACTTATACTCATTCTTTTTAAAATGCTTTTATATTCTATGCATTCTATATTTCCCTTTTCTTCTTTATGCGTTTGGTGATTTCAGATAGCGTGTTCTTTGTTTCCCACTATAAATAATGAAAAATAATTAGCAATGTACTTTCACGTATGTTCAGTCCACTGTCCACTACAATTCTAGTTAATTATTTATCGTGATTACGTCCATATTTCATCGTTTTGCTTCTCTCGGGATTTGAATACGCTCTCAGCTTCAACGATAAGTGGTTTAAAAAAACATAATTCATGAGGGAACATTAGCATTTTCAATGAAAGCACAGATGCAAGAACATTTTTGTCAAACTTAGATGCAATCCGTTTTCTTAAGACCATGTCTTTCCAGAACTTTTTTTTTTATAGCATACAGCAGATTAATTAATTACATTGATAACTGCTATCATAGGTGTGGACATTATTGCGGAATTAAGCTGTGGTGGAAGGTTACTTGTAGTGGTATTGTGATTGTCGATGGTTATTGATGTAAACTCATTGTAGTGTGCATCTGTTTTGTCAATCCACTGCTGGATGAGGGCTTCCCCACGCCACGCAGGCCATGGGAATTATTTGACTGCACTTCATGCTGGTCAGTGTGGATTGGTGAAGGCGAGGAGACGTAGAAGAATAAGCACTGCCCTCTGGTGCCCACGATCTTACCCAGCAGTGGCCTACACCTGTGTCATGTACAGTGGTCGCCCGCTAAGTAACTGTACGGGCCCAAGGCTGCTTAGCTTTTGGGATTTGACGAGACCGGGGGGACATTGCAGGTGATTTGGTCATCTGCTGCATTGTAACAGTGGAGGCTAATGGGCGGTGCTGTTTGTGGTTGTGGTATTATTGCAGTGGTGTCTTGTAGTGTTGCTGTGACGGTTGCTATAGGGGTTGTTGTTGTTGTTGTTATTGTGGTGGTGGTTGGTTGCTACTCTAGCTGTGCATGTTTGCAATAAAATAGATGTGGAGAACCCAAATGAAGAAATTAGAAATATATTTCACTTAATTTTCCTGAACTTACTCCAGAATATCAGATATGTCTCTGTGCTCACCAAGTGCGATGCAGTAAGTGATCACATGCTGCTGCAATGCAATTTACACTTGGACATTTGCCAAAGAAAGGACAATGCTAATTAAAGGCACTAACATCACCAGTTAATGTCAAATATGTGGTTCAGAAGGTAGGATAATTTACACTACAAGCAACAGATTTCAGTCCACAAATCAGCAACATGATGAAAGCTCACCACGGTGGCGAGATGTTAACTACCTCGTCTGGTATACAGGAGGTCGTGGGTTCGATCCTAACCCTGAAGATGGTATATTTGGATTTCGCACGTTCTCCCCGTGGTTGCGTGGATTTCTCCAGGTCCTCCAGTTTTTCCCTCCACATTTAGAAACATGCATTTAGTGCATTTGCCTGAGATTAAATTGCCACGTGATAAGCTATCATTTCTGGTCAGGTCGATTCTGAAAAAAGAGCGATATAGGAGCTCAGTGGGGCCTTACCTGGGAAAATATAAAAATGGTTTACAAAACGATTTTGATAAATATGGATTTGTGTCTGGCAGGGACTCAAGGCCACTCAAGACACGCGAGCTGCCACCCAGCATCGTGGAGCCACCCGCGGGCACCAGCCCAACGAGCGACGATGCGACGCCGAGCCCCACCCATGCCCCCACCCCTCACAAGTCGCCCATGCAGGTCACACTCATGTAATCGCATCATGGTAACATTCGGCTTTATTTAGCCGCGGTAGCTGTGCGACATAGCTGTCCGATGTATATTTCGGGTTGCTCCTTGGGCTGTTTGCTCATTTGGCACGAAGTCAGAACAACATGCTCAACTCGCTTGAGTGTCGTTGTTCAACGCGTTGTCTTGAGGAACTGAAGCGCCGTTGTTCCGCGTGATATCTTGAGGAACTGGAGTTGCTCCATGTATGGAATTTCATTTTAAGTTAATGTCTTAAAGAAGCTTCAGCCACGAGGAACGAAATATTGGATATTACGCCAAACAACACGCAGTACAACCTGACAAGTATTTCACAGAGTTTTCTTTACATTTTGTTACACGGTAAGATAGTGTGTGGTACTGGGATCGAATGGTTGAAAAATTTATGTTTTTATTCTTTGGGTCTTTAGGTAAAGTCACGTAGATAGGTTCAAAGAAAATAACAAAAAACTACGACGTTTCGATCGCAACATAAGCGGTCATCATCAGGAAAAGGGGGTTAGCTTCTAAACGCAAACTGTTTATAAAGGTTTGAAATGGGCGTTGCTCAAATGTCAGCAGCATGGGCGGGGCAGCTAATGTTAACGTAAGTGGTGGGCGGCAACCGCGACGGTGGTGGGTTTTCCACCAATTGAAGGGCTGCCAGGTAAAAATTAGCATGTTAATGTAAAATCGGTGAGTGGCCTCCACGGCGAACGCGTTGAGGTGGCTATGTTAATGTGAGAGATTAGCATGTCAATGGCAGATCGCAGAGACGCAAGCTCTAGGTCGGCGCGCGAAGGTGGCTGTGTAAGTGTGAGAAATTTGACCTGTTAATGTAAAATCGGAGAGCCGAAAATAACAACCAACATCGGAAGATGGTAGGATGGGAACATCACAGCCAGTTATGACTTAAACTGGTTGATAATGTCCTTCCAATAATTGCTCAGTTTGTACCCATCTTCTCGGTTGAAATTGTGTCCGTGTCTGTATATATGGATGGCTTCATGAACGAATCTTTGTTGATAGCCAGTGGGTTTGCAAAGCACCTTCGTCTTAAAGAAATCAATTTCGTGTGAGCCCACCGCATTAAGACAATGATCATCCACGGCCAAGGTATTGGTCCTACTGTGTTTCAGATCAGCCTTATTTTCACAAACACGATCCGAAGCTAACCCCCTTTTCCTGATGACGACTGATTGTGTTACGATCGAAACGTTATAGTTTTTTATATTTTCTTTGAACCTATCTACGTAACTTTACCGAAAGACTAAAAAAATATGAATTCCTGCAGTCACGAAAGCTTCAATTCAGAATTTAAATGTCCAATGTTTTTTTTACTGCAGGTTTTCTTACCTTGTGATATAGATTTTAAATTTATACAAAGGTCACTATCACTAGTACGTGTTTAGTTTTTTATTATAGAACAGCTCCCATGTACAAAATGCCCTTGCAAAATTAAGAACATTAAGACATTTATATCCAAAGGATTTATTGCACTCAATTTCACGTTAATGCAATTCCTGCACTTAACTTAGTTCAAGGTGAAAAATGTGCGTTATTCTACATTTACTTACTTTACCCAAAGCTACCTTTTTGTCTAGCTGTGCAGTTGTATTGTTGTATATGTTGGGTTAAGAACATTTGTTATGTTGTATGCGTGCGTGGGTGAAATTATTATGTTGTACCTGTGTGTTATGAATATTCAGTGAAAATAATAATTATTAAATGAAATCTGGCCAAATGTGTAATTATCCGGAAATATGTTAATTTATGTAATTACGCACATTTTAATTATGCCAATTCGAGAGGTAATCGGATTAATTATGCGAGTGGGTGTAATTATGATAATACAAGTCGTTATGATAACCAGACCCCGCCTCGGTGACGAGGGTGGGTTATCGATCGGAATAAGGCAATTAATCGTATGCAGTTATGCAGGTGTGGTGTAAGTATGCAAGATTAACTTAGATTAACTCGGCATCGTTGTCTAGGTTCGTCTCATTCTCGCTTTAACACTCCCAGAGTTTTATTCGTGGTTATATTTCTAGGTCCCCGGTTCACCCCGTTATCGCTTTAACATTTACTGAGTATGTATTAGTGTGTTTATTAAGGTCACCAAGTTCAAATCTCAACGCAGAAGCAGATCTTATGCATAGATTTCAGGAAAGAATCACACAACCACTTCTGTATTGATCAATTTATTACTAATTCAACCTTAACTATGATATAATATGCGAACTCTCAATCCCGGAACGTCAACACGGCATCAATACAGTATCATCAACGATTGTCTGATTTCACTTTGACAACTGCACATGGATCCCGCATAACGCGATGGTTGTTAGTGAGAGAGAGTCGTTAAAACACGCAAATACTATGCTAAGAAAACCTTAATGTTAATGAATGATTATACTCAATATTGTTCACGCAGTACCACACTCCTTATTGACCATACGCAACCCTTATCACGTTGTTAACACCTTGGGTCACGGGACAGTTGAATGTTCTGTAGAGGATGCGAGTACATGCGGCGATTATGACTGGAAGATACTTGAAAGATTATACGGCGATAAAAAAAACACAATCAAAAACAGTTATTATTCTTAAAGGCACCAATCTCAACAGATACATCAGCAGGTTATCTGACAACAGAACGGCTCGGAGTAAGGGCCTGCGACGGTGCTCCTTTTCCGAAGCTCGTTATCTTATACCAAGTTTACTAATTGGGGACCAGATCACCTGATAAGGATCCGGTGGGCCACCACTCCCCACGTGAGCGTGGCTCGGCGGAAGGAGGTGCCAAGAATCAGTTCGTATTGATGGATCTGTTGGGAATTTATGCGATTAAGAGTACAGCCCACTAAATATTAAAGATAAAAATTAAGAATACTCTTATAAACGACGGAGGGCCATCACTCGGTCTCGTTGTGATGCTTTCCAGCCACGGATGGCTTATGGGTTCGAGTGTTTTTGAGTGGTAAGAGTTGTCTTGAATAGTCAGTGTTCGGAGTCGATTCTTTAGGTCAAACAGATGCCTGGTGGTCGTGTGGTGAGGGGGCGGTGCGCGTCATACGTATCAGTCGATCCCCTGTCACCGTGGCGAACTGGTTCGGATGGCTGTTGATACGCTGTCGCAGTTCGGAACCCGGTCGGTAGGTGGCGCCCACAACTCGCTCGTAGCGTGCAGCTCTGGGTTGTCGCCGAACCGCGATGCTCACCACTCCGGTGGCAGCAGAGACCCCCGATTCGGCAGAGGTTGACGAGCTGAAGATGAGTCGAGCCGACCCGCTGGTCGCAGCTCGCTCCTGAGTCGACCCTCCCGGTCGAGCTCGCTCCTGGGTCGACCCGCTGGTCGCCCTCGCTCCTGAGTCGACCCTCTGGTCGCACTCCTGAGTGGACCCGCTGGTCGCACTCCTGAGTCGACCCTCTCTGGTCGCACTCCTGAGTCGACCCTCTGGTCGCACTCCTGAGTCGACCCTCTGGTCGCACTCGTTCCTGAGCCAACCCACTGGTCGCACTGATTTCCAATGCTCAGGATCCTTTCCTTTATGCCGAAAAATCCCCCTGGATCCCGCCCACAAGGCGGGGCTTCTTTTCGATTTTTGCTGTGTCAGGATCTGTCCGTAGGCAGGTGTGTCCATGTGTGTGTCCGTACGTCCGTATGTCCTTGTGTGCATCACTCACGGTATTCCGTTGTCCCACTCCCTCCATAAACCCACGAGCAAACAATCAGATGTTACAAATTGCCTCGAGGTCGTCTCTCTGTCTGGGTGCAATATTATCTCTTGTCTGGCCTTCTTCATGAACCCAAAACACAGACGTTACAAATGTCTCATAGGCGTCTTTGTTCGCACCACCTGGAGGGAGGGGCAACGCTCTCTCCGACCCGAGCACAAAGAAATGGTTAAAAGTTTTAAGTTAACATTTGTCCCTTACTATTTCACAGTTATGATTCTGTATGTAACCTAAGGTCTGTCGTTTCCCATCGTGGTGCTTGACTCAAGTGGAGGTGTTTCCCCGAGCGTATACACACTCCTATCCCGCGCTGCGGGGATACAAAGACGGCCGGGATCTCCCTTTCTCTCCGACCCTGGGTTCAACATCGCTTTTTTTATTATGTATTATATTCGACCTGGTGGTGATTCATCCCGTTATCCTGGCTTTTCATAAGTTTTACTTTAGTTTACGGTGAATAGCGTTAACATTGATGTTATGTAGATATTATGTATTGTGATGTCTTTAACTTAACTTGTTTGTCAGAGCTTTACTGACACGAAGTTGCATTTCATAGCCCCGCAGTCTTTGCCCCACCCTATCTCTGCTCGCCGTTGTTGTTGCCGTCCAGCTGGCCGTTGTTCAAGGCCTCATTAATTTCCGTCACTCCTGAGGTGAGGGCGGTTGAGCCTTGGAGTCAGTTCTGGTTTTTGTCTGCCGCCGTGCTCTTAATTTCCTTCCCTCTTCAACCTTATATATGATATATTCGCTCCTGTCTGGGTGCGATTCAATTTTGACTTAGGAAGGTTCTGATTGTCATATGCTTCGGGTCGAGTTGCATAGAAAGTATTAAAGTATGGAAATAACATTTCATTTGACTTAATGATGGTGATGGTTCAGTAGGCGTAACTTGTGGCCTGGTTTAATTGGAGTGGGTGTGAATATCAATAACTTTAGCCTACCCTGTTGTTAAATTCCGACTTTAACGTTACTTTAATAGCAATACAGAATAATTGAGCTTTTTGTCTTAACTAGGCGAATGCGAACTTCTGGTGACCCCCGCAGGCTTGTTATTCAGCTGGGTCTTGCCCGCCTTGAGAGATATACAACACTCTTTTAAATCAGCTCCCTGTGGCCCTCCAACCTTCTGCTCTGGGAATGTTATTCTTAATTTCAGGTCCAAGGCCTTTTTGGGTTTATCTTTGTTTCCTCAGCTGCAGGAGAACAAGGCGTGCTTCTACCTCCCTTTCTGTGTGCACGTGTTCTAATTAGCTCGGAATCCCTAACACACAATCAGTGATGATTCCTGGCTTTCTGTGGTTATGACTTAGACAAAGGCGCCTCTGCTTCCTTTCACTGCCTTTGCCTTGAAGCAAGGTTGCAATTCTGTCATCCTAGCCCTCCTCTCGTTCATTACTTAACAACACCTGGTGTTTTGCAGTTTGGTGCGCTTTGGTGTGTTTCACTCATTTAAAAAAAGTAAAAAGATAATATATAAAAAAATCATCAAATATTATTACTCTCAATTATGGAAGAAGGGTTAGGATACAACAGTATGTAGGTGTAATGTGAATTTGTGCCACTTTCTCATTGTTTTGTCCTTCCATTCAAAGCAGGGCCGAAAAGGGCCACCGGTCCCACCACCCCCCAAACTCACCCCCAGCAAGGAGATGACGCAAGAGGCCATCGTCAACCTCTTTGATGACAACTTTATGCCCAACGCTGCCACCGCAAGCACACCCGTAAATATTTACAAGGGTTCTGTGGGTTTATATTTTGCTGAGTTTGCTCACATCAGCTAATAGTTATGGATTTAGTGTATTGCAATAGAAAACATTATTTGGGTCTGTAATGGAAAGTTGTGACCACTTGGCTGTAAAAGCTAGTGCATTTTAAAATGTCTGATTCGTACCTTTTGTTTAGCATTTTGTATGTTTTTCACTCCTGGAGTATGATGATTACAAGATGAATATGCGTGTGTGTATATATACAGAAATTTATTGTGTTTTCTCTGGAAAGGTTAGTCACTTGTTGTAATCCAATTTGTCAGTTGGAGGTTCCCTTGTCCAAGAGAGCGGACACAGGAAGACTCCTCGATCTGGATTTTGATCCCGTGAAACAAGAGCCCACGTCTCCATCCGTATTTCCACCGCAAAAGAACCAGGTATGTTTCAGTGCAGCGGCTGGGTCCTCCACAACATTAAAAATGCACGTCTCATTCGTTTTAGGATTTTCATTATTGTAGCGGCCGCGTTAATGAAATAAAACATTTATTTGCTATTGGTTCAGTGCTTTTGTAGAGTTTGTTTTTATTGATTTCACTGACATGGACAGTATCACATATTCACTTTGTCATAGTCTTCTTTGATGAATATTGTATGCTTCCATTGGTTATGCCTATGATCTCTCATCTCTTCCCCATTGCTGTCAGTCTATATTATTGGATCTTGCATGGGAGATTAGTGTAAAAACGTATTATAGCAGTACTAACGAGGCACTTGTAGCATGACTTGCGATGTTTCGCTACTACTCTAGGCTGTTGGGGCCTTTGGCTTTAACACTAAATTAAAAGAATCCTTAAAAAACTGCGGTGTTACTGATGTAACTTGCCGCGACGTACACTTGTTAGATACACTGTTTGTAAAGGTGTTTCTGTTTTTGGATTGTTTTTAGAAGAAATTATTCCAATTAGCATTCTTATTATTAAAGTGAAGCACAAAATGCGCTGTGATGCGTCACCATAATGTAACCGGCAGATTCTCATTTTTTCCGCTTATTGCGTAAAATTTGTGTTTTTGATTTACGATTCAAAAAAACCTCATGTGCTATCGATTTGAATCTCTAAATGCTACAACGAAAGGTCAGGAGCCTCCTTTTGATATAAACTTAATATCTGTATACAATTTGTAAATTAACAATATAGGGATACAGGTATTAGCATATATATATATATGATCAGATAGCATATATAGTATAAGCATCTCCATATTAGAGAAATGAAAAACGAACAATTTAAATATTAATGTATGTTGAACTTTTTTCGCACCATACGTAGCCAACCGTGCTAATCGGAGGTGTGAAAATTTGGGAAGCCATAGGCTTAAATAATGGAGTCCCATTTACTACTATAATTAGCCAAGAATGTCTGTGTGTCCCACGCGTGACGTCACTCCACGTCGGCCAGCCTCCCTCATTCATGCTCATGAACAGGTGACGTACTCCACATGGACCCCCCCCCCATTAATAATCATGAGCAGGTGACGTCACTCCACATGGGGGGGGCGAGGCGCCTCCTCCCCCCTCCTCGGCGTCAACTCACAACCCTCACTACAAAGGCAGAACCCTCTCGTCACGCGATCTCTGTAACGCTATTGAGACATAGAAGTAAAAAGGACGTCATAATGAACAAGGGATTATAACCTTTAAGTGAAATAAGTCTGTGTCACCGTGATCTTACAAATTGTATATGAATTGAAGCCATGAATATCACGTTGTGGTCTGCTTTTCGCTTGCAAGTTTCAGAATTACTGAAATACACTCGTCCTTGGATGGGCAAAAGGCTCGTAGTTTATCAGGAGTTCCCTTGCGAATAATATCTGTTAATGCAGCAGCATTTGCATATCTGCTGATGAGAACCAGAAAGTTGAAATTAGTACATAGTTTGCATGATTAAACAACTGCTTTTTGATCAGAGTGGTCTCAAAAGCTGATTGGTTGATGGACTACAGATCTGTGTATTAGTGTGAAAACCAAACACAGAACAGAGTTCTGCTTAAATATTATTTTACATTTAAATATGGTACTCTCCAAAATAATTGTTCCTTTTTTAACTATGGACAATTTTTGTGAATTGCTTGTAATGTATTACACTATTAATTAATGTTTACGACGCACAGCTAAAATTTTAACAGCCCATCACTCATCGTTTGACAAGTGCAAAAAGGTATGCAGCACTATTTATAGAAGGGCCATTGCCAAAATGTCACCTATTATCTATATATTTGTGTTCTTGACAAATGTGTGGAGTTTTTTGTGAGCTGTGCTTGTGCAGCATTGCCAATGCAGCAGTATTTCCACTACATTATTTATAGACGCTTATAAAAAAAAATACCAATGGAAAGCAAGAAATGGTAATTTGGGTGCCGTGTTTTATAGCACACCAATGATGACAAGACGCTTAATGTTCTCTTGGTTGAAATGACAAAATGAAGCACGTGTACCAGCCTTAACCATCCCATTGTGTATTTTCAATTTGTTCTTGTTTCCGTATAAGGTATCGATCACCGGTCAGGCTGTGAATCTGACAAGTTGGGCTTGATCCGCTGTGTCAACGGCACTCCGTTTAGCTGCCTCTTGCACATTGTTTTCTGTTGGCATCTGTAGTATATTTCGGGTTATTCTTTTCATCGTTTTTCCACTAGCCATTTTCCAAAAACGTATTGCGTGTTTAACTTGTAGTTGTTTATTTGTCATGTATTTGTCACGTCTCACGATAAAGAACATCACCACTCTTGGTGATATGGGTCGGTCATCTATGAGGATTTTGATGTGTCCCCTGGTGTGCTTCACCACTTAGCCCAATCTCACGCCATCTGTAACCGTTCCATATCGGTCGTGATGTATTCCGTGTGTTTAACACAAGTGTTCAGCGCTTGTCATTTATAACCCTCGGTAAATGTATCTGCTGTCCTTTTTTCAACATCAGTCTTTGGACGGTGCAAGCAAACATTGTCCTTCTAAGATGCCCATCATGGAAGTTGTGGCCAGTACTCCCACGGTAAACAGATTATGCATTTGTATATGTATTCTATCATAGAAATTTTTCATATGGATAATCTCTTAGATGGAACGTCTCATTTGCAAGGGAGTCCGGCCAAGGTGTCAAGTGACACATGCATAGAAAACCTTTGAATCTACTATATATATAGCATACGTGTATACAACTACATTCCTACCGATTTGAAAACAGGAATGGTGCAGCCAGGGCAGCACACGTGAACGTCACACGGCAATCAGACACGTAAATAAATAGTGCTGTGCCACACCTGCATCACAAAGGCATTCGTTGTTGTTACATTTTAAACTCTACCAGTAAAAATGCCATAAAGAATGCCGTAAGATGACCGTATTATAAATTGGTGTAATTGCAAGTGAAATGCAAGTTATTCCATTTGTGCTGCAGTACGTGGACGCCTGCTTATTGGAACCACGTAGTAATATCACTCTCTCGGTGTTCCAGCCAGTGGAGCTGACCCCGGACGATGCGAGCTTCGGATGCATGGCAAACGTCTCGGCGGAGTGTCCCCCGATTGCCAACGTCTCCACTCCGGCCCAGTCTTATGAATTTCCTCCAGGTTTCTTGTACAAGGTAAAGTGAGCCTGCCACTGCCACGTTACTTCCAAGAAAGATCATTTAAGGATCTAAATTAATAGGGCACTTAAATGTCATGGCATCTCAAAACGCTTAAAATAAAGCATAATTGAAAATCACAAAATACTAGAGCGGTACTAAAATTGGTATTGTAAAATTAATCAGCTCTGTATCCTATTGTATTTAGGGAAAAGATTAATTGTGAGCTTAGCCAGAAACGGTTAAATAATATATCTTTTTCACATACCGCTTATTATTTTAACTATACGGCAACGTTTTTTTGCGGTTGTGGCACTGTAGAGCTCTCCAATGTATTTTCAGGTTTTACTGCATGTTTTTCGGCGCGAAGTCCAAGGTTTCACATCACTACATGTTGTCAAACAGCACGAGGACATCCAGAAAACACATCTGAAAGCTCTACAGCACAACCGCAAAAAAAACCCTTTACTGTTGAATTAAATAATAATCGTTGCTTGAAAGTGCTTTGGTTGAGCTTGTAAAACTTTGGGTGATTTTGACTGTGCTGCTCCTGCTGCTTGTGACTACTCAGGTGCAGGTCCAGCACGACTACACACCTGTGGACATGGATGAGTTGTGCTTGGGCAGTGGCGAAGTGGTGCTTGTCCTGCCCTTTGAAAGCCCTGAGCAGCAGGTAGCAAGGTTCCCGTTTGCTTTCTTTGTACATTGTACACAGTTGTTGAGTGCTTTAAATGTAACCCTGGAACTTGGGAGGGAGACAGGGTGCAGGAAGGACAGGTGGAGCAGGGAGTGAGTGGTTTAGAGTTAGAAAAAACACTGTCTAATTCGCATTTTGTAGCATAAATACATATTTATAGTAAGTTGCATATTGGATTAGAAAACGCATGGACTTGATAATATGGCAAGTTGGAGGCATATTGACAATTAATAAGTATAACCCGTAAAAATAAAGTTTTTCACTATAAATCCTTTATATGCGTGGCAGCGAACTTAATATAAAGGATTTAAAAATATATTCGCCTGTGGAGGACGCGGGGATCGATCCCGCGACCTTTGGCATGGGAAGCGAGGGCGCTACCAACTGCGCTACTCCGCCACGGCCTGTGGAGGGGTTACGCTCTGGGCTATTACACTCTGACGTTCAGCCAAAGCCAAGAATGAGTTCTATTTGAATATATGTAAAATAAAAAAATTTTGCCTAAAAAGTGTAACATTTTGGGAATTTTTTTTTCACGAACAATAATTGTCTGGCACAACGAGTCTGTGTGGAAAATGTCAGCTCGATTGGATCACGGGAAGTGGGTTAAAAAACGACCGAAATATTTGCACGGTCCTAAGCAAGCAAGCAAGCACGCAAGCAAGCAAGCACGCGAACTTAATATAAAGGATTTAAAAAGGCAAGTCGGCTTGGGCAGGACATGTTGCTCGAAAGGATGATGACTGGTGGCCCATATTGATGATGTAGTTGCAATCAAACGAGGGGGAATATGCCCAAAAAGACATTTGCCTTAGAGATTGAACAGTGAAATTAGCACATGTGCAAATTCTAGACTGATTGTTGCATCGCAGGGACCATGCTGGGATGGCAATGACTCGTCCAGCAGTGGATAGATAATGACTGATGAGGATCAGCATGCACGTAACTGTATATTCCAAAGTCTGTTTTTCAAGTTGTGCGTGCCACATTTGGTCGTTTAAAATAGATTGAATGTTGGCCGTGCACCAAAGCATTTGCATTAATTGAATTAGCAATATCCTGCAAAGGGAGCTATTTCGTAAGATCACCATCTGTGTAATTTAGAGTTTATGTACGCCCATGTGCTTCTGTTACACAACATCACTTCCATTCTGTTAAGCCATGAGCAATACCAGTAACGTGCCACAACAAAATATAATTTCATTTAATGTGATAGACAAACAGAAGCCCGCACGATGATAGTTTCGTGCGTTCGAATGGCACATCCTTTCCAAAAATGAAATAGCTCTCCCCCAATGGTTGCAGCTGTGCATCGGCATGCATCCCAACCACGCTTTTGGTGGAACGACGTTGCAATCAGAATTGGCCGCTGCTTGTATTTAAAGGTGCACTGCTCTCCTCGCGACCTGGAAGATTGGCGGGGGCGAATAACTGACGCGACGGCGTATTCGCTTCTCCTCCCCTGTGCCCCTTGCAGGATTCGGGCTGGCTCGCAGGCATCAAGGAGGCAGATTGGATCGCTCACAAGGTCCTTGAGGGCCACAAGGGCGTATTCCCAGACAACTTCACCCTTCGCATCGAATAGACAACCATTTTTATCCCGTTGCTATCTCGGGGGTCCATTGTGGCGGGGACGGGGGAGGTGATTTAAATCCCATCCACCTCTGCACGCAATGGGACATCTTGAGTAAATGACCCGCCGTGCGTGTGCGCTTGTGTAACTGTGTGTGTGTGTGTATTATTGGTCTATACCATGGTGAAGGCTCTTGTTGTGCGTGAAACTTCGGACCCGGGGTTTCTGCTGCATGTGGTCCCCGGACAGCTAGCAAGCGCGAGCTCGACAAACCCATGTTAAGTCAAAGAGAGAAGCTTCTAAATAATCTGCACTGCTGTGTGATGATTATATTTCTGTCACGTTGACAGATATTTGTATCAAATATGTAGTTTGACTGCGAGATTTGGGTTTGTATGACTTCTTATTAGGGGCCGTCCTTAAATGATGTCACGCACCTGGGGGGGGGGGTGGGGGGTGCAGACATTTGTGACGATGTGTGACGAAGGGGGGGGGGGGGTGAGAAATATGACGTCACATCGCACAACTTTAAATAAATATAGACAACACGTTCTACTTAATTAAATAGACGTTTTAATAAATGTTTTCTCCTACAACAGAGTTCAGCACCACATTAAATACGCACTGCAATGACAATAGTTTAAAGCGATTTGAAGCATGTTTTTTTTTCAGGGGGGGGCAGATTTTTTTTGACGTCATATTTGAGGGGGGGGGGGTCTGCCTTTTTGTGACGAGGTGGGGGGGGGGTAAAAAATCGTCCAAAATCGCGTGACGTCATTTATGGACGGCCCCCTAGCTTATTGGTGGTCAGTGCACTCTGACGTCACCGTTAACATTGCGGGCACTGGGACCTTTGCTCACACAGCGTAGTTAGGTTCCAAGTGTTTTATTCCTGTCACACTTGTTAGGCTTTTATATGGCACTAAATGTCACTTCTTATACCCATTTTAAAACAACCTTTTGTCCATGTGCATCCAGTATTAATCTGTTTATCGAAATCCCAGGTGTTATAACAATGGTGTTAAAAACACAATTCCTGCTTTAGTATTGTGAATTATCTTTGGTAAATTTGTTGAAAGTTGTAACCAACTGGCCAGCTTTTGTTGACCGATTATTGTCATTCAGTGCTATGTAAGTGTTAATTCAATATGTAAAGTATTCTTTGAATGTTAAATTGCTGAGCTGTGATTTTCAAACGTTTGAAGTATACGTAAAAACACCACAATAACGGAATCTAGAAGAGTTTGCATGTTTCGTGGGATAACTAGTTGTTTGCGTATTTATTTAACATTTGTCAGATAAATTTAATTAATATTAGGATAAATTTCGATTTAAAGCTTTCGTGACTGCAGGGATTCATCTTCTTGGTTCTTTCGGTAAAGTCACGTAGAAGGGAAATAATAAAATAATAAAAATAAAACATATTAAAATAATGCTCACGACGTTTTGGCCACAACGCAAGCAGCCGTCCTCAGGTGAAGAGCAGGTCTGTCGGGGAGATAGCGAAGACAGCGTCTTCCCGACAGACCTGTTTTTCACCTGAGGACGGCTGCTTGCGTTGTGGCCGAAACGTCGTCAGAATTATTTTAATGTTTTATTTTTATTATTTTATTATTTCCCTTCTACGTGACTTTACCGAAAGAACCAAGAAGATAATATTAGGTTATTTTGTAAACAATCTGGCAGTGGGGGGTGGGTCCAATATTGGAGCCTGAGAGTCACTGTTTTCAAGTAAGTGTCTGAAATCACCGTAAGAGTCCTTTTTAATGTGCCGTGTTGTGACCCCACTGATTTGTTTTCCAGCGGGATTGCGAATAAAGTGGGGTAGAACGACGAGAGTGTGTGGTGGTGTCTCCTGTGTGCACCGCCAGAATTCACTATAAACACGAGGCACAACACAAAGTCCTTCCACTATTGACAGTATATTATGTGCGTGTTACCAATTCACGGGAAAATGTGACATTTACCGAGTAGCAGAAAAGTAATACTGAGCACCAAGCTAAGACAAGTTCAAGTGCATTTATTAGGTATAGCCCTGTGAGCCATTCGGCTCTTGAATCGGGTGCAACCGCAACAAACAAAAACATGAACAAAAAAACATCTTAAAGTGACTATGTGACTGAGTGCAAACAGAAAATCCAAGAAAAGACAGCAAAATATTGCAGAAAAAACACCGTACACCAACGATGTGTGCAAAAATCCCAGTGGGACGACCAACCCTGCTTTTGTTTCTGATCTTTAGAAATCAGTCGACTAGTTTGTAAAACCAGGAGTGGCATCACATCTGTTGCCGAGCTGGGCAAGGACCGAGGGAGGCATCGCGATTTCCATTGCTTGCGACTCGGCCACCACAGATGTGCCGCACACAGGAGCTCTTTGCACTTACGTTCGAGTCTCATTAAAAGCAGAATGGGCAAATCATGTCAGTCAATAAAATAGACCAATGCTTACGTATATATGGAGAGACATTGCATATCTGCGTTTTGTGTTCTCCACGACGACGCCAATTAACACATTCCTGCGGAAGGAGCTGGTAGGAACGTTGGGTTGCTCGGTCAATGGCCAGGGTCAACGGCGGCGTGGTGTATTCCGCAAATATGCCCGACTGTGAGGGCGAGCACAAGCCGGCGTGAGTAGGTTAAACGTTGAGTTTTATAAGGGCACCACGAGGTGACCAGCCACTCCCCACCCAGCCCCACCCCTCCCACCCCCACCCTCCCATTTTTTGATGCACGACGGACGGACGGACACAATAATCCCCTGTGGGCTGGTGGAACCAGGTGGTTCCTACCAGTATTATTTTGTTTAAAGTACAAGAAAACGTTGTCCAACGTGGTTTTATCGAATGCGTGTTTGGACTATTACTTGTGTAGAGGTGTTACGTACCGGGGTGTAGCAAGCCATTACGTTGCGGTGTCTACATCACGGTCCGTGCGTGGGGTGTCTACATCAACGTCTGCATACAGCCCCGCCCCTCGGGGGGCAGTTGGCTATATAAGGCGGTGCGCGAGAGAGCTCGAGGCAGTCGTTGGAGCAGAAGAGCCAGTGAAGACTGAAGACCAGCTAGCCAGCCCTGGGACTAGCCTGACTCGCTGCTCTTATAAGAGCCGAGCAGGGCAAGCCAGGGGCGACCTCAGCAGCCAGGTCTGTGTCCTTGTGAGGGCCAGGCTCGTGTGGCTGAGGGTCGGACCTGAGCCGAAGCTGGGCCAGGTGAGTTAGCCTCTATAGGATGGTATGGGTTAGAGGAGTGTAGTAGGAGCTAACGGGGAAACGTTAGCTGAGGGACACTGCCTCGGATAGACCGGGTGAAGGGGCCGTTACCCCTTCCAGTGTTAGGGTGCGCTACGTACTGTATAGTACCCATTTGTTAAAAAAAAATACGTGTTGCCTCCGTCAAACGTCTCCTGCGCTACTTACGCCGTTACACTTGTACACGGTTTATCTAATGAGCTCGGTTTTCCTGAACACTGGGGTAATGTTTCGGCGATGCGCGGTTTGACGCTGCTAAGATTCTCATCTCCGCGTCGACAAGTCGTGCCGTGAGAGTTCTGCATCCGTTGGCAGGTGTCAATGATCGACCATGAGAACGGTTTAAAAACGATGTATGTTTTAGCGTGTGTATTTTCGCGTGTGATAATGTAAACACAAACTCAATACAGTCACACATTGCCACATGTATCTAGCCGTCCACCCGTTGGGGAGGTGAGTCATACAGACGCCTTGATGGCGAATCATTAACGTTCAAGTGACCGTGCTAAGAGCGAGCTTCGGGCGTGCGTGCGGGAAGAGGGATGGAGCGGGGGATTTGTGTTTGCGTGAAATAAAAACAATACAAAGAGTGTACACACAAGCAAATGGAGATCAACTCGGCATCCTTCATTACAATAACAAAGGGTGTAAATCGTGTAGAATTAATTAACAAATAGGGAGGGGGTGATAAGTTCGGACCCAGGAACTCAACCATAGCTTTCCCATGAAGGTCTACTATTTACACCATTGGAACCTTATTTGCCAGTAAAAAATATGATAATTGTATTTTTTACCCTTCTATCTGGCAACAAAACTGACACCTTTTTTTATAAGGAGTCATGTTTACATAGACCACAATACCTGCAGTCATAATGCAAACAAAAAACATAACTCTGATAATGTGCACTGTTCCAATGGTGTAAATGCTTACCCCGAGCTCTCATACTCTGATGGTGCATTGTCTTTGAGTTGTGCGCCTTTTGGCGTCATCTGGTCCAACCCATGTGAGACTAGGCTCTAAGGAAATCTGTCTCGGGTGTGGACCAATCAACTTCAAGGACAGTGCACATTATCAGAATTTTGTTTTTTGTTTGGATTATGACTGCAGGTATTGTGGTCTATGTAAACATGACTCCTTATAAAAAAAGTGTCAGTTTTGTTGCCAGATAGAAGGGTAAAAAAACAATTATCGATCTACTATTTGTTAAACGCGGTTTTGGCCAATTTGCAGGAACGTAACCCTCGCGTTAAGTGAGGACCTTATTATGAATTGAAAATGTTTTAATTCAACCATCAGTCCATAGACGTCTCCAAACACTCCATTTCACTTGTTTTAATGCTCTCGAAGACCAGGCCACGTGCTCAAAAAACATACTTGCGTTTTGGGAGAGTAATTTTATCAGAACGATGTTGAATTGGTCCTAAATATACTATTCATGAATCTCGAGTTATAAGCATATTGACAAACATCTTTAAAATACAATAGTATGATCATGCGTTAAAACAGGCATCATGCTCTCTTTTAAATTGTTGAAATTCGGTTTAAGCAAGCACAGGTTTGCACTGTTGGTAAAAGTCTAGTAATTCTAGATTTGAAGTTTTCGTGACTGCAAGAGTCCATACTCTTTGGTTTTTTCGGTAAAGTCACGTAGGTAAAAAATAAAATGAAAATAAATTAAATCACGACGTTTCGGAGGCAACACAAGCTTCCGTCTTCAGGTGGAACCGTCACAGCAAAATTGAGGACCTTATGATGAAACTTGATACAGTAATTTTGCTGTGACGGTTCCACCTGAAGACGGAAGCTTGTGTTGCCTTCGAAACGTCGTGATTTAATTTATTTGTATTTTATTTTTTACCTACGTGACTTTACCGAAAAAAAACAAAAGAGAGTAAAGAGTCTAGTAGTTTCACTCTGTCACGATCAGCAGATTTTAATTTATCTTTGAGCAACAGATTAAAAAGTCAGAAATTAAATGTGATATTAATTCGTTTTTGATAATCATTCATTGCAATAATTACATTTTATAAGTAGTTGCCTCCAGGTAATGAAATGTAATTAATGTAAAATTGGTAACCGTAGATTTCCAAAAATGTGACATTTACAATTTTAGTATTTGCATATGCCTGGAAGAGTAGCATCACTTGAACATTTAAACTCAACATTAATTATAAACTTGAAGATTAATGTGCTCAAATCATAGGTGTATTTTCGTTTCTTTGTTTCATGGTACACATCCATAAAACAAATTTACGTAATTTTTCTTATAATTTGGTTTGGAAAATATCATGGTAACACACAATTATTGGAGATGACCAATACCACTTCCACCATACTCACGCGATGTCAAAGTCTAGTTAGTATTTGGTGATGCTGAATAGGAGGATAAGCTAAGTGCTATTTGAACGAGAGCAATGCCTTAGTCTCACGTAGCTTCATTGTGCATAATGGTTTTCGGGCACTGTGACAATAACCTCCAACAACCATTCAGAAAAGATTAAGCTACCCTTCCATGACAAAAAGCATGTCTCGTGCTCACATTTCATGGGGATGCCAACGTCACTGGTTTTGTCATCCCAATACTGGCAATTTGAGCACAGTACTCAACCGTATCTGTACTGCACGAATCGTGGTAACAGTACCAAGATTACGCACGGAATTATACGAAAAAATATTGGAACACCCGGCAGGTCTACAGCTACATTGTGCTGCGTGCATGCTCTAACATTCAGATTTAATATACATATGGAACAATTCTAGGTCAAGCCTATTACGCACAGACAGCTTGCAATATTGGCCTGCACTCTGTCAGTTCGACGTGTTCTGATGTTCGAATGAGCTCCTAGTGATTTAATGTCGTTTGTTCCCAGAGGTAAATGGCGTAAGAGAGAAGATCAGTGTGCAAGTTGATGAAAGCTGAGCAGAATAGAGACTGGACAGTGGTTAGATGGGCGACCAGTATGCACTAAACATGTGTTTTAGGTTGACCAGCGAGGGTAAGTATGGTCCATCAACCCTCATGACGGACACTGCTTGGAGACACCTCCATCCAGCAGGGAGTTGAGACAGCATGCAGTTATATTTGCTCACCACGGTGAGGCGCGCGTAGTTTAGCCTGGGCCGCCGTTACTCGTCTGTGAAGAGATCAGCCAGCGTTGCAGCCCAGCGTTGCAAACTTCTCAAAGCAGAAACAAATCTAAAAAAAAAAGGGTCGATAAATAGACATTCCTAAGTTGTAAAAATGTCACCAGATGATTGGGCAACTATTGAACGGAGTCAATTTATGCAGAATCCTTAAAGCGTATCGGAAACCATGTCACGAGTTTAGTTTGTTGTCCTTCGCCCGCACCTCCGTTTAGCACTGTTGGCTACGTACGGTGCGAAAGAAATTCAACACACAAACGAAACCGTTTACCAAGTATTAAACCGTAAACTCGTGTAATATCCTTATTAAATTATTTGGTGATGCTGCATTGGCAATAGTGCACTGCCATAAACAACCAAAAAACCTCAAAACATTCGTCAATAACTCTCTTGTCTTGAAAGGAAACATAAATAGGTGACCTTTCAGGAAATTGCCTTTCTTCACAAGCACATAAAGAGATATTTTAAACATACCTGGAATCATGTCACTCGACTATTTACCGAGTCATTGAACTGATGCAGGATATTTTATACATGTCTGGAATCGCTCCTAATTCTGCATCATGTCCTCATCCCAGAAAGTCCGCTATATTTGTCGCACGTCACTTTTACGAAATGTTATCACCATGAAAATCCAAATAGTCGCGAGATTATGGACATAATCGCTCATTTGTTACCAGTGAATCGACCCTGGCATGAATTGTGTTTCCACTATTTATACCAACATTTTCACTAACTATCGGTTCAACCAAGGTAGAATGGACTAAAATGTTTCTCTAAATTGCTTAAAACTCGTGCAACAGCTAGATAAAAAAAAATACACGGGTAATTTTGATAATTTATAAATGACAAAATGGTATTGATTTTGAAAAAGTAGACATTGAAATGTAATGACCATTGAGATCAGTCATTTGCATGAAGGGTCAGTGACACATACACACAACAACCACAAATGTGGCTGTCGCCTGATGATGCTAGTTGTAATTACTGGCGAAACTTCGTACTCGAATTGAGAATGTCTTGGATTTACTCTCCAACACACCGGTGTGCTGTACTAGTAACGAATTGGCATGTTCTGTTTACGTGACAAACCCTATCACTATTTGGCTGTGTCGGGTGGTGGCGGGTTTAACGACACATTTATATATTTACGCGATCTAACCAAAAAACCTCTAAATTTCGATGTAAAGCTTTCGTGACTGTAGGAATTCATCTTCTTGGTTCTTTCGGTAAAGTCACGTAGAAGGGAAATAATAAAATAACAAAAATAAAACATAATACAATAATTCTCACGAAAGACAGCGTCCACAACGCAAGCAGCCGTCCTCAGGTGAAGAACAGGTCTGTCGGAAAGACAGCGTCAGACGCTGTCTTTCGTGAGAATTATTTTATTATGTTTTATTTTTATTATTTTATTATTTCCCTTCTACGTGACTTTACCGAAAAAACCAAGAAGACAAAAAAACCTCTATTATGGTAATGTTGTTCGCAAAAGCCTGCGTGTTAAATAAATGAGTTAATTATATTATTAAACTAGTGGATTGACAATAAATGATAATACATTCCAAACAACTCAAACATATGGCTAATTCGGGCTTCTTCCGGCATTGCCTCTAGAGGGAGCCTGGTAACTGAAGCAGAGACCACACCTTAGCCCAGCAAGCAGACACATCGCAACAAGCACTTGTTCACGCAGCAGTTGTACATAATCTGTTATCCAGTTGTATAATATACACTGAGAAGCACCTAATTTGCAGTGATATGTAATGTGTGCGGGCGAAGTCAAACTTAGGACCATTTAGACATAATAATAGCCCTGTGGAAAGGCAAATGCAGTGTGTGAAATGTGTTGTGATTCCACTGCATGCAAACAGTTCCAGCTGTTACCCCCACCCCACCCCCTCAAAAAGAGAAACTCAATTACGACAAGAGTTAATACGTGTGACCTCAATTTGCAGATTCCGAACGCAATTAATGAAGCAGCAATTAAACAAATAGATGCTACTTTTAGTACGATGCAAATGATGTTAATTTTAAAAAGTTACTTAACACATTCCAGAATATTTTGCAGGCGTTAATTTCTGTTTAAAATTGTCAATTATAAAATGTTCATGGTTGTAAATTAGTGATTTAGCCCTCAAAAGCATGTCAGTGTGCCAAACTGCTTTATATTGATTACATTTTATTTAATACTGCAATTCAAATTGCTTGAGTGTACACTTAAAATGATAACCCCCCCCCCCCCCTTAGGCACCAAATTGTATGAGGATTTTTTGTTGTTGTTCAACACAAGTAGCTGTGCGTAGACCCCGAAGGCCCAGAATGTCATTCATATGCAGCATTTGCGAAGCTGCCAATTTTTTTTTTCTTTTCCTGAGAGCTTTATATAAGTATCGCTGGAATTCGTTTTTAAGTTGTATTAAGTCAAGCAACAATGGCATCACTGGGAATACTCGATCCTGCAAGTGGAGGAAAATAACTGTACAAATAAATGGTTGTGGACATTTATCTCAGATATTCACTTCTGTATAAATTGATATTGCATGGGAAATTTAACATCAATTTACAACAATAAAAATTATAGCAAATACATAACTGCCGTAGAAAGCACTCTTTGGCTCTGAGATTTCTTTGGAGAGTTTGAGGTTTAAATATAATGACCCATTTGGCTGGCTTGGGATCATGCAGCGTGTCACCGTTAGACAGTTGTGACATTTCCAAGGCTGTCATTCACAAGTGAATTCAAACGCAGTGGGTGGGCTCTTTGAAACCGTTTTTCTTGAAAAGTGCACTGTGTGTCTATTTCACATGTTTTAACAAATACACATTGCTTGTGGTGATGCGACTGAATTACCTGCTTGAATGGTTTTTAATGTGCTTGAAGGCCAAGACTATTGTCTCGACAAATGTGGGACAAGAACACAACAACAACAACAACAACAGCGGCCTAAAGTACTACTGTCCCTGCAGATTCGTGACAAAACGTCAAAACGTGGCATGTGTCGTGACGGGTACTGCAAGATCCGACCGTGTCCATCTAGTGCTGGCTGTATTGGTTTACAGTTTGCGAATACATTATAAGGTCGCA
This sequence comes from Lethenteron reissneri, assembly GCF_015708825.2. NCBI lineage: Eukaryota > Metazoa > Chordata > Hyperoartia > Petromyzontiformes > Petromyzontidae > Lethenteron > Lethenteron reissneri. Next base: position 13,390,191 of record NC_083798.1, on the reverse strand, counting down.
CCAATGAACCACAGTGCCTTGTTGATCTCGTCAACGAGCATGAACCATCATGCGAACTCCGGTCGTCCTCGCAGCGAATTTTTGGCTAGCCATCGAACATAGACGATCACCGTATCCCGCACTTTCAGATGTGCTTCTTCAGTTCCGATGTTAGGAAGCCGCTGGAGCAATGCAATTTAAAATCTAGGTTGAAATTATTTTTTTTTAGATCTGAACTTGATTTGAAGCTTTCGTGACTGCAGGAATTACTCTTTGGTTCTTTCGGTAAAGTCACGTAGAAAGAAAATAAATTAAATAATAGAGTACGACGTTTCCAGAGAGGTGGGTCTGCTGGAGCAGAGAAATTAGCATGTCAATGAGAGACCTGTGTGGAAATCCACCCCGCGGTGGCAGGGGGAGAGAAAGACCCAGCAAGTCTGGTAAATTTTAGAGAAAGTTGCATGGAAATCCACCCCGAAGCGGCCGGGGGAGAGAAAGAGCGAATGGACCTATGAGAGCCTGGTAAATTTTTATAGAGAGAAATAGGCAGTTTGAGAAAACAAACTTAGCATTGCATCACATTTTCCCCCAAAAATTGCTAAGTTCGTTCTCTCAAACTGCCCATTTCTCTCTCTAAAAATATGAGACCTAACCATAGCCCCGAAGACTAACCCCATAAACATTGTGAGCCAAAATACTTTTCACCATTTCTTACGTGAAACTGAAATCTTAGCGTTTAATGTTTACACATAATAACAATCGGCTGAATATCGGTTTTAATTTCATGTTGTCCTGTGAAATTGAAATGAGTATTTCCGTGTGGGTGGCTGCATGCACGGAGGTTTAGCTTATCACCTGTCCAGCTGGGTTTCGCGTAGACTTCCATTTTAATAGGCCGAGTGATAGGCCAAGAGACCGTAAGAATGACTTCTTATTAGAGCAGCTTTATGTCAGGTTTGCATGAGCACCTCTGCACAAATGGGATGTACTGCAGCTCATAGTCAGTGCCTCGGGCTATAGAACATAATAAGGACTCCTACGTCTTGTATACATGCAGGCAATATTTACAGGGTTACACTGCTTTACCAAGGGCTGTATCAGCCGTGTACTTTATCTCTTGTTATTACTGTTCTTTGAATATGTACAGTGTATTTATACAATATTGTATGTTGTTGCATTGTAGATAAATGTAGTTTGCTTTTTATACAGCATTGCACATGCATTCAGGCTTGCAAAGCATCGTTTAGTGGAAATTGTTGTCGACTTATTACTAGCTACAGGGCTTGAGAATGTATTTACTGTGTAGACTCTCTAGGCAATCTGTGACCGAGTACAGAGCAATCGAGACAGTGACGTGAAGTACATTAGCAGGCATCAATTGATATAAAGCTTTACTGTTAACAACTGCTCTATGATCATTGGCGTTTGGTATTTTTTGTGTGATAAAGACTTACTTCACATCAAATTTGAATGCAGTGTCCAGTTAACTATTTGTAGGTGTGGTTGCTTGTCTAACTCGCTCGTGTAAATGGGAACTGGTTAATCTGGCCATAACGGCATTTTTTGGTTTGTGTAAATCAATATTATATTGCAGTGGTAGTAAATTCCTACATTAATGTCTGCCCGTAGACAAAATAAAAACAAGCCAGCAAGCCAGCATATTAGGGGAGTCTCAGCGGTGTTCGGTGAATCGACTGTATAGATATGTGTGCATAGCCAGCAAATACTGTACACATAAAAACAGGGGCGTTAGGTGGCTGAGCTTACCATAATATGCTTCTGCCATAATATTATTCTAAAAATACTATTACTTTCATGAAAATTTTCTTTGCCACTCTTGCCCAAAAACTATACAGATCTGGGCCATGACATTGGTAAGCTGTGTGATAAGTTTCACAATGATTGGTTTTGGGATTTTGCAGTTTTCATTAAAATGCAAAGTATCCTCGGATGAATGGAAGGGTTGACAGACAATATTTCCAGAGCACAGCAGTAAGTAACCTCGTGGCTCCCCTTACAAACATATGCCATTATCATAACAGCCGCTCCATGACTGCGCACCCGAGTTCATTGTGCACAGCATGGCCATATTTAAGATGGCATGAGGAAATGTTCCCTTTCGTACAAATTCTTGTCGCACCTCCTGCGGAAATTTCAGGAAAGCACTGAGGACCATAAAGCAACGGGTTTTAATTTCCAGCAGCAGTCTCGGGCCCGGGTCGTGCGACTTTACGTTTGTGTGGCCGTCCTCCCTTTGACAGACCTAAGCTTTCCCCTCTTGAGGGCGTATGTAGTTAAAACAACCGATAGTGGTCAATTCCTATAACTGTCTCAAAGTGCGAATTTCCTCAGCGCGAACACTTTACCCGCTTTAATAAGTAGACATTTATTTTGGACCAGAAGGAACTCGTCCGATTCATGGGCATGAGCCCGCGTGCTGCTTTGTCCCCCACTTCGCGGCCGTGGGCACTCTCTCAGTGGACTTGTGTCCCCCCCTTCCATATTTCCTGAGCCGTGCCGCACTGCATGGCCCCCGATAGCAGCGTGGGGTAAACGAAGAAGCTGATTACGACACGACGGGTGATGCGACCGTGCGCAGAGGCCGGAATTCTTGGCCGTGACACTTCGGCGTGGCGTTCGAAAAACGCATTAATTCCTCCGCCGAGTGCCAAAACCGCTGCGCTTTTCGAGATAAACGCAAGCACGGGCAATGTGAGCAGAGATCCGCTCGATTGTATTGCTGCTTTCTGTCTATAGAATTACATTGTTTACATGTTACTATAAAACTCTTGTTTTAAAGCCATTGACGTCCGTGACTCATCCGCACCGAATGTTGTAAAGTACGTTTTATTATTGCCATTTTATACCGCATACATAAAAGTAAAAACCAGACAAATCTAATATAGGCTAAACGCTTCCTCAATAAAACGCGAAATAACATAACGCTATAACCAATAAAAGTCAGATCGCACTTCGAAACTAATTTTTGCACGAATTCCGTTTCTCCAATAAAGCACAGCGAGAGGTTTGCCAGCTTGTGAAGGCACATGGCCAGAGCCTTGGGGAGAAATGTTAACATCCTCATATAGCCGTATCGGCATCCTGCCACGGCACTCAGTGCTTGGTTAAAATTAACCTTCCACCCTCTGAGTGCCTCGATCCATTACTTTAGAAGCACACGGTGGGTCTGCAGGTTTCATTTGACCTTGAATGTTCCACGAGCCGACGTCCCCTCGGAAGTGCTGTAAGAGAACACTTTGGGGTAAATTCAGGGCATATCATGAAGTGACTTGTGAAAAATTGGACGCTAAATTATTAACAGGAATATGTGAAAGTAGCATCTATAATAGGGCAGCTTGTGGTCATCATTTAGTCAAATCTCTCACGTACGTTTTTCTAATTCGGGCGTAAGCCTTACAGCCGGTGTTCTCGACAAGTGACTAATTATGAAATGAGCTTGGCAAACTATGTCACATTAAGAATCTCGGTTTATAAAATCTAGAGGGAACAATAAAGCCATACCATATATTTAAATAGTGATAGACATGTTTTTGCAAAGCAAGACACCTCTGTGTGAATGTAGGAATTTTGAAATGCAGACAATTTTTGCAGCGATATGTTTGATGTGTTGGCGCACTGCGCTTTCAAAAACGCTGATTCCCGCCCAGGGCTAACATCGATGGCGAGTGATATCCGAACCTGTCCCGGCCACCCCATTTACGAGTCTGCACTGACCAGGTTGATTAAATACAGTCAAACGACTCCAATGACTAACATAACATGGGGAAGCCTTCATACAGCAGGAGAGTAGGATGATTGACACTGTAAAGCTAATGAGGAAGTATCTACATGCAATGCATTCGAAGGCAAGGTCTGCATCACACTTTTTGTTTCTAGTCGTTATCTGGGCTCTCGGCACCTTGCGTGTTATCATAAAATATCTACGTGGAGAGGCTCGCGTTCACATTTACAGGTATCCTGTGAGTTTCACTACTCAATATAACGTGAAACTAGCCACTATATTTACACAGGACAGACAGATCTGGAGGATTCTTACTTTTACATCTAGGATCCATATTTCATGATTAAAATCCCATAAATCTGCGGTGCTCATTATACATTCTCTCTTGTCCACTCCAATTCTCTCCATGCTCCCAAGTGTTTTTTTCCCCAGCCACATGAACACCAATAACAAAATGTAATTTATTTTAATTATTTGGCGATGCTGCTTCATGTGCTATGAAGAAGGGCTATTTCCCGAATCGTCACCGATCATATATAGATTCAAAATTTTCTCATCATTATCGTCATCATGATAATCCCTCCCATGCTCCCCTGCGTTGTCATGCACAGCACATTGTATTTGTTTGTTCTAGTGGCATTGCATTTGACCAACTGATCCGGAGTGTGCCCGATTTCGTCAGATCTGAGAATCTGGGCGAGGTAGATGTTGTGTGCAGTTGAGGACAGTTAAGCAAAATCCATTGTTGATTTGCACCCTCAACCACCCTCACCAACCTACACTGACCAGCATGGTAAATTATGGGCATATATTCTACACGGCCCATAAAAGGCATAGGGATGCCCTCATCCAGCAGTGGATTGCTTTTTTTAAAGGGCTGTACGTGTAGATGATCTTGTAGTATATTCGAATGTTTGCTGAAAGTTTGTGGTAAATTGAATGTGGGTGAGTCGCTCACTGAGATTGTTCGGATTTGCACAGCATGCACGTGTCATTTACTTGATACAGCAAGCGTGCTGTGACGGTTCCACCTGAAGACGGAAGCTTGTGTTGCCTCCGAAACGTCGTGATTTTTTTTTACTTTTATTAATTTTATTTTTTTTACCTACGTAACTTTACCGAAAAAACCTAAGAACATGTGTCACATGTTCATTTGTCTTCAATGCAGTGCTGTTTTTTTTTATTTCGCGGTGCCAAAGCGTGACACCCTCGTGAGCAGATTAGGCAGCTAGGTGGGTGCAACTGTGCAATATGCTTGATTGCGTGATGCTCAAATGACCCCTTCACCAACAAAATTGTGCTCCCCTAACAAGCCAGTCGATGTGCAGCCACTCACTTACTTCTCACAAGACCTGCATCATCAGCTTCTACTCAAGGAGGAGGATGTGGGGTTGGTGGTGGTGGTGAGGTATAGGTTAATAGCTCTCCGATGTGTTTTCTCATTGTACCGAGTTTTGTTTCGCACGATGTCCAACATTTCGCTCCATGTGCTGGGAGCTTCTTCAGGCCAATGCTCATTCAATGTGTTGCCTTATCTATTGTAAAATCCCGGCGTTCCCTAAATTATGAGAGCCTTTCAGAAGGCCTGAATCAAAAAGTTATAGAAAGTGGACTCCCCCCCCCAGATGTGGGGGTAATAAGTTGATCCAACAAGTTACAACAATTATTTTGTAGCATATATGCCTACACGCCTTACATACAATAGAGTCAGTAGTATCTGCATACATTGGGGGGGGGGGGGGGAGAGAACATCCGTGGGGGTAACAGGCGAGGCGCCAAGCGCTAAAAAGCCCTCCACAGGAGGGCTTTTTAATATGTTGTCTCTGCTCATTTTAAGCCCGGTATCTGAATACAATGTGGCTGTTCATCTCCTGCTGTACATTCGCCCAGGCTGCTGGCCGGCCAACGATGCCAACAACTGCGTTTTAGCAGGTGTTAATTGCGCTGAGCGCATGACATACATGACTGGTTTAAAACTTCATTGAATTTCAAGCACTGCGGCCCACGTAATTGTATTCCTGTGTCTGTGTTCCAAGACGATTTGCTTATTCGAAGTCCGACATCCAATTGCAGATTAAGAGCAGCTGCTGTTTTAATACCGACACACAAACGAACACCTCTTTTAAACGATGGGAGCAATTTGGCCACAGTTATCACTAAATGGAGCAGCACTATGAGCAGAAATAAAGTTTTCACCATTGCATGTTTGCAATTAAATCCATGCAGAAATAAATGCGCTCATACGAGTGCATATGTACTTCTGGGATTATTATTCACTTATTTTTATCTATTTCCTTAATGTTACATCGATTTTGATAATTGTACATTATTTACATCCATTCAAAAATCTCTGAGAGCAGTGCATCGCTTTGTGTTAGAGAATCGTATACATAAAGTGATATCACAGAACTGCTGCTGAATCCTCAAGCCAGCTCTTATATACGCACACGAGGAGCAGCACTTTCTCACCTGCCCTTCAGAACTTTCTCATCACAGAGAAAGAAATGTTAATAACATGATAATTAATCGGTTAATTTTAATTCTCACAGCTGATTTTATTCTATGCAAAACAAAATGTAAGATAGATTTGTTTTCTTTCGTGCAGTCATTGGTGGCTGGGCAGGGACCCTTGATTAACCAGGATTAATTACAGGTTGCTGCCTGGATTTGCACACAAAATCTCACCGGTGTCAACTCAACGTTCTGATACCCGAGCCGTCTGGCCACCTCGCATATGAGTTTATTGGAAACTCGCATCCTTCTTTTTTGTTCCCGACTGCATTTGTTCTACAATATTTAAAGCATTCAACACATTTCACTCTATAGTGCTCCACGAGGCTTTTGTAGAGGGGAACAATTCGCTGAAATCCGGCACATGCCAAAAACAATTCCATTGGGTAAAATGTGAACGCAACAGAAATTTTCAGCGGCGAATGGGTACAAAACTTCAATTTAGTTGCTACCCGTTACATTTTCACGCTGCACAATGACGCTGACTTCCATGAGTGGCAAAAAGGACATTGGTTACAGGCAATGATGCAGTGCCTATTAACTGTCAGCAAAAGAGAGTGATGATCAATCATTGGTAGAGTTTTATTTAGAAACTTGGGTAGGTCTGAAGCCCCCATGGTGTTCATACATGCCACTGCAAAGACGGATCAATGTGCAAGCCCGTGCAAAATATTTTATGTCGCAATAAGAGGCTGCAACAGTGGCAGAACCTATGGCAATTTGCAGACATTTTAAGGCAGAATTTATGCCCTGAAAGAGTGCCTCAATTTATTTCCAAAGAAAAAGGTTTAAGTGTTGTCATTTGTTTCATCTTAGAGATATCAGAAGTCACGATATTATGCGCATAATCATTGTGTAAGATTGTGTGAAGAGGGCTTTGTACAACAGAGGCCCAATGGAAATTGAGCCAAAGAGAAAAAATAAAAACCCTTGGACTTTATCTCTAAGGAATGTATGAGTGAAAGGTGAAAGAATCTCAAATATATTCGCATACTCTTTTATTATCACATTTCAATCTAGGATATTTGCAATTACATAATTGGAATACCAAGCACATTTCATCTTGTAATTATAATTAATGTACATTATTAAAATACAAATCATAACTGTGATGTGCCATGGAGACACAACTGCAGCTCGCAAGCATCACGGCAGAATAATTCAATTAACGTTGCCTACCTCTGAAGTGCAAACCTTTTTTTAAAACAAAATGCAGAATTTCATGCGAAGAATAATGATGCACAATTGCATAGAAGAGGAATTCTTACCATATTGTACTTTTTTTATCATCTTTATTGCTTTTCTTTCTTACGTTTGTTTTTTGCACTTGTGTTTTTACAAGTCTTCACACTGCCACAGTTACTTTTTTACAGCTGCATTTGTTTTGCACCTTTATAAGGAAAATACGGTAATAAAACACGAGAGATATTACCCTGCACCCCAATAGACTGTATGATATTTCGCGTCTCGGGGGTGAGGTTTTTTTTTCGAGAATCTATCTCTCCAGTGGCTGCAGCAACAGAGGATGATCATGTGGTGCAATCACGAGGTATTTTTCGCTTCTTACTACAGCTATCTAGTTCCGAAAACTCTGCTTTTCCAATAAAATAATTTCCTGCTCAAACTTCAGCCGCATATTACGGTACTGGCTGCATCTTTCAGTGCTGATCCAAGTGTTTTTAACGGGTTAATTTAAAACAAGAGGCCCTGCATGGGCTCTGATGAAAATCAGCTGTGAAAAGAAGACAAAATTGTGACTGCTGGCTCATCCCTTTTGACCAAAGCACTCTCCTGTGTGGCGATATTGCACGCGGTGTGCATTCTGGTTGAGGGCTGCAACAACACAACTATGATTTGTGGTCCTTTACTCTAATCACGAGTCCTTGCAATTCGACGTGCCATGCCTCTACATCCATCTTGTCAATTACTGACCCAGGCTTTGCGCTCCCATATACATTTTGCTGTGTGTTGATAAATGATCTCTGAAGGACCCTTACTTAAGAACTGGCCAAGGAGGATCATCAGAAAAGTTTGATTTGATTCTAATGTTGCCTTTGCCAAAGCAATCATTTATTGTTCCAAACTGTTACCTTCAATATTTCTTCATCAGATTTAAACATTTTCCACACTTCTGGCAGGTAAAATAAATCTGGTAAATGCTTTTGCTTTAGTGTCCCTTGTTGGAGCTGTACTTGATGTGTATAAAGGGAGGTATTATTTATAAACGTTTTACGCAAGGACATTCGTTGAAGTGTCTTTGTAGTATCTTTAATTTTCACATTTTATTCTTCCATTGCCACAGAAGCACTGTGTGCCACTGTGGCCTAAGACAGACTTTATTTATATGCTTTCAAAAGTCTGAAAGGCTGTTAAGGCAAAGAAAAGTGGTAATGCTTCTATTTCCCATAGAAATGGACTACTTTTCAAAACCGAGGTAAGAATCAATAGGTAATCATTGTCGGGGTGATATCATGTAACGTACGACCAGATCCCAGTCTACTTTCAGGGATGACTTTTGGGATCCCATAGAAAGAAAAATAAAAATGTATACCACCTCCTTGCAACTGAACTCGCCTGAGCCAAAAAGCAGCGATGCAATTGAATCAATGTGTAAACCAGGCAGATTGAGTTTTACAATGCAGATTGTACACGTTGCACCGAGTACTCTCTTCAATAAAAATACAGTCACTACCCAACCACATCCAACAATTATTGGGGCGTGCTCTGCAGCATTGCTGCCTTGTGAGCCACTGATGGGTACAAGTGGTGCTTAAGGGCTGCCTTGTGAGGTGGCGAGTGCGTGCCGTAACTAAAGTAGTCAGCTTCAATACACAGCATGGCAGTGGTTCCCAGTCGTTCTAAACTCCCCAGGGACCACTGTAAAAACCACAAGACGTTTTTGTGGACCACTATGCAACAATACAGTAATGTTTTTTGTTGTTGTTATCTAAACTACTATCAATTATTGTATCTGCACCAGGTTGGGAACCAATTGCAGTATAGTACGTTGCTCAGGCAACAAATATTCTGTCCCTTAGATGGCACCAAAGCTATATTATTCACAAAACAATGCCATTTTGAATATCTATTGTTTAAAAATATATGTAATTGCAATTCTAAGTTTCCGAGTTGTATTTATGCTGGATAGATCCACTGGAAAACATGTAATTTTTTCCACCGTAAAACTTCCATTTATCAGGAAAGAGAAAATGTTTATTTCAGTTTTTGCACAATCTGTGACTAAAGCTTCAGTTAATAATTGAGCCATTTCAATAACACTCTTGCTGTTGATCAGATGCGTTGCGTAAATTTCTGAGGAACAAAATCCCTCTTTAGTGTTTGATAGTAAAATGACCTTTGCTTTGTGAGGTTTCAAGGGTTTATAAGGTCTAAGAAAATGTCAGAATACAAAGAGATCCAGGTGAGATGTTCTTTTGAAAGAAAAAGAAAAAATCAATACGCCAGTAGGTGTGCTGATCCTTATTTGTTTTGACCTGACTGTAAGTGAAAGATCGGGCTGTAAGAAAACAAGCCTCTTCTGGCCCGTAAAATCACTCGTGGCCATCTCACGAATTGTTGAGGGTAAATTGTGTGGCAAGGCTAAGATTTGAAATGCAATTGCTCCCAAAAACGAGCTTTAAATGAGCATAATATATACAATTTTATCAATCTCAAAAAATATATAAAGGGAAGACCATGCATACATAAATTTGACATATTTAGAAAAAATTGGAGTGGAATAAGGTGCATAAAATATGTGACTCCTGGGTAAATGAGTGTACTTTGACATTACTTTATCTGCATTATGCTGCAATTGAAATAGTTTAAGGGTAGAGAAAAAAAAGATGGAAAATAGCTGCGGAGGAGATGAATATAGATGCAAAACGTCGTGGAAGATGGGGACAGTAACAGCGCTCGGGAAAGACTGCCGTGGGTGCTGATGCATAAAAGGCACTCGAGTGGCTCTTCGCTCTGCTGAAATGGACCATATATTAAGTGGCCGGTGACACCACGCTGGAGCAGCACAGATTGATTTGTCTGCGGCTCCGATGTCGTCACACGCTGGCACGTGCGGCTCAACCATGCTGGCTCGTTTTGACGAGCCCCACGTGCGGAGAAGTGAGCCGGCTACAGGATCCATTGTTGCCCCGGGGGTGACGGCGTGGAGGCAAAGTTCAAGATTAATTTCTCATCGAGCGAGACGCTGATCGGCTGTGAGAGCTCCTGCTAGCGCAATGGGGCAGCGTAGGGAGCTGAATGCTGCTAAGCACTGCTGTCTGTGTTCCATTGTGTCTGAACGTGCGCCTTGGAATTTCATGAATACATACTGGGCAGGTAAACAAATCTAAAACGTTTTGTAGTGGAAATACGCCATCAAAAAAGGCATCTCAATAAGAGTGTGTTATCGTGGTTAATGTGGTAGTTATCACCACACCCCACCAATATTTTCTGCCTAAAAGTGTCAACTCTGATCATGTTTATAGAGTGAACCTTCCACTCACACAAATGAGTCTTCAACTGGAACTTCGTTTCGTAAAAATAACTCGGAGTAAAAATATATAGCTTTAGTAGATGTTAATTCATTTCACAAGCAGAGTACACCAGTTTTTTGTTGTTGAATATATGTTTTTAGTAAAAGAAAACGTAACTCACTTTAAGAATGTTCAATGTACTAATATTTGTTTATGAAGCTAGCTTTTGAAGATTTGATTTCATTGCCGTTGCGTTGCACATTCTCTTTTATTTAAAATGATACGTGGAAAAATTGAGCAGTACTTAACCTTTAGTTCTGCATGAAATGTGCTTCATAAATTGCTCCCCAGCGTGTGTTAAATTGGTGCGTTTACCACGTTACGGACCTTTTAGGACGTAGTGCGCATCTTACTGTGGTGTGTCGAAGGGCTGAAGGGTGGCTTGTAGGCTACACTGAAGATCCCCTGGTGTGAGTGTGGCATGTAAATTGGTGGCTGTCAGAAACAGATCTTGGACTGGAGCTGTTCTCTGCAGCACATGAGCGCTTAGCGTTGCGGTGGAGAACTAATTTTAAAGGAAAGAAAGATTAGGTACAAGAAGGCATGCAGAGATAGGAAATTAAAAAAAAACTATTGAAGGAAGAATAACTAATAAATGATAGCAATGGAAGAAATCACATGAAAGAAGAATACATATGCGCAAGTGCACATGAACAATGCAATTAAAACAATATACAGAAAGGAGAATTGCAAGAAATATATAGTTGATATTGGTATTTGTCGGAATGATATTTCCACATTATGTCAAGCCATAATTTTTTGAAAGGTACAGCCTATGGGGATATGGGTCATGGCGTGTATGAGTGTATGTTTGCTCTGGGAATGTTATGCTTCATCTTAAACCATTTTCTATTTCACACACACACACTTTGGTTTAACATGAAAACCAAAAAGATTTTGCTGAGCAGTGTCATGCTTGAACCACATTATTTTATTAGCCACGGATAAAACTGCTGACTAGAGGCCTCAGGATCACAATCCCCTTCTCCCCAGCTCCAACCACATGATCTAGATTTGAAGTTTTCGTGACTGCAGGGATCCATACTCTTTAGTTCTTTCGGTAAAGTCACGTAGGTATAAAATACAATACATTAAATCACGACGTTTCGATTGCAACACAGGCAATCGTCATCAGGTGGGGAAACCACAGCAAGAAAATGTTTTGCTGTGCAAGAACCACAGCAAGAAAAATTTTGCTGTGCAAGAACATTTTTTGCTGTGGGTTTCTCAACTGATTGCTTGTGTTGCAATCGAAACGTCGTGATTTAATTTATTCCAGCCACATGATTTGAAACATACAATTGCGCTCCAAATATTTGATGCTGAATTACAAAGCAACCTTGCATTATTAAACTTTGTTGGCACTCTTCATCAACCTACTTTGTGTTTCTGCTAAGTATCTATGTGAAAAACATAACTTCCATGAGCAATGCATGCCATTAAAAAGATTTGCACCTATGCAGTATCCCAATTAAATTACTATATCAATTGCCAATTAATGTTCGATATTGTTTTTGTCAAGGTTTAACCAGAGCAATAAGAAATATTTATATATAACTCGTGTCATCAACCCACCGGTTGCTTTTCTCTCTTGTCAGTCTGCCCAATGAACTGCAACAGGGCATCTGATGACAGGGTGGGTGAGTGATTTGCTGGATGAGCCTGTGTCAGTGGTGCTTCGGATATCTTTAAATGTGTGGAGGTTATATTTGGTATCGGTACACAACAATCAAACTGAGTCTTGACATTTGGCATTTTATATTCTGCAGCGGTGTCATTACCTCTGACTGAAAACCTGTAGTTTGGTGCCAATCTACAAAGAGGCTGCACAATGTAAGCAAGGCAGTAACGTGTGTAATATGCAGCTACGTGAGAAAACAAATTAAAATTGCCATTCTTTTATTTTGGTTTGACATTTGTGGTGACATTTAAATGCAGTTTAATAAGAGAATGCCGGGTAACTAAATGGAAACTGGAACTTTATATAACACAAGTCCATACTAATATTGCGTTTAACATTTTATGTTGCGGTCTTCAATCTTCAGTGAAGATAAACAATCATAAACATCTTAAGCTGCGATAATGAATCAGTCAGGAGGCACGAATGGATAGCAGCTGTCAAAATTAGATTTACGTTCTCCACTGACCATTTACACAAAGTACGCTTTTCCGTGAACGTCGATTACGCGCATTTATCGGAGATGAGTGATAAATGGCGAAGTAGCTGCAACGCGACGGTGAGGAATGCCCATGGGCTGCACTTCTTGGGCCACAGTGTCGGTGCACATTTACCTGGGCAGTGCTGCAGTGGCAGCTGCTCAAAGGATTTCAAAAAATCTTTGGCAAAACTTGTGCCTATTTTATTTGTCATCTTATTTTCTAAGGAATCACTTTTAATAATAGTATTACTGGATACTCCTATTGTGTTATAGGCGGAGTTTGACTTCTATATTTGGGGGGGGGGGGCAGGGGTTCGCTTTGTCCCTCACATTAGGAATGCATATGAAGTATTAATTATTATTTTTATATGTTTTTTATCTTAATTGTAAATTATTGAAAATAAATTAATAAAGATGTCCAGTTTGGGAGGGGCGATCCAGAGTTTGCAGGTTATATTTCTCGACAGCAGGTCACGTGGTGTGGTAAAGTGTGGGTACTATCACCTCTTACACATGTGGCAGCGTGGAAGAGTAGGCCAAATAACCCTCCAGAGGGGCTCGCTGGAGCTTCCTCAAGTGGAGGCCCTTTCATCGACAGTGGCGTCAACGAGACATTGCAAGGTTCCACCTTTGTATTCATCTCGGTGTTGCTGTGCTAAGCTCCACATGTTATAATTCAGCAGCTCCTGGTTTCATATAATCAACTGAAACGTTTTATTTTATTTTTCACACCTAGGTTCTAATGGATGTTCACAAATGCACCTTCTACGATGGAATGAGCGTAGGTGATTCATCACTAAACGTGTCACGTAACTTTTTACTTACTGTTAGTAACTCAGCTTATTGGAGAGTATATTTAGTATAATGATGATACTATGTAGCACTAATTCACTTACCTGCATAATGCACGGGCAAAGTAGCACTAATTCACATACCTGCATTTCCCATATCCCCTCCCTTGGATGCTGCTAATCCTGCATAATGCACGGACATAAGTAGTACTAATCACATACCTGCATTTCCCATAAATATGCAAAATTCCTCTTGATATGCAAATTATTTTGTCAAGACGCCCTTCCCCCCCCCTTCCAACCCAGCTTATATATATGCTCCAAGCACGTGTGCTGTTTCATTCAGACGCTGTCACCTCGACAGACCTGGTTTCACTTGAGGACGGCTGCTTGCGTTGTGGCCGAAACGTCGTGAGAATTATTTTATTATGTTTTATTTTTATTATTTTATTACTTCCCTTCTACGTGACTTTACCGAAAGAACCAAGAAGGTGTCACGTAACCTTTAACGTGATAATTTTACGTGAAGTACTGGACTGACCGCAACCCTGCACATCTTCCCACTGACAATCTTTACGAAATGTGCCACATGTGTGATCCCTTGTGTGGCTCGAACAGACTGCTGGGACGATTGCTACTACTTTTGTGCACCTATCAAGAATGTAAACGATGCCCAAGCGGGTGGTTTTGCCAGCACCATGGCCAGTCACATTTGTCTCTCTCCTCAGCGCTTATGTTGACTTACCTTACCAGTCTACTCGTTTAAGACTGAAGTGACCTAGGAGAGACGCAGAATTCAAGTGTCAATGATATCCTTGTGGCAAATGATGTCGCTTCTATGGCTCTGCTATTGAGAGCCATGCTGCATGTGCGATTGTTGACGCGGAGAGTAAACACATACACGAAATATCAATGTCAGCTACGTCGGAGGTCCTGTTACCCCTCTTTTATTCCACGGATTTAAAAAAATGCACACACGCGCAAAGGGGCTGTCCATAAATGACGTCACGCACCTAGGGGGGGGGGGTCAGACATTTGTGACAATGTGTGACGAGGGGGGGGGGGTGAGAAATGTGACGTCACAATAAAAATGAGCAACTTTAAATAAATATATAATTGTTATAACAACACTACAACATCAGAGTGCAGCGCCACATTAAATACGCACTACAATGACAATAGTTTAAAGCGATTTGAAGCATGTTTCATTTTCAAAATGGAAATATGGTTTTGGGGGGGGGGGGAGCTTTGTGACGTCATATTTGAGGGGGGGTCTGACTTTTTGTGACGCCGTGTGACGAGAGGTGGGGGGGTCAAAAATCGTCCAAAATCGCGTGACGTCATATATGGACGGCCCCAAAGAAAACATTTCTGCCACGTTTGAGGACCAGTCAATACGAGGACTACTTTGGCGAGCGCATGCACTCAAGTCGGCCTGCACCAACACAAGTGTGCACACCCTTCCCGATAACTGCACGGCACTTTTTTCTTCTTCCCTGCAGCATCTTGAGATGCGGTCGTATGCAGTCGAGGCCATGTGAAGCGGCATTGTTATTGCATTGTATAAAGGCCGGGGTGTTTCTGAGAGTAAAAATATTCAGCACCCAGGAGATTATTGACCATGAACTCCAATTCTAACCCCTGCCCCGTCCTCATGGGAACATCATATGCAATTAAACTCCATTATAAAAAAAAGTGTTTTTAGAATTGAAAGCAATAAAAAACCTCTGTTGCAAAGAAAAAGTTAGTTTGCGAAAACTATGCCGCGGTAGCATGGATTCTTTCGCGCAAACACATATACGGGCAACAACACCCCACTAATGCATTCCATTAATACGTATTAGGGGATTCTGCTCCAAGGCTGATGCAGGTATAAAATAAATAAAAAAGCAATGCATTATTCTTTTGATCATTACATAGTAGGTGCTTTTGTCTGCCTTTTTTTTCCTTTCACAACACCTTCCTCACATCAGAGAACATATTAAATTCACACCGTCGTTCAAATAAGCTTTCATCAAGCAAATGTTTAATAACCGTATGAAAATGATGTACGTCATTAACGGTGACTATTATATAGGCAAGGTTTGCTGTCGGCAATGAATGAATTGTGTATGCCACGACTATTATTTATATCGTGAGCAAAAAAATCTAAATCAGCAAAATGAATTAGAATAATTCATTTTTTTGTTTAAATGTCATAACCTCATTAAAGTTCTATAAAATGAATAATATTTGGAGATTAAAGAAGGACATAAATGTGCATTGTGCCCCGTAGATATGTCTTGCTCGTGACATTGATGAAGCATGCCATTTTATCTTCGTGCTGTAATAAAATAATAATAACAAACCTTTGTAGAGGTTTCTTTTGGAATCTCCAGAAAGTGTTTAAACAATTGCAAATGGATAGAACATGTAAATGAATCACATGATCATGCCATTGATAATAAGGAACGTCGTTTATTTCATAAGGTCAGCAATTCATTCACGAAGCCTCGCTCTTCAATTAATTTTCACGATTAGAGGGGTCAAGATTCGATTACCAGAATTATTATTATTTGTACTGTCTTTGTATGATCTATCCCATATTATCTCTTCGAACATTAGCCTAAAGGTAACATTTGCATACAATGCTCATATGACTTGCACGCATCATAATCATTTTTTTACGTCCCATGAAAATACAAATATAATTTTAATGACAAATTTATGTCTATTACTGAGTCTTTTTCAGGGATATTTTTTCCAACTCATTTTTATGAAGTTTCTTTTGCATTGATGAAATTAGAGTACAGATGCCCAGAGAAATCCCACGTATATGAATGGATAAGACTGAAAGGCTTTTCATCGATGGTTCATGAATTCATGTTTACATACTTACACGATCGCACATCTATATACATTCCACCAACCCTTAGCTAGTAAATTGCTGCATTATAGATGTGTACCATTTTGCCTGGCCAAAGAAATATCTTAACCTTGTACAATTTCAATAACACTCACCATTACTTTGTTGTTTAAATCGGGAATAGTATTTCAAAATATTTTAATTAATAAGGAATTACAGATAAATAATACCAAATATGTCATGATCCCAAATATATGCTACAAAGCTTCTTAAACATTCAGGGGAGTTCTCTGCTTTCAGGAAAAATACAGGTGCACGCTTCAAATATGAAAACTATAAACTTGTATATTCTTGGTTCTTTCGGTAAAGTCACGTAGAAGGGAAATAATATATACACTTATATATTTCATGGTCATTTTATATTTGTTGCATTGTTATATATTGTACCTTATCTCATTTTGAGTTAATTACTGTCCTTGAGGAGTTGTCTACCAGAACTAATGATATGCTTACAGCTGATGATAAAAGAGTAACAGTGGGCTATGTGTGTGTATAAATTTAGGCATATAAAATATAAAACTGTAGGGAGCAGTGGCGCAGTGGTTCGCAGGCTGTACTATGAACCCGACAGCCTGATTTTAAATTTTGACTCGGCCTTAAATGATTACCTGGTGCAATGTGTAATCATCAGCACCTGGGCGTAATACGTGATATGGCATTGTGCTTCTATAGCACACATTCAGGTGCTGTGCCAGTCCTAAATAGGTACCCACTAGTAAGTGGCGCTTGCCCCAACAGTTTGGGTAGCTGTCTTTCTATATTCACTATATATTCATCACAGCTTACATAATGTGTGGGAGGTTTTGACTGTTCAATTTACGGACAAAGTGATGTGCGTTCTTGAAAAGAAAGTATACAGCAGTGCATGCACATCACGTCACTTCTCATCCTGTACAGCATCTTCTCAAAATCATTCGTGTATCCTTTCAGAGGTGGGCGTTTGCTGACAGCATGATGAAAGGGTTATATCATGCTGGGGCACTTTGTTGGCTTTTAGAGCCAGAGTCAAAAGCATACCTTAATCTTTTATAAGCAGTCCCGGTAGGAATGTGACTGTTATCACACTCGCACATTATGGGTTTAATTTAATTTTGTAGCAGAACAGTCTAAGATAAATTAACACTACATGCCAATGAAAGAAACACATGTATTTGCACCAATTATTTCTAAAACTGTCTTACATGCTTAAAACATTCACTGTCAAACTGTGCTTCTCTCTCCCACTATGAGTCATTGAATTCAGAATGCGTGCAAGTGACTTGGGATTCTAAATTGTGGCCATATAGTTACCACAAATACAGATTCGTTTATCTACGTTTTTCGTGTGGCTGCTGTAGATGCAAAGCAAAAACTGCAATTTCAGATTCAGGTGGTCAAGCAAGACGATAACCGCGTCGGGAGCAACGAAGTGTATCGCTGTGATGTCTCCTTCATATTTGTGGATCGGGCATTGTGTCATTATTTGTTGTACGGTCTATCTGCATCTACTGCCATGGTTTGTGAAGTGGATGCGATTTAGGGTGGACCATGAGCTTCGTGCAAGTACAAACCCAAGAATCTTCTGCACCGACTCGTTTATGATTGGTTTCTATGACATAAATGGCTACTTGGTAATGGTAGAGAGTTCACTTGTGAGATGAGGCACTGTCGACAGATGTTGTGGTTCATGGCATCAGCTTGTGATGTCTCCATTTCCTTCAAATTAACACGTATGCTTTCGCGACCAATATCATCCATAACCCCAAAAACCTGTATTACGGTTCCTCCAAATGATTTCAGAAATGTTTCGTGGGAAACGTCAAACAATATATACAAGTAACTCATATGGTCAATTTAATAAATATTGTTACATTATTTAGGGCATCTTATAATTGTCTGTTCCTGAACATATATGATTATCAACATATTAGTTTTGACGTTTCATCTCACTGTACTCCTCATATGCTCTCCACTCCAGAAACCAAGATGATTCTGTGGAAGCTTCCAGTCAATATTCACTCAGTGGGGGTCGTTCCTTCCCTCTGCTGCACCTGGTAGTTTGGAATTGTCTCCGTCCAAGCGTCTGTGGGCTCGCTGCCCCTGTTCACATCCAGCCGTCAGGCATTCATTTTCTCCTCTGTCTACAACGTTGTGCCTTTAAAAACATGTTTTTTTTTATCTCTCTATATACATACAGTTTCTATATGGCTACTTGTTCTCCATGATTAACTTGTCCCACTGTTCATGTATAGCATGGGGCCATCCATTGAGTAAGTATGCAAAAATCTGTCAAAACTTGATCCCTCCCCCCCTCCCTGTACGCACGCGGACCTCTTACACCCCCCCCCCTGCGTATGTACGCTTGACGCACCCCCCCCCCCCCCTCGAATCCTATAGAACGGCCGATATTTAATCCACGCAGAAACGATCAAGGATTAATAACATTAATGTATTTAAGCAAACAGACAGTCCACCGCCGGACTATCTAACTCATTTGAAGGCCAATGTAGACAATTTATTATCAAGGCTACACCCCCCCCCCCCGTTTCCTATGCGTACATTGTCAGTAGACCCCCCCCATACACAATTTTACGCATTTGGGTTAACCCCCCTCCCCCCTCCATGCGTACTTACTAAATGGATGTCCCCCATGTTGAGATGCAGTTGAATTTTGACGCGATAAATACATCAAAATAGTTTTACATTGTAAACATATTGTTGTCAAAAGTGGTCCAAAGCCCAGCTGTGTAAATTCCCCTCGTTATGGCACGTCTTCTTTTCTACAATTCATGGCTCAGTGCTTCAGTTTTGTCTTCGTCACAGCTACTTCATTCATTCTTTCTTGATTATTCCATTGTACTGTGCTTACCAACATTAGAAGTAAGTGTCGCGCGACCATGGTGACTAGCCCCAGAGCCAGAGACCCCTCTGAGCTGCACGTGTGAGAGTGCTCGCATCCTACGGTGATATAACCTATTTTATTTTATACCTACGTGACTTTACCGAAAGAACCAAAGAGTCGAGTTTTATATTTAAATTTATAGGAATTTTGTATTGCTCCCTCAGTACAGACAAGTCTAGGTCACCACAAACATGTGTTTTCCAGTGCAAGTAATACATTTTGTAATATTATGATCCACAGCCGTATGAATATAACGAAGGTACATTTTCAATGTAGATTGCATTGCAGCGGTGCACGTGTACACGACTGTACACGTTTGTATCTGTGTGTGCGTGTGTGTGGTAACGTACCGTGGAAAATTATCACTGGAAATTGAGTTATTCTTGCGAGGGCCTCTAAAAATATTAGGTTGCACGTCAATCCATCTGTCAATTTGCAAGACACCAACACAGCTTAATTTTTTTTTGAAATAACGTAATTGGAAATTGCCCAAAGACATTACTGATAAATAAATAACTACCACCTGATTGCTTTCCTTTTACCCTTGGAGGGAGACGGAAGATAACCCCTTGGTGCAGAGTCCCATTGGCCAAGCCAGCTGTTGCAAGCGTGACCATTAAACAAATGACCAGAACAAGTTTCGATTTGATAGATGTTGAAAAGCGTTCTCTCCCGATGTTATATTATTTCATACTACGAATGTTCGTGATCGCGGTGTGTTCCTGCAGCTGTTTTAAATTGGCAGCAGAACGATGCTGATGAGGATATGCGGTGTGGAAGCAGAACAACTTGCCAAAATATATAATAGGTGATGATTCAGCTTACAGGCTTCTTGTAGGTTGTTTCAGTTATGATGTTCTCCTAGTTACGACACTGACTCGCAGTTGTTAGTTGTGTTATACACACAGTATTTTTCTTTTATTGCCACATACGGCAAAAACCATGCACACGCATGTCTGCATTACAATTTAAAATGATCAAGGAATATGAATAAAAATGTTTTTTTTTTAATCAATTTGAATCCTTTTGACCACCAACATAGCAGAACCATCTATTCGTCTTCACATCTTGAAGATGCCACAGGAGGTATTTGATACGTCGCAGAGATACAAACTCTCAACAGTTATGTAACGTCTTTGTGTCCTCAACACGTTCCTCAGTTTGACCCTGTTATGGGAAGGTGATGAATGAGATGTGTACATTTTTTGACTGATAAATATCACCGGAAATACAATAATTATTTATATTAAATGTAAGTGGGGGAAGCCCGCCAAGTGGATTGCTTATCACTTGGAAGTGGGGAGGGAATCCGTTCTGTTATGTGAAGCGTAAATGTTTGAAAAAAAAGAATAGATGTTATCCTTTCTAGTAATAAAACAGGCGTGGAGATGTTCAAACACCAAATAGAAACCTTTTGCAGGGAATTAAGTCTGCGTTCAACACACCTACTTGTTGTGAATATGCAACCAAAACATGCTCTGATAAATTTTGATTTAAACCTTTCGTGACTGCAGGGATTCATATTCTTTCATTGTTTGATATTTTTATTATTTTATTGTTTCCCTTCTACGTGACTTTAACGAAAGAACCAGGAATATGCTCTGATAATTATAAATGATGCTTTGTCTTTGAAACTGATTGGCCGACACCAGAGATAGCAGCCTTCTTTATGGCCGAGTCTCAACCAGTGTCAGACCAGAGAACTCCAAAAGTAAACAGCATAAAGACAATGCACTATGAGGGCATTTATAGCTCGGGGTGAGCAGCTATATCATGGTACCTATTTGCCAGTATCAAAGTATGAACAAAAAGAATAGGGTTCACCCTTTGTTTGCATGTTTGCCACTAGTACGTGTGGTTAATGTAGACTTGATTCCTTGCAAAAGGAATTTATTTGGTGTTGAACATCTTAACACCTGTTTTATTGCCAGAAAGGGTAAAACCGATTTTTATTTTTCATTCTTTGATACTGGTAAAAAGGCCCCATGATAAATGTAATGTTGTTCACCGCGCACACTGATACAACAACACATGTATCACAAAACATATACACAAAAAGCTGACATACTATATTTTCCTAGACGCTCTAATGATTTCGGTCGGATTTCTTAAGCGGATGAATTAGTCTAATTAAAATGTACTTCTTTTGCATTACACATTTTTATCACTCTCATTTTAAAACATTGTAAATATAATTCATCACCCATAGTTGATAAATGAAAAACTCTTTATATTCCTATGGAAAATAGTGAGTGCCTACCCAACCCGACAGTGGCATTCTGCCACACATGGTAAGCAAAGAAAATAAAGTATTTCAGTAGTCGTACACCACACTTGCACCCTTTATTCTGGAGCTATTGCTGCGGTTTGTCTTTTAAGATCAGAATATTTATTTCCCTCCCTTCAAGCTGCATTTCTTAGAATGAGATGCACGGCAGGGCTAAAATCTTGACGTAATATATCACTTGTGTGCGTTAAGTCAGGAGAAATAATCCCTGGCCGGGGCCAATATAAAGTGTTCATTTCACCAGAACATCTGGACTCCCATGGGCCACACTTCAGATTTAATCAGCCATGCACAACCAAACTGAAGCCGTGATGAAGCTACAGTTCAGAGATAGACTTTTAATGAAAACAATTTAATGAGAACCAAAAGAAGGAATGCAAGCCCATGCAAATAGTCACTCATAAAAATAATACGTTTCAATTGTCATCATCATGATCACCATGCAGAAATGTTAATCCACTGTTGGATGAAAACCTACTTAAGCTACTGCCACCATCTCTCACAATACTGCGAAGTAATGTATGCTTCGAAAGAGACAAATATATTTTATCATGCTCTCCTTGGCTCGTGTAAAAATAAACAATGTAAACACAAAACTAAAGATTGTATTCAAAGGTGTGTGTCCGTGTGCTTTCGTGCTGTTCCGTGCATGTGATGCTCGTCTCATTGTGGCAATATTTGAATTTTTTACCATGAAAATATAATATATGATGGTGCAAATGAATTTTATAATTACAACCTCTTTAAACAAAAAAATAGTTGTTTTTTTAAACAAAATTAGAGAATTGTTGTTCCCCTTGTGTTTTTTTTTCCTTCCATCGTGAAACGGTGGTGTCTTGTTTTGAGCTTAAACAGCTCGCCGCTTCTTTTCGACGTTTGTGTTCAGTGCGAAATGAAATGGAAAACGCTGCATCGGAAATTCCACACGACTTGGACATATTTGGCTGTGGAAGGACAGGTGGTTAAATGATGCTCGACGTTGGTTGTGAGAGGCATTACTTCTGCTGTGACAGCACCGGTCACTGTAATTGGCTACTAGTTGGTAGTAAATGGCCTGAAGTGCCATACACATTGCATTGTTGGTGTTGTTCATCGACATTTCCAGCAATTAGCTGTAAGCCACTGCCATCATAACAACAGTAGTCAACACCTTGCTCTAAAATGAATAGCTGTCAGCACACGCCTGGGACAATCTATTAATATTTACCATTTCTCTGCTAAAGTTGTAATATGTAAAACAATACAGGGTGGCACATTATTTTCATTAATTTTAACACTGGCATGAAAACATGTAATTGTTTATTCTTTAAGTTAATATTTGATCGACTATCATGATTGATATCTGTTTTTTTTTACTTTTTGTGGGGTCATCTCACGTCCATTGTTTACTTAACTCGACCAAGAACCCTTAATCGATTGAGACGAAATATAATTGTTCAATGTTCAAGAATTATACCTGTAATCTTTAATATTTCCAAATACATTTCTAGCATGCATTAATGTTAATGGAAGTCAGATTGATCATTTGTTAAAGTAAATGAAATAACTGTGATTTGTTAAGATAAATTTGATAACCATATGTGTCCTGGGTTTTGGGCCATCATCATGATTTGATGTCACGATGATTATATGCAAGAATCAATCATTTCTTTCCTCTCCTGTTTACTCTTTGCATTCGTCCGTGTTGATTCCACAATTTAGTTTACTCTCTCTGCCAAAATCTAACATTGGCATATAATTGAAATATTTCATAGTCATAAGTTAATGGTAAAAGTGCGACCCTGTAATGGCTTGTTCACACCACTGCTAGCAGATGGATCTCCACTCGACGGAGATCTAGAGATCCTCTATAGAAGGTATTTGGCCTACTCTTCCACCCTGGCCAAGACACCTTTGGAAGAGGTGGGAACACACACACTTTACCTCACCATGCGCGACCTACAGATCTATCAACTGTGGTGCACCCCTTTCGTATATTGATGGATTTTTTGGTATAATTTGCATAAGTTGTAAATAATTTATTCTTACGCACATGATTCAACGTGTCGCATAAGTGAGAATTCGTTTTTATTAATGCATGCATTGTTAAGTGCCTAATGTGTATGCAGTTTAATAAAAAAATTGATAAGCATCAGCAATATAACACCAATATATAGACAATTGCATGTTGTTTAAATGCAATATTTCATGTCAGTTGGTATTGAGTTTTTTTGCACATGTTTTCACTCAGCCTTACAGGCTTTTCAGCGGATTCCGAAAACCCCAGTTGTGAAGGGCTCCGATTTCATTAATCACCCCTCTAATATAATCCGGAAGGGGCCTGTGTCTCAAGTACAATTTTACAACTTTGCAATGTTGCCAAAACCTGCTGGGAAACGATATTGCCAAATATTAAACCATCACTTGATTGCACACAGAGAATGCAACATCCATCATTTGCATACTTGGCCCCTGATAGTTTCTGGGATGCAGTGTGGATACATTAGATGGACGGTTCTACCTAGCTGTCATGAAGTCTGTTATTTTCTATTCAAATGACTAACCCATTTAATTAAAAAGTGGCCAATTTCTTCTCGCACAGCGTGTCACCGTCAGTAGTGCTCGCATCTTAATCACCCACCGAATCCATGTTTTCCTGTTTCTGGGAAAATCTAATCGTGTAATTTGAGGTAACAACAAAAAAAAAACATGCGCAAGACAGAATATTATCGTTAATTGTATGCAGGACCAGCTGAGTCAAGACATTACCCCAATTCACTCTGAACACATGTATGTTGAACGCAGTTGTGTTGCACGTCATGGGTACTTTGTTGAGTCCTTCACACAAGATTTCAATTGCAGACTGTTTTTATTTTAATATTTTCCACCTCCTTCATCTTAGTGTCTCTGTTAAACTTGGAATTCATGAGATAATCACGGTGTTTAAATAAAAGCTTCCCCTAGTTAGGCAGAATGTTAACAATGTAACTCACTGTTGGTACTTTAATGTTCTGAATTTAGCTGTAAGTGTTGCATATAATCTCTTAGTTGTAAAGCAACATTATATTAACACTTCGGATTTCACGACCAAAATTTTGCATACTAGAGGTTTTTTTTGTTAGATCGCGTAAATATATAAATGTGTCGTTAAACCCGCCACCACCCGACACAGCCAACTAGTAAGGGTTGTCACGTAAACAGAACGTAGCCAATTCGTCACTAGTACAGCACGCCGGTGTGTTGGAGAGCCAAGCCACAACATTTACAAACTGAGTACGACGTTTCGCCAGTAATTACGACTAGCTTCATGCGGACTATTCATTCCATGTTTATTTCATGCGGACTATTCTTTCCATATTTGCTTCAGTTGTGTAATGTTATGTTCAGTTTAAAAGAGTGGCCTTTAAAATGTCATAATTTGATAACATACCTCTCCGCGTATCTCAATGCACTGATATATTATGCATCACGTTTTCTGTTTGTGCTGTGCACGTTGTCGCATCTGTGGTGACATGAGGTAATTTTGCTGCCATTACAACTGGAGTGTAAATGATATTCTGCATCCCAAACACACATCACAGTAAAATATTTAGAGCAGCCAAACACTGGTGACACAAAAAATAAAGAATTTACGAAATTCTGCCTTTAAATGGCCACACTTTTCATCCTGTAACACATTGCATTACGATGCGCATATTAAATATGGCTCCCAGATTTTGAACGATCAATCAAGTGTAACGATTTGGGCACTGCGGTATTTGTTTTATTCGCTAAAACTCAGGCACCACCCCTGAATGCTTGAGGTTAAACCCAAATGCGATGAGTGAGGTTTTTTTCACGTTTCACAACAAGATGTAGCAAAAGATTTCACAAAGTTTTACCACTCCGCTTTGAGCAAACATAACTGGCGCTATGAACATTATGCATTATTAAACATCAATGCATTTTAAGTATGTCTGCATTACACGGTTTTTTCAAAGAGTGGCATAGGCTGCAATTTATATAAAATAAAATAAACGCATAGACGAATGAATGTGTCAACATTAATACTGATGGTGGAATAGCAATGTATTTCCATGGTAGTGACATTGAAATATGTCAAGGGATTATTAAGAGAGAGAGAAGAAAACGGAGACACTTGTATTTTTTAAATAAGTGTGGTAATGCAATAATTGAAGGTATAGACGGCTGTTGTCTCTAAACGGTTCCTCGTTTTGAAAGGCAAAACGTTTCTCAGCTCCTTCAAAAAGAAGCGTCCTTTCTGGAAAATGAAATACAAGCCGTTGTTTGTGTGAATAGGTTTGTTAAAATTTGGCGGAAATGATGCAGTCTTTTGGATGGGAAAATAGGTTATCATGATAGAAAAGAAAATGTTAGTCCTTGTCTGCTATGCATCAATTTATATAGAAGCATAGGCAAGCAAACCTTGAGCAAAGCAACGTGTGTTTACGTGAATTTTTGTAACTATTTGGATTGTATTGCTGGTGGTCATCAATGCTTTATGCATACATTTTTAGGTAAATATCATCAACATTTAATTTACTCGCTGAATCCCATTCAACTTCAATGACTTATTACTAGTGCTGGATATTTTTTTTGGTTTTGATTTTTAAAAAACATTTTTCTCAAGCCTGCTCTAAAAATGGTGTTCCATGTGGTTTATTTTTTCCTTTTCTTTCTAGTTTGATATAACCTTGGAGGTTCCTCCACGTGATATTCACAGCACGATGAACCCAATGCAGTCACTTGCAAATTTATTACACTCAGCAGTGTCTTGTATGATGCAATATAGAACACATCATCTGATGCGTAATCGTGACATTTGACTTCAAGGATCGTGCAAATTCTGAATACTCCTGCTGTGAAAGTTACCGTCCAATTTTGAGAACCCACTTTCCACAAAAAAGTGCACATTGAAGGTTTAACTATGTAACTTAAAAAGTAAAGGTGTGGCCCGGCAATTGCTTGCTCATGCCACTCCTGGCAGAAGGGTGTCCATCAGAGCAAACTCGCGAGGGTATTTGGCCTACTCCTCCAAGTTTACCAGACGTGTTGGAAGAGGTAGATATTTAACATTGTGTCCAGAGTTAAACGTCCACAGGCGGCAAGGTAGCACAGCGGTGACACTTATGACTCACAGCAAGAAGGCTCTGGGTTCGATTACCAACCTGGGTGCTTTTCTGAGTCGAGTTTGTATTGTTCTGCATGGGTTTCCTTCAGGTTCTCTGGGGGTTTTTCAATTGTTAAAAACAACATATAATTTAACTGGTATTGAGCAACATCCCAATGATGAAAATTTGCTTGAAAATTATTCAATTGCAATTACACAACATTGCCCCCTACTATGAAAACATAGCAGGACCCTCCTGAAAAAGAGTCTTGAGACTCAGTGAGGCTATTATGGGTAAACAGGTGTAATACTAATATTAAAACAATATTTTAAAACGGTTGTTTTATAAGATATTAACGACTAGTATCTTAAATTCATTTACCTATTTGTCATCTGTTGTTATGTTTTTTACGTGCATTGATTTTGTAATTTATTTTTAATATATAAAGATGAAATAGCTTCGAATTAAAACGTGGACAAAATATCCTCTGTTAAGAAAATGTCACCTTAGATCTACACCTGCCAGCCACCAATACAGAATAAGAGCGAACACAAAGAAAAACCATGCTTATGTCACACAATAGAAACACATAGCCTTCCCTAGCAGGAACGTTATAGCTGCCAGCATGAGACCATGCTACTTGAAAGTGAAGGGCATTTTCTCAACTTTCTTAAATCTTTGCATTAGATATTGCCCCACTTGTCTTACACATGGAAGTCCACAAGCCTGTTGAACAACAACGTGCTTGAACCATATGCAGAATTTATATGAGATTGTTATTTCACTCTTTTTTTTTTTACTAAAGAACGATTTGTGAAAGAACACATACCACAGTTACATGCACGTGAGCCTGAAATGTTGTGCTCCAAATTAAGGAAACTTTACATAAAACATAATTGTTTCGTGCATAAATTGCACGTGACACAATTAACGCGACTTCATATTTCTCGCAATGTTGCTTTGAAACACTTAAAAGTTATTAAACGAAAAACAATATATTTCGCTCTCATCCAGTGGTTGATTAAATGAGTCAGGCTTGGCTTCGTTATTCCCATTCTCACCCCAGCATGGCTTTTGCTACAGTAAGACTCTTGACGCCAGAGTGATAATTCTCACAAGTATATACCCAGAGAGTCTCGTCGTGTTTTCAAAATTCGAGTCAATTATTTTTGAGCTTTTCTTTTTTCCCTCCAAGTGGAAGAACACAAGAGTGCCTGGAGAAGACCCAGCGGACGTAGATGGACGTTGAAGTCTTTTGTCAGCGGTGGGTCTCATCAATCCCCGCGGAGGCGCGGCGGAGATCTACACCACGAGCGCGGTCGGCATAGGCAGTGGGGAGCGTGGCCTCGGGACGTAAAGATGACAAACGGTTGTCCTCTTGAACGAGATGGGGAAATTCACGAGGACACTTTTCACTAATGTCAGGTTGATGTCAAGAGAAGAGCAAATCATGCATGAGTAAATTAAGTATCAGTTTTACTGTATTGTCATGTCAAGGTCAGATTACAATGTAGCTGCTTGACTTGACATCAAATTTTCCTCAGATATTTAAAATCGAAAAAACAAATAACAGATTCAATGCATAACTGTATATGCAGCACAGTATGTGCACATTCTCTTCATCATAAGTGTCTTACAGCAAAGAACTAAAAGCTAATTGGGATTTCTGGTACCATTCACATTTTTACACGTGAGAATGTGTGACTAAATCGGACATTATGTGAAGGTGTGTGACCAAGTGTGCACTAATAGCACTTTAGGTTGGTACGATATTCAGCACTACCATATTAGGTGGTGGAGCAGTGGAGAAGTGATCAGTGTGTGGATCTATGAACCTGGTGACCTAATTTTGATTCCCGGCCACACTTAGCATCATTAGCCAGCAATATCTGAACTGGCCCTGTACTTTTCGATTTAAAGCTTTCGTGACTGCAGGGATTCATCTTCTTGGTTCTTTCGGTAAAGTCACGTAGAAGGAAAATAATAAAATAATAAAAGTACAAATTTGTGATAATTATTTTATTTTATTATGTTTTATTTTTATTATTTTATTATTTTCCTTCTACGTGACTTTACCGAAAGAACCAAGAAGATGGCCCTGTACTCTCTTTCGTTTACCAATCCGCACTGACCAGCGTGGTCAAACAACTGCCACGACTGACACTGTACGAGGAGGCCTTCATAAATAAATGTTTAAGGTGTGTTACGCTGCTTTTGATTGGGCGCTTATAGGGCATCATGGAAATAAAAAGCGAGAGTGTATTTTAACGTAATAAATAATGAAACATGTTATATTGAAGTTTGCGAGTATATTTGTGCGCGTTAAAAATATATAATAATAACCGCCACACAATCATATATATACTTGTCAACAAATTTTAATAAAACACGTTTCAATAAATATTTCGAGAAGCACTCTATGCATAAGAGCATACATCTTGTGTCACTCAAGCATGTACTTTGAGTATGAATTGACATCTGAAGGGATAGTGCAGTTATATTGCAGAATAATGCGAGTTTAATTTTTCGTGTCACCATCCTTGCTCTTTAAAGCACTGCAAAAACGAATAAAAAAATGTAATCGGCACTATGTCCAAGAGACAAAATGTTTCAGTGCAAGGACACTACATTGAACGCATCCATTAGTTAACAATGTATGCATGCTAAGTGCAACAGCAATCACATTTGTAGAAAAAACAAATGTGCAAAAATAACTTCCCTTTAAAGCATGCAATACGCTCTTGTTCCTCTGTGTGTGTGTACTATATCGCAAATGAATACACATTTGACTATTTGTCCAAGTGTGGTTTTGTCAGTTACGTCCAGGGTAAGAAGAATATACACATTAAGATGAGAGCACTAAATGTACAGGTATGGTCTTGAGTGGTGCATTGTTACACAACTGACAAAAACTGGGATGTATAATGCCCTGGGAAGATGTAGATTTCCCAGGACAGACACCTCAACGAGAGGACAATTCTGGGAAAAACCAAGACACCTGGCTCCCCCAGTTCATAGGATACGTGTTGAGCATATCTTCTTTAAATCTTTTGCTACAGACTACTAACGGGCATCTTCAGAAAGTGAGAGCTCTCATCTGGTCTCCATCCTCTTCAGTTGTCTGATTCTTTGGTTGATCGTTTGTTCTCGCCATGTCTCGGAATTCTCAGCATTCTGTCCGGGGACTTTCCAACCAATCTGGTCATGCCCAAAACTCCTCTAATTCATTTCGTTGATACTCTTAGATTTTTTTCGGTAAAGTCGCTTAGGTAAAAATTTTTAATTAAATAATAATTGAAAATAACTACATTTAATCATTTATTATTATTTTATTTTATTAGTATTATTTTTTACCGACGTGACTTTACCGAAAAATCCTAAGAGTATGAATCCTTGCAGTCACGAAAGCTTCAAATCTAGAATCATTTCGTTGAGTCTACAATAAATCAGTTTTGTTTTAAAACTCATACGAAATTTTTTTTTCCCTAAAAAGGCCTGTCACCAAAATGTCTATTTCCAAATAAAACATCTAAAATAAAATAAAAATTCTGCCAGACATAAAAATGCGTCTTAAAATATTGCTGAGGCTACTATTCTATCCTCTTCAAATATCACCCCTTTTCTGGTGATTGTGGTGAGACTTAGAACAAGAGGATGTAGGGCTAGTGGCAAGGAGTAAAGTGATTGGCTGCATCAGCAAGGTGGTGCAGGATCCAGAGCTCGACAGTTCCACGGTTTATTGCACACACTCATGTGGCTTTATTAATACTGTTAAAGATGTAAGCAATAAAGGCAGCTGCATACGTTGTTGTTAATCCATTGGTCGGGTCATGGAGCATTTGGCTTCTGTCTAGACATGGCCTTGGCCTCTAGTGGGCAGGTTGGCAGGCACAAATGTGAGGCATTTCAACTCGCGAGATCCCTCAGGGAGGTTTCCGTCTCGTTACCTCTCTGGCCGAGCGTGTGTGCAGGGTGTGTTGCTGTTAACCCCTTGACCGACCAAGTTAGTTCATTTTCCTCATGGCTACTTGTCCCAAGTCTCTGTCCTGTATTTTTTTGGAGGGGGAAATTATTGCACTGGTCAATGTTTGCGGATAAATTATATTCCTGTTGGCTGATCTTCATCCTTAAAATGTAATCTCGGAGCACCATGTTGTGAAAAATGTAAAAAAAAAACTTGCAATCATTTAAGCTTGATGTTTTCCAAAAGTTAATATGGTTATTTTACACTTTTTACATCCAATTTCTGACGATAGTCTAAATACAATCTTTGTGGAAGCCAACCGAGGAAAGACAACGTATTCCTAAATTCTGTTGCTCTGGTTATGTAACAAAAGTTGGACTTTAAACAAAAAATTATTTTAAAAAAACATAATCTCTTCCTACTGTCCTGCACTGGGAAGATGACAGTATGATCTTGTTAGACAGGTCTCCACTGTTATTCGTGACCTTCGAAGCCGAGGCATTGCTCACTGACTTGCAGCACACATACAAGCCAGGGGCTGAGGTCACGACCCTTCTTATTCCCAGCACATGGCACATGTGTCTCTGACTAACGTACGAACGCTGTGCGTTGCTCAATTTCAATTGCACAAGGTATGAGCAGGTGTGAGACCCTCCACTGGAAAACCGTGTATTCCCACAGGATTGCCACGTTCCAGTAGAAATCTGTGGAAGTACTGATTGCTTTTCAGCAACGGTTAACCAACCTAAGTGCCTCCACAGCGATCACAGTTTATGGCACATTTCGGTTCGTTAGGCGTGCTAGAGATAATGCGAGTGCGCTTGCAAAACTATTTTAATGTAATTCGTTTAAAAAAAAGGACGTGGTGGATCCTTTTAAAATGCATGTGCAGACATTTGCTAAATCATCTATGACATCCTTAAATGATGCAATTTTCAATGTGATACTTATTTGAAAGACCCCTGAATTGTGAGTGTGACAATGCTGTTGCCTGTTACTCCCCATCCCTCCGCCCCCACACAATAAATTGCCTTACCAATTTTATCACACAATTTTAACACACAATTCTGGCAACTCCCTGATGATGCTCGCTGTAACTACATGTTATGAGATTGCTCTCCAACACAGTGGTTTGCTGAAGTATTTGTACGTGACAGCTTTTTAATTGGCTTTTTCGGGTGGAGGAAGGTTGATGACACACAGTATACTTATGCTATTTGGCAAAAAAAATATTTTCCTTACTAATTATGCGATTTCAATGACATCCAGAATCATTGAGTCGCCGTCACAAAAATAAAGCAGCAAACACATAAACAGCAGAACACATTCATTTTGTTCGAGTAAGACGCGATTAATTGAATGTGCAGATGACTTGAAGGCTGATGGGCAGTAGCTGCATTTCGTTTTTGAGTGATTTATTTAAAACATTTACCCAGTGGAACTGAGTTTTACCATATGATGCCCAGAATGGGATGGAAAAATAACCCGTCACTGAAGCTGTATGCATCTCCATGGAGTGACAATCTTAGGAAATGGAAATCACCAACAAACAATGAATATATGATTCAGATTATAAGACGCTACGGAAAGTAAGATGCACCCCAAACGTGTGCCCGGTGTCAATAACGTTCTATATATATATCTGGTCAGACACACACTTATCGGATAATTAGATGCACCCATAACTTTTATTTTAAAAATACAGAACAGGGGAGAAAGTGTATCTGATAAGCTGAAGAATATGGTACTTACCATTAAACTCCAGACAAGACAAACAAGCTTGATATTTAAATTATGTTATTGTTGACAATAGTGTAACGAAAATACATAAATAGTACAACGGTAACGTTTTACGTGAATATAATGCTTAATGGCAACTCATACATTTTTGGGGTATTTAATTATTGTGTTGAAAATGCATTTTACTGAGCAGCTAAAACAATTATTTTGCAAGGCTGTATTTAGAAGGAACACAATTTAACAGAAAACTGCAGAAATTTATTGTTTAGGTAAGAGTATACCTGCTAGAGAATATAGCAACAATGATTGATAGCCCTCTGTCAATCAACTGCTGGATGAAGATATCTCCATGCCGTGTCTGTCGGATAGGTTGTTTGACCATACTTCACCACGCTGGTCAGTTCCGATTCGTGACGTTGGGGCGAGAATACATAAATTCAGATATCACTTGCCGGTGATGTTAACCATGGCCAGGAATCAAACTAATGATACAACTCAGTATTAAATCAATACACCTCAACAATATTTTAATACCTTAAAAACGTGTACTAAAATCATGTCGTGGCAGGTTCATGTAACAACGCTCTATCCACTGCCCCACCGCTCGCTGTTACCCAAAGAATATATTGATATGACACGCAGATAATAACATTTTTAACCTCACATTTTCGTACATTTTCAGCGAAAGGAAAAAAAGGTGGTTATTTTGCCAATGTCCTAATGGCGTAACATTTTGGGTGGGTGTGGGGAGTGGTCGAATTGAAATCACATCTCTGATAAACGCCTCTAGTCGCCAACCGTCAGTGGATCTGCAGACGTCTGGGGGCAGTGGGCACTCCTCTGTGTGTGTGTGAAGTCACAAAGCTTGGAGACTCGCATTAAAATTCGATGTATTGCAATTATACAGGAAATCAAAACCAACATTTCTAAATTTCATTTTGCTGTTTTATTTTTATTTCAGGCTCGGCATAATACTTAAAACATTATTATTGCATATGTAATAAAAGGACTAGGACACTTCCTTCTGTCTTCGTGTCTTTTATTGGGTTCTCGTCCTCACCCACACGGCACTCTGTTATAACTCTGTATTTGTAGCCCCCGGCTATTCACTGCTATTATAGCTCCTTCTTCCCTCTGACTCTCCGCTTCATCTACTGTAACCTCCTCCCTGCAGACTCGCTGCTACCTCTATGCAGACTCCCGCTGCTACCCCTATGTGCAGACCCTCTGGCTGCTACCGTATGCAGACCCGCTGCTGACTCTGTATGCAGCCCCGCTGCTGACTGCAGCCTCCTCGCTGCTTCGGGTCGGTCACCGCTGGCCAACGGTGCCGATCCTCGCTCCCCCGTGTTCGTGGCGATCTCGCCACCCTCCGCTTCGCCCTTCGTGGCCTCTCTCTGTTCCTCGTTCCCCGTCACTCCCCGTCCTCTTCCGGTTCCCCTCCTTCTATAGCCTAACCCCTCACCCCCCCACGTGACCTAACTCCTCCCCTCCTGACGTCACCTCCGGAGGGCCGTTTACGCCCGCATTACATCACCGTATGCAGACCCGCTGCTGACTCTGTATGCAGCCCCGCTGCTGACTGCAGCCTCCTCGCTGCTTCGGGTCGGTCACCGCTGGCCAACGGTGCCGATCCTCGCTCCCCCGTGTTCGTGGCGATCTCGCCACCCTCCGCTTCGCCCTTCGTGGCCTCTCTCTGTTCCTCGTTCCCCGTCACTCCCCGTCCTCTTCCGGTTCCCCTCCTTCTATAGCCTAACCCCTCACCCCCCCACGTGACCTAACTCCTCCCCTCCTGACGTCACCTCCGGAGGGCCGTTTACGCCCGCATTACACATATATTAGTGCAGTATTATTAGTTTGTTTATACTGTAGTTACATTTTATCACAATAACGTAATTATATATCTGCAATTCCAGTTCTAACACCGTTTTGAGATGAGGCACAAAAGAAAGCTGTCTCTGGTGTGGACCAATCAGTTTCAAAGACAATGCATACATTATCAGAGTATGTTTTTTGTTTGCATTCTGACCCCAAGTATCGTGGTTAATGCAGACATGATCCCTTGTAAAAGGTTTCAGTTTGGTGTTTTAACATCTCAACACCTGTTTTGTTGCCAGAAAAAAGGAGAAAACCTATTCTCAGTGAAATGTGATTATATCTTTCTAACCCCTTTGTTGATTTTCTACAAATATTGACATTTTCTACCAAATAATATAAATCTTAATAAACATTAACCAATTCCCCGAATATATATTAAAAGTGGTAGTTTATTTCAGCCTCTCACTTTCGTTACTTGTCTGCTTGTTCACTAATACCCAGTGAATGTAATTTGGCGCTTTTTTGTGGACTGAGACGATAAATTTTGAACTAAAACACCGATAAAATCCGAAGATGTCTCTGTTGGTATGTGAGCACCTACCTCAATTAATGTTCAGGGCCTCCCTATTGATGTTTGCTTGGACTCCATGCACATTGCATGCTAAGGCCAAGTTTACCCATCAAATCATCGTGGCTTTTGGTGTTTTTTTTAAAGTGCCACATGAAAGGAGGCATGAGACCGGTCCCCATTCTGCCGCTTGATAATGCTAACAAATTACCCTGACTGTTTCCTCCGTGGGTATCCGGCAGATGTGTGGATCACAATAGTGTTATAGTTCACCATTGGAACGTCATTTGCCAGTAAAAAATATGATAATTGTTTTTTTACCCTTCTATCTGGCAACAAAACTGACACCTTTTTTTACAAGGAGTCATGTTTGCATAGACCACAATACCTGCAGCCATAATGCAAACAAAAAACATAACTCTGATAATATATGCACTGTCCTTGAAGTTGATTGGTCCACACCCGAGATAGCTTTCCTTAGAGCCTAGTCTCACATGCGTTGGACCAGATGACGCCAAAAGGCGCACAACTCAAAGACAATGCACCATCAGAGTATGAGAGCTCGGGGTAAGCATTTACACCATTGGAACCTCATTTGCCAGTAAAAAACATAATTGTTTTTTTACCCTTCTATCTGGCAACGAAGCTGATTATCAGTGTTAGTGTTATAGTTGTTTGCATAAAAATAGGCTAATCACCCCTCCAGGCTCATTTTGAAACAGTGGTTCTGAAAGCTCTTGCTACATATACTTTTGTGAAGCTTTGTGACTCAAGATGAGCCTTCTAGTGCCAACCTGACGTGCTGCTTGTCTGACAGCTCTTAATGGATTTGGCTTACTGCTTACTCATCCTCTCATCAATATTGAAATACGAAACTTTCTTTTTCTCCGTGTGTCATGGAGTTGAAAAGCTTAAAAGAACAAGAAAAGGTGTATGCTCGCAATTGTACTGAGAAAGGACGGAAAGAAAAACACATTGATCATAGAAACCAGAGTGCAAATCATATTGACCTCTCAGAAAATTAATGGAGCTCGGGCAGAACACGTCGCTGGAAGGCGCGCACGATGGCCGATTGTCCAGACTGATAATGGAGTGGAAGCCTAAGGAGAAAACCACTGCGGAGATGGAGCGATGGGATCAGCACGTGTGCAGGAGCGAGATGGATCGTTGTGTCGCAAGACCTGGAAGGATTGGTGATGACGTTTAGAGGCCTTCATCCAGCAGCGGATAGATCACGGCTGATGATGTTGGCGTAACGGAGCTAAAGTCGTGATACGTTGAGAAGTTAGAGCAGCTGCGATGTGAATCAAGGTCGTTGAGCTGTGCCTATTTTTCTCGGCATTTGTACGGTACTCCATTCGGGTAAAAAGCATGTGTACGTGCTTCAGATCCTCCTTTACTTTATGTATTCGTGACACAGATTCTTCAATCCGTTATTTTCCTACGGCAGATAACCAAACAAAAATCATTGGCGTTTATTAAAATATTGTTTAGAAAAAAGAGCTCACAATGCAGTAAATTGGCTTGGCTGAGAGAGACCCATTATACGGTGATCTTTCATTTTATAATTTACCTTTGAGCAGCCCTTCTCACAGATGAGCCCATCTGTCACAAATCCCCCCCCCAAAAAAATCTAAATTGGAGGAGCATTTCATCGTGACGACATGACATCGTTTTTTTTTCTCCCCCGACACGTTAACACGCCGCTGCCACGATAGTTGTGTGTGTTTCTTGAGCGTGTTCCAGTGTTGCTGCAAGAGGAACTTGTGTCCCATCTGTCAACGCGGCTCAGCCCGGTCTGTATGTCACGTTTGATGTTTAAAGTTGTCGCTATACTCACGTTATATTTAGATGAGTAAAAGGTTAAACAGATAAAGGTGCAGCCCTGCAATGTTTTGCTCACGCCACTGATGGTGGAAGGGCCTTTGCTAGACAGAGCTCTGGAGAGCCACTCTACGGGTTTCTTCGTCAACTCTTCATGCTGAATCTAGATTTGAAGTTTTCGTGACTGCAGGGATCATACTCTTTGGTTCTTTCGGTAAAGTCACGTGGGTAGAAAACAAAATAAATTAAATCACGACGTTTCGGGCGCAACACAAGCGTCCGTCATCAGGCGGGACCAACCACAGCAGGAAACAATTGCTGGCCAAATATCTAAGAATAAGTTGGAGGACCCACACTTTACCCCACCACACGCGGCCTGCTGATGGACTACATGTGGTGTACTCATTTCACACTGCTGGATAACAGAGGTCAGGGGGATTTAATCGACTTGGCCATTATTTCAACTGCCGTGTCGGGAAATTGAACCAGCGGCCTCTGGATTGTAAATCGAGTGTCCTAACCATTACACCACGGTAGCAGAGTATTTTATCATCTCTCAGCAAGGATGAGCCTGGATATTGCTTGGATTGGCGACCACTATTTCGATATATATAAACAACTGCGGTAGGCTGCTGCAGAGCTACTTTTGTGGGCAGCAGTTGGCAGTGCAGAAAACAATCCATCATTGTACTCTGCTGTCGTGCTCCCGTGTCTATGCTCCCCCACCTTCACCAACCCACATTTGGTCAGCATGGTGAAGTACTGTATGGTAAAATAACCCCTATGAGCTACATGATGCGGCATAAGCCCTTGGTCCAGCTGTGGAACAACAAAAAGGCTGTACATGTACAAAGGCCACAAGGGCTAACAAAGCAAAAGCATTGGCTACAATGTTTCAAGTATACATTGCATTGAATAATGTACCCAATGTATTAAGCACCGCACAGTACCCCCATTTCCATGCAGTCAAAAATTATGTGCATGTTCAACAAATGCAAAAATTTGGAATTGTTTGATCAATGTTTGAGTTATTGGTGACAGCTGATCTTTTTTACATGTTGTGAATGCCTGGATATAATGAAAATGTAACGGAAAATAACATGTAATGATACATTTCCGTAAGCGATTATTACGTTCTTTGAAGACATTTTTCACATCCGCTTTACTCTCGTGTGGGCACAAAACTCGATCAAATATGTGCATATTTCAGGCACGAGACCCAGGACATTTATGGAATGTAATTATAACTTACAACTTTTATCTTGTTTCCTTCTATTTATAATTCATTGTCTCATCTTAGCTTCTGTAATTACCTAGAGGTGCTACGTTTTTGTAGCCAACATAACAATTCGTGTTTGTTTGCGGGTTAGACTTCGTGGTGGTTTAATGCCAAAATTCCTGTCAAGAAATTAAGTAGGGCACTCGATTTCCAAGCGCCACTACCTGAAGAAGCTCAAAGCAGTTTGATTGAGCGTCAATCGTTATTTGGCAATTCAGTCATGAAAGTCTTAAAGCTGTATTGATAAAAAAATGTGATCAATACAATTGACACGTGTAAATAATATCTTTGTAAAATGTGACAGTCTTGTCAGGTGGTGGAGGGTTAATGACAATAATTTTGACAATCTTACCTACACCTGGTACTGTTTTGGACGCAATACTTTTCTTTGTATGTGATGCATTATACTGTGCGAGCGTTGTTGTATACTTTTTTGCGTTGGTAGTACAAAGTTGATGCACGAACTTGCCATTTTTGCGTTGGTTGTACCATGTTGATGTACGAACGTGCCATTTCATAACTTGACCATGTCCAGGTACACAGTTGTTTCGAATTGTTCGGTTCATGTTGTGTTGCGGTAAGCAGGTTTATATGGTGTAACCAACGAGCATTTATTGGCCAATGGGGTTTACCTGTGCCAAAACAAACCAAACCAATAAACCAAACCACAAGAAGGTGCTGTTTATTGCCAGAAAATTCAATAAAGAAATAAATATTTGGGTGCATTTCATCTTGCATCTACTGTATCTTGGTTGGACCCAAGCACAGCAGTATCATGTTTGTAATTCCACACTCTTTATGTATGAGTAATGTGGAGGTAGTGATATTTAATACTCTTTTGAAACAAAGTCCATTATTTCAGAGAATTTAATTCGTGGAATAAAACAAATTGAGTTTCCTAAAATATACAGCACATGTGATATACATGACTGCTGTGTGTTTTCTTCCACATTGAAAAGATTAGGTTACACATTTAACAGCAAGATGCGCAATAAATCATTTTACTTGTGACAGGTAATTAATCACACACCGCGGTTCGCCAGGCCCGGAAGCTAGGGTCACACACGTAGCTTAAGATTAATTGAAGCATATTCGATTATTATTTATGGTTAAATCTGATAAATGCCACGAGCAGTTCAATGCGCGCGAGAGACAGAAGTGATTGGCGACAGAGTTGTTTATTAAAGTGAAGCGAGCTTTGGGGCGTGCATCCCGCCTCTGAAACCATTTCACACTCACTGCTTTAGGCGATGTGTCGCGGACAACTGCGTCCTTCAGAAAGGATGTTACGAACGCCGTGCGTTCAACTCCTCTCAATTGTAGCGAGCGCAGTGTTTTTCGCGGTCATAAAAAAGCCCTCAGCATGCGGTGTGTACATGTGAACTGTGTTCATTAAAACTCTACATAGCTAATATTGGACAAGTAGTGAAATTAAGTGCCAAAACTATTTTAGATTAAAAAAATGTTAGTCTGAGTTTTTAAAAAAGAAAGTGATTTTTCAGTTAATGTTATATATAAAATAAAAAAAACTCTTATTCCATCACCTCTGAATTAATGCAAAGGCCTGTGAAATTTTAAAACCTTATCTGAAATGGGAAATGGGTTCTCTGTGAAAAAAGGCATCCTTTCTTTGGCTGATAAGCTCAGTATTTAAATGTTGTTTTAAAAGAAGTTGGAACTCGGCTCAATTTAATAGCTCAGGCACTGAATCAGAAATGGATGTGCGAGAGGATACAAAGCCATATTAACATTTAAATTGGAGCAAGCGAAATTAATATTACAGGTTTATGTAGGCCACACTGTTCTGATACACAGGTAATTAGATTCCATTTTAAATGTACAGCATGCCATCTGGACAGCTTCAAGCTCGTCCTTAGCAGTTGCTTAATACCCAAACTTTGGATGACAGCAATGACGCTGCCTATCTTGTCGACTTCATGAGATCCCTGACAACCGCTTTTATGATTGCCGCGTAGTCTTTCGGTGGGAAACACAAAATTAGTTTTTAGTAATTGAATTGACATTGGCAATAACAAAGCAATATATTCCACCTCTTGTGCCTTCTATATAATCTACGCGTCCATTGTGTTTCTCAGTTAACTCCCCATTTACACAAATATCTCTTGTTTGGCGATATTATAAACCAATACTCATGACAATAAGTTGGAGAACACCAACAGGTGGAGTTAATCTTCTATATTTGGGAGAGGCAGGACTTCGCCTTGTCTCTCAAATTAGGAATCGCGGGTGCATATAGTTAATCAATTTATATTTTTATAATAAACTATTGAAAATAAATTAATAAAGGTTTCCAGCTTGGAAGACGATTATAGTCTTCATATTTATTATGACATTTCTCAGAGAATCCATTGAAAGGCGAGGGGGGGGGACACAGTAAACATTTTCTTATACAGCTCAATTTCTAACCTGGCCCAAGGAACCGCTACATTTTAGGCAAGCCTATACAGATCCTCAACCCAATTAGCATTTGAAGAGCTCATGTGAAGGGAGGTTGGCGAAGGGGATTGATACCGATATTTGCAATACTATCGATATGAAAAACTGTTACGTTTTAAGTGGAGAGACAACAATGTAAAGGGGACATTTTCTGCTTGTTTTTTATTATTATTATAGTTTCAGACACGTGTGTGTTTGTATGTGTACACGCGTGCAGTGGCTATTCCACACATACAAACACAAATACACGTGTAGTGGCTAGCACACGTGCAACGGTTTTCAGTGGCTAGCCCACTGCACGTGTGTGTGTGTTTGTATGTGCACACATGTGCAGTGGCTAGCCCACTGCACGTGTGTGTGTTTGTATGTGCACACATGTGCAGTGGCTAGCCCACTGCACGTGTGTGTGTTTGTATGTGCACACATGTGCAGTGGCTAGCCCACTGCACGTGTGTGTGTTTGTATGTGCACACATGTGCAGTGGCTAGCCCACTGCACGTGTGTGTGTGTTTGTATGTGCACACATGTGCAGTGGCTAGCCCACTACACGTGTGTGTGTGTGTTTGTATGTGCACACATGTGCAGTGGCTAGCCCACTGCACGTGTGTGTGTTTGTATGTGCACACATGTGCAGTGGCTAGCCCACTACACGTGTGTGTGTTTGTATGTGCACACATGTGCAGTGGCTAGCCCACTGCACGTGTGTGTGCTTGTATGTGCACGTGTGTGTGTTTGTATGTGCACACACGTGCAGTGGCTAGCCCACTGCACGTGTGTGTGTTGTATGTGCACACACGTGCAGTGGCTAGCCCACTACACGTGTGTGTGTGTTTGTATGTGCACACATGTGCAGTGGCTAGCCCACTGCACGTGTGTGTGCTTGTATGTGCACACATGTGCAGTGGCTAGCCCACTGCACGTGTGTGTTTGTATGTGCACACACGTGCAGTGGCTAGCCCACTGCACGTGTGTGTGTTTGTATGTGCACACACGTGCAGTGGCTAGCCCACTACACGTGTGTGTGTTTGTATGTGCACACACGTGCAGTGGTTAGCCCACTGCACGTGTGTGTGTTTGTATGTGCACACATGTGCAGTGGCTAGCCCACTGCACGTGTGTTTGTGTGTATGTGCACACATGTGCAGTGGCTAGCCCACTGCACGTGTGTGTGTGTTTGTATGTGCACACACGTGCAGTGGCTAGCCCACTGCACGTGTGTGTGTTTGTATGTGCACACATGTGCAGTGGCTAGCCCACTGCACGTGTGTGTGTGTTTGTATGTGCACACACGTGCAGTGGCTAGACCACTGCACGTGTGTGCACATACACGCACACACGTGCAGTGGCTAGCCCACTGCACGTGTGTGTGTTTGTATGTGCACACATGTGCAGTGGCTAACCCACTGCACGTGTGTGTGTGTTTGTATGTGCACACATGTGCAGTGGCTAGCCCACTGCACATGTGTGTGTTTGTATGTGCACACACGTGCAGTGGCTAGCCCACTGCACGTGTGTGTGTTGTATGTGCACACATGTGCAGTGGCTAGCCCACTGCACATGTGTGTGTTTGTATGTGCACACACGTGCAGTGGCTAGACCACTGCACGTGTGTGCACATACACGCACACACGTGCAGTGGCTAGCCCACTGCACGTGTGTGTGTTTGTATGTGCACACACGTGCAGTGGCTAGCCCACTGCACATGTGTGTGTTTGTATGTGCACACATGTGCAGTGGCTAGCCCACTGCGTTATGAGCCCAGTGACCGGAGTCCGATTCCTGGTCCCAGCCAACATCAGAAGCACATATCTGAATCAGTCCTCGGCTTTCCCTAGTTTGACTCAGCCTTAAATAGGTA
Source organism: Lethenteron reissneri (assembly GCF_015708825.2). NCBI lineage: Eukaryota > Metazoa > Chordata > Hyperoartia > Petromyzontiformes > Petromyzontidae > Lethenteron > Lethenteron reissneri. The sequence goes on along the minus strand of NC_083798.1, from coordinate 13,347,806 downwards.
CATTGCACACTGTGTAAACGTCAGCACTGGGTGGTTAAGGTGGCTGAGCATGGTCTTGGCCACATCACCCCCTCATACTCCCTCATAGCACCTACCTCACATTTATTATTCAGATTTCTCTATCTCAGGAATGTAGGGCAGTTAAATGCCTTTCCTTGAATTTTTAATTTGGCCCAGGAATACATTGCTAGGTGGATTGTGCCTTCTCCTCAGGAGAACGAATATTTCTACAATGCAATGTGCCAGCAACCATTTTATAAGTTTTCTCTTTAATAAATGTGTTTCTTTTCAAATACTTATTGATTATTGAAGGGTTTGCCTGGTGCTCAGGAGGTAATATCGGGCAACTTTGCATGCCAATTTAAACATTGGCCATCAGAAAACATTCCTAAAATGTCATTATCACCAGGCCCCAAATCGTATCCACTCTCATCTCTGTGGCCTTCCTATTGATACGCTATTAAGAAAGGTCATTGCCAGAAATGTCACCTTTCATATATATTTTTCAATTTAAGGAAATGGTGTTATTGACGATTGTTTCTGTTTTTTTTTTGTTATTTGTGCTTGTGCACCACTGCCAATGCAGCATCACCAGATAATTTGTTTACAGGAATGAGTTCGTCCATTTTATAATGCCATGCTGCACACTTATAGTGTGATGATTATTAATGTAATAATATATGTATTTCCTGACAAACTTTGAATGAAATAACCATAATTAAAGTTCTCAATAAACATTAAAGTTTCAAAAAATAGCTATTTTTCCCATGAGATTAGTACTTTATAAAACTTTTTGATGGCATGGTGGTTATGACGTCATGTTTTTTCAAGTCTGTGCATTATTAGCATGTAGAATGTACAGTTGCAATGATTAATATACTCAGTTATGGTGGGCTTATTTTGAGTGAACTACAACTGAATAACCTTCAAGCAACCTATTCGTATTTGAAGTAGATCAAAGCACAAAAATAACGTGATAAAAAAAAGTGAAATTTAGCGGCAATGTTGTGAGGAATTTATATTGCGATAATTGTCATTTCGTGAAATATGATATCTTATGATATTAAAATAGTATGCTGCGGGAACCCTAGTTAAAAATAAGGGCCACAACAGACACTGTATTGATACGCAAAGTGGCTGTTACTTAATAGCGCCAATTCAATTCACAGTTGCAAAGCATTCTCATATAGCGAGGGCATGCCGAACCACCACTGGGCCCAATTAGAGCTCTACTCTTTTAAAGTTTTATCGAGCTGAAGAGACGGTGGGAGATTTGTCTAGCGCAGTATTTATAATCAAGCTCTGGAGAGATGGTCTCTTGGTTCAAGGGCAGTTGATTGATATGCAATCTTAAGTTATAATTGCAAAAGTGCCCATTTGTGTGAACATCCAATTATTGAATTAAAGCAAACTTCTATCAGAAGACTACATGAAGTTGAATCGTTACATTCATTAACTTTTCATAAGACCTTTTTTCTTGAAACAGGCTTGATTTTATAAGCTATTACATTTTAACTATCCTAAACATTATTGCTTTAGCCAGAATACAGTAACTTTAACTTATTATTCGTGTAGATGTGCTATTTAATACATACATGGGGACCAGGGGGAAAGCATGCTATTTGTTAAAATAACATTTACAATATGTTCGTAATAAAACATAAAACATGATTTAATTTTCTTTTACAGGCTTACAATGAGATACCCACCAAGTAATATTATAACTAATATTCTCCAATCCCTCTCTGAGAAGTGAATTTGAACCCAGAGTGAAACCAATGCATTGTGTGCAATGGTTGGCTGATTATCGTGGTACTCAGTCAAGAAACAATCTGTGAAGAAATAACGGCATCCGTCAACATTATGAGCCCAGCCAGGCATGGACGTGGTGCTGTAATGGAGATGTGTGGCATTATTTAGATTTATATCCTAAGAATTTCCGTGTGCAGAGGCAAAATGGCTGGTGTTCGCTGCGTAGATGAGCATAAACCCTTCCATAACATTACCGTATTTCAAATGCAATATATGCGAAGCAATAACACTGAAATGGATATAAAAAGTGGGTGTTGTTTTAGAGTTTGGAATTTTGTATTCATGCTTATAATATACAATCGAATACAAATCTGCATTTATATGAATGTATACATCTTGTCTCCTGTACATACACAATTTACACACAAATACGACACGGAATTCTGTACAGTATAAAATGACATACATATACAGTATAATAGAGGCTTTATAATGAGGGAAAAAAACTCTGACGTGCAGCCTGATGGATAGGTCCATTTCACATTTTGGTAAATGTGCGAGATAGAATAGTTATGGGAAGACAATGTGACATAGAATGTGTACACACGGTGAAGTATTGGGAATCTTTAAATTTCCAACACATTGGCTTTATTCCAAATGCATCTAAGTCTGCGGTACTTATTTAAATGTACATATTGATATCTTTTGACACTCCAAACAATATATATGCGCTAATCTTTGGGAATGTTACATTATTTATTAGTTTGGTAAACCAATATACATATTTGGAGCAATAACTCGAGTTAGCCATGTAGTTAACTACATGCGGAAAAGTTGTCCAACGCCAGAAATTAAACTCCTAATACAATCCATACATCCAAAGAGTATTTCAACACCCAAGAAAATGTGTATTAAAATCACGTTATATATATTAGGGATGTAACAGAACATCAATTCATCGATTCATATCGATTCCTAAACCCGTAAAAAAAAATCAATGTCGTCACATCCGTATAAGGTGTATGTAATTATTCACGTCCGTTTTATCACCCTATTTTAATAGAATAATGATTAACGCATCATTAGATGATTGAGGTATTTCATATATGTGTGTAAATAGGACCACTAATTCTGTTACAGAAATTGGTCCCGCGCCTTTGATGATGTCCACAATTACATCATCTTCTCTGGCAGCTTTCCATTTTCTTCATAATGGAAAGGGCAGGGTTTACTTTTTCAAAGTGCGACACGTGGATCTTCCTCCATATCATCTCAAAAACTGATTGATTCCTGGAAAACGTAAACATATAGATCAGAAACATGGACATTGACAAAGGAAATGGAACAAAAAATAAACAGTGCACAACGCCGCATGTTGGCTTCACATTGCGAGACAACAAAAAGGAACACGAATCAGAGAAGATATCATACTGAGTGTTCAGACAAATGGGGGTTAGGCAGAACATGTTATTCGAAGGGTTAATGGCCAGTGATTGAGACCAACCACAGAGTGACAGACAATTGAGGGAACACGCCCGATAGGACTTCCACGACGAAGATGGAACGATGAAATCAGCTGTTGTGGGGCGCCACATTGGCGAGATGTTAACTTGTTCGCCTGGTCTACCGGCAGTCGTGGGTTCGATCCTGATGCCTGTATATTGAGTTTACATATTCTCCCCGTAGTCGCGTGCATTTTTATCCGGGTCCTCCGGTTTCTCCCTCCACATTTATAAACATTCTTTCAGAGTATTTGTCAACATGATAAGCAACTTCTTTTTCAGAAGTGCTTCTGAAAAATAGCGATATAGCTCATTGGGCCTTACCTGGTGAAATAAAAATAGTTGAGTTTCTTGTGCCGAATGCAAATAGATTGTTACATAACAACACCGTGAGAGATGGCAATAGCTTGGGGAGTAGTTCATCCAGAAGTGGATAGATCGTGGCTAGTCATATGGCGCATGACATGGGTTAGTGTGATTCTTCCAGCCACTTGAGGCCAATTCGTGAATCGAATCGTAGCTCCGAGTCACTTGGGTACCAATCATTACACCCCACAAACATGCTAAAACTGTACTTTCTATGCCGAGCTCAAGATACATTAATCCATCATAATTCAGGAACGATATTTGCAGTAAATCCAATAACAGAGTAGATATTTGTCATCCGTCGGACAGATTTTTTTCCCCCCAAATCCCTGTGGTTTTCTTAAACTGGAATAAGCAGCACTTGTTCTAATAAAACAGGATACGTAAAAACCCCACTGACGACAATTGACACAGCTCCCACTCACTCACCCATCACCATCTAATTAGCAAACTGCAATAATTAATCAAGGGTGCACGCAGCTTCACCAGTCTCGTGCAGTTGCGCCAAATTCACCTGCACGCATTTGCTAATGCCTCGAGCGCATGAAGAAAGACATTTCTGGCCCACGACGGGAGGAGGGCAACTGCTGCTCCTTGCAACCACACGCACGCCCGCGCGCGCGCACCAAATCTCGCATTTATTGCCGGTCATCTTCACTGACATTTGTCAGTTCTCGTCACTATACTGGTAGGAACCTCCTGGTTACACCAGCCCACAAAGGATTATTGTGTCCGTCCGTCTGTCCGTGGTGCATCCAAAAATGGGATGGGTGGGGCTGGGTGGAAAGGGGAGAGTGGGGAGGGGCTGGGTGGGGAGGGTGGAGAGGGGCTGGGTGGGGAGGGGCTGGGTGGGGAGGGTGGGGCTTGGTGGGGGTGGGAGGGGTGGGGCTGGGTGGGGAGTGGCTGGTCACCTCGTGGTGTCCTTATAAAACTCAACGTTTAACCTACTCACGCCGGCTTGTGCCCGCCCTCACAGTCGAGAATATTTGCGGAATACACCACGCCGCCGTTGACCCTGGCCATTGACCGAGCAACCCAACGTTCCTACCAGTTCCTTCCGCAGGAATGTGTTGAAGCAAAATTAAGCAATGCTAAATGAAGAGTGATGTTTTTAGGTTGTATACGTTGGTATTTAGTCGGTAACAGCAAGATTGAGTCAGTTTAACACGTAGGCTTTCGCGTAAATACATAAATGTGTCGTTGAAACCCGCCACCACCCGACACAGCCAACTAGTAAGGGTTGTCACGTAAACAACATGCCAATTCGTCACAAGTACAGCACACCGGTGTGTTGGAGAGCCAAGTTTGTACTCAGTTTGTAAATGTTGTGGCTTGACGAATTAGCATGTTCTGTTTACGAGAGTGTTTACATGTCTATGTATTCTGTACATCTTGCATGATGTATACAATATACGTATTAATGTTGTGTGTAATCAGTGCTGGCCAATTAAAGTGTCTCTTTCTTTTGTATCTTCACATTCAATCTAATAATGTATAATATAAACCACAGCACACTGTGATTTAATTTCAATTTTAAGACTAGCACTGGTCACAACTACGAGAGTTTTACTTCAGACTGAATGATTTTAAATTAAGAATAACTGCAGCCATTGGCTCTCACTTGAACTAACGGCCACAAGAACATACTGCAGTGAAGTCCATACTGGTAAAAAAATATATGTTGTTTTTGAACATGGGTTTATTGAAAAATGTCTGCAATAAGATGTGTACTGGGATGATGAAGACCTTGCTTTTATTTCTCGGGTTTAATTCTCAAAGTGCTTCCCTGCCAGTTAACTTTCTTGCCTTCCCATTTTCTTCTCCAGAGACTAAATGCAATGTACTGCCGTCTGCCTGTCAGACAGTATACTATTATTAGTCGAGCTGGGATATCGGATACTTTAAATAATTGATTGCTGCACTGATTATCATTTTTATTAATTGAGTAATCAGATAACACAAGAATACATTAAATTACGTTCCCACTGGAGGACTGATGGCTGATGGGTGGGCCTTGATTATGTCATGAACATAATCAGCTCTGTTCCCCTAAGCGTGGCTTTTAAGGGGTGTCCTGCCTTTAGGAGGTAGGATGTGGAGACAGCCGACATTTTTCAATGAAGATTAAGTCAAGGATTATATTATTAAACTTATTTCCCCAGATCCTTACTGAGTCTCATGACTCTTTTTTCAGGAGGATCTCATCAAATGTTTGAAGTCGGGGGCAATGATTGCTAAGTATATTTAAAAAATTTTAATACTTTGTGTATCTTTTTTTATTATTATCCAACAGTAATGATTATTCGCACTTTTAAGGAGTCTGAAATGTGCGTCTAAATTATTTTTAGAACTGTTCACATCTTTTGTTTTCCACTTGCATTAATATGTTTGCTGTGGAAGATGGACACTTATTCCAGCAAATAAAACTCAGTCTGCAGTAATCTTAATTAAAAAAAAAATAATTACAGAATTAAAGTCAATTTGAACTCTTAATCTATTGTAATCCCGGGCTGTTTGTTAAAGTTGGCTGTGGAAGAGTGAAAACTCTGATGATGGGTGTTTTTTTTTTACTTGACTACCAATTAACACTTTAGTAGTGCATATTCAGTTCATTTCCGGTGTTTCATGGGCACAACATGTATTCTCATCGGGTGGAATTGTGGTTTCATCCTATATATTTCTCCCATTCATCATATGTATGTTGGTATGTATGTTGAACTTCTTTCACACCGTACGTAGCCCACTGCGCTAATCAGAGGAGTGTTTTAGGCTTGTAGTCTGATTGTATGTGCCATGATATAATTTAATCCCCGTGATCGTTAAAATTTGCATGTTTCACTGTTTAAAACTCATTGTGGGCTGTGGTGGCAGATCCATCACGATTAAAATAGTTTTACAGACAGAAAGTCCATAAGTGCATGGAAAATAAAACCTATATTTGTCCATCTGCCTATGAGACTGTGGGTTCCTTGTTTTCCGGCACACTGCATACTCATTCTTACATCATCAGTTGCTATTTTGTCAAATTGTCTATTTTAACTTGTATTTTTTACGTCATTGTTCATTGCCTTGAATTAATTTACTTATTTATATGATGTGTTGTTTTTTTATAGCGAATTTCATGGGTAAAACAGGATGAGGAGCAGAATGCACTGAGAACCCAAGGGAGACTGGATACCAGCAGATATGCTTGTCAATTACCACCGTGCTTGAATTTTGTGAAATGTGTAGCAAGGAAATAAGATGACCGGGAGGTGTTGGAGGTTCATCCGTATTTGAGAAGACAACTCTGCACACAAGTGTGACTCCTCATGGTTATCAAAGTCAAGCAGGGGAAATAGGAAAGAGCTAAGATTTATTGAGCATGCCAAGTGGAACAGTGCATTGCTTGCAGGCTCTAATCAAAGATAGAAAAAATACCATTCACCTCAGTTTCTGGCTTTCCAATTAGAACAAAACCTTTCCAATAATTGCCAATCTTAGAATGTAACAGTTGAGTGTTAATAAATGGATCTTGGAAATTCATATTTCAATTCTACTTTGTTTAATCATTTTAATTGTACACTTTTGGTCATTCAGTAAAATGTCAGCTTTGATTTCGTTTGTCATCGCCGTATCGGTCGTTTTGTCATTGACATTTGGTACGAAATCTTCAATGGATTCTATCATCTGACTTTTTACGTGCTGCCTGATGCAGGGCTGTGGTGCAGATAGTACGATTCTATACATGGCCAGGATCTGTTTATATTGGTAGGAACCTCTTGGTTACACCAGCCCACAGGAGATTATTATTACATTCTAAAATGGCTGCTTTGCATTCGCACATTCTGTGTAAACTTAATATCTTATATAAGATATTTTCCAAAAGTAAAAAAGTGAATTCCCACGAATTCTTCCACCCTACATTAACATTCAAAGCACAGTATCGCTTGAGCCCATACAGATAAACTGAAACCGCATGTTTGAGCCATAGTGGTTTACCATTGTCTTATTGAATGTCTATCCTTTGTGATTTTTTTTCCTTAGCTAGATTGAAAATAAACAATTTTCCGAAACGTGTGTCCTGTAATCTCTATGTAATCAAGTATTTTATGTTGCGACTGTGACTGCCGTTGTCTCTCAGGAGCTTGGTAGCCCACTGATAAATGTGTTGGATGTTTTGTTGCAATGCAGGAAGGACTGGTAATTTCCCCTGAAATCTGGCAGAGGACTGCCCTTGATGCATAAGATTTCTATGAGCCTGTCGTGATGGTGGGGCATTTCAGACTGATGATTACTATGATTGCCTTGCTGAAGTCAAAAATGTCTCGCTTGAGAAATAAAAAGGTCGGTGTGCTCCAAATCGTGGCCAGGAGTAAACGTTCTCTAGCTGGTTGTGGCAAATTGATGTTGGAGCAGAAGATACTTTGCCAGTGTTGTGCTAACTATGTGATTGTACATTGCTTTGGTAGTTTTAAATGGACGCACCATTATCTATGGGCAGGACTTGTCAATTTATGTTTGCTAGTGTAGAGCTTCTTGGAAACAACGAGCAGTATTTTAAGCAATAAAATACAGTGTAACATATAAATGGGGTGATGTAATTCATCATTTAGATTAATAATACTAACCAATAAATATATTTATTTTCATACTTGCAATACATTGAACAAGTCATGCATTTTTAAATCTATAACATTTTATTTGTATATATTTTACCACTAAAGATAACGGACATTCGTGTCACTATAAATTCCACATGCATCACAATGGTAATATTATAATTCAATCACGACTGCATACAGACGGATTTAGGAATTGCATTCATAAGGAGGGTTTAGAAACCTCAGGAACTCGTGTGCCTTGCATCATATGTCATCTAATGTCATAATATGATGTTATCATCATCATCATCTCACATTTCATCTCAACCGTTTCGGTGACCTGCTGCACTATAATCAAAGTGGACCCCCCCCCCCCCCCCCCGTGACAGAGGTCCTCGTGCAGCTCTAGAGGTGTAAATAGCACCAGTCGTAAAACGGCCATTTTGTCTGGAGAAGGTAGAACTTTTGGCCTCAGACTATCCTGCTGTAGAATGCAGAGATGAACACACACACACACACATGCATTTGCTTGTGTGCAGGAGCTAAAGGTTAATTGTTTTATTGCTGGACCATGTAAGACGGTCATGGCTTGGGGAAGCATCTATCCAGCAGGGGATATATTATGGTTGATGATGATGATAGTTCATTGTGTAGATGAGGTATATGGACTGGTTCTGTAGTGCGTGCCACATCTGAGCCTGATTCAAAACAATGCAATCACATTCATCCAGAGATATACTTATTCTACTTTCAATTGTCGATGCTTATACATGTGCATTCTGTCCAAATGCTGATTCTAGAGTTTGGTACAAGTCTGCATTTTTATTGCTATGATGGGCAAAACTTGAATGGTAAACATCAATTGCCATTGCATTTTCATAACACAAATGTTTACTTTCAGGCAGTTACTCTAGCGTTTAATTGTAATGGAACAGTCTGGTCAATTTATTTGAATGTATAGTTTTTTTAACAATGTATTTGTTTTCAATCCATAAACTTAATTTCAAGCTTAAAATTGAATTCCATTACTGTCAGTATGCATCGAATGTATATTCTGTGGCTAGGACACGATTACAATTTTCTCTTCATGGGAATTTTACATTGTAAGAGCACTCATTCCTTCCTTGTCTTTGTTATAATTTGTTTACTTCTCATAAGCCAACTTGAAAATCTGTCTTTGATAATGAAAGCTATTATTTTTGGCCCCATTGTCACTCCATATGATAATTGTGACTGACATATTGTGCATGTGACTGCAACTTTTGCTGATGTTTGTTGTGCAAATTATATTTTAGATGGTTTGTTTAAAAACAATTAATTTCATTTTGGAATTGTAAGCAGTAGTTGCATATCTCAGCAAAAACATGAACCCCCAGAAATTGTTACGAATGAGAGTGAAATTATCAAGCTGCATTAAACATAGATGACATGTACAAGATTGGGTCTTATGTATATGGACCGTTGTGTGATTTATAGTGACATTCTGAAATTACTTGAACCTCTAGCTGTACCACGATGGTATTGATAATGAAAATCACCACATTCATGTGTGTATTGCCACAAGCTTTATGGAACCCTGTACAGTAAAATATAATTATACACTTCAGGTAAATGCTTATTTAAAAAAAAACAAGTACCATTATACCTGCACCATGTATGCACAAAGCCATTCAAAGTTTGATTAATATTTCCATTGCTGGTAAATAGAATTGTCAAAAAATACAAAATTGAGAATACAGACGAACATTATTTTGCAAATGGCCATATTTACGCCAGCTTTGCATGATGAAATTCAGAATAATATTGTAATACATCAATTGGTCAAACCCATTTTATAGGCCAGAAAAATATAACGTGTGTGCAGTTTGACATTTTGCTGTTACATTTCAGTAATATTTTAATAGGTTCTGTTGCATTAAACTCTTATTCTATTAACTTATGGAATGGCATTTCATACTTCAGCAATGGCGCATGACACTGGGTTTAGAAAAGGATTTATCGAGGGCAGAAAAAGGGCATTGCAACCACCACAACTTGTTCTATACTTTATAAAGCATATTGTTGCCATGATGTAGAGTATTTGAAAAACGTAGACTTGTTTTTTTATGCAACATAGATTCCGACTTTCCTCTGCTTTAGTTTGTTATTATTTAAACACATTGAAGCAATATACAAAACAACATTCAAACTTTGTGATCTCTAAACATTCTATCTGGAGCCTGCATTGACAAAAAGGTTCAACTTACACTGCATAAAAAATGTGCAGCCTTCTGTTACACTCATATGTGTATGTACAAACATACGCACACGTACCGTATATACACCACAGACAGCCTAATGTGCATTGTTTTGCTATAAAAACAAAACCATAATGAACCGTTCGAAGTGAAATGCTTATTAAACGTGCATAAGATATGTGTCCTTTCAATAGCGTGTCTCTTTTTGTGTAAGGTCATTAATCTGAAAATAATTCTATGTAGACATACAGTATTTGAAACACAGAATTGGCTTTTACTTCTACGTGCTACTTCCGAGCCAAATGAAATTATTACTAATCAGCAATTAATGTCATTTTAGAGTATTTGTAGATTGTCTTGTTTGTGTACATGTTTCTGATGTTAATTCAGCTCTCATGGCAGAACGAACTCTACATGTCACATTCCAGAGAGGTGCCTCCGATCAATGCAGTTGAAAAAAATAATGGTTTAGGGCAATTAAAGCGACTATGCTACAGCGTTATTTCACAGTTCATTTACTGTTTTCAAAAATGATTGGTTCCTGAACTTTAATGCGCCGTTTCATCGCTTCAGCTCACACAACTTTTATATCAAACCGATTTGGTTGTTTCTGAATGAGTCCGCAGGGCTCCCTGATTTTCATTAGCATTTGCCACAAATGTGTCAATGTACAGTACCTTTCTTATTGACGAAAGGGCTAGCCAGAGCAGGTTTAAAAGTTGGGTTTATCGGATAGGGCTGATGGCCCACATGCAGCCCAGAAATGGAGGTTAAACCAAAATGTAATTAACTGTCTCGTTGGCTTATTGTGTGCATTATGCAAAAGCCTGAACTCATTACTGCACCAATTTATTCTGCATTTGCAGCGATGTAACTCACAAATGTGTGCAGTAACCAAGCTGTGTGTTGATAAAGTGTTAGACATTATACCTTCCATTGGCTGGAAGCCCTGCTGCCATTGCTTATCTGTCACGTGTACTGATGTGAAACTTTATAGGAATTAACTATTCACTAGAGCAGAAAATTCTATTTTGGATCTCAGCCTTGTGATTTGAAATACTTTTTTAAATTCCGTTATTTGGGGGGGGGGCGGATTCTGTGCTTTTGTTTTGGTTGAGTGCATTTGTAAATGTATATCAAATTGTAAAAAGGCAATAATAATACCATGTAACTGTTGGCCCTTTATATAGATTTCCCAGAAACGCTTCATTAAAACGACAGAAAACATTGCAAGATGTTAAATGAATCTAAGAAAGATTTTATGACCCTATCCCCACATTCTTGAATACAATTTCTTTAAAATACAGTATGTACTGTATTGAATTGACACGTGCAAAAATGTGTCACGACAATTGTCTGAACATTCAAGCAGAAGACCATGTTAAAATATGGATATAAATGTTTTGGTTGTAGCTATCCAAGATAGGACATCATACCCTTGTTCAGTGTATTTTCTCATGCAACAACACCCGAGGGAATTCATACCCTTTTAAAGCCAACATGGATATTTTTTTTATTATTGCAAACACATTACTTCACCCTGTGTCTGTACATGGCTCATATGTATTTCTCTCCGACGCATCTTCAGGTATGATTGAGAAAAAGTCACAAATAAAATAAAGGTGCACAGCCAATTAATTTTAATGGTGAAACTTTTTTTCTTTTGAACCTGCCTTTTTAGGAATCTGCAACAATTGCAAGTCTCAATTTACACCCCACCCACGGTCTTAATGAGCTATTTCAGGTGTGGCAAGCAGAAGTAATTACGTATTTCACGAAATGATATCTGTAGTTAACTGCGTTTGAATTAGTGTACGTGGTCGCGCGGGAGACTAAAGCTGCCTCATTTTGCTTTACGTCGTGATGTTTAAATTGAGCCCCGAGGTTTCCTTGGCTTTTGTGGTTATAGAATGAATATATACGCAGTATATATAAATATGTAGTGTATACACATTTGGTTCATAAAAAAAAACTGAAGTTGCACGCCGTCATTAATTGGAAATTTGTGGTGAAATTAAAATTTCAATGCTGACTTTCAAAAAGGACACCATTGAATCAGTATATTAAAAGGCATTAGCGTTGTTTAATGAGCCATGTGTCTTTTAAAACACACGCCGTACAAATTAACGGAACTTTATGAATACAATAATAAGACATCCGGCTAGTGTGGAAAATTAGGCCAAAACACCCTCCAAAAACACTCTCCAGAGCTCCCTCTAGTTGGAAGTCCTGCCAGCAATAGCATTGGGCAGGTCATTACAGGCTTACACATTTACCTTTACTAACCATTGATTTGAGATCAAATGCCAAGATGTATGCAATTACTATAGCATGCTGAATGGTGCTTAATTTATAATTTGCTAAACTGTACACTTTCTCATTTCATACATCCTTTAAATAATAGTAATTGTCGCCCAAGACATTTTCACAAATATGTCAATGATCATAGCAAATGAAGATAAATGATGTTGTCAAGTGCCATGGTGATGTGGCACATTCACATAAGCATCACCAGCACACGTGAAGCCTTGTTGTAAATTGGGCGTCAGATGTCCATGTGATCTCTGAGACAACCGTGCGATGCACCCACTTGTGGGTTACGGGCCATGGCGGTAAATTGAGAACGCCACTTTTCCTCCTTGCATTTGCTAACTCACGAGGAAAATCTTGGGGATCATTTTGCGTGCTCAACAACGCGTTGCAAGAGGGAGGAGGATGACTTTGCCATGCGTTAATCAGTTAAACGGGCAGATTGTATTCGACATCTGCGAGCGTGCAACACGTAAATCCAGTACCAATTTGACATGTACTTCGGTCCACCGTGTTGTTTGTGCTATATCTTGTTTCTGACAATAATGCGTTTGAACATGTGCAGGGTTGGGGTTGTATCGTATTCAAATACATGACACAAACAGAGGAATCCTAACTGCCTGATAAGACCACTGGTTTTCCTAGTCTTGCAACTGGCAATAATCTTGGTCATAATGTGGTCGAACCGTGCATATATTTTGTAACCTTTCTCAACTGTCCTGTATTTATTTTCTTAAGGCCTCATCATAAGACTCCTCTCACAACGTTATCTTAACATTAACCGAAATGGTAATAATGCTATATTTATTTTTGACTCGGGGAAAGTATATACTATGCATTCAAAGACCATGAACCTCAGTTGGTTGACTGCTGCATGGGCGTGAATGGAGCGGAACCTGGTTTACTTCTTATGGCAAGCTTGTATTTTGTTATATATGGATACTGCCAGTAAGGGGGTTTAGCATATCACGATAATTACTCAGTTTTGTTAGCAGCAGACTTATTAACCAACCCAAACTTTTGTGTTCCATTCAAGTAACAAAATATTTGCAGCTCAATACATTGTATTAGGTCACCAATTTATGTATTCATATCAAAACAGGTGGTACATATTCTTTGGGTCTTTTGGTAAAGTCACGTAGATAGGTTCAAAGAAAATAACAAAAACTACGACGTTTCGATCGCAACACAAGCGGTCCGCATCAGGAAAAGGGGGTTAGCTTCTAAAGGCAATCTGTTTGTAAAGGTTTAAAATGGGCGTAGCCCAAATGTCAGCAGCATGGGTGGGGCAGCTAATGTTAATGTAAGTGATGTGCAGCGGCTGCAAAGGTGGTGGGTTTCCACCAATTAAAAGTACACGCAGTCTTTTTTTATCGCTACATTTTTTAAAGCTCTAAATATGCAGTGTGCCTCTGGGTCAAACCGATAGGTTTTGTTAATTGCAGTTGCTCATCTTTGAGATGCGGTAATATTAGCAGTATAATAGAATTTCAGAGAGATGCGGTATTTTAAATATCGTGGCATGACCTGACTCACATATTTAACATTCATGCCTGTAAATGTGGCTTCGTTAAGTGCGATAGGTGCACACAATCTGAGATCATTGCACACTAGCTAAAACTGTCGTGTGCCGGAATATTTCTGTAGATATTTTATCTACAGCTTTAATTCAATATTAGCTCATTAACTAAATTGGCAATTCTGCGCACACATACACATTCGAGCATGGTCATGCGAGTGTGTCAATTGTGTGGTATGGGGCCATGATGAATGGGTTAAAATTATAGGTAAGAAAGAGGGTTGATGCCAGAAGTGTTGGCCATTGCTTGAATCGTATCTCCTGGCCTCTGAAAAAACATCTCTGAGATATGTATTTAATCATACAGTAATCCCTCGCCACTTCGCGGTTCAAGTTTCGCGGCCTCAGTGCATCGCGGATTTTTCGAACTGATTTAAAGGCCTCATTATACCTGTGCAGTAACACCATCATCATCATCATTCATCATCACATTCATCGAACTGCACAGGTCTGTCATCGTCGTCATTGTAATCGTCATTGTCATCGTCGTCGTCGTCATTACTGGAGTGAAGTCTCAAGATACTACTGTCTTAATTCTAGATTTGAAGCTTTCTTGACTGCAATGATTCATATTCTTAGGTTTTTTTCGGTAAAACATTAAAAAGTAAAATAAAATAAAAATCACGACGTTTCGGAGGCAACACAAGCTTTCCTTCTTCAGGTGGTACCGTCACAGCCACGACAGCTGTATCAAGTAAATAAGAGATTGCAGAAGCTACCACTCCGTTTATATATTGGTTGGAGAAGGTGGTGGGGCAAGGGCCGCATAATTTTATTAATATGGTAAGGTGAGGCTCCATAACAAAGGCTGAGCCTTTGTTATGGAGAGGTGCGGTTTGTGACTCAACCTGTAACAAGGAGACCACCACTAGACATGGTAAAACTGTGATGGTTGTCTGTCAAATAAGATTGGCAAATAAGTGTAGTTAAATCTTTTTTGCATGGTTAATCACATCTTTTCATTGATTACTCAGTTTGTAACCGTCATCACGGTTGAAATTATGTCTGTGTTTGTATATTTGTATGGCTTCGTGTACAAACCTTTGATGGTAGCCAGGAGGTTTGCAGAGAACCTTGGTCTCGGAAAATACAATTTCATGAGAGCCCACCGAGTTGTAGCAATGATCGGCAACGGCCGAAGAATCAGTTCTGCCGTGTTTCAGAGCACAACCATCACAGTTTTACCATGTCTAGTGGTGGTCTCCCTGTTACAGGTTGAGTCACAAACCGCACCTCTCCATAACAAAGGCTCAGCCTAACAAAGGCTCAGCCTTTGTTATGCAGACTATTTTTAGTCTTAAGCCTCACCTTACCATATTAATAAAAGTATGCGGCCCTTGCCCCACCACCTTCTCCAACCATTATATAAACGGAGTGGTAGCTTCTGCAATCTCTCATTTACTTGATACAGCTGTCGTGGCTGTGACGGTACCACCTGAAGACGGAAGCTTGTGTTGCCTCCGAAACGTCGTGATTTTTATTTTATTTTACTTTTTAATGTTTTTTTACCTACGTGACTTTACCGAAAAAACCTAAGAATAAGATACTACTGTCATTGGTGAGTGTAGAACACCATAATACGTATCGTATGAGAGAGAGAGAGAGAGAGTGAATGTATAATATTAAGGTTTTATAATTAAATAGATTTAAGTAAAATATATATAAAGTATAAATATACATATTTTAAACATTCTGGTACCCACACACACATATACGGAAATTCCTAGGGGGTCAATCCTACTTCGCGGATTTTCACCTATCGCGAGGGGTTCCGGTCCCCATTAACCGCGATAAACGAGGGATCACTGTGAAGTATGGGAATTGACGGCAGGAACTTTTTGACGGGAACACACTTTTATTAAATCTTTACGTATCAAAATACAACGTGTAGTCTCCTTCTCCGACTTCACACTCCACTACTCTCGTGTAAACTCTAGGCCTCTGGCTACACACGATACCCTTCACTCGTGTAGACCCTATGCCTCTGGCTACACAATACACTCGACTCGTGTAGACCCTATGTCCCTGGCTACACACACTGCATTCGGCTCGTGTAGACCTTATGCCTCTGGCTACACACACTACACTCGCCTCTGGGTTACACAGAGTCCCGGTCCCGTTAGGACAGCGGGACTAGGTACCGCAGGGCCCTAGGTCTTCATCCCCGTCTTCATTCTTCGCTGGTTACACACTGCCCTCACGCCTGTGTGCATCCCCTTTTATAGCCCCTGCTCACGAGAGGCGGAGCTGATGCGTACTTCAACGTGAGCATCGCTCCTTAATGAACCAATCACGACGCACTCTCTCTACGATCCGTTTTCCCCAGCGCGTGTTAACACTCCTCCACCAATCACACCGCGCTGCCACCCGATCACTCCCTCTCAGCACGTCACCGGTCCACAGCCAATCAGTACCCCGTAACCCACGACCCTGCGCTGACCCCTGATCCTCCACCGTCAGCGCACGTCACCACCTACACAGCCAATCATTACGCGCTGGCATACGATCTCTAATTCCAGCGCGTATCACCTCTACATCACCCCCTCCCACATAGCTTGCAGCCGGCCCGGCTGTTAACCAACAACACAACCTAACGTCAATGCAGTAACAAAGAAACTCCACCTCTCAGTGTGCCCCGTAACGCAACAACAACAACACAACACAACACTTAAATATGAAGCAATATACAGCCCGACGAACAACACAATAAAAGCGAACACCGGAAAACGAACACAATAAAAGCGAACACCGGAAAACGAACGCGCCAAGTGTTTCTGTGACTAAACGCAGTGCCGAGGCGCTCCGGCTGTCTCGACTCCTCACGTGGCAGGTCACACAAAGTAGCGCGACCTAGCGCGAGTCCGTCTGGCCGGTCCGTCGTATGGGACGGGACGTTGGCGACCGTCCGGTGGCTCCGGCCGCTCAAGATCCGGCCGCCGGTGGTCGGCAGCTGTCAGTTCCGAGACACCTGGGAGCGGATCAGGCGGAGACATGTGAGGAGCAGGCAAAGACAATTCCCCCTCAGGGTCGCTGGTCACGTCACATGCTCGGCCCTCATGACACAAGGGGAGGCCATACGGAGGCGAGAACGGTTTCAGTCGGGAGGGGTGGACGTACCAACGGCGTTTTCCCCATTTTATCTGAACGCACTGGGGGCGTGCAACCCGCACGACCTCCACGGGTCCCCGCCACGGCTTCAACAATTTAGGCGACGTAGCCAAAGGTGCCTGCGGGCAATGCAGCCAGGCCCTGTCACCTGGTTCCCAATTGTGCACAGACACCTTCCGTGCCCGCAACCGCTCGTTTGCAATTTGGCGAGCCCGTGAATTAAGCCGTGCGGCCTCCCTTGCCTCTGTCAGCTTATGAATATTAAATTTAATATGCTCTGCCAATTTCGAATTTGCTCGTGGTGCGGACAGACCCAGCTGCGTTTCCATGGGCGGGTCGGCTTCCTGACCGTACATGAGATAAAACGGGGAAAATCCCGTAGCTGCATGGGGGGCCATTCTATACGCGGCGAGGACCCCAGGGACCTGCAGGTCCCAATCAACATGCGCCTCACACACCTGCTGGCACAACATAGAAGTCAATGTCCTGTTAAGCCTCTCCACCATCCCGTCCGTCTGCGGGTGGTACGGGGAGGTACGCACCTTCTTGGTACCCAACAGGTCGCACACCTCTTGCAGTAATTTACTCGAAAAATTCTTCCCTTGGTCAGTCAGCAAGCGTTCGGGAGCCCCCTTGTCCAGGACGTAGCCCTGGACAAAGGCGTCCGTCACAGCCGCCGCCGACTGGTTGGCGAGTGGCCACGCCATAGGCCACCGGGTAAAATATTCGACCCCCACCAACAGGTACTTATTACCCCTAGGCGTGACCGGAAAAGGCCCCAGAATATCGAGTGCAACGAGCTCGTTAGTGCGCGAGACCTGGATGGATTGCAGCGGTGGATTAGCTGGCACAGGCGGTGGTTTCCGTCTGGCGCACTCAACACAACCCTTCAGAATATTCACCACGTCACCCCCCATTCCCGGCCAATAATAGTCACGCTGAAGCAGGGCAAGCGTTTTGTTAACTCCCAAATGCAAGAGGCGTTCGTGTGCGGCCAAGACAACCTTCCCCCTCACAGCAGCAGGCACCACAATCGCATGCCGCCGGGACAAACTGTCCCATCTCATCAATAGGCCTTGCTTAAGCTCGTAGGAGCCAGTTCGGTCGTGGTTACCTTCGGATCCCCCCGTCTTGCAGCGCAATGCCAGCAGGGAGCTGTCCGCCATTTGGAGACGGCCCCACTCAATCAATGACATTGAGAGCAGCGAGTCCTGACCCCCAGGGGTAGCGGGACCATCCCCAATTGGTGTGCTCGCGGCCGCAACCAACGCCTCCCTACCTTCCGTAACCGGCGGTTTACAGCGCGCCGATCCCGATAAGCACGCACATTTGTGACAAGGCAACAACCGCGACAGGGCATCGGCATTTGTGTGTCGCAAGCCTTTACGGTACGTAGTCGTGAACTGATAGTCCTGGAGGACTTCCAACCACCGCGACAATTGGCCCGAGGGCTGGGCGACCCGCAATGAATACTGGAGCGCCGCGTGGTCCGTCCGGACCGTGAAATGACGGCCATAGAGATATGGCCTGAATTGTTGTACAAAAAAAACAATGGCAAGCAGTTCGCGACGGGTGACGCAGTAGCGCTGCTCTGCCGGCGACAACACCCTGCTACCATAGGCGACCACCCGTTCGACCCCTCCAACGACTTGGGACAGCACTCCCCCAATGCCCGTGTTGCTAGCGTACGTGTCTAGCAAGAAGGGACTCGCGAAGTCCGGATAGCGCAAGGGTGGGGCCCTAACCAAGGCGTCCCGGAGGGAGCAGAATGCAGCCTCCTCCTCCGGTCCCCATCGGAACTTCACTCCTTTCGCCGTTAGAGCGTGCAAGGGTTTTGCAATGGTGGCAAAGTGCTCAACGAATCGGCGATAATACGAAGCAAAACCGATGAAACTGCGTACGTCTGACACTGACGTGGGCGTTGGCCACGAACTGACACAGTCCGTCTTCGCAGGATCGGTAGAAATCCCTGAAGAGTCGACAATGTGACCCAAGTACCTCACGGATTTACGAAAAAGGTGGCATTTGGCCGGTTTAAACTTTAATTTAGCCGATCGCATTCGCAAGAACACCCCCCTCAATCGCTGGAGGTGTTCTTCAAACGTTTTACCGAAAACAATGACATCGTCAAGGTAAATGAGGCACGTATCCCACTGCAAGCCCGACAAAACCAATTCCATAAGACGCTGAAACGTCGCCGGAGAGGAGTGAAGTCCCATGGGTAACCGGTTAAACTGAAACAGGCCCCCTGGAGTCCGAAATGCGGTCTTAGGCTTAGACTCTTCGTCGAGTGGCAACTGCCAGAATCCGGATAATAAATCAAGAGTCGAAAAGTATCGCGCACCAGACAATGCGTCGAGAGACTCGTCCATCCTGGGGAGCGGATACGCGTCGGCCACAGAGATCTTTTTCAGGCGACAGAAATCGACGCAAAATCGCAGGGACCCGTCCTGCTTTTTAACGAGCACAATAGGCGCTCCCCAAGGACTGGAGGAAGGCGAAATAATGTCGGCTTCTAGCATATCGTTAACTGCCGACTGAACATGTTCCTTCTCAGCAGGACTCAGTCGGAAGGGATTTTGCCTGACCGGTGCCGCATCGCCCGTTTCAATGTGGTGGCGTAGCAGGTCCGTGCACCCAATGTCATACTTATGTTTACTGAAGACATCCGAAAATTCAATGAGCAACCCGCGCAGCGCACCCAACTGTACCGCTGATAAATCGTCAGAGTCCGCGCACAGCGAATCAACCCAATCGAGGTCCTCCTTCAATGTAACGTTTTTCGTGGGACTCGGATCCGCCTGCGCAACCAGCCTCTCCTCCGCAGGGACCCGCGCCGCGTGAGCTAGCACGGTGCCCTGCTGAATGACGGCCGGCCGCGCCCCAGCGTTTAAAACCATCACAAACGGATCCCTGTCAGCCCCCACCAAAGTGTGAGCCACCGACAAATCGAGACCTCCAACAGCCCTATAAGAAGGACCCAAAAGCATGCCCTGTTCCGAGGCCTCCTTCACCCATGGCTTCCGCAACCGGAGGGGAATTAACATTTGTGAACCCGGAGGCACGTGCACGGTCTGTGTCGCTAACGCCTGTATGGTAGCGCACGCCGTCCGAATTTCATTAGGGCTCGTCAAAAATGAAATACGGCGACCCGATGGTAGTTCAATGCAACGCTGATCAATGAGAATTTTGATGGGCATTTTTGCCAAAAAATCAGTGCCCAATAGACAAGGGACCGCCAGGGAGGACGAAACAAAAACGGGTCCCGACAATTTGATATCACCAATGCAAATGGATGCCCTAATCTGACCGATAATGCCCAACGATCCCCCGTTAGCGGCATAAAATGGCACATCCACCGGAAGAAGCGGACGACATTGTACAGGGAGAATATTATAAATGAGATCCGATATAATAGTCGCCGATGCCCCCGTGTCCACTAACACCCTGACCTCGACCCCATCAATAGATCCGGTAACTACGGATGAACCCGCTGAGGCAGCCACTATTCTGTGCCCCAACTCCGACCATTTAATGTCTCCCCGGTCCCGGCCGAATCGCCCTCTCTGAACCGAATCCCCGAACTCTACTCGGCTCTCCCCCACCGCAACGCGACGACCCATATGTGCCGAGTATGCGGGCCGAGCATGTGAGGTGCCGCGACTTGCCGGGGTTTGCAGGGACGACTTGGGGCCTTGGTCGTCGTCCAGCCGAGGTCCCATGGCGCGCTGACGTGGGGCGCGGCAACCGGAGGCCACGTGGCCCTGGAGGCCGCAGTTATAGCAGGTGATGACAGTCGTCGGAGATCTCGGTTGCTCCAGCTTGCGGGCCGCTCACAGAGGCGAACGACCCCCCGATCTCCAGTCCCCCGGTCGTCCCGCGATGAATGCCTCCTCTCGTGGGCTGACGACTTGGGGCACGGTGACAACTGGGCCCGGAGTTGAGGCCACGGCAGCGTTGCAGACGACTTCCTGTTTACGTTGAAGGACCTCGTGCGCTTGTATGCTTGTGGCGACCCGTAAGGATGAAATATCGGTCTCATCGGCCGTGTTGATGGGGACCCCCAGGTCCTGCGCCAACTTGAGCAGCTGCTCCAAAACCATGGCATCTTGGCCCTCCTCGTCCATACGAGGGAACGCGGCGTCGGCGAGAGCAAGCAACGCCGTGCGGTAGGCGAGCACGGTCTCCGTGTCCGCCTTCCGTCTTGCATAAAAATGATGGCGGCACGCCGAGGGAGGACCATAGACCTTGGCCATGAGAGCCAGCGCATCCTTGAGCGTGGAGCGGTCCGACCTGCGTGCGGACGTGAAGGCCGCGAGCGCGTTGTCATCCAGCATGGCAGGCAATGCCCGCAGTGCCGTAGCGTCGGACCAGGCGGACATCTCCTGATGCGCCAAAAATCTGCGCTGAAATTGGCTCCAATCCCCGCCTTCCGCCTTGAAGGCTGACAACGTGGGAAGGCGCTGCTGAAAGATGAAGTCGTCCTCCTCCTCGTGCTTCCTCTCTGCCGCCCCGTCGGTGTGTAAGATGGCGGCCCCCTCGGCGGGTGTGTGATGGCGGTCCGCCGCGCGCGTTGGTGACGTCAGCGGGCGCGCATGGAGAACCGCTGCCACGTGGTGATGGCCGTTCCCGCCAAAAGTCGGTGCAGATGAAATGGCGGCCATCGCCAAATCGTTTTGGCGGGAATCTGCAGGGCGACTCTGCAGAACGTCGGCCGCCGTTCCCGCTCCTCCCGACGAGCTGATCTCCGCCAGGATGGACGCGGCGGCGAGCAGCAGCTCCGCCAGACGGGAGTGCGCTTCGCGAAGCACGGCATCAGTCCCCCGTCGCTCGTCCGGCGCCGTCGGCGGATCCTGCCCCGTGGGCAACTCCTCTTCCGCACCCCCCGATGCCAGCTGGCCCGCGTCGTCGAGGTTGTCCCCGTGGTCAATCCCGTGGGTCCGACGGTTCCTCCTTGTATCCATGCTTGGAAGACCGTTTCACTTCTGACGCCAGTTGAAGTATGGGAATTGACGGCAGGAACTTCTTGACGGGAACACACTTTTATTAAATCTTTACGTATCAAAATACAACGTGTAGTCTCCTTCTCCGACTTCACACTCCACTACTCTCGTGTAAACTCTAGGCCTCTGGCTACACACGATACCCTTCACTCGTGTAGACCCTATGCCTCTGGCTACACAATACACTCGACTCGTGTAGACCCTATGTCCCTGGCTACACACACTGCATTCGGCTCGTGTAGACCTTATGCCTCTGGCTACACACACTACACTCGCCTCTGGGTTACACAGAGTCCCGGTCCCGTTAGGACAGCGGGACTAGGTACCGCAGGGCCCTAGGTCTTCATCCCCGTCTTCATTCTTCGCTGGTTACACACTGCCCTCACGCCTGTGTGCATCCCCTTTTATAGCCCCTGCTCACGAGAGGCGGAGCTGATGCGTACTTCAACGTGAGCATCGCTCCTTAATGAACCAATCACGACGCACTCTCTCTACGATCCGTTTTCCCCAGCGCGTGTTAACACTCCTCCACCAATCACACCGCGCTGCCACCCGATCACTCCCTCTCAGCACGTCACCGGTCCACAGCCAATCAGTACCCCGTAACCCACGACCCCGCGCTGACCCCTGATCCTCCACCGTCAGCGCACGTCACCACCTACACAGCCAATCATTACGCGCTGGCATACGATCTCTAATTCCAGCGCGTATCACCTCTACAACTGTATTACACTTGGAAATGAATCTAACAAGGGATAAATAAACCTCGCGATATGATACTCTCTGTGGCAGGGTATTGATTTGTTCACAAAGCTTGTGTGCTCAACAGATATTTGCACCCAATATCCATATGTAACGAGCTTGTCCTTTTAATTTTTGTGCAGACTTTTGTCTGGAGTAGAGGTTAATTTCTTTACACTCAGCTGGAGCAGTGGGGCATCTGATTTTATTTCACTGATGTTTATGCAAGAGTCATTGTAATAATTGAAAACTCCGACAGCCTGCTTTGTTCTGAGAGTGTCTATTGGAATAATTAGCTGGGTGCATTGTAGGGTATGTTTGTTGTATTCCGTAATTGAAGCAATCAGCCGTACACTATGGAGTTAATGAAAGTGCTCTCCCATGCCGGGATGTCAATGCTAGAATTTGGACCATCGCATCATGGTGCGATGGTCCAAATTCATGAAGACGGTCAACGCATCCCCTGAAGATGCCCTGGACCGAGCCAAATGGAGAAGACAATGCCGAAAAGCGGACCCTGCGCCACAGCGGGAACAACGCTAGGAAGAAGAAGCATCATGGTGTTAGTTGATGTACTGATTGTGGGGAGCGGTATTGGAGTGGCGAGTACACTGCACTACAATCCCACCGACCCGAATTCAATTCCCTCTCATGGCTAACACCAGTGACTATTATCTGAACCAGTCCTGGACCTCTCCTGAGTTCACTCAGCCTCAAATGAGTGCCTGGTACAATGTGAAATACTGTATTGCCAAGAAGGAGACAAAGGTGGCCCGAGCATAATACATGCCTCTTACTCCCTCGTGCCCCATGCCAGCCTTCTTAGGTCCTCACTAACTGCTCTGTCGTTGTGTTTGCTAATGCACTATAATTTGCTTACTTGGGGTAAATGTGGACTGCATTGCAAGAGTTATTAAACTCTGTGCACCCCACAGGGTTGTAGCGTCCTGGGCTGTGACTGCTTTTCACACTGGGTGATGGCTCACAACAAGCTAATTATATCGGTCATAGATTCCTGCCCGTAATATTGCTTTCGTATAATTGTACGTGTAGCTGAGCACTCATGCTTATTGAGTAAGGATTGAAGTTTATTTAGTACTTAAATGCCACTACATATTTCAAAACCCTTTATCAAATGCACATTAATAAGAAGAACAACAAAAACGTCAAAAAGACCATGGAAGGGGGGAAAGAGCAACAGATGTAGAGAAGAAAACAACATGACAGAAAGGCCAATATAAACAAGTTAGCCAGAAAAGTCCTGGGCAAACAAATAACTTCAGGCAGTTTAAGTTCTACCACCAAAAGCCCACTGTCCCACTCCAAGCAAAACATTTCCCCAATCATGCCACTCATCCAAAAAACATCCCCATGTGACCCCAGATCCACCATGGCAACGTACGGTACAGTATTTAATTCACATTTCCACATTCCCAGTCACAGGGCCAGATTAAGGTTCTTGTAGGCCCTAGGCATTCTGTTTCGTAGGCCTTCGGTGATAATTTTCTACAGTTGGTACTGCCCATGTGACTACTGCCGCTATCATTCACTTGTTTCACACGTAGGACAACAACGCTTCTCTTCCCTTGCACTACTCTCTATTGAAAATGAGATTGTGCGAAAAACACCATTTGAAGATGTTATTGCTAAATTTGCAATAAAAAAATCTCTAAAAGTTAATCTCTCACCTTATGAAAAACAAATATTGACATTGATGACTTTGCTTCTTTGTATATACACTGTGCCTATGATTGTAATATAAATATATTTATTCAAGAAGATATCTTGGTTACATGTTTTATCATCCAAAAAAATACATTGTCAATAAATATTTTTGTAGGCCCTTTCGGTTTCGTTATCAGTATTGAGTAAGAAGCTAAAACAATAAATCTTACTGTTTTTTGTGTTATACAACTGCCAGTAAATTTTGTGTAAAAAAACACATTCAGATCATCTTGTGAAAACACCAACTCTAATAGTTTGTTTCATGTCACACAAATTACTCACTCTGCTGGAAAATGTAGTTGAAACGTGTGTGAACAAGTACCCTGCTTAATATCGGCAGTTGATCTCTCACGTTCCATTTTTTTTACAAACGGGGTACGATTTGAAAGATAGCTGTATTGAGGTTTTCAAACTTTGCAGTTGCAATCAGTGAACTGCTGCCAAGCCTGAAACAAACCTTAAAAAACGAGACTTCAGCCATCCAACATATCTACTCTACAGTCAATGGCATGACTCAGGGAACCAGTGATGCATCCCTCAGGGCAGGCTACACTTAGCACAAAAGATCAGTTCAAGGCATTTTTGATGGGAATGTGTTGCAGGATCATGCGTGGACATTTCTAAAAGGCGCATACTTTCTCACGTCACTGCTGACTGAAGGACCTTCACTATCCACCGCGATGTCATTTCGGCCTATTCTACCACACTGGCAAAATGACTTGGAAGAGGTGAGTTCCCATACTTTATCCCACCACCTGGCTAATCGTGGTATAGCCATTAATATGGCAAGGTGGACAGAGGCATGGAATTAGGAAAAATGTGCCCATTGTTTCAACTGCCGTGCCTGGAGATTAAACCAGCAACCTATGGAGTGAAAGTCCAGCATGGTAACAATTGCATCCTCTACAGCACCATACATGAACATCATATATGGACATACAAAAATACATGCATAAACGACTGCATTTGTTTTGTATAGTGCAAACACCTGTCCATTACACTTGCCACTTCTGTGTGTTTACTAGATGCATATTTTGTGCTTGGTTTGAAACAGCCCTGTCATTAGACACACCCTGAATATAATTGCAGTGCAGTTAGTTATACTGGCCTATTTGAATTTATGTCACAGTATTTATAACACATTTGTATTTTAAATTGGTTTTATCTGCAGCAGTGTTGCAGCCTTAACATATTATAGAGCTGCTACTATTGTTTTAATTTTGAAATATGAAGCTTATCTGTGACAAACATTACTGCATTGCTTTTGTTTTTTTATATGGAAAGTGGTTTTCTGAAATCTATTTTTTAATATGTGCCAACCAGTAGCTTTGAAAATTTTTAAAAGGCCGTAAAATTAGTTTGAAGATGAATAGATGATGCCTATTGTCAGACCTCTGACTCCTTGAATCAAGGAAAATCTATTATTTAAATTTAAATCACACCCCCTCATGTTCTTTTTTTGTTTTGACAAAGATCAAATATGCAGTAATTTATTTTCATTCAGTCTTAATAGTTGACAACAAATACAAACTAAATGATTTAAAAATCTATAAACTTTAAAAAGTGCATTTTTTAGGACCTATAACTTTTGTTTAATCGGATTTCATGAAAATATGACACGTAGCATCACAGCAGATTTAATTGTAGCAAGAATGCAATATAATATATTGTTTATTTCAATCAAAATGTTTGTTTAAACCGTTATGTAATTGCTTATCAATTTGAGGTTGTATTGAAATAACTTGTAGCTACTGTGATATATTTCACCAGGAAAGGGCAATAAAATTAAAAGTAATGTATCATGATACATGTTCCCAGAATTATGCCATGCATTGTATTTCATACGCATATGATATAATTTGGAAACAATGTATTTTTCTTCTTGGTTCTTTCGGTAAAGTCACGTAGAAGGGAAATAATAAAATAATAAAAATAAAACATAATAAAAAATATTCTCACGACGTTTCAGCCACAGACAGCGTCTGAATGTTGTCTTTCCGACAGACCTGTTCTTCACCTGAGGATGGCTGCTTGCGTTGTAGCCGAAACGTCGTGAGAATTATTTTTATTTTTTTTATTTTTTATTATTTCCCTTCTACGTGACTTTACCGAAAGAAACAAGAAGATGAACCCCTGCAGTCACGAAAGCTTTAAATCGAAATGCATTTTTCTCTCGGTATTCATATAATTTGCGACTGCACAGGCTTTCACAGTTGTGCTGTGAACGTCTTGGGTGTGTTTTCGGGATATTTTGCGTGTTGTTTAAGCATGATGTTCACTCTGTATGTTCCAGAAGAAGGTCCCAGCACGGAGAGGGAAACGTTGAACATCATGCCGAACAACAACATGTGGTACAACCCGAAAATCATCGGAGAGAGGCACATGATATTAGTTGTTTTTGCTCTCTTGGGTTTTAATGCAGTGCATGTTTGTTTAAAGTAAAGAATGGCCAGCGCTTAATATAGCGCAGGCTCTTACAAAACGGGGTTCAACTTACAAAACCTCTCCGATGATGGGAAGGTCAACGCAGTGTTGCATGAATGGCTCAGACCCTATTGTTTCAATAATTCCCCACACAACGCCCAGCATAATCACGATCGCGGACCGCCGCTCCGTTAACACACAGGTGCATCCCCTCAATTATGTGGCTCAGAGTGAAAGCACACATTAGGGTGTAACTGGGTACGGATGGAAGGGGCTGAGAGTATGCTTTCCTCGTGTCGCTGTGTTTGCCATACATCCACAGAATTGCAGGGCAATTTTAGATATGTAATAAGCATTCTTGTCCAACACGTAATTATTGGCTGCATAGTGCTTCCAGAAATTAAAGTGCCAATTATGTATGCTTGTAGTACGCGCTCCAAATAACCATTGTACTTATACATGGCATATGTAACATTCGAAATGCAACATTGATAACCTAACATCATGGCAATAAGTTACAAATAGTGAAAAACTGCATTATATTAATGATAAAAAAGTGAGAAATAAGTAAAACAAATATCACACTTGCCTAAAGTCAATAGGTTGATGCAGGTTTGGTGGACATTGGTGAACATTCGGGACTTATTTAATAACAAGAATTTTTTTAAAGCATCTTTAAAATGTTGAATCTCATCTTGTTATGCAGATGTGCACTTCAGTCAGCGAGACAGTGATGATGTGTAGGTTTAACTTCTGCCTAATGTACAAATTAGTAATTTTCCTTTGAAAATGCACGTGAACAAAAACAAAATGGTTATTCGAAGCGGTAATGGAATGCGAATGTCAATGGTATTTTAATGAAATGCGAAGAAACCGAGTAATCTTGACACATCTTTAATTCCCGATTTTGCAATAATTAAAAAGTGCCACCAATCGTGGGTTTAATTATTTATTTTAAGATACGAGTATGTAATTGCAGTTCTTGCCGGCAATTTCAATTAGGCTTCTTTCTTTAAATTTCACACGCCCATCTGCCAGAAAATCACCAATAGTCATAAACATATTCATCCAGCCATTTTATAGCATTTGTGTTAAAAGTATCTAATGTAATGTGTATAGGCATTGCAATATGCTGATACCAATTATAATATAATCATTTTAGTTATTTCAATCACCATTGCTATGCTGTATAAATATTGAACGTGCTGATGAGTAGTAAGCAGAACATCATTTTTAAATGAACCAGAATTTTCTGTTGTTTGCTATCGTGCATTTTTTTGATCTCTGGGGTAATCTCGCAAATGCAGCAAATTGAAGAAATCTAACAGGGGCTGAACATTGCCTTGCATTACATTGAATTGCTTCCTATACGCAATGCAGCTTGTTTACGCATGTATGTTTGCAAATCTGAAATTGCTTGCATACGGCAAACTACATCATCCCTGCAGCCATTAATAATATATAGCTCCATATCCTGCTATAACTGCATTAGACAGTGGTGTTGGCCTCTGGTGTAATTGTATCTATGCTTCTTTGTTACAATCCACGTGCCTTCCCCAGATACTTTTGAGGACCTTACTGCAGCCACCCATGTGGACTGCAAAAGTATATTAAGTGCGTTATGGCCCTTAACATTACATGGACTTTTAACTGCAAAACCGACCACATTTTATCAATTTGAGGTGCGTGGGCAAGGTTTGTTTCCCCTTCTGTCAAAAAGTGATAAATATGTTTTTGAAGTACAAATAGGTTTTGTTGGCTTTTAATGTGCACAGCGTCGATGAAAACTTGCCAAATGTTGTGATACATTTTATGGATGGGATGCTATGTCTGTCGTCTGTTTGTCCCCCTATATGTGTGCATCGTACATTGAGTCCGGAGCCATTTTTCTTGTGTCAAGAATACTTTTTTATAGCAATGTGTCTGTACTTGCTGCCAACACTTTCCCAACACGATTTGTTAGTAAATCATGCATCCAAAATTGGGCCTACGGACACATTGAAAAGTGACGGCTTGTCGCATTAACACGGCGGTCTCATTAGAACTGCAGTGAAAGATCGTGGCTGGCGGGGCTTTGGGTTGGGTGGGTAAGTGAAAGCAGTGGGGGAGGGGAGGTGGAGGAGTTGGGGAAGCAAAGAGGAAGGGTTATTGGGAGCATATAAGTCTTAGAGGTCAGGACCTGCGGGCATCGGGTTTTTAAAATGGCATATGTTGTAGGGATGACTTTGTAGGTGCCATTACCTGTGACATCAGCTTTCTCCTCCATTTCCCACCCCCACTCCCCCCACTCCCCTCCTCCCTTCCCCCGTCTCTGGTCTTTCCATCTACAGGTCCATGCCCTTTGGCTAAATCAAGATTCTGTCCCTGGTATATACTGATGTCAAAATAAAACAGCAAGTCGCCTTTGTTATTTTATTATTACTTTTTTCTACTGCACCTTTTTTTCACATGAAAGGTCAGTATATGTGTTGACATCTTTACACTTTTGAGTCTGCCTGTCAGGACAAGGAATGAGTATTTTTTTTAGCGTGCCACAATGAAAAGGCAAGCTTATAATTGACACAAAGCAGCAAGGACAATAATATTAAGTGGAACACCCTCAGGAGCTTATCTTGTACTCATCTTTCAACATCTAGAGGACTTGCATGACTTTACATACTTTCTTCTGCTGTTTCTCCCCCACACCAATGCTATTCCCATTTGATTTGCCAGCTCATTAGATGTCGGCGCTGACTTACGCACATGCATCACAAGATGTCCCTAAGTGCCGCGGGGCTGATGTGTCAAAACAGCACGAGTTGATTGCTTTGCCCATTTCAAGTGGAGCGGTTTTGCTGATATCCATCTTTTTTTTATTAATAATACATTTTATTTATTTATCTTATTTTGCAGTAACAAGGATTGGTAACAGGTATGGCCAATCTGCTGTGCTCAATCACGAAACTCGCCTCTGCTTAACGAATAAAGTAGCGGCATTTTGCTCCTTATTGTAAATAAAAATACCATGTAAGCAACCTGCAACCTAACCCTGGCTCTTTGCTTTAAAATTTTGTCTTTTTAGGAGAGAAAAAAAAATATACGTCTGCAAAATCTAGTGTGCTAGTAAAGTGAGTATAGTATTTGAGCTACACCAGTGTTGCACACTCGAAATGAAGGACGTGGGCAGGTGCTACAAATCAAGGGCAAACTAATTTATTGTGGTTAATTTGTAAAATGCAACAGCACGTGTGTCACACACAGCAATCCTCAACCGAGTCGCCATTAACCACCTGACTGGAGTACCAGTCCGGTTAATCAATAACCCTGCCAGCCACCCACAGGCCCAACTCAGTTATCGCATGCTGGTGTACACACGTGCATTGATGTACTGCACAGCAAGGACTTTCACAAAACCACACTTTACTCCCTTGCTGCACGAGGAAATAATGAAAAGAGTGGTCGGTTCCTAATGTGCCACACCAGTTTATTAAAAAAAAAATGTGGCTAGCATTAAATAAAGAACCAACTTTTGCTTCATACGCTGAAGTTTTTTACATGTAATAATTATCAATTGCAACGTATGTGATGAGTTTTGAAACTTTTGGCAATGGGATTGTGAAATGTGCTGCATGCTCACGTTTATTATTTCATTTTCAAAATACAATTCGCCAGTCAAATTAATACAATATCATGTTGTACAATTGTACATAGGATTAAAATGGAAAATAACTGCGGCATGTCAGCATATTTACCTGGTAGTTTCTATACAGCTTTACCAATACAGTAAATGCATACTATTTAACGCTGACTTTTATACAATGTTTTTTTCAAATGCAGGAATATAAAAGATATCGGGCTTGAGGTAAAAATAATATTGTGGAAGTTAGAATGCACACATATCTCTTTACTTAGTGTTTATATGGAAATGGGATCAGCTTGATGCGATGTAAAATATCAAATGACAAGGACCAGCACTTTGAAAAACGAATATGATCTAAAAGATGCAGCACGAAAGTGGTAATTTCGACACCAATTTCCAAATGTATTATAAATGATGCAAAATAAAATCCACGGATGATGCAACAGCCACCGCCAGTGCCTATAAAACCTTCCTATAAAACCTGCCGATGCATTCACAATAATGCAACGGTCTTCATGAAAGCAGAGATCCTGGAAAGAACTCAAATTGACTCAAATGCAAATGTATAGTCTTTTAAAAAATATAAAATGAGAAAAGCCTTTTCATTATCACTTAATATTCTTTACCGAAAGACCCACAGATAATTAATTATTGCAGTCACGAAAGCTTTAAGTCAAGATTATCACTTAAATTTCAATGATGGTAAATGTTACACACCTTATAAAGTTAATCACATGTACTTACATTTTACCTTAAAATATAATGTGGTTCAGTGCCCTTGTGAATTCCAACAATCTGAGGTAATTATTTATAATTGCCTGTTAAACTAGATGTGCAGGTGTTATTGTACCCCAATGAATAATTGGCTACAAGCAGAGGGGAAGGGGGGGACATGTCAGGCCTTTTTATGGGATGTGGGATATGAACCATATGAGACGTCGGCAATAGCCACCGCATTACTCTGAAAATTGCACAGAACCACTATCTAAATTGAAAAGTACCGTTCTGCATGTGTACTGTAAACAAGTGCAACGATAATAATAGGGTTTTTCTCCTTTTTTCTGGCAAGAAAACTGAAACCTTTTTACAAGGATTCATGTCTGAATTATACTAGTAGTAACCTCCTGGTTACACCAGCCCACCGGGGATTATTTTGTCCGTCGTGCATTCCGAAATATGGGAGGGGTGGGTGGGGAGGGAGGGGCTGGGTGGGGAGGGTGGGGAGGGGCTGGGTGGGGAGGGGCTGGGTGGGGAGGGTGGGGATGGGCTTGGGTGGGGGGTGGGAGGGGTGGGGCTGGGTGAGGAGGGACTGGTCACCCCGTGGTGCCTTTATAAAACTCAACGTTTTACAGGTATGAACAACAGGTTCCACACTGCCCACCAGGGATTATTTGTCTGTCGTGCATCGGAATGCAACCCACCCATGCCCCCCCCACACCGACCGCCGAGCAGGGCCACGATTGGTTGAGGATGTCGGGGAGGATGGGGGGATGGTAAACACGCCCAATCATCCAACTCCCCCCCCCCAAACGCCGAGCGGGGCCGCCATTGGTAGTGGTGGGGTGTAAACACGCCCACTCATGCAATCCCCTCCCCACCGAAACACCGAGCAACGCCGCAATTGGTTGAAGATGTCGGAGAGAGTGGGGGGGGGGTAAACATGCCCACTCATCCAACTGCCCCCCCCCTGAACGCCGTGCTGAGTGTGTGTGTGAGTCTGAGAGTGTGAGAGTGAGTGTATGTGTGTGTGTGAGTCTGAGAGTGTGAGAGTGAGTGTGTGAGTCTGAGACTGTGAGAGTGAGCGTGTGTGAGTCTGTGAGAGTGAGTGTATGTGTGTGTGAGTCTGAGAGTGTGAGAGTGAGTGTGTGTGTGTGTGAGTCTGAGAGTGTGAGAGTGAGTGTATGTGTGTGTGAGTCTTAGTTACCTCGAGTGTTATACAGGTAGGAACAACAGGTTCCACACTGCCCACCAGGGATTATTTGTCTGTCTGTCTGTCGTGCATATCCGAATTCCGCCCACCCATGCACCTCCAGTCCCCACCGAACACCGAGCTACGCCGCGATTGGTTGACGATGTCGGGGAGGGTGGGGGGGAAGGGTAACACGCCCACTCATCCAACTGCCCCCCCCCCCCCCCTGAACGCCGCGCTGTCCAACCAAGTTCCTACC
This sequence comes from Lethenteron reissneri, assembly GCF_015708825.2. NCBI lineage: Eukaryota > Metazoa > Chordata > Hyperoartia > Petromyzontiformes > Petromyzontidae > Lethenteron > Lethenteron reissneri. Next base: position 13,314,689 of record NC_083798.1, on the reverse strand, counting down.
TGCCCACTCCAAAGGAACGTGTAACCTACTCACGCCGGCTTGTGCCCACCCTCACAGTCGGGCATATCTGCGGAATACACCACGCCGCCGTTGACCCTGGCTATTGACCGAGCAACCCAACGTTCCTACCAGCTCCCTCCGCAGGAATGTGTACCACAATACTTGCAGTAAAAATGCAAACAAAAAACATACTATGATAATATATGCATTGTCCTTGAAACTGATTGGTCCACACTTGGTGTGAACCAACACTTGGTGTGGACCAATCAGTTTCAAGGACAATGCATATATTATCATAGTATCTTTTTGTTTGCATTTTGACTGCAAGTATTGTGGCTAATGCAGACATGAATCCTTGTAAAAAGGTTTCAGTTTTGTTGCCAGAAAAAATAGTAAAAACACTATTACTATATTTTGGTACTGGCAAGGGAAGTCTAATGATGTAAGTGCAACGATGATTTAATTTCACGAGGAGCAATGCTTAAGCTCACGATACGTGCATCACACTGCATAAGGATAACGATTCGTGCAATACTTAATTCATTTCAATTTGTATCTGTTGTTTGTGCTGTAATTGGTTTCATGTGTGACCTCTGCTGCCACTAGAGGCGCTACAATGCGACGCAATGTTAAACAGATTCTGGAATTGAATCATGGGGGAGGAGTGGGGGGAGAGGGAAAATCGTTCCAGGCCGAGCGAGCATTCATTGCTTTAAGAATACTTAGTATTTTTTTGGAAAATATTATATATATATACACACACATATATTTCAGCAGTATTTGTAACAATATACCAGACGCATACGTACAGGACTCCATAGTTTATTGATGATAAGGAGATGAATGTATTCCATTACAATTAATGAGACTTGCATTTGATTACTGATCACAATCACCAGGGTTTAGTGGTAATTGCACTTTAGAGGATGTAGTTTCTTCCCAGGTAATACTGAAAATTAGTGCCCGTTATCCTGTGGATACAAAAGTAAACCAGGCAAAATAATAAAACAGAGAGGGAGAAATGTGGACGCATTACAAATTAAACTGAAATTTTTTATGTTGCTTCAATATTGACCGATCAAATAATTTTTAAACATTCACAATTTGTATTCCATATTCGTTTTCTCATGTAGCCCACAACAGCAACTACATTTGTGTTTGTTTTTACTATCCTAGATGTCCTTCACCCAGGTGTAAATTATCTTGTACCACTGCAGTTTTCATTTGCAATTTGCAGTTCATAATTACTTTTTCATATTGTTAAAAAACAGTATTTCAGAAATAAGTTAGATTTTATCCCAGACCTTCATCCCTTTCCAAAGAATAAATGTATATAATGTAGAACTCTATTTAAAAAAAAAACTCAATATTATTTTATTTTTTTACTAGCTGTACTACCCGGCTTCGCCCGGGACTTGTATCTACCACGGCCGGCCGCCTTTGTCTCCCCAGTGGCGATGTTAATACGCTACAGCAGTTACTCGTTTGAGGCAGAGTCGACCTAGGGGAGGTTCAAATAATCGTCACCGGTGGTGGCCGTGAGCGGGAATCGAACTGGGTTCGCCGGGTTGGTAGCGCAGCGTAGCGTTAAGCACTACACCCACCGCTCCTCACACACCACACACGCACAGACACACACACAGACACACACACAGACACACGCAGACACACACAGACAGAGACACACAGACACACAGACAGCACGCTAACCACTACACTACCGCTCCCCACACACCACACACGCACACACACAGACACACACACAGACACACACACAGACACACACACACACAGACACACACACACAGACACAGGCAGCACGCTAAGCACTACACTACCGTTCCCCCTACACAACACACGCGCGCGCGTCCATAGGTACACATACACGCGCTTGCTGCAGACACACACGACTTTCAGGGTGCGTACGGCAGTAAACGACTGAAATAATAAAGCGGCAATGCTGTGTAAGGAACGCCTTAGACCCGCATTACACATTTGTGTAATGCGAGCGTAAACACACAAACACACACAAACACATACACAATACACACACACATACATGCAGACACACAGACAGACACATAACACACATACATACACACACATACAAACACAGAAACACATACACACACATACATAGACACACACATACATACACACAAACACATCCACAGACGTACATACACACATACATACAGGCACGCAGACATACACATAAACACATACAAAAAAACCCACATACATACACACACACATACATACACACACATACATACACACATGCATACAGACACACAGACATACACATAAACACATACACACATACACATGACCCGGCTTCGCCCGGGACTTGGATCCACCATGCCCGGCCGCCTTTGTCTCCCCAGTGCCGATGTTAATACGCAACACCAGTTACTCGTTTGAGGCTGAGTGGACCTAGGGGAGGTTCAAATAATCGTCACCGGTGGTGGCCGTGAGCGGGAATCGAACTCGGTTCGCCGGGTTGGTAGCGCAGCGTAGCGTTAAGCACTACACCCACCGCTCCTCACACACCACACACGCACAGACACACACACAGACACACACACAGACACACGCAGACACACACAGACAGACACAGACAGACACACACACACACAGACACACAGACAGCACGCTAAGCACTACACTATCGCTCCCCACACACCACACACGCACACACACAGACACACACACAGACACACACACACAGACACAGACAGCACGCTAAGCACTACACTACCGTTCCCCCTACACAACACACGCGCGCGCGTCCATAGGAACACATACACGCGCTTGCTGCAGACACACACGACTTTCAGGGTGCGCACGGCAGTAAACGACTGCAATAATAAAGCGGCAATGCTGCGCGAGGAACGCCTTAGACCTGCAACACATTTGTGTAATGCGAGCGTAAACACACAAACACATACAAACACATACATACACACACATACACACAAACACATACACACACATACACACACATACACACACACAGACATACACATACACACAAACACACACATACATGCACACAAACACATACACAATACACACACACATACATGCAGACACACAGACAGACACATAACACACATACATACACACACATACATACACAGAAACACATACACACACATACATACACACACACATACATACACACAAACACATGCACACACGTACATACACACATACATAGAGACACGCAGACATACACATAAAGACATACAAAAAAACCCACATACATACACACACACATACACACAAACACATACATACACATACATACACACATACATAGAGACACACAGACATACACATAAACACACATACACATGACCCGGCTTCGCCCGGGACTTGGATCCACGATGCCCGGCCGCCTTTGTCTCCCCAGTGACGATGTTCACACACGACAGCAGTTACGCGTTTGAGGCTGAGTGGACCTAGGGGAGGGCCAGGTCCGTTTCAAATAATCGTCAGCGGTGGTGGGCGTGAGTTGGAATCGAACTGGGGTCGCTCAAGCAGCTTAATGACTGTTTGTACAAAGAACATATAAAGAATCGATTATAATAACCAGGCAAGAGTCCACATTATAGACTGCCAGTACACGCACTCAGCTTCATAAGCAGGCTAGAGTGTACATGATAGAGTGGCAGTACGCTCACCCAGCTTAATGAGTATTTGTACAGTGAACATTAAAGTAATCGATTGTTGGCGCGTTGGGTTTAAAAGTAATATTAATAGCACACATTGTGGTGGGGGTGTAGTGAAGAGTAGGAAAAACTTTGATGAATTTACCTCAGAGTGGCGTGGTGGGTGTCGAGGCCTAGTAGCGTGCAAAGCCTGCGGCCTCGCCTAAAATTGTCGGCTTGGAAGAGGCAGGGTACGGGTGGCGTGCCTTCCCCCCCCCCCCCCCTCAGCGCTCCAACAATACTGTGTAATGGCTATTATTTAATTAAATACGGAGCTTATGAAAGTGGCGAAGGCGTGGCTAGCCGTTGGCAGGGGCAACCGCCGTCCAATGAAACTGCAGCCCTTGGCGAAGGCGTCGCTAGCCGTTGCCAGGTCCAATGAAAGCGGTGAAGGCGTGGCTAGCCGTTGCCAGGGGCAACCGTCGTCCAATGAAAGTGCGTTAGGGCCGAAATCCACACACACACACACAGACAGACATGAACGATTTTATATATATAGATGTATATCTATATATATAAAATCGTTCATGTCTGTCTGCCCATACGCACTTTCATTGGACGACGGTTGCCCCTGGCAACGGCTAGCCATGCCTTCGCCGCTTTCATTGGACCTGGCAACGGCTAGCGACGCCTTCGCCAAGGGCTGCAGTTTCATTGGACGGCGGTTGCCCCTGCCAACGGCTAGCCACGCCTTCGCCACTTTCATAAGCTCCGTATTTAATTAAATAATAGCCATTACACAGTATTGTTGGAGCGCTGAGGGGGGGGGGGGGGGGAAGGCACGCCACCCGTACCCTGCCTCTTCCAAGCCAACAATTTTAGGCGAGGCCGCAGGCTTTGCACGCTACTAGGCCTCGACACCCACCACGCCACTCTGAGGTAAATTCATCAAAGTTTTTCCTACTCTTCACTACACCCCCACCACAATGTGTGCTATTAATATTACTTTTAAACCCAACGCGCCAACAATCGATTACTTTAATGTTCACTGTACAAATACTCATTAAGCTGGGTGAGCGTACTGCCACTCTATCATGTACACTCTAGCCTGCTTATGAAGCTGAGTGCGTGTACTGGCAGTCTATAATGTGGACTCTTGCCTGGTTATTATAATCGATTCTTTATATGTTCTTTGTACAAACAGTCATTAAGCTGCTTGAGCGACCCCAGTTCGATTCCAACTCACGCCCACCACCGCTGACGATTATTTGAAACGGACCTGGCCCTCCCCTAGGTCCACTCAGCCTCAAACGCGTAACTGCTGTCGTGTGTGAACATCGTCACTGGGGAGACAAAGGCGGCCGGGCATCGTGGATCCAAGTCCCGGGCGAAGCCGGGTCATGTGTATGTGTGTTTATGTGTATGTCTGTGTGTCTCTATGTATGTGTGTATGTATGTGTATGTATGTGTTTGTGTGTATGTGTGTGTGTATGTATGTGGGTTTTTTTGTATGTCTTTATGTGTATGTCTGCGTGTCTCTATGTATGTGTGTATGTACGTGTGTGCATGTGTTTGTGTGTATGTATGTGTGTGTGTATGTATGTGTGTGTATGTGTTTCTGTGTATGTATGTGTGTGTATGTATGTGTGTTATGTGTCTGTCTGTGTGTCTGCATGTATGTGTGTGTGTATTGTGTATGTGTTTGTGTGCATGTATGTGTGTGTTTGTGTGTATGTGTATGTCTGTGTGTGTGTATGTGTGTGTATGTGTGTGTATGTGTTTGTGTGTATGTGTGTGTATGTATGTGTTTGTATGTGTTTGTGTGTTTACGCTCGCATTACACTAATGTGTTGCAGGTCTAAGGCGTTCCTCGCGCAGCATTGCCGCTTTATTATTGCAGTCGTTTACTGCCGTGCGCACCCTGAAAGTCGTGTGTGTCTGCAGCAAGCGCGTGTATGTGTTCCTATGGACGCGCGCGCGTGTGTTGTGTAGGGGGAACGGTAGTGTAGTGCTTAGCGTGCTGCCTGTGTCTGTGTGTGTGTGTCTGTGTCTGTGTGTGTGTGTGTGTGTCTGTGTGTGTGTCTGTGTGTGTGTCTGTGTGTGTGCGTGTGTGGTGTGTGGGGAGCGGTAGTGTAGTGGTTAGCGTGCTGTCTGTGTGTCTGTGTGTCTCTGTCTGTGTGTGTCTGCGTGTGTCTGTGTGTGTGTCTGTGTGTGTGTCTGTGCGTGTGTGGTGTGTGAGGAGCGGTGGGTGTAGTGCTTAACGCTACGCTGCGCTACCAACCCGGCGAACCCAGTTCGATTCCCGCTCACGGCCACCACCGGTGACGATTATTTGAACCTCCCCTAGGTCGACTCTGCCTCAAACGAGTAACTGCTGTAGCGTATTAACATCGCCACTGGGGAGACAAAGGCGGCCGGCCGTGGTAGATACAAGTCCCGGGCGAAGCCGGGTAGTACAGCTAGTATGTTATAAAAGAAATATCAATATACTGTATTTATCGGTACACCAGTTTATTTTATTTGTTACACAGATGATCCTATTTAGCCAATTTCCCTGCTTTTTACAGTGCAGATCGTGCTGCATGAGCACTGTAGCAACAAAGAAAAAAACATCAACAAAACAAGAACGAGGGTCCTTAAGGATTATTTCAAGATTCCAAGTTCAAATATTGGTTGGGGGTTAACTCAGTCCAATATTTCGCTGGGGTTGATAAACTAGTAACACTTTGTGGGCAAGTCAACACTGGTTGTTCGATAGGATAAACTTATGCTTTGCATAGGAATGGGGAATTTCCACTACCACCTCAGGGCTATAAAAAGATGAGTGCTGTCTATTTTTTGTAGGAGAGCAGCAGGTTTGCTATTCTGCAGCAAATCATACGACAAGATGAAAATACTGCCTCAATACTCATTTGAGCAAAAAATTCGTTTTACTTTTTGGAACTATGAAGGCTATATAATGATCAGAATATTGCAATGGGATAAAAAGAAAAGAATCCAAACAAGTCTTGCCATGAGAAAACTTTAGTTGACAGTTTATAGGTATACAATTATTACATTGTTCTATGGGCTCTTTGAGGTCCCATCAGAGGGAATTGTTACTATGCCGTAGATGGATTCATGGTCTGGAGAGCATTATATGTAAAAAGCAGCCAGCCGTTTTATTGGGGGCCTGAGCGGGGATGATGTTCCTAAAGCAGGCACAAGTGACTTCTAACTCATTTTGGCGTTCGGACAATTTCTGGAAAACCATCACTCTTTACAGACAGAAAAATAATTGACAGGTGCTTAGGCAATGTCGGCAGTTGGTGTTGAAGGTTGGTATGCGGCCAGGACTGGGTTAATGTAGATAATGCTTTCGTTTGACGTGTTGGGGGAAAAAGACACAGCAGACAAGCCAGTCACCAAACATATTTGTCTCTCCTTACATTCTGTTGAAGCCAACGGGGACTTCTTTAGAGGCACTGAAGAGATTAATTGCTGACTGTGAATGAATTTACTGTGTTTAATTCGTGTCTCCTGCTAATGAATGCTGATCTGCCAAACATCAAAGATTTTATACCATTAAATACATATTTAAAGGTCTATTTTCATAACCATGAAGGTCTATTAGTTGTGTTAGTTGATACAATTTGGGCAATTATGTCAAGCAAACATATACGAACTTTGATTGCATGTTCGGCTGGTTGCAGGGTAGAGCAGGGCAAACGTGGGACATGAAATATGGTAATAAAATAATGCAAAAACCTGGGTACGTTAACATGCATGACATGATGCAAGAAAGGTAATGATATCAGGTGGGACTCGAGAGAGTTTCCCCTTATCAGTACCCAACCCCCTCGAACATGCATTGCGTTGTAACCGTCAATTATACGCGTTTTGTGTGCATTAGCGCTCTTTATGGGGCAGCACAGGTGTTGGTAATAAGCACGAGATGATGCCCTCTCCTGTGGGGATGAGTAGATTTTGCATTCGCCCAGCATCCAGCACTCCATTCCCACCTTGACTCGAGGGAACCCTCCTGAGAAAGAAGAAGCCCACGTTTGGAAGAGGTAGACCACTATGATTAAGACACATAAAGTGACCTGTGATGTTTGATGGTGATAAAAAAAACAAGCGCAAACGAATAACTATCAACCCTGATCTACCCATTGCTCAACGAAATACTTAAGTCGTATCCAAATATGGCGGCCTCGTAATGCACCAAATCAGCTCGCCCTTTGCACGTGAGCTGATTGGACGTCCTCTCAGGCATTGTGCCATCCCTTTGGATTCTGTTTTAGATCATTTCCATTGGTTGTTAAAATTACTATTACGATGATAGAAATCTTAGATGGTGCCTATGTTCTCCATGTATGTATGTATGCGTTTATTTTTCCAGTCACATGTTTAGTGTCTCCTCATATGATTCCCCTTCTAATATGTAAATTGCTACTGTACCCGTGCAATGTCAGTGTAGCTGTTTCATTGTTGGTAATGGGATTTGTATTATTTATCGTTATTATATTTAGACATAGTCTGTATAGACTAAAAACATTTGACTCAGTGAAAGTTCATGCCTTCTTTCCAGCTTTCACAAATGTAAGGACAGAGATAAACAATATGAATTGATATGATGAAGTATTTCATTTCAAAATTGAAAAACGTTCTACAATGCTATATAGCCAAATTATCAATATATGTTCAAATCTTCTCATAGTACTGCAGTATTTTTGACTTAAAACTTTCGTGACTGCAGGAATTCATATTCTATGGTTCTTTCGGTAAAGTCACGTAGATAAAAAATAACAATAAAATAATAAAAGTAAAGTGAATAAAATATCACGACGCTTCGATCGCAACACAAGTGGTCGTCATCAGGAACAGGGAGGTTAGCGTCTGAGGGCAAGCTGTTTATAAAGGTTAAGAGATGGGCGGGGCAGCTAATGTTAATGTAGGAGAGGGCTCCGACACCTGCAGTAGGTCTACACCAATCAAAGCATTGCACCTCGTTCCACACACCCACACTGCTGACGGTGGAGGTTGACAAGAAAACACAAATCAACTCATAACCCAAAGTGGTCGATGACATCTTTCCAATGATTGCTGAGTCTATAACCTTCCTCTCGGTTGAAATTGTCTCTGTGGCTGTATATATGGATGGATGTGGCAGCAGTTACATTGGGGAAACTAAGCGACATGTCTAGGACTGTGTCCGTGAAGATAAGGCAGATTTGAAACATGGTAGGACCAATACTTCTGCTGTGGCTGATCATTATTTTAATGCGGCTGGCTCACACGAAATTGATTTCTCTAAGAAGATGGTACTTTGCAAGCCTACTGGCTATCAACAAATATTCGTTCATGAAGCCATCCATATAAATTTTGTTATTTTCTTTGAACCTATCTACGTGACTTTACCAAAACCCCAAATAATATTTTCATTATTTTCTTGTTATTATATTTTCTATCTACGTGACTTTACGGAAAGAACCATAGAATAGTACTGCAGTATATTTAATAACACTGTGTAACATTTTTTTATTATTATTTTCTAATTGCTTATGCCTCAAAAGTACAGGAAATGGCTATTATTCCCCACAAACTTTGCATTTATGACCAGGACAGTGATATTTTGAAATGTATCTATTTTCCAGAACATTCCAGATAGATTCAGTGCTGAGTAAACTTGGAGTAACTTCTAGAACATTCTAGAACTTTCCAGTAATATAAATAGTAGTATAATTACAAGGGCCATAAGCCTACCAGTTCAGTTTAGTTCCAGCTGCCTAAGTGGATACATATCTGCATTTTTCTGAGATGACATCAAGCGGTTGCAAGCATCCAGCAGACGCATTTTGCTATGTCTGCGGCCAATTTATCAAGACAAGAGGGAAAACGTACTCTGTGGAAGCATCTGCTAAGATGTTTGAGGCCTACAAGGCATATTTCGGCATGCCTGTCAGGGATCAAGACAAACCCTGGGCACCTCATTTCACTTGCGAACAATGCACAAAACTCTGGAAGGTAAGATGGACTATTTTTGATCAGAATTTTATGTTATGAAATTTGTTAAAATTAAAATTTTTTTAAAGTTTTTCATTTTAAAATGTTTTACAATTTCCAATGTTATTGAAAAAAGATATCATATATGATTTTTTTTTGCAAAAACCTCTTACACATTAGTCATGGGTGAAGTAAATGTCTTTTGGTAGGATGGTACAGAGTGGAAAAGAGAGCCATGAAGTTCGCTATCCCAATAATTTGGCGGGAACCCACTGACCATTCAAGCAACTGCTACTTCTGCATGGTGGACCCTTCCAAACATCGAACTGGCATCAGAATGCACCTGCTATCACGTATCCGGACCTTCCTTCATCCATCGCCCCGGTGCCACACTGCCATGAGCTCCCCGTACTCACTCCTTTGGAGAGAGAGCAGCCATCTTTAGAAGAGAGCAGCAAGTCAGAGAGTGAGGAAGAAATTTTAGATCCAGATGACAATTTCAGAGATGGAGCTGAGAGCAGAAACCCATACTACCCCAAACAAAAAGACCTCAACGACTTGATCAGAGATCTTGGTCTCACCAAGTCCAATGCCGGGCTTTTTACGTCTAGGCTCAAGCAGTCGAACTTGTTGGATAAAAGTGTGCAAGTTGCAAATCAGAGGAAGTGTCACCAACCTTTTTGCAGCTATTCACCCGTCAAGATGGGCTCTGCTTCTGCCACAATGTGACCAGTCTGTTTCAGGCAATCGGAATCGCCTGTAACCAGAATGAGTGATGCCTCTTCATTGACAGTTCATCCAGGAGCCTCAAAGCCGTGCTGCTCCATAGTGGTAACAATTACCCATCTCTTCCCCTGGATCACTAGGTGCACCTCAAAGAGGATTACAACAGCATCAAGACCTTGCTGGATGCCTTGAAGTATGATAAGTACGTCTGGGAGGTCATCGGATACTTAAAAATGGTGGCATTCCTCCAAGGCGGTTTTACCAAGCTTCCCTGCTATCTTTGCCTTTGAAACAGCAGGGACACCAAGGAACACTATCACAAGTGGGACTGGCCACAGCAGAACGAATTCTATGTGGGGAGGAACAACGTCAAGTGGGAGCCACCTGTGAACCCCCGGAAGGTGCTGATGCCACCACTGCACATCAATTGGACCTTATGAAATAATTTGTCAGAGATGTAGATAAGGAGTCGGCAGCCTTTAAGTACCTTCAAGACTTATTCCCTAAGCTGTCTGAGGCAAAGGACAAAGCCGGTGTCTTCGTCGGACCACAGATAAAGAAGATTCTGGAGTGCAATGAATTCCCCAAGAAGCTCACCAGTAAGGAGAAAGCGGCTTGGAACAGCTTTGTCGCAGTGGTTCGTGGCTTCCTGGGCAATCACAAGGTCGAAAACTATGTGGAGCTGGTTGAGACTCTGGTGAAGAACTACGGCACAGTGGGCTGTAGGATGTCCCTCAAAGTCCATACCCTTGATGCTCATCTTGATAAATTCAAGGAGAACATGGGAGCATACTCGGAGGAGCAAGGTGAGTTCTTCCACCAGGATATACTGGACTTTGAACGCCGCTGTAGTGATATTGTGGACGTCACTGTATGGTGCCGGCCCGAGAGGGCCATGGCGTGCGATGTACTTACATCACGGACAGCATTGTGTGTGTTACAGAGTGATGCCGGCTCTAGCAGAGCACGGCGTGCGATGCACTGTCATCGCGTACACCCCGTAGGTGGGAGTAGTACCAGCTCTAGCGGGGCTTGGTGAGCGCTAGGATAGCGATCGCACCACGCATAGCATGCAGTGCGGGCTCCTACTAGAGGGAGCGGGAGAGTGTCAGCCCAGGGACAGGGTTGCCCCGGGAATGACACTCTGGTTGACCCCGTAGGCACATGATCCGGAGTGTCCATATGGAGGCCCCCAGGTGGGGGGGGGCTAGGGGATGATCAGATGTCAGGGGAGAGCTCTCGAGAGGGATCAAGAGAGAGCTGGAACGCTCTCGAAGGTGGGAGGATATAAGGTGGGTCCCTGGGAGGGACCGTGGTCGCTACGTTCTGCAAGCTGGAAGCTCCACGTCCTACATCTGAAGAGGCACCAACACGTGGCCCGGGACCCGAGTCCAGTCTGTCATAGCCCTAACTCCTGTATGGTAGTGTAGTTAGCTGGGTAGTCACCACCCTAGGCTGTATCTGGTAAAGGGGCAGCTACTCCTTTTGTATATACGTGTTGTGTAATAAATGTGTTGCCTCTTAATAAGAACGTCTGCGACTCAGTTGGACTCACTACACCGCTACCAAGGACAGTATAACGAGAACATGATGGGAGACTACATTTGGAAACTAATTCGTGAAAATGATTTACAGTATAATCGTAAATCTCGAAAAACTACTCACTTCTAAATCTTTTGTAGTCATTTTTGTATTACTTTAGTATAAATACTTGTTAATTTTGATTCTGACTTTATGTGAACGAAAAGACACATTCGACCGTTTTCTCATTGAAAATAGGTACATTTCTAAATATCACTGTCCTGATCACAAAAGCAAAGTTTGTGGTGAATAGTAGCCATTTTCTATACTTTTTAGGCATAAGCAATTACGAAATAACACTTACTACCCAGGAACAAAAATTGTGTTACATAGTGTCATTATTTGGCATGGGCAAGCGCACATCTTTTGGTCAGTGCTGAACGTTTCCTCGCTTGAGCAAGCAGTTCCATCTTTTTCGGTTCAGTAACTTCAGATCAACTTGAAATAGTGAAGGGTACAGCACATAGTGGAGTTTATGAGCCATGATGGAAGGTTCTGGCCGTGCTCAGTAGTCTTTTGGGTCTGCACAAGAACACATTTTCTATAACCATACATTTCAAGTAAGCATGAGGGGAAAACATTTACTTTTCTGAACAATTAAAAAAATCTTACAGAAACAATCGTGTGTTCGTTGGATAGGTCATACCATGTTTTACTCTCTGGTTGGTGCAACATACTGCATAATAATAGCAAGGTATTATAGTGTGGTTACTGGCAATTTGACCTAATTTATATGATGCAAGTATGACAGCATTGCATATGGTTAACTTAATATATTTGTAACATTTTAATTAGTACCTTTTTATGCCTTTAAGCCAAATGATTCATATTCATTAGACTACAATATTAAAGCACTTTCAGTTATTGCCACAGTTTTTTTTAAAGGCGTTGAGCTTTGCTGCAACCACTATTTACAATGTGTAGCCCAGCACTCGTGTCACCACTTTCGCAGCATTTTGGCTCATTATCAGCATGTGGGGAATGTATAATTAACAGGGTGCTAAACAAATTGCAAGTTGTTAAAATATTTATCCATTATAGGGAAACAGCTGTTTTGTTGTGCACTGTTGCCTCATAAGTTATTTATAATGTGCTGTTCCTCCCAGAGCAGACCCGAGCACAAACAATAATAGGGCAAGAGGGCATTTTCCGACTACACGCAGCTCACATTAATCCCATGCCCTTCAAGCCCATGCAGGAGTGCTGGGTTATGCATCCGCACTCTGCTGATGTCCAAAGTGCTGAAAGCACAGTGCCTGAAATTTGCATTGGTCTCAGATGGACCATTGCCTTAAGCGCACGTTACTGCCAGTGGATAATTTCTGGAGGAGTGACTTGGGTTGATTATTAACCGGGCTGTGTGCTTTTGGCATGAATTGGGGATTAAGATCTAATGGAAATGTTTGACTTGGGTTTAGCATGGGCTCTTTGCTCTGATTTTAATGATCTCATGTATGGTATTAAAACAAAAATAACCTCTGAATAATTATAACCTTGTACATATCGTTATTAAAAAAGCCATTGGATAATATGGCTTTATGTAAATAGTAAATATAGAAAAAGCAGGAAATGCGGTGAAGCAAACAGCATTGGTGAAACACTGCTCGTAGCGTGCGTTATAAAAAAATATTTAAATCCCCTAATGTTGTGACAGAATTTCCATGAGGCAATTATTATTTAGAAAAGGTGTTAAATTATAACAGAAAATTAACGGATAATTTAGTGAAAGTATTTTTGTATTTGTTTATGTATATATTTTTTCTATTGTAGTAAAATATGAAGCAAATTTATCTGCTCACCTTCGCAGTACTGTATTAACATATGCATATATAAACACACACAGGTTAACAGAATCCCAGCTTGGGGGACAACATGAATGTCTTCCGGTTCCTACAATCAATATCTCCAATGGGTAGTTTGAGAAGCCTAACCTTGGCTTTAAAAGTATAATTTCCCATTGATATCTAGGTACGGTAAATAAATATCTTTCTACTGTACTGATCAACAATGTTACATATGATGATCAAGTAATTGCTGCTCATTTTGAGGATTTGGAGACTACTGCAGAACGTGCAATATCCCATGAAGGGTGTAGGCTCTTACAAATGGCCCCACAAACACATTCCTGCGGAGGGAGCTGGTAGGAACGTTGGGTTGCTCTGTCAATGGCCAGGATCAACGGCGGCGTGGTGTATTCCGCAAATATGGCCGATTGTGAGGGCGGGCACAAGCCGGCGTGAGTAGGTTAAACGTTGAGTTTTATAAGGGCACCACGGGGTGACCAGCCACTCCCCACCCCCCACCCAGCCCCTCCCTCCCCACCCAGCCCCTCCCTGCACGACGGACGGACGGACACAATAATCCCCTGTGGGCTGGTGGAACCAGTGGGTTCCTAGCAGTAAAACAATGCACCTGTTGGGTACTTTGCGTCATCAAACACACCACACACCCATTCTCTCCATGAGTAATGAGGTAATATTTAAGGAGGTCAGAGAAGTTCATGTGGGAATTATGCTTATGATCAGCTCCATTTTGAAAATTGAGGTCTCACTCAGAATTAGTTTAGTGGCGTTATCTTTTAATTAGCTACATAACGCTGTGTGGAAGCCATCTGGCTTGTCGCTGAACTCAAAGCTCTGGGTTTACTTGGCCACAAGCATGCCCTCTCTTCTCTCGGTTTGAAAAACATGTAACCCTTTACAAGAAAACAGTTTTGGCCTACCTAAAATCCTTCTTGGGCGTAACCACGCTGGATTGCGCGAGGAGCTCACAGATTCTTGAAACGTCTGAACGAGCTCTCCCGCAGATGAGGTTGCAGTGGCTGGGTCATGAAGCCCACATGCTCTGCAGCCATCACATGCCCAAGCAACTGCTGTTTGGATTCATAGAAGGGGCCCAATGGATACGGCATAGGCTATAGAACAGACACGCAGATGAGTTACTCATCAACAGGAGACGGAAGAGCAATGCTCACAATGAACAGAGCACCGGGTAGCTAAAACGTTGCAAGGTGGCATGGTGAGGAGCACAGGTGGAGCATCTGCCCATCACCTCAGTGAGTTAACCAATAACACCTGATTTGTTTTATTTTATTTTATTTCTACCTACGTGACTTTATCAAAGAACCAAAGAGTAACACCTGGTTAACTCCTTTGACCTCCTACAAGCAAGCTTTTTACACTTTACAAGGCATAAAAGTGCACCTAGCATAGCACACTCACAGTTGTGATATTGCCACCACCACTTAGTGCCAAATGGTGGCTGTTGTTGGTTTTGTTATATGGCTGGCTGCTCTGCTGAATTAATCTCCCTGTTCAAGTCCAGACACAACACCTTTCTCCTCTCCTGTGTCAATTATCTAACATTTATATCCATCTTAATGTCTTTATTCCAACGGTCGTGGTAGTAAAGTCGTATGTGTCTCATACCATCTTGTCCCTTACCTACACCTTCCCCAAAATATTATTACGTGCATATTTTCCTGCCTTAACAGCAGCTGCAGATGCCATATTTAGACACCAAATTATATTTCTTTACATATGTTATACTAGATGCCATATTTAGACACCAAATTATATTTCTTTACATATGTTATACTAGATGCCATATTTAGACACCAAATTATATTTCTTTATATATGTTATACATAATTCACAAAACATAAGTGGCTTGAAATATTATATATCCTTTGCCTGAGGATGCCTGTGCCCTAAAGAGTGTCCGGAATGTTGGTCCTTTCCTGCAGCAAATTGACTTTAAGCGACGGTAAAGTGAAGCTGTCATCCGGTGCTAATCTATCTCCACTTTCCGAAAAATTGCCCCATCTGTCCACTTAGCAATTCTCTGATGATGAGGCTGTCTTAGCCCTGTAGTTTATTTTGTGCCTTCTCCAAAGTAAAAAAAAAACGAGAACCCACCTAACTGAGACTGCACACCTTCCCTCTTTATGATGGCTCAGTCTTTCTTCTTAGTTCGTAGCCAAGTCAAATTACCGTTCATTAGTCAAAGGGGACTGTACAACATTTGTACAATAATGTGATGTGCTTCGCGGCCTTTTCTCATATATTGTTACTGTACTTTCGGGGTTACAATTAAGACAGAATGCACGACAGATAAAAGCCGATACTATATTTACACATTATGTTTAGAGTGTGACGTTTGTTTACAGATAATTAGCGCTAATTAGCATTACGGACTGCACGGTAGAGACACGTTCGTTTTTACATTGTTTTGCTATCTCGTTTGGCCCTTAAATAACCCGTTTTATACGACCTTGTAATTGTCAAATTTTCTATCTTGAATTCTGTAAATTTTCTTGTAAACATTATTTCTTTGAAAATGTACTCGAATTTATTTAAAATTATTTTCATTTAGCTCACGCATGCTATTAAAAAGTTTCAAATACCCCAAATTCAATATTGGGGGGGATTTACACATATTATATTAAATAGCATATATACAAAAGTGATATTTTATTGTAAGTTAGATTTATATCACAAATTTTAATGGAAAAAGGCATGTATGTGGGATACATAATGGAGTGAGGTATTTTGGCTTTGTAAGGGAATCGTTGGTCACTGTTGATGGCTTTTAAATTATATCCATCGGGAAATTTATAATAAACGTGGATTGAATTTAACACGTAGGCTTTCGCGACCAATATCATTGGTCTATTGTGGATTGAGTGTCTGTGCTAGTGGCCATGTTTTTACGTTATGTGCAACCAAAACATTATTTTGAAGACACTTCTCAAAAAAAGTTCAAACAAAAATATTACCTACTATAATGGGCCAAGAATGTCTGTGTGCAACGCGCGTGACTCTACGTCGACCAGCCCCCCTCATTAATAATCATGAGCAGGTGACGTCACTCCACATGGAGCACCCTCCCCCGTCATTAATAATCATGAGCAGGTAAAGTCCTCCAAATGGACACCCCCCCCCCCATTAATAATTAGCGGCTGACGTCACTCCACATGGGGGGCCGAGGCGCCTCCTCCCCCCTCCTCAGCGTCAACTTACAACCTTCACTACAAAGGCAGAACCCTCACGTCACGTGACCTCCGTGACGCTGTTGAGACATCAAAGTAAAAAGGACGTCATGATGAACAAGGGATTATAACCTTAAAATGAAATAAGTCTGTCATCGCGCCCTTACAAATTGCACACACATTGATGCAATTGTAGTGGGTTCCACAGAGGCGCACACTCGAACTTGGAGGCAACACGTTCATTCTTAATACAACGGGGTAACCATATAACCACTTGATGGGATAATGATATAGGGTGGTGACCACCACGGTTAGCTACATAACCGCTCAATGGAATAACTATATACTCGGACCAGGTCAGCTAACTCCCTGCCTGGTCCACGATGCCATGCGTGAAGCCCGAAGACCGAAGACGTGGCCGGCAAATTCCATTCCCAGAGACGAACAGCCAAGATCGCTCTCGTGACTTTTAAGGGCTGCGGCGTGACCACGCCCCCTTCCAGATCCTTCTCGGAGACTCTGGGCCCACATCATGTGTCCCTCTCACCTCCTCTTTGGCCCTCGTTACTACCTCATCCGGTCACGTGCCTTCTCAGGTTCACCCAGACTACCATATCCTCACCCGACCTCTCTCTCGCTGTCACCCAAAATATGCCCCCTAGGGGCCCTACCATTCCGTACTCATCTCGGTGCTAGAGAAAGACTCCACCTACAGTACCGCCCTTCTCTCGGTACTGGTGCTACGCCACAGAGACACTATACACGCCACTACACAATGAATATCACGTCGCGGTCTGCTTTTCGCTTGCACTGTAATACACCTGTCCTTGAATGGGCAAAAGGCTAGTTTACTGTATATTCGTTAAACAGGAATACTGTAATGAAGTATGAGTGTATTTCAGTGTCAGTACAATCAGCACTACTGAATGAAAGTTTCCCAACATTTATGCCATCCCTTATACGGGTAACGGAAATGTGGGCTTGGGCAGGACACATCGGTAAAAGGGATGATAGCTTATGGACGAGACTTAGAATGGCAGCCAAAGCAGAGAACATGTCCAAAATTTCCATCTGCCACAGAGATGGAGCAATACGTTTGGCTCATGTGCAGGACGATTGATTGTGACATCGCAAAACTGTATGGGATGGTGACAGCATGGGGACATTTTGAACCAGTAGTGACTAAAACTTGGCTGCCATTGCTGATAAGTGAAGGCTTAAAGCTTAAAGTACAGTAATGCCTCGGGTATGTTATACCAGGGCAGTGTGGTTAATGTTGCATAGACTAGACCAAACCACCAACTTGGGAAAATGCTGTACTTTACCACAATTATAGCATAGAGCTAAGGCCACATTGACTGTTGTTGACCATACTGGCACCAGGACATGTTTTTGATTAGGGCAAGTATCTATTTAAAGTATAGCTCAGATCATCTAAAACACTGTGGATGCAGCCAACGAAATTATAAAAATGTGAACGTACAGTACATCAGCAATTGAATTATTTAGATGTGGTTGTCATCTTCAGAGAAGCCTTCATGCCATTAAGAGTATGAATACAGCAGTTTAATGTTCATTACATAATCTTTATAATGTACAGATACTCTACTGTACTTAACAAAATTATGACGAAATAATGAGGCTCTTGAATTTGTTTTGTATTTCTCCAATACTCTGCTGTCACATGTGACATTCAACATTTTTATTTTAGAACCATTTGCAAATATGCACGTTTGGAATTTTGTTGGTAAACATTAAAGGGGAACCTACAGCATGAAGACCATGTGCACGTTAATGTCATCATTCAAACTCTTAAGAAAGCATTATGTCAGTGGGCTTGGCGAGACAAGTCGCGATGAGGGATGATTGCCGACGGTCAAGAGGAATGACCAGTGCCTGCCAAGAAATTAAACTGGTCTGAGAGTACATCCACCGAGGAGATGGAAAGGTGAAATAATCTCGTGTGCAGCTGCTCGCTGGACTGTCATGCCACTGTTACAACGGTGACGATTAACTGAACCGATCATGGGCCTCCCCTAGGTCGACTCAGCCTCAAATAAGTACCTGGTGAGTTAACATCACCACTGGGGAGACAAAGGCGTCTGGGCGTGGCTTTGGCCACCCACCCCCTCGTGTACCGTGCCGGCCTTCATAGGTTCTTGTTAACAGCACTTGCCCCAACCATCTGTACAGGTTATATTGGGGATCTTTGTCTCTTGTTACATCACAGAATCGTGAGAGATGGTGGTGGTTTGGGGAGACATTCATCTAGAAGTAGATTGACTAAGGCCGATGATGATTAAGTATTTATAAAATTACCTATTTTTTCAGATAACGTCATACTTTAGTTAACAGGTTTTTTTCAGCTACCGGTGGTGCTGGTTACACCAGCGGTGACTTGCTACTGAAAGTTATCATCATCATCATAACAACCGAAAGTGAATTAATGCATTCACAAACTAAAGTTTCCAAAACGAGTATGTAGTGGGACGCAAACAAAACCTCGATTCCAGTGTAATAGGCAACAGTTGGCCTGCACATGTGGTGGACAAACAAAAAACAACCGTTGAGTCACTTCCTGAGTGAGGTCTGTTCTACTTTTTCCCCTCTCAAAAATGTCCCTGCCCCCTTCTCTACCTCCCCCCGGGGGCTGCCCCTTCCACATCTGGTTCACCCCATCTACAAAGCCAACCAAACTCACCCCCAACCCAAGCAGCCTCCCCAACACGGTCACCCAAACTAAATTTTATCTTTAGACGTGACTTAACCGAAATAACCAAATAATAATTCCTGCAGTCACGAAAGTTCTAAAATTAAGATTAAATTCACCCAACTCAGCCCAGCCACCCAACCCAACCAGCCCCACCCCCCAACACAGCCACCCAAATGAAATTCACCCAACTCAGCACAACCACCCAACCCAACCAGCCCCACCCCCCAACACAGCCACCCAAACTAAATTCACCCAACTCAGCCCAGCAACCCAACCCAACCAGTCCCACCCCCATCACAGCCACCCAAACTAAACTCACCAAACCCAGCCCAGCCACCCAACCCAACCAGTCCCACCCCCCAACACAGCCACCCAAACTAAACTCACCAAACCCAGCCCAGCCACCCAACCCAACCAGCCCACCCCCCAACACAGCCACCCAAACTAAACTCACCAAACCCAGTCCAGCCATCCAATCCAACCAGTCCCACCCCCCAACACAGCCACCCAAACTAAACTCACCAAACCCAGCCCAGCCACCCAACCCAACCAGCCCACCCCCCAACACAGCCACCCAAACTAAACTCACCAAACCCAGCCCAGCCACCCAACTCAACCAGTCCCACCCCCCAACACCGCCACCCAAACTAAACTCACCAAACCCAGCCCAGCCACCCAACCCAACCAGCCCACCCCCCAACACAGCCACCCAAACTAAATTCACCCAACTCAGCCCAGCAACCCAACCCAACCAGTCCCACCCCCATCACAGCCACCCAAACTAAACTCACCAAACCCAGCCCAGCCACCCAACCCAACCAGTCCCACCCCCCAACACAGCCACCCAAACTAAACTCACCAAACCCAGCCCAGCCACCCAACCCAACCAGCCCACCCCCCAACACAGCCACCCAAACTAAACTCACCAAACCCAGCCCAGCCACCCAACCCAACCAGTCCCACCCCCCAACACAGCCACCCAAACTAAACTCACCAAACCCAGCCCAGCCACCCAACCCAACCAGCCCACCCCCCAACACAGCCACCCAAACTAAACTCACCAAACCCAGCCCAGCCACCCAACCCAAGCTGCCCTTCCATCACAGCCACCCAAACTAAACTCACCAAACCCAGTCCAGCCATCCAATCCAACCAGTTCCACCCCCCAACACAGCCACCCAAACTAAACTCACCAAACCCAGCCCAGCCACCCAACCCAACCAGCCCCCCCCCCAACACAGCCACCCAAACTAAACTCACCAAACCCAGCCCAGCCACCCAACCCAACCAGTCCCACCCCCCAACACAGCCACCCAAACTAAACTCACCAAACCCAGCCCAGCCACCCAACCCAACCAGCCCACCCCCCAACACAGCCACCCAAACTAAACTCACCAAACCCAGCCCAGCCACCCAACCCAAGCTGCCCTTCCATCACAGCCACCCAAACTAAACTCACCAAACCCAGCCCAGCCACCCAACCCAACCAGCCCCACCCCCCAACACAGCCACCCAAACTAAACTCACCAAACCCAGCCCAGCCATCCAACCCAACCAGTCCCACCCCCCAACACAGCCACCCAAACTAAACTCACCAAACCCAGTCCAGCCATCCAATCCAACCAGTCCCACCCCCATCACAGCCACCCAAAATAAATTCACCAAACCCAGCCCAGTCACCCAACCCAAGCTGCCCTTCCATCACAGCCACCCACGCCACCAACCAACCAACAGCACATCACACAGCAAGCCAGCCAGCCAGTAGACGTGAAACGCCAGAGTGGCTTGAATTACTACACACGTGTCGGTGAATTTGTCGACTCAAGTACAGTACCGTAAGTCGGTAGTGGTGGAAGTAAATTGTCGAGGAAAGTTAATAGGGGCAGTTATTATTATCACCGACGCTGTGCTCGTGAGGTCGGGTATTTTTTTTTTGCGATAAAGGAAAGAGGGGAGGAGGAGGTTGGGAGGGGGCTATGTAATGTAGTAGGGGTGGAAAGTTGGCCAGCAATTGTGTGCCCCATACAGTAAGCACATAGTAGCCGTGTACAGCAACAACAACTCGTGGCTGTGATGGAGCCAACCTCAAACGTGAGTATGGAGTTCGTATCCCTTTACAGAACCAATGCCCTGTCTGTGCGATGTGTGGGGTGCGTTGCGTGCGTGGTTTCTTTTTTTAAATTGAGCTCTGTCCCCCCATCGCTTTTGAGGCAAGAGGCCGCAAGGTTTTAGTTGTGTGGGCCTCGTAGTTAAGCTTCGCTGCACAAGACATCGCAGTACATTTACAGCGTGAGCACGGCGCGATGTGTGTACATTGTTGTTGTTGTTGTAGTAAAGTTTCGCAGCAATGTCTTGCACATTAACCGGCCCGCAGTATTTATCGCCGCGTTGTGTTCACGTCAAGGCGTCGTTATTACTCCGGCAGCTGCCGTGCACATTTTGGTGTCCAAGATTAATGGTATTTATTATTGTAGCAAATGTCACGCCTTGCATTATTCATACATCAAGCCCCTAAGCATGCCGTGCTGTTTGTTGATGGTACGAGAGTCGTTTTTGTTTGTTTGTTAGGCTTGTTGTTTTTATTATTACGATTATATTTCAAATCTTGACTTGAAGCTTTCGTGACTGCAGGTATTCATATTCTTTGGGTCTTTCGGTAAAGTCGCTTAGGTTCGAAACGTAGTTTTGTTATTTGTTGGTATGTTCTTTTAACTTATTTACGCGGCTTTACCGAAAGACCAAAATAAAACGAAAGTATACATGTTATTCCACTCTCCTACACAATGTACATGCAGTGTGCATGGAGATATTTCCGCCACGACTTTGTAGTATATCGACTCTCATCGGCTATATAGAGCCTTGGCACGTATTTATATCAGGGAGGGAGAGAGGCTTTGTAAACAATGTGCAATCGATGGCACATTCATGTTTAGAGAGGAGGCCCCACCACTGCGTGGCTTTCTTTACACTTTAGCTGGCAACCAAACTGTGTGACCTGCCCCTGCTTTGCTCGCGGAGTCGCTGTGGTGTGGCATGGAAATTGGGGCACACCGGGTTCGAGATTCTTCAAATTGCTTGTTGTTGGAAGCTGCAGGGGAGGAGGTGGAAGAGAGATTGCCACGTGGGGGGGGGATCCAGGGTAGCTCGTAATTGTCGGCATTCTCCAGTTTTAAACCCAACGAGAGCATTTTCCAGCCGTAAATGACTGCGTCTCATTTTCCTTGGCACGAATTTCCATCTAGTTATCATCGGGAGGGCTTTTGTTTTTTTTCCATCGACCGGAGCTGGGACTATGTTTTTGTGGACCACACATGGATGTACTGTATATATACACTTGTTTTTATCATTACATATACTGCTTGTTATTGCCATGATGGTTGGATGTTTCGCTTACAAATTCAAAATTTTAATGTATTTATCCGAGTTCTTTATTCTAGATTTGAAGTTTTCGTGATTTGCAGGGATCCATACTCTTTGGTTCTTTCGGTAAATTCACGTTGGTATAAAATAAAATAACCCTCGTGATTTAATTTATTTTATACCTACGTGACTTTACCGAAAGAACCAAAGAGTAGAGTTCTTTATTGTTGGTGAAGTGTGGCACCCCCCCCCCCCCCACGTGACCTGGCAGCGTTCGGTTGGTCGGGTTCCCTTTGCAAGTTTGCCCTCTTTACATTGACAGCACCGTGATGACATTTATCCTCTCGTTTCACAAGTACTGTACTGTATAAGGATGTGGTGAAAGTAAAAGAACAGGTTGCGTATCTTCCCCACGCCCATTAGTAGAAGTACAGAACGGATTTGTCCTGCACTGTTTATTCATTAGCTTCGCAATGCTTGCTAGAGCAAATTGAAACTGCATCATGCTAATGAAAAAAACATTAGGTTTAGAAGAGAATGTCTGTTGATCTAATTCACTGCCAGGCGTCGAGTAAACACACTTAAATAGTCCAAGTGAAGTTTTCCAGCCGAGCTTTATTGACCTGACCGCCTGTCTGCCTCTGTTAATCCTCAAACTCCGGGAACGCCCTCCCACATGCTGTCTCTGTCTTTCCACGTCTAATTTGTGTATCCCCTCCTCTGTGATGTCAGTCAACAAGCTTGGACAGTAGACCGACAACGCTCAGCATGGGTGAAGTCGTGTCAACCAACACACCTGCAGTGTCCACAAGTAAATGCAAGTAAACTCCTTCCAAACCTGTTTAGTTTTCTTGCTCGCGCTGACTTGACCTAACTCGACAGTAATGAGATATATCGTCCAAAAAGTCAACAACGCAACAGCTGGCAACAGCTGGCCACAAAAGGCAGCCAGGGACATTGAGGTTGGCTGAGCATCAGACAATGCTTGCTTGTGAAGTTGCGTTGAATATCGGGATAAGCTATGGGAATGTGATGCTTTGTCGTGGCCCTTAAAATATGTACAACATAAGTCTTAAGCATGCACTATAATAATTGTCAGCCCATAATCCACTGCTGGATGGAGGCCATCCCATGCCAAATCGGTTATGGGGTTGGTCAGTGTGGGTTGGTGAAGGGGGGGTAGAGTGGGGAGCGGTAGTGTAGCGGTTAGCGCGCTG
Organism: Lethenteron reissneri; assembly: GCF_015708825.2. Lineage (NCBI taxonomy): Eukaryota > Metazoa > Chordata > Hyperoartia > Petromyzontiformes > Petromyzontidae > Lethenteron > Lethenteron reissneri. The sequence continues at coordinate 13,290,461 of NC_083798.1, read as the reverse complement.
CGCTATGAACCTGGCGACCTGAGTTTAATTCCTGCTCACGGCCAACACCAGTAATGATTATCTGAACCGGTTTTGGGCCTCTTCTAGGTCGACTCAGCCTCAAATGGGTACCTGGTGTGGTGCGTAAACATCGCCACTAGGGAGACAAAGGCGGCTGGGTGTGGTCGCTGGTCATCCACCCCCTCGTGTGCCGTTCCGGCCTTCATAGGTGCTCGCTAACAGCACTTGCCACAACAGTCTGTTAAGGCTATACAGGGGATCTTTGTTTTGTGGAGACCCAGAAGTGGTTCAGTTATAAATGACGTTGGCAATGGTTTGGAATCAAATTCCGGTTACTTGGTTCATAGTGCAGTGCTTCAACCACTGCACCCACTTCTGCAACCACTGCTCCATCCTGAATTTTGCAATACGTGGCATAAAATTGTGAGGCTCTCCTGGCCAGTCTTGAGTCTTGACAACTTTTGTGATCTAAAAAAAAGGGGGCATGCCTCCAGTGGGCATCTAAGGGGCTTTGATGGTACTTTATTCCCAATCATCCAGAGAGAGAGTTATTTGTCAGTGGCTGTTCCCGTAACGTACACACCACACATACACCGAGTCTCAAAATAAACTAAGCGATTGTCGGAGTGTCCCGTGTGGAATTTGTTTTATTTTATTTTTTAAAGCTCACATTTTTCACGAAAAAAATCAACAGCCAATGTGTCGACAGTGTTGAGTATCCTTGGGACTTGGTGCTGCCATTCATCTCTCTGTAACCCCCGTTTTTCATTGTGCATCTTGTGTTTCATGCAGGCCCCACGGCAAGAGGCACAGATGATGTGGTTTTGGCAGGTGAGACAACACGTATATTTCTGCCTGTATTACTGTCAAGGGCAGTGTCCTCAAAATGTCAACGTAACAGCTCCCTATTTTTATATCTTCAAGACAATCATAGGATGCAACTACACTTGATATTTTCACAGTTGTGTTCTTGACATTATTTGTTTTTATTCGTCTGATATTTAGCAAAATGGTACAGTAGAGTGTCTGCTGTGTAAAGGTGGGGTCCTATGTACAGTTAAACGATGTATATAAACTGTTTCGCATATGGGTACACACCCTAAATAGACAGTATATGGTGTATTTAAGGAATATAGAATATTGGTGTTTGTCGGAAAATTCCACTTTGCAGTTGACTTTTTTTTAATCAGATATGGCCATTGGATAGACCTGCACAAGTACAGTAGGTTGATTGATTGAACAGGATGTTAGGCCACTGTGGAAAGACCATGTATCTAAGGCTACGTAGGTAGTGAATACAGCACTGGTTACCAATTTTAAGTTACCCCCATAAGTACCATCCCATTTTTAACACCATTTTCACAGATAACACGGGCTTGAATTACAAAAAAACATAATTTCCATCGGAGTAATTACAGAAATAAACAAATCTTTTCCAAGAGCTGAAAGTTTTCCAATTTTATAACATGATAATTAATAACCTTATTTTTACCCCATGTAATTTTTTTACACTCTAAGAAAAAAATGTACAATGATTTATGATGTGAGTGGATGAAACATGCCAGTTTGGTGTTTATTCCATTGTGTATAATTAGATAGTTGAGGGTGAGAGAACAAAAACACATTTATGCATGGGTTTACAAATTTCCCAAGGCAGGTTTGACCATGTTTCTCCATGTGCAAATACCTTCTGTAGAATAGTAACACATTTCAGATTCGGAGAAGATGTAAAGCGGTCTGCTTTAGCAAATTTATTTTAGATTATCTTGGCGTACTGCTTACAAATTATGGACTGATATGACATACTTTTTTATGAAAACTTCATATATCTGTCCATGTGTAGGACCTTATGTTAAAATTAATAATAAATGGGAGCTGTGATGTATCTGCTGGATTATAGAATGCAGTATGCAGTACAAAATATAAAACGCAATTGGGGCAGCTGGTTAGTTTGATCGAATACTAAAGAGTGTACATTTCTAGTGACATAAATGGGGTCACTATAGCGGTTAGTGCCAGCTACTGCCACAAGAGTGGAGCTGTGTGTCTTGGATCGCTCTCTGGCACCAGAGTGGGTATGCCATGGAAGCAGGCCCTCGGGGGCATAGTTCTGGTGACAGTGAGAGAGAGGTTGAGTGAGGACATGACAGTCTGGGTGACCCCGAGAGGGCACGTGACTGGACGAGGTGGCAAGGGGGGCCTAAAAGGGGTGGAGAGAGGGACACGTGATGTAGGGGCCCGAGCCTTCGGGAAGGATCTGGAAGGGGTTGTGGCCAAGGGCGGAGCCCGGCCATGCCACACCTGTAAAGGCCTGAGTCCCAAGCCCCGATTGGGGCTGTTCTCTGGAATCAAACCGCGGTGCTACGTCTCTCCGATCTTCGGTCTTCGCTCGGCATCGTGGGTCAGTCAGAATGTTACCGACTGACATGGTTATGTAGTTGCCCCGTTGTGGCTTAGTAAATACTCAAGTTGGCTATCACCGATGTTGTTAATTTGCACGTTTATGTAGTTACCCGGTTGGGGTGTTGGAATAAACGTGTTGCCTCAAAGTCAAGTTTGTGCCTCCGTGAAGAACACTACACATCTACTAAATTGTCACAATTATATTGATGGCTTCTTTTATACCAATTATGTTCACCGACGTTTAGGTGCTCGTATTAAATTATAGTAAATATACAGTACGTATATTTCTAAAAGTTTCTGAAACACCTTAAATATTGAAATTGTCTACAACTTAAACAGTACTGCATTTTAAAATAGAAGACATTGTATCGTCTTTTGAGCTAACAATGGGTGGTGTTTACAAATCAGTTGCCTAATTATAGTCACAATAGTGTTTGATAATTGATAAATTGATTGAACAAAATTATTCGGGTCAACTAAATCTTGCTTTTGCATAACCATGTTTAACTTTAGGCAATATAACTCGAATACAACTTGGGCACAACAGAAGACTGCTCATCCATGACTCGTCTTGGTGTCAATTTCCTTTAAGTATGCAAGCAGGATTAATGGGGGTGGGCTGGTATCACTACTGTGGAGTTTATGGGGAGTTGTTACCAGTGCAGAGTTGGAAGTCACCTCTGAATTCTGTCATTGGTAGGCTTCATTGTGTGTGCCTAGCCCTGCTTACAATAAGATTTTCTCTTTGCAGTTGTGGTCGTGGTGACTGTGATCGTCATCCTGTGCCTGCTGGGTGTAGTTTTGTCCTACTTCCTACGGCACAAGGGTACCTACCGCACGCAGGAGGGCAAGTTCCAGCCTGGCCATGGGCAAGGCACAGCACTGCAAGCGGTAGAGGACAACTGTGAGGGACTGGAAGAAAATATGAAGGAGTACTTTCTGTGACGATCACATTGGTGGCCAAGCCTTGAATGGCATTTGAAAACTATAAGGCGCTCTATTGTTTGTGACCTTTATTAAATATGCTACCCGCATACATTTTCAAACTGAAGGGTGTGGGGAGGGCGGAGTGGTTTCTATACTTGTGATGTTTTTTTTTATGTATTTCCAATTAACTTAAAATGTAGGTTTTCTGCATCTTTGAAGATGCACATTTTTGACGTTTTATAAAATCGGGTGTTTTCAAATAATTTAGTAACAACCGTGTTCAGTTTAACGTTTTGTGTAAAACTGAACGGCCTTATTTATAGACTTCGTTCGGCATTTGCTTATTTCTACGAATGTTTTTCCTCTAATAAAGCATCGTTGTTAAAGTACAATGAACAGTCTATATGACACAGTTTAACGCATAATAAATGGTATTGTATTTGGAAAGCGATTTTACTGGCCCAGTGTCCTTGCTCATCAACATGTCTGTACGTGCCATTCCTCTTGGACGCAGCCATAAGCAGATATCGTTAAAAGTAAAGAAATGTAATGTTAAACACATTCGTTGAGCTATTGAGTGATAGAAACCACATTGCAGTGCAGCCTTTATAAGCAACTGCGAGGCTGTTGGAGAAGGCATTCAGCCAAATTGAGTGCAAGTTTGTGTCATGTTGAAGGTGCTGTGAACTAGTTGCTAAATCTTGACTTAAAGCTTTCGTGACTGCAGGAATTCATATTCTTTGGGTCTTTTGGTAAAGCCACATAGATGGAAAGAAAAAAACGTTTATTTTTATGAATAATATTTTTTTTCTTATATTATTTGTTCTATATACGTGGCTTTTCCGAAAGACCCAAAGAACTAGTTAGTTTCAGTAATTGGTTTGGAAAAGGCTTGTTTTAAAGGCAAATTCGCATGATTAGCCGCAGTTTATTTTATAAAAAGCCATGATTTTAAAGTCTTTATATACATGAGAATAGGTTTTCCCCTTTTTTCTGGCAACAAACAGGTATTAAGATGTTTAAACACCAAACTGAAACCTTTTACAAGGAATCATATTTGCATTAACCACGATACTCGTGGTCAGAATGCAAAAAAAACACTGATAATATATGCATTGTCTTTGAAACTGATTCGTCCACAAAAGAAAGCTGTCTCTGATTTGGACCAATCAGTTTCAAAGACAATGCGTTTATTAAACTTGATTTGGAGCTTTTGTGACTGTAGGAATTACTTTTTGGTTCTTTCGGTAAAGTCACGTAGAAAGAAAATAAATGAAATAAGCGTCTATTCTATGATTTAACTTATTTTCTTTCTACGTGACTTTACCGAAAGAGCCAAAAAGTAATGCATATATTATCAGAGGTTTTTTTTGTTTGCATTCTGACCACAAGTATTGTGGTTAATGCAGACATGATTCCTTGTAAAAGGTTTAGGTTTGGTGTTTTAACATCTTAACACCTGTTGCCAGACAAAAGGGAAAGCCTATTCGTTTACAGTTCTATTTTAATGAAAACGTACATAAAAAAATGACACCAAAGGTAAATAAAAACTTCGTTCTGAAGAATGCAAAAGGTTTTGTCTATCTTTTATTAATAATGTAGTGTACTTTTTTCAATTTGCAGCTTCCCATATTGTTGAAACACCATTAATTAAATAAAGGTTACAAAAAGCATTAATTTCTAAACAAAACTAGTACTCACGAAAAATACGTTCCCTTCTAAAATAATGTAATGGTTCATCTAGCGGTTCTAGCCACTAAACTGTCATCAACTCCAGCAGCAACAAGATGATTTTGGGACTCAGTGGAGCCTTTTCGATTTAAAGCTTTCATGACTGCAGGGATTCATCTTCTTGGTTCTTTCGGTAAAGTCACGTAGAATGGAAATAATAAAATAAAACAAAATAATTCTCACGACGTTTCGACCACAACGCAAGCAGCCGTCAGGTGAAGGTCAGGTCTGTCGGGAAGACAACGTTGTGGCCGAAACGTGATAATTGTATTTTATTATGTTTTATTTTATTATTTCCATTCTACGTGACTTTACCGAAATAACCAAGAAGATCAGTGGAGCCTTGTTATATGCATCCCCTTTCCAACCAAACTACGAGTTGTTGACAGTTCGACAGTGCCATTTCACCACCATAAAAAGTTACGCCATATAAAAATGGTTTTCTAATTAAACCTAACCCCATCTTTTGTAATGCTTGACACAGGTCTGCTGAAAATGCTCCTGTGAATTATTCCAGCTGGTGGGTCAATCGTGGTCTGAACTCTAAATTCCCACAGATGCTGAGCCATCTGTAGTTGCAGCCCTAAGCAAAAAAAAGGACTGCAATCCAAGGTGAGCAATGTTGATAGAAGAGCATTTATTAGGTCCCAAAGCCCTATGTATGCGATTAAAAAAAGTAATCCCAAGATTACTCTAATTCCTTTATCTTGTTACACAGTTCTCCCCTGTTGACTTTATTCAACTGGGAAAAGCTGCAAATTTGCCATGAAATTCTGTTACACAGGGTAGATTGGAACTTTGAAGCAAGCTTAACATTGTGTCAACAGACAGTGCTGAAAGGTATAGGTTAACTTTTCCATTTATCTGAGCAATTCTACAGTTCTGATGTGTGTTTGGTTTGTACCGCATGTTTGGCATGATTTACAAAGTTTTTCAACTATTGGGAGTTTCGGGTACTGAAAAAATCTCTGCATGTGGAGCAAAACATCGTTTTAAAAACTGAAGAAACTCCCAGAACGTGGAATGAAACGTCGGACATGCCAAAACCAGTGTGATAGAACCCAAACACTGGAGTGCTGTACAGTACAGCACGACCGCAAAAACCTACCCAGCAAAACATTCTACAATTCCTAGGTTGCGTTGATAATGTACCTCTTTGCAGAACGTAAATGCTGCCAGCGTGGTTTGTTTACAACCACAATTGCTTTGTTGATATAGCAACTGCCGTTTAAGCATCTTTTCTTAGCCTTTGTTTAGTCTGATTTAATTCAGCTGTAAAATGCAAGCTGCTCGATAAACCAATTGCACCTTATATAGATGTGTGCACAAGTTTGGTGTGCACTCATACAACTTCACGTAACAGCAGTGCTGCCCAGCAAACAACCACCCACATTGTTGAGGACCAACGCTCATGAAGATGGCTAGAAGTGGAATTGGAAGGTTGATTGTTCTTAAAAGATGTGACAAAGCGTTTGAACGATTTGGATTTTGGCTTGTGATGGCAAACGCAAGAATAATGTAGGCTGAATCGCCCTTCATTACAACTTCTCTGTCGGCCATCCCCATGCCATCCAGTAACTCCCCAGCTAATGCCACGTGGCCCATGAGAGGAATTGGTATGAAGGAGAAAATGTATTTAAATAAACAGGGAATTCTCGGTGACGGGAAGGGTTGTCACAAGGTGTCCATCAATACCATCCCTGCAGTTTTAGGATATTGTGTTGAGGCTGTGTCCACCCTTTATATTATAATGCATGTTTATTTATTTTGAAATACAGTCATGAGTCAGATTTGACCTTGAGATGAATATATGAACCTTATGGCGGGACCCCGGGGTCCCGAATAAACGGAAGTCAAAATCGTAATTAGTAAATGTATTTTTGGCGACTCCGTCCCACCGCGCACATGAACGCAGCGACCCACCTGACGCGGATCATTCTGTTGTCGTGTCGTCCAAGCGCAGCAGCGAGGACGAATGCGCAGAAGAAACAAAACTTTGAACCTTTGATTAACGCATCGTGTAGAGCTCGTCCAGAGGAATATATTGCTGTATCGTTCGTCTTCAGCAGGCATAAAATGACGTCGCAACGCAGTTTATGCGAGACCCCGGGGTCCCGCCACTAAGGTTCATATCTGCAAGGCCTAATACTGCAATATACATCAGTTATTTTTGCAATATATTAAAAAAATAACATGATTATAATGCAGTATACTTTTTTAATACAAATGTAATATATATTTTAATGTGATGTATGTATACATTTGCATGCATACGCTGTGTATATTCAAACTATCCAGAACATTGGAATGATATAGTAAATAATCAAATACTGTATTGAAAATCAATGTGAAATTGCATGCATTTTCTAAGGAGTGAATTGGAATGACTGAAATGTTTGGATTTAACCGAGAAAAGTCGCACGTGGCTTGAGTTGGTGTGGCCAGGCACCTTGGGCATGTCATTTATTCGGGATGTAACAAAGCATTCATTGACTAATACCAATCCGTAAACCCATGATACATTAATTAGGGTTAGGGTTAGGGTGTGTATGAATCAATACTTTTAAATTCCTATTTGTTGCTTGTAGTGAGTTCGCATGACCCAGCTAAGCCACTAAAGCTCCACAACTACATTCACCACAATCTAAAAAACTATCAAATCACCACCCTGATTATCGTGACAATTCATTGAATCACTGGGGTGAGTGCAGGAGGTGATTCGTTAAACGCACGTTATGTTTGGATGCAGCACAATGTCAAGCCCGAGCCAATTCACAGGAGCAGAGGTTGACAATCTAACCCTACAATGTGCCATAGCTGAAGGATGGTGCGGACAAGGCGCACCGGGTTACTTGCTATATACATAGCCTAGTGTACACATTATTCACAGTTTGGACAACCCAAGTGTAGGGGGCAACGTAGAAGATACAGATCCTAGGGTAAGGGGCCAGACTATAGGTGTGTTCTGAATGGTCTCAGAAAATCAACAGTGCGATTAAACAAACACGTGACTTTATCCTCGGTAATGGCTGTATTCTATACCAATTGAATATTTGGACACAGAAATACACAGTAGAAATATTCAAGTGCTCTGCACTTGTAGTCAATACAGTGGAATCCTCAAGCTGCTCTGAAGCATTACACGTATAAGTACTGTGTAATATAGCATTACATGATCACACTATACGCGTGAAGAGTTACCTCTTTTTATTAATGTTCCATTAAGTCAAAAAACGGACGAAGAAAGCAAGTTTACAACATTTTTACAATTATTTACAATCCTTACCGCACATGAAACGTCACCCACCTTTCATTTAACAAATGTTAATCGTTGACACTTAAATGCAGTTCACATTAGCGTTGTTTTTACCACTGAAAACATTTTTTTAATCTTTAAATTATTTTTTTCAGAATACATTTTTGTAAACATAAATTGATATACAATACTGTACTTAGAAAAATTATATCAGTATTTTTAAATGCATTTAATGTTTATTATTATTTTATAAGGGATAATTGATTATTACACGAATGTTATGACAAAAAATAATGGTTTACCCTTTGTAAAACTACAAATACTAAAAAAAACTAATATTTTAACAAAGCCATTAATATTTTGGATCAAACCAATTAAAATATGGCGACATTGATGGTAACATCCCATTGACTAATCTTATTTGTATACGCAAGGCGTGATGTGGTTACATTTGTAATTTTTGTTGTTGAATGTATTTAACACAGACAACAAAACAAATATTGCACTTTGTTGCTGCTTCCACATTTATTGTGATTGGATTTTCAGCATAGTCTAGTGTGCCAATCAATGCAATATGAACGCAGACAAGAATAGACTTTCCATGTTGAGCTCACATACAATAGCCACACCGCTATAAAACTCTTTGCCAAACAAAACTCAAGCTACATTCATGATCAGCCTTGTAATGCTAAAGCAGTGAGCTCCATATTGTCTCAGCGATTCACAAGTGTGCACCATTACTCCCCAGAGTCTGGCTGCACAAGCCAAGAAAATACATTTTAATTTGCCATTCAGACATGATTCCCGGCACATTAAATGCCAATACTAATTCTCGGAGATGGGTTTAATTATAGAGGCTGCAGAGAACCCTTCAGTTGTTTTTTTCTGATGTTCACCATTAGCTCATCCTCGGTTGTCAATGTGTTATTTATGTCACCTAATAGATTGCACATGACCGATGTGTAAGAGAAATGGTACCATAGAGGATTATGTACACATTAGATTTTGTGGTCAAAATATGTGTTTATCAAGTGCTCATGATTATGTATGTATACAAACATAAGATTGTTATGCAGTGTTTTACAATTTTAAAATAACACATTCTATTTGCAATTAATTCTATCTTGCACAATTAACACAATAAATTAAGGTACTTATTTATCCAGGAAAACCTCACTGAGTCTTGGTAATCATTTTTATTAGAGTCCTGCATTGGGGTTTCTGTCCAATTTTTGTATAAGTATTCTGTACTTGAAAGGAAACTGGAGAAAACCCACACACATGGGGGAATAACACTCAAAGTTCTTTGCAGATGGGTTCACAAACCCACTTCATGTACAGGACTGCCATCTCGCAAACAGGGGTTGGTGGAAAACCAACCCCCGTCGAATTGGCTGTCGAACACTTGCTGACATTTGGGCTACGCCCATTTCAAACCCTAATAAACAGTTTGCCTTGGAAGCTCACCCCCCCCCCCCCCCCCTTCTGAAGACGACCGTTTGTTTTGCGATCGCAACGTTGTAGTTTTTTGTTATTTTCTTTGAACCTATCTACGTGACTTTACCGAAAGACCCAAGAATAAGGGGGATTGGGAGTTTCACAAATCTATATGACCCACCAACCCTCGCCTTCAAAGTGCTGGATTATAGGCGTGTGCCACAACGCCCGGCTAACATCAACACAAGCAGTTTCATAATTGTATCCTGGAACATTTAGCCATATTTTAAATCATCATATACATGTGATAATGTGAATACATTGTAACATTTTCACCATATTGTTTTAGGCTTATATCACAATATTGGAACAATATTATTTCACCTGCTATAATGAAGATTTAGCTGCGTAAGCAGAATTAAAACATTAACCATTAAAAGGGAACAAAATCTGAATTTAAAATACATACAAAACTACTGGCCAGCAACAGTTAATGCCATGGGAACTGTATATTTTGAGGAAATAAAAAATATGGGAAAATTGGACAATGGGTTCACAACATTTGAAAGGGTCTCGAAGGAAAACACCAGGGACACGTTTGAAGACACCAGTCTGTGATCTCAACATCCGGCAACTACGGGTGACTTAGTGCATTCACCCGGGCCATCCCCGTAAACAATATTCTCGACAAATGCGCGTCAAAGCATCTCGTTGCTGTCCCTATTCTGTTAAATGAAGTACTCCTTCCTGGTGTCCTCCAGGCCATGGTGGAAGTTCTGGTGGACACCCTGCATGGCCGAGGAGCTCTCAACGACCTCCGGCCCCCGCACGGCTGAGCGATAGCAGCCTTTGCGCCCGACGATGTAGCGCGCCACGAGCGCCAGCAAGCAGAGGATGATCACAATTGAGACCGCAATCACTCCTTTAAAAAAGATGCACACAAACACGTACAACGTGAGAAACCACAAACTATAAATACAAAATACTTGCATACTCTGTGGTTCTTTCGGTAAAGTCACGTAGGTATAAAATAAATTAAATCACGACGTTTCGAGCGCAACACAAGCATCCGTCATCAGGTGGGACAACCGAAAGAACCAAAGAGTATGGATCCCTGCAGTCATGAAAACTTCAAATCTAGACAAAACACTTGCTTGTGGCTGAAACGATTAGTTAATTTACGTGGATTAAGCGACTAAAATTGTATTCAGCTAAAATTTTTATGGTAGATTACTCAGGGATCTCTAAAAAAATCACAGCCGCCCCAACCTCCTGCCTCTTAAAGGTGGGAAACGACCCTAAAAGCTACACCCAGAATGACGGGGCTGATGATGTCACAGAGCCCCGCTCATCACCTCCCATCCAGTGGCACACATGGTAGCAAAAACGTCGAAGACGAGACATTTTCCTCAACTATCTTAGTGTTGAGGAATCAAACTGATAATCGGTAGAGTTAGGAGTTACTTAAATAATATAATCGAGTCGCCCAGCTCTAGTTTCAACACTTACTCTGATGAGTGTGTATTCTGATGAAAATCTCTTTTAAATTGTTGATTAAATTAATAGATGGAATTTAAGGCTTAATTTTGCACACATTGTTGTATATTCAAGAAACAGTCAACAGCCATCTACCTCCAATGAGAGCTGAGTTGCTTCCGACTGGACTACTCATAGGTTTCCTTTCTTCTGGTGGCATTTCAGAAGAGTCGTCTGCAGAGCCAGAGAGGGACACATTACTCCGTCCCACAACAACAACAACATGAGCCAGGACTAAACGCAATAACTGTGAGTTGTGGAATCTGGGCGTTCGTTAAGGCTACTCAGGAAACATCTCTCATGGGACCTGAAGTGCAACAACAACAATCTGACACGACGAAGGAATCTATAAATATTAAAAGATATTGAAAATTAACAGGTTGCCAGCTGTGCCTATTATTAAGAGCCATTTTCGCTTATGAATCACAGTCTTCTTTGTGGCTTTAAATTGTACGAATTTGGAAGGAAAATACAAAAACACATGCATATGTTGGATGGATGATAGCCAGAACTGCTCATTAGCACTGTTAAAATGTGAATGAACGTTCTGCATGTGTAGTTCATGGAAACAAAAACTAAATTTTGCTGTCGCTACATGGTCAAAATTAAAGTAATGCACTTGAGGCATGAGTGTGAATTTACTTTCCAGAAATGAATTCGACGATTATGTTTATTGTGCAACATTTGAATCAAAACATTAACATGTCTACTTAGGACCATTATATTTGCAGAAACAAAAGAGAGGTGGCATACCAAGGGCTGGATTACGTTTGATGGGGGCCCCTCTTTGTATACAGTTTTGAATAAATGTGTATTGTTTTACCACCACCCACATCCAATGCAAAACATCTTATTGTTATTTATCTCTTATTTTCAGTTGTAGTTTGTGATGTGATACACAAGCTATAATTTTAAATCTATGTTAATATTAAGAAAAACTTCATATTTTGGCGCATAATACATAGTCAAGCTATGGCTTTTATTACCAAATTAACCACAGATTTATCATAGTGATACAGTATTGCATTTCAACATTTCTGAAGCCGTCTACATTTTTGGCAGCCCCTCAAAATCGGAGTTCCTGGACCGCAGCCTCTAAAGCCCCCCGTGTTAATCCGGCCTTGGGCGTACCCGGGAAGATCCAGGGCTCTGTGCTGGTCGCCGCCGGGGTGATAGTGGAGGCCGGCACTGCGCAGCTCGATTCGATCAGTCGCCCGTGGACGACTACGGGCGAGCTGGAGGGTGACAATGGGATGGAGGACGTGGAATGGAAGGGCGCTCCCTGCTGCATCAGAGCAGCCTTGAGTGGCGCCACGCGGTTGAACTGCACGCGGGAGAGGCAGCCGACGAACCCGTGCAAATTTGCCCGTTGCAGCTCGCTGTCTCGCACCTCCGAGTCTGCGAGCGGACGGTGAAAAATATGAAACGATGCCCCGTTAAAAAACATTTTTTGTAAAAGTTAAAAGTGCAGCCTTACAATTGCTTGCTCGCATGACTGCTGGTGGAAGGACCTCCACACAGGGAGCTCTAGAGAACCACTCTATAGGGTATTTTAGCCTACTCTTCCACACTCGCCAAACATATTGGAAGATGTATAAATACACTTTACCCCACAAAATATGAACTGGCGATCGACTAACTGTGGTGTACCCATTTGTGCTGCTGGGCAGACAGAAGGCAGGGGTATTTAAGAAACGTATTGACTGCCACTCCAGGACAACTGAGACCGCTGGATCGCAAGCAGCCCGAAGAAGACGACCACTACATCACCTCTGATTAGCACGCTTAGCTGTGTACGGTGCGAAAGAAGGTCAACATACTATGGGGACCTCATTTGCCAGTAAAAATATGATAATTGGTTCTTTACCCTTCTATCTGGCAACAAAACTGACACCTTTTTGCAAGGAGTCATGTTTGCATAGACCGCAATACCTGCAGTCATAAATACAAACAAAAGACATAACTCTGATAATGTGCACATTATCAGAGTTATGTCTTTTGTTTGTATTTATGACTGCAGGTATTGCGGTCTATGCAAACATGACTCCTTGCAAAAAGGTGTCAGTTTTGTTGCCAGATAGAAGGGTAAAGAACCAATTATCAAGGTCAACATAGTTCATACATGGCGGCATTCATTTACAAAAATAAAGCTACCTGAAAACATCTTGAGATTTGTAATCAGCTATGGAAATTAGTTGAAGGGGAAAACATTGCATGTAATGCACAGTAATGTGTTTATCAAATATTATGTGCATTTGAAATTCTAATAAATATATTGTTCATGTGCTGGCAGATCTAAAGTGTTTCAAAGAGGAAGAAGGAACAGGAGTAAGCCATTTTTGCTGCTTTCGGCTTCAGTTAAATTACTCTTGAAAAAAGTTAAAAAGTGCATAAATGGGCTAATCATGGAAAAATGTAATTCTCGCATTCAGTATTATATTTTACTACCTGATATTACACGTGTATGGGCTTATTGCCCTGAGTAGTGCACAGTTCTGGGAATACCGATTGAGGAGTGGCCAACCGGTGTGTTGGTTGTTTCTGTGATAATCTAGATTTGGAGTTTTCGTGACTGCAAGAATCCATACTCTTTGGTTCTTTCGGCAAAGTCACGTAGGTAGAAAATAAAATAAATTAAATCACGACATTTCGGGAGCAACACAAGCGTCCGTCATCAGGTGGGACAACCACAGCAAGAAACAATTGCTGAAGTGGGTAAAAGGGCTGCTGTTACAAGAGGCAATATAGGTAAGAGAGGGGGGAGAAGCCACGGAGGAGAGATATGATATTATACTCAATCTCCCCTCAACCACAACCTTTGCTGAGTCAAATGCCTGGAATAGTATAACAAAAAATTTGAGTTCCCACTTTTTGTCTCTGTTTAATTTTCAAAGGAACATTCAAATAAAATGAATAAACAAAACTCCACACACATTGTGGTATGCTAGGTTTGTGAAGTGTTGCAAGGTATCATCGGGTATATGAAATCTCTAACGTGGTTTTCCCTTACGTAACTTTCACCAGATATTCCAAGTAGGCTAAAATGATATATGGGAAATCATATCTCGTATGCCACAAGCTTTAAATACATATAATCTGGGAACAAAACAGCCCCATTCACTCATCCTCCACCCGGCTGTTTTATCTCAAAGTATGCATCAGCCACCGTAGAGGCAATGCAGAGATACAAGAAAGCTGGGAGGAAGAGCGCGCGTCTCTGATAACGAGTCACACAAGCAGCCTGCTCGCACGATAATGCAAAGAGGATAATGCCCGGGATAGCGCTGTCTAATGGTCCCATGCCTGGGCGATGGCGTCACTTGCGTCCCGTTTGCTCGGTGTCAGACGTGGAGTGCTCTTCAGTGCGTTTAAAAGGTGCACATCGAGTGCCCCTTGTTGTTGCCATTGCCAGAAAGAAAAAGAGCGCTACCGGAATTCATTCTATGTCCGAAAGGCACACTTTCGAAAATAAATAACTGGTATCTGCTTGGGGGTTTAGCATTGCTTACGATGACAATCTTGCATTATTTATTCTGCCATCTTGGTTTATATTATCATACCAGTGCCTCGTAACTCTGCCTGTTATTAACGACAAGTCTGCAAATGCACGCTGATACGTTTGGTTTTTTGTTGCAAAAAATATACACGTTGTAAATCTCATTCCCCGAGTCTGTTATGTATTCATTAAATATATATAGGGCTGCTAATATTTGATATGCTGCCAAGATTGGTGATAAAGCAATGCTTACGATAATACCTCTGTGGGCACAGAATATCGCTTTGAGTCTCAAAGCAACCATATTACAATGGATGATACTGCATCTATCCCTGCACCTCCGATTAGCACGGGTGGCTGGCTACGTACGGTGCGAAAGAGGTTCAACATATATATCTTTCACCCAACGAATGCTCTATATGTACGTTTTTATTGCAAAGTGAAGAAAAAATAGTCCATTCCACAAACTGATATTTTTCACCTGCAGAAACCATCGTAATTGACTAAAACAGGGCAGCACTGAGCCACTCGCAAGAGCCAAGGCAGAGTGTAGGCTGCTCCCCATGGACCATCCATCACATTTTGAGGGCACGCCGATCGCTTGGAGTAGCAGGCGGCCGCTTCATTAATATTTCATTATCCCTACCGATACTGGGGTCGCAAGCCTGGAGTTGTTATTCATAGCTTCTATCCCTGGCAGGGGTCCACGAAGGATCGCATTCGTAACTTTCGGCATTGCAGGCCAGTTTAAAACCCCTTGACAAAGGTGCCATCGTGGTGGCGTTAATGGCATTGAGGAGGTGGGGATATATAATGAAAGAGGGCTGGTGGTGGGGGTTAGAGGTAATGTTTTCTCTCATCTGCTTTGGCTGGTTGGAAAAATACCCCCCCCCCCCTCATTAAGGAATACTCGCTCTCCTTTCTAACCCTGTAGCGAGGCACCTTTCCCCAGAGATCGCTAACCAATTGAACCTTGTTCTCAATGCAATAGATGCCATCGTAAGTTCCCTCTCACAAACCCAATGTATAGCAGCACTGCAATCAACGGTGCTTCTAAACGAAGGCAGTTTCTCAATAAGAAAAAAACCCAACGTGCGTGGAGAACAGGTACCGTGTCCGGTAAAGTGTGGCTAATGACGTTTCCAATATTGTGCACCTTACAAAGAAAGGGCTTTGTGCAAAAAATGTACAATACATATGAATATATCATGCGTTCATTACATAAACATTAAAAACACAAAGTGTTATACAATATATTGGAAGTTTATTGTGAAAATAATGTTTAATATAAACAATAGAATTTTGATTTAAAGTTTTAGTGACTGCAGGGATTCATATGCTTGGTTCTTTCGGTAAAGTCACATAGAAGGAAAACAATAAAATAATAAAAATATAAAACAATCAAATTCTCACGACGTTTCGACTGCAAATTTGAAAAAACTGCCACTTTTTAAAAATTCTTGCTGTGGATTTCACACGTGATGATGATTGCGTGTGTTGCAGTCGAAACATCGTGAGAATTTTATTGTTTTATAGTTTTATGATTGTATTGTTTCCCTTCTACGTGACTTTACCGAAAGAACCAAGAATATGAATATAAACATTTGATTTTATTTTAACAAAATGCTCTTTAAAAAATTCATCCCACATCGATGATGTTTGCATGCTACTTAACAAACAATAATTCGTCTGATAGAGCAGCTCACTGATTTAATAAATGATTTAATAAATTACTTTTATCCGGAGCGAAGAGCAATATAAGATAGGTAAATTAATTTGGATGTAAAACCACTTTAAATCGAATATATTATATAAATGCTTATACAGAGCTAAACTAAAAAAAGGAAATTCTAGCGACACTTAAATCGTTAATTAAGTCATCTATTCAAGTCAAAACCACCCCAAAACTAAGAAGAAAAGAAACATTCCTCATATAATTACAACTGTATCATCGTTGCGAGGGCTAATCCTAAATCTTCGCCCAACAATTTCAGCTCAGCAGTGAAAAATTGCAGAATTGGTGTCCATGTGCCATGGGATTGTGAACACAATTATTGGTCATGCTGCTTACCGGGCACCTTGCCAAGGTAGATCACAGAGGCTGTGTAGTGCATCTGCAGAGCATGAAGCTGGTGCGTGGCTGCTGCGTAGTGATCCAGCTGGCTCCCAGCAAGACAAAATGAGTGATTAAAAGAAACAGAAATTGAGAAAATATTAAAAGTTTTTTTTAATGTTTGTATTTAAAAGGACGGATTTATAATTGAATGCAAATAGGAGCCCGTTACATTTTAAAAGTTTGGGATTTTCGGATAAAGCTGTAAGTATTCATCTTAATCACAGATAGCCAGAAATGTAATTGATACTTATAATGTCGCATATCCATAAAACTACCTACAATTCACTGTCTGTGCTACGTGAAGAACATGAATAACTTTGGCACTTGCTCATCCTCGGTTTTGTGCTCGATCCAAGTGGCATAGCTATCAGTGTGCAGGTGGTGCAGGCTGCACCAGGTTTCGCAGGCCAGAGGGCCGTGGGTGCCGGCCTATGAAGAGGAAGGAACATTTCACAGGCCCATGCCCAACCATGCTACACCAATGGCACTAGCACTAACATTTGCCATTTCTACATGTTATACGTGGGTTGCCCACCTGTGAGATAGGGACAAATTTGGGTCATATCATGGGAAGATGAATTTCTCACAGTATCCTGAACAAGTAAAAGCTAAATGTGACTGCATTGCCTGGAGTGGTGAATTATTACACAGCTGATGAAAACCAGGACTTTTAATGTCCTAGATAAACTTATAGATGTCCCAGGATAGCATTCTAAAATTGAGGGCTATCCTAGAAAAAGCAGGACAGGTGTAAACCCCATGTAACACCCACCTGCACAGAGATTTCCCGTCCATGCCGAGTTACATTCAGGCCGTGTGGCTGCCCATTGGCCAGGTTGCGTGGTTCCATATAGATGGCCTCTGTCTCTCCCCCCAGCTGGTAGCGGATCTGCAGTCTGCCTGCAAGCCAAACAGAAACAATGAAATGCACTCTCCACCAGTGCCGTTTCAGAGCTCCAGAATGATGAGGCAACCAAGTTCATCTCGGACTTACCAGCGTCAGGTGGTAATGCGTGTAGTTGGATTTAGAAACTGGGATAGAGACTCACATAGACGCCTATAGATTCCGATAGAGACTCGCAAAACTCACACGGAGATCCATGGACTTATATATAGTTCAATTTGGAAATCACATTTTGCTGACAGTGGCTTATTCATCCATGCTTTCTCGCGTAAAGACTCTCAGACTCAAATAGAAACCCATAGACTCAGATAATTGTAATGCGTGGCAGTGGCTTCATTATCAGTACTTTCTCCACCAGACGGATTGCATGCAGCTCATGTAGCTTTCTAGCAGAACTGGTCTAGTGCAAGCACTGGCACATTATCGGCACACGTTGCCTTTGTGTTTCATTTGTCAACGAGTCCACCTACACGCAAGTTATCACCAAACAATGAAAACTGGAGAGTGTGGACTTGTCGCCACCTCAACATGGTGTCACAAACTGTTCCTGCATGCCACCCACAGCTTCTGAACCAACGACGTTCTCAGGTGGAGTGATTCAAATGCTTTTTAAGGTAGCAGTGGAAGGTTTGTGGACATGGCTTGTCACAATGTTACGTAACACACAGCATTCTGAAATGTTTTTGTCATATCTAACCCTTCACTAACATACATCGATATATAATTGGGGCAATATTTCTAAAGTGGTGCTTGGCCATTGCTGCCATTGCAGAAATCATCAATGAGGCTTTAATTGTCAGGCCTAGGTTGAGTGAGTAACAAATAAAAAGCCACCACCATGGTCAGAGCCATTCCTGGCACTTGCCAACGCCACCTCCGCTCTGGCTCACCGTCCTCCTGCAGAAGCACGGCGAAGTACTCCCACGAGTCGGTGCCGACGTAGAGGAGGATCGCGGGCACGCTCGTGGTGCTGAAGCTCAGCAGCACCGTCTCCCCGGGCAAAGAGTCCTCCAAGGGGGGCTCCCTTATCGCCACAGCCACGGCCTCCTTCACGTAGGTCCCCGCGGACTTGCCGAGCGGTAGCATCACTCGCTCCTTCCACGGCTTGCTCTCGCGCGAAAGTGCAATGTTGCTCGGATCCCGCTTGGGAGTTGAAAACTCATTATCACCCTCCTCGTCGTCGTCATCATCTCCCAAAAGGTCGTATTGAATCCATGTTCCAAGCTCGAAAAAACCACCAACCTCTGAGGAGAAACACAAGCTTGGTATGGGAAGCACTAAGGGCTTCTCAGGTAATTAGAAAAATAAAATACACAACCACGGAGGGGAATATTAATACATTATTCTTCTTCAGCCATCAATTTCCAAGCACTTCGTTAAAGCATTTGTGTGTGTTCAGAATCATGTGGAGATTAGCTAAACTTAAACCTGCCTTCGCTAATAAGAATGAACTTCAACAGCATTCCAATTACCCTGTAAAGGACAAACCCCAACCTCACCCCTTATCAATCTTGTCTAACTCTGTATGACCATTACTATATCTCTTATGCTGCTTACAAAAAGCGAGCGCTTGTGAATGCCGGCACGGCACACAAGGCGGTGGGTAGCCAGTACCATGCTTGGCCCCCTTTGTCTCTTCAATACTGATGTTTACACACTGCACCAGGTACTCAATTGAGGCCGAGTCGACCCAGAGAGACACACACACATGTATGCGCACCATTTGTGCAGGAGGGTCCGTTGTAGGAAGATGTGGAGCAGTCGCACGAGTAGCCATTATACCGCTCGATGCAGCGGCCCCCGTTGCGACATAGTGAGCCGTAGCTGCGGCAGTGCCCCGAGCAGCCTGGCTTGACACCCGGCGTGACCCGTGCTCTCTCTTCCAGGTCCAGTGTTGCGCCGTTGATGCGCAGCGAGCGCACACAGCCCAGGAAGCCGCTGTGGCCGGACACGGAGGATCCTGGCGCAGTGATGGAGCGTGCGCGTGGGGCGAAGGGAGAAACGATGTCCATTCATCGCGTTGTTTGCGTGCTACAGTACGATTGTGTGATGTGAATTAGCAGGTGGTTTGATGAATTATCGCAAGTCAAGGGGTGGCGCGATTTGATTCAAAGATACATTTTTCTTTTAGTGTTGGGTTGAATTTAGCGGCCACTAGTAGCTGCAGGGGTCAACAGAACCCATTGCATAAACCAAACACGAATATAAAAAAAACATCGAATCTTACGTGTGCAGTTTGAGTTATGTATCAGGAGCAACGCGATCGATATTCATTGATCAATCAATGCATTATTACACCCTCAATGAGAATGTCACTATAACAAGCTTTATTGTTGTGTTCTAAGCTCGGCAACATAGACATAACCACATGTTTTACAAATTTAATAATTGCACACCAACAAGAATGATAAATCATCAACAAACAGTGACATTGAATTGAAATAGGCTAACTCAATGTTATTGCAGACTTTTATACCCACGACCCACTCAAATAATATGACAGCAAACATTTTAAAGCCCAAATTACTGCGACATCTTGTTCAAGTCCTGAAGCTGCAGCAGTGCATGCCAAATGCTTGGGAGAAGAAATGCAGCCTAATTTGGAAAACAACACTGTCAACTAAAAAACAAAAACATATTTTACCAGTTAAGGCCCACTAAGACAAATTTTTCAAAAGTGACCCTGGCCGCAAATGATAGCTCAAGAAAGTGGCTTATCAAGTGGAAATGTATAACAGCCAAAAACTTAAAATGCATGTTTCTAAATGTGGAGGGAGAACAGTCAAACTCCAAATATACAGGCATCAGGGTCGGGATCGAACCCACAACCTCCTGCATACGAGCCGAGGGAGTTAACATCTCTCCACCGTGGCACTCACTTGGATTGTGAGTGGCTGAAAAAAAACAACCTACAACGCTAAAATAGGACACTGCAGATTTTACTTCGGCATTGATCTAAAGCAGCAAGAAACGCATTGTGTGGTTGCGTGTTCCTACCGACGTAGAGCTGGCTGCTGAGCTGCAGGCTGGTGTGGCCCTGTGCGGGTGCAGGCACCAGCTCGCGGGGCAAGAGGTCCACGCGTAGGCTCGCCTCCTTGAGGCTCCGCTCGGCGCTTACCACGTGCCACTCCTCGTCGTTGAGCGGCTGCTCCGAACGCACGGCCATCTCCACTGGGCCATTGCCAACGTCGAAGCTGAAGCTCACTTCGTGCGGGGCTGCAGTATGTAATAATGTCATTGTAATTATAATTTATATAAATGCCCATGCCATCACTGCTTTTGATGTTTGAAGGAAGAAAAAGCAATGCATATCCAACTCCTATGGATCAAAACATATATACGTCCGTAGGTAGATTGTCCAAAATGCCGCTGTCAGACTTCTCCCTCATACCCATAAATGACCCACATAACTCCAGTACTTGCAATCGCATGGCCTGCACCTCAATTTTAAGTTTAAACTCGTAATTATCAAGATCCTTTATGGACCCATCCGTGCCGATCTCTCCCCTATAATCTCACTCTCTGCAATCTATGCTCCTACAATCAAGGCTTTCTATGGAAGCCACCAGTCAAGCTTTCATCAGGGAAAATGCATCCCTCATGGGCTGAAACGCTCTTCCTTAACCCCGCAGTTCCTGCTCTAGCAGTCTAGAACGCCTTCACCCCATGATCCGTGTTGTTAAACTTTCTCAAGTCCTATGGCCACCGTTTCTGCACAACGTCTTGCCATTCAGTCACGTTTCAACTCAATATAGATCCATGTTGTATTGTATGGCTGGTATGTGGTATATGGCAACTGGATCTGCTCAGCATGAGATGTTTCTACATACATTTTTGTTAGAGATTGAGGTTATATATGTACTGTATTTAATGAGCAGAATTCGTTTTTTCACTTATATAATAATGAACCATTTTAACACGTAGATTTCACGACCAATATTATCCATAATAGTTTTTTGGGTAACATCGCATAAATATAAATGTTAAGCCCGCCACCACCCAACACAGCCAATTAGTAAGGTAAGGTTTTTGTAAGGTTTGTCATGGAATGAAAGATTTTAATTCGTTACTAGTTCAGCACACCGGTTGTGTGTTGGAGAGTAAACCCACAACATTTACAATTCAAGCACGACTTTTCGCCGGTAATTCCAACCAGCCTCATCAGGCGACTGCCAGAGTTGTGGAGAAATCCTCCTGTTACAGTCTTAAAACCTCTATTATGGATAATGAACCACGTGGCACCGGGTGTCTCTGGTACATGTCTGTTCTCAGTTGCTGCGTACAATGAAATGACTTTGAGCAATTTCTGTGGAGTTAATTCAGAGCCTGTGATTGTTACAACATATTCCTTCAGGGTCTAATGAACAGACCTTTGATGTAATACATTTCACAGCATTTTCTGCATTTGTGCTTAAACGTGTGCTTTTATTCTTTTTAACTATCCCAATGTGAAAAGACAATTTCTGACTTGGGCATCTGTCTTCAAAATTACTGCTAACCAGTAGTGACAAAATGTTTTCTTAGTATAGTATAATTTTGTTATAATTTTGTTATGCTATGGTAATAAAAACACATTTCTCTAATTAAGCGGCTGAACTATTTTAATAAATGTAATTAAATGAATCACCCTAAATCTGGTATGGCATATAATGGGGTGTAGTGTTGAGTGCAACAGTAGGAGTGACCGACGTAAATATATATTTTTATCTAAATATCAGGAATTTATCTTTTGCATTGAACTATAAAAAAAATAGAGTTGACTCTTCAATTGAAATTGTGGCAACAGTTGTATTCTATAAGCACTCGCAATATCAGTAATGTGTTATATTTATACTGCCAATGTTTTACCCGTGGCCCACCAGCACTGGAAGGGGAGCAGAGTGAAGGCATATAACAATGGGAATTTAATGAATGATGGATAGGGAATTGAAAAATGGGAGCCAAGAGGACAGGAAAGATGACGATGGAAAAAGTAAAATAAAATAAAAATCACGACGTTTCGGAGGCAACACAAGCTTCCGTCTTCAGGTGGTACCGTCACAGCCACGACAGCTGTATCAAGTAAATGAGAGATTGCAGAAGCTACCACTCCGTTTATATAATGGTTGGAGAAGGTGGTGGGGCAAGGGCCGCATACTTTTATTAATATGGTAAGGTGAGGCTTGAGACTAAGAATAGACTGCATAACAAAGGCTGGGCTGAACAAAGGCTGAGCCTTTGTTATGGAGAGGTACGGTTTGTGACTCAACCTGTAACAGGGAGACCACCACTAGACATGGTAAAACTGTGATGGTTGTCTGTCAAATAAGATTGGCAAATAAGTGTAGTTAAATCTGTTTTCCATGGTTAATCACATCTTTCCAATGATTACTCAGGGTAGGAACAGGCTACATCGGGGCCTCACCGCAACACGGAGCAGTATCTGTTTTCACGGGGGACGGGGAGAGGGCAAGGGTTCAGTGGGGTTGGCCACACAGAAGTCGTGTGATTTATTTATATAAATGCCATTATGTAATGGTTAAAATATAATTTGACAGCTTAATAAGAAACATTTATTTTGTCGTCGTTTAATATTTTGATGAGTGCTAATTTGTGAAAAGTTAGAAAATAATACACTAACATGAAATTATAATGAGCAATAGGTAAGTAACAGTGCATTGATTTAATGTTTAAAATGAATTCGTACACGAATTGCATGAATAAGAATTGCATAATTTTTCAATTGTATTTATTTATGAATGTTACATTTATTTTTTTACATGTCGACCTCCTGTAGCCACTAGAGGCAATATATTCACGATAATCTTAAATATATATATATATAACTTCTAAATTGTGACCTGGAATGGTGAAAATCGGTCCCCTCCTTAAATGCCAGCTCATCACACTGTCGATCATTCATAATCATGTCCAAGTGTGCAGCGGTAGTTTAGCAGTTAACGTGCTGCACTACGAACCCGGCAACCCAAGTTCGATTCCCGCTCACGGCCAACATCAGTTAACGACTATCTGAACCGGTCCTGAGCCTCTCCTTGATCGACTCAGCCTCAAATGAGTACCTGGTGCAGTGTGTAAACATCGCCACTGGGGAGACAAAGGCGGTCGGGCGTGGTGCTGTCCACCCACCCCCTCAGTGCTTACTAACAGCACTTGCCCCAACAGTCTGTTAAGGCTATACGGGGGATCTTTGTCATTTGTGTGCACGCATGAATCTGCAAATCGGAAACTCACACTTGAGCTGCACACGAATGAAGTCGCTCGCCCCCATGTTCTCAAGGATCACGCCGGAGTCAGTCGTCGTCTTGAAAAAGAACGCGATGTCCAGGCTGGTCTCGGCTCGAATTGGTGGGAAATGCAGGTAGGAACTTGGCGTCGTGAACAGCACTGAATTCCAGAAGTGTCCTGAGGTGTCCATACACAGGTGGCACAAAAGTATAATGTTATATCTTGATTTGAAGCTTTCGTGACTGTAGGAATCCATACTCTTTGTTTCTTTCGGTAAAGTCACGTAGGTATTTTATTTTATACCTACGTGACTTTACCGAAAGAACCAAAGAGTATAATGGTATACTGTATGTTTGCTCGTAATACCAATGCCCATGAGCCATGGTCACGTACGTAATTTAAAACACATTTTAAAAATAAATTGAACTGCTGTTGTACCTTGAAAAGTGCTGCATTTTCAGATATTATTATTTTTCACATCTAAAGCAAAATATTTTCCAGTTGATCATTTTATTTTAAAGCTATTTTACCCATCGTGTGAGTTGTCTGATCATCTTGGCCAAAAAGCGATTAATATAGGGGGTTGTATCTCTCCACTTGACAAGACCTATGGCTAAAGAGGCCATGTGATTATAGTCTCTGAATGACACTCAGAGGCTATAATCACAACATTTAAATGAGGCCCTGTTGGCAGTCCCCATTTGACCCCAAAAACCCATTTTTACATTCCTTGTGCATGCACAAGTCAACAACATTCAGAAACGAGTGTAGTATTATATATGCTTGTTTAATTTGTCATATAGGTTATACTAATCCATCCCTTTCCTTCATACTTTTCTGTGTCACAGTCCTCTGGTGAACTGTAGGATTAAAAACATTCTGTGGCAGTTGGGACTTCGACTTAATATCTAAACAATAATAGGTCAGGAAGGATCTTCCCAAGAAGACATTTCTCCAACTGTTGTAATTTCATCTCCAGACGTTTTGGCTGTCAAAATGTCTGGCGATGACATTACTATGGTTGGAGAAGCATCTTTTCGTGAGATCTTTCCTGACCTATAATTTTTTTTAGATATTATGTACTGTACGAGTAGCACTCTGTAAGCCTTAGAAAACTCGTGCACAATACAAGTAGAACTCCGTTCTGTTTCCAGACCAAAATTATTCAGCAGCATTTATTGTTTCAGCAAGTGAACTACTCTGCAGTTGAGATCCATCACTCGAGGTACCTTGGTATTTTTAGGCTATTGTGTACAAAGACGTAATTATACCATACATTTGGTAAACATTTTATTGAATACACGTCACGTATCAATATATCAAGAGGTCGAGCTTCACATGATAATTTTGTGAATATGGCAAACTGGTAGAAGATTACACTCGTATTTTGTTTTATATTCTTGTACAGTGTGCAAGAGACAGCATGATAACACACCATCGACAAACACAGTTCGGCCACAATGACAAATACACTTTGTATTTGGAAACTATTCAACACATCGTCTTTCTTTTAAATCCTACAGGAGGAGCCCTGAAGCTAAAGTACTTTTTTCCCCATATTACGTACTTTGAAATAGATATTCTGTTTGTGTTCCAAAGCTTTGACACAATGGATTAGGCGCAAAGGGGGTAAGGGGAGTCGAGATGTGAATACGAGATAGGAGTCTATCGGAGACAACCAGGTTTCCTTGACAAACGGGCCCTTGCAAGCCAAGTGCCGAAAAACGCCAGAGCGTGGTCAGGGATAAGAGGAACAGGATGCAGAGTGACCGTCTCTCCAGGCGAGCAGGCGGACCGCCGAGCTCAATGAGGATGCGCAACAGCGTCTTCCCCAGGGTGGGATACAATGTTTGTGCTCATCCCCAACTCTCACTGCCCACGCAATCCTCAAAAGCACACACACGCCACCGCTGCTGCTACGTGGGCCGCGGCGCGCTTGTGTAATCATTTAATCACTACGAGTGCAATTATTTATTTTCTGTAATTATTTGGTTATTCCCCGCGTTTTAACATTAGAGCTGAGAATGGTCTGTAAGCTGTTCTTGGTTAATTGGCAACAATTGGCTGGAATTGTGCGCACACCCACACTTGTACGAACGGATGCATGTACAGCGTCTAATGCTGTACAGCAGTGTTCTTCACTAATTTTCAATAGGACATCGGTGTGAACGCCGCCGCACATTTGAAACCATTGGGTTTGACAGAACTGGGGGCCGCACTAAAGGCCACCAGGGTGCCGCCAGTGGCCCTTGAGACTTGCAAAGAAGAGCACTGCTGTGCAGTATTTATCACTGTGCAGAACAAATATAATAATATTGTACACAAATAGCTTTATGTAAGCACAGCTGCGATATAAGCAACATATCGTTACATTATACTGGCGGTGGGATGACAAAGGCCACATTTGGATACAGGCACACTTCGGATATAGGCACACATGGACTTACACTCACGTACTGACAAACAACTATTACTGATTTGCTCCCCAATGTCGTTGCATGCAGCTGTAACTGTTCTAGGATGGAACCTATAATAAACATGGAACTCTCCATGAACATAGACATCTACTCCTCACGTCTGTTCCTTCCATCCTCGAGATTTTCCACCACCTCTGCCGGAGTGATATTAATGTTGACCCCTTTGATGCATCCGACAGAGCTAAAGAAAAAATATGACTTCAAATCCACCTAGTGTGGGGTCACAATGCTGTGCCGCGTTGGATGTAATTAATGTGTGCAGGTTTGTTGTTTGGCGTCAAGAAGACAATATTCGTTCCACGTCATCTAAAAAACACTAATCCGAGGTGGCAGCATCAGCAAGCTCATATAGTACTGGACAGTAAAATATATCCCTGTGCTGTGACTGTGACAGCAAGCTTTTTCAGTAGTTTCCATGTGATGGTGTCTTTAAAACACATTCCCTTGATACCATCTGAGGTTGTTTAGTGAACAAATTTGAACCAGTTGTCCTTTTGATGCCCACGGAGATAGAGGTATTCTTAACAACCTGCAGATACGTTAACAAACATAACATAGACTAAGGTCTAACCTGGGGTGCACACACGCCCTGGGAGTAGTGTGAGATGCCATTTTTGTGGATGCGAGACATCCCAGATTTTTTGAGAAGGTAAATCATCAAAACACAAATTAAGCAAAGGCACGTTAGTACAACTACTTTGTTTCATCAAACCTATGTATTTATTGCCATTGTACATTTTTATTTTTTACGATTGAGAACCAAACGGGTGCAAGGCTGCAGTAAAGGTGAAGAACCACTGTATTAAGGCCAAAAATTTGGCAAGTATCATGATCGACCATTCGCCTCCCAAGTGCTCATGTTTATATACTGCACCGGGTACTCATTCAAGGCAGAGTCGACCAAGGGGAGGCCTAGGTCCAATTCAGGTGTCACTCATCACTGATTTTAGCCATGACCGGGAATCAGACTTTCCTTGTCAGGTTCACAAAACTGCTTCCTCGCCGCTCCAACACTGCTGCCCCCATAATGAGGCTTGTGTTACGGGATTTTTTTTTTACATACGTACAAATTGTACAGTTGCTTACTGCTCATTTCATAATGATGCTTTTCGTGATTCTTTACTAGAATGGCGCCAAGGTTGGATTTGAATGAGAACACTCTTGGATCAAGGGCAATGGTACTCCCCAATAGATCACCTGGTTACCCATTCGAGATACTTTAAGCACATTGCACTTGACACCACGGGGCGCCTTTAACATGGATTTATCAGCAACGCTGTGTAAATGGTATGTTAAGCAGCGATTCATAACACATTCATACAGAACCCACTTTAAGGCAGGCATTATAAATCTAATCATGTTGAATTATCAGCAATTATCTGCCGAAAAAAATGCATCTTAAACACCACATTTGCAGTAGCTGGTCACTTATCAGCATGAAAAACACTGCATGGCCACGTAAAAAAATAAAAAGAGACTGTATTAGAACTGTAACTGTCAGACGTAAAATGTGTACACTGCAGATATCTTTACTACCGTAGAGGTCAAGACACGTGTCTTTTATGATGCTTTATGTCAGCCTGCTGTTAAATGTACATCATTATGTATACCGCAATCTACCGAGCTTCATGTAGATACTTGCAAAAAAATTACCTGCAAAACAAATGGGGAGTTACTTCGTGGAGTACGTACAGTATTTGTTTTACTCAAATGGCATGTGTAGCCTTTGCTCTCTTCATAAAAGATGTTCCCTACATCGCCAGTTTTAAACAGGCAATTCAAATCAAACAAAGTCTTCCACGACTACTCGTGAGTGCCAGAGATCGAACGGAGAGCAGCGGTGCTCCATCAAAATCTAAATCCCGCATTCTCCACGTGTTGCCAGGAGGATTACAGAGCTTCCATTAAAACAACGTGGTCCTCTCTCTCTAATTTGTAAGCAAAAGCAGTTGCTCTATGAGACACCTCCTTTACCAGTGGCAAAATATAGTAGTAGGTTTTTACCCTTTAAACTGGTACAAAACTGACACCTTTATACAAGGCATCATGTTTGCAATAACCACAACACAAGCAGTCAAAATGCAAACAAAAAGAAACAACTCTGATAATGGTAATGATATGCACTGTCCTTTATCAGAGTTGTTTATTTTTGTTTGCATTTTGACTGCTTGTGTTGTGGTTATTGCAAACATGATGCCTTGTATAAAGGTGTCAGTTTTGTACCAGTTTAAAGGGTAAAAACCTATTACTATATTTTGCCACTGGTAAAGGAGGTCTCATAGTGTAAATGCTTACCCCGAGCTCTCAATACTCTGATAGTGCGCTGTTTTTTTTAGTTGTACGCCTTTTGGCGTCATCTGGTCCAACACCAATGGAGACTAGGCTCTAAGGAAAGCTGTCTCGGGTGTGGCCCAATCAACTTCAAGGACAGTGCATATCATTACCATTATCAGAGTTGTTTCTTTTTGTTTGCATTTTGACTGCTTGTGTTGTGGTTATTGCAAACATGATGCCTTGTATAAAGGTGTCAGTTTTGTACCAGTTTAAAGGGTAAAAACCTAAAAGCAGTTGCTGTCTGCCTTCTCCGCAGTGGTGGCTTTGCGCTGTGCTGCGCCGTGCGCCGTGTGCCATGTGCCCGTGCGTCGGCTCTGCTGCTGCTTACTATCGCCGTGGCAGGAGAGGGGTCCCACTCTGTAGGCAGCCTCTGAGAGAGCTCGATCAGTGTCCCCGATGAGTAGCTGCATCACAGGCAAATGCGGTTTGTAGCCCAGCAAACCCGAGTCCTCCTTCCTGGAGTGCAGCGACATTTGGGGAAACAATGGGGAGGTTGGAAGCAATGGTTAGGTAGAGTTAAAAAGAAAAAAAGAGCGATGGTGTTTGTGAAAAAATCTCGACAATTATTTAAAAATAAAATTGATAAAATTAAATAAAAATAAGAAAAAAAATACAATTTAAATAAATAATAAATATTGCAAAACCCCACGACGTTTCGATCGCAACACGAGCGTTTCTTCATCAGGCAGAGAGAAAGAGTTCCACAAAATTAAAACATTTGAACCTTGCTCTCCGGTGTGTTTTCGGATTGTGCCCGCATATTGTTCGGCAAAATGTCCGACGAATCGCTCCACATGCTTCTTCAGGAACTGAGTTTGGCAAATCGTCAGACAATACGTCGAACAGCACGGAGTCCAATCCGAAAACACATCGGTAAAGTGTGCAGCACAACCATTACATCTATGCAGGAGCATTTTTATGTTACAAAAATTACGTTAATTTGTATGAGCTTCAAACATAACTTTTAGTTTGACCTGAAAATATGTTCATTGATGAGCTATATACAGATGAGTGAACATGACATATCGGGGTTTTGTGCATCGCATCCAGCTCATGTAGTCATAATTAATGACAACTTTACACCTTGTGCTGCAGGCTATTTGTGGAAATACATAAAAGATGTATTTTTTGCAATTAAAGCGCACGACAATGTCACTGGTTGTCCTTCGGTTTTTTTATTGTACCGTAGTTGTTTGACATTTACAGCTTTATATACTTGTGAACATCAATCACGCAGTGTATGTGTCAACGACACTTTTAACGCCTATTATTAGCAAACTGCTGCAACACATTACCTTTTTTCTTCAACACCACAGACAGTCACAGCTCTTCATCTCTTACGTATCGCAATGTCTAATGTCACGATAACCCACGTCACTTGTCTGACATTTGTAGACGAAGAGCTGGCTGTCTGCCCTCAGGCTGTTAAACTTGTTGGTTTGAAATCCAGCAAAATTGTCGGTTGCAACTTTAAAATTGATGCAGCGAATAATGCCACGGCACGTCGTGCCAATGCACTCGAAAATCCACGCCAGAGCAAGCCCATGCATTTGATCTCACACATTGAAAGAGTATACATTTTATTGTAATAAAATACTTTTTTTCAGTGGCAATTTTGAAGGATTATTTGTCAAACAAGTATTTATTTAGGGTACATTTGCTTGACGTGCAGAGCCCCTTTCTTCTAACATGTAGACTTCATCGAGCGCGTTGTAGTAGTTTAATATTTGGTTCGTCGACGGTTAATGGACAGGGTCAATTCCAATTAAAAACAGGCCATGTGTCTTCTTAGTTCTTTCGGTAAAGTCAGGTAGAAGGGAAATAATAAAATAATAAAAATAAACATAATAAAATTCATAATTTGTCATTTTATTACTTTTATTCTACAAGACTTTACCGAAAGAACCAAGAAGATGAATCCATGCAGTCACGAAAGCTTTAAATCGAAATCTAGGCCATTGAGTCGTTATGTGCAATTTGACCAATCGTTTTCAAGTCGCTAAGTAACTTCATCTCTACGTTTCCCTGATTTTGAAAGTTTTTTTTTTCTTTACTCAAATCCTCTTTTAAAGTGAATTAACAACTCAATAACCAAATGAACTCATTAAGTGGCCCTACTGTGTGCATGTATTACATATGACGTGTAATACATGCGCACGTTTGTTAATTGTGGTTTATTTTTATTCAGATGTATAGCTAAAACTAAAATATTTAAATACTCCAGTATTGTACACAAATACCAAACTACATGTTTAGTTGTTTATTCAAGCTCTACTGATGGGAAGTCACCATCTGGAGTTGCTATCAAGATTGAGACTGGCATCGAAATTGAATACATATTTTAATGGTTGATTAAAGTAATAAATCTGGATTCTTTAGTTTAGCAAGACACCAAGTACTCGAATGTCTCAACACTCTCATGGCAATGCATCTGGCAATTGACCCGTTGAGAAGAGCGAGCTCACTTTCCCATTGTCTGCAGCTGCAAGCAGATCACCTCTTCGTGCATGCACGCGTGCGTGTGTGTGCATGTGCCAACTAGGACTTGACCTGGTCAAGGACTATGATACCATCATAAGGCCAGGGCGAAGGGTTGTTCACGCTCACAAAAACAAGCAGAGTGCGGGGCAGCTAAAACACAGCAAGTTGGTTTGGTAGGGGGCAGAGGTGGTGCATCTGCCAGCCATCTCAGTAAGTCAAAACGTGGCACCCGAGTCTGTCCGGTGACCTCTTGCCAGCGAGCCTTCGACACTTCATGTGGACTTAAGGTGCACATAGTCTGACACAAGCGCCGTTAGTGGAAAAAATGGAAGTTGTTGCCAACTATGCCCATTCGTACCACTGATATCACGGACAGTGCACAAATAATCTGTTCAACTGTTCATCTCATTGTCTGCGTGCACACATGGACAGTGAGGCTCAAGCTAACAATGAATATTGAATGTTTTCACTTTCAGAACTGAAGCCTTTTTAAAATAAACAAATACTTTGTTGCGTCAGATATGTTAGTGAGAATTTATTTTGCAAGTGCCCATTAAAATTACATTTATTTGTCTGAATGTGATAAATATGGCACGTTTCAAATGTACATACTTATTTTTCTGGACTCTACAAGGAAAATACATCTATATATATAAAATCGTTCATGTCTGTCTGTCTGTGTGTGTGTGTGTGGACTTTGGCCCATACGCACTTTCATTGGACGGCGGTTGCCCCTGGCAACGGCTAGCCACGCCTTCGCCGCTTTCATTGGACCTGGCAACGGCTAGCCACGCCTTCGCCAAGGGCTGCAGTTTCATTGGACGGCGGTTGCCCCTGCCAACGGCTAGCCACGCCTTCGCCACTTTCATAAGCTCCGTATTTAATTAAATAATAGCCATTACACAGTATTGTTGGAGCGCTAGGGGGGGGGGAAGGAACGCCACCCGTACCCTGCCTCTTCCAAGCCGACAATTTTAGGCGAGGCCGCAGGCTTTGCACGCTACTAGGCCTCGACACCCACCACGCCACTCTGAGGTAAATTCATCAAAGTTTTTCCTACTCTTCACTACACCCCCACCACAATGTGTGCTATTAATATTACTTTTAAACCCAACGCGCCAACAATCAATTACTTTAATGTTCACTGTACAAATACTCATTAAGCTGGGTGAGCGTACTGCCAGTCTATCATGTACACTGTAGCCTGCTTATTAAGCTCGGTGAGCGTACTGCCACTCTATCATGTACACTCTAGCCTGCTTATGAAGCTGACTGCGTGTACTGGCAGTCTAGAATGTGGACTCTTGCCTGGTTATTCTAATCGATTCTTTATATGTTCTTTGTACAAACAGTCATTAAGCTGCTTGAGCGACCCCAGTTCGATTCCAACTCACGCCCACCACCGCTGACGATTATTTGAAACGGACCTGGCCCTCCCCTAGGTCCACTCAGCCTCAAAAGCGTAACTGCTGTCGTGTGTGAACATCGTCACTGGGGAGACAAAGGCGGCGGGGCATCGTGGATCCAAGTCCCGGGCGAAGCCGGGTCATGTGTATGTGTGTTTGTGTTTATGTGTATGTCTGTGTGTCTCTATGTATGTGTGTATGTATGTGTATGTATGTGTTTGTGTGTATGTGTGTGTGTATGTATGTGGGTTTTTTTTATGTCTTTATGTGTATGTCTGCGTGTCTCTATGTATGTGTGTATGTACGTGTGTGCATGTGTTTGTGTGTATGTATGTGTGTGTCTATGTATGTGTGTGTCTATGTATGTGTGTGTATGTGTGTGTATGTATGTGTGTTATGTGTCTGTCTGTGTCTGCATGTATGTGTGTGTGTATTGTGTATGTGTTTGTGTGCATGTATGTGTGTGTTTGTGTGTATGTGTATGTCTGTGTGTATGTGTTTGTGTGTATGTGTGTGTTTGTATGTGTGTGTATGTGTTTGTATGTGTTTGTGTGTTTACGCTCGCATTACACAAATGTGTTGCTGGTCTAAGGCGTTCCTCGCACAGCATTGCCGCTTTATTATTTCAGTCGTTTACTGCCTTACGCACCCTGAAAGTCGTGTGTGTCTGCAGCAAGCGCGTGTATGTGTACCTATGGACGCGCGCGCGTGTGTTGTGTAGGGGGAACGGTAGTGTAGTGCTTAGCGTGCTGTCTGTGTCTGTGTGTGTGTGTGTCTGTCTGTGTCTGTCTGTGTGTGTCTGCGTGTGTCTGTGTGTGTGTCTGTGTGTGTGCGTGTGTGGTGTGTGGGGAGCGGTAGTGTAGTGCTTAGCGTGCTGTCTGTGTGTGTGTGTGTCTGTCTGTGTCTGTCTGTGTGTGTCTGCGTGTGTCTGTGTCTGTGCGTGTGTGGTGTGTGAGGAGCGGTGGGTGTAGTGCTTAACGCTACGCTGCGCTACCAACCCGGCGAACCCAGTTCCATACCCGCTCACGGCCACCACCGGTGACGATTATTTGAACCTCCCCTAGGTCCACTCAGCCTCAAACGAGTAACTGGTGTGGCGTATTAACATCGGCACTTGGGAGACAAAGGCGGCTGGGCGTGGTAGATCCAAGTCCCGGGCGAAGCCGGGTCATGTGTATGTGTTTATGTGTATGTCTGTGTGTCTGTATGCATGTGTGTATGTATGTGTGTGTATGTGTTTGTGTGTATGTCTGTGTGTGTATGTATGTCGGTTTTGCCGCCGTGGTGGATCCAAGTCCCGGGCGAAGCCGGGTCATGTGTATGTGTTTATGTGTATGTCTGTGTGTCTGTATGCATGTGTGTATGTATGTGTGTGTATGTGTTTGTGTGTATGTCTGTGTGTGTATGTATGTCGGTTTTGCCGCCGTGGTGGATCCAAGTCCCGGGCGAAGCCGGGTCATGTGTATGTGTGTATGTGTTTATGTGTATGTCTGTGTGTCTGTATGCATGTGTGTATGTATGTGTGTGCATGTGTTTGTGTGTATGTATGTGTGTGTGTATGTATGTGGGTTTTTTTGTATGTGTTTATGTGTATGTCTGCGTGCCTGTATGTATGTGTGTATGTACGTCTGTGGATGTGTTTGTGTGTATGTATGTGTGTGTCTATGTATGTGTGTGTATGTGTTTCTGTGTTTGTATGTGTGTGTATGTATGTGTGTTATGTGTCTGTCTGTGTGTCTGCATGTATGTGTGTGTGTATTGTGTATGTGTTTGTGTGTGTTTGTGTGTTTACGCTCGCATTACACAAATGTATAATGCGGGTCTAAGGCGTTCCTTACACAGCATTGCCGCTTTATTATTTCAGTCGTTTACTGCCGTATGCACCCTGAAAGTCGTGTGTGTCTGCAGCAAGCGCGTGTATGTGTACCTATGGACGCGCGCGCGTGTATTGTGTAGGGGGAACGGTAGTGTAGTGCTTAGCGTGCTGCCTGTGTCTGTGTGTGTGTGTCTGTGTGTGTGTCTGTGTGTGTCTGTGTGTGTGCGTGTGTGGTGTGTGGGGAGCGGTAGTGTAGTGGTTAGCGTGCTGTCTGTGTGTGTGTGTGTGTGTCTGTGTGTGTGTCTGTGTGTGTCTGCGTGTGTCTGTGTGTGTGTCTGTGTGTGTGTCTGTGCGTGTGTGGTGTGTGAGGAGCGGTGGGTGTAGTGCTTAACGCTACGCTGCGCTACCAACCCGGCAAACCCAGTTCGATTCCCGCTCACGGCCACCACCGGTGAAGATTATTTGAACCTCCCCTAGGTCGACTCTGCCTCAAACGAGTAACTTAACTACTGTAGCGTATTAACATCGCCACTGGGGAGACAAAGGCGGCCGGCCGTGGTAGATACAAGTCCCGGGCGAAGCCGGGTAGTACAGCTAGTACATATATATAAAACCTTCGGTCATCACCGCAGCGGCTTTTGGCTAGCCATCGAACAAAGACGGCCACTGCATCGCGTGCTTTCGGATGCACTTCTGCGGCCGTTTGCATGCTCTTCCTTCCGATATATTTAAATCAAGATTGAAAACTAATTTATTTAAAACTGCTTTTTGTATTTAGTTTGTTGTTCTTTCCCCGCACCGCCAATTAGCACGGTTGGCTATGTACAGTGCGAAAGAAGTTCAACATACATAAATCGTTGTAAATTAAAAACACCGCATTTATAAGAAACGTATAAACTATACGAATTCTCATTCTTCAGTGTTCATTTAACAAGTTTAACACGTAGGCTTTCGCGACCAATATTATTCATAATCAACGTTTTTGGGTTTAGATCGCGTTATTTATAAATGTGTCGACACATTTAGAAATAACGCGATCTAAACCCAAAAACGTTGATTATGAATTAATTTAACAAGTTGTCTATGAAGCTAAATTGTTAAACAAATGCTGATCGCGAATGCGGTGCACATCCACCATACAAAATGACGTACACGTGCACGCACCCGCAAACGCACGCACGTGCGACTTAGCATTGCCTTGCAGTCAGTCCCTGCTGTAACAACAGTTGTGGGCTAAGATGTTGCAGCAACGTTATTTCTTCCTTGCCGGTCTGGAGAGAATTAAGCCTTTTTTTCCCATCCTGACAAAGAAGCAACACGATCTCTCCCCCGCTTAACACGACACTCTTGACAGGGGAGTCTCTGATCGAAGTCATTAACTCGGCGGGGGCAGCACGTATTTTACATGGCGCAGTGTTGACCCATCGCAGAGGCGGCTACATCAAACACTCACGTGCATACACCAGAGCTGCTAACCAATGCCCCTACTTTAAAATAGCAGCAGGAGGCCACAAGTCATGTTCCTCCATCTATAATATAACATTCAATTTGCACCGATGTTCAAACAGATACGAGTGCACGGATAGACATACGAGTGGTACGGACATCACAATAACAAATATTTTGGACTCTTAAATTTACTTTCCAGCTGGCAAAAGACTTCCATCAAAGTCTTTAGTAAAGTACCCTTTCAATTATGTAGGACTGCACACATTGATCTCCACCGAAGGTTGCTGGCTGTTGTTTTCGAGCTGAGCTCTCCCTGTGTAAGGACAGTACGGGGGTGATGTAGGGACAGGACGGTTCCCCACGGCCATGGTTACTAGTTAACGTAACGGGAACAGACAGGGGTCACGTTAGGGTACGGTGGGACCTAAGTGGTCGCTAATAGTGATTAATGCGACAAGATTTGACAGGGTCGCGTGAGGGGCCTAACGGTCGTGAATTGCAATAAAGGCAGAGACGGACAGGGCCAGGTGCGGTGAGAGAGGGTTCGAGAATAGGGGCGTGGCCAGGTCGCGAGGGGGATAAAAGTTGGCGTGAACCGGGGCTCTGGGCTGCTGTTGTGGGGGAACTGCCGTCGCCACCTTGGAGCGGGTCGTCTTCATCATCTTGGAGTGGGCACCTTGTAGTTTTGGAAGGCTAGAGTTATGTTGTCTCAAAATAGAGCTACCTAAGTTACCCAAGTATATATAGTCTATCGCGGTTACTCGTTAAGTTATCAGTGAGTCGGCGGACTTTATTAATCATAAATATACATGTAACTGAACAAGACTGTTTCTGAGAGCTACATTACACCTGCACTCTTTAAGAACAAGTCAGCGTTGCTTTGTGGTAATCATCCAATTGTTCAGCAAAAAAAAATGTACATTATGATGCGGCATTGTTTTTCACAGGTAAGGTATAGTAAAATGTCACCCTGGTAAATATATGCTTTTGAGTATCACTTGCAACCCATATTCAGATATAGAGCATTCGTGTATGGTTTTAGTAGACAATAACTTTGTAACAGGCACAGATAAGTGGCTTCTACTCCATATAAAGTGAAACAGTCTCATGCTTATCAAGTAATTGCCATCTGACTGCAGCAATGCACGTTTCATTAGTTTAAGATCTGCGCAGTGGTTTTGCGCCAAAATAATACAATTTACAGCTCTGACTCCTGCGTAATTGGATGGATGCCAACTCTTTGTTCCTGGCATGTAGGACAGGTCAGTGTAGATAGACGATGGTTGTATTACTCGTGTGGGCTGAATGAGCATGCGCATTGTGCTCCCAATCGCTTTCTCTTTTTACATTAACAAAAGAAAAATAATTGAATTTCACATGAGTATTTCTTATTCACCTATTATTCGCAGGTCGGAAGGTTAGTTGCATCAAATGAGGGTCAGACTCATGAACCGAAGGTCAGACGAAGGCTTATTAATTTTGCGTTCGCAACGGAGCGACCACTTCAGTTGATTTACTGTCACTAGCACGCTTCCATTAATAATGTCTTTAACCTGACAGCACAAGGCATGGCTCCCACATTTATGTAGACACTTTTAATTAAACCGTTGCAGAAAATATCCAGAAATACTCAATTAAAATATCAAAAGAAAAACACGTAAAAAAAATTAGCAAAAATATATTCAACCACAAGTCTTGTGTCTGAAAAATTATGGGTACGAGGCAGTATATATATGTGTCTATCATACAACTCTCAGATAACGTTATATATATAGAATGCATATCACAAACTCAAGGTGCCCTTTAGAATGTTATAAAAAATATATACTATTCAAACGCATTAAATAAACCAAGAAAATAATCCATAATCCATTTCCCACAGACTAAATATGTTTCAGCAGCTGGAACAAAAAGTGCAAATCCTGTACTTTCATTTGAAAGGTATGATTATCTAAACACTGAATGACTTCGAACACTGACACAAACACCGTCTGCTAAAATTACCATTAATATGCTATGTATAATATACCGATTAAAGAATAATGCAGAAATAAAAATACATTCTGCTATTTTTACAAAGACTTGCGGACACAATGTCTGAACATTGCACGAAAAATCTTTTTTTTTAATTGCACACAATAGGCACAACAGATTATAATTATTCATCACTTATTAAATCACCAAACAAATGTTCGTGCTATTTTTAATACTTGCTTAGATTCGGTGCATTCGAAAAATTATATGCAGGTTGTCATATACATTACCTCCAAACAAGCAGTGTACCGATACCAGGAGTAATTATAATTCAGATTTCACTTCCATGACCTTAGTTTGCAGGCTGCTAAGGGAGATCTTTATGCAGAAGGTTAATGATGATAATCCCCTGGGCAAAGCACATCAATGCTACACCTTAACCTATTCACCTGCAGTTCACCGAAAACTGGGATGAAATTTAATTATGACACGATGCCGGCGTAAGCGAGCTCAATTTTCAGGAGCGCATGGAAAAGTGTACGTATCGTGGCATACAAGGAACGAAACACTTTTTGGGGAAATATAGTTATAATTTAGTTACTACTTATTTTTTGTTAGATTTTTTCTTCTCTAAACCTTCCATTTACAATGCTTTTAATTAACAAGAGTAAACACTTTTTTTTTTATAAAACCTGAACAAATAGAAGACCGCAGACATTGGGCAATTATTGTCACCGGCTCCTTGCATGGCTGCCTTCCTACTTGTCTGTGGTTGCGTGTGCCTTTGAGTTGTTCTCTCTCTCTACGAGAGTTGGAGAATACTGTGCGTGTTACAAGTGGAAACTACTATCATAATTAGAGAAAAGGTTGACTGAAATAATACATGAGAAAAATAATGTCACGATTGTTGGATTTTTATCATACTATATTATGTTACAAAAAGTTTTGCTGGCTGGAGGGAGGGACGGGTGGAGGGTGTTGTTCAAAGGATGTGCGTGATGCTAGTTTACATTTTAATGTTATGTTTATTTGGACATTTTCAATATGAGTCTCGTTCAGCTTTGTTCAAATGTTGTGAATTGTGTCCTGGTTCGCTTCACAAACACTACATTGTGAGATCACCCACTATTTGAAATTATTATCGAGGGGTCTTTAACAACACCAAGCACACTAACGAAATATCTGGTCTAAAGTTTCCTTCTTCACGTTATTGTTAACCATGTTTGACTCAACATGGAGATGGAGCATGCTTGCTTTGTTGAATTAATACATTTTATTTATATGCAAGATATACCATCAACAGTGACTGGTTCCATCAAGAGGGAGGAAGGGTATTCATCTTCAATTTTCTACATCGTATTTTCATGAGTTTCACTTTCTTGGGTCATTATTATTGTTGTGAAATAAGCTGTGGAGCATTAGTCCTCATTGCATTATTCCATTGAGCCTTGTTATAGATATGTTGTAACCTTTTGGAGTCAATGCATTCATTACCCAAATGAATTTGAAGGTGTGCAGATACACAAAGGTAATAAAGCATTCTGTTTTACACCAAGGAATGCAAAATCATTATCGACATGCTCTTTCGGTAAGTGGAAAGCAAGAGAAATATGTAGAAGACCAATGTTTTAAAAGCAATACCTTAAAAAACAATGCAACAAGCCAAAATAACATTCAGGATGCTATGTCATAACAACAATTGGCTACTCATAGTAAACATTTGGCTTTCAAAGGCTGCAGTTGTGCCATTCCCAACAACGTTGCTAAATAAATCTGGGATATTATTGTGGGATATTATTGTGGGATATTGTGCAGTACAATGTCGCACTAGCTGGCCATCATGTATCCATACTGGCCGATTAACTGCCCACACCAGGTACGGTATTTTTTCCACAGTGTAACTGTCATTTTCTGCCGGTGTTGACACATCTGTCCTTTTCACATATGCGCCTATACCACAGTCGCCCGAGAGTCGGATATGCGATGTTGTACTGTACTCATGCAACTCAGAGACCACTCACCAGTGCTCCATGTCCGTGTCGCAGTTGCAGTGGAACTTGGGGTCTGAGCAGTTCTCTGTGATTCCGCAGGCACACTTCTGTACCCCAGGGATTGATCCTCCCCAGTATCGCTGCTTCTCATTGGTCCTTCCGACCCACCAGGTGTATGGCTCTCCATCTGACAGCAGCAGAGCATGATCATAATTAGAGGACCCTCACTGCCATGAGATGGTCATCATAAATCTCGATTTTCCACACGTCAAAAATCCCTCCAATGTTGATTGCAGCTAGGCCTCAAATGTTTTTCCAAATGTGTGGGAAAATGATCATGGTTATCCCACATAGACAATGGTCCATGATAAAGGAAAATTCGCATTTTCATCATTGGCCCCATAGAAATGAATACCATAAATTGCTTAAAGGAGCATGGAGACATATGTGTGTACACAAATATACTTGAATTAGTCAGCATTTGACATCTCAACTAAAAACCACTTCTGTAAAGCATGTTCATAGTCTTTAAGTCTACAAAAGACTGTCTACAAAATAAAATGAATAATGAAAAAATATGCGGTCATCCAAGCACTCATATACCAAGGCCCTCATAATCTACATTGAAATGATCAAAGCCGTTTATTAAAGTTTATTAAAGATGGAACAATTACACTGAGATTGCATAAAACAATTACAAACCTGAACAGGAGTCAAGTCAGTAAATGCATTCTCACTAAGGCTATTCACAGCAACACTTGAATATATTTTCTGATAACTGGATTTGATGAAGACATACAGGATTAATCATCTCAGATTCACTGACAAAATAGTCATGATAACAACAATGAAAATAAAGGACAGGAAAATATTTTGAAACTTCTTCTTGGTTCTTTCGGTAAAGTCACGTAGAAGGGAAATAATAAAATAATAAAAATAAAACAATAAAATACAATTCTCACGACGTTTCGGCCACAACGCAAGCAGCCGTCCTCAGGTGAAGAGCAGGTCTGTCGGAAAGACAGCGTCTGAATGAACACCAACAATCTTGGCAGCGTATATTTAAGCTGGGTTAGAAGAGGAGGGAGCCTTGACAAATGAATTTGCATATCAACAGGAATTTAGCATATTTATGGAAAATGCAGATATGGGATTAGTCACTACTTGTAGAATGTGTAGGTGATGGGGGGGGGTCTCAAAGTCATATTATGCTCGTGTATTATGTAGGATTAGCAGTAACCCAGCTTAAATATACGCTGCCAAGCTTGGTGGTGTTCATTCAGACGCTGTCTTTCCCGACAGCCCTGTTCTTCACCTGAGGACGGCTGCTTGCGTTGTGGCCGAAACTTCGTGAGAATTATATTATTATGTTTTATTTTTATTATTTTATTATTTCCCTTCTACGTGACTTTACCGAAAGAACCAAGAAGATGAATCCCTGCAGTCACGAAAGCTTTAAATCAAAATTTAGAAACTTTACAAAGCAGACTAAAAAGTGGAATAAAAGTTAAATACGAGCGAATAAACACTCATGGCCTACAAGTACACTGAACAAAACAAATAACCGTTGGAGAAACACAACTGGAAAATTCCAAAGCGTTCAATTGAAAGTGGACTGGGATCAAAATAATAAATTGGACAAGTCGGTGTGAATAGGATGGAGTGCTTTAATAAAATAATGTGATTATGAAAATCAACACACCAATGTGTCTCAGGAAGAACACCGAGTACTCCCTGCCATGATGTGGGCTCGAACAATGAACATTGAACAAAATCTGAAAAGTATGCAGGGTAAGCAGCTGGCGAAGAAACACAAATTCAAGATATACTGACTGTTAAGAAGATAAAGTGAGCTTGGGCAGAATTAATCACGGGGAGGGATGATAGCAGATAGATGAGACTAGTTGATGCAATGGTATCTATGTATGTTGAACTTTTTTCGCACAGTGCATAGCCAACCGTGCTAATCAGGTGTGGGAAATGATAGCCAATAGAGGGAACGTGCCCGAGATGACAACCACCCAAGAGATGGAATGATGATGAGACCAGCTGATAGGCAGAAGTGGGATGGATTGTAGCATTGCAAGAACGTGACAGATGTCGACGTGGACGGAACATGGCTGGTGATTGTCAATCAGCACAATGATCACATTTATATTATTGCTGCTATAATTACCATCATAACTATTATACGTTTTTTTAATAATCAATTTTATTATTGTAATGCAAGACCTTGATTATTAAATGTTTGTAAAACAACACATTTTCGGCTCACGCGCAGATTGATTGTAAAACTGCAAATGCATACGATTAAAAATACGAGCTGCTGTCAAGTTAATTCTTCCCAATGACACATGGTGTAATTAATTACCAATAGCACCGCCATAATTACGTGAAATATGAGATCAACACAATGTGTGAAGCACTCTTGCTGCGGCGGCCGCTAATGCATAATCTTCGGCGGAGATAAAACATTGGCCCATTAGATTTACAAGTGTTTCAGTTTTCAAAGGATTTTTCCATTAAATTTAAAAACCCTCATTAATTTATCTGGTGATTATAAGCAGAGGCATTCAGCGCCCTCCTGTAATATGAGAAGCCAT
The DNA here is from genome assembly GCF_015708825.2 of Lethenteron reissneri. Classification (NCBI taxonomy): domain Eukaryota; kingdom Metazoa; phylum Chordata; class Hyperoartia; order Petromyzontiformes; family Petromyzontidae; genus Lethenteron; species Lethenteron reissneri. The sequence goes on along the minus strand of NC_083798.1, from coordinate 13,247,899 downwards.
CAGCAGCCCGAGCGTGGACTCCAGACTGCACTCCTCCCCGTGGGTCACCTTGAATTAGTTATCGCAGTTCAGACCTTAACCCATACATTTTCTACGGGATTTCAAGCATATTATTTGAGATAAATGCAACAGAAGAAATAAAAAGGAGCTAGGAATGAATAATAAAATGAATACATAAATAAAGCGGCCAAATGGTAATGGGGCCCGATAATTTTTAAGAGGCGTATGTCAGGGACCTTGTAAAATGAACAGCACTCTTAAGGCCAAAGATTTATTTGAAAATCTTTATAGAGGGTAGCTCCATTAAGCTGAATGTGGCTCGTTTGAAAGGAGGCCATGTTTTGTTGCAAAGGATATTGCCTATTTATTGCAGGTAGTTAATTTGGTCAGGGCACTGGCGTACATTGGTCTTATCTTGCACAGGATATCATGGCCTCCTTTTAATGTCCACTTGTGAGCAGCTCGCAGGCGATTTTGATACATTGCCAACATATTATCTGTGTGGCAGCAGTGGCAGCTTCAAACTGGCAAAGTGTTATAAAAAAAATGTTGTACCAAAGGCTTTTAAATTTGCGGACCCCCACATAACGTCATAACAGTGCAGATTTTCACATCTCTCTCGCTTAAATTTATTTTAAATGTATACTCAAGACCAGACGGTTCACTTGAAAACTCCCTCTGCAGATGTGGAAAATAGGTACTGTAATATGCATTAGGCACGTCTATTTTAAGGGTAGATGCACCCAGTAAGAATACAACGTTTACTCTTAATTGTTGTGAGTAGTAATGGATGCCAGGATAATTTACATTTCAGACCCAAGATAAATATTGTCTTGTCGTGTGGCTCATCTTCCCTTTTTACTCCTCCCAATCACTTCCCGTCGCCTGTTAACGTCACCAAAAGTGACGACCCTTGAAACATCAATTTTATGCATCAATACTTCATGTCCTTTCCTCTCTGAAAATACCAATTTGAGCAAATAAAAGAATGGAAGGTCAACACGAGAAACGCTCCATCTTTATTTCACCGATCGGACCCCTAGAAAACCACCACACAGCTCGCAGTTCAGTGCTATTTATGTATTATTGATTCACAGTATTGAATATCTTCCTACAGGGCAACTCAATTCAGCAACAAAAAGCTGTGGTTTGAAAACATCCTGCTCCTCTAGAGACATGCAGCAACATTTCTGCGGAATGTTTAACGTTCTCAAGGAGAAGTATGACCATTTTTTTTTCTGTTTCCCCAATTATCTTTGAGTTGTGCTTTTTTTGTCATGCCACAAGAAGAATAGATTTCCATTCTAAAAGTCTCGCAGGAAGCAGCGAACTGTCACACATTAGAGAATCGCATCTGGAAAATTACAACACAGAACTACTTCTGAGGGCCTCTTGTGCCTCATCCATGCTCGGTAATACACCTTCTCGTATGTCCTGCTCAAGAGGCATTTGTTGCATAACAATTTTAAAAAAAGTTGTACTCAAATCTATTAATCATGGGATATTTTATAATCGATATCAAACCCAGGTACTGAGCCACCTGTCCATTGTGACTGGTTTGATGTTGCATTTATCAGCAAAGACTGAGTTGCAATTTCATAAACATTAAAACTAGCCAGGGAATGGCTGCCTCTAAGCCAGCACTTCCACCCCCAAGGTAGCGGCAAATATGCTGGCATAGCAAAGGTTCAATGGGGTAAAGTGTAGAGCTTAAAAACATGCAATTTGGCTCAGACCACAATTGGCAAAATGCACGATTTAGTTTGCATACTACTGAGGATCGTAAACAGAAAACGGTTTAGCTGAAAGTTCTCTAGAGATGGTAAATAAATATATAAGTGTATTGATTGGTTTGCAGCTTGCGCTAATGAAAAGGCTGGCATGGATGAGGATTTTTTTTTATCGCAACAGTGAAGGATTATCCACGGATCATTGAACAGTTTACTGTGTGCATCACGAGGCACTTGTTTTGTGCTAAACTTGTCTCCTGTTCAACATTTTTATTTTTAACCATGCATTCTTGCTCCGACGTTAAGTGTTGTATTTACACGGCGTTATTTCGCAAACCCGCGGATGTGGAGGTGTGCTGCAATCAATTCTCTGAGTGTGAATGCGCCAAAGAGCTATAAACGCGACGATTTTTCACAGCCGGTGTTGCCCGGGTTCGTGATGAGTGCTCATTTTTCCAATCTCGTATCCCTTCCCCATCCGCAGACGCCTCTTGTGGCCAAGCGAGCTCCCCCCCCCCCCCCCACCGGATGGGCCCCCCAATCAATAACGAGTGTTTTGACTCCAGTCTTCGTTGTTGTGACTATTCCCGTCGTGACGCCTGCATCAAGTCGAGGTTTCTCATCATCGCTCGGTTTGACGATAACGCAACTCAAAAGTGAAACGTATCACGGGTGAAGAGGAGGAGGAGGAGGGGGGGACAACTCGCACGAGCCAGGGGCTGTTGACTCCTCTCTGCGCATTGGCCTTAGAAAATTACCTGTCATTGTGTCCAGCTCGCAGCGCAAGGCTCGCTCGCCCACCGGCAAGCGGACTGAGTTGTCATTGTCAATTGGCGGTCACAGAATCAAGCGCAGAAATTTCAAAGCATTTCTATTTTGTCAGCGCAAAACGTGGCCCTATGATGCAGTGTCGCACCAATTTAACATTTTTGTTCTCAGAACAGGATTTGAACACTGGCTAACACCCTCTGACCCGAGACGTTGCTATTGTAGGGAATGAAACAGTTCATTTAGAAACTCGCTTGCGTCGGCAGGATACAAGGCAAAACAGTGGGCCTCAAACCGCAGGGACGTTGGGCAACAGCAAAATGCCTTTGGGGATGTTTAAAAGCACCTAAGTGCTTTGTCTAATATGCATCGCTGTTTCCCAGCACTGCAGAAGAAAAAACAAATTTACAAGTAGATTCCTGTAAAACATAGCATGACGTTTTTCACATTATATACAATGTGTAGTGACTATTCAGTGGATAATACCTGTTTCGATCAAGGGATCAGAAACATGGACACTGACGAGGAAAATGGAACGAGAGCTAAAAATGTGCAGAGAAACATGGAGAGATGCGTGATTCGAGTTACATTGAGAAACATTTAATGAGGAACACATGGATTAGAGAATGTACACAAAGTGGGCTTAGACAGAACACATTGCGAGAAGGGACGATGACCGGCGATCAAAACTAATGACAGCGTGTAGGGAACATGTCCCAGGTATATGTCTACTATGGAGATGGAACAATTAGATAATCTTGTGCGCAGGATCTATATGCATTATTGCATTGCATGACCATACGATATGGTGATGGCTTGAGAAGACCTTCATCCACAGTATATTGACTATGGCTGATGATGATGTTGCTATACGGTATAGCACAACTGGTTTTTAACCGTGCATAACATATTCTTGGTTCTTTCGGTAAAGTCACGTAGAAGGGAAATAATAAAATAATAAACATGTCAAACAATTAAAATTATCACGACGTTTTGACTGCAATACAAGCAATCATCATCAGGTGTGAATTCCACAGCAAGAACATGTGTATATTGAAACAAGTAATTTTACAGATAGTTGCACTGATTCATTGGTCTACAGCCAAAATGCTTCCGAAATAAATGTAGTCCAACTTTACTCATTCTGGGTCACTGAGAATGAAAATGATGCTTAAAATTGTTGATTGGCGGAGGATAAGTGAGTTTTAAAGAGAAGGGATCTTAATTGAAACCAGAAATGACGAAAATACATCGTTGACTGGATCTATGAATAAATCTGTGACTGAGTTTAGACAGTACTTGCTTTTTGAGCAAAACAATGAATGATGCAATCTGAACCTGGTATTGTGTCATACATGATATGAATTGCATCATGTTATTCCTAGAAGTCATGGATGATGCAATCATAACTAGGCTGAACAAATTGCCCTATATCAGCTCTATAAATCATAGTGTCGTGCTCTTTTATTTGTCAGTGTTTGATTTTGCAAAGGGACACATTTCTGTTAAGCCAAAGTCAACACAGATGCCTCGAACTTGTGTGAACAAAGCAGATAACGTCTGCTATGTTTGTGGTGAAGTGACGTTTGCATCACAAAAGCGCAGTATAACCACTATGGTTAAGAAAGCATATCACCTTTCATTTGGCTGCTAAATTGGAGATCAGGACAAGATGTGGGCCCCACACATATGCTGCAACACTTGTGCATTTTGCCATGAATTCTAGTTGGTCATGCAGCCCTTATAAGGAAACCTATGACAACATGAACCAACTTTTGAGGTGCATAAACTATGACCAACAGCTTTGTGGTGATTTCAAGGTTGTTGCTCTCTTGCTTGGTCTGCAGACTGGATACAACAAAGTACTGCTGCTATTTCTCTGCGAATGGGATAGTCGTGCGAGAGATTCCCACTACATCAAGATAGATTGGCCACTCTGACAGTCATTGGAGCCTGGGAGGAAAAGTGTTCAGTATCCACCACTTGTTGTTACCACCCTTATACATCAAGCTGGGTCTGATGAAGAACTTTGTCAAAGCCATGGACAAAACACAAGCAGCTTTCAAGTACCTCCGTGGAAAATTTCCAAGGTTAAGTGAAGCTAAGATAAAGGAAGGTGTCTTTTTTGGTCCTCAGATTCGTGAACTTCTGCAAGATGATACATTTGACAGTGCACTGCGTGGCAAGGAAAAGATGACAGCATGGGAAGCCTTTCAGTTAGTGGCAACTATTTTTCTCAGAAACAACAAGGCAGACAACTACAGGGAGTTGGTTGAAAACCTCCTCAAGGCACACAACATGTCACTAAAGAAAGTTTTTTGCACTCTCATCTATATTTTTTCCCACAAAACTGCGGAGCAGTGAGCGACGAGCATGGTGAGCGATTTCACCAGGCCATTGCAACAATGGAGAAACGCTATCAGGGCAAATGGAGCCCATCAATGCTTGCAGACTATTGCTGAACAGTGACAAGAGATGCTCCATTTAATGAATACAAGAGACAAGCCAAGATGTGCCGAGTAGACACTGAATAAGGACTGAACTATGTTCTTCTATTCTTGGTTCTTTCGGTAAAGTCACGTAGAAGGGAAACAATAAAATAATAAAAATCTAAAACAATAAAATTCTCACGACGTTTCGACTGCAACACAATCATCATCAGGTGTGAAAAACACAGCAATACATTTTGAAAAAAGCACCTATAAATGGAGAAGATGGTCGATAGACGCACGTGTTGTTCACGACTAAGGTCACCATATGTCCTGGTTTCCCCAGGATCGTTCTATTTTTGAGGTGGATTTTTTCCATTGCCTATATTCAACACACCACTCAAAACAATGCATGCACATGCAGTTCTCCCCTCTTCTGGTATCGTGGGATATTGTTCCCATGATGTGTCCCAGGTTTTTGTACCTGACAGGTGGCAACCCTGAAAAACACACTTGGACAAATATTCAAATGTTTGCTGCATTGCCCGCTGTCTTGAGGAATCTGTAAGTGTTCCCGGGACATTCAAAAGTCCAGATTTTTTTGTCAGTTTCTTAATAATACACCACTCCAGACCATGCATTTCCATGCAGTTCACCCCCTCTTCCAGTATTGCGAAACATTATTCTTCTCCTCACAATATGTTCCCAGTTTCCTTTGTATCCCAGAGATGGCAACCCTGCCCGTGGCTCGGGTCTGGATGTGTTGTGGCTCTGTCCCACCTGGTGCATTGAGCAGACGTGAGCGCTTGCAGTAGTAGGCGACCTCCTGCTGGCAGTGCTCAGCGGAGCTGATGAGCGCAGTGAGCTGCTCCGCCGACGCGCTGTACGCGAACGCCGCCACGAAGGGCCGCTCCGGACTGGAGCCGCTCACCCACGTCTGCTCCGTGTTGTTATGAACCACCGTCGTCCACACCTTGTCCTCTGCACGCTCGGAAACACCGCGGCATGGCACGAATGGGAAAACGCGCGTGGTCTGTGCGAGCTACGGTGACGCCCGTTTGGTTCTCGGAATACTCGCATGGTGCACGTGGTTTTCCCAGCGTATGCGGAGTTTGAACCTCATTGGAGCGGCACGAACGGGCGGAGGAGGAAGAGGCATCGCGGCGGAAAGACGATAATTAAATTTGAGGTATGCATCTCCATTACAAGCGAGTGGACCCTGGCAATGTCAGAATCCACGTTCATTCACAGAGCCCTGTTTCCTCATCAGAGTCAAAGAATGGAAACAAAAAACAGTGACAGCTAATGGGAATTCTAGATTTGAAGCTTTCGTGATTGCAAGGATTCATATTCTTAGGTTTTTTTCGGTGAAGTCACGTAGGTAAAAAATTAAAATTAATACAAGTAAAATAAAAAATAAAATAAAAATCACGACGTTTCGGAGGCAACACAAGCTAATGGGAATGTTGTCGTGGTAACGTCGAATTCAAAAACCTGCGCTGCAGTTGAAATTCACTCCAATCGTTTTGAACACTGCATAAAGCAAATGGCAATCATAACAATCAATAATGTAGGATCGTTCGTGTCTACAGTGTTGATAATAATTAGTTTTTACTATTAATAGTTAAGGTTACTATAATCAGACCTGGTAGATTTACATTCGGCTTATATAGGCAATCCTGCTTATAAAGATGACGGAGAGATCCACTTCCTGTTTACCTGACCTTGAAATTCCTGCTCAAAGTCCTTTAAAGCTTCCTTTCTTCAAAACACATCTAACTTTTATTTTCAATGATCCCATTGCCTGCATCCACGAAACTCTCCAGTTTATCTAATGAGTTATGAAGCGTACCGTTGGGGAAATAAAAAAAAATTGTGATGAATTCATTGTTGCATTTGTTCATGTATTTCAGTTTCTATCAAGATTATATCGTGATTAAAATTACATTTCATTGAAAGATCGCACACCCTTTGTCAAATATGCCAGTGTTCACGTAAACGTCAACTGTTGTCAGTCGTAGACAAAAGAGAGACCAATAAAACAACGCGATTGAGCTCAGTACGCAAATATGCAGGCTGGCTTAAATGTCAAACAGCCACACCAACGGACCAGCATGCACAAGTGACAGACATTGTATTGACTGTTAAGAAAAGTTAAAGTGGACTTGGGTGGGTCATCGTCGCTACAAGGGCTGATGGCTGGTAGTCAAAGTGATTTTCTGCTCAAGATGAGCATTGATTCAGTGATCATCTCCCATTGACAGCCCTGAGCCAGTAGTTGAAGTTTCGCATTCCTATGATGAGTGGGACTCGAAGCTTGCATAGGACAACCACTGTTGACTTCCCACAAAGTGGTTCCTAATTTTTTATCAACCCTGGAGAATTGATGCATTGAGTCAACCCTAATCCGGGAATTGAACTGGAAACATTCCGATTGCGAGCTGCGAGCTCTACCGTTGAGACACCTGTCTGGTTCGATGAGAATATGAATCTTTATTGAGACTGGAGGAATCCAATGGGCTATGAAGGTCTTTTTTCACAGATGTCCACTATGGGTGGGTCAGCAAGTTACAACAGCAAACAATAGAAGCAAGATCCAGCGAGTCGCTTTTACTTGCAGTCATTACACGCAGATTTTATGCCGATAAAAGTAATCGTGGCTTCCACTTGGGAATGATGTTTCTCTACAGTCTTAGTGCACTTTAAAAGCATGCAGCTTCGTCAGGTGGCCATGAAATGTGCAGCGTACCCCGTGTCTGCAGGCTCAGTCTTCTTCGTAATATAAATTAATTTGAAACACTGTCAAGTTATTCATGGATGTGGTGTCATGATTAGATTTTGTAAAGTGATACAATGTTTCAGGATATTTTGGTGTGTATCTGTTAAGAACGTGTTCATTGATGGTAAAATACAATTATTATAAAGGCTAATGAACCCAATGCACTCAATCAGGGTACCTATGCAAAATAACGTTGTGTTTGTGTTGGTCTAAACAGCAAGGCTGCAACAATATTCTTATTATACATCTTGGGTACTTACAAAAAAAAATCTAATTCACATTTGTTACATCCAAATATAATAATGAACTCACCTTGGTACAAGTTAAAATGACAAATCTATGTACAGGCCAATCAAATCTATCATTAAATATATTTCACATTGTTATTGTCTGTTCAAAAGAAATTGTTATTCCAAGTTGCTATCGAACAACAGGCAAAAATATCACAGCGCCATCAACACATTACTTTTGGGGAGTTAACTGCCACCCCTAGGGCAATGCAGTGCTTTTTCATGGCGCCTGTCACTTTGGAAGTGTAATAAAGCAGTGGGGGTCTGCATGGAGCAGATAAACCGCATGGCACTGAAGTTGCCTTTTACAGCGCGTGACTGCAAAGTCTCCGTTCGGTCAAAAAACAGCTCATGAGACAAATTTCTGTTAAACTGCTTCGTGACATACAGGACAGTACAAATGAGTCACCTTACATTGCATAAAACACGGCGTGGAAAATTTGGAAGCAGTTTGAAATTCAAAAAAAGCAGAAGTACTGTACTTTTTCGACAAATTAATCGCTTTTTTCAATCCAATGCTGGATGAACGCCTCACAATGCCTTGTCGGTTACCGCGGTTGTTTGACCACACTTCACCTGACTGGTCAGTTCGGGTTGCTGAAGGGGGAAAGGCCCACAGATCAATTCAATCAAATTCAGAATGCAGTGTGCTAACCACTGCGCCACCGAGCCCCAATGACGTTATGTGTGTCGTCATCTCGCAACGTCGCAAGTCACGTGCCGGCCGAAAGCGTGCCATTGTTTTGGCTTGAAACATTATGTTATCATTGGCAATTAAATACTTAAAGCGATAAACGTACGTTAGAAAGCATTGTAGAATCCATGCACATATGCAAACGCAACTAATTAATTACATCTACTTTACATTTGCTTGATGATAATTATCAGCGTGCAAAATTTGAATACAATTCATCATTTGCGTATCAAGAACATGTAAAGTAGATACAATTCATGTGTCAACATTTCACCTCTGACATGGCAGCTCTGCAAGTAATAAGTTATGTCCACGTCGCTGATTGACAGCGCGGGTACGGCTACATGCCACATTGAAGATGCAAGATGAGGAAACCCAGTGGTTCCCCAAAACTGACCAAGCAGCCCTCTTTACCAATTTTAGCTGTGACGGTCCCACCTGATGACGGAGACTTGTGTTGCCTCCGAAACGTCGTGATTTGTTATTTTATTTTATTTACATTATTACTTTTATTAACTTTTAATTTTATTTTTTACCTACGTGACTTTACTGAAAATACCTAAGAGTATGAATCCTTGCAGTCACGAAAGCTTCAAATCTAGAAGCCCTCTTTACCGTTAGGGGAGGGGGGGGATTGTGCACTAATTGGTTGCCCTGTAATGCATTTTGCAGGGCTCTGTTTGCGATTTTACAATGTCAAGACAATCCGTCGACTCGAGTCAAACATATCCCACCTTTCAAGACTTTGTGAACAACTACTGTGTGACCTGAGCTGAGCCCAGAATCAGCATTATTTCTCATATGCTGTTGAATGGCATTGGAAATTGCAACATTGTGTAAATATTTCGTTCAAATTAACGGTATATAAAATGGAACGAACACATTTAAGACGACATCCACTGCAGATATGGAGCGATGAAATCAGCGCATGTTCAGACGCTAGGTTGATTATATTATATGGCATGATCGTGAGAGATGGTGGTATATTGGAGAGGGCTTTATCTTGTGGTGAATTTACCACAATTGATGATGATGCTGAAAACTACATTGCAGTCATGCTGCAGTATTTTTACACGTACCTTCTCAGGTGAATATTACAACTAGTTAAATCTACCTCCTAAATGTATGTGTGTTCAATCGCTAATTTTCTGGAGGAAATAATGGATGCCACCATACCCTTGGCTGTTGCTTTATAGTGCTGCCAAAGCCCAGTATGATGCAAGGGATCATGTGCAAGGTTTCCCTGATGTGAAGCCGGTCTGTAAAAAGTATACCCCAATTACTGTAGAGCAATTGTGCTCTTTCAGAGGTCACCACTATTGCGATATCGCATGACCTATGTGCGGGTTTGATGTACAGGGCCAACACTTTGATAAAATCACAACAGCTCTCTATCATGGTGGTGGGAAATTTAAAAAAATGTGTGAGATGGCGGCAAGCCATGAAGACTGAAGAGGCTCATCAAGCCCACTATTGGTTCTCAGTCAGTCATTTTTCTGCGTGTGAAAGCTATCATTTATATTGCTGATGGCAGATGGCTGTGAAATAAATATTTCCGTAAGTGACAAGGGTCAGTGATGAAGTTAATGGTCTTAGGCTGTAGGTATTGAAAACGTAGGGGAAAGGGCATCTGAGGGAAATGCCCCTCTGACAATTGGTGCAGTCAGCAATTGGTTTCACTTGGCTGATCAATTCAACAGCAACATTTCTATTTAGGGAGCACATGTACGCAGCATTAATTGGGAATTTACACGAGCCTAATGACTCTTAGTGGTTGAGACTAACAATAGAGTGACAGCTGAAGGACAAAACACATTCAAGAGGAAGAAGACCACACAAATCAGCTCATGTGCAAGTGCTATATAAATTGTTACACTGAAGGATAGTGAGGGGTAGCGACGGCTTGGAGAGCTCTTAATCCAGTAGTGTATAGAACATGGCTGCTGATGATGATGATTCACCCTCTGGAGAGAATTACAATTGCACCCAGCACACTTCTTCCCTCGACGTCCGCAAACACTAACCTCGTCATGTGAATGACCAGCAGAGAAAACACACCTATTACAAGAAGCCGCATTTTACTCGCTCACCATAAAGAACTTGAAAAGCCTCATAAATGCATTGGAATGTAACAAAAAAACTCGCATAACGGTGTTGCCTTTAACCTGCACTCTCTCTCTTCCGTTCTCTCTCTCTCTCTCTGTGTGTCTGTAGCTTCATTACTAAGAAACAGGGCAGCATTCATTCAGTCAGGACATGTAGCACAGGGGCCTGGGGGCATGTTGCAGGTTCACATCCTCCTTCCCCAGTTCCACGTGAATAAGTATAAGCTGTTGCCAGCACCCACCTGTCATATTGCAGTAGACATGCATGGCCCTCAGAGGGCCACTCCCGTCAGGGTCAACCCAGTAACGGCCTGATGTTCGACCCAGGTGCTTGTAGGCCTCGCACGATGACTCGTAGATGGCTTGTCATTGCAACACAACCAAAAATGGGAAAAAAGTGGTGGCATAGTGGAGAGGAGGGGGGGGGAGACAAGATTTTGAAATGATTTCTGTCTGATGGGTGTTCGGTTTGTATCCCGGATTGTTCAGGATGATGCCCGATATTTCTGTCCGCGTGCTGGACGCTTCAGTTTCACATAGGGCAGTTATGCAGCACAACTGTGAGAAACCTATGCAATAACGTTTTATATTAGATTATTAAACAGAACATGATTTGATGTTGTGTTTTTTAAGCATCTGATTATATCAGCACTGCTAAGTAACGGTGGGGGAGATTTGTAGATCTCTCATCATGGCATGCCCGTAATTGTTCTACGAATCGGCAAAATACATTTTTATGTTAATATAGTGTGGAATTAATTGTCAGACAAATACACAGAGCTGCAATATTAGTATTTTTCATAGGACTTAATTTAACATTGGCTTAATCTTTAGAAAGCTATTTGGGTCTGCATTAGTCCACTGACATAAGTGAAATGTTTTACCACGCTTGAATATACTAAAGTGAAGAGACATTTTCATAAGAAGTATTTTCCATCATTTGAAAAAAAAATTGTATGGAACTGAGACATTGATAAAAGCCCTGAACTAATTAAAGAGAACAAAAACCTAATAACCAAGAAAAAAAGGTTAAACTACTCCTTTGAGGACCATTTTACAGCTATGAGGAGACATCAAATATGTTACACATTCACTGGATTGCTTCTAGGGAGTCATAGTTAAACGCATGTGCTGTGTCATTACCAGTAGTACATAGAATGCAAGTGCTGCTGCTCTCACACGCTTGGCTTATTGACGGACACTGCTGAATGATTAAAACGAAAGTATATTTATTATTATTTACTTTACGTCTATGAGACCGAAATGAGATGAAAAGAAATAAAATAATTTATCTAATGTGCTCAAATTGGTATTCCTCAATAAATAAAATCGTAAAGCATTCCACTCTTAAATTAAATTGCCAGAGCGTATTGTGCAAGCAAATAACTTTTTAATGAGGAGGAAAACTAAATCATGAAATAAGTCAAGCCTTTTTGGCAATGTGCATTTTAAGATAGATTTTTAGAGTGGCAGAGTTTCAGCTATGTCCTCCTTCAATTTCATGAGAATTAACAATATCTCGGATAGACTGCATTTGCAATGTAAATAATGTTAAAGCTGCATGTACTATTTATCTACATTGCAAGTAACATTTATCCCCTCTCCCATCCCCCCAATAAAAATATTCAAAACATTTAAAAATATACTTTATCATTAGCAGTAACATTGTAGTATCGTACGCCAAAAAACAAAATTAGCATTCATTGTTTTAGGCAGCAGTTCCGCATAAGCTAATTTATGCAACAGTTACGCAATATTTTTTCCCGTAAAATATTATTGTCTATTATTTGTGCTTGGTGGCACTTTTGTACATTTAGACTGTCGGCATAAATATTTTGTCAGCCGCAGTTGAAACTCTGCCTTATTTAGCGCAGCCTTGCCCTTGAGGCAGAGATCCCCAGCTGTGTAGTTTTCACACTTCATCAACGGAGACACGGCCGGGTCTAATGCCGTTATCATTTTTGCCCCCCTTTTTACCAGCACCCTTAAGACCGTGAGTCCAGGCCTCGTATATCCTTTGTGAGAGCCTCGCAGTGGGTGGGGCGATGGCAACGATACCTCATAAGAGCCGAGATGTAATTCTACAACGTGAATTGAGGTCATGACCTGCTCAGACGTCAGAATTTTGTGCAAGATCAACCGGTGGGGGGGGGGGGGGTCACGTCTGCAGATTGGATACTTGTAACTCATCAGGAAGCTTTGCCAGAGATTCTGTCAGGGGCCTCAATGTTGGCCACAAAGTAATGAAAACATTATGACTGCACCCTACCATTCAACGCGTTGTACCCCTTGAGGTAGGTTGGGCTTTAATTTGCTTACGTGAACTGTGGACAACTATAAATAAAATAAAATAAATGTGTGCGACACACCAACAGTTGACAGCAAGACGTGTCTGCTCCAACTGTGGGAAAGACACACTACTGCGTTAATCAGCCATTTCCTTCCGGCAGATGAAGAGTTAATTTATTTAACAAATCGTTTGCTCAGCGTTAATTTCCTGTGAAAACTGTATTTTCGTCCACATTGATTGTGTGTGGGGGGGGGGGGGGTAGCTTTATCGTGCTCCCAGTGTCCTGCACTGAGATTCAACACAGAAACGTGAGCGGTAATTTTCTCCAAATCAATGGCTTTCCTTAATCAAAAGCAGATGAGTTGAATGCTCCTGTGCCTTTATGTGCCTTGGCTTTTGTGAGCCTTTTACAGCAATAATGATTCAGAGCACGCGAGTGGGGAAAAAAAGATGTTGGTGTAATTTAATTAAAGCTGAGGAATAATAAATAAACTTGATATGCATGCCTATTATCATGTACACATTTTAGGTGAATATAAAAATTAACCTTCAAAAATAAGTGCCTACTTAAGAACCATGTTTAACAAAGGGTAGTACAAAAATTAAAATGTTTTAGTCATCATTCAAACTATAAACATAATATGGTTGATATTTAGAAAAAAATACGCGTTATTTTTGCCCAGTGGCTGATCTATATATGCAATAAACAGTTCATTGATATATTTTATGCAATTTGTAAACATATATACCAATCCCATAAAAATTATCCCATATGGCTTATTTTGAAAACGCTTACAGACATTTTACCACTGCTATATACGAAAAAAACCTGAATTAATTCATTAAAACTTTTAACAACATTTGCTGACACCTCTAGATGCCTTACATGATGATTCTCATTAATAATTAATGTATCGTGACATTCCGGTGTTACCAATTAAATTGAAAAAGCGGGACAAAGATTGGAAATGTAAAGGAAAAACGTGCCCTTAGCATCGGACACTTTTTTTTCTCAATAAGGTTGAGAGGTGAACGATCAATCGGCAACGGGCCCTTCTTACCTGCGACAGGCGGGGCCCGCAGCTCGGCAACGCGATTGAACAGCGAGGCGGCACTCCCCAACATGATGAGACCCACGAATAGAACGTGCGGCGCCGCTCATTAAACGTGGCACACGCCTGGAGCCCGCTCGCCCGGGGGGGGGGGGGGGGGTGCGAATTTGCAACGGCGAGAAACAAAGAGAGGAAAGAGAGGAAAGAAAGGCTTTGCAGCTCACGTGTGTGGCAGGTGACGCCCGTGTAGCCCGTGCCTGCGCAGCTGCACGTGAAGCTGCGCCAGGTCTGCGAGCAGGTCCCGCCGTTCTCGCAGTGGCTCGGCAGACACCTGCAAACGAGACGCCAGCGGCCAAAAGAAAAGCGTTCAAACGTCAACCTCCGATTGTCCGATCGTGGCACGGTTGGACTACGTACGGTGAATAAAGAAGTTCAACGTACACACGGCACGGGCAGCAGCGTGATTTCATTGCTACCGATTTCCTCCATGAAATGTGAAGTGTCACACTAGGTTGTTTTAGTGAGCCATGTATTTGGGCAAGACAGTTGAAACAATGGGGCAAGTTTCTTCAATTGCTCCCCCCCCCTCCCACCCCGCCTCTGTGCACCCTACAATATAAATGGATTCGCCACAGCAAGTAGATCAGCAGGTGGCATGTGGTGGGGTAAAGTGTCGGTATTCACATCTCTTCGAAGACGTCTAGCCTGTGTGCAAGCGAAGGCCAAGTATCCATATTAAGGTTCATACCCCTCGCCAAACCTCCTACGCATTTCACAAGTAGTACTAATCGCATATCTGCATTTCCCATAAATATGCGAAATTCCTCTTGATATGCAAATTCTTTTGTCAAGGCGCTCTCTCCACCCCTCCAACCCAGCTTAAAAAGGACGCTCCAAGCCTGGGGTTGTCATTCAGACTGTCTTCTCGACAGACCTGTTCTTCACCTGAGGACGGCTGCTTGCGTTGTGGCCGAAACGTCGTGAGAATTATTTTATTATGTTTTATTTTTATTATTTTATTATTTCCATTCCACGTGACTTTACCGAAAGAACCAAGAAGATGAATCCCTGCAGTCACGAAAGAAGCTTTCAATCGAAATTGAAGGTTCATAGAGCTCCGCCTAATAGAGGCCCTCCCTCTTCTGCCTGCAGTGAAGTGAGCAAGACATCAAAGAGCTGCGCCTTCAACGTTTATCTTCTCCTTTTGGATAGTATGCAGTGAAAAACAGAGCACTTGCATGGCATACATATTGTTGGGTATTGAACTTTAGTATGCATTACTCCTATAGCTATATTGCATATGTTTTTTGCATTTTAAGCAACATTCCTGCAATGGTATAAGCTTCATACAGCGCTTCATACAGCGCTGCGTACACTGACTTATTTAAATATATACTGTGCGTGTTCACACCTTGTGCACCTCTGTTGAACAATACGCGTAGATCAATTTTATTGCACGTCAATTGGATTTTAGTACCTGTTATATCAGCAGCAAGGCAGCTGGTCCGGGGCTGCCGTTAAGACGGTGCAAGACTGTCACCGCTCACCAGTGCCTACTGTAAGTAGCCATTATCCAATTAATGTTGTCATTCAGAGAGCAACGCCACTTTTTTGCTCGCAACCACACATCCACAAAACAGACAGCTCCATTAATATGGCTTGGCACCGCCCGGAGCGACGTAGTTATTTTTGGTCCGATGGTTTTTTCCTATTTTAGATCTAGTTGTAGGATTTTCCAGCACTGTTGCTGGAACAATCCGACCGCTCACCCACCACGCTCATGCCTTCCAATTATATTCGAGCAGACAAACAGAAGGTGAGACCGGTGATGGGTTTATGGATTTACGTTGTCGTTTACAAAAAAAAGAACATAGTTGCCCGTCTGCCGAAAGGTTATAAATATCTTCAGCAGACACAGGCTCAGCATAGTTCCTTACGATTCCCTTGGGCCTGTGTGGTTACAACAATCTACAATGCCCCTTTCATAAAATCATGTAGCTCAAAGCCATGCTTTCTATTTTCTATAAAACTGCCAGCCTTTCGCATGCCACAGGAGGGAATGCGTCGATGGATTTCACTTGGGTGTTTGCAGTGGACCTCACCATGTACTCTGCACCAGCGGTATGTGATGACAAAATAACTCCCATTCCCTCGAACGTGAATTATGTTTTGCTGTTTGACCTGTTTCAGGTCGTCGTCGTCATAACTTTACACCCAGGGGTGGGTGCTGCTCGTTTCGCATAGGCTCTACAGTAAGCCGTGCCGAAGGTTTCCAGCTGTCATGGTTTTCCCAGAATCGTCTTTTTGAGGTCGCTGTCCTGGGAAATCTTGCCGGAACATTAAAAGTCCGAGTTTTTGCCAGTTGTGTAATAATACACCACTCACGACAACGTGTTTAGAAGTAGTAAATACATTTCCCCCCCCCCCCCCTATTCTGGGGATGCTCTTGTTATTCATACTCTTAGGTTTTTTTTCGGTAAAGTCACGTAGGTAAAATATTAATAATAAAAATGAATAAGAAAAATGTATATGCTCTTCTTGAGCATATGCTCTTCTTGTCAGTTTGTTGCACCTCCGAGGTGGCAACCCTTGCTGTTGCCTCACCTGTCCGTGAGGCCACACTGGTCGAGCATGAGGTTTGTGTAGTTTCCCAGGAGGCCTTGCTGCAGGAGGGAGAGGTCCACCAAGTGATCATCAATATTGATGAGCCTCATGCAGCCCAGGAATGGGGGAAGCGACCTGTTCGCATCTCTCTGAGGAAAGCCTTGGGAGAGACAACAAAATGGCATTCATTTTATTCAAATGACTCACATCGATATATTAAAATAACAAACTCAATATATTCTATTCATGTCTGATGATTTTTTTTGTCTTATTTTTTTATTCATGTAAAGCTTTTTTGCTTAAGAAAAAATGTATTTCTCTTGAAAGTGCTTATTTTGGACACATTTAAGCAATATGAAAAGTAATGCATTGATAGTGTACAGCCAACCAATCCTTCCAACTTGCTTTAGTTGTTAACACGGTAAATAAAATACACAGCAATGAAGATACCACAAAGGCATTCTGACGTTATGTGTCTCGCTCCTCCATGCTTTAATTAAAAGCAAGCATAGCTCAGCACGGCTGCCTTAGACCCAGAAGTGCTATTACACGGTGGCAGTGTGCAGCACCCTGCCACTCACACTGCGGTTGCTCAGAGCTGCCATGCGTTTTGAGTTCATGGCTTTTTTCAAAGACTTAATATTCATCCAGAAAGCAGCGCATGAGTACGTTTGGACAGACTTCATAGCAGAGCTCTCACAGGTCCTATAAGTGGGTGTGTGTGTGTATCGGCCCAGGCTTCATTATCGTAATCATCCTTTCATATTTTGAACGCACTTAGTATGCCGTTACATCTTGAAGCACGTACGAGGTGTTTTAACAAATCAACCAAATGCACACGCACATCTGTAAGTGCAATAACAATCAATTACTGTAAAAAAGAAACATGCATATAATGACCGTACTATATAACAAAATAAACATTATCTTTTTCCTCGTAAAATGCACGTGAGCCATTGTTTATAGCTAATTAGATTTTTTATAAAGTAAGCCTCGAGTCTGCACTTAAATTAATCTAACCTCGTCAATGTAGTAATATGGTCAGACCGTTCCGTAAATTCAGCGCCACAAGAGTAAAAACACACCACACAATTATAATGTTGATGCGAGGTACCTGAGGAACGTATTGCCTATAACTGGACCTGACAGTGTATGCAGGAATAAGTAACTGCAACAAGGTAGACACATATGACGATCCCTTATCGTGCAGGAACTTGAATGCAGTTCAATTCTCCTTTGTTTGATCATTTTAACCAGGCGAAAGACGCACGATACATTTTCTTCTTTTGCAAAGGCGGCCTGGCGCTACGCCGCGATAACCGGTGCCTTAAAAAATCACGACGGCGGGCCATGCAGGAGGAGTCGGCGACCTCCCGAGGTCACCACCTCCGAAGTAGTAGATGCTGCCGGTGGCGACGTGGAAGGGCAGCAGGGAGCGTACGGCCATGTCCTCGGCGCCGTCCACGACGAGAGAAAGCGTGCGCTCCCGCGCCTGCACACTCGCCGTGTGCCACTCGCCGTTGTTCAGCAGCACGCCTTGAGCGCGCGTGGGCACGGGCATGAAGGGGAAGGGGTGGGGGGGGGTCAACGAAAGTGAAGGAAACACATATTTCTGAAGATATTTCCATAAAAGGGCACGGTGCCATATATATATAGGTGGCCACCACAGAGATGGAGCGATGAGATCAGCTCATGTGCAGGAAGGATTGTTGGGATTTAGAGACCCTGAGAGATGACGGATGGGTAGCAGAACGTTTCATCCAGCGGTGGATAGATCATGGCCATGAGTTTTTTTTGTAATTGTATTCTACGTTTAAACTAACGTATTGAACAGTGTGTATACATGGAATTCTGTGTGTTATGTACATGTGCATACCATATATAAACATCCGCCTTGTGTATGTTGCACCGCATACATCATCGTAATAAGGAGTATGAAAATTAAGTTACCACCCGAACGTGCTTCAACAGTCGACCTATTTCATAAAAAAAATTCTTTTGAACTTCACTTTAATTGAAAGACAATGTTTCACGCCCAGAGAATCACAGGGGGTAATTTAAACACGCGTCCTAATCAGTATCAACTTCTTCTATCTCGCTTTGAAAGCGGCACCACACGCGCATAAAAATAAAAAAAAGATCTTTGTTAACCTAGTAGCACTTATTCATTTAAAGACGTACACGCGCTCTTAATAGTGATAATATATTTTATAGCCCATTTTATAACTATACATGAATATCGTTATGGCCAGCATACAGTATTTCAAACGAATGGAGGCTATGTGCCTGATTTTATATACTGGACACCATTATCAAATCACTTGATAACAATGTAGATGGTTTTTTTTCTTTTGAGATAATGCAAAGCATCTCCATATATTTCTTTTTTAAACAACATTTGACGTTACTTTTGTTTGCTCAGCATTAGAAACACAATATCATCTTGATGGGGTGTTCACGTGTACAACTATGTGTACCGTATTGCAGTACATGTTCTGAATTGCACATTCCACATGGATGCAAATGCATTTTAATGTTGTGATAAAAGTCCATTTATGTATGTGCCTGTCGCAGCAACAATACCGCATCGCGTTTTTTTGCCCCTGAATGTGCAGCAGCGATATTATCTGCGCCGGTGATGTGGCCCTGTTTTGTGCTGATGTAGAATAACAAAGAGCTTTGTGTATTCTTTCGCAACGAGGTTTCTAATGACATTACTTTAATTGACTGCCCTTAATCTGTAATCACGTGCGAGTCTACTGCCGCTCTGGAAATTAATCAATAAACAAAATTGACTTGCCCGACAAAATCTACTGCTTACTACTCTTTTTTTGAGTTGTTAATTGAACTCAAGGTAGCCACATATATACATTGGTGACACAAACAATCAGGCACCCTGGCTATTGATAAAACCATTATTTTGGGAGGTCGAAACTTTTGCAATTTTTATTTGTGGTGCTGTGATTGTATTTTGGAGGCAGGGTATTTGCACGCAAATATAGTTTATGTACATGTGGATATATGTGTGTGTTGGGAGGAGCTCGCAAACATCACTTGTTCAAACGGTCGGTACACGCCATACCAGATGTCTTTTGTGTGGGGAGTGGAAGTGGAGCGGTGAGCACAGTGCGCTATGAACCCGGCCACCTGAGTTCGAATGCCGGTAACAGCCAAAACCATTGGTCCTGGGCCTCCCCAAGGTTGACTTTGACTCAAATGAGTAGCTGCTGTGGTGTGTAAACATCACCACAAGAGAGACAAAGGCAGCCAAGCCAGTGCTAGCCACCCACCCCCTCGTGTGCCGTACCCGCCTGAATGGGTGCTCGCGAAAAGCATTTGCCCCAGCAATCCGTATGGCTATCTGGGGGGTGGTCTTTATGTCTCATTGTGCAAGCACGTGTGGATGAGCAGCACAGTGTATGTATGTCCATCCACCCTGATGGGCCCAAGTGACCGCAACGAGGCCCCGTTCAATGATGGATCGATGTGGTACGCGTGCCATGCTGTGCGGCGCTCGCCGCATGCTGAGCCACGCTCTGGCGTCTCCTCCTCCGCAAACCACGACGGCGGGGGATTGCCTGATGGGTGACCACGCCGGCAAACAGCCACCATGGCGCAGCAAAATCGTACACAAGCCCCCCCCCCCCACGCCCTCTCCACCCCCACTAAACTCCCATCGCCACTTTTTTCCCCCAAAACCCCCCGCTGCTCAATGCTGCCGCTGCTGCAGTCCCTAACACCGCTCGTGCAAAGCGCACGACCCACGCAGTGCGCACGTCTGTGCGGCTGGTTTCACGGTAGTGAGGGCATAAATAATTTATCGGTGCTGCATTGAGGGATGCTGGGTGGATGGGTGGGTGGTGGTGGTGTGCTGGTGGTGGTGGATGGAAGGTGAGCCAGCGGGGGTCTCCTGGGCCTCACGCACGAGCGGTTTTGCATTAGCCTTATAACAGAAAAGTGTTACACAGGAACCATGAGCACGCACTTAATGGGAACATGTGACTTAATGAGAAACCGCTTGCATCAACAACTAGAAGGTTGCCTTATTTCACTTGCATGTCCTTTTTTACGTGACGTCAAAATGAGCCGACTAAAAAGTTAAAACAAAAAACGCTAATGTTCGCTTAACACCTAATGGTGATGTTTTAAAATGTTCTCCTGAATCGGTATAAAATAAATATATCACAAATATTTGTCAGTGATAATAATTACATGAATATAATTGTTCTCAAGATCGAGTATTACCTTCTCACTTTCAAGCATTCCATTACGGTTCTAATTGTAGCTCTGATTTGTGGAGAAGGGTTCCTCACGGGAGGCATTAGCGATGGGTGAGGAGTGCACCTGTGCAGGCCTTCTGGAGAGGGACTGGAATTTGATCAGCATCGCAGTGGAATCGTACACTACTTGTATGAGCAGTCGGGGCAATTTGCATATTGATACTAGGGCCATTCAAGAGTAAAGTTGGCTTGAACATTTTCCATTGCATATAATTGGCAACAACAATACAATTCCACTGAATAGGATGTTTAAAAAAACATGGTTTTGACGGGCTCTCAATGTAACATGAAAATTATCCCGGTTTGCTGCTCTGCACCTCATAAACAAAGCTCTCTGCATAACGCTCCATGTACTCACTCGGACAGCTTTCACGGGCATCACGGACGGCTTACCGGAAGACAGATGGATGTCGCTGCTACCGGGGCGAATGAGAGCCAGGTTCAGTTTTCCTTCCCTCAAAGTGAGACGCAGCTCCCCCAGGCCCCGTGACAGGGCGGTGAGCAGGAGGAGGCCCGTGGGGTCCCACGTACGGAACTCCATCGCGACAGCCAGCGCGGCGCGCCCCACACGGCCCGTCAGGGCGAGGTGGCCATCCGGCCCGGGGAAGGTGACGGGGATCGCGGGGACGCCGCGTGGACACCCAAACGTCACGTTGCCCTGGCGAGCGCCCCAGGACAAAGGAGATATGTTGGTCAGATAATTTAAATATTTATTTTATTTTACATTAAATGTAGCTATCTCTGGCGTAAATGCTTGAAGAGAGAATTGTATCGATAGACTTAGGGGGTAGTCTTGCCCCGTATCGTCTAACATTACATGTATTGTGCAATGTATTATTTTTCGCAACGATTAAATGATCGTGTACTGGCAACATAAAATGATAAGCAAAGAGGGAATTAGTACTGTGCGGTTAATATTTTCTGACTTGTAATTACCCAATTATTTCACTAACAAGATGAAGGGGGATGCTGCCGTGGTGTCATGGTCAGCACTCTGGATTTGCATTCTTGGGGTCGCCGGTTCGATCTCCCAGGACGAAAGTTAAAACGATGGACAAGTTTTATTAAGCGTCCCGCCTCTGTCCACCCAGCAGTCGAAATGGGTGCACCACAGCCAATGGGCAGGTCGTTTGTGGTGGGGTAAAGTGTGGAAAATCCCACCTCTTTTAAGATATCTGGCCAGGGTATGCAAAATATCTTCCAGAGTGGCTTTTTAGAACTCTCTAGAGTGGTGTGAGCTAGAAATCGCAGGGTTACATGCTTACTTTTACCTATTTTACATTATACATAAAGTCAATATATTTCCAAGGATAATTTTGGTCACACCAATTTTAAACATAATTACAGTCGTCAGTATACATGAGCAGAATATATTCCGAGGCATGCCTCACCACACTCTATCTCCTCCCTATCACCGAGCCCTTAATTTCCAGGACCGTTTTCATATCCGTGTCCTTCCCGTAAAGCACCCCAACTCACAGACATGTGGATCTGAGGCTTGACCCGCTGGGCGAGGTCTGTCACATACTCTCCGCTGTAGTACACATTCTCCAGGCAACCCAGGAAGTTGGGCCGCCCCATACTTCCCGCCTTGCCTCCAAACGGGAGCCCACCAAACATGAGCTGAGAAAACAAAAATACGAGAGAAACAGTAGTCATCACCATCATCAACCATGATCAAACCCACTGCTGGATGAAGGTCACTCCAAGCTGTCACCGTCTCTCATGGATTTGTAATGCATCATAAATCTGCTACACATCATCTCATTTCATTGCTCCATCTCCTTAGTAGGCATGCTTTTGGGCGATTTCTCTTGTTTGGCTGTCACACTGTCGTTAGTCTCGACCACCAGACACCGTCCCTTCTAGCGACGTGTCCTTTCACAATCCCATTTATTTTCTTAAGAGTCAATGTGATATCTTTACCTTCAATTTTCTAATTGATATATTCCCACCCCACACCAGGCATGATCAGTGTTTGACCACCGTACTGTATCACGATGGTCAGGCTGATTCAGATATCTCTTGCTACTGATGTGAGACGAGGCTGGGAATCAAAATAATTTCAGTCAGAAAATTAAAATCCCATAAGCCACAGCTAGCATCAGTGGTGAGTGATATCTGAACTTTACATTACCGTACTGTAATTCATTCCATTAATTTTTCTTTCACTTATCATTTAATAAATCCACTTACTTTAACTGTCTTTTTACAAGCACGTCAAGTGACCACTTAAATATAATAGGGGACATTTAATTTAGAATGAGGCTCAACAGGCTTCGTATTGAACTGTTGGGATTTTGTGAAGTCACCAAGGTCAGCTAGGTTTCCTGCAAACAACAAATAAATGCCAATGAAGCCACAAAAATTCAGTCAATAACAGCCTTGACCGACTGTCTGACCCCTACTCGGTTCCACTGACCAGTCCTGTGAAAGTTAAGGCCTTGTCCTTTCAACCTTTCACTGTGGCCACTTAACCTGGTGACATTTGCCAATGCCTTTCTATTCATGCAGTACTTGTAGATGCAATCTGGTTCCAGTGCTGAAGCAAAAATTGTATTTTGTTTTTCAATAAACCATGAGATAAAATGTCAAACAAAAATAACGAGAATACTGTATAAGAAGTCTTCCAACAATGCCAAATTAACAGTGATAACGAAAAAAACTAGCTGATTACACCAGGTCTTATAAGATGAATGAACAGTTTTTGACATTATTTATATAAATTACCTTGCCATGCATTCCCATGGTGAAAATTTTAGTTGTATTTGAAGCATTCACAAACTAATATCTTGAAACAACAGTGTTACATTTTCACGTTATTCTTCTTTATTTTTAGTACACCCAGTTCAACTCCTGCCACGAGAGTTCAACAGTAGGAGTTGAACTCTGGAAATCGCCTGACGATGCTGAATGTAATAACTAGCGAAACGTCCTTCCTAATTGCTCGATGTTGTGAATCGCTTCTTCAGCACAGCGGTGTGTGCCGAAGCAATAAGCATAGTGGGTGTGTTCGTCAAGGCCATAGCCATGGAGTCAACATTGGGGGGGACCAAATCTTCCAGGGGGTCTGGGGGTGTCCCCCTAGAAAAAAAAAATCTAAATTTGAAAACTCATTTCCTGCCTAAAATATTTTTAAAAAATCACTAACACATAGGATGGACTTTTTATTTATTTTTTACAATAGTGTCTAATAGTGTATATTGTATTATATTGCTCTGTTTTTTCGTTTTTACCTTTTCTTGTTTCATTATATGTAATGGCAGAGATGAGGGATTAATAAAGTACAACCATAACCACAATCATATAAACAGAAATATATTTTATAGCAATATATTGGGGGGAGGGGGACATTTTGAGCATATTTGAATATTGGGGGGGGGGGGATGTGTCCCCCCCCCCCAATATATATAATAATTACGGCCTTGGTGTTCGTTTGACCACGTTACAGCTCTATTAATTCGGCTGTGTCGCGTGGAAGAGGGTACGATATGCGTTGGAATATTTCTCACGTGGCGATCTGACCTAAAAAAAATCAACTGTGAATCGTAACGTTGATCACGAAAGCCTACGCGTTCAAACACGTGTGAGTGTCAGTCGCCAGGGGCAGTGGAGCCAGTAGACCCGAGTAGTGGAGGGCATCGCACGGCAGGGTGAGAAATTCGCAAAACGATCACATCCTTGGCACATAACCCACACAGCCACGGAGGCACCTCCAGCAGCACTGTGCCCAGCGCGATAAACCAATTACGCATCCTCTCAACCCAAACCAAATGTTCTTGCCAGCGTTTCTTTTCACAGTAATTTAGTATAATTACGTGACTTAAGTTACAATAAATTATCAACATAACCTCTGTGTGGCCGAGGAGACTTGAAAGCAAATCTGTTTCGGAGTAAAAAAAAAAAGGTTGGCAGCAAAATATTTTCAAACTAAACTAATAAGCATATAAAAATAATACAAAAAAAATCCGTATGTGTGTAATATGATGATTTAATTGGTATAAGTCTACAATGTGCTTGCATGTGGTGGTTAGTTGCAGAGTCTGAGCTAAGCAGGATATCAGTATCCTGCCTGAGGAGCTCAGTTCCATCTAATTATTATTCTTTATTGGTAATGTGGCAGAGCTGAACTATGACCCCAGTAAGGCAGCCTTTGAAATCCTAACTGGTGGAGTTACTATTGAACTCTCTTAGATTTTGACCACAGCATTAGTTTTCTGAAACAAAACAACCATCTGCTTTAATTAAGATTAACGGAAGTCCTTTGTAAGTTTGCAATTTATTTTAAACTACTTCAAAGCCATATGTTGGGCTTTTGTGCACTCGTCGATATATTGTGTGCACTAAGCTCGCCCTTCCAACAAGTTTTTTTTTTCAATTAGCCGTACCCTTATGTTGCGTTCAATAGCGGCGCTTTAATGATTTTCATTACTGGATGTGATTGCGTTAATGTAGAGCAGCAACAGACAGGGTTGAGGGCTGCAGCGGAGTTGTCTTCTCAAATTGTGCGCATGTCAAGCCTATTGCAGGCCTTCCATGTACGAAGAGTGGTATCCTTATGGGAAACCAAATGTACTCATTCAATTAGCGTATAATTTCATATTGCTCAGTGGCGCCGCACGCATGTCTCCCCTGCACGGTGTTTCAGAAGCCTCGCAAGTCAACAGGGAGGGATGGTGGCGAGAGCACGTGTGAAGGAGAGTACATGACAGTGACAGGGGAGTGGAGCAGAAGTTGTCAGGCAATGTGTTAGACAACACCCTTCTTGCTAATAGGCTCCTGTTAATCAAGTAAAACTAAGAGAAGCAAAAGCATAAATCTCTGCAGGGACAACATTATGAATGATGTATCATATCGGCACGATCACATTTATGTAATTCCGGGATTTATTTAATAAATCCTCCATCATGGCAGATATGGGTTACACTCACAATTGAATGTGCTCAAATCCATCTTAATATTTACATCATGGGTTGGAAATCATTTCATAAACATTGAAATTATTCCTTGTAGCAGAAACTTACCAGTACAAGTGTATTTCAGGATTATGTCAATTAATAATGCAAACAATAATATATGATTTGTGTTCGATTCCTAAAAAACCATGTATACGCAGCATATATAGGATAGTCTTCATTGTTAAACATTGTACTGTGAAATTTACTTTAAAGAAATGAGGAATATCAAGAAATTGTACAAGTTACTTCTGTTATTGAATGGTCAAAATGACTGGCATGTTGTGGTTTTGGCACACATTTTATGAGGTCGGGGAAATGGTAAAGGAACATGATAATAAACAAGATTATTGCATTTTAAACAAATTGTCTGTAATCATATTCAAAACAATTGCATGCAATAACGACATGTAATTCAATGAAAATGTAAACACAAGTACCCATTCATACACCCATGCTCTCACTCACATGGACTAAGCCCAGATTTCACCCCGAATCCCACCCTGGTCTTCAATCAATATCATCCGCGCGAAAGGACAAAATGAAAACTAGAGCGAGTGATCGGCAAAGTCGTCTGCTTGTGTTACGGTTGAGTCGGACTGTGCGTCACCAGCTGAGCGGCTGCTGCCAATGTGGACCAACGAACATCGATCTGTCTTTTCTCAGACACGGGGTCATGCCCCTGCAAGAGGTGCCAATGTTACCGTATCAGTTGCCTTACATTAAATAAAAATGACACGGCACCGTGCTTTCTGGGTATCAGCAGAATGCACGGAAAGGCACAGTAGTCATTCAATTGGGTATATTGTATATGCATAAATGAGATTAGCTTTCTGAAGCAAATATAAAAAAATACAAATACACCATGCACACAAAAAATGTTAATGCTTCAATACCCATAACTTTAAATGAGACCCGAATACTCATTAAAAAAAGCATGCAATGCTAACAAATTATAGTCTGCCAAACATATAACCAAATGAAGTATTTGACATCAGCAAACACAAACTTTAAATTTTACTTTGCTTGCAATAGCCCTTCATCCTATGTTAAATATACTTTTTTTCCTGTGTTTCTAAAATTACCAGCCTTTAACTCCATATAAGCTACAGGCATTTCACTTAGACTCGGAGTCAGTGTGCAGTGGTTCACTTTACAACAAAAATCGGGCAAATTCCTATCAGTAAAGGAGACGTGCTTATGTGGCTGCCTCAGGTGTAGCTTGTTATTAAGTTATGGCTCATTTCCTTCCCTTGCAATGTATCTACAATGACTGTATCAATCTTAGAAGACGGCGTTAATAACATACAAATTAAATGATATATAATCTTCAATATATATAATCCTCTCAATTAAGAACAACAAATCATTCCATGACCAATTCAGTCACAGCCTCTATACAGCATCCAGGTTCAATGTGTTTTTTAAGTATCCGTTTAAAGAAAAATCAGCAATTGAAGAACACACATTTATCATCAATATACAGCTTCTAATTTACCCTTTAGTTAGGCATTAATCAGAATATTATTGACAAATGTGTGCATAATCCATCGGGTCGGTTCTCAGAGACATCCGCATTTTCGCGAAAGGTCAACGCACCTGGTAGTCGAGGTCGAGAGAATCATCCTCTCCCTTCACGTGGAAGCGCTCTGTGTGGCGGTCCACCGTCAGGTTGCCATGGCGACCGCTACGGACAAGCAACACGTCGTGCCAATGCTGGTCGTCGAGCAGGCTGCCAGCGCTTGCAGAAGTATGCACCACCTCGCCAGGGCCACCCCCACCGGCAGGTCCCGTCGGCTCCTGACCTGTTTCACACCACGACCGATGCCATCGCCACGGAAGAACGAACAGGAGATTGCTATTTATGATTATCTGTGGCTCAGCACTCAAGAGTTCTCAGTGTGTACGGACTGATATCTAAAAGCGGGTCCTCAACCTTTCTGATGGCGGGCGAGAAGTCTAAAGCCTCTTACTTGAAATACAGCTTCAGAACTTAAGAGCAGCATCAGAGAACAGTGACCCCTCGTTGAGGGAGGCTTTGACAGGAGGCCTTGTTTGATGGATTAGAGGGCACGTGGTGGATAGTAGGGTCAAGTAATGGGGAAGGTAAGAATTTGATGGCACAAATTCAGCCAGAAAAAAAGTTATGGTGATGATTTGTTTTAAGGCATGTACAAGTGCAAGAATACGAAACAATTCGCTGCACACTACAGAGGCCATCATCTTGGACCTCCCGGCATCAGTCTTCACCTTATCCATTACTTCCTCCTCCATCACATATAATTGGCAGGTGAACAGGGAATTCTTTGGAGGTGCTAACAAGTTGATGTGGGTGTCCCCTTCAGTATCAGGAATATTGTTCTCAGATATGTAAAATTATGAGAGGGTGCGAGTCTGTAGGTGATATTGAGGATTATTTTAAGCTTTCCTGACTCCTCACATCATCTTGAATGCAAGAAATGCAGACGGTGTGAAGGGGAAGGTAAGGGTAGCGGTTTAACTAAGGCAACTCCAAAATATATCTTGGGGCTCTTCAATTAAAATGTTGTGAGGGGCACCTTGGTGGACTATTGCTTGAGTGAGACTTTCAATTTCAGTTCTTATTTTTTTGTAATAAACTGAACAAAAAACAATTATTCTATGACTTCTGAATGCATTACAGCACTGCTCAACAGCAAGAGCTGATGATTCAACTCGTCTAACATATAAAAAAAAGAACAGTTGCTCAGCACAGGTTCAAAGGCCCAAAGTGCCAAGCGACCAGGAACAAACATCAACAAGCATTAATCCACATCGACCCTACAAGTTTAAAATGAGTCCATCCGATTAACAACGGTGCCAATTTCGAGGAAGCCTCAGCCTTAGGCCATCCTGATTTGGTGTGGATGGGGTTGGGAACGAATCGGGGGGGGGGGGGGGGGGCTAGGCGATTAGGATCGGAGACTCCACCAAGGCTGATGAGCAGGTGCAGACATCCACGTTGGAGCTCCAGGGTGAGGGTGTCTCCCCGCTGGCCCTCCCCGTGTAGCAGCACACCCTCGCCGAGCGCAGAGCGGAACCGCAGCGACACCACGTCTTTGCGCGTCCGCCTCGTTTTTTGCTCGAAGCGGTACGCCAGTAGGCTCCGTCCGTCGAAGAACACGGCCTCCGACTCTGGGCACGGTGGTCGGTGGTGTGGCAATACCGGCAGAGGCGTCAAGGCCACTTCCTCACGATTGACGCGACCAAAAGTGTCGGTCTCGCCGGTACCGTAATTCAAAATAATGGCACTCGGAAAAATCCTGACACGCACTTTGCACAATGATTGCACGTCGATATCGGGGCAGGAATGCGCCAGAGTGTGGCCTTTCATGAATAGCCTGTGCCACCATTAAACAGCAAATGCGCTATCGTGCATGAAGCCCTTAAACCATAACCTCTAACCCAGTCGGAAATGTTCAATGATTTATCAGTGGGCCAGTATTTTGTGTTAATGGGCAGATATGTCGAGTTTTCACTTAGTATATTTACATTTTAACTTTTTTGAGATTCAGCATACATTTGATAATTTAAAAAATGATGTTATACTGCACACTGAATATCAGAATATATGTTTTCCTTCTAAATGTGATATGTTGGTTACAATAATTTGCTTAAATGGCAATTTGGATTTATAGAGCATATAAATGCAATTGAATGAAGACACTCTAAAATAACTTGTGCGTGCAATAAAACTCACTGTTAAATTTAAATGTGCTATGGCCATGAATGCGATTATATTTTGATGGAGATATTGGAAGTAATTATATACTCGTAGAGGTGTAGGGGAAATCGGGGAAGTGACCCATAATATAATGTAATTATTTGGTTATTTCAGCTTGAGAGAGTTAGTTTATTTTGTAAGGCAATTTGTCTATTGTATTTGAAATGGATTACCAGTTTACACAACCTCTACTTAACGTGTCATTTTCAGAATGACGTGGTAACCTACATTGCTTTATCCAACATTACCGCTCTTCAAACAGCCTGATGAAAATGAAGTGATGCAATACAATAAGAGTACATTAGGCTAAATATTGCAAAACAGATACAAGTATGTAAATGACAACATGATTATAAGTGGTGACAAGCCTGCTCAGTTATGACTACCAACTGGAGCAGAAAAATAATGACATGTCAACATAACAGTTTTATGTAGTCTTATTCGTAATATACAAAATCAAAGCTGATGCTGCAATATATTACAGCGATTGTATTCATAAATAGGGCGCAATAAAAATTAAACAGTTGATTTGCGTTGCAGTTTTGTACAATTACCTTTAAAAGGATTTCAATACTTTAAAAAGAGTTTCTGCCCTCAGCAGTGTAGCTGCAGAAAGTGACGAGTGTACACATTTGCAGCAATGGGCTTCTGGTGCTCTGCCTTGCACTCTCGAGAAAAATGTTCACATTACAATGAGACACCATGCCACTGTTCGGCATTTCTCCGGGAAGCTGTAATTCACAGGAACTTACTCGAGAGAAAATAGGCAATAGTGGAGCACTTAGAGACTTGGCCCATTATTTTTGAATATCTCAGCAGGTTTAAAGACAGTTATTATACTCTAAACAATCATGGAACGGGAAGACAGTGTGCCGAGCAGAGACACATTTCAAGAACACTTTGGCCGAGATCCCTGCATCTGTAAATGTAAAAAAATCATCATCGTACTCCAACAGTAATGATTAACTATTATATTAACACAGAACATCAATAAACTCATAATCAATTCAACAGCACCTTAATAGCACCTGAAGTTCAGCAACTACATTCAGGCAATATAATCTGAAATATGCGTGCCCCTTGCGTGATTTTAGTTTGCAATAATTATTCAGATACAGTGTTGAGCAAAGCCTACATAAAGTAGGAAACAAATTTATCCCTCTGGCAGGTACGCCCTAAAAAGGAGACATTGCAATCACACGAGGTAATGGGTTTCAGTCCTAGTTTCAGACGCTAACAGCCCACAATTCCGTGACTTCCAATCTGCTTTATTCATATGCAAACCAGGCGTCCCTTTATGTGTAAACAAGGTGGGTGCACTGCTTATGTCTGTGCACTGGCAAATATGTAAATGAGGGAGATGACAGTGGTCCCTGAGGCCTCCGGTGAGGATCACTGATCCAAGTAAGAAGCTTCTCAACCTTATTGGCTCGTTGGGCTGCCCTGGGCGCAGAAAACAATTGCACGGACAAAACTCACGATCAAACTGATATAAATCAATAGGAACTGATTTAGCCTGAAAATTTCACGTAATTTTGCGAGGCGCGTTTGTTGAAACAGCCCTGTTCGAATTTTTTTGTGCAACTGAAGCCTGCTGAGTGTGATTTTTTGCATTACAAAAACCATTCCCACCGCTGCCGTCCCACCTCCACCTGTCGCTTGTAGCTCCCAACCACTACTCCATCTGCCATGTACCACCCCATACCTGGCCTCGCATCCCTACTCTCCCTGCCCTGCCGAAAACAATAACTGAAATCCCAGGATATTGTTGGCACTGACTGTAGTTTAAAGGCCAATGCGAACATAGCGGCGTGAGAGAGAGAGAGACGGGTAAATAGAGCTACAGTAGCGGTGCTGCCCCGTGATTTGTTGCTCATGGTTGGTGGAAGAATCTCCACTTCAGGGAGTTCTAGATTCCCCCCTGGAGGGTATTTAACCTCCTCTTCCACCCACATTTTACCCCACCACACGTAACCTAACGATCATCCAACTGTGGTGTTACCCATTATATTGCTGGGTGGACAAAAGCAGTGGCGCGGTGGGGGGGGAGAGAGATTCAATTACCACTCCGGGAGATCAAACCGGGAAACCTCTGAATTGCAAGTCGAGTGTGCCAACCATTACACCACGGCGGCAAATGGACCAAAACAAAATTGAAAAATTAACCCGTAAAAACAAAGTTTTTCACTATAAATCCTTTATATGCGTGGCATCGGGGCGGCTAGAGTCTTCTCGTCCTCTGGCTTGAGATGGCTGCCACCTATGGGTCAAAAGATTGTGTGCCAGCATTAACCAATTGGTAAATAAATATATTTTTTTTAATTCCCTAAACAGTGTAAAATTTTGGAGAAAAACAATTTCACGAAAATTCATTGTCACGCACAACGAGTATGTGTGCAAAATTTCAGCTCGATTGGATCACGGGAAGTGGGTTAAAAAACGACCGAAAGATTTGCACGGTCCTAAGCAAGCAAGCAAGCGAACTTAATATAAAGGATTTAATAAGTATAACCCGTAAAAACAAAGTTTTTCACTATAAATCCTTTATATGCGTGGCAGCTAGAGTCCTCTCGTCCTCTGGCTTGAGATGGCTGCCACCTATGAGTCAGATGATTGTCTGCCAGTATTAAGCAATTGGTAATTAAATATTTAATTTGTTTTCCCTAAAGAGTGTAAAATTTTGGGAAAAAATTTTCACGAACATTAATTGTCTCGCACAACGAGTCTGTGTGCAAAATGTCAGCTCGATTTGATCACGGAAAGTGGGTTAAAAAACGACTGAAAGATTTGCACGGTCGTAAGCAAGCACGCAAGCACGCAAGCAAGCAAGCAAGCGAACTTAATATAAAGGATTTAAAAATAGAGCGTCATGAAGAGACAGAGCGTAACCCACTGTAGGCACAGCCATAGACCTCCACGCGCAGGCCCACCCAGCGGGAGGCGTTCCAGTCCAGGGGAACAAAGCGAAGGTAGCGTGCGACGATCGGGTGCTGGAGCTCGTGGCGAACCACCTCGTCCGAGTTATCATTGCCTGGAAACACCTGGGGAGCGTCAACACATACACACACACAGCACAGCGGCACTGAGGATTCAGCACGATTTGCAAAATGTCTCTCGATTAAATTTCGATGTAAAGCTTTCGTGACTGCAGGGATTCATATTCTTGGTTCTTTCAGTAAAAGTCACGTAGATGGGAAATAAGAAAAATAAAACAATAAAGTTCTCACGACGTTTCGATTGCAACACAAGCAATCATCATCAGGTGTGAAAAACAAGCAATCATCAGGTGTGAAAAACCTAATGATTTTTTCACACCTGATGATGATTACTTGTGTTGCA
The DNA here is from genome assembly GCF_015708825.2 of Lethenteron reissneri. Taxonomy (NCBI): domain Eukaryota; kingdom Metazoa; phylum Chordata; class Hyperoartia; order Petromyzontiformes; family Petromyzontidae; genus Lethenteron; species Lethenteron reissneri. The sequence goes on along the minus strand of NC_083798.1, from coordinate 13,214,842 downwards.
ATCGAAACGTCGTGAGAATTGTATTGTTTTATTTTTATTATTTTATGATTTCCCTTCTACGTGACTTTACCGAAAGAACCAAGAATATGTCTCTCGATTATTAAGGGATCAAGCTTGCGTATGGCGAGCTTGAGCCCTGTTTGCACCTGGTCAATGGAAATAATGTATTACAAAATAATGTATTACAAAATAATGTATTCAATAATGCATTAAAAACAACCATCTCATTGTTCATAGGAAAGGATGGAAGTTTAATGTGATGAGGATAACCACGAGTCACTTTTATGTAAATCATTTATAAGCGTGTTTATTTACTACTATGATGAGCCAAGAATGTCTGCGAGTCACGCACGTGACGTCACTCCACATCGACCAGCCCCCCTCATTAATAATCATGAGCGGGTGACGTCACTCCAAATCGAGCAGCCCCCCCTCATTAATATTCATGAACAGGTGAGGTCCTCCAAATGGACCCCCCCCCCCGCCATTCATAATAATTAGCGGGTGACGTCACTCCACATGGGGGGGGCGAGGCGCCTCCTCCCCCCTCCTCGGCGTCAACTTACAACCCTCACTACAAAGGCAGAACCCTCGCGTCACGTAATCTCCGTAACGCTGTTGAGACATTGAAGTAAAAAGGACGTCATGATGAACAAGGGATTATAACCTTAAAATTTAATAAGTCTGTGTCACCGCGGCCTTGCAAATTGCACACGAATTGATGCAATGAATATCACGCCGCGGTCTGCTTTTCGCTTGCAAGTTTCAGATTTACTGCAATACACCCGTCCTTGGACGAGCCAAAAGCTATTTGGGAACAAGTCAACAACGAAGGATGTTAGAGATGATCTAAATAAATTATCCAGTAGGCAGTCTCTTGTGCTCATAATATGTACTGTGTAATTCTTCTTAATTAAATGTCCACTTTACTTATGTTGATGAGCACAAACACCGATACTATTTTCACATGGCTGGTCGTGACACAAACCATTATTTTAATAGCAAGGCAACATTTCTATTTTCTCATCATTGGGAACAAGTCAATTTGTCCTCAGCAGTGCAGTGGTGTCTCTGCTGTTTTCATGGATATCCAAAATTGAATTTCTATCACGTCTTTTGCAGTTTGGCACTCCCATGTATACTGCTGTGTTTGTGTGACATAGTAGTCAAATTAACTGTATAGAGTATGCAGATGTGGATCAATATGGGTAAATTAACAATAATGAAAAATGTAATTTCTTAAAATTGTAATGTTTCACACCTGTATGATTTGTGTTGGCTGTATTGTTATTTCTTTGTAATACTCAATGTTGTATTTTGATTTAATGAGAAATGGATGTTTCCATATGGCCTGAGAGTGAGTTTTCGAGCATAGCCTGAAGTGTCAATCGTTAAATAATTATCATTGGGTTGGGAACCAGCTTTCGGGATTGACATTCTTGAGAATGGCCTTGCTTTTCTCAGCAAACTTTTTCTTTTCATTCAAAACAATCTGCTAGATCATCTGGACCACATTAGCTATTTCTACCATTATAATATACCTTCCCAAAAGTTTTAATTACATCACGGATATGTGTTTCATAGATTCGACACAGGCAAGATCCCAACACACTCGTTTACAAATAATATGGATGCCCTCAAATATTTTCCAGAACAAAGGCTGACCAGTGAACTGTGCTCACAGAGACTTAAATTTCACTATCAGCATTCTATCATACCACTAAAGTTTGAGCATGATAATTATTCAAAAAGAACATTTATGTCAACCATTTTATTTGCCTTCCAGTTACATGACTGAGTCACCAATCTTTATGACCCAGATTCATGGTTATGACCTAAACAGTGAGCCTAGAGAACTGCACGTTCGTGATTAATAATGTGCAGCCATCTGCCCATCCACTGCTGAATAAAGTCCTCCTTGCACATTGTCTGTAATTCGGTTTGCTTTGACCATAGTTCACTCTGACGTTCTGTCCAGATTGGTGAAGGGTGCAGCCAGGACCAGTTTCAGATATCAGCTGCTGCCGATGATAGCCATAGCTGGGAATTCAACTCGGTTTGCTGGGTTCATAGCACAGTGCATGGATCACTGCGCCACTGCTCTGCCACACATCGAAAAGTCTGCAGCAATGTAGCAGTCTCATAGCAGAATACATTTTCTGTGGTAGCTTGTCAATATTTTTTTAAAGCTTCCCCAGAACCAATCATTGTTCATGAATCAAAATACTAAACAACTTTAATCTCCAAGACTTCTGCAAGCAAAAATAATACGCTTTATGTTGTTACTCAAAACCATGCATAGCAAAAAGCACTTCGATTAAAGTTGGTTATTGATAGAAGTTATGGAATAATGAATTACATATATAGGTGGAGTGGTTTTGCAGTACAGTAGTTACTACTTTGGAACTTGAACCTGGTGATCCGAATTTGATTCCAGGCCATGGATAAAATGAGTGGTGAGTGGCGAGTGCGACTAATTCTGGGACCACTCATTAATAATCCACACCGAGCATGATTAATATTATATCATTATATTGAAAAATATAATACATCATTAGCGGGGCAAATGTCTAACAAATTTTAAGAAATACCTGCCTGTGACTGCTGATGATCATCACACTGTGAAACTGCGACAACAATAAACGTTGTATTTTTAGGTCTCTGTAAGTAGAATCATCACAGTATGTTGTTCATCATTTTCTACCTGGCTTTCTTTTACGGTCGCTATGAAATTTCATTGGGCTCCATGACCCCCCCCCCCGCCCAGGCCTCACCAGGTGAGTGGTTACACCACCACACCCATCGATTGACCTCTGCCGGTGACAACCAGTAAGGGTGGAAGAAGCAAAAAAGAAAGATCGAACCGGGATAAAACAAAGAGAGAGCAAGCACACACGATGATGGCTTGATGGAGACATGAGTGACAGGCTGTCTGTAAAGGTAATGAAAGAGGGAATGTGTGAGCACTACTGTGCCACTGCAGTATCCTTGCAACACAAGAAAGAAAATCCTTGATTTTTTATTTATAATCATCCCCTGGTCGGACAGTTTTTTGTTGTTGCCTGGAACAACGGAGTGAAATATATTTCATGATCTATGAAGTAGCACAATTTGAAATTCAGCAACACACACACTTTAGAGTCAACCCTTTGCATTGTGAATATATATGCGCTGCTTTTGTGGATTTCTTTGTCGATGTTAATTGCCTATGTGAAATTATTTTTTGTTTTGATTTGAAGCTTTCGTGACTGCAGGAATCCATACTCTTTGGTTCTTTCGGTAAATTCACGTAGGTAGAAAATAAAATAAATCACGACGTTTTGATCGCAACACAAGTGGTCGTCCTCAGGTGGAAAAATAAAATATATAATCCAGCAGTAGAACTGCTGAACGGGTCTGAATGGTTCAGCAGTTCCACTGCTGGATTATATTTTTTCCGCCTGAGGACGACCGCTTGTTTTGCGATGAAAACGTCGTGTTTTATTTTATTTTATACCTACGTGACTTTACCAAAAGAACCAAAGAGTTTTTTTTGTTTACTGTAATTTGTTATTACCTGCAATAATATTTTTTTGCACGTGTTTTCTCCGTGACGTCTTTTTTGAGTCACGATTTCTCACGTGAATGTAAATAATCATACTGCAAACTTGATTTCAGTGGCGGCTCCTGCAAAATCTCTCAGGGGGGGCAAATGTCTGGATGATTGATAAGGATAAGGTCCCCACCCATGCAATGGATAAATTAACAGCTTAAGCATGTAAAGGCAACTTCACTTCTTTAATATTAATGAAAAATAAAGTGACTCTTACAATACATCTTGTTTGTTTCTATACTCACTATTAAAACAAACCACTCAAGTTTATTTTATTAAAGATTACACTAGGTGGCCACAAATTATATTGTTGGATGAAACGTGCTTACGTATGATGACGTAAGCACGTATGATGACGTAAGCACGTTAGGGCGAGCCCTCCCGGAAGCCATAGAGAATGCATTGGAGCGCCCCCCGGTCGAAAAAAAACATCTTTGAATGTAAGTCTATGGGGCCACTCTGGGCGATTCTCAGCCAGAGTGAAATCGCCCAAAAAGAGGCGGTACTCCACAGAACGTGACATGACGCTGATTGGACTATATCCAGAGGCTGCAGTGACGGCTAGCGTGACTCTGTGGTTCAATGACATTGGTAGTGCGTCGCCCAATCGCCCTAATGAAGAAACCGCCCCTGCTTGATTTGAAGCTTTCGTGACTGCAGGAATTACTCTTTGGTTCTTTCGGTAAAGTCTCGTAGAAAGAAAATAAAATTATTAAATATTTTTCTTACACCGCCTAAATACAATTAATATTTGTTTAAAGTAATTACTATCGATTCAGTGGTGGATAGCAAGTTGTCCACCAGGATAATGCCTGAAATGGCTTTCATTATGACCTTTTAATTATGATTATCATTCACTATAATCTAACCACTTTTGGATGAAGGCCTCCCCAAGCCATCACCGTCTCCCACGGTGCTTACGATTTAACAATCCATCTAGCACCTGCACATGAACTGATCTCGTCACTCCATCTCCTCGGTGGATGTCCTCTGAGGTGTGTTTCCTCTTTTGGCTGTCAATTCGTCGTTAGCCACCAGCCATCATCTCTTTGAGCGACGTGTCCTGCCCAAGCCCGCTTACTTTACTTAAATCACAATACAATGTCTCTAAATTTCGTAAGTTACTTTATGAATGTGTTCGTCTTTCTGGAATTGCATGCATAGAATTTCAGCATAGAGAGAGATTCGTGCAATTACAAGGACGCATTGCTCCATGCTTACAGTATCTTGTGCACTTTTCAAATTGTTCCATTTTCTTTGTCATATTTCTGATATTCGTGTAACAACAGGTAATATACTCTTTGGTTCTTTCAGTAAAGTCACGTAGATGTAAAATAAAATAGATCAAGACGTTTCGGGCGCAACACAAGCATCCGTAATCAGGTGGGAAATCATGGTCTGCTATTGAGGCAGACTGTTGTAAAAGGTGTGAAATGGGTGTAGCCCAAGGGTCATAAAGAAGTGGCCAGGGCTAGTGATGTTAATGTGAGAATTTAGCATGTAACTGTAAGATAGGAGGAGAGCGGCCTCCTCGACGAGGGAGTGCAACCCAACGGGTGCAATCCAAAGGGCCTGTGAGCATGAGAGTGCAAATCAAAGGCATGAGAGTGCAATGCAAAGGACATGTGAGCATGAGAGATCTAAGAGAGAGGCATAAAGAGAGAGACAGAGAGTCGAAAATAACAGCTGACATAGGTAGGTAGGATGGAAACATCACAGTCAGTTAAGACTATACCTGGTTAATAACGTCCTTCCAATGATTTCTAAGTTTGCGCCCATCCTCTCGGTTGAAGTTGTGTCTGTGTTATTATATCTGGATGGCTTCATGAACAAATCACTGAAGGTAGCCGGTAGGTTTGCAGAGTACCTCCATCTTGGAAAAATCAATTTCGTGTGAGCCCACAGCGTTAAAACAATGATCGGCAACGGCAGAGGTATTGCACTCACTCAACATATTCTTATTTAGCCGCATTGATATGTTAATTTGTATTATTAAATTCATTTTTTAAAGCACATTAACCTGTTTGTCATCTCACTCTTTATTTCAAAATCTAGAGCCCAGTCCACCTTCAATAGCTGTATTACATGTGTGCATGTGCGTTTACTGCCATGTTTTTCAGTTCTATCCCTCCAACAAATAAGTTCAATTGTTTATCAACTTTTACTTTGCTTATTTTTTTTGTTCCAAACTTACACATTAGGAGTCCTAGTAGAACAACTTTTAAGCCTGGTTTATTGGGTTCTGCTCATATTTCCCATAGCTCATTTCCACTGGAAGTTACACAGAATGTTTCGTTTTTAGCCAATCTAAAATAGCTCATGTTTTCTCTATACATTTTTATCCCTTCTTTTACACCAAACCAATTTTCAAAAACATCTTCTCTACGTTGCTGTAAATAACATTAGCGAAAGTGTGTCTCCTTGTGCCACCCTCTCTGTCTGAATCGTATGTTGGTACTGTCTTCATGTAATTACAGTGTAGTTGTTCTATTTGTGTAAAAAATTGTTATTATTTCTAAATATTTTAGAGCATTTCGGCTTTGGTTTGTGAGAGCTTGTATGACTGAATAAAATTCCAGAAAATCTGAGATAGTTATTGTTGTCACCACCAACATGTTATGCCTTTGTTTCTCCAATCCACTTTTTTCATACAATAATATTCTCATGTCGTTGTGAATAATCATGGCTAAATCACATTAGCCACATTGACTGACTCCCCTTTTAATTGGCATATTGACACTTCTTCACATTATATTCGTGTGTCTGTACATTTTCGTTATTTATATAATCATATATAAATATTTTCTATTTAGGCCTTGGTTTGTGAGAGAATGTGGACCACTGCATCAATTTCCACTGAATAGAATGCCTTTTAATGGTCTATGCAACCTCTGAATTTTTTTTATAATGAATATCATAAAAGTGCCTCGTGGCTTGCAAAAAAGACTTGAGATTTTTGATGTTGCAACCACAACATTGGCTGCTAACAGAGTAAAATTGGACCAGGTACAACTCGACAGAGCATTACTACGAGCAAATGTACAAGACGCACCCGCAAACACACACAAACATCGTTAAAGTCGGTCCTTTGATTTATTACAGGCTGTGGGCAGTAAATTGGATCAGACACAGCAAGCAGTGCTTTTTTTACATCTTCAAAATTTCACATTTTTCCTCTCAGTTTTAATTTGCCTCAGGGACAACATGAACTCAAGGATGTTCTCTACTTAGAAGTTATTTATTTAGGAGGTTTTTTTTCTAAAAGACCAACTTTTATATAATTACCAAACTTTAATGAGCACATTTCCGTCAACACTAAACAATACTCGATTCAGCATAAAGTCAGCAAAAGCTACCGTTTGCACAGCACGATATTGGAACAGCCCTATGCAGATGTAAAATCTGCACACGACCACAACTTTCATGTTTGTTGATATAAACGTTTTCTAATTGTGTCATCATTTTTGTGTTGCCGATTTTGTTAAAATTATGACTCCGGTCTCATCTACCAACAAACTGGCATTTTATAGTCTTGTGGGCAATGTGAATACCGTACCGATCTTTCTTGTGGAAAACTATCAGCAGTGCTGACTTTGAAACAAATGTTTTACCCCGAGGGAGTGCCAATTTAATCCGTTCCTTTTGAAATGACAAGGCCAACATTTTTAGTCATAGTGTTGAAGTTGTTTGACAGCCTACGCTTTTATTTATTTTAGTAATTTTAATTCCAACAATGTATTTTGTAAAACGATGTTATCAGTGCTAAAAAAAGAGGTCTGTTACTCTCCCACGGGACTCATTAGAAATAATAAATGAGCAAATAAAGTTATTCAACTAAATGTTAGATCACATGGGCTGAATGTCCGTCCTTACTGCATGGTGCAGTGCTGTTGGGAAATGAATTAGAATGTCATTGACTGTCATTATTGACTTTGTAATATATTTGGCTTTAGCCTAATTACGTGTGATAGGACAAGCACATTAAATAAAAATTACAGAAAACACATATTTGCTATAAAAGTACGCATGCTAAATGATTGTGTAAATACTGTGTACACATACAATGCTTGTTCAGAATAAAAAAAAAACGCATAAACAGGATATCTAAATCTGAGGGAGTTAATAACTTTGTATTGAAACAGCTGATCTGTCAGACAAGATCATCGTGCCTTTCAAAGTTTGGAAGCTAAATAGGTTTGAGCCTGGTTAGTACTTGGATAGATGACTACCAAGGTCTCCCAGATGTTGTTGGAGCGAATCTCCTGTGGCCAAGAGATGGAAGTGTTGAGTATCACCCCTCAAATCCACGTGCTCCAGTCTGCTTATACATGAAGCAAAAAAACCATAGTTGGAAATAGCCAAACAACCCAATGCAGGGACCTCCTGAAATAGAGTTTGAAAATTCGACAAGGCTTTTCTGGTAAACATAATACAGGAAAACTATTATTATCTGCAGCCCTATCCACGACTCCTATTATCCGCATAAGCTGTGTGGTTCGCCCTTACCCATGACCTCATCCTTTCTATTTTTTGCAGTTGTCTAAAATTTTACCCAAAATTCATAGCTTTTTGGAGTTGTGCAGAAAATGAATCCTGTTCCCACGAGCCCATCCGTGGGTGTCGGATACCCCTTATCTTACATCACAAACATATTACCAGAATTGTTTTTCACGGAAAAATGGAGTAGCGTGGCATGTTCATCATATTATCCACAATTAACTGCAAGTTTTTCCTCCGCCGATAAGTTAATTCGCAGATATCTCCGCGGATATTGGTCCCCCACATATACGGTTCCCTGTTTATTGGCACGTATCAGAGGAGTCGGTCTATACCATTCAATAATTAACATTTTAAATAATTAATTGGTTAAAGAAACAGATGCCAATGTGGTACCATATTTACAGTCTAAACATTGTTTTGAAATCACCACAGTATATAACATTTTGAGAGAGCTGTTAAATAGGGAAATGGGCAATGCATACTCATTACGCTAAGGTCCTCATCAGAGGACCGTGGGATTATCCGGTAAAAGCGCGAGATACACTTTATCAGTCGCCGGCAGAACAATGCAGATAGAGGAGAGGCAAAAGGAATACTGTCACGTTCTTTGTGGGGTGGGCACTTTCAACCAATTTTTACACAGTCACATAGATAAACGGAAAGGTTCTTTATGGATAATGTATCAATTCACCTTCCCTGGAGAGGCGTGATATTTGTGCGAGACGCCGTGATGGTGTGGGAAAGCCCGTAGAAGCATGAACCTCGTGCCAAAAGCGAGAATTCTCACCCTAAATGTGTGATACTTGAGAGTTCTGCTTTGTAAACCCGAGAAAAACTCTCTTTTTTCCACGATGATAAAACCGAGTACAGGTTTTGTTCGACGTATGGTCAGCTGGGTGCAAAGAGAGATACCGTGGCAGGGAAACCATTAACGAGCGAGTTAACGAGCTAGAGCAGCGCATTACCACCTGGACAACCAAAGGTGATTAGGACACTTGAATGAGAATTCCCAATAGGAGACTGTTAATTACTTTTTTTCTTTATCCCATCAAAGCGTGCGTGACCTATTTATTTCTCAGCATTTTGAGGTTTAATTGGCTTACAACGTGAGGGCAAATATGGACGGCGTATGTGCCTGGTGAACTATACTAAAGCTGTCTGCGTTTCTCACCGATAATCAATTTATTTATTTAGTGACTGAAGTTTAACCATTTTGCTCATTACCGCCTTTCCACGGACACAAACGTGAATGTAAAAATTATTATAATGATTAAAGCTGACTGCTGATGTCCTAAATATTTCTACATAAATAAATGCTGATGCAAAGCATTGATCTAGATTCAGAAAATCCATGTCTATTTAATAGTTAACGCCCCACACATCTTCATGACTGTGCCATGATGAGATACTATCAACTATTTGTTTTTATACCATGACTATTATATCTACAGTATACACGAATGACCATATATGCAGTGGATCAGTGATTAGTGCACTGTGCTTTGAACCCAGTCACCAGAGTCCAATGCCTGACCATGGCTAACATCAGTGGCAATTGATATGCGAAGCATTCCTGGGCCTCCCCTTCAATAACATGCAACACATTGCTGCGGAGGGAGCTGGTAGGAACGTTGGGTTGCTCGGTCAATGGCCAGGGTCAACGGCGGCGTGGTGTATTCTGCAAATATCGCCGACTGTGAGGGCGGGCACAAGCCGGCGTGAGTAGGTTAAACGTTGAGTTTTATAAGGGCACCACGGGGTGGCCAGCCCCTACCCACCCAGCCCCACCCCTCCCACCCCCATCCATACCCCACCCTCCCCACCCTCCCCTCTCCACCCAGCCTGACCCCTCTCATTTTTGGATGCACGACGGACGGACGGACATAATAATCCCCTGTGGGCTGGTGGAACCAGGTGGTTCCTACCAGTATTAACCATCAGGTTGAAGTATGGTCAAACAGTCATCATGACCAAACAGGCCTTGTTAATGGCCTGTAAAGTCTAAGCACATATTTCAAGATGCCTGCACTGTATAAAAACGATGTGAATTTTACAAAATGTTTTATTCATTAAAATTACGTTTCACGTATTTTAATGTACGTTGTTCTGCTGCACGAATATCACTGGTTATATATGCAATTCAAACTGCAATAACAATGCAAACATTGTTGTATGTTGCACAGTAATCTATGACCAAATTATATTGGTATGGTGTTTTAGTTTGTAAAATGAAAACTCCACTCACATTCCTACATCATTCAATTAACTTTCTATACCTTCATAAATGCATTATTATTTATTGATGCCTCTATTTTTGGCGAGGCAAGGCGTGGTAGAGTAGGTGGTTTTCCTATACCCGGGACCTGTGGGTTAATTGAGCAATTGGTATGCCACACCCTTGGGAATGTTTTATAATCAAGACCATGGGCGGTCTTGCCTTTTCGCAGAAAGTGACATCCACGTGGGAATTTTAGCAACTTGGGGCTCCTGGGCTCCTTGGCTGCAATGGCTGTGGGCGTCAGCAACACTGTTAGCAGGTGGCTCAGGGACTTGATACATGGGTTCCACTGGGCCCATAACCCCCTTACGGCACCCTCCCTGCTATATTTCCCACTTATTTGGGTTTTGCCTTCCTGCTTCTCTTTATCCACTCATTCCCTAGACACGTGAACAAAATTGGCAATTGGGAGATGGATATCCCCCAACTTCACCACACTTCTTGCTCATATTCGTTTTTCCGTCTGAACCTAGTTCTCATATACTGTCTTTGTTCACCTTATACATACCATGTTTATCCATCTTCTTAGGTCTCCAAGTACTTTTTCACTGATTTTCTTACATTGTACAATGTCATCAGCAAAACAACAGTCAAAGAACAAGGGACCCTAGGACAAGTATGAAGAAGGAAGACACTTTGTGCTGAGACCTGATACACTCATACTCCCAGGGTGAAGTTTTCTGTGCTTCCACAGAAGTCCTTGAATTGTCATACCAGGCTTTGGCTGGTGTCACGTAGGTGTCAATGACTCTCCTTTTCAGAAACCACTTTCTTTATGCGGACCTTTATCATATGCATTTTCTAGGTCTATAAAGACCATGCGAAGACATGTATCTCTTTTATGCATATTTGATCATTAGCATTCTAAGCGGGAGAATGACATCCATTCTCGACCCGCCTGGCATGAAGCCAAACTGGTTCTCGCTGCTCTCTACTGCTGCCCTTAATCTTCTTTTGATCATCTTTTCCCACAGCTTCAAGATACGGCATGACACCTTTTTAGCTTCATATTTTTGCACGGCCCATTTGCCCTTGAACAGAAATAATCAGGGTGCATAATCCTGTGAAGAGACTAGTCAGCAGAGGTCGCAAACGGGTTTTGATTCCTTACCCGTACCCGTACCCGGCCGCACCAGAGTCGCAAATGGCTACCCGTACCCGTACCCGGCCGGACCCGGCCGGGCCGGGTACGGGTAGCCGGATATCAGGTAGGGTACGGGTATCGGGTACCCGATTGCGACCTCTGGGATGAAGCCATGTTGCAGGCGCGGGTGGGTTGATTTTAGGAACTTGAATTGTGAGAAGAGACAAGACGTTGGGAAATGAGTGACAAACGGTTACTCACCAGTGACTCACGGCCTACCCGTACCCGTACCCGGCCGCACCAGGGTCGCAAACGGGTACCCGTACCCGGCCGGGTACGGGTAGCCGGGTATCGGGTAGGGTACGGGTATCGGGTACCCGATTGCGACCTCTGCTAGTCAGTGTAAAAGCCCTTTCCTTTCCTAATCTCTTCTACACCTCAACTGGTATTCTTACTTGACCTTTTCTACTGTGACTGCATTTAGCATGCCTTGATTTGCTACATCCTCAAGTCGTTTATCTCTCGAGTTCTCTTTATTTTGGGAGTTGTTGGAAATATGTCACGCCCTCACAGGATTGCTCCTACTTCATAGAGTTGAGAATCGTTTCTCAAGAAAATTCCCACAACATATTATCGGAGGGCCTGCATATAATCTAACCAATGAGTGGTTACATTCAAAGATGAGGATGATACAGAGGTGGTAACGTAAAATTTGTTCGGATAAACAGCCACATGTGAGAGTAGGTACCATTAGGTGTCAATATGTCCTGATTTCAAGAGCAACAACACAAGAAAATGATGGAAGAAGATTGGGTGGTCGTGTGGTATCATGCTGCAGACGACAGGACTATGTTGACCAAGAACGTATTGGGCTGCTGGCCCCAAGACACATGCTGAAGATGGCGTGACTAGAGAGTCTACAAACTGGTTGGTGAATGAAATTAAATTAAAGCACAGTATTTAACTCGATTGAAGCGAAGGCAGTGTCTGGGCTAAAATAATGCAGAGTAGCACTTGCTCCTCTGGTGCTTCTGACCTTTAGCATCAGAGGCAGTAGACCATGCAGGTCCTCATTTGAATTGAGAATAAAAGTATTTTCCCCAACCACAAATATTTCAACATCTTAGCTTACCAAATGAAAATGTGAACAGGCAAAATGTAAAACACGACAAAAAATGATAATTTGTGTTGAGTTTTTTTTTCCTGGAAAAACATGCAAACCATCTGCTCAATGTAGCCACCTATGTCAACACTTTGCCTAAAAGGCGATAAATCACAGAGCTGTTTACATGCTCTATGGCCAGCCAGCACCATGGTCAGCTCCTCAAAGCAAATACAACTAAACAGAGAGGAGCCAAAGGGAATCGGTAAGGCCAAATAAAGCCACTGGCAAGACCAAAGTGGTAAAAAAAAACCCAGAGCATTGGTTTATGCACTCTGTGTGCATGAGTCATGGCTTAAGGAACAGACCTTTATCTTGCATCATCAGGCAAGGGAATGACAGGAGCTGGTAAAAGCATTGTGCCTCAAAGGCCACGTGCGTGTTTGCTCAGTTGCCCATTGTGCTCAGTGTTGGCAGCAGATACGGGGACATGGAGGGAAAGGATCGTGACCTTTTACATCAGCCAATGGGAGATGGTATTGTCCTTAATGTTGTATTATTCATGTTCTGTTTCTCTACTCTAGAGCAAAGACATTCCTGCCACAGAAATATGATTTTCTACCAATTTTTGCCGATATAACTTAGTTGTGTTTTAACAATATGAAGCTCCTTTAGGTCTATTTTTGACGTGTTAAATTTCTTTTGCAAAATGTTGTATTAACTTAGCATTGTAGACATTTTGTAAAATATGAGAAGTGCTGGCATTCGCTGCATAATCTGACTTGCAAATTATCTCTAAGTTTTAGCAAAGGTCGAAGGTTTAACAAATTTGCACACGGCTCTTTAGAGTGTGGGGGGTGGAGTAGTGACGCAGTAGTTAGCACACCGCCCTAGAAACCGGGTCACCTGAGTTCAATTCCCAACCACGGGTAACATCAGGGCATGTAATATCTGAACCAACTCTGGGCTGGCCCCTTGAACCAACCTGTACTGACCAGCGTGGTGAGATATTTTCAAACAATCCCCCAAGACCTACACGGCATGGTCGAGGCCTTCATCCAGCAGTGGATTGACAAAGGGGGCTGTGCGTTCAGATGGCAAATGCAAGGTGAGTATTCAGCAGGAGCCGTTTGTGTGTTCACACGTGGAAGGACTCCTCTGAGACAGCGTCAGCAACTGTCCTGTTTATGTTTAGGACGCTATTTACCACCTCTCCCTGTTAAGCTCTGTTGTAGATGCGGTGTGGGTTTCAATACTCACGGAGACTGGGTACTCAATACCGTGAACAACTAAGCTCTGTAGGCCTCCGCCCGAGCTTTCAGCGCACATACCTTGTATGCCAAGGCTACAGGTGGCCTCCGTGAGAGCCAGTGCATTGGCACAACAACGGTGAAGTGTGAAAATTCGCATGCCCGTTATTCCCCCACATGAGATAGATTACAGTGAATAACCGCCCTCGAGTATGACTGGGAGCAGGCCACTACGTTGTCTCTGCATCTACAACAAACTACTACCGGTACGCAGGCATCTCCACATCATCCGAGACGTATTGGTTAGTCAACCTGGTAAGTGCAGGTTAGTTGAAGATGGAGAGCATAAAAGTGGGAGCATAGTGATAACATCGATTAATATTGTTATGTTTTTACACGGGTTAGAAACATTCTGCCGTAAGCTGTTTTACCCAGGGAGGAAAACAATGGAATTAGCCTACAACACCCACGTTTTGCAAGGTGGTGGCCAATACAAAGCTCATCATGGCTCAGCCATGTACAAGCATCTGAGATATGATGCGATCAGAGCAGGCGCGTTTGGTCAAGAGGCTCAATGTTTCTGACGTATGGTCATTTCTTGCTATAAATGTGAGCAACCACTTCAAGCAGAATACTCTAGCCATTTTGAGCACATATCTGCAAACCTACCAACAAGCCTTCCATCAACCTGTTGCCATTGGATTTTACGTAAACAATTAAAAGTACGTTTCGTTAATATAATGGAAATAACATTATGAAAATTGAATGCCAATAAGTGTAGTGCAGCACATTTTCTTTAAATAGTACGCACAGAGCTTCTAGATTAGTTTTTTGCTTTTTTACTTTTCTCTGAAGGATATCAACATAATACATTGAAAATCATTGTAAACTTTCTTCCTAAGGCACAAACTTAATTCTATTTGCAATTAAACCTTCCAAATGACATACTGTGCCATTAATTCCACCTGCAAGCACTGTCCAGAAGGAGCTACGATGACTAAATGAAGTAGACGCTGGGCTTGGTATTAAATAACACCTAAAGGAATGCTCATTACTAAGGCCAACAGTGCAACATAAACACTGGCTAGAATACACACTTGTGTGGGCAATTGGTGGGCAGCAGTTAATTTCGGTAGTAGGGAGATCATCGTGTGGCTGACGGAGAGTGCAGAACCTTTTAGTTACTTTTCACAAGATGTGGAAAGGATAACCTCGCCAGTAATACATTTTTACTCGTATAATTAACACAAATATAATGCAATATGTAATTATAGAGCATCTAAATGCAATACTATACAATACAAATGGGATTTATATAGCACGTACATGCAACCACATGTCAATAGTTGTTTTACAAAACAGTGGGACATGGATCCTGGGGAATGGGGCATATCTGTTGTCTTATTTTATACAGAGAAAAAACCATTTAGTCGTAGGCAAAGAAGGTTAAGGTCTTGAGCATTGATTTGAACAAGAGCAGGGAGTCATAGCATGGATGAATGGGGTGCGTTCCAGACAATGAGAGTAGCAAAGGAGAAAGAGCGATGATTGACAAGGGGCTTCAACATAAACCCCTGGCTACTTGGAGTAGATCGTGCACGGAAGGGAACAGAGTGGGATGGGGGTGCTGAGTCACTGGAGAATCTTTAAAAAAGTGAGGACGATTTTGAAATTGATCTGGGATTCAATTCGGAGGGATTGGAGAATTATAGTGATGTGGTCATGTGCACCGGTTGGTGTGGCAAGTCCGGTAGTGGCATTTCGGACAAAATGCCTCACTCTTGGTATTGGTGCCTGCGTGTAACATACAAACGCAAATTCTGGACATTGTGTAAATGACTGTGGCTCACTGATCAGTGCTAAGAGCTTGCATATAGCACGGGTCTCGTTGCATATTTGCCAGTGTGATAGCTTGAACTTGATCGTCTAGGTTCATGAGGTTTTTTTTAGTTTTTTTGTGTATTTGCCTATGAAC
Source organism: Lethenteron reissneri (assembly GCF_015708825.2). Lineage (NCBI taxonomy): Eukaryota > Metazoa > Chordata > Hyperoartia > Petromyzontiformes > Petromyzontidae > Lethenteron > Lethenteron reissneri. The sequence continues at coordinate 13,199,061 of NC_083798.1, read as the reverse complement.
AAATGTCACATCTCTCTGTTACATTGTGATTGGTTTTGAAAAGCCCTGTTGATCATTCATGCATGCATGCCATTGGATACAACCCCCCTTCCACTGAGCCCAATATGTTTGCTCTCAATTGGAACAAAGCAAACAAAAGAAATACTGATTAAAATATATTTGTGCAACTGTGTTCATGCATCTGTTCAATGGCGGTTTTTAAATTGATGTTAAATAAATAAAAGCATGCCTTGACCTTCACTCGTATTTATGAGAGAGCAGATAACAAAGCGTTTTGAGCCAGGCTATTGTGTGTGCTGTAGTCAGGCACAAGAAGACCAATGTAAATAGAGATGCGCAGCGTGAGTAAAATGTTTACAAGCCTACGATCCATACGTCTTCAATGAGTGCAGGGAACGTATGCATCAGGTTTCCTTGGAGCAGCCCTTCATTCAGTCACTTCTCACACGCAGTGAAAAGTAGAAAAACGCAAACATGATCAATTCACGGAATCACGCTGCGTAACAAGCAACATGATATATCATTAATTAGCAACAGAGCTACTCAATATATGGACGATGCATGCGAAAATGGGGCGGGCGACATGGCCGCGCATTCGGATTACGATTAGCAAGCACGCAATGCGGTTGTGCTGAATTACCAAACTCCTGATTTATTTCCCACGATGGTTTTGTTAATGATGCTGATCAATACGCTCAGTGGGCTGCATCTGGACGATAATGATTAATGCACTTTATTTTGTTTACCAAAGGGACCTTTTTGCTCACAGTTTTGTTTTGGCATCATGCGGCCAAAGCAAAACAAAGGTCATGTGGGATTGTAGCTTGCCGGATAAATAATTTCGCACAATAAAAGTAATGCCTTTTGGCATTTTATGTCACAATTGACTTTGGGGATTTACTCAATATGCATCAATCGCATCCGCTTTAGACACACGCTGGCTAAAGACAACATTGTCCGTGGTTCAAAATGGCTTTGAAAGTATCTGCAAATTATATGGATTGACCTTTTTTAGAGCGTTATTTTTCAATTTTTTTGTTTCAAGATTCTGGACAGCAAAAAAAAAAATTCCTGAAACTTATTTTAAAAGTAAACCATTCCTCCCACGCGCAATGGACGCTTGGGTCAGAGTTTGTCGAGTGCTTCCATTTCAATCGTTAAAGCAAATTAAAAACGACACAACAAAATTCAATGCAAGAGTAAACAGTACACACGTTAGATGGCTATTTGCCATTATTAACACCTTGTCAGTACCTTATTTATCGCTAACCACCAGACCTCATTGTCATGGCATAGTTCCTTTACTGCCAGTAAATATTTTATTGGATGATAACTGTTTGCTGAAAATTCTGCTCGTTTAACAGCAAATGTACTGCCAACATATGAAGCAGTATCATAATGGCCCAAACATTAGCACAGTTCCTGCTTTAGAAATTCATATTTTGGATATTCAAGTTATATTTTATTTCTCATTTGTAATTCTCCTAACTTAGGCGAGCACCTCCACTTATAATGAGTGCTGTGGGACAGTTTGCAGGCAAAAGCCAATTTGGTTAATGCACATTCAAATACAATGCAGCAGTTATAAGTTCGGTGGACAACCGTAATATAAAAATGTTATTCCAAGTGCTCTTTTCAATGTTTTAAGGAGCTTAAATTGTTTGGGTAAATTATATATATTTTTTATCTTTATTCACAGTTAAATTTTGCTGCAGTAAAGTGACATCAGCATAACATATTGGACACTTTTCACTTGCATTTTTTATATTAAAGAATTATTTTATAATCAGGATATTCATATGTTTAGCAGAAAATATGAATAATATTCAAATGTTTTTTTTTTTACAGTCCTCAATTATTTGTCAATTGTGTAATGTGCCCAGCAATGAGCACATTCTATAACCTTAACAGCAATGGAGGATCATATTTATAATCCGATAAAGCCCCTCTTCATTTGCCCTTTGGTTAATTAAGGCAGCTGAATTTAGCCGATAAAAATTTGCAATGCACGGCATTTTCTGGTCCAAAGGCTGAATCCCAGCAGACTGGATTATGGGTTGATTTTTTTAAGCCCCCAACTGTCCACATAATAATAATAAACAATGGAAAAGAAAAAAATCTAATAGATTTGGTGCCTTGACTTGAAGTCCACCATTATATGAACGTATTACAGCCCGGAATTGTGCATTAGATTGGAGAGTGATTATGGACTGGTGTACATTATCCTTGATTCCATATAATCTGGTGTCTGAAAAGCACACAGCTTTATTGATCCGTTTTATTTTAGAGCAGATTCAACAGTGAGACTGCAAAGGGGCTTTGAGCTGCTATTTAATTATAATTCAGATGAACATGGCGGATGGCATGATAATAAAATTGAAAAGAAATATTGTGTAATTGAATAAATATGTAATGGTTTGGGATTTTTGTAAACCAACACCATAAAACAACAGTAAGAATGTACATGTATAATATGAGAATGCCCAAATGCACACACATAACTGAAATTCGTATGTTTTTGCATCATTGCCAATTACTGCATAACATTTATAGATGCATGTTTTAAAAGCGCAACTAAAACACAAAACAACAAGCATCTGCTATTCACAAATAGAAAAGGACACACAATTAAACACAAAAAGACAATACCAAAAAATAAGGCTTTCATTTATGGCTCAAAAGACAAGTTTGTTTTTAGTCTGTGCCATTAGCACCATGCATTCCACCGTCGAGCAGAATCCTAACCACCAGCAGATCACCGAGTAATGTCATTTTAGACAGTTCTGTATCGCTTAATTTAGCAAGCGTAATTAGACGCAGTTGACCGCTTCCTGAGTGACCTACTTGAGAGTCTGTGCAAACGCCATCGATGCAAGCTCTGTTTTAGAACTAGCCTTTGCTGGAAACATGCCAATATAGAAGTAGATACACTTAAATAATTCTTCAACATATGGAAACACTTACAGTGGTATACAGCCAAAACTGAAATGTATTAAACAGTATCCCCTCGCTATTGGCAAGGGATACGTTCTGGAGATGCTAGTGAATTGCACATTTTGCGGATAACGATATTGGCCTACGAAAATGTATTTTTTTTAATGAATCGCCTTAAAGAAATACGTAAATAATCAATCTCATCACTTTCTCTCTCATCATTTCATCTCATCACATTTTCGTATCATTTTCTGGCATCACATTCTCTCTCATCACTTTCTTTCTCTCTCTCTCTCTCTTTCATGCAGTCGTGTAGAATTCCAAATGCGATTTGTGGACAGCCAAAAATAGCGGATAGCAAGTTCGTGAATAACGAGGGAATACTGTATACTGTATAAACACCTAATATTTTCTCTTGAGTGTTTATTTCATGTGTTACATATTTTTGCGTCGAACAATGCATCAATTAATGTATTGATATTGATTCTTAAGCTCACAATGATACATGCATCAAATAAAATATGTAAGGACCAATGCTTTAAGATTTGTGTACGTTGTATGTAACAGGTCCTGCATCATGGTTGCAGAGACCAGAAGCACTACCAGTCAGCACAATGATAAAACACAAATATTGATTTCTTGAATTGGAACCCTGACCCTGAATCGCAACAATTCATTGAATTGCCAGGGGTTGAATAATTCCACCCATAGCACTTATTGTAAAGTGCAAGCTGTCCACATGTCACAGCACTGCATATTAGTGTAAATAATATTACAGTATTAATAATTAATTATCCTTTTTCTATAGAAGAAAAATCCCCCCTTATAGCCTATAATAGACTGTTAGAGCACGTGCTATTCCTAAGCACCTACAAAGGCCGGCACGGCACACAAGCAGGTTGGAGGCCAACACCACGCCCGAGCAGCCTTTGTCTCCCAAGTGGCATCGTACCTGGTAATTATTTGAGGCTGAGTTACATATGGAGAGGCCCAGGACTGCATTAGATCATTAATCGTCACTGGTGTTGGCCGTGAGTGGGAATCAAACTCATGTCGCCGGGTTCGTAGTGCAGCGTGCTAACCGCTACACTGCCGCTCGTATATAGGTGCGAGATGGATTGTTGCATCGTAAGTCTATAGGATATTGAAATTACTTCAGTAATAATGATGGTTGATGCTTATTGTATAGCACGTGTACTGTATACGCGCGTTCAGAGTTTGTAGCAGTTTAAAGGGCCACTGAAAATTTCTGCTGAGCAAAGGGAAACATGTCGGAGCAGCAAATGAGGCGGCGAGTGATAATATTTGCAGTCACTCCTGTTACTCCATTTGTACAATGGCCATTAACATTGTCTTTGTAATTTGGTAACAAGTGGCACGACAGCTGGCTTCTCGGTTGGCAGTGTGGCCTACATTGGGGTGCACGGTCCCTTTGCCAGCAAAATTAATTTGCACATCAAAAGTTTCTCTCCAGGGCACAATAAAGGAGACGTCCCGTCCACTTGCGAAAGTAAAGTTTAATATTTATGGCCATCATTGTTTTGGTCATCTGTGTCAATTAGCTGTGTTAAAGGTTAAGAGCTGCTTAAAGACCTACATCTGTATTTGGTTTCATGCCGTCAAGAATCTTTCAAACGCCATGTGGATGAGGGCAGTCGTTCCGAGGCACGTTATGATGCAATATTCTTTCACATTTAAAACGTAAATTCAACTGTAAGCTAGGTCCTAAAAACCAATGCCCAGAATGTTACACAATCACAGTAGATGCAGTCCTGCATATATATAAAATAAACACGTATGACCAAATAACTAGGAATGCATCTTGTTACATGTCAGAAGCTAAGCAGGTATGAGCCTGCAACAGTGCCAAGAAGGATGACAACCATGCACAAACAGGTTGCTATAAGCGGCTGCAGGACTACATGGTGGATAGCAGAGGGCAGTGGCAGCAAAATCTACTGTTGTCTTTAACTCTGGTCCAACAATATATGCGACCGCACCTTTCACTAATCAGCACTGAGCAGTGTGGTGAAGTATGATCAAACAATACCGAGGACCTGCACAGCGTTGGGAGGCCCTCGCTCGGCAGTGGCTTGACAACATGGCTGTGTGGATGTGCATGCATTCAACTGAACATGCTTTAAGCACACATATCATCCGAAAACCTGGCTTATTGACAATAATTGAGAATGTACATACAGGAGAGAGAAAAAAATAGACAAGCGCCACCTGCATATTGAATGCAATGCACAGCACAAGTCGCCTCTTACCCACGCATTCCCGTCCTCCTGGTATTGCCTCCAGTTCCCGGCAGAGTCGCCGTAGAGCAGCAGGTAGCGAGGCACCCAGTCCGAGCTGCCGTAGCGACCCTGGGTGGCGAGCGCGGTGACCTCCGCCCGGCCTGGCAGCTCCAGCTGCAGCCACGGGACCCGGTCTACCCGGCCTGGTGACCAGCCTCCGGCTCCTGCCACCAACAGCAGTGGCAGCCACAGTAGCACAAGCATTAACATTCGCAGCACTAGCCAACAAACCCCCGGTCTTTTATTGCGATAATATTACCGCGTCTTTTTCATCGTTGGCCATTTGCTCCGTGATCCATGTGTTCCTCTTTCTGTTTAAAATAATTGCTACGTAGGCAATTATTGTGTTGTATTTTTATTATAACAGCAGCAATATATCCAGAAAGCAACGCAATTCGTAATTTATTTCATGAATCCAGGAAGTGAGGGTAATATCTTGGAGGTCAGAAGATGCTTCATGTAGTTTCATGCTAAAACGTCGTGCTGGTATCCCTCAATTTACGAAAGGGATACATTTCTTCAAAAACACACGCGCTAAACGAAATTTCAGAATACTAAAATGATCGATGTTATTCCAACTCTACTCCTTACATAAAACTATCCACCAATATTTGTTCACAATACAAAAATAATAATGAAGACCATATATATAATCGATTGAATTATAATTAATTGGAAACTAAAATAATTCACCTTTTCAGGGAAGTCACCAAAAAATCTGCATGTTTGGAATGACTGGAGGCGTTGCTGTTGCCCTGCGGTTGATACCGTGATGTTGTCGCGGGTGGATGTCGCAGCCTCCCGGGTCGTTCTTGTTGGTCCTCATGGTGTGTGCCATGTGAAATTTCGTTCACGCGGAAAATGTCATTTCGTTTATCGAAATCTGTCCATAATTAGCCAGTTGCGTTTACGCAAAATGGCGTAAAACGAGCGTTCATAAATGGAAAGATACCGGGATATCTAATTGCTGAATTTGGTTGGAGGAATTGCTCTTGCGACGTATTAGTGAGCTGAAACTATTAATTGGCATGTTAAACCCTTGTACACATTACAATTGAACTTATTTGGATAAGTCGGATCTTGGATGGTCTTACGAAAGAAATTTGGCCAAACGATTGCGTGGCCTAGCCCAATAATGAAGTGAGAATATAAATATTGACTGCAAAAACCTAAAAAAATCAATATATTAATTAAAGGTCTTGCTTGTAATTCAATTGTCTCTATCATTTCAGTATCTTTTACGTTTTCTGTAAAACGTGTGTTTGTCTGGTGTAAATTCTTTACATAGCAAGTGCATCCCTAATGAGACCAGCAGTTGCACCGAGTCGAGCTTAATTTAATTCGCGAGGGTAACTTACAATCCGCCATTGGGGAGGCCCTTCTCGGCTGTTGCCATGGAGATTTCTCATCAAGTTATTTTTCACAGGAATAAAGTTGCTGATGTCATAAGCTCTGCAACTTGCGCAGGGAGAATAAACATTTCCAATAATGTAATGCGCTTGCCTGACGTGTCATCTGGTCCAACACCATGCATTCCGACCGCAGGTATTGTGTTCAATGCAAACATGACTCCTTGTAAAACAAGGTGTCAGTTTTGTTGCCAGATAAAAGAGTTGTAGACACTTTACGGCGATGATTTCCTTTTCATTACCCAAGAAACAAGGCCATTAAAATAGCAGCAATCTGTGAACGTGGCCAAATCACTATAAATATGATTAGTGTTGTCCTTTTTAAATTCCCACGTGTTGTACTTTTATTATATCTACAAGTTCGCTTCATCGAGACGAAATGCACTTTGATATTTAGTACCTGTCGGTCTCAGCTTAAAGTGCCACTTCTTTCCCAGGCACTCCACTAACAGCACTTTCATCGCTGACATGTTGACCCGTCGGCCGGTCAGTGCAGCTCAATTCCCTTATCGGGAGAGTGCCCTCCGCCCAGACTGACAGATTCATCCTCTGCCCTTCACCCCCCACCCCCCAAACTCATCGTTGACACCCCCCCCCCCCCTCTCAAATGTTGCCCAACAGTTGGGAAAACAGTATTGCAATTGCAATGAATCGCAGTCCCCCGCGCGAAGGCATGGCTTCTGTCCAGCCAATGTTACTGGGCACTCGACCATCATGTCCCAGAGTTGGCATCCTGGTTGTGGCAATGCCTCACGTGGTGCACACAATTGAATGAATCAAAGCTTGATTGTTTTTAAATCCTAGAAACCTTGATTTTTCTCTCTGCGTTTGATTTGTTACAGCTCACTCTAAAATAAACAAATAGTGCCTCGTATTCATGTCAACATAAACGTGCAGCAGGAGAAGTATTTACTGTGATATATTTCGAAGGTTGCTTTTAGCTCACACTCACAAATGTCAATGGAATGAGTGAGGAACAAAGTATACGACCCAAAAAGCGCAACAATTTTTACTACACATCCAGCCTAGCATGTCAACGTTTAAGTGTCAAATCGAGTGTTTGAGTGTCAAAGTATTTAGAGTGTGACCTGAAGCCTGCAGTCCTTTTAAAATACGGGCACAAGGAGTGTTTTTTTTCAGCGCCAGATAAACGGCGATTGATGTTTTGTTTTTGGCCGTTTCTTAAACTGTCATCACCTGCCAAAATGGCCTATGACTATGAGCCGTCGGCCTCTTGCCAAGTGGAACAATGCAGCAGTTACAAACTACTATAGCACACACAAAAATACACTGGCTCTCCCAGAGCCAAACGAAAGCATTTATTGACATAAAATCAACAGATGGCTTTTCAAGGTGTCAAAGCTTACACCAAATGGTCTATTTTTTCAATTAGAATTTGATCAAGGTATTTTTAAAAATGAAATAGATAAAATAAAATAATGCACTTTTAAAGCTCTCTTAGCAAGGTGTAGCCTGCACGAATTGATTTGATAGTGAGGAAGTACAAAACATACTTGTAGCCACATTTAAAGCCCTTGAATTACGCTGAAATCGTTTTCATAGACGATAAAATAAATTGTCAGAAAATTACTTGCAAAAATGACACGACGGTAACATGTTTTCATATACAGCTGCTCATAGCACCAAATACCTACTAGATGCTGAACTGTGCTATGATAATAATAATGCAGCCAATGTGAAGGTGAATTATACTTTGTCATTATCTGAAAAAACGATTTGTTTTTCTTTCCAAAAAACGGCCCATATGACTTGTGTGCAATGCAAATACGGTTGTGAAAATATGAGCTTGTAAAGGCGGTCGTTGTCATTGCCGACAGAGAGGCTTGGCACACAAAGGGCTTTTGAAGCGATTATTGACCAACAACACAGAGCCAACATGAAAGACACAGGCGCGTGGATGTGACACTGGCTAAATCGTAACTTCTATGAATTCCACTTATCATTTATTCACGAGTTGCCGATGCTGCCAGGCTTTCCTGCAGTCACACGCATCTTAGATTGAGGCTGTGAGGCCACAGATGGAATCCCCGACATTGGCGGGCCGATGCCAAGTCCCTTCTTAGAGAGCCTTTGCTTTGCCCGAGGGACCCTTTTCGTTTGGGGATAACATTTTAGCAATGACATTGACCCATACGTGGCTTTGCTCCTCTGTGTTAAGGGTTCTTGGATGAGACCTTGTCTGTGGTGACATGAGTGGCTCAGGAGGCTAATTCCTTGGTAGAGTCCTGAACCGGCACTGCGGAGCCCATGTCTGGGCGACTGCCAGAGAATAAGGCAAGTTCTCAAGTATAGCATGTTGATGGTCTGAAGTTAGTTTTGTTACGTAATTGATAAAGGATTTTATGTTTACTATGCAATTGAACATTATTTGCACGGCGTATAAAGAGGTATGCCACAAAGTGGAACGCATCTGCGCACATCGACCAAGGAGATAGATTAATAAAATCGGCACTTGTCGATTATTACATTGTGAATGATTGTGAAAAATGGAATGGGCTTGGGGAAGCCTTTATCCAGAAGTGGTTTGGCTATAACTGATTATGATGATTATGCCACCATTGTGGAAAAGAGGCTCGTTGAAAGGACTTCAGAAGTAGTTGTGTGATGTCATCTTTCAGGGTCCATTTTCTGATATCATGTGATTCCCTGCTCACGGTGACCAAATTCTAATGTCCCTGTCTCACGACATTAAGCAATTAGCACAATCAGAATATCATAATTGAAAGTAAAAAAACACTTGGTTTGATAGCGATTGGAATAATGTTTGATCATTCGATGCTACTTTATCCTTTCATGCTTTGTGCTCTCGTACCACCAAAGAGTTAAGCAGAGTCTGTTGGGCAAGACAGATGGACCCAGATTCAGCTAGGTGTCTCTGAAGGGGACATCAACAGTGAGGGTGGATGCAGCCTATACTGCCCGTCAGATGTGATGCTGCACCATGACCTCCATGACACCTCACTAACAAATGCCACTCGCAAGTGCCGTGTAAGGGTCAGAGAGAATACTGAGCTGTGGAAATGTGAGAGCACAACTGGAACACAAACATTTATGCATTTCCCCAAGCCGTGTGTCCCTCGTGTATCATACATAGTAAATAGAATATATATGATTTCATGCATTTTTATTCGTGCTTTATTTACAGGAGGAATACCCTTCCCGTTGACTGCATATTTGCATTACGCTCATCGATGTGAAATCTTGCATGTGATTGAATTGTTCAAAAATATACTGTGGGATGAGTTGGGCATTTACTTTTTCACTTTATTCAACATGTTCAAACATTTGCGGCTCAAATCACTAAATAACCTGGGAGCTGGTCTCAGCCCAATGTTTTCTTTGGAGTAGGTTAATACGTTGTGGCAATTGACATTGATTCTCAGCTGCGAGTCCGTGCAGCCACATCGTTCCACATCTTTAAAAAAGTAATTGTGTTGCCGCTGTCCGGTGTAATTAGGCTGAAGATTTAAATTGAACTTTCCCTGGGTGTGAGATTTGGGAAGGGCTTGCCATATTAGAGCCCACGCAATCCAAGTGCGGCGCTGGGAGCACCGCACTGCTCCACGATGCTTCGTAATGACAGTCTGCCAATCTCCGCCTGACAGCTGGTGTGGCCCCCAGTGTGATTTTTATTACACTTTTGGCCCAGTAGTCGTTTATCATGGAGGCCGCAGGTAATGTCACTCCGAGCTATCGCCACTACGCCGTTGCCGCTCACCACGCTGCACGAATGTGCACACATGTACGCGGATGTACACGTGTGCGTAGGCGAAGAAAGCATAGGGCACTCCAGCACACGCACTAATTTGTGGGCACACGTGTACACACAGCTGTACGTACTCAGATAAGCTCGGTTCAAGCACCACACGCACGTGCACAGGTTTGCACGCGTGCAAACTTACATCTTAAGATAGACATTGCTTATTTATATTCAGTACCTTCAGCCGCTTAACAATTTAGACAGACTCTTATGGGGCGTACGGGCGAGTCAATCATTTCTATCATTATCAGGGCCACAGCAGAATAGCTGACCCTTCGTGGCTGTCTGACCCCAATGTGGTTAAATAACCTTGCCGCTACACAGGTGGATAGCCAAACCCTACCTCGCTTGCGAAGGTACCCACGTTGTGCGTACGTATGTATGTTGAACTTCTTCGCATAGCCAATCACGCTAATCGGAGGTGCTATAATGGGAACTCTTGAACACACAAACACAAAGATCCCCCATATAGCATTGAAAGACTGTTGGGCCAAGTGCTGTTAGCGAGCACCTATGAAGGCCGGTATGGCACACGAGTGGGTGGTGGTCAGCACCACGCCCGGCCGCCTTTGTCTCCCTTGTAGCGATGTTTGCTCCCTGCGCTCGGTACTCATTTAAGGCTGAGTCGACTTACGGGAGGCTCAGGACCGGTTTAGATAATCATCACTGGAGATGGCCGTGAGAGGGAATCGAATTTGGGTCGCCGGGTTTGTTGCACGTTGCGCTAACCGCTACACTACCGCCCTCCCCTCTTAAACACACACACGAATCACGCATATGCCCTCGCATTGGCAAAGCACACAGAGTGCTGAATACATCTTCAAGTTTTTAATAAATTGGGTTGCATCCTCCGTGATTTGTTTGCAAAGCTGGATGTGCCTAATCAAGCAAGGAACAATATCAGAGCGTTCCGATGTTTTGTTTATGGTTCCCAGAAAGCTATCGCACACAACGGTGAAAATCTACGTCGTGGTAACAATGTCAAATCACTGCTTTCTGGCATTACTATTTAACTGTTTATTTTCCAAAATGCTTAGGGACCAAAAGTTATCATATATAACTCCTGCATTGCGGTCATCACAATCATCAATTCTAGATTTTAAGTTTTCGTGACTGCAAGGATTCATACTCTTTAGTTTTTTCGGTAAAGTCACGTAGGTAAAAAATTTAAATAAATTAAATCACGACGTTTCGGGCGCAACACAGCCACCTCTGAGACACACTTAAGCGGTTGTGCTTTCGCTAAGTTGTCCCCACCTGGAGAAGGATGCTTGTGTTGCGCCCGAAACGTCGTAATTTAATTATTTTAATGTTTTACCTACGTGACTTTACCGAAAAAAACAAAGAGTATGAATCACAATCATCATTATCATTAGCCATTATCTAGCCACTGCTGGATGAAGGCCTCCCACGTGGTTTCACCATCCCATTACAGTTCTGTGATGCCACATTCCCTCCCTGCTCCTTGCACACGAGCCGATATCATCGCTCCATCTCCAGTACTCTCTGATTCTTTCGGTAAAGTCACGTAGGTATAAAATAAAATAAATCACGACGTTTCGGGTGCAACACAAGCGTCCGTCATCAGGTGGGAAAGCATGGTCTGCTGCTGATGCAGACTGTTTTATACCTACGTGATTTTACCGAAAGAACCAAAGAGTATGGATTCCTGCAATCACGAAAGCTTCAAATCAAGATTCCATCTCCAGTGGTTGTACTCTCGGTCGAGCATGTTCTCTCCCTCGCCGCTGTCCCGACCACCGGCAATCGGCCCTTCCATTAGCAACATGCCAACATGTGGTGGCTGCTTTTGTCACCAATAAAAAATATCGATTGTTAAACACACAACTCCACGTGTACGTCATCGACTTCAGAATTCATATTCATCGACGAATCGTTACACCACAACTAATAACACATTATTACAGTTCTGTGACCTAAGTATAGTGAACAAATTATGTATGTATATACGTTCAGTAAATGTATGCATATGTAATGATTAATAATACACTGAAGTGTCTCAAAACTTTGACAGCTCTTCATGTGTAGTGTGTGTTATGTTTGCAGAATTGTTTGTGTCCCGGCCTGTAATGAATTTGTGGTTGTTATTTTCTTCTCCTTTAAAATACAAATCGATTAATTTTATTTACTGCGGAGATTATTAGCCGTTGTTAAATGATCCTCTCGCGGGTGTCGGATACATCAATTAGGGAGAGGAATCTGTGCTTGTGGCTGCTTACATTGCTGAATGCATGATTGTGTATGGGACATGTATTTCAACTGGGAAAATACACATTTTTAAAAACCTATTTTATAGAATGCTTAAAATGAACAGCGGGCAAAAATCTCTAATTTATGTAAACTGCCATCAGGGTTAGTTGTGTTCTGCGAAACATACAATAAGCATGCAATAAGATGCAATGAAGGTTCCCAGGTCACTATGTCATTACCGGCGCCTAACCCCAGCCTTGTCAAATTATGCCTCCGTGCAAACTTGCATGCCGTTAATATTTGTTGACAAATTTACAGAACGTTGATCAAAACACATATGCACGCCCATTAGTGCATACGCATGCGAATGAGCAACAGTGCACGTCCATCAGCGCAGACCCAACATTCGCCCACAACAACGTGTGCTGCATTATGTGCGGCATTTTATAGATGGAATGATGCCCAACAGAAACGTGTATTTTTTAAAGAATGATTTTTTTTTAATCATGGACAGACAAGCTGAGTAACATAAATGTATTACGGATAGCAGCAGGGTTCACAACCAGAACATTTATATGAACAATAAGAGAAATGCAAGTAAAAAAAATTGGACATGTAATGAGAAAACAGAAGACTGAAAATAATGTTTTTACTGGGAAAATTCTAGGTATAAGAAGCCAGGGTAGACAGCAAATTAAGTTACATGAACAATTTGAACAAATGGATACAACTGGGAGTACAATATATAATGCAAAATTCCTTAGTAAGATAATGGACAGAGCTAAATGTACGGCCATGATCGCTCTCGTCTTTGAGATAGGACATGGCACATGGAGAGAGATACCCACGACAATATTGAGACTCATGCGTCTTACTCCATGCTGCAGCATGTGTCCACAATGTATACAATAATGCATGTTTATTTTATTGTTTACGCGAATCAAAACGTGTTGCCATACATTTGGATGAAAAGGGGCAGAGTTCTAGTGCTTAATTTTTAATAGATGGTAATCCAAGGACCGTGCATTAGTCTGCCTTTTTCGTGCATGTATACTATTCATGCCAAGTGGCACTGGGGATTCCTGCTCACAACACAATCCTTAGCGGAAAAAAATGTCCACTTTGTGCCTTAACTCACTTCGAATTTTGCAAATGCATATTGTAAATGCAAAGGCACAGTTGGCACTGAGAGACACAAACAACAATATTTATTGAACCCACAAGCAAACAGTTGAAGGATCATGTCAACAGTTAGTTTATACAGCCTACAACATATACAGTCCACCAAATCAGGGCTGTAGGTTTCAAAATTGCTTTGGGGGGGGGGGCGGAGGGGAAACAAACCCACAAAAAAAACCCAAGGGCACACTCACCTTAAGACTGATAACACATTGCCATCACCGTGACCGAATTTGAGTCACCACAGCCAAGAAAAATATTTTTCACAGATTGTATATTTATTTATCTGTTTAACTTTTTCTCTCTGGCCACTAGCAAGAAAAACTGGCAAAGTGTCAGGAATGGACATTGCCTCAAGGTCTAGTCCAAAAGCATCGGTGAACTCAGTCGGGCATCAATACAGATTGCAACCCACACAGTGCATCCGATGACATGAAGGGGTTCAGATGTGCATCTATTCACCCTCTCGGCTGCTAACGATGTGACCTTGTGACCTTTTCGGGGGGGCAGGAGTCTTACAGAATATTCCTCTCCATCAACTTCCATAGGTGGTGAAAGGCCTCAGATGAAAGCACCTTGCTCCTATTGGAAACTCGAAACTCTAAAGAGTAAGCAACCCTGTATAGACATTAATACTTAATAGATTTTTTTTCTCTCTCTAGAATGTCCTCGCGATTTGTCATGTTCGTTGCGCTGTCTACAGCACCGGCATTTTCTCGAATTATTGAACCTCGGGTACCTTTGTGTAATTGTAAAAACCTAAAAATCCTTATGGGCAGATAATGACACGCAGAGTCGTTATTTTTTTTCTAAATGTGTGAATTACTATTAATTTCAATAGATTCTTGTATTAATATACTGCATTAGCAAAGGATTGCCATACATGTCTAGCAGAATGGTAGCATCTATGGTTAAGGATATTTTAACCATAATTCGAAGATTATTTTAGAGTGTTCATCGTTCAAGGTCAAGAGGTCATCATGGCCAATGTCAATGATGCTACAACCCTCATCCTTGCTTCAGTCTTTATTGCGCTTACGAAATGTAGGAATGAAGACGCAGTGTAAGGGGTGGGAGTAGAGAGGCCACAATTGTCTTGTGTCTTTGAAAACCATTTGCACACGATGGGACTTTCCCACATGTATATGTGCATACCCAACCGATGTTAATACTGATTTAAAGCTTTCGTGACTGCAGGGATTTATATTCCTGGTTCTTTCGGTAAAGTCATGTAGAAGGGAAACAATAAAATAATACAAATATAAAACAATAAAATTCTCACGACGTTTCGACTGCAACACAAGCAATCACACCTGATGACTGCAACACAAGCAATCACACCTGATGATGATTGCTTGTGTTGCAGTCGAAACGTCGTGAGAATTTTATTGTTTATTATTTTTATTATTTTATTGTTTCCCTTCTACGTGACTTTACCGAAAGAACCAAGAATATAGATGTTAATACTGTATACAGCTGACGTACCACGTCTTAAACTCTGCAGCCACAAATGTAATAATGCCCTCACATCTCAGTCAGAGCATAGCAGTGCGTGTAATTTCCTGGCATCGTCATCTTTCAGTGGGGTTGTTTTGTGCGAGTTGGATTGCCACGTGTACTGATGTTCCAAGGAACATCCTCCTTTTGAGGCAGTTGTCCTGGATAGTCCGTAAGTCTTCCCAATACATTAAAGTCCCGTTTTGTTGCCTGTTGCATAACAATACACCCAGGGCCGGATTAAGCTGTTGTAGGCCCCTGGGCTACAGGTACTGTGAGGCCCCCAGTAATATGTTTCAAAAGGAAAACAAAGTTAAAGAAAAATACCATTTATTCTTACAAGGCTAACAACAAATAGAATTCAGCATTCACAAGTGAAATAACTTTTCACTTAAATCTCTGAAGGCCCTCCAGCTGGCAGAGGCCCCTGGGTTGCAACCCCTAAAGCCCCGTGCTTTAATCCGGCCCTGAATACACCACTCAGGACGATGGATTTCCAATGTGGTTCTCCCCTCTTCCAGTACCATGAGCTATTGTTATTTCCATGATACGTCCCCAGGTTGTTGTTGTTGTTTTTGTAGCTCAGAAAGTGTCATTCCAACGGTGCTATACAATGCATGCGCGCATTCACCTTCGCGTCGATTGAGCCTGGCGAAGTTGGGCGCGTGGCTTGAAGAGAGGGCCGAGGAAGCGCTAAATGAGTCCGCTCCGAGCCGTCCCATGAACGGCCCCTCGCACACCTCTGAAACGACGAGACAAAGGGGGAGAGAGAGAGCGCTAGCCAATTAATTTACAGCAGCACGGCGGTGGCGGTGCAAGGCTGTACCAGCAGCACGGCAGCTCTGCGCCCAATTACTGCGGTGCAGTAAGCACGGCGCAGCAAAACAGCGAGCCATTATCAACTGAACTGCACATTGCAAAGGAGCATGGTTGCTTTACAAACATCAAAGGTTTACAAAAAAAAACCTGCTTAAGTGTTCGCACCTCGTAACCTTGTGGCCGACTCGGAAAAAAATATGCAACAATGACGTTGAACAAAAAAAGAAATCTTCAGCCGTAAGGAGCAATATTTGCCGCAAAGTGAAACAGCCCAGCGAGCAATGATATGGTCCAAAATTTATGTCGAACGCTGAAAATATCTCGAGAATATTCGAGAGGAAAATTGTTGTATGGTCGTAATTGTAAAGCTTAACGTGTTTTGTGAAGTACTACCTCTGTTTTAGTTTTGCTAAGAACAAAGGAAACTTTAATCCAGGATTTATAAAGTAGGTAAACACGATACATTCAATATATTAATTACATTTTGGCATAAATATGAGCAGTGTTTTAAATTTAATTAAGCTTTTTGTAATTATTTAGAATATTCTGCTTTCATAAAAATAAAGACGATAAGCAGTTAAAACAAAAGCATCAGTTTTTTCGGGAGTTTTCTTTTACTGCCTCATTATCACAGATCAGATGCTCTAAATAAATTAACAGAATACATTCTATAAACGGTGCTCTCGTCGTGCTCACAGGGTCGTTATGCTTCCAAGGTTTGGAGAAGTGCATGTCACATTCACTCAATGTGAAGAATCACATTTCAGTTGTCACCTGTCAACACCTATTCCAGAGCAACATTTGCACGCGAATTTGCGTGTCCCATAATGAGTGTCATTTATTTACGCGCCTTCGTTTGCTTTTCACTGCCAAGACTACAAAAGCGATTTTGCAGATTCACAGCGGAGCGGAGCGGGTGCATCCCATCTGTCATATGGATTTTTTTTGCACAATACCTGGCACATCGGGCTGAGTGGCAGTCAATGGCCTGAGCTGCCTCCCTCCAGAACAATCCCCCATACACCACCACAGCTTGCTCCTTTTCAAGTCCCTAATGCCACCCTCCTCCCTCCCATTGTTTCCCTGGATCACACCCAACACCCACTCACCACCACCCGCCCCAAATACCTTCCTCTATTTTCTCCCCATTCTCACCATGCCTACCACTCCATCTAATCCTCCCCCAATGTACTTCTGCAAATCTCTCTGGATCCTTGCAACTTCAGACTTCAATGCGGAACATGTGCACGGCGAGATGGATCCTTTAGAATGTCTACAGTTGTGCATGTGAATGTGTACAGCCCTTCGTTAATCCACTGTTGGATGAATGCCTCCCAATGCCACGTTTTTCAGTGAAGTTGTTTGACCATTCTCCACGAGACTGGTCAGTACAAATTGATGGGGTGGAAAGGGTGAAGCCAGGATTAGTTCATATATCACTCGCCACTGATGGAAACCATGGCCCGGAATCAAACTCATCGGGTTCATAGTGCAATGAGCTATCTACTGTGGTATACAACCTCTTTTTGTCAAGCTTTATTTTGTCAGCATAATTTACACTCAAATATCAAACATTAAACATGCAAGTGCCAACACAGACGTGGCCGTGCATTCATCTCCAAAAGAAATATATCTAGGGCACAGACAGGTTACACTCAATAGTTCACAAAATGTAAATCTACATCACAAACCTGACGCCTTTCCAATGCACAATGCCAACAGGGCAGTCTACACCTATTAACGTGGGCCATCTGGCCGCATACCACGTGGGTCGATGTGATTGAACAATCCCCAATCCAAGGTTACCCGTCTTACCGCAGAGGCAATGGCTTCGCCCATAAATCTAGCAAAATATTTTAAGCTTTTTTCCTCTTTTGTGATGCAAATTACACGTTGTTCTCTTTTATGAGCGTGGATTTTACTTTTATTGTTAGACAAGTCTGTTTTTAGACACGGTCAAGTCAGTCAATCTGCACACTGTGTTGTAATTCCAGTGTTAAATTATTCACAATATCCAATCATAGTGCACATTATGATCGCAGAACTCATTAGATCGTGGAATTCTGCTTTCTTAATAAAATATAGAAAGGAAAAAACCATTCCATATATGCTAATTCATAATGCGAAGGCTGGTATGTTGCCATCATATTATGGATATCCTCACATATGGGATAATGCACTTGTGCGTGTAAATCCAATGCATTTTAATGTTCCAGCATATAAATATGGTTTTGTATTTTGACGCTATGCTTAACGAAATTTGATTGTATTCTCCTGGAGGGTATGCCGATGATAAACGGTGTACTGCTCATAGTAGAGTATTGTCACATGACAGAGCAAGGGACACCTCTTGTCAGATTTGGAAAACACAAAAGCAGGAAGACAAAAAGTGCATCATCTATGTCAAATTGAGGTCACATGGCCTGAAATGCAAATGCAATAAACCGTTGTCAAATTGTGTACTTGGAGATTTTATGGTGGTGGATCACAGTAAAATAAAACAAATTTTGCAGCACAATGTCAGATAAGTGAAATTGGGGTCATCTGCCCTGTCATGTATAAAACAGTAATGTTTCAGATTTGTTTTTATGTAAGTAATGCTGCATTGTGTCTATTACTTTTACATGTTTATGCATATTCTTCATCTGCATCATGATCAGCCACGTTGATTCACTGCTGGATGAAGGCCTGCCAATAGCGTCACCATTTCTCAAGGTCCTGGTGATCCCACAGTCCATCTCACGTCTACATGTGAACTATCATCATTGCTCCATATCTGCGATGGCAGTGCCCTCAGGCACATTCTCTCCGTTGGCTGCCACTCCATTATCAATATTGTACATTTACCATCATCACAGTGATGTGTCCTACCCACGCCCACTTACTTTCCTTAATGGGCTGATGTGGATTTATTCTCCGATCTCTGTTCTTCTTTATATTTCTCAATTTTATTCAAAGCACGCTTCTCCGCACACTTTTTGCGTACATTTTTAAATATTTTGTTCCATTTTCTTTGTCAGTGGCCTTGTTTCTGATGTATATGTGTAAGCAGGCAATTAATGGAATCTTCTCAAGGCACATTGGTATATTGCTTTTCATTATCAAATTCAGGAAGTGTATTTTTGATCCCAAACGCTCCCAAACGCTTTTGAATCACTTCCCTCGGCAGATATATTCTCCTCTGGTTTCCAGTCGTGTCTCTCAAACATTTCCTATATTATATTTAGTGAACTTGTTGTACTTGACTTTGGTTTTGCACATATACTCTAAAATGTATTCTTCCATAAGCACTTGTGGAAAAAAGTAACCCTATAAGCCTCTTTCCTCAAAAAGGTTAGATAATTGTGACTTTCGGGAGATCTATTTTATAACATTTTTGTTGTAATCATTTGTATATTCCAAACCTGTAGTTTTAAGAAAATGTAGTTCTGCAAATGAAGCCAAATGCCTCTTGTATGAGGCCCTATTATCCAATACTCTTATAATGCACATTTCCATGAACCTGCAGAGAATTGTATTCTCCATCTGTGGATATTTACTGTTACAGTATCTCTTTCACAGATACAGTAATATGAGCCACTTGGAAATGGTAGAACATTCATCCTGTGATTGCAAGTTTATTTCAATAAGTCATTCTTATGATCTAAACCGCTGCACATATAAAAGGACTCACCTGCAATTATCAGCAAATATATTCTCTTATTTGGATTTGTCTGTGGAGAACAGGAGTGATTTCTTTGGATAAACAAGGATAATAGGATCTGCTCTTAACACCTCCACATCACTTTGGATAAGAGGTATTTTACAGTCGTGGTGCTTAATGCATTATATAGTCTGTTCTATAGTGAATGTTTTCATAACTTAAAGTGGATATAACGTCATTAATCTATTAGGAAACACATTTTTTTAAATAAAATGGATGTGAAATGGATATAACGCAATTGAGTGAACTGAACTACACCGCGCGAGTAGGAATAAGCGGTAGTACGGCTACCTCAGCGTAGCACCACACAAGGCGGGATGCTGCTGGATGCTTCTAGATCCTACCCACACACCTCAGTCTTTGTTCAGCCTGGATACACGGACTGTGCTTTACCCTATATTATTTCTGAATTATTAGAATGCTATTTTTCCATAATGCGGTGTCTATGAGAACAGACTATCATCTCTGCATTTTCCTGAAAACTAAAAAGTTAAATGAGTGAGGGGTGATACTCATCTCCAGCCAATGCTGCACATTCCACATTCTCATTGCAGGTATGAGCCAGTCCCATAAAGATTTGAACTCGCAACTTTCTGATTGTGAGCCATTCGCTATAACCAAGGTGCCACCCAGCAGAAAGTATGATCGGAGATTACTACACTCCCCTTATATGTAAAGAAAATATTTATAATATGGACTTTTATGTAAATAATGTTACTTTAGCCACAGTGCCAGATCCGTGCCAAGCCATGTTCAAATTAGTTCACTGTAGATAACACACACATTGGAGCCTTTATGTATTTTGTAAATATCATTTTCTCTTCTCTCTGCCCTCAGGGGAGTCTCTTTTTTTAAAAATTCAAAAATAAATTTGAGCAGATGCACCAATGCATATGTCATAGAGCAATATCCGGTCCAGTGTACATTGATGTGATATCCAGCTATACACACTCGTTCAACTTAAAGACTGCATATTGGGATGAAGGCACTCAATAGTTTTTCATGTTTTAATCCAATTACTGAATTAGACGTTTACGCTGAATGAATGTCGTTTTCAAACCTGTTCTATTTTCATCTTTGCACATGAGGGTATTACATAGGTATGGATGATGATGGCCATAATATACTTCATCTCAAAATAAAATACTGGATAGCTCTGTTAAGCTGAATACAGTTTAAATATACGCGGAACAAAATATTGTCATTTTACACATTACTGTGTCACCTTAGTATGGATGATGACGAATGTTATTATATCTTACTGGCACATAATGGCATACAAATATACGTGTCACTTTTCTTGTTTTAAATTAGTTGCGGCACGGAAGTGCATTTCGCACACTCAACAACCATCCAGCTAATGCATCGCTACGAATAATGTACCTGCCGAAGCTGGTGCACGCTTACACGTGACGTATTTCCAGGACTAAGTGCACCTCCCGCATGGAATGGGGGGTCACGGAATTGAAGTATGCTTACATTTGCTTGACATCTCATTGTCCGGCTTTTTTTTCTTAAATATCTAAGGATATTTATTTTATGTTTGCCCAACCAATGCTAGTTGTCTTAATATAAAAATTAAATATCCCTCTAAAACAAGGCAAAACTGCACTTGTTTTAATTAAATGCGTTCATGCCCAAGTCAGGAATGGGCAGGAAAAAACGACGGTGTGTTTGCGAGAGGTCCCAGAGGACGCATTAGCCGAGTATTGAAGTCGTGGATACAAAGCAGTACTACTTAACAATGAGCCAGCTGGCAGGAGAGCTGACATTTTGACGATACCGCTCGGATCAAAGCTGCTCCATGCTAATTGATAGCCATTCGTCATTCAGGCCCGTCACAGGTGGGGGGCACGCTGCCTGTGACAAGCCAGGTTCAAGCGCGTTAAGCCTAATTGTGAGCAAAGGGTTACTTTTCTTTATATATTTATCTTGTAAGCTGAAGTCAGTGCTCCCGATTGTTCTCACTGAGATCAAATGCTTTGCGTTCAATTCGCTGGTAAATATTATCCATAGTCATCTGCGTAATGGAACGTGCATTTCTGTCTCCACACATGATGATGTCTCCTTAATGGCCTAAAACACAGGGCTTCAATTTCCATTAAATGTATATTTGTCTGCCGTGTTTCATATTTTTTTTATCATCATACAAATGGTTCAAATTGTTCCCGAAAATAGCCTGATTGTATTCGGTGAAATGGAGTATATGAGAACCACAACTCGTTGTTTTACGCATAGTGTACACGTGCATATTTCCCACTAAACCACACAAGCTCAGTAATATATTGTACTGTGGGTTTATCTCAAAATAACAGATATTCGTATCAACGAGGAATTGGCACTGAAAGCATTTGTCAATCCTGAGTTTTAAAAACATATATTGTCCAAGTTTCTTCTTAATAGTACTCCGTGAGCATCATAGCATCCCAGTAACCTATTACAGAATTCCACTGTAATTCTACTACCTATGTTGGACATATCTCAAATTTGTATGCATCTACTTTGCCAATGCTGCTGTAGTTTGATCCAGTGTGCATATTTGTGAGCTGCAGGTGATTCACACACACTTGTGCTAAGAACAAAATATTCCAGGGAATATAAAAGATCAAGCATGATGTAAATTAAACTTTGCCCAATAAACATGTCAATGTTGGGCCAACCTTGGCATGTGGTTGGAACCGTTGCATTCACATTGGCCCAACGTTGGCTCTACGTTGGCTGAATGTTCCATATGTACTGGGTCATGAATTTTAACACCAGCCCCATGCAATTTTGGATAAAACTGTTTTTCTCTTGTTGTTGGAATGACATTCTGGAACTGTAAAACCTCAATGTAGATAACGGTGGCCACATCTATATATATGCACACACATGCCCCACACGTCCAAACACGTGCATGCACACACACATACACACTCACACACAATAACGTCCAATAATGCCTTTTCAGATGGGAGTCCAAGGAATGCAGGATAACAATTATCTCCACAGCGCAGAGATAGCCGCTCTCCTGCATGCAGATAGCAGAACCAAAACTGTTGGCATGGTGACAGAGCAACGTAATGCACCTTCGATAAACATTTCTGATTTAGACACTGCCTATTTTCTTTACTTTGTACACAAACTAAAATATGCTGTGCCATTTAATGCAGTGTATTAAATGGAGCATGGAACTCGTGCCATCTGAAATTACCCCGACTATCACCACTTTCCACTTGTGGCGAAATTAATTTTCCCGAGATAAATGTATCAGGTGATGGCTCATATTCGCAAGCTACATTGCTTTATTATTATTATTAATTTCAATCCCATATTCTCTTTTCAAATGTGCCTGCGAGCCAAACGTTGACTTTTCATTTATTCCAACAAGCTAGTACCTTGTTTCACGCATTTTTTTATAAACGTATTATCATCTGCAGTTTGGAAACCTCACAGCTCTGCCACAGCTTACTTTTTTTTTCAGAAATCCATTTGTACCTATCAATAAATCAACGGTTGGCTATTATCTAAAAGACGTGATAAACATTGAAAGATGGAGAGAGTATGGTAGGCCTAAGGAATGGCATTTCCAAATCCCTAGTTCACTGCCTACAAGTTCGTTATTTTTAAATCCTTTATATTAAGTTCACTTGCTTGCTTGCTTGCGCGCTTACGACCATGCACATTTTTCGGTCGTTTTTTAACCCACTTCCCGTGATCCAATCGAGCTGACATTTTGCACACAGACTCGTTTTGCGTGACAATTTATTTTCGTGAAAAAAATTCCTAAATTTTCCACTTTTTAGGAAAAAAATGTTTCACTAACACAACATATATTTTTCCTAAACACAGAAAATTATTCAAGAAAACAACAAAAATGTACAATATAAACAATCATACAAAAAACCTTATAATCCTTATATACGACTTTCCTTATATTTAATTTAAAATACCAATGTGATAAAAATGAAACTCTTACTCAAGAAAAACAGAAATGAATAATAAAATAAAACCGATGCCACGCATATAAAGGATTTATAGTGAAAAACTTTGTTTTTACGGGTTAATTGTTTCAGGGTTCATTTACCGCTGTCCCCCACCACCAATTCCTTCGTCAACTCGGGGGACAAGACCCCCGCCCCCCGCCCCCGCCCCCCCGCCCCTTACTTTGCACCTCTGTTTCATGCCTCTATCATCCCACCAGAGGGAGCTCTAAAAAACTGATATTCCTTCGTCAGATAGAACATTCAAAGGCAATGCAATTGGTAGTACGGTGGGGCGGGAGGGGGGTAAATACATATGAATGCATTAATAATTTGACCAAACCAATACAAGATAGTACACAAACATTATCTTTAGCGAATCTAAAGTCAAGGAGAGGTGTTGTTTAAAACGAGTGTTGCTGGGACTGAGCAGGTAGGCACACAAGTAAACTGTGTACACGAAAACAAATGAATATAAATCATGAACAGGGTGAAGGAAAGCTTAATAGAATGAGTCATGTGCACGACATGACGCATACATATTTATATACTATCATTATAAAGCATATATGTGTATGCTGTATATAAAAAACAGAACAAAGAGCACCCTATAGCCTCCATAAGCTGTTGAGGCAAGTGCTAGTGAGCACAGATGAAGGTCAGTATGGTGCCCAAGGGGGTGGTGTGACCAGTACCACACCTCGCTACCCTTATTTCCCTAATGCTGATGTTTACACAAAGCACCAGGAGCGAATTTTAGGCTGAGTTTACCTAGGGTAGGTGCAGGACCAGTTCATGGCCAGGAATCAAATGCATATCAAGAGATTCATAGCGGGGTGAACTAACTACGACGCCACTATTCTTCCTTACATCCACACAATTACACACATTTTATCTTTGATCATTATGAACACCTTAACAAGTAAATATATTTAAAATATATATAGCCAACGAAGAAATCCCATTAAAAATATAAAAGTCGTTCCCAGAGGCACAATTTAAATGTCAAACCACCCAGGAACAAAGAAATCGGTTTTTTTTTCTTAGGAGAACACTGACAAAGCTTTAGGCATGTGACAAATAAATTATAGATGCTAGTTAATGGGGGGCCTGTGCCAAATTAAGATCTGTAAATGTCCAACTGTTGTCAATTGAACTAAGTTTTAATTGTGCATTTCATCACATCAGTTCAGCATCAGAAACGCATCATTCCCTTCATGAGAGTTTGCAACTTAGAGAAGCCAGAGCATTCACGTTTCATACAATTGAGGGCAATACCATGACAGGCCTTAATCTGCATTGGCTGATTACAACAGCCTTTAACATGCATGGCCAATAAACGCCGTGTAATGTGTGCATAGATGGGCATACAATTTAAGTATTTGCCTATATATATGCAGTGTACCACATATATGCTTCTTGTCAATCCACTACTCAGTTTGGGTTGGTGTGAGGTGGTAGCAGGACAAGTTCACATATCACGAGCTAATGATGGCTGAGACTCGAACTGAAGTCACCAGGTACGTATGGCATTGCATTAACCACTGTGCCACCACTCTACCCCCATGTTCAGTGTATATCATACGTAAAAAAGTACCTCTAATCTAAAACAAATATGCGCACAAATGACAGTCAAAAACTTTTGACACGGATACACTCGAATAACACACGTGCTTTACGAAATAATGCACAAGAATCAAATATGCTTAAATGGAAGAGTGGGAAGAGGTAAGGACGGATATGAACAGAACCATGGAAGGATGCGGATATGACAGTAGGAATGGTGGAGGAAGAGGACATTCTTCGAATAGCCCAAGCAAATGATCTTGCAGTGGTGAATACCTACTTCCAGAAGCAGGAGGGACATCGGATGACCTACCAGCGTGGAGAGGTAAAGAGCCAGATAGATTTTATTTTGGAAAGGAGGAAGCACCTGCAAGGAGTGAAAAAATGATCCCTGAAGAGCGTGTGACTGGAATTAGGAAGAGGAAGGCGAGGCAAAATAACTGTAGTAGGGTGACGTGTTGGCGACTAAACAATGAGAAAGAAAACTTCTGCAGGCAGGCTATGGAGAACTTAAAAAGTGTAAGGCCTAGGAGGAGTGTGAATGAAATGTGGAAAAAACTGGCGAGTGGAATACTGAACGCAGCAGGTGGTACAGTGGGAGTGAGCAAAGGAAGACAGATGCAACAGAAGGAAACATGGTGGTGGAGTGCAAAAGGCAACAAGAGAGAATATGCCAAGTTTAAGAAGTGTCAGAATACTTAGGAGAGAGGACCATCTGGATGAATACATGGCAGCGAGAAGAGAGGCAAAGCGAGTGGTAGCAATGGCAAAGACAACAGCATGTGCACAACTCTACCAGAAGCTTGACAGCAAAGAAGGCGACAAGATGGTTTACCTTTTGGCAAGAGCCAGAGAAAGAAAAACCAGGGACATCGACCATGTGAATCTCGTTAAAAACAGCGAAGGACGAACAATCTTGGATGATATAAAGGTTAGAGAGAGATGGAAAGAGTACTTTGAGAAGTTGCTGAATGTGGAAAAGCCAAGACGCGAAATCGTTGAGGAACATCAAGGAATTGAAGTAGTTGCAGAGACTATAACCAGATACTATAACCAGAGAAGAGGTGGTGGAGGCTCTGGGGAACATGAAACATCAAAGAGTTTAAGTAGTTGCAGATACTATAACAAGAGAATAGGTAGTGGAGGCTCTGGGGAGCATGAAACATCAAAGAGTTGAAGTAGTTGCAGATACTATAACCAGAAAAATTGACTCTGGGGAGCATGAAACATCAAAGAGTTTCAGTAGTTGCAGATACTATAACAAGAGAATAGGTAGTGGAGGCTCTGGGGAGCATGAAACATCAAAGAGTTGAAGTAGTTGCAGATACTATAACCAGAGAAGAGGTGGTGGAGGCTCTGGGGAGCATGAAATAATCAAAAGACAGTGGGGCCAAATGAGATTCCAATCGATGTGTTTAAATTAATTGTAGAAAATGGTGTTGAAATATTAATGGGGCTGTTTGGGAAAATCTGGATGGAGAAGAAAACGCCGGATGCTTGAAGAGAGAGAACATTGGTTCCCATCTTTAAAGGGAAAGGTGATGTACAAGAGCGTGGGAACTGCAGAGGAATAGCATTGATGAGTCACACCGTGAAACTCTGGATCATAGAAAGGAGACTGAGGAAGATAGTGGATATTGGCGAGAGTCAGTTTGGATTCAGACAGGGAAGGTCAACAATGGATGCAATCTTTGCACTGAGAGTATTGATGGAGAAGTTCAGAGAGAAGAAACGGGACCTGCATATATGGTGTTTATTGATCTCGATAAATCATACGATAAGGGTGCCGAGACAGCTCATCTGGTGGTGTATAAGAAGAAGAGGTATTCCTGAGGTTTCTGTCCAGCTGATCGAGGGTATGTATGAAGGAGGGAAAATTCACGTGCGAAGCAGCTGTGAAGTGTTGGAGAGCTTTCAAGTCAAAGTGATAGTGAAGCAAAGTTCTGCCCTGAGCCCCTTCCTGTTCATCCTGGTGCTGGACACACTTACTAGAGATATGGTGTATGCAGTTTGTAGATGGCATTGTGCTAGGCGGTGAAAGCAGAGGGGTAGTGGAAGATGATTTGAAGATCTGGGTGCAAAAGATTGAAGGGAATGGGTTGAGGATCAGTCGGACAAAGACTGAGTATATGATGACAGATTTCAGTGGAAATAATGCAGGAGGATTGCAAATTGGAAGTGACCAGTTAATGAAGACGAACGAGTTTAATGTGTGCTGATGGATGACTAGAAGGAGAGATGAGAACAAGAACAAGGGCTGGATGGCTGAAATGGCGAGAGATGACTGGGGTGATGTGCAATAAGAGGGTCCCAGTTTGGTTGAAGGGAAAATTGTACAAGACGGTGGTGATGCCGGTGCTGTTGTATGGGGCCGAGTGCTGGGGCACAAGAAAGAGGGAGGACCAAGCTATGGCAGTCACAGAGATGAGGATGTTGCGGTGGATGTTGAGTTTAAAAAGGAAGGGCAGGGTGAGAAATTAAGAAGTGAGAGGATGACTCAAGGTGGTAGAAATCACAGAGAAGATGAGAGGGAAAAGACTAGTGTGGTTCGGTCATGTGGAGAGACAACAGGACAATTATGTGGCTCAGAAGGTGGAAGGACGAGATCAAGAGGAAGGCAGAAGAAGAGGTGGAGGGGCGGTGTGTTGCGACCAGACCATGGTGGCCCTAGGAGCAGCGCAGGACAGCGCAGTGTGGAGAAGGTTGGCAAGGACAGTGGACCCCACATGAGTGAAAAAACGCGTGGAAGAAGAAGAAGAATAAAATATGCCTATGTATTGCAAAACAATCCTTTATAATGGATACATTGTATGGCAGTGCAAAACTGGATTGTTAAATGAATCTGTGTGGAGCGTTACCCCTGCACGTGCATGGGTTTTCTCCGGGGACTCTGATTTCCTCCCGCATGCCAAACACTCGTTAATGGAATTGGCCAAAGGTGCCACTTGCAAGACATGCTTCGTATCATTATTATTCTTTTTCCATCTACAGTGTTATATAAATGTGCATAGAAGTAGAAAGAGCTTACAAAAATCACTTACAAGTCTATGCAAATTATTTTTCGTAACTTTGTCTTCAATGACATTTTTACGGATGCTTTTGCACCAAAAAACTATTTCCCAGCGGAATTAATGAAAACATTACCCCAGAGGCATCAATGCAATGTTTACAAGGGATGTGTTAAAAATGTCTCGGAGAGCTCCGATAACAAAAGGCCGATGTGTTTGGCACTCAGAGATCAGCTTCCATGGCCACCTGACGAAGCTGCATGCTTTTAAAGTTCACTAGCACTGTAGAGAAGCATTGTTCCCAAGTGGAACCCGCGATTACTTTGATCAGCATGAAACTTGCGTGCAATGATGCAGGTAAAAGCGACTCGCTGGGCCTTGCTAGTATTGTTTGCTGCTGTAACTCGCTGACCCGCCCAAACTGAAAAAAACATCTGTGAAAAAGAGCTTCATAGCTCATCGGATTTCTCCAGTCTGAATAAAGATTCTGATTCATTGCACGGGGGTCCATGACAACCTCACTATTCCACTGGGTACAATCACAACTCTGAACCAAACACAGGCTGGGAAATAAAGTAAAATGTCACGTCAGCTCACAATAAAAGCCTGCTACTTGTGATCACAGAAAAAATGCATTTTGGACCTCATAACGAATTCTTTACTGTGCAGCCTCTTGGCTGTTCGTGTGCACCATAACAAGATTCGTTTTGCTTTTTCGGAATGTTCTCTTGAGTCCATTAATGCACAGGCTGAAAGAGGTATTTTAAATGTCTAAACAATAAAACCTTCCAGTCCAAGGAAACAATGTTTAATTAATTATTCATGTCTGCTCCAGTGTTGAACCCGAGATCCCAAAGGTCAATACTGCTGATTTTGCAACTTTACGCAGAGTGTTATGAATGCGGTGATTTATATTTTCCCTATGTAGGAAACTTAGGTTTAGCTTCCAACAAGCATAGGTTTGGACTCCAACATCTGAACCATTCCTATACTATTTTAACTATGTAAGTTCATTTTTAAGGTATAGGGGGTAAAATACAGACACTTTGCTCAACACGTGAGAATCCATCCGCCGTTAATTACATTAATTTCCTTTGAACTCGATATAAAATGTTATTGTTCACAAAGGATGGTGCTTTAAACTCGTTGCTTACCACGCGGCATCAGAGGAGCTGGGGCCTGCACAAGTGTAGTGACATGGGAGGGGAGGGGCTGCTGGGGGGCTCTGGGACCCTAGGCGGCCCAGGCGCTTGGGCCCCTTGGCGCCGGGCGCTGGGTTCCCAGGCGCTTAAGCCCCTTGGCGCCACCAACGGGGGGGGGGCTGTGTGTGCTCTGTGGGATATCTGGGGGCGCACACGGCTCCATCCCTCGTTGGGGACTAGGCATAAAAGGGGAGCTCCCTGGACGATCAGGGCCAATTGTAGCTCAAGACCCAAGACCCAAGACCAGCCATCTGAGGACCCTGGGATGCTGTGAGAGCCAGTGGTGGGACTCTGGAACTCCTGGCTCTACGTCCTTGTGTGGGCGAGTTCCAGAGCGTAACCAGAGTAGTGTATCTAGGCTGTGTATCTAGGCTGTATACCTAGGCTGTGTACCTAGGCTGTGTACCTAGGCTGTAACAGAATAGTTCGACTGTGGGACTGTTGGACTGTTGGAGTGCTGTGGGATTGTAATAAAGAAGTTACCTCTACAAGTGTCTCCGGAACCCATTACACAAGCAAGAAGATCGGACGCTGCGGAGGCCCTCGCTCAGCTGCTTCCACTGTGGCCAGCTGGGGCACTTCTCACGAGGATGTCAGAATCGTCCTCAGACTGCGACCATGACTCCAGCGCCCACAGCTCCATCGATGGCTACATCTCAACCCCAACAGGCAAGTCGAGACTCATCAGACACCTGGCCCATAGTTCAATCTCAGACATCGATGGGTTCGGGGGTCATCTCCACCCAGAATGACACACAAATCGACACTGGACAGCGGGATTCTGTTACGTTTGGGTGGTCTAGTTCGGAGACGCAGTGGAGAAAATTGGCGCGTCAAGTGATCGCGGCGGCTACGGGTTCCTCGGCGGAATCTGGCTCTATTCAGGGAATTGAGGTGCATGTCTTGGTGGACACAGGAGCCTCGGCCACTATTATTTCCAATGTCATTTTTCAATTGTTGCCGATGTCCGATCGGCGAGTGCGACCTGTTGTGAATGCTTGTGTCGCGGTGAACGGCGGGAGCATGGTATCATTGGGCCAGTGGAGGCCCGCATTAAAATTGGCGAAGTCGCTGTGGTCAGGGCTGTACTAATCTCAAGGACGCTGGCAGTGGGTACCGATTTTCTAAGGAAATTTCTTGTTAAGATCATGGTTGATCAGGGTTGTGTGGAAATGCCATCGAGTTGCAAATTGTTCTTTCTAGCGTCTCCACATATGAGTTCGGTGGCGTGTGCCACGGTCCAAGCCTTTGCTCGGGACTCGGTGGAGATTCCACTGGGCTCGTAGATGCTTGTACCGTTGCGTTATCACAAACGATTTGGGAAGGTTGATCTGAAGGTGGGCGTCCTTCTGACTCCGTCGAATACAGCGACCCGTGGATTGATGCTGGTAGGCGCACAGATGGTCCTTCACCTCGACCAAGAGCCATTCTTACAGGTGCTTAATGTGGGTCCGGGAACGGTTTTGGTACAGTAGTGGCTCACATGACGACCGCATTATGTGAGAATGATGCCGATGTGACCGCTGGTGTTGTGGGTGCAGTGGAACAGCCTGGACTCGTGGATGTGAAGTGGGCAGAAGCGCTGTGTCATGAGAATTCACAGTTGTCTTCAGTGCAGCGAGGGGAATTGTGATTGCTGCTGTGTGAATTCTCTGACGTGTTCAGCAAAAGTGAATTTGATATCGGCCGTACCTCCTTATTGCACAATCGTATCGACACAGGGGAGGCCGGCCCTATTCGTCAGAACTCGCATCGGTTGAGTCGACTTGAAAAGGAACGGGTGCAACAGGCGGTCGACGAGATGTTGGCCGCCGATATTATTTTTCCGTCTACCAGCCATTGGGGAGCGCCCGTCGTGCTTGTTAAGAAAAAGGACGGAAGTCTTTGGTTTTGCATTCACTTCCGTAAGTTCAATAAGGTTTCCGTAGCCGACGCATACCCGTTCCCGCGCATGGATGACTCTCTGGACTCTTTGTCCGGCGCGCGATTTTTTCTACGCTCGACTTCTCATCGGGGTTTTGGCAGCTTCCCCTTGATGAGTCGTCGAAACCTAAAAACCGCGTTCCGCACACCCCAGGGACTCTTCCAATTTAATTGTCTTCCGATGGGCTTGAATTCGGCTTTAGCTACCTTTCAATGGCTTATGAAACTCGTTTTGTCTGGCCTACAGTGGGACTTGTCTCTCATTTATTTAGATGATGTAATTGTTTTCAGCTGCACTTTTGACAACCATTTTCAGAGGCTGCGATCTGTTTTTGTTCGAATGCGCTCAGCCAATTTTAAACTGAAAACAGGGAAATGTAATTTGCTGCAGAATTTAGTGCACTATTTGGGTCACATTGTTAGCGCGAACGGTATAGCCACAGATCTCGAAAAGACGGCTTGTGTGTGGGATTGGCCGACTCCAAAGTCCGTGGGAGATGTGTGCAGCTTTGTCGGGTTTGCGTCGTATTATTGCAGGTTCGTGCCGCAATTTGCCACGGTTACTAAGCCCTTGTACGACTTGACGGCTAAAAAACAGAGGTTCCGGTGGGGAGTGGAAGAAGAGGCTGCGTTTTTAGCCCTTCGTAAGCGGTTGTCCAATGCACCCACACTCGAGTACTCTGCTTTCTCTTTGCCATTTATTCTTGACACTGATGCTAACGATGCGGGTATCAGCGCCGTCCTGTCCCAAGTTAAGAACGGGGTGGAAAAAGTAGTCGCGTATGGTAGCCGTGTCCTGTCCCCGACAAAACGGCGTTATTGTGTTACTCGCAGGGAGCTGTTGGCCATAATTTACTTCATACAACAGTACAGGTCTTACCTATATGGCAGATAATATTTTATTATTATACGCTTGGTTATTTCGGTAAAGTCACGTAGATAGAAAACAAAAATCTAAATTAAAAGCAAAAAACCCACGACGTTTCGATCGCAACACAAGCGGTCTTCTTCTTTCGATCGCAACACAAGCGGTCTTCTTCAGAAGAAGATCGCTTGTGTTTTTTGCTTTTAATTTAGATTTTTTTTTTCTATCTACGTGGCTTTACCGAAGGAACTAAGAATATGAATTACTGCAGTCACGAAAGTTTTAAGTCTTAAAGATAATTTATTGTTCGCACGGATCACGCGGCCCTTCAGTACTCCTTGAAGGTTGATCAGCCTTCTGGCCAATTTTCGCGTTGGCTTGAAATCTTGCAGGAATACTCGTTCCACGTCATATATCGAAAAGGGGCTCAGCATTGCTTATGCTGATGCATTGTCCCAGTTGCCTCAATCGTCTCGATGTGCATGTTCGTCTGCTGCAGGCCGTTGTTAACCTTTGACGGCGAGTTCAGCTGCTGTCATGGTGGCGTTCGAGAACGCTGAGCCCGCAAAGTTGTTCGCATCCGCAGATAGCGTTTTGCATCTTACGCATCCTGAATGGGTTTGAGAACAAATGAATGATGATTCCCTGACGGACCTGCGGCGTCGCGCAGAGTTAGAACAAAAGGCTCCTGCGCTTGCTGACAGGCCGCGAATGGTCCTTCAGGATGATTGTGTAGTTTGAATAGCCATTCACCTCAAGATGAATGGATAGTCAGACCACACAATCCGTAAAGCTATCACCCTAACCATTGGGAAAGAACCATCTGAGAACCCAATCAAAACCATTACCTTACCATACATAGAAGGGGTTACCAAAAATATTTCCAAAATCATGAGCAAACACAAGATCCAGGTTCGATTCAACACAGTACATAAAATTCGTGTTCTGATCCCATCTGTGAAAGATGTGATCCCTGACATGCAATACCCCGGTGTTTACAAACTAAGCTGTGTCTGTGGCAGTAGTTACATTGGAGAGATTAAGCGACATGTTTAGGACCGTGTTCGTGAACATAAGGCAGATCTGACACATAGTAAGACCAATACCTCAGCCGTGGCTTATCATTGTTTTAACGCTGTGGGCACACAGGAAATAGATTTTTCCAAGACGAGGGTACTCTGCAAACCCACTGGCTATCAGCAAAGATTCGTTAATGAAGCCATCCAGATGTATAAACACAGACCCAATTTCAACTGAGAAGATGGGTACAAACTGAGCAATCATTGGAAGGATGTTATTAACCAGTTTAAGTCATAACTGTCTGTGATGTTTACATCCTACCTGCCGATGTTAGCAGTTATTTTCGACTCCCTGAGTTACATTACCAGGTTAAATGTTGCTCGTTCTCCGCGATGTGGCGGTGGTTTTCATTTCTCCTACATTGACGTGCTAATCTCTCACAATACAATGACCACCTCCGCAGCTTCGTCGTTGTGGAGGTAGCTCAGCTGTCCGATCTTACATTTTTTTGCAAATTTCATCTCTAGCCCCGCTCACTTTGCTTATGCAGTTATTTTCGACTCTCTGAGTTACATTACCAGGTTAAATGTCTTTACATTAACAGGCCAAATATCTCACTAACACAGCCACCGTTGCTCGTTTTCCTCGATGAGGCAGTAGCTCTCGTTTTTCTTACATTGACATGCTAATCTTACATTAACAGGCTACATGTCTCAATAACACAGCCACCGTTGCTCGTTTTCCTCGATGTGGTGGTGGTTTTAGTTTTTCTTACTTTGACATGCTAATCTCTCACAATACAATGGCCACCTCCACAGCTTCGTCATCGTGGAGGTAGCTCAGCTCTCCGATCTTACATTGACATGCAAATTTCATCTCAAGCCCCACCCACTTCGCTTATGACCCTTGGTTACACCCATCTCAAACCTTTATAACATCCTGCCTCAGCAGCTCTCCCGCTATATTTGTTCACTTGATGACAATTGCTTGTGTTACAATCGAAACGTTGTGATATTTTTATTATTTTTCTATCTACGTGGCTTTACCGAAATACCCAAAGAATATGAATTCCTGCAGTCACGAAAGCTTTAAGTCAAGTAGAGGTGTTATTGCCTAGAGTTATATTCAGTGAGAGGAAGAACCAGTGTTGGCCTGTGTCCAGTGTGAGAAATAAAAAAAGAAGTACCCTCGATACGACGAGTCGTGGAAGTCGCTCATTACACATGCAAGAATAGAATATAATCCCTCTCCTTTTCACTTAGAATCAGATCAATCTCAAATACCACAATTACCTTCAGTCTTGCGTGTAATGCGGCTTAAACACAAGTTCAATATAAGATTGCTGCAATTTGTGTTTTGGTATTTTGTTGTCAGTCTGTGTTCTAATTACCCGCAATATGAATCCAGTCAAGTCGAGGAAACTAACCAGGGTTGAGCCTGGATCGTGTTTAGGTGGGCGACAAACGTGCATAAAAATGGGTGTTAAAGGCTTTTGCAGGGCTTCATTGTGGCAACAACGAAGGATGCAGCATAATCTCCTGTTTCACTGTACTACGCTCCCACGTCTATGCCCCTGCCTTCTCCAATAAAACTGACCAGTGTAGTGAAGTATGGTCAAATAACTGCCATGACCTGCACAGCATGGGGAGACCCTCATCCAGAGTAGATTGGCAAAGCACTGTGTATGTATACATTATTATGGAGGCATCTTGTCATGGAAAAAGGTTCATATGGTAGAATTCAGACTTACAACCGGCTCTTTGGTTTTTTTCGGTAAAGTCACGTAGGTTAAAAAGAAAACAAATAAATTAAATCACGACATTTCGGAGGCAACACAAGCGTCCGTCTTCAGGTGAAACCGTCACAGCAAAATTGCTGTATCAAGTGAAGAGAAGTCCCAAGAGACACGACCTTATATAAGGTGTGACGGTTTCACCTGAAGACGGAAGCTTGTGTTGCCTCCGAAAAGTCGTGATGTAATTTGTTTGTTTTCTTTTTAACCTACGTGACTTTATCGAAAAAACCAAAGAGTATATATCCTTGCAGTCACGAAAGCTTCAAATCTAGAATTACAACCGGCTGCCTTGTAAGACACTCACTCACTCTCCTGACATATCCTTTAATATTAAACAGAACATTCAGTGGCTTAATGAAAATGCAATTTTATCTCATAAAATGCTGAATTACATAACTCTTTAAAACGTCTGTGAAGAAAGTTCACAACTTTTTGGAACCACCCAGTGACGAGGAATGTTGGCAATGTATGAAAGAGATTGTCGGAAAAAACATCCCTATCAAATCTCATTCACTTTGAAATCAAATTTGTCTTTACCAGAAAACGTGAAAATTAATAACAAAGGATAATGCTATTTTGTATGAATTTAAAATATTTACCAAACACCCAACACTTCTTCAGTGCCTGTTTAAATCAGCAATACCTCTATCTGAGCTTAGACATTATCAACACAGATCTTGCCTGCGTTAAACTTAGAATACAGTTGGCATATTGAACACAAAACTTTGGTGGATTATAATCCACTAAGTACATTTATAATAAATCAAACACTGTGTGGCAGACTGGTTGTGGGCTCATCATTTGATAACAGGTTGGGGGGGGGTAAAATACAAGAGGAATCAATAATTGCATTAGCTTGCAGGATCAGTGAAGTGGGACGTTCTCAGGATATTATCGACCGTGCCATGACACACCCCACGTGGTGCAACCCTCTCCTCGAGTTCACAGCTGGGTGAACACTCGCCCGTCACCACCACCGCCCCCCCCCCCAAGTCGTTGTGCTGAGAATTCGTTATTTAAAACATTTCTTGATTGTGAGCCGCTTTTTTGTTATAGGTTAGTGCTGTGTTTAATTTACCAATGCAAGCCAGAGGTTCCTGGAGGCCCGTGGATGGGGGATGCAGGCCCAGAGCAGAATGCCACGTGGGGTGTAGGGGGGGGGCTTATTCATTAGCGACAACAAAACCGGCTCATCGTGAAGCCCTTTTTGCGTAAGACCCGGAGCAAATTTGCACCCGCCCCCCACCACTTCTTTCCCTTCTGGGCACCACAGCCGTATTCTTAATCATCACATCGTAAAAGGTACTCGAAAACAGCATTCCCATTTGGAACATCCAATGAGTTGATTTTCTGTCAGCACGTTTTGGGCCATCATCTGAGCCCGTGGTTTGTAATCACATGCCTTCCTCGAACTAATTATTTGTAAGTCTTGCTTCATTGCATCATGCCATGTATGGTTATGCATAATTGAGGAGGCTCAGAGTTGGCCTCCGAACTCGGGATTTTTTTTATTTATTTCCGAGTCCAATCTCTCTCTCGCGTGTTTCATGCACAACGCCACGAGTCGTTCTGTCATTCTGAGCGGGACACCGAACCAGCTGTTCCATCTGCGCAGGCAAGTGGAATTCCCACACCTCACCCTTCCCCCGTGCGCTATTGTCTGCTTGCAGTTGGAGCCAAATTAATCACCAGGCATACGTTATATTCCTTAAAACAAACAGAAGCCTGCTGGTAAACAATCACACGATGGCTTTAATGGCACTTCCCATCTGTAGATATTTAAATTATTTTCAGGTCCTTGCCGATCCACTACTGGATGAACGCTACCTCATGCTACGTTGATCATTGAGAGTGTTTGGCGTATGTATGTTGGACTTCTTTTGCACCGTACCTAGCCAATCGTGCTATCAGAGGTGCGATTAGCACCTCCGATTAGCACGGTGTGGCTTTGTGAAGGGAGTGGGGAGCAAGGGCAATTTCAGATCGAATTCGTCACTGATGTTATCCATAGTAAGGAATTTAACTTGGGTCGCCGGGTTCATGGTGTGATGCACTCACCAGTGCGCCACTTCTCCGCCAATATATTTTAGAAGTAAACAAAACACAGGTAGTGGCACAAAGCACATGATCTTTTGATGCATTAGAAGAGGGTACGCAACAACAGCAACAAAGATGGATAGAAAGAGCATATTTCCTGAGGCTGCCATCACAGTATGTCAAACGTGTGTTACAGGAGACAGAGGATTGAAGCGTACAGGCATAGCCATAGCCATGGCACGAGATACCCTATTAAATAAGTCTTGCAACCGCCGAAATGCGAGCTATAGGCATATTGAAAACGCTGCTGGATTATTCCTCCATAAGTACAATACACTGTGAGATTAAAGGTTATCTGCAAAAATAAATAATACATTTTGTTAATTAAAAACTACTACAAATTCCCAGTGATCGGATGAGCAAATGTTTTAATTTGCATGTTGTAAATGCTTTTAAAGGAAGCCTTTTTCAGTATTCTTAAGTTTGCACTGCATGGTTAATAGCCGCAGCTTGTTTATGAAATTCTGTTTAAGCGAATATTTGTCATATGAAATACATTACTATCAGAGCCATAATTAGATTTTTGTTTTAATTTGCAGTTCAAATTCTGAAATTTAATTTCATTCTTTTAATATGTTACGTGTAAAGCCTTAACATAGAGGCCTTAGCCTTCAGTCGCCTTGATATTATAAGAACTGTATGAAAGGAAACTTTTATTTACTCTTGAAATACATTCAAATATACTTCCACCGCAGTCATTATTTTTCTACTTCTCGATAGTGGCTGCTCCACATTGACATGACTGCCCATGATGATGATAATATTAATAATCCATTAATAATTCTCACCTCTCTGTCAATCTCATTCTGGATGTAAGTACCCTCATCTCATAATCACACATTTTTATCCCGATGTTTCTATCGGTGTCCGTGTCAAGAGCAGTGTAATTCGTCGTGTTAGAGAATGCTCCACGGAAGCGGATTTCACAGAGCTACAACTGAGATCCCCTTAAAGCCTTTAGTCCAAATTTAAGCACACTGGTAAGTGCAGGTTTGTACAATGGGGGTCACAGGATCAGTTCAGACCTAAATTGCCATTGGTGCTGTTGCTGGAAATCAGAATAATTGCATCGTAACCAGGTTCTTTGCACAGTTTGCTAACCAATTTTGCCACCCGCCACTCCCTGTCCACGGCAAAAGGTAGGCTCAATTAATGTAACTGCCATATATGCCATGATGTACATGTATACAGTTCTACAGATGTACAGCCACAGTGTTTAAAAAGGGGGAAATAAACAGATTTTAATGAGATTCTTAAATACCACCAATCTGGCAGGCTCCTTTGTAAGTAAAATAATGACATAATGATCACAAAATAGCATAAAGACACTGGTGTTTGAGGTTGCTGCTACACATAAAAGGATCACGTGAGTCTGTGTGGACTTCAAAACAGTGTGTAGACCCCCTACAAGTGACACGTCCAGCTTCTGTAAAGACATCAAAAATGATGGAGTCTATACGAAATAACACACGCATTTTATGACAATTGAGCAATTGCATAGGAATACTCCTATTAAAGGATGCACAAAACTACGTAAAGCTTATTTCCAGTGGACCTTGTAATTTTGTCAGAGAAAACTTCTTGTTCGGATGTGCAGCTGAACTGTTTATCAAGTTAGTGGCAGCGGTGTGCCTAATTGGAACACTGTGTTCAGGGAGATGCAGCACTCAGCGCAAGCTCACAATAAATAGACACACACAAAACAGAAAGGCAAAGATCCCTCACAAAAACCTTAACAGACTGTTGGAGAAAGTTTCTCTTAGCGAGCGATTGTTAAAGCCGGCACGGCACCCCGAGGGCGTTTGGTGGCCAGCACCACGCCCGACCTAGAGGAGGCCCAGAACCGGTTCAGATAATTTCCACTGGTGTTGGCCGTGAGCGGAAATCGAACTCGGGTTGCCGAGCTACGAGCTCGGCGCGTTAACCGCTACACCACCGCTCCTAATCGACTCAACATCACCAGAGACACCACCAAACTCAGAGTGCAACGTCTTTTTAAATCCTTTATTACGACCGTGCAAATCTTTCGGTCGTTTTTTAACCCACTTCCCGTGACCCAATCGAGCTGACATTTTGCACACAGACTCGTTGTGCGAGACAATTAATGTTCGTGAAAAAAATATTTCCAAAATTTTACACTTTTTAGGGAAAACAAATTAAATATTTAATTACCAATTGCTTAATACTGGCACACAATCATCTGACCCATAGGTGGCAGCCATCTCAAGCCAGAGGACGAGAGGACTCTAGCCGCCATGCATATAAAGGGTTTATAGTGAAAAACTTTGTTTTTACGGGTTATACTTATATTAAGTTCACTTGCTTGCTTGCTTGCGCGCTTACGACTGTGCAAACCTTTCGGTCGTTTTTTAACCCACTTCCCGTGATCCAATCGAGCTGACATTTTGCACACAGACTCGTTGTGCGAGACAATTAATGTTCGTGAAAAAAATATTTCCAAAATTTTACACTGTTTAGGGAAAACAAATTAAATATTTAATTACCAATTGCTTAATACTGGCAGACAATCATCTGACCCATAGGTGGCAGCCATCTCAAGCCAGAGGACGAGAGGACTCTAGCCGCCATGCATATAAAGGATTTATAGTGAAAAACTTTGTTTTTACGGGTTATACTTATATT
Organism: Lethenteron reissneri; assembly: GCF_015708825.2. NCBI lineage: Eukaryota > Metazoa > Chordata > Hyperoartia > Petromyzontiformes > Petromyzontidae > Lethenteron > Lethenteron reissneri. Next base: position 13,159,147 of record NC_083798.1, on the reverse strand, counting down.
AAGTTCACTTGCTTGCTTGCTTGCGTGCTTACGACCGTGCAAATCTTTTGGTCGTTTTTTAACCCACTTCCCGTGATCCAATCGAGCTGACATTTTGCATACAGACTCGTTGTGCGTGACAATTTATTTTCGTGAAAAAAATTTCCAAAATGTGACACTTTTTAGGAAAAAATAATTCTATTTAATTACCAATTGCTTAATGGTGGCAGGCAATCATCTGACCCATAGGTCGCAGCCATCTCAAGCCAGAGGACGAGAGGACTCTAGCCGCCACGCATATAAAGGATTTAGAGTGAAAAACTTTGTTTTTACGGGTTAATGTTTTCGTTCCTACCACAGGGACATCATACACGTATTTGTTTATTCAGTCGTGGATCTTACTCTTTTTTTAATCACAGTCTCTGAGCACAGGCCTAGAGGCCCACAACCTCAAGCAGACAGCAACGAGCATCACTCTGGAATATGTAATGGGTGAAAGTGAGTACAGGGTCTTGATTTCGAGCATTTTTGTTAATATCTTTGGAAATAAAACGATGGAAGATAATTTCAAAGTCGAGCGGTGCGAGGAAAGAAGCAGATGTGATGTGACCTGCGGCATGGTAGATGAACACAGCATTGGTGGTGGACCGAGTCCTTAATATATCACTACATGCTCTTTGTTTTTTTCGGTAAAGTCACGTAGGTTAAAAAAAGAAAAATAAATAAATAAAATCACGACGTTTCAGAGGCAACACAAGCTTCCGTCTTCAGGTGGATCCGTGACAGCTAAATTACTGTTTCAAGTAATTTTTCTGTGACGGTTCCACCTGAAGACGGAAGCTTGTGTTGCCTCCGAAACGTCGTGAGTATGGATCCTTGCAGTCACGAAAACTTCAAATCTAGAATATCACTACATGGTAGTGGTGATAAGAAAGTGATGATGTGACTGACCACCAGTGAGTAAGTGGCTGGAGTGAATCAGTGAGTGTAGGCTCAGTCGTCAACATGACTGCTTTATGTCGAATTTTATCAAGCAAAAAATAATCTTACAAGTGGACTTCTCCTATCTCCTTCATACACATATTATTCTCAAATGTAATTATTACATCAGATGGAATACCCTGACCTACGGATGGGACACGTAGAAAGGAATATCATGAACACAAGCCATATTTACAAAAAATATTCAGATGTTTAGATTTTATACAACAAAAAATAGGAGAAAAAATCATGACAGCAGCACGTGCAAGTGGTGCATGGGAAGTGGTTTGCACAAGACAATAATAATATTGAAATAAGTTCAAGAAAATAAAAAAACACCTTCACAGCCAGTGCATATAAAACGTGTGGGTTTCTGCAAGTTGTCCAATTCACGACAGATCACGTTTCAGCTTCTTAAGATTCAGTGTGAATGCCAAAGGCTCCAACATCAGGACTAAAGCAACCTGTCTAAGATCCTAAGCGTCGTGGGAGGAACATTTCAAATCGTTCTACTCCCTTGTTTTTTGGATTCTGAGCATGTGTCTGTATAAGGGAAGGGAGAACGTGGGGGCCACGTGTGATGCATTGTTTCCATTTGACCACCCCAGGCCGGAGCATTGCAGGCTGCTTTGTATTCCAGTGGAGAGGGAGGGACCAGCCACGCTCTGCCTGGCTAAGAGCACAGCATTAATAAGGATATTCCACCATCTGCCTGTTCAGCCAGCCTAAATTTCCCCCATTTAATAGCGTAATAGCCAGGTTTTTTTTACATTTGTGCAATTCGACATTAATTACGTATGCAATGAGGGTAGACAATATGTAGAATTTTTTCATTGTTTTAAATCACTTAAGTGATGTAGAGAGAGAGAGAGAAAACGAGGCTTGTCCCAGAATTGTCACAGGAATTGCTCCGTGCCTGAATTGAATCACACCAACGTATTCCAGACCACTAAGTTCCATGGCAGTTATCCATCACAACACATTTATGCTCAACGCAGATGTTCAGCTGTCTGACGTTTTCTTCAGGAACTACAGTTTAATATATATCAGGCGTAACGATAACTATACCTTGAGAGACAGAAAGACGAACGGTTGGACCAGAGAAGAAATACAAATTAGGGATAGCTTGACTGTATAGAAAAGTAGGTGATGTTTGTGCTGCTGAAAAGTCTAAATAAAAAATACATTAAAATAAAAAGCAAAGTTAACGGGCTTGGGAAAGATGTGTCACCAGAATTGACGATGGCAGGTGGTCCAGACAAGTGAACCTTATGGCGGGACCCCGGGGTCCCATAAGCCCCCAGCTCTCGCATAAAATTATATTATAATCTAAACAAAAACTGTGAATTTTTTTCACCAATTAGTTTGAAGGATAGTGGCAAGTGTTGTCTTGTTAAACTTCACCTTTAAAATGTAAAACTACTTACCTGCAGTACCTCTATTTAAATACACTATCTAACAAAATAATTCACACCCCTCTGTCAATCATCGTGTTTCTCAGTGTGGATTTATGAACACACTTTGTAAACAGTACGTAAAATAGTACGCGTTTTCAATGCGCTGTTCTTATTGTAACAAGCGTTAATACCAGTGTTACTCTACAGAGTAGTGGGTCGCCGCTCCTCTTATCCGCATTGATATGAGCGGTATGTGGGGACTATGTCTTAACCGCAACAAATAAAAAACTATCTGCACAGATGCATACGGACAAGATAAGTATTCTAAAAACGGAGGAATTAACGGTGCAACGCATCTCATCTGTTAAATATCTGCAGGTAATAGGATTGTCATCGATTGATCCTGGCTGCAGACATTGGTAGGTCACAAATAATAATGAAGATAAGAGAGCAGTTTCACTGTATTACGCATACCGTTATGGAAAATAAAGGACTAAAGTCGTGTAGGCAGTTTGAGCAGCTTTGGATAAGACTATGATCCTGCCCATACCCGGGCATGGAGTGCAGCATTCGCTTGTTCTGCTCTTCTGCGCATTCGTCCTCGCTGCTGTGCTTGGACATGACATGACAACAGAATGATCCGCGCCAGGTGGGTCACGGCGTTTATGTGCGCGGTGGGACGGAGTCTCCAAAAATAAATTTATTAATTACGATTTGGACTTCCGTTTATTCGGGACCATGGAAATTCCGCCATAAGGTTCATTAATGATAGTGGCAGCAAAGAGTACGTCGACTATGGAGACAGAGCAATGACATATACTTACGTGAAGGGGCTAGATGGATTCGTGCATCGTGAAACCATGAGAGATGGTGACAACTTCGCCCTTCGCCCAGCAGTGGTGAGATCGTGGCTGATAATTATGACACCGTAGATGTTACGTTCATCAACTACAAATGAATGTCCATTTAGGTGAGTTTTAGTGCTCTATTGAGCTCGGTGCGAGAGGGATACCAGGTATAATTAAATGTGTATTTACTAATCACGATTGAACTGATGCATTTACATTAAGGTTCAATGTGCTGGAAAAGTAATCACTGTAATAGGTGTATTTGTAAGTACTTTAATCATGTAATTAAAATGTTTTCAGTGCCATTCATTGTTGTACAAAGTGGCCTAAAAGTGAGGACACAAGGTTATTATATTTATTTTAACAAATCACAAAGGAACATTTCATATATTTGAAAAAAATTTAAACTGACTGCCATTAACATTAATGAATGCATGCATGCATTTTCTTTTGAAATTCATTTTCAACTTTATTTAAGATCACAAGTGTAATATTTTAACGTTCATCAATTCTGGTTTGCCTCAATTAATTCCGGGTTTTTGGTCGAGTTTGGTAAACGACGGATTCGAGGTGACCCCACAGGAAAAATAAAACAGATATTCATAATGATAATAGATAAACTACGAAATAAAATTTTTTTTTTAACGTTTTGATGCCAGCGTTAAAATTAATTAACTAACCCTTTTTGTACTTACTTTTTGGCCACACTGCATTAAGCACATGCCATGCCACTAGGATCTCATTTTACCCATTGGAACCCGCACCTCCGATTAGCGCAGTTGGCTGTGTTTGCGCAAAATAAGTTGAATATATACATTATGATTACGCACTTGTGTTTTATTTATTTAACAAGTACATGCTAATACAGTGTAGAGTACAGGCACAATATGTATAGTACAGGAATATTACAAGCATACTTTTCTCATGTTCGCCGAAATCATCTCTCCTTAGAGAATAAAAGCTTAACAGCTGACATGTTTGGAAGAGTTGTGCGTCCTTTTCTTTCCAAATTCTTTCTTCGTTTTGGGCCCAATCCTATTTCTTTCCTAACCTCGTTCACCTCCAATTTCCCACGACTTGATAAATGGGGCAAGCATATGTATTACTTTAAAAGGTTGTCCCAGTCTTACCACTGTAAATCTTAAAAACACACTTTGTCATAAAGTTATTAAACACTAGGCACATTTGACAGAGGCTGAACATCAGAATCTGTCGAGTCACACATTGTAAGCTGCAGTTTTCAATCCCATTCTTTTTTTAAGTAACACATTTTGAATAACCTGTGCAAGTGTGATTGGATCCCAATAACATTGTCCAATTTATCAGCTTCCTATTGCGGAGTCGTCTTTTTTCCCTGGTTTATTCTAAAGAACACGAGCAATAGGTTGAGGTGACTCCATTCCCAATTATCATCACCTTTGACAAAAATGTCAGCAGGACAAAAACATCAAGTTCTCTTGTAAGATAGCTTTCCTCAACCCTTAACCAAGATCCATAATTTCAGTTGTGCCCTTAAGGTATGTTACAGATCGTGAAAGCAAAATAATATCTGTGAAATGTTTGAACCATATTGCACTATGGGTTATATTGCCTAATTATTAATGAATCTCAATTAAAAAAAATACTTACGTCTCATCCAGTTACCACCTACCACTCCGAGTGCCAACGTGCGATATTTTTTTCCACTTGTAGATTAAAACAAAATCATCTCGAGAAGCAAATGAACGGCATAGCCAAATGTCCTTGTTTGATGAAAATCCTAGATCAACACACCTGGGGCATCCCCCCGTGTCTCTGTCAATTCACCTCTTAACCAGCCATTTCACATTGGGTACTCTCTAACGTGACTGAAACGGTTTCACTCCGTCTCCTGTCACTGCCTTGTGTACTATCACAGCTCAGCCTCCTAATCAAGTGAAAACACCAATTTGAAAAGGGCCTCGTTTGTGTTGTCATGGGTGATCAAGCCGAGGTCACCTTCAGCTTAAATGTTGAATAAAATAATATTTATTTTGTTGTTGAATCATCATCAACCATGGTCAATCCATTGCTGGATCAATTCACCAACACGTATTGCGATGCTGTGATGTACTAATCCGCATATCACCTGCACATTAACGGATTTCATCACTCCATCTCCTCAGTGACATTCCATGTCGAGTAATATTTAAAAAATAGTAAATTGTATGTATTGGTCATTTGGCTGCTTTCATTATTATTTGGTCTATTTAATTGTTTTTCACTTTCATTTTTAAATAGCATTCTCATTTATCATTAAAAAAGACCATTAACAATTATTTTAGAAAACATTAAATAATTTTAAAGCAATTTGGTTCTCCTTGTCGCCTAAAAAAATTACAAAATGTATTTTGCCAAACGGGAAATCATGTTCATGGTGTTTCATCAGCATTTATGGTTAAATTCATATTTCCCAAATGTTTTCAAGCAGAAGGTGTGCTTAGAAATTCCCTGGAGTGGCTCCATTCAAAACCAAAGTCATCTCACCGAGGCCTACAGTCATAAAATCACATTGTGCCCTCGGATCGAGCCCATCTGTTCACTACTTCCACTCAAACCCCAAGTGTAATGAGCTGTGGGGCAGGTAGACTGACTCATCGATAAGTGGCATCCCCAGTGTTATATCCTGTCCTCTCCTCTGCATTAACAGTGCCATTAGCGCTGCACAGGATGAAATTAGCGTCATTCACTGTGGCCTCCAACTGAAAATGATGATATCGTTTGGAGGCATGGCAACACTTTACAGAATGACATTCATCTTTTATACTCGGTGAATCCAAAAATAAGTTTTCTAGGGAATGAGTAACAGTGGACACAGTTGGTCACTCGGTGTTCCATTGTTTGAAACGGTTCACCACATTCGCGCCGCCGAGTGTTGCCGAGCGTCCCGTGTGTGCGCACAATCTATCCGCAGCGTCCGTTATGATGTTCCCGTGCGGTTCACAACCGTCGCCCACTGTTACCTTGCGAGTTCGAAACCTAGGAGAACTCGAACGGTCAGCTGTGAGGGGTCTCGAAATGAGAATCAGTCTTCTACTCAAGAAGTTGAAGCGCAAAACTCTGTGTAAATTATGCGGTATTTACGCTCAGGCGAGGTTATAATAAGTTAAGACACATGTGCAATGTTGAACATTTATTTCAAGGGCTGTATTCCTTAGGCGTTTTAATTACTTTATGATAATATACAAGCATAGGTGGCACAAGCGTATTAATGCACTGTGCTATTAGAGGAGGCAGATGGAACGTCTTTACGCATTATTTAACTATTTATTAAACAACAATAACAGAACATCGATTAATCCCAATGGACATACATTGTGAGCAAGAGAACAAGAGAACAGGAAGGGGCGTTCTCATTCTACCGCTCCACTAGTTCGTCAGGTCAACAGGGTGTAGGTTCGATTTGTGTTTGAGCTCAGATTTAAATACACACACTATTTGTCAGTAACCTGCCTCTATCCAATTCCTTCGCAGACTTCGCATTTTAAACAACTAAGTCATCAGGTAAATAAATAAATAAAAAGTCTGCAAAAAATACTTTAAAACTGCAAGTGATTATTGGATTTGACACTTTCAAAGGGGCTTCAGAAATTATTTTAGTCCACAGCCTTACCCTTGGATGTTGCAGTGGTTAACTGGGCTTTTTTTGTAAGATGAAATATGAAGTGGCTTTAAATAATTTCATCATTCATATTTCTTGGTAGAAAGTACTGAATTAAACAATAACTGTCGGAATTGACTGCTATTAGGATTATGCTTTTCAATTTAGAAATTGTTAATTGAGCCTCAAAGGCATGCTATTGCATTAAGAAAACCCTACTTAGTTACATATTTTATTTCATAAAGTACGTTGTTTCACTTCATATAACGATCAATCAAAATATAATTAAACATCGGAAACTGCTTCCAGTAGTATTTCATAAATAATAATGCAGAGTAAAAAGTATCATCATTCACATTTCTTATGCATGTTAGCACAATTATTTGGTACTTAACATTTAAATCACCATGACCCCGTTGTGACCGTCCATTCGAACCCAGAAACTATGACAAATCACGACATCGCTAATGGCCGTCTATAGGAATTCCGTCACATGGCTTCCAAACATTTGGCACAAAACATTAAAGCTGGCCACACAATTAAGCTTTCAGAATGCTGTCCGAAACTCCAATTATATTCTTTCCCTTGCTGATTAATCTAACGATCGTGGCATGAATTAACTTTTTTTTTGGCCCACAGGCAGACAACCACTTCCGTCAACGCACCCCATCCCGCCGACCGGTGTTGTAATTTCATAGCCGTCTCCCACACGTGGACACTAGTGTTTAGGGAGTTAAACATGCATGCTGTCAATCCCCCACGGAGCAATTACCTCCCATTACACTGCTGTGAAGGCCCTAATGGCTTGTCTCTACTAGGCTATGCACAACACTGCTTAGCTGATATCTACAGCTTTGCCCAGACATGTGCAAATCTGTAGATATCAGCTACGGTGTAGTAGGTAAAGTTTTTGTTAAGTCGGCAAGTGCTCACTCCTTCAGGTTCCGTATGATCACACTTGGATTTTAAGTGCAAAAAATGCCCAAAGCCATTATATAAATGGGCTGTCGCATACAAGCACATCCATTGTGGTTTTAGTGTACAGTTTTTATATCTACACTGTATATTGTGTAAACTGTATTGTATGCATTGTGCGACGTATCTCTCTGTACTGTATATAATTGTTTTATGGTTTTGTACTCACTTGTTTTGTCGTCTATTTTCCCCCTATTGTTGCCATCATATCATGGGATGGAAAACCAAATTCATCTGGAACTATGCAGCCAGCTGTGCACCACATTGTGGCAGATGCTGTGGCAAAACTACTTCGTAGTCACTTCAGCAAGCGTCCGTCACTCAAAGCACACCATTTAAGTCATTGCAAGATTGTTCATCACATGTCTATCAAACCAATATATGGCTCAAAGCTGGAATGTGCCAAAACACATTGGTGACAATTTTTGTAAAGTTATTGGTGACTGGACTAAGACCGTCAGCTCACTACATTTGAGAACCCAGTTTGGTCTTGGGTGGCCAGAACCCAGATTAAAACCCAGGATATATAAGCTGTGGTAACTCAGAGTTCTAACCCCTAGGCTGCCTAGCTGTCTGCTCATTTAAATTAAATATATGGGTGATGTTAACTACCTTGCCTGGTATACAGAAGGTCGTAGGTTAAATCCTGACCCTTGCTGCCTAAATATTTGGAGTTTTCATGTTCTCCCTGTGGTCGCGTGGATTTTTCTCCAGGTCCTCCGGTTTTTTTCTCCACATTTAGAAACAACATGCGTTTAGAGTATTTGGCTACTCTAAATTCCGACATGATGATAAGCCACTTCGTTGGGCTATCATTTGTCTGGCCAGGTCGCTTCTGATAAATAGCTATATAGCTCAGTGGTCCTTACTTGGTAAAATAAAAAGGAGGTTTTTTTGTTTTAATATTTTATAAAATTATATCTACTGTAACAACACTAAAGAAAACATACTTGTTAGATTCACTGCAAATTTACAAACAGGATTACATTTAATTGCACCGAAAATAGCTTTAAACAGGCACAAAAATCTGTTTTTAAATTTTTATTATAAGAAAATTATTCCAGGTAAACATTTAGTGATATTATTCCAAATAGTTTGAGCCTTTAATACATAATTGTTTTCAGGATTACTGTTTTCCTGTCAGGCAATGACAAAACATGCATATCTTTGCACTGAGAGCTGACGTTACTTTGTCACATAGAGGGTGCCACATGACTACCCATGCACATTGAACTGAAAAATGTTGCATTGCAAGAAGTCATCTAAATAAGCAAGTTACTCTTCACTCGCCTCTCGTCCACAATATAGTGCATAATTCAACAACGAAGAACATTCACACATTGGAGGTAATAAAATGCTAGAATTGCACAATGTGCATCTGGGTTTAAACACTTTCTGTATAACTAGTGATTAAATGCCTTGTCTAGAAGCAGCATATTGAATCACTTTAGTTGCACTCACCAAGGACAAAAAAAGCACACAAAAAAGATTAAATGCCTTTCTTATTTCTTCCATCTCATGGCACCTTTTATGACTGCATCATAAAGTCACATGGACAATTTGGCAGGTGGCAATCATTCCAAAGTGAGCTCCAATGTCCTCTGCACATAACATGGAGGTTTTTCGCAGCAGCCAATATTACGATTCATAGTTGATTTTTGGGCTTAGGCCACAAAATGACCTTGCCAAATCTATGTCATTAAGACCCACCACTCCCGGACAATTAAATTAAAATTTTACGTCTGCAACAATTTAACACGCCAAGTATGATTGTTTCAGCTCATCGGGAAGTTGAAGACAATTCTCGCAGCAAAATTGCACAACTACATGAGACGTTTTACTTGAGATTATCACGCATCATCAGGGCAAGATCCAGGATGTTAGAATATAAATACAGCAATTCTGACTTCGTGGATTTTTATTCTGTACATGTAAAAAATATATTTGGATATGATGAAAAAAATAAGAATCGGTTTTACCCTTTCTGGCAATAAAACAGGTGTTAAGATGTTCGAACACCAAATAAAAACCTTTTGCAAGGCATCAAATATACATTAACCACACATACTTATCGCAAAACATGCAAACATCGTCTTTGAAACTGATTGGCCTGCACCAGAGACAGCCTTCTTTGGTGGCCTTGTCTCACCAGAAAACGCCAAAAGGCGAACAGTACGGAGACAATGCAAATATCAGAGCATTTAAATCTCACGTCGCGAGCAGGTATTTGGATATGCCGGCTGGCTGAGGATCTTAATGACGCAGATGTGGCCGGATCATTAAATGGCCTCACCTAAAAATCTAATTTGTATCGTTCTCTGTACAGTCTACAATTTCCAGTCCATGAGCCATGCTAACTTCTCCCAATGGAGCACTTTCTTTGTCAGGGTAAAGAGATTTGAGTGCCTTGAAGACCTGAGTCACTATATTGCATAGGGGCACCCATACCAGGCAGGTACTCAGTGAGAGTATAAGCAACATTTGTCCCCTTCACCAACCCATACTGACCAGCATGTATGTATGTTGTTGAACTTCTTTCGTACCACACAAAGCCAACCGTGCTGACTGGAGGTGTCAAGTATGATCCGCATGAAGTGTGGTCAACCCCCCCCCCCCCCCCTTCGTCATGACCGCCACACCTAAACCACGACCTCCAGTCTCCAGCAGCTCTTCATCTGCCAGCCATGGCATCAGCTGGGTAGGTCAAGGAGCAGGGTGTTGCTAAGAATCGCTGGGTATGAAAAGGATTGGCTTTTGCATTTGACTTGTGGAATTTAAGACAGAATTGATGGGATATTTTTGGGACAGAGTTGCTGGTGTTAGCGAGGTGAAAGAAGGGAGGAAATTACATACACCTGAATAGGGACAACTTTTTTCTATTATGGAGGAGTGTGATTCTTAATCTCACTGGGATCAGACAAAGAGTTTTTGGGCACAAAGTGGATTCCATAGTTTCCCAGCTCATACTAAAATATTATTCACGTGTATGCTGCAACAGCAAGCCACAACGATGATGAAGATGTGGACCAAATATATGAGGAAATCACCTAACTACTCAATGAGAGTTAAAGCATAGTTCAACATAGTAATGAGCGATTTTGATGCAAAAGTTGGTCAAAGGTGCAGAGACAAGAAGATAATTGGCAAATTTGGAGTTTAAATGAGAAATGAGAGAGGTGAGCATTTACTCAAATTCGCAGCCAGCACAGACATGAAGATAATGCATTTTTTTTTAAATAAAAGAAGGAATCTAAGAAATGGATGTAGAGAAGCCCGTTTGGTTAAATTAAGAATTACATTTTTAAAGGCTTGATTCTAAGACAAAACTCCAGATCGTCAGAGATGTCTCCGCCCTCAACATGTTTATTACCAGAAGTGGCCACAGACTGGTGTTGCAATGTCAGTTGACCATAAACATAACCAGAGAGTGGGAAAACCCGATTGCAAGACAATTTACATAAAAATATAAAGGTCGTTATCGTTAGTTGAACTCGAAGCAACAGATTCAAATGCCTTGAGGGTCAAACTGATTAAATGAATGTCACCAATTTAAATCATGTAACCAGCGTAATAATGAGTAGTACAGTGAAAGTGGGTGGGGGGGGGGAGGTAAAAAAAAAGCATACCGAGAGCAAGTTGTCCAAAACACAAGTATTAAGGAAAAGGGAGAAATGTAATTGAAGACGGAGATTCTAGACTGAAGATTGAATACACAGAACTCAGGAAACAATGAGAAAAACTGTTAAATAGGTCACTCAAGAGAGCAACACAAGAATGAATGAAAATGTCACAGCAAGCACTGGGAGCATGAAGGCAGAAATAAGTATAACCCGTAAAAACAAAGTTTTTCACTCTAAATCCTTTATATGCGTGGCGGCTAGAGTCCTCTCGTCCTCTGGCTTGAGATGGCTGCCACCTCTGGGTCAGATGATTGTCTGCAGTATTAAACAATTGGTAATTAAATATTTAATTTGTTTTCCCTAAACAGTGTAAAATTTTGGGAAAAAAATTTCACGAACATTAATTGTCTTGCACAACGAGTCTGTGTGCAAAATGTCAGCTCGATTGGATCACGGGAAGTGGGTTAAAAAACGACCGAAAGGTTTGCACGGTCATAAGCAAGCAAGCAAGCACGCAAGCAAGCAAGCGAACTTAACATAAAGGATTTAACAAGTAAACCCGTAAAAACAAAGTTTTTCACTATAAATCCTTTATATGCGTGGCGGCTAGAGTCTTCTCGTCCTCTGGCTTGAGATGGCTGCCACCTATGGGTCAGATGATTGTCTGCCAGTATTAAGCAATTGGTAATTAAATATTTAATTTGTTTTCCCTAAACAGTGTAAAATTTTGGGGAAAAAAATTCACGAACATTAATTGTCTCGCACAACGAGTCTGTGTGCAAAATGTCAGCTCGATTGGATCACGGGAAGTGGGTTAAAAAACGACCGAAAGGTTTGCACGGTCGTAAGCACGCAAGCAAGCAAGCACGCAAGCGAGCAAGCGAACTTAATATAAAGGATTTTAAAAGGAGGTTGATGATTGATAATTCACTAATGGTCGTTCTTCGGGAGAAAAAAGGAACCATAACTCATCCGCACCTCCGATTAGCACGGTTGGCTATGTATGGTGCGAACGAAGTTCTACATACATACATACATGATAGAGAAAAAAATTAATCAGTGAAGCAATTTTATGCTCATCTCTATATAAATAAAAATGCACATGATGATGGTGGTGAGCTATGCTCTCTATATAAAGAGGGTCCAAAACGATTGAGCACTTACTGAAATCTGACTTTGCTCTCAATTAAGCCCTATTATTTATTGAAGTTCTCATGACCTTGAATGTAACCACTTTGAAAGTGGAAATGTTTTTTTAATGCGATGTTAGTACCCTGTTCAATAGTCAGAAGACATACACATTGCAGTTCATTTAATTTATTCTAAACTTATTCTGACAACTGGCATTCATGATTTCCTCCAAGAAATATTGCAATATAAAAATAATTGCAAATGTTTTATTAGAAATTAACACATACTCAAACAATAAATACTCATACCACGTGAGTAACACAAGGTGATCGTACACCAATGTTCTTTAAAGATGACTGAAGAGTAATCCTACCTTTCAATTTGTGTGACCATGTCATGGCCTCAAAATATTTCAGGAATATTAAATTGGGCAAATAACTTTTCTTCTCTCACATATACTGGATAGAAAAAGCGTACAATCCAGCAGAGATCACAGTTCAATGCTGCCACTGCTGCTGCTGCTGCGCAGGAGGTTGAGCAGATTTTCGGCAGCAGTGTGTGTCGACCAGAGGTCGCAAACGGGTTTTGATTCCTTACCCGTACCCATACCCGGCCACGCCAGGGTCGAAAACGGGTACCTGTACCCTACCCGATACCCGGCTACCCGTACCTGGCCGGGTATCGGGTAGGATACGGGTATCGGGTACCCGGTTGCGACCTCTGGGATGAAGCCATGTTGCAGGCGCGGGTGGGTTGATTCTAGGAACTTGAATTGTGAGAAGAGACAAGACGTTGGGAAATGAGTGACAAACCGTTACTCACCAGTGACTCACGGCCTACCCGTACCCGTACCCGGCCGCACCAGGGTCGCAAACGGCTACCCGTACCCGGCCGGGTACGGGTAGCCGGGTATCGGGTAGGGTACGGGTATCGGGCACCCGGTTGCGACTTCTGGTGTCGACGGCTTTGTGCACTTTTGGGGAGCGGTGGTGTAGCGGTTCGCACGCTGCGCAATGAACGTGAATCGATTTCGAGATCGATTCCCGTTCATGGCCAACACCAGTGACGATTATCTGAACCGGGTCCTGGGCCTCCCCTAGGTCGGCTCAGACTCAAATGAGTACCTGGTGCAATGTGTAAACGTGGCCACTTAGAGAGACAAAGACGGCCGGGCGTGGTGTTCGCCACCCTCCCCTTTGTGTGTCGTTCCGTGTTCATGGGATGCTCGATAGCAACACTTAAGGCTATAAGGCGGGATCTTTGTGGCACTTTTCTCCCTCGGCATGCAACGCTCATCTTCAGCAGGCGCGACGTCTTCATGCCGCGTACGTCTCGGAAAGATGAACGAGCTGTGACGCCGCGTATACCCCTCTTCAGTGGCAGCTCCATCCGCAATTCACGTTTGCTAATGCTCACATTATACCGATTTGGTCTGGGAGGATGGCACCTTACGCCAAACATTCATCCCAGGCTGCAATTCCCCACGTGGCCGAAACGATTGTGGTAGAGCCTCACATTTATAAACGGTGAAATATTAATAAGACACATTCTCCAAAGTGCTTTGGTATTTCCTTTTGTTGCATTAATCTCGATGTGGCAATAAAATGATACTTAAGTGCACACACAAGCATTGCTTTACAATAACTGTTCACATCTTCTCCAATGTTATTCTTTAATGGCAATTTTTGGCTTTAAAAAATCAATGTATCCGGCTACTAATATATTAATTTACTAATTTACATTAGAGTTGTTATTTTTCTGTTCATGCTCACTCTGAGTTGATTGTCACAATTTGTGGTAATTATTTGATCCAATCAAAATGTTTTGTCTCGTTTGTACTGTTTTTCTGGTTTGTTCCGTGCCGTTTGTAGAATTCTGTTTATTCCAATCGCCTAAAGGTATCATTTTCATACAATTTGCATAAATAATTCCTTTAACTATTCATTAGCATGAGCAGAAAGATGTATTTAATTTAATGAATCAATTAATTATAACAATTATTATATATGCCTATACATATTTTTTATGGTATTTACAATGCAATAACCTTAGATTGATAATACGTGAGAATTCTAGATATTGTACATTTACAATCCATATATATATCCAGCCTTTTACGTATTTACAATCATGTACATTGTGCATAGATGAATAAACTATGAAAAAAAAATATCTTACCAGGTAAAGTCCACTGAGCTATATAGCTCTTTTTCAGAATTGACCTAGCCACAATAACAGCTCAACAAAGTGGCTTATCACGTGGACATTTATAGCAGCCAAATGCTCTAAACGCCCGATTCAAAATGTGGAGAGGAAAAACGGAGGACGGACCCAGAGAATATCCCCGCGACTACGGGGAGAACATGCAAACTCCGAATATACAGGCGTCAGAGTTGGGATCGAACCGACGACTTCCTGTGGAGCAGTCGAAAGCATCAACATTTCGCCGCCGTGGCGCCCTACGAGCAGCGATGCAGTGTTTTGCGCTCTGCAACATGAACGCGGTGACCCGAGTTCAAATCAAGGCCATGGTCAACATCAGTAGCTTGTGATACGTGAAATGGTCTAACCCCCCCCCCGGCACCAACCCAAACTGATGGCTGTGGTGACAGGGGATCAAACACCCCCTGCAGTCGAAACGACGTGTTGAGGCCAGCAGCGAGTTGCGAAATGTTGTAAACGGCACCCTTTTTTTACACCGTATATAAACGAACTTGAATTCTCATTCGTGCTTGTGTAGAATTTTCAGCCCTTAAACATTTGCATGCCTTTGTTTCTCGATTATCTGCAGTGCAGTACACCAGCTGCACCACACTCAAAGGCAAACTCCCTTCAAAGAGTGATCTACTCCAATCTTCATTCCCCCCACACCTGCACTGCTCCAATATCTACACTGCGGTGTATGCCGGTGCCCAACCCTAATGTCTGAGAGTATTTTCTCACAGCCCAGCATCTATCAAAAAGTGCTTTGTTTGGCACGACCCCCACTACCTCGCGCGCCGCAGGAGAAATCTGCATAACAAACGCATGCGCAACTGGGCAATCTGCAAATCGACACCCCCAGCCCAACCTACATTCGAAAGAGCGGTACAGCACCCATAGACAGACAGGCAGCAATTGAAGAGAGCGAGGCCTTGCGGTCATACGCCATGGGGAAGAAGACGGTGGTCCACAAGCAGGCAGAAGATTAAAGGAACACCGCCCGTAATCATCTCCGGCGAATGCTGGCAGGTGGACAGCGCGACTATCCATTAGGCAAGCGCATGGTGCAGCAGACCGTGGGATAAAATGTGCATTTGTCAACGACGCTTTCCGAGCGGCGTGGCTTTTGGGAGAAATCGCGTCGTCGCGGCGTTCAGACAATGCTCTCATGGAGGCAGAAATAAAGTTGCTCGTTTGTAGCTTGCGTAGAAACCCAGCCCGCAACAACAATTGTCAGAGTACCGTTCTTTAATGCAAGGCTGACATGTGGCGATGGGAATAAACATATTTTCAGTGCAACGTAGCACTGAAAAAAGCATGTTAGAGGGAAGGGAATATAAAACCAAATGGTAATTTTGACATCTATGTTTTCATAACCATTCACTGCAACATTTCAATCATCGGACCTCAGCATGTTTTTTTTTGCTTTTTTGCCGCAACTATTCAGTGATTTAGTTATAAATGTCATTATTACCTCATTTTACTGGAAAGTGAGAAGTTGAATTATGGCAATAACGTACAGCTGCTACTGCTGTTTGTGTTGATTAATATCCTTCCTCTCCCTCTAGTTAGTGCTACCAAACTCCACATGTGCAGACATCAATAAATCATTATAAAGTATCCATATTTTATTGGTCCTCCTTTTCCTGCCATAAGTTATCTAGCAACAGTGAAGGATCCATTAGCAATGAAATATAAAATTGATACGTCTACATCGGTAGCGCTACACTTAATTTGCTCGCAAATGCATTTTTAATCTGCCATACTTCTTGCAAGGTTATAAAGTCCGTTGTATTACGTTTATATATTTTCCAACTTTATTAAGACAACAAAAACAGTGCCGCTGACGCAAGCACTGCATTGCTCTGATAAAAAAAAAACAATATCCAACTCTGCATCTCCAAAAAAAAACGAACGTTACGTCAATCAAGCACCGATCAACACGGTATCTTCAATTTGCACTTAACACGCGAGTGAAAGGGGGCGGGAGGGTATGCAGGAATGGAAATGCGGCATTTCTACTGCTATTACCAGCGAATTAGATCACATCCAGCTCTGAAACGGCTGTCTAATGAAGGTAGCCTGATACATAATGCAAGGGGAATATTTAATGCAGCCAGACTTGGTGCAGACCCTTATTATGACACCTTCATCCCATAGGCACTTCCATTGCAAAAACAATCAATGTCTTTGATGTTCTAAGTCTATTAAGTTATAGTTATATTTATTTTTGGGGTTGGGTGTCAGAGTTTCATTGTGTACATGCAGACCTGTTAGGCTAATGGCTATGAATTAAATGCCCCTGAGAAACTAAAGCTAAATTGATTGGCACTCCAAACAACAACTTTGCGCTGTCTTTGTTTACGGGGTACCTGAGTTTACGCTTGGCAAGTACAAGACGAGAAGCAGAAAAAAATGGTTGTAATGTCAGTTGTAAGGCACGGGCTTCTAATGTACAATACACAAATGCAGGAAAGAGCACAGGATATTTTGAACGTACGGTAATTCTATACAAACTCTTTGGTTCTTTCAGTAAAGTCACGTAGGTATAAAATAAAATAAATCACGACGTTTCGGGCGCAACACAAGCGTCCGTCATCAGCCGGGAAAGCGTGGCCTGCTGCTGCTGAGGCAGACTGTTTTAAAAGGTTTGAAATGTGTGTCGCCCAAGGGTCATAAAGAAGTGGCCAGGGCTAGTGATGTTAATGTGAGAAATTAGCATGATATTAATGTGAGAAATTAGCATGAAATAACAGCTGACATAGGCAGGTAGGATGGAAACATCACAGTCAGCTAAGCCTTTACCTGGTTAATAACGTCCTTCCAATGATTGCTCAGTTTGCACCCATCCTCTCGGTTGAAGTTGTGTCTGTGTTTATATATCTGGATGGCTTCATGAACAAATCTCTGAAGGTAGCCGGTAGGTTTGCAGAGTACCTCCATCTTGAAGTTGTGTCTGTGTTTGTATATCTGGATGGCTTCATGAACAAATCTCTGAAGGTAGCCGGTAGGTTTGCAGAGTACCTCCGTCTTGGAAAAAACTATTTCATGTGAGCCCACGGCAACGGCAGAGGTATTGGTCCTACCGTGTTTCAGAACACAAGGCAGATCTGAAACACGGTAGGACCAATACCTCTGCCGTTGCCGATCATAGTTTAACGCTGTGGGCTCACACGAAATATATTTTTCCAAGATGGAGGTACTCTGCAAACCTACCGGCTACCTTCAGAGATTTGTTCATGAAGCCATCCAGATATACAAACACAGACACAACTTCAACCGAGAGGATGGGTACAAACTGAGCAATCATTGTAAGGACATTATTAACCAGGTAAAGTCTTTACTGACTGTGATGTTTCCATCCTACCTGCCTAAGTCAGCTGTTATTTCATGCTCATCTCTCACATTAACATAGCCACTTCCGTGCCCTCATTGAGGAGGCCGCTCTACTTCTATCTAACAGTTACATGCTAATTTCTCACGTTAACATCATGCTAATTTCTCACGTTAACATCATGCCAATTTCTCACGTTAACATCATGCTAATTTCTCACGTTAACATCATGCTAATTTCTCACATTAATATCATGCTAATTTCTCACGTTAACATCATGCTAATTTCTTACATTAACATCACTAGCCCCGGCCACTTCTTTATGACCCTTGAGCTACACCCATTTCAAACCTTTTAAAACAGTCTGCCTCAGCAGCAGACCATGATTTCCCACCTGATGACGGATGCTTGTGTTGCGCCCGAAACATCGTGATTGATTTTGTTTTCTACCTACGTGACTTTACCGAAAGAACCAAAGAGTATGGATTCCTGCAGTCACGAAAGCTTCAAATCAAAATTATATAAACATTAAATAATAAACACGTACATGCCACTCGAGTAGGTCATAGTGTGTAGTAGACATACTCTACATTCACGTTGTATATATATAGCAAATACTGTACCTGTGTACTACATCTCAAGAGTATGTTGTTGAATTATGGTAAAGGAGAAATGAATGTCACATTGAAAGTAGATATTTTTTGCGTCCTTACATTTGTATCCAACTAGCTACAGCCCATTTTTCACAGGTGCCTCTTTGCTTTCAAGCATAAAACTTGGAAAGAACGAAGAAACAATATGGCTGGAACACATAACTTTGAGATACGGTCCATTTCTCTCTGGGTGCGCCAGAGCAGCGCAAGGTCTCCTTCCATTGTCTCGGTAAGGCACAGCACAGAATTGGTTCATTCCTCAAAAAATATTACATTGCGCTGTTACTTGTTTTATTCCCCATACATGCTTTTCATGGATCACGACTCACAAGCACAATGACTCATGAAAATTGTGCTTTGTTTGCCAAACACTGCCATAAGCATCCAATGTGAGAACAAATAAAGGGAAGGAGTACACTTCACCACTCGGCACTGACGCCAATATTTTCGTTAGACACAGGGATGGCCTTCGGTACTTGGGTGACAACACTTTGACACGACGCCAAGCCTGCGGTCGTCCGTAATAATTTGTTGCCCAAGGCTGTTTTCATCCTGAGGGCCTGCCTGCATTGCCCACATCCCATGACAACATGGACACGACTGGCAAAACACGGGACAGGATTTGTGGGCACTGCTTAGACGTTGATGGAGGAGATTTTATTTCAGATGGATCCGAGGCATTCATCTTGTGCGATTGCTAAAGTGTAACAATACATTTTAAAGCACTCTGCTAACAAGTAAAATGAATTGTTTATGTTGTATGTACATAAATGTATGGCCGATTGAGTTTTTGTACTGAAGATGAATTGCTGCCAAAAAATCGAACCTCCCATCGGAGAACGAGATTCCACATTCGCCGTGTACCAGACTTGCGGAATGCTAAGGGCACGGCGTTGTCAAAGATTAAACCTCACGTGATTCCCAGCAGATAAAACATGCTTAGAAGTGTGAGCAGAGGTTCAGTGGCTTGGGGAATCTCCGTGAAATATTGAGGTGGCATTCTCCCGATCCAGGACAGATGCTCCAGCCGGCTTCAGAGCCTGCCCCCGAGAGAGTTCCAAGTTGTATCATTGAAGAATACCATTCAAATGTTATTTTAACTTGAAGGGAGATGCTGTTAAGCATGTTTTTTTTTATTGTTTTCAATTGCATTGGCTCTCTTGAATTGTATTTCAATCTTGTGAAATAAATATAAGCTATTAAAAGTGTTATTATTTTGACAGTATTACCATAACCTTGGCCATTCATGAACCTCCGCTTTTATTTCTACAGCAAGCACATCTATATGAATAAAGACCTTAATCTGTATGTCTCAAAAACCTCTAGGATACTTCCAGACAAGGTAGAAATCTGACATTTGGTACATCGGTAGCTTTTAGGACACAAACAACAGGAACAAAACAGAAAATCCCATATTTTTCATTTTAAGGCCCCCAAAATCTCGATTTTAACTGCCCCATAAACATGTTTGTGTCTGGTGTCATTCAGAACCCGTTCAAAATATAAGATTGCGGGGTTTTTTCATTTGATGGAAGCATAAACAGGAAATAAAATTGAATCGAGAACCGTTCTATATTTTATTGTTTTAGAGATATTTTGGATTCAAGCGGTTTTAAACAAAAAAATACGCACTTGTTGATGTTCAAATCTGAATAATTCGAAAACGGTAAGAGATAGGAGCTTCCCCTCATTAAGTTCATTTATTTTGTTATTTCTCATAAAAAAAGAACATAATCTTTAAATTGAGCGGTTTCCGATAGGTACGTCTTTAAAAATAAGAAGTTGAATCAAGTCATCAACAATTATTTTATTTTGTGGGAAAATACACATTTTTGGAGTAGTTAGTGTCTGATCATAGATGCCAATTGTAAAAAAATCATATCATGTTCATTATTATATTTATTGAAAACGTATGCCTGGTGAAGACAAGCTTTATTAACTAGTATTAAATATTAAGCTGTTTATACAAAAAGTTTTAAATTAAACGTAATGCTAATATAATGATTAGTCAGTTTAACATGTAGGCTTTCGCGACCAATATCATCCATAAGAGTTTTTTTTTGGGTTAGATCACGTAAATGTATAAATGTGTCGTTAAAACCCGCGACCACCCAACGCAGCCAACCAGTAAGGGTTGTCACGTAAACAGAATATGCCAATTCGTCACTAGTACAGCACACTGATGTGTTGGAGAGCCAAGCCACAACATTTACAAGCTGAGTACAACGTTATGCCAGTAATTACAACTAGCTTCATCAGGCAACAGCCAGATTTAAAAATAATTTTAACCATTCGGATAGCTACCGCCTAAGTGCTGCGTGGAAGCCAATCATCAAATAATGCATTATTTAAATGCATGCCTACAAAGGGCAGCATACGTCAATAGGGATTACCGTTGGTACGGCTATTTTAATACACACAATAAACAGGAAGGACAAGTTCAAAATGCTCGCATAATGCGCATGCATAATGTACGTTGACTCATTAATCCCCTCCCCCCCCCACGTGGTGCAAGAGCGCAGAAGTGTGGTCAACACATCTACACCTCTATATAAGGAACGAAACAGGTGGACTTCTCCACAAATCTGGCTGTCGCCTGATGAAGCTGGTTGTAATTACTGGCGAAACGTCGCACTCAAGATTGTAAATGTTGTGGCTTGGCTCTCCAACACACCGGTGTGCTGTACTCGTGACGAATTGGCCACGTTTTGTTTAGGTGACAACCCTGACTAGTTGGCTGTGTGGGGTGGTGGCGGGTTTAACGACACATTTATATATGTATGCAATCTAACCCAAATAACCTCTATTATGGATAATATCATGATTTTTGGCCTAAATATCGATAAACATCCTACAGTACTGAATTTAACTATATACATCTACACCGCAGACACTTATACCATTTCCATTTCACTGCCAGGCAACCAAAACATGATTTAGCTGATCACAACAGCACAACTTTGAAATGTAATGAAGAAGCTAAGGAGAAGCTTTCATCTCATGAAACTTTGTCGCAGCCATCTGCTTTCTCATTAAAGGCCCACTTGCAGCGCTGGCGCATAATCAATATCACAATTTTCCTTGGGCACATTGTTAAGCCCATGGTGGTCCGTCCGCCAAACGGAGGCAAGGATGCGCATCCTATTGCGGCCAATCATCCTTAACCTCAAGGTGAACCTGAGCTTTCATGCTCGAGGAATCCTCTCGGCACCATATGGGGCGCGCGATCCGAGAGCTGCCTCCGCGTGCCAAGGTGCCACGGACCGTTGCCAGCACGTGAACCCGGCGCACGCGCGCGAGGGGATGGCGCGGAACATAGTGAAGGCTCGGCAATTCGTGAAGTCTTTTAATTTGCTTCCTAATTTATTCCTCGACATGCTTCATTTTCTGCCACTATAACCATGTTTTGCTAATGTTCGTCGGCCGTGACTTGGGTTTAGCGACGGAGATTGTTTTTGTGAGTGAGTTTTTTTTTCGTCTTGTTTTTTTAGAGCCACCGTTGAAAGGGGTCGTTCGTGCACCCGTTGTTAGCAGACCTATTATTCTGCCGTGATTAGTTAGGTTCGACTCCTGTACTCCTGTCGAAGCAATTACAATTTTCCGTAGGCGTTGTGGCACACACCCAGGGATTTATTACAGCCCAGTCTGCCTGGCTGGGAATCTCAGAATATATTTTTGCACACCCAGCACACCACATTCCATAGACCTGTCGATTTATTCAGTATACCAGTAACCCATAAAATCGTCAGTGAAAAATTAAGCTCTGCAAACACTTACAAATACAGTGTAGACAGTGTTTTTCGAACATTTACTGAGAGTTTCTGGATAACATGGATAAAAGCAAACAAGAAAAACTGTTGAAAGACGGTCCTGCAGTCATACGTAGTTAAAGCATATATATTAATAAATAACCGGCTCCGTGCCTCAAGGGACGACTACCTTTAATGGCTGAGCGCTCATAATTTGACACAATTTGTTGGTGTCAGACTAATTGTGTGTTTACCTGTTCTTCAGAAGCACTCTCTTTAACAGATATCCCATTAAAACGAGTCAATCATTCATCGAAATATTTCACCAACAGCTCCATGGGGTGATCTATTACATGCTGGAAATTATGAATCTCAATCTTCTCCGATGAGTGCTTGCCTGTGAAAACATTCGACCAAAAACGCATATTTCGCAGTGTATAAGTCCTTAACCAGTGAAAAATGTGCCAGCATTCTAAGTTAACACTGAATCCAGTATCAACCTGTTGTTTGAGCTTTTGTGGGAGGGTGGGTGGACAACTATTTGCACAATGGGGGGAAATGTACCCAGTGGTTCACATCGACAGCATCAGTGTAAAGTTATCTCTTTCTTTGAGTAAATTGATGGTGAACATTTTAACTGCACTTGTCGGATTGGCGTATATTTTTGTTAAAACAAACAACAACAACAAATAATCCCGCATCAATATTTGCCCATCAGTGCACACATAAAGCTTCTGTGTTCAAGCCTTTGGGCAAACACACGGGGGGAGAGAGGTTAGTTTCATAAACCACCCGTTGCGTTTTTACAGGCTCACCGTCGGGTTGCACAAGAGTGACCGGCAGATTAAAAAAAAACCGGCTCCATGCACTCCATTTAGTCACCTCTAGCCCTTAGAGTAGACGGAACAATCGGTACGATGTTAAAACTAGAGCCTCACCTTGTAGAGCTGAATCGGAATACAAACAGTTAATGGATTTTGGGAGTGCCAGACAGCGCTGTAATGTCTTCAATCGGAGCTTTACATGGATAACAGTTGCATTTAGGAACACAGCTGGAAGCTACGAAAGGGAAAAGTGGTTTCACTCTTTCACCTGTCACTCATTGATTGGCACGGGTAATGTGAAAAACTGCTGCCCATAACCCCCGCCCCCCGCCCCAGTTGTCACATCCCTACTGCACTCCTCTGTTAAATCCCTGCCAGCCCGCGCCACACTGCAAGCTCCTCAAGATGAACTACCATTGAACTGTAGATCATGTTGAAGTGTAAACCAAATGCGTGTCATCTATCTCAGTTTCGAACACAAGCAATAACATGTTAGCATAAGTAACAGAAGACAGAGCAGCAGGAAAAAAAAAACAATGACGCGAGCTCCACTTGCCAAAGACTAGGTTCCTGTTTGTCTTGGTGTGTGTCTCGCTCGGTGGGTCTTTGTGTGTGTGTCTCTCTGCATGTGTGTCTGTCTGTGTGTCTCCGTGTCTCCGTGTCTGTGTTTTGTCTCTCTCAAATTTAGCAATCTTTGGAAGAACGTAATCAACTAGGTGGGGTGTTGACTTTTGTGTTAGCCGACTCTCTGTGTTGTATTGCATTATATTTGTAAGTTCAATGTTTGTTTTTTCTCATTCATTATTACCTGATGATGGTTGCTCGTGTTGCAATCGAAACGTCGTATTCTATTATTATTTGATTTTATTTTCTATGCGACTTTACCGAAAGAACCAAAGAGAAATTGCCAAAAACTGTTTGCTATGAGGAAGATTTTCTTGATTTTTCACTGCTGTGCTCTCCGATTTTGTGTGCAAAAACTGAAATGTGCAGCCTGTATTTCTTTGCGTGGACTGCGTCATATTTTCACTAAGTAATATAACATAAAATAAATTTCCTGTTAAAAATCACTATTTAAACGTCTTATTGGACATGTACTTTAGGGTTGTTATTTTTTAAACAAGGGCAAACAAGTTGTCTGTTAGCCTTGGCAAGGTGAGGAAAGATTCCCAAAAGCGAAGGTTTAAATTTTTAATGCGTTCTATTAAACACACTGGCTAAAGGTGCATTGTGCGCATCGTTGCTAGTAAAAGTTGAATCAGATCCTATAGACCAGCACAGACGCATTACAAATTTATACGTTGAAATGCAAAATTGCTCTCACTTGCAGCAATAGTTCATGACCTCTTTGTGTTAACGCGGTGGGCTGTGTGATATAAACTTTAAAGACTTATGTTTCTTAAATGTTTTACAAGACACTTTCACAAGATGCGAGTAAGAGCATTTTTTTTTACACCCACATGATGCTAAGCTGACCAACACTACACTTTCTGCGATTTAGCTGAGCTTATATAGCGTCATTCATGCAAATTGCATCTCACAATAGCTGGGGAATTGCAAACGAGCTGGAAGGCAGCCAGGTGGTGGGCTAGCGCCAACAATTTCCCAAGCTCTGCAGTCCTCTATATACTAAGATGTATTTCGGGCCAATTAATGTGTTCATACAAATGAGTGGAAACCGGGGCTCCCGGGGAAAGCCCATGTGTGTGAGGGGGCAACACTGTATCTCTTATAGAATGGACAGATGATATTAGTATGCACTTTTCTATACCTACTTCTCCTGGCCAGCCAGGTTTTGGCATCTCATCGACATCCATAGAAAGGGAGTTTAGCAACGTTTGTGCCATCCACCAACCATCGCCTCCACAGCACGGGATTACAGGCGTGCGACACCATGACCCAGCAAATAATTTCTAAAAAAAAGGCCGTGCAGAATAGGTATATCAAATTCTAGATTTGAAGCTTTCGTGACTGCAAGGATTCATATTCTTGGGTTTTTTCGGTAAAGTCACGTAGGTAAAATAAAAATTAAAAAAAAAATCACGACGTTTCGGAGGCAACACAAGCCTCCGTTTTCAGGTGGAACCGTCACAGCACGCTCGCTGTATCAAGTAAATTACTCATTTGACTGTTCCACCTGAAGACGGAGGCTTGTGTTGCCTCCGAAACGTCGTGATTTTTAGTTTATTTTTATTTTATTTAAAAAAATTTACCTACGTGACTTTACCGAAAAAACCCAAGAATAGAAACATCAAAGGGAATTCACTATACTACCAGTGTTCTCTGAAGCCATTTTTATTTGTCATTGTGTTTTTTTAAGTAAATAAGCATTGTGCTTTTGTAAATTATTGGCAGAATCGTTTCTGTAAATCAATTTACAGATTTCATTTGAAATTCCTGCTCAAGTAGATTCTTTAAAATGTACTTTTTAGCAAAACAATATATATGTTTGCAATCACACAACAGCAGATGTGAATTTTGTCAATAGTTAATAGTGAGACATATCCCCGTGTCCTGGCCCCATCTGATGAGAGATAGCTTCATACTTGTCAGATGAAGCTTCTCATCGCCCTTTGATGAGCGACACAGAATATTCTGGGAGTGAGAGGCCTCTGGTGAATTATGCGCAGAAAAAAATCCATCCTGCTCGGACGGCCCCTCCAAAACTCAGCCAGTGATGCAGTACGATAGAACGTAATTTTGGCACAGGCAGCAGACTTCACGTTTCCTTAAATTTTACGAGCAAGGAATGCAATTTATGGCAGCGTGTGTGTGTACGAACCATACGGCGCATGGCCTAAAGATATGGTGCAAAACAAGTGATATTACAACGCGGTTCGCATTGGAATTGACCACGTCAATGAATGAGTGGGAAAACAGATAAATAAACTCAACTATTTTTTTTTATCAACTCCTTTATCCCGTTTCCGGCAAACATCATGGAAGCTACTGGTGGGAAATAACACAAGCAAATCGGAAGGATTTAATCCCGGACCATTTATAAGATCACACTCATCATCTTCCCGATTCTCCAAGGAATAACTAATCTCACTCTACTTCCAGAAACCGCCCCAGCCTACTGCTCCTCTCTCATTGCGCATCTCCACCCTTCCGTCCGCTGTCCGCTCCAGCCACCAAAGCTGGCAATCGAAGCCACCAGATAATTTTCACGTGGGTCCCAGAGTTTGCAACTCCCTCACCCTCGGATTAGCACGGTTGGCTAATGTACGGTGCGAAAGATGTCCAACATACATACATACATGCTTACTCCTAAAGTGTCAGACCTAATGCCTTCCTTTTTGTCCTCTACCTATGAATGACTGCCTCATTCACATAATTATGCCGTTTATGAGCAGCGGCTTGGGATGTGGTTGCATTTATACGCTGCTATCTAAAATGCAAAATGTGGTTTACGGTGTAATGCTGTTGTATTTTGTAACTCATGCGCTGCTCCTTCTCTGGGTAGTAAAGGTGCAACCCTACAATAAATTGCTCACGCCACTGCTGGATGAAGGGACTCCACTAGCAGGCATTTGGTCTGCTCCTCCACACTGGCTAGACGTCTTGAAAGAGGTGGCAGTACCCACACTAATGTACACACGCGACCCGCCGAACAAACTAATCTTGGTGCACCCATACATAACCTGGGTGGACAGAGGTAGATGGATTTAAGAAACTTGGACATTGCTCCAATTTCTCGTGCTGGGAAATAGAACCGGCGACCTCTGGGTTTCTGCTGCTTTGAGTTATAATTAAACTGCTGTTAATGGTACTCGGCACAGTGCACATAGAACATTGTTCAATTAATTTTGTACAAATTAAGTAGAACACCTCCGGCCACCTAGCAAAGCTGCATCAGCTGCCTTGCGCGTCACACCGGCCATCGGTAATGACCGACCTTTATAGCACTGGAAACGGATTACAGCTCCTAATTCACTCTACTGGGTCGCACCTGCACACACGTGTCCTGGATTTGCGAGTCTCCGAGTTGATAACGTGTTCTACTTCGAATTAAACCCGCTGCGCTTCGATCTCCGCCCGTGCATGATTTAAGGGTTGGCTGGTGAATAGTAATGAGTCTATTTGTCCCATCTGCGAGTCGAGGCTCGGTGTGGTTTCTTGAACTGGTTGGAGCAGATTCCACCCCCCCAGGATCGATTTATCGAGATTTGTAAGCTAAAAAAAACAACGGTTCCTTGTAGAATAACAAAAACACAAACAGCAGGCACCGTTAAACATATTGGAAGTAATGCTGACTTGCACTAGAAGGTATGAAAGCGTCAATAATATGCCATGTGTTAAGTTGTATAAGTGGTCAACGTTAGCTCGTGTCGATGGATCAAGGAGCTATGCGAACTGTTTTAACAACACGAGAAAGAGGAGCGGATGGGCAGTGGTTGACTCACTGCGCTATAAACCATGTCGCCTGAGTTGGATTCCAGGCCACGGCTAACACCAGCAGCGAATGATGGACTAATCTGTCGCGAAATGGGTCACTTCGTCACACAAACCCGAAGACAGCTACGCCGTGGGAAGGCCTTAGTCCAGCGGTGGATTGACGAAGGGCTGTAAACAACTTTCATTTTAACAACGCGAACATTCACTGGGCTGCACTGCGTGGTCACGCACATCAAGATTAGGTGAACTGCTGACGGGGATGTTTATGAGATCGATTTGAAAGTTGTGCAAACGCAAGCAATTGCGCCCTTCGTAAAAGTTCAGATGCAGATGAGACCGCGAGGCTACACGCACAGGCAGAGCAATTTATGGCACAGTGTAATACATTATTGCACGCTTAATTGCATTCTGTAATTTGATAGCAGAAACTCACTTGCAAAATGGTTATACTTAGATGGCGCTTTAGGAGGGGATAACATCCACCGGGGTATAACATGCACCATACTGCCGTTGCAGTTGTCACGCCTTCTTATATTATCTCATCACTGATGGCCACGAAAATAAGCGACTTGGCATTCGCATAGATTTTGCTGAGCTAGAGATGCCAACTGCACGGCTTAGCAAACTCGACCATGTTTTTGGTAAACACGCGTTGCAGCTACTAGCGATTCGCTTTAACTAAACCAAAGTTACTACGACACTGTAATGCAGTCCGTGGAGTAGTGCGTTTGAGGCGCATCAAACGCTCCAAAACGTGTTTCGAGCAGAAACCACCTTGACATTGCTTAGTGCTCACCACGCGTATCGCATCTTCTATGTGGCAGCGAGTGGCCGGGACGTTCCCTGTGCACGACGAAACTTGCAGCGCAAATGCATCGCGTCGCCTGTCCGCCCCGAGGATGCGTTACGAGCCCGCTTCAAAGTGACTTAACAGCATCGTGTGGGGCTAAGCAGCAAGGTCAGGCGACGTATATCATTTGAAACTGAATAGATATGTATTTTAACTGGGACAATTAAAGGTACAAGAAGCCAGCGAATTGATCGTATTAGCAATTTGAACAATCGGATGCAACTGAAAGTATCTAGTATCTTGAGGTAAAGGGAAGGAAGGCCATGATCGCCGACGTATTTGAGAGAGAACATGGCACATAGAGAGATATTATTTTAGCTGGGACACTCACAAATCCCGTTGTAAGTTTCGCGCACTCGAGACGCACACACACACACACCCGCGTAAATTCACCAAGCGCGTCGGATGTGTCTGCCGCACAGGATCTGTGTGCGACGTAGGGCGACAACGAATTAAACAAGCGATCGAGATCACAAAATAGCAGCCACACGTTGACATACCCGTGTAGCCCTTGGCGGAATGAGGTGCCAGGAAGACAGCGACCATTATTAGAGGAATAAGCCCCATGTCTCGTCGTCCCATGGTGCCCCTAACGCGTGTGAAGGGGCGCCGGACTCTGCTTTGCCCGCTCCGACTCGGCGCAGAGCCGCCTCCGCTGTCGACTCCGAGCCGCTCCACAGAGGGTGCGTAATACTATAGTGGGTAGAGAGAGATAGCAGGGAGGTGGAGCTCAGCCGTGGACGGGAGAGCGGTCCGCGCTGCCGCCGGCCAAAGTGAGAGTGGCGCTGCTCCGTGCGGGTCCCGGAGAGATTCCCGCGGTTCCAGTGTGCGCCCAGTCGCTCGTTACACCCCTCCTCCTCCTCCTCTCCGGCTCCCCTCCCCTTCCCCCACAGCCACCCGTCCTGACGATCCCTCCCCCCTCTGCTTCAACACCAACCCGTAATCTTAACCTAACTCCTCCTCACCACCACCCTCCTCCTCCCTCCCTCCCTCTCCCCAACACCCAATCGAGACCACCTTTCCTTTTTTTCGCGTAAAGCACCCAGTAAATAAACAGTGTCGCGGTCGTAAAGCACAGCAGTAGTAGCTCTCCCTTATTGCTTAATATAATTATTTCTCGAGGGATTTTTAGATTTACAGAAGAAGCGGGGGATGGTGTTTCCTCGTGTTTGTGGAAGGCGGCGCACAAAGCCGCGTGCGCTCCGGTGCATGCGAAGGTAGAGTGACTCCGCAACGTGGTGCACGTCCATCACGCAGCACGTAGCGCGGGTGCTGCTCTAAGCTCCCGTGACGGTTCGCGGTCTGCGTGCGTCGCTACACGTGGACCCCCGATTGGAGCGGTGCGGGGCGCCGCGTTAGTAATTGCAAAACGCCGGCTGTGTTCATCGACTGCAGGAGCGCCAAACAAGAGGCGAACATTTATCTTTTGCCGAGGTGGACGAAAATCGATATTTTTGTAAACGCTGCAGCAGACGCGGATTTAATGGAGAACACAATATTCCGCGCAGCCCGAGAGGCTCCCTCCCCGTATGACCGTCACGTGCGAAACAGCCTGGCCGACGCACGTGCGCAAAGAGTGGCGCGCAAAGTGATACGGGAGCAATTACGAACGGTCCGGTTGCCTCGTGTCATGCCCAGAATTGATTATTTGCGGACGAAAAAGAGGGAAACGAACGATGAGTCCAATGAGCCTAAAGTGGACGAAAACCACGGTGCACAACGAGTGGTCCAAGTGCTTTATGTGTAGCCCTTATGAGCGCCGTAATAGGTAAGTCAATGCACACAGACAATGACAGGCGTACGAATAGTAAAAAAAGCCTGTTGCGCTGCTGTGTGACACGGATGTGCCTGTCGTCGAAGTTCACTAGATTATCGTAGCGCGGGACAAACGCGTCCAGCTACACAACAGCACTGCGCTGCTGTGCTGCGTCCAGATTCCAGGCGGCGGCGCAAAGGAGTGCGGATTCAGCACCACGGAGAGCGGCAATTATAACAGTGTACGGCAAAGGCTCCCGTAGCGAGCTTCTGGGACAAAAAAAATCGAAAATCCATGATGCAGATTCCAATTCTGTGCAATACTTTTACATACATCGTTGGCTAAATTTCAACAGGAGCTGTCAGAGGCTGAACTCCAGAAAATATGGGGGGTTTGGGGGGACCCGGAAAATATATCCATCAAATATGAAGCCATGCATTAATACCTGCCTAAAACCTAATCCTGAATATAAGCGAAGACAATTATAATGATGATGTCAATATAATAACAATAACGATGTTCCTGTTTCTGTTCCTGCTGATAATGACGATTATTAAAATTGTGCAGAAGATGTAGTGTTCACAGGAAAGCCTCACTGAGTCATACCATTTGTTTTAAGAGGTTTTTTTTTATATATAGATATATATCGGAGTACTCAAAGAGAATGCATACTTAGAGGAAGTAATAATCAAATATCTGCAAACATATATTCAAGCATCCACTTGCTGTATTGTATTCTCGCAGACCGTTATAACAAACTACAATTTGGATTGATATGGCATATAAATGCGACCGCATCTCAAGATGCTGCACGAAAACAGTGGGCATGCATTGAAAGCTAATCTATCATAGGCACGATTAATCAGACCAGAAACTATTGCATTCGTTTTGCGGAATATCCTGCTGACACCAGAACTTCACAAACGCGTGAAAACAAATTCCAGACTAATCAAGCCCTAAATGTCTCCACACTCAAATAGCGGTTGTGGCGGCACTCATTGTCATTCGGGGTTCTGAACCAGTGTTGGAAAATCCACATCCCTGGTGTTGGGCCAGTGTGGTATTTGGATGATTTTGTAAAATAATATCATCATCAGTCATAATCAATCAACCGCTGGATGAAGGCCTCCCAGAGACCGTGGTCACCTCTCATGGTCCCGTGATGGGACGACCCACCTCGCGCCTACAAACGAGCTGATTTCATCGCTCCAGCTCCACGACGAACGGACGCTGTTTTGACCCCAACGGCTTCGTTGTTCTCCTCAACGGGTCATCATCCCTTACAGCGATGTGTTCTGCCAAAGCTCATTTTTCTTAACAGTCGATATGACATCTGTAACACGTATGTTTGTGGTGTGTCCTCTTTGCCATATGTTCCTGTTTTTTGTCTCAGTGTAATTCTACACGTGGCTCTCTCCATGCTCCTTACACGCGTTTGACATTTTATTCCACCTTCTTCATCAGTGTCCTGGATTCTGAGCTAAATGTCAAAGCAGGTTATAAGCACTGATTAATAACGTTATGCTTTAAATACAGTAAATTGTTACTGCGCATTATAAAGTTTCCTTAAAATTACCTTACCTGTAACTCTAAAGGTCAGCTGCTCTGTCTTATATCCGAAAAAAAATGCAGTTTAATAAGTGCAAAGCGGTAGTCATACTTGTTTGATCCGTATTGCATAACGTTTACAATATACCAAGGCCATAATTATAATAAAATGCCCCCCCCCCCCCATATATTGCGATTGTGGCTATGGTTGTATTTTATTAATACCTAACCTCAAACATTACATACAATGAAACAAGAAAAGGTTAAAAAGAAAAAAAACATAGCAATGTAACACAATAAACTATTAGACATTATTGTATAAAATAAATCAAAGTCCATCCTATGTGTTAGTGATTTTTTTTAAATATTTTAGGCAGGAAATGAGTTTTCAAATTTAGATTTTTTTTTTCTGGGGGGGGGGCCCAGACCCCCTGGAAGATTTGGTCCCCCCCCCCCCCAATGTTGACTCCTTGGCTACGGCCTTGCAATATACCATTGGTATGAAAGCAACACTTCTATTAACTGTCTCTTGCAACACCTGTTACATTCCGCGGGGATTTCGATTAAGAGTGTGCGACAGCTGAACTCATTCAATTAAAACGATAACTATAACAGATCGTCAACTAAAATCTTATTTACAACTCAAACCATGCGGCTTGTTTTCTAAGCTTAGAAAATCAATCACGTCACCGCGGGTGTTTTCCTTTTTACAGCACCAACAGCTCAATTACTCCTTTTGGTGCATCTTGCCTAAGAGGCACAGCCGCTGTAGCTGTCATGTGTGTGCGGACACCCCCAACATTTTTTTACACACAGCTTAGAGACGCCCCCAACATTTAAGACATGTTAAGTTGTTGAGTCCGTGTTTTTATTTATTCAACAAGTTAACTGACATCGTTGCTGATGTATCCTGATGACAGACCCCTTAAAATACACACGAGCACATAAACAGTCGGCTCGAAAGGCAGTAGTTGCGTAGACATAACAGCAATAGTACAGTAGAACTTTTCTAATCCGTGGCCAAGTGGGAGCGAACTTCGCTGACCCTATGTGTAATATAACCAATGACCACCAGGAACCATTCGCCAGTAGGGACGCCCCCGACTTCCAAAGTGTGGCTGCGCCCTGCTCCTGCCCCATGGCTTCTTTCTCATCTGGATGGCTTGATGTCACGGCGAGTGAATAGTTTGATTTATCTAAAGGTCACGCGGTGTGATACGGCTCCATCTCAGCGCTAATTGGGAGCTAATAGCTGCTCTTCCGTTCAGCCGGTGAAGGCAGCACAGGGCGAACGGGAAGAAGGGCGGCGCGTTGGTGACGGGAGGAGACAGGAGACGATTGTGATGAATTTATGGATCCCGCGACGCGCCCACCCAACATCCAAAGCCGTGTGACATTTTGGCAGAATAGAAATAGAGGCAATTTTTTGTATCAGTGGAGCACCCACCCCTATCACCAGAAAATGGCCTCCTCCATCTATCCATCCATCCTGTGACGCTTCAATGCAGCGTCAGGATTTATAACATGTTTCTAAACTTTATCGGCTAAATGCGTATTCCGTATGCCAAACCTAAGGTGCATGCTCGGAATATTATACCGATAAATAAAGAGGAACACATGCATTAAAAGACACATCCAAGTTAGAGACATCGTGTGCACTGTTGAACAAAGTGAGTGGCGAGGGCCCAGGCACTTAGCAAGCGGGTTCGTGAACCTGGTGTAAACCCTTTAGTGGCACGCCCTCACATGAGTGGGTCTTCTCCAGGTATGCCGGTTTCCTCTCCCATGAAAACACTCGTTGAAGAGGGTCTGATAAATGTCGAGGTTCATCTTCTTGGTTCTTTCGGTAAAGTGACTTTACCGAAAGAACCAAGAAGATGAATCCCTGCAGTCACGAAAGCTTTAAATCGAAATTTAATGTCGAGGTGTTTCACACGTTTGTAGAATCCCCGCGTTAGCAGGTGAAGTGGTGGAGGTGGGGCCGCCCAGAACTGGTTCAGACGTTACTTGCCACTGATGTTCGCTGTGGCCGTGATTCAAACGTTGGTCACCATACTCTTAGTTCTTTCGGTAAAGTTACCTACGTGACTTTACCGAAAGAACTAAAAGTATGAATCCTTGCAGTCACGAAAGCTTCAAATCTAGAATTTGGTCGCCATGTTCGCGATGCAGTGCTGCATTGACTCATGTCAATACCATGTGAGGCTGTACTGGAACACGCCTTCCCATGCATACGTGTGTGTGCGTGTGTCTTTGTCTTTACTCGCAAACAGCACTTGCCCCAAAAGTCTGTTGAGGGATGTGACCTAATTAACTAATGTATCTATTGTGATAACTTTTTTGTTGTTTGTGCCTTTTGTTTTGGTGCCATTTATTTACGTGTTTATTTTTGTGTGGCTTACGAGTAGGGTTTTCACTTGCTACATAGTAGCTGTATATCGGATTTGGTGCTTACATGTAATTAATCTACATCGTTATGAGATGCAATTAGCATCAATGAAGCAATATAGCATTTAAGCATTCTTATAAGTATATACGAGATGTATTCATCTTGTCTTTATCTTTTGTTAGCATGCTGCACTCCTAACCCGGTCAACACCAGTGACGATTATCTGAACCAGTTCTAGGCCTACCTTAGGTCGACTCAGCCTCAAATGAGTACCTGGTGCGATGTGTAAACATCGCCACTGCGGAAATGACTGGGAAATTGGTTCGATATTTGCTCAGTATGCATAGTTGCATCTCACTTTTCCTGTAGAAAAAACTCATTTGAAGAAAAACAGTGTTATGTATACGTTATGTTAACAGTTCCCATTATAAACTCACATGTGTGCCTGTACATAACATGTGGAGATAAATTATGAGTAAATATTACATTTTCTCAACATAAAACTCAATGCTTTGGTTCAGATAATGAGCTGTGGTTGATCTCCTGCCTGCACTATGGTGAAGCGGAACATAAGGGTCATGGGAAAGACGTTGTATAGGCATTTAAGTGTGGTCTGCAAAGGCTGATTGTGGTCACTGACAGTTTGCTGGAAATGTTATCATCAAAAAACACACTCTACCAACTCCAACATTGAGCCCTGTATTTGCTGAACTAAAGCTCCTACATCCGCCATACCTGCTCACTTCATAATCTGTTTCGGAACTATAAGTGTTATTGTCATCCCACTGTAAAACGCTCACGTAGGTTTCATTAAAAATACAACTTCATATTTCTGGACAGGAGCCAGGGGAGCACTTTATAGAAAATGTGACCCATGACATCTTTTTATAAATTATGAAATGTTCTTTCTGATAATAACTCCGTATTTTAATGTATTTTTTTATGAGTTTTACTACACTTATTAATGAATGTGGGTAGAGGCTTGTTTTATGTTAAAAACGTATCCCATGCCATTAACGCTTATCGGAAAACTTTACAGTGTGTTCAGCACATACACGCGTACACATCTAGGCTGTTAAGCCTCGTCTCAGAGGGGGGAAAAACGAAAATGGTTATTTGGCATTGACATTAGATTTCCCGCGTGTTCCTTTCATGAGCAACGCTGGACAAAATGATCGCATAACTTTGGAAATTTGATTGTATCCGTGTACACACGGATGCACCATATTCCCATCTAATGCAATAATAGTATGCTGGGCCATGTGTTTTCTCCAAACTTTGAGGATAAATACACTGTCTGGTAGTGTCAGCAAAGGGCACGAAAGATCACACATATAAACACTATTTCAGCAGTCTATTAATTTGATTTTAATTAACTCACTGAACTGGCACTGTTATGTGACTTTCAGGCACAGCTTTGTGCAGTTGGCACGCACAGTTCTTGAATGAGGCTGAGAGCACTCAGTGCACTTTTAAGTTTTGCAGCTCCAAACATGCACAAAGCAGATCCATGCTTGTGCATTTGTACACTTTGATGAACGACCACCATTCATAACACAGATTGTTAGAGTGCTGCTGCAGTGCTGCAGTGCTGCTGCTGCCTGGCTATGTTGCAGGCATCAGAGGGCAGTGCAGTCAAGCAACTTGCTTACCCACCCCAATGGGACATCTGTGAAAAACGCTTTATAGCTCATCGGATTCCTCCAGTCTAAATAAAGATTCAGATTCTGATAAAATAAATATTCTGATTCTGAAATCCATCATTATACTGTACTATGCACTCACGTCTATGCTGCTCGTCTTCACCAATCCACGCTGAATAATTATAACTCCCCTTGACCTACACGGCATGGGGAGGCCCTCATCCAGCAGCGGATTGGCCAATATGGGCTGTAGACTTATGTATGTTATACACATATGCCTGCAAAGGTGCATGTGTGTCTATGAATCGCACACCCCTATGTCATATTCATAGCAGCATCGTGAATGAAAAGCAATTTGTAAATGCGCAGCATGTTGGCAAACTGACGTGCCCCCTGTGAGTCAGTGCGACCATCACAGCACACGCTTCTGCGCTAATGGTATGATAACATTGCGTGCTCGACACAGTTCTTTGCTATGCCACTGAGGCCAGCTACACTTGTGACCTGCTCTCCCAACCCGTAGTTGGGAATGTCTTCCTTATTTATGGCCGAATGGGACGCTTACATAACTCTGGTGGGCTGCACATTTACACACATACCGCGCACCATTATCAAATAACAATGGGAAATATAACCCGTGTCGACTGAGTTTAAAGAGGCCCTTGCAGTGATGGAAGTGGCTGAGCGCTCTAACATTAGGAAGAGTGTCGATAGGCTAACCACTTTCCCCTATAGTACCATATAGGTGTGGCTAAAACGCTTGCAGTGACAAATAAATATCATTGGCGGACCTATTTAATAAATGATTGGTCTCGTGTGGCTCTCCAGTATCGTTCTGCTGCATTGAGTAACAATTCCCAAAAGTTAAATGCAAAAAATATAATAATATACGGGTCGAAGAAAGAAATACGTTTTGTACATATACATTCTGTAACATGGTGGAGGAAGCAAGAGGAAGCACTTAAGGAAACAATGAATACCAGTACCAAAATACTAGAATAGGCTTTCCCCTTATTTTACATCTTAACACCTGTTTTGTTGCCAGAAAAAAAGAAGAAAATCTATTCTCAATGAATAAAGTACTGTACATGTTGCGACGCAATAGAAATCCTTCCAGCAATGCCCAGCGATACTAAATAATCATACCCAAAATGCTAAAAAAAATTGCAGTAAGAAGCAAGTAAAAGTTACATCATTATTTTAAACTTACATTAAAAAAGGCAAAAAACTGAGATTGCATATCTACTATAATCAACCAGTAATGTCTGTCCTGAACGCTCGTGACGTCACTCCACGTCGACCAGAACACCTAATTAATATTCATGAGCAGATGACGCCTTCCAAATGGACACCCCCCCACCCCTCCTTATTAATAATCATGAGCAGATGACGTCCTCCACATGGACACCCCTCATTAATAATCATGAGCAGGTGACATCAGTCCACATGGAGCACCCTCCCCCCTCATTAATAATCATGAGCAGGTGACGTCAATTTACAGCGAACAGTCCCCCTCATTAATAATCATGAACAGGTGACGTCCTCCAAATGGACACCCCCCCCCCCCCATTAATAATAATTAGCGGGTGACGTCACTCCACATGGGGGGGCGAGGCGCCTCCTCCCCCCTCCTCGGCGTCAACTTACAACCCTCACTACAAAGGCAGAACCCTCACGTCACGCGATCTCCGTAGCGCTGTTGAGACATCAAAGTAAAAAGGACGTCATAATGAACAAGGAATTATAACCTTTAAATTAAATATGTCTTTGTCACCGCGCCCTGACAAATTGCACACGCTTGGATGCAATGAATATCACGTCGCGGTCTGATTTTCGCTTGCAAGTTTCAGATTGACTGCAATACACCCGTCGGCAAAAAGCTAGTTTCTGAGATTAGGCGATGTGTTTTACATAAAAGTAAGTTGAAAAGGTTTAGAACATTACGATTTTGTAAACAAATCCAACTTGGTGCTCTGAGAAGACGACGTGATTTATAGCTTTATGCATATTGCATAATCCTGCTAAATTGTATTTTACTGTATTTCTGGAATTTATATAGCACATTTAATAGCTGCTACATCTGCAGAATTTCCGAATACAGTACTGAGGGTCATTAGACTTTTTATTAGAAACTTCAACCTCCCCATTAATAAAATATTATATTGTAATAAGAAGACAATTTGGATTTATAGAGCATCTAAATGCAACCTCATCTCAAAACGCTCTACAGAAACACCGGGGCATATTTATTTTATGGAGAAAAAGAAACAAATCCGTCAAGGCCAGAGGGAAAAAATGAAGGCCTAGTGAGGGTCAGTTCACCGATGGCATGATTTTGAATACCATCAGCCCTGACCACTCCACTGCTGGACGAATTCCTCCAAAGAGCCTCCACTATTCTTCGCGATCCTGCAGTGTAATAATCCACATGGCACCTGCACGGATTAGTCCTTTCCTTTGTTTGCCTCTATATCGTTATTCTCAACCACCAGCCAACCATTCCTCGTCGCTGTGACCCGTCCTGCCCAAGTCTACTTTACTTTTCATAACAGGCAGCAATCATAATCAACGTTTTTGGGTTTAGATCGCGTTATTTATAAATGTGTCGTAACCCTCCACCACCCGACACGGCCAATCAGTAAAAAAGCAATCAGTAAAATCAGTAAAAAAAAGGCAGCAATCATTACATATTTAACCTGTCGATGTCTGATCCCCACGTGCTCCCCTTATTTGGTGTTGGCTCTCAGCGTAATCAAGGGCCTGCATCTTTCCACGCTAACGTGTACACTTTTGAACTGTTGTTCCACTCACTCCATCGGTACCCATGTTTCTGATCCATATCTCATACACGGCAGGTTATATGCATTGATTAAACACTTTCTTCTTGACAGTGGCATGTTGCATCGCATTATCACGTTCAGCTTAAATTGCCTTACCGAGACGTGGGGAGGTCAGCTGTGCAATGTACGATTTGTCATCACCAGTACTGTGAAATGTCATGTTTAAGCCGCAACATGAGTGCACTGCCCCTGGTGACGAACAGGACATATTTTAGCCGAGTAACATCTTTGTTATCTCCCCCTATTTAAAGCTTAAATATATTTAATTATTTATTAAGCACACGCAGTAGTTACGAATGAAAATGTTGTCGTTATAACCATTGGACATTGTAATTTAATAAGGCAAACTAGCAATGCCATTATATTTTCATGACAGTAATTCATTGCCAATGATTGTTTTTTATATATAAATGAAAGGACCTTGCAAAAATGATGCTCAAATTCTTACATATGATCAACATTCTCGGGTACTATCAGTATACAGTATATTGTATTTACGTGCCTGGACGCAGACAGTACATGTATGGGAGGAGTAATAATAGCATCCATAAATTACACACAGTGATTGTTTCTTGTCCTGCTAAGGCATATCTACCATAAGGAGAAGAAATAAATCCACTTTTTTTAAATAATTAAGCATACTTTCAGAGCCTGCATGCATTAAACAGATGGCCCGAGTTCATTTTAAGCTATTATCTAATTTGTAACATTTAAAGCACTTACTGTAAGTATTCAGACGTTTAAAGGAAGTCATTTTCATTGTTATAAACAGGCTCGCGATGCTGGAGAACGATGTTCAGCGAGAGAAACGAACAACAACGCAGGTGGGAGTCCTGTGTGAGGGGATCTTAATTACAGATGAGGACGCTTATTGCACATCGATGAAGAGGGGAATGAGTGCACACTGCCACTTTACTGGGTCTCGGCTTGATCAAGGGGAGATGCAGCAGCAGCAGATTCAACACAGCACGCACGAACGC
Source organism: Lethenteron reissneri (assembly GCF_015708825.2). Classification (NCBI taxonomy): domain Eukaryota; kingdom Metazoa; phylum Chordata; class Hyperoartia; order Petromyzontiformes; family Petromyzontidae; genus Lethenteron; species Lethenteron reissneri. Next base: position 13,119,431 of record NC_083798.1, on the reverse strand, counting down.
CAATTGTTGTGGCAGTCAGTGGCAGTCCATGATGAACATCATGGACGCAGACGAATTCAGGTGGAACGATGCACAGAAAATTGTCTTGGTTCATAATGAGTTAATTTTGGGTTAGATCGTGTCGGTATAATGTCAGGTGTTTAAACTATAACCCTCCACTACCCAACGCAGCCAATGGAATCATGTTGTCAAGTGGGCAAATTTGACAATCGATTTGTTTTTTTAACAAAGCAGAAAATGTAATAACAAAAGAGATCTTGACAATAGTTTTACCTTCTTCTTGGTTCTTTCGGTAAAGTCACGTAGAAGGGAAGTAATAAAATAATAAAAATAAAAATAAAACATAATAAAATAATATAATAATAGTTTTACGTCAAAAGTATTTAATTAACAAGGCGATTCAGGTACATAATAAAGAGAATGTGGAAGGAGGTTGACACCAGCACAAACACATTGCGGATTCCAGTGCAATGGAAACCTTTCTCGACCGCATGTTTCAATAAACTGTTTAAATAACCTCTACAATCCTGGTCTCTTCTTAAGCTCTGATACCCCTGTAGAAGGAAAAAAATGGAGGGGGGGGGAGAAATGGGGGGTAGTCCCCAATGCCCTCATGAATGCTCTTAAAAAGCAATAGCCACTGGAGGAGAGTTAGTAAAGGGATTCCATGTTTGGAGGTAAGATTTTGACAATTTTATAGAATCGTCGATTAATATTAATTATTTAGGTCGTGATACGTGCATTGTTGAACATACATGTGCAGCCCTGCCGGTGCTGGCGGTAGGACTTCCATTACAGAGGGCTCTAGAGAGTCTATCTAGAGGGTATTTGGCCTACTCCTCCACACAATGCATTGAATAGTATGTGTTAACACACGCGTTTTTACATTCATTTACAGCATCTTGCAAAAATGGGTTCATGCCATTTTTGCAGCCACTGGAGCAGTATTGAAAAAAGCATTGATTTTTAAACGAATAGCAAACTTTCATAGCGACAATTGATTGATTTATCACGGGAGGTGGGGGGGGGAGATTTGGCACAACAGCCGTGAGGGTATCTCGTTCATGGAATCAGTGGTGTCCACTAAATGTCTGAATGTATCACCCATAGGTGGGGATGATTGAGGTCGGGCGAAAAACATGCGTGGGTCAATCTCATCAATCAGTCACACACACACACAATGTTGGTAATGAAGACAAACCAAAGCAGGTAAAACCATCTCCGCAAGAAAATCTCAAACCTTGCCATGGCTTGAGACAGTGAGGGGGTTTTTGTCAAGCATATCAGTCACACAAGCAATTTTGTAATGCGGTCCATTACACGAATGACAAATGTTTAGCATATCATTTGGTTGTCATTGTATTAATCACAAAGTCAAACTGTTAGTGCTCTCTGTATTGACTTCAGGATTAACCAATGCAAACACTGAGTCTAAACCAGTGTCCGTCATTTATAGTCTTGGTATTTTATTTCCTATTAATAGAGGTCACACAGAAAGGAGTCGCATGAAGCAGCGATGCTGGCTAAATATGCAACATTTTATTAATTACCATGTGTTTCTTTGAAGGGAATTTGAGGGTATAACCAGGGCACCAATTAATTTTGGAGACAGGAATTCATAATTTTGTAATTACCTTAAGCAGCTGCATGCCATGAGACCAATATTGGGCTCTGTGTAGGGCATATGTCCCCTTGTGCTATACTGTGGACTGAGTAAGACCTGCAGAAATTAGGTTATAATTCAGCACACATCATCCATCAATCTTTTTCACGTGTGGCACCGTGCGCTCATGCAGCCTGGTAATAAGACCACTGTTTATTCATTCAGGGTAAATCAATCACCCTAAGTGGTGAAATAGATTTCCGTGTGCTTCATTTCTATGCAAATGTCTAATAGACTTTGCAAGACTGTAACGTGACAACCCACCTGTCAGCATTCAACGTAATTTTGTCTTGCATGTTAATTTATTCTCCGACTATTTGCAGATGCGCCATTACGTCTCAACGAACACACACACGGCACTTGCGAGCGCTCGGAAATCGAGAACTCCTGAAAACCATTCCCAAGATCCTATTCGCATTCTTCTCCTGGGAATTGTGTGTCCGTACAAAAAGAATCCAGCCAGCATAATTTTAAATAAACCACACCTCCGATTAGCATGTTTGGCTAAATACGGCGCGAAAGAAGTTCAACATGCAAACATTATTTAACGTTTAAAGGGAGAAAGTAGTGGAGGTGCAGTGAGGTGGAGCGGTGGCACAATAGTTAGTGTACTGCACTATGAAGACAGAAACTGAATTGAAATTTCCAGCCTGGACATTTGAACCAGTCCTGGGCTACGCACCTTCACCAACCCACACTGCACAGCATGGTGAAGTATGGTCAAACAACCCCGATGACCTAAAGGCATGGAAAGGCCTTCATCCAGAAGTGCATTGCCAAGGGACTATAAATTAATTGTATTAATTGAAAAAGCACATGATATTAAAACAATTCCTAAATAAACATACAGATGGTTTCAAAACATCTCATCAGTGTGCAACTCCACCATTGCCGCTTATATTAATTCATTTCCACCTTATTTTAATGGGAAACATTAGTTTGCAGAATCTCAAGGGAGAGGCTGCTTTGCAAAGGTGGCATCTGGGTTAATACCAGCACAAGGCTCTTCAGGCTTACAGAAACAATCTCGTAATAAAAAAAAAAGGCTGCCCTGGTCACTTAATAAACCCATCATATGACTCAAATCAAGAGACAGTGCGCAAATGAGGTGCACAAGTGAAAGGAATGCAACAGAATTACTATATATTTTAGGGACTTTAGAAATATTGTACTCATTTTGCACCACATCAAATGAATATATTCTTCTCTGTATGGAATTACAGCAGTTTCCTAATCCAGGAAGATAACCAGAAATGACTGCGTCGTGCAGGTTTATGAAATGGCAACGCCACGGCATATTTGTGGGAATTCTATCTTGATCAGCACGAGAGGGCAGGATTGGGTGAGAGGGTGCCCAATTGTTAAATCAATCGCCCCACATGCCCTGACTTAATTATAAAAGGAGGCTTATTGTTCTGTTATTTCCTAGGTGAGCATACCTTAATTATATAACTCGACATGAAATTCAAATTTTGGGGCGAAATTAAGCAGTGCATGGCGATGGCGGTGGCTGTGTAGTTAACGCGAAAGGGCACCTGGGGATGTATCGTGCAGGTAACATTTGGGGTGGAGCACACCATTTTAAAGCTATCCCATAGCCCAAATTGTTACGCTTCTCGCTACAAGAGGACCGATAAAGATAGCAAATCGCACCTTCCCCATCAGGTTATGACAAGACGGGGATGCATAAGGCAAGCTGTATTGGTTTTTATAGTAGGCTAGATCCAAGGAGAGTTTTAAATGCTAAATAGCCCCGGGAAAATATGAACAATTTGCATGTGATGCAGAAGTCAATGTGTGCATGTGTAATTCTGTGTGAATTGCTGTGGCACACACACACACAGGCGCGCACAAAACTCTTCCACGATGTGAACACCAACACAAGTCTGTCATGTTGAATAATTGGCGATGAAAAAATATTGATTTTAAAGGCCCTGTTGGCTGAAAGGTTGATTTTTTTTCTCACTCATTTCACAGAACTTTTAATTTATTTTGTGTTCGTGCACGTGTGTGGATATACAGTACACATAAAAAACTTTGTCAAAAAATGCAGTAGGAATGTCTCCTCAATGATAAAACGCAGACGAATTCAGAAAGCAATAACTTGCGATTGCTGCGACAAGGTGGGCTAAATGCAGCAGTGGTTATTGCCATGTAGAGATAAGCCTGGTTAAAGGGCACGGGCGTTCCATAACGGAGCCCTGGTGGCAAACTCCGAGGCTCTGATACAATGATGCTTTCTTGATATTCCCAATGCCGGTGTGCAATTGCAATACAGATAAAGGCCGACAGAATGAAGCCAAAATTGATAAGCAAAATGTCAGCTTTACTGGTAATGCATCAGGGTTGTGGCACTGGTCGTGCCTGGACAAAATGTAGAAGAAGTATGAGGAACGGGGGGTGGTGGGGTATTGTGATGGCTTAAATGTAGCAGGTCACCATGATAATTTATTAAAATTTCCTTTGGAAATCCAGTTGAACTGTACTGTGTATATTTGAGTGAGTGCCTGGGTTATTTTTTTGAGGATTACATATAAAAAATTTAATAGCAAAATGCGTCTACAATAATACATTTTAAAGGAATCATTTTTTCCCACAGCCATTTATTACACCAACACGCATGAATAATGAATAGAAAACCCAAAAATACTTTTGTTTTTTTGTTTAATGTCATTTAAAGAATAAGCCATAAACACTCCAAATAAAGGTGTTGCAAATATGTACATATTATTTCACGGCAATCGCATAAATAATTATCACAGTCCACCACGGTTGATTAATAAAATAAACAAACTATTCTCACCTCCACTGCATGTGTACTCTGCCTCTTGGCAACACTGGACCAAGAGCCGAGACCAATTTGAAATGGACCTTCCTTAGCGTGCTCATTATAAAGTGGGCTCACACCACGAGATTCCCAGCACGTTGAGAAAGCGTCTTAAGAGCACGGCAGAGGAAGCACGGGGTCGAAGACAACGGTGCCGTCTTTCCACCGCTTACTTTGACGTGAACTCATAAACACTTTAAATCGCCAGTTTCCAAGTGAATCGGTCTCAAGTTTCGTTTGGTGTTTGAACATAAAATATTGAAGTTAATCTGATTAATGCAATTAATAATGTATCGCGATCGCAGTCAATGCAGTCTCACGAGCAGCAGCCGGACGTGTCGTGTGTGGCAATGTGTTGGCTCGGTGAATTGCATAAACAACGTTACTTAGAGATACTCTCTCCATTTGGTTGAGTAACAACATCGACTGACCTTTGGTTTAAATTAAAACATTATGAGTGTGGAATTTCCAACGATTATTTATTTTCATAAAACTCACTGCCTTGTGTTTCCATATTTAGGAAGATTGCATTATATGTAATTAATGACAACAACATAATTTGATTTGTTGAATACCTGGTTTAATTGTCTTGTTTTATTTAAGTTTTTTTATTACGAAAAATAGTGAAAAACATGTGAGATGTTTTTTGTATTAATGGCTGGTAGCCAATGTTCACAAGAATATTAATTGTATATTAAAACATTTCTAAAACTACGATCATTAATTGTACATAACCACAGGTTGTTGTTGTCGTTGTTGTTTTATCCGTGTACGCAAGGACACTTTTATTTACTCTGTGTCTACATATATAGTTACTTTTATTTATATTTTGGTCTGGCCATTCTCCATCTGGGCTTTCATATCATGATAAACAAACTGTTAATTTGGAACGGCTTCATCATGATAAGCTGTGGAGCTGGCAGCAAACAGCCACGCTTGCAAGTCATAATATTGATTTAACGCCATTTAATGGCAATTGTTTTTATTGCCGTTCATTTTTGCATTCCTGTGCATTCTTTGTGTGGCTGCAACAACTCAACGCGATATCTTTAACGCCTCAAATATATAGACACGCATTTGGCACCATACAATTTGGCCGCAGCATTTACCACTTATAGCACTGCACGTATACGCAGTGTAGTAATTCAATCAGCATCCTCATGCATTTTGGCAGTTATTTGCTGTTGGGGGGGGGGGCAGTGGTGAGGGGTGGAATCATAAATCACCGCATGATTTCCTGCCCCATCAAGTTATATAATGAAGGGGCCAGCAATCAATCAATGCATTTTAGCACCATAATTGTAGGTAATGTTCAAACGTGGAAACTTTAGACCATGATACTATCAGTGGCCTTTTACTTCATGGAAGGGTATATACTGTATAATGATTGCAGTTAGTGTTATGTGATGGGAGTCGGTGAAATTTGCATTGGATTTGACCAAGACGAGTCAAGGATGCAAATGATGACAAGTCATACTAAAATGTTGGACAATTACCAATAAATTAGCAAATTAATGTATACCCCCCCCCCGCTCCCCGCTCCCACATAAGTAAAAGCCTGGCTTTAGAGGTCCTCAGTTATAACGGCTGAGTAGTTTAATTAGATGGCCTAATGGGCCAGGCTCTGCTCTTGGCCATGGACAAGGGTTAGCCTTTGGGGAGCTGAACATTTTCTCTTGTCATTTGGGGTGACACGGAGGGCCAAGATGGAAATTAGTTGCTATTCACAATGGTTGGCTTTTATTATCAGCCTGGCTGGGTAATCAATTCCCTGGAAAGTCTCATTCAGCAAAGTTCGAACCATAACCGAAAGCTCAGCATGTACATTTTTGGGTTTTTTTTCTGTTTCATGAATTGTATGGAAATACTTCTATTTACGGATATACTTCTGGAATTGAGAAAATTACCAAAGTAGAATCTAAAATAACAATAAACATTCACAGCAAAAACTTTTGCACGTGATTTAATTAATTAAATATTGATTTTGAATGCAATTTCCTGCTGTCAATGGCTACTCAAAATGCTACATGCCTATTAACTGAACTTAAGTCATATTTAAATTTCTATAGTCAACTGTAATTGTGCTGGGTGACTTGCAAATTACCATTTGAGACATTTGCGAGCTCTATAGTAACATTTAACACTTTAAATAAAGTATTAATCACGGAAATGATACGTGTACACTGCTAATGTATAATGCACACAATGCTGGTTTACAGCATGTGGAAAAATTGATCCAGCTAATTTAGAAGTGGGTGTAAATAAATAAAAATACGAGCATATACAAGTGAACATTTAAAGTAACACGTAGCCTCGCCATCTCCCGAATGCAATGCGAGGTAAAGGAAACATTCAGAATTGAGTTTCTCGTAACATCCTGCTGTGCTGAACTGCCTCACCTCATGTCCTGTTATTAACTCCACACAGCAACGATGACATGTGGCACAGGCAAGTCATCAACCTGCGGTAAAAACCCACAACAGGAGGCCGCGAGGCTGCATATTCAAATTCTCCACAAGGTAAGCCAGGCACGATGGCACACAATTATAATTTAGCAGCACGCGGGCTGTGATATTTATCATCCCCAAAGCTCACTTTGACGTACAGTCACATAATAGACATAGTACTTCGGGAATACCAAAGCAGCAGTAGCAGCAGTCACATTTCTGATGATAAATACAGTTATCAAAGTTTGGATGACAAACCGAGATGCCATTGTTTGTGGATTCGCATGTCACTTCAAAAAATATACACACCATTAGTGTAATCGTTTCTGAACATTTTAATTACATCAGTAGACCTCGTTCAAAGTCGGACTGGCTTTTCACAAGGGAATAAGACATTTGTAAAAAGCACTTTCAAATTAATTATCAGGCAGCAGTGCATGTACCTCCAGTACTCTGCATCCGCTTGTAAGCGCACTGTAGGTGAGCACGGCTAGTAAGCGTGTTGCGTGAGCATGCCTCTGTTAGGGAGAAGCAAAGGAAACGTAGCTACCAGCATAAAAATGCTCGAAAATCAAATAAGCACATGCACCCGCAGTGGATTGTGGATGATGCAAAAAATAAACCGGATTAAATGTCACTTTAATTCAGTCAGGACACATGTGCGTTGCTTGTGCTTTTCCACACTACTTTGCTTGCAATCGGGCATGTCTGAGTCATCAGGGCTCCGTGGCGAGAGTGATCTCAATACACGGCCACGTTAACATCCTCTACAATGTGAACACAGGTTCATCTGCAGTCCTTGCGGTGGGAAGTAAACACCTGCAGGCAATAGCTCAACATCGTAAGGAGCTGCCCTTTTGTCTGTGCAGGGACCGTGATGCCTCACTGGGTCAGTCGCAAGGCATCTGCTGCAAAGTTTGAAACTCACTAATTGAACCCATAACATTTGTGCTGCCTAATAATGATCACTAGTCATACGAAGGTGGCATTGGCTAGAGATTATAATTTCCTGTGCATCGCCAACTTTTCGCGGACAATTGAAGCAAAAGTGAACGAATCAAAGAATGTGTTACTAATGATTATTATGTTCTGCCCTTTGTCAATCCACTGCTGGATGAAGGCATCACCATGCTATATCAGTCATAGGAACTGTTTGACCATACTTTACTACACCGGTAAGTGAGTTTAGGAAAGTTGGGTGGGGAGGGGAATTATAACTAATTCATATACCACTAACCACTGATGTTAGCCCGGGATGGGAATTGAATTCAGGTCAACGGGTTCATAGCGCAATGCAATACCTGCTGAGCCACCTTTCCGCATTTTAATTCTAAAATATTACTGATACGTTTTTTACAACAACATTTTAGACAATTCGTTATTCACAGAAAGTGTACTTTCAAAAACATATTTGTCATTGGCAAATACCAACATCATTTTGGAGTCTCTCTCCACGATATGTCAATCACAAAAGCACAGTCCATCCGCATAGTATAACACTGTACCTGATAAGATGCAGCACAATGGCTCTTCTTTTGTATGCAGGGGAGGAAAAAAAAACTCCGCGCTTATCACCGTGTTTTACAAAGTCTTATCCTGTTCACGTTGGGTTTTTTTTGTCACTGTAATCATTCACATGCCACCAGTCACATTTGTATCGCTCCAACATAATGTCATTGGAATTACAATTTAAAACCAGAGAGATTGAGACCGTGAGCCCCTTTTTTCTGTGCGGCTTTATACGATGTGCAGTAATAAAGAGGCCTGCTTCCAAGGTTGTAATTAATGTTGGCACCAGATTTTAAGATGGGAATTTGCACTGCTGGTCTGAATTTGGCTTCATCCTCAGTGATTTCCGAGAGAATAAAATGTAAGCGTCGATTGCAATGGCACAAGTAAGTGACGGCCAAGGAATCGGGACATTGTTTTTGTTGTTACATTTTTCACAACAGGATTTACATACTTGGGGTACATTTCTGCGTTAAATTACAAGTTGAAATTACAGTGTTGCGTTTTGATTCAATAATGGTGCAGTCGCAGATATTAATTCTTAAATTGGAATTACCAGTTTGAAATACCACTGTGATTTTTGTAATGTCAGCTTTCACTGCTCCTTTTTTGATCTTGGTGAATTCATTTTTCATTAGAAAGTTATTCTGCCGTGAACTTGAGATTTCAGGTCTGCTTGCACGGGTAATTCATATTCACAGTGGGGTTGAAAATCCCTTAGAGAATTTTGCTCCGTTGGGTGCGAGAACATATTTTAAAATTCATGACACCGGTGTGCCCATGGAACCCCACTGAAGTGACCCAAATGGTTTTAATTTAAGCACACTCGAGTTATTAAAGTTGATTTTTTTAATCACCAACTTTTTTGCAAGGCCCTCAAACATTAAATCTATTAATTTTTAATACATATTTTTCTCTTCCCGCATTCTAGCAATACGATCATTGCCTGGTATTAGAATAATCAGTGCAAGACGAATATCCAAAGATAATGTTTGTGTGATACTCCGCTGTCACCGGAACTCGTGTCAGTGAGGAATCATCTAAAGTACATGCATTGCTACTCTTAGGTTTTTTGGTAAAGTCACGTTAAAAAAAAACGTAATAAAAGCAATAGAAATAAAATTATAAATCAGTAAATCTAGCTGTGACGGTCCCACCTGATGAAGGAGACTTGTGTTGCCTCCGAAACGTCGTGATTTATTATTTTATTTCTATTATTATTTCTATTATTTTTATTATGTATTTTTATTTTTATTATAATTATTTTTTACCTACGTGACTTTACCGAAAAAACCCTAAGAGTATGAATCCTTGCAGTCACGAAAGCTTCAAATGTAGAATTAATACAGGCATTGCATATGCAGTTTACAGTGAACTCTGAGCAGGCGCTCCGTGGACTACTGACGAGGAACTCTGCAATAAGCGAGAGTGAATCTATGCAGAGGAATATAATAATGACATGTCATCTTGGAGAACAATGCAATTATTAAACTACTTCTAATCCAGCCACGTTGCAGTCTACGCACATACCTAGGTCAGGCCGTCTTCTGTAAGTCGCATGCATACATTCTGGTATTATCGCATGCTTTAAGGAGCAGTGTGGGCCTGTGCTATTATATTTATCACGTGAATCCACAACGTGGAACCCTTCAAATGTAGCATTCCTATCTTCTGTAGCTGCACCACAAGTCGTTTTATGATTGCTATGACAGGTGAGGGGCATTTAAGTTGGGCTTGGCCACGACATACTGGAGTAATGCAGGACGATGAACTCCTTCTGAGCCCATGCCTGCCTTTCTGCAACATTAAGCACCGAAAAAATGATGTTCATAAGGAAGGTGTCTCTGCGTTTAACTTCAGGTGCCTTTTGCTGCAAGATATGGCTATAAATTGCTTTAGCCAGTTTCTTTAAATAAAAAAAACATGCTTTTAACATTTGGTTGCATACTGACCTCTCACTTGGGATTTTTTGATGTAGTAGAATTGGAAATGTTTATTTTTTTTGCGTGACATATTTGACTTGCATTGAGGTCATATATTAAACTAATTCATTAAACTGTAAAGAAAGCACCCATGGCAACAGGGTCAGAAATGCTGCTCTACCAACGAGGGGTGTCTGGTGTTGCGCTGACAACTGCCGTTCCGTTATGATTTAGGCAACAGCTGCGCTTTGAGATGCACAATTTTTTCTGACGTTTGTTTTTTGTTATAGCTCTTTGTCAATTCCCTGTTGGATGAAGACCTCTCCATGTCCTGTCAGTTATAGGGGTTGTTTGATCAATCATACTTCACTCATGCTGGTCAGTGCAGATTGGCGAAGGGGGTGCCCAGGACCAGCTCACATGTCACTGCCACTGATGTCAGCCACCGTCGGGAATCGAACCCGGATCGATAGATTTTATCGTCGAGTTCGAAAAACCATACTAATTGATGTTCCTTAAAACCTATACTGAAATAATATTAATGGATGAGTCTATTTGAATTGAAGAGTGACAATTAGAAAAGAAATGGAAAGCATGAGTGTATTTCTAATTAGCACCTGTCTCTATGATTTCGAACCTAATTTTTTTATATATTTAATTGATCGAATTAGACGTTTTATCAAACACGAGCTCTTCACTAAATAACGAGATAAATTCCTTCATATCAGGTAAACAAGAGTTATTGGCACAATTTACACGAGTCATAAATTGTTTTTAATTCATGTTTTTTTTTTACCCAAAGAAACCAGTATGGTGTGATAGACAAAATGCACATGGAACGCACCGCTGTGCAGAAACCCCATAACATTTATTTTAGAGTTGTGCCTTTTCTAATGTAATTATATTTTTTTATTTAAAGGCACCTGGTAAGCAATGCCTGAATAATTTCTCCCCAGCTGCAGACAGTTTAGAGATTGTGCATGGCCAATTAGATGGCGCATGGGAGACCAGCTGTTCTAACATAACAAATACCTTAAAATAAAAAAAGTATATTACTCAACATATTTTTACTTATACACATAAACTGCGTGTAATGGAAGCAGGATTTGTTTTTCATATTCAGGAAATAACTATAGTTTTATCCAGATGGTAACTTCTGATATTATTTTGCATCCCAAACAAAGCCAGATATAACACAGATGTATTACCAATGTTAAGCAAGAAAAAAATTTCGTTCTATTTAATTTACTGTGTTCATTGAAACTAAAAGTTAGTTTTTCACTTTTGTGTACTTGCTATCTTAAAATGTCTGATTTGTAGCAGTTTACATTTTATATCATCGGAGCACATTACCTGCGATAACTTGCGGCTCAGAAATGTGGACATTGATGCAGAAGATGGAACATGAGCTCACAAGTGCGTCAACGAGCATGGAAAGGTGCATGCTTGGAATTACGGTGACGGACAGAAAGTCACACATCAATGAAAAAATACTTATTTTACCAGGGAAGGCCCACTGAGCTATATAGCTATTTATCAGAAGCGACCTGACCACAAATCATAACTCAACGAAGTGGCTTGTGATGTGGAAATTGATAGCAGCCAAATACTCAAACCGCATGTTTCTGAATGTGGAGGGGAAAAACCGGAGGACCCGGGGAAAAATCCACACAACCAGAGCGGGAACATGCAAACTCAACATATATAGGCGTCAGGGTCAGGATTGAACCCACGACCTCCTGCATACCAGGCGAGGTAGTTAACATCTCGCCATCGTGGCGCCCCAAATCATACACAAATTAGAGATTAGAAATCGTACACAAGTTAAAGACATCAATTAGAAATTATACACACGTTACGTATATCATTTTGACTGTTAAGAAAAGGGGGGGGGGGGCTTGGGTAGGACATGTCGCTACTAGAAGGGGTGATGGCCAGTGGTCGAGATTAACAATGGAGTTGCATCCAACTGTGGGAAGCTCGCCCGCGAGTGCGTCCGCCACGGAGAGAGAGAGACAAAGTTCCGCCATGCGCGGCTGACCCACGCCGTGCCGGCCTTCAAGGAGCAGTGGGCGATGGAGGAGGCCGTGTGCTCGGTGGCAGATGACGGGGAGCTCTGCATGCTGATATGAGCTACCCGTCGGAGGCCGTCGGACTGCGAGAAAGGGCTGCGTGCAGAACGAGAGTGAGAGCGAGAGAGTGAGCGAGAGAGTGACCGAGAGAGTGACCGAGAGAGTGAGCCAGAGAGTGAGCGAGAAAGTGAGCGAGCGAGAGAGTGAGCAAGAGGTGGGGGTTTACATAAAGCAAAGTTATTTTTAAAAAAATTACGCAATGATGAACGAAGCAAAGTGCCGAATACACCGAACATCTTCTTGTTTTCACTGATCGTAAAAAAAAAGAGAGAGACGAAATCCGCCCGAGGTGCGGCATTATATTTGTTACATTACAGGATTGGTTTGGGGGAGGCATTAATTCAGCAGAAGATTGATAATGATACATTTACCTTTTTTACTTCCGTTGCATTATTTATGTGCACTCGATGCTTGGCTTGGATTCTAACTGGGAGTCAGAAGAGAAATATAAATAAAGAATTGATTGTTGTACAGCTTCGCTGTGCAGGACAATATGTAAGAGAAGATTACTTTTTTTTCATATTGCATGGACCAGAGGAGTTTGGCAAAGGTTCAATGGCAGACGAAACACACTGGTGCGCTTGTAACACAAAAGTAAAGTGATGTGATTACATGGATTTTATATATTTTTTAAAATGTACGAACTACACCTTAATCCTCTCCAGACATTTATATTTGTTTGTATTTGCAATAAAAAACAATCTACCTCATGAAATGTAATTGGTTTATAATCTTTAGCAAATTTTCTAATGTACACATTTAAAAAGTAGTTTAAAATGCATTCATTAAATTATGTTTTTCAGGATAGGCCTGTATCTGGAATGAATTATTGAAATCCATGTGTGCCATGGAATATTCTAAGTAAATATGCAGCCATCCCAGTCCTTATTTCCATAAGCTGTACAGATGTTTTATCTTCATGCAATACAGAACTCCACTCTGCGTGGGAATTTTAACAAGGGTGCTGTGGAGGTGTCAAAAGCAAGCAAAATAAAACGTAAATCAGGACATAGCCGAACATATAGAATCATTTGAGGAACATCTTTAAGTGATACGTGTACACATATACACGTGTACACGTTGAACAAGAGCAGAATTGAAAAAGGAGTCCTAAGAAATGCGTACGAACACATCATTCGAGAATTTAAGCAATGCATGTTTAACCAAGCCAGGGTTCCCATAATTGCAGGCCAGTGAAGCAATAAATATAAATATATTTAAATTTTAAATTCTCGAACAAGTAAAACACAGCGATGCAGTTAAACAGCTCGTTAGTGGAGCATGAAATGACGGGAGACTTTTATCCACAAAGAATGCACATACATCCCCCCCCCCCCCACTTCTTGTCTTATCTATGCCCCCACCCCCCCCACAACTTCATAAATGCCCCCACCCCCTTCACTCATAGAGTCTCTCTCGCCACTGCATCCGACACAGGCCTCGGCGTGGTGCGTTGTCACAACTTATCACCGTTACTTCCGTTTTACTTGATTTGACAAATAAATTGTAGGCCTATCCTTCTTGCACAGCGGCTTGACTCAAGCGGTTTCCCGTGTTATTCATGGCAAATGATGAATATGCTTTGGAGGGCAGGGATGTCCAATTCTCCGCTCGCGGGATCCTCCCGCAGTTTCACGCCCCGCGTGCATCTCCTCGTCTGTGCGTGGAAGCCCCGAGAGTGCCCTGAGGGCACTTTTACACCGAGCTGCGGCTGAAGTGTCGGGGGTGCTTTTGGATTGATGAAAAAAGAAACGGTGTTGATTTTTGCATTTTCCGATTATTTTTTTTATACATAATCAATGTTTTTGGGTTTAGATCGCGTTATTTATAAATGTGTCGTAACCCTCCACCACGGCCAATCAGTAAAAAAGTGTCACGTTGACAAAAGACAAATAGTTCACTGCTTTAGCCCACCGGTGTGTTGAAGCGTGAAACCACAACATTTACAATTTTTGAGTAGCACGACGTTTCGCTGGTAATTGTATCCAGTATCATCGGGCAATTCGCCAGAATGATGAGGCTCTGCTCTGTCTCCCGTTCTTATATAGAGCAGCAGCAGAGTGACGTCATCATTAACTAGTGATGACGTCACCCTGCTGCTTATATAGAGCAGCAGCAGAGTGACGTCATCATTAACTCATTAACTCATCAGGTGCAAAGATTTGAGGGGGGGGGGGGGTTATTGTAATTATATTCTAGATTACGTTAGTAATCAGTTAGTGTTTGTTTCTCCTATAAGGAATTGTAATGTATCTTATTTAATAATACGCTTCCAGGCCGCACTAAGCCTGTAGCTGTCTGAGCGATAAAAGTTATTTCTGTTTCTCTCAATTTCAATGGATTCTCTAATTAGTCTTATGAATAATATTGGTCGCGAAAGCCTAAGTGTTAAACTTTTTTTTTATATATATAACAGTTTCGGATTTTAGGACGTTATGATTATTAGCGTAAGGGCGCCACGGTGGCGAGATGTTAAATCCCTTGCCTGGTATGCAGGAGGTCGTGGGTTCAATCTCAACCCTGACGCCTGCTGTATATTTGGAGTCTGTGGTGTCTCTCTCCCCGTGGTTGCGTGGATTTTTCTCCAGTTCCTCCGGGTTTTCCCTCCACATTTCTAAACGTGCGGTTTTAGTACTTGGCTACCATTTCTGGCCAGGTCGCTTATGAAAAAAAGCCATACAGCTCAGCGGGGCCTTACCTGGTAAAATAACAAAAAATAGTTTAACCTCGCACGATGCCACGTGGCAATGCTTTTGGTAGGAAAAGGACAAACGTGACGCAATATACGTGAGGTAATTTGCTTTGACGGCACACGTTCGGATAAATCCCGAAACAACAATTTTTGTTTCCAATCAACTGACATTTCGTATTTAGACAAGTGTCCATTTTTTCTAGATGTGAAGCTTTCATGACTGCAAGGATTCATATTCTTAGGTTTTTTTCGGTAAAGTCACGTAGGTAAAAAATGTAAATTAATAAAAGTAAAATTAAAATAAATTATTTTATTATATTATTTTATTTTTATTTTACTTTTATTAATTTTATTTTTTTACCTACGTGACTTTACCGAAAAAACCTAAGAATATGTCCATTTTTTGTATATATACATTTTAAATTGGAAACACGTTACCAGAGAAGTCCTTTTGTTTATGAGGACACCCTGGAGTCTCAGCGCTATATAAAGCATTATTTCAGAATGTACGCGGCGCTTTAATGCCTCAATTACAATGCCCTGCTGCAGTCGAGACAAACGGACCACCCAGTGGCAGCTGTCCCTGTGCAGCACGTGGTGCTACAGCAGCACTGGTCTGCATGTCGGCATTTTCTGCCATTCGGGGGCAATGCTGCTATGAGGTTTTCCCAATGAATTAATTGGTGAGTATTTAATCAATTTCGGACCAGATAGCGATTGCATGTAGTCAAAGACAAACAAGATAAAGTCCAACATTTAAAAATGCTGTTAATTTGTCTTGAGCCATTCAGTGTTCAGCTTGAGAAGATCGCTGGGAAATCCAGCACGGAAATAGGAGTCAATCAGCATCACTAAGGCTCATAAACTGACAGACGCACATAGACTCGCATACAGGCCCATAGACTCGCATATAGACCCATAGACTAACACAGAGACCTACAGATCCACATACATATAACCTCCACAAAAAGAGTAACTATCTAGCATCCTCCTCTACATCATTGTCGTCATATTCTTGGTTCTTTCGGTAAAGTCACGTAGAAGGGAAATAATAAAATAATAAACATAAAACAATTAAATTCTCACGACATTTCGATTGCAACACAAGCAATCATCATCAGGTGTGAAAACCACAGCAAGAACATTTTGAATAAACCGCCACTTTTTAAAAATTTTCTTGCTGTGGTTTTCACACCTGATGATGATTGCTTGTGTTGCAATCGAAACGTCATGATAATTTTATTGTTTAATTTTTATTATGTTATTATTTCCCTTCTACGTGACTTTACCAAAAGAACCAATAAATATGAATCCCTGCAGTCACGAAAGCTTTAAATCGAAATTTAAATCATTGTAATCATACAGTTGTGTCTTCTGAATGCCCCAGGAATGCTCGGTTTTGTTACGACGGAGCACATCACACCGGACCCTACTAAGCTGGCTATACAGGTGGCATGCGGATCAAAAGCCAGGTAGCCACTCGTCCACTATCGTTATGATGTGAGAGTTCCTGTAGTGTTGGCAGACTCTACGCCATTTTATCTGCCGCAGTAATCCGGAAATATTCTCATCTCAGAGACGCATTGACTCGCATGGAGATGCCGAGTGAAATTGTGGGAGTTCCTGGTGACCGCGAGTTCAGAGGACCTCTCCCATCTGTGTGCAGTATTGTCCAGATAGGACTTTCCGCGATGGACTCCCAGCTCTACTGCCGTGGAAACGCGGCCGCCGAGTTCTCCATGGTGTTCGCGTGCGGGTTCCATCGAGGCTCCCTGGGGCGGATGGAGGGGGGCTGTACAGTTCCACCTTGAATAGAACTCGGCGAAAATGGAATCGAAATTCTCCATGGGCCCCAGCTGCATCATTGGGTCCTTGTGAAGCCACACACGCTCGGGGAGGTTGTATGTGGTGCTGTGTGTAGGAGTGTTGAGTGTTAAAGCATCTCCCTTTGGGCCACTCTCCCACCCGCCCACCTCTGTGATTTTGCCGCCGTGAATAGCCTTGAATGTACATATGTCTATACCACAGCCACGTGTGCACTATGGGAGTGTTTTTAGGCAAAACAGCACACATATTAAAGCTCTATTGAAACTTAACGTAAAATTTTGCTTGTTTGAAACTCTCTGTATCAAACACCACCATCGGGGTTAACCATCTCTATCTATAACTACATTGTGCCATAAGCACATAATGCAATGCCAATTAGGTATCTGTCCGTCGGGTAATGTTACCGTAGCCAACAACAATATGAGATAACCATGCCTGTGGACAGCTGCTGCGTGACTAACACATCCCAACTCATTTTGGCAACTCGCAGCACAGTTGTGCCAAATAATGAATGTGATCTGTATCTACAAAATAGACAAGAAGATCAACGAGCCAATGGCTGAGATGAGTATTCATAGACTCCTAATAGGTGATTATACAATATCTCATTATCACACCGCATTTGGCTGATACATGACACGAATGTTTATATTTATATGGAAATTTTGGACCTGTATTTAAATATGTCTCATATGACAAGGGCATTTGTCAAAGGCAAAGATTCAAACCCATTACTGGTCGACACTTTAGGCCACTCCAACCAACCATCGAAACTCAACCCAAATTCCCCAATGCAATTTAATCCCGGCGTTCTGGGAACTACAACTAACACCGCTGAAGGATGTTCCATCAGAAATTAAGGGCAAACACCAAATCGAGTTACAAGGGTAGATACAGATGCCAAGGAATAAGATCAAAATCCATACAAAGTTGGCAGACTGTTGACACAAGGAGATTACCTTACTGCAACTGAGGCGTTCAAAAATATATATGGAATAAAATGAAGATTAACACAGGAAGCTGTCAAAGTGATGTTACAAAAAATATAAATAATTGCCAATGTGCTGAAGATGCTTCCTCTAATTTCAAATTTTCAATTATCACTCACATTAATTTCCCCTAGATTTATTGACCTCTTGTACTTTTGTTGTTGCTATATTTCCCCAATGCTATGACAAGTGTGCCTTAGGGCATCGTATGTGATGAGAGAAAGTTTCCAGTCGGAAGTCTGACAGAGAACGATGCATCATCCCCCATGTTACAGAATGATCTGTGTAAAGGTTAAAGTCACAGCGTCACTTGAGATCCATTGAAGTTCAAACCTTGGCGTAGATAAGGGAGATCTCGGGACCCCTCTAGACGGTATTTTGACCTACTCTTAGACGCTGGCCAAACGTCTTCGAAGATATGGGAGTACTCACACCACACGTGGCCTGCTAATATAATGTCTTGTATAACCATTTATATAGGGGGGGGTTGGTCATATGCATGGAAATTTAATAAACTTGCCTCATTGTTTCAACTGCGACAACTTAACCTGAGGTGTGACCAGGGTTGTATTCCGGGTGTCCAATTGGAACTTCAGCTAGAAACGGAGTTGGCAATACAGATGGACTGCGGCTCGTTCCAGGTACTGGGAGCAGCAGAAAAGGAGCCACCTCCCAATGGATTGAGATTGATGAGATTTTCACAGATAAGGCAGTGGTTACTGATGCAGATAAAGCTGTCGCTGAATTTGGTGTGATAAAGTGAGAGGCGTTTAGCAGGGCGCGAGTTCAGGGGGATGTTGGAATGCTTTGTATGTATACATCACTAACATTATTTAAATAATACTACCTGTATGTCAATCCAATGCTGGGTATGAGGGCAACTGAAGACCGTGCGGGTTGCGGAGGTATTTAATTATACTTCACTACGCTACTCAGTGCGGGGTGCGAAAGCAGAGTTCGTAAATGTTGGAGTATAAGAGGTGTGGTAGAATGGATTCTGCTGCACTGCCCTTTAAGTCCCCCCCACAAACTATGATACCTGTTACGAAAGGTGGTCGCTCATCCAAGCACCGTCTACTCTAGCCTCATCACTGCTTAGCTTCAGAGATCCAACAAGGAATCTGGTGCATTGCTGGTGATTTGGTCAGAAGGCATGTATATATATAAAATCAGTGTACACGTGAATTCAATTCCAGGATAAATCGTCAGCACACGTGCCAGCTGGTTGGAGATTGGATGGCGGGCCTTGAGGGACGGGGGGGGGGGCAGCAATTATTGTGGGATTTGTCCAGTCTGCTGCTGGATTGCTGAGCTAGTCCGACCCATCGAGGCCCGTGGTGGGTGCGAAGACACTCTGTCCCAGCCCACGTCACGCTGCTGGCATCTGTTCACACCGCCAGGACAAACACGCAATTGAGCACACCCACGTGTGCAGTAATAAAAAAAACAAAAAAAATTTGGATGCTCCAGAAAATGCATTTCACTGCATTTAATCTGAAATCATATCTCATATGTATTCTATCCTTATGCTATTCCATAACAGTGCGTAAATATTTGCCTATTTGCCCGTTGTTTTATCGATATATTCTAGAACATGAGGCACGAACATTATTGTGTAAGTATTTTATGAGCTCTTCATTAAAGATGAGATATGCTATCTCAGTGAGTTCTCATCCTGTTATAAATAATGGAATAGATTGATTGATGAATGACTTTTGTTTCTGCATTGAATCACTCTTTGACTTGACATAAATTCCAGCACAGATGCTAAATTAACACTCATGAAGATACAATTTAAAAAGCAGATGCAGATAAATCATGCCACAGTTGTGTCTTATGCATTCTTCAGAATATTGTACAAACAAACTTACACTTTGACTCACAGATGGCATGAATGCAATCTTAATGCAATATACATACAAGCAAGCTTGAACACATTTACACAAAGACAAAGATCCCCCATATAGCCTGATAGACGGTTGGGGCCAATTCTGGTCGTGCTCTTCTATGAAGCCGAGCATGGGGCATGAGGGGTGGTGTTGCCAGCACCACATACGGACATCTTTGTCTTCCTACTGCTGAAGTTTACAATACCTCACCAGGTACAGTACCTATTCAACACAGAGTCAACATAGGGGAGGCACAATATCGGTTCTGATATCACTCGATACTAATGCCGGGAATCAAACTCAAGTCGATGGGTCCGTAGTCGCACAAAGCACTGCGCCACCGCTTTGCACAACTCATATGCATGTATCCACCAATTTACAAAGCCGAAGATCCCCCGCACAGCCTTAACAGACTTTTGGGGCAAGTGCTGTTAACGAGTAGCACCTATGAAGGGCGACACGGCACACGAGGGGATGGGTGGCCAGCACCACACCCGGCCGCCTTTGTCTCCAGAGTGGCGATATTTACACAGCACACCAGGTGCTCATTTGAGACTGAGTCGACCTAAAGGAGACGCAAGACCAGATCAGATAGTTGTCACTGGTGTTGGCCGTGAGCGGTAATCGAAATTGGGTCGCCAGGTTTGTATCGTAGTGCGCTATCCACTGCACGACCGCTCCCCACTACATACAAACTTACACATACACACGTATACATATGTTTATATACAGTGCTATATATATGATAATTAAAGTAGCTTTTCTTCCCTGGAGGTAGTGGGCATGTGATTGCAAAAGAAGGCTGCAGATGCTACCAGACATCAAAACAAAATGGAATAAATACAAAGATCCCGTTAAAAGATCGAAATAAATGCAATTGCGGCACATTTATACCGTCCAGTCGGTGCCACCAACTTCCCCTTCCACTACCCTCGTCCGCACCAAACAAATGCACATTATTTTTTTCTCTTGCGTTTTACAGACAAACCAAATGACCTTGAGAGGGGGGCCCGAGGAGATTTCCGCACGCCAACTTGCGCCCGGCCAGCCATTCATCACTCACTGCCGACACCCAGCGCTTGGCTTCTTGTGTTTTCGCACTTAGACCAGATCGCAGGGTGCACAGCGACAACGCCTTGGCCTTGATTGATGTTAAATTGCAAAAGCCATGGCGCGAACTCCCGGTCATCCTTGCAGCAGCGGCAGCAGCAGCTGCTTTTGGCGAGCAATCGAACTGCCATTGTGTGCTTTCGGATGCGCTTCTGCGGCCGTCTGGAACGCTCTTCCTTCCGATATTAGGACGCCACTGGAGCTGTTATGCACTTTTAAATAATCTAGATTGAAAATGTATTTGTATTGATCTGTATTCTTAGGTTTTTTTCGGTAAAGTCACGTAGGTAAAAACATTAAAAAGTAAAATAAAATAAAAATCACGACGTTTCGGAGGCAACACAAGCTTCCGTCTTCAGGTGGTACCGTCACAGCCACGACAGCTGTACCACCTGAAGACGGAAGCTTGTGTTGCCTCCGAAACGTCGTGATTTTTATTTTATTTTACTTTTTAATGTTTTTACCTACGTGACTTTACCGAAAAAAACTAAGAATATGAATCATTGCAGTCACGAAAGCTTCAAATCTAGAATGTATTGATCTGCTTTTTGTGTTTAGTTTGTTGTAATTCCTCCGCACCTTCGATTAGCACGGTTTGCTACTCACGGTGCGAAAGAAGTTTCAACGTACATTATTTGTTACGTTAGGTAAGCAGGCAGAGCACCTCTCATCACTGCCGTGACCACAGCTCACATGTACCCAGGCCCTTGTCCATGTTGCGCCTTTGATGCTCCTGCTCCGAGAGTCTCTGCGAGTGGCGTGTACACTGCGGTCAGTGCGAACTCTCTTAGCAAGACAGTGGAATAGGAATGCGTGCACGTGTCCACTTTCCACAGTTGTGGCGCTGGCTCGCTGGGGGCCCCTTAGCAGAAATTAATTTATGGAGGCCCCATTTCCAATCTATAAAATCCTAGTGAGATGAGAGAAGAGCTCTAGACACGCCATATAAATGTAATGAAATAAAATAAATTCGGACCAAAATACAGATGTAGTCAGATGAAAGAAGAGAGATGCAGATAAGACAAAGATGAGAGAGAGGTTTATTTGGCGTTTTATGGTAATCAGCGTGTAATGTTGAATACGTTTTTAATTTAAGATATTTGATACAGATTTGAAGCTTTCGTGACTGCAAGGATTCATACTTTTTGGGTTTTTTCAGTAAAGTCATGTGACTTTACCGAAAAAACCAAAGAGTATATTTGATACACCCATATTTTCTTAATTCATCCAAGGCTCCATGAGCTGTTTGGCTTTGCTTATCGCTCGCACAACCAATGACTTTCCTTGTGGTCTGTGTGTAGAGGTGTTTGTTTTAGGTTGCTCTTGTTTCATCATTATGGGCCTTGTCACAACTTAGTTTATAGTTGTTGTTGTTTTTGTTACCTGTATGAGTTTTGAAATCAAACTTATGATTTAGCCTCGCAAATAAGGCCATGTCTCATGTTGTCGAAACAGGATGTGTCCCATCTCCAGGCAAAGAAAAAATCCACTTACTCGCTGTCTGCCTTATAAGTGGACAAAATACGTCATGCAGTTGACCTTGGCGCATTCCTCACGTTTTCTTGGTATTTTGACGACTATCAATCCATGCAGCATTCAGGGGATGACATGGTATTAGTCAGTACGAGTATTGTTATAGAAAAAAATCACATCATTATATATAAAAGAGGCCTCCTTTTGCGGAGATGGAGTGATGAGATCAGCTTGTGCGCAAGAGCGAGATAGATTGTGGCAACACGGGACTATGATGGATGGTGACGCCTTTGGCAGGCCTTCGTCCTGAAGCGAAAAGTTCACGGCTGTTCATGACGATATTAAATGGGGCAGTATTACATGGTAAATGAGTGGTGCAGAATTTTAAATATATATGGTATTAACATTTGCTTTGCATAACATTATAAAAACATCACCCTCTTTTGTGTTTGATTTAAGCTCACCTAAATTAAATACAATTTTCAGACCAATCACAAGTTGTCAAAATTATATTTAAATGACATTACAGCACTAAAGAATGACTCAAGGAAGTTGGCAGACAATGTCATTATTGTGTAACACATAAGGAATATTAAAATCACCATAACCCAATTTTCCACCCAAAATTCATTTGTAACTCTTTCCTACCCAGAGCATGATATTGATAAGACATTCGACATCACTTGCTCCTATTGGAGAAACAATCAAACAGTACATGTTCATATATGGATTCGATGCTCTATACATATAAATCCAACGTTTCATTATAACTTAGTCGCATTGTAAATATAAAATAAACGTCATGTAACAGATTTGCGGAAAATATGAAAAATCTATCTTTCCATCTGCAAGACCTTCAGCAATGCCGCTGGGTGTGCCAACATATAACGAAAAAACGCAGATTGTCATCATGCTAGGCATCATGCTCCTGTGGCCACGCATCTCCGTCACAGGTCATGCGCGAGGTTGGAAAAACCTCCTCCCTCGACTACGCCATACTGCAAGCGCCTGTCACCAGCACCCCGAGTTGACGCATGAAAGAGAGGCACGTCGAGTAGAAGGCTTCTTATTTATTAGGAGCACACAGAGCGATACACTTCGCAACGCGGCTACACCCGGGCTGTCCACACACACTGCCCATCTCCGTCCTGCGCTACGCTGGCTGGTTGACGAGCGCAGTGGCCACGTGGTCGGAGACGAATAAATGACGACGGCAGCGACACGACCAGGACCCAGAACCCACGCTAACAGACCCAAGCCCAGGGTTCGGTGCTCCTTATATCTGCCTAGCGCGGCCAAGCTCCACCTCGGGCCACGTCCCCTTTCCAGAACCTTCGGGTTGGTTCCCAAAGCTTCTCGACCGACTCTGCCCTTGACCTTTAGCCCAGATACGCCCCTTCGTAATAAGGCATTGTGTAATGCAGCCATAACCGTAATTACCCCTACAGGCCAGCCGGTGTCACCCTGTCATTACACTTGCATGCTGGTGGTAGACTGCATATGGCCATCTGTCACGCCTGTCGGCCCGATTAAGATGGAGATGAAAATGTCAAGACGACAGCGGATATGATTACAATGGTACATCTGCAGCCCAAGGAGCACAGAAGTTAATAATAGCGGGACCGTGCATAGCGTCAGGATGAACAGCATGCTCCCGGGAGAACACTGTCAGTCTCGGCTGCTGTTAATGAACAACTATGTTCTCTCATCTCGCAATTACGTGATCACAAACACTGCTGACTGACAAATGCGCATCTGTTTAACCTTGCAACGTGGTTGTGGTATGAAGCACGAATGAATGGGTCTGATGTCTGCTTTCCGAAGCCAATGGCCTCGGTGAAAAAAAGCCGGGCTTATTGTGTACAAGCTCCTGTGCCCTGGGAGTGACTTGTTACGCATGAAACAGAAACAAGCAATGCACGAGGGAGCTCTTGATCCGTTCATTAGTCATTGATCAAAACACATACCTACCGGTACTGTGTTGTTGTTGTTGTTATTTTTTAATGCATTTTAGATTTTCAGTTCAGATCCCTTTACAATTAAAAAATGTAGCTCAAAGGGCAGTGTGTAAATTATTGTCGATTTATGAGCAATGAAGCACAACTAAGGGGGAAAAAAAGATCTAAAGTTGTCTCCACTTTTTGTGAAGGCATGCACATCATTTTGAATGCAAGCAGGGTACTGCCACGGTGTTCGTTTAGCACAGAACCTGTCCCAAGTCACCTTGATTATAGATAGCTGCGCACATGCATGAAGGTCTAGCGAAAGAAGAAAAAATCGCACAGCTCAAACAGAGACTCCTTCTTTTTAAGATTTAGCTTTACCCGTTGGCACCGATGGAAAAGTGATACATCAAGTACGCCGAGAACATTACCCATAGCACGCTCAGAGCTGCTTCTGATGCATAGCTTCTGTTGAAATACGAACAGAACATGAGCAGGGTGTATAAGCCTTCGCACAGAGGGCGCCTTCAATTGAAGTTATGGTATCAAGCGCAGTTACCTTGCACCCTTGGACGTGTGCCCTCTTTGCTAATTGGGGTGATTGTCATCTGAAGCAGAACTTGTTTGCAAAATGCGGTAGCCAGGAAAAATCAATGCCTTGCTGGAATAAAAAAGAAAATGCATGTAATATTTTTTTATAGTCCTCTACAATTTATGAATGATGATGCTCGGACATGTCATTAAAAGCCAACAGAAATGCACTGCTGCAGCCGTGTGATTCCTCGCTCATCTTTTTATTAAACTTTTCTCGCACAACTCTTTGCTAAAACTACGGGGGGGGGAAACGTGTCTTTGCACATTTTATTACGTACTTTATTTTTGCTTCTGAGTGCTATACGAGCTTGGTGTGGTGGCACACGCCTGTGAGCCAGTGCTTTTGGAGGCAAAGGTTGGTGGATCACGCAGAGACTCGTGAGACTCCAAGACCCACCGGTTCAAGGTGGTCACGAGGTGGCAGTACGGCAAAGTGGATTTACGAACTTGCCTTTGGGCACCTTTGAGCGTCACCCACTTGGCAACGTACGGCTATGAGTTTAACCTTACAAATGAGCAATAAAGCTGTCTTGCTTGAAAGTAAGCCTTTTTTTAAATGAAGATTGGTTCTGCCTAGCGCCGTACACAAGACGTTGCGTTAAAACTCTACACGCTATGCACCAGGATGGCTCCTTTCATTACATTTTTTGAGCAAATATCACGCCCATCCAAACCTCTAAATATGTCTTTCTCAACTTCAGTCCTCACAACTCCCAACAGTCAGCAACATTTTCGTGCTTAGCGATATTTTCGTGCTTAGCGATATTTTTGCATTCGTTTGTGTGCATGAAGCCAATCTACATTACACGCACCTGATGTTTGGACACTCACGGAAAGCTGGACTGGCAGAGACGGTCTCAAGGATTGACGTTGAAAAATACTGTGACACCCAAAGTCCAACTCATAATGACCACCATTCGTCATAATATATGCTCTATTAGGTTCATATTAAGTCCACAATGATTGCTAGCATTGTGACTTGCTTTTATATGAGCGGCTGACTGAAATGCTCATATATTCTCCATAACGACGTCCTAAATATGTTACATCATGATGTACATTAATGTACATTAATGTCAATTAAATGTGTCCTCAGCTTGTTATGCAATGTACACTGCGTTGGTGTACGGTGTTTTTTTCTGCAATATTTTGCTGTCTTTTCTTGGGTTTTCTGTTTGCACTCAGTCACATATTCACTTTAAGATGTTTTTTTGTTCATGTTTTTGATTTTTGTTTGTTGCGGTTACACCCGATTCAAGAGCCGAATGGCTCACAGGGCTATACCTAATAAATGAACTTGAACTTGAACATAATTATAGACGGCTGATTTTGACCTTCAGTTTGTAATAGTAGGTTGTTTTCCTTTTGAATATCGCTGCATGAACTGCAACTTTAGCATGCCTGTGCCCAGACAAGTTAGACAGGGAAGGGCTTCACATGACGGGCGGTGGATTGCGCCAAGGCCTCCGTTGACTCTTCACAGGGATGCAGGTGACGGTTGAGAACCTGTGTGCTGTGTACGGGGGGCGGGGAATGGCAGCAGAAATAAGAGTCATGCGCTCCGTCCGCACGCTTATGCGGCACACGTGGTTATTTAATCCCACGCATTATCTAAGCAAACTGTTAAAATAGACAGTGGCACAATCAACAAATTAGCAAAAACACCATGTTATTAAATAAAGATAAATAAATAAATATCCCCATTCCAATTAAACATATTACACAAAGTTTGAGAGCAAATTGTTGTTTTTCATTTTAAAGCTTTCCAACTAAGGTTGTCATAATTCAGGAATTAGCTCCTGTCCTTCTGTCTTTCCTTCTGTATGAATGTCTGCCCATAGCACGAGTCACAATAATTATCACCAAGTTGATTATAATGTAAATAAAACATCGGTATGAATTTATGCCGCTTTTCGGGACTTACCCTATAAACGAACCAGACAAATTAATCAAAGTATTGACTAAAAGCTGGGGATGAAAATACAGCGCTTAATTACGAAAACCCATTCGTCCAGGGTGATGACATCACACACCGTGTTTGCACCTTGCCTCCCAATGACACGCTAACGTCACGCCGCATTACATGGAAGACGTCAATATGACTCGTGTAATCTTTCCGAAGACAAACGCATGTTGGAGAGCCCTGGAGGATCCGTGCACGATTTGTCTCCCGTGTTTATATTTGCGATCGCCTAGCGATGCCAAGAGTGGCGTCGCGTACGCAGCATGAGCCGGCAATGGGGCCCGTGAGGTTAGTAAATAATGCAATGGTTAAACAAGGTCAACTCAGAGTGCACGTCCTGCGCAGAGGCCTGCGAAACACCCACCAGGGCACAGACCTCTGAACAGAGATGCGCTTCCTCTTGGGCGAACAATAACAAAAACAGATGGAAGCATGTGGGTGTCATGAACAAACGGACTTTCACCCAGGTGTTTTTTTGGTTCTTGTCAGATCTGCCCGAGTCTCAATTTGACCATTTGCAAACGAGATGTATTGCAAAGTTTTTTGGGGGGGGTTGTATTTAACGTCAACAGTAATTTTCAGAAGTTCGGTAATGAGCAAGTGATAATTTTGGATAATGAGCAGTTATCTCACTTCGAATGTCCAGGGTTAAAGACGTGACCAGAACTGTTGCTCCAGCTTCTATGGACTAGCACAGGGGTCGGCAACCTACGGCTCCGGAGCCGCATGCGGCTCTTTACGGGCTGCTTCTTGACGATGAGTACGAAAGTACTCAGATGCATTGCGGCTCTTGAAATACTGAATTTTGTACCGAATTGGAAAGAAATGGCTCTTCTTGTTATTTTGGTTGCCGACCCCTGGACTAGCAGAATCCTTTAAACAGTTGGAATTCTTTAACTGGCTTGTTTTTAAAATGCAATAACCTCCACTCTTTGATATTTGCACGATTTGATTGTGTTTCTCTGCTCTAATTTAGATTTTTGTGTTTAGTTTGGTGTCCTTCCTCCCCACCTCCGATTAGTATGGTTGTCTATGTATGGTGTGAAAAAAGTTCAACATATATTTTTTTTTAAATAGGAGATATTTTCATAATATCATCTAGACTAATTCAGTTTTTTCAGTGCTGGAAGTCAACATAGTATTGCTTTTTATCCATCTGTATAGTGTGCGTACCTTAAATGAAAATAATTAAAATAATAGAGGTTTTTGGGTCAGATTACGTAAATATAAATGTGTCGTTAAACCCATCACCGCCCGACCCAGCCAATTTGTAAGGTTTGTCACTTAAACAAAACATGCCAAACATGTCAAACAACCATGCCAAACAAAAACATGACAATTCCTTATTGGTACAGCACACCGGTGTGTTGGAGAGTAAACCCACAACAATAACAATCCGAGTACACCCACTCTCCAAAACTCCAACACACTCTGGTGTGCTGTACTAGTAAAGAATTTGCATGTTTTGTTTATTTCACAAACCTTATTAATTGGCTGTTTCGGATGTGGATAGGTTTAACGAGGCATTTATATGAATGCAATCTAAATCCAAACACCTCTTTTATATGGATAATATTGGTGGCCAAAACCTACGTGTTCAATTTGAAGTCAAACCTCCCGCATTTAGCAGCCCACGTGGGTGTGGCCTGGTGATCTAGTGACATAATTTATAGACGGCGAGTGTCAATGCCATTAATTTTATGGCAATAAATGAGTGCTGAAAAGTTTTATGCATTTCAGAAAGGATTTTCAATTATGAGTCTCTCTAATAAATAAGAAACGCCTGCTGAAATTGAAAATTAAGCAGACCTGATGAAATAGCTGATGAAACGGTTATGCCGGTCTGCCTTTGGCTATCCCAGATTGATTGTGGATCGCCGTTGCACTGATGTCACGACACGGGGTCGCACATTAAATAAACAAATAAATTGCGCTGCAAGAACCTAACAAAAAAAATTGCACAAATTTACATTCAAACTATAAAGTTTTTTTGATTACATGAGGTATCAATTATGTTTCGATTTAAAGCTTTCGTGACTGCAGGGATTCATCTTCTTGGTTCTTTTGGTAAAGTCACGTAGAAGGGAAATAATAAAATAATAAAAAGAAAACATAATAAAACTAAAATTATGTTTTATTTTCATTATTTTATTATTTCCCTTCCACGTGATAATAAAATAAAATAAATGTTTTATTTTAATTATTTTATTATTTCCCTTCTACGTGACTTTACCGAAAGAACCAAGAAGATGTATCGATTATGCTCATCAAGTGATGTGCGTGCGTCTGCTATCAGGCCTGCAATATTTTGTAAGTTTCAGGCTCGACGTGTGTACGCCTTGCTTCCATGACCTTAGGGAGAAATTCAAGATCATGAAGCCCCGGAAAGAATGCAGAGTATCAAATTATATGCACGAGTGCTCCCCCACGCCCCGACTACGTGCACCTGTGCTGGAATAAAGTTCCCTTTATTCCACGAGACGCCCCCCCCCAAACTTGTTCTTATGCCTGACAAACTCTTTTATGTCCGCTCCTTTATGCCTGGGAAAGAGCCTGTAAGCCAATGTGTCGGTTTATGCCCTGACATGTCTTCGTGCCTCTGCTGTTATAAAAAAGCGCGTCTTTATACATGCGTGCCCTGATGCTCTGACATTCGCTTTTATATATTTGTGCTCTCATGCCTTCATCCACGCCTTTATGCACGTGCCCTTATGGGTTGACATTTGCCCTTTTATGCCAGATGAGAAGATAAAAAACATGTATTCGGAATTAGAAATATGCACGGCAGCCACAATACATCAATCAATAACTCTCGTCTCGTGTCCTCCATCTCCCTTGACCCGACTGTGGAATGGCAACAAGGGAGGCATTAGGCTTTTGACCTTTTCAACCCCTTCTTGGCCTTGCCCCTGATCATGTGTTACACATACCGTTTGTCCTGCACGCTCGACAGAATGCACTCTGCTCCAGAAGACAAAAAAGGGGACACTTTTTGTCAATTGAAATCGGAAAAAGGAAGGTAAATATGAAGAATTTACAGACATTTCATCACTCTACCGCTGGATGAATGTCTCTCCATGTGTCGGTCCTGGAGGTTGTGTGACTATATTTCGCCACACTTGGGGAGTGCGGGTTGAAGGCGAGACCCAAGTCAGGTTTAGATATTTCTAGGAATCGAACTCAGGTTTATATGTTCATAGCACAGCGCATTCAGAACTGTACCAACACTCCCACCCAAAAGATAAATATACAATTAATATCATTAACTATTTGAATAAATATATAAAAATTGCAAAACCTCTTCTTGCATTCTCCAACATTTCAGATATTTGGGTGTCAGAATTTCCTTAAAATTGCCATTCCCTGTTACTCTAACAAGCATTTAGTTTCGTAGCCATGGAAATTTAAAACTTTATAAATTTGGCTTTGATTATTAATGGGTTGCTCACAAGTCACAAGGTCATCATCAGTGCATACAAATCTCCAAACTTTTCACGGGCAACATTTGAAATTAACATAAATGTATCACACTTATCACCAAATGTAATGGTAAGGCAATGCATAATTTACACCTCAACAGGGCACACACCAGTAATTGGTTTCATTTTTAAAGGGTGTGTTTTTTGTTCCTCCAGCAACCCATCTTGTTCTAAACACACAGGACCACGGGGTATTGGTATAATCATATGCAACACCTGTACTTAAAAAGGCATTAGAATAATTAATATATGATTATGCATAATAACACCTGACCTTTATTATTAATGTGCTGGCCTAAAGGGATTTTTTTTAACTCTATTGAAATCAGGGTGACAGCTGAATTCGGAGTTATAAGTGTCCTCTTTGCATATTGCGTAATTCTTGATATCGGTGCTTTAAGGTGCAATTTATCATTAGACATTTTACACATGTGTTACGTTGTTTAAGCAAGTCTTCAAATTAATTCCCTGCTGACAAAGCTCACCATGCCGTGGGATACGTGAACTGCGAATTTAACAATCCAAAAACTGGTGCTGCTAACCATTTTTTTTTCTCCTCAATCTAAAATACAGCACGTTCTTGATAGATTTTTTTCCCGTAAGTTAATAAAAGGTTATGTTCGAGGTTGTCTATAGGGCCTGCGCTAATAGGCTATGAAATTCAGAGCTTCACCTAGGTCTATTTCGAGATTTAATCATTTTAACCTCTGGTCGGCTGCGCTGCAGGCGATGCATTGAAATGGCACGAAATAAGCAGTTTGCTCTCGTGCCCAGAGTCCACTTTTAACCCCTTCACATCGCAGCACGACCCTGCTGCCTCGACCCAAAGTTATGCGGACAATGCGAGGGATGATTTCGGGCGTGCATTTATGGATGCATTCTGTCTTTAAGCGTTTAAACGATTTGTCGGTCCCATTGTTTTATGTTTTACAGCAGGGAACAATGAAAGAAAACGATCCCAGTTGCCAGCCCTGCTCTCCGCCGCTGTGTTTTGGTGAGCATTGCGACTCAAAGGGTTAGTGGCTGCCTCGCAGATGTTAGATTTGTGAAGGTCGCTTTGCGTGTTCCCGCGTTACTGAGGCCTCCCGTTGTGAAGTTGATTCAAGGTCCGAGATTATTCTCGTCGTTTGCCCTGGGGTCAGGCAACATTCTGTATTTCCAAAACACATACGCACGTACACACAACAGGTTGGCCTCCATACATTGCCTCTTTGACTTGGTGGGTTCCGTTTCTGTTTTTTTGCTTTCTGTCTGCGCCTATATACGACCTTTTAGCTCCTTGACTCTCTACTGCCTCCAGGTATAATATTATCTTGGCCATGCGATTATTACCAGGGAACTGAGCACACAACTCTGCTGGCAGCCGCCATGGATGGAATCATGTAGGCATTTGTGTTGTATTCATTGCGCCATTTCATTCAAAAGAGGAATGCACATAAAAAAAGTATTTGTATGCTTTGCAGAAAAAAGAGAAAATACACGAAAAAAAGAATGAAAGCAAGGCTCTGTGTGAACGATGCTTTGTGGAATTAAATATGATGTAAGCATGTAAAATGAGCTTCCATTATAAGTGTACTGTATGTGCCCACTCACAGTGAATGTAATATTAATGAAATAATGCATGCTCCTTGACAAATCAATGCCCCTATGTTCACCCCTGCCAATGTAAATGCATAGTCATGTTTAAAATCAGCGCAAGCACAATGCTGATTATGAATGCATTTTTATACATATTTTGGGCAACCGGCAGTGCAGTTGTGATACATTTTCATCAACTCCCATACGATATTTCCATTCCCATTGAAAAAGGGCATGTACATTGTTAATTATGACAATTAAAATATAATTTATACAACCGTAATCAAATGTATAATGCAAAAAACATAAAGTTGATGATCTTCTTTTGTAGCTGGGTTCTCTGGCTGCTTGGAACATTCCAGCATGATCTGGCACCAGATCCAAATGGCCAAGGTGGAGAAAAGGGACCTCCATGTAGTCTTCCTCGACCTCGCCAATGCATTTGGCTCTGTGCCCCATGAACTCCTGTGGTCTGCCTTCAGATTTTTCCACATACCGGACACCATCACAACCCTGGTGAAGTCGTACTTTCAGGATCTGCAGTTCTGCTTCACCACCTCAGAGTTCACCACCTCATGGCAATGCCTGAATGTAGGTATAATGGCGGGATGTACCATTTCTCCATTGGCATTCATAATGGCAATGGAGGTTATCATCAGATCCTCAAAATGGGTTGCTGGTGGACAGCGAGTCGACTCTGGTTGTCGCCTCCCTCCACTCAGAGCCTACATGGACGACATTACAACATTGACCACCACTGTCCCATGCACCATGAGACTGCTCAGAAAACTCGAGGAGAACATCAGCTGGGCTCGTATGAAGATTAAACCATCCAAGTCACGCAGCATCTCGATTGTGAAGGGAGTACTCTGTGACCTGAAATTCTTCATCGGAGATGACCAAATCCCAACAGTGTCCGAGCAGCCGGTAAAAAGCCTTGGAAGGTGGTATGATGCAAGCCTGAAGGACAAAGACCAGGTGCAACAGCTGCGCAAAGACATCAGTAGTAGCCTCCAGTCCATCGACAACACCCAGCTACCTGGAAAGTTAAAGGCCTGGTGTCTGCAGTTTGGTCTCCTACCCCGGGTGTTGTGGCCCCTAGCAGTGTATGAGGTTCCAATCTCAACAGTGGAGAAGATGGAAAGAGGAGTCACGAGCTACTTAAAGAAGTGGCTCGGAGTTCCACGATGCCTTACCACCATAGGCCTCTATGGAGATGGTGTCCTCAAGCTGCCCCTCACCAGTCTAACCGAGGAATTCAAGTGTGCAAAAACCAGGCTCCAGATGACACTGAATGAATCTCGAGACCCAGTGGTGAGCAACAACGCACCGACCTTGGCAACTGGGCGCAAATGGAGGCCAGGAAAAGCAGTCCAGGAGGCAACAGCAGCCCTCAGACATGCTGACATTGTGGGTCATGTTCAGCAAGGGAGAGGAGGCTTTGGACTAACTAGCCGTGCTGCTTGGAGTAAGGCCACTGCACCAGAGCGGCGGAAGATGGTAGTGCAGGAAGTACGCCATCAGGAGGAGGCTGCAAGGTGGGCCAAGGCAGTCTCTCTTGCCAAACAGGGACAGTGGACTCGATGGGACAGTGTGGAGAAGAGGAAGATCAGCTGGAAGGATCTGTGGGCCATGGAAGCGAGGCGGTTGAGCTTTTCCATCAGAGCAACATATGACGTCCTTCCAACACCAGTTAATCTTCACCAATGGTATGGTGAAGATCCGGACTGTGCCCTCTGTTCCATGCCAGCCAACCTCAGGCACATTCTCACAGGGTGTAAAACAAGCCTCACCCAAGGACGCTACACTTGGCGTCACAACCAAGTCCTTAAAAACCTTGCATCCGCCCTGGAGGACAAGCGAACTGCCACCAACTCCCTACCACCCCCAGCAGCATCACACCCCTTACGGACGACCTTTGTCCGCGAAGGGGCTAAACCACCAAAGAGCGGCTCTACACCAATAGAGCGAGGCCAGCTGCGCTTGGCCCGCGACTGGAAAATGCTAGCTGACATTGGCCGGCAACTTGTGTTTCCTCCGGAGATCGCAACCACCACCCTAAGACCTGACATGGTGCTCTGGTCCCGTTCGCTCAAGAAGGTCTTCATCATTGAGCTCACAGTACCCTGGGAGGACTCAGTAGATGAGGCTTATGAGCGAAAACATCTGCGCTATGCCGATCTAGCTGCCGAAGCACGGCATCATGGCTGGAACACAGAAGTCCGACCAGTGGAGGTGGGCTGCAGAGGTTTTGTGGCAACATCTACAACCAGACTGCTTAGAGACCTGGGAATTAAGGGCCAGAGCCAGCGTTCGGCAATCAGAGCTGTATCGGAGGCGGCAGAAGGCAGCAGTCAGTGGCTCTGGATGAAGAGGAAAGACCCCAGCTGGGCCCCAAAGTGAGAGGGCCAGGAGGTATGCAGTCAACAATGCTTGACTCAGGGAGGAGGACGCCCCTGCCATGCATAGTCCCATGGGATGTTGGCTATCAACAACAAGGCAACTCCTATGACTAATTGGGAATGGGACGCAAGCGTAGGATTGATCACCCTGTCGCTGGCCGCCTTTGGGGAGGGTGTATAGTATGAAAGGCCGAAACACCCTAGGACCCAAAGGTTCACTACTGACGATGCGCTCCCCAAATTTCACCAGGCTCACTGTTCATGAACTCTTGGAAGTGCTTGCACAAAGGATAATAACATCTCATCCTGTGTTCTTTGGAATCTGGTGTAAGTGGGGATGGCCAGTAAAAGTCACGTTAACTTTATACTTATTAACTTGCATCCCTTTGTCAATCCAATGCTGGATGACTTTGTTAACCAGATTAGTGAATACAGGTTCTCAATCAACATGGAACGTTGGCCCAACATTGGCCCAGTGTTGGCTCACGTGGAAATGTTGGCCCCAACGATGAATGTTTACTGGGTTGATGAAGAGGAGTGGCAAGGACCTATTGAGATTATCACTCACCGTTCACGTTCACCATGACTACCGGTAATTAAATGTAGATCACCTGTTTCATAGTGCAGTGCGCCAGCCGCTGCACCTACACTCCTCGTAATGCACATTCGAACCTGATGAAATACATGATTAAGAATCGCAGTATTCACAGCAGCCGTGGCATACAGACAGGCGCGAGAAGCTTAGGGCCTGGAGTCGTGTCCCCTGCGCGTGTACACGCGGCACGGCACACACAGACTCGGTATTCCCGGCACTTTATGATTGCTTTTCCTTCCTAATGAAAATGATGTATTCACTGGAATACAAAAATTGATTCATCATAAATCATTAATTAGTGGGTTATATGCTTCTTTTTCAGGCTGTCGGAAACCTATCTGCTGGGTTTTTTTTTCACGTTGTAAGACTGGCTTGCGATTTTTTTTCCCCTCCTGATTTGCAGCTCAATAAATCTGATGCAATGCAATCCAAAACATAGTTATCAGAGCCGCCTGTGTGGGTCGAGGTTTTATAATTCTTATTATCATCATCCTTAATGGCAAGCTTTATTTCCAATACAGATCAATGCAGAGCCCTGTATATCGAGGCGAGATTAGAATGCGGGGTCTTGACATAAATTCCCAGTGGGACTGAGAATTGAAGGATCACGGCTACGTGTGTGCAGTCAGGAATTTGAAGCGCAATTCCCACTGGCAGCTTCACCCGTACCGTGCCGGTTGATGTTAGCAGCCAATAACTATGAGCACAGCAAAGTACAACTGGGATCTCCAATTATTTAAGTAATCGATTGCCCTATTGATTATTAACTCAATGACTCGACTAATCGGATAACAGGAAAATTGTTTGGAGTGGGGGGGGGAGTCTCATGAGATGCTGGACAGAGGTGATGGGTGGCGCTTGCTAACGTACTCATTGGACCATCACACGTGTCGCGATAGACGTGGATTGAATGGGGTTTCCCACCTTTAGATAGCTGAATGTCATTGCAGCCACCATTCTTTTTTCATCACCAACAAGAGGGAATGAGTTCACTATGCAAATCAAAAGCAGTAAGGGTGTAATGAAATACATACATTGTACAATATTAGATTGTACCACAGTAGCATAGTAGTAGAGTCTATGACCAAATCACGCGAAATGCACCTTGAGCTCGTCAGATATTGGAAGGCAAAAACTATAAACTATAAAAACTATTTTTTATTTTACTAGGTAAAGCCCACTGAGCTAAATATCTTTTTCAGAAGCGACCTGGCCACTATTGATAGCTCAACGAAGTGATCATATAGAAATTTATACCAGCCAAATACTCTTACAAATTTTGGAATATAATGTGGAGGGAAACACCGGAGGACCCGGATAAACACGTTCCTTCGGAGTGGGCAGGTAGGAACGTGATAATTGGTTATTTACCCTTCTATCTGGCAACAAAACTGACACCTTTTTTACAAGGAGTCATGTTTACATGACCAGATGACGCCTTTTGGCGTCTTTTGGCGTCATCTGGTCCAACCCATGTGAGACTAGGCTCTAAGGAAAGCTGTCTCGGGTGTGGACCAATCAATTTCAAGGACAGTGTACATTATAAGAGTTATATTTTTTGTTTGCATTATGACTGCAGGTATTGTGGTCTATGTAAACATGACTCCTTGTAAAAAAGGTGTCAGTTTTGTTGCCAGATAGAAGGGTAAAAAACCAATTATCATATTTTTTACTGGCAAATGAGGTTCCAATGAGGTAAGAACTTGTTTGGTCATCGCATTCGTGCACGGCAGAAAGCTCGCGGTCACGTGACGCACTTCAACCAATCCGGGAGCGTACATGTTTGGGAGGGGCTATGCACGACAGACAAATAATCCCTGGTGGGCAGTGTGGAACCTGTTGTTCCTACCTGTAAAATCTCCACTACCCCGGGGAGAACATACAAACTCCTAATTTCTAGGCGTCAGAGTCGGGATCGAACCCACGGACCTGTTGTATACCAGGCAATGTAGTTAACAGGGTTGTGCCTGGACAATGCTCAAATACAGCGTAATTCAGCCATGCATAACAGGTGATATCGGCTGTGAAGCTAAATGGCTGGAAGCAAAGGGCTGCCTAGTGGAATTAAATGCTGCACTGTCGCTCTTTAATTTGTATGCTCCCTGCCTTCGCAACACACACTGGCCAGCATGATGAAGTACGGTCCAAATAACCCCCACAACCTGCATGGCACGTGGAGGCCTTCATCCAGCAGTGGATGGACAAAGGGTTGTACCTGTAGTCATTACTCAAATTTTAACAATTGAGATTGTTGTCGAGTTGCTGCTTCAGTAAGGTTATACGTTAATTAACATATTAGACTTTTTTTGAATATCACTCACAGTAGGATCTCAGCACATTGGCTGATTGGCTTTCTTATGTGAAAAAATATATATATGTAGCCTGCTATTTAATGAAATGGAAGTGAGTTATAATAATAATATAGCAATCACTTCAAATTTCAGATTTTTTTTTCACGAGAACACTACTTCTTAGTATCGATGCATATGTCATAATATAAATATATTTTTTTGTATGGAGTAAAACACTGCATAAAATGCAACAGGTTATGTGTTAACTGCTCAGCGTGTTTATGGAAATGTTTATAAATTCTGTTTACTTTTGTTGCTTTGGGTGAATAGTAAAGAACAATTCCCCGCCGCTCGGAGTGTCTGGACCGTTATGAAAGCCGCAATGGCTCCCAATTGCTGACATGGCAAGTCACAATAACGTAGCTTTACATTCACAGCCCTTGCTCTAAGATTCATCCCACAAGATCGTGCTGTGTAGTAATTACCACGTGACTTATGATATTATTTTTCCAGAGGCCCAAAGCTGTGTCGTTAATTATAGCATTCCTTGCCATTAATGTCACCTCTCTAAGAAAGAATTGCATTTCAAAAATATCCATCTGTAGCTTTGCATTTCAAACACAAGAAGGTTCACACATTTCGTCGTGACAAATAGAAAAGGCCCTGTTGGTTAGCCTCATGGGCTTTAACAATTTACCCTCAGGACCCTATTGTAACTGTTTTGATTTTAAGTAGGGGCACACTTGGAGTGCACTACTAGCGAATGGCAACACTGGTAGATCTTGGTTCGATTACAGGTAGGATCCGTGACCCAGTACTGGGCCCAATGATTAAACACTCCTGTGGATTTGAAGGTTCCATCATTGGCATAAGCAACACTTCCGACACCTTATTGAAGGGAGATAAATGCCTACCCAAACACACTTTGATTTTTGTCCTAAATGTTGTGGGTGTCTATTAGCCATATCTATAACACCTGCAGTGGTTGTACCCCTGGATTGAGGATAGAGGTATTGGGCACTGGGTACCAACCATAGAAAAGTTCAAGGTCCATTTGTTCACCTCTACTTGCAAGCTTGAGGCAGTGCATGTATAATCCTGAATCTGCCGACAGTCAGACGAGTAAATTGCATCACTGCAGAGTCAGCCGCTCCTGAAATAAAGACCTCAAACCACCACAGGGAGGTAGCCATGGATGTAAATTCCAATTCTCGGTGCGATAACTTCAATCCATCACTCAGGGCCGCTGCCTGAAAAGGCAGCCCACACATCCGCGTTATCGCATTACGCTATAGTTATAATGAATACTCTATCGACCAGGGATTCACGGAAGCCGAGATGCGAATTCCCAAACTCCCCCAAAAGGGCCAAGAAATCAATTTCATTGTGTCCTCGCCGGAAGCAGAATGCTGCTAGTCAGGCGACCCCAACTTCCTCGTCATGTTTTATATTCATTTTATTAAAAAATCTATGTACAGTATATTACTGTGAAGCCACGTGTCTTGTTTAAAGAGAGACTTTGTACTCACCAGCTTCAGCAAGGCATATACTGTTTGTTTAGATAGTAATATTCTGGCTCGTGCTTTCAGAGTGCCCGATATTTATTGCGTGTGAGTAAATTGGCCTTGAAGCTCACGCCCTCCTTAATGATCACAGGTCAAGGTGAAATATGAGACCGCTGCGGTCCTCGGAATTAGGTATTCTTCACATACAAAGGCATTCTTATATTAAATATCATCTACAACACTGAGATATTCATCAAGGCTAGCAGGTACATTTTTAGAATGCAATAACAATAACAGCCCGTTCAAGAAGAAAATAGGTTAACGTCTCAAGCCTAAAGGTCTATTCTTTGGCCAACTATAAGGCCCTTAACCAGAAGAATGACCGTTATCTCTCCCCTAAACTGTTCGGTGAAAAACATGTTCCTCCTGAAATAGGCTTAACAGTGGCTCCTGTACTCTGCCAGGT
This sequence comes from Lethenteron reissneri, assembly GCF_015708825.2. Taxonomy (NCBI): domain Eukaryota; kingdom Metazoa; phylum Chordata; class Hyperoartia; order Petromyzontiformes; family Petromyzontidae; genus Lethenteron; species Lethenteron reissneri. The sequence continues at coordinate 13,080,135 of NC_083798.1, read as the reverse complement.
AAGTGTTCAGCTTCAAAGCATGGCATTGGTAAATGTATTATTCCTGTCAATTTCATCTGAAGTAATACAATCATTTTCTTCTCGCCATTCTGAGAAAGCGCGTTACCGTGGCAAAAAGGTAAAAGGGTTTAGCCTGCTGTCTGGATTTTTACGATAGGTGCTTCCATGGTAGCGGGAGTGAATAACGCAACTGCAAGGGGACTTGATCATAACCCGTAACATCCCCGCTCCCCCATGGACACCCAGCGTGCTTGTAGGATGGATGGGCTGTGCACCCAGGCAGTGTATGAATGCGTTTGAGAATTCCAAATTCCCAGTGCTAATGCTTCACTGACTTGTGATATAGACAGTGATTATGGCCCAAATGAAATTGAAGAGCAAGACCCTGGAACTGTTAAGTTGTTGTTTTGCTTGAGACTAAATTAACCCAAGGAGCTGCAGGATACAAGGGGTTATTTTTTGTCTGGCTGATTAATAAGTGACAGAAGCAAGAGGCAGGGCTTGATTGAAGTTAGTTTATCGTTAAGGTGCTCGAGGCGTGAGTGTGAACTGCCAGGGATAATGCTGGGGAAAGAGACACGTTGCTGTGGACTCCGTAAAGCAAAACGGAACTGAAGCATCCCTTTGAGAGAACCTGTATCTCATTATTGTGGGAGAAGCGACAGTGCAAAATGCTAAAGAATGGAAGAGATGTATATACAAGAAGTGATAAAACCCCAAGGCCAGTCCATCTCTGTTACCTCTAACAATTATTGCATTATTAATGCACACTTGCGTACTTGAAAAATAATCACAATTAGAAAATATTATACCCAGTTAACCTGTGAATGGCAACGCTTGGCTGTCGTGGACCATTAATGGATGTAGCGACTTTAATGTAAGAACTTTGATTATTGGAACAGGAATTATCAGCCAACACAGTAATTAACAATGGGGTGGAATGGCTGCGCAGTGGTAATTGCAATGCATCATGAGGCCAGTAGCCTGATTTTGATTCCCAGCCATGACTAACATCAGTGGCAAGTTTTGTGCATCCAGCCCTAGGCAGTGCCCTTGACCAATCCACACTGACCAGCATTGTTAAAGTATGGTCAAATAACCAACATCACAAAAACGTGCAGTGTCTTTTGGATTGTGTGCAAGGAAATGCAAGGTAGTGGGGATGGAAATGAAAGTATAAAAGATGGAATGAGAGAGGATGACATGAGCACCTGGTGTGATATGTGACGGCATTAAACCATTAAAGAGAGGTCTCTGCAGCATAATTCAGCCAGGCTAAATCTTTAAATTTCACAGCCTGATATGCAGGCAGCAGCAATGATAAATGTGCCATCATATACCTGCCATCCTTTGGGAACAGAATTAAGGTAACAACTCCTTTAAGAGGGCATGAAGGCCATAAATTATTTATCTGTGCACCTGTGACCCGTGTAAGGTGTGGAAGAGTGTGCCATTGTTTAAGATGGGTGGCACCTTACATCTGTCCTGGAGGGGTGGCAGGTTCAACCTTGGTACAGCTGCTACATGGTATGTGTTTTGCAAACAGCACAGCCCATTTGGATCATATTATGGACTGTGAACCCTACGCATACAACGAAGTCAACCACCTTTATATTTAGTTCCTCTGGTGCTTCGCGAGGTTTAGCGAGGACGACTGTTGCTCGGCTTCATGAAGGGGCGGGGGGGGGGGAGTATAACTGTGCTGGGGCCCCAAGCTCGAGGGGTGATCTGCTGACAAATCCACAAACATTTATTTTGGGATATTACATGATAATTTTTCGACAAATGTAGAACCTATTCTTGTAATGATCAATAAAGATATGTTGCACACTCGAAATGAAGGACGTGGGCAGGTGCTCCAAATCGAGGGCAAACATATTTATTGTGGTAATCTGTAAAATGCAACAGCACGTGTGTCACACACAGCAGTTTCTAAATGAATCTCCATTAACCACGTGACTGGTGTCCAGGTAAAGTTACTCAATAACCCTGCCAGCCACCGCCAAGCCCGACTCAGTATCGCATGCTGGTGTACACACGTGTATGATGTACAGCACAGCACATGAGGACCTTCACAAAACCACACTTTACTCCATTGCTGTATGAGGAAATAATTAAAAGAGTGGTCCATACCTAATGCGCCATGGCAATGTAAGATTGTGATTCATATCTCAGCCGCCTATTTCATCATTGTCTCAAATAAGAATGTGCAAAATCTATACTGTTAATGAATGTATAATATTGAGTGACATCGAAGCCGAGGCAAAGTTCCTTTGCTCCTTTCCTCAATGGTGACGGGTGGGATGGTGTGAGGGTCCCAGCCAATATTATTACGTAGTGAGTTACCACGCATTTCCCACATTTCTCTACATTTCCCATTCATCTCGGCAGGCACGACTCTTGCCTTCTGTGTGTATTCAAATGCCGCCTTTGCTCACATTATGCAGCGTGGACTGGTGACCTTCAATTGTCAGTCTGCGCTTCAATTCAAAAAGTGCCATGTCTCAACGATCAAGGGCGCGTAATTGCCTTGGCTTGAGCTCAACGCCATATCTGAGACTAATCGTTCAACAAGAGTCCTTCGTGACCAACGTGTTGTCGCATTCCTAAAAAAAATCCTTCATTTAGAAAACTAATAGCACGTCAACGAATACATATTTGCGTGGCAAATGAATGAATGAGCAATTAAGTGGTAGCAATTATGTGGCGATTTTAATGTGTTATAAACTCGGGCACTTTTTACTGTACGAACGCACGCGGTAATGCCCTGTGGGCGACAAAGCACACTGGGGCCACTCAAATTATTTTCATTCAGGTCACGTCGCTCAGTATCTTGATGAGCTCTAAACTCTCCGAAGCACAAGACAACCGGGTGGGTTACAGCCCACTAATCTCCAGCTTCCATTTAAATCACGTAGAACTGGAATGTCCGGTAGTATAACATGACAACAACAATAAAGAAAACAACAAAAAATAAAACCGAGAAAATAAATAACCTTTCAAATTCCAGCCTGTTCCTTTAGCTTCACTGAAATATACACACGCATGAAACTGTTTCATCCCAGAACCCCGCCGTTGTCATTTGGAAGGGAGCTTGCATCTCGTGGAGATGCAGAAAGCACTTTCGCCAAAAAAAACAGCTGCGACCGCTCAACAGGACGAGGCTGAAGAGTGCTTTCAAACGGCGCCATTGCTCACAATCCCCACATGCTCACTACAAACTAGTTCCAAAACCCGCATGCCCCTATCGTCACCCTCACGGGGATTTCATATACCATATATTATGTGCAACTTTGTTTTAAAGTAAACATCTTCAGTCAATAAAAAGTGATAGTTGTCTACTCCAGAATGATTTCTGTTTGACACACGATTTGCTGTCAGCCAATTGTTTGTGGGTAAGAGGTGCTAAGTGAGAGTACCCTCTTTCAGAAAATGCCATTGACACACTGCAGAGATTCATTGCTCACCATGCAGATATGCCATGGCTCTCGACGCTAGGAGTAGCGAGGTGCTCTGTTTGAATCTGCTGAAGTGGGGGGGGCAGTGCAAGTCAAATTGAATGTGTCACGGACTCCAGCCGAAATCTGTTGAGGTTTGTCCGCTTCCTGAGCTCCATTTGGCACAATGAGAATTGCCTTTTCAATTTGTACACCTGGTGACACAATCGAGTGACTGATAAGTTGAAACATGCGGGGGAGGGGAAAGGGTCTGGAGAAGGAAAGTGGAGGCCATACGGGAGGAAAAAAAACGAAAAGTCCCGATTTTTGCACGGAATTGTACTAAGAAACCTGATGTCAGAATTTAACTTGTGGTGCAGTTTAAAAAAATACCAGGCCCAGACTGTGTTGGAGCCATAAAAAAACATAAAGGAGCACTCCAAAGCTTCCTGCTGATGTGCAGTCTGTTTCTCAGAGACACTGCCATGTGCATAGGTGTGAGCGGTGCCTCCGCAGTGAGTTATGTTTCAGAGGGTGTTATTGAGTGCTGTGTCCTTTGAGTGTTGTTTCCCTGTTGCAAAAGCTTAAAAAATGGAACCATAGATAACCTGCTGAGGACAGGTGGGTTATTTCTTTACTGTGCACTAAAACCAAAAAGAACACTCATAAAAATAGGAACTGTCCTAATCATTGCTCACACCCATATACCCAGAAGGAGTGCACACCTCCTCATAGATATAGACCCCCCCCCCCTCCGTATAGCATCTTCGTGCTGTTGGAGGGAGTGCTGTTTGTGAAGCATCTACGAAGGCTGCTGGCATGGTCCACGAGGGTATGGTGTGGCCAACACCACACCCGGCCGCCTTTGTCTCCCCTGTGCCGATGTTTACACATCGCACCAGGTACCTGTTTAAGGCTAAGTCAACCTAGTATAGGCCTGGGACAGGTTTCAGATATTCGCCAATAATGTTGGCCACGTGAGGGAATCGAGTTGGGTGTTTTAACCGCGACGACGCTAGCACTCACCCACCCGCAAGGTGCGTGTGTCCTTGTGCACGTGACCTTTGTACACAATAATGGAAGCTTGACCTTTGTGAACCAGGACTTTTTGGAACAAGCTTTATGAGCAAAGCACAATGCCATTTGAGTGTGATTTATTTAATGTTATACAGTGCAGTATATACATATATGAGCCTGAGGCTGCTAAACATTTACCTTTTGGCCAGTAGTGGTTGATATACATGCATAAATCATGTTGTCTTTTTTTGATACCACATTGCTGAAGATTTTGAACGTGTGGTTTTGTGAGCATCTTGATAAAAATGGCCTAGATTTCTGGAAATTGGCCACATTCATCAGCACTTTTACATTTGGAAAAAAAAATAAGCGTGCCACTCCCGTTTAATGTTTCAATTTTTTTTAAATCTAGGTGGAAGGTCTATGACTGGTAGGCTGGCATTGAACCGCCCAGTTGAAAGCACCGTGTTCTTTGATATTTAGCAGCATACATACCATAGCCGGCCCAGTCCAGTGTAGCAGAGCATCCTTATTTTGTTGAAATGTAATTGCAATTTTGAAAAAGAACAGGCAAAAGGACAATGGACACTGTTTCGATGTAATTGATTCCTTTATCGTGTGATGGAAGCCACAGCTAAACCTAATTGGCAGGTGAATTAGTCAATTCAAACAGCTTGGGCACGATGATGAATGAGGACAAGTTGCAGCCACCGTGGTGTCACGAATGTGATTAACTTTGAAATCCACCACTGCAACATTTGGCTTCTCAGAACAAATCGCCATGAGCAGAAGGGTTGCTTGCTCTCGGCTGGCCAAACGAGCACCCACAGAGGCACTGAAAGAATTATGGTTTCTCAGTTCCATCCCAAGGTCTTGGGTGCTTTGGCAATCGCACTGTTTGCAAGACACTTTTATTTATCTTCACTACAAGCACGTGTGCATGCGGTTGTGTTTGGGGAGCGGTCGTGTAGTGGCTTGGCACACTTTGCTCCGAACCCAGCGGCCCAAGATGGATTTCCGCTCTCACAGCCAACGTCGGTGACAAATATCTGAACTCAGTCCTGGGCCTCTCCTAGGTTGACTCAGCCTCAAATTAGTACCTGTGGCAGTGATAAACACTTGCAATAAGGAGACAAAGGCTTGAGGGAAAATGCTGACCAACCCATCTCGTTGCATGTGGACGTTAAAACATGTACCCTAACAGCAATACTCCTTACGGTCTGAGCAATACTTATTTGATGCTACACTAATTCTTCACGTAGGAAAAGAACAGTGAAGCATTTGTACTGAGTAGTCTTTGGAAGCTGCTTATATTTCCCAGAGACCCGTGGGAATTTTTGCAGCAGGGTCGGCATCGCATGTGCCTCTTCTCATAGGCCAGGGGTCAGCAACCTGCAGCTCCGGTGCCGCGTGCGGCTCTTTAAGGACTGCATTGCGGCTCTTGAAATTTTGAGGGGGTTTATTTTTTACCAAATTCGAAAAAAATTCTCTTCTTGGTATTTGTGTTGCCGAGCCCTGACCATGGGAGTCCAGTTTACGATGGACAGGGGAGCAAACAACCTGTGGCTCCAGAGTCACATGCGGCTCTTTAACGACTACTTCGTGACATGATTTATTAAGGACCGTATCACATTCACATACATTGCGGCTCTTGAAATATTGAGTTAAAAAAATGGCTCTTCGTGTTATTTTGGTTATCGACCCCTGGCATAAACCTTCACAGAATGCTTGTGATGGCCCTGCTAGTCCCCTCATCATCATGGTCATCCTCACCATTGTCACCTCGTTATAGCCAGCCTCACCATGGTTCCTTCGCCACAGTCATCCTCACCACAGCCTCCACACTATAGTCATCTTCACGACAGTTGTCATCACCACGTCATCGTCACCACAGCCATTGTCCCCTCATTAAAGTAATACTCACAATAGCCATCCTCACCAAAGTCATCCTCGCCGTGGTCCTTTCACCATAGTCATCCTTACCATAGTCTCCTCATTATCGTCGTCCTCATGATAGTTGTCATCACTACAGTCATCCTCACCATAGTCATTCACACCCAGTTGCATTTCCTCAGTGCCATCCGCGTTTCCGCCTCAGCTTTTTGCTGAATATGGCGCATTGCAGATCTTGGATTGATTTATTGATCCTCACCTGAGTCATCTTCACCATAGCCATCCTTACCATGGTCCATGCACAATACTCCGTACACTACAGGTCCTCGCTATAAGTGTGCCCAGTGTAAGCATGCATGTGTGATTTCACACTTGCACATCGCTTTAAGACTGAAACAGGAGAATGTCTCTACAACTTTGGCTGTCACCTGATGATGCTAGTTGTAATTACTGGCAAAACGTCGTACTCGAATTGTAAATGTTGTGGGTTTACTTTCCAACATACCGATGTGCTGTACTAGGAATGAATTGGCATATTTTGTTTGCGTGACAAACCTTACTAATTGGCTGTGTTGGGTGGTGGCGGGTTTACCAACGCATTTATATTTACGCGATCTAACCCAGACACCTCTATTATGGATACTATTGGTCTCGAAAGACTCCTACACGTTAAATTGACACCATTGGTGTCGCACTCTTTCACTACAAATGAGTTTTCATTGCATTTTAACCTAAGTCAATACTTCTAACGGGTGACAAATTTATACGCTCAGAATTTGCTGTATATTCTTACATTTCCATTACATACCAACGTATAGATTCTATATTCCATACTTTATATTGTGCAGTGGCAATTTGCAGACTTACTACATACTGCATATTCTTACATTTGCATTATGTTTCCATATATTTAATTTGTATTTCATACTTTATAGTGTATGTGATAATTTATATCTATACATACACACACGTGCATTACCGTTGTAAATAAATACTAATTTTTTACAACTACGCAATAAATAACTGAATGTTTTTTTTATGAGTGTTGTGCACTATAAAACATACAATTATGTTTACATTACGGCGGTCTGCTCATAGTAATAATTTAATTACGGCATGTAAACCTTTAAACGACGTGCCGTCATCATGGCACTACATTCGGACTCCGCCCTAACACACGCCATTGAACCGCACCTGTCAATGGTTCCGAATTGCCCAATCACAGCCATCTCCCAATGCAGCTCACAGTGGCTTGCGTGGTCAGGTGAAAACAGATCACGGTGTAAGCTACACAAGGGGGTTCTAGATTTGAAGCTTTCGTGACTGCAAGGATTCATATTCTTAGGTTTTTTCGGTAAAGTCACGTAGGTAAAAAAAATAAATTAATAAAAGTTAAATAAAATAAAAATCACGACGTTTCGGAGGCAACACAAGCTTCCGTCTTCAGGTGGAACCGTCACAGCACGATAGCTGTATCAAGTGAGATACGGCTATCGTGCTGTGACGGTTCCACCTGAAGACGGAAGCTTGTGTTGCCTCCGAAACGTCGTGATTTTTATTTTATTTTTATTTTACTTTTATTAATTAACATTTTTTACCTACGTGACTTTACCGAAAAAACCTAAGAATACACAAGGGGGGTTTGAATTTTGGAGGAGGCAGCAGCAGCAGCACACATTGTTGACCATGTAAAATAATTCTACTAAAGTTATTTTTGTGTAAAATGTGTTGTCTCCCCACCCCCACCAGTGTGAAAAAAAAGTAAAACATACAAACATACATCATACATATGAACGACTTTGATGAGAGTGTGTATCCTGGTCTGACTCCCCTTCTCATATGTACGTCAGTACTGTCTCAGAGCTTAACAGCTCATCGGATTCCTCCAGTCTAAATCAAGATTCTGAAATGCGATCTCACTGTAGCTGCTCCACAATAATAATGCAGACCTTTTTACATGTAGAATTGTAAATATTCTCACGACGTGCGTTAACAAGGGAAATATCCATATGCCTCGGTAAGGGTGTTATTCGACAATGTATTCCCGAAGAAATATTTAAAATACAAATACAAAATAACCAGTTCTTATCTCAGTGGAACCAGGAAAATGAGAATGTAGCAAAGAACATTTAAAAGTCATCAACCCTCCTTTACAATCTATCTTAATGAGTGAAACCAGCCAACAGGGGATTGTATTAGATGCTATGATATGATAATTAAGATAGTCAGTTATATTTTAGATTTTTTTATTCAAATTAAATTACAAAAAAATATGTAATTCATATTTCCTTCACTTGTAGTAATGGTGATATTTATCCAATCCAATTTTAGGAAAATATCTTATAGTGTAGCTCACAATAATCGTGGGTGAAAGTGGGTCCTTGTCTGGTTCCCCTTCAATGTATTTTGTTACTTTCTTCATGCACTCTCAGTGTGTTTGTAATCGTAAGCTTGTAACTGTGTTTTTTCTATATACTGTAGTTCCTATTTAGGCCTCCGTTTGTCAGAGGTTAGATAACTGCTCACATTCCACTGAGTAAAATGCCTTTTCTTAGTCTCTACTGGCTAGGTATAATGATAATGGAGATGATCATCATCACTTGGGATAAGGTGCATCCTTTACATTTGATTTAATTTCGACGCTTAAAGACCATGTTAAGGAGTGGGTGGGACGTCCCTTGTTAGGGATGCAGTGCAATTACTAAATGTAATATATTTTTATGCAGTGGTCCTGATGAGAATGAAACTGGCATTATTTGGACACATGTGTAGGATGGACAGGAAAATTAAAGTGTGTTGTTGGGGGAAAAATGGAAAGAACTGGAAATAGAGGAAGACCTAATAGAGAATGGCTTAACGACGACATTAAGAGATTTGTGCCATAAATATGTGCACTAGTTGAGCATATTGGCACAAGACACGGAAGTGGAAACAAATGACGAAACTTGCAGTGGACATTTAGGGGCGATCTGCCCATGGGCCATGATGATGATGATCATGACCACTGCAGTATAACGCTACATATGCAGGGAATGATGCATAGCCGAATAGGCGAAATGGTCCGATATTACATGAGATTTGATAACATCTTTTAAAAATTACAATTACACCACACACAAAAAAAAACCAGGTGAGAACCAGTTCTCACCTGGTTATTCGTCCATGTTGTAACTGTCTCTCACCTGGTTCAACCAAATAACTTGAGATTTGAAGAAATGCTGTACTAGGTGCAGGCGGTTAATTGGTCAGGGTGGATATGTAATGGTTAGATATGCAACATTGTATTGTAAAAATAAATCATAATCAAAAACTTTATTTATCCATAGAGAAATCCGATGATCTTTGAAGCTCTTTTTCTCAGATGTCCAGTGGGGGTGGGTCAGAAAGTTACAACAACAACAATTGGAATGCAATGTATCGGAAAGATAAACAAATCTGAAAAAATGTATGCGTAAAATAGATAAAGTATATAAGTACACATTTGTAATGAGTTTTCAACAATAATTACAAGCTTGGGCAACACAGCAAAAACAACAACAGTCCCAGACCATCACAAGACAACAAAGAGTCCCTCGAAACAAATGCACACACACAAAATTTTACAAAGAAAATGCCGAACACTAATCTGATGAAAGTCTCATCTCACTCCTGAATTCCAATTAATTATTGGGCATAAGGGCAGGAAACAAACTCATTTGAATATATTTGAAGGGAGAGTCGAGGTATACCAAGGAAAATCGTCTTATTTCTCACTTAACAGAGTTTTCGACTGTGGGTATGTGGTGTCAGTGGAATTTATTCTGAGCCAAATTGTGGTATTTTTACTATGATGGTGCGTTGCTTTCCATCATGGAGAACTCAGCTCATGTCTCACCATAGACCGAAAGGAACAAACTGCATGCGCAAAACGTCCCATGATAAAAAAAAATGTCATCCCTCATGCTCCGGGACAAGTCATGTACTCGAGTTGAAATTGAATCACTCGTGCATCTGTCACTGCCACACAAAAATCGCACTAATTCTGCGAGCTGTCCATTTTTGCAAATTCATCTGGTACAATGGCACAAATATGGGACTTTTAGCACCTTGTACCTGTAATAGGTTTTTTTATGTACATGTTTTTTTTCTCTTTTTTCTCTTGTGAAGAGAAAGAAAACCCACTGCACACCTAATTGTGCTACTCGGAGATGTCCACAAGCACGGTTGAATTTTAAAAAGAAAAACGCTGCAATAAATTAGTCTTAGACTCGCACGGAGATGTTTTGCCAAACAGTTGCTATGAATGTGTTTACTAAATGAACATTTGCATCTATTTAACATTAACACTTACACCCAAGTAGCATCTGCCATTTATGAGTAAAGAAAAGTGTTACATAAAAATATAAATGTATTCGAAAATATTCAATTCTTTTTTTCAATGTGGCGCATTTGATGTAATAATTGACTGCCCGTTGTCGTCCTATTGCTGCATTAAGGCCTCTGCACATCGTGTCATTCATGGACATTGTTTGACCATACTTCACCACGCTAGTCAAGCGCAGGGTGGTGAGGGTAGTAGGGGGTCAGCTCTTATTCAAACATCACTCACCACTCATGTCAGCCATGGCCGGGATTTGAACTCACGTCACTACTACTGTACACCATACCACTGATATAACATAATGACGCTGTTATGTTTTTTATTCTTTATTTTATTTTGTTTACAGAAACATTTATAAATAGAAAGTGAATATCTTTCGCCGGATGGCTTTCACCATGCAACATATGTTATTGATCACTTAGAAAGCACTCTGCTCGATAAGATTCTGAGTTTTGATGTAAAAATACTGTGAAACTCCATTCCATTTAAACGATCCACAGAATCCATCTTAGACATGATTTCAATTTTTTGACATCTTTGTGCTCGATAAGATTCTGAGTTTTGATGTAAAAATATATTTTTACAAATATAGCTAGCTTGTAACTTGACATCATCTATTTTAGGTATATGTTTTGCAACCCTTGTCCATTTTAGTCGGTTTACTTCGGCACGTCACTGCCGGATGAAGCCCTCTTCACGCTGTGTCGGTCACACGTGCCGTTTGACCATACTTCATTATGCCGCATGGTGTGGCTTGGCGAAACTTGTCCGTGTTAGGTTACATGTTTATAGCATTTATTAAATCGTAAATTTGTGTCTGCGGATGGCTAAAAAGCAATTATTATTGTGGCTAAATGTGAAGATCTTGCAGACAGCACAACAAACGAGCATGGGCAATTGGATTCCATTTTATCTAAAGTGCAAAATGCGTCTCTACCTTCCACATTAACAACCTCCCCGCATCCACATGGCCCACAAATCACATCACAGAAAAACAAACAAAGCTACATTTGTTGATGTCCGCACACTTTCTTTTTCATTGTAATTACACACCCGTTATCATATTAATAATTTGATTGTCATAGCATCCGTTCCATTTTTATTTCTATAATAGCCTTCGTTTTTTTCTCTCTCTCTCTCTCTCACATGGCTCTTTAAAGTATGCTGTCACTGAAATAAAGAAGTAATGGCGTTCATTGAAATGGTTAAGGTGCTCCTTTAACTTCCTCATCCCCGGCGGATGGCGTCGGCACGCAACCAACCGGCACATGAGAGCCTATCAGGTAATTATCATCCAGTTACCAGCTCTTTATCTGCCGACTTCAGCTTTTCTCGTAGGCCAGCTGACTGCACAACTACAAAATGCTCTGAAGGGGGGGGGGGATTATATTTTTATTAGCTTTAATGGTTTAATAATGAGCAAAGATTGACAGATCTAGGCCTGGCTTGCTGGGGAATTCCAGGCCCGCACACATCCATTACAATGTAAAAGTGCATTTGGAACTGATGAGCAATTCGGTATGAATTGCAAATAGTGTAATCGTGCATAAACGCCAGAGGAACATAGGTGGGGACGAGGGAATACGGGAAGGCTTACGGAAAATTGCAAGCACTCAGATTTTTTTTACTCCATTTTCCTGTGCAAGAGAGAAATCGTATCTCAATTGGGGTTTTGTTACTGTCATAAGACTCGGGTTGATAATGTGTTTCCTTGATTATTCAATTCCCATTAAAGCCACAATTTGCAGGCCGTAAATACAAGGATAACTGCAATGGTCATATGATACAATATCAAATCTCGCCAACGAGAACTAAGACTCAAATCATTATAATGATTTGTTTTGCTCAGAATACTAACCATAATGAAGCATTAGGCCACGTTAGTGTCCAAACTTCAGTGCTTTTCACATTACATCTTCCAATTGTCACAATTACCTCGCTTGTGCTTAATTTTGTGTAATTTACGTCAATACAGTTATGTAGCCGTAAAAACGCTAAAATTACGATACACCGCTCTAAATGACTCATCGTTTAATAATTATAATCAATTGTCAGTAGAATACAACCATACTCATCCCAGACTAATCATAATATTTTCATCGATTTCATCCTTTCTACGCTACAGTAGAATTAGCTCTTATTATTATTAACTGCAGTTCTCATAGGCGTTCAAATAGGAGATCTGGGAATATTATAATCCCATAGCCAATATCTTTGCCGTATCTCAATTGCTTCGGCTAAGGTTCGCTCTGCAACAAACTCAATAAATGCACAGCTCCAGCCTGGCAATCAAGCGTATTGGCAAAGTTGAGATCCCGAACGACTTTGTCTAATGCCGCCCTTTCAAATTATATTTTGGCAACAATTATTGTTAATGCACCATTTCTTTAATGTCCAGCCCTCAGACTGAAAGCAGAAATCACCGAGCACTTGACTCGTAATCCCTCAAGGCTTTTACAGCCATAAATATGAGGCTGCTCTCCCAAAAGCATGCGTGTGTGTGTTTTTCAGCGGGGAGCGGTGGTGTAGCGGTTAGCGCGCTGTGCTACGAACCCGACGACCTGAGTTCGATTCCCGCTCTCGGCCAACACCAGTGACGATTATCTGTACCGGTCCTGGGCCTCCCCTAGGTCGACTCAGCCTCAAATGAGTACCCAATGAGGTGTGTAAAAACATCGCCACTAGGGAGACAAAGGCGGCCGGGCGTGGTGCTGACCACCCACCGCCTCGTGTGCCGTGCCGGCTTTCATAGATGCTCGCTAACAGCACTTGCCCCAACAGTCTGTTAAAGCTGTGAGGGTGATCTTTGTATTTTTCAGCATTTGCACATTTGCGTATGTGCATCTACAACCTGTGCGTGAGCGTAAGTGTACATTGCGCGTGTATGATGGGGAGAGCAGCATCAGCACTGGGAAGACAAAGAAGGGCCATGCATGCTGCTGGCACACTACCGCCTCACGTGCCGGCCTTAATAGGTACTCGCAAACAGCACTAGCCCCCCAAGTCTACTTCGGCGACGCAGGGTGTTGTCATGGTTGTGTGTGAATGCACTCACGGAGTGGCTATGTGTGTTGAATTTCCTTTGCACCTCACGTAGCCCCAACCATGCTAATCGGAGGAGTGGGAAAGTAGCGGTTGTGGTACGTATGTTGAACTTCATTCGCACTGTAAGTAGACATCCAAGATAATCGGAGGTGCGGCTCGTCGTGCGTATGTTTGCAAAGAAGCAAAAGGGAGCTGCAAAAAGAACGGAGGTGTATGTCAGAGGAGGCTACATTGACACTTCCAAATGGCCCTGCCAGCCACACCTGTGTCAAATCCCTTAGTCCCCACCAACTTTAATCAGGGTGCCTGTCAAAGTGCTGGAATACCAGCTGCATGTTAGAAATAAGCGCCACACGGTTACCTGCATGCCATACACATACACGAGTGACATTTCCATTAAAGCCTGCTGCAAGCTGATAGTAATTGGTAAGTTAATTACTCTGAGTATTCTGTTTTTTACGAATGTAGCGACGCGGCTTTGCATCAGGAGTGGTTGAACACTAATTGGGCAGTGTCACGCCATAAGTAAATTTATAGCCCACTTTTGCCATGAGCAAAACTGAATTACTGCCCCGTTACAATTAAATGGCATAACGTTTAATTAAATTCACTCTGGACGCTGGAAGGGGTTAAAATTCAACACTGACGGTGAAAACTTGGCAGAAATTATAAAACCTTACAGGGAAATATGAAAAAAACTATTGTTAAATTAAATTTCTATTCCGTTATATTGAATATAGACAGAAGTGATTTTTCACAATGAATGAGGCTGGGTGAGTGAGTGCGGAGGGCTCGCATATGATCACTTGGAACAAGTGGTAAAGACATTGGGATGATGGTTTTGACTTGGCACACTATTGGCTTTATCGTGGTCTTTATTTCCCTTGACAATACCCTTGAGACTAAGAATGGACTTTGCAACCAAACAAGGGCACTGCAAATGCAGCATCTATTAAGCAAAACCTGGCACAATTACTTACACCTCTCCCCTAAGACAAAAACATGGTTATTAAAGCAAATAAAAAAGGCACTTGCCCTTTTCGCAATATCCACATGAGCCTACGATTTTACAAATCAATCTGTTCTTCAGAAGGAACATCGTTTCCCCACATTAAACGGCAAGATTAAGCGCACAAAGATTCTGTGTGTTTTTTAATCATCAAGTGTCACAATGTATAATTAAAGTTAGTTTTTTTGTGAGCGAGAAAGGGCCACATCGTTTTTCATTCGTCACAGGCAGGTGTTTTGATGTGCACGCCGTGGGATCAATGCTCACTATTGAGTTCAACACCGACGTTTTGGAAGAGGATGAGAGCTCAACATCTTTTGAGGTCAGCCCCACGGTCCCCATCCGTTTGCTCTAATATTGAATAGAAATGAAAAGCTGTTTGTGTTAGCTTTAATAGTGCCTTCATAAGCCGCTTGTCTCGGTGTCCCACCCCACTCCCACCTCTCACTCCTTGCTTGCGTGCTCCAACCACACACCTCGAAGCAAAAGCCTACATTAGATTCCTCCAATGGTGACAGCAGATGGCTTGTACCGAGCAAAATGAAGAACATAGTATTTGGGAATTTAATATACCAAATATTACGAAGTCAATACAGCTGCATTTGTGCGAGCAAAAAGATCAAGGCTGTTCCTTTGGCTATTGGGGCCTGATATATTTTTTTATTTTGTCCATATTTTCACCATTTTTTTATATGTGCATGCACCTTCGATTAGCACGGTTGGCTACATACGGTGTGTAATAAGTTCAACATACATACGTACATACAGCGGAATGAAACTACCGCGCTGTTGTAAATTCTTTGCATAACAAGCTGCCCCTTCCATCTGCCACTGGGCCAGACATCGGTTGATCAGTATGTCATTTATCCTGTTTTGCCAGCGACGTGTCCATCCCGATGGCACGGGACCTTAACTCATACGTCACAGCTGACAGCCCCGCATGACTGTTAATATATCATTCCAAAGGATGGCCCGACGCTTTGCAAATGAAAGAGTGGCTATCTCGACGAGTTCACGTGATATTAACAGTATTGGCTGTATTAACCCTGCAGCAGTGACAGCATTTTTTGCTTTCTGTGGAAGGATAATCCCAAGGTGAATGTCATAGGAGGTAGGAGGCGCATGTTAATTGTATGTCATTGGCAGTTTTCATCTGGCTTACTATCGCACACACAATGATAATTTGTTTTGAGGTTCTAAGGTTTGTTTGATATTCCCACCATTACGAAGCGGAGGGAACGGTGACGGAGTAGTTAGCACAATGTGCTATGAACCTAGTGAAGTGAGATTGGTTTGCAGCCACAGCTAACATCATTTGCAAGTGATATCTAAATCTTTCCAGGGCCAACCCATCCTTCAATAACTCACACCGACCAGCACAGTGAAGTATGGTGAAACAACCCCCATGATGGACAGAGTGTGACGTTAATTCCAGGAATGTAATGACAAAAGGCTGTCAATTCTTTTATTTTTTATTTATCGTATCATTAGCCAGCCATTCAGCCAGCAATAACGTGCTTTATATATATACTGTGGTATGATAGACACATTAAGTATAACATGGAATTGCTGTATTGCACAGAACATTCCGTTTGATTGCATGCTTGACATTTTTACATCTTATCACTATTCTAAAGAAGCCCTTGATGCAATATTTTAAATTACTTCATTTTAAAAAAATTCGCCCAAACAACTCAAATGAGTCATGCCTCCTGCTGATGTTCAGCTGGTTGGGTTAGAAGCACATGAGTCAAGACAAATTTAGTTTGAGTAAGCGAAAACAATTTTATGGAAATGTACTACTAACTAGGACCGCAGCCCTAGGTACACGGCAGTTTATGCAATAACATAATTGTTATAAGGTTTAGCATTATTAAATACTGTAAGTACCATTGATCCAAAACTATGTAACACCATACGTATGTATGTTTTAATACTTATTTTGCACAATACGTAGCCAACCATGCAATTCGGAGGTACAGGGGATCTCCAATTACCATTTAACTTTTGAATACCCTTGAAAGAACTATAAGAAAATCACTGTCCTCTCACAAATGATTTGCTGACTTTACCCACCACTAGCTTCATGATGTGGAGCTGATGGGAAAACTAGCATCCGTTTGCTTCTATGAGGCTCTCCATCTGTGTTTCTTGTCATCAAGAAACTGATAAGTAAATTCAGCTGCTTAAATCAATGCTGGAAATGGCTACTGTGACCTGTGAGGTTAAGGGCAGTTAGTCAACGTCACCCCCATACATTCATCACATCCAAACCCCCCTACAGCCTTCCACCTACAAACTTCACACGATGAAAAATTCCAGAAACAGAATTCTCACGCACACCCATAAATTACTCCACATCACCTCAATAGGCCAATCCCTACATTGGCTCCCAATCCAGGCCCAGGTACCTTTAAAAATGATACTCACTATCTTCAATTTCTTTCATTGACTCACCCCTGCCTAACTCTTCCTCTCATCTCACTCTGCTGCCCTCCACGTACTCACCACTCAATTAACCAAAGTTTTATATCGATGCTACCGGTTAACTTTAGCTCAGCGAGAAGTCGTTCATTCTTCTCAGTTTCCCCATGGTTTGAAATTCCCTTTCCCCAACCATCCATGCCATGATCTTTCTGCCCCTGTTCAAGGCCAGGCTCAAGAACATACCTTTTACTTTACTCTGCCGGTGACTGACTGCCTCTGTGTATAAAATAGATATGCCCACTGTTCCGTACAGCATCTTGATATGCGATCACATTTAGAGGCTGCCTAAATACAAATTGTTGTTTAGCGTGGAAGGATCCAATGTTGCTTTACATGATGATACATGATTATGCTCCACTGGTCAGACAATTTAGTGGGTTTGCCAATTGCATGTGGGGGCAAGATCCTCAGTTGTGCTTGGTTTCATTCCACGGCAGTGGTAGAAAAGAGCCTGCCTACATTTACTCTAACGGCGGAGTGTGTCGATGACTTTGTCACATCAAGAGAAAGCACCTGTATCATAAATTTTAATTTGCACATGCCCACGCATCACTGTTGCTTGCCAAGCTCTAGAAACGGGAAGTAAAAGCCACTATCCCGCTGCCAAGCAATTTTGAGAAAAGCCAAATAAAAATGTTTCCCGTCATAAATTTGCATTTCTGTCAAAATTGTGAACGTCTTCTCCCCCCGCATACACAAATATAGGGCAGTTTTAAAAAAAAAAAGCATTACGCACAGTCGGTGAGCTTCAACAATGCACAATTCAGCCGAGCAAGCCCATCCAATTCCTTCATGTGATAGATTTAATACAAGTTCATTTCATTTCCAACCAATTTAGGGAGGGTGGATGTTTACACACCGAAGAGAATGCCAGGGAAATTATTTATTCAAAACATTCATGTGAGTCGCAAGAGCTTTGTGCAGCAGACCCAGGCATGACATTATGAATTGTTTTTGTCTCTGTGTTTATTTTGGTTTTCCAGTGGCGAGGTGGACAGTAATCAAATCGTCACCACGAGAAAACAACGCTCCCGAAAGCAGTCATCTTTCAGATGTAATCGCATTAGCTGAGAATTTAAATCCAACATTAAACTTTAAACTCTTTTAACTCGGTTGGGTAAACTTCTTCAAGTGAGGAGGTTATGTTTGTGTAACCAAAAATCATGTTACGTGGCAGTCGGGAATTTTCCCACCAGTTGAAACGTTACATAAAAGTTGCCGATTATTTTTTTGACTTCCAAATTTAAAAAAAAAGTGCAATCCTCTCATGAGGCTGGTCACTCGTGTAAATGAGCTACTTATATCTTCATAGACACATGCAATGTACATTTAACCTAGTGTCCTCTACTGCGTAGTAGTTTTGCTGTATAGCTTTGCGATGTCGTTTTTGAGTTGTACCACATGTTGATTGCCACGATGGCCGACTTTTCACTCCCCATGATAGGAGCTTCTTCGGGAACGATTCAGCAATTGAATTCGATTCCTGAATTATACAACCCGAAAGTGCACCGGACAGCTACACCGTTCACTAAAAATAATAGAAAATCCTCAAATGCAATTTATACAGAGACGGAGGTTTATGCTGGCGACAATTCATATCCAAAGGGAAATTGGTCCATGCGGGGTCAAACTGTGTGCAGGCTCATGGCAAATGGGTGTGGTGGCTTGGGCACCACCCCGCCGTGCACGGCCGTTGGCTTTCTCTCCCCAATCCCTTCGGCTGTGTGTGGGATTTGCGATGACCAGATTGACCTCTGCTCACCGGTTGTATTCATTTTTTGCTCACGTCACATTCTCCACGCTGTTTGGGTAAAGGTTGTGGAAGGGCAGCCCCTTGTACCTAACATTCAGTTCCACCTGAAGACGGAAGCTTGTGTTGCCACCGAAACGTCGTGATTTTTATTTTATTTTTATTTTATTTTACTTTTATTAATTTAATTTTTTACCTACGTGACTTTACCGAAAAAACCTAAGAATATGAATCCTTGCAGTCACGAAAGCTTCAAATCTAGAATTCAGTGAATCTTTTTTTCTGATGGAGGATAATTTTCTTCTCTTACGCATAAAGATATACGAATGTTCAGCAACATGAATGTGTAAATCACAGGTAGTCAATCGGTAGGTTGCTTGTAGTGGGGTAAAGTGTACGTACTCCCACCTCTTATTAGATGTCCAGCTAATGTGGACGAGTAGGCCAAGTACCCTCTTGAAGGGCTCTCCAGACCTCCCTCTCTAGTGGGGGCCTTTTTGCCAGTAGTGGCCTGAGCCAGACATTGCACAGCTGCACCTTTACCTTTAATACAAATGTAAAAATAATGATTCGAGTTTAATTGCTGTATCGGCAATTTTGCTTGTTTATGGTTGGGTTATTTGTGTTGTGGTCTTTGGTAAATGTTGCATGTCGATGCTTTACGTTATTGACACTAAACTGTCTGGCTGGTAGTCGTTTTAAAATTGTGCACACGATTTTGTTCACAGTCACGTGCTTTTTCATTGTAATGTGCATCAAATATTGTACTTTCACCCCATTTTCAGAATTGCCTCTAATTAATTCAGTATGCTAATTATGCAATTTTGTGGAACTCTTGTTCCCATTTCTCTTAAACATAATTATCCATGTAATAATGTATTTAAGTTTAATTGGTCATAATTAATAAGCAGTTGGTACAAAGCTCACGTTCCCTAACCATGGAGTGTTGGCATTAAGTGCCCCTCTTGGTTCCACCTCAGTGCCAGAGGGCCAATCTCAGCAAATGCAGTTCAAAAGTTGCTTACGTTGGTGGTGACTTCTCGTACTATCTGAAAAACCTGGACACCCGTGATCAATTAATTAGTTTCACACTGTTGAATCTCTGAGGTTATTCCATCTCAGTCAATTCTTGTAAAGAATAGTCGGATACTCACGGTGCTGAAGAAAAGTGTTCAAACTTTAAAGCATCTATTTCATTACCTCCGGCTCACCAAATCCTTCATGCGACTTGGGGTCAATATTAAGTTGTAATATTTTGAGTTGTGGCTCATTATCTTGGCACTGCGTTGTATGCCCATTGGCCATCCCGCCACTCAACATGCGTTTATTTATTCGTTAATATGTATTTCATGTGATATGATTATTGCAAAGGGTCAGTGACGTGAATAAACATCCAACAAACCAGTGTGCGTTCACACTCCGATTAGCACGGTTGGCTACATACGGTGCAAAGGAAGTTCTACATACATACACAGAACATATAGATACATTTCTACGTTACAAACACAAACTCTAGCTTGGTGGCCTACAAAATTGGGTCTTGCTGCCAGCACTGACAACTCTGGGATCGCCTCATATTAATAAATACAACAACCAAGGACATTGTCTGGGTACATATTGATATAATCCCTCTACATTGTCTGGCCCCCGTTATCTTTCAGGAAGTGCACATTGCAAGGTTACATGCAACCTTCGCTTGCATGGCTCTTACGGGCCACTGTCTCAGACCAGCTGTTGTTTACACAGCAGATGTTACGCTGCCATTATGTTTTACAAGATGGGCGCATTTAGAACATGCATAACTGAACGTTATCTGAAATTACATGGGCAGTAGAACAAATCATATGGCAGATTGGCCTATGTCATGCAACAGTCGCTCATCGCAGAGTGGATTTGTGCATAATTCAGGCTTATTCTCTAACCAAACATTTATTTCAGTGGGAAAATACAATAAAAGCCAGCCGCATCAGCACTGAAGAGGAGCGTAAAAAGGTTATGGTCATTCTACAGGAAAAATGTTTTCATTTTCTTGTTCGCAAAAACTCAATCCGTACAATTTTTTCAGCTTCAGCAATATTTTGCATTATACACACCACTTTAGGTCTCGCATTTCATTTTAAGTTTCATCCCATCAGCATGTTCTGCAAAAGTTTGAAACAAGATTTGTGTTTGTAATGAATTGCTCAGGGGAAATTGCTCTCTAATTCAATGTAATTGCCGCATGTATTAAAATTATTTAACCCTTGCCAAGTGCTTTTCAAAACTTTTTGGACATCGCAGATAAGTACATATTAATTATTAACACTAAAATGCTTTCAAGCACGATGGCAAACCACAAAAGCACATTTCATGTGTTCCCCCGAGCTCGTGGTGTGTAAACTATGATTTGAGTGCTATCAGCAGTCTGAAGGGAGAAAATAATTCGGAAAGTGGACCAAGTTTATCGCCATTATCTCTCCGCTGAATTCACCCGAGAGTGTTGCGGCCAGCGCCAAAAGGACTTTTTGTTTGACTTTGACTAAAGAACTAATGCACTGAATCTAAAATCAGACACACTCATTGCGGAGAGAGAGGGAGGTCAAGATCGGCGGCCAAGGGGCACATGGGCCGCAACCAAATAAACGAGCGCGCATTTATTTTTTCCTGGAAGAGGCGTCGTTTTAGGACCCGATCTCCCAAGAGGCATATAGACCTTGCATGAGCGTTTTATGGCATTGCACTCGCTCTGGCCATCAGCTGTCACCCCTGCAGCTGCAACAGAGCCCGGCGTCACGCTGCACATGCTGAATGTGCACGCCACGACGCACAGCTATAGGGGAAGACACGGCTGCACCGGCGCAATATGCATTATGCAGTGCCATAACCAGGCCCCCATTTAGTGTAAAGAACAATCCAATCCATCAGCAGCTGACACAACTGGAGCATTTTCCTAGAACTCTGGTTGTTTCCGTCGGCAAAACGGCAGAGCGAAAAAAGTTTGCGTCATGCTTCTCACCAATTAGTGTAGCCGCTTCATCCAGAGGCAGTCAACGGCTGCTCTTTCATGGGCAGCTTTCATATTATATCAGACAGAATTGCATGCAGAAAATAAAAAAGATACAGCAAGTTGAAAAAACAAAAAGAATAAACGAGCAAGTGAATGAGTAGTTAAAAGTGGCAAAATTGCCGACTCTTGCAGAATCCACTATTCACTGGAAAAAAATGTTTACACGAAACAGCAACGGAGTTGTATTAATCTAGATTTGAAGTTTTCGTGACTGCAGGTTGTATTATTGGAGTCACAGGACGGGATCCGGATATAAACAGTTCCCAATGAATTTTAATCAAGTACTTTTTTTAATTGGTAATATATTTTACATATCAATTCTGTTTTATTGAAATTGCACAAATATGACTTTAACCTGAAATGATTCCAAATGTGAATGGAAGTGCAAACAATTGAAATTATTTCAAGTGCCAACAGCATAGAATAATGTGGGAACTGTCAACATGAACCATGGGGAGCGGAGGGCAAGTGGCACACAAATAAATTGAAACAATCCATTAAATACCATGCTAAACCTTCTTTAAGGTGTTTCTAATATGTCAGGCCTATACAACAATAAACTTTCTGACAATTAAGTTTTGCCTCCAAGGTAGGTTATACAAACTCTATGAAACACACGGATGAGCAATACCTCTATTAGCGAGTTTTATCAAAAGCAATAACTCTTCACTAGGCAGTGGATTCGCTCAAAATAATCATTACAAACCATTCTCAGAGATCCACGAGTGCAGATGAATTTCCTGTAAAGGAGGCTGTTTAAAATTGCTGAATATTGACCCTCGGTGGAGATTTTTTTTTCTTCCCGTTTTCTTGTTTCCGCGATGCTTTCCGTCTTTCATGACGCTTCCCTCCGGGCTCATTTTCCCTACAACTCTCAATCTTGCACGAATGTCTCAAGGCACCCGTTACAATAATAATCTCCCATTTAGTTTAACAACAGGTAGAGAGGAGGTCCTTTACCTGCGCAAACTGTTCGGGAACAACCTGCGCTTTTTGGAGCTGGCTACTAAATTACGCGTTCCTTGACCAAGTAGGGGTCATGTCCCCCCCCCTCCCCCCTCATTGTTTCGCATAAAGTCTGTTGCTTGCTGCACCATGTACTGTGCTCTTCTTGCATTGCCCAACTAAGCCACTTCGGAATCTTTTGGGGTTTTTTTTTTATATATACTGCAGTATACTTTTGTTTTTTTCGGTAAAGTCACGTAGGTAAAAAATAAAATAAATTACAATGAAAACAACTAAATTCAATCACGACGTTTCGAAAGCAACATCGTGATTTAATTTAGTTGTTTTCATTTTATTTATTTTTTTACCTACGTGACTTTACCGAAAAAACCAAAAGTATGGATCCTTGCAGTCACGAAAACTTCAAATCTAGAAAATATACTGCAGGTTCGCCTACCAAGAACGTCATCGTAAATACTTGTGAAAAAAATTTAGCAAATGACACTAAGAGTGTTGATGTCGTGTTGCAGCCTACAGCTCCCTGTGGGTTGCAGTACAACATAATAATCGCTGAAAGAGAAACAGCGTTTGCACTTGTGCCAGGTGCCCTGAACGCAGAGGGTCTCACTTTGAGTTTCGGAAACGTAAGTGCTCGCGTCAGCACCGTGACTGACGGAATTGCTTGTGGTTTACGCAACATTTGTTTAGTTTCTGAAGCCACCAAACCCGCTTTCTGGTCCATGATGTGGAAGTTTGCACAGCGTAATGAAATGGAAGCCTAATCCATCATTATCAGAGCCCAAATTCAGATCAGATCACAATTCCAATCTCCTGTGAAGTAAAAATTAATTGCGCAAAAAAGTACCCCTCCCCGCAGCCCCCAGCCAAGCAAGCCCCTTCTCCACTTCGACGATACCCAAAAAAAACACACCCACATTGTGGAAGGCGTCATCAATTTCAATTAAACAACAGCGCACGAACACTGTGCATGCACGAACACAGGAGCGTTTGCATGGCCCTCCCGTGTTTCACACGTACAGCTGGCCTCGGCTTCAGCTTTCACGCAGTCCACGTGATAAGACATTCTTGGATAAAGGCGCTATATAAGTATAAAATAAGAGATTGCGTTGTTTAATAAACGAGGAGGGGTGGCGCAGCGGTTAGCGTGCTGCGCTATGAGCCAGGCCATCCGAGTTTGATAGTCGGTCACGATTGACATTAATGGCGAACGATACCTGAAGCGTTCCTGGGCCTCCCTATCACCAACTCCTTGACCAAATTGGTGTGTGGAGGCCATTGGTCCAGCAGTGGATTGACAAAGGGCTGTAAAATATTAAAACTGACGGTGCGTTATTTATCACTAGAGCCTTAATGAGGTTTGCGCAATGCGTAGAGTGTGAAACTGCTGATGCTGTGTGTGTGAAAATCAATTACTTAGGGCACCGGTGTGAACGTCTGCACTCACGTTTTTCTCTTGCACTCATTTCATGTAAAACAAAATGTCCATGTAGTTATTTTTGTTCAATCACGAATAATGCCATTTGTTTTTGTTTTCCCGACGATACCATTACACGCGAGGGGCATAATCACAATGTTCTGAGAATGATATAAGTTTAACCACGATGAAACATTTTACGATTCTTATTTTTTAACGTTGTTACCTTGAAAGTCAGTGCAGATATTGTATTATATAAGTAGGACTTAAAGTTAAGGCTTAGAGGTATGTAGGCAGCAGATAAGGCTGATGGAGGAGTCGTGGTGCAGTAAAGCACCATGCTGTGAACGAGGCAACCCCAGTTCGAATCCCAGCCGATACCAACTTCAGTGGAGCATGATGAAGGCGGTCACCGCCTTCATCAACCCATGCCATCGTGATAAAGTATGGTCAACACAACTGTCATGGCACACATGTCTTCATCCAAATGTGAATCAATAAAGAACTGGACATCATTATTATTTCGATTTATTTATTATGATGTTGCAATTATTTATTTCCTCTCTATTTAAAAACATTTTAATAAACCCTTTTCATAAACGGTGTCTATAATGTTACACTTATAGTGAACACACATATTGGCCCAGCTGTAAATACGAATTTCTTAAAAGCTATTGATTTTTAAATTCAAGGTGACATCTCTTATGGTAATTGAATTACCTAGAGGATATTCAAGGTACAAATTAAGCATAACAAATTGTGATTTGTACCATTACGTATCAGACCACGAGAAACCGAAAATGGGATAAAGTGCTGACAGTTGCAATGGCAAGTAAATGGATCTCATAAGTGCGACAGCACAAGGACACTGCGTCAGGGCCAGACACTCTGCATTTCTCGATGTAAAGCTTTCGTGACTGCAGGGATTCATCTTCTTGGTTCTTTCGGTAAAGTCACGTAGAAGGGAAATAATAAAATAATAAAAATAAAACATTATAAAATAATTCTCAGGACGTTTCGGCCACAACGCAAGCAGCCGTCCTCAGGTGAAGAACAGGTCTGTCGGAAAGACAGTGTCATTCAGACACTGTGTCATTCAGACGCTGTCTTTCCGACAGACCTGTTCTTCACCTGAGGACGGCTGCTTGCGTTGTGGCCAAAACGTCGTGAGAATTATTTTATTATGTTTTATTTTTATTATTTTATTATTTCCCTTTACGTGACTTTACCGAAAGAACCAAGAAGATGACTCTGCGTTTACTTAATGAAACCTAAAGTATTTGTGTCAAGAAAAAAGGGGTCAGCTCTTTGCCGAGGCCTGAATGTGAGCAAATGTTGTGATACATAAAATAAACGACAATTTCAGAAACAAAATAACCACATTGTTGCATAACTAGTTGTGATTGTGCTCTGATGCTTTACGATGTGTTTTCGGGTTGTCTCTACCGTCTCGCACCCTGTGCTGGGAGCTTCTCCACATGCTGGGGGCTATTCGGTTCTGGAAGAAGCGTCCAGCACGTGGCGTGAAACATCGGACATTGTGCTGAGCAACATTCGGTACAACCCGAAAATACATCAGAGAGCTATAAACCAAATTTGCACATATTCACAGGGGCTGCATAACAGAACGTTGAGGAAAGATCAATTTGGAAATTAACAGCTCGTTTACCCTAAACGTAACCGTGCCACACAGCGTATCATAATGTCTGCAAGAAAACTTTGCGTTAAAAATAAATTTCAAACAGGGTGGGCAATAAAACAAGTAATCCAGCTGAGAAAAAGCCTCGCGTACACAATAGTAGGAGACATCTGGACTTGGTCCCATCTGCGTGAGCATACTCCTGTCTCCGTTTCAGAATAAGCTGCTCGTTTTATAGATTGCAGCGCTGAGACAAGAGCCGCTGCACAGGTGGGGAATGACAACATCATTCTACACTTCCTTGAGGAACAGTGTGCCGATGTATTTCTATCTGCATGTAAATCGCCGCTATGTCTTACATCTGCTGCGATGTCATTTTTGACAATGCGATATAATGAAATATTAAATATCACGATATAAAGATTATCACCTTATACTGGTAGGAACCTCCTGGTTACACCAGCCCACAGGGGGTTATTGTGTCCGTCCGTCGTGCAGGGAGGGACTGGGTGGGGAGGGAGGGGCTGGGTGTGGAGGGAGGGGCTGGGTGGGGAGGGGAGGGTGGGGCTGGGTGGAGAGGGGAGGGTGGGGAGGGGCTGGGTGGGGAGGGTCGGGCTGGGTGGGGCTGGGTGGGGAGGGGCTGGTCACCCCGTGGTGCCCTTATAAAACTCAACGTTTAATCTACTCACGCCGGCTTGTGCCCGCCCTCACAGTCGGGCATATTTGCGGAATACCCCACGCCGCCGTTGACCCTGGCCATTGACCGAGCAACCCAACGTTCCTACCAGCTCCCTCCGCAGGAATGTGTTCAGTGTCCCATAAATTCGTAATACAGTAGTTTTTGACATCGTATCACCTTTGATGTACTGTACTTCAAGTATGAATAAAGATTACTTAAAAGTTATGCAACTGCAGTTCAGTCAACATAAACATGCCATGAGTCTTCCAATCAATGTGACTTTAGAATCCATAATGCTAATAACACACATGCTGTAAAAAAACAATGACATCATATAATCGCCATGCATCAATTACTCCAGAAACGTTTCACAAAGGACCAATTTAATTCATAATAGCTATTCTTTAGAACTTCATTTACCACCGTGAACTTACATTTTTGTTATTTTATAGATGTATTATCAGAAAAGGACTATCATAAATAAGATATGATAACATTTTGTAAATTAGATGATACCGTAGATCTTAGATTGTTTTACATATCGGAGTATCGCCAGATTGTGACAATCCTACTCTGTATTCTTACAGTGGTAATGTATGCGTGCCTTCAACACTCTTCTCACGTGATTGTGATTCCTGTTCAAGCCAACAAGTGGCATTTAGGATTGGAAACTAGTTTGGGCAGCTCTTAGGTTTCATCATCATCATCGGGGATGATCAATCCACTACTGGATGAAGGATCTACAAAGCCCGCACCATTCTCACCGCCCCATGATGCACCAGTCCACCTCACTCCTGCACATGATCTGATTTCATCACTCGATTTCCAGTGGACGTCCTCTAAGATGTGCTTCTTCCTTTCGCTCCCCCTCCATCCTGACTTAAGTTTATTCAATTTTAAAACGAGAACCTGTTATCATGTGTCAACATCACATTGCTATGTGGGGAGTCTTTTTTATCTTAAACGAATAAATTGTTCACTGGATATATAAAAAAAAATCAAAGCAATGGATAAGACTAAGATTGTTATTCTTATGAAGATCCTTATACAGCTTGGTTTATGTATAATGTAGTAGATATGGTTTTCAATATAAAAACAAACAAAAACAGAGCGTTTCTTTACCGAGAGCAAATGGAGGAAGGTTTGAGTATTTTGGAAAACTGTCAACAAAATGCTGAACGTTGCAACTCATGTAACGAATTTGTTTGTTGCGACTGAAAGCTCTGAGGTGTGAAGTTACATTTTTATTTGGAAAACCGGACCTCGACCACAAAGAAAAAGTATAATGGTCACAAAGTCACCTTACATTGTTTCCAGTTTGTGTGAGAGAGAGAGAGAAACGGGGAAAAAATGTTCACTTAAAATAATAACAAAGAACGAGAGGGAAAAAAAGATGACATTCAACAGAGCGTAAATCAATGACAAAGAGGCGTGAAGCTTTTATCACCTCACTTGTGGGGTCACAGTAAATATCCTTCATTGTGCTTATAGGAAGCCCACAGATCTGAGGCAAAGCAAGGGACATTTTGATGAGGAAGCGGGAGAGACATGTTGTGACCATGTCGTGACCAACACGATTTGCTGCTGTGGGCTATGCAATCTACTTTGCCGATGGTAGTTGACATTTGACACAAATGCCCATCGCATATACGAAAAGCAAGATGTGAAATATTTTCAGATTAGTTTTTTTTCTCTTGCATTTAGATATGTAACCGATTTATCGTTTCATTTTCTATCTTTTTTTTCCATAAGAAAATTAATAGTAGATCGTTCGTGAAATATATTCAACAAAAGCAAAGCAGAGCAGCGTGTAGAGATGCATGCTTGGGTTTACATTGAGAGACAGAAGAAGGCACACGTGGATTAGAATGCATACGCAAGATAATGACATTATTCAAACTGTTGAGAAAAGTAAGTGGTCTGGTGCAGGACACGTCTCTGAAAGGGATGCGAGCTGATGGTCAAGACTAATAGCGGAATGGCAGCTAAGGAACGGATCGGATAATGATAAATACTTAATGATAAGGTTTGTAGTTTGTAATCTTCTATTAAATATTCCATTCATGTTCAACTGTAATGTGTTCAGTAAATCATGGAAAGCACGGCTTTATGTCCGATGGAATGCGTACGTTAGTTGAGGGTACAAACATGAAGCATTGCTTTTGCATTGTAGGAAACAGCACCGCATTGACCTTGGTTCTTTTTAACCTCTTAATATAATGAGAGCTTCTCCAAGAGGTCCCTTGTAATTCGGTGGGTTTAGCAAAAAATGATGCAGCACAGCATCTGTTTTTTTATTGAAATTGTAAGTTACCAAAAAAGTGCACGCAATGTTGATAAACAGTAATTAAATTGCGGATAAGCATACGAGAGGTTTGTCTAGGCCGTAGATACACAGTTGATTATGCAATGCCATAGAACAAGCTAAAATGTAATATAACGGACACGGTCTCCACTAAGCCGTATCTGTTAACAATGCCTTTCTCATGAAGGGTTTCATAATTATTGGATCTACATAAGCATTCAAGCGATTGAAATGCCTTTAATTAGTCTGTGCTGATGCATTTTAATACAAAGATGAAAGCAATCAAATTAATGTAACAGTATTATGCTTGTGTTGATTTCATGATGAGATCCGTTGACTACGATATTACCAGCGATTGCTGAAGCATTCTGCGGATTATTTGGATTCATACAAATGAGCTCTACTGTCAAAATACCAAACCGAGGCAGCCAAATGAAATAATATTAACATGAAAAGTAAAGCAAGACATTGGCTTATGTAATGACACGATGCAATGTAAATTAGGATGCATTGCCATGCATGGTGTTTTATTTGGTGGTCCTGGAATAAAATATATTTGCTTCGACACAGCTGATTGCTAAGATTCCTCATAAATAATACAATCTTCAACCAAAGTCTGAAGTTCATGTGGATGCATAATGCATTACACCTGGCCCATTCATCAACTCAACAGATACGCACCCAAGCATAATCCTCCAAATCAAAGGGAGAGAGTGATGGTGAGCGTGCTATGTTGGCATTCAAATTAAAACGTGGGATCGGAAACGATTAGTGAGGTTTTTTTTTCTTCCCCACTTTCACCCGCCGCATCGTATGTTGTGTCATCGGCTTGCGTTTTACTCATTAAACTTGGGCAGTGGGGGCGGTCAAACCTCTCAGCAAAGCCCGAGGCCACAGTGGATGAAGGGAACCCCAGCAATAACACGTATGGATTGACCAGAATGTAGTTCATTGCCAATTGTGTTTACTGCCGGGACTGGTCTTTATTTGCCAATCATATTAAACGAATAACCACATTGGCATTATGGGGTTATCGTATTGAAAAATAAAGTTTAAAAAATTCTGGGTCTGTATGCCTTTCATCTCGCATTCTCAAAACGTATTGACTTCTTCCCCCATATATCTCTGATGTGGCTTTGTACCTCATAATTGGTTCCTGCTGGGAGCATCAAAACCTTAAGATGGCCCCTGGTGTGTGGTAGGTTACATTGCACTTGCCATTAACACGAAGGGATGCACCAAAAATCTACACAAGCAGACCCTGGACCGTCTCTGCTTTTTGTGTTTGGTTTTGTGGAATTACAATTTGAAATGTGCCATCAACTAATTCGACATTTGCTATCTACGAGGGTTGCCACCTCTGAGGGACCAAAAAAAACCCCAGGACATATGGCAAGAAGAATATATCACAATACCGGAGAAGGGGAGAACTACATGTCAATGCATTTTCTTTAAAGGCGTATTATTACACAACTGACAAAAAACGGACATTTTTATGTCCCAAGAAGATTTATTGATTTCTCAATCATGGAAAACAAGGACACGTGGCAACACCACAAGCTACAAGTGTCATGCTCACTTCTTCTACACGAGTAAATCTTGACCATTAATCCGTAAATAATAATGTGCACCCATTTTAAAATCCACTGCTGGATGAAAGCTTCCCCATGCTATGTTGGTCAGAGGATTTGTATGACAATGTTTCACCACTCTGGCCAGTGTGGGCTGACGAAGGAGTTGCTATGTAAATCGGTTGTCATGTTCACTGTTAATTAATGCACTCGGTCGCGTAGACTATAGTGTGCACACAGGGCAGGTATGTTGATCGGTAAACACAAAACCGCAAAATGCATTTGGAGAATGATTTATAAGTTCATTACAATTGCAGATATTGATTTTGGTGATCTTGATTCCAGATTTAAGGGGTCGCTGCAGCCAATTGGTTGACAACATCCATAGTTTGCCAATTTGAATTTGCAACTCGGGCGTTGAGTTCCAGTTTGGGCACCGTTATCTGTGTTGTTATTGTAGTGGTCGATTTTTTTCTGAGTGAAATGCAGGGGTCTTGTTTAGGGAGTCCCTGCTGTATTTTGTATGCTTAATTACATACATTCTCGACATGTGTAATGCGGGCGTAAACGGCCCTCCGGAGGTGACGTCAGGAGGGGAGGAGTTAGGTCACGTGGGGGGGTGAGGGGTTAGGCTATAGAAGGAGGGGAACCGGAAGAGGACGAGGAGTGACGGGGAACCAGGAACAGAGAGAGGCCACGAAGGGCGAAGCGGAGGGTGGCGAGATCGCCACGAACACGGGGAGCGAGGATCGGCACCGTTGGCCAGCGGTGACCGACCCGAAGCAGCGAGGAGGCTGCAGTCAGCAGCGGGGCTGCACAGAGAGTCAGCAGCGGGGCTGCATACAGAGTCAGCAGCGGGTCTGCATACGGTAGCAGCCAGAGGGTCTGCACATAGGGGTAGCAGCGGGAGTCTGCATAGAGGTAGCAGCGAGTCTGCAGGGAGGAGGTTACAGTAGATGAAGCAGAGAGTCAGAGGGAAGAAGAAGCTATAATAGCAGTGAATAGCCGGGGGCTACAAATACAGAGTTATAACAGAGTGCCGTGTGGGTGAAGACGAGAACCCAATAAAAGACACGAAGACAGAAGGAAGTGTCCGAGTCCATTTATTACACTGGAGTCAGAAGTGAAACGGCATGGCGAAACAACTGAGGAAAAAGAATATCCCATCTCCGGCGTCGGCTTCATCATCGGACGACGACGATCTTCCTCCTGAGGTCGGCTTCACTTCGGCGGAGGGAGAGATCCGTGAGGGCCCGGGTGTCGAGGAGGTTGCCGCTGCGTCCGCCCCGTCTGCGTTGAAGGACGAAGATTTAAGATGGACCCGAATGGCGGAGCAGCTGGCGACTCTTAAAACCGTCATCACTGAGTTGTGTGACCTTGTCACGCCAAGGGCGGCGTTGGAGGGGGACGGTGGTGATCGGCAGGAGCCCGGATTGTCTTCGATCGGCGCCGCCATCGGCCACGCGGCGTGAAGACGCCATCTTGGGCGTGGCGCACCACGGAAGGCGGGAAGCCCGCCATTTTGGGGCCGCCGCGAGGATCGTCCGCCATCTTGGCGACACCGCGTTGCGACGCCTTGCTGAACTTACCGCCGGAAGAGTCAGCGACGGACGGGAGCAGGCCAAGGGGCCGCAGTCGTCACCTTACAACCGTCAAAGAGTTCTCCATCGGGGGCGATTGGAGTGCGTTCGCCTGTAGATTTTTGGCGGCGGTACGTACGGCAAGGTGGACGGACGCTGAGGCACTGGAGGTGCTTCCGACTCTTCTTGATGATGAGTCCGTTCGTTTTTTTCGCTCTATAAAAGCTGCGAAGAAGAAAACTCTGCGTGGGGTGTTCGATGAAATGGCGGACGCGTACGAGCCACCGGATGACGCCCATCGCCGCTTCGTGCAGCGGCAACGCGCACCGGAGGAGTCGCCTGTAGCGTACAGGGGCGCCGTGTTGGAACTCGCTATGGCCGCTTACCCGGAGACGGAGCCTGACCTGCTGGAACCTCTCATCTTGGGGAAGATGTTGGAGTTATCCCGGGATCTGGGCATTCCTATGCCAGGCGTGCGGTCACGAAAAACTCACGTCCCGGGCCGCGGCCAAGTGTTTGGACGCCCAGTTCAATCTCCGCCGCTGGAAACAAGTCACGGCGTGGACGGGCGGTCCTGTCGTCGATGGGGGGGCCGTAGGGTGGGACCCTACAAAGGCCGTGTACGTGCCGGATGCGACCGGCCCAAAGGAGTTGTCGGCCGCCTCCACTCCGTGGCCGGCTCGAAGCGGGCCAGGGCCGCGGGCTCCGCCGCCGGCGCGGCCGCGTCGGGACGGGGTGCCCGCTGCGCGCCACCCCGACGTCGACTGCTTCCGCTGCGGCCGTCGGGGCCACTATGCCAGGGACTGCTGGGCCCGGGTTCCGGGGCCGCCCCAGCAGGAGGCCTCGACAGCGGACGCCCCAAAGAAAGACCCTCCGGCACAGGCAAGTCGGTGCGCACCAGACACCCGGCAAGGCCTGGCACCTCACTCATCGCCGTTGTTATGCGACGCGGATGTTGTAAAATACGGGAGGCCAGTATCTGAGCCTTGTCGCTCGATAACGCAGTGGCGTAAGCTGGCTCGGCGGGTTGTCGCGGCCGCTACCGGTTCGTCCACTGTACCTGGGTCCATCCAAGGGGTGGACGTACGTATTTTGGTGGACTCCGGTGCGTCCGCGACCATTATTTCGGATGTGATATTCCATCTTTTGAACATCCCACCGGGGGCCGTGAGGCCGGCTTACGCTTCCTGCATTGCTGCGAACGGGGGTAGTATGGGCATCGTGGGACAGGTGGACGCTAACATTTCTATCGGGGGTGTCTCGGCCTCGGGCGTTGTGTTGATTTCGAGGTCCCTGGCGGTTCCTTGCCTGTTGGGTACGGATTTTTTGGCTAAGATGCCCATTCTAATTAGAATCAATGAAAATTGCATAGAACTACCGGGGGGCCGGAAATTGGAATTTTTACAGTCCGCCTGGGGGCGACCGGCTCCTGTCGCCCAGGTGCAGGCGCTATCGGAAGTTTCGGTTGATATTCCACCTGGCTCTCAGATGCTCATTCCCTTACGATACCGGAAGCCGGTTCCGGGTCGGCAGGGTGCTCTTGGGATTTTGCTGTCGCCGTCCGCCGCGGTTACGGGCGGCTTAGCGCTGGTAGGGGCGCAAACTATTGTCCGTCCAGATCAGCGCCCGTTTTTGCAGGTGTTAAATGCGAGTGCTGAAAGCGTGTGTGTGCCGGCTGGTACCGTTGTGGCACATGCCACTACGGCGTTTACGGCTCAGAGTGACCTGCCGGACGGGGGGCTTGTGGGTGGTGTTTCACACGATGGAGGGGTTGATGATCGTTGGATCGCCGAATTATGTGGGGAAAATTCGGCCCTTTCCACCGAGCAGCGTTGTGCGATTCATAAATTATTATCGAGCTATTCCGATGTGTTTAGCTCGGACGATTTGGACTTGGGACGCACCTCGCTGCTTCTCTCATCATATCGACACGGGGGACGCTGCCCCTATCCGTTTGAACTCGCGTCGGATGAGTCCGGCTGAGCGTGAGCATGTTCGAGGGGCAGTGGAAGACATGTTGAAAGCAGGATATTATATCTCCGTCTAATAGCCCATGGGGCGCGCCGGTTGTGTTGGTTAAAAAGAAGGATGGTAAATTGCGATTTTGTGTGGATTTTCGGAAGTTGAATAAAGTGTCGGTGGCAGATGCGTATCCCCTGCCGCGTATGGACGATTCTCTCGACGCCTTGTCAGGGGCTAAGTTTTTTTCAACGCTAGATCTCTCTTCGGGCTTCTGGCAGCTCCCCCTTGACGAGCCCTCGCGAGAAAAGACAGCTTTCCGTACGCCGCAGGGGTTATTCCAATTTAACTGTCTTCCGATGGGGTTGAATGCTGCCCCTGCCACTTTTCAGAGATTGATGGAGTTGGTATTGACGGGGTTGCAGTGGGAGACATGTCTCATTTATTTAGATGATATTATAGTCTTCAGCCGCACATTTGATGAGCATTTACTGCGGTTGGAGGCTGTATTCGCCAGAATGCGTTCTGCTAATTTGAAATTCAAGCCTAAGAAATGCATTCTACTGCAACGCTCCGTTCGATACTTGGGACATATTGTTAGTGCGGACGGGGTGGCCACGGATCCAGAGAAAACTGCGTGTGTCCGGGATTGGGCAACCCCGGCCACGGTGGGTGATGTGCGTCGGTTTTTGGGGTTCGCCTCATATTATCGGAGGTTTGTTCCGAATTTCGCTACTATCGCCAGGCCTTTGCATCTCCTTACTGGGAAGGGGCATAAATTTGTGTGGGGACCGCCGGAGGAGGCGGCGTTTCGGAGCCTGCGCGATTTACTGGCTACTGCGCCGACGTTGGATTATCCGGATTTTGAACATCCCTTCATTCTGGATACTGATGCGAGTGACACTGGTATTGGGGCGGTGTTGTCCCAGTCAAAAGGTGGTGTTGAGCGTGTGGTGGCGTATGGGAGTCGGGTTTTATCTCCCGCGGAAACCCGTTACTGCGTCACTCGCAGGGAACTTTTGGCTATTGTGTTTTTTCTCCGACAATTTCGACCGTATCTGTACGGTCGGTCGTTTATTGTCCGCACGGACCATGCGGCCTTGCAGTACGCTCTTAAGATGGACCAGCCATCCGGACAACTGGCGAGATGGCTGGACACGTTGCAAGAATTCTCCTTCCAAATTCACCATCGGAAGGGTGTGCGTCACGCTAACGCGGACGCACTGTCCAGGTTGCCGCAACGATCCCCTTGTGCGTGTGCGTCGGGGACGCATAGGTGTGGACCGACTCAGCCCCCCCCTCAGCCTGTCGCGCTGGCAGTGGATGTTCTCGAAACTCCGCTTACACCGGGACCGGTTGATGGGGGACCGGCTGACGGGATTTTGCGTCTTCCAAGGTCTGTGTGGATTCGGGAGCAAATGTTGGACGAATCTTTGGTGTCGTTACGAAAACGAACGGAGAAGGCGGGTAAGGAAGTCGGTGTGGGTGGTATTTCGGAAACTGCTCTCCGAGATGGGTTACTGATGTGGAGGGAAGGGATACAGGAACACTGGCGTCTCGTTGTGCCTGCGTCATTGCGGTATGAGTTGATTAGATCTTTGCACTGTGACACACTTTTACACCTGGGGGTGCAGAAAACCCTATTGACGCTGCAACGAGACTATTATTGGCACGGCATGACGACGGATGTCGTCGGTCACGTTCGCGCGTGTCCCGATTGCGCCCGCCGTAAACCACCTAAACATCCATATGTTCCGCCGATACAATCGATTAAAGTATCTCGGGTTAATGAGCTGGTGGCGTTAGATATTTTGGGACCCTTTCCGCCATCCGCTAAGGGAAATAAGTATTTACTGGTGGGGGTTGAGTACCTCTCTCGCTGGCCGATGGCCTGGCCTTTGCCTGACCAGTCAGCGGCGTCTATCACTGACGCCTTTCTATTTGGGTATGTAATGGACAAAGGGGCGCCGGAGAGGCTCCTTACGGATCAAGGACGTAACTTTTCGTCCAAATTGTTGGGGGAGGTGTGTGCGGCTCTTGGAACTAAAAAGATACGGACGTCCCCCTACCACCCGCAAACGGATGGTATGGTGGAACGGTTGAATCGGACTCTGTCCGCCATGCTGTGCCATACAGTCGGGGAAAATCAATCTGATTGGGATTTGCATATCCCTGGGGTGCTTTCGGCGTATCGCATGACGCCGCACGCGGCTACTGGATACTCGCCGTTCTTCCTTATGTACGGCCGTGAGAATGTGCCGCCGATTAATGAACAGTTGGGAACCGGCGCGAGGGGGCCTGTTAAGCCTCTTCCTGAGTATATTAAGGACAACGTTCGGCGTGTCGCTGAGGCGAGGGAAAGTGCCCGCATGGCTACTGCCAAGGCTCAGGCCAGGAATGAGCGGTGTGCCCGACGATCAAAGGGGGAGTGCCCCTGGAAAAAGGGGGACCTGGCCTGGCTTCATTGCCCACAGGTGCGGCCAGGTACCTCTCCTAAATTACATAGACCTTGGCAGGGTCCGGTCCGCCTCATTGAGGTTCCCAACCCACAGTCGGCGCGTGTTCAGGTTGGTTCACGGCGCTGGTTCGTGCATACATCCCGGTTGAAGCCATACATTGCCCCGCGGCCGGATGCGTCATCTCCCGAAGTTGCCTTGCCGGGGTCTGTTGCTGCCGACTCGCCCTTGCCTGTGTCTGCTGACCTTGCGAGAGCGCCTGTCGTACCCTTCACAGACAAGCCGGCCGTGACAGCGCAGGGAGGAGGACGTTCCGCTCGTGGGACGTCGACTGGAGCCGCAGAACCCACGGGACCTGCAGCTCTTCCTATCCCTCCGCGGACGCGAGTACGGGATGTCTCTGGACGCGAGCGGGACAGTGGCGGGCCTCCAATGGCGACGGAAGAACTTGCGCCCGTCGCCCCTAAAACCCTTCCACGTTCCCGCTCGGCGGGTGGTCTGCCGACCGTCCGGGACGGCCCGGCTGCCCGTACTCGCTCGAAATCCCTCACGTTTCGTTGAAATTGTATTGTGTTGTGTTCTGGTTATATTGTTGTTGCATGCTTCGTGTCTTTTTACGTGTTGGCCCTTTACACCCGCATTTCTTGTCAGGTTGCAATTCAGCCGAGGTCGGCTGGATTTTCTTTATGGGGGAGGGTGATGTAATGCGGGCGTAAACGGTCCTCCGGAGGTGACGTCAGGAGGGGAGGAGTTAGGTCACGTGGGGGGGTGAGGGGTTAGGCTATAGAAGGAGGGGAACCGGAAGAGGACGAGGAGTGACGGGGAACCAGGAACAGAGAGAGGCCACGAAGGGCGAAGCGGAGGGTGGCGAGATCGCCACGAACACGGGGGAGCGAGGATCGGCACCGTTGGCCAGCGGTGACCGACCCGAAGCAGCGAGGAGGCTGCAGTCAGCAGCGGGGCTGCACAGAGAGTCAGCAGCGGGGCTGCATACAGAGTCAGCAGCAGGTCTGCATACGGTAGCAGCCAGAGGGTCTGCACATAGGGGTAGCAGCGGGAGTCTGCATAGAGGTAGCAGCGAGTCTGCAGGGAGGAGGTTACAGTAGATGAAGCAGAGAGTCAGAGGGAAGAAGAAGCTATAATAGCAGTGAATAGCCGGGGGCTACAAATACAGAGTTATAACAGAGTGCCGTGTGGGTGAAGACGAGAACCCAATAAAAGACACGAAGACAGAAGGAAGTGTCCGAGTCCATTTATTACACATGTCAAAGTAATGTGCATGGGTAAGAGGATTATAACAGGGAAGGAAATCATGACCAATTCACCAAAAATCTGCCCGATCACTTGAGCATTCAGAAACTAAGTCGGGTTTAAACTAAATTATAAACTATTTTTAGTTTACCAGTTAAGGCCCACTGGAGCTATATAGGTATTTTGCAGAAACGCCCTGGCCACAAATGAGAGCGCAAAGAAAGTGGCTTATCATGTGGAAATTTATAGCAGCCAAAAACTCTAAACGCATGTTTCTAAAAGTGGAGGGAGAAAATCCACGCGACCACGGGGAAAACATGCAAATTAAAAACATACAGGCATCAGGGTCGGGATCGAACCCATGATCCTCCTGCATATCAGGCGAGAAAGTTAACATCTCGCTACCGCGGGCACCCCTAAGCCTGGTTAGTACTTGTGTAATGACAGGGTGACACCTGTCTGCCGGGAGTGGTAATTACGGCCATGGCTGCATTACATAATACCTCTTTTAAGGGGGGCGTATCTGGAGTAAATGTAAAAGGCGGAGTCAGTCGAGAAGCTCCGGAAACCAGCTCGAAGGTTCTGGAAAGGGGGCGTGGCCAGAGGTGGAGCTTGGCCTGTGCCGGGACAGATGTAAGGGGGACCAAACCAGAGGTTTGTGGTTGTTGCGGGTCCTAGGTCCTGGCTGCGTCGCTGCTGGTTTTCTGGAAGACTCTCTCCGTCGCTGCGCTGGTCGAACAGCTTGCGTCGCGGAGCCAGAGATGGGGCTACGTGTTAGGATCACCTATGTGTAGCTGCGTTACACAATGTCTCGCCCAGTGTGCTCTTAATAAATAAGAAGCCTTCTACTCGACGTGTCTCGTAAGTCGCTCACTACACTTGGATGGGAGGCTGCCTGGGAATGCCAGGTGTCGTAGCCTTGGGATATGAAGTGCCCAAGAGATTGCAGTACAGTCATTTGTTATTTAATGTATCTGCATGTAATTTCAGTATTATCTTCACGTGTGGGGTTTCTACAGGTACTCCAATTTCCACCGACATGTCAAGCATCCAAATATAGAATTGGCCAAACATAACATTCAGCGCCCTCAAGAGTCAGCGAGGCTTACGTTGAATAAAGGGCATCATTATTATTAAAACTGTAGTTCCTGCTCAACACCACCCATGTTCCCATTTTCACCAATATAGTCACCATTCAAATGTAAACTAGGCAGTGATACATCGCACACATCTGCGATAAAAATGGAAATGTGGACCACAGGAAGTGTGCGGAATGCTCTTGAACAATTCCTGCTCTTCTGGGAATGGCTGTGTCAGATACCACAGTCCTTTTGGAATGTGTTGCCACTGCAATTAATTTGCAGGATTTTTTTTACATCAGAGTATTCAGAAAAAAAGCAACAAAAATAACAGTGTAACTATTTTTTTTTGTTCCTGGGTAGTAAGTGTTATTTCCCAATTTGCAGATGCCTCAAAAGTACAGCAAATGGCTATTATTCCCCACAAACGTTGCTTTTGTGACCAGGACATTGATATTTTGAAATTTACCTATTTTTCCAGAACATACCAGATAGATTCAGTGCTGAGTAAACTTAGAGTAACCTCTAGAACATTCTAGAACTTTCCAGTGATATAAATAGTAGTATAAATACAGGGGCCTTAAGCCAAACTAGTTCAGTGGATACATATCTGCATTTTTCTGAGATGGCATCAAGAGGCTGCAAGCGTCCGGCAGATGCATTTTGTTATGTCTGCAGCCAATTTATCAAGACAAGAGAGAAAAAGTACTCTGTGGCAGCATCTGGTAAGATGTGTGAGGCCTACAATGCATATTTCGGCATGCCTGTCGAGGATCAAGACAATCTCTGGGCACCTCATTTCACCTGCAAGCAATGCAAAAAAACTCCGGAAGGTAAAATGAACAATTGTTGCTTGGAATTTTATGATATAAAATTTGCTACAATTTTTTTAATTGTAAAAGTTTTTAATTTTGAATGTTTAACAATTTTGAATGTTAATGAAAAATATATCATATATGAAAAATGTTGCGATAATCTCTTACACATTAGTCATGGGTAAAATTAATGTATTTTTGTAGGATGGTACAGAGGGGAAAAGAGAGCCATGAAGTTCGCTATCCCAATAATTTGGCGGTAATCCAATGACCACTCAAGCAACTGCTACTTCTGCATGGTGGACCCTTCCAAACGTCGGACTGGCAAGAATGCACCTGCTATCACGTATCCGGACCTTCCTTCATCCATCGCCCCGGTGCCACACTGCCATAAGCTCCCCATACCCACTCCTCCGGAGCGAGAGCAGCCGTCTTTAGAAGACAGCAGCAAGTCAGAGAGCGAGGAAGACGTTGTAGATTCAGATGACAATTTCAGAGGTGGAGCTGAGGAGAGAAACCCATACTACCCCAACCAAAAAGACCTCAACGACTTGATAAGAGATATTGGTCTCACCAAGTCCAATACCGAGCTTTTGACGTCTCGGCTCAAGCAGTGGAACTTGTTGGATGAAAGTGTGCAAGTCGCAGATCAGAGGAAGCGTCACCAACCTTTTTGCAGCTTCTTCACCCGTCAAGATGAGCTCTGCTTCTGCCACAATGTGACCAGTCTGTTCAAGGCAATCAGAATCGCCTGTAACCAGAATGAGTGGCACCTCTTCATTGACAGCTCATCCAGAAGCCTCAAATCTGTGCTGCTCCATAATGGTAACAAGTACCCGTCTCTTCCCCTGGCTCACTTGGTGCACCTCATAGAGGATTACAACAACATCAAGACCTTTCTGGACGCCTTGAAGTATGATGAGTATAGGCTGTGAGGTCATCGGAGACTTCAAAATGGTGGCATTCCTGATGGGTCTCCAAGGCCGTTTTACCATGTGTGCCTGGTATCTTTGCCTTTGGGACAGCAGATACACCAAGGCACACTACCACAGGCGGAACTGGTCACAGCGGAACGAGTTCTCTGTGGGGAGGAACGTCAAGTGGGAGCCACTGGTGGACCTCCGGAAGGTGCTGATGCCACCACTGCACATCAAATTGGGCCTTATGAAACAATTTGTCAGAGCTGTAGATAAGAAGTCAGCAGCCTTCATGTACCTTCAAGACTTCTTCCCTAAGCTGTCTGAGGCAAAGGTCAAAGCCGGTGTCTTCGTCGGATCGCAGATAGAGATGATCCTGGAGTGCAATGAATTCCCTAAGAAGCTCACCTAGTAAGGAGAAAGCGGCTTAGAACAGCTTTGTCGCAGTGGTTCGTGGCTTCCTGGGCAATCACAAGGTCGAAAACTATGTGGAGCTGGTTGAGACTGGTGAAAAACTACGGCAAAATGGGCTGTAGGATGTCCCTCAAAGTCCATATCTTTGATGCTCATCTTGATCAATTCAAGGAGAACATAGGAGCGTACTCGGAGGAGCAAGGCGAGCGCTTCCACCAGGATATATTGGACTTTAAACGCCGCTACCAAGGACAATATAACGAGAACATGATGGGAGACTACATTTGGGGGCTGATTCGTGAAAGTGATTTAAAGTATAATCATAAATCTCGAAAAACTACTCACTTCTAAATCTTTTGTAGTCATTTTTGTATTACTTTAGTATAAATACATGTTAATTTTGATTCATATGTTTTTTTCTGACTTTGTGTGAACGAAAAGACACAAATTCGCCCGTTTTCTCATTGAAAATAGGTACATTTCAAAATATCACTGCCCTCGTCAAAAAAGCAAAGTTTGTTGGGAATAATATCCATTTTCTATACTTTTTCGGCATAAGCAATGAGGAAATAACACTTACTACCCAGGAACAAAAATTGTGTTACATCGTGTAATCTATCGGCCACAAGTGACCAATTCATTTGTATCAGACTGCATCAAAGTTATATAATTGACTATTCCGTGAACACTATAATTATGCAGGGTTGTCTCCCTGTGTAGATATAAGCAAGGCGTTTCAGGGGAGTGGAGGGGGGACTTTTTTAACACATTCCTGCGGAGGGAGCTGGTAGAAACGTTGGGTTGCTTGGTCAATGGCCAGGGTCAACGGTGGCATGGTGTATTCCGCAAATATGCCCGACTGTGAGGGTGGGCACAAGCCGGCGTGAGTAGGTTAAACGTTGAGTTTTATAAGGGCACCACGGGGTGACCAGCCCCTCCCCACCCAGCCCCACCCCTCCCACCCCCCACCCAGCCCCACCCCTCCCACCCCCCACCCAGCCCCACCCTCCCCACCCAGCCCCTCCCACCCTCCCCTCCCCACCCAGCCCCTCCCTCCCCACCCAGCCCCTCCCACCCTCCCCACCCAGCCCCTCCCACTCTCCCCTCCCCACCCTCCCCACCCAGCCCCTCCCCACCCTCCCCTCCCCACCCAGCCCCTCCCCACCCTCCCCTCCCCACCCAACCCCTCCCTCCCCACCCAGCCCCTCCCCACGCAGCCCCACCCATCCCCCACCCAGCCCCACCCTACCCACCCAGCCCCACCCTACCCACCCAGCCCCACCCCTCCCATCCCCCACCCAGCCCCACCCTACCCACCCAGCCCCACCC
The DNA here is from genome assembly GCF_015708825.2 of Lethenteron reissneri. Lineage (NCBI taxonomy): Eukaryota > Metazoa > Chordata > Hyperoartia > Petromyzontiformes > Petromyzontidae > Lethenteron > Lethenteron reissneri. The sequence goes on along the minus strand of NC_083798.1, from coordinate 13,037,717 downwards.
TACCCACCCAGCCCCACCCCTCCCATCCCCCACCCAGCCCCACCCTACCCACCCAGCCCCACCCCTCCCATCCCCCACCCAGCCCCACCCTACCCACCCAGCCCCTCCTTACCCTCTCCACCCTCCCCAGCCAGCCCCTCCCCACCCTCCCCTCCCCATCTAGCCCCACACTCCCCTCCCCACCCAGCCCCTCCCTCCCCACCCAGCCCCTCCCTTCACGACGGCCGGACGGACACAATAATCCCCAGTGGGCTGGTGTAACCAGGAGGTTCCTCCCGGTATGAATCGGAATGCAAGACTCTGCTCAAGTGAGCATGGCCAGGACTGAAGGGGGCGCCACAGCCTTGCAGGAAGTGATGTCTCTTCCTGGTGGCGGCGCTGCTGGTAATGCTGATGATTTGCTGTGTGCGAATGTATTGTGGGAAGCTGAACGAGCCCTTCGGCTGAGCCGCGGACAGACTGGGTTGGGCAAGCGCTCGGTCTGCTGCCACACTGCGACTCCATTGAGGCTATAGGCGCAGTTCTTCCGCTGAGAAGCGTGGTGCGTTGTAGTGGTGGTGGTGGTGAGTTGGTGGGTTGGTGGCTTTCTCTCCCAGACGCACAGTTTGCCTTCCACGGCTGTGTGTTTGCCCTGTGCTTCGCGCATGCTTATATCCAGTGTAGGTGTCGTAGGCAGTAGCGTCCCGGTGGACTGATGACAGCGTTGCTGCTGCTGCTGCTGCCTCTGATAACGTGATGTGTAAGCCACAGCAGGAATTGGAAGTAAAAACTTTTTTTTTTCAAAGATTGATTTTAATTCAGTTCTGAAATGAGTAGGGGGTTTGACGTATAGCTGTTTTTTTTCGTTGCATTGCAGTCTCAAACTTAGACTGCTGACCGGCAAAACAACTGTTTTGGTTGTGAACAATTTCTTGTCTCTGTGTGTGGTCTGTGAAGAAGTTGCATGTACGTGTGCGGTAGTGAGATTTATAACGCATTATTCAAAAGGGTCCCACGGTTCCATGCGAAAATGTTATACATATGCACGGTGAAAGAGGTGTGGGTATTCATTAGTGTAATCATGGCGTGGCTTGTTTACTTGTGACCCAGGATGTCAACCAGTTAGGGCTGTAATTTCAGAGAGGGATAATTTGCCGACCTTTGCTGATAAGGGAGAAATGCTCATTCATTACTCATGATCTATCTGACTTTTTACATCCGTACGGGGACATGGTAACAACAGTTGCATTCACCTGTCATATATCCGTCAAACCGTTGAGTTATTCCACAAATGAGCCATCATTAAAACAAGAATACTTTACAAACCATGCGTGTTGGGATAATTCTGTTAGGTAGAACAATTCCAATGTATAACGTTAAGCAGCCATGAATGATGTGTATTACAGAAGTTGTAGAATAGTGTTGCACTGACAGTGTTTCTTTTTACTGTAGCAATGCAACGAAGACTGGTAATGTGTAGCATCTATCACACTGTTTATTTTTCCATTTTTATGATAATTATTTGACGTGACATTTGTCTTAAACACATTTGGAGAAGACGAGTATTCAAGTCGGGATATTCAATTATTATTTTTTCTAAATCTTAAACAAATGATCTTGCATCCCTTCGTCAGGGTATATGTAGGTCATTGGCGTTGATTGACCATACTTCACCATGCTGGTCAGTACTAGTTAGTGAAAGGGATGGGGGGATTGGGTAGGAGGACCTCGGTCAAATATCACTCGCCTACAGATATTATTACCCATGCCCAGGAATCAAACTCAGGTAGCCGAAACTCATAACGCAGTGCACGAACCATTGCAGTGATACTGCTCCTCTATATCCGACAAAACACAATTCCCAGATATATCCTGGGGTTTGTTTTTTTTACAATTTTACCGTTTCTTCTGCCAACCTATAAAACAAAAAGGGGGTGGCGGGTGGTGTCGAAATGTCTGCCAGCTTACGTGCACAAATGCTGACTGATGCGCCCCAATGCAGGTCTCCCGAGATGCATAATCACCTGGCAGAATGAGACACCTGGCGCACAGAGAGACGAATCGGGGACCCAATCACATGGAGCAAGTGTCCGCGTTGAGCCGAGGACCAGAAGTTTATCATCTTGCAGCAGGCTCTAATAATTTACCTCCTCCCATGCGCGAAAAAAAAGCTGAATGTTAATATAAATAAATAACATGGCAAGACATCGCAGAGTAACAAAAAAGGGGCATGGAAAAAAAACATGGTAATAATAAATAAAATACATTCTGTCGTTGTTATGGAAGCCTTTGCACAAGCAATACGCCAAGTCTGCTGCTTAGAGATAGCTGCTTCATTAACTGTACGCTAACGGAAAAAGACATCAGTCAATAAATTGTGTTTTTGTGTGGTTGTTCTCTCTCTCGTTCCATGGCTGCTGGTTCATTAATGTGCCTTGCAGTGTTGACATAAGGCTGGCAGGCGTGCTGGCATGAGCAGTAGAACAGCTCCGCTTACTGGTGAAATGTGGGTTCGCAGTCCCCATGAGTAACTCACCTGAGAAACCAGGTGAGAGGCCATTAAGACTTGAGACTATCACAATAAAATTAAGGGAATGGTCTTATCAGTCATTCAAAAAGCAGTCATTCTTCATTGACACTGCCCAATAACAAGCATTGAAAAGTGGCGCAGTTGTTCACACACTTTACCACGTAGGCTTTCGCGACCAATATCCAAAATATAGGTTTGTTGGATTTGATCGCGTCTATCCCTCTATTTAATGAATAAAACAGGAGGCTTTTTCCACAAATCAGGCTGTCGCCTGATGAAGCTAGTTTTAATTATTGGCGAAACATACTCAGATTGTAAATGTTGTGGATTTCCTCTCCAACACACCGGTGTGATGTACTAGTAATGAATTGGCATGTTCTGTTTTCGTGACAAACCTTACTAATTGGCTGTGTCGGGTGGTGGCCCGTTTTAATGACATTTATGCGATCTAACCAAAAATACCTATATTATGGAGTTCACACAATGGGATGTCAACTTTAAACACACCTACTGAGGTTTTATTCCCTGCTGAGACTGACATCAGTAGTGATGTCTGAAGCAGTCCTGGCCCTCTCTTTCACCAACCTACATTTAAGTGTAATTCGATGACCTCCAGGATTGAAGTGGCATGGGAAGCCTTTCATGTTGTCCAAATCGAGTCACGTTCATGTATTTCAAAGCTGTGGTTTAAAACACGACAAATCTTGTTTGCAAAAGAGACGTGGAAAAAATGAACAGGGAAGTAATCTTGTGGAGAAAACCTTGCAAGCAACAGAATTAATACCAAACTTTCACATTCTAAATGTGCCCAAGCAAATACAGATTGGTAAATATGCAGTGCACATTGCAGTATAAAACGATTGTAAAATCAAAGTGGAATAAAACAATTTGTTTCGAAACTAGAAATATACGTTATAATTATTTACATTCTAAATATGAATATGCTTTTAAGTAAAACAAATATAAAAATTAACTCTATGACATACTGTAAAAGTAATATCGTATTTTTTTACAATAACTTATTGAACCAACACAACATAGTGTACACTCATGGAAGGGACATTAAACATATTCACTTTCAACAAAGTCTACATCCATTTAGCTGCGCTTGTGCCAAAGTGGAACCAGAGCAAGCGTTCCTTGGTTTTCATCTAGCAGTAGTTTGACCAAGTATTGTATGTTTTCTATTGGTGAGCATAGATAGCTTGTGTTAGCTCTTTAAACTAAATCATGTTTTTACTGAAATTAATGTGACTACCGTTTGTTGGCACGTAAATGCGTTCCTCGTGTAACGCGCAAGTCAAATCGCGCTGTCAGAAGCCGATTTTCCCACAGACGTCACCTCAGAAATGTTAAATTTAATTCCATCATTTTAGCCCTGGATATACAAAATGTGAATAATCTTAATACTTAATCATATTATTGATATTACATTATTATTCCAAAACATTACTTAACGAGGAGTTTAGGAACAAATGACTAAGGTTAAAAGATTACTTTTTACAAAGATAATTTAATCGGGAGTAATTTCGGGGGCTTCTTGAGGCTTCCGTGGGCAGCTTGCAGCAGCATGATACACGTGACACTGGGCACCACCATAATGTGGTGAAGCCATCAGAAATTTATATTGATTTTACTTTCAATTTCTAATAAACAAATTTAGAAATCTTATCTTAATTTTTTTCTTGAGCGCATAACTGCGAAACGCATAGCGTAAGTGTGAAGTATGTGTCTTAAAGATGAATCGTGTAACTGCGAATTCACGCGATGGGGGGGAGCGGCGTGTTACGTGAGTGACGCCTTTCCTCTATTGACAACACCTTGTGCATTTTATGGGCAAAAATTTCGTTTGTACAGACAAACGTGGTTTCAAAATAAACTTTTGGTAGAAAACTTAGAACAGCACACGCTGATGTCAGCAAACGCTTTAATGGAAACAGCATTTCCGGATAAACGTTGAAGAAAAAAATAATACCGACTCTTTTTTTTTATATGGCAGGCCGACTTCACGCATTTGTCGGGGTCCTAGTGTGCCCACTGAAGCATCTCATCGCACTTGAGTTTAATGTTGGCAAAAACAGCCCACGTGTGTTTCTTTTAATGCTGTGTAGGTTTTCGGCTTTCTCGGGTTCACTGTGGGAACTGATGACCCCGCGATGTTGCTCCACGTGCTGGGAGCACCAACTGTTCCATAAAAAAAGCTCCCAGCATGTGGAGAATAAACGTCAGACACCATGCTAAGCAACTCGCGGTACAACCCAAAAACATATCGGAGACCTATGCATCAAAAAAAACAATACAGCAACACGCTTTGTGTGTCTATCTTCAGCTAGATCAGGCATATAAAACAGGGCAATGCCTCTGCAAACGTCGGTGTGGTCATTTGCATATGCAGAATATGGGAGAATGGCATGCGTTCTTGCATTAGGACAGCTTACTACTTTGATTGGAAAGGAGCTCGCCGAAGAGGTCGTGCCACCATTGATTACTATGGCTTGCCGCTTTTATGAGGATTTACTGTATCATAAAGTCACACGCAACTTGCAATATCAAATTCAGGTCGCTCAATACTAATGTGTAATGCCCGGTGATTTGAATTAAGGGGTTTTATTTCAAATTTTTATTTTATGAACCAACATTACTTTGCAGTGATGGCAATTACATCGATGATGACGATAATGACAACGTAAATCACAGTGACAGCGTCAGACCGAGATCACGAGTTCTGGAAAGATAGCGAGGACGAGTAGTAGATTGACTCAAGACGAATGTGCTTTGCTCGTGGCTATGGATGCGTCAAGTCAGGTGGTTGTGGAAATTTCGGTATAATGCAATATTAAATGTTTGCATTAAACCATGGAATGACCTGATCAAATATGTGTCGTGAATCCTCCAACCCAACAGCCAAACAAATTCAATTGTCTCACGAACAAGCATTTTAACGCACCAACTATTGTTGTTTCAGCTCACCAGTTGTTTCAGGCTCACAAGTTTGGCCAAACCGAATAATTATCAATGACAATATTGACTACAAAAACCTGCTTGTTTCAGTACGATTGTTTGCAACATCGCCTAACTCCTGTCTGAACCGTATATTGGTGTCCCGTGTAACCGAGCCCAAACAACTGTGTTCAGGTGCTGGCAGTGAGAAGACAAAAGCTGTGCGCTGGGAGTCATGGAGCGGGACTACCGGCCACTGGACTGTCTCCTGCATACAGGTTCGCAACAAATGAACTTCCATTTGTGTGTGAGGAGCGGTGGCAATGTGACTAGCGCACTGTACTTCAATCCTGGCAACCCAAGTTCGATTTCTCCTCACTGCCAACATCGGTGATGAATATCTGAACTGGTCTGGGGCCTCCTCTAGGTCGACTCAGCCTTAAATAAGTACCTGGTGCGGTGTGTAAACATCAATACCGGTTCTAGCCACCCACACTTTCGTATGCCAGGCTGGCCTTCAAAGGTGCTTGCTAACAGCACTTGCCACAAAATCTGTTAAGGCTATACCGGAATCTTTGTTTTTGTGCGGTAATTGAAACACATGCAGCCAATACCGTGTGAGTGTTTATGACCATGTGGATTATTAATACAAATTCAGCACACTGCAATACAAAGCTAGTATTTTATACTCTTTGGTTCTTTCGGTAAAGTCACGTAGGTAGAAATAATACAATAAATCACGACGTTTAGGACGCAACACAAGCGCCCGTCTTCAGGTGAAAATCGCGATAGCCGCGATGTTTCGGTTAAGATCGGTAACACAGTGGTTAGCACCAGTGGCGGTATTGACCTCGATCATGGTCAACATCAGCGGTGAGCGAAATCTGAACCGGATGCTGTGCCCCGCCCGCCCCTTATCACCAACCCTCACTCGCCTGCTTGGTGCAGTATGGTCAAATAACCCCCATGAACTACACGGCATATGGGGAGGCCTTCATGTAGCAATGAATTGATAAAGGGCTGAGCATGTATGGGTTTTTTTCTTGTTCAGTTTTTCCAAGCAAACCCTTGCACCTGATTTCCTGCATGCCCACTCCAGAGACCCCTCTTTGCCTTTTTGAAAGGTGTAATGAGTGTACAATGTGCACCAGTGCACCCTAATGTGATTGCTAAACAATTACCTCTGGAAAATAAAATTAATTCGAAATTGTGTTGGAAATAAGGATAAAAGTAGTAGCATATAATTGCTTTGTTTTAGTGGGTCGAGTTATGTTCACGTGTAGTCTGAATATCCCACATACCTACACATATACAGCATGTGCCGTCGCATACACAGCATGTGTAAAATACTCATTACGTTTTATACTTAATACGGTCTCATTAAGAAGCATACTTTAATTAGCAGGTGTAAGATAATCCTAACGGCAAAACGTGATATAGTCCCAAAACTCATACAATCGTTGCACATGGCGCTAAGGGCACAAACTCGAACTTCTCAGTTGTACGATGCATCTCTCACATATATATATGCTTCTGCAGAATTGAAATTGTATATTTGCACAGCAAAGAACTAAATAAATCAATGGCGCAATACTCGGATATGTTGTCCTTTGTAAGACGGATGTCCCCTCCTCCAGTCTCGCAAGAGCAACGATGCATCATCTTTATGCAACATTGATGTTACCTTGGCATAGAGTCCATATCAGCACTCCAGTGCACGCACGCGCCCCGCACTCATATTTTCTTCCATTAATATGTATGCGACGAAAAGGAAGCACAGCTTATGATGTACGATCATGTTGCTCTTTGAGATAGTGTATCTGTTTGCACCACGTGTCGTCAGAGGCTTATTTGAGTTGCGCCGGAGACCGTATTTGTAGCCGCCTCCTTCATGCCTGTAAAGCATGCGTGACATTGATCGTGAGTGATGCCATGTCTGCTGACTTATTTTTATTCAGTGCTTAGGGCTCATTTATTTCTTGAGCCTATACAATCTTATTTCTCAGAACAAAATATATCTATATCCACCAGTTAAATGTACATTTATTAATGCGGTACATTGCTGCTACCTATTGACCTAAACATTTTAAACTGAAAAAATTCCCCAACAGTGCAGGGAATGCACGCATTTGCACACAAAGTGTATGCATTGTTTCTGTTTTGGCAGTAAAGTTTGGTTTGTTTTTAACGTAATTTTTGCAACGGTTAATAATATGTTTACTGAAACACTCCAAAATCCACTTGAGTTTCACTTGTACGGCTGAAGTAAATAATCCTAAATGAAGTGACTGGATTTTTTTTGGAGAAATTAAAACATTGCATGAACCAGAGAGACTTCTCCAACGCTCAATTCCAGGATTAAGACCTTAATTTTACCTCTGCCTATGACTCACTGCCTCTATATAATAAATACACCCACTGTTCCCATACAACGTCTTAAGATTCGGATGCATTTACATCCTATATCATAAATCCAAATGGTTATCCGGTTTTGACCGTGTTTTTACAGTTTGTGCAAAGGCGAACAGGTCAGCATTTCTCCCATTAGAAGGTGACCTGCTGTCAGCAATTAGCTTATAGAAGAAGAATTGTTACGTCCTCAGAGCAATGTGTGTCGTAAATGTCTTCACAGTGGTGCAGTTGAACCCATTAAAATTACTTTGGTTCACAGAACCTGTTGGATATTTCTATTAAACAATTTAACACGAATATATCATTCCTGGCTGGCTTGAGACAATTTCCTTCCCTTAGGTCACCACTTACCAACAAACCAGCCAATCATCACTTTGCTGGTTGTGAGCACAACATGTTTCGGTTAGTCCGTGGGCTGTAGCAAAAATAGTACCACCTAAGGTAGCAAGACTTTGGTTGTAATGATTTATTTATACGGCTAATGAGAGCGAGTTATTTTATAGGCCACTCATTTTAAATGGTTGTCACACAATTCACTGTTATTGACCACATAAATAAGTTGGAACCAAATCAGAATCTTTATTTATACTGGAGGAATCTGATGAGCTATAAAGCTCTTTTTCACAGATGTCCAGTAGGGGTGGGTCAGAAAGTTTCAACAACAAACAATTCAAAGTAAGCAAATCACTCAAAATACAAATTAAACTAAACTATTTTTATTTTTCTGAGTAAATCCTACTGAGCTGTTAGCTTCTTTTTTTAGAAGCAACCTGGCCACAAATTATAGCTCAACGAATTTGCTTATGTGGAAATGTATAGCGGCCAAATCATCTAAATAATCTAAACGCGTGTTTATATATGTGTAGGGAGAAAACCCAGAGGACCCGGAGAAAATATGCACTGAGGTTCTGCCACCTCGAGTGGTACCAACAAGTGAAACATCTCATTTAGGCTCATGGACAATTCGTGGTCAGTTTCCAGAGGCTAAGTACTGGAAGAAGACATGATTGCGCTCATTGCCGTGTCGTTTTGAAAACCGAGCCTGTGTGATCGTTAATCCATTTCTGCTGCATGTGTGTTCTGTTTCAGGCAGTGAGAAGCTGGGGCTCTTGATTCTAAACCAGCCGCTCGATGGACCAGAAAGGCTGCAGCTGCTTTGGAGCAAATGTGAGCGAGCTGAGCTTTCTGGGACTTCTCGCCCAGACACAGGCCACGGCAGATTTTAGCATATGGCCAATGACTCTTATGAACTGAAATGTCCATCTGTTATAATTATACCCTTTATAATTAGACCCTATAGCCTCCACCACAGGCCATCACTTCCTCTGATGTGTCCTTCCCATGCCTATTTTTTTAACACTCATTATATACTTGCGTATCTTCAGATACTGTAGAATAACTTTTTTTATCCAGTGTAGACATAAACATATACTCGCGAGCATTTGAACCACGGAGATGGAGCAATGAAATCAGCCCATGTGCTGGTGCGAGATGGATTCTTGTATCGCATGACCACGAGAGATGGTGGTGGCCTTAATCCAGAAGTGATTTTTTCTCGGTTGCTGCTGAATATGATGATTATTTGTCGGCTTTGTCCTACCCACCATGTGTTTTTTCTGCTGGTCCATCAGCTGTGATTCGAGCGTGCGCGGATGGAGGTGCGAACGCACTGTACAGGTGCATGGGTAACTCCCGTGACAGGTAAAGCCCCACGGTGAACCAACGACTCTGACGTACAAGCAGGACACGTCTTCAAATATGCCACGCCCACGTGCTACCCCTGTGCTCCCATGTGAGGCACCTATTGGCTGCAATTAATGTCCATGTACAAACCTGTTTGTCGGTGCATTGCTGGATGAGGGCTCCTCTTCACGGCGTACAGCCCGCGAGGGTTGTTTGACGATGCCTCTACGCTGCTGGTCCATGCAAGTTGATGACGACGGGGGAAGTGCAAAACAGCAATGGATGTTTTTGTAGTGCAGTGGTATTTGCTGCCCACAAAGCATACTTGAACCATCTTTTGTGCACGGCGCTCACCGTCTCGGTATTATCCCAGCTTAACCCAGCTTAGCTGAGCTTAAAAAGGTCTGTAGATATCGGGGCCATTCTGGGTGATTTGATCATAGGATTATCATTCATACAGAAAACATAATTTACAGCCCTTTGTCAATTTAGTGCTAGGTGAAGGGCTCACCATGCCATGTCTGTCTCGGGGGTTGTTTGACCATACTTAACCACGCTGATCAGTGCGGGTTAGCGGAGAATAGTGCTCCGCACCAGTTCAAGTATTACAACTGATGCCAGCCGCGGACAGGAATCGGGTTTTCGAATCACTGTACTAACTGCTGCACTACACGTATCATTTTTATGTCCATTGTGGTTGTGCAGTACATTTTTTCAATTTATTTTAAAATGAATGAAAATCGAATGAAAACATATCTGAAATAGTATGTGAGTGCAGTGGAGGAATTTCTTCGATATTACAAATAACTTTTTCAAAACTCTCATCAGAATATATGGCTAAAAGCTGAACTGAAAATTAAAGGTGAAACCTAATTGATTTTAATACATATGAATCAGGTTAAGATATCCCTGTGCAATGAATTAAAATGTGCTTAAATATGTATATAGTGCATATGCACTGCTGTTTCAGACACGTTTAGGCCACATTGATATCCAGTCAATCTTAAACTGCACGTCTAAGTAGCAGTGAGTCTGACGTTGAAATTATTTTGTGAATTAAGGTTTATCCCAGATTTCATCAGCGGAGATTTTGACTCAATCGAGAAAGCCGTCGAGGAGTACTACAAAGAAAAGGTAAGGGAGGGCATCAAATAAGGTGATACTATGGGGCAGGAGGTGGCAGGTGGGTCAGAGCTCAGAGCGCGCCAAGCTGGCACTGTTGAAATTCTGAATTCAAATCCAGGCACTCGCCTGTGATGAAACCTGGTTCTCAAGTGTAGTGAGTTAATGGTCTCAGGCCAGTTACAAATGGCTGCACAAAAAAAACCCATAATTAATTTTGGTTCTGTGTTAGTCAATTGGCTCATTTCCAGGTTTAAGAAACTAAAATGTCAGTTTGACTGGACTGTGTGATGTCAGGAACATGAATATTCTTTGGAGGAATAATTGTGCGTGGGAAAGTGCTGCCCCCTACTGTTTGCACATGAAGCGACCTCAGATGTAGCTCTGCGACATCTGATTCCATGGGCTGTTCTCGAACATAAATGGATACTTCATCTCATGGCATTACACTGATAGCACAATTGAGATACATTTGTGGGAAATGACAAGATTTTTTGGGAAATCCCATGCTCTGGGACAATACATCGTTTTTGGATTTTCAAAGCGCATGGAGGTATTTATGGCCGTGTTGGGCTCTACAGGGCAGTGACTTCATTAAGACTCCTGACCAAGACCACACGGACTTTACCAAGGCTCTGCAGCTTCTCCTGCAGCGAGCCCGTGACCTCAATGCAAAGGTGACACTGCCCAGTCCACACATTGCTCATGCTCACATTTTCTCTGCCAGATCATTACTGACCATTGCACATGCTGAATCTTATTTCCAAGCGTAGCTTAGCTGATATTTTATATTTAATATTGGTAGACAGCCTTACTGAACTATACATATACTTCACATTCAGAATCGTAATTTAGCCTGGAGGAATTCGTATTTCCTATTTATTAAGAGAACGAGTCATCGGTAGAACAGAAAAGTGTTGAGCCTCGATGAACAAAAGAGAGTCAACGGCACAGGTGGCCAGGAAAAAGAGAAATCGCAACCCCCCACTGAGCAAAGGTTCACTGGGGGCTTCAATTGAACGCCATGGCTGTTGGAGTATAGAGTACATGAAGTGAAGCAGAATAAGATGAAAAGGAAGAGTTTGGTATGGATTAATCTATAGAAGACATTTAAAATATACATATTAAATGCGGAGTCATTGGAGAGATCTAAATATTGTACAATTCTATTCCAAATAATAATAGATTACCCGTGATCATAATAAAATACAACATTGTGATATGATTGCCGTTTGTGCTGTGCAGATCGACATGGTGGTGACTCTGGGTGGACTGAGCGGTCGTTTTGACCAGATCTTGGCGAGCGTGGATACCTTGTACCATGCACGGCCCCTCACCAACCTGCCCGTCTATGTCATACACGGCTCCTCGCTCATCTGCCTGCTCCGGGAGGTAGGGTTGCCACTTATGAGATACAAAAAAAAATCAGCACACAGCATGGGAAGAAGATTGTCTCACAATGCCAGAATAGGAGAAAACCAAATGTAAGTGCATTGTCTTGAATGGTATGTTGCTACATAAATGGCAAAACCAGGACTTGTATTGTCCCAGAAGACAAACAGATTTCCCAGGACAGCTACCTCAAAAAGAGGACAAATTTGGGAAAACCAGGACAGGTGGCAACTTTAACGGGAGGTAGGTGCACAATTGTAATAAGTTGCAATCGTGAACAATTTTGGAGATTAATACAATATTCCGTACGATATGATATAGCTTTATATAACATCTTGATTTGAAGCTTTCGTGACTGCAGGAATCCATACTCTTTGGTTCTTTCGGTAAAGTCACGTGGGTAGAAATCAAATAAAACAAAATCACGACGTTTCGATCGCAACACAAGCGACCGTGACTTTACCGAAAGAACCAAAGAGTATTTATATAACATCTACACCACATCTCAAGATGCTGTCCAGAAAAAAACTGCACATATAGTTTCTATATGGAGTCAGTAGCAGAGGTAAAAATGGAGGTCTTAATCCTGGGCATAAACAGAGGCACAGATGCCTGGGGGAAGGGAGTTCCAGGTAAACATTTGAATATACAGTAAAATGTAATGACGTGGCCTAATCCAAAAATCAATTGTAAAACATATCAGCTTTGAAAACGAACTGGTAGTGTTGGTAAGGTCTATTAGAAACTATAAATAAATCGTTATTATATGTAAGTGCAAGATATTAAATGATTTAATGACTCATCACTAAGATGCATAATTTATAAATGTGTATGCATTTATTTATCCAATTGTATTTTCACAAAAAATCTTCTAACGTTGCTGTGAATAACTTTGGTAAACTGTATCTCCTTGCCAAATAATAGCGCATGGGCTAATGATGATTAAGAATATGAGAAAAGCTAAGCAAGTCATGAACATCTTCTTGGTTCTTTCGGTAAAGTCACGTAGAAGGGAAATAATGAAATAAAAATAAAACATCATAAAATACAATTCTCACGACGTTTCAGCCACAACGCAAGCAGCCGTCCTCATGTGAAGATGATGTCTTTCCGACAGCCCTGTTCTTCACCTGAGGACGGCTGCTTGCATTGTGGCCGAAACGTCGTGAGAATTGTATTTTATGATGTTATATTTTTTTTATTTTTTTTCCCTTCTACGTGACTTTACCGAAAGAACCAAGAAGATGAATCCCTGCAGTCATGAAAGCTTTAAATCGAAAAAAAGTCATGAACAGTTTAATAAATAATATATATAAAGTACAAATCGCACAAGTGCATAATGTCCTGCCGATTTTTCAACACGAAATGGAAGCTAGGGCAAGGCAGCAAAACAGTGACAAAAACAGTCCCAGACACACCAAGACAACACAGAGTCCCTCAATAAAATTGCACATTAAAATAGAACTATCGATACACAGGTAAGGATCAATGTTACAAATCACATTTGCAAAATGTGGTTGTATGCAGTCCAAATGTTCTGCTTCAGGATGTGTTTGAAGGAATATTTACGATGCTAAGGGGTGGGAAACAAGGTTGTTCCAAAATGTTGGTGCAACAGCAAAGGCTTTGTCACCTATTCCAAGTCTTGTTCTAGAGAAACATTAAAATATTGTTTTTATTCGTGCCTTCTAATAAAATCACAGCAATTCCATGTTGTGCAAAAGTATTTTTTCCCCTCTCATGCGCATTTCCCTGTTGAAGGGCAAAAGTACAATCCGTGTGGACAAGGATCTACAGGGGTCATGGTGTGGCCTCATTCCGGTGGGAGAACCATGCCACCACGTCACCACCTCCGGCCTCAAGTGGAACCTGAGTAGGTCACACCACTCGCCAATCGAGGTTGGGACTGGCCTTGACCTCCAGCTGAGTCTCCAAGGCATTTAGCGTAAAATTTAATATCAAATTAATCTTCGAAAGAATGAGGTCAGCAGCATCCGAGGGTAGTATTCGACCTTTTCAGCTGGAATTAAATGGTTATTTTTTCAGTTAATTTGATGCTTTCATTCATGATCTCAATACCAATTGTTGACTTTTAACACGTAGAAATAACTGTATTCCGATAATTACTCTACTTTTCATAAGTAGAACATGTCACAAAACACTTTTCAGGATTTATCCATCCGTTTTTTGTTAAACATTGAATAAACACGTCCATGTAAGTTGTTACAACCCACCCATTAACGGAAATGTTGACATAGTGAATACTAAAATATGGCCTTCATTTTATCTGGCATAAATATAACGTGTTAAGATGTTCAGATAAAAAGCGGAAACCATTTTATCTTGACATTTTTATCTTGACACTGGTGAAAAGGGTTCCCATGGTTATGAAAATGTTGACATTTGCTCCATTTGTATGTTCCCAGTTTGCACATTACATAATGTCCCAGCTGAATAAGTACATTTAATGATTCTTAATGAGCTGTGTTTTATTCCAGGCGACGCTCAGCTGAAATTTGGTACGCTTGTGAGCACGTCAAACAAGATGGATGAAAGTGGAGTGGTCACTGTTGAAACCGATGCTCCCCTGGTGTGGACCATGGAAGTGCCTGGGCTTAAGTAGCATCTGTTTACCCTCGTCATGATCATTATAAGCCATGGTCCATCTACTGCTGGATGAAGGCCTTCCAAAGCTGCTGCCATCTCTTACGATCCTGCGATGTCAGTGTTTTGGGGAAAGATATTCAACCGTACTTTCGTTCATCTTATTTCAGTGAAAAATAATTGACTGTTGATTTGTTCGTTTTAAATGTTGTTTTAAAACATTTGGATACTTTTTATCTTCAATGAAATGCAAATAAGCTTAGATACGGACGAAATGTCACACATTCTACCTATGGAGTTGATATCATAAAGGGCTGGGTTTCATTCTAGAAGGTGCTGTGAATGGTTAAACGTCTGAAGCTGCTGTGCCTTAATTACAGTTGTTGCCATGTGTGCACCTAAGCACACCCTCAAGCTTTATTGAATGAGTCCTTTTGGGATAAGTAGCTGTTCAAAATAAATAACAATGAATATGGTATATACAATGCATATCGATAATGCAGTATTACCAATTACTAATATGAGCCAAGAATGCCTGTGCGTAACGCGCGTTATGTCACTCCACGTCGACCAGCCCCCCTCATTAATAATCATGGACAAGTGACGTCACTCCGCATGAAGGTGGAGCGGAAACGAAAATTTCTTTACGCAAATTAGCTTTAATTTTGGCCTTTCTTTATGGAAAGTAAAGCGAATAAAGAAATCAACGTAGCAACTAATATAACGAGCCAATCGAGGCTGTGTGTCCCACACGTGACGTCACTCCAGATGCACCCCCCCCCTCATTAGTATTCACGTGTGCCTGGATTCTTTGACTAACGCAGAAGGTCGAGCGGCTATGATAATTTTTTTTACGCAAATTCGCTTTTGATTTTACGCATCTTTATAGAAAGTGAAGGCAATAAATAATTCAACGCCGCATCAGTGCATTTGGTGCCTTTATTTATTTCTTCAGCACGTCCTACCAAAGGTTAAGTCGACTTTAAGCTTCCAAATTATGCTACAATAAACATTTCTCTGCTACTTTGCAGACATTGTATCGAATTCCAATTGTTTTCAACCCCAGCGAGCGAAAGCGGAAGATAGTAAGTATCAGAGCAGTGAATGGGAAGTAATTGAACGTCCGTTAAATACAGTGCTACTGTGACAATGTCAGGTGTTTTATGACTGTTGCGTGCAACAACCACTGCCATTAATGCAGTGCTGCGGTCAAATGCTGCGAGGTGTTTTATGACTTCCTTTTGTGCAACATTCAGTGCCATTAATACAGTGCTACAGTGAAATGCAGTGAAGTGTTTGATATTCTTTTTTTCAAAATTCCCTGCCATTACATTTAAACAAGATAAAATTATACTCTGATCAATTTATTCGTAACTCTAATGCTTCTCTTTGCTCTTCGTTGTTTGCTAAGTTACTTCAGACAGGATCAGCACTCTACTTTCTTCACTCTTCGCTATCAAGCGTCCATCGGTGAAGATTAATTTGTCAGTTAACAGCTTCATGTGATTTAAACACAGTGCTAAAGTGAAGTTACGGGTTTTTTTTTAATCCTTTATATTAAGTTCGCTTGCTTGCGTGCTTGCGTGCTTGCTTGCTTACGACCGTGCAAACCTTTCGGTCGTTTTTTAACCCACTTCCCGTGATCCAATCGAGCTGACATTTTCCACACAGACTCGTTGTGCGTGACAATTAATGTTCGTGAAATTTTTTTTCCTAAATTCTACACTTTTTAGGACAAATATATATTTAATTACCAATTGCTTAATGGTGCAATGCAATCATCTGACCCATAGGTGGCAGCCATCTCAAGCCAGAGGACGAGAGGACTCAAGCCGCCACGCATATAAAGGATTTATAGTGAAAAACTTTGTTTTTAATGGTTATTCTTATTTATTATACAGCCTTTGCAACCGAAATCGTCTTCATCCCGAGAATCGACCTTGCTCCAAGTGATGTCACTCTTTCGTACTGAAACGACGACAAATTCCGATCATTCCTGCGTATGCGATGACGGTCAACTAGTCGCAGGGTCACACTTTTTAAAATTTGGGTATTTATACTCTTTGGTTCTTTCGATAAAGTCACGTAGGTGAAAATAAAAATTATAATAAAAAATAAAATAAAAAAACACAAATGAAATAAAAATAACTAAATTAAAAGTGATTTAATTTAGTTATTTTTATTATTTTTTAAAACCTTTTTCACCTACGTGACTTTACCGAAAGAACTAAAGAGTATGGATCCTTGCAGTCACGAAAATTTCAAATCTAGAATTTGGGTATTTATCTCAATTAACCCGTATTTTCCCATGGCCAGTTGTACGTGCCTCTGTCTAGATCTAAATATCCTCAGCGGATCAAAGTCTTCATCAAAGATAGCCAACGGCAGGGAAACCTTTTGAACAGTGATAAGAGATTCACACAAAATATCGTATACTGTACCAATACATCTTCCAAAGTCCTTAATTTCATTTAATAAGTAAAGGACATTTTATTTTTGTGCTACATTTCCTAATAAAATTAACAATCACAATAAAACGTTCATTAACATCTTTAATATTACAGCTTCCGTCCTAGAACGGACTAACAAGCTAGTTACTAATATAATGAGCCAAGAATGTGTGTCCCGTGTATGACGTCACTCCATATGAGCCCCCCCCCTCAATAATCATGAGTGGGTGACATCACTCCACATGCCGCACCCCTCCCCAATAACCATGAGGGGGTGCCGTAACTCCACATGCCGCACCCCTCCCCAATAACCATTAGCGGGTGACGTCACTCCACATGGGGCAACCCCAATTAATAATCATGAGCTGAACAATTTTTCTATTTAATGTTTCAGATTTACTGCAATACACACCCGCCCGTGGACGGGCAAACAAGCTCGTTATAATATTGCTCTCAGATATGGTATTAGATTGTCCAGCTTGTTTTGGGGCATTGTCTGATATTTTCATTGCATGCTGAAAGCTTCTTCAGTTTTTAATTGCCTCTCAAATTTTTTTACGTATTTCTTTGTTAATGATTTCTATTGATCCATACACGGCAGCGGGGGAATGTTCAATTTCCGTGACAGGTGGGTGGTGCGTAGCGGGATAGGCAGCTCGGACAGACAACCAACGTGGACGTCAGTGGCGGGCCGTGTATTTTATACCAAGGCCTTCAGTGCTATCCTCCCGCAATTAAACCTCCATCGAATAACCTCACCATGACCCTTGGGCTATAGGCTATTGTCATTCGACGTAACCACCCCATATTCACGGTGACAGTAACCTTTATTGAGTGGAATAAAGTGATTTAACACGAGGCTCAACACCTATGAGAGTTAAAATACACTAATTGCAGAGACATGAATACATGGTGACTGAAACCATCAAGGATGTACCACTATTACGCAGTATGACAGGATGCTGCATCACAAATAGACATCGCATTGCCCAAATCAATGTCATTACCAAAGAAACAAGAACAACCTCACAACCAGTCACATTTACTCATACGACCAAGCAAGCAAAAATGCCGTAAAACAAATAACACAATCAGGATTCAACAGGCTTCCCCACGGATTCCAGCTAAGCTGCTGGGCCTGCACATGTCACCATGCACATTCAAAGGCACAGCTAGGCCATTGAATCTGAACATCATTCACACCAGCAGCAACGATCTAAAGAAAGCAAAAATAAATAGCTGGGACAGGGCTGCTAGCTGCGGGGTTGGTCGACCCTTCCTCACAATTCCCAGCTTTTTTTGAAAGGTCCTTCTCGAAAAAGGCTTTGCCAGTAAAACTTCCACCAAATCAATTTCTTCTCCTTCAGCAATTGTACGTTTAAAAAACAACAGGGCTAAGTAAAAATCTACACAAAAATCTAAAAGCACTACATCTAAAAATCTAAACGTCACAAAAGAAAGTTTAAATACATATTAGGTGATGCTACATTACGTGCTAGCTAGTTTTACTTCAGTTAGCTAACTGGCCCTCCGATCATGCCACACGAAAAATGCTGACGTCGGCGGCTAGGCCAGCTAGAAGGCTCCGGCGTGTCAAAGAACACGTGCCACATGGCAAACTCGAAATTTGATTGGTTAAAGAATATGACAACAACATCGTCGCCATTTGTTTCAATAGCAGAGGGGATTCACTCGAAATTCTGAAGGCCTCCGGATAGATTTTTCACCCGGAGACAGCACAGGTGGAAAATATGATTGGATAAAAGCTCTAATTTATATGAGCTTGCACTGGAAACAGCACAACTTAGGGAGAGAGTGGCAATGAAATGACGTCAATAGACTGATGGGAACGAACTTTGTATATTACATATAGCATTAATGAAAATGTATATTCTTATATATAAAAGGGAAATTTGTGAATATCTGTGTCTGTTCTAAATGTTGAGCATACTTCCCGACATGCAACAAATTTGAAATTTGGCATGTGTGTAGTTTCCAGACTGTACACAATGCAAAAAGTATAAAAGTAGACTTTTGTATTTTGGGGGGGGGGGCAATAATGGATATAATATATTGCACGGCAGGTGAGCGGTGACGTCACATCTGTGATGTCACCCGCATGCGGCAGCGTCACGCAGTGTGCCTGCTGACGTCACACATCCCCCCCCCCTACCCTCCACATAGGCCGTGTATTAATCCAAGACAAGAATCCACCAAGTCCCGGGCGAAGCCGGGTAGTAAAGCTAGTTAAACTATACAATATATAATTGTCTGATTCTGACAATCTCTAGTTCCAGCAGAGTAGGCCTTGCTGTCCCTGGCGGCCTGCCTCTGGTGGACGTGTAGGACCGTAGCATTACGTGGCACGTGCGTCAGATCCCTCCGGGGAAGGAAGGGGAAAGAGGGCGGGGGGACACATTCCTGCGGAGGGAGCTGGTAGGAACGTCGTGTTGCTCGGTCAATGGCCAGGGTCAACGGCGGCGTGGTGTATTCCGCAAATATGCCCGACTGTGAGGGCGGGCACAAGCCGGCGTGAGTAGGTTAAACGTTGAGTTTTTTAAGGGCACCACGGGGTGACCAGCCCCTCCCCACCCAGCCCCACCCCTCCCACCCCACCCAGCCCCTCCCTACCAAGCCCCACCCTCCCCACCCAGCCCCTCCCCACCCTCCCCTCTCCACCCAGCCCCACCCCTCCCATTTTTGGATGCACGACGGACGGACGGACATAAAAATCCCCTGTGGGCTGGTGTAACCAGGAGGTTCCTACCAGTATAACAAATGCATCTAAGTACAGTAACTGAATTAAATTACTGAATAATCTTATCACGTGAAGCAAAACTTCGGACGTCATGCAGGACAATACATTACGACCCGGAGACACATCGGAAAGCTGGATAGCACGACTGACTACCAAGCAGTAGTAACTGTAAATGTGACATTGATATCCAGTCTAGGTTATAAATATATAACGGTGCATTCATGAGCGCTGCCTTATAATTTATACCTATACAGCAGACTAGCACTTCAGACAATGACTCTTCAACAGGGAGAATAGGTACTTGTAATATTATGACTTAAACTGAAGTGGTGTTCATAACAGCGATTGTGAGTTGTACTTTTGCCTGTGCTTGTTTGCCATTGCCAAAGTAGTCCCTAAAGTGATAATTCATCTTCGGCTATGATCTTGAGGATCACCATTTTTCATAAACGAACCCCTCCTACATGCACCGTCTCATTCGTGCGCTCAGGTACTTTACTGTGAGAGCCAAGAGGAGAGTGGGAGTAGAGTGGTTGGGAGAAACGTCATGGCAATAAATCTATGTTGAACTTCTTTCGCACCGCACATAGCCAACCGTCCTAATCGGAGGTTCGGGGGAAGGATAACAAACTAAACACAAAAAGCAGTTCTAAATAGTGCCCAGCGTAAAGTATGGGTAAAATAGCCACAGGTCACCTGGGCTGGAGACCACTTTCATTTTCCCATAATAAATGTTCTTTAATGATGTCTGAATTCCAGAACAAGTGCTGTGTGCGTTTCATGGCTGGCTGTTTGGTTGCTAACGAAACAAACCTTATGTAGCCTGTGAAGACGTTCTTTTATTTGAAGAACAAGCACAACAGTACTTATTCAATTGTCTCTTGTGCCAAGGTTTAATTATTCCAATTGATTCCGTGTGTGTGTGGCAGTTCCGCAGAATGTGACATGTAAGGCTTTTCTTTAGACGAATTTATGTAAAAAAAAATTGGTGTAATTTCATCTTACGGTCAATTGTGCCGTTAACTAAAGCAATAACGGTGTATATGCATTTCCACCGCTGTTCAAACCCAGCACTTACCTGCATCACTTCCAACTGTTAAGGTGGTCGCATAAACCCCTTCACTTGACAGCAAAGGTGGCTCGTAGGGTGATCAACATTGGAGCAATCCATTTTGCGGTGAGAGAATTGGATAGGGAGTGGGCTTGTTTTGTGTTCTCAATGCCATGCACCAAAAGCTATCGGTATATAAAATAACAAGGGTTTTGATTATGTTATTTTGTCTAAAGCTGTTATCTTCAAGACATCGCCATGATATGTTCATTTTTTATTTTAAACCTTTTATCTTCGTACGATTAATTGTGCATTTTTTACGATCAAATAAAATCATACAAATTATGCATGTTTTGCAGGTTTTAATTGCATTTCACCTTTTAGCCTGTGGCCATGCAACCCAAACTTTGGGCTGTATCGTAAACCCTGTTGTCTGTACTCCTTCGATGGAGAAGCAAAACTACAAAACTCTCCTAAAGCCCTCTCGTGGCGAGCAGACCTCGACATTGGCATTTGTGTGAACTACTTTGCTAGTATCAGTCAAACTTGGCAAGTCGGTCATAACGTGTTACACTATTGCATAATACTTTAATATATGTAACAACACATCTATTAACGTACAATACACCCCTAAAATACACCCCTTACGGCGCCCTACCACCCATGATAATTGGAGCCCCTCCCCTCCCTCCGACTCATCCCAGCCCCTCCCCTCCCTCCTACTCATCCCAGCCCCTCCCCTCCCTCCTACTCATGCCAGCCCCTCCCCTCCCTCCTACTCATGCCAGCCCCTCCCCTCCCTCCTATTCATTCCAGCCCCTCCCCTCCCTCCTCCTCATCCCAGCCCCTCCCCTCACTCCTCCTCATGCCAGCCCCTCCCCTCCCTCCTCCTCATCCCAGCCCCTCCCCTCCCTCCTACTCATGCCAGCCCCTCCCCTCCCTCCTACTCATGCCAGCCCCTCCCTCCTACTCATGCCAGCCCCTCCCCTCCCTCCTACTCATGCCAGCCCCTCCCCTCCCTCCTACTCATGCCAGCCCCTCCCCTCCCTCCTACTCATGCCAGCCCCTCCCCTCTCTCCTCCTCATCCCAGCCACTCCCCTCCCTCCTACTCATGCCAGCCCCTCCCCTCCCTCCTACTCATGCCAGCCCCTCCCCTCACTCCTCTTCATGCCAGCCCCTCCCCTCCCTCCTCCTCATCCCAGCCCCTCCCTCCTACTCATGCCAGCCCCTCCCTCCTACTCAAGCCAGCCCCTCCCCTCCCTCCTACTCATGCCAGCCCCTCCCTCCTACTCATGCCAGCCCCTCCCCTCTCTCCTACTCATGCCAGCCCCTCCCCTCCCTCCTCCTCATGCCAGCCCCTCCCCTCCCTCCTACTCATGCCAGCCCCTCCCTCCTACTCATGCCAGCCCCTCCCCTCTCTCCTACTCATGCCAGCCCCTCCCCTCACTCCTCCTCATGCCAGCCCCTCCCCTCCCTCCTCGTCATCCCAGCCCCTCCCCTCCCTCCGACTCATTCTAGCCCCTCCCCTCACCCCGCCCCTCCCCTAACCCCCCTCCCCTCGACCCCCTCACCCTTTTCCCCTCACCCCCCTCCCTCATTCCCCTCCCCTCACCCCCTCCCCTCGGGCCCCTCCCCTAGTCCCCCTCCCCTCGGCCCCCTCAACCCCCTCCCTCATCCCCCTCCCCTCACCCCCCTCCCCTCACCCCCTCCCCTCGGGCCCCTCCCCTAGTCCCCCTCCCCTCGGCCCCCTCAACCCCTTCCCTCATCCCCCTCCCTCATTCCCCTCCCCTCACCCCCTCCCCTCGGGCCCCTCCCCTAGTCCCCCTCCCCTCGGCCCCCTCAACCCCCTCCCTCGACCCCCTCCCTCATCCCCCTCCCCTCACCCCCTCCCCTCACCCCCCTCCCCTCGTCCCCCTCACCCTTCTCCCCTCCCCCCAGCCCCCTCTCCTCGCCCCCCTCCCCTCGCCCCCCTCCCCTCGTCCCCCTCCTATTAGACGCGCCCTTGTGCGCGTGCGCCGCTGTCGCTAGGCATTGTGGGAGCCGCAGTCGTCGCGAGGAGCAGGAGGCCTCAGGTCCGCTGCGTCTCGCGGAATCGTCGCTCCTCGGTCCGTCAGCCGGAGCAGCGGCGGTGAGAGCGCCGCCACCGATAACGACGGCATCAGGGTGGGCGCCACATGACGACCGTGACGACGATCTTGAACCTTGGTAGTATCGGCGAACGACGCCGAGCTCGGGGTGGGGGTTGGGTCGAGGGGTTCGCGAGTTTTCACCGTCACGGCCGACTCGACTAGCGCAGGCCTCTGGGACAAAGCACGGCGGTCGCCCCCGGTCGCCTTTATTGGCGTTGGTGTCCGTTAAGGCGCTAATTGGCGATAGTTTTAATATTCGTGGGGTTGTTGTTGTTTAAGGTTCTCTGGCATTCAAGGGCGCGCGAGGCGGGAGTCGATGTCGTGGTGACCAAGGCGAGATGCGCGACGCGAATGGGGGCCGAGCCATTGGGGAGGTGTTAAGCGTTGGGGGATGTGCACGGCACTGAACAACAATCGTGTTCCGTAGTAAACAGCGTTAATTACAAGGTACTAAACAATAATGTTGCTTGATGGCTGAGTGCGTGTGTTAACTATTATGACTACATTATACCGTATTTGTATTGGTGCTGACCTACATGTTAACTACGGGATGTTTATTACGGAATTTGTGTGTAGGCAGCGAGCTGAGTGTATAATGGGAGTTCATGATTATTTTACTTTATCATCGCATTTAAGCTGTTACAGGACACGTCGCTGAGAGTGATTGCCGATGGTAAATGATGACTGAGCGGGGGCCAAGGGATGGGATTGATGTTGTGTACAAGAGAACACCCACTGAGATCAAGCTGTGGAATCTGTTGGTGTGTCTTAGCTATCGTAGTTATATCATAACTATGCTTTATATGAAGCTCATGTTATATTATTTATTGTTATTGATGCTGAATTTATCATGGATCCTATTGGTATTCATATATTTAGCTCTGCTGAGCTGAAGGTGTTATATGATATTGTTGCTGTACTGTATGTTTTTTTGATTACAGGAATGTGAATGTATTGGTGCCTGACTGTTATTTATAGGACTCGTTACATAATTACTAGACTGAACTGCGTGTGTTGTGATCGTCATGATAGAGGGTGTTATATATAGTTATAGTATTGTGCAGTATTGGTGGCTAGGAACACCGTCATTTCGCAGTAGAATTATGGTTGATTATAATGTTAAGTGTAACGTAACTGATGTTGGGTGTGTGCAGAGCATGTGAAATACTATTACATTTTACTCTATAAAATATGTTATTGTAATATATACTATTTTTACTGTAATGCTGTATTTTTCGATGTTCTTATTTCAGTTACTTCGTTATCACAAGTGTGTTATTTTTACTGTATTAATATGAGTACTGTCTTTTCGTACGTGAATATATGCGTTATGTTTTTGTTATTGTTGGACGTTCTACTATACACGACCAATGTACTGATTTGAGTTACATATGTGCTGTACAGCTGTGTTCATTAGCGCTGCGTTGGTGCTCGTGTTTATACTCCTACTGTAATGTGTGTTTTATATCGCTGTACAGTACACAAGTGTGTACATGGCATGAACGGATCAATAGCTGGCCAATCAGGAGCTCCCCGATGGGCCTTTGCATAATACATATACAAAGTAATATAAGATCCGTTTATAGACAACTTCGTAAAATAATTTAGATAAATTGGGAGAAATATAGATTGTAATTCATAACCTCTGTGTATCCAGACTCGCCAATAGACTCTCCTATAATATATCTGGAGCTATGCTTTCACAATATTCAATTTTCCTAAAATAATAAAGAGGGTTACAGTATTATACATCTATAGGGTATCTAGAAAGAAAAATTCAGACTTCAATCCACTGCTGGATTAAGGCCTTCAAATGTAATGCCATGGGGAATGTTGGACCATACTTCCGCACAGATCCGTGCGTTTTGCCCGAAGGTGGTGGTGGGGGGCCGTGAGCATGACGGATTCATATATCAATATTGGCTGATGTTAACTTGTGGCCCGAAGTTGAACTCTTGTTTTCTGGGTTCGTAGTGCACTTCTCCAACCACTGTGCCACAGTACATGTGATTGTAGGCCGTTGAAGCTTGAAGTGGTTGCGAAAGGGCTCCAGACAATGGGATCAAGTCCATGAGCTGGATCACGACAAGCTGCGTTAAGAAGCTCTCCG
This sequence comes from Lethenteron reissneri, assembly GCF_015708825.2. NCBI lineage: Eukaryota > Metazoa > Chordata > Hyperoartia > Petromyzontiformes > Petromyzontidae > Lethenteron > Lethenteron reissneri. Next base: position 13,012,556 of record NC_083798.1, on the reverse strand, counting down.
TCGCTTCTGGACCTGGCAACAAGCATCTAGCCGCTTGTGGGGGCCACTTTCATTATTATATGGTTACATATGTAATTGCCCAGGGCTGTTTGTGGTTTTAGTAGATTGCGTGAGTGCTTATATCAGTACCGCATACTTTATATACTTATTGGTACTTGTTTGTGTGTGTCTGTATGAAATGCTTATACAGTGTGCTAATGTGATTGACAAGTGCATTCTATTGATGTCCTAAGGACTGGAAATTTGAAATTGAACCTTATGGCGGGGTCCCGAATAAACGGAAGTCAAAATCGTAATTATATATTTTTGGCGACTCCGTCCCACCGCGCACATTAACGCCGCGACCCACCTTGCGTGGATCATTCTGTTGCCATGTCTTCCAAGCGCAGCGATGACGCATGAGCAGAAGAAGCTAAACTTTAATTAGCGCATCGTGTAGAACTCGTCAAGAGGAATAGATTGCCGTATCGTTCGCCTTTAACAAACATAAAATGACGTCGCAACGCAGTTAATGCGAGAGCCGGGGGCTTATTGGACCCCGGGGTCCCGCCATAAGGTTCAATTGTTGAGTGCTTATATATGACACCACACTTTTAATTTGTAACCCAAAAATATCGTGTGCCCTATTTGTATGCATCCAAGAGTTTTTATCTGTACATTTTGATGGACGCTGAAGCCAAATTTTTAATCCTACTTAAAAATCCCAAAACATGATTTTCAAATACTGTATGAAAGAAACATTTTGAACTCGCTTCCTTTTTAACGTACTAAAATTAATGTATACTTTAAATGCACAGATATTGGCACTTGCTGAGTGTTATAATGTGTTTTCGTGTCTACTGTACATTGGTACTACTGAGTTCTTGGTGTGTGTAGTACTCGGTCAATATGCATTGGTGCTTTCCTGATTGTGAGTTTATATCTAAAATATTACAATACATATTTAGGTGTGGAAACTGGGGTCTGTGTTTTAAATATAGTCATAATTTTCAGCCCTTTGTCAATCCACTGCAGGATGATAGCCTCCCCCATGCCATGTCAGTGTTGGAATTTAACCATACCTCCTCATGCTGGTCAGTGGAGCTTGGTGAAGGGAGTGCCTGGGACCGATTCAAATATTACTCACCGCTGATGTTAGCCGTGGCTTGGAATCGCACGCTGATATATAGCAGTATTGTGTTTATAGTACAGTACTATATAAAGATATATCAAGTTGATATTGATTTGTTATTGTGTGTAGTCAGTAGGTAAAGTACGTGTATTGTTAGTGAGCTTTGTGTGAAATGGACATATATTTTGTACTCTTGGTATTGTTATTAAGATCTGTGTATAAAGGATATATATATTGACTGTACCATTATCATAAGTGGTACGGGTATGTCTGCATGTAAACTGCACGTGTAGTTTTATTGTTACTGGATATTTGTCTACTCTTATGTACTGTATTTGTATCGCTGTTGGTACAGTTGTGTAACTATATCCATGGTATTGACCACTTCGTAATGTATTAGTGTATGTGTGTATATGTAAAATATACTTGTAATTTGTCGACTGTGTACTGATTCTGTGTATGTATGTTGAACTTCTTTTGCACCGTACGTAGCCAACCGTGCTAATCAGATGCGGGGGAAGGACAACAAACTAAACAGCATTTCTAAAGAGATGTGTGTACCATGCAGTGTATATTGGTATTGCTAAATACACTTATTTGCTGTGTAGTTATTATCAAGATATTTTTGCGTTATGATATTGTTGCCGCTGTGGCATTGTTTTCACACTGGTTTGTGAACGTCAAAATATGGGAGTGACTCCAAAAGGGTTCAGTTGCCATTTCATTGTTGTGAGAAGATGTCAGTTTGAGTCTAGTTTGGCATGGTAGGCATACCTGAGATTTGATCAATTGTCATTCGGTCACAATTGGAATCCTGAATCGACTATTGTCTCATTTGTATCGTCTTGTTCATTTGGTAGTACATGCCTGTAAGGCAATACTTGTAGATGAGGGTTTGTGGATGGTACAAACATAAAACTCAAAAACCGGCTAGACTGCAAGGTGATCTGAAGATAGTACAAAAAGTGAATTGAATCCATCTGTGCAGTTTTGAGTATCTCCTCGTTTCTTTTCTCAGTACTGTTGAATTCCTCTCAAGCCAACTACTTGTGAAATTGGCCAAACTTCCCAATACTGACCCTTCTGTAAATTTTCAGGCTCGGTGATGCTTTCATGGATAAACCAAGGGTAGTATTGCAATATTGGGGAGCATTCGTAGTACTAAAACACACTAGACGCTGCTGATTATCCCTTGCAGAGTGAAACCAGTTATGAGTTTGCATGTTTAGACATATGTTGGTTAGTTTGCTTGCATTAGTTAGGTTAAGTCCGAACCTGGCAAGCCAATAGACCGAAGTATTTTTCTTGAGATAGAGCAACACTTTGTTTTCGCGTTTTTATGGTTCATTGTCAATTTATTCTTCTAAATGGTGGTATTCTTGGATGTTTTTACTAGGTTTAGCTATATTTATTATGGTGAATTTTCTAGCATTAACCTTCCACGTATTTAATTGTTGTTGATTTATGGAAGTACAGTATTCACATTCCTGCTATTATTGCTATGATTTTAATGCAGAATCTAACTTTCCCTTAATGTTCTAACTGTTGTTAAGCTTCACAGTACTACGATCCATGTTATAATGAAACCACCTGTATATGTTGATTTCGTGGTAAGGCCCTGTTTTTTCTCATTGCAATTTATTATTAACCCTGCCCATTGTGGACAGACGACAAATGTAAACAGCGTTGCACGTTGCTTGGGAACAGCAGGTTAGTTTCACTCAAGCTCCCTCTTTGCCTCTCACTCAATAGGGCTTGGGCTTTTTTGGCAGCACAGCACATTTCACACTTGTGGTGGTGTTTTGTTCTTGTGATAATTGTTGTGGACTTTATCTTGCAGTGTAATGCTTGTCACAAGTGTAAGCAGGTCATTGTTTCACCAGTGAAAATCAACACAATTAGAAAATTTACTTTAACATGCCCTTCATGATGCATCACTGGCATTATATAAAAATGCGGTTTGTCCGGTGTGGGATTGGGGCAAGCATTGGCTAGATTTTGACTACCTCGTCTGATATGGAGAAGGTCTTGGGTTCCATCTTGACCCTGACGCCTGTATATTTGGAGTTTGCATGTTCTCCCTGTGGTCGCATGGATTTTTTTTCCGGGTTCTCTGGTTTTTCCCTCCACATTTTATAAAAATGCGTTTAGAGTATTTGGCTGCTATCAATTTGCACATGATAAGCCACTTCCTTGAGCTATTATTTGTGGCTAGGTTGTTCCTGAAGAAGAGCTTGGTGGGCCTTACCTGGTAGTTTTAAATAAAATAGTTTTTTTATGGGGTAATTAATATAAGCCCTCTTTGTTTTCATGACTTGATAACCAGCTTCTGCTAGCCTTAGTTCAGGATATAATGCAGAACCCAAGGATCAAGACATTAGTCCCCAGCTTCACGAACCATGACTCCCATGAGCTTGCACATCTTCCTGCCTTACCCCACTCCAACCAAATCTGACCCTGAGCCTTACCCTCTAGCAGGGTTATGGTAAAGTGATCTTTAAAAAAGTCACGTAAAGTGTAGCCAAATCAGTGATTTTGCTGTACTAATTTAAGCTAAAATAAATGTATCTTTTTTTATAATTATACACTATTGAACACTAAAACAGTAAAATTAACAAAGTGTCCTAGAGATCATAAATCCCTACCACATTAAGCCTGTGATATCATGACTTGTTTCTGAGTCAACTTGGCGAAATGTGCATTGAGGGTCAAAAAGTGAGCCTAGGGGATTGGGGTCTAGAATTCTTTAACCTGGGCTAAGCTGCAATAGGAACCTGGGCTCTCTGGTACCCGTAATGTGCCTGTTGAGCCATTGTAGTTCATATTTGATGTGGAATTGAGACACAAAACACTGCCATTATTTGTATCACTACAATTATTCTGTTTTTGTGTTTTACAGAAAAACGTTCAAGTCGTGCGTGACTGAAAGCTTCTACTAAACCTAGATAGTCTACTCATTGCTTGGGATGCAACCCTAAGCCTTCGGGTGCGGCAAGACCCGGATAGTCAAGAGATTGGTGGAGAGAGGCAGGTGCCCGGCTTTGGAGGAGAAGGACGCTTTGTGCGCCGTGAGGTCAAGAAGATGTCTGCCAGCAGAGCCCCAAACCCGCATGGCCTCAAACAAATCGGCCTCGATCAGATATGGGATGATCTGAAGGCGGGCATCCAGCAGGTGTACACGCGACAGAGCATGGCCAAATCACGCTACATGGAGCTCTACACGTATCCTTTTCTACGTCCACGTTGCAAAGACTTGTCGGCAACTTACGGCTCTAGCTGCATGTGGCTTGTTAAGGGTTTCTTCATGACATTATTTATTAAGAACTGTCTAGTATTCACATTGCGGCTCTTGAAATATTGAGGTTTTTTTATTAAACAAACTCCGTGTTATTTTGTTTGCCGAAGCCCGGCTCTAAGCATAACAAATATTGCAACTTGTTTGCATAAGGGCATGCATTAGGTCTAGTTTGGATGCCCAAAACTATGGCATGTCTTTTAGAGGTAACAGGTAGTACAATCAGAAGTCAAATATTCATTTAACACTTTGTCCCATTACTCGAACCACAACTTGGAGATATTGGAGTCACCTGGCCAAATGTACGGCCTACCTGAACTTGGCATGTTTCTGAGTGGTATAAATTACATCAAATGTGGAGAAATAGTTTTGGGTGTGTTTTTTGAGGACATCAGATTTTCTAACCATCAGAGGCAGTGTGGCATGTTTTCATTTTTTTAAAAGAACAGCAATGTTTCAGATAAAAAAAAACCTTTCGCAGCACATCCTAGTTACAATAAGAACTAGCTTTTACTCAAGTTACCTTTAATTTAAAAGCTATTTTATAAAATAGATGAGAACTTATGATATGTACTGGAAGGTTGCTTTATGATACATTTATATACAGTAATTGAAAAAATAAACTTGTTGTACCTGTGTGTATAGCCACTTCCTTAACAGCCTGCATGAAAGACATGTTTACAACTACTGCACAAGTGTGCACCAGGCCAATCAGGCGCGCTCGGGGGCGATGGCCAACACCAGCAAGAACAAGAAGGGTCAGCCATCGGGTGGTGCGCAGTTTGTGGGCTTGGAGCTCTACAAGCGTCTCAAGGATTTCCTCAAGATGTACCTCCTCAACCTGCTGAAGGTGCCTGCTGTGGGGCACACTATTGGTTGTTATTACGCCTGCCATGTGAACTTTGAGAGCACAATCGTTAGGAAGTACACGTGTGTTGAACTTCTTTCGCACTGTACGTAGCCAACCATGCCAATCGGAGGTGTGGAGGAAGCGCAACAAACTTGGCACAAAAGCAATGAAATGCATATATTTTCACGTGGCATAAGTGTCCAGTTTTCTCCAGAGCTGTTGTGTAGCAATTGTATTATGTTTACATACATGGCTGTGTCAGGGAAGCGTATTAAAAATCCTTGCAGTGGGTTAAACCATAATTTATTTCCATAGCTGCTGCTTTGTTCAGACCCAGACTTTCACATAAATGCACAGTTGTCGGTCACAACATGTTACTAACCACGCCTGCTGGTCTAGGCACTGCAAAATTCAATCTGGTTGCTGATGCATTATGCTTCACAATATTGGTTTCCACAGGACGGTGAGGACTTGATGGACGAGGGTGTGCTGAAATTTTACACTCAGCAGTGGGAGGACTACCGCTTCTCCAGCAAGGTGCTCAATGGCATCTGCTCTTACCTCAACCGCCACTGGGTGCGGCGAGAGTGCGATGAGGGCCGGAAGGGTATCTACGAGATCTACTCGGTAAGGCACCGGCCCGCTGTGCCACTAAATTAGTTTTTGCCAGGTTACTTTGCAGTCTAAATAATTTTGTAGCCTATGATTCATGTATCTAGCTGTGACTACAACGAGCTTACTGACATTCCAAGAAATCTAAATTATGCAGCATTGCCCAAATTAGGTTGTACACTTCATGACATTAAACACGATGCATTTTTTACATTGAATTTGTCAAAAAATACAATTTTGGTATACAGGGGAGAGTGCTCAAATGTATCAATGTCAGTGAATGCTTTTTTTGTCTTGCTAAAAGATTACAAGCACAGCTTTGTGTGGCAGTGGGCTCACTGTAATTTACTCTACGTTTTGTTTTGAGCCATCGGTTTGATTCCATGTTATCGTTGTCAGCTTGCACTGGTGACGTGGAGAGAGTGCCTCTTCAAACCTCTCAATAAACAGGTGCGTTTAAGATTGTGAACTTGTCAGCTGTTATGACTCTTGTGTGTAATAACTTAAATTGAAAGTTACTACAAAATGATTTGGGCACGTGTGTATATTTCGATTTAAAGCTTTCGTGACTGCAGGGATTCATCTTCTTGGTTCTTTCGGTAAAGTCACGTAGAAGGGAAATAATAAAATAATACAAATATAACATAATAATAATTCTCACGACGTTTCGGCCACAACACAAGCAGCCGCCCTGAGGTGAAGAACAGGTTTGTCGGAAAGACAGACCTGTCGGAAAGACAGACCTGTTCTTCACCTGAGGACGGCTGCTTGCGTTGTGGCCGAAACGTCGTGAGAATTATTTTATAATGTTTTATTTTTATTATTTTATTATTTCCCGTCTACGTGACTTTACCGAAAGAACCAAGAACACGTGTGTGTATACTTGAGCACATTGTATTGTTTATACAGGTCACCAATGCAGTATTGAAGCTGATTGAGAAGGAACGAACTGGAGAGACGATCAACACCAGGCTCATCAGTGGTGTTGTTGGGTCTTATGGTAAGTGTCCGATTTATTTCTATATATATTTGATGTAGAGCAGTCCATTTATATTATAGTAGCGGGAAGTACCCGGCGTTGCCCAGGGGGAAAATATATTTCAAAACTTGTCTTGAAAACATAACATATACATACACAAATACGAAGCTATTGTGAAAGCCTGGCGTGTCGTTTGTCCATTTGTCCGTCAACAAAATGATAGGCTTGCAGAAGTCCAAAAAGTTATAGAAGGTCGTGGGTAAATAGTTGATCTAAAAGGTTTCCGAAAATTGTCGACCCCCCCCCCCCTCAAAATATTTTTACCCCCGCATAGGAATATATACATATACACCCTACATACAATAGTGAGTAGTATCTACTGACTCTGTAGTTATGTACTGACTGCACAGTAGTATCTACTGAGCCCAGTAGTAGCTACTGACTGTTTTGGAATATTTACTGACTGTAGTAACTACTGATTGTAGTCGTATTTACTGACTATAGTAGTATCTACTGACTGTACAGTAGTATTTATTGAGCCCAGTAGTAGTTACTGACTATATAGTAGTATCTACTGAATATAGTAGTAACTACTGAATATAGTAGTAACTACTGACCGTAGTAGTATCTACTGACTCTGTAGTAGTAATACTAACTCTATAGTAGTAGCAGTAACTACCGACTCTGCAGTAGTGTCTAATGACTATAGTAGTATCTATTGAATCTATAGTAGTATCTACTGACTTTAGTAGTAACTACTAACTCCATAGTAGTATCTGCAAACTATAGCAGTATCTACTGACTCTTTAGTCATATCTACCTGACTCTGCAGCAGTATATACTGACTCTAGTGGAATCTATTGACTATTGTAGTATCTACCAACTCTATGGTAGTACCTACCGACTCTAGTAGTATCCACTGACTATAGTAGTTACTAACTCTATAGTAGTTTCTACTGACTGTATAGTATCTCCTGACTGTCGTACTAACTCCTGACTATAGTCGTATCTGCCAACTCGGCAGTACCTGCTATCGCTACAGCAGTGCATGCCGACTAATGGTATCTGCTATCTTTTTTTTACTTAACTTTCGTGACTGCAGGAATTCATATTCTTTGGTTATTTCGGTAAAGTCACGTAGATATAAAATAACTAGCTGTACTACCCGGCTTCGCCCGGGACTTGTATCTACCACGGCCGGCCGCCTTTGTCTCCCCAGTGGCGATGTTAATACGCTACAGTAGTTAAGTTACTCGTTTGAGGCAGAGTCGACCTAGGGGAGGTTCAAATAATCTTCACCGGTGGTGGCCGTGAGCGGGAATCGAACTCGGGTTTGCCGGGTTGGTAGCGCAGCGTAGCGTTAAGCACTACACCCACCGCTCCTCACACACCACACACGCACAGACACACACACAGACACACACACAGACACACGCAGACACACACAGACAGAAACACACACACAGACAGCACGCTAACCACTACACTACCGCTCCCCACACCACACACACACACACAGACACACACACAGACACACACACAGACACACACACAGACACACACACACAGACACAGGCAGCACGCTAAGCACTACACTACCGTTCCCCCTACACAACACACGCGCGTGCGTCCATAGGTACACATACACGCGCTTGCTGCAGACACACACGACTTTCAGGGTGCATACGGCAGTAAACGACTGAAATAATAAAGCGGCAATGCTGTGTAAGGAACGCCTTAGACCCGCATTATACATTTGTGTAATGCGAGCGTAAACACACAAACACACACAAACACATACACAATACACACACACATACATGCAGACACACAGACAGACACATAACACACATACATACACACACATACAAACACAGAAACACATACACACACATACATAGACACACACATACATACACACAAACACATCCACAGACGTACATACACACATACATACAGGCACGCAGACATACACATAAACACATACAAAAAAACCCACATACATACACACACACATACATACACACAAACACATGCACACACATACATACACACATGCATACAGACACACAGACATACACATAAACACATACACACATACACATGACCCGGCTTCGCCCGGGACTTGGATCCACCACGGCGGCAAAACCGACATACATACACACACAGACATACACACAAACACATACACACACATACATACACACATGCATACAGACACACAGACATACACATAAACACATACACATGACCCGGCTTCGCCCGGGACTTGGATCCACCACGGCGGCAAAACCGACATACATACACACACAGACATACACACAAACACATACACACACATACATACACACATGCATACAGACACACAGACATACACATAAACACATACACATGACCCGGCTTCGCCCGGGACTTGGATCTACCACGCCCAGCCGCCTTTGTCTCCCAAGTGCCGATGTTAATACGCCACACCAGTTACTCGTTTGAGGCTGAGTGGACCTAGGGGAGGTTCAAATAATCGTCACCGGTGGTGGCCGTGAGCGGGTATGGAACTGGGTTCGCCGGGTTGGTAGCGCAGCGTAGCGTTAAGCACTACACCCACCGCTCCTCACACACCACACACGCACAGACACACACACAGACACACGCAGACACACACAGACAGACACAGACAGACACACACACACAGACAGCACGCTAAGCACTACACTACCGCTCCCCACACACCACACACGCACACACAGACACACACACAGACACACGCAGACACACACAGACAGACACAGACAGACACACACACACACAGACAGCACGCTAAGCACTACACTACCGTTCCCCCTACACAACACACGCGCGCGCGTCCATAGGTACACATACACGCGCTTGCTGCAGACACACACGACTTTCAGGGTGCGTAAGGCAGTAAACGACTGAAATAATAAAGCGGCAATGCTGTGCGAGGAACGCCTTAGACCAGCAACACATTTGTGTAATGCGAGCGTAAACACACAAACACATACAAACACATACAAAGACAAAGACAAAGATCCCCCGTATAGCCTGAACAGACTGTAGGGGCAAGTGCTGTTAGCGAGCACCTATGAAGGCCAGAACGGTACACGAGGGGGTGGGTGGCCAGCACCACGCCCGACCGCCTTTGTCTCCCTAGTGGCGATGTTAACACACCACACCAGGTACTCATTTAAGGCTGAGTCGACCTAGGGGAGGCCCAGGACCGGTTCAGATAATCGTCACTGGTGTTAGCCGTGAGCGGGAATCGAACCCGGGTCGCCAGGTTCATAGCGCAGCGCGCTAACCGCTACACTACCGCTCCCCACAAACACATACACACACATACACACAAACACATACACACAGACATACACATACACACAAACACACACATACATGCACACAAACACATACACAATACACACACACATACATGCAGACACAGACAGACACATAACAGACACATAACACACATACATACACACACATACACACACATACATAGACACACATACACACACATACATAGACACACATACATAGACACACATACACACACATACATAGACACACACATACATAGACACACACATACATACACACAAACACATGCACACACGTACATACACACATACATAGAGACACGCAGACATACACATAAAGACATAAAAAAAACCCACATACACACACACATACACACAAACACATACATACACATACATACATAGAGACACACAGACATACACATAAACACAAACACACATACACATGACCCGGCTTCGCCCGGGACTTGGATCCACGATGCCCCGCCGCCTTTGTCTCCCCAGTGACGATGTTCACACACGACAGCAGTTACGCTTTTGAGGCTGAGTGGACCTAGGGGAGGGCCAGGTCCGTTTCAAATAATCGTCAGCGGTGGTGGGCGTGAGTTGGAATCGAACTGGGGTCGCTCAAGCAGCTTAATGACGGTTTGTACAAAGAACATATAAAGAATCGATTATAATAACCAGGCAAGAGTCCACATTCTAGACTGCCAGTACACGCAGTCAGCTTCATAAGCAGGCTAGAGTGTACATGATAGAGTGGCAGTACGCTCACCGAGCTTAATAAGCAGGCTAGAGTGTACATGATAGAGTGGCAGTACGCTCACCGAGCTTAATGAGCAGGCTACAGTGTACATGATAGACTGGCAGTACGCTCACCCAGCTTAATGAGTATTTGTACAGTGAACATTAAAGTAATCGATTGTTGGCGCGTTGGGTTTAAAAGTAATATTAATAGCACACATTGTGGTGGGGGTGTAGTGAAGAGTAGGAAAAACTTTGATGAATTTACCTCAGAGTGGCGTGGTGGGTGTCGAGGCCTAGTAGCGTGCAAAGCCTGCGGCCTCGCCTAAAATTGTCGGCTTGGAAGAGGCAGGGTATGGGTGGCGTGCCTTCCCCCCCCCCCCTCAGCGCTCCAACAATACTGTGTAATCGCTATTATTTAATTAAATACGGAGCTTATGAAAGTGGCGAAGGCGTGGCTAGCCGTTGGCAGGGGCAACCGCCGTCCAATGAAACTGCAGCCCTTGGCGAAGGCGTGGCTAGCCGTTGCCAGGTCCAATGAAAGCGGCGAAGGCGTGGCTAGCCGTTGCCAGGGGCAACCGCCGTCCAATGAAAGTGCGTATGGGCCAAAGTCCACACACACACACAGACAGACAGACATGAACGATTTTATATATATAGATAATAATAAACAACCGCTTGTGTTGCGATCGAAACGTCGTGAGCTTTTGGTTTTTTGAAAAAAAAAATTTAATGTATTTTTTTTCTATCTACATTACTTTACCGAAAGATCCAAAGAGAATATGATATCTGCTATCACTACAGTAGTACATGCTGACTCTAGCAGTATATATCGACTCGATAGCACTAACTTAACAGTGCCGTTATGAGGCCTAGTCCCGTGCATAGCCCCCGGCCTCACCTAGATTGCCCAGCCGGCCCAGGTGGCACCTTGCAGGGCTGGGGCTGGGCTGCTACCCCCCCCCCGCCTGCTCTACAATAATATAATCTAAGGACTATAATAGTATCTACCGACCCTATAGTAGTAAGTGCACACATTGGGGAGAAGAGGACATCACACTGTGAAGAATTTACCTCTGCGTTGTGTTTTTTTTGCATTTTTTACGCGAATTCCCCCCCACCGATCGCGTGTGCATTGCTCTGGTAACCACCATGGAGCCGTCTTTCGCGCATGCGCAGATGCGTGCTCTGGTGCCACCCTGTGCTTATAAAAGGGAATAAATTGGTAATATAACTACTTCAAAGTTGACAGATGTGAAATACGAATAGGGCTTTTTCGTCACGGGGCATACAGCGTGGTATCCGTGTACTTTTTCGATATGTAACCCCCACAGTTTGTCAGTTATAAACGTCACAAGGTACCCGCGTAAACAACAACAACCGCCATTCGCCACTAAGTGGCGGTGATGTCACCACGATGCTTGTGCCAGGTTATGTGCACCTTGAGGCCACGTGAAGTGTCAAACGCCCACTGGCAGGAGGTCACGGGGCAGACCCAGATGCCACAGGTCGACTGACTGAGACGACTGGCTGATGGCACCACCTTTTCCCCCTACTGTGCCAACTTGCTGTGCTTTAGCCACCCAGCACTCCGCTCGTTGTTGTGAGCGTCGCTCCTCCACCCTTCGTTGTTGGAGGGCGACTGCCTCCAACTGCCCAGTAGCGTCCTTCACGAGCCTCCTCCACAGAGGCCGATCTTGACACCGCTGGTACCAGTCATCGGCAAGTCCACTCGGCTCCACATCCTCCTGTACCACATCACTCCATCTCTTCTCTAGCCTGTGCCGCGCCCGTTTCGCCCCCTCGATCCGGCCGAACAAAAGCTGTGTTTAGGCATGCAGTGGCTGGGTATGCGGGCTACATGACCCAGCCAATGCAGCCTTGCCTGCCGGAGGAGTGCACCGATGGGACTTTGTCCAGATCTTTCAAGGATTTGTGAGCTCCTCTTACAATCCAGCCTGGTTAAACCCAGGATGGATCGTAGGCGGGCCAGCCTAAATGTTTCTAACCGGCGAAGATGTTCCATTAGGGGGATCCACGTTTCGCAAGCGTAGAGAAGGGAGGGAATGACCGTGGCCGCGAAGACCTGAAGCTTCATACGGAGCGACAGACCCAGGTAGCTTTCACACAGCGTTACGCAACCGATGAAAAGATAAAGCTGCTCGACTGATTCGGAGTGAGACCTTTGGTGTTAAACCGGAGCCGGTCATGAGCACACTGCCCAGGTATGGGAATCTCTCCTCTCTCCACAACTGCCCTATCACCAATTGGGAGTTGTGGGGGTGGAGTGTCCCATGGTACAAAATACCCAGGCAGGTGCTTAGTTTTGGTGGGGCTGATGGTAAGGTCCCACCTGTTAGTGGCAAGCTCCAGGTTCAGCAGCAGCGCCTCCAATTCCTCCTCTGAGTGAGCAGCAATTTCCAGATCATTGGCATACATAACATGGTTGAGCAATAGGGAGCCATCCCTTGACCGCACCCGGGCATCGATCAGCCTTCCATTGTATGTGTACCAGATAGAAATTCCTCCGGTACAGCTATTGAAGGCTTCACGAACTGCGTGGTCGAAATAGATGTTAAATAATGTGGGAGCCAGAGGACATCCTTGTTGCACCCCATGGTGTACAGGGAATGGCTCCGACTCCCGGCCACGTAGTTTTACCCGGGCCTGCTCACTATCATGAAGGTCCTTAATGATCGCGAGCAGAGGGTCAGGGACTCCGAAAGCACGAAGAACTACCCAGAGCCCAGGCCTACTGATGGCATCATAGGCCTTGACCACGTCAATAAAGCAGAGATGTAGGTCTTGTTGGAATTGCCTACACCTCTGCTGTAGCAGACGAACAGAAAATTTAGCAGGCACACACGCAGCACACACGCAGAATGACTTTCATAGGTAAGATTCATGCACTTGGAACTGATTATGCATGTTATGTAAATCCTTAATGTGTGTGACTGCAGTTGAGCTTGGTCTGAATGAGGATGACCTGCATGCCAAGGGACCCACGTTGTCCGTCTACAAGGAGGCCTTTGAATCACAGTTCCTGCTGGACACGGAGCGCTTTTATACGCGCGAGAGCACAGACTTCCTTTCACAGAACCCTGTCACCGAGTATATGAAGAAGGTGAGGTTCCGCGTCTGTGCCCAGCAAGAGCATTAGTTTGTTAATTTACAAATACTCTGAAATAACTAACTAACAGAATACTGGGAAAGTGCTCCCTTATTGAAATTAAACACCAGAATTACTGTTTATAAAATGTCACAATGCTAGCCTAAGTATGCATTAGCCTTTGAGATGGTTTTTATACATGTTTAATGTTTATACTCTGGCATTGTATTACCATCAACATCTCCCGCATCCATAATTGGTCATACTCCACGTGACACATTCCCTGATTAAGGGAAATCGTACAGGTAATTGATCATAAAGTGCAATTGTGATCAATGGATTGGTCATCACGTCATGTCTAGCACATCACGTGACTACCACACAGCCTTGTTTTTATACGATATATTTCGCAGCAGCAGGACAATGAATCTACTATTCCAGTTTCATCCTTGTTATGAATCATCAGTACAGTTAAACCATTGTTGCTTACGGTTGCTTTGTGTCTCGGGCTTTGTGTGAATGGAACCCTCCGTCATCACAGTGTGTGGGGGACAGTTTTGCACTGCCTATGCGTAAAAAAAAACGTTACAATTTCTATTGAATGAGTCTCAAACTGACCGTGCATGCAGGATGGAAACAAATACCCCGGATGTTTTTTAAAAATACGAATCTTGTCGACCTTGCTTATGTTGCACGCGTGCCTTGCTGTTGACGCCTGGTTGTCCACCCACACACGGCCTTGTAGGCTGAGACACGGCTGCTGGAGGAGCAGCGGCGCGTGCAGGTGTACCTGCACGAGAGCACGCATGACGAGCTGGCTCGCAAGTGCGAGCAGGTGCTCATCGAGAAGCATTTGGAGAACTTCTACTCGGAGTTCCAGAATCTGCTCGATGATGACAAGAACGAGGGTACGTGCTCTTGCTTTTTAGTACACTTGGCTAATTAGGATTTTGTAATAACATATGAAGGTTGGTGGTGGTGCTACAGCCATTGATGATGAAATGGGTTATATATTGGTTATTGCTGTGATGAATTGATTGATCAAATTTAAAAGCATTAGCGGTTGTCTTGGATAAAAACTATTTTCTAATTTAAGTCCAAAACACTAACATACAAATAACTATCGGACTTGATTTGACGCTTTCGTGACTGCAGGAAGTACTCTTTGGTTCATTGGGTAAAGTCACGTAGAATGTTTTATTTATTTTCTTTCTACGCGACTTTACCGAAAGAACCGAAGAGTAACTATATGACTGTCAGGTGTTACATCAAGAAAAATGTAAGAACATTTAACATTTAAATGTAACAATGAATGAATACAGTGCTTGTTAATAATGCCAAGTAAAAATTTATATTATAAATGTATTAAAAAAGTAATAAGTTTAAGAAAGTAAAGTGACTGCATTGGCAACTGGAGGTAATTGAGAAATATGTACAATGTGATTTTTAAAAGGTTAACAATGACTTCGCCAATTGGGAAACAAAACGCAGTCAATCTGACCTTTTACAAAAAGTTTACTTGTAGCATAGTTTTCGATTTAAAGCTTTCGTGGCTGCAGGGATTCATATTCTTGGTTCTCTCGGTAAAGTCACGTAGAAGGGAAATAAAAAAACATGTGACAATCACCTGATGATGATTGCTTGTGTTGCAATCGAAATGTCGTGAGAATTTTATTGTTTTATTTTTATTATTTTATTATTTCATTATTTCCCTTCTCCATGACTTTACCGAAAGAACCAAGAATATTGTAGCCTATTGTTTTTTACGATGCTCAAGTCAAGATTGAATTTAGACGCAATCGGGAGGCCAATTGATGGCAGAAACAGTTGGCGTCAACCGAGGCCGATGGCAGACCAAGCCTATTTTTGTTGCACTTGGTACGATGCCTTGAAATGCGGTGTCGTGTTTAGCGTTAAGGATTTGGATATGAGTAACGCATTTGTGAGCCTTTAATATGTGTAAATACATTGAAGATAAATGTCTCGCTGCATCTTTCGCCTGTCTTGAGAGACCAAAAAGCAGACTTGGGAGTAGAGGTCACAACGGTGTGGTTGAGTAATTGGTATCAGGGGTGAAAAACACACACTTGAGGTATTGAAACACGGGAAATATTTTTTAGCATTATCTTGAGGAATGTTTCAAGACAGGAATTCAAGATATTGTGAAGGTGTCTAAAAATGCATGCCATCGTAGGTGCATCAAACAGGTTGGTTTAGTTTTTGTTATGTACTTGGCTCTTAACTTTTGGGATTTATTGCATGTCTGTTTTGTTGTATTGGTGTGATAGGTACACTGTATATGGTTTTCTTGAACCTGTAATATGGGCATGGGCTGTTGCCTGTATAAATGCCTTATTTGGCATTCACCACATTGGGTTACAATCTTGGCAATCTCGATTTCATTCAGTGGTGCCAAGTCAAGTGACATTGCAGTGCTTGTGCATCCCATGTTTATTCATATCTGGATCATTTTTCTTAATATTAATTTTAGAGCTGATGATGACCAGCCTTGTTTTTGGTCCCAGTACACCTTGTGTATCATGCAACCATATAATAGATGCCTGCAAACAGAACTGGTTGCAAACCAACTGTAAATGCTGGAAGCGGAGCCAATATTGCCGTTGTAATTTTAGGCAGTGGAGGTAACACCGGTGTCATTGTTGGTTGTCCCAGACCTGGCGCGCATGTACAGCCTGGTGTCGCGCATCCTGGATGGCCTCGGCGAGCTCAAGAGCCTCCTCGAGACGCACATCCACAACCAGGGCCTCTCCGCCATCGAGAAGTGTGGAGAGGGCGCACTAAACGTACGACTGAGCTTAACACTCGCATAATGCCGTGGTGATAACCCATATATGCGTGGCTTAAACGTCTGAGATTATGGACCAGTTTCACGTGTGTTGGCCTTTGTTACTTTGTGTTATTTTATGTTAAAAACGTGCCAATATGTCCCATCGCCAGTGTAGCCGGACCCAATATATGGGGTGGTGACATGGCCCAGTGGAAGCGCGATCCCCGTTTGTTGCAGAGGTTCACGGTTTGAATCAAGTGGCCGCCCTGGTTATACTGCAGGTGAATTCACCGTAAAAATATGCGGTGTCTGTTTAGCCCTGGATATTAAAAAATAAACCATTGTGTGCCAGTGTCATCATGGTCAATTCTTCCAGTTTAAAATTGCTCCATTGGGATTATGGCAATCATCGCCCCCTTCTGAAAAAACTTAGCAGGACCCTCCTGAAAGATTCATGAGACTCGGTGAAGCTTTTCTGTATAAACAAATGTAATGATGGCCAGCCATTTTCCAAGGCAATTTCGCCTTGTCATGTTTCACCCTCTTTAATACTCTTTCCTTTCAAACTTGCTCTTGAGCACTTAGACCTTTTCTTTCATGGTTAAGCTCTTGAAGTTTAATTTTATTTATTTATTTAACTGTCATGTTTTAACATTTATATTTGTAAAAGAAAACACTTTGTTTGATTTTTAAATAAACAGTTGGAGCTTTTTTACAATACAATGTTTACATGCATATTTGTAGGAAATAAAACTCTTATGAATCTTGTCCATGAAAATTTATGTTTTAATTTATTGTAGGAGTTTAATTTTCTGTGTGCACTCTGCCAGGACCCAAAGATCTACGTTCAGACGATTCTGGATGTCCACAAAAAATACAACGCGCTGGTCATGTCTGCATTCAACAATGATGCGGGATTTGTTGCATCACTGGACAAGGTACATCTTAAGGATTTATATTTTATAACGAAGTAGCACACTTGGGTTCTATTGTTTGGATTTTACTAATTTGTTATTGCAAGCAATCCACATGTTAACATTACCAAAGGTATACAAACTACTTTATGCATACGAGTGCTGCAGTGCATTTACTTTCCCCCTTGGTGTGCCAGGCATGTGGGCGCTTTATCAACACCAATGCAGTCACTAAAATGGCCCAGACGTCAAGCAAATCCCCGGAGCTCTTGGCACGCTACTGTGACTCCCTGCTAAAGAAGAGGTGGGTGGAGTAATGTCAAGTGTTTTGTGTGTGTTTTTTATATATATAGTGTTTCTCTACTGAAGTTGAGTTTGAGAACTGTTAAGGACCTTGTATAAATACAAATTCATTTGTTTTTTTTAGTTCAAAAAATCCCGAGGAAGCAGAGCTAGAAGACACACTTAACCAAGTGGTGAGTTGCTGTTGGATTTGAGCATTTTCGTTTTTTTTTCCAAGTTCATTGCTTTGCACTTATCTTTCTACTAGCATCCGTATGCTAAAATTTCACGCCTAATAATATTGGGACTGCTGTAATTGTAGTCCCAATTGTGTGTAGCTTTACAGAGGCACTTTCACGACTGTAAAATGGGGGATCTGAAGTTTTAATTTCCATAGTGGTGGTGTGTATTTTCGTTAAGAGTTAATGCAGCCTTGTGCTGATGGGTGCAGATGGTGGTGTTCAAGTACATTGAGGACAAGGACGTTTTCCAGAGGTTCTACGCCAAGATGCTGGCCAAGCGACTCGTCAACCACAATAGTGCCAGTGACGACGCAGAAGCCAGTATGATCTCCAAGCTTAAGGCAAGTGTCACTCATTGTTCAGTTCTTGACCACCAACAGTACAGATGGCTCTGAACTCGATTGGTTACATCCGTGGACAATGCCTGATTTGTTGTTGTGCAAGTGCGGCCCAGTACATTTGTCAACCAGAAATGGTTGCTTCGCCATTTTACAGAGATGATTATTCTTCCAACTGTACATGCATATAACTCTAAAGGAGCATCGCCCATTGTTGCCTCACACAGCAAGCTTGTGGGTTCGAGTACACGTCCAAGCTGCAGCGCATGTTCCAGGACATTGGGGTCAGCAAAGACCTCAACGAGCAGTTCAAGAACCACCTAGCCAACTCGGAGCCACTAGACTGTAAGCAACTAAGATGCATTATACAGCACACACACGTATGTATAAAACAGAAATTGTGGAATTTGTATGCTATAACACATTCCTGCGGAGGGAGCTGGTAGGAATGTTGGGTTGCTCGGTCAATGGCCAGGGTCAACGGCGGCGTGGTGTATTCCGCAAATATGCCCGACTGTGAGGGTGGGCACAAGCCGGCGTGAGTAGGTTAAACGTTGAGTTTTATAAGGGCACCACGGGGTGACCAGCCCCTCCCCACCCAGTTCCACCCTCCCCTCCCCACCCAGCCCCTCCCTGCACGACAGACGGACGGATACAATACTCCCCTGTGGGCTGGTCTAACCAGGAGGTTCCTACCAGTATAATTGTTTTTTGATCTGAATTGCAATGGGTATCCATTGTGAGCTAATTATAACATGTATCACTTTGTAGTGGACTTCAGCATCCAAGTATTGAGCTCTGGCTCCTGGCCTTTCCAACAGTCCTGCACCTTCGCTCTACCATCTGAGGTACAGCCACACAGGTTGAACATGTTACGGTAATGTCTCTGATGAATTTACAGAGTCGTTAAGGCCTTGTTCAAGCAGTTTCTTTGGTTTTGCTTGTAAAAGTGCTTCAGCTTTGCTGACTGTGAAATACAATCGGTGCTGTGCATTATTTTGTATTGCCAAAACATAGCATTGCAAATCCTCCTCCTTGTGCCCCCAGCTTGAGAGGAGCCACCAACGTTTCACCACGTTCTACTCAAGCCAGCACAGTGGCCGCAAGCTCAGCTGGCTCTATCAGCTGTCCAAAGGGGAGCTGGTCACCAACTGCTTCAAGAACCGCTACACATTGCAGGTCTGCATGCCTCACATTTACAATTGGAACAGCTACGGTTGTTGCATATATTCTAGACAACGTGCAGAGCCAAGACTGCTATGTCAAGAGAATTTCATATCCTTAAAAGCTAAAACTGTTGCACCAATTCAAATTCCGCTTGGTTAAAAAAAAAATCACTTCAGGCACCTCACTGTACAGGAATCCCCTACTATCAGTTGCCTTGTTTTGCATATGTTGCTGATGAATTGGGGAACATTTCCTTATAAGTTTAAATCTTCGCCTTGTGTTTTTACATGTTTCGCGCAGTATTTAAACTCGGAACCAACATTCGTAAAAACAGATTTTTGTCATGTAATCCAGTACTGCATGAGAGCGTAGTGTGCAAACGAAAATCTTCATAGAAATAAAGATAATGCATTTCATGATGAAGTTACACTTTCAAAGTAAACACCTGCAAAACCTCTGTTTTGAATAGATTGTCTACGTCACATTAAAGTGTGCAATTTCAATTTTGCCGGGAAACAACCATGCAGAAGTGACTGCTCACTTGCATTGCCCTTGGTGCATCGTGTTGACTCAATGCGTTTGCTGCCCCACAGGCGTCAACGTTTCAGATGGCGGTTTTGCTGCAGTACAATTCGGAAGATTCCTACACCGTACAGCAGCTGCATGAGAACACGCAGATCAAAATGGTAGGTGCTCAAGTGAATGTGAGCAAAAAGGGCTCCTCCACCTAATATGGTAATCTTCACATTCTTTTCGCAGAGATATTTTAATTCCGATTTAAAGCTTTCGTGACTGCAGGGATTCATCTTCTTGGTTCTTTCGGTAAAGTCACGTAGAATGACTTTACTGAAAGAACCAAGAAGATATTTGAATTCGTTTTGCCAAAATATGATTATTAGCTTGTAGCTGTCATCTGCCTCCAGAGGTGGAACGATGTCAATGGAGAACTGCTGGACCCAAATTCGTATTCTTTGGTTCTTTCGGTAAAGTCACGTAGATTAAAAAATAAAGTGAATAAAAAAAACAATAACATTAATGTAGACTGGAGCCTGGTTATTAAGTTTGAGTGTACTGGCAGTCTGTAATGTAGACCAGCAATGGTTATATTAAGCTGTGCTGGACCCAAGTTTGTGACTACCCTTTTTTAGATTTGTAAATTGTATGCTTTTGTTTGTATTTTTTTTCTAAATCTTTCTCTTCTTTGATCGTGTCTTGATTTCATCTAATTCCAGGACATTTTGGTGCAAGTGTTGCAGATCCTGCTCAAGTCTAAGCTTTTGGTGCGTGACATTTAAATACCAAGTCTCTCACAATCCGCACAGAAGCAACCATTTGCTTTTGAATGAAGGCTTTGCTAAAGGTTACCCTTTAATGTTGTGGATGCAGGTGTTGGAAGATGAAAACACAAATGTGGATGAGGTGGACCTGCAGCCAGAGACTCTCATCAGACTGTTTTTGGGCTACAAAAAGTAATCTCGGCTTTTAAATTGTTTTGAAATATTTTCTCACATTGTCACTGCATTGTCGAATGCAATGTTTTTGTAAAACAAATTAGCGTTTAAATGCAAATGGTGTCTCACTATGCAAAATGGCAAAAGTTAGTTTTTTTTTATTCTAGATTTGACGCTTTCGTGACTGCAATGATTCATATTCTTAGGTTTTTTCGGTAAAGTCACGTAGGTAAAAACATTAAAAAGTAAAATAAAATAAAAATCACGACGTTTCGGAGGCAACACAAGATTCCGTCTTAAGGTGGTACCGTCTTCAGGTGGTACCATTTTTTTTAAATGGCCATTTTCCACATTTTATATGCATACTTAAGTGTGAATATAATCTGATGGACACAATAACATGGGTCTACATGCTCCATTGGGCATTGGGAGGAACTCTGCTGGTGAGTTGTGACATGTGGCAGAAGTGACGGGTGTGTGACTCGCTCGTGCGTTTGACTGGCAGCAAGAAGCTGAGGGTGAACATCAACGTGCCGATGAAAGCAGAACAGAAGCAGGAACAGGAGACGACACACAAAAACATAGAGGAGGACCGCAAGCTCGTCATACAGGTCGGCGAGCCTGCTTGGGTGGCATTGTGTGTGGATTGCTAGAATGCAGCACAGTAATTGCTATTTGCATTGCCGCTTGAGTGAAGATCCCATTTTCATGCCAATCTGTACAGTGTGGCATGTATTAGTTAATTCTGCAATATAAAAAGTACAGTGAGCAATGTGGCACCTCTTCAGAGCATTTTAACCTACACTTTTACGTTTAAACTTTTTTTGCTTTTTAAGTTTGGTATACTTTTTTATTGTAAATGCGGTGTGTGCATACCCTTTACTGCCCAGCAGCAATACATTTCAGTCTCAGATGTGCAAGGTTTTCTTGTCAGCTTAACACTGGATTGTTCCCATCCATTATTCCATGTCCACAGGCTGCGATTGTGCGCATCATGAAGATGCGGAAGGTGCTCAAACACCAACAGCTGCTGGCGGAGGTGCTCAACCAGCTGTCTTCCCGTTTCAAGCCACGTGTGCCCGTCATCAAGGTGCAATTAACAAGTTCCTTTTAGTTAACAATGCTTGTTTGAGGCACACACCTTTGCTATAATTTTCCACATGCTGTACTTTGGTCCCACTGGTGAAACTGTATACATTCCACGTGCCGACTAATGCCTTGCTCAATGTTTATCCCACAGAAATGCATCGACATGCTCATAGAGAAGGAATACCTGGAGAGGGTAGATGGAGAAAAGGACACCTACAGTTACCTGGCCTAGGCAAGGTGTTTTGTGGCTGGGCATCCCCCCCCCTGCCACCACCTGCTGGTGCTATGGTTCTGCTGCAAGCAGAAGCTGCAGTTTATTTGAACTCCCTGTGGCTTCAACATCCCTGGTCGTGCACCTCACGGTGAAAGGAACCGAACCGGCACTGCTCACTTATATGTAAATTCTGTGCTGTTTATATTATATACTATTTTATTTTACCAGGCAAAGCCCACTTGAGCGATTAGCTCTTTTTCAGGTGACCTGGCCACATGTGGTAGCTCATCAAGTGGCTTGTATCATGTGGGAATTGATAGTAGCCAATAATCTAAACGCATGTTTCTAAACGTGGAGGGCAAAACCGGAGGACCCGGAGAAAAACCACGCAACCATGGGGAGAACATGCAAACTACGAATATACAGGCATCTTCAGGGTCGATCGAACCCACGACCTCCTGCATATAAACTTGTGCATACTTGACGAGACGTCGCATGTATAAAAAAAGCGCTGTCACCAGCAGCTTCACCATTGGACTGAACGTCATTTTAAGCATCTGGCTTCATTGCGAGTTGTAAGAAAAACCCCACTGTCTACTGCCAAGTGTCTATTGGAACATTTAAGTGTAACTTCATTGTGTAATATCCACTTTTTTGGTTTGCAACGTTTTGCTGTATCCACTCAAGTTGGTATTGTAAAGGAAGGCCAGGATTGTTTCTTGGGTTGTAAAGGTCAGTTGATTAGAAAACCATAACATAACTGAATATATTGATGGTTTATTTGCTTAAAGGTGATGCGTCTCCATTGTTGTTTCCTGCATGGCTTGCTGCAACGATGGATTTGTTTGGCTTTGTTCCACTTTCAAGTGGGAAACTGAGCCTTTTTAAACAAAAGTCCTTTAACTTGCCTTCAATACAAATAACATCAGTCTGCCAGTGGCTATATAAAGCGTTTTAAAGATTAAATTAAAAAGGTGTGAAAGTGTGCGTGCACGAAGAATTGTCGACTCCAGCTGTTTTAATTGCACCTGTGATTTTGCTTGTAAACGTAAAACTGTTTCTTTTCCAACTGTGATGTATCCAGATATTGTGCAGCAAACCAACACTTGACATTTTGGCTGTGGATGGGGCATGTTTGGCTTTACAGTTTTATACGATTTTTTGTTGACTTTATACCCAATGGGGTTTTATTTTGAAGTCCCTGTAAATAGGTTTGTGTAGTTGATTAAACGGTAAAAACAATGGAAAAAAGTTTGCTTTGTTTGAAATTTATTTCCCATGGTACTTAATTTAAACTTCAAAGCAGTAGTCCATGCACACGCAGTGGTCAACACACAAAATACTGTAAACGATGCAAAGAAATGAAGCCATTGGTTACTGGAGCTTTATTTAACTAAAGAAAATCACACAACAGGACCAGTGACCTCGCTGATACAGCAGCAAAGGGACTGTTCACTACAAATTGCACAACTGCACATGGGTATATTGCTACAGCAGCTATTAGTTAATAAGCGAACAAGAGTTAGATAAGGGCTTCAATTCAATTACATAGAGCGTGTCCACTTAAGATGCAAAGCAAACGGTAAGAAGGTAGCTTTGCCACGAATGTAAAAAATTAAATAATTTCCATCTCTCTTTCAATACCAACATACTTGAGAGCATCTGCTTGGCTGTACCTGTGCACAGGAGAAGAGGGTTTGACAGTTAACAGCTATACTCATAGGTGTAGGCCCTTTCTCACCAATGCCAAGATCTCTCCCAAGGCATAAAATGGAAAGTTCCAAAACCAACAGGCAATGCCTACATTACTGACATGGCTACACAGGTGCAATGTTTGGAGTTTCATTTTAGACAGACATGCTTAAATGAAAAGTGGGGTAAAAAGGGCTTTTGTAACGGCACTTGATGCAAATTTCCCAACTGCAACAAATACTTGTATGGTCCTAGTGAAATAAAATGTTGCCAATTATATATTTCCCAGTGTTAATAGCACATGTTTTAGTCAGGCACACCCAGTGCTGCCAGGTCGGTGATTTGCACCAATGCAACATAGAAGCATCAGCTGTGTTTTCCAAAACGGTGGCCTAAGTGTTTTAAGATACACATACCAAGCATTTAGCCCTGTCCCAATGGTGTACCTGTAATCGAAGAACAGCTCTTCCCCAGTCTGTATGGCTCGTTTGGCAAAAATACCAATCCTGTGGTCCCCATTCACCATCATCACTGAATGAAAGACAATCACCGTTAGTGACTGCAAGTGGGGCTGTTATTTTTTGTTTACAAATGCTTGTTATATTGCTGAAAAAAGTTGTGGATATTTGCAAGTGATTACCTTTGGCATAGCAGTTAGGGCTGACAGAGTGGTTGGCAAACCGGATTTTGTTTCCCTTACGAGTGGCATCGACCACAAAGTCTGAAAAATAAAGTTTACATTCGTCAGGAAGGTTAGATCTGAGGTGTACTACTGTATCTGGCAGATAATCACCACTGGTGCAGAATTTCAAGTAATGTAAAAGGTAATATTATTTTTTACCAACGTGACTTTACCGAAAAAAACCTAAGAGTATGAATCCCTTCAGTCATGAAAGCTTCAAATCTAGAATTAATGTAAAAGAATCAATGCTTGACCTTATACAATGGTTCCTAACCTTTTTACAAGACTGAACCGTCAAACATTGTCCACCACCATGCACCAATATTTTTCTCAAACCGACTAAGCACTAATTTTTTTTTTTTCAAGAGCTGTGAAAAAAACTGGTAAACACGTGGTGAATGAACATACCGTTGTTGAGGTTGAAAAGAAAGCTACACATGTACTTATCGTACACCTTTCCTCGACGGTCTGCTTCATCTTGTGAGATTATCTGTTGGCATAAACAATTAACTTCAGCGGAAATCAAACTTCATCCATTCTCGTGATATTAAAAGGCAGTTTAAGATGCATTTAGAAATTGGGCGTATGGCTGAGCAAAGCTCCCCCCTACCTCCCCACAATATTCAGAGATGAACTCGTTCTTCTGCACGGGAACCTTGATGAAGATGCCCCATCCAGCGACGTCGGATGGTGCCAGGAGCAAGTGCTGCAAGACCAACCCCAACAGAGAAAGGCACAAGCTGGTGTACTTAGCCTTCAATAATGCTGTGGTGTGCAAAGGGTGGTGTGTGAGCGCTGCAAAACCAATTTGGGCTTTCACCTAGACCTTTTTAAATTATAATTTAAGAATATGTAACATTGATAAACTATACCATGTACAAAGAACATTGTGGGGAAAAACCCCAAAAATTTAGGCTGTGGTAAAACTCTAGCTTCATAAACGGTGTAACAAGTAAATCCATTACTGTACTTCACATGCTGCCCCACCTTCACCTTACGCACCGACCAGTGTGGGTCATAACTCGCACATCGAGGTGAGACTTGCCCTGCAGTGCATTGACAAAGGGGCTGTACACGTTCTGAACGAATAAAGAGGTAAAACAAGGGCACGAGCCGTTCCTCACTTTCTTGAGGCCACGCTGGATGCAGCAGTTCTTGCAGGACACATTGCGGTTGTCCCAGTGGTCTGCGGCACCGCATGTCTGGCACAGGTCTGGGTCGCACTCGCGCACCGCTAGGTAGCAAGGGCACTGCTTGGTGTTGCACTGCGCCTTGCAGCGGCATCCAGGGAACCGGTTCTGACCTGCATGGGCACAAGTAAAACGGTCTACTCGATTAGCCAGGGCATTGGTAGGTAAATAGTGGCCCATTTAAAACAAAACCGTGAATGATGCAAAACATGTAAAAATAAGGTGATAAAATCAGTGTACTGTTTATATATATATATAAGGGGGTGGGGGGGGGGCAGGTAAAGGCAAAAAATGTAGCCTTGGATTTTAATTGAGACTTAAAATCACCACTCCTTCCTCTTGAGTCACTTTGGCAGCAAGCGACTGTATGGGTGAGGAGCAGCTAATAATTTAAACTAACACGTGAAAAGGTGTTTTATTTATTTAAAATGGACTTCAATACATCATTCAAATAAAATCGAAATTGATTCAATCAAGCAATGTGTAAAAAGTGAACATATTACACTTCCACTTGTATACTGGAGGTCAGTAAAATTAACTAATTTGCCTCTCCTAAGATGTAATTAAGCAATTTTTAATGACGGTAAAATTACAGCAAAATTACCCACAATGCACACTTATATAAAAGCAGTGAAAACTCAGTAGGATAAACAGCTCTTTAATGTTTTTTTCTGGATTAATAGAGATTGCCTTTATTACAAGAGATTAAAAAAGATGCTCGTGAAACCCAAGCTTTGGAGTCATCTGTGTGCGTGGGTGAGCGTATGTGTGAGAGTCAGTTTAACTCACACTCAGAGCTGCACTGGCAGAACTTCTCGCAGAAGTTCTGAGCGTTGACGCAGGGACAGGAGCTGTCACACACCTGGCCCGGGTGGTCGCATGGCTGGTAGTTGTACACGTGATTGGATGACGAATCTGCAGTGAACAAGTGGAAGAAAATAATATGCCTTCATGTGTTTAAAGTATTGGGAGATGAACCGCATTTATAAGTCACAAAAAAATTGCGTAGCTTATTTTTTTTTGCCATTTGTCAATTCACCGCTGGATGAAGACCTCCCCCCATGCCAGTAATGGGGTTGGTTTTGACTATTTTTCACCAAGTTGGTTATTGTGGGTTTGTGGATCAGAGGCCCAGATAGTTAAAACATCACTCACCACTGTGGCAAGGAAATTAATTTGGGCCACCAAATTCAGAGCAGTGCGCTAACCACGAGTAGATGAATGTGTTAAATGCAATATATTTTTTGGCAGTTAGCATTGAGTGTCCAGAAATTAGACACCAAATAAAACATTTAAAACTGTTTTTGTTTAAACATGAAACGTACATTAATGTTTTGTTCATATGCCACTTTACAAGCCCTTGAGTGTTTACCTTTCTTTAGCTGTATTTTCCTGCAGTGAGCAGCCCATAGCCTGTAAAAACAGGGAGAGCAGGAGTGTAAACAACAGATGGCCAGTTGAGTTAAATTAAATGTAGAATTGCCATTTATTATATTGTGTTGCATCATTGGCATGGCCACTGTCCCATCACCTGTGCTTTCTCTTCTTCTTTCTAGGGGGTGTGTTGGCATCATCAGTAGGCACTCGAGGCATAACTGATGATTCTTTAACAGCAAACTCGTATACCTGAGGGCAGCAAATTCAACACGCGTCGAAAATTCCTTTTCGCTCCAGTCACCTTGCACAACTCATTCTTACCAGAAAACGGACAGGAAAAGCCATCTGATGGATTGCCTGAATAGTAATTGCAAAATACGGAACACCATCCCGCACCTGTCGACAAGATTTGGTCTCAATGAGGCGGGCGATAGCGCAGAAGTTGTTGAAGAAAGTCCCGTGCAAAACCCGGAATAGGGATTCTTCGGCTCCAGTCCACTCCACGGGATCAGCGCCGTCCGTCGAGTGTGACGGCTTGAGCCTCACGGGTGTCTCACATCGCGAACTGGTCTCCTCTGTGGCTGCTCCGTGCAGGATTAAAAACAATAAGCAGGGGTCATGCATTAGACAAATGCGAAAAATTCTGTTCATCATGAAACTACATGTAATCATGAAACTACATGTAGAGGATATATTCAGTGCCTATGACCAAATCACCCCGAATGTACCCAACCTCAGAAGCTAAGCATGGTTAATGGTTAAGCCGAGGAAATGCTTGAATGGGGGACCACCTTGGATAAAACAGGTTTTGTAGGCTGCTGCGGGGCATCTTGTCAGCAGAGGGCAGTGCAGTAAAATCCACTCCTATACAATGCTCCAACGCATATGCTTCACTGCCTCCAACTGTGCTACCAGTGGTCGAGTACTATCAAATAATCCCGACCCACAGCGTGGGGAGGCCTCATTCAGCAGTGGATTGACAAAAAGCTGTACATGGTATCTAATAAGTCTAACAACTGATATATAAATGTTGATTTAAAGCTTTCGTGACTGCAGGAATTCATATTCCTGGTTCTTTCGGTAAAGTCACATGGAAGGGAAACAATACCATAATACAAATATAAAACAATCAAATTCTCACCACGTTTCGACTGCAACACAAGCAATCATCATCATTCTACGTGACTTAACTGATATATACACACACGTATCTGTGGCCCATCAATATACATGCCAACAGAGTAAGGGAGACAACCCACCCGATGAGCTCGCAGTGTCCTCCTTCTTGTCCTCCTCCTCTCCATCGTGATCACTGTCCGTGTCCTTTGTCTCGGCCATGCTGCTGCCAGCAGCAGCCGGCGTCGCAGGGTTCATCTCCAGGACGGCAGCTGTGAGCGGCGTTTCTAGGTTGGTCTCGGAAGCCAGCACAACCGGCGTCCCGGGGTTCGTGTCTGTGGCGATGGTCGCAGGAGTGCTGGGATTGGTTTCCGTGGCCATAGTTGTCGGGGTGCCGGGCCGGCTGGGCTGGCCACCGCTACTTTCGCTGCCGCCCTCCCGGTCACTATCACCGCCGCCGCCATTCCCGCCACCGGGGGCCATGTTGGTGGGCGTGCCCGGTCGGCTGCCACTGCCCCCACTGCTGCCCGTTTCTCCAGCTACGCTCGTGGCAGAGATGGTGGTCGGGGTGCCAGGCCGGCTGGTCGTGCCGCCCCCATTGGGCTGCCGTCCCCGCCGCCGCCCCGGCTGCCTCTTGGGTGGTGTCTTGATTCGGTCAGCGGTGAGAGAATCTGCAAACTCTTTGGCGCCATTCTAAGTTTTCAGTGAAGAGAAATGAAATTAGGGAAAGCTGGACCAGAGCAAAAAGAACATAAGTGAAAAGTACTGTGTATTACAGTAGTGCACAGCCTCTTAGTTAAGATCACCATGGAGGCATAGCTACAATAAGCTTTATGGAATGTAAGTGACCCCATATTCCTTGAGCATCTTTTCAGCAAAATAAAATAATTGTTTTTTTATCATCATAAATACATCACTTCATCAAAGATAAGTGGCAAAGTAACAAAAGCCATACCCTGCCTTGCAGGCATGTTACTTTGGTGTGCGAATTACCAGGTGCATGAAACACTCCACCCCACAGGGCTCCGTCTCCATTCGGACCTCAGGGTTCTTGCGCTTGTACGTGTTCGGGGTGGCATGAAAGGCTGGAAAACAAATGACATGGAATTAAAACTTTGACTGCAGGAATTCATATTCTTGGTTCTCTCGGTAAAGTCACATAGAAAAAATAAAAGTAAATAAAATAAAATTTTAATTAAAACTATGACGTTTCCATCACAACACAAGCGATCGTCATCAGGAGGAACAAAGGGGGAAGGCCCCAGAAGGCAAGCTGCTTTTAAAGGTTTAAAAATGGCATGGCACAAGCGTCCTGGTAACAGAACGCAGTGGGCGGGGTATATGTGCCTTGGGGTCAGAAACCACCAAGGTGAAGCACAGAAGTTGACAGGAAAGGGACGAAAGCCTACAAGGAGAAAACATCACAACCAGTTATGACTTAAAGTGGTTGATGACGTCCTTCCATTGATTGCCGAGTTTGTACCCATCATCTCGGTTGAAATTGTCTCTGTCTGTATAGATGGATGGCTTCATGAACAAATTTTGTTGATAGCCAGTGGGCTTGCAAAGTACCATCGACTTGGAGAAATCAATTTCGTATGAGCCAACCGCATTAAAATAATGGATCAGCCATGGAAAAAGTTTAAAATCTGCCTTATGCTCACGAATACCGTCCGAGACATGTCGCTTAGTTTCCCCAATGTAACTGCTGCCGCAGACACAGCTTAGTTTGTAGACGCCGGGATATTGCATGTCAGGGATCTTTGTTCTTCACAGATGGGATCAGATCACGAATTTTATGCACTGTGTTAAATTTGTGATCTGATCCCATCTATGAAGGACAAGATTCCTGACATGCAATATACACACAACTGCAAAAACGTAAGTTGATAAAACCAAGCGCATAGGTCCGTTGGTGTAGTCACAGTACTCACGATGCAGGAAGCAGTCGTACTTAAAGCAGCGGCGACAGAAGAGTGTGTGGAAGGAGTGCAGGCTCTGCTCACGCTGCACAGAGCGTGCGTTGGGCCCATCAATGTTCGGTGTGCACTCAGGTGGCAGCGTGCCAGGGTCCTGCAACTCTGTCAGCTCACGGTACCTACACGCCAAAGATTGTAGGTCAGTGGGGTTTTCTACACTTCTCGTGCGTGTGGCGCTTTCAGTGAAGTAGCCTGGAAGACTTTAATAATAATTACAGAAATGACAGTGTGAAATTTGTTTTCATAGATTTAAAAAAGGATGGCTATTGTTGCATATATTTTTTGCGGTTGTTGTTGTATAGCATACCTCGGGTGCATGAGGTACAACCCAAAAAAAACTGCAGAGAGAATGGATGGCTGTGTGCATTTAAAACATTTATATTTGAGAATTAAAATATTTTAAAAGGTCCATGTTCAATAGCAATGACCCCATTTTAACTTGCTGTAAATCAGCTGCTACATGTTCCCCATTTCCTTTTGTCAAGATTATTAATCCAACTAAATTGGCACTTACTTTTCTTTCAGCTCATCAGGTGACCCTTTATCGGGAAACATGTTGGAAATTGCTTCAAAGATTTTGTCGTTCGGGAATTTTTTGGATTTCAGTCCTTCTGAACCTGAAACAAAAAATGTTACATTTAAACAAAGATTCCAGAATGGTCAGAGCCCAAAAACACTTGCACTGAGGATGTAGATGTCTGGAAGGCAATGAGATTGTCATATTTGTTAGGGAATTAAGAACGAAACCATGGTCGAGCACACGAAACATGTCCAATACCATCGGCGCTCTCAAAAATGCATGTTACCTCCTGCCACTTCCTCCGTTTCCATTCTTTCATCTTCATTTTCGTCATCATCCTCATCAGGATACTGCAGAAGGGCCTTCACCAGCTCCACAAAGATCTCGTCATTTATGAAGCCACACTCTGTATTGGGTCCATTCAATCAAGAGGGAAAGACAGATAATGACGATTGCATCTAGAATCTCAAATATGAGGGGCATACCAAGTTACATAATGAAAACAATGACACTGTCGATGACATCGACACACAGGTAGAGGTCGTTGAAAAAACTCACTGCACAATGTCATGCAAGGTTATGTTGGTTACAATTGTTTAACTGCAGTTTGAATAGAAAACCATTTCTGTAATGTTATCGTTGTTGTTTTGACATAGCTGCATTCTACACGTTGAAAACCTCAATAACATTTACTAATTTCCAAATGCAGGCGTCATTTGAGGAAGCCCCCTGTTATGCACTGCAGAAAAACCTGAACCCTTCTAAGTATATGTACTTGTTTGCTCATGTGTGGAGAATTGTGGTATTGGGGAGTAGTAGCATCACGGTTCATGCACTGCACTATGAGCACAGCAACTTGTGTTTAATTTCCAACCAAAAATAACATGAGTGGCGAGTGATATCAAAACTGGTCCCGGGCCTCCCCTTAGTCTCCTCAGCCTTACACGATTAACTGGTGGTGTCAATGTTTAGCACTGGAAAGACATAGGGGACCGCAGGTGGAGCTGCCATATGACCCCCTCGTGAGCCAAACCGGTTTTCATAGGCACTCACTATCAAGCAGCACTTGCCAACAGTCTGTTACAGCTATGCAGGGGATCTGCCTCTGTGTTATTGTGGTACCAGCAACTGCGATTCAATTCTGACCACACATAATGGTGTTGAATTTAATTCGAGTTTGTATATTTCACCTCTGTCGCCATGCACTTTGCCATCGTAGTTCTTGATAAGCTCCTCGATGAAGGCCCCGTCCTGCTCCAGTACCTCGTCTCCCATATAAGGGATATTGTGCAGAACCGTCTCATCCTCCACCTGCGCACAATGGACACGTTCACCTCTTTAGAAACACCAACACCCTGTACTGCCGCTTGCTCAAAGACCGTTGTTAGCCAACAATGGCTTTCACAAGGTCTCCTTTAATCCACGAGCTATGTGAACACGGAGAGTCACTAAATGTTTCCACAGAACATCTCTGCAAAGAAAACTGCTCAACTGCAGTGGTACCTCAATATGTATTGAATGTGAACAGCTGTATAAGTGATACATTATTTAAAACCTTCATGGAAGAACCGTTAAATAATCATAAAAAGGGTACTTTTCCCAAAGGGCCTGCATTGTGACTCGGCATCACAGGCAAATGTCTACACTGCTGGATAAGCGAGGGCCTACCCATGCCAGTCATGGGGATATGATCATACTTTTGCGACACTGATCAGTGCGAGTTAAACTCAGAGAGCATATACGTGACAGCACCGACTTACACTACAGAAATGTAATTTTTCGCACTACCCTCTGCTGCCCACCACGTAGCCTTGTAGCCCTATGCGAACATGTGCATTCTAGTCACTCATCAAAGTGCTTTACAGGCTTAGCTTCTGAGATCTGACAAGATCAGGTACATTTATTGGTGATTTGTTCCGAGGCAACAAGGCATACTTCAGTAATGTATGGTGAACTCACCATGAAGTTTTGTTGAAGCGGAGACCATGTGTACATGACTGGGATAGACGCCACAGCATTCAGGGTCCTCAAAGGGATGGTTTGGCTGGAAAATCCACCCACAATGCAGTCCGCCGCACACTGCACACAAAAACATGGAGCATATTCAAACGTAAAAGAAACTACTTTTAGAGCGACGAAAGCACTGCTCCATCAATCACTTGGCAGCACAAAACTGAGCAAAATTAAAAATGCAAAAAACAAAGCAACATAATTCAACATAATTGCAAAAATTAATCAAGTGACAATGTCATGGAAAAGTTTAGATGGAACCCTCTGACAACAGTTACTACAGAGTCCACAACAATAAAAACAAAATTGCAAATAAAAAAAATGAAAGCGAAGGTGGGAACACACTTTTCTCGAGACGGAGGCGGGCATGGCAGGGGTCATGACCTGGATGGGCTGAACCCGACGCTGCTTCCATTCCTCGTTTAGCACGTCCGTGCGATCCTTGATCTTGTGGCGGTTTGCTAAAAAAGCGCTCTGCAAAATAAATTACATCAACACGTTACATAGCCGAGGCCTTCGATGACAACACTCTCAACTCTATACAGAAGTATCTAGGTCAGGCATTATCGAGCAAGAAGCGAGGACAAAATTGCAAAAATCGTCAATGCGTAAATATCCCCAGTGAGGCACTTGTTGAGCTGCAGCAGAGAACTACCTTAACCTCGTCAGCACGGCGGAAGCGTTTCAGTTGCCGCAGACGCATGTACTCAGACTTGACGCGCTTGCGCCAGTCCACAGATTTGGGTCCCTTCCTCGATCCGCCGCCACCGCCTGCCGCCATGGTCCACTCTCCGATGGCAATTCAATCTCCTCACCACACCACCTGGACAGACAGATGTAGTTAGTACAATATATCTGCCACTTTATAGAAAATAAAAAAAAATATATAAATGGTTATAAATACTGACATTGTCCTTTTATGTAATCGTGTAACTATTTTAATTGATTACATGTTTTCCAAGGATTATTCTTTCTTTTAAAATTACCCATCCGGCTCAACAAATCGTTGACGTAACCAAACTGCAGGCACCACCACCGGAGAAACTGGAATACATGAGACGACACGTGTCGTCATGCAAAATAAAATGAGGGCAGTGGTCAGTTCAAAATATAGTTCCACCGTTGCTGCAAACTCTAAGTTTGAAGTGTGGTTGACATGAGCCCTGGTGCAAAGAAGGAAATTGGGTTCCCCCGTCCAATTTCCTTCCTCTTCGAAGCCCATCGCCTGGTCCCCAGTGAAGTTGCTTGCACTGACTACACAATATACAGCTACACCGTACACCACAATATCCAGGAAAACACATTATCACAGTACTAATTTCATAGAAACCACATATAAACAATACGTTCAACTTCATTATCATGATTTCCATGGGCCATGATGCAGAGAATGAAATGGTCCCCTGTCCAATTCCACCCATCTTTGTACCTCGGTGCCTGTGCCTCAGTGCAGTTGCGCTGCCTCTTCATAGCTACGGCGCCTCTTCATAGCTACGGCACTAGCAACGAGGCCGAATTAATGAATTCCCGTGTGCGGAGATTGTGGAGTGCAGCGAATGCACAGGTCATGGTGACCCCATATTATTTTCGTATAATGCTGGAACCGCACACACACCGCGAGGCACTCAACTTCCAAGTATTCAGTGTGAAGCCAAATTAATGCCCGCAGTGACTCTAGTCTCTCTACCTCACATCCCCAGGCAATCACAATTGCATTCATATCATTACAATCTGTACCCTTTTTCGTCCTGTTAAATTTACCCATCAATGCTCATGACGATATACGTACTAACTATTTAGCAATACGGTATCTGCATTATTCTTCTGACAGTTTATTTAGCAAAATTAGCTGCAGGAAATGTTATATTGTTAGGTGGGGGGGGGGGGGTTGAATCCCGCACGATGGCTTAGTCCATCTTGAGTTCTTTGACGTAGTATTAACGTTTGTGCCGACTTCGTTCACAACATCCACTAATTTAAACAGACTCGAGGGGCAAAAATCAAACCTATCGTTCCTTGCAGCGCGGGTTCACTGATGAGGACGCTCACCACTAGACTAACTAGGCACTCGTTAACCTCACTGGTAATGCTGTTTTAAACAAGCCAAACCCGTTACTACTTAGCCATAAACGATAAAGTCCCACTACTGCGAGCGGCGTTCGATTTCCGGACACGGATAACATCAGTGGGCTCGTGATCGGGTCTTGGTCGCCGATCTTCACCAGACCACACACGGGCCCGAGTGAGGCTAAGCAGCTTCCAAAAACGATAACAGGATCGTCTTACGTGTAACTATACATTTGCGTCGAACCGGGGCCAAAGTCTCCACGTGGAGGTTCTTGCCTCTAACATTTGTTAATTCGCCAATTTTGATTCAAGCAAGTCTAACTCTGCTGATGAGACGGTGTATACCGAAACCGGTCCAAGATTTATGGCACGTACTGAAATTATCACTGAACTTACGAGGAGCGTGGGGCCCTTGGGATGTGTATTAAAACAATTGTGTGCAGCTATATCAAGGAGAGCTGTCTCCGTTTCTATTCTACATTACACAATGATACATTTAAATACTTTTTTTTCAATCTAATCATTTACGGTATAAATGAATGTGTATATGGCCGAATATATAGTATTGGTGACGAGCATGTTGTATAGTATAACACTTGCTATTAATGGCATTGTTCGTGTGATATTTCCAAAGTTAACGTTCATGTCAGGTAGTCACGTAGGTAGAAAAAAAAATACCGAAAGAACCACAGAGTATGGATTCCTGCAGTCACGAAAGCTTCAAATCAAGATTGATGTCAATTCTCTTCATTTTGCGATCAATCGTGTTATGGTATTTACGTTAATGTCGATTGAGTTATTATTAGTGTTGAAATATGACGATAAACGTGTTAATGTTATAGCGGTTAATGGTATAATTGCTCTTAATGCATTACATGAATGTTAATTGCATGGCTTTAACACTGTATTGTTGATCAACTTGTTATACGTGATTAGTGTTGTTAAACGGTAGTTAGCGTATTTTTCAATCGTATTTAGCTTAAGATACCATAATGCATGTTGTGCACTTTTGTTCAAATTATATCGCTCATTGTTAAATAACAATAATGCTGTAGGAGTTGATACGTTAGAAGTGTTTTTATATTTAGTTTTCATCAACAGGCATGGTCAACTCTGCAAGGCCTAGCGCTTATTCGCGTTATTCATCGTTGCGTCTTCAGCATCGACCTGTGCTCAACTTCGCTTGCTCGACAAAGAACCTCGCGCTTTCCACTCGTGTTCAGTATTCGTGTATCATCATCATCGTCGTCGTCAGTGGCAGCAGGAGCCATGCGGACGAGCGAGCCCCCCGCGCTTGCCTGTGGCCACCCGCCGTGCCCTCGAGGCCTCGAGGCGGCGAGGCTACAAGGCCGCAACTGAAGCCTCCGCGCACACCACGGGGGGGGCGGCGGGGAAGGCCTCCCGTGCAAATCGCCGCTGCCTCGTCCTCCTTACCATCGACGGCTCCAATCACAGCGGCAAATGCTCGATCACACTGTAATTGCCGCCGCCGCTGCTATAAAGTGGACGAACATGATGGAGAAGAAGACGACATTTTTCGAATTGAAGCGAAAAGAAAAAAAACCTCCCGAGACAAAAAGCCACCACCAGCCACCAATCCGCGGCATGGGCGCCGCACGAGCCAGCGGACCAATCACGACGCGACTCACTTAGCTCCAGCAAGGACGACAGCCATTGGCTAGGCACTCACGAGTCCCCGTCCCTTTCCCCCTCCCTCGAGCCCCGCCTCCTTTGCGAAAAGGCCCCGCCTCCCTCTTACATCCATAATAGAGTTTTTTGGATTATATTCTTAGGTTTTTTCGGTAAAGTCACGTAGGTAAAAAATTAAAATTAAATTAATAAAAGTAAAATAAAAAATATGTTACTTTTGTTAAGTAATTTTTTTTACCTACGTGACTTTACCGAAAAAACCTAAGAATATGAATCCTTGCAGTCACGAAAGCTTCAAATCTAGAATTAAGTTTTTCCCCTCTTCCATGCCCGAGCCCTTCTTAGTTCTCATGCTCCTCCCCCCTCCTTCCTACAGGCCCCTCCCCTCTGTCCTACAGGCCCCTCCCCTCTGTCCTACAGGCCCCTCCCCCTGGACCCAGTTTCCGGAGCACGTCGCGGTGTGGGCATCACGTGGGCGCGACTAACCCACGTGTCGCATCGGGGGGAATTGCGGTGACATTGGCTCCAGGGTTGGTTGGTCACAGGCTTGAACTTTCTTATAGTTTCCATTGTGTGTGTGGTGGGGGGGTATTTATCTAATAGATTCAGGGATTTAATCTCCCGATCTTTTTTTGTTAAACCCGAGTTGCCTCCGAAACGTCGTGATTTATTATTACCTACGTGACTTTACCGAAAAAAAACCTAAGAGTATGAATCCTTGCAGTCACGAAAGCTTCAAATCTAGAATTAAGACTTGGAATAATAGGCACGCGCCTAGGTCGCTACATCGGTAGAGAGAGAGAGATGTTGTACTTGTTGTGGTGTGCCAGGTTCGGATATATATCATCCTATCGATGTGCCAGACAGACCCGGCTGGTATTAGACCTGAATAGATTGTAAATACTGTACAGTCGTAATTCAGATACCAAAAGCATCGTAAACGCCGGAATCTCTTGACCACACTAACTTCGATTCGTAACTTAATGTGAATCAACGCCCATAACTCTAAATTCAGACGCACAAGCGCACGTAAAATTAACTGATTCGGTGATACGGTACTGCGTAAAAATTTGGTTCTTCATGTGGAAAAAAACACCAGTTACAATCTTGATTTGAAGCTTTCGTGACTGCAGGAATCCATACTGTTTGAGTATGGACACCAGTTACAGTAAAGTGTTGTCAAACATACAAGGTGTTTAAAATGATGGACCCGATTTGAAATCACTATATCTCTGCAACCACGAACCGCCCATGAATGAAACTCTTACCACTTGAAAGGGCGGGGCATAGAGTTTCAAATGATTACCGCTAAATGCCTCTCCCAGCGCACAACCAGCCCCTAGCCTCAGTCATTCGCAAGACACACTGCCTCAACGTTGGATAGGTCGCACGGGACCCCAAGACTTGGCGCTACACTCTTGGCCCCCAAGATCCACAGACATCCACCACACCCTGCGACTTTTTCTTGTGGGGAGACGTCAAAGACCGTGTTTTTGTGCCGCCATGAGCGACTAATCTGGATTACCCCAAAAACAGAATCACGGCAGCGGTGACTTCACCCTTTTTTGGCCCCTCTCTCCCGATACTTTCCATTCATTGGCTACCACATTCTGATGAGCCCCCCCCCTCTCCTCCCCCCTCAACTCGCTTTTAAGGGATTACATCTTGAATCATTGCCTCACTTGATGCAGCTAATCTGGCTGTGACTGTCCCACCTGATGACGGAGACTTGTGTTGCCTCCGAAACGTCGTGATCTTTATTTTATTTTATTATTTTATTAATTTTGATGTTTTACCTACGTGACTTTACCGAAAACACCTAAGAATATGGAAGAAGACACTTTGAGAAACGTTTAGGACGAATTCAACTATCGTCTCGCTGTTGTCCATACAGCAGGTGGACGGCACATAGACCATTTATAAAATGGTTAGTAAAACTTGCTAACTCATTAAACCGTTTGTAACTTTTTGTGTAATTGTAACATGTTGCCATTGTGAAATATACTGCTTTGAAATTGGGTCCATCTTTTTCAAACACCCTGTACTACAGTACTTCTGTAATTCGTTTGCAGTGGACAGCTAATGAAGGTTGCCCAAATACCTCGACGTCTCATGGAATTCGGAGATTATCTGATGAAATAAAAATGCTCGAAGCCAATCGGAACCAGCCTGGATTCGTATAAAGTTGGTTACGCGGATCTCGGATGCGTACTAGACTGACGAATTTTGGAAACTTTGATTCGCAACTTCATTACAAATCAGTCTTTATCATAATAATTCATGGTCAATCTGCTGCTGGATGAACGCCTCCGAAGTCGCCGCCACCCCTTCACACGATCTTGCGATGCAACAATAAAAATCCACTCAGCACCTACACACCGTAGATTTAATGGAATGCGGTTTACATGAATTATATATTGTCCAATAATCTGTTGGCAGATTAACGTGGAATTCGATGCGACAGTATTTTGAAGTATAAGAAAGTACCTTTAAAAGGTATCCCAATAACGATGAGGAAGGGAAATAGACGAAGATTAGATCCGTGTTATATAAGTATGTTGAACTTCTTTCGCACCGTACAGTAGCCAACCATGCTCATCAGAGACTCAAAAATCTATTTGAAAGAAATGAGTTTTCAATCTACAAAGAGAGGAACTAAAATAATTTTGCTTTCGGGAAACCCTGAAGCAACCGTTCAGGTTATTTGAAAGTGATGCAGGGAAGGGAGATGGGTGGTGCAGTGGTTCACGAACTTCACTCTGAACCAGGTTCCCTGAGTCCAATTGGTAGCCCGAATTACGGATAATATCAGTGGTACATCATATTTAAACCGTCCTTGGCCACCACATCCCTCCACCAACCTACACTGACCAGGGTGTTGGAAGTATGGTCAAGCAACCCCCATCCGAGGGGGGGAGCTTCGTGCAGAAGTGGATCGACGAATGATTGTATTATAATCATGCCATTGTGGAGTTGATGTGCCTACTATTAATTCTATACCCAATTGTGGTTAAGTCATGGTCTACGGTGGCTTAAAAGCGACCGTTATGCACATTTGAACTTCTCGTACAAATATTGGCATGGTAAGTAACAAAAGGATCATATCCCAGTCAAACAAAATAAAGAGTATTGTCTCCAGCAAATGTGGGATGGATTTTTGCATACGTATAGATACTCCTATTGAATATGGTCAATTATTTAGATTGTACATAACGTTTGTTATGCTAATATTTAGCTTGCAGTTTCTCCGACCAGTTCTCAAATCATGTAGTTTATTTCAATTCGTAGTTACAATGACTTATAGTCATCAGCAAATCTGAGATAGCTACTAATTTCCGGTCCGTATTTACGTATTAATTTCTGCATCAATTGTCATTTCAGTCAAATTAATTGTCATAATCTGAGGTTGGGCATAATAGTAATTGATATGTATTAATTTGTGTTTCCCAGGTCCTAAAAACCTTAGCTTAAACCGGCTTTATAATGTAGTTTGTTGGCCTTGATATTTTCCTTTATTCTGTTCCCATTGACATTTGTGAACAAATTGTGTGTGATAAGAAGTCAATGGGCGTGTAATTCAAGTCAGTCCTATCACCCTATCCAGCAGTGGAAAGGTCTTCACCAATGGGTTTGATAGTAAAATGATACTGCCACGTTCCATCAAATAAACGTTCTTCTGGAGGACATTTAGCAGAACCTTTAAGTTAATGTACCATACGTTACATAATAAATAACAGGTGCCAGATTGTTTTAACTTAAAACACACTTGGTAAGCAGAAATATAAAATAAATTCGTTTGGGGGATAGACAAGTCAACAACCGTAAAAACAAGTTCTACGAAAATAAGCTACTGTGAGTCAACAAGACTATGATGCCAAGTTAACGGCTGCACACAAGAGACTTGCACATAACAAGTTTGCACGTAGCACATGAAGCCCAGTGGTAGTGTGACGCCGCCAATGTTTTTGGCTCTGAGACAATAGTGACTGACTGGGTGGAGTGGTGGCGCAGTGGTTGGGTCACTGCGTTTGACACGGAGATTCGGAGAATTTGGTCGGCGAGGTTGATCATTCACTTCGCGGAGGGAGCGGGCTCGAACTCAGAATCAATTGCCATATTGTCCTCTGACTGAATTAAATTCCCAGCCAAGGCGAACAACACCAGTGGCCAGTGATATCTTGAACCGATTCTGCCCACTCCCACGCTTCACTTCACCAACTCACGCTGACCAGCGTGGTGAAGTATGGTCAAAGAACAGCCGCAACCAACACGGCGTGGGAAGGCCTTCATCCAGCAGTGGATTGACAAAGGACTGTGAATCTATCCTCGAGCGTCTCTGAAGAGAACAGAGTCTCAGCCGACGATAAACAATCCACATCATTCCATTGGCATGCGCGCGTGTGGCCCACGTACAGGAGAGACAATGAAATGACTCAGTCAATTAGGTGACTGACCAACTCCCTTTGCTCCCCCCCACCACCACCTCCCCACGACCTCCTCCCCACCACCACCACCTCCCCCACACCACCTCCTCCCCACCACCACCACCTCCTCCCACCACCACTCTCCCACACCACCACCTCCTCCCCACCACCACCTCCTCCCCCTACCACCTCCTCCCCACCACCACCACCTCCCCCACACCACCACCACCTCCCCACCACCACCTCCTCCCCACCACCACCTCCTCCCCACACCTCACCACCACCACCACCTCCCCACACCACCACCTCCTCCCCACCACACCACCTCCTCCCCACACCACTCCCACCACCTCCTCCCCACCACCACCACCTCCTCCCCACCACCACCTCCTCCCCCACCACCTCCTCCCACCACCACACCTCCCCCCACCACCTCCTCCCCACCACCACCACCTCCCCCCCACCACCTCCTCCCCTCCACCACCTCCCCCCCACCACCTCCTCCTCCCCACCACCACCACCTCCCCACCACCTCCTCCCCACCACCACCTTCCCCACCACCTCCTCCCCACCACCACCTCCTCCCCACCACCTCCCCCCCACCACCTCCTCCCCACCACCTGCCCCCACCACCTCCTCCTCCCCACCACCACCACCTCCTCCCCCCCACCACCACCACCTCCCCCCCCACCACCTCCTCCTCCCCACCACCTCCTCCCCACCACCACCACCTCCCCCCATCACCTCCCCCCACCACCTCCTCCTCCCCACCACCTCCTCCCCCCCCCCCCACCACCTCCTCCCCCCACCACCTCCTCCCCACCACCACCACCTCCCCCCACCACCTCCTCCTCCCCACCACCACCACCTCCCCCCCCCACCACCTCCTCCTCCCCACCACCTCCCCACCACCACCACCTCCCCCCCACCACCTCCTCCTCCCCACCACCACCACCTCACCACAACCACCTCCCCACCACCTCCTCCCCACCACCACCTCCCTACCATCACCACCTCCCCACCACCACCTCCTCCCCACCACCACCTCCTCCTCCCCACCACCACCACCTCCCCCCCACCACATCTTCCACCCACCACCTCCCCACCACCTCCTCCCCACCACCACCTCCCTACCATCACCACCTCCCCACCACCACCTCCTCCCCACCACCACCACCTCCTCCTCCCCACCACCACCACCTCCCCCCCACCACATCTTCCACCCACCACCTCCCCACCACCACCTCCTCCCCACCACCACCTCCTCCTCCCCACCACCACCACCTCCCCCCCACCACATCTTCCACCCACCACCTCCCCACCACCTCCTTCTCCCCACCACCACCTCCTCCTCCTTCCTACTCACTCCAAATCCTCCCCCCGGTCTCCACGGCAGAGTGGTTGCGCCCGCGGAAGCCGGATGGTCCTAGGGTGTGACTGCTCCCCCCCACCACCACCACCCACTACCACCCACCACCACCAAGCCTCCCATCACAGCGCACCCAGGCCACTCACATTGTTTAATGTTGCGTTGAAGACGGCGACACACAACAGCGTTGACAATAGAGAAGCGACATCACACACCGTCACTCGCATTGTTTGTCGTGGAGCACTGAAGACGTCAACACGCCGGCGTTGACAACAGTGAGTGTGACATCAAACCGCAGCACACACCGCACTCACATTGTGTTGTGTGGTACCGAAGACATCAACACACCAGGGTTGACAATAGTGGTGGCATCACACCCCACTGACATTGTGTAGTGCGGTACTGCAGACATCAACACACCAGGGTTGACAATAGTAGTGTCATCACACCCCACTCACATTGTGTAGTGTGGTACTGAAGACATCAACACACCAGGGTTGACAATAGTGGTATCATCACACCCCACTCAAATCGTGTAGTGTGGTACTGAAGACATCAACACACCAGGGTTGACAATAGTGGTGGCATCACACCCCACTCACATTGTGTGGCGTGGTACTGAAGACATCAACACACCAGGGTTGACAATAGTGGTGGCATCACACCCCACTCACATTGTGTAGTGTGGTACTGAAGACATCAACACACCAGGGTTGACAATAGTGGTGGCATCACACCCCACTCACATTGTGTAGTGTGGCACTGAAGACATCAACACACCAGGGTTGACAATAGTGGTGGCATCACACCCCACTCACATTGTGTCTTGTGGTACTGAAGACCTCAACACACCAGGGTTGACAATAGTGGTGGCATCACACCCCACTCACATTGTGTCTTGTGGTACTGAAAACCTCAACACACCAGGGTTGACAATAGTCGTGGCATCACACCCCACTCACATTGTGTAGTGTGGTACTGAAGACATCAACACACCAGGGTTGACAATAGCGGTGGCATCACACCCCACTCACATTGTGTGGTGTGGTACTGAAGACATCAACACACCAGGGTTGACAATAGTGGTGGCATCACCCCCCACTCACATTGTGTTGTGTGGTACTGAAGACCTCAACACACCAGGGTTGACAATAGTGGTGACATCACACCGCACACACATTGTGTAGTGTGGTACTGAAGACCTCAACACACCAGGGTTGACAATAGTCGTGGCATCACACCCCACTCACATTGTGTCTTGTGGTACTGAAGACATCAACACACCAGGGTTGGCAATAGTCGTGGCATCACACCCCACTCACATTGTGTGGTGTGGTACTGAAGACATCAACACACCAGGGTTGACAATAGTGGTGGCATCACACCCCACTCACATTGTGTAGTGTGGTACTGAAGACATCAACACACCAGGGTTGACAATAGTGGTGGCATCACCCCCCACTCACATTGTGTAGTGTGGTACTGAAGACCTCAACACACCAGGGTTGACAATAGTGGTGGCATCACACCCCACTCACATTGTGTGGTGTGGTACTGAAGACATCAACACACCAGGGTTGACAATAGTGGTGACATCACACCCCACTCACATTGTGTCTTGTGGTGCTGAAGACCTCAACACACCAGGGTTGGCAATAGTCGTGGCATCACACCCCACTCACATTGTGTAGTGTGGTACTGAAAACATCAACACACCAGGGTTGACAATAGTGGTGGCATCACACCCCACTCACATTGTGTCTTGTGGTACTGAAGACATCAACACACCAGGGTTGACAATAGTGGTGGCATCACACCCCACTCACATTGTGTCTTGTGGTACTGAAGACCTCAACACACCAGGGTTGACAATAGTGGTAGCATCACACCCCACTCACATTGTGTAGTGTGCTACTGAAGACATCAACACACCAGGGTTGGCAATAGTGGTGGCATCACCCCCCACTCACATTGTGTAGTGTGGTACTGAAGACCTCAACACACCAGGGTTGACAATAGTGGTGGCATCACACCTCACTCACATTGTGTGGTGTGGTACTGAAGACATCAACACACCAGGGTTGACAATAGTGGTGACATCACACCCCACTCACATTGTGTCTTGTGGTGCTGAAGACCTCAACACACCAGGGTTGGCAA
This sequence comes from Lethenteron reissneri, assembly GCF_015708825.2. Lineage (NCBI taxonomy): Eukaryota > Metazoa > Chordata > Hyperoartia > Petromyzontiformes > Petromyzontidae > Lethenteron > Lethenteron reissneri. The sequence continues at coordinate 12,967,800 of NC_083798.1, read as the reverse complement.
TAGTCGTGGCATCACACCCCACTCACATTGTGTAGTGTGGTACTGAAAACATCAACACACCAGGGTTGACAATAGTGGTGGCATCACACCCCACTCACATTGTGTCTTGTGGTACTGAAGACATCAACACACCAGGGTTGACAATAGTGGTGGCATCACACCCCACTCACATTGTGTCTTGTGGTACTGAAGACCTCAACACACCAGGGTTGACAATAGTGGTAGCATCACACCCCACTCACATTGTGTAGTGTGCTACTGAAGACATCAACACACCAGGGTTGGCAATAGTCGTGGCATCACACCCCACTCACATTATGTGGTGTGGTACTGAAGACATCAACACACCAGGGTTGACAATAGTGGTGGCATAACACCCCACTCACATTGTGTAGTGTGGTACTGAAGACCTCAACACACCAGGGTTGACAATAGTGGTGGCATCACACCCCACTCACATTGTGTCTTGTGGTACTGAAGACATCAACACACCAGGGTTGGCAATAGTCGTGGCATCACACCGCACTCACATTGTGTAGTGTGGTACCGAATACATCACACACCAGGGTTGACAATAGTGGTGGCATCACACCCCACTCACATTGTGTGGTGTGGTACTGAAGACATCAATACACCAGGGTTTACAATAGTGGTGGCATCACACCCCACTCACATTGTGTAGTGTGGTACTGAAGACATCAACACACCAGGGTTGACAATAGTGGTGACATCACACCCCACTCACATTGTGTGGTGTGGTACTGAAGACATCAACACTCCAGAGTTGACAATAGTGGTGGCATCACACCCCACTGACATTGTATAGTGTGGTACTGAAGACATCAACACACCAGGGTTGACAATAGTGGTGTCATCACACCCCACTCACATTGTGTAGTGTGGTACTGAAGACATCAACACACCAGGGTTGACAATAGTGGTGGCATCACACCCCACTCACATTGTGTAGTGTGCTACTGAAGACATCAACACACCAACGATGACAATAGTGGTGGCATCACACCCCACTGACATTGTGTAGTGTGGTACTGAAGACATCAACACACCAGGGTTGGCAATAGTCGTGGCATCACACCCCACTCACATTGTGTCACAGTGTATTGGCGGTGGCTAGGAGATGTTAACTACCTCGCCTGATATGCAGGAGGTCGTGGGTTCGATCCCTAACCTGACGCCTGCTGCTGTGTATTTGGAGTTTGTGTGTCTCTCTCATCATCATCATTACGGTGGCTATGAGATGTTAACTACCTCGCCTGGTATGCAGGAGGTCGTGGGTTCGATCCCTACCCTGACGCCTGCTGCTGTATTTGGAGTTTGCGTGTCTCTCACCTCGTGGTCGCGTGGATTTTTCCCTCCACATTTTAAAATACGCGTTCAGAGTATTTGGCTGCTATACATTTCCACGTGATAAGCCACTTCGTTGAGCTGTCATTTGTGGCCAGATCGCTTCTGAAAAGAAGCTAAATTGCTCAGTGGGCCTTCCCTGATTAAAAAATGTCTAGTTTCGTTTAATAGTTTGTAAGACAGCACACTGGCGCTGCCACTCTTTTAAGCACCTCAGTGTTGACAGTACACACTAGCAATGGACAGAGCACACCAGCAACAACATCAGTTACACCATACCCACCATTCACGTTACCTAACTGTGCAAGATTTGCCAGCATTCACCTACAACTATACAAGATACGGCCATCAGTACATGACACCCCAGGATCCACGTCGTCATACGCATAGCAATACCCCAACGCTTGCACCATACGCGAATATTCACAGCAGAAACAGCATTAACCTCGGACTGCAATTCACATCACAGATCCACAATTGTAACATTGTACACAAAACAAGAGCAATTGTACCACCACACACACACACACCGTTAATCACACCAGCAATCACAACACACAACATAAATCACATCTCACAACAGAAATCACACACCAGCAAATCGCATCACACACCAGAATTCAGATCACATGCAACATTAATTACATAACAACTCAGCAATTACATTGTAGTACAGTACTGTATTGTAAATCATACACCAGCAATCACATCACCCAGACCACAAATTACATCACGCACACACCAGCAATCACAATGTTACACCAGAGATCACATCACACACCCCAGAAATCACATAATACACAATCAATCTCATCACATACAAGAGAAATCACACCACACTGGCCAGCAAACAAATCCCACAACAGCAACGCTTTACGCATACCACCAATTACATTGGAATATTACACATAGTTCTGTAAAAGCCAACATTCAAATTGCACTCTCACGTGCTATGACATTTGCTCAGCTGATGTTGCCCCGTTGTTTTCTATTGCACGTTGTACACACACACACACACGTACATACACACACAGTACATATACCACGTGTGAAAGCCACAGGGACAGCTCGTGATTACAGCTCTTCCGACACAGGGATGATGCACCTGGTGACACCAGCACAGCGGTGATTCCAAGGTACGCAAGGTGAGTGAGTTTTACAATGCACGTGTACCATATGCAAGGATTTGACATGAATTGCTTATAAAGATTACGTGTTCACACAATGCACCTATCGAAATACGCACGTGGTTTGTTGGCTGTTTAAGGTATTGTATGTACATATTCAAGCTATTTTTCTCAATACACTGCTAGATCAAGGCCCTTTTTCATGCTGTGCGCGTTTGGGTGGGTTATTTATTTGAACGACCATATTTCACGAAATAATCATCGGCAAAATAGTTAAGCAGACAATATCTTCTTCGAATTTTTGTTTCTCTATATAGTAAATAAAAGTATATTTTACAAAACCCACCAGGCCCTACGTCCTTCTTAGGAGTGCATACGTTCATTAACATTGAACAAATGATGCTGTGTTTTTGTTATGACCACACTTCAGCACGCTAGTTAGTGTTGGGTTTGTAACGGTGGGGAGCAATAGACGTCGGAACATATAAGTACAGCACAACCTTCTTGGTTCTTTCGGTAATGTCACGTGACTTTACCGAAAGAACCAAGAAGATGAATCCCTGCAGTCACGAAAGCTTTAAATCGAAATTTATACAGCACAACCGTTAATGTACTTGCATGGGGCATGGGGCAGTACATTAACACAGCATTCAATCTAGAGCTTACACATTCACATCACATGTAGAGTGAATGCATGCAAATTGTGGCTGTAATAGGCTTGTGCTGGCCATATAATGCACATGATGATTCAATATGTGTGTAAAGTGTTTGCAATAGCATGTCTCTAAAAGCCTCGTGTGGGTTTGATAAATAATGCAGAGCACGCATAAATATCATGCAATGCATTGCCTCTATATATAGAGAGAATTTACATTTAAACACAGTGTTATTTGCATTGAGACCTATACAAGGATTTCATGCACGCCGAGTTGATTTATTTTTGCCGAAAGCTCCCCGTGGAGGGCTCACTTTTCACCATAGTATCATGTCCGCATATCAAAGGGAATTGATAATGTGATGTGTATACCTAAATATTACAATTTACAATGTGGATTCGTAATATAACATCTAAATGTGACAAAATCTCGAGATAAATAGTGGGCATTTTTATTTTATTTAGAAAGAAAGAGTCAGGCATTAGCAGATGATTAACAGTATTGTCTTGAGTCTGGACTTGAACGGAGGCAGGACGGAGGGCTGGGGGTAAGGGAATTCCAGATGATGGGGACAGCGGAGGAGAATGAGTGATATCCTTTTGTTCGATTAGTGATATCCCATTGTCCAGTGGGCTACGTGCGGTGTGAAAGAAGTTCAACATACATTGTGAGAATGTTAACTGGGCGCTTTGAAAGAATTCCTTGTTTGCTGGAGCTGAGCGTGCTTGAAATTGAGTAGAGTCCAATGAAAGGGGTATGAGAGGTAGGCGTGTAGGTGGAAGATGTGTACAATTCTGTATGTGTGCACGTGAGCAAACAGTATCTGTTTTTGTACTGTACTTAATTGTGTTGCATCCCTTTGGACTTGTTATTGTGGCCATTATGGCTTTTTAACAAATGGTATGCGTGATTATTCTTGCGTCTTATGTGTGTTCCCTGTAATGTAGCAACAGTGCCAGTGCATATTTACAACCATTCGTGCCCATGTGATTAAATTTATGTCCATCCGTAAAGCAACGCCCTGTGCAAGTTGTGTCGCTTCCGCCAGCAGTGTTGGCTTGTATCGTGCACATGTGTGCACCGTCATTCCTGTTAACTCCACCATTGTGCATTTACATCGTTTGTGTGTAATGAGTGTGGCTCTGCAACAACGTAGGAGCCCATACGACGGAGACAGTCACCCTGGCGTTTGCCCGTTGAATAATTAGGGTTAATTCTGCAGTGATGCAGTAATAGGTTTTTACCCTTTTATCTGGTACAAAAACTGACACCTTTATACAAGGGATCATGTTTGCAATAACCACAACACAAGCAGTCAAAATGCAAACAAAAAGAAACAACTCTGATAATGATATGCACTGTCCTTGAAGTTGATTGGTCCACACCCGAGACAGCTTTTCTTAGAGCCTAGTCTCACATGGTGTTGGACCAGATGACGCCAAAGTTGATTGGTCCACACCCGAGACAGCTTTTCCTAGAGCCTAGTCTCCATTGGTGCTGGACCAGATGACGCAAAAAGGCGTGTCAGTACTAAGTGGGCTGTTCCATGATTTCGGTTGTACCTTTGAGAGACTTTAAACATCATTAGCATTGGCATGAAGTAGATTTTTATTTGATCGTAGTTTTTCGGACTAATTCAGATTTACATAATTTGTCCACCTTCCTTGATAATGAAACATTTTACCGTGCGGTTGCCGAATAAGTTGAACTACCCCAGTATAACATTCATCGCTATGCCAGTAAGCAGTCAGTCAATGGTGTGACTTCTCTATATGCCTGGTCATTTCTGTGGGGAATTACAAAAGCACACCATCTGCCTCTAAGTGGACTTTAAACATCCCGATGACATCATTCTTGGGTATATGCCATTGTCTGTCAGCACCATAGTCTAAAATTAAAATATAGATTTCAATTTAAAAATAAAATACATCATATATAATAAAATTAAAACTGTTCCTACATAGCTACATTCTCCCTGGTTGCATCTATGTAAGATATATTGAATCTCAACACCGTGCCAATTGTGTATATTAAACGTTATTTTGCTTGGAGGATGCAAAAAATGCACTCAACAGCATGCGTCATGTTACTGAGATGTACAAAGCCCATTTAAAGCTAAATTAAGTCTTGACTCTCCTGGGGGATTCACAGGGATGATTTGTTTGCGTGTCTGAGATGTCATTGACCTGGAGTGAGGTTTTAGCCAGGGCACTGGGGTCAACACCCTTGGGTTTTGCCAAAAAGCACCATGGGATCCACACAATTTTGACTGAGTGGGAAGGACCCGCGTTTAAAGTCTCTTCTGAAAAGCAGCTCTTATTACAATGTCACCAACCACTAGTCCACATTATTGGCTGTTTTGTGCCAGAAGGAAGAGCACGCCTTACCACTGCTTCATACCGTAACACGATGGTCTAATTTGGTGGCTATGCGTCACATTTATATTGCACCCAGATGCTGATATGAAGGATAGGGTGGCATGTGTGATATCTGGAAGTATGTATTCAGTCGCCCCGCAATTTAGATATAATGGCAGTGTAATGTATAACTGTACAAAATAGGAAAAGGATGGACCACCATATGGAAAGATACAAGTGGCTACTGTTACATTGTGGTATTATATTTCAGATAGATAGAGCTACTGCTTTATTTATGAGGACAGGCCCATTGAAGTTCAGTATGCAATATTGTCCATTAATTCTAGTCCTCCATATTGCCTAAATGATCCAGCCAATTTTGTATTAACTTTGACACAAGGTGTTGCCAACAAAATATCTATTCTGGTATTTTCCCCAGCTATATCCCAATTGTGCTCTCCGTACTCTTAGTTCTTTCGGTAAAGTCACGTAGGTAAAATATTAAATTCAAATTAATAAAAATAGTCCATTCGTAACTCTCACAGAGCAATACAACCATCAACCCACTGCACCTGGGACCTCGGATTAATGTCAGGCCACTGCTCATATTCAAAGTCAGGATCTCTGTTCTCACCTCAGCGTTCTGACCTCTGAGCCACTTGGCGATCTCAAATTTACGTTGTATTCGGATTTCCCGGTTAAATTCAACACTCGTCAAAACTCATGGACGGTTTTAAGGGAAAATGCAACACAAAATAATATTTGTAGATAAATTGCCAAGGCTGACTGATATGCGTTTAAAGCTATGATGTTATTGACATATATTTAAATACAGCGCCAATGCAGTTATGTCCGTCGAGTACAGTAATGGTTTGCATGACCTTAACTTTAAAGTATTTGTTTACATGAATGAAGATTCATATTTGTGTTGGACAACCCCGTGACACACACACAAGCGAAATGTTTATCTATAGATGAAGAGCAATACTTTTTTGGTTTGTATCTTCCTTTAAGGTAAGTCAAGGAGGATAGGAGTTGAAATGGCAAGCATTTTCAGATTTTAAGAGCAATTTTGGCCGGACAGTGTTGACAACCCGACCCATGTAATAGCTGCATTTCATAATATCATGCGAGTCATATATATGGAGAGTTATGACCTGCATAGCTGAGCTGCAGTCAGTATTCAAAGCTGGGAGCGCACCTGCTTGAATGCATTTTTTGTGTACACATTTGGAAACCTTGGGTGGCGCATTTAAAATATTTGTTGGAAATTAATAAACATGGGGGTTGGGAAAAATATTACTGTGATGCATCTCGGAATTGACTGAATATGTTCATGCATCACGCCCAGCACTGGTTTAATCCACTCATCCCTGGCTGTCTTTCACTCTGACAGTACTGCAGAGAGCAAAGGTCAGATGGGACTAATGTGATGGATTGATTGATTTACAGCTTTGCATGGAACTTGCATTAATTACAGCAGACTTTAGAACACTGTAAATTCAAGTGTCATGGGACACTGGCGTTGAGACCCTAGCTCACCCACTCTTGAATCTACATGGTCCCTATACTATTTCTTCTGTTTCTTTCCTCACACTGCCCAACTTTGGAACTCCCTCCCATTATCTATTTCCCAAAGTTATTTTAACCTTGCTCAATCCAAGTACAGTAATATATGAACTTTTATCTAGTTTACCTTCAATAGTACTGTTTGTTGCTGACCGCTTGTCATTTTTGGGCCTTTGGCCCTGTGCTCAGAAACCACGATTTAAAAAAATAAAAATCCGTGAACTGCTATGTCAATTTGACCGTAACACACTCCCATCGTCTCGTCAATGAGCTCTGCCTCACACATCTGACGTAGGGAAAGCTGTAAATGCAAGGACAGATCAATCTGTCCTCTGCCCGTGGGGCCCTGAAGGTTAACCCCAGTACGCACCAACATTACAGTATCCTGGTTACATAAACTGCTCGCCGTGCTGGGGTAAACGTGATGCTATCAGGTCTTTCCAACGTCTCTGTTGAAAAGGGCGTTGCATAATGAAAGGTGTGGAACCAGCAAGGTTGCATACCTAGACCTAATTTTCTTGTGACGTCACTGGGGGTATATGGCAATATCAATCATGGGGGAATTAAGCGTTTTGCACTGTATTTTAACGGTAACACTCCTATAGTACAGTGTTGTGTGTGGTATCGAACATTAAATAGCTCTGGAATTGGATTCAATGCGAAACTGATGTTTCTTATATCTGTTTATTTGTTTCAACTATTCCTCACTATCAAAAAGCTTAGTAGATACGCGCGTCTTCATAGTAATTCACTGATTTGATTCCCTACCACGTCTTTACCCCTACCCTCCCCCCCCCCCTTACTACCCGCACTGACCAACATTGGGAAATATGGTCAAACAACCCCCATGAACCAACGGAAGTAGATTGAAAAAGGGCTCTAGTTAAATATTTTTGGGGCTAATTACCGTGTATCAAATATGTAAATATTTAATGGACAAAAAAATTTGCCAGACTTTATCCAACCCTAATTAGGACTTTATCCTAATTAGGGTTGGCAAGTGCCGTTGGGGAAAAATCCTGCATGGAGGGCACTGATATTTTACTCTCTGCCAGTGAGGATGGCGGTGGACTCATCCCATTCTTTGTGACCTTACACGCATCTCGTCTGCCCATGCTTGTTTTATCAGTTCCCGCAATACTGCGCCCCCATCCTGTGTCTGCCTAGGACAAGGCGTCTGCCATTACATGCGTGCCTCAATCATGACGAATTAACGTGCACCTGGACATTTTTGTGCGAGCCCGAACGGCGCCGCACTCCCAGGCTCCGTCGTCGGAGCCGCCCGAGTGAAAAGCATTGCTCATTTGCCAAGGGAGGAGTTCACCTCCCCCAGGGCTTGAACGTCTCCTCTGGGTGCAGCGTATATGTTAAGAACTTTCTTTGTTGATTTTATCGCGCCTGGTTATTTGGCCTGTTGTTTGCCGCAAGCTGGGGCGCGGTGTTGTGCATACCTGAGGTCCGCCACATTTGGAGGCAAGGGTTAGTGGATCACGAGTAAATTTGTGATACTTCCAAACGCGTTTCACGGTGGCTAGGGGATGGAAGTACAGCAAATGGGCTGTTAAAACTATCTGTTGCGGACTATAAAATGTTATTCACTGGTACACGTGGGCTTTGTCCAGGTACTTGTTGTATTTTCCCATACCAAACAGTCATTCATGATATTGAACTATCCTAATGTAGGATGCTCCTGAAATATTATTTAAAACTCAGTGAGGCTTTCCTGTATAATTCAAAGGTACTATTAATTCGTAATTTGCTTTTTTATTTCATGAGCTGAATCCCTCTTGGCTCAATGTGGGGAGCTTTGAGTATTACCTCCTGTACGCGTGGTAGGTTATCTCCAGGTACTCAGGCTAATTCCATTTTAATAGACTATCCCAACCCTAAACGTCTGGAAAGGCTTTGAGACGTGGGGTAACAGACGGTACCTTGCTTTGCCCTCCCCGTCTTACCTTTTGCCCCACCACTCATGTTCTCTGTTCCATGAAGGCTTCCCGTGTATCCGCTCCCTGGCCGTGCCTAAGGAGGAGAGTGGCATGGCTACAGGGGGGATGCCCAATGAAAACCTGCCCACCTACAAGGTGAGCTCGCTTTTCATTCGTTTGCATTTGTTGAACTTTTTTTTTTTACTCTCAAATGGTCACAATAAGTAACGTGAACAATTGCAGGCATTGATATTGCAAAGCGTGACTTGATTCTAAGAAACATCCGGCAAGATGTGCGAGTGTTAGTGTGGATTCATATAGTGGAGTGAAGGGGATAGGTTGGTGTGATGTGCAGTACACCACGGCAAATTATTAGAATTAGATGGTGCTGGAGATTCTTTCGTCATATTTTCATTAATATTGAACCATTGTTGATATGCGGTTCCATAAAACACATTTACATTATAACATAAACCATCTATAAATAGTACCGTACGCCTCATTATCATGCGCAACAGCGCGGCGTGCTTGGCATGAGCCTTGGTGGAAGGAATAAAGTGGAGCCCCCTGTCCAAATTCCCCCTCCTCCTCATAGCCCAGCACCTGGGCCCCTCCGGCACGTGGGCACTGTTGCAACTGCACCACCTGTACACTTGATAGCTTAACATTGATCGTGCGAGTGCACGTGGCGCTAGAGTTGGTTACATGTCACGTGTTGCTGTCGCCTTCTCGGAGGTGGTGGTGGTGGGTGATGGCGGTGTCGGGAAGAGCGCCCTCACCATCCAGTTCTTCCAGAAGATCTTCGTAGTGGACTACGACCCCACCATCGAGGACTCGTACATCAAGCACACGGAGATCGACGGCCAGTGGGCCATCCTGGACGGTACATCCAGCCCACTCACCCACGCAGCCTCCCACGTAGATGTCCATCACCATAGCGTGACCGCTGCGTGCATAATCCAATACAGCATCCGTAGTGAGAAATTTTTTAACTAGCAAGTGAGACAATATGCAGTCCTTTCATGTTGATTATTATCAGTAATAATTTATAGCTGTGTGTGAATTCTCTGCCAGATGATGGGCTCCCCATCCTGGCTTGGTCATAGGGATTGTTTGACCATACTTTATCATACTGGTCAATATTGGTTGGTCCAGAAGATGCCAAGCAAATGGTTCACATCTCATTCACCACTGATGCTGGCCATGATCGGGAATCAAAATTCAGGTGACCAGGTTCATAGCAAATTGCACAAGCAACTGCACCACCGCTCACATGAATTACCTGAATATTGGTCCTGTTATGTCCCCTCCATGTCTCAAATTCCTGAGCATGTTCCTCCTTTACCTGACCTTTATCTGCCCATGTTGTTGCATTAATCTTTCTGGGCTTTTTACTCAAATCGAAATTATGAATATTTAATGTTTCTATTTCCATTAAAGGAATCAATTTGTTTTTATAATAGCTATTAATTTTAATTTGCCATTTATTTATCCAGAAAAACCTCAATGAGTCTCAAAGACTGTTTCAGGAGGATCTTCCATTGGAATATTTGGCCAATATCATTAATGCGTGTTTGGTATGTAGGAGGAAATTGGAGAACCTGGAAAAAACCCCACACATACCAGGGGATTACACTGAACATCTCCTGGTCACACAAAACTTACAAATTGGGTCTATTTTAATGCTCACTAATCTCACTGTGATATCGCTGCATTCATTCCCAGTGGTGTTGTGGTTATTTTCATTTATTCGCAGCTCTTCCACAGCAGTGATGCGTGTGACACTGTTAAAAAATACATGTTGCGTCTCAGTGGGTTCACGCGCGCGTCTAAATTAAGCAATCATTCAATCCGTTCAAATCATTTAAAATTTAAAACTGACATTTACGGAAGGGAATGCAGTCTCAGTGACGTTTGACCCATGCCTTTCCCAGAACACCTTCAGTCTGTAACCGGTGAAAATGCGTTGCCTCATCTCGCCAAACACAATGGGGCGTCCTTGAAGTTGCTGCATAGTTTTTTTTGTTTCTCGTGCCAGCAGCTTAAGGCAACCAGGCTTCTGCCACAATAGCAGGATGTTCCATGTCACACTATTGTCGCGGTGCATATAAATAGCACCGTCTGTATAATTAACGTACGTAATTTTTCCATTTCGCATATAACTACAAATACATGGCAAGACAAACTTTAAAAACCTAAAATGTATGATTGCGTTTATTTTACACTGTACAGAAGAGTTATAAGGCTCACAAGGGATCTTGGGATTCCAAAGCCAATAGAAGTAGAACAAATCATCAATTGATATTGATTCTTAACTTTGTCATACATGCGTTAATTCACGTGTGTAAGAATAATTTGCTGTATGTAATGGGTGTACGTCACCCATGCAATCACGAAAGGCATTAACAATGCAATGATGTACAAACAATGTTACATTTTATTGAAACGCGACCATGAATTGTGACAATTCATGCAATTGTCTGGGGTATGGGGGGGTCAATCATTCCACCTCTAAATACTAATCACACATAGTGCCAGTAGGTGGCCTTGTAAAATCAAATCTCATTTTACTACCGGGTTCATAACCATACATTTTTTGAGGCGATATGATCACACACACAGCCGTGCTGTACGGTACTCATTTTGCCCTCGTTAAGGATCAACAGCACAGCAATGTATGCACTTTTGTTTGATGCCGGAGTGCGCCTGTTGGCTGCAGCGAATGTTGCATCGCTGTGGTATATGGAGCACATATATGTGCCACAGCCAGCGATGGCGCAGGGAAAGATGACACAGAAAGCAGCAGCTGCCGCTTGCTGCAGCTCGGCCATGGGAGCCCCTGATCCCTGCCAATTTCAGCACAGCTGTCGGTGCGATTGCCAGCACGCTGCAAATAATATAAATAAATGTAGACAACAAATTTTCCCATGCCCCCTTCAAAAAAGCGATGACTTTACTTGACCTCGCAGCGTGAGAAATTAAGAGAGCTGCACCTGCCCACGCGATGCCGCTCGTAGATAAAGAGCAGCGTTGTTGGAGCGCACCACCCAGGAATGGCACCATTGAGCTTCGCTCCTCAGCTCCACGCCTGACCGTGAATGACGCGTGTGGATCCTTAAGTCAACCACATGTCCACAAATGCCAGATACACGATGTGTATCTGGCAACCAACACCTAATCCAGGCAGGATGAAAACCAAACGAATAAACAATTTGCATCGCCAGATTTCTAGTGCTGATATAATGAATGTCGTTCATGAACGTTACTCGCAACAACCAGTTATGACATTGAATGTATGTGGACATTTACGTATTTACTTATGAGAAACATGGTCATTGCCAAAGAAAATGGATCAAAAACTTAAAAGTACACAAATAATCATATGGGGAGGTGCACACTTCGAATTGCACTGAGAAACAGAAACAGGCACACTAAGGTTATATAACATATGAAAGTTACAAAGCATCATATTAACTGTTAAGAAAAGTAGGTTGCCTTGGGGCAGGATACATCACGAAAAGGAAAATGGCCAGTGTTTGAAACTACCAAGGGAATGAACACACATTCACCGCAGAGATGGAGCTTTTTGGCAGAATCGAAATGGATTATTGCTTCGCGAGACTATGAGAGATGAAAGCATTTTGGGGAATGCCTTCATCCAACAGTGGATATTTCAAAGCTGAAGATAAAAAATAATAACTAAAGTCTATGATAACAAGTCCCCCCTGTCAGTGTCCACATCCGTATCTATCGACGCTACTGGTGGGCTTTCCCAACTTTCGGGCTGACCCCTAATCCTACCCCGATTGCCCCCCCCCCCCCCCCGTGCTTGCATGGCTGTGTAGTGCTGGACACGGCCGGGCAGGAGGAGTTCAGTGCCATGCGGGAGCAGTACATGCGCACAGGCGATGGCTTCCTCATCGTCTACTCGGTGACGGACAAGGCGAGCTTCGAGCACGTGGAACGCTTCCACCAGCTCATACTGCGCGTCAAGGACAGGTGTGGGCACAGCACACAGGGTAGAGGCAGCACCCCGGTTGTTGCTATGGATTGGGGCAGTGGCGTAGCTATCGAGTGATAGCTACGCCACTGGACAGAGGTGGTGGGGGGGGCCTCAATTAATTCCTTGCACCAGGTTCCATGCCACCCATGCAACACCAGTGGGATGGAGGTTGGGTGGAGAATGTTTCATTAAAATGTATTTGTTGTTCAAAATAATCCACAACGCACTGAAGCGAGTCGCATTTATTCCTGGTTACACAACTCAAACCCTGAGCCTTCTGACCCTGCCGCTGTATTAATGAAGCAATGGCAAGTGACTGCATACAACATTCTGTGCTGTCAATACAAATCTCTAATGTTTTCAAGTGAGTGCTTTATGGAGATTATAATCATCAGTAATATTATTTAGGATTACCTTAAACCATAGGACCTATTGGCCCCATTGTTATATGTATCTTAGCTGTTGCTGCCTGTGTAGTAAGTATCGGAGGAGACGATGTCGAAGTTGAGACACACTGTTTATTAACTCCGGGACAGATACAATAGTTGAAGGGGTATCGGCCCCTTCACCCGTACTATGGGAAACCCACCCTAGTACTAAGCCCTCTGTCCTGTCCCCCAGTCCTCCTCTACTGGGCTACGGGAGGCTGACTGATCTGGCCCTGGCAAGCACAGATCTCGGCACCAGCTAACCAGCCTTGCCCTGACAAGGGCAGCGGTCTGGAAGCTCCTGGGCCGCGCCACTGGCTTACCCGGCTCGGCCCTTATAAGGACGGCGAGACCGGGGAGTCCCAGGGCCTAATCTCCGAGTCTTGGATCTTCACTGGTCAGCTTCGTGTCGAACTGAACTCGAGCTCTTTGGGTTCCACCTTTTATAGGGATCGCCTCCGAGGGCTGGGGCGTGGGCAATAACTGATGCGGACGTCGGTGTGACCACCCGTGTATGTGAGTGCCGACAACCCTGTGTTTGTTGTCCGCCGTTTCTCCCGTAATAACCCCTACATCACCCCCCCCTGTACAGCTCGCAGCCGTCCCGGCTGCAACAATCCCTCAACCCCCAAGAATAAAGATTAACACCGTCAATACACGTGTGCCTCGTAACAGTAACAATAACAAGAACAAGCGTAACATCAACCGATGGTTCCCTATATAACAAAAAAAACCCACGCAGAACCGCAATACATATACAGAACGGTATAACAGCACATGCAATCAGCATATCGCGATCACACGCGTACATTGAAGCACAATAGCAAGCAAATCTGCAGGCGACCAACACACCCTCAATCCCGTCGCAACTTTGCAACCACAACACAATTATTCTCTCTCATGCAACGACCGCATCGCACACCGCACCTCGCAGCACAATACAGCCCCAAAAAAAAACATTTTTTTTTCTTCTCTTTTTTTTGTCAATTAAGCCCCTCGCGCACGGTAACCCACGAGATGGTACAGCACAGGGTACCCGACGCTCCCACGTTAATAATTAACTATAGCATCAAGATAACAACTCCACGCAGCAGCGCACACACTCCCTTTGAAACTCAGCAACCACAGCAGACTTTCCGTCCATTCCCAACACACGCACACACTTACATGGACAGCAAGCAACAAGCAGATAGCGTGGTCATCGTTATTACACACACATACAACAAAAAAACATATATACAATGAGCGGGTTCCGCAGCAACGGAACACGCGCGGAAAGCTAATCATAACAACCGGCGCGTCTTGGCGCGAGTCCGTGCAGCGGGCCCGTCACAAGGGGCCGGCTTGGTAGAGTCGGTGGCAGGTGTCGCATCAGCAGGTGCCTGGTCGTCCGGTTTCCCGGACGTGCCAGCGCCGCCCCCCACGGGGGAGGCTGGCAGCCCAGAGGGCTTCAGTCCTGGGGCTCCTGAAGACGGGACAGTCATTAGTGGATCAGAGGCTGGCATCGATCCCGCCCCCCCGGAGTCAGAGGACTCCCCACATGTTCGGCCATTTACGTGGGAGGAAGCGTGTGGAGCAAAAAATGGCTTTAACCGTGAAGGGTGTACAAACCACCGACGCTTCCCCCACTTAATGCGCACACATTGAGGCCGTACAACCTGCACAATTTCAACGGGGCCCCTCCATGGTCGCAACAACTTAGCCGAGGTGGCCAATGGCACCTGGGGGCAGTGCAACCATGCTCGGTCGCCCGGGTGCCATTCGTGCGTGTGAGTCCGGCGCGACCGCAACCTCTCGTTTTGTTTCTGGCGGGAGTCAGAGTTTTGCATGGCCGCCTGCCGTGCCTCCGCCAAGCGAAGGATGTTGAATTTAACATGGTCGGCGATTTTTGACTTAGCATGAGGCGCGGCAATCGCCAGCTGAGTCGCGACAGGCGGGTCAACCTCGCGACCATACATCAAAAAAAATGGCGAGAAACCGGTCGCCGCGTGAGGAGCCATCCTGTATGCCGCCAGGACTCCCCCGATCCGTAGATCCCAATCGTTTTGGGACTCAGATACCTGGTGGGATAGCATGGACGTAAGAGTCCTATGCAAGCGTTCCACCATCCCATCCGTCTGTGGATGGTAAGGCGAGGTACGAACTTTCTTTGTACCCAGAAGGCCACATACCTCGTGTAGAAGGGTACTAGTGAAATTCTTTCCCTGATCGGTCAACAACCGTTCCGGAGCGCCCTTGTCGAGGACGTAGCCCTGAACAAAAGCCTCCGCAACGGCCGCTGCGGACTGGTTGGCGAGGGGCCAAGCCATAGGCCATCGCGTGAAATATTCCACGCCAACCAGCAGGTACTTATTACCCCTCGGCGTGGAAGGAAACGGTCCCAAAATATCAAGGGCGACCAGCTCGTTAACCCGGGTGACCGAAATGGACTGGAGCGGTGGACTGGCTCCCTTCGCCGGCGGCTTCCGTTGTGCACACTGGGTACAGGACCGCAGCAGATCGTCCACGTCTCTTGCCATGCCCGGCCAAAAGTAATTAAGCTGGAGCGTGGCAAGTGTTTTGAGGGTACCCAGGTGCAGGAGCCGTTCATGAGCAGCCCATACAGCCCTACCCCTCAACGTGGAAGGCACCACCAGCCTGTGACGGCGGATCGTCCCGTCCCAATGCATGAGTACGCCTTGGCACCACCCCCATGAGTCAACGCCCGACTTCCCTGGACCCGATCCTTCCGCGCGACGTCGTAGTGCCAGGAGGGTCGCATCCTCCATTTGGAGGCGGCCCCACTCAGCACTCGACAAGCCAAGTAGGGAATCACTCCCACCCCCCGAAATAGGACCAGCGTCCGAAGGAGTATCAACTGCGGCCGCAAGAACCCGATCCTGACCGTCACTTGCCGATTTGCAACGGCCCGAACCCAAGAAACAAGTGCAATCCGGGGCGATCGGCAGGCGTGATAGGGCATCGGCATTGGTGTGGCGAATCCCCTTCCGGTAAGTTGTTTCAAAATCGAAATCCTGCATGATCTCGAGCCATCGGGACAACTGCCCCGATGGCTGGTTAATTCGTAGGGCATACTGCAACGCCGCATGATCTGTACGGACGGTGAAATGCCGGCCGTACAGATATGGCCGGTACTGTTGGATAAAGAACACGATAGCCAACAGTTCGCGGCGGGTGACGCAGTACCGCTGCTCGGCCGGGGACAGTACTCTACTACCATAAGCCACAACGCGCTCCACGCCACCCACAATTTGTGACAGCACGCCTCCAATCCCGGTATTGCTCGCGTCCGTGTCGAGCACGAACGGCATGGAAAAATCGGGGTAGCTTAACGGCGGGGCCCCCACCAGGGCATCCCGAAGAGAGACAAAAGCGGCGTTCTCCACCGCTCCCCAATGAAATTTGACCCCTTTTGACGTCAAGGCATGTAGTGGCTTAGCGATGGAAGCAAAGTCCGCAACAAACCGACGGTAATATGAAGCAAAGCCGATGAAGCTTCTAACCTCCCCCACCGAGGTTGGGGTAGGCCAGGAGCTGACACAACGCGTTTTGGCGGGATCGGTTGAGATACCTGACCGGCCGACGATGTGACCCAAATATTTAACAGATTCGCGCAGCAAGTGGCACTTTTGTGGCTTGAACTTCAAATTTGCAGCGCGCATCTTGAGAAAGACGGCCCGAAGCCTATCAAGGTGTTCCTCGAACGTCTTACTGAATACGATAACGTCATCCAGGTAAATCAAACACACCTCCCATTGCAAGCCAGCGAGGACCAATTCCATCAGGCGCTGGAACGTCGCGGGAGCAGAGTGTAATCCCATGGGTAAGCGATTGAATTGGAAGAGGCCGTGCGGCGTTCGGAAAGCAGTTTTGGGTCTAGATTCGTCGTCCAAGGGAAGTTGCCAAAATCCTGAGAGCAAATCCAAAGTGGAAAAGAATCGCGATCCCGCGAGGGCATCCAGCGATTCGTCCATTCGAGGAAGCGGATAAGCATCGGCCACCGAGATCTTATTTAATCGCCGGAAATCAACGCAGAACCTTAGGGACCCGTCGTGCTTTTTAACCAACACTATGGGTGCACCCCAAGGGCTGGTTGAGGGAGAAATGATGTCCGATTTCAACATGTCATCTACAGCCGATTTGACATGATCCTTTTCGGCGGGACTTAACCGAAAAGGATTCTGGCGGATAGGAGCGTTGTCACCGGTGTCAATATGGTGGCGTAGCAATTCGGTACATCCGATATCGTATTTATGTTTACTGAAGACGTCGGAAAATTCTCGCAATAAGGCGCGTAATTTAGCACGTTGTGCGTCGGACAGGTCAGGTGACTCAGCACACAACGCATCCAGCCAACCCTCGTCAGCGTCTGAGGCTAATCGCGTTTGAGAATCGGTGGCCACCTGGCCAACGATCGGCGTTTCCGCAGGTACCGGAACCGCATGTGCGAACACGGTACCTTGCGAAACCACTGCTGTCCGTGTCCCGACATTGAGGACCGCGATAAACGGGTCCCCATCCCCTTTAACAATAGTCTGGGCCGTTACCAGATCTGGCCCACACACCCCGGCTCTAGATGGTCCCAAAATAACGCCTCGGTCAGAGACCCCTTTATCGAACGGACGACGCAAGCGCAGGGGTACCAACATCTGTGCCCCCGGGGGTACACGCACCGTCCGAGCAACAAGCGCCTGTACCGTAGCACAGGCAACACGCAAGGCAGGGGTGGCAGGTAGAAACGTCATACGTCGGCCTGATGGAAGCTCGATGCATTGCTGGTCAATCAGAATTTTGATGGGCAATTTGGCCAAAAAGTCTGTCCCCAACAGGCACGGAATAGCCAGCGAGGAAGAGACGAACACCGGCCCAGATAGTTTAATGTCCCCTATCGAAATTTGCGCTCGAATTTGACCGATAATACCCAACGAGCCCCCATTTGCAGCGTAAAACGGTATATCGACAGGGAGCAACGGGCGACTCTGAACGGGCAGGATATTATAAATCAAATCCAAAATGATAGTTGCCGAAGCTCCCGTATCGACCAATAACCGTACCTCCACCCCGTCAATATGTCCCGCGACAACGGACGACCCCGCCGATGCAGCCACAACTCGGTGAGCCAACTCGGACCATTGGCCCGGTTGGAGCGCCCTCCCCGACATGCCGCGACCCGACGCACCAGCACCCAACCCCCGAGAATTGTGTGTCTGACCATGTGATAGGAAAGTGGGTGTGTGTGCAGGCCGAACATGTGGGGTGCCATGACTTGCCCGAGGATGTTGCGAAGGCTTGTGAGGAGGGCCGTCCGCAGCTCCAGGTCTCGCACCGCGCTGTCGAGGAGCCCGGCATCCGGACGCCACGTGGCCCCGGAGGCCACAATTATAGCAGACGACGAGCGTTCCAGAGGACTTGGGCTGGTCTCGGTGGCTTGGGACGTCCCGAGCTGGACGCTCGGCAGATCGCCATCCTGCAGAACGATCCGCAGCGAAGGCTCCCTCCATTCCGGAAGAGGTCGCCGCCACGGTGTGTCGTGCAGCTGCTTTGTTCGCCTTCCTCCGCTGGGAGATGAGATTGGCGTGAATGTGCCTTGCAGCCCGCAGTGATGACATATCCGCATCGTCCTGCGCTAAGATGGTGAAGTCCAGATCGTCAGCCAGCAGCAAAATTTTCTCGGCCACCATCGCATCGATCCCCTCTTCATCCATACGCGGGAAAGCGTCTTTCGCCAATGACAGCAGGGCCGTGCGATAAGCGAGTGGCGATTCCTTGTCACCCTTCTGCCGCTCATAGAAGAGCTGGCGACAGTCAGAGGGCGGCCCATAAACGGTGGCCAGCAGCTGCAGCGCCGACTGAATGGTGGAGCGTGCCGACTTGGGTGCAGCAGTGAGGGTGCCCAGGGCGTCGCCGTCCAATAACGCCGGGAGAGCACACAGCGCCTCGTTGTCCGACCAGCCTGCCATCTCTTGGTGGGCCAAGAACCGGCGCTGGAACCCCCCCCAATCGCCGTCGCTTGCAACAAATACCTGCAGGGCCGGCAGGCGTTGCTGGAATGCCGGCTCCGTCTCCGATCCTCTTGCAGCATCCGTAGCGCGTCCCCGTACAGTATGAGTAATGGCGGACTCTAATGGGTGTCGCGCCGTCAGTGACGTGTTGGTCGGGGCTTGGTCGGTGCTGGCGTCCGCTGGTGGTGACGTCGCAACCCCTGATAGGCCGCCACCGCGACCCGCCTCCGCCGATGACGTGGCGGCTGCTGGCTGGGCACCGTCCCCCACGTGACGAGCTGGGACTCCTCCCTCCGCCCCTACTGTCTGTGAGGCGGGAATTTCGAGTCGCCCCGCTGTTGTAAAGGCGGGAGTTTCTGGCGGGCGTTGTCCATCTTCCCGCCGCGTCGCTCCTCCCGGCCCCAGGCGAGTTATTTGTTCGAGCATAGCGGCCGCTGCATACAAGAGCTCCGCCAGCCGCGTGTGAGCCAACGCCAACTCGTCAGTCGACGTCCCGGCCCTCTCCGACGACCCCGCCGATGTCGGAGCCGGCAGCAGTTGTGCAGGTACGTCGGAGGCGATGTCTTGCACTGCCCCTCCCTCGTCGTCATCCTCTCCTGGGTCTTGGGCACGAGTCTTCCGTCTCGTATCCATGCTTGGACCACTTCTAACACCAGATGTAGTAAGTATCGGAGGAGACGATGTCGAAGTTGAGACACACTGTTTATTAACTCCGGGACAGATACAATAGTTGAAGGGGTATCGGCCCCTTCACCCGTACTATGGGAAACCCACCCTAGTACTAAGCCCTCTGTCCTGTCCCCCAGTCCTCCTCTACTGGGCTACGGGAGGCTGACTGATCTGGCCCTGGCAAGCACAGATCTCGGCACCAGCTAACCAGCCTTGCCCTGACAAGGGCAGCGGTCTGGAAGCTCCTGGGCCGCGCCACTGGCTTACCCGGCTCGGCCCTTATAAGGACGGCGAGACCGGGGAGTCCCAGGGCCTAATCTCCGAGTCTTGGATCTTCACTGGTCAGCTTCGTGTCGAACTGAACTCGAGCTCTTTGGGTTCCACCTTTTATAGGGATCGCCTCCGAGGGCTGGGGCGTGGGCAATAACTGATGCGGACGTCGGTGTGACCACCCGTGTATGTGAGTGCCGACAACCCTGTGTTTGTTGTCCGCCGTTTCTCCCGTAATAACCCCTACACCTGCACTAAACATACTTAAAGTTGCTCCGACCTATATTGTAGCCATGGGTTACAGATGCATGCAAAGATAGATATATCAGCAAAATCGGAATAATTATAATTTAGTTTTTATCTTTGTTAATTGTATGGCTAGACAGCACACCCATCTATCCGATGACACATCCAGTGTTGTGCAACTAATATGCTGCTTTATATGCAAACTTGTCTCTCTCCCTTCCATTTCACATGCGTCAATGTCAAGGTTAAATTGTGAGGGAAAGAAAAACACCTCTCTTATTCTCTGCTTCGTGGAATAAAAGTGAGAATATAGGAGAGATTAATGTAAATCACAGCTGGGGTCAGATTGAATTGATCCGCGAAGACCTCTGCATACGGCCTCAACCAAGCCAAGTAGCGGTTTTGCTCATTGTAAATACAGTCTCTCACCTGCGACTAACATTTATTCCTGACCACGCAGCTCGTCAATTAGCCCTCTGACTTGGCTGTTGTTGCCCATGATTACACAGAGACTCCTTCCCCATGATTCTGGTGGCGAACAAGGTGGATTTGATGCATCTTCGCAAGATCTCCTCTGAGCAAGGCCAGGAGATGGCTGCCAAGTACAGTGTAAGTTTACCACTCTCCTGCCGCTTTGTTAGGGTGGAGAGGGCGAATGGTTGTGTAGTGTGCATGGCCCCACAATCACATAGGACACAGGATAAATTAAGTCATGCCGTGGAAAATAAATGCAAACACTGCTCGAGTTGCGTCCTAGTTATAATATTGGGCCCTTTGTCAATCCGCGACTGCATTTAAATGTTTGAGAATTGTTGAGTATAATGTTTTTTTGTCTAAATAAATTAACACCTTGTTGAGGGTATACACAGACTTTCTGGAGCATGAGCAATTCCCTTGTGGCTCCATGGGCTGCCACCTCTGTGATACAAAAAAAACAGGACATATCCTGGGAAGAAGAATATCGCACAATACTAGTGGAGGGGAAAACTGCATGTAAATGCATTGAATTGAGTTTTTTCTTATTATGCAATTGACAAAATTGGAGTCTTTTATTCCAAGATGACTTACATATTTAGCAGGACAGCTACCTCCAAATTAGCAGATCCTCGGAAAATCAGCACAGGTGGCAACGCGAGTGGCTGCATGTGTTAGTTGAGTTCACCTGTTGGAGTATTTTGGACTCGCTGCTGACAGAATCCCATGATGTGGAATTCTCATCTCATGCAGATCCCCTACATTGAGACAAGCGCCAAGGATCCACCGCTCAACGTCGACAAGGCTTTCCAGGAGCTGGTTCGGGTGATACGGTAAATGTCATGGGATTTTGTACATAATTTACACAAGAAGGGCTTTGCTTACGGCATACAAAACTGTAGGCTCAGGGCGGCACTGTTGTAAATAACGGAAGTCTGCCTGGACAGGAAGTCTCACAGTGAGCTTGGTTTGGTTTGGTTTTGTTGACAAAGCCGACATTGACTTGTCAAATGTAAGCAAGGCTCTCCCCTTTGTAATTCAGTTTCAATATCATCATCATCGTCATCATCCACTGCTGCATGGAGGCCTCCCCAAGCTGTCAACATCTCTCCCTGAATCCTACGATGTAATAATCCATTGAGCCCCTGCACACAAACTGATTTCATCGCTCCATCTCCCCCGGTGGATGGACTATTATGCGCAATCCCTTTCTTGACAGTCATTCCATTGGTTCAGTTTAACTTCATCAATAATGTGAACTTTTAATTGAAATGCGTAAGTAATATTTCTAATTGAGTATTGCCTGGCTGTTGCTTTCAACCTGGCTGAACAGTTAGGTGGTAAATACCTTCACTTGACTGATGGTGGAGTTGATGAACCCTAATGTTTTAAGAAACTCTTCCATTTGCTCCATTTTCAGTTTTACACAATTTGACAGCAATTCTAACGTTTTTTTTGTTTTCATGTGTCGGCTCCAACTACCACAGGCAACAGATTCCCGATCGAGACAAGAAGAAGAACAAAAAGAAAGACCGATGGAGACGTGAACGGTCGCGAGAGTCCAAGCTCAATTGTGTGTTGCTGTGACGCACCACGCAAAGCGGAGAAGCGTTCCCGCGATTATTTATACAACACGACCAGGGGAGCGAGCAGCCGTCAAATAACCTCCCCCTCCTCCCCCCCAGCCTGCTGAGAAGAGCACGAGTGTCCAGCTCGTTGTGTCTGCACATAACAAATGAATGCTCAGGTATGCGAATCAAGTTATGCTTTTACGACGCCGGGCAGCGAAACACTTGTTGGTGAGATCACGACGATTTTTGTTGGCCTGCTCAGGACGGCCCCGTTTACAGCACGACTGCATGGCCACATTTGGCTTTCTCACCAGCGTCAGTGCAAAACCGCTTGGCTGCTGCTCAATAACTGTAAGCCTTCATCTCAAGGGAGGTCAAGTGGAATTTTTAATGATAATTACAAAAAATGTGCACAATTTTTGGCCCATAAATTACAGATGTATCAGCAAATGTCACTTTCCCTTAAATCACGTGTTTACCAAATGCCTCTGCACTTGGTGTTGTGAGAAGGCCTTCTTTTGATACATTAAGCCATGGTATCAATAGCAGAATGCTCTTTTGTACCCACAATAGTCAAACACGGCACAATAGCTGCCAAATGTTGGCATGATGAGATTAAAGTTTGTTCCCGTGGGAATCTGTGGAGAGGTTTCGATTCACCCAGTAAAACGGGCACATTGTTGAATTGCATGGGTCTGCTTGGTGTGTCTAAATTGTGAGGAAAAATACAAAAATGCGATTCAAGAATTCCCACACGCTTGGTTGTACGACACCTCCACAGAGCCCCATTGTACGTCGTTTGGACGAACAGACGCACTGTAGCGGTTTCAAGAACACGGCGGGTCGGACTCGTCTGCCGTGCGTTCTATGGCGAACTGCCTTTTCTAAACACTAACAAGATGATCCGTGTTTCTTACCTTGCCATACTTTTTTTTAAATAAAAATAAGAGTAACTATATGTCATACTCCGCAGCACAGCATGTTTATACGTAAACATTTGTGAAAGTATGATGTGCACATGACTGTTTTAAATGTCTAAATGTATATTGTGCAAACCTTCTTGTTATAGAATTTTATTATTTGTGTGCATTAGCAATTCGTTGACCGCATAGTGCATTTGCTGCTGAGATTATAATTGTAGTCGTGGTCGGCAAATCAACTGCTTGGCTTGCCTCGGATGAAAGTCCTGAACCGTGTGCCTGAGCTCAGTCAATGACATTTCAATACACGGAGCCTACGCCATTCACCCACTGTTTGAAGAGCTCCGCGTTTGTCGAAGAGGCTGATCGAATGCCGCTTGAGCCACGGTCACGAGCCGCCGAGTCTCTTCAGCCACCCGCATCTAATTTATCTCTGCCCAAGTGACCTTGGAGGTCACATAACCACAGCCACCACGGCTTGAGTTGGAACCTCACGGTCGCCGTGTCGCTGTGAAAATCTGCGTGGAAGTGACTTTATATGCCCCCTCCATAGGGCAGCAAAAGAGATGACAGACATGTTAACTGGAAGCAGTGATAGAAAAAAAAACCTCGGCCAAAGTGTCTTGGCCAGATGTGAGCACTTCTGTTAATGGATGATTCCATTTATGGAAAAGCTAGCTTTTGTTTATAACTGGTGCAGATAGCTTATGGATTAAAACACGGAAAGATTAACATTTCAATGAAGTGACCTAATAGACTGTATTGGCGTGTGTGTGTGTACTATTGGTGTGTGTGTGTACTTGTGGGGGAGTGGTAGTGTAACGGTGAGCGTGCTGCGCTACGAACCTGGCTACCCGAGTTCGATTCCCGCTCACGGCCAACATCAGTGACGGTTATCTGAACCGGGCCTTGGCCTTAAATGAGTACTTGGTGCGATGTCTAAACATCGCCACTGGGGAGACAAAGGCGGCTGGGCGTGGTGCTGGCCACCCACCCCCTCGTGTGTCGTTCTGGCCTTCATAGGTGCTCGCTAACAGCCCTTGCCCCAACAGTCTGTTAAGGCTATACGGGGAGTCTTTGTGTACTAAGAAAAGAATGCATTAATTAATGGAATATAATTATTCACATGATACATACGCAAATTTGTGCATGCGAGAATTGATTATTTGCAAATGAAATGCTAATGTTACAACGGAGTGAGCAAAACTGTACAAACAAGACAGAGAAAATGAGATCAACACAAATATTATAAATTCATTGTGAATAATAATTCATATTCTGAACGGAATCGCAACCCCAAATTGTAAAAAATTCATCGCATCATTGAGAGGTGAATATTTACTCGTGTATTGTATTCAGAGCATACATTCACAAATCAATATATTACGCACATGCCACGATGCACGTACGCATGTTCTGCTGATTAGTATGCAATGGTTAAATTACAAGCGAAGTGGGAGACGTCAATCTGCCTTATTAACGATTAGTTCCGTACTAATGGGTTCACCCTTCCATTATGAAGTTGATGTAATACCCCAAATCTGCATGTTCGCTCATTACCCTGAGGTTGGGCAGTTTAATCGAGAGATCAGTTTCACAATTGATTGTATAGACCATGCCTCAGTGTCAGAAACCTCAACACCAGCTCTCTTGTTAAATAACTGTGGGGTTGTATTCATCCTGTTAACATAAAAACACTTGACTCTCTACTTGGGATGAGTTTGGGTTTAAAATGTCAAAATTTCGGATCTTTTTTGATTTCCGGATAATTTACAAGCTACAATATACCATGTATTTGTGATAACAATAGTGAGGTTACCCGGATATCACATTGACACTACTTTTGAAGGGAAAATAATGGAGGTAACATGATATGTGATGTCATGTCCTGTGACATTCTTTCGGATCTAAGACAAAACACAATTTTAGATCTTCCGAAATTTCGTATCTAGGTTCAATTAAAAATTTTGTTTGGAATAATCTAACAATCTGCAACATTCCCCAAGGCTGTACTAACATGTCAGCCATTGTTACACCGCGTGGCTATGAATAAGTGGTTGTTTTTAAATTTTTTTTCTAAAATCCAATACAGTGTTAGTCGTGTTCAAGGTAAGTTTGTGTTGAGCTGTTAATTATTGTTATCGAGCAGCTCACATTTTCATCAACGTATGAGTTCAATTGCGCAACTCACAGGGATTTAACATTTCACCCCTGGAAATTCAACAGATTGTCCTGATGTCGGGCCACAATTCAAGAATCGATTTATTATTAACATTTCCTCTAGTGGCTGCAGGGGTCACGTGAACCCACTACAATATACATATTTTAAAAAAACAATGACTTACGCATACGTTTAGTTGCATGCATCGTGAGCTTAACAATCAATGTTAATCGATTATATATCATTTCGCCATGAGCATTTCATTCTAAAATAATGTTCTCAACAAATTTTGAGTTGTGAGCAGTTGTTATCCTGGCCGCTGGACGTGGCTTCACTGACCAGGAGGTACTAGTAGCTACTCGTCACGGTCGTGCCTCCTCGATGGCGCACAGTGGTGCCCGGTCCATAGGTGTCCTATTCACGTGCTTCCACTTGCCACGAGACGGCGTGGAAGATGAGGCCTAATACCCTCTGGAGCTCCCTCTAGTGGAGGACCTTTCGCCAATAGTGGTGTGAGCAATCAATTACTTGGCAGTTTTGCGCGTCTGGGAACAGCAATGGCATTTGCACCTCTTCTTCTTAGTCGTGTCTCCTGTCCAACCTAGATAGTCTTTTCCCAATATTCTGCACAGGCCACCGTTTTTGATGTTGGCATTTCCCAATCTTAAGGAGTGCATTGTGGTGCTGCAGGGCATCTCACGAGATGGTCTAAGGTTTGCTTCTCCTGACAAGCACATTGTTCGTTTGCGCAGAAGCCCCATTATTTCATGAGAGTTGCATCTGCCGAAACCCACCCTCAGTCTGTTTATGCTGCGCCATGTGAGCCATTTGGAATTGGAGCCAGATGCGAGCTCATCACTGGGGGTGATTCCTCATGTCACTTGTCTACACACACACATTATTTGGTGATACTGCGTTGGCAGTGGCGCACAAAGGAATAAAACATGTGACAGGTGATGCTCCGGGCAATGTCCCTTCTTGAAAGCACAAAAGGTGCCATTATGCTATCGCGTGCTATGAAGAAGAGCCATTGCCCAAAACGTCGCCTGCTATATATTTTCCTTTTATCGCACAAAGTACAGACATGTATTCGCTCTGCGACAGCCGTTGCTGCGAGCACCTCGTGTTGACATTGCGCCACGTTGCTGCTGGCCACACTTGTGCAATATAATCTCTGGCAACCAGAGGCTCCAATTCTAACTGGGAAGAGGAATTATCTCACTGCGCCTTTCTTCCGAAAAGCCTCCCAGTGAGCTGTACCAGCCAGCGGTGGCACAGCGAAAACCCATCGTGTGCAACTCCCCCCCCCCACCCTCTCCTGAGACCTATCAGCCACACATACTCTGGTAAATTTGAAAATACAGTGATGAATGTGGCTGATTGCTGTTCATTCCTCCATATCTGTCCACCCAGCAGTATAAATAAATGGACACACCACAGTTATTCAGTCGGCCGGGTAATTGGTCATCGTGGAAGACTAAGCCGCTATAATGTCTAGAGAGTGCCTGTAGAGCTTTCTCTAGTGGAGGCCCTTCTGCCATCAATGGCATCCGCAAGCACTCGCAGGGCTGCACCTTTACCACTATTTGTTATTTAAGTGAGTTTTAAAAAGCCACTATTGACAGCCATGCTGACCTTATTGTGACTGCCAGGACTCTAGCGAAAGATGTATTTTCTAAATGTCCCTTTTGATCGAGTGTGACTTTTGACTGCTTTGTAGTCTGATCACATCACAGGATGGGATATAATCTGAGTGTAGCCGCCCACGAGCGGGTCAAGTTTGCTCTGTTGTATTTGACTATTTAATTGTGGACGAATGTACGCAACTATATTTCTATAAGTAATTATCTGGCTATTTTAGGTCATCTTCTCTTCGTAAACCTTTGAATCAATTTCGAACTCATGCTTAAACCATACGTTTTGTATTCTCCCAATACTCAATAACACCTCCTATCCTGCTTTTCAAACTTGTCGAAGCTAGATACAAGCTATAGAGCTACGTTTTTCAATTAATAATATTTGCCTTCACAAATTTCAAATTCTCTCTACGTATTGTACTGCATAAACACATCCAAAAGCTACGAACATGACTAATTGTGTCGTTGATGAATGAGAAATGATGGGTTGTGCTTCCTATTCTTATCCCAGGACACTGCCCCTGGTGCAATGGTTATCACACTGGACTAGCCATCCAGAGGTCACCGGTTCTCTTTGATCTCTTGGAGTGACAGTTCAAACAATGGGCACATTTCTTAACCCCCCTCAACCTCTGTCCTCCCTACCGTTTATGTACTCTACTATAAATAGGAATGCCACATTTAATCAGCAGGTTACGTTTAGTGGGGTAAAGTGTGGATACTCCCACCACGACGTTTCGTTAGCATGTAAGAGTAGGAGGCCATCCTGTCAGCAGTGACATAAGCAAGCACTTTTAGAGCTCGACCTTTGCCTATTCTAACCCCAAGAAGGAGAAAATGCAATGGACAATACGATTTGGATCTAATGTGTATACTGTCGAAATGTTACCGCATCTCAAAGGTTATTCCTGGCTGATAACCCCATGGACAGAATTACAGGGTTGGTTTTATAGCCGCTTAACCAACTTCCACTTAACATTCTTAGGGATAAAATATATGTGTTTTTCTCATTACCAAGACTTCACAATTGCAAGTAGAACACACAGTGCATTACACACAATCTACTACTGCATTCTTACTGCTGCTATTCACATTAGGTGGACACCTGTGAAAACGAGCTTTGTCGCTCATTGGGTTCTTCCAGCTTAAATCGAATGTTTGTTTCTATAGGTGGTGGTGATGCCACCATCTTGAAAGTTTGTTGTTGGTGATCGTGTCCACAAGCATGTAATTTTTTTCGGGAAGTTTCCATGATCCATTAATTTACTCTCTTATATTTGATTCATTTAAGCAGCTGTATCCTACAATTTTCCTTTTCTGATACGTGTTTTTACTTGTTAATAAGAAAGCAGTGTTATTTTTCCCACTGTGTTTTAATGTACAGGATTTTAGGAAAGACGTAATTGCATTGACCTTGAATGACAGTTTAATCAAAGCGTTTGTGTTTGATTTGTACACATGCCACTCGATCACACATTGATCACAGCATGCAGATTGTTGTATTTTTTCGTGTTTCTTTACAGATTTAATTTCCACTTTCAAATTGTTAATGGAGCGTGTTTCACAACATTTAAAAAATATACACATTATTTCGGTAAAAAATACCATCCACGGTTATAAAATGATCAGTATTCTTAGGTTTTTTTCGGTAAAGTCACGTAGGTAAAACATTAAAATTAATAAAAGTATAATAAAACAAATAAAAAAATTCACGACATTTCGGAAGCAACACAAGCCTCCGTCTTCAGGTGGAACCGTCACAGCCACGACAGCTGTATCAAGTAAATGAGAGATTGCAGGAGCTACCACTCCGTTTATATAATGGTTGGAGAGGGGGGAAGGGCCAAGTACAGCACACTTTTTATTCATATGGTAAGGTGAGGCTTAAGAGGGTGAGCCTTTGTTATGGAGAGGTACGGTTTGTGACTCAACCTGTGAAAAGGAGAAAACAACTAAACATGGTAAACCTGTAATAGTTGTCTGTCAAATAAGATTGGCCAAATAAGTGTAGTTAAATCTTTTTTGCATGGTTTTTATTTTTTATTTTATTTTACTTTTATTAATTTTTATGTTTTACCTACGTGACTTTACCGAAAAAACCTAAGAATATGAATCCTTGCAGTCACGAAAGCTTCAAATCTAGAATTAAATGATCAGTATTCTGCCCACGAATGCATAAACGTCTATTCTGAATTAGTTTGGTTTCTCACGCCCATTTCCAGGTGAGAATCTTAGGGAATGAATGTACCTCAAGACGAAGCTTTACGCTGAGGAAAAAAAAAATCCAACTGTGTGGGTTGTGTTTGCAGTTGTGCTGCATAGCTCGGTGCGTTTTCGGGTTGTACCATCTGTTGTTAGGCATGCTATCTGACGTTTCGCCCCATGTGTTGGGAGCTTGTTCAGGTACATTTCTCTACACGTGCTGAGAGCCACTTCGAAAGCTGTTGCTCTCAGCAACGGGAATGAAACGTCAGATATGCCACACAACATACGGTACAGCCTGAAAATACATCGGAGGGTTAAAACTGTATTCTGTGTGTGATGCCTACCTGCTGATAGTGTAGTATCCAACAGTTTGTGTAGGAAGCTAAAAGCGCCTTCTCTGTGGAATTCATAACATTTTATGTTTTTACTGCTCAGCAGTTTGTCAGATTGTCAATTAGTCCTTTAAATGTTAATTTCCCCACTCATGCCCACCGTACTTGGAGTGAGCGTTTGCCTTGGCAGCATTATTGAGAGGTTAATGATGGCAGAGAGCCCTCGTTAACCCCCGGGGCATTTATACAGTGTGCCACACTGGCCTTGCCTTCAAGCCATAGCAAAGGTGTTTCACAAAGTGCAGAAAAGACCAAAAAATACAGCACATTTGTGCCATCCCCATAGCCAAAATAACTAGTACTGTGTGCGTTAGCTTTGATATATATTTGTAAAGATTGTTTTTGGAAGGGGGGAAGGGGTTGTCGGGCTCGAATAACGTTGACTCTGGCCCATCATGTATGTCACGTTTTACATCATACAATGCATATACATCCACATTGAATCAAACATTGAGGCTGCCTTTCCCGAGCATTGCTCTGTGCAGTTATTGCACGATGCATAAGTGATCATTTGAGCTGATGCTGCTGAACCACTAGAACCTCGCTGTGCTCACAGCACACATGGTGTGCACTCAGCAAAGTGTGATTAGCTCAACGACCCCGACAGACTCCCTCTGCACGAGTATCTATCAAATTGTTGACTCAGTGAGCGATGATGTTCAGTAATAACACCACAACTGCGTGATGAGTTGCCGCCTTAAGTTTAACTTGTGAGATCCATTGCATCGTGAGATCGCGAGAGATGTTGTCTGCTTGGGGGATGCCTTCGTCTTGCAGTATATAGATCTTGGCTGATGACGATGTGTGCCATTATGCTGGCTCTTGCTTTCATCCTGCATGTTGTGTCGTTTCTTGGATTTGTCATTAACTTCTCATTTGCAAGCATGACCACCATGCTTTGTACATTTTTCTTTGTGGGTAAATGTGCTTTTAACAACAACAATAACAATAAATAAAATATTTCCTATGTTATGCACTGCTTGTGAATTGTTTTTGTACGTTTGATGTACGGTAATAGTTTATGTATTGTCATGCCATACGATGTCAATAAAATAGACTAAATGTCTCACTGTAAACCTAATAATCTTGTTTCATGTCTCTTTTATTTATTTACATCTAAGCAACAGTGAACCATGAAAATAAATTAATTGCATAAATCACAAAATTCATATTAAATTTTTGGTCCTTTGGATACAATGTAAACACCTAATTACTCCATTGACTTGCTTTATCTCAATGGTCATTTACTTTTTTAGTAAAACATTTCTAGGCTTTTATGATTCGACCCTTGGTAATGATTGTTTTAGTGACGTGACGTCCAAGTCACGTGTTGTCCAAGTCCAGTTATGTTTCTTTGTAATGCCAAGCATGAAGCTGCTTCTTTAGACACTTTTCAACTTTTCTCAATCTTCTTGGTCATTGTCCATGTCTCTAATCCATGTTATGGCATATAATATGCATTACCACGTGACATTTTCCAAAAACACTCCCCACCTCCTCTGATGAAGCCCCACTTTATTTTCTCACTTGGATCCTGGTCTGTCTTCAACAACTGCCCTCCACGTGTACAGTAGATACTTCTGATATGTATTCCAGTTGTGTCCCACCTCCAAACATCTTCAATTGTTTATGGAACCTTTTCCACATGACTCTTGTCTTGCACACATGTATCTTGATCCCGACATTATTATATTCCTCGGACATTTCCTGCAGTTGATTTCCTTTTGGATGGTAATGTAAACTTTTTTAAATCCAACACTGTCTTTAAATTATCAATGTGAATAGGTGGACGAATGCTTTGTGCATTGTTCTTGCTTGGAAGGAACTTTGTAAAACCCATACCAGACCACTAGGTCGTAGCTACAGCGACAACAATGAGAATGCGGTTCATTTAAACGTTTTAAACAACGCATATATTTAATAAATTAAACAAAGTATTGAAGTCCTTTTCTTTTGAGGAAAGGGAACGGGTGGAGGCTAGGGGATTAAGTAACAGAGTGGAAGAAACGGAACCAAACCAAATGTGAGGTGCAGAACAATGTCAGCAGATATAAATAACATTGTCTAGGGCAGTGGTTCCCAGTCTGTGGTCTCCGGAACACTGATAGACTACAAAGCCATAGGAAGTTGTCCGCCTGTTGCAGATATTTTGGATTTTAATTTCACGAAACAACATGTGTTCTGCTGCCAATTGCACAACATTTAACCGCAATTTTCGAGTAATCAGCCATAATCAACTGCTGGAAGAAGGCCTTTCCAATCTGCCACAACACCTTTGGTGACCTCGTGATGCAGAAATCCATCCTGCACCTGCACATGAACTGATGTCGTCACTCCATCTTGTTCGGGGGGACGTCCTCTCATATGCGTTCTATTCACTGATTAATCGAGAGAGTGAATGGCGACGAATCTTAAAACATCGGGAACAGATGAGAACTTGGATTAGCACACAGGACAGAATGTACACGTAAAGCCTTTTGAGTCAGTCCACTGCTGAATGAGGGCCTCCCGACGCCATGCAGGTTTGTAGGGGTTATTTGACCATGCTTCACCACACTGGTCAATGCGGATTTGAAGCTTTCGTGACTGCAAGGATTCATACTCTTTGTTTTTTTCGGTAAAGTCACGTAGGTTAAAAAAGAAAACAAATAAATTAAATCACGACGTTTCGGAGGCAACACAAGCTTCCGTCTTCAGGTGAAACCGTGACAGCAAAATTGCTAGATTCAAATTGATCAATCATTGGAAAGATGAATTAACCAAGTTAAACTTTAGTTACTGTGCAGTTTACTGATAGACAGCCAGTTTAGATGTATCTTCTTAAACATATCCATATCACCAGTCTGTTACCCCCAGCTCCACGCACCACCATCAACATCACCACACGTTGCTTATCATGTTTAGCTTCTTTTTTACTTTAGTTACCTGCTTTGAATTTTACCCACCCAGCAGCATCACAAAAGGCGGCTTAATCCTAGCTTGCTTATCTACTTCTGCCATCTACATTACAAAGGCTTAGTTCCAGCAGCAGTACTGACCATCTCACAACTACTCCTCTCCCGCAGCCCATCCTGGCTCCTCCTCCCTTAACCAGTCTTCAGGTGAAACCGTCACAGCAAAATGTCTGTATCAAGTGAAGAGAAGTCCCAAGAGGCACAACCTTATATACTGGCTAAGGGGGGAGGAGCCAGGATGGGCCACGGGAGGGGAGGAGTTTTGAGATGGTCAGTACTGCTGCTGGAACTGAGCCTTTGTAATGTAGATGGCAGAAGTAGATAAGCCAGCTAGGATTAAGCCTCATTTTGTTATGCTCTTGAGTGGGTAAAATTCAAAGCAGGTAACTAAAGTAAAAAAGAAGCTAAACATGATAAGCAACGTGTGGTGATGTTGAAGGTGGTGCGTGGCGCTGGGGTTAACAGACTGGTAATATGGATATGTTTAAGAAGATACATCTAAACTGGCTGTCTATCAGTAAACTGCACGGTAACTAAAGTTTAACTTGGTTAATTAAATCTTTCCAATGATTGCTCAATCTGAATCCAGCAATTTTCATGTGTTGCCTCCGAAACGTCGTGATTTAATTTTATTATTTTATTATTTCCATTCTACGTGACTTTACCGAAAGAACCAAGAAGGAGTATATGGTCAATGCAGGTTGGTGGAGATGGCAGAGAATAGACGTGATAGTAAAGAAAACCCAGTGCTGCCCTCTACTCCCAGCGAAGCCCCACTGCCTATATCACCTGGGATGCAGGATAGTAACCCATCACAACACTATCCAGGCTCAATATCTGCTTCACAGTGATTATAAGTTACTCAGATTAAACTGTACATGAGTAAATGTTCAGTGTTTTAAAGTTGTCAATATGTAAAAGTGTAACTCGTTATTTACGGTTCATTCAGTGTGAATTCGATGTGTTATGTATTGCATGTGCATGCGATTGTCTAATTAACAAACTGTGTAGACTGTTACTAATCATTGCTTACTTTACACCAATACACGATACTACTACTACTACAGACATGTTAAGAAAATTAAAACGTAGCGACCATTGATATTGATTTGCAATCTATAAACACGTTAATCGAATGTTGCGCTTAAGGTTATATTCATTAATGTCCCATCACAAATAACTCTCATTACAGTTATTTTGCTGTGCCTTTTTACACCTGATGAAGGAAGCTTGTGTTGCCTCCGAAACGTCGTGATTTATTATTTTATTTCTATTATTATTTCTATAATTTTTATAATACATTTTATTAGTTTTTTATTTTTACCTACGTGACTTTACCGAAAAAACCTAAGAGTATGAATCCTTGCAGTCACGAAAGCTTCAAATCTAGAATTATATT
Organism: Lethenteron reissneri; assembly: GCF_015708825.2. NCBI lineage: Eukaryota > Metazoa > Chordata > Hyperoartia > Petromyzontiformes > Petromyzontidae > Lethenteron > Lethenteron reissneri. The sequence continues at coordinate 12,933,467 of NC_083798.1, read as the reverse complement.
CATTAAACCCACTAAATTGGCAACAAATAACCGATCTTGCCCACGACTGATACTAACGACCTGATCAGTCCCTCCAGAAAAACGCGGAGTTTTTTGGTGATTGTTGCGGGCAAAAATCGTTGATTATGCGGCACGTTTTCTTAAAAAATGCGATGGAATATGCGGGATATTTATGCAATTTTATGCGATTAAATTGCGGAACTTGCAAAAATTGCGGGAACTTGCAAAAACTGCGGTTTGATGAAAAAGAGAAAAAAAAGTGATTCCCCCAACACCCTATTCACTCGGCTACTACTTTAATGTAAAGAGTCATTTCTTATTACTTCCTATGATAAGCAAGCATACTACATCACAGAAAGTGCTGGGAATATTTAAGTTCTCATCTTGTTTAATTTCAGACCTTAACAAACAGATGGCTCAAACTTACAAAACATTGAGTCGAACAAGTTCTGTAGCTTTACAAAATGAATATGCTACAACTTCTGTAAAAATGAATAAATAAAATATTAAAAAATAAAATGTGTGCTTCCTGTTTTACAGAGGTAGCTATACAAAACAGACATCTTCTGTTAAAATAAGTGTTTTCAGTGCACAGTAACGTAAGCAATACAGTAACAGTAAAGTCTTACAGTAATGTAAATTTACATACTACTAACAAAAAAGTGCAATCTTACAACTGTAAAGTTGCATAAACTCCTGAATAAAACTAACTACGTAGCCTCTAACACTTCATAACGTTCCCATGGCAACAGGGAAATGGCTGCGCTTGTGTGAAGTAAACGCAACATTTTTCAACTTTCTGCTAAGATATACTGTGACTTTTTGCAACGAAAATGCGGGGATTATGAAATCATGCAAGCCCGCATATTTTGCGCACGGAAATCTGCAATTTATGCGGCGAAAGTGCGGCGTATTTGAAAAAACGCGCCCCCCGCATAAATATGCGGACTTTGGCTGATTTTGCGTGGAATCTTGCGATCGCATAATCGCGTTTTTCTGGAGGGACTGACTGATATTCAATGGGACAATTCCCCAAAGGTGCCCTGGGACACTTCATCTGACTGAGATGTCCACAGAGTTGAAGCAGCTCACAGAATTGGAGGAGTGGAGTCCACGCGCGTCCTGCAGGGGGCGACGTGACACCAGCTCTGACGTCCTCCATGGGTGACGTTTCGCGCTCATCCCCTGGCGCAGGGAAGCAGCAAATGTGACGCTGCTGGTCCGTCCATTCGCTTAAGATTGCGGTGGAATTGTAGCTGTAGCTGCTGGAATCACATGAACTGCATTGCATATCGGTAGAGCTGATGTTGGGCCATTGCATTCAAGTCATTATGCATGCTTGCGGCCCCCCTTTTAAATGCCAATCCACTCCTAGATGAGACCCACCTTCCCCCCACTCCCACGCCGAAAGTCGTGGGGGTTATTTGACCATACTTCACCACGCTGGTCTGCAATGCATGTTGTGAAGGCGAGGAGCATAGAGGTGCAGTCCAACGATGATGGATTTTGCCCAAATTGCCACGTGCTGAGTCCAGATGAGGTCCGCAGTGGCCTATAGCACCTGTCATGCACGTTGGTTGACCCATCCAAGCACTGTCCACGTGCTTAGCTTCCATTTAGATTATTTAGAATATTTGGCTGCTATACATTTCAACATGGTAAGCCACTTCGTTGAGCTATCATTTGTGGTCAAGTTCTGAAAAATAAATTATGTGTCTCAGTCTGACTTACCTGGTCAAATAAAATAAAAAGTTTTGATAAAATGTGTCTACTCATTTGCTCACCTGTTCTATATTTTGCACTCCTATCGTTTTTATGTTATTGTGTTGTTGTAACTTTGTGACACGCCCCTACTGAACATCTGTGAACAAGCTTCATAGCTCATCGGATTTCTCCAGAATAAATAAAGATTCTGATTTGGTCGTGGGTGATGGGACCGGGATCTTACGGATGCGGGGATTTCTGATGGGATGGGATAGTGCTTACGTTATATATCATCATCATCATCAATGATAACAGGGTTATTATTTCTTATGCATCATCATCATGTGCGTGGTATATGGTCTATCCACTGGTGGATGACAGGATAAACTTTTATTATGCATCAGCATCAATATGTCTGTGCCAGGATCTATGACATAAATGTTTGCTGTGCAGCATCATCATGTGCGTGTGTGCCATGTACTACCCACTGCTGGATGACAGGATTCATGTTTACTTTGTATCATCATCATCATGTGTGTATATCTGCCATGTACTATCCACTGCTGGATGAGATGAATGTTTAGTTTGTAACATCATCATCGTGTGTGCCATGTTCTGTCCACTGCTGGGTGACACGATGTTTACTATACATCATCATCATGATGATCATGTGTGTGCTTGTGTGTGTTTACTTTGTATCATCATCATGTGTGTATATCTGCCATGTACTATCCACTGCTGGATGAGATGAATGTTTAGTTTGTATCATCATCATCATCGTGTGTGCCATGTTCTGTCCACTGCTGGGTGACACGATGTTTACTATACATCATCATCATGATCATGTGTGTGCTTGTGTGTGTTTACTTTGTATCATCATCATGTGTGTATATCTGCCATGTACTATACACTGCTGGATGAGATGAATGTTTAGTTTGTATCATCATCATCATCGTGTGTGCCATGTTCTGTCCACTGCTGGGTGACACGATGTTTACTATACATCATCATCATGATCATGTGTGTGCTTGTGTGTGTTTACTTTGTATCATCATCATGTGTGTATATCTGCCATGTACTATACACTGCTGGATGAGATGAATGTTTAGTTTGTATCATCATCATCATCGTGTGTGCCATGTTCTGTCCACTGCTGGGTGACACGATGTTTACTATACATCATCATCATGATCATGTGTGTGCTTGTGTGTGTTTACTTTGTATCATCATCATGTGTGTATATCTGCCATGTACTATACACTGCTGGATGAGATGAATGTTTAGTTTGTATCATCATCGTGTGTGCGATGTTCTGTCCACTGCTGGGTGACACGATGTTTACTATACATGATCATCATGATGACCATGTGTGTGCTGGTGTGTGTTTACTTTGCTGTGCCAATGTTTGGGTCTCACCCACGTGGGAGCAGCCCCCACGTGCTGCTCCTGCTGCTGCCCCCCCCCCCCCCCCGCTGCTGCTGCGTTGTTCAACGCTGGGCGAGGGCAGCGCGAATTTAAATGTGTTTTTTTTTTATCAGAAGGATGAAGCAGACCGAGGAGGAAGGTTAAGTTGCATAACGACGAGCGAGGAGGTACGAGGAAGAAACGCCGATTAAAAACAACATTAAAGGGAGCGGAATAAGAAGATGACGATGATGATGATACCTGGGGACGAGACGTGAGACGCGAGGAAGATGAAAATAACAAATTGCTTGATACGCGGTGGTGGTGATGCTGATGAAGATGAATACAAGTTAACATAAAGTATCAGTGAGCAGCAGCAGCAGGAGGAGGAGCAGCAGGAGGAGGAGGAGGAAGAGTGAGAAGAAATATAAAAATAAAGTCGCCGTTGTCGTCACGTCGCGCCATGTTGGTGCTGCCGCCTGCAGCAGGCGTCGCAACTCAACAACCTCCTCCTCGTCTCCTCCTCCTTCATCACCACCATCACCATCATCACCACAGCCCTCTCCTCCTCCTCGTCACAGCCTCCGTCTCCACTTGGTGGTGATAATCTGCAGCTCTCCCCTCGTCGCCTGCTCAGCGGCGATGCCGGCGGGGAGGAGGAGGAGGCGGAGGGCGGCCGACGACGACGCCGCTGCCGCCCTCAGATGAGCGGAGCCCGAGGGGAGGAGAGAGAGCGGTGAGGTGAGAGACAACAACAACAACATCAACAACAACACAACATCAACATCATCACAACAACAACATCATCACGTCTTCATGTCTACCACACAACATCATAAACATCATCATCAACAGCACAACATCAACAACATCATCACGTCTTCATGTCTACCACTCAACAACAACAACAACATCATCACGTCTTCATGTCTACCACTCAACAACAACATCAACAACACAACATCAACAACAACATCACGTCTTCATGTCTACCACACATCATCATCATCAACACAACATCAACAACATCATCACGTCTTCATGTCTACCACACATCATCAACAACATCATCACAACATCAACAACACCATCACGTCTTCATGTATACCACACAACATCAACAACATCATCATCACAACATCAACAACATCATCACGTCTTCATGTCTACCACACAACATCAACAACAACATCATCACAACAACAACAACAGCATCAACAACAACATCATCATCACGTCTTCATGTCTACCACACAACATCAACAACAACACAACAACATAAACAACATCATCACGTCTTCATGTCTACCACACAACATCAACAACAACACAACAACATAAACAACATCATCGCGTCTTCATGTCTACCACACATCTCCATACATCATCATCATCATCTCTGCTACGCGTCAACGTCGCATCTTCATCTCTACCGCACATCACGATCACATCATAGCCATCAACAACATCACATCGTCTCATCCATCCATACATCATCATCATCAACATCTTTAACCACGCATCATCATCATCATCATCTATTAATCATCATCATCGCATGTTCATCTCTACCATCACATCGTATCCAGACACCGTCTCTACCACACATCACAACCATCTTCATGTCCACCGCACATCACCATCACATCATCTACACACATCGTCTCTACCAGACATCATCATCATCACAGTATTAATCTTTAACACACATCATCATTGCACATCACAGTCGTCTTATCAGTACACCAGCGGCCCCCCGTGCATCACGATCAGCATTCAAATTCTATAATCGTGAATCTCATCAACCCCACCACGCATCACTGTACCATCATAATCATCAGCACCCCCCACGCATCTTGATCATCATCATCATCGATAGGTATCATCATCAGCAGGACCCCCCACGCATCTTGATCATCATCATCGATAGGTATCATCATCATCCATAGGTATCATCAGCAGCAGCACCCCCCACGCATCTTGATCATCATCATCTTCATCCATATGTATCATCATCCATAGGTATCAACATCATCATCCATAGGTATCATCATCCATAGGTATCATCATCCATAGGTATCATCATCCATATGTATCATCATCATCCATAGGTATCATCATCCATATGTATCAACATCATCATCCATAGGTATCATCATCCATAGGTATCATCATCCATATGTATCATCCATAGGTATCATCATCCATAGGTATCAACATCATCATCCATAGGTATCATCATCCATAGGTATCATCATCCATATGTATCATCATCCATAGGTATCATCATCCATAGGTATCAACATCATCATCCATAGGTATCATCATCATCCATAGGTATCATCCATATGTATCATCATCCATAGGTATCATCATCCATAGGTATCAACATCATCATCCATAGGTACCATCATCATCCATAGGTATCATCATCCATATGTATCATCATCCATAGGTATCATCATCCATAGGTATCAACATCATCATCCATAGGTATCATCATCATCATTTTGGGTCAGCTAATCACCATCCGCACCTCCGATTAGTACGATTGGCTAAGTACGGTACATGCATGTTTTCATCATCATCATCTATATTTGAAGCTTTCGTGACTGCAAGGATTCATACTCTTAGGTTCTTTCGGTAAAGTCACGTAGGGAATTTTTTTTATAACATAATAATAATATAATAAATGTAAATAACTACATTTAGTTATTTTCATCATCCATAGGTATCATCCATATGTATCAACATCCATAAGGTATCATCATCATCCATAGGTATCAACATCCATAGGTATCAACATCATCATTTATAGGTATCATCATCATCCATATGTATCATCATCCATAAGGTATCATCATCATCCATAGGTATCATCATCATCCATATGTAAATATAAATAACTACATTCAGTTATTTTCATTTATATAATAAAATGTTATTTTCATTAAAATAAAATAATAATAAATGAGAATAACTACATTTAGTTATTTTCATTTATAAAAATATTAATAAATGTTATTTTCATAAAAAATAAAATAATAATAGATGAAAATAACTAAATTTAGTTATTTCTAAATAATAATAAATAAAAATAAATAAATTTAGTTATTTTCATTTATAAAATAATAATAAATGTTATTTTATATAAAATAATATAATAATAAATGAAAATAACTGAATTTAGTTATTTTCATTTATTATTATTTTATAAAATAATTTATTTGTATAAAATAAAATAATAAATGAAAATAACTAAATTTAGTTATTTTCATTTACTATTTTATTTTATTATTATTTTAACCTACGTGACTTTACCGAAAGAACCTAAGAGTATCATCATCATCGTCCCCACGTGTCCTAATGAACGCTACAGGCATTAACCTCATCACCACCACCGTCGCAATTATTCCACTCTACATCACAGCGCATGCCATCAAGTATCGTTAAAATCAACATCATCAGCACACAAGACGTTTGCATTATTCACATGCAATCACATCGTCATCATCTCACGTGTCACGTCATCGCCACGCATTGCACGTTTTTTTTGTTACAATATGCACGACATTGCGTTGCCTTTTTGTTAAATTCAACACAAACTCTTTAAAATGTGTGAGCGCTCAGACATAAACATACATGTCAATAATTGTTATAGCAGTGAGTAGGTGGCCTAACATGTACATCATTGTCTACAAGTGTCACATCATCAACTTCATCATCAACCCCATGAATGACAGTCCTGCAATGTAATCCTCACACTATTGCACGTGTTCATCCACAATACCAGCGGTCACATCATCGCCAACATTTCTGTCGTTCATATCATTTCCACGCACCACCATCATCAACATCCAGAAGTATCACATCACCCTACACAATTTCAACTCATCACATCATCATCATCTCCACGCAACGGGATATCCCCTCGTCTCTGATCGTCATCTCTATTCATCACATCACCATCATCATTATCATCCTCTTCATCCCGACTCATCATCATCTCCACTCATCGCCACCCTCCTTTCCACGTATCGTGATACCATCCCCTCGTGTCATCATCAATGCGCATCACATCATTGTCATATGCACGTGGTAATGATGATGTTGATATTGACGATGATGTTGATATTGATAATGATGTTGATATTGATGATGATGTTGATATTGATGGTGATGTTGATATTGATGGTGATATTGATGGTGATATTGATGGTGATATCTTCTCGTTGTCCTCACCACGTCTAAATATAAACAGTGGTGGCAATATAAACAGTGGTGGCATCCCTGTACAGGTTGGGGCCACCACTACCATCCCTGCAGTGCCCCTTCCATCTCTTGGGGAGGCCTTCATCCAGCAGTGGAATAATCATGGCTCACGATGATGATGATGATAACAGCGCTCGGATTGCATTGCGTTGCAGGTTATATATTTTCATCACATGCGTTATATCGCATGTGCTGGGCCCTGTGGCCTGGGGTGGTGGTGTGATATTCGGGGGGGCCTTCCCCGGGCTTCTCGACTTTCAATTTGCTCCACTGTATTTGTTTACTTCTTCATCACTGTGCCCACTGTATTTGTTTACTTCTTTGCCACTGTGCCCACTGTATTTGTTTATCTCTTCACTGTGCTCACTGTATTTGTTTACTTTGCCACTGTGCCCACTGTATTTGTTTACTTATTCATCACTGTGCCCACTGTATTTGTTTACTAATTCGCCACTGTGCCCACTGTATTTGTTTACTTCTTTGCCACTGTGCCCACTGTATTTGTTTACTTCTTTGCCACTGTGCCCACTGTATTTGTTTACTAATTCGCCACTGCTCACTGTATTTGTTTACTTTGCCACTGTGCCCACTGTATTTGTTTACTAATTCGCCACTGTGCTCACTGTATTTGTTTACTTCTTTGCCACTGTGCCCACTGTATTTATTTATCTCTTCACTGTGCCCACTGTATTTGTTTACTTATTCATCACTGTGTCTACTGTATTTGTTTACTTATTCGCCACTGTGCTCACTGTATTTGTTTACTTATTTGCCAGTTCCTACTGTATTTGTTTTATCTCTTCACTGTGCCCACTGTATGTGTTTACTTCTTTGCCACTGTGCCCACTGTATTTGTTTATCTCTTCACTGTGCCCACTGTATTTGTTTACTTATTCGCTACTGTGCCCACGTTGTTCATCATCGTCCATCGTCCGCAGCCACGGCGCCCTTTGAATGGCTCCCAACACCACTCCGTGTTGTTATTCCTGTTATCTGCGTTGTGTCTAAGGCTAATTTCGTCACAGCCAGTTGCTATTTTTTGTTGTTTTGTGGTTTGTTGGGTCTCCCGTGTGTGTGTGTTTTTGCTTTATCTAAGTCGGGTGATGTTATTTGTGTAGCATCGGAGGTTGGTTGTGTGTTGTGTGTGTGAGTTGGTTTTGCTTTTGTGGTTGTATCAGAAGTTTGATGTCATTTGTGTTGTCTGAGGTTGGTACATCTTGGTTTTGTTCCGTGCCCCGTACAATAGTTATGTTGTGGTTGTTTGTGTTGTAGGTTGTGTGTGCGAGTTAAAGTCTTTCTCTTTGCTAGGGTTGCTGTGTTTGTACTCTCCAAAGGTTGTGTTTTGTTTTTACAGATGTGCTTGTTGTACCACCGGTTTGTGTTATGCTGTAAACTTGTTGTGTTCATGGTGGCACTGTATTTCCTTGTGTTTTTGTTCATGGTATTGTATATTTGGGTTGTGTTATACCCGTGTTGCTGCTTGTGCTCATCAGACAGCGATGATGTCTTTGTGTAGTTGTGGTTCTGTTCCCCACTGTGCTTCTTAGGGTTGAGTTGTTGCGTTCTGTATATGTTCAACTTATATCTCACGGAATTGTCTTGTGTTCACGTTTGTTCTGTGCATTTGTCACGCTTGTGATGCTGTTCGTGTCGCGCTAATTTTGATACCGTATTTATATTTTTGCTTGTGGAGGTTAATACTTTAAATGTTGCTGTTTGTCGTTTGTGTGTGTGTGAACTGGTCATTGTTATATACTGCACCATACATGGAGGTTTATTTTTAATTGAGCCTTTAGATTTATATGTACTGTCCAGTCTCCACGTGGGGATGGATTGAGTTTGCTTGGCTGCCAATGGCCCCTTTGTCACAGCTAATTGTGTTAAACACCCACAGGACTAAGACAGTCATGGGCCCCCTGAAGTAAAATGTTCGTGAAAAGAGGATATGCAAATAGCATACAAACAAGTGTTGAGGGTGACTGACGCCACTTTCAACTTCTTATGTTATTGATCAGTGTTATAAGTTCTAAGAAGTTTTTATTTTGTATTTAACCCCCCAGATCTTCCACTGTTCCATTCATCATAAGACATGATGTGTGCTCTAAGGGCTTCTAAGCAAACTCGCCCAATTGTAAAAAAGCGATTGTACACCACAGCCAACGCAAGTTAATGCAATTAATCTTCAATGACTAAGCAGCATGATGACTCTGACCTCAGGCTTATGGAGTTGAACTGGGCGATTCACATTTTCTGCACGCTTTGTGTAAGCAAATGCACTTACAGTGCATTCTTGAGAGAAAATAAAGGATTCCTCCCATGACCAGTTTGTCTTAAGATAGCCTCTGTAGAGCTCCATGGGATATGGCATTTTACTAGATAATGTATTCACATGTAGACTACAAACACTAAAGTGGATCAGGGTTGTATACCATGCAACAATGCGTTTTACACTTTAGCATCAGTATTTGGTAGCGTTAAGCCGTGCCATTATGCAATCCGTATCTAGAAGTTGGTTCTTTCATACATTGTGTGCAATGGAATAGCTGCATTGAAAAGTGTGTAGAGTATATTTTGCCTGTGAAATGTGTGCACTTCTAAAGCAGTGTAGTAGTAAGAGGGGATACGTTAAAATGTGCAGGTCTAGTAATTATATGATAAACATTATTCTCTAGTTATTCGCGAACTTTGCTATCCACGAGTTTGGCTATCCGTGAATTGCATCTTGAACTCTACACGACTGCGAGAGAGAGATAAAGTGATGAGAGATAAAGTGATGAGATGTATGTCTGGTGAACTTCTTTCGCACCGTACTAGCCAAACGTGTTAATTGGAAGCGAGAGTGCTAATCAGATGAGAATGTGGTAGGAGAAACTGATGAGATAAAGTGATGAGAGCTATTATTATGATAATGTTGACGTATTTAACAGCATATTTACGTATTTATTTAAGGTAATTCATTAACGTGATAGGTTTTCGTATGCCAATATCTTTACTGTATCCGCGAAATTTGCTATTCACGACCATCTCCGGAAGGTAGCCCTCGCGAATAACGAGGGCACACAATACCACAAATGTGTCCATCGTGCTTTCTAGCTATGTAATGTCCAAGTTCATGCTATTATGCTTTGGTGTTGTATCTGCTCATGTGGTTTAGTAGGCTGCTGCCAAGCAGCGTGGCTACTTATTGCATCACATCACTACAGTATTGATGGGTTGCCTTGGGTGGAAAGGCACGTGTTTGTGAGGCTGCATTCAGAATTTAATGTGCCAAGCAATTGCGGATATTTAAAAGCATAATGGACTGTAGAGTTTGAGTTTTAAATCATTAACGTTCCTAATTACATCGTTGTAGAGTGTGTTCAAGGGAACAACTTTGTATGCCTCATATGTTTCGAGTCGTTTTCGAAGGCTTAGCACTACACTACGGTTTTATATGTTCATATTTCACAAGATGTTGTTCATATTTGAATGCAATCACATACTAATACTGTATGTCATACAGAACAGTGGGACTTGAAGTAATAAGGCACGTTCATTTACATATTATGCTATACACAAGCAGGGGTGGGTCAAGGGTCAGCACTGAGCCTGGACCACAGACCTGGGTTCGAATCCAGGCAACCACTCACAAACCAGGATGTGAAATGTAGAACGTTGGCTAGATCACAAATAACTAAACAGAAACGATCGTACTTATGTTCCTCATAGGTTGGTTGAATTCCAGTGATGACACTTTAAACATCACTTTGATTGACATGGAGCAAATACTGTAATTGTTGTGGGCATCTAAAGGTATGCTGCTGGTGTTTGTGGTCTATTAAAGTGACTTCACAAGGAGTTGTGTGTGCCATCTTACACGGCCATTCTCCGACCGGGTGATGCAGAGTTTCAAATAGAAGACTGCTTTTATTTCATGATGTCGATAGCACAATTGGAATATAATTGGGAGAAATATAACATGCACGCATATATTAAGGTGGAATGACTAGTTAATCGCATCTAAAATCAAATGAGCAATTAATCAAAATGTTTTGCTTAATTCATTGCTCCCAGTCTTCTTTCTTGTGCCTGCGGAGGAGTACAGCATCGTTGATTCCCAAGCTGGTTTTTCAACTTATCAGGTGTAGGCATAATTGTTCATTAAACAATTGATAGCTTATACTCTTCGGGTTTTTTTTCGGTAAGGTCACGTAGGTACAGTCATTTTGCTGTGACGGTTCCACCTGAAGACGGAAGCTTGTGTTGCCTCCGAAACGTCGTAATTTAATTTATTTTAATTACATTTTTTACCTACGTGACTTTACCGGAAAAAAACAAAGAGTATGGGACCCTTGCAGTCACGAAAACTTTAGATCTAGAATTGAAAGCTTTCCCATGCAGTTTACTTTAACTGCAATTCAGTTAACGTCTAAATTTTATCATCTTGTGGACCACTGAACCCACCTCCTGGGGTTCCCGTATAACTGCATGTTTATCATTTCAAGTTTTGTACGTTTAGAACTCAGAGGCCACAATACTACGAAAAGCAAGAGTGACAAAGGTCACCAAAATGACTAAAGCAAAACAAATAAAGCAACGAAGCCAATCGATTTGACGACAAAAATAACATTGTCATGTGAGAAATCAAATATATTGCACAAACATAAATCATTGTTAGGCAAGACATTCACTGCAGGCGAGTCGGCTCGTGCAGATTTTAATGAGACTGATCGTGATATAATTCCAAAATTAAGTTACGGAAACGTTCAACAGATATAGGGTGACATTTATACTCATGGTAAAAAGACAAGGATACATGCCAAATGGTAAATGCGTCATTTAAGTTACATTTTGATAAAAATACCGTATTTTCCCACAGACGCATATACCCCGCAAAAATATTGTTTTGTGTAAAAAAATATTTCATATACCCTGCACCTCCATATACCCCGCATACCTCCATATACCCCGCACCTCCATATACCCCGCACCTCCATATACCCCGCATACCTCCATATACCCCGCACCTCCATATACCCCGCACCTCCATATACCCCGCATACCTCCATATACCCTGCACCTCCATATACCCCGCATACCTCCATATACCCCGCACCTCCATATACCCCGCACCTCCATATACCCCGCACCTCCATATACCCCGCACCTCCATATACCCCGCACCTCCATATACCCTGCACCTCCATATACCCCGCATACCTCCATATACCCCGCACCTCCATATACCCCGCACCTCCATATACCCCGCACCTCCATATACCCCGCACCTCCATATACCCCGCACCTCCATATACCCTGCACCACCATATACCCCGCATACCTCCATATACCCCGCACCTCCATATACCCTGCACCTCCATATACCCCGCATACCTCCATATACCCCGCACCTCAATATACCCTGCACCTCCATATACCCCGCATACCTCCATATACCCTGCACCTCCATATACCCCGCACCTCCATATACCCCGCACCTCCATATACCCTGCACCTCCATATACCCCGCATACCTCCATATACCCCGCACCTCCATATACCCTGCACCTCCATATACCCCGCATACCTCCATATACCCCGCACCTCCATATACCCTGCACCTCCATATACCCCGCATACCTCCATATACCCTGCACCTCCATATACCCCGCATACCTCCATATACCCCGCACCTCCATATACCCTGCACCTCCATATACCCCGCATACCTCCATATACCCCGCACCTCCATATACCCCTGCACCTCCATATACCCCGCACCTCCATATACCCGCACCTCCATATACCCCGCACCTCCATATACCCTGCACCTCCAATATACCCCGCACCTCCATATACCCCGCACCTCCATATACCCCGCACCGTCCATATACCCCCGCACCTCCATATACCATGCACCTCCAGATACCCCCGCACCTCCATATACCTGCACCTCCATATACCACCCCGCGACCTCCATATACCACCCGCATACCTCCATATACCCTGCACCTCCATATAACCCGGCACCTCCATATACCCCGCATACCTCCATATACCTCCGAACCTCCATATACCCCGCATACCTCCATATACCCGCACCTCCATAATACCTCGCACCTCCATAATACCACCAGCACCTCCATATAACCACGCACACTCCATATACCCCGCATACCTTCCATAATACCCCGCACCTCCATATACCCCGCACCTCCTTCAATACCCCGCACCTCATAATACCCCGCATGCCTTCCAATAGACCCCGCACGCTCCATATACCATGCACCGTCCATAGATACCCCGCACCTCAGATACCGCCGCACCTCCTATTAACCCGCACCTCCATATACCCCCGCATACCTCCATTACCACCCCCGCACCTCCATATACCCCGCACCCTCCATATACCCCGCACTCTCCATATAATACCCCGCACCTCCATATACCCCGCACCTCCATATCACCCCGCATGCCTTCATATACCCCCGCACCTTCCATATACCCCCGCATACCTCCATATACCCCGCACCTCCATATACCCCCGCACCTACCATATACCCCGCACACTCCATATACCCCGCACCATCCATATACCCCGCACCTCCATATACCCCGCACCTCCATATACCCCGCATCCTCCATATACCCCGCACCTCCATATACCCCGCACCTCCATATACCCCGCAACCTCCTATACCCCGCACCTCATATACCCCGCACCTCCATATACCCCGCACCTCCATATCCATACCCCGCACCTCCATATACCCTGCAACCTCCATAGACCCCGCACCTCCATATACCCTGCACCTCCATATACCCGCACCTCCATATACCCCGCACCTCCATATACCCCGCACCTCCATATAACCCTGCACCTCCATATACCCCTGCACCTCCATATACCCCGCACCTCCATATACCCCGCACCTCCATATACCCGCACCTCCATATACCCCGCACCTCCATATACCCCGCATCCTCCATATACCCCGCATACCTCCATAATACCCCGCACCTCCATATACCCCGCATACCTCCATATACCCCGCACCTCCATATACCCCGCACCTCCATATACCCCGCACCTCCATATACCCCGCACCTCCATATACCCCGCACCTCCATATACCCCGCATGCCTCCATATACCCTGCAACCTCCATTAACCCCTGCACCTCCTATACCCCGCACCTCCATATAACCCCGCACCTCCATATACCCTGCACCTCCTATACCCTACCGCACCTCCATATACCCCGCACCTCCATATACCCTGCACCTCCATATACCCCCGCACCTCCATATACCCCGCCCTCCATATACCCCGCACCTCCTATACCCTGCACCTCCATATACCCCGCACCTCCATATACCCCGCACCTCCATATACCCTGCACCTCCATATACCCCCCGCAAGACCTCCATATACCCCGCACCTCCATATACCCCGCACCTCCATATACCCCCGCACCTCCATATACCCCGCACCTCCATATAACCCCGCACCTCCATATACCCCGCACCTCCATATACCCCGCACCTCCATATACCCCCCGCACCTCCATATACCCCGCACCTCCATATACCCCGCACCTCCATATACCCCGCACCTCCATATACCCCGCACCTCCATATACCCCGCACCTCCATATACCCCGCACCTCCATATACCCCGCACCTCATATACCCCGCACCTCCATATACCCCGCACCTCCATATACCCCGCACCTCCATATACCCCGCACCTCCATATACCCCGCATGCCTTCATATACCCCGCACCTCCATATACCCCGCACCTCCATATACCCCGCACCTCCATTTACCCCGCACCTCCATATACCCCGCACCTCCATATACCTCGCACCTCCATATACCCCGCACCTCCATATACCCCGCACCTCCATATACCCCGCATGCCATATACAGTGAGGGAAAAAAGTATTTTATCCCCTGCTGATTTTGTACATTTGCCCACTGACAAATAAATGATCAGTCTATAATTTTAATGGTAGGTTTATTTGAACAGTGAGAGACAGAATGACAACAACAAAATCCAGAAAAACGCATGTCAAAAATGTTATAAATTAATTTGCATTTTAATGAGGGAAATAAGTATTTGACCCCTCTGCAAAACATGACTTAGTACTTGGTGGCAAAATCCTTGTTGGCAATCACAGAGGTCAGACGTTTCTTGTAGTTAGCCACCAGGTTTGGACACATCACAGGAGGGATTTTGTCCCACTGCTCTTTGCAGATCTTCTCCAAGTCATTAAGGTTTCGAAACTGACGTTTGGCAACTCGAACCTTCAGCTCCCTCCACAGATTTTATATGGGATTAAGGTCTGGAGACTGGCTAGGCCACTCCAGGACCTTAATGTGCTTCTTCTTGAGCCACTCCTTTGTTGCCTTGGCCGTGTGTTTTGCGTCACAGTAATGCTGGAATACCCATCCACGACCCATTTTCAATGCCCTGGCTGAGGGAAGGATGTTCTCACCGAAGATTTGAAGGTACATGGCCCCGTCCATCGTCCCTTTGATGCGATGAAGTTGTCCTGTCCCTTTAACAGAAAAACACCCCCAAAGCATAATGTTTCCACCTCCATGTTTGACGGTGGGGATGGTGTTCTTGGGGTCATCGACAGCATTCCTCCTCCAAACACGGCGAGTTGAGTTGATGCCAAAGAGCTCCATTTTGGTCTCATCTGACCACAACACTTTCACCCAGTTGTCCTCTGAATCATTCAGATGTTCATTGGCAAACTTCAGACGGGCATGTATATGTGCTTTCTTGAGCAGGGGGACCTTGCGGGCGCTGCAGGATTTCAGTCCTTCACGGCGTAGTGTGTTACCAACTGTTTTCTTGGTGACTATGGTCCCAGCTGCCTTGAGATCATTGACAAGATCCTCCCGTGTAGTTATGGGCTGATTCCTCACCGTTCTCATGATCATTGCTAACTCCACGAGGTGAGATCTTGCATGGAGCCCCAGGCCGAGGGAGATTGAAAGTTCTTTTGTGTTTCTTCCATTTGCAAATAATCGCACCAACTGTTGTCACCTTCTCACCAAGCTGCTTGGCGATGGTCTTGTAGCCCATTCCAGCCTTGTGTAGGTCTCCAATCTTTCCCCTGACATCCTTGGAGAGCTCTTTGGTCTTAGCCATGGTGGAGAGTTTGGAATCTGATTGATTGATTGCTTCTGTGAACAGGTGTCTTTTATACAGGTAACAAGCTGAGATTAGGAGCACTCCCTTTAAGAGTGTGCTCCTAATCTCAGCTCGTTACCTGTATAAAAGACACCTGGGAGCCAGAAATCTTTCTGATTGAGAGGGGGTCAAATACTTATTTCCCTCATTAAAATGCAAATCAATTTATAACTATTTTGACATGCGTTTTTCTGGATTTTGTTGTTATTCTGTCTCTCACTGTTCAAATAAACCTGCCATTACAATTATAGACTGATCATTTCTTTTTCAGTGGCAAACGTACAAAATCAGCAGGGGATCAAATACTTTTCAAATACAAATACCTCACTGTACCCCGCACCTCCATATACCCCGCGCCTCCATATACCCCGCATGCATTCATATATTTAACGTCGTTACCGCAGCTTAAGTCCATCATATTAATACGAAGTTTACATTTGTAACATATTCCACTATCAATTGTTAACGTTAAAATCATAACGTGCACAAAGAAAACAAACTAACCGGAAACGAGTGTACTTAAAACAGTAAATAAGTAACAAAAGTAAATATCCAATAAATAAGTAACACGTAACTGGTAGATGAGTAAGGACAGTTTTAGCGCTGGGAGATAATAGCGAATCTACGGTGACCCCGTAGCCCCCCCCCCTTCCTCCCCCCAGCCCCCCCCCCCTTCCTCCCCCCAGCTGCCCCACCCCCCAACCCCCCACCTCTCCCTCCCCCCAGCTGCCCCACCCCCCCACCTCTCTCCCCCCAGTTGCCCCACCCCCCAACCCCCCACCTCTCTCCCCCCAGTTGCCCCACCCCCCCACCTTTCCCTCCCCCCAGCTGCCCCACCCCCCCACCTCTCTCCCCCCAGTTGCCCCACCCCCCAACCCCCCACCTCTCTCCCCCCCACCCCCGCAACCCCCCCCACCCCTCAACCCCCCCACCTCTCTCCCCCCACCTCTCTCCCCCCCCAACCCCCCACCCCCCCAACCCCCACCCCTCAACCCCCCCACCTCTCTCCCCCCACCCCCCCCCCACCTCTCTCTCCTTCCCAGCTCTCCCGTCGTCGGTCAACATTTGCGCGCACTTCAAACATTGCCGTTTAATTGAACTATAAACACTTAATTTAAAACGTGTTAACTTGCAATTTTAGTGTGAGTGCTTCATTCGGCAGTGCTTTAGTCAAAGGTAAGTGTTGCATAGTGGATAGTCCTACCGTTTAATTGTTTTAACGAGTTATGACATGTAACACGTGTTGAATATTTGTGGGATAGCACGCACCTCCATTTGACCCAGCAGGACCTTGATTTGTTTGTAGAAACTGGTATACCCCGCGGGTTATATGCGGGAAAATAAGATAGTCTTCTCGAATTTTAGACGGCACTGACCACGTTGGGGCTTATTAACTTGCACGCTGTATATATAGTTGGTTGAGTAGACGCACGTGCTTTTAAGTGCTTTCACCGTGAGTAGATTCCACATCATCAGCAATCACAATTTTTGGGCTGCAGAGAATATTCACGTGCGTGTCAAAAGTGCATGTCGTCTAGTGATTTCAATGTAGAGTATTTGTACTTTTGGCATTTCAAGCAGAGTTGTTACATGTTCTTTACCGACTTGCTCGAAACAGGTAATCATTTAATTGTGTAAATGTTGTAACGTTTTTGTGCGGGTTTTTTTTATCCACCGTACTGTATGATAATTATCTTTGAGCAAACCGGTCTGCTGTTAAATTATAGTACACCAGTTTAACACGGAGGCTTTGACGACCATACTCTTAGTTCTTTCGGTAAAGTCACGTAGGTAAAAAAATGTAATTAAAATTAATAAAAAGAAAAAGTGCTTTTTTTATTTTTTATTTCATTTTTTTTACCTACTTGACTTTACCGAAAGAACTAAGAGTATGAATCCTTGCAGTCACGAAAGCTTCAAATCTATAATTTCACGACCAATATTATCTCGATATATAAAAGGCAAAGTTGTGAATGTGTCTGTTCAAAATGTTTAGCGCACTTCCCGACATGCAACAAACTTGAAATTTTCCATGTGGGTACTTTCCAGACTGTACACCATGCAAACATTATAAAAATGCACTTTTGTGTTTTTTTTCGGGAGGGGGGGGAAGCACAATAATGCATAGATTTTTGCACGCCAAATGAGCTGTGACGTCACATCTGTCACGTGACCCGCGCACGTGCAAGTGTAGTGGGTAGCGCCACGCTGCGCTACGAACCCGGTGACCCGAGTTCGATTCCCGCTTACGGCCACCACCGGTGACGATTAATTGAACCGGTACCGGGCCCTCCCCTAGGTCGACTCAGCCTCAAACGAGTAACTGCTGTGGTGTGTGAACATCGCCACTGGGGAGACAAAGGCGGCCGGGCGTGGTTATTGATCTCCCCCCCCCCCCCCAAAGTGTATTTGGAAAGTACCCACATGGCAAATTTCAAGTTTGTTGCATGTCGGGAAGTACGCTAAACATTTTGAACAGACACATTCACAACTTTGCCTTTTATATATGGAGATAGTACATCAGTCTGTCGTGTTTTTTTCCATTATCGTTATTTTTAAGTGTCTTGGTCAGAGAAAACGTGACTGTGATTGTAATCCTTTTACATGAAATATAAATTCGCTCATTGTAATAAATGTTTAGAATAAAATATGCTATATTCATATACAGTGGTGGAATGGTCTTGGAGTGGTCGGTCTCGAAGTGATGACCACATGGCACGGTTCAATTCCCGATCGCGATGGACATCAGTGGCCCCACTTCACCACCTCCTCGCAGTGACTGGTGCGATGAAATATGGTCAAACAGCCCTCAATAGCCACACAGACTGAGTAAGCCTTCGTCTAGCGGTGGATTGACCGAATTCATTATTGTTACTTATTCATCTATGATAGGAGGAAACTTTGATTCTCTCACAAGGTTGCAAAAAATAATCCATCTCTAGGAGAGATATTGTCATTTATTTGTATTTAAACATTTCTGGGTGAAATTATCTCACTGAACCCATGTCTTCTTTCGTGTTCTAGAGGTCAACACAGAGTACAGGTAGTCCCCGACTTACGATGGAGATGCGTTACGACGACCCCATCGTAAGTCGAAAATGTCGTAAGTCGAAAATGGCCTAGCCTACCCAGGAGTCTTAAAGAATGGTGATAATTTAGCAAAACAGAGCAATTTACAGTACCGTACTGTATAAACTATATGCGTACAGTACATCCCGGCAGCGTCCCAACGTACGGTATCGTACCTCGTACGCTGCTGCGTTTGCCTGCCGCGCGAAATGTAAAATATTTTACAATTTTGTCATATCGCCATCGTAAGATCGAAATATCGTAAGTCGGACCATCGTAAGTCAGGGACTACCTGTATATTTTTCTACATGTGAAACAAAGGATCATGACTTAGGTTATCCAGGCAGCTCATCAGTGCACCTCAATATTTATCATAATGTCATGTACTAGAGTAACGGACACATCTCTTCTCGGGTTTTCCAGGACTGTATTGGATACATCATTGTGGAACGAATTTGCATGCCTTATTAGTTTTGCACATGTGGCCACCAAAATTGTATCCTGTTGTTTGTCTAGTTGCAAGCTTCCAAGTTATGGAAGTGTTCAAAATATATTTGTGATTCTAGTGTTAGACGTGCACATTCAAGATGGCAATTGAGGCACTTATCAAAATCGACCTAGTTTCATTCTCATTGTCACAGCGTCTGTCATTTGTCAGTATATTGTTATTGGCCTGCTTGAATACAAGTTATGAATAGTGATTTGAAAATAACTTGTTTGTTAAGTTATATTTTTAATGTTGCTGAATTAGTTGCTATACACTGGTTATAATGGGTAAGTGGATGTTTTTGACTTCCTACAAATGCTGGACAAATGACACTGGATTATTTTCTGTCTTTGGGTTATGTTTATGCACACTCCGCTTCACTTAGCCAGACCATGGTAGTAATTTTGGCTGATAAAATGTAACGGAGCCCATGATTATGTGCTAAAGCCAGAACCTAAAATGGTTTGTCCATAGGGTATCTTGGCATCTGTGTGAAATAGTCCAGGCTGGTTAACTTCAACAGAAGAACCAATAACATTTTCAACACAGTATTTTTAAACCATTTGAATATACTACAGTAACACGCTTTACTATGATGTCCATATATGCAAATGTCTGATATTGCTTGGATATATGCGCGTCTTCTATGTCTGCCTTTCAATGACAGTGATAGTCACAGCCTGCATAACATGACTATCATTGATCAGCAATGTACGGCATTAAAAACACACCTGCAATTGACATTTGGGACCATCTGGAAGAAATAGGATGATATCACGCTTGTGTATAATCTGACCGTTGCACTGACAGATGTTATTGCCGTAACATATGTACAGTTTATTGTTGCCTCATTTCCACCATTTTCAATAAATTGAAATTGACGGATAATATACTTAACATTTACATAGTGCCGATTACCACATTGCCCGAAACGCACCCAACATTGCCAGTTTTTGAAAGCTAAGCGGATGGAGCCTGTAATGGGTTTGGGTAGGCGACCACCAATGCCTAACAAGCGTGACAGGCTTTGTGGATACGGTGTGGGCAGCAGAGTGCAGTGTAGAAAAATCCCAACGTTTTCCTGTTTCCGTATCTCCACATCTGTTTCTCCGCCTTCACCCAACATGCACTAACCAACGTGATGAATCTTCTTGGTTCTTTCGGTAAAGTCACGTAGAAGGGAAGTAATAAAATAATAAAAATAAAACAGGTGAAGAAGACGGCTGCTTGCGTTGTAGCCGAAACGTCGTGAGAATTATTTTATTTTATTATGTTTTATTTTTATTATTTTATTACTTCCCTTCTACGTGACTTTACCGAAAGAACCAAGAAGATGAATCCCTGCAGTCACGAAAGCTTTAAATCGAAATTCAACGTGATGAAGTTTGGTCAAAATCCTCTACTACCACCTAAATGTTGTGGATAAGCCCTCATCCTGTAGGGGATTACCATGGGGCTGTGCATGTCGTCTATGTTAATTAATATTACCATCTTACACATCTGCAGTATATGTTACGAACAAAGGATAGGATGCCTCATATTTGGAAGCAGCCATGGAGACACTCTAACGATAAATTACAATAAAATAGATTTTTGCACGAGCAATAACTGCATTTAATCGTAAATGAAACACCCAAAAAAAAATTGTGCAAATATAATATGAAAGCAAGAGGTGCCTGAGTGATGGGGCTTGGTTGACCATACTTCATCGCACTGGTAAATGGGTGTTGGTGTTGGCGAGTGGTGGAGGGGGGCAGTGTTCGGATATCAATTGTCACGAATGTTAGGTTACTGGGTTCGCAGTCCTGTGTGCTAATAACTGCGCAGAATGAGATCCATAAACCAGCTTCATTATATTTGATTATAGCTTACGGTTTTCTCGAGTACAATATTTGTAAAGCAATTCAAAAGAAAAGTTAACTAAGAATAATTGCCCAGACCATTGTGGTTATATTTCTCATCCTGTGTGGTTAGTCATCAAACCAGTAATTGTAGAAAATGTATTGAAGATGACATGAGAGTTTCGCACACTGTTTAAAAGAAGAATCGTGTTGATATTAGGTTTTGACAATGAACTTCACGTTTTTGCAAACATTTTGTGGATAATAGGAAGCTATTCCACAGTGCAACATAAAATAAAAATGTGGATAATGGTGGATAATCGTGGCACGGTTAAATGGACCCTAATAATAGCAGATAATTATATTTGAAGATAACAGGAGTTCTATTGTATGTATTAGGCCAATTTATTTAATTATTTGTAGAAGGAAATGAAGAACACCTGGAGAAAATCTATGTATTCGAGGACATAACACTGCAATCTCTGCACAGGTGGAATCAATCAATTGCTGTACTGCTATCTCCTGGCCACCCCGTAGTCCAATCCTACAATGCCTGCGACAGTATTTGCAGACATTCTCCCACTCAAGTTCTGTACTAACTAGGCTTAAACCTGCTTCGCTTCTAGGATCTGATTAGAACAGGCACATTCAATGTGATTTTAGTCTCAGGTAGTAGTTGGTATATGTCATCAAAACAAGGCTGGGTGTTGGCACGGCCTGTGATGTTAGTATGTCCAGATTATTTGGTGATGGCTGCTGTCAAGTTGTGTGGATCAGTAATGCATAGGCTAGAGAGTGCATCTGTTTTTGTTGCCATGTGTGCCGAGTGAGCACTGGTTGGAAATGTAATCCGATGTTTGCTGTGCGCTTGTTTCCCGGTTGGGTGGGCGTAGTGATGCAGGCAGCTGGACTTCCTGGCATTCTTTGACAGATGCTAACGCCTTCAAAAGTGGCAGCGGCGGTTCCCCCAGAATGCAAGCAATGATTAACTTTACACGGTATAGAAAATGTGTTATGGACAGGCCTGCATGGGCCGCCCTCCTCAGTATTGCATAATAATAACATAATTTTCAGCCCATTGTCAATCCACTATGCTGGTCAGTATGGGTTGGTGACGGGGAGGGCCTAGGACTGGCTCTGGTATAACTTGCTACTGTTGTTGGCCGTCGCTGTGATTTGAACCAGTGTCTCAGGATCACAGTGCTGTGTGATCACCACTGTGCCTCTGCTCCATCGAGATGCAATAATATTTATGTGTGCAGTGATTCCACTCCCTTCCCAGTTCGACAAATTGTCAGCATTGGGATAATAGAATCAATGGGTTTTTTTTTACATTTGTGTTGAATCTAATGCCTCAATTGGCTCCAGTGGTCATGTGAACCCATTTTTTACCAAAAATGTGACGAATTTTCTCCCACATTATTCCATGTGTGTATTGGAAGTGTAAGAATCCATTTTAATCAATGTGTCCTCAAATGAATTCACGCGAAAGATGTATGCAATTAATGTCATCAAACACACATCAACTACTCACCGACTCGCTACACAACATAGGTGTTGTGGCAAAGCTGAAAGTTATTATCAAATGAGCAGTTACAAATAATTATCATCTATAAGCCCCTTTCGCCAAAAATAATTTAACAAGGTCAATATCTTAGGAAGTGGTGCTTGCGTGCTGCATATTTAGCAATCTGTTGCTTTCATTGTAAGTGGCCTTGTGTATTTTTATATAAGGTGTTGACAAGTGCCCATTGAAGGAATGTTTTTTTAGAAATACCGTATAGCGTTCAATAGCGATAATCATGAATGTATTGCATACATTGATCTCCAGAATAAACCGCTTGGTATGATGAAAAATATATAATTTGGTGCTCTGAAAGAGCCAACACCTTCTGTGGACTTTGTTCAATATTTGGAGGAAAACCCAAGACTTGCAATTTACCACACCAAAACTGGCAGATTTCTAAATAATGAAGGGGCAGGGTGCCACCATTGTCCAGCAGAGGAAGTGTCCACACACAGAAGGCCGATTGTCCCATGGAGGTCTCCAGTGTTTGCCGAGTCCTCTGCTGCTGTGCGACATGTCTCATCACCCCCCACATTTTCTCTTGCTACCCCCCCCAGGGGGGCGTGTGTGTGCGTGCGTGAGGAGTGCGAGTGCGCCAGCGTGCGTGCCATGTCCTCGCGGTTCCGCCTGCCCACGGGAGGGACGTACAATGTGCGCACCTCGGAGCTGGCGCGGGACCGGCACCGCACCGAGGCCCTGTGTCACATCAACCTCCTGGACAACACCGCCATCACGCTCCGCGCCAACGTGAGCCACCGCTTTTTGCTATGTTACTCCCTCCTTTACGGTCATAACGCCTGTTTTGTAAGCCTTTATTGTTTTTAGGCCCTTTGTGAAAGTTGCTTAATGCCTTTTGTTCGGTTGTATGACCTTTAGTTTTTTTTGTGAATGGGTGGGAGATGGTAGCCTTCTCACGGCCCACTTGTTATGTGTTTTCATGTTACCTTAAACACATGTAATAAAATAATCTAGACAAAATTGACATTAATTTGAATCCAGATATAAATATAACTAAATGTCGAAAAAGGCCCTTTTATGTGCCAGAAACTGATCAGATGAGGTCTTCGAGTGTTCCAACAAAATGTTGACTGACTCTCAAAGCTAAATGTGACTTCCTGGCCAGAAACCCAAGGGAAATGTCATACCCAAGAAGATAATTTTATCTCAATGGAAGCCGTTGGTGAAGAATATTTAAATCGGCACAAACTTGTGGAGATTTAACCAATTAGTGGTGTGCCCAATTTCAGTAGAAACTACCTCTTCCCCTTACAAATTCATCTTAACCAAATGTCTATTTTGTAAAGTAACCTGGGATAAATACAGTACAAGGATGAAAAGCAGATTGTGAGTGAGTAGAGTGCAAACATTCAGTGCAACAAGAAGTTGTGCAAAAAAGCAAGCAGAAAGGAAGCCCTCCTGCAGTGTGGTACAAAAGGTAGCATACCATGGTAACTTAAACAAACTTCTTTTCACAATGTTTTACGTCATCTATCGAGCTTCCGTTTTGCAAATAAAGTGCAAGTCTTGCTCGTTAATTGTTGAGTCACAGTGGCCTGATGACTTGGTCACACCGAAGTTTTTTGACACAAGGCACTTCATTTCACACAGTGTCTTGTACCTACACCTGAGATGTGACGATTCACCTGGTGATTTGACAAATTGTCGCAATTCAGGGTTGCGATTCATTTCAAGACTCAATATTCTTTCAAGTGTGGTCAATGTAGTGACCTCCCACATGAACCCACTACATTCAGCATACACATGAAAAAAAACATCTATTCTTGCACGTGTGATTCGATGCATATATAGTAAAGCGTATGAGAGTCGATGTTAATCGACGCATCGTTACATGGCTATACACAACGTCTTGAGCCTGCTTTAAACTACGTGAAGTGCTGGGGGTGCTGTAATGTCTTACAATTGTCTCGCGTAGAGTACCCCGGCAGCTTGCGGATTAGAACGTTCATCTTGACAAATGTGCTGCATTTGCTGCCATCGGATGCACTGTTAAAATTATCGTGGTTAAAAAAATATACACATACTATTCATGCTCTGAACAAATGCTTTGCACTCGGGCTCTCTTTCTGCACTCGCATTCTAAATTTAAAAATACTTATATTTAGGACTATAAATGGAAGTAATCTATTGGTTTCCAAAGCAATGAACGAAAATATCTTGGTTGCATGCTGCTTTTGAAGTCAATTTATTTCCTGTCTCAAGAGGATTTATTTTGGGGGGTTGCGGGGTGGGGGTGGAGGTTTGGGCGCAACGGGTTTACAAGGCCGACAGGGTGTGGAGCAGCCTTTCTGTTTTAACCGAAACAGCTGCGTAAGTGCATCAACAGACCCCTGCCATTTAACAAGCCGTCAGTCCTTGTATAACTAATGGCTGTTCACTGCCTCTATGCCACCGTCTGCCGAAATGAGGAGTGCGCGTCACGGGGACGAGGAGTGTCTTTGTAGCCAAAGCTGCACTGTTAGGATACGATGTAAAATTGTGCTGTCCTCCTCGTCGAGAAAGCGCTTGTGGCCTGTCTGTGCTCGTAGCTATGCACAGTTGGGCGGCATTGTTACTGCATTCAAAGGCTCTGAAAGTGGCGACTACATGCAGAAAAATGGTTACATGCTCTGAAGATACGCAAAGAGGAGATGCTGTGCACTCGTTTTAGGTCCTCTAAATGTAGCTGAGATCATTTAAACTGGCTGTTGATCAAGACAACCTCAAGTACTATGTTAGCGCTTTGCATATATTGTCACACTAAGAAGATCTATTGCACTGCAATGTATTTTCGGGTTGTACCGATTGTTGTTCGGCCTGATGCTGCGACGTTTTGCTCCATGTATTGGGAGCTCCTTCTCGAACAACATACGGTACAATCCAAAATAACACATTGGATAGCTATAAAGCACGGCTCCGAAAATCTATGCGGTCGTAACTAAACGGATCTGCTTTAGAAGAGGTATATGCAGCATGTATAGTCATATTTAATATACACTCCTAGAATATATTAACTTATTGTGATCAGACGTATGAGTCTTTCCCAACTTGAGAGGGTAGGAATTAACTCAGAAAACCCTGCGAGTGCTTAGAGTGTAGCATTGAGTTAAGCCATGAAATAACTGCCTTGTAAACTCAGTTTATTTTGTGTGTGACCAGCAAAATGTCAAATTTATGCTGTCACATGAGGTTGATCCTATATATAACATACACAAAACATACTTTGCCCAAGTAGTTGCTGAAGGCCGCTGCTGTGTTTGGCACTGTTTGTCGTGCGTCCTTGGTAATAAGTAGAAAAGAAATCGCTCATTTGGTTTTCTAATCAGCGCATTCATGGGCCCTGTCCCCTACTTACCATGAAAATGGCTGGACGCTTTACAAAATCTCCGAATGCAGGCGCGAAAATCCGTGCGGGAGACACTTGGCGAAGCAAAAACTCAGCGTTATTTATCTTCTCTGGCACACGAAGTCTATCATTCGACATTGTGACATCACAGCTCGGTAATGAAATTGTATTTGCAACATACAATGTGTTAACATCTGCTATGGAAGTTCACAGATGGCACTGCGTTTATGTGTCTAATTGGTCATTAATCGTCATCACGTTCTCCTTTGTATCATTGTTTCATCACGCATGCTTTATTTAGTGCTTTGTGCCAAACACGTATGACGTTCTTAAATATGGTTCCTATATATGTTCGTGAACAGTTCTTAAGGGTGAGTGGTGAGCGCAGTGCACTGTGAATCTTTAGTTTGATTTTCAACCACGGCTATAATTATCAGTGGTGAGCAATATCTGAATCAGTCCGAGGTGCCCCCTTAACCTTCGCAAACCAACCAGCTTTAGTTGAAATATTGTCAAACAATCTACATGATGAAATGGAATGGGAGGGTCTTCATCCAGCAGCTATAAGGGATGTTACTATTTTTATTTCTACACTTCTTACTTCATTTAGTCACTACTGCACCTATCTGATGTTCACAGAGGTTTATATGTAAGTTGATGCATTATAATTAATGCCAGCACTGAACTGTTCTGCAATTGATTTGAATTTGGTATAAATACATCCACAGCAAATGTGTAAATAACTTGTGGAGAGTTAACGGTAGCCATTAATTCCATTGTGTGCGAGCGCTTCTCAAGAAAAGCTATTGCAGAATTCGGAGAACACAATGTACAGTGGTTATTATTACAGCGCCAGCACTCCATGTGCTTGTGGCTGCTATGTTTAGAGGATTTATCGTCATTTTCCAGCACCAGGAGGGTGGACTTTTGTAGTGGCACAGCTCAAGTTGGGAATATTTCATCCCAGCAACGTCTTGCGATTCAACTATTGAACATCAACAGTGCTGTTCATTTCTCTTTTTTTTATTGTTATGGGTAATTAATGGCATGCAACAAATACGATCAAAACCAACACCAACCTTCGCCATCCTGCACTGATGGTATAAAGTATGGCCATACAAGTCCCATGACCAACACTGCATGGTGAGACTTTTGTCCACAAGTGGTCTGACAAAGGGCTGCCTGTTTGTATGTATATATATATATACACGAGGAAGTACCAATCGCTGAGCCAACGCCTCCCAACATCCCCATCTCCATACCCCTGGGTGCCCTCCCTCATGGTGACAAAGCCCTCGCCCCCCCCCCCTTCTGCACACCCCCCCCCAGCTGCCCCCCCCAACCTCATGCAACCTTTCCTTGGCCTCACTCACAGCCCCCTCCGCTAGCGCACCCCTTGAGGTGCTTGGCCCCTTGTGCTGGGCACCCGCACGCCCCCTCCCCCTTGCCGCCCGATGCGCTGGGCACGCATAGGCATGGCCCCCTCGACCTCCCGGGTATGCCCCCACCTGGGCGCACCGTCACCCACGAGCTGGTCACCCCCCCCTAACCCTGCACACTGGGCCCGTCCCTCCCGCCTGATGTCGCGAGCATGACATGAAGTAAGGGAGAGAGAGAGCCAACGAGAAGGTGCGGTTTACGGCGCTTGGCTTCCAGCCAATGAGAACTCTGTAAGACGAACGCACGGCACACCAAGGCAAGTTTGTATTTATATTGATATATGTATGAAATAGGTTGGCACGTGACAAATCAAATTCGAAAGCGCATGCGGTTTGGACACTCTTGCGTGCCAATCAATTTAAACTATTAAATTATCGATCCCCCATGATTTCTGGAACTGACATTAGTTTCCATGAATGGTTATCTTCAATTGCCGATAAACAATAATCTAAAACAGTGATGTAGAAACAGGAGGTTTGCTATGCCGCAACATTGTTTAGTTTCCTAGACGGTTCACATGTCGTGCCAAGAAATATTGAACCATATTGTGGGCCCGTATTATATTTCACCGATGAAAATGTGGTCTTCACTTCGTAAGCCATTTACCTTGCCATTATTAAACAAACTTTTTTTTTGCTTGGCTGCATCAGAGTTGTTTTTGCATGGAGGTCAAGTCGAGCACCATGGCAGCTTAGGGAATCGTCCAAATATTTACTTGCCCCATGGATAATCTGCATGCCTGAAGTAAATGGTTGTATTCTATGTGTTCCGGGATCCGGGAGAATGTGTAAGAACCTAGAGCGGGTCACAATGATCCAAGTGTGAGAAAAGTGCATTTTGCCGATTCCCTTCGTTTAGACTTTTTTCTGCCTTATAAGTACCCTGGGAAGCATATAAAGTAGTAGAATATTGACAGAAGTTGGATTAATTTGCCTTTTAACTAAGTCATCATAGATCTTTTGTACGATTCTTTGGCTTTTACATAAAGTTCCACATCTAAATTAATTTAACTCGTCATGGCAAATGGTTAGGATGTACTTAGAAATACTTGACACTATGCCAGTGGGGGGGATTTTTTTATATTACTGATGTCCCCTGTGTAATGCGATGGATGTTAAGGCAGGCTGAGTCACCGCTCATTTTCTCTCCCCATAAAACACCCCCAGTTGTGCGTTCCCTGGGCCTTGAGTTTCAACACCTTGGCACAAACCTGAACACAAAAATAAACCAACATTCCGATTATTTATTCCTTGAGACTGACAGAACATTTCCTGGATAATATTCATTGCGATCAACATCAGCAGTGGTCTATCCACCGCTGGCTAAAGTGCCTCCTGACGTCGCCATCCAACACTTGTCCGATGCCACAGTCCATCTAGCTCTTGCTAGTCACTAATCTCATCGCTTAATCTCTACGTCAGTCATCCTCTCGGGCATCTTCACTTCTTTGATTGCCATTCCATCACCATCTATAAGTCAGATTTCCTTATATTAATGTGTCCAGCGAATGCCCACATTTAAAGGGTCAATATCAATATTAGCTCATTTATGTTGCCTAAATTGCATTGTACTCTGTTACCAGCCCAACTTGGCAGTGCATTCTTTCTACAACTAACATAGGTTGACTCACCATTACTTGTTGTGTGTAAACATCAGTGCTGGCGACACAAAGTGGCTACACCACCACGTTGTGCACTGTGCTGTCCTTAATGGGTGCTCACTATCAGCTGTTGCCCCAAAGTCTGTTAAGGCTACGTGGTGGATTTTTGTTGCTGTATCCTGTGGAGCGTGGTGGTTAAGTGGTTAAGACATTGTGCTATGAAACTTGCGACCCGAGTTCAGTCCCCCGCTACAACTATCATCAGTGTCGAGTGATGTCTTAACCAGTCCTGTTACCGAGCGTGTTGCTAGCCACACCACCCATTCATGTTCCGTGCCAACCTTAATCTATATACACTTTTAAATCTAGATTAAAAACGGATTTCATTACAACCGCTTTTTTTTTTAGTTTGTTGTATGTATGTTGAACTTCTTTCGCACAGTACGTAGCCAATCCCGCACCTCCGATTAGCACGGTTAGCGACGTACAGTGTCAAAGAAGTTCAACATACATACAACAAACAAAACAAAAAGCAGTTATAATGAAATTAGTTTTCAATCTAGATTTAAAAGTGCATAGCTCCAGTGCCTTCCTAATATCGGAAGGAAGAGCATTCCAGACGGCCGCAGAAGCGCATCTGAAAGCAAGCGATGCAGTAGCCGTCTGGTTCGCCAAAAGCTGCTGGGAGGATGACCGGAGTTTGCGTAATGGATTGCATAGTTGCTTGCTCACAGCGCTTGCTGAAACGGTGTGTTCAAGGCTTCAGAGGAGATCTTTGTCGTGTGTTCCGCGCAGAAGAGTGAGGCGGGCAAGGCGCTGCTGGACGCCGTGTTTGCGCACCTTGACCTGGCCGAGACGGACTACTTTGGCCTGCAGTTTGCAGATGACTCCACCGAGACACCGGCAAGTAGCACAGCAGCATCGTCTGCCCGTGAGAGCGATGCGCCCAAACCCTTTGCCAGCTGTGCCCCGTTTGATTTTTGTTCATTGTTTTTATTGGGCTTTGGCCTACGTTTGTTCCATTTTTGCTTTTCAAGTCGTGTCATGAGATGAATCATCTATTCGGAACTCTCGCAGCACAGTGCATATACCCCATGTGTTAGAGAACAGCATGCAGAAGGTTTCTTAGAACTGCCTCTTATAACCCTTCAAGTGGACGTGTTTTAATCTCCACACTAGGAAGGGAGGAACTTTTCTATACACTCTGCAATTGAGATAATGTTCGTCACACGGCAGTCAAAATATTTTTTTGATTCTCAGATCTGGATTTTATCCAAAGGCATGGAAAACCAACTGTAATGTTATGGCGTGTTTTATAAAGTCATTGATGATTGTGTTCACGAAGCTTGAGAAAACTAGCTTAACAATTGGTGGCTGGAAACCCAGATTCAAACCCAGGCTCTCAGCCGTGCCAGTTTAGTGTTTTTATCCTTGAGCCAGCTACTTCACAGGGCTTTGTTTTTATTTTTGTGAATTTCAAGTCATTCTTCCCAAGACCACCTGGATATACGTCCATGAGAATACTGGCACAGCAAACTGCAATGTATTTTGAGTCCTCATATTCTTGAAAAACTGCCACTAATGGCATGTCTGCCCTGCACAGGATATCTCAGCAAAAGCATACTTGGCAGACGTGATGCATGCTGACACTGTGATGTGATCTATTTCAGTGGTGTGGTCCACTTTGGAGTAATCTCAAACAAACAAAAAACATAAACAAATGTATGAGTACTGTACACAAATCACCTCCCTCACTGCTGCAATGAGTTCTCATGCAGTACTTGACTGGCCGTCACTGCTTGAGGTCCGTTTTAGGAAGCCTCGTGCAATGCAAGTCACTGTGTGACATGTGGGTGTTCGTCTTCATAGTCGACTGATGCAATATCGCCACAGAAAATTAGATACAAGTAAAGTTTGACTTGTATAAATTATCTTTGGCGTCAAGTATATTCACTGTGAAAATGTCATATTTGTGAATTGCTTGCATGCACCAGCAGAGCAGATTTCATTCCTGCTGCTGCATCAATTGTTGTATTTATGTAAAACAAGTTATTGTTATTCGTCCGATTTCAGAGGTGGCTGGACCCGACCAAGCCTCTGAGGAAACAGATAAAGAGTAAGTATCAGCAATTGCATCTTCATGAATACTGTTATCAAGCAAAGTACAAAAATAGCTTCAAGTAAAACCTGGGTTGTCTGTGGGCGGATTAGATCCAGGCTGCGAATTAACCGTGCATGTGAAAAAATGATCATCTTTACACGAACGCTGGTTCTATTATTTCTAGATTTGAAGCTTTCGTGACTGCAAGGATTCATATTCTTAGGTTTTTTCGGTAAAGTCACGTAGGTAAAAAAATTGAAATTAAAATAAAAAAAATCACGACGTTTCGGAGGCAACCTGTTCCTCAATCATCAAGGGTTTGAGACTTCACCCCCATTCTACATAAGTAAAAAATAATAACGTTTTTTATAACCTAATATACAACGTTTTCTTTACTCTTTGGTTCTTTAGAGTATGGATCCTTGCAGTCACGAAAACTTCAAATCTAGAATTAAAGTTTTCTTTATCACCATTTTTTATTCATGAGAGATTCGTTTTTTATATCAAGTGCCCGATTCCTCAACTAATTTCAAACATTAAAAAGGTCACCCCCAGTCACAGCTGTTACTGTAGGCATATGTGTGACTCAACACCTGGCCTGCAATTGGGAATTAAATTAAGTTAGTTAATCTGACAGTAGCGGGGCGTTGATGATTGCTGTGTAATCCCAATTGAGAAATTTGCAAGTAAATTGTCAAATTTGGCACATTTGAACCATGACACCCACACACAATGGAGTACTCGTTTCGAATGACGTCAGGGGATTTTTAACGTCCATTGTAAAGGTGATGGCGCGTAGTAATGTTACGGTTAAACACAGGCACGGTTAATAAACCCACAGTATTAACCAGGGCGGCCGCTGGGCTCGGACCAGGAACCTCGGCATCAAGCGGTGAACACGCTGCCACTGGGCCACCCCTCCAAACCCCCATTACCCTGGATAATTGAGAGTTTACTGTAGACACATTATGGGAAAGGCAACTCAGAACCTGTTTTAAAAGCTTTTCTCTTTGCGTTTTCAGGAAGTTCTCCTTACATCTTCAACTTCCGTGTGAAATTTTTTGTGACCGATCCGAGCAAACTGCAGGAGGAATACACCAGGTATGATCGAGTAATTTGGCTGACAATCCTGGGATATTGTTGAAGAATTGTGAGAAAACGAATTGCTCATTAAAGTACAGTCTGAGGTATGGGCATATATGTGAAAAGTTCGGCTATGTGAACATCTGTAGAAAATTATAGTTACACCGTGCACAATTATGTTACCGGACAAAACCAAAGCGCAAACTGCTATCAACGTGCGGGCAAAAAGTAACCGTTCTTTGGAAGTAAGAAAATGTACGTGGGATTAAGAACATATCACCGTGTATGAAAAGGTTTGGATTTTTTTTAACTAAAGAGCAAATAACAGTTTGACCATGCACGAATACTACACCGAGTGTGTGCTGTTAACTGGCCGGGGTGGATTTGCGACGTTGTGCCATACTTTAAAGGGGTAAAGCTGTCGTTATCAGATACACAATCCTTCAGTGTGAGCCCCTGCTTGATATCTGATGAACTTCACGTGTCTGGTGCTGCTGAGAGCAACTCCTTGGTCGTGCAAGTCTGTTTAAGTTATATTCCATGGCATATATGGGGTTTTGTCAGGGGTGGGGTTTGCCTTGGAACACAATTTGTCTCATCAGCTTTCAGAAGCTAAAGTAGGAGATTGGAGCTTGGTTGCGTGACCACAGGTTATTGTATGCCCTGGGGCTACATGGTAGGCAGAAAAGAACAGTGTAGCAAAATGTATGTATGTTGAACTTCATTCACACCATACGTAGCCAATCGCGCTTACGGGAGTTGCGGGAAAATCCATTGTACAGTAACTTCCATGCTCCCTGCCTTCACCAACCCGCACTGACCAGCGTGGAGAAATCAGGTTTATGAACCTCTACAATCTGCGTGCCATTGGGAAGCCCTCGCCCAGCAGTGGACTGACAAGGGCCTATGCATGCACATTATATCGCCACCACCAATGGCTTTTAAACCGTTGTTATCGCATGAACTTATCTGGATGGCTGTATTAAGCATAATCATATGAAGGAGATAATTCTAGAATTATAAAGCCAAAGTGTGCATTAGGAACAAATCAACATTTTAAATTGCTTCAGAGAAGAATAATTGCACTTTGCTTGTAATTAAACCGTTCAAATAATGCCGTGTTGAAGCACTAACTTGCTAAATGGGATTTGACATGATTGCAAGTGCTACAGCACTTGCAGGAATGCACTGTACTTGCAAAGTCGCCAAACACGTTTCATTGACTCGAGGCTTCGCTGCAGAGAAGTCCAAGGCCGCATTCGCAACAGAGACCTATAACCCACGGGTTAATGTTTCTATTGTTTATTTTTTGTTCTCCCCTTGACATGCGCGGTTTTTCATTAAATCCACCGGTAGCCGAATGTGGTGTTCCTGTCGCCAACGGCACGCAAAAAACCCACCCAGTGTCACGTTTGATTTAAACCTTCACATGCAGATCAATCACTCTGGCGGCTTGGCTGAGCACCTCAACGTGGTTTAATTGTATATGGTTTACAAAAGCTGCCTTTAGGATAATTTGAAACTGTTAACAAATCTACAATTAATGGTAATTTTTTATTGATTTGTTTTACTCTGAAATTCTCACATTTCAAAACGTTGGCTTTGTTGCAGTGTCGCGATTTTCACTCTTCTTTGAAACAGTAACGAGTTGTTTTTAGTCTTCACCATTACATATATTTATTTATTTTAGTATGTGCCTGGTTACTTTATGCAATGAAACTTGCATTGAGGCAGTGCTATGAAGTCGATGCGAATGCTAATGTACCGTGCTATTTTGTTTCCGCCCGTAAATACCTGCTATGCTTACTGAGCAGGTCACTCTAACTTAATCATGGTGGCTGTGCATACCTGCTTTCTATGCTGACATTGACATAACCTGGGTAAATTCCTTCAGTGCAGATGTTTCCACCTCTGTCATAAAACCATTAATTGCAAAAAACAATTCATCATCATCATCCCCATCATTTAAGGATCGTTTGTGCATACTTCACCACACAAGTCAATACAGGTTGATGAAGGGGAGTAGACCAGGACTGGTTAATTATCACTCACCACTGATGGTCGGACATTAAACGCATGTCACCGAGTTTGTAATGCAGCGCACTAACGACTTCACCACTGCTCCCTCCCATCATTTATAAATGAGCCCAAATTCACAATACAAATCTCTGGGTGGAAGAGGTCTTTTACCGTGCACATGGTCTGAAGGCAACCTGATATTCAAATTGAATTTGTGTCATGGTCCATGTGCACCAGATATTTTTCAGCAGTCCGAAGCGCTCGTCTGTTATTTATTAACTTTTTTACGAGCAGTCGTAGAACTTCAACAATGAGGGATTTGTTTTGTTATTTAGCACTTCATGGTTACTTTTTTTTTCTCCTGAGTTTGAACTTTGCGTGCAGTAAACGCTGCGATAATCTGAGCGCGATCTCCCAATTGCCGTGCAGAGAAAACTTTCTCGTGCGTGCGGCATAACAACGCTCCCTCGCCATCGCCACGCGGAATGCGTTCGCAACTCACTTTCACCCGTCGCAGAATCCACTCTTTGTTCTGTTCGTCAGAACACGCTGACAGGTGGCGTTGAAAGTTCAGGAAGCACTTGGTCATTAAGGATTTCCTATCATTATGTGCTTACCGTTGCTCAAAATCCGGACGATAGGCTACGCATTTTTTTTGCTGCCTTTTATAGAGACACTGAATATGACATTCTTTGCCGTATGAAAGGGTTTCTCACGACGACCCGCTTTGTTCCCGTTGTCTGTGAGCTCTGGCCACCGTGTGTTGAAAGCCTAACAAACGTAGGGCCATTACAGCTCTCCCACTGAGATTGCCTTATCACTGCGTGCTTGATGTTTGCGGGAGTGCTGATTATAACGGCAGCGGGTGAGCACATTATCGCATTGACTCATCTTTTGCACTTTACATTGAACAGGTACCATTACTTCCTGCAGCTGCGAAATGACATCTTAGAAGCAAGGTACAGTGGCAACATAATACTTAGGCTGAGAGACATGTCTCTTGCTTCCCGCGATTGAGCAAGCCAGCACTCCACCATTATGTTGTAATTACTGACATTTTGGAAAGTTGGGGGCATTGCAGATGTACTCGCGCGCATTGGATGGGTTTTTCTCTAATTCGCACGCACTCAGTAATGGTGACTTGAACTGCATTGCCTCATAAAAAAAAGAATGAGCTGTATTTCAGCAAGTTGGTTTAATTCTCAGCTACCCAGACCATACCATGTCTGAGTATGCTATAGACAGCCGTGGTGTGCTGCATATTTTAGCAGGTTGATCAGTTGGTGTTACAAGATATTTTGTATTAACACTGCGATTTTTCTCTGCCTTCCGGTTGTCCGCAGGTTGCCCTGCCCCCATAATACAGCAGCTCTACTGGCCTCCTACATCGTTCAGTGTAAGTACTTCTTGCTGAAGCTGATGCTGGGTGGGGGTTAGAGAAAATGACTGATGCTGAGGACCCCTAATTGGTTATGGTCTTTAACATTTCTCGAACCAACATATCTCCAGACCAACAGCTTGATTGAAGCTGTGGGTCATTTACACACATTAAATGGCCTCGTCCATATTCTCTCGTATGCAATAAGTACTAATACTAACATTGCAGCCACTGGCAAGCACTGCATGTGTAAGGCTGCTTAGATAATTTCAAAGAGATTCTGTAAATGACTTGCTTTACTTGGATCAATTCTGGAGCCTTCATTTTAGCAGTTGAGAGCCGTTTGAGGAATTAACGTCTCTTTTGACATGAACGCGTGTTGTCACAGCTCAAAGCATAATGGCAAGTGCTCTGCTAGATGACGGTTGTGTTATGTCCTCTCAATGCAGCCCCTCCCCACCTCACCCTTTCCAGCCTGTGCTCTCAACTCAAGTTACACGAGTATTGATAACTCCAGCCCAGCCCACTTGAGTCTTGTAAATCTTTTTCTTTTGTTAATTCGTCCACCGTTGCATGGAAGCTTAGCTTGTATGGGAAAATATTCACACACCCCGCAAATCATATTTGGGTAATTTTATTCATCTCTATACTGGGCATGTAATGCATTGGTTCCTCGATGATTTAAATGCATTTGCACGCTCACAAAACATACAATGATATGCTTACCCAATAAAACCTCACTGAGTCGCAAGACTTTTTGTAAGAGTTTCCTGCCAAGTGTTTGTAATCCTACATGGAAGAATTGATGATTTAATATTGATGTTAACGATATTATTTGTTAATGTAAATAATTTGTTAATGTTGCATTAAAACTAATGGTATTAATATAACTGTACAAATGAGAAAGAATAAACAAGAAACAATGTAGTATAAAATGAGATCAAAGTAACTGAACTATTGATTTTATTTTGTCAATTGTGACCTCGTATCATCACAGGTCATTTACTTCTTTGGGGGAAGGGGGGGTTGGTGGGTTGTGGGGAGGTGAAAAGTGAAATGTCTACTGCCTACCTTATGTGTTTTCACACTTTATTATTCTCAACTCTCTCCATCCTTTATCTGCTTCTTGGGGATGCAGCGGAACTGGGCGATTACAGTGAAACGGAGCACCTTCCAGGATACCTTTCCGACCTGCGCTTCTTGCCACGCCAGGGCCTCGACTTCGAGAAGGAGGTTGCCAAACTGCACAAGCAGCACGTGTGAGTGGCCTTCCATGCTACGTTTTCGCAACCGTCAAAAGACACGTCCAAGCCGTGCTGGGGCTTTGCCAAGAACAACGTGGCACAGCTTTTTTCTTGCCTCAATGCTTCGAAAGCTGTGCAGCTCCAAGGGCTCATCGGCACTTCTCATTTTGCCCTTTAATACTCGCCTACCCTTCTGCAATCAGAGGAAAGCGATCATGAATTGTGAACAATGTTACTCCATCCCAGACAATCGATCCTTTTTTGTAATTCTCTGCCATGTTTTTAAACAAACGTATGGTACTGACAAACTGAGCGAAGCAAACCATTGTCCGTGTGTCTCTCTTCTGCGTCGACCCTTATGGTGTCATGACCGGTTCCCAGGGTGACCTTGGTGAAAAGATGCGGCTACCTTAGGAAAGGAAACCATGCAGCCCACTTGAAGAAAATAACACGGCACAGTTGGTGCTGGCTTCGCTCAATAAGGCTGGCATGGGATTTCAGGCTGAAGTTATATGGTTCGCTTTTAAGTAGTAGTAGGAACGTGGAATAAGTCTCATCTGTCACGTGGGCCCCTTTAGCCTGCCCATACTCGCACTCGAAAACCCCACAGTTGTCTCAACGTTAAAGAGAAAATCCAACGATATATCCAGTCTGAGAACCACCTGTTATACATTTGTTTCCTGTTAATCATATACAGTCTTCCCTTACATAACGCACCTCCCCAAAGCGCAAATTCGCAGTTACACGATTAATTTTTACGCTACGCGTTTCACAGTTGTGCGCTCAAAAAAAAAGAAAGAATAGTAAAATTCTATTTTTGCTAAATAAAAACGAATTTTCAATGGTAAAAATTCAAAGTAAAAAAAAATTGTGATAGCGTCACCATGTCATGGCAGCACCCAGTGTCACGGGCTGGGCTTGGTCATCTCAGATCTCCCTTTGTCTGCATTGCGCATGCTGCTGCAAGCAGCCCACAGAAGCGTTCAAGAAGCTCTGAAATTACTCCTTATTAAGTAATCATTGTAAGTAGTAATCTTTGAATCCTAATTATTATAATTTGTTCTTAAACTAGCTTTAAGTAATTTTTGTAATGTTAATAATATTATTAAGTATTGAATGTATACGTATTTTGCAAATCCAAGGCTAAAGTAATGAAATTATACTTAATTTTTCCTTCGGTAACATACCCCTCCTTAGAATATGTATGTAGATGGGAAAGTAGTCTTCATACAGCTCAATTAGACTTAAACGCTGTTTCTCAGGAACGCATGTCACGTTATGCGACGGACGCCTCTATTTGCTAAGCCAAGTGATGCTACGGTCCATCAATTTGATGACACATTGGGTGCATTTCACCCACCCGTAGCATAGGCAAGGCAGCAATTTTATATAGTGTTCTGAGTCATCGTGTACAATGGCTATAAAATAAGAGTACTGTACTGTTATTGTGGGCGAACACTTGAAAATAAGGCACAGTGATTACATATTTCAGTAAAAATTGTGTTTGTATTGAGCACACTTCTTTGTACATTACTCTTACATTGTAAGTGGCCATTTAAAACGTTAAACCTCCTATATTCTTGTACGAGGTTCTTTATATTTAGGAGTCATTCGTCATAGTACAGCATCCGGCTTTCTCACCAGATATTACTGTATTTGCTAAATGCTTTCGAGGGTGATTTCAGATTCAAAGGCGTCTGACCGTGAGATGTGCTCAGAGTTTACATACTGCAAATGAGTCCTTGAGCAGTTGTTCAAATCCCACTTCAAGTCACTGCAGCCCTGATGCCAAATGAAATGTTTTGTCCAAAATTAAATGCCGTTGGGTAGTGTGTTAAAAATGCCAAGGTCAAGTTTAGGGGAAAGCCACTTCACAATGAACAGCACAGATGTAATTCAAGTTAAAATGTTACACGAGTAAAAATATGTATTATTATATTCTTGGTTCTTTCGGTAAAGTCACGTAGAAGGGAAATAATAAAATAATAAACATTTATTTCTCACGACGTTTCGATTGCAACACAAGCAATCATCATCATGTGTGCTGTGGTTTTCACACCTGATAATGATTGCTTGTGTTGCAATCGAAGCGTCGTGAGAATTTTATTTTTATTACTTTATTATTTCCCTTCTACGTGAATTTACTGTAAGAACCAAGAATATGAATCCCTGCAGTCACGAAAGCTTTAAATCGAAATGTATTATTATGTTAAAGGCTTCAACATCTGCCCTATAATTTGTGAAAGTGCAGGTTGTCCTGAAAACAACCATAGGGGCACGCTCCAAACACATCATAAATACACACAAATACAAATTTCCTTCACTCTTAAGTAATACTTATTTGGCACACACTATGATTACTTTAAATAAAATAATAAATATTGCTGACCTTAAATGTATTCTTTCGTAAAATTGTTCATGCTTTTCTCTTTTAAATATTACATTCGAAGTAATAATTATCTATCTGTTCATTACATAGGCCAAGCTGACTTAGCCAGGTTTTGTCAACAACTTCTGACTATCATTTGCAGTGTATTTGGCATTTGCTTGACTGAGGACCACGTGATCACTCGCAGCGAAAGCATGTTCTCTTACATATACGTACAGTTGATAAATACAAACAATATAATTGTTTGAGCCCTTTGTTAATCCACTCATGGTTGAAGGCCTCCCTACACCATGGCAGTCATGGGGTTTGTTTGACCATACTTCACTACACTGTGTTATCACTGGTTGGTGAAGTGAGGGGCCCAGGACGGGTTCAGATACAACTCGCCACTTAGGTTAGCCATGGATGGGAATTGGATTCAGGTCGCCTGGTTCACAGTGTGTTGCATTGCTCACCGCTGCTCCAGCACGCCCCCACCCATGGGTTAGTGCCACCTTAAAATGGCTGTGGGTGGGGTGCGGTTTGTTTTATGGTGACATGATGATTTGTGTCAACCTCAACATCATGACAAATCCGAAAGCTATACTTCCTACTCGCTGGTATCGGTGCAGAGCCTAAGGAGTTAATGTTGTTTTTTTAGCTGCAAATATCACTGCTGGATGTTAGCTTTAGAAGCCTGTCAAGGAAAATTGTTATGGAGAATGTCGAAGTGACCTAACACAACCCAAACTATCAAGTTTAACTCCAAAAGTCCAGACTTGAAATCTCTCCTTTGCCTTTGACTAATTACTTCCCTAAGAACATGCCCCAAAACTTTGCCATCTCTCTGCCATTCCACCCCCATTTAAGCCATCACCGCTCTCCTTTTTCTCGTGGTTGCTTCTCGAAACCATTATTTCACGTGGCAATTCATTCATCATTAGCTTTGAGGGTCGTGTTGCTTGAGACATCTACTGCTCAATGTGCTTAACTCATCTACTTCATTACGTCATTTTGTCAATCAAATGCTGGATGAGTGCTTCCCCACAATCATGTGTTGAGGTGATTGGTTAAATTTCCATACTTGGCTGCGCCGGTCAGTGCGTGTCGGTGCAGGCGGAAGCACAGAACTAGGAGTTTATATGTAGAGTACAGCAATGAATGTACCTGCGTTTTACTATGCAGCCCATTATGTATCCTGCAGCCCCATGATAACCTGTTGTACTTGGTGGTCGCTCATCGAGTTTGTGTTTTATCTTTTAACGCGTTTTGTTTGCATGTGTAAGACTTTTGTTTGTACGGTTGCCTCTACAGCATCTTGATACGCGCTTGTACTTCAATGCTGTCATGCGATCCAACTTGTATGTTCATTTTACGGAAGAAGCCTGAAATTGTCGACGCGTAAATAGCACCCTTTAAAGTCGGCAGCACTTCCTAGAAACTTCCAACGTGAGAGCTTGTTCGCTGGTACGCTCCTGCCCCCGCTGCACCATTGGCGTGGCGGTGCCTCGCATGCACGGGTCGCGCCTCTTCGTGGTTATGTGTTTGCGTGCGTGCCACGCGCCTAATGTGAGAACGCACACTACTTCCCCAGCTGGCAGAAAATAGCACCCTGACACCTCCTTCACTTGCACAGTCACAGTGATGTCTACGATCCAAATATAACTTTGGCAAAATTAACCACGTACCTCTTGCAACGATAAAGGCTAAAATAGAAAAATACCTTGGGTGTGTTCCTGTTTTTAATTAACCAAACATTCTCAGTGTGTGTTTGTAAATAAGCAGATGTACTAAAATATACTAGTGTACTAAAATTACGAGTGACAAATTGACATATTCTGTTTACGTGACGACCCTTACTAGGTGGCTGTGTCGGGTGGTGGTGGGTTTTAACGACACATTTATTTACACGATCTAACCCAACAAAACCTCATGTACTAAAATATGTTCACACAAAAGGAATATAGAATTGTTTGTCACAAGATTGTTGTTTAGAGATGTTTTACATACATTATGAGTATTGCTATTTGTTATACTGTACCGAGTTCCACACGGCAAGTTTATGAAGTAATCTTGGCACTTGGTAATATTTCGTCTGATCAACCTTTTTTTCAAATTGTTATAGAATGATTATGCAGTCTCAAGAACCATATTAAAACCGTTTATAACCACGGCTCATATTCTTTGGTTCTTTCGGTAAAGTCACGTCGATAGAAAAATAATAAATAATAAAGTTTATAAAAATAAATAAACTAATAAAAAACTAAAAAACACTAATGTACACTGTAGCCCGGTTATTAATCGGAGTGAGTGTACTGGCAGTCTATAATGTAGACTGTAGCCTGGCTATTAAGGTTGGTAAGTGGACTGGCAGTCTACAATTTAGACTGTAGCCTGGATATTAAGTTTGGTGAGTGTACTGGCAGTCTATAATGTAGACTGTAGCCTGGTTATTAAGTTTGGTGAGTGTACTGGCAGTCTATAATGTAGACTGTAGCCTGTTTTTTAAGCTGGCGAGCGTATTGCCAGTCTATCATGCAGACTGTAGCAATGGTTATTAAACTTTTTTATTTGATTTTTATTACTGAAAGAACCAAAGAATATGAATTCCTGCAGTCACGAAAGTTTTGAGTCAAAATTTGAACCTTTGCTCATGTTGATTTTAGTTTTCTCTGTGGAACGTGTACAGATTTGTCAGTTTTCAAGCTGCAATGTTTTAATGGAGAAATGTGTATTATGTAACTGCATCAACTGAGTTTATAAGTATTTATTTATTTTGTTCATGCAGAGGGATGACACCCGCTGATGCAGAGTTTAATTACTTGAATGTTGCCAAGAATGTGGAATTCTACGGGGTTGAGTTGCACTATGCCCGGGTAAGTTTGCATTTTCTTATCAGATTTAAAGGTCAAAGTTCAGCCTGTTTTGTAAACAAATTAACACACTTTAACGCTTTCCAGCTCTGTCAGTCTTTAACGGGGATGGGAGGCCACTATAACTCTCGTAAAGATGA
Organism: Lethenteron reissneri; assembly: GCF_015708825.2. Lineage (NCBI taxonomy): Eukaryota > Metazoa > Chordata > Hyperoartia > Petromyzontiformes > Petromyzontidae > Lethenteron > Lethenteron reissneri. The sequence goes on along the minus strand of NC_083798.1, from coordinate 12,890,346 downwards.
TAATATGGGCACCAAACTGTAGTCGAAAGTTGTGTTCTTGTTAGGAACTTAACCTCCTGAAAACTAGCGAAATTGTTCAAAGGGTTGCCTAAAACTTGGATACACAGAAAGAAGCAAAAACTATTATTTGTAAGTATGAAAGTGAATTTTTTCCTGACAGCTACCCGTCACCTTTCATACTGCTAATTAAAAACTTCCTCGAACAAACGCATGTTGGAAAGCATTCCATAATCCATGCGTGTGCATGCTTTTTTCCTAACTTGTTTTGTTTTGACAAGATAATGTTTGGTGACAGAGGCTGTGTGTTATGCAATGTAACAGGACCAGAGCAATGTTGAGATCATGGTTGGGGTGACTGCAGGAGGGGTCAATGTATACAACAATGGAGTTCGAATCAGCAACTTCCCCTGGTAATCACACTCTCATGACACGGGCCTGCTGTTCATCTAGCTAGACCAGGGCTGTCTAAACTACGGCTTGCCGGCAAAATCCTGGCCCACTTATTTGTTTTTTTTTCTGACCCCGCAGTATCATTCAGGTTTAACATTAATAACGGCTTTGAAAATAGATTATTGTGACATTTTTACTTGAACCATCTTGGTCCGCGTGTAGACTGTAGTGATACGTCATGGAGTGTTGAGAAAGGCGTCGGTGATTAGGCTCTGGTGATTGAGTGCTACAGCATTATATCTTTAACCTGTTTATCTCTTCTATTCTTTCGCTTATTACATATTTGTCATACCTCTAATATCTATTATGATTACATCTCTCTTATATTTCTTCTGAATCTGTCTCGTCTACATTGTGCAAGTTTTCTGACCCACGACACTGTGCATTTTAGTCAATCTGCCCCTCGATGCAAGACGTTTGGACATCCATTGGATTATGCTGTTGTGACATCTTAGTATGCACCTGTCACGGGGAGTACTGCACACAATACGATGGCTAGCCGGAGTGGCTTCATCACGCCAGCTGCTTTTTCTCAGCAGTGTCGACACGCAGTGGCAATTTCATCCCAGCTCCCCGCTGAAAAGAATCCCATTGAAACTTCACCTATCGATGGCAACGATGCACCCCGCATAGAACTAAAAACTCTGGTCACTGGGGATGTAACGCAATACGTTGAACACCACTCAACCGCTCCAAACACAGTGCATTTACTGCACCAGCTACAACAAGCAAGAACAGTGAATCGTGCTACTGTTCTAGTCAAGCTCGCATGAAGCTAGGACTTTATTCACTGTTTGTACTCTGTATTTCTGCCTTTAGGATAAAGATTGTGAAGATCTTTTTCAAACTGAAGCATTTCTTTGTGCAGCTACGGAAAGAACAGGCAAGTTTGAAAAGCTCAGTTTGCTTTGCTCTGTGCCCTTTTACGCAGTGCCCTCTGAATAAACATTTTGGAGTTTAAACAGCCATGTTTTTTAGTGAAGAAATGTGTAAGTTGGCTTTTAAAACTAGGCATTTTTTTAAAAATTATAGCTGGGATTAGTTTGTGCCAGTATGCTCACTGAATAATCCGCTATGTAAAGCAAGGCAGCGTAAGATGCAATGATGTATCTATTATGATTGATAAAGAGCTCATGATACCTGTGTAGAATCACATGTCAGGATCAATATTTTTAGATTCATATTTGTTGCATTTATTGGGTTCACATGAGCCTTATAGCCATTCGAGGCCCTTGTATTCCCAAAAATATTAAAATATGTCGATATTGTTACGTTGGTGCTTGTAACTCACTGGTGGCTCATGACCTGGTTATCTTGACAAACTACCTCTACCTTAGAAGTTCCACTTTCAGGAGACATGTGCACATGGTTAAATTGGTTTATTAGCACGTGCATGTACAGTGCTTGATGCACCAGTGCTAAGCTGTCACATGATTCTTAGATTTGTTGCTATCCGTCTAATAAAGGGCCCGATTATGTCCACTACCTTCGCAATACCATTTAATGAAACCGCTTCCATGTGTTACCTGAAACCAGAGAGCCTGAAGCAGCGTTATTAATAACAAATTTCCCCCATGCTTGGCGTTTAGGTTTTCGGGTCTTTGCTCAGCAACTGCTATCATTATTTTTTTGTTAACTGTAACTTCGAGTTACTGCGTTTTCGAATTGCATCACGTCTATGCCTTCGTTCCACCTAATCTCAAGCAGAATGAGACGCGGGAGAACATTATTGGCTTCAACCTGGGCAACTACCGCGCCTGCAAGACGCTGTGGAAGGCCTGCGTGGAGCACCACACGTTCTTCCGCATGGCGCGACCAGCCTCGCCGCCACAGCTCAGCTTCTTGGCACAGTACTTCTCGCTCGGCTCCAAGTTTCGATACAGGTGACGTGCACCGTCGCCAGGCTGAGTTGTCCTGTGCGCAATCACTGCGCGGAAAAAGGTCACGATATGCAGTTTAATTTCGCGTGGCAGGTGTACGCGCGGATTTATAATTTGAAGACGTGTGCCATCGAAGATGTGTCGTGGCAGGTCCTTGAAATATCAGGCTAATTCGGTGGTGGGGCACCCCGGTATATTGTCTTTTCTATTATTAAAAAAGCCGTGGTATTTCTATCAAAACCAATCGTGGCTCGTTTTCAGCTCCGCAATGTTATTTATATAGCTATTTATATTGTAATACTATCAATAGCGGTATTAAAGAAAGGTAAAACGAACCACTGAAACCACATGAAATTGCAAGAAAAGTCTGCAACAGTCTGTCCAGTGCTACAGCTAACAATAATTCAGCATTCGTGACTGCAGGGATTCATATTCTTAGTTCTTTCGGTAAAGTCACGTAGAAGGGAAACAATAAAATAATAAAAATAATAAACAATAAAATTCTCACGACGTTCCCACGGCAAGAAAATTTGAACTGCCACTTTTTTTTACATTTTCATGCTGTGTTTTTTCACACATGATGATGATTGCTTGTGTTGCAGTCGAAACGTCGTGAGAATTTTATTGTTTTATATTTTTATTATTTTATTGCTTCCCTTCTACGTGACTTTACTGAAAGAATCAAGAATATAATAATTCAGCATTTGTAAACGTTCTCAATTTCATAATTACGAATTTCAATGTTACTCCTATTTTTTAGGTGTTCCTTCCCCCCCCAAAAAACTCTTTATATGCGGGACACTGTGCTGCCACATTATTTTGAGAACACACTTTGTACTAAAAAAAATCCATTACATACATTGTATCAATATGTACTTGCTCATGAGTTGTTTGAACCTGCAGCGGACGAACGGAAATGCAAACGGTACAATACGGGAAGGAAAGAGCGAACCGTCACAGGAATTTTGCCAGGTAAGGCCTCTCATACTTTGAGTGAGTGTGCCATTATGTTTTAAGAAGCATAGGAGTATCAGGAGCAACCAAGATAGACAGAGTTTATACCTTATATTTAGTACATCGAGATATTCATACATACATTTGATCTGACGTTTTTATTTTATAAAAAAAAAACATAAATGCAGTGGAGTTACTGTGTGACCGAAACACCCTTGGCTTTGATGCACTGTATTTCTCTCTAGTGGAAGCTGCTGTAATCCACTGCACCACTGAATGGCTGCTACTTTGCATTGCACAGAACTGTTGTTGCATTTTACATCTTTTTTGCATAAACATGATATATGAACCAGTCCTGGGCTTCTCTTTCACTAACCCACACTGGGCAAACTGGTGAAGTATGGTCAAAAAACGCCCACGACCAACACAGCATGGAGAGAGCCTTGACCAGTAATTTGGACAGATAACTATGGGCAAGGAAAACCTCAAGTGTTTTTTTTTTTACTTTGACCATTTAAATGACAATTCTTGTCTTGGGGTGGTGTCCAGTTGGTGTGGCTATTTGACTTTAACTCTTGCCATCCTTTTGGGTGCATCAGATCTCCCAGCCAGCGGTTTCCACGGCGAACGATCTCGGGAAAAGAGTGGGGCTCCAACGCAGCAACGGCGGGCTCTGCCGAGAGGCTGGAGACACAGAGTCTGCCATCACGCACTCCCCCGGGCACGCCAGACATGTACGTGCGGTGCCACGGTGGCGAGATGTTAACTACCTCGCCTGTATATACAGGAGGTCGTGGGTTTGATCCCGACCCTGACACCTGTATATTTGGAGTTTGCATGTTCTTTCTGTGGGTTGCGTGGATTTTTCTCCGGTTCCTCTAGTTTTTTACCTTCACATTTAGAATTAACATGCGTTTTGAGTATTTGGCTGCGATGCATTTCCACATAATAAGCCATTTCATTGAGCTATCATTTATGGCCAGGTTGCTTTTGAAAAAGAGCGATATAGCTCAGTGGATCTTACCTGGTAAAATAAAAAAAATGTTAGTTTCAAATAGTTTAGTATAGCACGTAAATACGCACAGCGCACGGCAATCTGTAAGTCATGCTGCTGAGCTCATGGCTGAAAAGATCTTAACGTTTTGAGAACTGCAGAGCAATTGTTAGTGCCGGCTCACCAACTGTCAGCCTTCCAGCTTGGTCTATGGTTCCTCAACAATTGTTAGATGCAGTTTGCATGAACAACGCTATATAAAATTAACCATTACATTAGCTTTGATTAGCTTAAATAAAGAATACGCTAACATTGTTGTCATTAGTATTCTCAATAGGTATTTTTTATGGTTGTATCTGTCTCAGTGTTTCGTTTAAATAAAACATTTACTTATAATTGGCCTAGTATTTGCAGAAGTAAAAGATAAGGGATTTTCTTATGCACATTTTAATGCATATTTTAAAGCAATGTTTTAAATGGCAAATGTAGAGTGTCATGTAGGGTTGGAGAACAAACACGCTGTTGATTAATTGCAGCCTGCGACTTTAATTCATACGGCCCACGGCCACATGAGACATATCACTTAGAAACAGCTCCCCAAACAATATTAATTCATATCTGTAAGTATCTTTACTGCACTAATCGGTGAGTAGAGGGGAATATTTTCGACCTGGCAACACTGTTTGGAAATTTAGTGCACTCGATAAACGCGAGCACTATTTAATTTTCGTATTATTGGATAATGCGTGTGAATGTGGCCTACCAAAAGTTTTTTTGACAGTCCTTGCATCCCTCGATAAGGAAAATGTCTCCCCCCACCCCCCGGTGTAATTTATCGTAAATTAACGCCCATTAATTTTACACCGACGTTCAAACCCACCCGTTTATGTAACATGCCGCCACTCTTGCGTTGTGCATCTCCAGCTCCGATTTGCGGGAGGGCTGCGAGAAGCGGCGCCCGTCGTCCGTGGGGAACCTGGTCGGGCTCGCGACCCCCAGCTCGCAGGAGGAGGCGGCATCACTCAACAACCACCGCGGGACCGGCTCCTCCACCACCACGCCTCTGCACAGCCTCTCGCTCGACCTCAAGTCCCTAGTGTGAGTCGCGTTCCCATCGGACGGTTCCCCGTCGGTGCCAAAGCGCCATAATTATTTTCTTTGTTCGTCTTCGATGCCATGGGCCTTCGTGACCCGTTGGGACGCAACTGCTTTTGCTGCCTCAATGCATTGCTGCCTCCCCAAGTCCCACCAACGCATCCGTCTGGCTAGTGCCCATGATTGAGATTTGATCGAATTAGTTGTAATGTTATGAACCCATTTTCCATTACATCTTCGATTATGCCCTTATTTAGTGCCAAGTCAGGCCTCAAAACAAAGTTGTTTTGTATGGAATTTTCAAAACAAGCAGGGCTTAGAGAAGAGAATGCGCATTAAATGGTTGTAAACTAACAGATATATATGACTAACTTTACTACCCGGCTTCGCCCGGGACTTGGATTCTTGTCTTGGATTAATACACGGCCTATGCGGAGGGTTTGGAGGGGGGGGATGCGTGACGTCAGCAGGCACACTGCGTGATGCTGCCGCATGCGGGTGACATCACAGATGTGATGTCACACTTACCGTGCAAAATTTATCCATTATTGCGCCCCCACCCCCCAAAACACAAAAGTCTATTTTCATACTTTTTGCATTGTGTACAGTCTGGAAGCTACCCACATGCCAAATTTCAAGTTTGTTGCATGTCGGGAAGTATGCTAAACATTTCGAACACACACATATTCACAAATTTCCCTTTTATATATATAGATGTATGATGTAGAGGCTCATCGAAAGGTGCCTTAGAGTACTTCTTTATATATATGTAGAACTTTTTTTCTTCGCCAACCGTGCTGATTGGAGGTGCAATATATTCCCAATTTGTTATGGTTGTTTAGATTTACATTGCGTCTTTTTTATTTATCTTTCAGATCATCAGATGACGTGAAATCGGCAGCGTAAGTTTGTCAAGACATCGATATTGAACCGCTGCACTTGACGCTACAGTAAACTTTAAAATTTTAACAATTTTGAAGTTGAGTAATCTTTCAGGTTAATGAAACGTTACAAACTTTACAATATTGGCCAAGAAAGGCATGAACTAACAGAGGAAAGTGAGGTATATTAGGGAGGTTGGGGGAGGGTGAAAGTGAGAGGAGAGGGATGGGAGACAAGTGTGGACGGTTTCACAAGATTGTCCATTGGCCCACACCCACACATAAAAATAAATTACCACCCATGCGCCAGTGATAATGTGTGGTTAACAGAAGGCGCAGTAAATTCAGTCTCGTACGCATTTCCTCACGGCAGTAATTTTTAGTCGCCTCTTTCAGTTGCACAAAGAATGATGGAATAAAACTAATTCCAGTGCTAAAGCTGTGGCCAACATTTAATTTTATGTGTTTATTCATTTTATCTTCTTGGTTCTTTCGGTAAAGTCACGTAGAAGGGAAATAATAAAATAAAAAATAAAACGTAATAAAATAATTCTCACGACGTTTCGGCCACAACGCAAGCAGCCGTCCTCAGGTGAGGAGCAGCCATCCTCAGGTGAGGACGGCTGCTTGCGTTGTGGCCGAAACGTCGTGAGAATTATTTTATTAGGTTTTATTTTTATTATTTCTCTTCTACGTGACTTTACCGAAAGAACCAAGAAGATGAATCCCTGCAGTCACGAAAGCTTTAAATCGAAATATAATGTTATGTGTTTGTTAATTTTATGTTCAGGGGATCGGCGTCGGGTGAGGGCCAGGCTCCGGCGCTGCCCCCCAAGCAGCAGCAGCAGCAGCAGCGGCGACGGCGGAAGGAGGCGTGTCCGGGGGGCAGCGGCTCGCAGGAGGCCGATGAGCTGGACTCGCGGCCCTCGGACAGTGAGAGTGACGCAATCTTGCCCCCCGAGGTTTTGGACGAGCCACCCGTGGTACGTTTTGCTCCCCGATGTCAACGCTCGGGGAAACGTATCTTGCACCGCGCAAAAATAATAATAGTAATAATAATGCCGTGACAGCGTTTGTTTAATTCGACTTTTGCAATGCCGCTCGCGAAGACACTGCGTCTGTTATTGTTGTTGCAGCTGGAAGAGAAATTCACAGTGCTGTTGCAGGCCAATGGTCTGTTACCTCACGAACCCCTAGTGTTGGTGCGAATGAAGCCAGACGATCAGGGCCGGTTCGGCTTCAACGTCAAGGTAGCTCTTTCATCAACCCGCATATAAAACAAACTCAGCCGATTCTGCAGTGGTTACTTAATTTTTACTGTGGTGTCTTCTCTAAACGTTCCCTACATCTTTCTTCCCCCTACCCCCCTCAACTGACTCCCCCCGAATGCCCTTTTCTTTAGGGTGGAGTCGATCAAAAAATGCTCGTGACTGTGTCTCGCGTGGCTCCGGGAACGCCGGTAAGGAGGAAGCAGTCTCGTATTGTCTGAAACGGGAGGGTGGCGGTGTACACTAATTCCATTCATAGATGAAAAATTTACTTCAGATTTGGTTACTTCTTTTTATGGGGGGTACTTTACTTAAGACGAGTCAGTACCGGCCCATCCTACAAAGATCATGATTTTTTTCATAAACTACATTTGCTGATAAACCCACGTTGCAAGTGTGACTTGAAACCTCGTTAATGTAAATTGTGTTGCATGAAACAAGTGCTGCGCAAAGTATCGTATGAAGAAGAGCCTCTTTTTTTTTGTTTTCAATCACTGTAACGATTTCATTCATGCCCATTGGAAAATTCTAAGCATCAAGGGTCAAATTCAAAAACGCATCAGCTTAACCTCAATTACTAACTTCCTGTATGTCAGTGCCATAGATGTGAGTGCATAATCATTGGCTGACAGAACGGATGGTGTGCTGTATCACGGACATGCCGCCTGCCCCCCTCCCCCCACATTGGGCTTCTTCTCCCCGTTGTGGCCCCAGGCGGATCTCTGCGTGCCCCGGTTGAACGAGGGGGATCAGGTGATCCTGATTAACGGGCGAGACGTCTCGGAGCACACGCATGACCAGGTGGTGCAGTTCATCCGTGCCAGCACGGAGTCGCACTCGGGAGAGCTGGTGCTGCTTATCCGGCCCTCTGGTACGTGCTGCTCAAGAATTCTTGCTGGCCCTGCCGCACCCCTCATGATACAACCTCTCACTGCAAAACTAGGGTGCAGACATGGTGTGTAATAAGCGCCCTGGAGGTTTCTGGTTGTATTCTATCTTCCGGTGCAGCTGTTAAAACACTGGGGATTTTTTTTTAATCCTTCCCCCCCCACTTCTCTCCACCCAGCATTATAATTTTGTACACCACTGTTGCTTGAGAAGTCATAAGCTCTGGGGTAAATTGTGTGTGTACTCCCACTTCTTCAAAGACACCTGGTCAGTGTGGAATAGTAGGTTAATTACCCTTTAGAGAGGCTCTCTCTAGTTTCCTCTAACAGAGACCTTTCAGCCAGCAGTTGTTAAGAGTAAGACATTTCAGGGCTGCACCTTTACCTGTCAGTGCCAAACTCCATAATAAAGTTTTTTTGGGTTAGATACGTTAATATCAATGTGTCGTTAACCCACCACCACCACCTGACACGGCCAATTAGTAATTTTTGTCACGTAAACAAAATGTGATAATTACTTGCTACTTCAGCACACCGGTGTGTTGGAGAGTAAACCCACAACATTTACAATTTGAGTATGACGTTTCTCTGGTGATTACAAACAGCTTCATCAGATGATTTGCCAGAATTGTGAAGAAGTCTTCCTGTTTCGGTCTTAAACAGAGTAAAGGTGATGTCGTCACTGTGAGCCTATCGGTGCCAACTGCGTCGATCCAATATTTCTCATCATTTCGATGTGTCTATCTCTAAAGCACACATTCTATTATGGCAGGTCACACGTGTCATTTTACATTTCCCAATGCCGTTGATATTCCAATGAAAAAATGTGCGTGCATCGGCCTGGTTTGTGACAGGTCTGGTGTGACACACACTTGAAATTCAGCAACTTGGGAGTGTGGGTTGGCGGATCATTCAGATTGGAGCATGCATCAAACACCGACCAGCAGGGAAACGCAGTATCTTTAATTGGCCGCACACTGAGTAAACTGATAACCTATTTGTGCTTCGTTTTAAGTGTAAATTTTCCCCAGGCTGCCACACAAAATGTTCAAAAGACAGGGATTGCACAAACGTTCCAGAGCAGGAGGGCTCCGCTGAAAATCAATCTCCGAGAAGCAACTGTTATTATTATTATTTTTCCATGTTTCACCAGACTACATTCGTTGTGATATCCAATCTCGTCTTTGGTCGCCTGCGTCCCCATGCATATTGTGACCCATCCCTCACACCGATGTCTCTGCCCACCCCTGCAGCGGTGTACGAGGAGTTGGAGCGCGCTGACAGCGAGCCGGATTTCCAGTACATCCCCGAGAAGACGAGGGAGTGCAGCTCCCCTGGCGAGCGGCATGTCGTGCGCACCTCCATGCAGCAGCTGCGCGAAGCCCTCGACACGGGCCAGGCCCTGCTGCAGTTTGAGGTGAGCAAGGAGACACCCGGCCTCCGTGGCCTATGTCAACGAAATTTTACCACTGACCATAGGACTGTCAGGTTTTTTTATATTTAGCTAATTTCTTGAGAACTTTTGGTATTTAGTTTGTTGTCCTTCCCCCCACACCTCCAATTAGCACGGTTGGCTACGTACGATGTGAAAGACATTGAACATACATAAACTAAACGAGAAATGTTTTTATTTAAGAGGTAAGGCCCACTGATCTATATAGGTCTTTTTCAGGAGCGACCTGGCCACAAATGATAGCCCAATGAGGTTGCTGATGTGGAAATTTTGTAGCAGCCAAATACTCTAAACACATGTTTATAATTGTGGAGGGAAAAACCGGAGGATCCGGAGAAAAATCCACATGACAACTCGGAGAACATGCAAACTCCAAATATACATGCATCATCAGGGTCTGGATCTAACCCATGACCTCCTGTATATCAGACGAGGCAGTTAACATCTCGCATATCCATGTAAACATATAGCATGTTACAGAGCAATAGTTACAGTTAAAATTAAGATTTTTGTTAAATATATTGCATCCCGTAGGGACGTTCTTCACGTCATTTTCATATCAACAATGAAAGGGAGGGACCCCCAGTGATACCTGTCCCTGTGGGCACAAATTAACTCTGCACCTCGCCTGCGATGATTGCCGTGTCTACCAATCGAGTCATTTTTGGCCAATATTCAAATTTGGAAAAATTGGACCTTGTAACGACAGTCACAAAGTTGCATACGGAGATAGTTTCCCTGTTTACTTATTGATGACCGTTTGCATAATCATCACTGAATAAAAGGCAGCTTCATAATGACCCATTTGGTTGTCACTAACCATTACAATAGGACTTTCCTGCAACAAAATATGAGCAAAGAAATTCAAATTGGATTTCGAGCAGTTTGATTGCACCTGCCTCTGGCATTGAAGCTGGCGAGGATTGGGGCACATGTGTTTACTTCACAGGCTCTATAAGACTAGAGGGGTCTGGCATCATTGATGAGTAAGCCTCATCTTATGAAGATGCTCTTACTCGTCAAAGGCATGTTGTGTCCAAGTTATGTGTGTCCACAATGGATATATTTTTAACACTGGAGCTAAATTCTGACTGCTGGCATTCATGACTGAAAGCATTGAAAGGCTCTTCCACAAGTTATATTTCACAACAATGAAACACTGGGATGTAATGCATATTATTATATAGATATAGCATTTAAATTGGTCATCATTGTCCACAAATTCTGATTAAATTGAGCCTATCATTGATATTACATAGGCATGTAATAATCCATAAACCTAAAAGATTATTCAAAGCATGTATTTGTTTCTTAAATGCAAATTAAGTCATTCATAAACGTTGATGCATCTTTCAGATAATAGAGTAAATGAAACATATCGTATGAAACTATACAAAACAGCCACTATAAGCAATACAAAAGAATCTATTTTTAATTCAAATCCTTACCCTCAATTGTGACGATTCATATTGCCAGGGCGGTTGAGCCATTACTCGCTTAATGTTTAGTGCCTTTTGCATTGGAGTGAGCTTGTGAAGCTATCACGCTCCTTTTCCCACAGCAACTGTATCGCAAGAAACCAGGGATGAGCCTCGGCATGGCCAAGATGTCTTGTAACAGCAGCCGGAACCGCTATCGCGACGTCCTACCCTGTGAGTCACACAAAACAGCACACACACACCTACCAGAGGTATTTATTGCGCTGTACACATGCCTGCAAAAAAACTGAAATGCAAGTTAATGGATATTTTTTTGTGGCACACTTTGGTTATACAGTAAACCTTGAATTGCGAGCATAATTAGTTCCGGAAACGTGTTTGTAATCCAAAGCACTCGTATATCAAAGCACTCGTATGTCAGTTGTGATCACGTGACGCTCGGCAGACAAAGCGTATACATGTACTACTCGTATTGAAAGACCTCGCTCGTTTATAAAATTAATATTCATTAAAAAATTTTGCTCGTCTTGCAAAACACTCGCAGACCAAGTTACTCGCAATCCAAGGTTTTACTGTAATTGTCAACTCTCTGTTACGTTTATCATGTGCCAGATGACGCTACGCGAGTGGTGCTGTCTGGGAACGAGGACTACATCAATGCCAACTATATCAATGTGAGTGTGTCAAGTTAACGTGCCATTACTGTGCGCAGTTGTCATTTTTACTACTGGAGCTCGCTTTCACTGAACTCGGAGCAACTCTTTGCTTATTCATACAAATATCAAATCTATACAGGGTTTGTACTGCCATTGAGCACATGAGCTTGTTATATTCAATCCAGCTTTACAGGGCTACAACTACCCTTCCAAGCTGTATCAGCCAGCCATTTACATTCTTTAATATGCTCCATATATTTTCGTTGTAGGTTTGTGTTGTTTATTGTTTGTTTCTAACATTGTTAGATCGTTAAAAGTCTCTTGCTTCTCTTGGTGTGACGTTAAACTGCATCCGGTGATGGTGTCGCATAAAATACACGATTGAGGAAATTGAGAGGAAGCGCCCTCCACCATGCATCCCTAGTTATGGCTCAATAACCCAAGTTCGGAGTGTGGTGCTGTGAGTTGAAGAGAGGGGAGTGGCATTGGATGGGATGGACAGAGCTTGAGCGAGTGACCTGCCCTTGGGGAGAGAACTAATATTATTTTCTTACAGTAACAAAAAACTCTTATAGGAAGCTATTTTAATTTGGGACAGGTTCTTTACAGTCCTTGCCGAATCAAGTGCCAGAGTTATATGAATAACTCGCGATCTGTGCTGCGCCGCACCTACATAACCCATCAAAAATGTCTCGCACTCATTTTTCCATATGGCGAGTGTGACAGGTTTTCCTTACAAGTGTCGGGTTTGCGTTGCTTTGCCACAGATGGAGATAACTTCCTCGAGCACCATCAATCGCTACATCGCCTGCCAGGGACCCCTGCCAAGCACGTGTGCCCATTTTTGGCAGATGGTGTGGGAGCAGGGATGCAGCCTGGTCATCATGCTCACCACACTCACAGAGAGGGGACGGGTGAGTGAGGCGCATGTACACTCACGTGAACTCAACCACACAGATATTGCTCCCCCTAGGTGGCCGGGTGGCTCGTAGTTCACAACATTGAAACTGGCACCGCTGAGAGAATGGATTTCAGTCCAAATATCTGATTTTGATTAACTTTGCTTCTGAATTGTTGTGAGTTTATGCTCTTTTCCCGGTTACAAATTACTGCATAAGCTCACCCTCTGCCCCCAGCCCAAGTGCCACCAATACTGGCCCGACTTACCGGGCAGTGAGACCTACGGCGGATTCCTTGTTCTATGCGACTCCGAGGAAGAGTCGGAGGCGTCCATCGAACGCAAGTTGACGCTGCGCAACGTCGAGGTAAAGTGGGGCACTTGCTCCCGTGCTTTTGTGGTCGTCCCGAGATCTGTCTGTCTCTCTGTCCATGCCTTTTTGAGATGTTACTAAGATCGATGTGATGGAGGAAACAACTTCCTAATTAAAGGCTTTCTCCAGTGTTCACTGGTACTCTTACTGCAGTCTGGCATTGGCATCGGCAATATTAATGCTACAGTAATTCAATCAATCGTCCAAATTCAGGATTTCCATTTGAATCTCAAATATATTCTTTTTTGTTGTCTAGCGACCGTGTGTTTACCATTTATAGATGAGGTTCATCATTCAAATATTAGTGGTCGCCCTGGTTATTACTGTGGGGTGTGTATTAACCATAAAATACGCGCCCTTCACAGTGGACGTTAAAGATCCATGATGTCCAAAGTAGGCGATTGTGTGTTGCCGTCATGGTCAAACTTAGATAACATTTTACAACTTGATTGCCATTTATAACAGGGATATAAATGTCAATCATCACCCCCTACTGTAAAACTTTGCAGGACCCTCCTGAAAAACAGTTGTGAGACTCTTTGAGGCTCTGCTGGGTAAACAATCAGAATGATAACAATTTTTACGAGGTTATAACTTTCTTCCCTGTCTAATTTTAATGGTTTTATTCACTTCATTAGCCTAAATTGAATACTGGAATACCGTTTTTGTGTAATTTGGATCAATCTTAATCGGTTTCCATGCTCACAATTCCATACACACATCGAGGGCGTCAATAAATAAATTTCAATCGGTGAACCGATGCATCATTCTACGCTGGTAACTCAAAGCCCTGGACTCCCGCAGAACAATGAGGAGCGAGGGGTAACGCAGCTCCAGTACGTGGCGTGGCCGGACCACGGCGTGCCGGACGATTCGTCGCACTTCCTGGGCTTCGTGCGCGACGTGCGCACTCGCCGCGACCACGCCCAGCCCGTCGTCGTGCACTGCAGGTAACCACGGCGACACACCACCGATCTCCACGGCGACGCACCACCGATCTCCACGGCAATGGACCAGAACCACTCGGCTTCATTACTGTGGGACGCTGCTAAGTTAATTAAAAAATTATCCAACATTGATGTGGTGATTATATTTTTATTATTCCAGCCCTGAGAATTTAAATATGTTGGTTTGACTGCCATGTGACGGGCATGGCTCTTCTAGCATGGTGTGTGAAACAGTGCTCCCTCTGTTGTGGGATATTCTCTAACACGGAGAGTGATTCACTGTACGAAGAACTTTCCAAGCGGATATTTTGTGTCGTGACATGACACCGACAGCAATACTTTTTTTTTTTATTACATTCGGTGCACTTTTACTTCCACTGTTATGTTGATATGTCTGGTGCATTTATTCCTCCTAGGCGCAAGGTGTACTGTAAAATTATCATGTGCAGGAATATAATAAAAATACAGGCATATCACGGTTCCACCTGCCCAAAGTGGTCAAATCACAAGCAAAATTGAACCTGGCTTCAAAACAATAATATGTGGATTTACCTCTGGTGGTGGGAGAGGCTGTCCGAGGTTTGTTGTAAACGTCTCATTTTGGGTTTTGCAGTGCAGGAATTGGACGGACGGGGGTTCTCATCACCATGGAGACGGCTCTGTGCCTGATGGAATGTAACGAGTCCGTGTATCCACTGGACATCGTGCGTACAATGCGGGACCAGCGAGCCATGATGATTCAGACGCCGGTAAAAATGCACAATGCAACCCCAGTGGGTTCACACCCATATAAGTAAACTAAACTATGAAAATTAAATACGATTATTATTTGACCAGATAAAGCACGCTGAGCTATATAATTATTTTTCAGAAGCAACCTACCTCGCCATAAATGATAGCTCATAAAAGTGGCTTATCGTGTGGAAATGTATCGCAGCAAAATACTTTAAACTTGAGCGCGACTCATAACCTCTCTTTACCAATCACCAGAACCATCAATGTCTGGCGTTGTTTCTCCGTGGCAACCCCCGCCATCTGGAACGCCATCATCCCACTGCACTTTCACAGCATTCAATCTACATCTACTTTTAAAGATACTTAAAGGCCCCACCTCTTTCGTCTGGATTTCGAGTGACACTGAGCTTGGCTGCGCACTTCGAGTCAAGATAATATCGCGCACATTATAAATTACATTATTGTAAATATTATGTTAAACTTGTTTTCAGCCTGTTTAGTTTTCTGCTTTCCCTAATGTATAGAGTCTTTTCCCCTGCTGTGCATGATGGCTGGAATTCCCTCTGCTTGTGTTGTCTGCATCACTTACTGTGTCTCGCAAGACAAGCCCTTACTCAGAACCTACCTCTTATAATGGTTTTTGGAAACTTTTTTACAGCTTGTTTTTTTCTCATTCTCTCTATTTTGACCTGACTTGTCTTGTCTTTACACTGCGATTACATTTAAGCGATTGATATCTACAAATCCTTGGCTTACAACTTTCTCATATAAAGTCTTCTGTGCCATCCTTACAACAACATAGCCACTTCTTAATCTGTGTCACATACCATTTTATCCACCTTGCATTCATATTTATCCTAAGCCGGTGGATTTCTCTCGTGCACAGCGTCTTGAAATGTCATTGAATGTAAATGCTCTATACATTTCAATGCATGCAGCTGTGGTGCACTCTTCTGTGAACTTGAAAACCTAAGCTCGATTCCCGGCCACAGTTAATATAAGTAATGAGTGATATCTGACCGGGTCCTAGTGCTCCCCCTTCACCAGCCTGCACTGACCATAATGGTAAAGTATGGTTAAACAATCCCCATGACCGACATTGCATGGAAGTGGCCATCAACCAGAAGTGGATTGACAAAGACATTAAATATTTTTTATACATTAAATGAATTTTGGGTTTAAAACATAGCTCTCGATATTATTTGCTGTCGACTTATTAATAAGCTGTTTTTTTATTGTTGATGCAGTGTGAACCTCCTTGTGTAGAGTAATTTCCATCCATGTCTTTACTTGTTTTGTTTTATCGCCATGCCACACGCGCGGCCAGTGTCAATACAAGTTCGTCTGCGAGGCGATCTTACGTGTCTACGACGAGCAGCTCCTCATCGCCGAAGACACCGACATGAGCGAGGAAGGCACGGAAAAGACGATCAGGATTTCCACCCCATCGCTGCCGCCCTCCAAGGATGAGCTGGAGCAAAGCCCCACCCCTACCATGGCCAAGGGGGTAGAGGAAAACTCCCCTCCGGCGGCGGGGCAGTTGTTGCAGGAGCCCAACTGTGGGCGGACAGGTGCCGCTGGGGATGGTGCATCCCCAAAGGCAGTGGAACTCAGCGTGACTGTGGATAAGGTGCAAGTGACAAAGCACAGGGGGGAGGTGGCGGTCCAAGAGTCGCCAAATGACAGGAGCTGAACTACAAACATGGGCGCCAGCCAAAGAAGGCTGTGGTCTCACTTCAGGTCTTTTTATTACAAAGGTAAAAAAAATATTGTAGTTTTTTTTCTCTCTGATTCTTTTTTCACATTCACACTAATATTAAAAGGGAATTGTGAGGCTGTCCGGCCTTGTGCTATTAATTTTGGCGACCAATGGATTTTATTTTTTATTTTGCTTAAGTGTAATCTTGGTCATGCCAGTTTATTGAGGTGGTTTGTTGAGATCTTGAATATGAACGGACTGGTCTTTTTATAAAGGGATACGTTGAGCCGTTTTGCTTGTCCTACTCGATTACACGACATTAGATCTGCTGGCCCTGGCTGGAAAAAAATATTAAGTTCTCTTTCTTATAAGTATTATAAGTTTCAAGAGGTGGGTTGTAAGGTATATTAATGTCGTTTTAAAAATGCTAAAAAGGAAAACCCTAAAAAAACCTTGCACTTGTGCACTTTATATATTTTAGTAATAATAGAGCTCACTTTCAGAGGTGGTGCGGATATTTTGAGGATGTGCGATACATTCTTATCAGTAAAGCTGTCGTGGCGAACCCAGGGATTGTCTGAAGCAGAGGCGTGCAGCACTAAGGGGGCTTTGCCTCACTTACAGGACATGGTTGTTTGAGGCCCAGTCGTGGCTGCATAAGAAGATGTTTGTGCTGGTACCACCCAATGGTACAAGTTTTAGGGCTACTTCAACTAAACCCCCACCGATCCATCGTAACGATATCGATAACACCACAGTAGCGCAGAGTACGACCTTGAAATTGTCACTCATACCCATCGTTTTCTCTGTCTGCATAACCATTAGCTGTGAGCCCTTTGCCTTCCAACGTGTCCCTTGGGAAACAAAAATCTTGTGTGGGCAGAAAAAAGCAACGTGACCGAGTAGAATGTGGTCTCGGCTAAAATTAAATTGAAAAGGCCTTGAAAAATTTGTTTCTAATTTTATTTGTGCCAATATATTGCAATGGCCTATGCGTGGTACTATTTCTTGCTTTTTAGACATACATGTCCAGGCCTTAATGAATGCCTCAAGGTGTGTGCCACCGCTGTGTGCTGTGCACAGGGCTGCCGCGTCAGCCACGTACGAGCGAGCGTAGAACAAATGTGAAGTGGCTGATTTTGATTGACTTCATGACTGAACGCAATATAGCCCGATTTGAGTCGAGGGGAAAAATGTTGCCAAAAAAAAAGAAGTCTAATGTTTTTTTGATTGCCAATTATTTTTCTAAAAGCTGGCTTGAATGCAGTGTGTTTAGCTGTCATGGAACAAGCCACATCATGAATGTCTTTCTGCAAGCAATGCTAATTCAGTCATCTCGGCATGAGCATAAATCTAGACTACTGCAATAACGAGACTGGGCCCGTGCGTCGCAGGTGCACTGTACTATATCTGGAATAAGCTTCCCATTCATATCTGTAACATAAATGAGTTGCCAAATAAGGACGTGGCATTTTTTTACATTGTTTTCAGTTTGCTCTATTTTTTTTGTAAAAATACCGATGGATGCTTTTTGTATATATTTGGTAACATAAACTAAAATACAGTTTCTTTTGTAATCCAAACAAAGTGATTATTCCTTTGGCTGATTGGAAATGAAGGCTCCTCATGAAAGGCAAGTTGGTTGTTACGGTATTGAAGTGTTTAATGCGAAAAGGAGTGGAATTTTGCTGGATTTCTGTATAGATTAACTTCATACGATGATGAAGGGACGGCTTCAGTACTAGCCGCAGAACAGGTGTGCTTGTACAGCTATGACTTTGGTGTGTACCATTCAAGCCATGTCATGTCAGTACCTGCAAACCAATGAGCTACGTTTCTTGTAATTGAATCGGCCTTTAATGGGATTGTGCTAGATTAACAGTATAGATAACAGTAGGAATAATGATCCAGGAAATTAGAGCTGCTTACAGATCTCTATATAGTGGCATGGACACAACAGTTACCTTTGTAAGCTAGATGCATTTGTCATGTACACACGTGTGGAAAGGTTTCGGTGCCATTAATGCACGTGCGATTGTCCGCTTTGCGGTAGAGTCTTAACTCGGGAGCCGTTTTTATGAGCAGGCAGGAATACGTGTGCAGCATCGACTCAACATAGTGATCTTTAACATGCGAGTCTACTGGCAGTGGCGTAGTGTGGTCGGCATGGGTCCTGGTGCAAGGGATGAAATGGGGCCCCTGTCCAATTTCATTTCATTAAACTGGAGGGCCCCCCCCCTCCCCGCCTGCACACTCGATAGCTGCGCCACTGTCTGCCGCACAATCCGTTTCTCTTGGCTGCTTTATTTGAACAGATTGAATGAATTTGAGACATGGGTTTTTTCTAATTTATAATGTATTAAGGCAAGTGTGTTTTACCATCTTACCTCCACTCTGTTCCATCCAATTATTACTCTCGCCAGTGGTCTAGTCATAGCGGAATTCACTGGAGCTATCCTATTGAGAGCAGAAAGAAATTAATGACCAGGCTCCGTTTAAAACCGTCACCAGCATGTGGGCTTTATAATAATAGCTTGTATTTTTTTTGTGGTGCATACAAAACACGTTTACATCACGTGCGTCTAACAAGTACTGCAGATTCGTGAAACGATGTGGGTGATGGTGAATGCTTTTGCAAATGTGAGCTCGCTTAAGTCCACCTAATGCTGGAACGGTCTCACCTGGGTGAAATGGAGCCATGTGGGTGAGGTATGCCTGATACGGGCTTATTTTATGGCAACTCGTTTTCTACGATGCCATGCTGATGTGTTCAAAAGTGATTGTACGTTTAATGATTTTGGAGATCACGAACCCCGTCCCTTGATCTTTTCTTGTGGACTGGTGAGTTTCTCTGGTACTAGGTACTAGACCACTGGCTTTATTGGTGGAGCATATCAAGAACAAATGACACACCCGTATAATAAATTTGGAGCATGTGCTGTAGTCACTGTGGTACTGTGTACTTGGAAAGCACAATTGCAAACTTATCTTCATCCTTTGTGTAACATTTGTGCATATGTAAGGTATGTTGCTTTTGATTCGACGTTTTACTGGATGTGAATACCGGGATATGCACTGTTAAATAGTGCTTACGGCTATATATCAACTGGAAGACATTGCTTAATGTTGTTACCAATGGCTACTAAATGGTAATATTTCATCAGAGTAAATGTCTTGAGACTGAGGTATAAGTTTATGAGGCATACAGGTTCGTAACATTGACAGCACAAAGGATCATTCTCCCTGTACTGTCGTGTGATTGTCTCATTCTGATCTGATGCGGTACAACATATACGTCTACATTCTTTAGATGCCTCGGCAGTGTTGTGTACTTAGTAGGTGCACACGTGTGGTAGATTAAAAGTTACATGATAGGACTTATTAATAATGAGTTGGTATCGGACCTTAGTGTGTTTCACTTCAATTTGTGGTCTCGTCAAGCCACGTCGACTCATGAACTTTGATTCATGGGTAATTTTCTGACGTTTTCAAAAATCACACACACGTCGCTTTAAGCACTTGTAATATTACCTTTTGAATTTGATGGTTCTATTATAGAAATTAAACAGATGGTATGCTGTACAACAAAATACGTACCGCAAAAAGCGTTTGTGTTTAAGCAATTCGTCACTCATAAGATTTGGATTCCTTTCCATAACCGCGTGAGGACACATTTTTCCCTACAGATTTGCTATTCGTTTATAGCCAACAATGTTCTCTGTAGATTTGAGAAGTCTCATGCGTTGTTAAATATCAAAACGTTTGGTATATAGTTTGCACTTACTAATTCAGTTTGTTGTTGTATTTTCCCTAAACAGGGGAGGTATAACGTGCGGAACGCAGTTTTGATGCGATTGTGACGTTTTTTCCCCCAGATTGGCTATCGATCTGTTTTTACTGCATTGATTGCCGTAATGGTTTGATTTGGGTATTATTGCGGTATGGTATGTACAAGTTTGAAATACTGGCCCTTAGTGATTTTTTCATCGTATTCGAGGCTCCGTTTCGGTACTAACACAACATATCTTTGACAAGAAACCATTGTACAGTGATTGGCTTCATGTTTGGTACTTTTTTGTGAGGAAAAAATAAGTAACAAATACAAACGAATTGATTTGCAGATCTTTGTCGCGTTTTTGTCCGAGTGTGTTTTCACCGCACATTGGTATTGATCTTTCTTCACACGTGTAAGTTCATCATCAGCCACGTTCTATCCACTGGTGGATGAAGGACAACCCCCCCCCCCCCGCTACCACCAACCCACCAAATCTCAGGAGCTTTAAGTACCCACAATCCATCTCCTGCACACGATCTGATTGGGGTGGTATAAGTTGTAAATTGTTCCAAAAACCCAGGACAGAAATCTCAACGCAATAATCGCAACGAAATTAAATCACGACGTTTCGGAGGCAACACAAGTTTCCTTCATCAGGTGTTATTTTCATTTATTATTATTCTATTATTTTTTTACCTACGTGACTTTACCGAAAAAACCTAAGAGTATGAAAGTTTTAAATCTGGAATCGCAACGAAAGCTGCGACACCTGGTGGGAAAGCGCAGTATTGCGCCGGGGAGACAAAAAATGTGTTGCTGTGGTTTTCCCACCTGATGATGATTGCTTGTGTTGTAATCTACCTACGTGACTTTAGCGAAAGAACCAAAGAGTATGGATCCCTGCAGTCACGAAAATTTCAAATCTAGAATGTTCTGTGGAGGGTAACGTTCATGTAAATGAGACTTCAAATAGTAACGACGTGCTTTGTTAACAAATGGAGTTGCCAAAAACAAATCACTTCGTCCATAGGACGGCCTGGTACCGGCTCGTATTTTACACACTGCAGTATAACACATTCCTGCGGAGGGAGCTGGTAGGAACGTTGGGTTGCTCGGTCAATGGCCAGGGTCAACGACGGCGTGGTGTATTCCGCAAATATGCCCGACTGTGAGGGCGGGCACAAGCCGGCGTGAGTAGATTAAACGTTGAGTTTTATAAGGGCACCACGGGGTGACCAGCCCCTCCCCACCCAGCCCCACCCCTCCCATTTTTGGATGCACGACGGACGGACGGACACAATAATCCTCTGTGGGTTGGTGTAACCAGGAGGTTCCGACCAGTATAATGCAGTTCCCTGCGCTCTCCGAAATTACTGCCGTTTTAGGGCTCATGTAGATTAAAAAAGAACCCCCGATGTTAAAATAAATCCAAGAATGTTCTAATCGTCAATGCAGTGATTTAAGTTTTTTATGTGACTTTTAAAGTGTTTTTTAAGTTTTAAAACTTCCGTTGGGACAGCCGAGGACACGGCATAGGAAGGTGTATAGTAACCATTGATTGCTATTTGGAGGTCTTAAATGATAAGTTGTTTATAGATGTTAAACGGCGGGGACACTGTGAATCGTGTGAATAAAGGTGTCCCATTGTTTTAATGCAATGTTACTGATGAGACTCGTTTTAAAACGCAGCCAGCGGTAAGACAACCCCTCTCAAATAATTGGAATAAAAGCCAAAATAGATGTTAAAGATGTTTCACATATTGAGCAACACTTTAGGGACCGTCCATAAATGACGTCACGCACCTGGGGGGGGGGTCAGACATTTGTGACGATGTGTGACGAAGGGGGGGGTGAGATGTGACGTCACAAAAATTCGCAACTTCAAATAAACATAGACAACACGTTCTACTTAATTAAATATACTTTTTTAATGTTTTCTCCTACAACAGAGTGCAGCGCCACATTAAACACGCACTACAATGACAATAGTTTAAAGCGCTTTGAAGCATGTTTTATTTTGGGGGGGGGGGGCAAAGCTTTGTGACGTCATATTTGAGGGTGGGGTCTGACTTTTTGTGACGCCGTGTGACTAGGAGGGGGAGGGGGGGTCAAAAATCGTCCAAAATCGCGTGACGTCATTTATGGACGGCCCTTTACAGGAGTCCACCAGGTTGGACATCTTCAGAGACACGCCTCGCGCCACGTGCTGCAACTCACTGCCAAACGAAGACGCAATATCGCCCGTGTAGCCTCAAGAGACTTGGAGCAAAAGTGCTGTAAGTGAGCAGCACCGACATGAAGGCCGCCACAGCGCACGGAGGGGGTGGGTGGCAGGCACCACGCCCTACCGCCTTTTCTCCCCACGTAGGGCTGATTACACACCGCACCAGGTCGACATTTGAGGCTGAGTCGACTTGGGGGAGGCCCAGGACCGGTCCAGCGAATCGTCACTGATGTTTGCCGGCAGCGGGAATCGAACTGTGGCGGCCGGAGTTCGTTTCGCAGCGCGCTCACCGCTGTCCCACCGCTCCCTGACTGCTGCACCACAAATGCGGCAAAGCGCGAGCGAGCGGCCACGTGCAGAGGCGGCGACTCCTCTTCACCATGGCAACGCGGGGCCACGCCCATCACATTCGAGACCACGCCCCCTGACATTGTAGCCACGCCCTCTCCCTCTGGCCACGCCCTCCCCCTCTGGCCACGCCCTCCCCCTCTGGCCACGCCCTCCCCCTCTGGCCACGCCCTCTCCCTCTGGCCACGCCCTCCCCCTCTGGCCACGCCCTCCCCCTCTGGCCACGCCCTCCCCCTCTGGCCACGCCCTCCCCCTCTGGCCACGCCCTCTGGTATGTAAATAGCCCCGAGGCATCCCAGACAGCGCCACGAAGAATGGCCGTGAACCAAAACGTCGACTGTTACATATTATCTCTGTTTTACTGGGGTTGTTGTTGGTTGTTTGACTTGCATCCCATTGGGATTTTTGCACACAGCGTTGGTGTACGGTGATTTTTTTTCTGCAATGTTTTGCTGTCTTTTCTTGGATTTCTGTTTGCACTTAGTCACATATTCACTTGAAGATGTTTTCTGGTTCATGTTTTTGTTTTTTTATTTGTTGCGGTTGCACCCGATTCAAGAGCCGAATGGCTCACAGGGCTATACCTAATAAATGAACTTGAACTATATGGCTAGAGAGCGTGGCTATAGATAGCTAATGGCTATGAAGAAGGGCTATTGCTGAAAACGTTGCATTTTTTTATTTTAAGGCGACAGCGTTGACGAATGTGTTGAATTTGCTGACCATCTTGTAATAAATTGCTTGTGTGATAACTGCGTTGGCAGTGGTGCAAAAACGCAAAGAATAAAACAAACCCTCACTCCCATTCGTCAATAACAGGGTGGGCAATACATACCTGACACATTTTATGTAGAAGTAGCAATTTCACAGAAAATTTTAACATTTTTGTACACTCATGCAAAATCACAGCTTCATGAGAATACCTTAGCTTATTATATAACCGAGGTCTTGAAAACATTGCCCTTCAAGTGACCACTATTTTCATGTATGCATTGACGCAAACATCCGAATAAATGTGTTACAAAATTGTATCCTTCGATTATCAAATTCGCGAAGTTTTTGCAGAGAAGCGTGCAAACTCATCTTTAAGCATGGTCTGCAGAGAGATTCTTTTTAGGTTCACTGACTTTTATCGATCGGTTTGGACTACACTGATGAACAGCCTCGCCAAGATTTGCAATATCGACACTTCTGGGTCGTCCTGGAGGACGAGTGGCTTGTGTATTGGCGGTTTCACAACATTGTTTGGCAAACGGCAGCATTTTGTTCCTGGAAGGACGTCTACCAAACATTGTAGATTCTCTTGAGGTCTCTCTGAGCTTGAATGATTGAACCTGACTTCATGTACAGCTCCAGGATCATTGCTCCCTCGATATTTGTCAAATCTGCCATCTTAGTGCCTCTTACAAGGGTCCTTTATCATCCGAAATAAAAAAAAAGAATGTGAACATTAACACCAGCCTTAAGGTGATTCAGTAGGGGTGGGAAGGGTGGGGCTGGGTGGAGAGGGGAGGGTGGGGAGGGGCTGGGTGGGTGGGGAGGGAGGGGCTGAGTGGGTGGGGAGGGGCTGGGTGGGGAGGGGCTGGGCTGGGTGAGGAGGGTGGGGCTAGGTGGGGAGGGTGGGGGGTGAGAGGGGTGGGGCTGGGTGGGGAGGGGCTGGTCACTCCGTGGTGCCCTTATAAAACTCAACGTTTAACCGACACACTACACTATACACGACACGATACACTACACTTATACAGGTAAGAACAACAGCTTCCACACTACCCACCAGGGATTATTTGTCTGTCTGTCGTGCACGAATGCGCTGTCCAACCAAGTTCCTACCTGCCCACTCCGAAGGAACGTGTTTATCATGTGCAAATTCATAGCAGCCAAATACTCTAAACGCGTCATGTTGATTGTACATGTGGAGGGGGGAAATCCCCGGAGGACCCAGAGAAAAATCGATGCGACCACGGGGAGAGAGAGACATGCAAACTAAAAATATACAGCAGCCATCGTCAGGGTCGCATACCTGTAAAACGATACCGTTTACAAGTATTCTTGTACAGGGAAATTTAGTTTTCAGGCCCATACGGCGTACAGCCGTTTCAATACGGCCAAATAAAACAAGTGTATTGTTTAACCCTTCACAATTTTCCGTGTTTATTGTTGTACATTTACAACATGAGTGTGTGCATCCACATACAGTATCAAGCAAGCAGCATCAATCAGCATGCAAGATCACAGACAGTAGCATGATAAGTAGCATCATCGACACCAATTATCACAAATGTATACATAAAACAGTTTTTGTTTCTTAATATAATTTGTGTCTATTTGTTTGTCTTTCTCCCTTGTGATGGAACTTTGTAGGATGAACGTTGAGATTTATAAGGGGCACGGGGTGACCAATACGGTCTGAATTTGTCTGTAATAAGGTAGGGCTCTGATAAGGGGTTGACTGGTATGTAGTGGTGAGTGTACTAGTGGTGAGTGTAGAAGTGGTGAGTGTAGTGGTGAGTGTAGAAGTGGTGAGTGTAGTGGTGAGTGTACTAGTGGTGAGGGTAGTGGTGAGTGTACTAGTGGTGAGTGTAGTGGTGGTGAGTGTAGTGGTGAGTGTACTAGTGGTGAGTGTAGTGGTGAGTGTACTAGTGTAGAGGTGTAATTGCGCATGGCTACGAATGTTGAGGTGTGATTATGCATGGCCACGGATGGCCAACAAACACAAGGGGCGGGGTTACGGCCGTACACAAGGGTGGCGCTCGCACCGACGTCCGAATGTGCATCCCCCACGGGCCCCCCCTCGGGGGGAGTCCTATAAAAGGTGATGAGCTCGAGGGCTCGAGGTCGGGACTCAGCTTTAACCAGAGAAGACGGAAGACCTGCTAGTGTAGGCCCCAGAGCTCCCCTGGCTCGCTGTCCTTATAAGGGCCGACCAGGGCAAGCCGGTGGCGTGGCCCCGAGAGCCCAGACGAAGCTGGTCTGGTGACTCAGGGAGCCGGGATCCCAGCTTAACCAAGCTGGGACAGATAGCCTCCCCTAGTCCCGTAGTGGAGGAATTGGTATAGGTTAGAGGGGTTAGCTGTCGAGAAATCCCTGTAGCCAAGTGACCTGTAATAACTGTGTTGGTGTAATAAATAAGTGTGCCTCCGATCCTGTCGTCAAGCCTCCATATACTTACTACATCTGGTGTCAGAAGTAAAACGTCCAACGATGGACACACGAGGGACGACACGTACCAAGGAGTCGGAGATGGAAGACGCCGCGGCCGAATCAACACCAGAGATGGCCGGGGTCGGATCGGAGCAGCCGGGGCCGAGTACGCCCGCGCCGCTACGACAAGAGGGGGGGGATGCGTCGGCTGAAGGACTCCGGCTGGCCCACTCCCGCCTGGCGGAACTGCTCTACGCCGCGGCCGCCGCGTTGGAGGAGATCACGCGGCTGGGGGCTGGAGGGGCAGCGCGGGTCGACGACAGCAGCCGGCGCGCGGCGACGTTTCCCGCCACCCCGACGCGGCTCGCGGTTAAATTTTCCGCCATCACTACAGTGCGAGCGGACGGCGGGGCCGGCCCGCGTCACGTGACTGCTGAGCGCCAAGCACAAGCCGTGACATCATCAACACCGGCCAGCGCGTCAACATCAGAGCGACCGGCGATGCCATGCGCACAGCCCGCCCACACTGTATCATCGGCGGGGAGCGACGGAGAGCGATCTGCAGCCACGGACGTCGCCTTACAGCAGCGTCTGCCGCCTCTGAAAGAATTCGTAGGCGCAGACGGAGACTGGGGCGGCTTCAGGAGGCGGTTCATCGCTCATCAAGAGATGGCGAACTGGACGGACGCCGAGGCTCTACGCGCGCTGCCGGCGATGCTGGACAACGACGCTCTGGCTACCCTCACCTCGGCGCCTAGGGAAAAGCGCGCCACTCTACACCTGGCGTTGCAGCTGCTGTCAGCCGTCTATGGGCCGCCTTCGGACTACAGGCAGCTGTTCCACGATCGGCATCGGGGCGCTAACGAATCGCCCCTGGCCTTCCGGACGGCTCTCCTAGCCCTGGCGAAGGCTGCTTTTCCAAGGATGGACGAGGAAGGAGTGGATGCCATGGTGGCTGAGAAGCTGCTGCTACTCGCTGATGAGCTGGACGTCAACGTCCTGGCTCAAGACGACGCGGAGATGTCGTCCCTGCTGATCGCGCGCCACATACACGGGGGCTTGCGGTCCCTACGTCGAAAGGCGGCAAAGGGAGTGGCCGGCCATGCCATGGCGGCCACCGCCCTCCCGTCGGAGGAGGTCTGCGGGGTGGAGCGGCGAGGGGAATGGAGATCGGCGGCGCCACAGGCTCGGAATGGACCGAGCCGCCAGGAGCAGCCCAGGACATCTGGGGCGCTCACACGCTGCTACAACTGTGGCCTGCAAGGCCACGTTGCGTCAGGATGCCGGGCTCCCCGTCAGCGCGGGGCGACACCTCGCCAGGACGCCACGCCGTCTCCTCCCAAGCTCCAGCAGAGAAATACGGCGAGTCGCGGCACCTCACACTTTTGGCCCACGCACACATCCGACACACACTCACGCGCTCAACTAAACAGGGCTCCAAATTCCCCGTCCGTCGCGCGCGATTGTTCTGTAATGCGGCGAGCGCTCCAACCAGGTCAGTGGTCGGAGCTCGCCCATCGTGTCGTTGTTGTGTCGGCGGGATCATCGGTTGTGGTCGGTCACATTGATGGGGTAGAGGTGCGGATTTTAATTGACACAGGGGCATCGGCGACCATTATATCTGATTTGATTTATAACATCCTTCCCGTTCAAAGTCGTCCCTTGCTCCCTGTTGACGTGCCATGCTATGCTGCTAACGGGGGCTCGCTGGGCATTATTGGGCAAATCCGCGCCACTATCTGCATCGGAGACATTAAATTATCCGGGCCTGTTTTGGTTTCCTCCTCACTCGCGGTTCCGTGCCTGTTGGGGACGGATTTCTTGGCCAAAATGCCCATCCGTATTCTGATTGACCAGGGGTGCATTGAGCTCCCATCGGGCCGACGCGTTACTTTTTTGTCTTCCCCCACCACGGAGCGTCGGGCGTTTGCCACCGTGCAGGCGCTCGTGACAAAAACTGTGCGCGTACCTCCGGGGGCTCAGATGCTCGTCCCTCTTAGGTTGCGTCGGCCGTTTAATGAAGGGGTTGCGGATAGGGGGGTCTTGTTGGGACCATCTCGGGCCGGGGTCAATGGACCCGATTTGCTCGCGGCTCAGACCATGGTGAGAGGGGATGGGGACCCCTTCATTGCAGTCCTTAATGTGGGATCGCGAACGGCAGTGGTTCCTCAAGGGACCGTGCTTGCACACGCAACGCCGGTACCCTATGAGGAACCACTCGTGGGTCAGGTATCCACCGATCCTCCGTCGCGACCGCATTCGGACTGTGATGACGGATGGCTGGATGCGCTTTGCGCGGGTTCAGTGGACCTGTCCGACTCGCAGCGCGCGCAGCTGCGAGTTCTCCTGAGCGAATTTGCTGACGTTTTTAGTCAACACAAATTTGATATTGGTTGTACCAAATTGCTGCGACACCATATTGACACGGGTGACAGCGCGCCAATCCGCCAAAATCCCTTTCGGTTGAGTCCCGCCGAAAAGGATCATGTCAAATCGGCTGTTGATGACATGCTAGCCGCCGATATCATTTCCCCTTCCAACAGTCCGTGGGGCGCGCCGATCGTTTTGGTGAAAAAACACGACGGCTCACTGCGGTTTTGTGTCGACTTTCGGCGTCTGAACAAAATCTCTGTGGCAGATGCGTACCCGCTTCCTTGAATGGATGAGTCGCTCGATGCCTTGGCGGGGGCGCGATTCTTTTCCACCCTCGATTTGCTATCTGGATTCTGGCAGCTTCCTCTGGATGACGAATCAAAACCTAAGACTGCTTTTCGTACGCCGCAAGGTCTCTTCCAATTTAACCGCTTGCCGATGGGTTTACATTCTGCGCCGGCAACTTTTCAGCGGTTAATGGAATTGGTCTTGGCAGGTTTGCAATGGGATTCGTGTTTGATTTACTTAGACGATGTCATCGTCTTTAGCAAATCCTTCGAGGAACACCTCCAGAGGTTGCGTGCTGTTTTTCTCAAAATGCGGGCTGCCAATTTGAAATTTAAACCGCAGAAGTGCCATTTACTTCGCGAATCGGTGCAATATTTGGGTCACATTGTTGGGCGCTCGGGGATATCCACTGATCCCGCCAAAACGGAATGCGTCAGCTCCTGGCCGACTCCCACCTCGGTGGGAGAGGTCAGGAGTTTCATTGGGTTCGCATCGTATTATCGACGATTTGTGGCTGACTTCGCTACGATTGCGAAACCATTGCATGCCTTGACGTCCAAGGGAGTCAGGTTTCATTGGGGGCCGGAGGAGGAGGCTGCTTTTCGCGCCCTCCGGAATGCTTTGGTGGGGGCTCCGCCGTTGAATTACCCCGATTTTTCACAACCCTTCTTGCTCGATACAGATGCAAGTAACACGGGCATCGGGGGCGTGCTGTCCCAGCTCATTGGGGGCGTAGAGCATGTGGTGGCTTACGGTAGTCGGGTACTGTCTCCAGCCGAACAGCGGTACTGTGTTACCCGTCGGGAATTATTGGCGATTGTTTATTTTATTCAGCAGTACCGCCCGTATCTGTACGGTCGGCGGTTCACCGTCCGTACAGATCATGCGGCACTACAGTACGCCCTGCGGGTTCAACAACCATCGGGCCAGTTGTCTCGATGGTTGGAGATTCTCCAAGACTATGACTTTGTCACCACATATCGTAAGGGTGTCCGCCACACGAACGCTGACGCCCTGTCACGATTGCCACCCACTTCGGAGTGCGCGTGCCTCTTGGGTTCGGGGCGTTGTAGGCCCCCGAACGTCACCACCGATTCGGTCCTCGTGGCCGCTACCGATGCGCCTTCAGCTTCGGGTCCTATCGAGCAAGAAGGGAGGGATTCGTTGCTGGGGTTGTCGGTCGCGGAATGGGGACGCCTCCAAATGGAGGACACCTCCCTCCTCGCTCTGCGCCGTCGCGTCGGGAGGGCTGGTCAGGGGGTGGCGAACGTTGACTCGTGGGGGTTGTTCCAGGGTCTTTTAATGCACTGGGATGGAAAAACCCGCCGCCAGCGGCTCGTGGTGCCTGCAGCATTAAGGGGTAAGGTGGTATGGGCTGTTCATGAGCGGCTTCTGCACTTGGGGGTTCACAAGACCTTTGCCACGCTCCAGCTAGATTTCTTCTGGCCGGGCATGGCAAAGGACGTGGGGGATCTCCTGGGGTCGTGCGCGCAATGCGCGCAGAGGAAGCCACCTGCTAGGGGGTCCAACCCTCCGCTGCAGTCCATAAAGGTTTCCCGGGTTAACGAGCTCGTCGCTCTGGACATACTCGGCCCATTTCCCGCTACGCCCAGGGGCAATAGGTATTTATTAACGGGGGTCGAGTACTTCACGAGATGGCCTATGGCCTGGCCCCTGGCCAACCAGTCGGCAGCAGCCATTGCGGAGGCCTTTGTCCAGGGCTATGTCCTCGACAAGGGTGCTCCGGAACGGCTGCTTACTGACCAGGGTAGGAATTTTTCTGGTAAACTCCTACGCGAGGTGTGCGACCTCTTGGGTACGGAGAAGGTTCGGACCTCTCCGTATCACCCCCAAACTGACGGGATGGTGGAACGGCTGCATCGGACCCTCACGTCTATGCTGTCCCAGCAGGTGTCTGTATCCCAGACGGATTGGGACCTTCGTATAGCCGGGGTGTTGCAGGCCTACAGAATGGCTCCCCATGCGGCCACCGGGATTTCCCCTTTCTTTTTAATGTATGGGCGCGAGGCTAACCCCCCTGTGGCGACCCAGCTCAAGCTCTCGGCGCCCCAGGCGAAGTCTAACTTGTCCGAACACGTTAAATTTAACATCAGCAAATTGTCTGAGGCGCGGGAAGCGGCCGCGCAAAATTCTGATCTCCGCCAGAAGGCGAACGAGAGGCTTCGGTTGGGGCGGGTACAGGTGGTCAAATGGAAACCGGGGGACAAGGCGTGGTTGCACTGTCCCCAGGTGCCGCTGGCAACCTCGTCAAAATTGGTACGGCCGTGGCGGGGGCCAGTGGAGGTTGTACAGGTCTTGCAGCCGCAATGTGTTCGCGTCAAATGGGGGAGGCGCCGGTGGTATGTGCACCCCTCAAGGTTGAAACCATTCATCGCGCCGCCCCGGGGTTCACACGCACACACGCATGGCCAAACGTGTGAGGGTTCCGCCGACTCCCCGACGTCGCTGCACTCGCCTAACTTGACATCAACTGTTCCGTCCCCAGGTGCAACAGGAGTGACGGGTCCACACCCACCAACCCCTCCCGGAGGGGTCGGGGGTCACTCGGCAGCGACGCCTGACTCTCTTGTACCCGGACCGTCAACAACCGTCACTGAGCGTGCCGGGACGGGCCCTTGTGACGGGCCCACCGCGAGAACGCGCGCCAAAACGCGCAGACTGTTGTGAGGTCGGCCGTTGGGGGGCCTTGCGGACAATGGGAGGGGTGGCGTCCGGAGTGTGTATATATGTTGGTTTTGGGGTGTTTATTCGGGGGGAGCGTGTCGGGTTATTTTTTTTCTCTCTCTCTCTCTCTCTCTTCCTGTTGTTGTTCTTGTTAAGATTCTCTTGTTCTTGTTAAAAATTACGCGAGGCACACACACGGGGTTTTCGTGAGGAATGCACCTTTATTCACGTTTTTTTTGCAGCCAGGGACGGCTGCGAGCTGTACAAGGGGGGGTGATGTAGAGGTGTAATTGCGCATGGCTACGAATGTTGAGGTGTGATTATGCATGGCCACGGATGGCCAACAAACACAAGGGGCGGGGTTACGGCCGTACACAAGGGTGGCGCTCGCACCGACGTCCGAATGTGCATCCCCCACGGGCCCCCCCTCGGGGGGAGTCCTATAAAAGGTGATGAGCTCGAGGGCTCGAGGTCGGGACTCAGCTTTAACCAGAGAAGACGGAAGACCTGCTAGTGTAGGCCCCAGAGCTCCCCTGGCTCGCTGTCCTTATAAGGGCCGACCAGGGCAAGCCGGTGGCGTGGCCCCGAGAGCCCAGACGAAGCTGGTCTGGTGACTCAGGGAGCCGGGATCCCAGCTTAACCAAGCTGGGACAGATAGCCTCCCCTAGTCCCGTAGTGGAGGAATTGGTATAGGTTAGAGGGGTTAGCTGTCGAGAAATCCCTGTAGCCAAGTGACCTGTAATAACTGTGTTGGTGTAATAAATAAGTGTGCCTCCGATCCTGTCGTCAAGCCTCCATATACTTACTACACTAGTGGTGAGTGTAGTAGTGGTGAGTGTAGTAGTGGTGAGTCTACTAGTGGTGAGTGTACTAGTGGTGAATGTAGTGAGTGTAGTAGTGAGTGTACTAGTGATGAGTGTACTCGTGGTGAGTGCACTAGTGGTGATTGTCTATATTTTTGTATTTCTCCCTAGTGATGGGACTTTGCAGGATGAACGTTGAGATTTATAGTCTGTACTAAGGTCGGGCACTTAATAGTTGTTTGACAGGAACGGGGGTCAGGATCGAACCTCGTGCCCACCAGGCGAGGAGGGCGTTGCCATCTCCAACTCGCCCCGCCCATCGCCGCACTGGCCCCGCCCATCGTCGCACTGGCCCCGCCCATCGTCGCACTGGCCCCGCCCATCGTCGCACTGGCCCCGCCCATCGCCGCACTGGCCCCGCCCATCGTTGCACTGGCCCCGCCCATCGCCGCACTGGCCCCGCCCATCGCCGCACTGGCCCCGCCCATCGGTGCACTGGCCCCGCCCATCGCCGCACTGGCCCCGCCCATCGCCGCACTGGCCCCGCCCATCGTTGCACTGGCCCCGCCCATCGGTGCACTGGCCCCGCCCATCGCCGCACTGGCCCCGCCCATCGCCGCACTGGCCCCGCCCATCGTCGCACTGGCCCCGCCCATCGCCGCACTGGCCCCGCCCCCTTCACGTTGTTATTGATGCTGCTGCGGCTGCCATCGTCGTCGTGTTCGGCGGACGCTCCGGGCGACGCGGCGTTTCACTTCGTTCTCTTCCTCCACCATGGACGGCAAACACCACCAGCACCACCAGCAGCAGCAGCAGCAGCATGACCCACGCCTCGGCCACCCACCCCCAGGCGACGCGTCCACGCCGTCTCCTCAGCAGCAGCAGCAGCCCCAGCGCCTGGACCGCGGCGTTCGCCAGGCGTTCCGCAACGCGGGCGCCTTCGTGTTCGTGGGGCTCGCGGGCGCCGCGGCCGCCTCGGTGTGCCTGGTGCTCGAGGCGTTCCTCCGCCCGCTGCTGTGGGCCGCGCTCTGCGGCGCCTTCCTGCACCCGTGCAAGCGCGCTCTGGCCGGCGGGGTGCGCTGCTGGCTGGCGGGGCTCCGCGAAGCTCCGGCGGCGGCGGCGGGGGGGGTCGACGGCGGCTGCTGCTGCTACGGGCCGCGTCGTCCCCTCGTCCTCGCAGCCCTCGCGCTGCCCCCGGCCCTGGTCGCTCGCGCCGCGGGTCACGTCGCCCAGCGCCTACGTAGAGTCGCGCTCACGCTGATGCCGGAGTCGTCCTCCTCGTCGTCGTCGTTTTCTCGAGCAGGACGCGGCACGG
Organism: Lethenteron reissneri; assembly: GCF_015708825.2. Taxonomy (NCBI): domain Eukaryota; kingdom Metazoa; phylum Chordata; class Hyperoartia; order Petromyzontiformes; family Petromyzontidae; genus Lethenteron; species Lethenteron reissneri. Next base: position 12,856,788 of record NC_083798.1, on the reverse strand, counting down.
CGGCGCTGCTCGTGGGGGTCCCCGTGGCGCTGCTCGTGGGGGTCGCCGCGGGCTGCGGGGCCGCCGGGCCGCGCGCCTGGCTGCTCGGGGCCGTCGAGGCGGCGTGCGGCCTCGGGGACGCGGCCGTGGCGAGATTCGCTTCGCCCTGGGTGCGTGACACGCCGAGATTACGCGGAGGTGTAGTGGGGTGTAGTGAGATTTACTGGGGTGCAGTGAGATGTGGTGAGGTGCAGTGAGATGTAGTGAGGTGTAGAGAGATATATTGAGATATATTGAGATGTAGTGAGATTTACTGGGGTGCAGTGAGATGTACATGAGATATACTGAGATTTAGTGAGAGGTAGTGGGATATACTGAGGTGTAGTGAGATGTAGTGAGATTTACTGGGGTGTAGTGAGATGTGGTGAGATTTAGTGAGGGGTAGTGAGATGTACATGAGATATACTGAGATTTAGTGAGAGGTAGTGAGATATACATGAAATATACTGAGATTTAGTGAGATGTACTGAGGTGTAGTGAGATAAACTGACAGGTAGTGAGATATACATGGAATATACTGAGATTTAGTGAGATGTACTGAGGTGTAGTGAGATATACTGAGGTAGTGATATATACATGAAATATACTGAGATTTAGTGAGATGTACTGAAGTGTGGTGAGATAAACTGAGAGGTAGTGAGATCTACATGATATAAACTGAGACAATCGTGAGATGCACTGAGATACGCCGAGACATACTGATATACACTTGAGATTTTGAGACGATTATACTGATTGGTGGAAGGCAGAACGGCACGGTGAGTGATAGAGGCACACGGTTATTTGGGGATTTAGGGGAGTAAGGTGGAATCAGAATCTTTATTCATCCTGGAAAAAATCCGATGAGCTATGAAGCTCTTTTTCACAGATGTCCAGTAATCACATTTACCAGTTACCTACACGGATTATTGTTTACATCAAAATTGTTATCTTAACTTTCAACGTTACTCCCCATAGTCATCTTCATAATTTCTCGGTGAGACGTAGCTGAAACTGTAAATAATAGGGAGACATAACCATAGACGGGCATAGAAAGGAGCTGAGAGATATTGAGACCTAAACAGAGGCAGGTCAAGGACAGACACGGAAATTACTGGACAGACACATCGAGACACAAAGATAAATAGAAACAGAGTAGCGTATAGGGGCAGACCTGGAAATATATAGAGACGGACAATATAGTGCGACAGGTAATTTTGGGTTACCTTGAAAAACTGAGAGCCTGTTACAAATGACCGTGCTGCACACGGTTAAAGACATGTACATGAGGCCACATGTTTACCATTATTAATGTCTACACGACGTATTGCGAATAATAGCAACAACATTCAAGAAAGTATTGAGTAAGTTACAGTGTTTGTCACGAGCATTCATTTCCATTTGTTATTATGCCAGTGCACTATTACAGTATTAGAGTATATTGGCTTATTATTAATTGTTTATTATTACTGCATTACGGTATAATTTTTACTTATTGAAATGAATGCAATGTCAGCAGCATAATCATGGCTTTTCAAAGATGATCAATCATGTTTAGCAGGCCCTCATAACCACAATTAACTCCAAATTCCACAACATTTTTGTCATCACATTTACCAGTTACCTACACGGATTCCTTATCATCATTGTCATCTTACCTTTCAACTTCACCACTTTTCCCCAGAGTCCTCTCCCTTAATATTTTTCCCAGCCATATCATAACTCCTGTTTCTGTCACCACTATCAATATTTCCCCAAGGATTAAATGGACGCAAGCTAAATCCATGAATAAGTGAACTAACCATGCGGGTGTGGGCTGTGCAGGTGTGGACGGTGGTGTGTGGGTACGTGCTGGTGGTGCTGCTCTGGTGGAGTCCTCAGACGCAGCAGGCCCTGGGAACGCTATCTGGCCTGGTGTGGATTGTACTCCTGCTGCATCTTGGTACCGCAAGGAATATGATTTCCCCTCTTGCTATTGTTTAACACGGAGCTTTTTCGCTTATTGTCCATGACGTTGTGGCCCAAAATTACACTACACAACACTTTTGTTGTTGTGTAATAGATGAGTTTGAATAAGCTGACGATCGTTGAAGGGAAGGTCATGTAAAATTAAGGGAATAGGCTATCATGTTGGATGCTCATTTATGGCGCTAGCACTACACACAACCATTCCACTCAGTCCAGGGGCACTCTTGCCATTCAAACCTGCGTTTCACACATTTTACCCCAATTGTGCCATTGGAGTAAGGTCATGATACAATTCCTAACTTGCTAAGCAACGTATCGCCCCATTTTAGAGAATGGTCCATGGAAACGGATATCACAACTACTTCTGAAATCACTCGTGGCAGGGCTTAGATAATAAATTCACTGCACTTGAAAACTTGGTTTACTCACAGGCTTCCTAGATTCTAAATGAGTATGTATGTATGCTGAACTTATTTTGCACCATTTGAAGCCAACCATGCTAATCGGAGGTGTGAATGCTCAGTGGTGCCAAGCTCAGTGCCGATGTTGATGACACAGCATGAGGATGTATTTATCCAGCAGTGGATTGACTGTAAATTACTATTTTCTCAGATATTCATCTAAAATAATTTCAAGCACAAATATGCTTACTACCAAAATATTTTTGATTCAGTGTGATAATTATCTGGACATGACGTCTGTGTCTCTTTCTATGATACTATCGACATCCTCACCTGTCCCTTCTGTCAGTTGATTATTCCCGATGGGGCCAAACTAATTTCTGCAACGGTTCTTCACATTTCCCTCCTCTTTCCTTCCACTTTTGTGTGCATTGCCGATCTTGTAGGGGCTCATTCCCGTGATGATCATTTTAATCTTGGGTGTTTGCAGTGTCCCTGACTGGTTCTTGGCGCTCCCTGGTTCTGCTGCTGCTCATCGGCCTGGTGGTGGCCGGCTGGGTACAGGACGTGCAAAAGGGTCATCACGATGGCACAGGTGACGACCGATTTGACAGAAAGAAAATTCAGCCCACTATTGTCAGGATACATGAACCACAGGCTTCTGGTAAAGGTCTATAGGCTGTAAAGTTGATCAGATAGGATTTATGGCTGTGGCTACCTCTTCCTGTTCTGCAAGACCCACACCTAGAGAGACTGTCAGCTGTCAAATTAATTATCTACAGCATCGGGGTAAGTATAAACAAGATGCTGTGAAGGACAGCCAAATGCGTGCATACATAGTTTTTAGTGAAGTGTTTCTTAGTTTAAATCTATTTCGGATATAGACTGTGGGGACACTTCTTGAGAATATTTAATCATCAAACTGACCACAGAGCCCTTGGTGTCCTAAAAAAGGAACTTACTATTTCACCACGATTGCATAAGACAGTGCACAATATGTAGTGTATGTGGTATATAAGCTGCGTGGGTTATACATGAGTACTCAAGTTGATAAAGGCTATGTTCTTTTAACATTGCCCAAAGCCTTCGGCAGGCTGTCATTGGGACCTGACGTTAATGATGAGACTCAAATTAGCACGAAATACCTTCTCAGCATAATTTAACCTCTCTTCCAGTAGACCTGCTGTATAATTCAGTACGTATGTGGCATTTACTGCAGATTATTTTATGTTTACTCCTCTGCATTGCAGCAATTTGGAATGTGTGGCATGTGATTTATCCGAGTACAAGTAATGTTGTCCTCATAAACATTGGCATTTAGAAAAAAAATTCTTCTCTCCAAAATTTGATCCGGTCTTTTTTCAATGTTACTGTGACTTGCCAAACAAGATTATTGTTCCCAAATGTGCAAGCGCTGCTCATTTTACGCATGCACGTTTGTTTTCTGGTTCAGTGTTGGGCATTGAATAGGCCAGTGCTGACAACTGGAATGTAGTTATCTCTATCAAGAGTCGGTGAGGGATTTGAAAGTAGTAAGGGATTTATACATGGATATTTTTGCAAAACCGCATGATTATTTTTTATTCTTGTGTGAGTCGTGGTGACGTATGGTTAAACAATCCCAGTGACCGACATGGCCTGGGAAGGCGTTTATCCAATAGTGGGTTGACAAACATTTGCTAATTATTATCATGTGTGAGTCATATCACCAACAACCGTTGTTGGTCAGACTTTGACATAACCCTTACGCCATAACATACGCCTTATTTAGGTACTGCAATGTTGTTAATGTCAACTCAAGGTAAAACATGGAGTCCTTCATTATTGTACGGTATATAATTTATTTTCTCCGGGAATAGCTGCAGTAGTTTTTTTGTTTGACCTCGCGATTTCATTAGGCCATTGGTTTTAGTACAATGCAGCAGTGTATTGATTGCAATGCGGCGAATGCTGGATCGCCTGCGATGTCCAAAAAAAGAAAGTAATCAAAGACCCAACACAGGAATTCCCTGTCTCCGCCTGCACATAAGACCTGCGCTTCATTGTGTTCGAACGACGCGCGGCAGGTGTGGCTATTACCTTCACAAGTGGTTTAAAATGAGAGGGTAGCCCTATCGTGAAAGTGGTGAAGTGCAATCTGTTCATCACACAACCGAGCACTGCCCCACTGTGTGCTTACACAAGCGGTACGAACGCTTGGACGGCAAGCAACGCCTGTTGCCATCGAGTGGATTACAAAACTCGACATACAGTTCTAATGTTTTGGCAGTTGCTGTTCAAATGCCAAACGAAACAAGGAGATGAAAAATAATGGAGTGGCAAACACACAGCTCGATGAGGACTTAAGCTTCATCTAAGAACCCGTTGCCTTTTTGTGGTGAAATATTGCAGCAGGGTCTTGTGACCCTGATGCTGAAGCTTGGCAAAGATAATAGTACAGTCTAGGTATTGCATCACTTCCCTCTGGTTTTGTTTATATATATCCTTATTAATTAATGCAGGGTTTTGCCTGTAGATTTTGCAGTGCTTTCAATACATCTGGGCAAGGAGCCAAATAAAGCTAAACTATTCATGATTACGCATCACTCTTGCCACCACGACAATCTCCTTGGCATTGGCTTATATAAGGAATGATAATTTTAAAAATATCCATAATTATGCATTTTCAATTGTACAAATGCAGCTAAAATGGACCCGAACCTCGAATAATGTTCAACAGCTTTAACCTCCATACATTGATTAACATTGTGTTCACATCAGAACTCTCTGTATGATGTAATAGAGTAAACTGATTCATAACAACATAAATCGTTGTTTTTTCAGATTGTTTTGGTTGACAGGAGTGTTTAATAAAATGAGTGCATAGAGTGCTTATGTTTGGTTTGATCTAGCTCATTATAATGAGCAAGTGGTTTCAATTCAAAGCACCTCGTTTGTCTCAAGAGGTTGGTTTTCCTTAATCTCAAGTATTTTTTCAGTAAAATTAATTCACAACCGTTTCTAAAAAAGAAAATCTTCGGATAAAAAATATAGACTGAGTTGTAACCCCCATAACTGTGACCGAATCATTATTATGTTTCGCAGTGCTCCCCGAAAATAAGCATTTAATGCTTGTGAAAACTCAAGGCTAATATATATTTTTGGTTTCAAACTGTGCACAGGAGTATCACTGCTTGACCGAGTGAAGAGGATGGCCACCTCTGCAATGGCGTTGGTTGGCTTGGGAGGCCACCATAAGGAACCTGCGGCAACAACGGAGCCCACTCCTCAGGGTAATGGTGTGTATATCCTGCCACTGTGCTCATATAGTGCATACAATCTTCTAATCTTAATATACATCATTGCCCAAAATTAGTTGTTGTTTATACCTGAATGATATTTAACTTAACATTTCATTTGAAGAAGACCATGATTCAAGCATGCCTAATTGAGCCTAAATTTAGTGGAAAGGGATTCATTTTCAGTATAATATGTTATCAAGTTGTGATTTCGCGTTTAAACTCTTGTTTTGCACAGTTTCTGGTACAACTGATTCTGTGGATGGAGTACACCAACCTTCAACCGCTGCAGACCAACCTCCTGCATCTTTGAGTCAAACCCTGCCTTCCGCACCTCAAGACCCACCTCCATCAACTGAGACCTCATCTGTCGCTGACCAAGTCCCACCCATACCAACCAACGAGCAGCCTCAATCTTCCAACATCCCAGAATCCTCCTCCCAGACTCCGCCCACCACAAACCAAGCCTCTCCCCCACCTGACCAAGTTCCACTTGCATCGGGAAAGAAAAAGTATCCGATGAATTGGGCTACCAAGAAGAAGGGTGGCAAGAGCGATGTGTATTTTGTGGCCCTCCTGTGGGCCATAGTGGGTGTGCAGGCCTGGCTCAACCTCTGGTTGCTGCAACTTCTTCCCATCCCTGTCTTACGTGGGTACTCTTTTGTATTCTCAATCATAACCAGAAATCTGTAGATTTACTATATTTAATTTATTCACAGCCCTTTGTCAGTCCGCTGCCGGATGAATGCCTCCCCATGCTCTGTCGGTCATGGAGATTGACCGTACTTCGCCACACTGGTCAGTGCAGGTTGGTGAAGTGGGTGCCTGGACCGATTTGAATATCACTCGCTACTAATGTCAGCCATGGTGAAAAAGCTAGACTGGATACCATAATAGTGTTAAAAAGTGTATGCATAGGATTTCCTGCATATGCTATCGTACATTATGTCGTGGACAGCAGAGGGCAGTGCAGTTGTACTGTACATCTTCGGCTCACATCTCTGCAGCCCACCTTCAACCAGGACTAACCAGCTTGGACAAGTATGGTCGAATAACAGCCATGACCCGCATAGCGTGGGGAGGCCCTCACCCATCAGTCAACATAATTATAGTTATAGAAGACCCAACACACGCATGATGCAGATTAACCTGGATATTCGTGAGCTCTTTGGGGTGCTCTTTGTGTTGTGTGTTTCACAGTGTGGGTGCTCAAGAAGGTGGTGGTGTCGTTTGGAGTTTGGGACTTCGTGGTGTCGCATGTGTCGCGGTGGTGGCAGTTCCTGTCGTGCCACCTGCGGGAGAGGCAGGACGCCCTGCTCCCCAGACCCGTGCGGGCCCTGTGTCGCGTAATACTTGACATTGACCGCAAGGTAACAACCTCCAGCGCTGCGCAAGCACAGCCCTTCCACACACGGTGCTCGAGATAGATGCACGAGAGCGGTGTTTCACAACTTCACTGATCACCTGTTTTTCCCTATTGGCTTTTTATTGTCGTTATGCTTGTTACTGAGTATTTGCGATCTCAATGATGAAGCTACTCCACTGATTATTTTTGGCTTTGCTATAACATTGGTATACCGACCTCCTGGTTAAATTCAATATCCTGTGTCCATGTTAATCTTTGTTAATCTCGGTTCCTGTTTCCTTCCACTTTATTAAACATCAACAGTTTCTACAGGTTTCGATTTAAAGCTTTCGTGACTGCAGGGATTCATCTTCTTGGTTGTTTCGGTAAAGTCACGTAGAATTTAAATAATAAAATAATAAAAATACAACATAATAAAATAATTCTCACGACGTTTCGGCCACAATGCAAGTTTTCGACAGACCTATTCTCCACTTGAGGACGGCTACTTGCGTTGTGGCCGAAACGTCGTGAGAATTATTTAATTATGTTTTATTTTTATTATTTAAATTCTACGTGACTTTACCGAAAGAACCAAGAAGATGAGTTTCTACAGGTTTTCCTGATCACAAAAAAGTTTAGTTCCTGTCCTTCTATGAAGGTGTATAGTCTAGTTTTTTCACCGGTCTCTTGTCAACTTTCCTTGGTTCTTCTTGCTGTTCAATAGTCTTCTCCATCAACATTTATTTTAAATTAAGCCACTGCACACGACATGCTCCCAATGATTCGGTAATGATGAAAAGCTGTCACATGGGAGATCGCGAAGGCTCAAGTTGAGAAGCACTGATCTCTAGGGTGCATGTTTAGAAGTGTGCATTTTGTTTATGTTGAAATACAGTGGATATCCTTGAATGATGAACGATAGCAATTCCATAAGAAGTTACCTAGTGCATGCCTCTCGTAACTTTCCATGTGTTTTCCTCCCTCCTTCCTATCACTGACTGCGTTCGGGCATAGCTCTGGCACTACGGGAATGACAAGGTAATGTAATGTGTCTCGCCGCTTGACACCACAGCCATTTTTTCCCATAATGCCCTTCACCTTGTCTTTCTGTGGTCACCTTTCATGATCGCTTGCGCAGAGAGTGCTATTCCATCGTGTTTATTTGAAAGTGGACTGGGTGACATTGGGCAGAATCGATTGCGGAGAACTTAATTTAGAAAATGTGCCCTCTAACTTTGCAAGGCGATATCAGCAGTTATGATAGCACTTTTTCTTAAATTGTGGCAATCGGTTAAGTTTTGGGCCAGCTTTTGTATGTCCACAACTCATTTGTTAATTTTCGATCATAACTACAGAAGTTCTGGAGTTTACAAAATTGTATGAAAATATACATAGGTAGTTTTTGCTCGCACATGTACTTATTAATGATGGATTATGAAGCAAGTATATAAACATGTACTTAATCAGTAGAGTTTACTGAAAATCTGAGCAAGCAAAACTTGTGAAATTCTAATTTTAATTGCAGAAAATAATAAAATAAACAGTGGCAGAAGATAACCTCCTTAAGTTTTTTTTGTGCTGTGCTGTATGGGTCTCGGATGTGTTTTGGATCATACCACGTGTCGAGCATGATGTCTGACATTTCACTCCACGTCTTGGGAGCTTCTCCAGGAACTGAATTGAGCTGAAGAAGCTCCCATTATGTGGAGAGAAACATCAAACGTCATGCCGAACAACACCCGGTACGACCCGAACACACATCACATAGCTAAATAACCGGTTTATTGCATTTACAATGCACGTACCTCATGTCATTCCAAATTGGAATGCTGTGGATTATTCGTAAACTACATGTAATTATGTTGCTCCGATGGTGGAATTGTGGTCGTGAATGGGGTGCGTCTGTGCGTCTGGCTGGTGACGATCCACAGCTGCAAGAGTGGCTGGAAAGCTCAGTGGACACCCTGATCAGCGTGCTTATTGTGCTGGTGCTGGTGCTGGGCGCGCTGCTGCTGGGAGTCTTTCTCACGGTCAAGGTGCACCAGGAGAGTGTGCACGTCATCACCGTGACGCACAGCTTCGTCAACGAGACGCTCGTCAGCAACCCCGAGTGGGCCAAGTGAGCTTGCGCGACGGCAATCTCTCTTAGGCGCACGCGTGCCCACGCGCCCCGGATGCCCCGCACGCACCGAAAATTCAGAGCTCGCTTGAAATAGACGTGTGACGACAGGAATTTGACGCGTAAGCGTGCCAGCTGCTAATACCATGCCTGCACGCCAGGCGGATGCTTTTGTCAGTTGTCATGCATATATGGGCTCACTTGTACTTGTTTTTTGTACGTGTCCTATAGTTGGCTCCCGGAGGCAGTAGGAATGCAGAAGGCCGTTGATTCAGCTGCCAATAATGTCTACCAGTATGGCCGCGAGTGGATTACCAGCAAGGTATTGGCCTTGATTGTGTCCGACGGTGGTAGGCACCTTTTACTTCAGCACTGTATTTGGATGGGTTTTTTAATATATAAACGTTCCCATTAACCAGCACATGGTATGCTGCCATGGTGTACTGGTGGGCAAATTGGACTTGCAATCCAAAGGTCGTTAGTTCACCTATGCTAGTGCAGCAGTTGAAACAATGGGCAAGTTTCTTAAATCCCCCCCGGTTCTGTCCACCCACCGTTATAGATGGGTCCACCACAGTTATTCAATTGGCAGGCCGCGTGTAGTGGGGTAAAGTGTAAGTGTTGGAACTCCTACCAATTCGAAGGCTACTGGCCACCAGGGAAGAGTAATACAAATACAACCCTAGAGCTCCCTCTAGTAGAGGCCTTTCTGCCAGAAGTGGTGTCCACAGCTTTACATCATAAGGTCGCACTCATTACACACAAAGTGCTTTCCAAAAATGAACCAATACCTTGCTGATCTCGTCAAGGAGCATAAACCATAACGCATCCTCCATTAATCCTCGCAGCGACTTTTGGCGATCCATTGAACAAAGACGGTCACTGCATCGCGCACTTTCGGATGTGCTTCCATGGCCATCTGGAATGCTCTTCCTTCCGATTCTAGGAAGCCACTGGAGCTATGCACTTTTAAATATAACTTGAAAACGAATTTCTTTAGAACTGATTTTTGTGTTCAGTTTGTTGTCCTTCCCCCACACCTCCGATTAACACGGTTGGCTCTGTACGGTGCGACAGAAGTCAAACACATACGTACAGTGACGCTATTGGCTGTGATTTCTCCTCCTGTCATGGTGACGCGTGTGCAGTTGCAAAAGATGCTGGGTGGTAAAGTGAGCAACACGACACATATTGAGAACCAGGTGCTCGAGCTCTGGGACCGCCTCTACCACTCCTGGTTTGTCAATGTGAGGGCCCTTTCCAGCCACACCAACATTGATGCCACCTGAGTTCAGCTTGACCGACAATACCCGGCTTTAAGGACCGTGCATTTTGTTTACCCTGGCATATTGTTTCGTGTATGCTGGTAATAACGTGGACAGATCCAGTGTCTCTTGCATGCAACGGGTGGTTTTTGGAGGACTCATGGAATCTTTATAAAGTTCGAAAAAAAATGATTTGCACTCCCAATGCCTTAAAATGTGACAGTTTTTCTGCGTCTCCACGCTCCACAGTAACGTCACGAGCCAGGCGCGTCGGTTAGTACTGTGACTCCGCAGCAGCTACCGTCACATTGGATGGTACATTTCAGAATTGGCTTGCACATTTCCGGTGGTGTCAGTTGCGATTTTTTTTTACATTCTGTACCTTGATTTTAATGGGGGGTTTTTTGTTATGAAGTCAAAAACAATATAAATAATGATTCAAGTTGTAATCGACCTAAATTTAGCCCGGTATGTCAAGGACGCACTATTTAAGAATGCATGTGCTTATTAAGGTAAACGGCTATACAACAATCTAAATTGGACCTGGGTTTAATATTTTGTTATTTACAGATTGCAATACATGGAGCACGAGTCATAAGTGTGTGCAGTCATTGCTCCCTTTTGAGGATTAATCACACAGGATCTTATGATGGGGTTCAAGGCGCAGCCAGACACTTTGGCTCATGCTGCTCATTCCGTAATGCATCTGTGCTGCAGAATGCAACTTTGAACGCGATCCAGAGAGGGCGTGCCCCGAAGCAGGTCTCTGTGCGGTCAGGCTGGGTCATCGGCGACATGCAGGACTGGCAGGTGGCGGCCTCCTTTGTACACGAGAACATCGAGACCTTCCTGTCGGTAAGCTGGCCGCTACTCGATGAGTCGACGCACATTGCCCACATCCATGCCCGTCCATCAGTCCCACCGGTGGTGTCTGGTGGCAATGTTTGTTATTCCCGTACCCTACACCGGTTCAGTAAAACTATAGGTTTTTCTTACGTCAGAAATGGATTGTTACGGAAGAGACCAGTTGAGGGTGCCATGTAAGAGTTGTCTAATATCGTATTACTAAATAGCAAATGTTTTTTTTGCATAAGGACTTTTTGATCATCATCATAGCTTTGTCAGTTGAAAACCAGTCTCTTTTTTTACTTTCACTGCATAAGATAAATATTGGGGGTGTTTTTATTCATTTGATTTTACTATTTTCATGCAGCTGTGAATATATTCCTGTCATTGGCCTCGTGGCTAAGTGCATTTTGGCATTCTAATCGCCCTCTGCTGACTACCTTCGTTGTGTTTTCTGTCAGATCCTGGAGTCGTTGTGGGTCGTCATGAGCCACAACGTGAACTTGCTGGTCAACTCTGCCTCCACACTACTCACGCTACTCTTTTACGGAGGCACCGCCATCCTCAACTTCGTGCTGTCTCTGGTAGCTTTGCCAATAAGCATTGAGCTCACTCACCTGGTGTCATTGCAACAGTCGCACACAGAAACATTTTAAGCAGGCCATGCCGTTGATCCTGAATTTGAATTAAATAAGGTCAAGCTTCCCAGCACAATGAAATGTCAAATGTGGGTGTTGCGTCCTTTGTAAAGATGAACTTTGTGTTGATCGTCCTTGCGAACTGTTTGTGCTACCTATCCAAGGTCCTATACTTAAACCCGACTTGGTTAAGAGCAGGCCAGATTCATATTTAATTACCTGTGACGTCTATGAATCATTTGCAAAGGCAGGAAAGTACCGTGTTTGATCACAGCTCATCCTACGATGCTCAGTTGTTGCCTTGCAGGAGTGCGGCGACGTCAGGGTCGCGGACTGTGTCCGTGGAACGATATTTGAGTGTGTGCCACCGGTGGTTATGTGCGTACTGTGACCGTTACGCTCTGTGATCGTCCTTGCAAATTGTTTGTGCCACCTGGCAGGTGATATTCCTCACCACCCTCTTCTACCTGCTGAGCTCCAGCGACCAGTACTACAAGCCTGTCAAGTGGATCCTCTCCCTCACCCCCCTCTCACAGAGTGGCTCCTCCAGCCAGTTCACGGGCCACATCGTGGAAGATGCCATCGGGTACTGAAAACATTAGGAGAGGATAGGGAAGTGCACTTTGTTTAGCTATGCTCGATCATCATACCAGCGTTCTCAATTGAACTCTCACTGCTGCCTGAACTCCCATTGAGTGAGATCAAGCACTCCATCATATGTAACTTGCCTACATCTTAGGCCTTGTTTTCATGACCACTGGAAACATGCTGGCTTCATTACAGCACGAAGCCAATCTGAAGAGTCCGTGTTTACGTATCAACCGACTCGGGCAAGACGGTTCCCATTTAATCCCAGAATTGGACAACAGAGCTCCCTTCCCACCACGAACTGCTCTCTAAAGAGCTGGCCCAACCCCACAACAAACAAAACCCGTACGCTGCGACACCCAGAATTTATGCTGGTTATCTGTTCGTGTCGTTTAAAAAAAAAGCTAAACAATTCTCAATTAATAAAAAATCATCAGCTTAAATGAGACTATTCTCATGAGGGTGAGGGCAGGGGGGAAGAAATGGGGGTGGCGGAGTCTGCGGACCCTCTTTGGCCAGCAAGCAAAGGGATAGATATGACCCTGGACTATTCCTGAGCTGGCCCAGCGCAGTACCCCAGTGGTCATCTAAAATGGGCCTTAAATATCACATCAGGAGAAATGTTCCAAGTAGCTATCATTGTGGATTTAATTTATATATGAATAACTGCAGTGAAATGAACAATCGGTTATATGAATAATTGCATTTCTTGATAACTTATTCACAACATACATATGTGGCTGTGCATGCAGGATGCTAATTTTTACGATGCTGTTGCTTTTCGCCAGCGGGGTGTTTGGAGCGTCTGTGAAGATGGCATCTTTTTACGGACTCTACACCTGGCTGACACACACCTTGTTTGGAATTAATGTTGTATACATCCCAGCAGGTAAGACATGGAAGAACTGGTATATTTGTACTAACAAATCACTTGATTAGAACTCCATCCCTTACCTGTCCAGTATCTCTGGCCAAATGGCAAGCACTACCCACTTGTAATCAGGTCTGATTTATTTTTTCGGTAAAGTCACGTAGGTAAAAAAGAAAACAAATACATTTTTACCTACGTGAGTTTACCGAAAAAACCAAAGAGTATGGATCCTTGCAGTCACAGAAACTTCTAATCTAGAATCTGATTTATTTTTCAACCGGATGAGAGCTTGAGCTTGGATGTCTCTTCTTTCAAGGGAGACTTGAATTAGAAATACAAGAATAACAAGTAATTGCACGACAAGACTAAGTGTAAATGAACCCTTAAAATAACTAAAACAGGCAAATAAATATGATCAACAGACTAGATTGGGTGTATAGAGTGCTAAGTACGCCATGTTTGAACGATGCAACTTCCTGCAAATAATTTTTTTATAATTACACTACACTTAAATCCCAACTGCATTAGGAGCAAACGAAATTCGTATTAAATTACCTGTGATGTCTGAATAATTTACAAAGACAAGAAACTGGCTGTGTTTTGATGACAGCTTCTCCTACGATGCTCAGTTATTATCCTGCAGGAGTGCGGCGACATCGGGGTCGAGCACTGTGTCTGTGGAATTATACTTGAGTGTGTGCTGCCAGTGGTTGTGTGCGTTGAGGGGAGCGGTAGTGAAGCGGTCAGCGCGCTGCACTGCGAACCCGGTAGCGCAGGTTCGATTCACACCAGTGACGATTATCTGAACCGGTCCAGGGCCTCTCCGAGGTCGATTCAGCCTCAAATGAGTACCTGGTGCGGTGTGTAAACATCGCCACTGGGGAGACAAAGGCGGCTGGGCATGATGCTGGCCATCCACACTCTCTAACAGCAGTAACTCCAACAGTCTGTTCAGGCTATGCGGGGGATCATTGGCTTTGTTGTGTGCGTGCTGTGGCCGTGCACTCTGTAGCGCTGGCTGCTACCTTGGGTGCGGTGCCCTTCCTGGGCACATACTGGGCAGCGTTGCCCGCCGTGCTGGAGTTGTGGCTGGTGCAGGGTGACCGTGGCCTGGCCTTGCTGCTCTTCATTATCCACCTGCTGCCCTCCTCTTGTGTGGACACCGCCATCTACTCCGAGATGTCGGGGTAAGGTGCCATTGGCAGAGTTGGAGCAGGGGCGTGGGCATGTGCCAGGTTGATTAAGGTGATTGTAGATGATACATTTTACAATTGGGCAGGAAGTGAACTTCTGCTTCCTTGTAGGTACCAAATTGATGACATCACACCCCCTGTTTAAGGTACAGGACTGAAGGACATTTTGACAGTTCTGGAAACTGCATGGTGATGTTGGTTGTAACCACCAACGAAATTTCGTACCAAATTATTAAATGTTGAGATTTTTCTCCAACACAACGCTGTGCTGAAGCAATAATAAATTGGCATGTTTGTATGTATGTTGAACTTACTTCGCACCGTACATAACCAACTTTATGAATTAGTCATGTCAGTGAAGGAGGGTTTACCACACATATTTTGCTGATGCGATGCGACCCAAAAACTACTACGAATCATATTAGTCGTTAAATACTATGTGTTTAAATGTAGAATGTCGTCTTGTTTTCATTGTTTCAGAAAGTAATTGGTCTACGTTGCAACGTGTTTGCAGTCACGTGGGTACTTAATCACTGACCGTCGACCCGTAAGGAGCAGATCATTAAACCGGTACTTGTGTAAAAAGGCGTGAACGAACACGGTTAATCCACAACTTGGATGATCTGCCCATGGATAATCCAGAGTATACCCGTGTGCTCCTAGTGGAGGCCACCCATACCTGACGGGGCTGGCGGTCGCTGGTGGCGTGTACTACGGCGGCCTTGAGGGCGCCATCATCGGGCCCATTCTGCTCTGCACACTACTTGTCGCCTTCAACATCTACAGCTCCATGCTCTCCAGCCCCAGCACTCCCACCAACCCGCTCGCCACTCCCTTCGAGCATACAGCCGACTTCTTACCCAAAGAGTAAGTAGGAGCGAATAAGCTAATGCAGCCAAGAATCTTCTTGGTTCTTTCGGTAAAGTCACGTAGAAGGGAAGTAATAAAATAATAAAAATGAAACATAATAAAACAATTCTCACGACGTTTCGGCCGCAACGCAAGCAGCCGTCCTCAGGTGAAAACCAGGTCTGTCGAGGCGACAGCGTCTGACGCTGTCGCCTCGACAGACCTGACGCTGTCGCCTCGACAGACCTGACGCTGTCGCCTCGACAGACCTGACGCTGTCGCCTCGACAGACCTGGTTTTCACCTGAGGACGGCTGCTTGCGTTGTGGCCGAAACGTCGTGAGAATTGTTTTATTATGTTTCATTTTTATTATTTTATTATTTCCCTTCTACGTGACTTTACCGAAAGAACCAAGAAGATGAATCCCTGCAGCCAAGAATGTCGCCATAGCCATCTGTGGTTGCACGTGCACGTACATCAGCTATCAAAGAGAAAGTACATTACAAGTGTCTGATCTGATGTGCAGAGTGCAAAACGGAAACAACCAAGTTCCTTTGTTGAACATAGGGTGTTCAACTTATGAAGACTGCAATAAAGTTGAATGCAGTAAAGTTTTGCCAATAACATCATGAGGCCTCCTTTGCCAGTAGCAAAATATAATAGGATTTTTACCCTTTTTTCTGGCAACAGAAAAAAAGGCGCCTTTTGGCGTCATCTGGTCGAACACCATGAGACTCGGCTCTAAAGAAAGCTGTCTCTGGTGTGGATCAATCAATTTCAAGGACAATGCATACATTATCAGTGTATTTTGTTTGCATTCTGACTGCAGGTATTGTGGTTAATGTGAACATAATTCCTTGTAAAAAGGTTTCAGTTTTGTTGCCAGAAAAAAGGGTCAAAACCTATTATTTTGCCAATAACTTCGGCTTTATAAACAGCACTGATATTTTACGTAGCATCATCAATTGGTAAAAAAACAGAATCCTATAAGTTTCGTTGATAATGTTTCTGTGCAAAGCGGTGCGTTGGGACGAGGGTTCAATCTAGGCCACTACGAATTTGGCAACAACAACCATCTGTGGCTTCTCAGCCTTTAATTGGTCAGTCATATTTTTGGGTTTCACTCTTGATATCAATGTCAGCCAGTTGTTGCTGGCCAGTGTCTCTTAAATCATCGTCGTAACATGCCAAATATGAGGAGAGATTGGGGTGGTAAGCACATTGCACGATGAACCCTACGACCTGACTGATTCCCAGCCATTGCTTGTGAGGTGGCGAATGATATCTGAACTGGTCCTAAGCACCCTCATCACTAAATTCCACTGACCAGCATGGTGAAGTATGGTTAAACAACACCCATGACCAACTCTGTGGGGAGGCCTTCATCCGGCAGTGTATTGGCAAACGTTTGTTTTCTTGTGTTACGTGACATAATCTTGTGTGACCTTGTCGATGTGTTTCTGCCAGGGTACCCAATGAAGGCACCCAGCAGCAGTGAGAGCCTTATGGTGTCATCTTCAAATACTGTTCTGCAAGTCACAAAGAGACCAAAGCTGTCGAAACAATAACAGGTTGGCTTCCATGTTCACGGTTGTATGCAAATGGATACCGTATATGCCTACATATATAAAAGGCTCTTTGCACTTTATGCATGTTTCAAGGTCACTAAATGAAAATGCTCTGGACACATCAGAGTATAAAAGTGGTTTGGTCATAGGACCCCTTGTATCCGAGCACCCCATATTCGCCCAAAAGTAGTTGGTTAGTTCTCTCGCTGGTGCTGCCATGATGTGATCTGTACATAAACATGCTTGAGGTATTATCTAGCTTCCATCTTCTTGCAGGGGTAGTTAGGAGTTAAAACCCTGAAATCCCCCTTGGGGTATATATTTGGAGAAAAATGTAAAATGGACTGGAGTGATTCGCATCTTAGAATCTATTGTTTGGCAAGTTCAAGACATTAATAGAATTTGCAGAACTAGGCCATGCATTATAAATTGTTTATATGGATTCTTTTATTCAAAAATGTATACATATATTTAATTTACCTTTGGTGTTCAGTTATCTATATATTTACACTAATTTTATATATGTGCGTGTTGTGTGTATTTGTCAAATACTGCTTTTGTTCAAGGCATGAGTTATCGTGCACATTAATTTAATTATTTATTCACATACGGCTTTTATATTTTAATCTTAAGGTCAGGACACCAGTCCAGGCAAGGCAATCTGTGTGTGCACTAATGGATGTACTCTTTAATGTGCATGGTGTGTGTGCAATTGAGTTAAGATTTGTTATTTCTGGCCACTTTATGGCTGGCCTCCACTGTATTTCTACTGTTATAGCATATATCATATACAATCATGTCTACAATGAATACAAATCGATTAATACGGCCATTGAAACAAGTAATTTGGCGCTCTAAAAGGATGGGGTAAATGCACATCGTTCGTGTGGGTTGCAATTCTAACTATCATGCAAAGAAGTGCAATAATTTACATAATTCAGTCACTTTCCAATTAAACTTGTGTCGAGGAAATTCCCTGGAAAATGTGTTCAAAGAAAATAAAATAAGGCATATTTTACTCTCGTGCTTGTACAACGGAAATGCAAGACAAATCCTTGGCATATCCGGGTTTGTACGGTGTATTAGTATGCAAGCTGTTCAAAGCAATTAAGTATCACACACATGAACAAGTGTGTATTTTCTGCAAACACAATATCGCATCTTGTCAGTTGTAAGCCTGCTAATGTTTTGTTGTTCTGGAACCATGCTGGTCACACTGCCAAAGTTTGGTCAAATCGGCAGTGAATTATTCAATTAAGATACAATTGAGGCAGAAAAATAGTTGAACAGAACTAGCGGATCTGTTTATTAATATTTTATATATATATACAATCATGAACGAATGTTGTCAGCAGGACTGTCAAGTAATTTCATGTCTGTCTCATGACAGAAACGTACCATGTGGTATGTTTTTTTTGCACTGAGCTGTTAGCTATGCTGTATAACAAAATTATTGTGAATTATTCCTTCAGTTGCCTTTGGAGGAGAAAATATTTTACTTCGGTTACATAGTTTCAGACGTTTTTATCTTTTAACAGTGTTCATGCAGATGCTTTTACAGAAATTGAAGCATGGAGTTGATCGCATTAAAATATATAATTCAACAATGTTAGGCAATGTTTTAATGTTGACCTGGCGCATTATGATAAACATGATTAATATGAATGTTCTGAGTAAACGATGAGCTTGGTGGTCGCCTTTGCTGTTTGCCTTTGTATAAAAAAAATGATATCCCGATACCTTTCACGGCAACAGGCTAGTTTGTGTGCCTGCATCGTGACTGGGATTGACACCTCTTGAGATGCAGAAAAAATGTGGGATGTGTGGGAAGAATATATCTCCAAGGGAGGGAAAACATGCAAATTCATTGTCTTGAGCAGTGGTATTATTTCGCAACTTACAAAAACCGGGCCTT
Organism: Lethenteron reissneri; assembly: GCF_015708825.2. NCBI lineage: Eukaryota > Metazoa > Chordata > Hyperoartia > Petromyzontiformes > Petromyzontidae > Lethenteron > Lethenteron reissneri. The sequence continues at coordinate 12,837,923 of NC_083798.1, read as the reverse complement.
TCATTTTCACGGGAAGACTGCCGGATTTCCCAGGACAGATGCTTCAAACAGAGCAGGACATGTGGCAATCCTAATCATGGCAAAATTAAACATCTTCAAAGGAGTCCATTACATCTTCTGCAGTTTGGGAAAATATCAGACTTCATTTCGACTGGAGGCGTCTGATTAGCTATGTCACTCTTTTTCACGGATGTCCGGTTGAAAATGTCATTGGAGTTGCACTGTGAAAGCCATGTTATATCAACTGCCGTCGATTTGGCCTCGCAGCCATGGAAGTAGTGGTAGTTTCGATGCAGCAAATACCCTTCCGAGGTGAATCTTTGGGCAGCACAATACTAATGAACCCATATACACTGTATAACATGGATTACTCCACAATATACTCCCCACATTCTAGATTTTAAGCTTTCGTGACTGCAAGGATGCATATTCTTAGGTTTTTTCGGTAAAGTCACGTAGGTAAAAATTTTAAATTTAAATTAATAAAAGTAAAATAAAAAAAAATCACGTTTCGGAGGCAACACACAGCTGTATCAATCTCTAATTTACTTGATACGGCTGTCGTGGCTGTGACAGTTCCACCTGAAGACGGAAGCTTGTGTTGCCTCCGAAACGTCGTGATTTTTTATTTTATTTTATTTTACTTTTATTAATTTAAATTTTTTACCTACGTGACTTTACCGAAAAAAAAAACCTAAGAATATACTCCCCACACACGATAGTGTGAACCCTGTATTCTCAATATGCTGTGGGATAATCCATTTTTTTACAAGGTGGGACTTTCGTCATGAGTCTTAAACGTATTCTGCAAGTCTCTGCCTCTTGCCTTGCACTGTATTTTGCCATAAAATAAAGCTTTCGCGAGCACTCTAAATCAGGAATTCTCAACGCGTTTTTTTTATTAAAGCCAGGTTTTCTTTACACTGAATATCAACACGTACAATAACTTCTGATCCCACTTTATAGTTTCATTGAATAGCATATACGTATTGTGTTGCAAAACAATTCAAATGAAACAATTAGTGCAGCATGTTAAATTAATGTTTATTCTGCTATAAAATGAACCCATAATTGTCCGTGTTTCTGTTTTGGATACACCAGACTGGTTGGCTCAAGTATTATCGATTATATAACATTCTTGCCTTACTACGAAGTGCATTCAGTACAATCATTATTGCCTGTATAATTTTTACACATTGCTAACGAGTGAAAATTTTACACGTGCAGATTCAACAAGGAATCTCTCTGTAGCTATTGCAGGCATTAAAGGCTGGCCATTTAAGATATATGGCGTTTTCTTGTTTGCTTAGGTAAGACAATGTATTTCTGGAACTACAAGGCCACGCTGATGTGAAAGGAAGAACACTTTTTAGTGAAATCAAAATGTTAGCAGTGCTGTTAATTAATTGTACAAAGTGACCCACATTTCCTTATACAAAGCACGGGGAGACTCATTTGGCAACTGGTGGCTAAATCGTGCTACCACTGGCTCGGTAAGAGTGCCATCACACGTATTTGTTGAGCCAGGCGAGCAGATCGGCACGTGCTTCCTTAATGTGCTGCTCGTCGGCCGGACTGATGTCCTCGTGCTTGCGGTGCACGAAGCCGTGCGTCTGTCTGGGAAACACCTTCACCTGCACGTCCACCTGGCACTCAACCGCAAGGCGTTTCTCCAGCGAGTGCACCTAAGGGCCACGCGGCACGACGGGAACACGCACACGCAGTTTCCGTTGTACGATGCCGAACGTTAAATCTCCAGAACATTCAGATATTTAAAAAACACAAAGCAGAGGGAATGTAATTGCACCAGGTGTTATCGCATATTCTAAGCTGCAGGGTTGAACACTATCGATGTGTGCTTTACCATGTCCAGTGGAATGAACGTGTCATTTTCTCCAAAGATGTATAAGACGGGATTCTTGAGTGCATACCGGTGCTCCTCCTCTCGAATGATACCTGAAGCATGCAGGTGTAGCCAGAAAATAAATTGCACCTGCCATCAAAATGACATCCTCACATCCATCCGCTGGAAATTATTATTATGAATACAATCAACGTGAATTGTATTATTGGCTTATTCGGCTTCTGCATTTGGAGATTTTTACCGTAGCAAGCCACACCGGCTCGCAGCTCGGAGTTTGTGAGCAGCAGGTGGTGGACGGCCAGGCCTCCCCAGCAGAAACCCAAGACCCCAATCCGCTGCACCCCACACTCCGTCTTCAGGTAATCCATCGCGGCATCGATCTCTCTAGTATAAGTACGTACAGTACACACACACACACAACTTACATGGGTTTGGCACAGGGCAGCAGCTAGACACTTATAGGTGTCATTGGTGTGTGGGTGTGAAAACACAATATGGAGGAATTCACACTGGTGCATAATAAGACATTCACACATGTATACGGTGAGACAAACGTTTGTCGCGCAAAGCTTTCAAAATACATAGGAAGGGTGTAACGATTCAACCACCCACCGATTTGATGAATGGTAATTATTAAATTAACATTAAGTATTTTTTTTGTTGTGAAGTTAGCACCCTCTGCTTTAGATATGGGTGTAAACAAGCATTAAACCGTGCATTTAACGGGAGCTAAATATATATTTAGACGGTGTTCAACGTAGGGACGTTTTATTACACTACTCAAGAGTTCATCAAGTTTACCAAAGGGCAGACACTTTAGGCAACTGCAGAGTTCACATTTCAGATTTGCATAGTTCATATGAGGTATAATTTTGAAAGTAATACATCCTTTTTTCTCAAATATATGGTTTATGGAAATAGTGAATGTTTTGACACATACTAAACTGAATGCACCATATTCTTGGTTCTTTCGGTAAAGTCACGTAGATAGAACACAAAAATTAAAAGCAAAAAACCCACGACGTTTCGATCGCAACACAAGCAGTATTCTTCAGGTGAAGAGAAAAGAGGGGGCAAGCCTCCAAATGTAGCTGCTTATAAGGGCTCCAGAATGAGTGGACGGGGGAAAGGGCTGCGCAAGAGACGAAGAGACAGAGGAGGTGGGGCAGAGATAGGGAGGGTAGAGATGGGGGGAGGGAGGAATTGCACCTCAGTACACCCATCAGACAATAGGGAGGGGAAGGAATGGGGATAATGCACCATTCCCATCTCAGCATGGATGAAAAAGTCCGTTCATCCACGCCCATTCAACATGATGATATTGTATGAACATTTCTCCCCCATAAAGAATGGGGGACAAATTATTAACTGCATTTTTGAGGTACAGTCCTAGTTGGTTGACATATTATGCTCCGGTAAGAAAAGGTAATTTCATTGTTTACGCTAGCGATTACCCACACCTGTAAAGTGTCTGACACGTACCTCCGAAATTGTGGAACTGCGAATGACATTTGAAGCGGCGGCAATTTGAAACGCAACAAAGGCCCAAACACATGAGTAGAAACCCATTTAACAACAATAATAACGAAATGTCCTCTTACTTGGCGATGTTGGTGGGCTGTTTGTCCTTTCGCCACTCCTGAAAGGTGCTCCAGTCATGGCTGGGGCCCCAAGGCTCCTTCCCCAGGAAAAAGTCTGGGACGATGCACCTACCAGGCCACATGCCACGCGCCAGACGGCAACGTTCGTACGACCCGCGGTTAATGGCCCATGCATTGACAGCTATCAATTTAAAAAAAAAACCTGTTCCAGCTGCTGAGCCAACTTGTTCAGGGGTGGGGGAAATATCTGCTGCCAAGTGAACATGCCATAACGAGAAAGCTGTATTTCTCCATATGAAAAGACAAAAACAGTTCCATCGTTTAGGACTAACTAAAGTTAACATAACTTAATCATGTCCAATTCTGTATTAACTGCATTGTTTTTAATTATATTCCTGGTAAGGTTCTGCTGACAATGTCCAATAGCCATACAAAAAAATCACTCAACATAAGTATTGAGATATTGTGTAATCAATGTACAACATGCATTACACACCGATTTAATGTGTGTATGAACCATGATCAATCCACGGCTGGGTGAAGGCCTCCTGCGAAGTGGTAATCCACATTGCGCCTGACTGCACAAGAGCTGATTGCATAGCGAAATCTCCTCGGTGGACGCTCTCCGGGACGATTCTCATAACTTGGCTTACCACCACCCCGTAGTGCATGAATTATTAACGGTGGTTTATTCTTTATTGTAAATGGCCATACATTTTAAGCTGGAATTTCCCTGAAATATAATTTAAGTATTGTCCAGTGGTTTCGTATTCTCATGCACGTAATTTTTTATTATTAATCTAGAATGTTCAATCTACGTGCTGTGCTGAATGCTTTAACATTGTGTAATATTCACAAAGGAAATGCTGCCTCAAGTAATTGGGAAGGCTTACTTTTCAGCAGAAAACACGTTCCTTCGGAGTGGGCAGGTAGGAACTTGGTTGGACAGCGCATTCGTGCACGACAGACAAATAATCCCTGGTGGGTAGTGTGGAAGCTGTTGTTCCTACCTGTATAAGTGTAGTGTAGTGTGTAGGTTAAACGTTGAGTTTTATAAGGGCACCACGGGGTGACCAGCCCCTCCCCACCCAGCCCCACCCTCCCCACCCAGCCCCTCCCCCAACTGAATCACCTTAAGGCTGGGAATGTTGAAAGAAACACGAGGCAAAAAGATCCGCTTTTTTATTTTCAAGACTTCCATTTTATGAATGGAGCCACCCTCCCCCAGTTCCATTTTGTGAATGAAACATCGCCCAGTCTCCTCATTGGCCAGTCGCGGCAGTGCCCCGCCCCACCACTAACCCTCCACTCTACCAACACCAACCCACCGCTCCCATTGGTCGGCGCCCCCGAGCCAATGGGAGGGCTCTGGTGGGGCGGGGCCATGCACGACAGACAGACAAATAATCCCTGGTGGGCAGTGTGGAACTGTTGTTCCTACCTGGATTAACCTCGCCTCTGAACAAAGTAAGTAAGTAAGCAAGCAAACAACACACCTCCATGTATATCGCTGTCCCTCCAAGTAAAAATAAAAGTTTTTTTTTCACACATCCTATCAGCTACACGGCCTTTTGGCCGTACATATTTTAAGATGCATTTGTTCAACACAAGAAAACTCTGGATTGGTTCCGGCACATATGCAGTGTCTCATCCAGCAGTTGGACCAGGTGTCAATATAAAGGCCCCTTTACTATGAGTCGTAATACGGCGGCCATCTGGTGTTCTGCATATGCCTGGGCACCAAATATATATATAAACTACTTTGTACTGTACATTACACGACGATATTAGAACACCAACAGCAGTAACATGGGAATAAGCCATTCTCGTCTTGCGAATGGCAGCAATATGTTCAGATGCTAAATGCCAAAGCCGAGCTCTGTTAACCACGACGAGAGAGAGGGCTTCATGAGAGAGAGACTTCATCCAGCTGTGCCACTCCTCCCTTAAATGAGCACAGACTTTAGGGGTAGTTTTCCTCTCTGGTCCATGGGAATGTAATGACATACGTGAATCCTACTCCGGCCAGCCAGTCCGCGATGAAGCGAGTGTTGGGCAGCCTCCACCCATAGATGTCCTGGATGATGATGAGACCTCGATCCGAGGGCTGATCCCCATTGGCACCGGCCTGAGCCGCACTCAGGTAAGACTCCACGTGTCCCGCACGCACCTCCCTGCCATGCCCAATGTAGGGCATTACGTCTCCCAGCTCGCACGGACATGGATTGGCCTCGTTCGCCATCTCGATCGTCTTTCTCTTCTCGAGTCGAACTGGGGATTTAGCAGAACCTGGAGGGAGAGACATCACGTCGAGTACGTTCCAAAGTCAATGCCGGCATTCGTTGATGGTTGCCAAAGAACATCGAGTACAGGAGCAGCAGCAGCAGCACAACTCTATGCGAGGATGAACGCGCGTAAATAAGCCCCCCCCCCCTTCGTCACACGGCGTCACAAAAAGTCAGACCCCCCCCCTCAAATATGACGTCACAAAGCTCTGCCCCACCCCCCAAAAAAATAAAACATGCTTCAAATCGCTTTAAACGATTGTCATTGTAGTGCGTATTTAATGTGGCGCTGCACTCTGATGTTGTAGGAGAAAACATTTATTAAAAAAAGTCTATTTAACTAAGTAGAACGTGTTGTCTATATTTATTTAAAGTTGCGCATTTTGCTGTGACGTCACATTTCTCAACCCCCCCCCCCCCCCTAGGTGTGTGACGTCATTTATGGACGGCCCCTAACTCACCGATTGCTCCGGAATTATAAGAGGCTCCGCAAAGTAAGAGACTCACTCCAAATCTGTGTCCGGTGTCAATAAAGACAAAAACCTCACCTTGCGAATTATAAGACGCACCTCCAGGGCTGAGTGGGGGGGTGGGGGTCACGTCTTATAATCCGGATATTACTGTGCTCGTATAATACATACTAGGTAAAGGCGCAGCTGTGCAGCAGCTTGCCCACGCTGCTGCTATGCTGCCAGAAGGGTCGACGAGAGTTCCTTTCTGGAGTGCTAGAGGCTATTGTGTGGCTGACTCTTCCACGCTGGCCAAACATCTCGGCAGAGGTGGAATCATGCCCACACTTTACCCCACATTTATACCGCTGGGGTGGACAAGAGGTGGTGGAGTTGGGGGGGGAGCAGGAAATTCGCCCCCATCGTTTCAACAGCCTCGCCCCGTGATGATGTAACACGGAATGTTTCAGCTCTCTTATCCACCCGCTCTTCCAAGGCGGCCTCCCTCCCAATGGGGCTTAGTTTGACCATCCTTCACCATGATTACAGCTTACACACAACGTGCTTGCCACCAATGAACCACCACGAGACCTTGGCTGATCTGGTCAAGGAGCATAAACCATCAATCACGCAAATTTCCGTCGTCTTTGCGGCAGCGGCTTCTGGCCGGCCATCGAGCACAAGACGGTCACCGCGTTGCGCGCTTTCAGATGAACTTCTGCGGCCGTCTGGAACGTTCTTCATTCACTGGAGCTATGCACTTTTAGATCGTCCGGATTGAAAACTCGTTTCTTTCGAATTGCTTTTTGTTTAGTTTTTTGTCCTTCCTCCCCCCCGCCCACCTCCGATTTGCATGGTTGGCTACGTACGGTGCGAAAGAAGTTCAACATTGTATGTGAGACAGCTATATTTCGACCAATATTTTGACCAATACAACGTTTGTGTGCCACACACCGTGATTGCAATGGGTGGAGCGCCATCTGCTGGTTAAATGCGCTACTGCACGTAGAGAACATGACACGTGCAGAGATGGTTAATCTGCAATCACATCCTTACAGAGTGATTCTCTTGTGTTCTGCATAGGAGGTACGGAATGTGTATTTTTTATTTTTGCATGTTGCAATGTGTCCAGGAGCATCCCCCCCTTTTTCCTGATGACGACCGCTTGTGTTGCGATCGAAACGTCGTAGTTTTTTTGTTATTTTCTTTCAACCTATCTACGTGACTTTACCGAAAGACCCAAAGAATATGAATTCCTGCAGTCACAAAAGCTTTAAGTCAAGATTTACTAATTGGCTGTGTCGGGTGGTGGTGGGTTTAACGACACATTTATATTCACGCCAAAAATCTCACATACATCATACGCACATACATCAGTCACACACATACATCACAGACATCACACGCACATACATCAATCATAGATACATCACATACTTACATCACACACACATACATCACATACATCACACATACATACATATATCACACACATACGTCACATACATCACACATACATCACATACATCACAGATACATACATCACATACATACATCATTACATCACACATACATCACATACATCAATCACACACACATCACATACATCAATCATACACATATATAACACACATACATACAAAGATCCCCCGTGTAGCCTTAACAAACTGTAAGGGCAAGTGCACCAGGTGTTGGTTGTGCTGGTTGGTGGTGGTGTTCCGTCTGTTTGGGTTAACTATTAACACGGGACCTTTTTGCCAGTATCAAAGTATGAAAAAAAAAGTTTAACCCTTTCTGGCAACAAAACATGAGTTGTGTTCTGATGTTCAAACACCAAACCTCAACAATTTTTGCAAGGAATCGAGTCACTGCATTAAAGACGCACTGCACTTTGTGCATGTTCACCACAAGCACGTGTGGTTACCGCAACGACTTGATTCCTTGCTGGTTAACTATTGCTCTGAGTATGCGTAACAAAATTGTATATCGAGAGAAGGAAACCCGTTCCGAACGCACAGGGATGATGAGACACCACTCCCCGTTGTCTTCACCGGACACTGAACGGTGGATGTTGACCCGACGTTTTAATGTTTCCTGGGCAGGCTTCTCACTCGACTCACCGCTCATAGCCGCTGAACATTCACCAGACATCATCACTCTACACTCATCCACCCAACCCTCATGGCTCATACAACTCGCCAAAGGCCGTAATTATAATATATATTGAAGGGGACACATCCCCCCCAATATATTCAAATATGGTCAAAATGTCCCCCCCCTCCCCCATATATTGCTATAAAATCGATTTCTGTTCATACGATTGTGGTTATGGTTGTACTTTATTAATCCCTAATCTCTGCCATTACATACAATGAAACAAGTAAAGGTACAAAAGAAAAAAACAGAGCAATGTAATACAATACACTATTAGACATTATTGTAAAAAATAAATAAAAAGTCCATCTCATGTGTTAGTAGAATTTTTTTATATTTTAGGCAGGAAATGGCAGAAAATTCGTTTTCAAATTTAGATATTTCTTTGTCTGGGGGGGACCCCCTATAAGATTTGGTCCCCCCTAATGTTGAATCCATGGCTACGGCCTTGCAACTCGCCCAGGGCATCTTAAACACAATAAACACAACTCTCCACTCGGGGACTCACCAGACGCACTCACCGCTGGACTTTAACAAATGCCCGTCTCGTGGTGTGCAGGGGGCGTGCGAGGCAGGGTGCAGGAGCGCCGTCAGACCACTCACATTCACTCTCACTAGACACTCAGTTATTCCCACGAAACACTGACCACTCACGTTCACTCCCACCAGACACCACTCACACTCACCACTCACGTTCACTCCCACCAGACACCACTCACACTCACAATCACTCTCACCAGACACTCAGTTATTCCCACGAAACACTGACCACTCACGTTCACTCCCACCAGACACCACTACCACTCACCATTCAACCACTCACGTCCACATGGACCAGACTCACCACTCACATTCACTCTCACTAGACACTCAGTTACTTACTCATACGAGACACTGACCACTCACAGTCACTCTCACCAGACACCACTCACGTTCACTCACAACAGACACCACTCACACTCACCACTCAACCACTCACGTTCACATGGACCAGACTCACCACTCACATTCACTCTCACTAGACACTCAGTTATTCCCACGAAACACTGACCACTCACGTTCACTCCCACCAGACACCACCCACACTCACCACTCAACCACTCACGTTCACATGGACCAGACTCACCACTCACATTCACTCTCACTAGACACTCAGTTATTCCCACGAAACACTGACCACTCACGTTCACTCCCACCAGACACCACTCACACTCACCATTCAACCACTCACGTTCACATGGACCAGACTCACCACTCACAATCACTCTCACTAGACACTCAGTTATTCCCACGAAACACTGACCACTCACGTTCACTCCCACCAGACACCACTACCACTCACCACTCAACCACTCACGTTCACATGGACCAGACTCACCACTCACATTCACTCTCACTAGACACTCAGTTATTCCCACGAAACACTGACCACTCACGTTCACTCCCACCAGACACCACTACCACTCACCACTCAACCACTCACGTTCACATGGACCAGACTCACCACTCACATTCACTCTCACTAGACACTCAGTTATTCCCACGAAACACTGACCACTCACGTTCACTCCCACCAGACACCACTACCACTCACCACTCAGCCACTCACGTTCACATGGACCAGACTCACCACTCACATTCACTCTTACTAGACACTCAGTTACTCCCACTAGACACTGACCACTCACATTCACTCTCACTAGACACTCAGTTATTCCCACGAGACACTGACCACTCACATTCACTCCCACCAGACAACACTCACACTCACCACTCAACCACTCACGTTCACTTGGACCAGACTCACCACTCACATTCACTCTCACTGGACATCACTCATATTCAGAAGACACTCACAACTCACTTCCACTCCCACCACTCTCCATTCACTTCACCAATCCGCAATGACAATCGTGATTAAGTGTGGCCAATTAAACCCCACGATGTGCATGGAGTAGGGAGGCCCTCATCCAGCAGGGGCCTGACAAACGTGGGTTTTCCTATTCCATGTTGGAAATCCAAGGTTTATGGCAAGGCCGTAGCCATGGAGTCAACATTGGGGGGGACCAAATCTTCCAGGGGGTGTGGGGGTACTCCCAGAAAAAAAAAATCAACATTTGAAAACGAATTTCCTGCCATTTCATGCCTAAAATATATTTTTTAAATCACTAACCCATAGGATGGGCTTTTTTTTTTACAATAAATGTCAATAGTGTATTGTATTAGATTTCTCTGTTTTATCTTTTGACCTTTTCTTGTTTCATTGTATGTAATGGCAGAGATTAGGGATCAATAAAGTACAACCATAACCACAATCATATAAACAGAATTTATTTTATAACAATATACTGTATGGGGGGGGGACATTTTGAGCATATTTGAATATTGGGGGGGGGGGGGGATGTATCCCCCCCCCCCCCCCAATATGTATTATAATTACTGCCTTGGTTTATGGTGCTATTAATTATACGTATACAGTATGTGTATATAAAGCAGACGTTGATATTTGTCCAGTACGGGCATCTTTCGATATAAGTTCCTGGAAAGTTTTCCATAACAAAATATAATACAAATCAACGGGAAAATAAAGTTCGATATACAGAATTTCGCTGAACGGACCTTTCAGTGACTTATTTGTTCCGTATGTCAAGGGATTCCCGTACAGTAATTGTATATTTTTTAGCCAGTTATTTCTTATGCCCACCAGGAGAGGGCAGTGCCACAAATGGTTCTGAACTTCCACCCCCATCACTAATCCGCAATGACAATTTAGGTGTCAACCCCGACCACGCGCGAGGAGTGTGGAGTCTCATACAGCAGGGGATTGATCAACGTTTATTTTTTCCCCCCATTTTATATTGGACATCGAATGTATATTTCATTATAAATAGAACGGTGTAAATTAAAGAGAACGTGTTGCTGTTTGGCCAGTATAGTACTGGACAGACCTCCCTCAACACACTGAATTGGTTCTTGAAAAATTGTCCGTCAAGCGAAAATCCGTATATCGAACCATATTTTCGATGCCCTTACTTCCACCCATCCCATGCCTCCGATTCTTTCTAACATGCATCCTTCCCCCAGAATGCCCATGCCCCCCCACTGTTCGGTACAGCATCTAGTACGTTTCCTTTTAGATGCTACATTAATCCAAATTAAATAACATTTACAGTACATGCTATTTAAATCCAACGGAAGGTCTTGAGCATGGGCTTGTATATATGGAGTGGGAATTCCAGACTCCGAGTAAAGCAGAGGGGTGAACGCCCAATGAAGAGGCCATGTAGAGGGGAGTACACTGAGATGAGAGGTAGGCAGGGAAAAATCCAGGAAGACGGCGATGGCTTGTTGCAATTGATCCGGTGCTGGATTGCGAGCCTGTTAAGCGACCAGATAATTGGGTTCATGTGGGCTTACTTGTAGGTCTGGATATGGAGTATCGCTGCTGCACCCTGTATTCAATTGAAGTGTGGCGGCAAGGGATTTTGGGAGGCCTCTGACTAGCAGGGTTAGTGGAGAGCCACAGTAATCAACTCAATAAGTGATTAAGCTATGAGTGTCTCAGTAAATGGGGCAACAGATTTTAGATGCCAACAGATGCCAGCAGTCTTGCACAGGTGGAGGTAGGAAATCCTCCATGTTGAGATGCGAGAGAAATTCTGAGTAGAAGATGGTGCCAAGGTTTCGGATGCTCTTCATCAGCTGGACGTGGTAACGTTCAATACATAGATGTTTTTAAATATGGATTACAGTTATACATGAATGAGTGCTGCGCTTAAATAGCAGACATGCCAAATGAAATACAGTACTGAATAGCTTCTTTATTTACTTAATGACAATTTACAATATAAAACTGCAACCTTTAGTCTTCTGCATCACCTGCCTGAATGTTATGAGAATATTTACGGTAAGTGCAGATTTCGCAAAATATTTCCTTTGCCCAATTGTTACTGCAGCTCTTGTCCTCGACACTTTTGATACATCGGTATTTACATGGCACGACGAGGGTATACAACAAAGCAAGTCAGCTAGCAAACAAACAGAACACCAAGGCACGTAAAATAAATTTGCATGCATGTGTGCAGACAGACACCACAGAATACAAATAGAGCACATACAGTCAAAGATATGACCTCACATACTGGACCGCGCGCAAATGTTCATGTGCGGGGTCCCATTTGTTCACGCGAACGCGCGCACACACACACGCCACACACTCAGGTCCACTCGCACACTGGAGTTTATTAGGGAACCCTGCAGAGACGCGCAAGGGCAGTTTAGTTTCGTGAGCCAATGAGTTGCAGCAGGAACGTGAAGATGTAGACAATGTCCATGTAGAGGCGGAGGGCTCCGTTGATGTGCTCCTCGGGGCTGATGGAGTTACGCCGATTGCCAAGCAGCAGCTGTGTGTCCACCGCCAAAAACTGCAGCGAGAGAGTCATATTGGCCGCCAGCTTTTCACCATGGCCAAAGTGTACTATATGCGTACCCTATACATTAGCTTGGAGTTCTCGTTAGGTCTTCCAACGCACGTATATCAAATGTCAACAAAGATCATTGGATACAGAATAATGGATTATTTAGAGACAAACTACTGTGTAAGCAGTGTTTTGTAAAGATTTTCTCTACTATAGACCACATTCGTACTATCAATAAGATTCTAGAATAGATTAATGGATTTCGAATACCACTGTGCCTAGCCTTTATAGACTATACAAAGCATTTGACTCATTGATAATTGCTCGTCATCCAAGCTCTCAAACGAATGCCAAAATTTAAAACATTTTTAGAAGTAATTAAAATGTTTAAAAAAACGGAATAGCCATACTGGGATTTCATGAAGAACGTACCAACATATATCACAAGGTAACACACTTTCACTAAAGTTATTCAAAGCAGCATTCAAATATGTATTTGTTTTGATTGGAGAAACAAAGGCATAATAAGACTTCATTTTACCACGTGAGAACCCAATGATATAATGTCTCTTTTGCAAGGGTCAACTGGATCACCAAGTAATGACAGTACAATACATTTCAGAACTAAAAATATGGAGAATAATTTATGATATTAAAATGTTAATATGACTGGAATCCCATTGCTGTGCAGGCTTTTTGTGAATTCTGTACACCTATCAAACACTGTCAGCGCGAGTACAACATTACTTACCACTGTGAAGATCACAGCTCCCAAACCGGCATAAACCGTCTGGATCCATGGGATCTGGAGCCAGACAGTGAAAGCACAAACATCATGAGCTACATTTCAGAGTAAAGCTGCATAGTATTCGCACGACAAGGTATACTTATCATCTAAGTCTAATTTATATTTATATAACGCCTTTACTCAAGGCCTGATATAGCTTACAAAGTGATGACAGAGTTGTATCAGTTTAAACCGTTTAAACAGGATGAGTAGTAATGGCTTCAATGGAAGCATTGTAAAGAAAAGTTTTAATTCCATTTATCAAGTTGTTGAGCCAGCTGGCCAGGGTTGGGCAAAACCTAGCCCACTTTTCACCCAGGCAACTGGAGAGCACAGACTAAGTGTTACTAACCTAGCATTACAACTAACAATAACAGTTAAGAGACAAAAAAAACACACACCATTCAAACTAATCTAGGACGTCATCCACTGTGGAGATGGAGCAATACAATTAGCCCCTGAAGGTGCTGAATGGATGATTACATCACATGATTGCAGTAGCTTGGGGACGTTTTGATTCAGCAGTGGGCTGACCATGACCGAGTGGTGTACTAAATTTGAAGTGTGTGTCGTGGTTTTTCTCTGTTTTGTGAAACTTGCGTATCCGAAGGGGACGGTGAATGCGGCTATGAGGCCGGTGAGCAGCAGCACCATGGAGAGGGCAAACATCACACCAGGACACGAGGTGAAGTCAACCTGGAACACACACACACACAAATCTCACAATGTCTATATTGTATATACCCATTCAATATACACAAAGACAAACAAGTCAAAGATCCCCCATATAGCCTTAACATACTTTCTGGGACAAGTGTTGTTAGCGAGCATCTACACCAAGACAATGATCACTCGTATAGACTGTTGGGGCAAGTGATGCAAGTGAGCATCCATGAAGCCGAGCACGGCACACGAGGGAGTTTGTGGCCAGCACCACTCCCAAACACCTTTGTCTCCCGAGTGGCGAATATTTACACACCACACCAGGTACTCATTTGAGGCTGAGTCGACCTAGGGGAGGCCCAGGACCGGTTCAGATAATTAATCGAACTTGGGTCGCCAGGTTCGCAGCACAGCGTGCTAGCCGCTACACTACCCCTCACCACCTCCCCACCACACCTTGAATTAACTGTATGGTCGAAAAACCCACATAACTGACACAGTATGGGGAGGCCTTCTTGATCCAAAGGGTTGCACATGTACATACACATATTAGTGGAGTATATATTGCGTTGTGACTGTTGTGGGGTTTTTTTCCCCGTTACCTTAGTCTGGAAGCAGAAGAGTGTGACAGCGCCACACACTGCCGCTGTGACGCCAATGCACATGAGCACTGAGTTGGTGTTGTAGAAGCTGTGAGCAAAGGGCAATGGACAAAGATACGTGGTTAACAATAGGGCTGGATCAAAGACGGACTCCTAAAGCAGTGGTAAATGGTGAGACATTTGGTGAAATTAAGTTCTCATCAGACCTTCTGTGAGTGAATTTCAACACTGCTTATTGCACTGCTGTGTACATCAATATCATTGACATTATCAGAAATCACCAACCTAAGCATGACTATAATTTATCAAACAATATTTTTTTCAAAATGCATGTAATTATAACAATTGTTCCATACTGTCAGACACCACCATTGCAACCAACACCATTGTCAAAATTTTCCAAAATGTGTCAGCTGACCCCGCTTCATATATATGCCTCATTGTTGGAGCGTACATTTTCATTATCGTGAGTGATTCAAGAGCCCGAACTGTTAACTAGGTGCCGCGGTGGCTAGGAGATGTTAACTCCCTCGCCTGGAATGCAGGAGGTCGTGGGTTCGAGCCCAACCCCGATGGCCCCATGGTCACGTGGATTTTTCTCCAGGCCCTCTGGTTTTTCCCATCCACATTTAGAAACATGAATTTTGAGTATTTGCCTGCGATACATGTTTAAATGATAAGCCACTTCGTTGACCTATCATTTGTGGCCAGGTTGCTTCTGAAAAAGAGCTAATAGCTCAGTGGGTCTTACCTGGAAACAGAAAGTTTTAAAAGAATTAATATATATACCTTGCCAGCATTCCAGTGAGGTAGGACATTGCCAGCGTCTGTAGGAAAACAACGGTGACATATATATTCTCAAGTCATCCTTTGTCGACACGTTTATGTAAACATCCATGCAATGTGTCCATCCGTGTAAAAGTAAAAAAAAAAATCTACGTGCAAAATGCTTACGAGGACGGCCAGCAAGATGAAGTTGAGTGGGAAAAGCCTCCTAAACAACAAAGGAGTCATAGCGATGAGCACTGCAGACAAATCAGTGCAAGAAGATGCATTCTGAAATAAATATGCAAGTACATAAAATTATATTTATGGCGTTAGAATTAATATACTGGACCCGAATTGCACCCAAGCCTCTGGTTACTGTTTATCATGTAAACGTGAATGGAATGGAAACATGAGTTCTGGAAAGCATTTTTGAGCAATAATGTATTATTTTATAAATTTTCTTAACTTAACCCAGTCATGCATAGATGACTAAAAGCGAAACCAAATATTTTGCTGTTGGATTGATGTGATTTTAGTCAAAAATACCCCCCAAATATGATGAAAATGTTTCCAATAATTTATTTTAAAATTATAATTATGTCCATGACAGTGAACACTAAGCTTCCACCACGAAGTTACTATATGGTAACCAGTGATAGAAGAAATCTCTGGACCTGTTTGTAAAACGTCTTTGTTGCAATTGGCCTCGGTAGCGAGAAGTTACCTCCGTCACCTGGTACACAGGAGGGCATGGGTTCGATCCCGACCCAGATACCTGTATATTTTGATCTACATGTTCTCTGTGTGGTCACGTGCATTGTTCTCCAGGTCCTCTCTACATTTAGAAACATGCGTTTAAATTATTTGGCGACTATACATTCCCACATATGATACAAACCACTTCGATAAGCTATCATGTGTGGCCAGGGCACCTCTGAAAAGGCACTGATAGCTCAGTGGGCCTTACCTGGTAAATAAAAAAAACACATTTTTTTAAAGAACAAGGCCCCATAATTTACATGGCGTGTCCTTGCCAGAACATCTGGAAACCCAGCAGCATTTTTTTCATAAGCCTGATTCTGCTGACGAGACCCAGAAGGCCGAAACCAGTCCAGAGTTGTCTTGCTTAAACACATTCTGATGGATAATATCGGTTTGGAAAGCCAATAAGCCTATGACAAAAATATATTTTGTTTGAGAATGGTCTGTGTTTATGTAATTTCTCTACACATGTGGAGTGCTAGTCAAGTACACGATATTTTCTTAACATTGGCCTGGGTCTTGGGTATGGGCACAACTCATACTACTGTTATAACATATAAAGGTGCAGGCCTGACCTGCAAGTGCTTGCTCACGCCACTGCTGATGGAAGAGCCTCCACTAGAGTGAGCCTCTTTCGAGACCTTCTAGAGGGTATTTTGACCGACTGCTGTTTTAGAAGATTCAAATATCTACTGTAACACGATGTCTCACCTTGCCTTGGTGCAGCAAACCAAACCGAGATATGTAGCAAAGAAGACGCCACTGCATTCACAAAAGGAAGGGGCTCTGTCAGATGTATGTAAGCAGTGCCACAATTTATGGCTTCATGTTTGGGTACATTGTTTAAACAATTATAAGCAGGAAATGATGAATCATACTCACTAAGAGGCCCAGTATATTGCTGGGTTATTCTGCACAAATTTCTTCACGGGGACACTGTTGAGAAGCACATGAACAATATTAAAATTCACTTCTAAAATCCTCCTAATTGCAAGGTTCATAATAATTTTCCTGGTGTTTGGGGCCCAGAGAATTAAAATAAAAGTAAGTGTAAAGAGACAGCTATATATTTTACTGTTTATAAAATAACTCTTCATAACTGGAGTATAGTCGCAAAATAATATCAGAAATAACAAAGGCTTGCCCCAAAGATACACATGTTTAAAGAACATTTCCTTCAGTGTTATCCTGATTGTGCTATTGGCGCCATGTCATGCGACAAAGTATTCAATCGGAACTCTCGCAGAGTGGTGCAACCCTTCGTGATTGAAGAATGACCCACGGATGCAGATATCAGAGCTTTCTCTAAGATCCCAAGTGGCTTATAATCTACACTTAAGGGGTAGCACTTTTCCACCTTCCCTGCCACCGAGAATAACGGTTGTCACATGACAGTCAAACAAATGTTTTTTATTCTTTAAGTGCATAACCAAATTGAATGTGTTTTCGTATGTGCAGTTATTCGTGACCAAGCTGGGGCCATACACCTACTACACTTGGGAGCCCAGTTTAATCACAGGTGGTTGTGTGGAATTGGAACCAGGCTCTCAGCAGTGGCAGCTTAGTGCTCTGACCTCTTGAGCCACCCGGCCAACTTTGTATTGGTCCACCAGACCTTTCTCAATACGGTCCCCAAGACTTCTAACGCGCAGCGGCCAGCGACTCGAATGACAGTGTGGCAGATGGGACCAATAGATTTCTTAAATCCAGACAAGTTGTAGTTAGAGTAACTTGAAGAAGCACCTCCGATTAGCACGGTTGCTAGGTACGGTGAGAAAAAAGTTCTACATTCATAGATTCTTTATGCCCCAAAATCACCCTCTCTCCTCTGGCAACGTCTCCCCGCCACCACCGACTTACACGAAAGTGCACACCGCCACGAAGCCGAAGGTGACAAGCAGCTGCACAAAAAGGATGATGTAGACCTGTGGGGCACAGACGTGTCTTGTATTCAGTCCAATATACAGCACTAAAACCACATATATACACACACTATAATGACTGATGTAAATGTTCATGTTTTAGAAGGGCTAAGCATATCTAATACAGATAACAGTGACTGCCATTAAAAGGACTTTCTAGAAATGCTAAGAATATCTCATGCATACAGACGGTCATGATTTTGTGACACAAAATACACCCTGGAGGTTGATCAGATTAACTCGTAGAGCAGTTCTACATTGCTTAAAGTCCCGTAGTGAACACTTAAAAATGTATGATCCCCCATCATCAGTGCACCAAACAACATCCCACGGAGTGTAACGCTGACAAATATAAAAGCCTGCTTCTGAGTACACATTTTAAGACAATCCCCAAGGAGCCTACCTCACACGCAACTATCAAAGTTATACTTTTATCATGAACATCTAGTTGTGTTGTTGATCATTGCACGGTTGGAGCGTAAACTGAAAATAAAACTATAGCTTATGCCCTTTAAACGTTGTGCAGCTTATTAATTCACATTTGTTGTGTACTACATAGGCAACCAAACAACCTAGAAAACAATTATGTAAGTAGAGCGTGACATTTTACTTTCCTGCAAGGCATTCCCATAGCTCTGGGTTAATGCCACACACTGGATCTATTGGGTTGGAGCATTGGGAGCAGTGGTTAGTGGGGAGACCCTTATACTGGTAGGAACCTCCTGGTTACACCAGCCCACAAGGGATTATTGTTTCCGCCCGTCGTGCATCCAAAAATGGGAGGGGTGGGGCTGGGTGGAGAGGGTGGGGCTGGGTGGGGGGTGGGAGGGGTGGGGCTGGGTGGGTAGGGGCTGGTCACCCCGTGGTGCCCTTATAAAGCTCAACGTTTAACCTACTCACGCCGGCTTGTGTCCACTCTCACAGTCGGCCATATTTGCAGAATACACCACGCCGCCGTTGACCCTGACCATTGACCTAGCAACCCAACGTTCCTATCAACTCCCTCCCCACAGGAATGTGTTCCTCACACCATATGGGTCAAGGGGGGTTATTTGATCATACCTCACCACACTTGTGTGGGTGGGGAACAGACATGGGAGTACAAGAGTGCAGTACAACAATTTACTTTGGTGCACTGCCCTCTGCTGCAGACCATGAAATTCAATAACCTGCCTGCCATGCACGGAGATTGCCCTTTAGCTTCCGAGATCTGACGAGATCGAATGCATTCCGGGTTGTTTGGTCATAAGCCTTGAAATCTAACTCCATTATTTGTATATATTAAAAAAATATATCCTTTGAAGGTCACTGCTGTCAGACAACAGTCACACTGGAGGTTGCAAGGGCATGTTTATCTTCGGTTGAGGGTCTAAGGAATTCCGGAATCTGGTTATGGTACACACCTTTTGGATGAACATTCGTCGTACATTCTTGTCATCCCAGACTCCGATGGAATTTTCATTTGTACTTACGCCTCCATACTCTAGACACACACGCAAAGGCATTGTGGTTAGAAGTGGTGATGTGGCCAGCACTATGCCACACTTGTGTTTGTAATGCTGTCCTTTCCAACTAAGGATGAAAGCATTCACCCATTAGCTTTGTCTATCTGTCTGTAATCGGAGGGCATGATAACTCCCGGAAAGATTATCCAATGTTAACAAAGATTTGATATTATAGTGTGTTGCTGTTAGGGACTTATCCTAAATAAAACCGACCAAATATATAAAAAGGGTTGCCCAAAACATGGAGACAATCCAAACCATGAACCTCTCCAACAGGTTTATGCCATGTCGCCACCCACATATATAGGCCAGGAATGTAGTATGACAAGACCAGTCAGGCAAAGGTAGTTAGGCTATGCTCAGCCTGCCACGCAGCTCTGTATATACACTCTTAAGCAATCTAATACTATGTGGATGTTGTCAAGTTAAACAATTAAAACATATGCACATATTCTCATTCTGAAGTCAATCACACGGACTGCGGAGCACACCATTCAATGTAGTTTCTTAAGATAATGCTGCCTCTAAAAATAATCCTCTCATGCACCGTCATCCCAAACACTTAGCTAATATACACAACATTAGCACCCAAGAGGCAAAACCAACTCTCGACAACGGGCCATGAGCGATATTTAACAGTCCAGTTTTCAAAAACACGAAAAACTGCTTGCGTTTCATGTGCACCGACCTATCCCACGTCACTAGTTCTCACGTGAGCAGTGAGGAGGCCTCTGTGTGCACGACAGATGGGCCCACGGTTAAATGTCACGTCCGAGTGGCGACCGTGCATTTGTCCATTAGGTGCGGTCACCGTAAACAGTTTTCCCTTTGCTTAAAACAAAGTCACTGAGTCACCGTGATGTATGGCTTACACTGAACTCATACGGGCACCAAATTAAATGAGTGTGCCACTTCTTAGTTGGCTTGGATATGTCTGAAAAAACTGTTGTGGTGTTCAGTTTCAGTTCCACGTGACAGTATTTATGTACTATGATAAAAAAAATAGAAACTTTCGGAGATTATAGTTTCATTTTGGCAAAGGCACAAATTCGCGGACTCGGGTAATGCTCTGAAAAGTATTTGGCAGCGTTCAAATTAATCAGAGGGCTTTGGTCAAGGGTGTGGTGCAGAATCACAATTCCAAACCAGGGCAGGTTTGTTAGGCAGTTGTGTCAGGTGTGTCCCTCCACAGGTACTGCTCTGAATTATCTAAGCCTCGTCCTGCATTATGATTCATGATGTGCACACACACTGGATGGACTGTGGCTTGGCATGTGCATGGTGGGCAGACTGTGGCTTGGCACTCATCTCCCCAGCTCCGACTGCCACCTATTTCACATTGCTTGCCAAAATACTGCCGTACAAACTCAAATGTAACTACACATTTACATGTACATTTCTGTGTATGTGTCGTGGGCCACTCATCGTTGCAAGCACTGCTCTAGAATGTGGCCCAGTCATGTTATTTAGTAAGCGCAGGCGCCACTCATGTTATATTGGGCTTGTTTTTAGTCCCGAACTGTTAAAAGTCAACAACAAAACCAACATAATGAGTGGTGTCTGCGTTTACTGAATTACGTGGCTGGGCCATTTCCGAGAACACTATTGGCAGAACTCCAGGTGATGCTCCCAAAACAAGTTCCAATAGTCCATGCACCACCAAATGTCCCTTGAGCCCCCCAAGTTCACTCTCTTTACTGCTGTATCATTGTTAAGGTGTCCCGGACAATAAGTCTACTGCCCCTCCCCCACCCCGCCTAAGCAAAGTGTATCGCTTGCCTGAAGATAAAAAGTGACGCGACTTCATTATCACCTCTTTTCCACTTTTCATCTGCAGAAAGCTCATTGTTGTTTTTAGTAGAGGCGGTTTCATTTCCGCCATCTAAGATTAAAAAAGAAAATCACTCACCGGGCCCTCCAGTACTGGGGCCAATGTTCCCGAAGGACGGGTGCAGGGGAATGGTCGGCATCATGAAGGGCGGTGGCGCGGTGCCCCCTCTCTGCGGCTGCGATGCATTAGGGGGTGGATTCTCTCCCGGGTAGCCCCCCGCTGGCTGCCCCCCAGCAGGAGGGTATCCCCCAGCAGGAGGGTATCCCCCGGGCTGCCCCCCAGGTGGAGGGTATCCCCCAGCAGGAGGGTATCCCCCGGGCTGCCCTCCAGGTGGAGGGTATCCCCCAGCAGGAGGGTACCCACCGGGCTGCCCCCCATATGATGGTGGGTAACCGCCGGGGGGATCTTGGCCCGGGTTTGGGTAGGGCTGGTAGGGGGGAGGGTAGCCAGGCTGGTTGGTGCCATAGTATCCGGACGGAGCGCTTGGTTCCGACATGGTCGTGTAGTACGAGGGGCGTCACACGCTGCTCCGCTTGTGGGTGTGTTTCCTGCGTCTGTCCGTGCGTCTGGACAGGAGCCTGGAAATATAAAAGGAGCAAATTGATGAAAGACAGGAAACTGATCATCAGTGGATTGGATTATAGATCCAACGATATGAGTGACACATTGTTTTCATACATTAACACATACCTGTCAACCCATACAGTTTACCCGTATTCTTGTACAGGGAAATTGAGCAAAACAATGTTTTGTCTATTTGTTTGTGTTTCTCCCTTGTGATGAGACTTTGTAGGATGAACGTTGAGATTTGTAAGGGCGCGGGGTGACCAATAATGTCTGAATTGGACTGTAATAAGGGAGGCACTGATAGGGAGTTGACAGGTATGTTAACACCCCCAACCTCCCCCACCTCTCTCCGTGATGGGCAAGATAATCGAATGTATTTATGGTTTCGGTAAATTACATGTAAATGATATTCTAATATTAAATTTTAGCCGACGGGAGCAGACAAAACTGTGAAAATGAGGCCTGACTGCATACCAGTTCATGAACTCACTGCCAGGGTGGCCTAGTCCAGAAATAATATCCGCACTTATACTTTGGTAAACACATGTACTATATACTAGCTTAAAGTATAGAAAATTCTGAAAGCATATCTTTACTGGAGCTTATTATTGGACCCATTGTATACAACGTGTACCATTCCCAAATGTCAGGCAGTTCTAGATTGATTAGATTCACAGGGATATTACACCACTTCAATAAAGCCCTTTGCCAATCCACTGCTGGATGATGGCGTCTCCATGCAGTGTTGCTTTGTCTGGGTTGTTTGCCCATACTTGGCCACACTGGGTCAGTACGAGTTGATTTAGGGCAGAAGGTGGGGGGGGGGGGGCATGGCCCAGGGCCAGTTGCAGTTATCGAGATATCGCAAATCCACAGGCCACACGGATATTTGCCATGCCGGAAATTGACCTCAGGTGGCAGGGTTCACGGTGGGGCAGCACAAGAAAAAACAACTCTGCTTTTACCGTATTACAGTGCCACCGCTCCACCCACATTTGCATTGGGTTCACTGTAATCTGTTAAACAGTTAAACATTTTCCATCGAGGCTAAGCAGATGTTCGCTTCTGCACATCAAATGGTGTATGCAAACACAGTCCAGAGGAGGCAGCTATATGCTCCTGGCCCAAATAACAGTTACGCTTGGAATTCCACTTTTAAAAAAATACATTATTTTTTTAGTATACCAAATAAAGGGTCTGCTTTGTCTTGAATTCAGACTGCCTCCAACTAATACAGTGCTCAACTCAAATACTCAGACCGTGGGATCGGAGATGTACGTTAAGTTGAGTGATTAAGTAAAGTGTACTGCCAAGTAAAGATGCAATGTTGGGCAACCCAACTTTGGTCTAACGGTGCCAACCACATGCCAACGTTGCATGTTTACTGGAAGTATATTAATGAAGGCTCATTGAATTGATCTAACCGACTGTCGTGCTTAAAAGCTGCTATTTGGGAAATTATGACTATCATCACAAACCATCCATGGCCTTTTGATAAAACTTGATTCATACTCGACCCTGCAACGCTGCCTTCATTCTTTACAAGACTGGCAAGGACATAACCCATGATTGACCACTGTATCAATAATAAAGAATAATAAAGTAATGCAATTTACCAAGCAACAGATTCAACAGAAGTCAACAGTCCACCGGGGAAGATGTTGAACCATGCCAGGGGCACATGTCTGTGTGTGTAGCATATTGCACTGTGGACACACCTAGTTACTGAACAATGCATGCTCTACACCTCCGAGGGCTGCTCACATGCATGCTTTGCAGGAGGGCTATTATAATTTGAATTCCTGCATAGTCTGTATGTCAGATATGTTGGGTGTGCACCATATCAAGACAGTCAAAGCCCAGGAGAAGTTACGTACTCAAATGAATTAAAGGGACCGTGGATTATACACATTTGCAAAGGAGCGCAGTAAACTAATATTTTTTTCACGAGATGATATATAATGATTTAACTGTCCAAATTGTTTTACACGGTCCACTTACCATCCTTCATTATAGGATACAATGTGGGTAATCCCACATCTGGCCAGCAAGGAAGAGTAGGCCAAAATTCCCTCAAACGGTGTTCTCCTAGAGGCCCTTCTTCCAGCAGTGACGCGAGCAAGTAGTTGTTGGACAGCACGTGTTCTTTGACCTTATACACTATAGTTTACCTCCGGGAAAGCTCCCCCTTATGAGTAAGAGGATCGGATATACAAAAACTGTGCTCACCATAGTATTTATGCAAATACTCTATAAAGGTGCTGTAAATACCATACCTAACGTTGAGTTCGTTTGTTTTAGATGCGATGACATCACTGTGGCCCAAGTGAACTGTGACGGTATGAGGTGGCTTAGTTTTACTGATCCCGAGTTAACATCTTGGTGACCACCTGTGATTAATCTGGATTCTCAAATATTCATGGTCTCATTCCATTCACCAATGGCTGCATATGTAAGAAATAAAAGTCACATTCCATATTATTTTATCTTTCATTCAGCAAATTCCATCCAACAGAAAGAAACATTTATTTTAATTGAAATATGCCATACCCTCTGCAGGGCATATAAAAGGCGTGTCCCGACTATTCTTAGAGTCCTAGAGTATAACATTTGAAATGCGATGTGACATCTTCTGTGGCCATTTTCAGACAAAGTCGTGCACCGTTTGCTGTAAAAGTAAAAAATCCTCCGTAAAACAGCTCCCCATGCCCGACCTCGTTTCCACCAAAGCAGCAATTCACGCCCACGCAGTATTGGTGGCACGGACCCTTTTACTGCCCTTTCACTGCCCTTTATTGCGTGTTCTGTGTAACTAGGACAGCTTGTCTCAGCCAGTAGCGACAGTGGCAAGGCTGGCGCTTTAGTCATTTTGCAAAGGAATTACTACACCAGAGACGGAAGAATATTGAGCAACAGTTTTATATAAAACTGACGTTTAAGTCGGAGCTGTCCGGTGCTGAGCTCCAGAAAATAGTCCAGTGGGATGGGGGTGCCCCAGAAATAAATTCCTGATTTTTATACGCTGCAGTACCAAGGATACGTACAACACTGTATCATACTAAATCTTGCTTGTGTGAATCAACATGTGGCAACCACAGCAATTGTTACAGAACTAATGACTGAATGGAGAATTATGTTTTATTCGAGGAAACACAATCTGTGTACGTTCACTACGTGGGTGGAGTGGGGGTACAGTGGTTAGCTGATTACATTTTTAACCTGATGACCTAAGTTTGATACCCAGCCACAGCTCACATCTGTGGTGAGTGATAACTGAACAGGACCTGGGGGCCCCCCAAACCATCACCAATTGGACTAACCAGCGTGGTGAAGTATGGTCAAACAACACTCATGACTGACACTGCGTGGGGACTTAAACCAGAAGTGGAATTTAAAAAGGGCTGAAAATTAAATTGTTTAACAATATTAAAGTAGATTCCAGGTCGTCAAGTCTTTATGCCAATTAAGATAATCACGCCTGACAAAGTTAAACATCAAGGGAAATCAAAAAGATTGTCTGAAGTGTTGATAATCACAGGTTTCACGGCAACAACACCTGGAGTAGGTACTTAACACATCCACCATTTCACCTGCAAAAAATATATCTAATCAACATTAATAGCCCACATTCGTTGGTGGCATGAAGTCACTGTACATATAATACGAAACGCACATTATTAACAAAACAAACCAGATAAACAAATGTTTAAACAACCATAAACACCCGCCCTCCCCCATGTCTCTTAGTCAGAGCCACGTTTGGCAGGGCCAGAAGTCCTCATGAGTCATCACTGTCGGGCAGGGCGATGCCACCACTGGACATGTCGTCTTTCATTTCATTAAACCACGCAAAGCTCTGCTGGTGATGACTGTGCGAAACCTTTCAGATGATTTGGACACACAGACATGAACCGTGTACAAGTAATGTATAAACAAACATGTGCAGCCGGTGTAAGAAAACATTCGCTTGTGTGCGTGGCACTACTAATCCGACATCACACGCTGTGGAACCGGCAACCAATTCCTGTGTCCACGGAAAACATCGGTGGTGGGGATTTACCCTGCCCTGAACCAACTAGCACTGACCAGGGTGGTGAAGTATGGTGAAACATCACATGACTGACACAGTGTGTGTGTGGGGGGGGGGAAACCCCTTCATCCAGCAGTGGCTTGACTAAGGGCTGTAGATTAGCACGGTGTAATTCTGCGTTAACTTAACAGTGAAGGGAGGTCTTTGTAATGTACTGTACTTGAGACAGCAATTACACTTTATTATATTAAAGTATTTTACTCCGAGTTATCTGCAAGACTATTGTCGTTTTAGAAACAGAAGCGTGTTTGTTTACGTCTGCGTGACCGAGTCAGCCTGGACAATGTTGATCTTCTATCTCGTAAAGCTAAGCAGGGCCATCCTGCCTGCTGTGAGCCTTGGATGGACAGACAGGAGAGAGACGTCGGCCACGTGGTGGACACCACAGACGCCACGTGGTGGATACCACGTGGTGGACACCACAGACGCCACGTGGTGGATACCACGTGGTGGACACCACAGACGCCACGTGGTGGATACCACGTGGTGGACACCACAGAGGCCACGTGGTGGACACCACAGAGGCCACGTGGTGGACACCACAGAGGCCACGTGGTGGACACCAAACACAACAACATCGTTGTACCCTACTTCTTTGCTCCCGCCTCTATTCATTCTCACTGCCTTCAACAACAAGCCGAGAAGACAAGCGTGTCGGTGGTGAAGTATGGTCAAACAATCCCCACGCAAAGGGAGGCTCTCATTAAGCAGTCGATAGGCAACAACAAGGACTGGCTGTTGTCAGTACATGCAAATACAGAGAGTATAGCTGCTCGTATGATTTCCCACCACCAACCACCACGATGACGACCGATCAACCCTAACAAGTGTTGCTTTCATTCGACGAACAGAGTGCGTGGCACTACTAATCGACATCGCACTAAAACGTCTTCATCATCAGCAGCAGCATCATCATCGCGTTCCTTCGTAATCAGATCAAGATGTAACATCGCCACGTGTGTGTGTGTGTCTACAGTGCCGTGTCAATCCACTGCTGGATGCGCGGGTTGCGGTCTAAGTTACTGGAGCCATACTTCACCACGCCGGTCAGTGGTGCGGGATGGCGAAGGCCATAGTGATGTTGTAGCACATCGTACTAACACGCACGACAACGTATGCCTGTGGTTAGCAGTGTGATGGGAGTTTGTTTGTTTGTTCAGCGACGTACCTTCTAAGTACCAGGAAACTCTTCTCTTGAACGACAACAGCAACAAAAGCCGCACGTGGTGGTGGTGATGGTGGTGGTGGTGATGTCTTCTGATCTGAAGCTCCTGGATGAGGAGGAGGAGGAGATGGAGAGGGGTCCCTTCTCGCCTGGCCTGGGCAGGGATGAACGCGAGAGGCAACTGACGTGAGTCAGGCAGGGAGTGGTGGTGGTGGTGGTGCTGATGTTGGTGGGGGTGGTGGTGGTGTTGGTGGGGGTGGTGGTGCTGATGTTGGAGTGGGTGGTGTTGGTGGTGCTGATGTTGGTGGTGCTGATGTTGGAGTGGGTGGTGGGGGTGTTTGTGGGGGTGGTGCTGATATTGTTTGAGTGGTGGGGTGGTGCTGATGTTGTAGGAGTTGGTGGTGGTGATGTTGTTGGAGTGGTGGGTGGTGGTGCTGATGTTGTTGGAGTTGGTGGTGCTGATGTTGTTGGAGTGGTGGGTGGTGGTGCTGATGTTGTTGGAGTTGGTGGTGGTGTTGATGTAGGAGTTGGTGGTGGTGATGTTGTTGGAGTGGGTGGGTGGTGGTGCTGATGTTGTTGGAGTTGGTGTTGATGTTGTAGGAGTTGGTGGTGGTGATGTTGTTGGAGTGGTGGGTGGTGGTGCTGATGTTGTTGGAGTTGGTGGTGCTGATGTTGTTGGAGTGGGTGGTGGTGGTGATGTTGTAGTGGTGGTGCCGACTGTTGCGTTGTGCTGCGTGCGAGCTCGTGGTAGGAAGTGGAATGAGAGTCTCCGTGTCCGCCCCACCCCGACACCGTCGTCACTTGCCAATGAATTCCGCACAACCACCACCACCACCACCACCTCCATCGCTCCCACGGCGAAGTCTCCACGGGGTCGCCGTCTTCTTTACGAACGACTGACGGGGCAAAGTTGCTGTCTGAGTAATGTTTATAAGGTTTATAACCCCGTAAGGTTCATAACCCCGTGTTGAGTTTTCACGTCCAAACGGAGTACAGTCGTTTCAATATGGGCACAAACAATAAAAAATTTTCTCTTTGTTTTTTTCGGTAAATACTCTGAGGTTTTTTTAGGTAAAGTCACGTAGGTAAAAATAAAGTAATAATAACAAATGAAAATAAATCTATTTTTTCGGTAAAGTCACGTAGGTAAAAATAAAAAAATAATAACAAATTTAAATAAATCAATTAAATCACGACGTTTCGGAGGCAACACAAGGAAGCGTGATTTAATTGATTTATTTTCATTTATTCTTTTCACCTACGTGACTTTACCGAAAAAAACCTAAGAGTATGAATCCTCGCAGTCACGAAAGCTTCAAATCTAGATTTTTTTTTCGGTAGAGTCACGTTGGTCAAAAATTAAATAAATGACAACTAAATTAAAGCACGACGTTTCGGGCGCAACACAAACGTCCTTCTTCAGGTGGGGACAGCTTAGCGAAAGCACAACCGCTTAAGCGTGTGGCTTCAAATCTAGAATCATATTTGTTTGTTCTAGATTTGAAGCTTTCGTGACTGCAAGGATTCATATTCTTAGGTTTTTTTCGGTAAAGTCACGTAGGTGATTTATATTTTTTATTTTTATTAATTTTAATGTTTTACCTACGTGACTTTACCGAAAAAAACCTAAGAATATATATTTGTTTGTGTTTCTCCCTTGTGATGATTGGAACTTTGTAGGATGAACGTTGAGATTTATAAGGGACACGGGGTGACCAATAATGTCTGAATTGGTCTTTAATAAGAGGCATTGATAAGGGGTTGACAGGTATGCAGCTATGGGGCCGTCCATAAATGACGTCACGCACCTAGGTGGGGGGTCAGACATTTGTGAGAAATGTGACGTCACATCACAAATTGTAATAAATATACACAAGACATTCTACTTAATTTAATATACTTTTTAATACATGTTTTCTCCTACAACAGAGTGCAGCGCCACATTTATGGACGGCCCCTATATGAAGGTCAACTCATGAGGATGTTGGTGTGGCCGGAACACCACAAATGCTGCTGCTGGGTTTGTTTTCTTTCCTTCCACATCGCACCAAGTGCTCGTTTTTTAAGGCTGAGTCTACCTAGGGGAGAGACCCAAGATCAGAACTGGTTCAGTTGATCGTCAATGGTGTGCGCGGATTGCCGGGTTTGTAGAGGGGTGCGCCCTAACCACTGCGCCACCGCTCCCCACCCTCCCACAAAGACAAAGATCCCCTTTATAGCATTAACAGACGTTTGGGGTACACATGCACACACATACACACACATGAACACACACACATGAACACACACACATGAACACACACATACACACATGAACACATGCACACGCATACACACACATGAACACACACACCGTGGACACACACACACATGAACACACACACCGTGGACACACACACATGAACACACACACATGAACACACACATGAACACACACACACCGTGGACACACACATGAACACACACACACACGAACACACGCACACACACACATGAACAACAACAACAACAACCGCCATTCGCCACTAAGTGGCGGTGACGTCACCACGAAGCTTGTGCCAGGCTAGGTGCACCTTGCGGCCACGTGAAGTGTCGAATGCCCGCTGGCAGGAGGTCACGGGGCAGACCCAGCAGGTGCCACGGGTCGACTGAATGAGATGAGATGACACACAGACACATACACAGACACAAATACTGGAGCTGCTTATCATCATACACACATTAAGATAAACGCATCACGCACAGATAAACGCATACACACGGAAATAAAATAAAAACAGAGATCTCCCCCACCCCTCCATAGCCTTAAACAGACGGTTGCAACAAGATCTGTTAGCAGGGACAGAATCACACAGAGATACACACAGACACACAACACACACACAACACACACACAGCCACACACAGACACACACTCAGACACACAACACACACACAGCCACACACAGAAATACACACAGACACAGAAATACGCAACAGACACACACAACACACACATAGAAATATACACAGACACACAGAAATACACACAGACACACAACACAGACACACAACACACACACATAATACACACAGAAATACACACAGACACAACACACACAGACACACAACACAGACACACAACACACACATAATACACACAGAAATACACACAGACACAACACACACACACACAACACACACACAGCCACACACTAAGAAATACACACAGACACACAACACACACAGACACACAGACACACAATACACACAGACACACAACACACACACAGACACAACACACAGTGGAACTCGCACACGGAGTGCGGTTTTTGTTGTGAAATACGTTTTGCCCAGGGTAGCTTGGTCAATCGTGAGGTGTTGGCTGTTACTGCTCTTAAAGAGCCACAATTATAAAAGAAGCCCAAATACTACGCTAAGTTTTTTTTCTTTCTTCAAATGGAGACTTATATTTACGATATAGTTTGAAGACAGGGGTATACTGTTAATGGCTTTCCGCCCACCCTATACACAACACCACCACCACACGTTCCCAGTAAACATGAAAAGTTGGACCCAAAGGTTTCGACCACACGCCAAAGTTCACCCAACATTGACTACAGTGGTTTGGGGGGGTGGGCTGCTGTTACATATTTGTACTATGAAGGAGGCCTTCAATTAAGGTGTTTCTCTCACACCACTTTGTCTATCGATGGAGATGGAGGGGTGAGTCGCGGGTTGTTTTCCTGGCCACCAGTTCCATTTTAGACTGATGGCCTTAATCTAAATTGTCTTGTGGTTATTGTTGTTTTTTTGACTTGCATCCCACTGGGATTTTTGCACACAGCGTTGGTGTACGGTGCTTTTTCTGCAATGTTTTGCTGTCTTTTCTTGGATTTTCTGTTTGCACTTAGTCACTTGAAGACGTTTTCTTGTTCATGTTTTTTGTTTGTTGCGGTTGCACCCGACTCAAGAGCCGAATAGCTCACAGGGCGATACCCAATAAATGAACTTGAACCATTTAACTTCTTTCGCACCGTACGTAGCCAATCACGCGTAACGGACGTGCGGCGGAAGGACAACAAACTAAACACACAAAAAGCGGTGCTAAACAAAATACAGTTTTCAGTCTCGATGTGTTTACGAAAATAAAAAGCGCACAGCTCCAGTAGTTTCCTGAATATCGGAACGGAGAACGTTCCAGACGGCCCGCAGAAGCGCATCTGAACGCGCGCGATGAGACGGTGATCGTCTTTGTTCGATGGCCTATAGCCAAAATCTTCTGCTGCTGCTGCGATGATGATGATGACGACGACGACCCGAGTTCACACGATCGATGGTAATCAATAAATCGTGTGTTCATTTGCAGCGAACACTTTGTGTTGTAACGAGCGCGAACACTTCTTAACGCATTCGCTCGGCAACCAAGAAGCCAATGCGGACGCGGTCGGATCTTGCAGCTCCACCCCGTCAGGACGCGTGCCACACGGTGTTTGTACACAAGCCGCACCTTGATAATGGTTTTGTTGTGTGTGGTTTGGGCTTTAGAAAGACCGTCCCGTTCAAAGCGGTGAATTTGCAATCATCTGAGTCGCCGTAGATGCCCCTTGGTGCACGCCCCACCGTCGCCATGGTAACAACAACAATACCGTCGCCATGGTAACAACAACAACACCGTCGCCTTGGTGACGGACGAGCCGCTGCTGCTGAACGCGCGAGGCCTGCGCCGCTGTGAACAACCAACTCGTCAACAACCAACTCGTCAACAACCAACTCGACAACAACCGAATCGTCAACAACCAACTCAACAACAACAACCAACTCAACAACAACAACCAATTCAACAACAACCAACTCAACAACAACAACCAACTCAACAACAACCAACTCAACAACAACCAACTCAACAACAACCAACTCAACCAACACATCAACAACCAACTCGACAACAACCAACTCAACAACAACCAACTCAACAACAACCAACTCAACAACCAACTCAGCAACAACCAACTCAACCAACACATCAACAACCAACTCGACAACAACCAACTCAACACCAACCAACTCGTCAACAACCAACTCAACCAACAACCAACTCAACCAACAACCAACTCGACAACCACCAACTCAACAACCAACTCAACAACCAACTCATCAACAACCAACTCAACAACAACCAACTCGACAACAACCAAGCCAACAACAACCAACTCAACAACCAACTCAGCAACAACCAACAACAACAACCAACTCGACAACAACCAAGACAACAACAACCAACTCAGCAACAACTCGACAACAACCAACTCAGCAACAACCAACAACAACCACGGACGGACTCACGTTGGGTACGTAAATTATTATTATTTCCACCCCTCTACAAACCCGGCAACACGAGTTCGATTCCCCGCTCACGGGCAACACCACTGACGATCAACTGAACCAATCTCTCCCCTAGGTCGACTGAGCCTTAAAAAACGAGTACCTGGTGCGATGTGAGGGGGGGGGAAGAGCAGCATTTGTGGGGAGACAAAGGCGGCCTGGCGTATTGGTGCCCCTTATAGATCTTAACGTTCATCCTACAAGCTCCCATCACAAGGCAGAAACACAAACAAATAGACAATTACCACTAGTACACTCACCACTACTACACTCACCACTACACTCACCACTGGTACACTCACCACTAGTACACTCACCACTAGTACACTCACCACTAGTACACTCACCACTACACTCACCACTAGTACACTCACCACTAGTACACTCACCACTACACTCACCACTGGTACACTCACCACTAGTACACTCACCACTACACTCACCACTAGTACACTCACCACTAGTACACTCACCACTACACTCACCACTAGTACACTCACCACTAGTACACTCACCACTGGTACACTCACCACCACTCAACTCACTACTACTACATTCACCACTAGTACACTCACCACTACACTCACCACTAATACACTCACCACTACTACTATACTCACCACTAGTACACTCACCATTACTACACTCACTCACCACTACTACACTCACCACTACGACACTCACCACTACACTCATCACTACACTCATCACTACACTCACCACTACACTCACCACTAGTACACTCACCACTACTACACTCACTCACCACTACTACACTCACCACTACTACACTCACCACTACACTCATCACTACACTCATCACTACTACACTCACTCACCACTACTACACTCACCACTACTACACTCACCACTACACTCATCACTACACTCACCACTACACTCACCACTAGTACACTCACCACTAGTACACTCACCACTACACTCACCACTAGTACACTCACCACTACACTCACCACTAGTACACTCACCACTAGTACACTCACCACTAGTACACTCACCACTACACTCACCACTAGTACACTCACCACTACACTCACCACTGGTACACTCACCACTAGTACACTCACTACACTCACCACTACACTCACCACTGGTATACTCACCACTAGTACACTCACCACACTCACCACTACACTCACCACTGGTACACTCACCACTAGTACACTCACCACTAGTACACTCACCACTACACTCACCACTAGTACACTCACCACTACACTCACCACTACTACACTCACCACTAGTATACTCACCACTAGTACACTCACCACTACTACACTCACTACACTCACCACTAGTACACTCACCACTGGTACACTCACCACTAGTACACTCACCACTACACTCACCACTAGTACACTCACCACTACACTCACCACTACTACACTCACCACTACACTCACCACTAGTACACTCAACACTACACTCACCACTGGTACACTCACCACTACACCACTCACCACTACACTCACCACTACATACCAGTCAACCCCTTATCAGTTGCCTACCTTATTACAGACAAATTCAGACCGTATTCGTCACCCCGTGCCCTCATACATCTCAACGTTCATCATACAAAGTCCCATCACAAGAGAGAAACACAAATAGACGAAACTAAATGTGCCCGTATTGAAACGGCTGTAAGCCGTATAGACCTGAAAACTCAACTTCCCTGTACAAGAATACGGGTAAACCTTTATGGGTTGACAGGTGTAACAGTATACACACAACTATGCTACATGGTACTGAATTTGGGTGCAGTGTACCAGCTTATGCAACATGCTGGACTGCAGTATTATAGTGGTTGGTTTGTTCTATGGAATGACTTCCCCCGTCATTGTAATGTGGAATGTATAAAACTGCCTCTGATTTTTTATTAAAACATGAGCGCCGTTCCCATGTTCTTTTGATAGGGAAACCACTTGGGATTTTTTTTTTATCACAGCACAAAGGATGCATGGTTTACGTGCACAGCACAGGATATTTGAATATATGTTAACAGATATCTGAAAATATTCAAAAGGTAAGCTAATCTAGATGAAAATATAACAGCCCTTTACCAATCTCCTGCTGGATAAAGGCCCTAGCTAGGCTGTGTCGATCATGGGGGTTTGACCATACTTCACCACGGCTGGTCAGTGCGGATGGTAGAAGGAATGGGAGATGTGTGGGTAGGCTCAGAAATCACTCACCACTGATGCTACCCGGTGCTGGGAATCGAATTCGGTCATCAGGATCATATTGCTAACCACTGTGCTATGCACAGCTCCACAAATGTTTTATGAAGATTCAGTGGTTTGATGACTTGCTTAATGTCGTCTTGTTGATGCAGTAAACACATGTTATGTTCAAAACCAATGGCCGGTTGGATAAAATAACTCTTAAGAAATATACCCTCAGTTTTACCATTTAAATCAGTGCAACTTCGGGTAAAATTCTACTTCAGGTGCTTTGTGCGACTGACCACAACACTAAATCCATTGAGACATCTGGAGAGCTGTAATTATCTACAGACTTTAACTTACTATTTACAGCACTGTAATTTCAGATAACTTTCAAATTCTGTGTGGGACTATGACACCATCACATTTCCAATTCTCAACTTGTAATGTGCAGAATACATATATTTTTTATGCGTAAAAATGTTCAGATCACATTAAGTTCTTTTATTTTAAAAATGTCGTTCTTTGATGTGCAATTTTGACCTTTGATTATGTGAATGTTATGGTTGCCCGATGCAACTTAATGACATTGCTATCTGTGCAGGCTGCACAAGTTATAATGGATCAGGAAAGTGAAGGTGCCCTCTCCCATCTTCGTGCGAGTGAAGAGGCCATCAACTTCCTCGCCTCCATCGGTACGAACACTGGATATAAGCTCCTTAAATAGTGAGCATGAACCTATTTTAACCCTTTACGACTAAGTATGGCAAACGTTTATGCATTAGCTCTGCCCACCCATCTGTCCGTAATGGACTGGCACTATGACACTCATATAGATAATAAAATGTTAACTAAATTTGGGACTTACTTTTTTGAAAACTGGATAAGTTGATGAAAAGAAGTTTGCTCAAAACTCGGAGACCCAATTACATAAAAAATGCCTATTTGTAAATATACGAATAATTTTTCCCTGACAGCTACCAGTTGGCTTCCATGCTGCTGATGAAACACAAATAATCAATGCACGTTGAAACACAATGCATAAAGCATGCGTATTTATTATTTTTCCTGACTTGTTCATCAAATAATAACCTTATCAGAACCGTGTGGGCCACAACTTTAAATAGGATACACTATAGTAATAGGTTTTTACCCTTTCAACTGGTACAAAAACTGACACCTTTATACAAGGAATCATGTTTGCAATAACCACAACACAAGCAGTCAAAATGCAAACAAAAAGAAACAACTCTGATGATGATAATGATATGCACTGTCCTTGAAGTTGATTGGTCCACACCCGAGACAGCTTTTCTTAGAGCCTAGTCTCCATTGGTGTTGGACCAGATGACGCCAAAAGGTGTCAGTTTTTGTACCAGTTGAAAGGGTAAAAACCTATTACTATATTTTGCCACTGGTAAAGGAGGTCTCATAGTGTAGGATACACTATTTAAGTTATGGTAGTAAGTTGTGTTGTAAATTGGGAATAAATAGTTTTATTTAGATTTACATGAATTATTTCATGAAATCTATTGTATTTATTTCCATTTAATGAAAAAAGTCCATGTATTGCCATGCAGATAACACTAACCCATAGTGGTCCACCCTTATGAATAGCATCACAGCAAAACAAACACAGCAGCAGAGCACTGTGATGAAGGTGAGCGAATGTTCTCCCTTGTGAGTGCAGAACCACAGGAACTGAGCCGCTGCCTGTTTGGGGACGAGCTGATGACCATGTCACGGGACGGCACGCACCTGGGCGAATTCAGGATGCGAGTTTACTCTGCGCCATACCGCGAACACCCCGACAGTGGCGGAGGCACGCGCTTCCTCGTGCACGCCACCAGCAAGGGAGCCATCAACGACATTCCATGCGGCACAACCGTGTGTGGTGGGTTTTCTACGTGGTGTGCCACTTTGCACCTGTTTTTTTTAATAACGCAAGAATACGCCAGAGCTCGTCAGATCTCTGAAGCTCAACAGGGATGAGCTTGATTAGTACTTGGATGGAAGATTTAATGGGTATACCAGGTATTTGTAAGGTTAGGCTGAAAGGTAGCCAGCAGATAGTAGGACACTAAAGGATTATTTAATCTGTGTGGAACTTTGAAAGTTACTCCCTAATATGTGAGGGTTTTCTCCGGGTACTCCACTTTCATCACACTTGCCAAATACTCATGAGCGAATTGGCCAAGCAACCCAGTGCAGAACCCACCTGAATTAGAATTGTGATACTCTTTACCGATTAAATAAATATATTATTTGATGATACCGCATTGGCAGTGGCGCACAAGTTCCAAAAAACTAATGCATGACATTTCAGGCAATGCCCTTTCTACATAGCACGTGATGGAACTCAATCGCTGATGTTCATAGCACATGTGCTATTAAGAAGGACCATTGTCCTTTTGTCACCAATTATATATATTTTTATTAGGGCAGTGTTATTGACAAATGTATTTTTTGGATAAGTAAATTACATTAGCATAAATTATACAGTAGTTGTGACAGCTCCGAAAGCAAAATGTAGGGGGTTTGCCTAAAATGGAAACAAGAACAAGAAACCAATGTAATTTAACATCCTTCTTGAAACTTAATTCAAGATTTGAAGTTTTCGTGACTGCAAGGGTCAATACTCTTTGGTTTTTTCGGTAAAGTCACGAAGGTAAAAAATAAAATTCAAATAAATTAATGACACAGTCATTTTGCTGTGACGGTCCCACCTGAAGACGGATGCTTGTGTTGCCTCCAAAACGTCGTGATTTACGTTTTTATTTTTTATTTTTTACCTACGTGACTTTACCGAAAAACAAGCTGCTATAAATCTCTACATTAGAGGAAATATATTTACCTAATTATTATGGCAATATTGTTTTTCAGCATATGTCACCACCAATCTTGCGACACTGGAACAACACCATCATGAATATCTTGAGGTATGGAAAGTCACTTGAGAAAACTGAAGGGTTCATTGTTAATTCACTTTTGATATCTGAAGCGCTGAAGAAAGTTGCAACATCGTCACTCATAATGACGACTCATTGCCAATGGCAAAGGCATTAACATATAACCTTTGAATGTGAAAATACAATCGTTTTCTAGAGTGAGATTCTTTTATAAAGACCAATCAAGTTTTACTTCTCCTTTATATTGGGCAATGACCAAATTACCCGCAATGCACCCAAGCTCCTCATATCTCAGAAAGTACATGGGGTTGAGCATGAATAGTGCTTGGATGAGCAACCACCATAAAGCAGGTGTTACAGGCTCCTTTGAAACTATGTTGTGGACAGCGGAGGGCAATGCAAAAAAGTGCATTGCTGTACACTACTCTACTCCCATTCAATTGCTTAACCCAAACCCGCATATTGTCGAATAACCATCATGACCCACGTCCAATGGGGAGGCCTTCATCCAGCAGTGGATTGTAAATGTATAACATTGCGTAAAGGCCTTAAGAGTTTCAACAGATATGCTTTTAAATTTATTGCACGTGCCTATTTTTAGTATGTGCCTCTGGTAGTTATTCAATGTGTGTTCCCCATACAGCTGAATGAGCAAGCCCTGGACAGGAAGGTGGAACTGGTGTGGCAAGAAGAGTCACTACTTGTGAACAAGGTCGTGACTGAGGGAGAGGTGAGACTGTATATTTTAAGGAAATGCGTAATTGCTCTAAAAATGGAAGTTATCAGTTTTCC
Source organism: Lethenteron reissneri (assembly GCF_015708825.2). NCBI lineage: Eukaryota > Metazoa > Chordata > Hyperoartia > Petromyzontiformes > Petromyzontidae > Lethenteron > Lethenteron reissneri. The sequence continues at coordinate 12,799,242 of NC_083798.1, read as the reverse complement.
ATGAGACATCATCCATTTCTGTTTCATTGACACTGCTTTTGACAATGGTGCATTATTTTTCTATGACATTTGCTATTTTATCGATTTATTCAAGGGATAAACAATACAGTTACACAACATTTAAGACAAATGGAAACATTTGAATGCTTTGACCTAACCAATTTGGCATGGATGATAACATACTGGCTTAATTTAGACTCCTCTTAGTCATATCTTGCCGAGCAGCTGGATCGCACAGGGTCATTACACCGTTGGAAAAGTGAGTATGAGTTTAAAGTTTTAACGTACTTTTATCAAACTTGTCTTTTTTACCAAAATTTATTCCAATTGTGCTTTCAGCGGCAATCTATTCAGAACTCGCGCAGAACACTGCATTACCCCGTGGTAGAGAATAGATTGCAGAAGGTGGTAGCATAGAATAGCTTCTGAGACAATAAGTTGGCAGCACTTTTCCGCCTACGCTGCGACAGATATTTTTCTTGACATGACAGTCAGACCATATGTTAACTGTCAGAGCTGAAATTAGCCAGATAGACTGAAAAACTAATTTATTTATTTGAAGAGTTATTGGTGGTACTTGATGATACTTGAAAACCCAGTTTCATCACAAGCACCTCGGCGGATTCGAACAAACTTGGATTATGACATTGGTGTCTTGTTAATATATGGTTTCTTGTATATGAACACTTGCATGCAGGAGGTACTACGGGAGTCTGTGCGCCTGGAGATGAGCCATCTGGCCGGCTTTCTTTCGGAGGCATCGTGCCTTCTTCTAACCAGGCTGTTGACACGGCGCGCACACGTACCCCATGACCTCACCTTCCTGTGCCTCGACTCCGAGTCCTGCCTTGCGACCTGCACATTCGTACGTGCGTGCACACCACTCAAGTGGCTTCCATTACATCATTAGATTGAAGTTTTCCACCAGCTTCTTGAGCCACTCGTCTAAGCCTGTGTTTATACTTCCTTATAGTGATAATAATCAATATACACACAAATCTAGAATGAAGCGGTAAAGAATCTCACTGGCGTTAACCACTGCTATTTTTGGCAAAAAAAAATATTGTGCATTTTTGTTTGAAATGTGAATTTTTTATTGTTAATAGCAAATAACTCTATTTGATTTGGTATCACTTTCCAGGTTTTCTAAAGCAACTGCATGAGCAAAATTTAAAGCTCAAAACAACACATTGACAAGCGTCATGCTTGATAGTTCACAGGTAATGGTAGCAATATTTTGGAGACACATTTGAATGACACAAATAATTCAACAAAACTGTCTTGCCTAGAGATCCTTGGGTACAGAAGAGCTGAGCGTTGGCGAGGAAAAGGTGGAAGTGTTTGGAATCGAAAGGACGCTCTACTCTCAGACAGCTCCACCAACCACGTGGCATAGCTATTATTTAAGAGATGGGTGAGTTAGTTTTTTTATTGTCACCAACATCATTTGGACTAATATCACCTGTGTTAATTTGAAATAAAATACTTCTAAATGTGCCTGCATGTACCAAAATGAGAAATACAGTGATACCTCGGTTCACGAACGCTTCTGTTCACGAACAACTCGGTTCACGAACAGAAAAGTTCATAAAAATATGCTCCAGTTCACGAACTCCGCTTCGGTTCACGAACAGGAGCCGCCGCCATTTTAATGCTATTTCCAGGCTGTCACATGGTCGTGACTTCCTGTAGGAAGATCGTGGAGAGAAGAAGAGACACAGAAAGAAGTACTGTGAGTACTGTGAAGACACTTTCAGTGGTTTTTTGCTTTTTGGTTTGCTTTTTAGCACATACAGTACTGTATTGTAGTACTGTACTGTACTGTACAATACTGTACATACTGTATTGTACAGTTCACCCGTTTGAGTGCTTACTGAAGTCATCTCAAGCAAGGTTAGTGTTCTCTCTTTATACATTACTATACTGTACAGTACTAATGTGTATTGTAATTTGTTTCATATTTTTGTGCTTCAAAAACCAAAAAAAAAGGTCAGAACGGATTAACCGGATTTACATTGAACCCTATGGGAAAATGTGCCTCGGTTCACGACCAATTCGGTTCGCAACCAGAGTCAGTTCACGAATTAAGTTCGTGAACCGAGGTATCACTGTACTCTAACACCCTTCTCGGACAGAATGGTTTTGCCCATGGAGGTGCTGCTCAGAATTTGTGTGTGCACTCACGTGTGAACTTACGACACCTCTGCTTTACAGGCATCTGGTGAGGCGTGAGCAAGTGGGCTCACCAACCACCATGATGATTGTACGCCTACCCGTACAAACACCTGCAGCAGGTACAGTCATGTTTTTTAAAAAGATATTGATGATAATGATCAGAATCAGATTCTTTATTTATCTGGGAGAAATCCAATGAGCTTTGAAGCTTTTTTTCAGAGATGTCCAGTAGGGGCTGGTCAGAAAATTACAAAAATAAAATGATGATGGCCATAATCACCCTCGTCGAGTCCAATATTTTACACATGAACAAATTGTAGTTATGCTATTTGAATATTGGTGTGTTGTTGTTCTACACATGCTTATTATTGTCTTAATTTCATAATACAGAGGAGGCTGAGGAGAAGGAGGAGGGTGGCACTGATTCTGGGGTGGAGCAGCAGACACTGAATTGGGAGGAAGACATGCAGATGTACTCCCATTTCCTCGACAGAAAGGTTGTAACCCCAAACATGACACTGCTCCCATTACATTCTTGTCTGCTTCGATCATAGTGTAATTAGACACAATTAACTCATTATAGACTATAGCACATTTAATGGCCTCTCACCTGGACGTGAAGTGTCTGATATACAAATGTAAATTGTATGATAATTATTCCACAGTTGTGAAATGAACACCGTAAGAAGCATTATCGCAAATTAGCTTCTTGGACGACGGTGGAGATACCCTACGTAGGCACGTTGATGTAATTTCTTTATTGACTAAAAAGACCATGCACTGTTTTATCAAAATTAGTTAATGTGGATTAAAATACGGTATTGCACTTACAGTTCACGGAAAAACTAGATACTCTTAATTATTTTACAGATAGGAAAGTTGCAAACTGGAAACAATATTTCCATGACATTTGGAAAAAAACACCAATTTCCCTTGGATGCCTGTACAACGTATAACTAGTATTTGTATTAAGACTAGATGTTTCTTAGCGTATTCAGGGTTAGTTTGTATACTGTGTAGTTTTGTACGAACTGCATTGTCATTTTGTGATGATTTGTAAATACAATGTTGTATTTATTAACATAAACAACAGCCAATCGTCTGTGTGATATTAGCTTTGCTTCCCATTTATCATACCAAAGGAATGACCTTGTGAACAAGGTACAGAATTGTATTCATTGATGCTATACCATTTAATAAACGTAAAAAATACACAGAATGTATGTAAATATCGTATTAGTCATTATATATTCACTGCTGGATGAAGGCCAACATGCTATCACCATTGCGAATGGCTTTGTGATACAATTCATCTACTGCACATGAGCTGCTTTCATCACTCTATCTTTGTGGTGGATGTTCCTTCTTTAAGCTGCTTGCGAAAAAACAATAATTATGTCTTTAACTTGGGTTTGCTCTCAAATCCATTTGATTCTCTTCACGTCTCACAATTTAATTCCAAGAATGCACCTCTTCATGCTACTTTGCACACTTGTCAGCGTTCCGTTTTCTTAGTCGAGTCAATTTTGTATATGTATGAATATTGTGCATATTTTACATCCATTGGAATTATCGTGGTGGGAGAGATGTAGCAAAATATTTTCCTAATGCAATCACTGCTGTACCTATGACTCAGTCCATAATCTCTGCTTTGTCGATTAAATGATTACCACTTCATGGGGAAGTCAATAGTAGTTGTCCTATGGAGAGATTACCCTCTGTCATATGAATGTAAAACTTTCACCGTTGACTCAGCGCTGTAAATAGAAGATGAAGACTGTCTCATTACTCATTTGAGCAGGAAATTACTTTGGCAACATGAGACGCTGTTGGTATCTTGCTGCAGACCGTAGTAATTCGGGAGGCTAGCGTGGCTGGCATGGGCCCTGGCGCAAGGAATGATTTGGAGCCCATGTCCAATTTCCCCCCTTCATAGCTGGGAGCCTGGACCCTTCCTGTGTGTAGGCCCTGGTGTAGTTGGACAGTGACATCATGCACAAATCTGTAAGTTTACCAGACAAAAAAAATCGCTTACTTTTAACGTAAGGAAACACGACTCTACTTTAAAAGTAGGCGATGTACACGATACACATTGCTGCGTATGAAAATGTCAGATTAAGTGAACAGTTATAGAAAATTACATTTGCACCATGGGCAACTACCACACTGGGTGGGGGCAGAAAAAGGGTGCCACAGTGGCGAGATGTTAACTACCTCGCCTGGTATACATGAAGGCGTGGGTTCGATCCCAACCCTGACGCCTGCATATTTGGAGTTTGCGTGTTCTCGCAGTCGCGTGGATTTTTGTCTGGGTCCTCTGGTTTTTTCCTCCACATTTAGAAACATGCCTTTTGAGTATTTGGCTACTGTACATTTCCACATCATAAACCACTTCGTTGAGCTATCATTTGTGGCCAACTCGCTTCTGAAAATAGCTATATAGCTCAGTGGGCCTTACCTAGTAAAACAATTTTTGTTTTATTTCGCTGGGACAGATTTGTGATGGTGGAATACACACTGTTGTACGCATCTGTGCCTCGTGGCAGGAGGAGCTACTCTCAGAGCATGCGGAGTATGCAAGGGCCCACCCTGAGCTGCGGGCTTTGCTCGGCGACTTCCTGCAGTACCTGCTGCTCCGTAAGCCGGCTGACCCTGTGGCCTGCGCCGCGCCCTACTTTGCCTCCTTCTCGGCACTGGAACGCGACATTCCCAGCACTCGCAGCCCTCCCACCCCTCAGTTCACCACCGATGCCACTGCTGCCGCATCACCAGGGGATGGGGTTGCTTAGCATCCACGCATTAGCGCTGCCAAAGCAATTCTTACAAAATGACTGCGCCTGTTTACAATTGCAACACAATGCCCCATAACTCAACAATAGGCGTGTTTACAATTTTTTTTTACAATTGAAACAATCCACATATTTCAGGCAGTACGTAAACATTCTGTAGTTGACTCAGGCCAATTGCTGATGTAATTTTACATGTATGTTATATACTATACTGTACATTCAACCATTTGTTTAGTTGAAAATCTAATTCCACATCATCTTTTGCGAAATACAGTAAAAGTAGGCTTACGGGAGTGAAATGTAATACGATGCAGTACTTATTTGTCTGATGTACAGGTGTATATTTACAAAAGATATAAAGCCTTTGTTGTTATTTTGGTGAAATTCATTACTTGTTGGCCAAATGTTCACAATGCAAACTCCTGTATTCAGAAGATCCATTATTCAAGATTTTTATTGGACACATTTCAGAAAGCACATGGAATGTGGGCTGTAACCCATCTGCAATGGATTGTTGCCTCTTTCCACCATCTGGCCAGTGTACAATTGATACCTTGGGTTACTGGACAAACATGGTAATATATATTTGATTTAATGCTTACAGTAAATGTGTAAATACAATATATTAACATCTACATTGGTTATTAAGCCGACAGATTTAGACATTAAATATCTGCTGACATGTCTACACGCATAATAAAGTCTTGTTAAAACATTCTCTTTTCTGATTTTGTCGCATAGTTTGTCAAAATACAAAGCACATCAATGCTACTCAATGTACATTGCTACTCAATGTACATTGAGTAGCAGAGAACCGTAGTATTTTTGTAAGGATTGTATTCAGACATACATGTGTAATAAAGGACTCTGTCAGGCGATGTAAGTCTCCGTTCGTCCTTTATTGGGTTCTTCTCCTCCGCACTCCGCTGGCCTCCTCCTCGGACCAGCGTCGTCTCTCACGCGCTCTGTGCACTCGCTTCCTCAACTCCTCCACTCGTCCTTCACCCCGCTGGTCCTGACAAGGGACCAGCGTCTCCTCTCGCGTGCCACGCACGCCCTGCTAGCCACTCCGCTAGCCCCGTGTGCCCCGCACACTCTGCTAGCCACGCCGCTAGCCCCGTGTGCCCCGCACACTCTGCTAGCCTCTTTGCTAGCCCCGTGTGCCCCGCACACTCTGCTAGCCACGCCGCTAGCCCCGTGTGCCCCGCACATTCTTCTCTCGATCCGCACACCGCTGGCCGACGGTGTGCCAAGCCCCATCAGCCACGTGGCTGATGGCGCGGCGGCCACCTAACGTGGTCCCGCCTCTTCACTCCATCGACTGGCCCCGATCTCTTCCGGGCTCCCCTCTATAACCTCTCTCCCACGTGACCCTGACTCCTCCCTTCCAGATCGTCACATCCGGCCTTCCCATTTACGCTCGCATTACACATGTATGACATTTACTATGCAGTGCAAAGTCTTATGGGACTTATTTTTGACCAATATTCCCTTTGAAACACTGGGAAGAGCATATTGAAATAAACTAGATATGGCCAGGTGCTAGAACTGAGCTGCCACTGCTGAGATTCTAGTTTCGAATTTAGCTGTCAGCCACCTGCCATTAATCCAGGTTCTTCATTTGAAGTGACTTTGTCTAAACCCAGTTACCAATTACTATTCGAAATAACATGACATTTAGTATTTCGTTTTACACCTAAGGGGCCGTCCATAAATGACGCCACGCGATTTTGGCCGATTTTTGACCCCCCCCCTCCCCCCACGGCGTCACAAAGCTCTGCCCCCCCCCAAAACCATATATCCATTTTTTAAAATAAAAAATGCTTCAAATCACTTTAAACTATTCTCATACTCTTTGGTTCTTTCGGTAAAGTCACGTAGGTAGAAATTTAATAAAACAAATCACGACGTTTCGATCGCAACACAAGCAATCTTCATCAGGTGGAACAACCACAGCAAGACAATGCTGAAGTAGGCGAGAGAGCTGCCGTGGCAAGAGTTTATATAGGTAAGAAAGGGGGGAGAGAGAGGGGGGTGTGGGGTCGGAGGGGTAGGGGGGGCGTGAGCGCTAAGGGAAGAGGACGTGAGGCTGGGTGGGGGAGTGGGCGGGGCTACAAGTGGGAAGCTGAGTGTGGGAAACTATTGTCATTGTAGTGCGTATTTAATGTGGCGCTGCACTCTGATGTTGTAGGACAAAACATTTATTAAAAAGGCGCTGGAAAGCTGAAATTTAGCATAAATTTCACTTGAAAAATATTCAACGTCTAACTAAAACTGCAGATGTTCGGAGTATTATATTGAAATTATCTTATAATTATAAAATATTAAAAGTTATAACTATAAAACAATACTTATAAAACTTTGTAGTAGAACGAAGCAAAATGAAGAGTACAATTATAACAATCACATATTCAGTCCACATAATGAAAAGCCCTGGTAGAATCATTAAAATAAAAATGTTTAATAACAATCATTTAAAAATTTTACAAAATGTATGCTTCTCCATTCTATATTCTTAGTTTTTTTTCGGTAAAGTCACGTAGGTAAAAATGTAAAATTAATAAAAGTTAAATAAAATAAAAAATCACGACGTTTCGGAGGCAACAAAAAGCTCCGTCTTCAGGTGGAACCGTCACAGCACGATTGCTTGAAACAGCAATCTATCTGTGACGGTTCCACCTGAAAACGGAAGCTTGTGTTGCCTCCGAAACGTCGTAATTTTTATTTTATTTTACTTTTATTAATTTTAATGTTTTTACCTAAGTGACTTTACCGAAAAAAACTAAGAATATGAATCCTTGAAGTCACGAAAACTTCAAATCTGGAACTTCTCAATTCTCCCACGGAGTTGCAAAATGCTCCTTCATTGAATAAATAAAAGGTGACCTTAGTAAATTTAAATAATCAAATAGTTAATAATGAAAATTAATCAAAATTTGTGTTATAATAATTATATTGTTTATATTTATTTAAAGTTGCGCATTTTATGTGACGTTACATTTCTCAACCCCCCCCTCCCCCCCTCGGCACACATCGTCACAAATGTCTGACCCCCCTCCCCCTCTAGGTGTGTGACGTCATTTATGGAAGGCCCCTGAATTAGAAAAAAAAATATGTTTATAGATTAATTAAAAGTTCAGTTTAACTGCCATACAACGATCGCTACAACAGGAGATGTGAGAGGTGCAGTCGCCACCTAGTGTGGATAGAACGTTCTGTGGTGCCAACCAATAGTAATTTTTTTTATGATGAAATACAATTTATTTTCCGTGAGCATTTCAAATAGTCCATGAGCCCAGACCAGATATTGCACTTGCCAATACCACCTGATGTGGGCATAACTTCAGCGGTTCCAATTTGGAGTCGGTTATAAAGTTATTCACTCGTATTTCCCATACATTATAAACTGGTATGGCAAAAATGTACTCCCTTAAAGTGGTACCAATTTCTGATTTGACCCCATGGACTAAAACGTTATAATTTTGGACTTGAGAGATAAAACATAACTTTGTCTCATATGAGATGTAAACAACAATCTGAACACTGCAGTGGGGGAAAAGTCAAAATATTGCTGAGCTATTGACCCCATGGACTAAAAAGTCTAAATTTGGAGTTTATAGACAAAGGATAATTATGCCTCGTACGAGCTTGCAAACAAGAATCTGAACATTGCGGTGTATGGGAAAGAAAAAGTCGAAATATTGCTGAGCTAAAAAGTATTTTAAGTGGAATTTTTCGATTTAAAGCTTTCGTGACTGCAGGGATTCATCTGCTTGGTTCTTTCGGTAAAGTCACGTAGAAGGGAAATAATAAAAATAAAACATAATAAAATACATTTTTATGATAATTTTATTTTAATAATAAAAAATAATAAAAAATAATACAAATAAAACATAATAAAACAGAATTTTATGATAATTTTATTTTAATAATAAATAAAAGAAACATAATAAAATACATTTTTATGTGAATTTAATTTAATTGTTTTATTTTTATTATTGTATTATTTCCCTTCTACGTGACCTTACCGAAAGAACCAAGAAGATATTTTAAGTGGCTTGAACTCCATAACGAGGGGAGGCGTGGCCAGAAGTGGCGTCTCGGCGGGAGGGGCGTGGCCAAAAGTGACGTCATGGATAGAGGCGTGGCCAGAAGTGACGTCATGGAGGGAGGCGTGGTCAGAAGTGACGTCACGGCGGGGTCAAAGGTAGCGGCGGCGCTCGCTGGCGGGGAGTTACGAATCCGCAGTGCGTGCTGCGCCTTGACAACTTCGCTATTGTCGAGCGAATTAAAGTTGTTGTTGTTGTTTAACTGTCGTCGCAGGCCGTGCTAAGGGGGCGCTTTAACGCGCAGCGGCGGTGATGCATAGTTTGTATATAAATGTGATTAAGTAATGCAGCAGGCTTAAGAGTGCTGTACTGTACTTGGGTGTTGTACTGTACTGCACAGTAAACATAGGCCTGGCGTTCGTGTGTTAAGTTCTTAAGCGAACGTATTGTGCTTTGTGTGCTTATTGTTGTTGCTTTTGTTCATATTTGACTTGGGCCGCAGTTTGATCGCGTTTGCCCCATACATAATTCTCAATTTAAGTGGATCATTGCACAGCGCTTTGATGAATGCACCGTACGTTGAACTTCTTTCGCACCGTACGTAGCCGACCGTGCTCATAGGGGGTGCGGGAGAAGAGAATCGATTAATCTATTCACGAGTACGCGAATCTCCGCTTGAATAAATGAACAAATGCATACAATCGAATAGTTAGGTGAGTGGATACAGGATTGCATTATACTGTAGTTTGAATCGGTGAATCCATGATTAAGTGAATGAATGATATCCGGAGGAAGAAGAGTAGGAGGAGCAGAAGGAAACGGGGAGTCGAGGCTGCGTGCGATGGTGAGGTCCGACACCGTCACCACCACCCATTACAGTCCTTTGTCAATCCACAGCGAGATGAAGGCTTCCCTATGCATTTCAATACGGCGATTGACCATTTACCACGCTGGTCCCTGCAAGTTGGTGAAGGTGATTAACGCCAGGAGCGATTAAGACATTACTCAGCCGAGCTTAGATTTCTGGGCTTGCAGGGCAATGCCGTAACCACTAAGCCAGCCGTTTCATCTCCACGCTTCCGTCCCATTTCCATGTGTTCGTTGCTTGGCCACTTCCCCTAAATGTGCTAATTTTAAGATGCACCGTACCCAATGTCAACCGAATAAACCTGACAGGAAAGCATTCCCACATGGATTCTTGCATTGCAGTCCAATATATGAATAGCAAAAGCCGTTCGCTCACATTGGAGTAATTGAGGAAATTTTATAAACATACGTTTATATTATTTGGGTGCGATATTCACGCGATAAGCCAGTTTGAGTTAGCATTTGTCGCTTATGAAAAAGAGCTATATAACTCAGTGGACCTTACCTGGTAAAATAAAATAGAATTGTTTTGGACCATTGGCTTTTTTCCCTTCTAGTTAAATGTCGTACCAATGTTCACTTTTCTTTTAAGTTTAAATTAGGTATTTAACTTACGTATGTTCTACAATTAATGTGTTAGTATTGATTAAAGTAAGAAAAGAGTGAATCTTATTTTTGATAATGCGCTGCCGTAATATAGTTTTTGTTTGGACATTTTGAGCACTGTATATTGTATTATTAACGATGTTTTATTTCGTAGGCTCTGGACACAAAAAACATGTTCAGCACGGGGGTTGAGGACTTCGACCTTGAAGATGAGGTATTCATCTCCTCACATGTTCAGCAGACTGTTTGCAAAACTGCAAAGCTTGAAAATTCGATTTTAAAAATCAGCCAGCAGTATGTTTCTGATGGGGATAAACAAAAAAGGGTTAAATGTTTTTTGCTGACGGGCCTAAAACAAAAATAGGCAATTTTATCTGACAACCAAAATAACTCCCTTCTTGCTTCGTCAAAACATTCATGTGACTTGGTGTCTGTTTTTCACAGTTTCCAAGCCCACATGCATCAACAGTATAATTACGTTGCTTTAGGATGCTGAATGATGCGCTTTGATAAAATTATTTGTTTTTAAAGTCACAATCCCATTTTGTCACAGGAGTTCATGTCGATGCTGGTGGACGTGGAAGAGCGGATTGCTGGTGGAGGGCGGCCGATGTGCAACTCAACTGGTGGAGGAGCCATGCATCCACCCATTGTGCAGACGGTGACACCATCCACGAGCAACCACCAAGGCCCCGCAGCTTCCGCAATCCATGCTGATGATGTGGGCCAGGGTGTGGCATCACTAGATCCTTTCGGCGATGTGGACTTTTCAGACCTGGATGATGAAGTTTGGTTGAACTTCACTCAGGAACTAGATGTTAACGGTAGAGAAAACTCAGGTGCGAAAGAAACGGCAGCAACAAATGAAACCACGAAATGCCCAACTTTGGGTTCCCGTGAATCTTCTGACTTTGGTCTGAGTGTCAGGACTATGACTGCCCCACCTGCAAAGAAGCTGCGGATGGCATCAAATTTGGAGAGTGTTCAGATGGGTTCTGGACAGAGCACGGTAAGCATTGGACATAATGGGTCAGGCAAGGTGTCGGTTCAGAGGTTAAGAGGACCTGCTAATGAGAGCAGTGAGAAATCGGTGATGTTTATGGCATCTGCACGGTTAAACCCTGTTCCAGTTGCTGATTCAGAAAAAATTGGCCACTCTGGCATGATGCAGGGTGCCGCTTGGACGAATTCCCCTCAGCAGCCAAGGCCATCTTCAACGCATATTGCACCATCTCACATTGGACTGCAGCAGCAGAACAGATCTTCTAGTCCGCATGTAAGAATCGCAAGTCACAGGCCGTCAACTCCCATGACAAACTCTCCACTTGTGCAATCATCTCGGGGCCTCGCCGTCTGCAGCTCCCCCATGCTCACCCGTGGTCAAATGAGAGGCCATCTCTTTCAGGGCCATGGAGCAAATCCGTGCTTGCCCACCACGCCCACGATAAGGCTCCACAACCCGAGTGCATCGGGACAGCGCTCGGCAGCCACTACTCCAACGTGGCTCATCACAAACCGACTCGTGCAACTCGTCTCGGCCTCCAACAATGTGACTCCCCGGCCCTCGCCTGCTGCTTCCTCTGCAGTGCCTGAAAGCACGCCGGTTCCCTGGCCCTGCTGGCCTCCTGCCTCAACAGGTATTTTCTTTGCCATTACGGAAGCAGAATGTGTTTTTGTGTATAATAATTTTAGTGCTTTAGAGTTTTCAGAAAATATGTACTTTAACAAATCCTTTTGTTTCATCCAAACATTTCCAACAGCTGAGCAGAAAAATGGATGACATCATGATTTCTGCTCCACAAACCCCAGCTCATGGAGCCGTCGCAAAGCTTAGCTCATTGGTAAGGTCTCTTTGCAGAACCACTGCACATGCTGTTCCTTTTCTAATGTGCAGTTCATTGTTCCCAACATGATTTGCTGGAGCCACGTGTCTCTCAACTCTTCCATACATTTTCTGTAGCCCTCTTCACAGCAGTCATCATTTGAGGAAGACTTTGGCCGGGGGCCGTGGGTTGCCATGAAAGCAGCACTGGGTGTCGATGAGAGGAACCCTTCCTCTTTTTTGTGCACGCACAGCATCATCATGGTGCTCCGCAAGGTACTGCGGCTTCTGGAGAAAATACTTGTTGTGTGGCATGAGTTTTCTGTTATGTCCATAACCTGCAATGACCACGACTGAACAAAATATTCATTCATCAGGGGATGAAATAGAAAGTGTCAGTGACTTTTCAATGTTTTTTTGATGTTATAGAAGCCGTTAAAATCTCGTGGTGCTGATATTTGTTTCCTATGAAGTTCAGTGAAACCTTTGGCACAGATTATTCAGCTACCATTGTGTTTGTACATCCAGCAGTAACCTAGGCACTGTATTAACACAAGTGATCCGTCATTTTGTGGGACAAAATGTGGATTCTGGTAATCTGTCCTCACTCATTTCACAACACGATATGACCTACATTTATCTTGAAGGTGGCCATCTGCCTGCACTTGTGTGAGCAATGTCAGGGCACACAATTATTTTCATTGGTTGTTGTTCAGGCCAGCCTCAAGCAGCTGCCAAAGGGAAAGGTGCCGAACATGTGCATCCTACTGAAATCTCTCGTCCAAACCGGCAGTGATGCAAAGGCCGTCTTCAAAGACCCCACTGGTAATCACATTGAAAACATGAAACGTGTCTTTATTGTGATGCCACTGTACATATTGCAGAACATTATGTAGTTAACAAGTACTTATGGGCAACGTGCATATGAGGCATTGTACAAAGGAACGAGCAACATTTTCCATACACTAAAGCATTGCAAAATCAAGTCCACTGTCTGCTCCATTGAGCGAGTTGTGCGTTTTTGAGTTTAAGATGTATTTTGTGCCTGCAGGAGAGATGCATGGCACCATCCACAGGCAGCTCGTTGAGCAGCATCAGTCGCAACTGAGGGCTGGTGTGGTGTTGCACTTGCAGCAGGTAATAATGCATTTGAACAAATAGGAATGCTACGTAGGATATGACATACGTGAATGTATTTGAGGAGTAGGCCAAGCTATGAACAGGTCATGGCAGTCATCACTTGTGACTCCAGCTTGAGGAGTTCACAAATGCTAATGTGACTTTTCCAATTTCAAATATCACACATGCACATGATTAAACTGACTAAATAGTAAGGAAAATAAATGTTTAACAAAGCACACTGCTAGACTGTTTTCACATTCAGACCTCAGGATATCTTAATGGCTCTGAATTTGCAAAGAATGGTGAAATATTTGTCCTTTGAAACTACTGCTGTCATATGAATACATCCCATAAGGGTTTCTTTCAATGACGTTGCTGTCAAGTGGACCTCCTGGCTTGCAGTACCAACTACTTGTGTGTGTATGTGTGAACGGACAGGTGGGAGTACTGTCCCCGAGCTGCAGAAACCACTACCTGAACATCACTCCTCGGAATGTGGTGCGGATATTTATGTCAGAAGGCTGTACCGAGACCAATTCGAGCTGCAGCCAAACAGCCGGTGAAGTAGCCCAGGTAAAGAGAATAACACAAAGTGCACTTGCACGACACACATCAAGAGATGTGGAACATTGTGTATTCATCATGTGTAAACTGCTGTTCAAATTCTTTTTTGACCTACATAACGTGCATTAGAAGGTGCTCTGGCAGTACAACCATGAGCCGATGTGCACCGTTGTTCTCTTTGAGCTCCGCTACCCAGGACCATCAGGCCATACCAATGGCTACCACATTCAGACAAGCCCCTCCCCCCCCTCCTTCCCCCCCTTAACTTGTATTTAAAGGCTTGCCTCTTGGATTTTTTCCTCACTTAATACAGTAAATTCAGCTGTGACGGTCCCACCTGATGACGGAAACTTGTGTTGTCTCCGAAACGTCGTGATTTATTATTTAATTTCTATTATTATTTCTATTATTTGCATTATTTATTTTTACCTACGTGACTTTACCGAAAAAACCCAAGAGTATGAATCCTTGCAGTCACGAAAGCTTCAAATCTAGAAAGTATATATATATATATACTGGTAGTGTGTTTGGATCTATGCTTGTTTGCAAAGTAGCGTAATTTTAAAATCCTTTATATTAAGCTTGCTTGCTTGCGTGCTTGCTTACAACCGTGCAAACCTTTCGGTCGTTTTTTAACCCACTTCCCGTGATCCAATCGAGCTGACATTTTGCACACAGACTCGTTGTGCGAGACAATTAATGTTCGTGAAAAAAAAATTCCAAAATTTTACACTGTTTAGGGAAAACAAATTAAATATTTAATTACCAATTGTTTAATACTGCAGACAATCATCTGACCCATAGGTGGCAGCCATCTCAAGCCAGAGGACGAGAGGACTCTAGCCGCCACACATATAAAGGATTTAGAGTGAAAAACCTTGTTTTTACGGGTTATACTTATTTGATTTTGTCTCCTGTCTCAAGATTGCTCAAGAAAGCATCCACAAGGTGACAGCTGGGGTAGTGGAAACTCAGGCTGAGAGCTCAGCAGTCACGGAGCGAGGAGGAACAGAGATGAAAGGAGGCTCACGGCAAACGGATGACAATCTCTCAGGCTTGGGTAATGCATCGCAACAAATGTCACATTGGACCTCCCTTTGAGCTACAATGATTTTGTGGCCACAAAAAAGGTGTAACTCAAGTGTATGTGTGCGTATGTGCGTGTGAGAACAGATAATCTGGACAGCTTTCTGGAAGACCTTCCAGAGGATGCGTTTGCAGATTTCTGACAATGCAGTGTAAGAAGACCAAGTGCCTACAAAATCACGAAACTTGAAAAGTGCTGTCAATCAAGATTGAAAAGTGCTGTCTGTGGATATGCTTCTTATATATTTAGCTTTTTTTCAATTTGCATTACAAAAATTGCTGTGTTGGTTACACTTGCCAAGATCAATATCATTTGATTTACAGTCATGGCAGTAGACTGATTCTTTAACAAATGCTCAGACAGACACATACTGTGTATTTTCAATGCTGTTTGTCACTTATTACATTATTTCTCTTCGTTTGAGCTTCTATTTGAAGATCATACACACTTGATGACCATGGTCAGTTTTGTCATTTGTTACAGCAGCAATACCAGGAATATACATTTGTTGGCGTTATAGTCAATATTCTATAAAGCATGTCCACGTTTATTAATGTCTATGGTGTCATTACCTGTCATGTTGAGGTGCTTCACAAGTCACAGCTGATGAATGAAAACAACTTTCTTCAGCGTGACTAGCGTATTGCATTTCACTCGAGCTAAGAAAGTTTTCCACAAAAATTTACTACAGTACTGTACTTGGCAACGTCAGTACAACGTACTGGCAAAAACGTGTTTTGCATAAATGTACTAATGGTATGTTATAAATTACATGCTGTTGATGAGATAAGCACATGTTCTTGAAAAGCAACAAAACATACTCTTACTGAAGTGATTAAAGTGACATCTTTTGTTGAAGCTAAAGCAATTTAGAGCTCGTCATTTAAGGTTAGCTCTGGGACATGTCTGCCGTATTTTTAATTGAGAGTGAGTAATTTTAGTTCCTGTGGTTCGTAATAATACTATACTG
Source organism: Lethenteron reissneri (assembly GCF_015708825.2). NCBI lineage: Eukaryota > Metazoa > Chordata > Hyperoartia > Petromyzontiformes > Petromyzontidae > Lethenteron > Lethenteron reissneri. Next base: position 12,783,191 of record NC_083798.1, on the reverse strand, counting down.
TTCTGTCATTTATCAGGGAAATCCTCAGTACCTCAACATTATTTTCAGGAGAGGGGTTCCGCATGTTTATCAATTATGGAGCATTGCAGATGGAAACTGAGGAATAGCACAACAACATTGCATTTGTGAGCTATATTTTAGAAAGCATTCTTACCTGTCAGCAGTGCCAGTTCTCAAGGAGTGTTTTACACGGCAAAGAAACAAGAGTTCCCAAAGAAACTCCACGCATACTTTGGGACAGCATTGAAAGGTCTGCGCAGACCGGTTCACCTCCCATTTTTTGTACTGCTATCTGGCCACTTCTAAGCCTGAGGGGATTTGGAGGTTTTAGAAATCTCGACATGCTCCACAAACTTCTAAATTCCAAAGAGGTGGGCCACAGGAATGTGCCATCACACCCGATAAGCGGTCACACATGGTGTCAACTTCGCAGCCAGGTGCTTTCTTGAAGCTCGTACAGACCACCCAGGCTTTACGCCCTATCAACTATTAATCATACACTAATCTGTGCATGTTCACTTGTGTAATAAATGCATGCAATATCATTTACATATTTTGTTACATCTACATCGAGGGTGTGTGGGGGTTAGGAAGGGGGTCTGGTGGTGGGGAAGCGGCCACAGATGATATCAGTGGAGAGTGAATATCTTAACCGGCTTTTCCCCCACGACACCAACATAGATATCGTCAAACAACCCGCTTGATAAATCATGGCGTGTGGAGGCCTGAACATTATTTATTGCCAAAGGGTTGTGAATTATGATTACTAACTACTACATGATACAAGTACGTTCCATAAAGTGGCGTGTGATTATAGTGCTGAACCATAACGCCCTCATGGAGGAATCCAATATCAATTGAAATTGCCACTGTTCTGATCTTTTCCGTGGTCGGAACAAGTAGAGGGCATATATGTTTACAACCAGTGGTGGTAATTCCACATTCCCATGACGGGGCAGAAGCAATCGATGGGATTATCGCTGTTAGTCTGGTGATAGCTTGTACCGATTGACGTGCGTCGTCATCATAAAAAGTGATGCTCAACACAAAACACGAATTCGACATCTTTAGTTGACCTCTAGGGGGCACGTGAACACCGCACTTTGTCCGACCGCAACATTCGTGTTTGTGGGGCGTTAACGTCGTCTCCCCACCCCCTTTAAACGCGACAAAGCAGTCTCGGGAACGCATGCAACTTCAGTTACACAACCGTACACTGCCATTAGCCACTCGCACAACAACAGCAGCAGCAGCGGGTTTAATTCACAAAGCCACGATTTGGTTTGTGTGAGATTTGAGTGGCCCCAGCATGGGCCCTGCTGGCAGCGTTTTGCTGCGTTGCGCCGGGGTGGACCTTGGGGTTCAGTGGGCTCTCGGTCTGGTGGCAATCGTCCTGCGCACAGAAGTCTTCTTTGATGCCGCAGGTGAGATGGTAATGCTTAAACTTTGCTTTGTTTTACAGCTAGAATGCTTGTCCGGTGAATTATATTTGTAGTCCATGCATCAGTCTGGTTTTTTTTGGTAAACCGCTTGAATTTTGATTTAAAGATTTCGTGACTGCAGGGATTCATCTTGGTTCTTTCGGTAAAGTCACGTAGAAGGGAAATAATAATTAAATATTGTATATTTATATTATTTTATTATTTCCCTTCTACGTGACTTTACCGAAGGAACCAAGAATATAAACCGCTTGAAGTTATTAGGTTACCATGCCTGTTAACCAGTTAGCAGTGCCTAGCTTATTACAGACCAATTCAGACCGTATTGGTCACCCCGTGTCTTTACAAATGTCAAAGTTCATCCTGCAAAGTCCCATCACAAGGGAGAAACACAAACAAATAGACAAAATGCATTGTTTCCCCCCGTATTGAAACGGCTGTACGCTGTATGGACCTGAAAACTCAATTTCCCTCTACAATAATACAGCTAAACCGTATGGGTTGACAGGTGTAGGTTACTTTTATCATGCGTGACTTTTCTAGTCGTAGTGCCTTAGGCCGGTAACCCCAAGCAAGCCTAGCTCGCAGAGTTTCGGATTATATCGAGTGAGATGTTCATCCCTTTGTTGGTAATGACTTTGACATGGAGTGATGGACCTGGCAGGGGCAATGGAGGTGATTGTGTCTTTTCGTCTCGTCTTCTACAGAGGTGTTCAAACTCGTGCGTTGTTGTGGAGCATTAATGGACAAAAGCATATACATTTTCGCAGAATTAAGATATTTTAGTCCATCGCCCAATATCCAGCAAAATTCGTGGAAGCGCACCGCTACATAGTTTATTTGCTGGTAGGTTAATGATCACTTCCAATTTGTTGAGAATATCATCATCAGCCATGATCTATCCAATGCTGATGATGGCCGAGAATAATACTTTATGAAGATACATTTCTTGTTTCTCCAGCGTGAATGTTGATCACCGAGTAGAGTTACTCTGCCGTGTTTATTAATGTAGATGAGAGTTTATTGAGATTGAGACATGAGAGGGAGTAGGAGTGGAAGTTGTTTTGACCATACTTCACCACGATGGTCAATTCGGGTTGGTGAAGGTAAGAGGGCATAGACGTGGTAGTTTCTAAGTACGGAATAACATTGGATTTTTCTTCACTACTGTATACACAACGTGTAGTAGCCGTGTAGCTTATAACGCATTCTGCATCCAAGAACACCTTATAAACAAATTGGTTGAGTTTTATACATCTATGTGTATAATGTGTATGGTCTCTAATCCGAACACTGCTTAGCTTCTGAGATTTGACGGTATAATTCCGGATGATTTGGTCGTAGCTGGCGCGTATTAAAGACCTGTGGTTAAATAAAGAGGCCCACGTGCTTATCTGTAGGAGCTGTAATGCAGGAACATCCCAATATTTACGCAAACATACAAACACACATACACATGGACAGCTGCTATCACATTCTAAAGACTAATGCAAAGCCTAAGTATTTTCAGTATAAAAATTAGGTTTTAAAATGTTTCATCAATTGTTCCTAACGTGAAGAAACTAAGTAAGTTCAACCAAAATACATAATACATTTTAAGCTTCAATACATGAGAAATCCCACAGCACCTTGTGGGATGAGAACCTATGATCTGGGCCCATGCAACCCATGACTTAATTTCATACGGCCCTTGGGCACATAAAAGTGTCTCACTTCAAAACGACTCATCAACGATATTTATCCGCAAGCAACTTAGCTGCACAAATCGGGTATTAGAGGGGAATATGTTTGACCTGGCAACAATGTTTCTCATTTGAACACGCTCAGTCACTTACGTAAGTGAGAGGACTTCATGCAATGACAAAAAACAACTGAGGTACTGTATGTGTAAATGTGGCCCTTGGTAATGAATAGGTTTCCCACCCCTGTATTAGCATGTACGTATGTCACATTCTATTACATGTCATTTTAATGCACTATAATCTCTATGAACTCATTCCCCATTGCTCTTTAATCCGCTTGCACTTATGCCCTGACATTGTGGATGCTGCTTTATCTAGGTTCTGGTACATTTCTGCTGCTTACGTACTTAAGCCGGAAATGGAGCAGCACCAAATTCCTGCGCCAGCAAATCCAGAGTGGTCTCGTGTCCGTCTGGGGACTCCGGTGGGTGCATTTGTTCATATGTGATGTCGCTTTATACAGGGAAATAGGGAGAACTCTATTCTGCGTCTTCACATAAATAAAAGTCTATTTTAGTCCACCAGCCTCATTGAGAGGTGATTACACATTTACTAGTGAATGTTGTGCATGCTCAGTCATAAACTTAATTCCACTGATGTTTCTGTTTTAAGGCTGGGTATGTACCTATTCCTGCGAATCCTTCGCGAGGGGAAGGACAGCCGTTTTGACAAGGTGCGAGACAAACCGTCCATCTTCTTCATGTTCTGGACATTGCAAGGTACCCAGCTGGGAATGTGTCCACCAGAACTCAATGCAACATGGCATCAGACGACAACACCATATTCAGCACAGAAATACAGTTTTTTTGCCGCGTTATCTTGGACTTTGAGCAAATGGGCAGTGTCATTTAAAGAGTGTTACAGTTGTCTCCAGAAGTAACTTGACAATTCAGACTCTTAATCGAGTGAAGCTTGATGAATCATAAGAATAGCATGCCTGCAGGTATGTAACCAAGCAGACCACAGTACGACACTGTGCTCATGTTCTTTGTTTCTGCAATCCCTGGTCAGAGTCTAGCAATGTGAGTGTGCCAACACTTTTTCTGATGCGATGAGATAAGGCTGTAGCATAGTTTACCTGCAGACAAGTAACTAGACATACCAGAACAACACCAAAGTATATAATGTTCTTACCCTGTCCGTTCCATCCATGGTCGTGGTCTAGCTGTGTGGGTGTTCGTGACGCTGCTGCCCACGCTCATCGTTAACACGAAGAAGCAAGACTCGCCGCTGACACTACGCGACTATCTGGGTTGGGCCGTGTGGGTTCTCGGCTTCACCGTGGAGATGCTTGCCGATCACCAGAAGTCCTTCTTCCGCAGCGACCCCAATAACGTAGTGCGTTTCTTTTCTCTCATGTCATCTAGGGTTGTTGTCAGTGTGTACATAGTACACAATCATTAGCATCCAATGTTGGACCTATAGTGCAGGTGTGAGGAATATTTTTCCTTGTGGGCTAAAGATGACTTTCAGATACCTATGGCAAGCCACAAATTGAAACACAGTATGTCCAAGTGTAAAATATCCCTTCTAGTACCCAATTAGTGTGGTTAAGATGCTTGCAATGATGGATGAATATTGTTGAGGTGATTTTTTTAAAATATTAAATGAAAAGAAAAATAAGTTGTGATGATGAGTACTCTTGTCATGTCATTGCGGGGACATTAAAAATGATTGGCTTGACGGCACTACAGTGCGAAGCAAAGCCACATTAAATGTTTTGATTCCTTAATAACGCACATCGCTTTTTCAATCTACTACTGGGATGATGGCCTCCCCGAGCTGTGTTGGGCATGGCAGTTTTTTTTACCTTACTTCACCACATTGGCCAATGCAGGTTGATGTAGGAGACCCAAGACTTTTAGCTTTGGCCAGCAATTGAATTAAGATCACTGGCATAGCACAATGTCCTAACCACTGCACCACCACTCCACCCCATAATTATTAAATCTTGATGCTTCAAAAGTCACATATCACCTTATCGCATGCCGTTAACCTACAACTTGAATTTGTCAATTCCATACAGGGAAAGTTTATCCAAAGTGGACTGTGGGCATACAGCCGACACCCCAACTACGTTGGTGAGATCCTGCAGTGGCTGGGCCTCTTCGTGTCAGCCTCGTCGGTGCTGTCCGGCTGGGAGTGGTTGAGTGCCGCATCGCCGCTGCTCGTGTGGCTGCTGTTGTCGCACGTGAGCGGCGTGCCCATCCTGGAGCGGCAGGCGATGCGGCGTTGGGGTCTCGATCCCGCATACCGCGCCTATGTAAAGCGCACGCCCGTGCTCTTCCCATTCAGCCCCTGGTGATGACAAGTTTCCAGCAACATCCCCACGGTTGTGGGGCCGTGGGCCATTCCCATGGGGAGGCACCCGCAGTGATAATGTTGTTTATGAATATAATGATGGTAATACTCATCAATAAAGTGTGTTTACGTTGCTCAAAGATGATTATAAGTGGGCACATATCATTCAGCATGACTGACTTGTGATCTAAAGACCAAAACATGACTGAACATGAAAAGATGAAATTAACTAGTCTGAAAATGAAGACTTAAGATAATTTAGTAATTTTAGTTGAGACTGCAGTGCATTAAGGATTGAGGAAAGCAAAAAAACTGTAATTGGCTATGTATGGAAACATTTATAGAGTTCACTGATTGACATATTATCAGGGAGGTATTTGCACACCCCTCAAACCAATATTGAATAACTAAGACTGTTTTAAGTATTTTCTTACTGCGATAATAACTTGGTTGATGAAAATAAAAAAAATGTTGCCGCTATATCCACGACTACTGTGTATTTTATAATTTGCCTCGGAAATGTATTTTATTGAGGTGGCCAGGTGGCTCGGTGGGCGAATACCATTTCAGAGCAGTGAGCCAGCACTGTTGAGCTCCTGGGTTTAAATAGGCATCTGTGAAAAAGAGCTTTATACCTCATCGGATTCTTCCAGGATATATAAAGATTCGGAATTTTTTTTGGTGTGGGCTATTTAAAACGGAATCTCGAGTGGAGTTGGTTGACGGTTTAAATCTGTTCCCCCAAAAGCTGCCCGAACTTTAGTTTTTTTTTACTCTGGCTTTTTCCGGCTCCCAGGACTAAATCTGTATTTGCAGAAGACGAACACCTGCATAGCAGGGACATGTGAGGAGTTGTGTGGATAAGAGGTAATTGAAGAGACCTCCAGAAGTAGTTATGTGATGTCATCTTCAGAGGCCATTCTCAGACAAAGTAATGCACCGCTGTCTGTAAGATTTCCTCGTATGAATTTATTTGTATCCCATCAAGATTTAGTGTCTAGTAGTGAAAAATACATTCTACAATGAGTCGGTAATGTAAACTTGTCAAAACATGTTGCTGACTTCACTCAATGCCCTCTACAATTTACAATTTGTCTTTATCCTCTTAAAATATAAACCACAGTTCATACGTAATAATTGCGCTCTTATGTCACACCGTCTATTTTTTAAATAATTTATTTTATACCTACGTGACTTTACCGAAAGAACCAAAGAGTATCGATCCCTGCAGTCCCGAAAACTTCAAATCGAGATTTCACACCATCTGTCACCTCGTTTGTCAAGAGATACCTTGGAGCTGCTCATGCGCTCTACCAAATACAATCTGGCCGTTAGCCCCGCCCCTCGGTGACAGCCAATCACATTCTCACAATATCCGGAACGTTACCTATGCGCGCTACCAAATACAATATAATACTCGCTGGTTCTAACCTCCGATAACCTTACGAAATCGTCTCTACCGGATTTAATAGTGAAAATTTAACGTGTATGTCATTGACGCAATGTTCACGACGAGAGTTTTAGTAAGTCTGGCCTCCACCGCCGAGTGCGGGAGGCCGCGCTCCCTTTTGGTTTTGGCCGGTCGAGTAGGCCTGAGCGGGAGCCTACGGACTTTCCTGAGCGCCCTGCCCGGCAGCTGCACTCGGTCGAGGCCGTCCCCGCGGGGAACTCGGGCCCCGGGTCGCGTCGTCGTCTGCGCTGGGAAGTCGCAGAGAACGTTTGACTTGAAAGCTTCTTCCAGTGGTGGAGCTCAAGAGAATGTGAGGAGCAATGGGTTATGGTTGAGTGGTCACACTAATAACAATAGGTGGCGATTTGACGGTGGTGGTGGTGGTGATGGCAAGGTCTTTAATGCGCCGCTGCCCGTCGCTGCTGTGTTCGGTAAGAGGCAACTTTCGTGGGATACTTTTTGTAGAAAAGCTTTAAGTTGCACTATTCTTTTTCGTTCACCAACCTGCATTGACTACAGCTCGATGAAGTATGGTCAAACAAGCCCCCGGTGACCGGGTTGCCGGTCACGAATGTTTGCTTTGACCGCACTGCGACATCAACTTACAGTAACATCAATGCAAATTATAATGTAGACGTCGTGTTATGCAAACGTCCACGTTTAGAAGAAGAAAAAAAAACAATGTTATATATCGATTTAAAGCTTTCGTGACTGCGGGGATTGTTGTTGGTTCTTTCGGTAAAGTCACGTAGAAGGGAAAAACTAAAATAAAACATAAAAAAATGATTATCACGACGTTTCGATTGCAACACAAGCAATCATCAAATCATCATCAGGTGTGAAAACTACAGCAAGATAATGTTAGCTCAAGTGGGAGAGATGCTGTGGTAAGGGGTTATACAAGTTAGAAAGAACCAATAATACAATGTTAAATACACAGTCGTCATTTGCACTTTGTGTCGGGGGTGTTAAGCTGCTGCTGGTGTTAATTCTTACACTTGGCGCAGGTCTGTCCTTCTTGTCAATGTTGTGGGGCAACGAAGACGACGAAGAGAAGACGCCCGAGGAGAAAATCATTCATTTGCTTAAACAAGCAAAGGTACAATAACCGCACCGGTTTGCGCAACTCAACCTTGATAAAGTACACTTTGGTGTGCCGTTTCCATTCATGGTGGCAATGGATTAGTAATACGTGGCCAAATTTTGGGTTTATGAGGGCATTTATGAACGTTTATAAATGGAGAGATTCTATAAGTCGCGTTTTACTGTTTAATGGCTTGATTTGAAGCTTTCGTGACTGCAGGAATCCATACTCTTTGGTTCTTTCGGTAAAGTCACGTAGGTATAAAATAGAATAAATCACGATGTTTCGATCGTAACACAAGCAATCGTCATCATATTAAAATTATGTAAGGCTGTCTTGCGCTTTCGATGTCAGATTTGTGAGCACGTCATCAGCGCTCACAAAGCAGTGAAAATTCAGTAATTTATTTTTTACTCAGGGGACAGCAAAATGCTCGTGAAGCTGTACTTTGAAGCTTTGCAAGTGTTCCCTAATGTCACATTTTACTTTGTCTGGAAGCTGCATTGACGATGTGACCAAACATCATCTGAAAATTTGGAAATGAATCGTAGTTTGATCAAGTCGACGGGACCACAGATATCATTTCCTGATTATAGCTTCTATTTTGTCCTAAACTTGGAACAGTCAGGGCTTTCTCTGCAGTCATAGGTTGAGCCCATTTAGTTGGCTGAAAACATCTGCCAAGTTGGCCAACTTAGCTAACCAAGGAAAATCACTGAAGCAATGTGAAAACTCAAACTTAGTCAAGTAGAAAATCCTCATTTACCCAGGCAACTCAAACAGGTGTGCGAGTACCTTTTTTCTCGAGAAAGCCAGCGGACTTCAGGATGAAGAAATATGTAGTTGACAGTGATCACTACCCATCTCGTCACAGAGAGAAGGAAAATGTTCTTGAATTCAAAGGTCGAACCATGATGAAATATACTGATTCCTCCATAACCGTCTGCAGGTCAGCAGGTATTTTTTTTTTAGCTAGAGCCACCCTGTGGATGCTGCAGTGGATGGATTTGCAAATGGTGCCACAGCTTTAACACGAGTAACAACCCCACTGCGTTGGCCTTTCAAAGCACAAGCCCCGTCAGTGCTTATTCCAATACATGTTGACAAATCAATATCCATTCTCTTTCATAACTTCAAAAATAGCCTCTGCAGTTGCACGCATAGGCAACAATTTGCAAAAGGGGAGGTTCTCATTCACCTCTCCATTGAGGATGTTATTTTACAGGTAGGAACAACAGTTCCACACTGCCCACTAAGGGATTATTTGTCTGTCTGTCGTGCACGAATGGCCTGTCCAACCAAGTTCCTACCTGCCCACTCCGAAGGAACGTGTTTTTAATTTTCTATGGGCCCCCCTGGAATAGCCTCTCGGACCACCAGGGGTCCACGGACCACAGGTTGGGAATGTTGCTTTAGGCCAGGGGTGTCCAAACTTTTTGCAAAGAGGGCCACATTTGATAAAGTGAAGATAACCGGGGGCCAATAGTTCCTTTTGACATTTTTTTTACCACAAAGTTACGTGGAAATACACACTGTTATAAAACAATTTTCATTGTCACAATTACCTTTATTTTTCAAATGACAATGTAACCAAATATAAGCCACTCAGGCAGACGTGAACAACTCTACAAACGCAATTCTGCCTTTCATTCAGTCAGATAACATTGAACAAACTGTATAGAATATCTTAAATTTCCATGAGTTTTATGATGTATTTATTCTGACAGAGCTGGCGAGCCATAACTAACACATTATAAGACCGAAGCTGCGGGCCGTATGAAATCTGCCCGCGGGCCGGACTTTGGACATGCCTGCTTTAGGCTCTCTCGCGCTTCTTCACGTGGAGGCCCTTCTGCCAGCAGTGACGTGAGCAGTAGCATTTCAGGGCTGCATTTTTACCATTCTGTATATGTGTGTACTTGTGTTTGTGCTGCCTCAGCTTTGTGTGCTGAAAAAGGATTTAAAGGGTGCAGAGAAGAAGCTGCACGAGGCACTGTTTATGGCTGAGGAGGAGAAGCACACGAATGCAATAATCTACACCTATGACCTGGTAAGCTGACTTCAGCTTTAAACACAGCTGTATCATGGTTGTATTTGACCAGCTCCAGACTGTAAACCCACTTAAAGCACACAGACCTAGAGTCAAGTACATTAACACCGTTAGCTGACATAATAATTACATTATAAATCCAGTTCATTATAAATAACACAATTACAATTATAATTGACCCAAGGTGTGTAGCCCACACATGCCCCATGTGTATGGACCTTGGTTATTTTATCATGATCACAATTGACACTTCATGATTGCTATGCTGGGTATGGTAGCACATGCCTGTGATAAATTATTGTAAAGTTAGAGGTTGATAGATCACACAGAAACTCAAAAACCTGCGAGGTTGCCAAGAGATGATGGTGGAACAACAAGTGGGTCTGTGATCTTGTTTCTTGATTTTTGAGTGTTATTATTCCCTTATTTGTAGTGGGTTTTCTCCAGAAAATAGAGTTTTCTTCCACAAACAACTCTTTAGAAGTCCAACATCTCAATGCAGGACTCATCTGAGAAAAAGTTCTTCAGACTCGGTGAACATTTTCTGGATAAATAAATGATTTTTGTGTTTTGTGTGCAGATGGCCAATGTAGCTTTCCTCGCAGGAAAGCTGGACTCTGTGAGTACACGATTTTCCCATTGCAGTAGAACATCGTGTCAATTCAGTTAATTAAGTACACATTCTTAAATATGTATAATGCTTCAATGCTTAATTTATGTGTAATAATATGCAAAATTCTGCTTTCACCCTACTGACCACATCACAACCTTGGTCCCTGCATACCTCACGAATAAAGGAAGCCCCATATCCCCTGTGGCATTTGAGATCCTCTGATTTTTATTTGGTTGTTCCTTTTATCCATAAAAAGATATACACGTGGGAACGGTATTTCAGCTGCAATGCACTCCTTTTCTGGAACTTGCTTCAAGCAACTCTTAGATCAGCTACTATCCTCTCCCGATTTTAGGTCTAAACTAAAGATACAGCTGTTCTTTCTATCTTTCCTTTAATTTGTGGTCCACGACTGCCAATGTAATATTTTATTATATATCCATAATCTCAGTACCTCTTCATAATCAACTATTCCACACCTCCGATTAGCATGGCGGACTAATTACAGTCCGAAAGAAGTTCAAATGACATACGTAAGCAAATCTATCATTTAAAAATAAACCTATAACATAAGTGCAGGTTGGAAAACCATGATTTTCAAGTACAAAAATGTAAAAGCATAGCCTCTGTGAAAATAAAAAAGCAGGAAATACTGAGGGTTTTGATTGTTGTTAATTAAGTGGAGTAGACTTTGTAAATTTATATCTGGCTCCCTAGGGTCAGTGTTTTACTTTAAATCGCTTCTAGTTTCTTTAGAAATCTGTTTTGCTTAGTTATTTTTGTGTAAATTATGATAAATCTTCAGGTAGGTGTTCATATATTTTACTGTATTCTTACTAATTGTCCCTTACTCTTGGATATTTGCCACCCCTATATTAATGTATTATAAGGTGGTTTATAAAATAAAGTTATATTGAATGACTGGAATGTTTAAATAATATAAAAATCTGAAATGCACGTTTTTGTTATTTTTAGGCTGAGACCTTGTATAAAGCCACATTGGGTTTGATGCTGAGCTCTGGTGTTGAGAAGGTATCAAATTGGATTACCTTAGACCACACACACACACACCACAATGATGCCATTCATTTACAGTGATATTGGGCGATGTATTTACTATTCTGATCACTACACACGGTAAGAAAGTGAATATTGTTATTCTGCACTTAGGACAATAATGCCGCCATTGAGATATCGCTGAAGCTTGCGGCCATCTACGCTATGCAGGGCAAGTGAGTACGATTTCTGAAAACACAGGCTTATGTGACATTTAAGTACCACCAGTGTCAATGGGTTTACATCTCTGATGTTTTTGTTACTGCAGGAATGAGCTTGCAGTACTTGGATATGAGTGGTGTGTGAAGTTGATGGAGGAAAAGCTTGTGCGACTGACAGAAGTGACTGATGGAAGTTTATCAGGCACGTGAATCGCAGCAGTTGGTGACTAAATATTAAGTGGATTTTGACCGCCCACACCCATCTTCCACGCTTGCCACTGATGTGCTCATACCTGTGCCTTGGTTTGTGTGTGCGTACAGAGGAGTACAAGGCCAACACACGGTTGCTGCTGGGGATGACGCTCGACTCATTTGGGCGTTACCTCCGGGCCAACGGTCACTGGGAGTTGGCGCGCCAGCAGTACGTCAAGGCCCTGGCCATTTCACATGAGGTGCAGGGGGATCAGCACCCACAGGTGACCAGGTTTGGTGTGGAGGATCTTTAAAAATTATTATTCCGTGTACAGTACAGCTTTTTTGTCAATCCACTGCTGGATGAGAGCCTCCCCATGCCGTCTGGGTCATGCAGGTGATTTGACCAGACTGAACAATACTGGTTAGTGCTGGTTAAGGAAGGGAGATAAAATATATGGGAATGTATTGTACAATTGTTCACCAGAAGTAACATTTTCTAATTAGTTATGTAAATATGCTACGAATGTTCTTATTCTGTTCGAATATATTCACCATGTTGAGTTATCATGTATTACCCCTGATAATACGCATTTGTTAAAATCTGTAAAGCAATGCTGTCCACAGATAAGACACTTGGATGTTACTTGTGCTGCTGCTGCTCAGACAGTGGTGCTGATGAGTGACCTGGCCACCACCTTGGACGCACTGGGACGCTTCGCCGAGGCCGAGGAGTTGTCAGGGCGTGCATCCATCATCGCCGAGGAGACCGAGCATCCGGAGCAGCCCACTGTTTTCCTGAACCACGCCGGGGTCCTCCTTCACCAAGGCGCGGTAACAGGGCATGACGAGACGTGACGCAAAAGGGTGGCACAACAGGGTAGGAATGGGGGATGTTTCAGAGATAGCCAGATGATGATGGTTGACAGATTAATTTATTTTACAGCTGTTTGTCAATTCACTGTTGGATTAAGGCTTTCCCATGCCTTGTCAGCCAAAGGGGTTATTTAATCATACCTCACCATGCTGGTTGGTGTTAGTCAAGGCGGGGAGCATAGATGTTTGAATATAGTACAGTAAAATGGATTTTGGTAGCCTTTTCTCTACTGCCCACCATGTAGTCCTACAACTTTTTTTTTGCATGATGGTCACCAATCAACTGAGACTTAGTTAAGGCTCCATTTTGGAAAAATTCCATTCCGATAGTTTACAAAATAGAATTGCATCTCATTAATATTTAATGGCGATAAGCAATGTCAATATTGGTATGTTTTTGAAGTTCTTTTTCTATTTTTCTGACTTCAGAAAACTACAGCCTGGCCGAGGCCATGTACATGAAGGCATTGAAGTTCGCGGAGAAGCAAAAGGATGCGATCACTGCTCAAGAGATCAGAAAGGGCCTCGATGAACTGCAGAAAAGAAGAGCAAAAGCACAGATAGCAGCAGTGTGAGGACAGTGGCTGTGGAAGTGATTTATCAGCTGCATCTGAAGTCACGACAGTAAGTGGAGGAGACTGGGTGTGTTGTGTGTGCAACACGCTGGACATTTTGAAAAGTAAAACATTCGTTGCACATTTATATCCTTTGCATTGTACGAATAAGGGCATTCCAAGTGTAATATAAACACAAAACTTACTGTAAATGTTTAGTTTATTGAAATTAGAAAATATATTTCCTAATTGTTTCGTGTCATGTGCTGTATGGCATTTGCAAGTGCTGAAATTCTGTATCGTTCTTAGCTAATGATGTATATTAAAACATCCAGTGCATTCAAAGTGTTTTTACTTTTTTGTCTATATTTACTAGCTTTACTACCCGGTTTCGCCCGAAACTTGGATTCTTGTGTTGGATTAATAGACGGCTTACGCGGATGGTTGGGGGGGTTGTGTGACGTCAGCAGGCACTCTGCGTGACGCTGCCGCATGCGGGTAATGATGATTTGAACAGGTGATATCACGATTTGGAGAGATAATGATGCATGTAGATGATACAATTCAATGCGTTAAAATATCAGGATGTGATGCGTCTGGATGATGATTATGTGATGACGGGAATGTGATAGGAGGCAATGCATTTGAGGTTTAAAATTATACTATGATGCCCGGAGGGTTTAAGATTATATGGTTTAGGGGGATAATGATGTGATTTGTGGATGTGTGTCTTCTTCAAGACTTAAAATAAATTGTTAGAAAAAAATATATCCATCCAATGCATGACCTTGAGGTGACTTTAATGCCAGGGATGGAGGCTGGAAATATGGAGATCATTCATAAGAACAATATCAATATGATTTAATATTGATGAATCGATGCATTCTGACACCCAGTCTTAGCATGTTATTTATGGTGTATTGGCATAAAATGAAAACTAATTAGCACAATCTCTGATTATACGTTGTTGGTGGCGATGGTGTCTGCATACAGCGAGGCTTGACCAACCCCGCCAAGGCCTCTGCAGCCTCTGGCGGCCCACTTCTTCCCGCGGTCACATTCTGCGGCCTCTGCTCACAGGGAAGCACCACCAACCCTTCTCGGGCCTCCGCCACTTCTGGCGGTCCGTGTCTACCCAGGTCACACTCCATGGCCTCCAACCATCTGTGCTACAGACGGGCATCTCCTATTCCTGCCAGCATGCCACCACTACCACCGGCCACTATTGCTCATCCATCTTGGGCCTCCATCCCTGCCTGCCGGCACCGATGCTCATTGGCGCTCTGCTGTCTCTGGCTACGAGTGCCAGTTTCTGAGCTCTCCTTTCAGGGCTGTGCCTGGTGCTTGCTCTTGACTGCGGTTTGCTTCCCTCTTTACATCTTGGGCCCGTCATCTTCGGTGGCCTTGGCCGACATTGGGCTGCGCACTGCGGCCATCTGGGCGCCATGCCTGCACATTGGGCTGCTTTTGGTGGTCGCTGGTCGACGCCTGTGGCGACCACGAGCAGAGCACTGCCATCATCCCGCTGCTGTGTCCCACCATCGCCAGTAGTTTTTTTTTTCCGCCGCCAGCTACCAGCTCCGGCTTCTCCAAACAATGCATCACTTGCTGCAGTGTCTTGTCACCTCCAGCTGCCTACTTGAAGACTACATAACCTACTCATCCACTGCTCTTGATCGGCATCCATCCTCATGCCAGTTCCTCTACCTTTAGGTCATTCCTACTTGATTTACTTTTCTCTTCACCCCTGATCTTTCTTCACTCGGCAATACTTGCCAGCTTTGCCTCTTTCGCTGAAACCATAAAAGTGGCTGCAGAGGTCGCATGGCTACGGTCAGTAACTCCTTGCCTTCTCACTGCTTTCTCCGCCGCCTCTTCAAAACCCTTTCCTCACCACAATGATGACAACTACTACTCTGTACAGCAGGCATCACATTCGGCCGATTAAACATCCCTTTGATCTTTTCCCTAATCACCAAACTATGGATCAGAGCGCGAACGCAACATAAAATGGGCTGGAGCAGCACACGTCACTAAAAAATAATTAACCAAGAGACATTGCATTATACCAGGGGTCCTCAAACTACGGCCCGCGGGCCACATGCGGCCCGCCGAGGACATTTATCCGGCCCGCCGGGTGTTTTCGCCGCCGCTGCCTGTCTGTTACTTTTTTTCTACATGAGAAGGACGGTCATTGGTGGAAGAGGGAGAGGGGGCGGAGTTCCCCCCAATCAGACTGCATTGATGGGCAGTGCAGTCTGTATGTCTCTGTGTGGGCAAAGTTATTGCTGGTATATTGTTTTTGTAGCGCTGTATATATATTGGTATTTTACTAATATCAATTTTGACTCCCTAGGAAACAATGATGTCAAGAAAGAGAAAAATTTACTCGGAGTGTAGGATATTCAAAGAACAGTGGACTTATGATTACTTTTTCATGCAGTACAAGGAAAGAGCTGTGTGTCTAATATGCCAGAATATAGTGTCTGTGTTCAAAGAATACAATTTGCGTCGACACTATGAAACTCAACATAAAGATAAATATGATTGTTTGGTCGGAGAAGTGAGAAAAGATAAAATATTAAAACTGAAAAATACATTAACAACTCAGCAAAATACTTTTGTGAAGCAGAAGAAGCTAATAGCGTGCACTGGCAGACCATTCGTGGACGGAGAATTTGTTAAAGAATGCCTTCTTTCTGTTGCCAAAGAGATGTGTCCAGAGAAGGCCGATTTATTTAGTACAGTGAGTCTTTCAGGACCTACAATTACACGGAGTATTGAAGAAATGGGAGACAATTTGCATCAGCATTTGCAAAACTCCACAAAAAAACTTTCCTATTTTTCCTTGGCACTCGACGAAAGCAATGATGTTCGTGATTCTGCACAACTTCTAATTTTTATTCGTGGGACAAATGACTTTCGAAGTCACAGAAGAGCTTGCTGCACTGCAAAGCATCAAAGGAACAACTACAGGAGAGGATATCTTTCGATTTAAAGCTTTCGTGACTGCAGGGATTAATCTTCTTGGTTCTTTCGGTAAAGTCACATAGAAGGGAAGTAATAAAATAATAAAAGTAAAACATAATAAAATAATTCTCACGACGTTTCGGCCACAACGCAAGCAGCCGTCCTCAGGTGAAAACCAGGTCTGTTGGGGAGACAGCGTCTGAATGAAACAGCACACGAGCTTGGAGCATATATAAGCTGGGTTGGAAACGGGGGAAAGAGTGCCTTGACAAAATAATTTAATAATAGTACTACATATGCAGCACGGGTATATGTAGTACTAATCACATTCCTGCATTTCCCATAAATATGCAAAATTCCTCTTGATATGCAAATTCTTTTGTCAGGGCGCTCTTTCCCCCGTTTCCAACCCAGCTTATATATGCTCCAAGCTCGTGTGCTGTTTCATTCAGACGCTGTCTCCCCAACAGACCTGGTTTTCACCTGAGGACGGCTGCTTGCGTTGTGGCCGAAACGTCGTGAGAATTATTTTATTATATTTTATTTTTATTATTTTATTACTTCCCTTCTACGTGATTTTACCGAAAGAACCAAGAAGAGAGGATATCTATGAAAAGGTTTGCCAAACTGTGAATGGTTTGGAGCTGAACTGGGCTAAACTAGCCAGTGTGACAACTGATGGTGCTCCTAGCATGGTGGGGTCTAAGAAAGGAGCAATTGCTCGCATTAACCAAGAGATGGACAAACATAACCATTCTCATCCAATAGCCATACACTGCCTCATCCACCAACAACCGCTGTGTAGTAAATCACTGAAGTGGGACTCTGTTATGAAATTTGTGGTATCTTGTGTTAACTTCATTAGAGGTCATGCACTAAACCACAGACAATTTCAGGAATTTCTGTCTGAGCTAAATGTTGACTATGAAGATGTTCTGTATCACACAGAAGTCCGTTGGCTGAGTCGAGGGAGAGTTTTAAAACGTTTCTATGACTTACTTCCACAGATTACAGCTTTTCTGCTTTAAAAAAACAAAGAAGTACTAGAGCTCAATGATGCAGAATGGAAATGGCACCTTGCCTTTCTGACAGATGTAACAGAGCTACTCAACAGCTTCAATGTGCACCTTCAAGGAAAGGGGAAGCTCATCTGTGATATGCAATCACATGTCAAAGCATTTGAAGTAAAATTAGGCCTCCTCATCAAACAAGTGAAGGAGGAAAACTTCTGCCATCTCCCCACAACTAAAAATCTGTTAGCGGAAAAACCATTGGTTGCATTCCCAAACAAAACGTGTGCGGATTCACTGGAAAAATTGCAAAAGAAGTTCCAATTTAGATTTAAAGAGCTTCATCTCCATGAACAGGACATACAGCTTTTCCGTAACCCATTTTCTATTGACATTGAAAATGTGGATACAATTTACCAAATGGAACTGGCTGAACTGCAGAATTTTGACTCTCTGAAAGACGCATTCAAGTCAAGCAGCCTTCATAATTTCTATGCATCTCTCCCCTCTGAGACATATCCTCATCTCAGGAACCATGCACTCAAAATGGCAACCATCTTTGGCAGCACGTATGTCTGTGAACAGACTTTTTCCAGAATGAAACATTTGAAATCTCCAACCAGATTTAGACTAACGGATGCACACTTGCATCACTTGTTACGACTAGCAGTGACAAATATGGAACCGGACATTGACCATCTCATTAGCCAAAAGCAGGCCCATAGTTCCCATTGAAATACTGGCAAGTTTGTTGATTTAACTTTACTAGAAAGTTTGTTGATTTAACTTTACTTGTTTTTCATTTTAAATATTGTATTTGTTCTCGTTTTGTTTCTTCACTTCAAAATAAGATATATGCAGTGTGCATAGGAATTTGTTCATAGTTTTTTTTTTAACTATAGTCCGGCCCTCCAACGGTCTGAGGGACAGTGAACTGGCCCCCTGTTTAAAAAGTTTGAGGACCCCTGCATTATACTGTACTGTACAAGGCTGGGAGCAAAAAACTCCGATCGTAATAAGGGAAGTCAATAAAGTACTGGGCGTTTACAGTACATTTTATCACAAAGAAAACCACAAGTAAAATGTATGATGTGATTTTCTTAATTGTTTGTGTTTCACGGTGAAATAAATCCGAGACATTGAACAACATCATCGTTACAGTCAGTCTTTTATTGACATGGTTTGTATAGACCACGGGGCGGCACTGGTAGTGCAAGAAAAGCGAAGTAGCGCGTCCTATCCAGTAGCTTGTGACCCACAGTAATTGTATTGCTTCAACATGCTGCAGCTGCCCCTCCACATACAAAAATAAAGTTTTTTGGGGGGGGAGGAGGAGTGTTGGGGGGGGGGGGGGGGCGCGCTGGGGGGTGTGGTAGGGGACTGGGCGTTTGGGGGTGTAGGGGACTGGGCGTTTGGGGGGTGTGGGGGGGGGGGCTGGCCGTTTTGGGGTTGTGGGTGGCTGTATTGGGGGTGCCTAGGCGTTTGGGGTTTGCGGGGGGTGTAGGGGGACTGGGGGTGTGGGGGGCTGGGCGTTTGGGGGTTGTGTGGGGGGCTAGAGGTGTGTAGGGGGGTGTGTGGGGGCCGAGGGGTGTGTTGGGGGCTAGAGGTGGGGGGGGTGTAGGGGGTTGTGGTGGGGGTGGGCTGGGGGAGTGGGGGCCGAGGGGGTGTGGGGGGGGGCTGGGGGAGTGGGGGGGCTGGGCGTTTGGGGGTTGTGTGGGGGGCTAGAGGGGTGTAGGGGGGTGTGTGGGGGCCGAAGGGTGTGTTGGGGGCTAGAGGTGTGGGTAGGGGGTTGTGGTGGGGATGGGGGTGGGCTGGGGTGTGTGTGTGGGGGGGTGTAGGGGGTTGTGGTGGGGGTGGGCTGGGGTCTGTGTGTGTGGGGGGGGGTAGGGGGTTGTGGTGGGGGTGGGCTGGGGTCTGTGTGTGTGGGGGGGGGTAGGGGGTTGTGGTGGGGGTGGGCTGGGGTCTGTGTGTGTGGGGGGGGGTAGGGGGTTGTGGTGGGGGTGGGCTGGGGGTGTGTGTGGGGGGGGTGTAGGGGGTTGTGGTGGGGGTGGGCTGGGGGAGTGGGGGCCGAGGGGGTGTGGGGGGGGCTGGGGGAGTGGGGGGGGCTGGGCGTTTGGGGGTTGTGTGGGGGGCTAGAGGGGTGTAGGGGGGTGTGTGGGGGCCGAGGGGTGTGTTGGGGGCTAGAGGTGTGGGTAGGGGGTTGTGGTGGGGATGGGGGTGGGCTGGGGTGTGTGTGTGGGGGGGTGTAGGGGGTTGTGGTGGGGGTGGGCTGGGGTGTGTGTGTGGGGGGGTGTAGGGGGTTGTGGTGGGGGTGGGCTGGGGTCTGTGTGTGTGGGGGGGGGGGTAGGGGGTTGTGGTGGGGGTGGGCTGGGGTCTGTGTGTGTGGGGGGGTAGGGGGTTGTGGTGGGGGTGGGCTGGGGTCTGTGTGTGTGGGGGGGGGGGGTAGGGGGTTGTGGTGGGGGTGGGCTGGGGTCTGTGTGTGTGGGGGGGGGGGGGTTGTGGTGGGGGTGGGCTGGGGGTGTGTGTGGGGGGGGTAGGGGGTTGTGGTGGGGGTGGGCTGGGGGTGTGTGTGGGGGGGGGGTGTAGGGGGTTGTGGTGGGGGTGGGCTGGGTGTGGGGGGGGTATCCGC
Source organism: Lethenteron reissneri (assembly GCF_015708825.2). Lineage (NCBI taxonomy): Eukaryota > Metazoa > Chordata > Hyperoartia > Petromyzontiformes > Petromyzontidae > Lethenteron > Lethenteron reissneri. The sequence goes on along the minus strand of NC_083798.1, from coordinate 12,763,064 downwards.
AGCAGTCTGCGCGGGACGTTGCCCCTTTAAAGGCTCCGGGACGCTGTCGCCATCTTCCGCGGGCCTTGTGCGAGGTGCCGGGAGCAGTCGCCTCAGCCCCGCTGCCTTGCTCGCCTATCGCCCTCGTCAGCACTTCGCTCTCGTTGAAGCGAGCGCGAGTAGTCCGACAACCGTGTCGTGTTTGTTTCGTATGATTTCGAGTGTGATTTAAAGAGAAATCCTCCTCCCTCGGGACCACGGCCTGACCGGCCTGCCCCAGCCCCGATCCCGCCGGCTTAGGCGCATCGTTTCCGGCGGCGTGGCTAGGAAAGGCGTAGGCGTCGGTGGGTTCTACACTTTACAGACACAATTCTAGACATAGTTTGCGTTTAATTCGTCATTGGAATCATGAACTGTGATCAGTCCACTGCTGGATGAAGCCCTCGCTCCCGGCAGTCCATCGCCAACCCTCACGGTTCTGCGATGTTAACAAGGAACCACTTTTAGCAAATGATTTGCTGGTGTCGCTCCATCTTCGCTGTTGAATGTCCGCAACATATGAGCACTGTAACGCGCCTAATTGTGGAAGTCCTTTTTTTTATTTATATTACAATTGTAATGGGGGTCCGATTCGCACACGTATGTTGTGTTTTGATTTCGGAAAGATTTGTGGACTTGGAACGTTTAATTGTAGGTGGCTTTGGTGAAGTATGTGAACAGGCGCTCTGATGCAAAGTTTCGCCGCTAATTTGTGAACCGGTCTGCAAATAAATATTGTTGTAGTGAGGACTTTTGAAGGCACTTAATGCAATCCAACTACGTACATACAGTTGTGTTTTTTAACGTTAACACTGCCGTGAATTTATCCATAAAATCGTTAGTTTTGAGACTTGTTCGGAGTGCCCTGCCAGCTGGTGTCAATGTGTCATGTCTCTCAAATGTGTGGCCAATTCCGTTGTTATGAGAGCGACTTTGTTGCCATGTCAGTGTGTTAAAGCCACGCAATTAATAACCAGGGGAAACTTGTGGTGTGAGCGTGAGCTTTCCTGGTATCTTGACTGGGGTTGCGTTACTTTGTAGGACAGCCTAAACCTGAAGCGTATGCCATAAACCACGTATTAAACGACTTGCCAGTATTAAAGCGAAGCTGAAAACATTGAGATACAAAACCTATAAATATAAACCTCAGCTGTATACGAGTCCATTTGCTTTTGCATGTGTAACCAAGTTAACGGTTGAGCAGTGACGGATTGGTTTCCACACTACTCGGAACTCGGTCACCTGGATTTGATTTCCGGCCAGAGCTAATACCAGTGGCGAGTGATATTCGAACTGATTCTGGACCCCACCTTCATGAACCTACACTGACCAGCGTGCTGAAGTATGGTCAAACAATCCCCCCACACTCAAACAGTGTGTGGATGCCTTCATGCAGTTGTGGGTTAGAAAAGGACTGTGCAAGAAGTCATTACGATTTAATCGTCTCTCTTTAAGGGGATACCTGAAATAGAAAAATGTATGAATGAAAACATGCCGACATTCGTTTGTATGCATGTATGTTGAACTTCTTTAGCACCGCACGTTGCCCACCGTGCTAATCGGAGGTTTAATCTGTGTTCCAGATGAAGGGGGTCAGCCTTAGGCAGGCCATCCTCCAGGCCTGGAGGGAACGCTGGCCTGACTATCAGTGGGCCATCAACCTCAAGAAGCTCTTTCCCAGGACCACTTCCTGGGATGTGCAGGGCTTGGCAGGTAAGATTTGCTTGAGAGGTCGTTGATAACTTTTAGGGTCATGTGCATACCATGCAGTGTTAAATGCATTTGACAATACCAGAGATGGTCATGAAAAATGTAATTCATGATGTTGGTGATTTAGTTGGATAATCTGTTACATTTTTTTCTTAGATCATCTTTTGGAGCAGGCTATGGTTGGCCCAGCTCCGAATGCGCTTATTTTCTCATATCTAAAGTATGCCATCAACTCACAGGTACCTGCCTTAACCTACAAATTTATGTACAGTAAAACCTTGGATTGAGAGCATAATTCGTTCCGGAAACGTGTTTGTAATCCAAAGCACTCGTATATCAAAGCACTCGTATATCGGTTGTGATCACGTGACGATCGGCAGACAAAGCGTATACACGTACTACTCGAATTGCAAGACCTCGCTCGTTTATCAAATTAATATTTATTTTAACATGTTGCTCGTCTTGCAAAACACTCGCAGACCAATTTACTCGCAATCCAAGGTTTTACTGTATTTACACTCATTGTGTATTTCTCGCACCATCTGCATAAATAATTGATATACAACAGTGAATGCAATTTTGCGTAATACATTTCCTGACTTTGAAATAATTGTGTTCCACATAGTAATTGTCAAATTTAAAATCTTTATTGCCTCTAGATGGTGTCATATTCAAGCATTCTTCTTGCCATCACAAAGGTAAAACTGATGTTTAATTTTGTATTCATAATTTGCTACTACGTATACTAGCATATTTTGGACCATGAATATACATTGGTTCTTAATATTAAATGTTATGTCATTGTGACCTTTTAAAAACTTTATTTGGTGTCACCCATGTCACTTGCAAATTAGACTAATCCTTGTCTCTTGAGTTCATATCTGGTTAACAAAATTACCTGAAACTGTAGTCACTTTAAAAGAACATTATTTTACGATCTGAAATGTTATAAGAGTTATTTAAATATTATTGTTGCAGAAAATATGTTCGGTTTTAATTGATTTAGGGGCATATTTGGTAATAAAACAATGTTTGTTTTCATTTAAGTTTGAAGACACTTCCAAGGAGCTCTGCATGAAGACCCTGCTGGATCTCATTAACAACATTTGCCCAAAATTGAGGTGGGTAATCCATAATAATCGCCTACAATGTAAAAAAAACAACATTGAATAATTCCCTGTTTACTGACAGGTCTGTAGCTCACATTGATGTCTTCTCTTCATGCACAGCTGTCATGGAAAGGCAGAGGAGTGCATGGGTCTGTGCCGTGCCCTGCTCAGCTGCCTACTGTGGCTGCTGCAGTGTCTGTCGCACTGCTTGGAGAGGCTCAGAGCCAACGCCGCCAACTCTGCCAATCCCGGTGGGGCCGGCTCGAGCGCCGGCGTCGACAATCTGCTGGGCCCCATCGCCGGGGCACTGGAGAAGCTGCTGGGCACCACAAAGAACCGTGCCCTTCTGCACATCGCACGTCTAGAGGAGCAGAGTATGTGCACGCCACCTTATATTAAAATCAGTGGGCACGTTGATGCATGTTTAAGCCACAATGACAATTTGTTTATCGAAACTTGAGAATTTAAATTGCTGACAATTTCAATATATTACCGGACATCCCCAGCACCTTTTATGAATATCTGTGCCAAGGTGTTTTACAAATGTATGTTTGTTTTTCAATTCTGTATTTTGAAGTGTGCTTGTTATTATCAGGTTGTCTGTGCAGTGTTGCCAATGCAAAGTGTTGTTGCACTATTATAGCCTGTGGATGTAGCCAATGTGGTTGTACAGGCCCTTGATTGTTGGTGTGATTGGCACGCAGGCATCTGGTCGGTGGTGGAGCAGACCGCGTGGAAGGTTCCCGAGTGCTTGATTGGCGTCAACATCCAGGATGAAGTCCGTACCCACCTGGAGGACAGCATCCTCATCATAAAAGGGTAAAACTAGGGCGTGGCAGACAATCCTGAATATTGGATTAAACTATTTAAGTCAACTGAAGATAGCTTGCCTCTGTTCCTGACTACCCAGATTTTTATTTTAGAATTATATCTTGCCAGTATTAGTTTCCGACATGACGTTGCTTACTTATGACCATATCACCTGGAATGGTCTGATCTCGTCAGATTTCGAAAGCCGGGATAGTGCTTGGATGGGTGACCACTATGCATGCTGGGTTGTCATGGATCTACAGGGCTATGATACATAGGTTTTTGAGGATAGTGCAGTAAAATCCACTGTCGCACTACTTGCATGTTTTCCGCCTTCACCAAATCGCACTCAGCAGCGCGTTAGAGTATGGTCAAACAATCCCCATGGCTGACATGGCATGGGGAGGCCCTCATACAGCAGTGGATTAACAACAGGTTGTGATTCTTAAAAAAAACCACCATTACCTTTGCTGGTTATTACATTCTCAGATAGATTTTACCTGGGTGCATTCGTGACTGATCGTGTTTATTGCTTTTGCAGAATTCCTTCGCTGTTGACCATACACGAAGAGCATTCCTACAAAACAGAATACCCCACGGTCCACGCTCTGGTCACACTAGAGGGAACCATGAACCTCACTGCTGACGGCCAACCGCTCATGGAGCACTTACTGCTTGTCAAGAAGATGCAGGTATCAATTGACGCTGTATTATACATTCGAGTTGACTTCAATTGTACTTGTTTTGCACCGTACGTAGCTAACCGTGCTAATCGGTGTGAGATGTGTTGTGAATTTCTGATGTTTTACAACATGCTGCACCAGCTGCTTTCCACACCAAAGCATTGAAGCATTGCTTGTTGACTCATCAGTGCGTAGTTCTGCACGACTTGTCTGCTGTTATCCTTTGCTGACTGTGTTTACTCTTTGCTCTATGCCAGCGGATACCCATGCAGTACCTTTTGCTGGAGGTGTGGAAGGCCTGCATGGTGGGGCTCATAGAGGCTCAGGAGGGAATCGAGGAGCTAAAGTGGACGGCATTCACCTTCCTCAAGGTTTCATTGTTTACTAAACGTTTTCTGGATTTGGATTTGAATCTGGATCCAGACTGATGCGCAAGTTAACATAGGCCTCATTGGTTAACTCGCCATCAATTGAAACTTCCCTGTGTCTCTCCCTATCTTTTTTGTCTTGATCTCTCTTCGTTAAGTATCTTCTTGTCCCTCACACCCTTTCTCTACGTATGTCTCTTATCTCTCCCTCACTGTGATCGGAGTTGTTGCATAGTAGCTACTGTTCCTTTGCATGTTCCTGCCCTCCCTTCCCCCCCCCCACCCACACTGCAGGCCTTGGTGGTCAAGTGACTGTAAAAATAATATTCGGCGTTTTTTCCGAATATACAAATAAAACTGTCGGTATTTGACCAAATTTGAAGGCAAAGCAGATATTAGATGCATCCCTGCCTTTGAGTGTGCAAATTAGTTTTTGTCATGCACATTTAAAACTTACTTAAAAATGATATCGGCCATGTTCTATTCACCGCTGGATGAAGTCCTCCCCATGTCATCACCATTCTTCATGGTCCAGTGATGCCGCAATCCATCTCACTCCTGTGCATGCGTTAATCCCATCACTCCATATCTGATGATTTAATGTCAAATTATTATGTATTATTTTTATTTCCAGATTCCACAAGTGCTGCTTAAATTAAAGAAATGCTATAATGGAGAAAAGGTAATCGTGTGATTGTGAAACCCACATTCCTTACATTAATGTTTATCTTTCTAAATTCCTCTGGTGTGTGAAAAGCTAGCAGTGACGGATATTAAAATGCTGACTTTTATCCACAGGACTTTTGCGAGGAACTCAACCTTGCCTTTGAGCATTTGGTGAAACTAACCCCACTGCTGGACAAAGCAGACCACAGATGCAAGTATGTACTTCACAGAATCCCTCATTGTAACAAAACCATGAAAAATTATTCAATGACTTGCATCGTATTTTCTAATTGTCCCAATTGCTTGTGCCTTAATTATCCTTGTATGTACTTTAGCTGTGACTGCCTGCAGCTGATACTGCAAGAGTGCAACAAACTGGAACTCCTTTCTGACATTCACATGAAGAAATTGATTGGAGTCAGGTACATGAATATAAAACAATTTATAAATGAAGCAATATTTTTTAATGTATTACATCGTAAAATATTTGTTTACAGAGGGAGAATACAAGGTAACGTGTGTGTAAGCATAGGTGGCATTTGTGTGTACAGAACTACAGATCGCGAACAAGTACCTCAGTCCAAATCTCCGGAGAACTCCAACGTGCAGCCCAACCCAGGACTCATCCTCCGAGCTGAGCCCACCGTCACCAACATCCTTAAAGTGAGAACGAGCGGCTTTCTAGGAGCCACAGACCATCACTATTCTACGCGTTGCTTAATTTCACCTTTTATATAAACCTTTGTCATGCTTTTAAATATTCCATCTAATGTAACACATTTTATCCCACCACATTTCTTCCGAATAAATTGTATCTTGGTTCAGCAACATGACAGCTTTGTCACAATTACACGTGTTTGTAAATAGGTGTCGCGTACCTTCTTTCACAGACCATGGACGCAGACCACTCCAAGTCTCCTGAAGGCTTGCTGGGAGTGCTGGGTCACATGCTGTCAGGCAAGAGCCTAGACCTGCTGCTGGCCGCAGCTGCTGCCACTGGCAAGCTCAAGTCATTTGCGCGCAAGTTTATCAAGTATGGCACTTATCTGCACAGAAACGGCTCACTCTAGTAAATGTTTTTTTCATTAGTGGCTTTTCACTGTCGTGCACCTAGTTTGGTGTGTTTTATGTTCATATGTATGACTTTACACCCGGAATTTAAACGACGATCCCCAAAGGACTGGTTTGACATTTATACCATGGCTTATTTGTATTTTTGTTTTCTTCCGCACTTTTGGCTGCATAGGCTGAACGAGTTTGCCAAGCACATGAGTGGAGAAGGAAGTAAGTTGAGACGTCATCATATGCACCAACATACGTGTTGGAGTATGCACCCGAGAATATTCTGGAATAATGATGCGCTAAATAAACTCCCAAGTCAAGGATACTGAGGCTAACCTGCTAATGAAAATTTCCCGGTATATCTGACTTCCAGAAGATAATGTACGCTATACTCGTGCTTTAGTAAATGAAGCATATTATTTATGTGTTATAGATTAAGTTGCGTACGTGTGGCTAATGTGCTAATTGTAAGCTGTTGTGTGCCTTTCAAAGCCAAGGCCTCTCAGGTCCGAGCGTTACTCTTCGACATCTCGTTCCTGATGCTGTGCCACGTTACTCAGATCTATGGCTCAGAGGTAAGCCAACATATACAGCCTGGAATACCACAACCTCACACTGTGTATAGCAATGCAGCACAAGAAGTCTGGCACTGAATGTGCATGCTGAGTGCCGGATGTGGTCATTTTGCAGGTGATCACGTCAGACCCATCGGCGGGAGGTGAGCTAACTTTCTTCGAGTCGTGGATGCAGCTGTGCATGCCAGAAGAAGGCAAGAGCCTGAACCCAGAGCATGGGCTCCGCATTGATCCTAGCAAAGTGGAGGCACTCATCAATCACCTCAACTCTTCAGGCGAGATGAAGCTAGTGTGAGTAGTGCGCTTTATATCAGGACTGTATTGAAGCGTGGACTGATTGACCTGTGTTTAGCCTGCTCCAGGTTTCGTCGGGTGATATCACTTGATTATTTATTCTGAGTCTGTGTCTTTCGGCAGGCAAGTGAAGTGGCACGAGGTGTGTGCCAGCCTGCCGGGGGTTGTGAATGAGGTCCTGAATGCCTGGGAGCATGGACTGCTCACCATGGAGAATGTCCAGGTATTGCCAATGTCCAGGTATTGCTTTGTTTTGTGTTAAAACGTTATTTGTCAAGTTCTGTTTACACATTGGCATAATTGTTTGCATGTTTGTAATTACAACATAATAATGTTTACCAAAAATGATTTTACCATGAAGAAGGCCCATTAACTGAAACATCACCTGTTATATTTGTGTGTAGGTTATTTTAGCACCGCAGCTAATTCTGTATCAAGATCGTTTTTTTTACTAATGTACCAAATAAGAAATGTTCACATTGCTGTTTGTTTAGCTTAAAGCTATCATACCTGTGGCTTTTTAAATCAGTTTCTTTGGTTGTATTACCTTTGGAAATGCTAATTATGGTTCTAAATTCTAGATATGGAAGAGTTGGGTATTTTTTCTGCCTCCCCCACCCCCCAGAAAATCACTGACAACCTGAAGGGTAAAATGTGCAGCATGGCCGTGTGCTCGGTGGCGTGGCTCGTGACTCACATCCGGCTCCTGGGGCTGGAGGAGCGGGAGAAGCCACTGCAGCTCATCCAGCTGCTTGTATCGCCCATCCAGGGAGAGAGCACCCTGCAATTCTATTCGGAGAGGTGAGACGCGCACACCTACAACAACACTAGACGCTGCTCGCCACTCAGTGGCAGTGGCATCACTATGACATATTGTGCCAAACTCGGTGCACTCTGCGGCCACGTGAAGTGCCAAACGTTCTCTAGCAAGAGGTCACAGGACGGAACGAGGTCTGTTATGAGGTTAACTGCTTGAGATGGTGGCAGATGTACTATCTGCACTCCCCACTGTCCTATCTTGTCGTGCTTCAACTGACTGGTGCTGTGCTCATTATCCAGAGTGTCATTCCTTCGTTTTTCCTCTGTTCGCTACCACTTAGTAGTTAACTATTTAACTATTGCACTAACATCAGCTGTTTAGGTCGTTTTAAGATTTGGAATTGTTCACGTGTCTGCCTAGCTTCATCTAAAGCTGCTCCCCCGCCCCACCTCCACCCTGCCTTGTGCCCGCAGGGTGATCATCATGAGCTCCATCCTGGAGAGGATGTGCGCCGACGTGCTGCAGCAGACCGGCATGACGGTGCGCTTCCCCGGCGGGGCCCCCAGCGAAGGATCTCCGGCACCGGTGACGCGGGAGCTGCTGCCCGGGGCGCGGCCCGTTCGCGAGCTGCTCTCGTCCACGTTCTCGGCCTCCATGGCGCGAGGGCTGCTGCACACGCGCGCCCTGCATGCGCTGGAGGCCAGCCTGCACATGGGCGGCCTGCACTGGTTCACCAACAACCTCGTCAAGGTGGGAGCCCAACGGGGGGCCGCTTTTGGGAATGTGTTTTTCTTTTGTCTTGTTTTAGTTGTGCTTTAGAGAATGTGAAACATTCTAAAGGTCAGGGGTTGTATTTACATTACATTGATGTTTCTGTCCATTACACATTGTTGACAGTAATCACCACACAATTTCAGATTCATATAATTGAAACTACAGTGCAAATAAAACTATGATGTTACTGAAGGCCTGCCAATGTAGATCCAAAGATGCCTGTGTTTTTTTAAAGGTATTAGAAATGGTTTAATCTGCATGTATCGGCTCACAAAACGTTTCCCATACTTTTCAATGTTGTCTCTACATCTCTATTTCTGGCATCCTGTTCCTTTTCCAAAATTGTAGTGTCCAGTTTGTTGTGGATATGGTCCAACAGTCATCAGTTACTCTTTCCACTCGGCTTTCCCATTTCCATTTGAGTATTTTCGCTGTAATAAATGCATCAATTACATAATTGTTTTAAAATATTAAGGCTTGCTAATTGGGGTGCACACAACTCACCGTGGCCTCTCACAATGCACAGGAGCTGCTGCAGGAGACTCGCAAGGAGAGTGCGGAGACAGCGGTTGAGCTCCTGTACAGCATCTTCTCACTGGACATGCACCAGCTAACGCTCTCGCTCCTTGGCCATGTCCTGCCACCCCTGCTCACCAGCCCCGCCAAGTGGCCATTACTCACCGACCCACCAGGCCGGGCTCTTGCCAGGTTTGCCTGCTTGCAGACGTCCACGACACTCATGCCATAACCACTCATTTGTCCACTTGTGTTGCCGCCTCTTAACAATTGTCATTCATTTTTCGATTTCAAGCTTTCGTGACTGCAGGGATTCATATTCTTGGTTCTTTCGGTAAAGTCACGTAGAAGGAAAATAATAAAAATAAAACATAATATAATAAAATTCTCACGTTTCGGCCACAACGCAAGCAGCCGTCCTCAGGTCTCATTAAGAGACGCTGTCTTTCCGACAGCTCTGTTTCTTCACCTGAGGACGGCTGCTTGCGTTGTGGCCGAAACGTCATGAGAATTTTATTATGTTATGTTTTATTTTTATTATTTTATTTTTTCCCTTCTACATGACTTTACCGAAAGAACCAAGAATATAATTGTCATTCATGTTCGAAATGTAATTTTTTGCCATCAAATACTTCACTTCCTCAAGTGTATGAAGCTTGTTGATTTATTGCTCTTTCTGCATTTTTGGTAGTTACCTGTTGCTTAACCAGTGGTCGTTGTTTTGGTGTTCGGTTTAATGGTTGGGAGTGCGGTGAGCATTCAGCTAACAGCCTACTGTGTGACTTGGCAGGCTGGCAGTCTGGTGTGCCATAACCTCATACTCCGTGTACAACCGCAGTCAGACGTCTGCTCGCTACAGAAAGAGACCCCGGGAGGACATCGAGGTAAAGTACTGCCCTATATGAGCAGTCTTATACGAACGTTTTTTTTCAATCATTCCACAGTATACTTAACGATTCTTAAAGAGTGGTATTTTAATCCACAAATGGCTGAGTTTTTCTTAATCTGTGTAATTGTACTTGTTAATTTGATACTGTTTGGCTGCGAGTCCTAGAGTTCAAAGCCACTGCCATAAGTATTTTTGGATTAAATAATTTATATGAAGTTGCATTTTGACATTTTCAACAGGATTATGTCAGCCTCTTCCCGTTGGATGACACTCAGCCGTCCAAACTCCTGAGGCTGCTGAGCTCGAATGAGGAAGACCCCAGCATTTTGTCCAGCCCAGGTTGCCTACGATGCACTGCCCTACTATGCACTGCCTTATTGAGATCAGCTGTATTATATATTTTATTGCAGTAGACTTGTGGTTATCCTCATAGTTGTGCTTGTCTGCATTCTATCCTAAAGGTGACCGATCCATGAGTAGTTCTCTCTCAGCTGCTCAGCTCCACAACATCAACATGAAGGAGCCTCTGAACCGTGTGCTGGGTGAGTGAGGCCAAAGTGATGCTTAGGGTAAAACAATAATGGGACGAATTAATCTTGCATCCTTTTGTAATGCTTCAAGTCCAAAAATATTTAAGATTTGCTACTCCGACAACTCTGTGGCCCACAAATGGTACCATTTTCAATTCCATAATGGCTTCCACACATATGATAAGCTGACATTCTTGAGAGCGGCCATTATTTATAACGTATGTTTTGTGGTGGTCAACATGTCATCGCAGCCAATGCCATCAGTTCCTTCTGCGAGATTTTATAGTTAAAAATTACCTCCAATGAGTCCTTACAGCATCCAACCATCTGGATTTGAGTTTCAGTGTGTACAGTAAAAGTTCAAATGTTCAGCCTTTTTCTCAATCGATTGGTGGGTGAAGGCCTCCCCCCCCCCCCCATACTGTCTCAGTGATGGGAGTTTGTTGACCTTCACATTGGTTGAATTGGGGGAAACAAGACTGGTTCAGATATCATATGCCACTGATATGAGTCGTGCCCAGGAACCGAACTTGGGTTGCCGAATCAATAGCGCAATGCACCAGCACATTGTGTAGGCTGCATCTGTTATCATTCATTATGTTGGACAACATTCAGCTTGTGCTTCATTCATTACCACTTAAACGAACAATAATTCTCACAGCAATCTTTTTTGTCTCGTTTTTACAGCGAACCTATTTCTGCTCTTTTCGTGGAGCCTCACATCCAAGGTGGCTGGACCTCAGACTCAGTTTGTGCAGTGGTTCGTGGAAGAATGTGTGCAGTGCGAGCAGGGCAGTTGTACCAGCATCCTCCACTTCATGCCTTTCACCATGGTTAGTTCCCCACACAGATTTAAGACAGTTGTTAGGTCATTCTGTAAGATGGTACGTACAATTACACAGTATGCGATCAAGGGCAGGAATGATTTTCGGACCGCGCTCTGTATATAGTAAATACGAGCCGAGGCTCATATTCTCATACACCTTGGAATTATCCATGAATATGAAAAATATATTCAATTGATAGCGTTATTGAATATTCAATTGATAGAACGTTATTTTTTATATTGATATATATATATAAAAAGCAGTTCCAGGACTGAATTGTGCAAAAAGTTGTACTATATTATTTCCAAGTCAAAAAAATTCTGTTCAGGTACACGTTTAGTATGGCTAAGATACCTGCAGAGATGGATATCATTCGTGGGCATTTTTGAATCGGTAGGCCTCATGTGGCTGCAGGCCCTAGGTTCCTCACCCCCTGCATTAAAGTGATCGAGTTGAGCTTTTTTCAGTCCTTTAGAATGCTGGTCATCACGATTCAAGTACATCAGCTTTCATATTAAAGCTGTGACGAGCTCATTACCAGATGAGGTACTTTTCGAGGACTTGGCTATGCAGACAGCATTGGGAGTTGTCTGGAAACGTCGTTTAATGCGCATGCTACCACTGCTTTTGTCACAGGTCTCGGAGCTCATGAAGCTACCTGGCATGAACAATCCCAAGCTCATCTTGGCCATCACGGACCTCAGCTTGCCACTGGGCCGACGAGTTGCTGCCAAGGGGGTGGCAGCTGTGACTCTAGCCCTGTGACGGCAAGCGCAAGGATTGTCTTGCAGATCATGGTAGTGACAAGTGTGAAAATTGTTAATTCGTGATTGTCCATTGGAAGATTAAGTGCTTGCAAAAAAATATTTATGCCGGCCGGTTCATTTGGCTGTTCCTCACTTGTTGAGGGTCAGTGCCTCAGTATCCACATGTCCACAAACACATGGCAATTCACATGGTTTGCATTTCCCCTATTTTTACCAGACCACTTCTTCCTCCTCCACTTAGCACGGATAAAAGCGAGTTTACGATACAGTTTTTGTATACGACGAAAAACATGTGTAGCAATGTTTATTTTATTTACAATTGTATCAAAAGTACATTGAGCTCACTGGTAAAATGTTTTCAGGCATAGAAAAGGCGATTACAAGTTACTCTTAATGGTCACCATGACACTTGTGTATCGAGTAATGTGCTGCGAAAAAAAATACTCCTTGGCAATAATGTAATAGATGCTGTGTCCACAGATGCCTATTTATTATTATTGTTGGTGACATTGCGTGTTACAAATGTAATGTATATATGTAAAGAACAAGTAACTTTTGTAAGGTTAGGTTTATTTGTATTCAGAATGTGCGCGTGTTTTCATTGCCATTATTTACAAATGATATAATTAAATAGTGAAAAGGGCCTGTAATTTCCAATGAATAAAACTATTAACATTCTACAGAATTGGTATGCATTGCAGAGGGTGACGAATACCAAGGTGTTTGTGTACAAGGTGTAGGGGTTATTACGGGAGAAACGGCGGACAACAAACACAGGGCTGTCGGCACTCACATACACGGGTGGTCACACCGACGTCCGCATCAGTTATTGCCCACGCCCCCAGCCCTCGGAGGCGATCCCTATAAAAGGTGGAACCCAAAGAGCTCGAGGGGAGTTCGACACGAAGCTGACCAGTGAAGATCCAAGACTCGGGGAGATTAGGCCCTGGGACTCCCCGGTCTCGCCGTCCTTATAAGGGCCGAGCCGGGTAAGCCAGTGGCGCAGCCCAAGAGCTTCCAGACCGCTGCCCTTATCAGGGCAAGGCTGGTTAGCTGGTGCCGAGATCTGTGCTTGCCAGGGCCAGATCAGTCAGCCTCCCGTAGCCCAGTAGAGGAGGACTGGGGGACAGGACAGAGGGCTTAGTACTAGGGTGGGTTTCCCATAGTACGGGTGAAGGGGTCGATACCCCTTCAACTATTGTATCTGTCCCGGAGTTAATAAACAGTGTGTCTCAACTTCGACATCGTCTCCTCCTCTACTTACTACATCTGGTGTTGGAAGTGGTCCAAGCATGGATACGAGACGGAAGACTCGTGCCCAAGACCCAGGAGAGGATGACGACGAGGGAGGGGCAGTGCAAGACATCGCCGCCGGCGTACCTGCACAACAGCTGCCGGCTCCGACATCGGCGGGGTCGTCGGAGAGGGCCGGGACGTCGACTGACGAGTTGGCGTTGGCTCACTCGCGGCTGGCGGAGCTCTTGTATGCAGCGGCCGCTATGCTGGAACAAATAACTCGCCTGGGGCCGGGAGGAGCGACGCGGCGGGAAGATGGACAACGCCCGCCAGAAACTCCCGCCTTTACAACAGCGGGGCGACTCGAAATTCCCGCCACGAAGACAGTAGGGGCGGAGGGAGGAGTCCCAGCTCGTCACGCGGGGGACGGTGCCCAGCCAGCAGCCGCCACGTCATCGGCGGAGGCGGGTCGCGGTGGCGGCCTATCAGGGGTTGCAACGTCACCACCAGCGGACGCCAGCACCGACCAAGCCCCGACCAACACGTCACTGACGGCGCGACACCCATTAGAGTCCGCCATTACTCATACAGTACGGGGACGCGCTACGGATGCTGCAAGAGGATCAGAGACAGAGCCGACATTCCAGCAACGCCTGCCGGCCCTGCAGGTATTTGTTGCAAGCGACGGCGATTGGGGGGGGTTCCAGCGCCGGCTCTTGGCCCACCAAGAGATGGCAGGCTGGTCGGACAATGAGGCGCTGTGTGCTCTCCTGGCGTTACTGGACGGCGACGCCCTGGGCACCCTCACTGCTGCACCCAAGTCGGCACGCTCCACCATTCAGTCGGCGCTGCAGCTGCTGGCCACCGTTTATGGGCCGCCCTCCGATTGTCGCCAGCTCTTCTATGAACGGCAGAAGGGTGACAAGGAATCGCCACTCGCTTATCGCACGGCCCTGCTGTCATTGGCGAAAGACGCTTTCCCGCGTATGGATGAAGAGGGGATCGATGCGATGGTGGCCGAGAAAATTTTGCTGCTGGCTGACGATTTGGACTTCACCATCTTAGCGCAGGACGATGCGGATATGTCATCACTGCGGGCTGCAAGGCACATTCACGCCAATCTCATCTCCCAGCGGAGGAAGGCGAACAAAGCAGCTGCACGACACACCGTGGCGGCGACCTCTTCCGGAATGGAAGGAGCCTTCGCTGCGGATCGTTCTGCAGGATGGCGATCTGCCGAGCGACCGGCTCGGGACGTTCCAAGCCACCGAAACCAGCCCAAGTCCTCTGGAACGCTCGTCGTCTGCTATAATTGTGGCCTCCGGGGCCACGTGGCGTCCGGATGCCGGGCTCCTCGACAGCGCGGTGCGAGACCTGGAGCTGCGGACGGCCCTCCTCACAAGCCTTCGCAACATCCTTGGGCAAGTCATGGCACCCCACATGTTCGGCCTGCACACACACCCACTTTCCTATCACAAGGTCCGACACACGATTCTCGGGGTTTGGGTGCTGGTGCGTCGGGTCGCGGCATGTCGGGGAGGGCGCTCCAACCGGGCCAATGGTCTGAGTTGGCTCACCGAGTTGTGGCTGCATCGGCGGGGTCGTCCGTTGTCGCGGGGCATATTGACGGGGTGGAGGTACGGCTATTGGTCGATACGGGAGCTTCGGCAACTATCATTTCGGATTTGATTTATAATATCCTGCCCGTTCAGAGTCGCCCGTTGCTCCCTGTCGATATACCGTTTTACGCTGCGAATGGGGGCTCGTTGGGTATTATCGGTCAAATTCGAGCGCAAATTTCGATAGGGGACATTAAACTATCTGGCCCGGTGTTCGTCTCCTCCTCGCTGGCTATTCCGTGCCTGTTGGGGACAGACTTTTTGGCCAAATTGCCCATCAAAATTCTGATTGACCAGCAATGCATCGAGCTTCCATCGGGCCGACGTATGACGTTCCTACCTGCCACCCCTGCCTTGCGTGTTGCCTGTGCTACGGTACAGGCGCTTGTTGCTCGGACGGTGCGTGTACCCCCGGGGGCACAGATGTTGGTACCCCTGCGCTTGCGTCGACCGTTCGATAAAGGGGTCTCTGACCGGGGCGTTATTTTGGGACCATCTAGAGCCGGGGTGAGTGGGCCAGATCTGGTGACGGCCCAGACTATTGTTAAAGGGGATGGGGATCCGTTTATCGCGGTCCTCAATGTCGGGACACGGACGGCAGTGGTTTCGCAAGGTACCGTGTTCGCACATGCGGTTCCGGTACCTGCGGAAACGCCGATCATTGGCCAGGTGGCCACCGATTCTCAAACGCGATTAGCCTCAGACGCTGGCGAGGGTTGGCTGGATGCGTTGTGTGCTGAGTCACCTGACCTGTCCGACGCACAACGTGCTAAATTACGCGCCTTATTGCGAGAATTTTCCGACGTCTTCAGTAAACACAAATACGATATCGGATGTACCAAATTGCTACACCACCATATTGACACCGGTGACAACGCTCCTATCCGCCAAAATCCTTTTCGGTTAAGTCTTGCCGAAAAGGATCATGTCAAATCGGCTGTAGATGACATGTTGAAATCGGACATCATTTCTCCCTCGACCAGCCCTTGGGGTGCACCCATAGTGTTGGTTAAAAAGCACGACGGGTCCCTAAGGTTCTGCGTTGATTTCCGGCGATTAAATAAGATCTCGGTGGCCGATGCTTATCCGCTTCCTCGAATGGACGAATCGCTGGATGCCCTCGCGGGATCGCGATTCTTTTCCACTTTGGATTTGCTCTCAGGATTTTGGCAACTTCCCTTGGACGACGAATCTAGGCCCAAAACAGCTTTCCGAACGCCGCACGGCCTCTTCCAATTCAATCGCTTACCCATGGGATTACACTCTGCTCCCGCGACGTTCCAGCGCCTGATGGAATTGGTCCTCGCTGGCTTGCAATGGGAGGTGTGTTTGATTTACCTGGATGACGTTATCGTATTCAGTAAGACGTTCGAGGAACACCTTGATAGGCTTCGGGCCGTCTTTCTCAAGATGCGCGCTGCTAATTTGAAATTCAAGCCACAAAAGTGCCATTTGCTGCGCGAATCTGTTAAATATTTGGGTCACATCGTCGGCCGGTCAGGTATCTCAACCGATCCCGCCAAAACGCGTTGTGTCAGCTCCTGGCCTACTCCCACCTCGGT
The DNA here is from genome assembly GCF_015708825.2 of Lethenteron reissneri. Classification (NCBI taxonomy): domain Eukaryota; kingdom Metazoa; phylum Chordata; class Hyperoartia; order Petromyzontiformes; family Petromyzontidae; genus Lethenteron; species Lethenteron reissneri. Next base: position 12,746,289 of record NC_083798.1, on the reverse strand, counting down.
GGGGGAGGTTAGAAGCTTCATCGGCTTTGCTTCATATTACCGCCGGTTTGTTGCGGACTTTGCTTCCATCGCTAAGCCACTACATGCCTTGACGTCAAAAGGGGTCAAATTTCATTGGGGGCCGGTGGAGAACGCCGCTTTTGTCTCTCTTCGGGATGCCCTGGTGGGGGCCCCGCCGTTAAGCTACCCCGATTTTTCCATGCCGTTCGTGCTCGACACGGACGCAAGCAATACCGGGATTGGAGGCGTGCTGTCACAAATTGTGGGTGGCGTGGAGCGCGTTGTGGCTTATGGTAGTAGAGTACTGTCCCCGGCCGAGCAGCGGTACTGCGTCACCCGCCGCGAACTGTTGGCTATCGTGTTCTTTATCCAACAGTACCGGCCATATCTGTACGGCCGGCATTTCACCGTCCGTACAGATCATGCAGCGTTGCAGTATGCCCTACGAATTAACCAGCCATCGGGGCAGTTGTCCCGATGGCTCGAGATCATGCAGGATTTCGATTTTGAGACAACTTACCGGAAGGGGATTCGCCACACCAATGCCGATGCCCTATCACGCCTGCCGATCGCCCTGGATTGCACTTGTTTCTTGGGTTCGGGCCGTTGCAAATCGACAAGTGACGGCCAGGATCGGGTTCTTGCGGCCGCAGTTGATACTCCTTCGGACGCTGGTCCTATTTCGGGGGGTGGGAGTGATTCCCTACTTGGCTTGTCGAGTGCTGAGTGGGGTCGCCTCCAAATGGAGGATGCGACCCTCCTGGCGCTACGACGTCGCGCGGAAGGATCAGGTCAAGGGAAGTCGGGCGTTGACTCATGGGGGTGGTGCCAGGGCTTACTCATGCATTGGGACGGGACGATCCGCCGTCACAGGCTGGTGGTGCCTTCCACGTTGAGGGGTAGGGCTGTATGGGCTGCTCATGAACGGCTCCTGCACCTGGGTACCCTCAACACTTGCCATGCTCCAGCTTAATTACTTTTGGCCGGACATGGCAAGAGACGTGGACGATCTGCTGCGGTCCTGTACCCAGTGTGCACAACGGAAGCCGCCGGCGAAGGGAGCCAGTCCACCGCTCCAGTCCATTTCGGTCACCCGGGTTAACGAGCTGGTCGCCCTTGATATTTTGGGACCGTTTCCTTCCACGCCGAGGGGTAATAAGTACCTGCTGGTTGGCGTGGAATATTTCACGCGATGGCCTATGGCTTGGCCCCTCGCCAACCTGTCCGCAGCGGCCGTTGCGGAGGCTTTTGTTCAGGGCTACGTCCTCGACAAGGGCGCTCCGGAACGGTTGTTGACCGATCAGGGAAAGAATTTCACTAGTACCCTTTTACACGAGGTATGTGGCCTTCTGGGTACAAAGAAAGTTCGTACCTCGCCTTACCATCCACAAACGGATGGGATGGTGGAACGCTTGCATAGGACTCTTACGTCCATGCTATCCCACCAGGTATCTGAGTCCCAAAACGATTGGGATCTACGGATCGGGGGAGTCCTGGCGGCATACAGGATGGCTCCTCACGCGGCGACCGGTTTCTCGCCATTTTTTTTGATGTATGGTCGCGAGGTTGACCCGCCTGTCGCGACTCAGCTGACGATTGCCGCGCCTCATGCTAAGTCGAAAATCGCCGACCATGTTAAATTTAACATCCTTCGCTTGGCGGAGGCACGGCAGGCGGCCATGCAAAACTCTGACTCTCGCCAGAAACAAAACGAGAGATTGCGGTCGCGCCGGACTCACACGCACGAATGGCACCCGGGCGACCGAGCATGGTTGCACTGCCCCCAGGTGCCATTGGCCACCTCGGCTAAGTTGTTGCGACCATGGAGGGGCCCCGTTGAAATTGTGCAGGTTGTGCGGCCTCAATGTGTGCGCATTAAGTGGGGGAAGCGTCGGTGGTTTGTGCACCCTTCACGGTTAAAGCCATTTTTTGCTCCGCACGCTTCCTCCCACGTAAATGGCCGAACATGTGGGGAGTCCTCTGACTCCGGGGGGGCGGGATCGATGCCAGCCTCTGATCCACTAATGACTGTCCCGTCTTCAGGAGCCCCAGGACTGAAGCCCTCTTGGCTGCCAGCCTCCCCCGTGGGGGGCGGCGCTGGCACGTCCAGGAAACCGGACGACCAGGCACCTGCTGATGCGACACCTGCCACCGACTCTACCAAGCCGGCCCCTTGTGACGGGCCTGCTGCACGGACTCGCGCCAAAACGCGCCGGTTGTTATGATTAGCTTTCCGCGCGTGTTCCGTTGCTGCGGAACCCGCTCATTGTATATATGTTTTTTAATGGTTGTATGTGTGTGTAATAACGATGACCACGCTATCTGCTTGTTGCTTGCTGTCCATATAAGTGTGTGCGTGTGTTGGGAATGGACGGAGAGTCTGCTGTGGTTGCTGAGTTTCAAAGGGAGTGTGTGCGCTGCTGCGTGGAGTTGTTATCTTGATGGTAAAGTTAATTATTAACGTGGGAGCGTCGGGTATCCTGTGCTGTACCATCTCGTGGGTTACCGTGCGCGATGGGCTTAATTGGGAAAAAAAAAAAAAAAAATATGTTTTTTTTTGGGGTGTATTGTGCTGCGAGGTGCTGTGTGCGATGCGGTCGTTGCATGAGAGAGAATAATTGTGTTGTGGTTGCAAAGTTACGACGGGATTGATGGTGTGTTGGTCGCCTGCAGATTTGCTTGCTATTGTGCTTCAATGTACGCGTGTGATCGCGATATGCTGATTGCATGTGCTGTTATACCGTTCTGTATATGTGTTGCGGTTCTGGGTGGGGGTTTTTTTTTTATATAGGGAACCATCGGTTGATGTTACGCTTGTTCTTGTTATTGTTACTGTTACGAGGCACACGTGTATTGACGGTGTTAATCTTTATTCTTGGGGGTTGAGGGATTGTTGCAGCCGGGACGGCTGCGAGCTGTACAGGGGGGGGGTGATGTAGGGGTTATTACGGGAGAAACGGCGGACAACAAACACAGGGCTGTCGGCACTCACATACACGGGTGGTCACACCGACGTCCGCATCAGTTATTGCCCACGCCCCCAGCCCTCGGAGGCGATCCCTATAAAAGGTGGAACCCAAAGAGCTCGAGGGGAGTTCGACACGAAGCTGACCAGTGAAGATCCAAGACTCGGAGATTAGGCCCTGGGACTCCCCGGTCTCGCCGTCCTTATAAGGGCCGAGCCGGGTAAGCCAGTGGCGCGGCCCAAGAGCTTCCAGACCGCTGCCCTTATCAGGGCAAGGCTGGTTAGCTGGTGCCGAGATCTGTGCTTGCCAGGGCCAGATCAGTCAGCCTCCCGTAGCCCAGTAGAGGAGGACTGGGGGACAGGACAGAGGGCTTAGTACTAGGGTGGGTTTCCCATAGTACGGGTGAAGGGGCCGATACCCCTTCAACTATTGTATCTGTCCCGGAGTTAATAAACAGTGTGTCTCAACTTCGACATCGTCTCCTCCTCTACTTACTACAAAGGTATCACTCGTATATTACTGGTATATATCCCAAGACTGGCATTGCATCTTTGCTGTGCGGCAATGTGCAGTCAGGTGTCTTAAAACAGTGGAATGTGTACTCTGTCCAGACACACTCCCTCTCAGTGATGGTCATCTTCCTTTATCCAGGAACAACGTTTTCAGCTTATTTGGATAATTGGCCATATCTGTCACTCTATTAGAGGACAAAACATGCTTTAAGAAGATGCACACCCAAATGCTACATATTGGTCAGAAACCTACTTGCTGTACAGCATTCTGTAGGCACATTGGTGCCCTGCAGGTGGGTTTCTCGCACGCAGTGCCTCCATGGCAGCATGATTTGCCAACTCGCTGGATTTTCCTTCTCCATCACTGCACATCTGTGACAAAGAGCTTCATAGCTCATCGGATTTCTCCAGGATGAAGATTCTGATTGTGCTTCAGGACCTCTTAAAGCAAATCTGTAGAGGGGGTCCAGGTCCTCAATTAGTCAATGCCATTCAAAAGGTGTTTGAGGAGAACCTCTGTTGGTTCCACTTCTGCGCTTAACTGCCCAATGTCATGTTTCTTCAGAAGCCGAGGCAGATAGATGTCGTGCAGGACATCAATTATCTCTGCAGGACACGGACATTGAGAAATGCACACACTTTGTATGTCAATTATTGGTCTTTTGAAAATGTATACATTTGACAAGATTTTTTTTTACGGATTGAATTTTTTGCATTAGCTTTTTTTTGCATTAGCTTTATCAAATAGCAAAATAGCACCTAAGGGTTACATACCTCCAAAGGTCTTATTTTTCCAGTTGGGAACGTGAAAAAGTTTCAGTTGGTACAACTTCCTTTGTAGCAACCATGGTGGTATCCTATGGACAAAGTTTTAAAGCGACTTCATAAGATATTGATTGTCACGATTCTAGGCCAGCACCTGAGGATTTGGGTTCCAGCCCACATGTGGTTCAGCATGACGTTTGCCGTTTCAATTCCTGAACAATATCCCAGCATATGGAGGGAAATGCGAGACATGCCAAATACGCGGTAAAACATGAAAACAGAACAATGCAGGACAACCATGAATACCTATGCAGTAGTATTTTAACGTGCACTTGTGTAGCGAATGAGATTAAGTCTTGATAATTGTTACTCCTAGGTTTTTTCGGTAAAGTCCCGTAGTAAAAAAATAAAATTAATAAAAGTAATAATAGAAATAAAATAATAAATCACGACGTTTCGGAGGCAACACAAGTCTCCGTCATCAGGTGGGACCGTCACAGCTAGATTTACTGTATCAAGTACCATCTTGATAATTGCACAAGATCATCTTGATGTTTGTTTTGTGTGAATGTGCCCTCGCCAAACAAACGGAAAGCTTTACAAAGGTACATCACGAGTATATTTCAATCACATTTCATTGCTTATTACAAGACGAATTAGGCATTACTCACTTCATTTTTTGGACGATTCCATCCCAGTCAATATCCGCACTGTCTTCAACTTCCAAGTTGTACAAACTGCTCGTGAACAAGGACAATTTCCAATAAACGTTAGTACTAACAAAAAAACCACATGCAATTCGTTTACACAGTTCTCCAGTATCGACAAATACCTCTGAATGAGTTGTATTCTGGATGTATCGCCTTTCCATCCATACGTCAGTGGTGTGATCTTTCCCAACCGATTGCAAAGAACGGCCATCCTAAAAAAATATAGTTAAGCTTCATAAATGTTTGTTCAGTTTAAACAAATATATGTAATGTGCAAAGACTACCGGTATATAGTTTTTACACACACGGCTCTATGGCAATAGATAAGAGTTATGCTCCACAAAGATGTACTCTAAACTTGTGGCAATAAGGTTATACAAATCTTCCCGCACACTGGATTACAAGACTCATCCCTGACATTTGATTTAAAATACGGGTGAACTGTCAATCTGGAGAATAAGGAAATAGATTAGTTGAATTTCATATTAAGTACCATTTTGCCCTGCACTGGTGGGAATTTCTGTTGTCCACGCTGGCGGAAATGTGTCTCCAGGGAATTTCGGAGTAGAGAAATCTCTGCAGGATACGGATCGTATGTTCGGAATCTGTGTTGAGTTGGTCCACCCCATTGTGCTGCTGCTGAGCTTGCAGGTAGTCCTTCATTGCCTGCAGCAGACTCTCAACCTCCCCATCACTCCAAACGCCCTTGGTCAAACCTTAAACCACACAACCAAGACAATCGAAGTTTCAAGAACTAGTGATCAACAAACCACCATTGGAGACATTTCCCATATCTCTGAACATGTCAGTAGAAGGCAGTGTCGTGAAATCCACTGTACTATACTCCCAAAGTCTATACTCCGCCTGTACCCACCCACATTGAAAAGTGTGAATTATGGTCAAGTAACCCCCACAGCCCATACGGCGTGGTTGGGGGCCCTCATCCAGCAATGTATTGACAAAAGGGCGGTACATATTTATAATACAATGCAATTAGCAATTTGCTTTACCCAAATTGTGCATGAACTAGACAATGCAGGCAACAGAAGTCCTTACCATCGTTCATCAAACTGAATTTGACGGACAGGTTCTTCTGCCCGCGCTGCATGATTTGTGAAATGCGAGTCCAATGTGGACCCAACTCCCGGGTGAGCTGCGTCAGCTGCTTCAACTCTTCTTCCGAGTACCTTTTTCCAAGACAAGTGTCGCACATTGCCATAGACTTAATCACAAGAAAAATAAACAACTATTTTGCAAACAAGTTCATGAGCAAGAAAATGTGGACACGCAGTCCTCAATTTACGAACACCAAATTTACATATACTCGCACTTAGGAACCAGCTTCCATGAAATATATAAATATATTATATTGACTTAAAAACACGAACTCGCAATCGCAAACTGAACTGCAGAAGTATTTTGTTCAGCGGAGCGATCCTCTGCAAGATGTAATGAGTCGGGCTCGCGCTGGGAGTGGGTTTGTGTGTGAAATTGAGTGTGGGCAACGGTTAGCACGCTGTGCTACGAAAGCGGTGACCCCAGTTCAATTCCCGCTCACTGCCAACGCCAGTGACGATTAACTGAACCGGTCATGGGCCTCCCCCTGGTCGACTCGGCCTCAAACGAGTATCTGGTGCGGTGTGTAAACATCGCAACTGGAGAGCTAGGTTTAGTACTGACCACTCACCCCCTCGTGTGCCGTGTTGGCCTTCATAGGCATTGCTCGCTTAACATCATTTGCTGTTCAGGTCATACGGGGGATCGTCGTTGGTGTCTCCCCGTGATTGTATGCAATTGTGGTGACTCATTGTTCCCCCTTTAGAGAATAAGGCCAGCATCATGATTCAGGGCGAGTGAAAATTTAAAACGATTATATTCCTATTTAAAGCTTTCGTGACTGCAGGGATTCATCTTCTTGGTTCTTTCGGTAAAGTCACGTAGAAGGGAAGTAATAAAATAATAAAAATAAAACATAATAAAACAATTCTCACGACGTTTCGGCCACAACGCAAGCAGCCGTCCTCAGGTGAAAACCAGGTCCGTCGAGGCGACAGAGTCTGAATGAAACAGCACACGAGCTTGGAGCATATATATAAGCTGGGCGCATTGACAAAGGAATTTGCATATCAAAAGGAATTTAGCATATTTATGGGAAATGCAGGAATGTGATTAGTACTGCATATGCATGTGCATTATGCAGGATTAACAGCATCAAAGGGAGCTGCAGTTACTGCTGCTGCAGCAGTTGCTGCTGCTGCTGCAGTTTCTGCTGCTGCTGCAGTTGCTGCTGCTGCTGCAGTTGCTGCTGCTGCAATTGCTGCTGCTGCTGCACTTGCTGCTGCTGCAGTTGCTGCCTTATCCATTTTAATATAACACTATGTATTATTCTACCCACCCTAATGTGTATCATACTGCTATATGTTTACTGTACAATTACGACACCATACATTACTCTGCACACTGCACCATGCCAGTGAGTGGAACGCGGTCTGAAAGTCACCGTAAACGTGAACACAATCAGTTAAGATCCGAAATGGTTTATTACGTCCTTCCAATGATTGCTAAGCCAGAATCCATCTTCTCGGTTGAAATTGTCTCTGTGTTTGTATATGTGGATCGCCTCATGAACGAATCTCTCATGATAGCCAGATGGCTTGCAGAGAACCTCTGTCTTGGAGAAGTCAATGTCATGTGAGCCCTTTTTGGATGTCCTAATCAAAAGAAGACCTGATGGTTCAATGAGCCACTCTGTCTACAGGAAAGCCACCCACACGGATGCTTATCTAAAACCGGATTCCCACCACCATCCATCCCAGAAGAATTCCCTCATCAAGACTCTATATCATAGAGCCCAATGCATCTCCGACCATGAACACATTTCCAGTGAACTCAAACACGTACGCCAAGCTCTTAAGGCTAATGGTTACTCCGACTACACAATCCGCAAAGCCATCACTCCAACCATCAAGAAGGATCCTGTTGAGGAGCCTTTCAAGACCATCACCTTACCCTACATTGCTGGGGTCACAAAAAAGATCTCCAAAATCCTGATTAAACACAAGATCCAGGTCCGATTCAACACAGTACATAAAATCCGTGATCTGGTCCCGTCTGTAAAAGATGTGGTTCCAGACATACAGTACCCTGGCGTCTACAAACTAAGTTGCCTCTGTGGTAGCAGTTACATTGGAGAAACCAAACGACATGTCTCGGACCGCATCCGTGAACATAAGGCAGACCTGAAACACGGTAGGACAAACACCTCAGCCGTGGCAGATCACTGTTACAATTCAGTGGGCTCACATGACATTGACTTCTCCAAGACAGAGGTTCTCTGCAAGCCATCTGGCTATCATGAGAGATTCGTTCATGAGGCGATCCACATATACAAACACAGAGACAATTTCAACCGAGAAGATGGATTCTGGCTTAGCAATCATTGGAAGGACGTAATAAACCATTTCGGATCTTAACTGATTGTGTTCACGTTTACGGTGACTTTCAGACCGCGTTCCACTCACTGGCATGGTGCAGTGTGCAGAGTAATGTATGGTGTCGTAATTGTACAGTAAACATATAGCAGTATGATACACATTAGGGTGGGTAGAATAATACATAGTGTTATATTAAAATGGATAAGGCAGCAACTGCAGCAGCAGCAGCAAGTGCAGCAGCAATTGCAGCAGCAGCAACTGCAGCAGCAGCAGCAGCAGAAACTGCAGCAGCAGCAGCAACTGCTGCAGCAGCAGTAACTGCAGCTCCCTTTGATGCTGTTAATCCTGCATAATGCACATGCATATGCAGTACTAATCACATTCCTGCATTTCCCATAAATATGCTAAATTCCTTTTGATATGCAAATTCCTTTGTCAATGCGCCCAGCTTATATATATGCTCCAAGCTCGTGTGCTGTTTCATTCAGACTCTGTCGCCTCGACGGACCTGGTTTTCACCTGAGGACGGCTGCTTGCGTTGTGGCCGAAACGTCGTGAGAATTGTTTTATTATGTTTTATTTTTATTATTTTATTACTTCCCTTCTACGTGACTTTACCGAAAGAACCAAGAAGATTATATTCCTGTTACTTTGTTACTGTACAGTATGTTTTTGAAGTGTTGCATGCACATTTACAATATTTCTGAGTTTAACGATGCTTCCCTTTTTTGTTGAACCGTAACAAATTAGACCGTGCATTTAACTAATACAGTACATTGTGTTCCGACTTACAAACGGGGCCCAGGAACGGAGTGTGTTTGTAAGAAGAGCACTTCTCGTACTTACCTTCCAGATTTCAAGTCTTGGCCTTCATATAAAGTCATCCCACGTTGGAATATCTGCTTCATTGGTCTTGAAATACCCTGAACTGCAAAATGAAGAGAGAACGATCTTACCTCGTATGTCACTTGAGCAAACACAAGCCAATGCTGTACTTGAAATATCTTAATTATAGTTGCACCTGCTGTAAAGTGGATATTTAAATAGCTGTAAAACTGAAGTCGGTGATGTGTTGTGCCAGTGTACACGTACAGCACCTTTTGTTAATTCAAGGATGAAGGCTGCCCCACACAATGTGGGTCATCGTCAAGATGACCGCACTTACCACACTGATCAGTACGGATTGGTAAAGGTGGGCGAGCATTGTACAAGAATAGATTTTTCTGCACTACCCTCTATTAACCATCATATATGACAAGAGTTTCCTTGAGCTTTTTCCCATATGCCAAACACTATTGGTTTTATCAAAATATCCCAACGTAGGACCTTCCTGAAATGGTTAGCACCCACTTCTATGGTTTGCACGGTTGGCTACGTACAGTGCGAAAGAAGTTCAACATAAATTAAGAGTGGATACTGTCTTGGGTAGTGATTAGCTTTATAATGCATTGTAACGCACGCAGGTAGTTGTAGAAGTTGTTCTGCAATCGGTATTTTGAGATTAATTTCTTCTCCGCGGGGAAGTTCGAGGGCAGGAATAGTTTCTGTGGATCCGTGAAGGCATCGTGGTCACGAATAAAGTCGCAAACATTCATGTGCAGCTGTTCCACCTCTGCCTTACTGAAACGCCCAAACCGGACCTTGATTCCTGCAAGCCAGCAAGAGCAACACACGCACACACACGGTTCCATTATTGCTGGTTATTTTCTATAGTTAAACAGCACAATAAAACACACTTTTTGTAAGACTTGTTTACGAGTTATCGGTTTGGGTGTCGTATGTTGACGATATCCTACGAGGATACAGTCATATTCCTAGGGGATGAAGGGGGTTGGGAATTTAAGGGTTAAAGTGCAGGACAGATGGGCAAGTTGTAGGGGTGGTGGTGAATTTGTAAGGAATGAACATAGCAAAATCGGTCTGCCAAGAAGTACATTTTCATATTCTTAGGTTTTTTCGGTAAAGAAACGTCGTGATTTTTTGTTTTATTTTATTTTATTTTCATTAATTTTGATGTTTTACCTACGTGACTTTACCGAAAAAACCTAAGAATATGAATCCTTGCATTCACGAAAGCTTCAAATCAAGTACATTTTCATACTGTATATTATAATTGTCTGAAATGTACATGCACCTTATTAAGTAGAAAAAATACTAATATTTGTGTTTTGCACTACTGACCTTCCTTTTCAAACTCCTTAAAACGATGATAGTCATATTTGAGGGCATGAGCAATATACATTTGCGATCTACGTGCAAAGCCAGGAATGAATTTACTCATGAATTTGACCTGGTAATCATAATTCTCGAGATGCCTAACCTCCTCCTCTTCCTCCTCATCCTCCTCATCCCCCATTTCTTTATCTACTTCATCAACAACCTCTTCAGTGTGGGACGCATTTATCTGGCGATGTTCGTTGGTGACAGAGTTCTCGGTTCTCAATGTGGGAAGTGGCTCACTGGGTAAGCCCTCCTCAAGGTCACGCCGTTTTTTCTTCTTGCCATGCTTCTTGCTCCTTGTGCCCGCAGTATTCTGCGCTATTACACCACCCTGGTTATTTCCAGATTGGTACGACTTTGCCTTCTTCTTATTCTTCTTCCTGTTGGAGCTTGGGGATGGCTCAGGATTCACGGGCGATTCCATCGGGCAACTTTCTGACACAACTGTCCCTTCAGAAGAAGCATGTCGGTCAGGCACCGCAATGCTCATTTCCCTGCGTTTTCTCTTTTTGCGAGGTCTTTCCTGCACAGGAGGAGGTTCAATGTCTTCTAAATTACTTCCTCCATCAGCTGCAGTTCGTTTCCTTTTCCTGCTCGATTTCTTCTCACTCTTCACAGTTTCCTCTTCACGGTCCGACTGCAAAGCCCCTTCTTCTTGCTGCCAAGTTGGCGTCAAATTATCGTCAGCGTTTTCCATTTTCTTCTTCCTTTTCACTCCCTTGCACTCGGCGTCACCGCTTCTGGAACAGGCACGCACGTCTTCTCCCCGTTGAGGTGCAACTGCCGCCTCCTCACTTCGTCGTCGAGATTCGCCTTCTCTCCGCTCACCGTGCTTGCAATGGTGCTCGCCGCCGTCTACTGCAACCCGAGAAGAATCACACCGCGAATCACCATCAGACGTTTTCGTTTGGGCATCGTCACTCCTGGATTCCGCTCTGTGGTTTACGCATCTTTTCTTTTTACAAATCTTGACTTGGTCCAAATCCAGGTCATTCGGAGCTTCTTCCAGGCATGACGATTCATTTCCACGCGCATCTCTTTTCCGTTGGCATTTCTTCGTGTGTTTCTTCATCTGCAAAACGTAAACGTCCAATGTTTTAAGAAATGCTTTTATCTAATTACATCGCCAAAAGGCTTTCCTGACAATTGAATGTCATGTTTATTCACACAGACAATAATTACACAACTGCAAAGTACTCATACCTGTCAACCCCTGATCGATGCCTACCTTATTATAGACCAATTCAGATGTTATTGGTCACCCTGTGCTCTTACAAATCTAAAAGTTTATCCTAAAACACATACAAATAAGACAAAAAACATTTTGCCCGTATTGAAATGGCAGTACGCCGTATGGTCCCAAAAACTCTATTTCCCTGTACAAGAATACGGGTAAACCGTATGGGTTGACAGGTCTGTTGTGCTTCCCCTTTGACCATTCGCTGCTGGGTTATTTGACAAACATGTAGTGTAGTAGAACGACACTGCTGTATTGGCTCGGTATGGGGGCTGTAGGCAGGTGTCACGGGGGTCACGTCGGGCTGTGATACTCTGCGTGAATTCTAGATTTGAAGCTTTCGTGACTGCAAGGATTCATACTCTTTGGGTTTGTCGGTAAAGTCACGTAGGTTAAAAGAAAGCAAACAAATTAAATCACGACGTTTCGGAGTCAACACAAGCTTCCGTCTTCAGGTGAAACCGTCACAGAAAAATTGCTATACTTGATACAGCAATTTTGCTGTGACGGTTTCACCTGAAGACAGAAGCTTGTGTTGCCTCCGAAACGTCGTGATTTAATTTGTTTTCTTTTAACCTACGTGATTTTACCGAAAAAACCAAAGAGTACTCTGCGTGAACCCAACAGGACACGTGACCGGATAAAGGGGGGCCAGGGGCCCCAGGGGGGTCACGTGGTTGGGGTTCGGGCCTTCCCGAAGGATCGAGAAGGGAGGCGTGTCTTGGGGCGGAGCTGGCCACGCCGGAGTGGTTATGAGCAGCGGGGTGTGTACGGAGAGCTGGGCTGGTCTGTGTTGTTCTGCTGCTGGGTCATCTCTGGGATGAAGCTCTCCGGTCTCCGCTAGTGGAACAAGCAGCGTGTTGGGCTGTCCTGGTCCAGTGATGTAGTTCCCCCGTGGGTTAGCTAAGTTATGAAAGGTGGCTACCACCTTAAGTCGTTATGTTAAGTGTTACCTGTTGTGTTAGCGAATAGTGTTGTCTCCAAAGTTCAGTGTGCGCCTGAATTTAACCCACTACAAAATACAAATACATCACGTTGGACAGTGAGGGTTGGTGACAACGAGCAGACTTGGGTGCAAATGACAGTTCTGGAAGTACAGAAAACTACTCTGGTTGTTCCTGCACTGCCCTCTGCTGACAGCGTCTTCAAACGCGTGATTATCCGCTTTCATTGCAGTTGCCCCGTTACACGCGTGTTTACTCTCCTACACGTGTTGATTCCACGTGTGGTTACCCTCTACGCGTGCGGTTACCCCACGTGTGGTTACCCTCTACACGTGTGGTTACCCCACGTGTGGTTACCCTCCTCTACGCGTGTGGTTACCCTCCTCTACACGTGGTTACCCCACGTGTGATTACCCCACGTGTGGTTACCCCACGTGTGTGGTTACCCCACGTGTGTGGTTACCCCCCTCTACACGTGGTTACCCCACGTGTGGTTATCATCTACACGTGTGGTTACCCCTCTACACGTGGTTACCCCCTCTACACGTGGTTACCCCACGTGTGTGGTTACCCCCCTCTACACGTGGTTACCCCACGTGTGGTTACCCCCCTCTACACGTGGTTACCCCACGTGTGGTTACCCTCTACACGTGTGGTTTCCCCCTCTACACGTGGTTACCCCACGTGTGGTTACCCACCACACGTGTGGTTACCCCACGTGTGGTTACCCTCATCTACACGTGTGGTTATCCCCCTCTACACATAGTTACCCCACGTGTGTGGTTACCCCCCCCTACACGTGGTTACCCCACGTGTGTGGTTACCCCCCCCTACACGTGGTTACCCCACGTGTGTGGTTACCCCCCCTACACGTGGTTACGCCCTACACGTGTGGTTACCCCCTACACGTGTGGTTACCCCCTCTACACGTGGTTACCCCACGTGTGGTTATCCCCTCTACACGTGGTTACCCCACGTGTGGTTACCCCCTCTACACGTGTGTGGTTACCTCCATCCACGCGCCGTTACCCGGGCAGAGCGGACGACTTCCGGGTCCGATCCTAGTGCTGCCCGTCACCGATTACATTCCCTAGCGCGCATAGGCAGCTGCTCGCTCTAACGAGGATCGCCATTGGCCCACGCGCCTCGCGGGCCCCGCCTCTCGCCGGGGCGCACGGACGAATCGGATCGCGGGATCCTCTCGGCGCTTGCCGGTGCAGTCTGGGAAATAAAAAACGACGCCCGGATGACTTTTTTTCTCCCAGTAACACTCGTCGCTGTTGGTGAAGCCCGCGGCCAATCATCGGAGAGCGTGAGATTGGCGGGAACTGGGTTGTCACGTGGCGCGCACGGCGAGCACGTGGGCAGTGAGGGGCACGGTTGGGAGACGCATTGAGCGGGGTACCGGGCGGGCAGTTGGGGGTGGGGGCAGTTGGGGGGGGTGGGGGCAGTTGGGGGGGGTGGGGGCAGTTGGGGGGGGTGGGGGCAGTTGGGGGGGGGGGCAGTTGGGGGGGGGCAGTTGGGGGGAAGGTAGTTGGGGGGTGGGGGCAGTGGGGGGTGGGGGCAGTGGGGGGTGGGGGCAGTGGGGGGTGGGGGCAGTTTGGGGGGGGGGCAGTTGGGGGGGGGACAGTTCGGGGGGGGGCAGTTGGGGGGTGGGGGCAGTTGGGGGGGGCAGTTGGGGGGAAGGCAGTTGGGTGGGGGCAGTGGGGGGCAGTTGGGGGTGGGGGCAGTTGGGGGGGGGACAGTTGGGGGGGGCAGTTGGGGGGGGACAGTTGGGGGGGGGACAGTTGGGGGGGGGCAGTTGGGGGGGGCAGTTGGGGTGGGGACAGTTGGGGGGTGGGGACAGTTGGGGGGGCAGTTGGGGGGGGGACAGTTGGGGGTGGGGACAGTTGGGGGGGCAGTTGGGGGTGGGGACAGTTGGGGGGGGGGGACAGTTGGGGGGGCAGTTGGGGGGGGCAGTTGGGGGTGGGGGGGCAGTTGGGGGCTGTGGGTAATAGATGCTGCGTAATGTAATTAGATGCTGTGTCCACAGATGCCTATTTATTATGGAGTGAAGTGTAATACATTTTTGTTGGTGACATTGCGTGTTACAAATGTAATGCATATATACAGTCACGAAAGCACCAAGTAAAGTTTGAACTTTTGTAAGGTTAGGTTTATTTGTATTCAGAATGTGCGCGTGTTTTCATTGCCATTATTTACAAATGATATCATTAAATAGTGAAAAGGGCCTGTAATTTCCAATGAATAAAACTATTAACATTCTACAGAATTGCTATGCATTGCAGAGGGTGACGAATACCAAGGTGTTTGTGTACAAGGTATCACTCGTATATTACTGGTATATATCCCAAGACTGGTATTGCATCTTTGCTGTGCGGCAATGTGCAGTCAGGTGTCTTAAAACAGTGGAACGTGTACTCTGTCCAGACACACTCCCTCTCAGTGATGGTCATCTTCCTTTATCCAGGAACAACCGTTTTCAACTTCTTTGGATAATTGCCCATATCTGTCACTCTGTTAAGAGGACAACAAATGCTTGAAGAAGATGCACACCCAAATGCTACATATTGGTCAGAAACCTACTTGCTGTACAGCATTCTGTAGGCATATTCTTAGGTTTTTTTCGGAAAAGTCACGTAGGTAAAACATCAAAATTAATGAAAATAAAATAAAATAAAACAAAAAATCACGACGTTTCGGAGGCAACACAAGTCTCCGTCATCAGGTGGGACCGTCACAGCCGAATTAGCTGCATCAAGTGAGGCAATGATTCAAGATGTAATCCCTTATAAGCAAGTTTAAGGGGGGGGAGGAGAGGGGGGGGGGAGCTCATCAGAATGTGGTAGCCAATGAATGGAAACGTATCGGGAGGGAGGGGGGCGGGGCTCAAAGACAGCACGGAGTGCTCAACACATGGGGCAGAGAGGGGGAGGGGAGGCCTGATACACATGATAGACAAAATAACGAAAATGCCCCTGTTTATACCAATGCTGGCTGAAGCAAGTTGAAGGGGGGGAGGAGAGGGGGGGGGCTCATCAGAATGTGGTAGCCAATGAATGGAAACGTATCGGGAGGGAGGGGGGCGGAACTGATTCTTCTGCCGTTGCCGATCATTGCTATAACTCTGTGGGCTCTCATGAAATTGTCTTTTCCGAGACCAAGATTCTCTGCAAACCTCCTGGCTACCATCAAAGGTTTGTACACGAAGCCATACAAATATACAAACACAGACATAATTTCAACCGTGATGATGGATACAAACTCAGTAATCATTGGAAAGATGTTATCAACCACGCAAAAAAGACTTAATTACACTTTTTTGGACCATCTTATCTGACAGGCACTATTTTACTTTACTTTACCGAGTGTTAACATCCCCAGTTATTTTTTAACAGTACTCTCCTCATTGTTCAGCCAGCATTGGTATAAACAGGGGCATTTTCGTTCTTTTGTCTATCATGTGTATCAGGCCTCCCCTCCCCCTCTCTGCCCCATGTGTTGAGCACTCCGTGCTGTCTTTGAGCCCCGCCCCCCCCCCTCCCGATACTTTTCCATTCATTGGCTACCACATTCTGGTGAGCCCCCCCCCCTCTCCTCCCCCCCCCTTCAACTTGCTTATAAGGGATTACATCTTGAATCATTGCCTCACTTGATGCAGCTAATTCGGCTGTGATGGTCCCCCACCTGATGACGGAGACTTGTGTTGCCTCCGAAACGTCGTGATTTTTTATTTATTTATTTTTCATTAATTTTGATGTTTTACCTACGTGACTTTACCGAAAAAACATAAGAATATGAATCCTTGCAGTCACGAAAGCTTAAAATCTAGAATTCTGTAGGCACATTGGTGCCCTGCAGGTGGGTTTCTCGCACGCAGTGCCTCCATGGCAGCACGATTCTCCAACTCACTGGATTCTCCTTGTCCATCATTGCACATCTGTGACAAAGAGCTTCATAGCTCATCGGATTTTTCCAGGATAAAGATTCTGATTTGTCTTAAGAGGGCCTGAAGCACAATCTGTAGAGGGGGTCCAGGCCCTCAATTAGTCAATGCCATTCAAAAGGTGTTTGAGGAGAACCTCTGTTGGTTCCACTTCTGCGCTTAACTGCCCAATGTCATGTTTCTTCAGAAGCCGAGGCAGATAGATGTCGTGCAGGACATCAATTATCTCTGCAGGACACGGACATTGAGAAATGCACACACTTTGTATGTCAATTATTGGTCTTTTGAAAATGTATACATTTGACAAGATTTTTTTTTACGGATTGAATTTTTTGCATTAGCTTTTTTTTGCATTAGCTTTATCAAATAGCAAAATAGCACCTAAGGGTTACATACCTCCAAAGGTCTTATTTTTCCAGTTGGGAACGTGAAAAAGTTTCAGTTGGTACAACTTCCTTTGTAGCAACCATGGTGGTATCCTATGGACAAAGTTTAAAGCGACTTCATAAGATATTGATTGTCACGATTCTAGGCCAGCACCTGAGGATTTGGGTTCCAGCCCACATGTGGTTCAGCATGACGTTTGCCGTTTCAATTCCTGAACAATATCCCAGCATATGGAGGGAAATGCGAGACATGCCAAATACGCGGTAAAACATGAAAACAGAACAATGCAGGACAACCATGAATACCTATGCAGTAGTATTTTAACGTGCACTTGTGTAGCGAATGAGATTAAGTCTTGATAATTGTTACTCCTAGGTTTTTTCGGTAAAGTCCCGTAGTAAAAAAATAAAATTAATAAAAGTAATAATAGAAATAAAATAATAAATCACGACGTTTCGGAGGCAACACAAGTCTCCGTCATCAGGTGGGACCGTCACAGCTAGATTTACTGTATCAAGTACCATCTTGATAATTGCACAAGATCATCTTGATGTTTGTTTTGTGTGAATGTGCCCTCGCCAAACAAACGGAAAGCTTTACAAAGGTACATCACGAGTATATTTCAATCACATTTCATTGCTTATTACAAGACGAATTAGGCATTACTCACTTCATTTTTTGGACGATTCCATCCCAGTCAATATCCGCACTGTCTTCAACTTCCAAGTTGTACAAACTGCTCGTGAACAAGGACAATTTCCAATAAACGTTAGTACTAACAAAAAAACCACATGCAATTCGTTTACACAGTTCTCCAGTATCGACAAATACCTCTGAATGAGTTGTATTCTGGATGTATCGCCTTTCCATCCATACGTCAGTGGTGTGATCTTTCCCAACCGATTGCAAAGAACGGCCATCCTAAAAAAATATAGTTAAGCTTCATAAATGTTTGTTCAGTTTAAACAAATATATGTAATGTGCAAAGACTACCGGTATATAGTTTTTACACACACGGCTCTATGGCAATAGATAAGAGTTATGCTCCACAAAGATGTACTCTAAACTTGTGGCAATAAGGTTATACAAATCTTCCCGCACACTGGATTACAAGACTCATCCCTGACATTTGATTTAAAATACGGGTGAACTGTCAATCTGGAGAATAAGGAAATAGATTAGTTGAATTTCATATTAAGTACCATTTTGCCCTGCACTGGTGGGAATTTCTGTTGTCCACGCTGGCGGAAATGTGTCTCCAGGGAATTTCGGAGTAGAGAAATCTCTGCAGGATACGGATCGTATGTTCGGAATCTGTGTTGAGTTGGTCCACCCCATTGTGCTGCTGCTGAGCTTGCAGGTAGTCCTTCATTGCCTGCAGCAGACTCTCAACCTCCCCATCACTCCAAACGCCCTTGGTCAAACCTTAAACCACACAACCAAGACAATCGAAGTTTCAAGAACTAGTGATCAACAAACCACCATTGGAGACATTTCCCATATCTCTGAACATGTCAGTAGAAGGCAGTGTCGTGAAATCCACTGTACTATACTCCCAAAGTCTATACTCCGCCTGTACCCACCCACATTGAAAAGTGTGAATTATGGTCAAGTAACCCCCACAGCCCATACGGCGTGGTTGGGGGCCCTCATCCAGCAATGTATTGACAAAAGGGCGGTACATATTTATAATACAATGCAATTAGCAATTTGCTTTACCCAAATTGTGCATGAACTAGACAATGCAGGCAACAGAAGTCCTTACCATCGTTCATCAAACTGAATTTGACGGACAGGTTCTTCTGCCCGCGCTGCATGATTTGTGAAATGCGAGTCCAATGTGGACCCAACTCCCGGGTGAGCTGCGTCAGCTGCTTCAACTCTTCTTCCGAGTACCTTTTTCCAAGACAAGTGTCGCACATTGCCATAGACTTAATCACAAGAAAAATAAACAACTATTTTGCAAACAAGTTCATGAGCAAGAAAATGTGGACACGCAGTCCTCAATTTACGAACACCAAATTTACATATACTCGCACTTAGGAACCAGCTTCCATGAAATATATAAATATATTATATTGACTTAAAAACACGAACTCGCAATCGCAAACTGAACTGCAGAAGTATTTTGTTCAGCGGAGCGATCCTCTGCAAGATGTAATGAGTCGGGCTCGCGCTGGGAGTGGGTTTGTGTGTGAAATTGAGTGTGGGCAACGGTTAGCACGCTGTGCTACGAAAGCGGTGACCCCAGTTCAATTCCCGCTCACTGCCAACGCCAGTGACGATTAACTGAACCGGTCATGGGCCTCCCCCTGGTCGACTCGGCCTCAAACGAGTATCTGGTGCGGTGTGTAAACATCGCAACTGGAGAGCTAGGTTTAGTACTGACCACTCACCCCCTCGTGTGCCGTGTTGGCCTTCATAGGCATTGCTCGCTTAACATCATTTGCTGTTCAGGTCATACGGGGGATCGTCGTTGGTGTCTCCCCGTGATTGTATGCAATTGTGGTGACTCATTGTTCCCCCTTTAGAGAATAAGGCCAGCATCATGATTCAGGGCGAGTGAAAATTTAAAACGATTATATTCCTATTTAAAGCTTTCGTGACTGCAGGGATTCATCTTCTTGGTTCTTTCGGTAAAGTCACGTAGAAGGGAAGTAATAAAATAATAAAAATAAAACATAATAAAACAATTCTCACGACGTTTCGGCCACAACGCAAGCAGCCGTCCTCAGGTGAAAACCAGGTCCGTCGAGGCGACAGAGTCTGAATGAAACAGCACACGAGCTTGGAGCATATATATAAGCTGGGCGCATTGACAAAGGAATTTGCATATCAAAAGGAATTTAGCATATTTATGGGAAATGCAGGAATGTGATTAGTACTGCATATGCATGTGCATTATGCAGGATTAACAGCATCAAAGGGAGCTGCAGTTACTGCTGCTGCAGCAGTTGCTGCTGCTGCTGCAGTTTCTGCTGCTGCTGCAGTTGCTGCTGCTGCTGCAGTTGCTGCTGCTGCAATTGCTGCTGCTGCTGCACTTGCTGCTGCTGCAGTTGCTGCCTTATCCATTTTAATATAACACTATGTATTATTCTACCCACCCTAATGTGTATCATACTGCTATATGTTTACTGTACAATTACGACACCATACATTACTCTGCACACTGCACCATGCCAGTGAGTGGAACGCGGTCTGAAAGTCACCGTAAACGTGAACACAATCAGTTAAGATCCGAAATGGTTTATTACGTCCTTCCAATGATTGCTAAGCCAGAATCCATCTTCTCGGTTGAAATTGTCTCTGTGTTTGTATATGTGGATCGCCTCATGAACGAATCTCTCATGATAGCCAGATGGCTTGCAGAGAACCTCTGTCTTGGAGAAGTCAATGTCATGTGAGCCCTTTTTGGATGTCCTAATCAAAAGAAGACCTGATGGTTCAATGAGCCACTCTGTCTACAGGAAAGCCACCCACACGGATGCTTATCTAAAACCGGATTCCCACCACCATCCATCCCAGAAGAATTCCCTCATCAAGACTCTATATCATAGAGCCCAATGCATCTCCGACCATGAACACATTTCCAGTGAACTCAAACACGTACGCCAAGCTCTTAAGGCTAATGGTTACTCCGACTACACAATCCGCAAAGCCATCACTCCAACCATCAAGAAGGATCCTGTTGAGGAGCCTTTCAAGACCATCACCTTACCCTACATTGCTGGGGTCACAAAAAAGATCTCCAAAATCCTGATTAAACACAAGATCCAGGTCCGATTCAACACAGTACATAAAATCCGTGATCTGGTCCCGTCTGTAAAAGATGTGGTTCCAGACATACAGTACCCTGGCGTCTACAAACTAAGTTGCCTCTGTGGTAGCAGTTACATTGGAGAAACCAAACGACATGTCTCGGACCGCATCCGTGAACATAAGGCAGACCTGAAACACGGTAGGACAAACACCTCAGCCGTGGCAGATCACTGTTACAATTCAGTGGGCTCACATGACATTGACTTCTCCAAGACAGAGGTTCTCTGCAAGCCATCTGGCTATCATGAGAGATTCGTTCATGAGGCGATCCACATATACAAACACAGAGACAATTTCAACCGAGAAGATGGATTCTGGCTTAGCAATCATTGGAAGGACGTAATAAACCATTTCGGATCTTAACTGATTGTGTTCACGTTTACGGTGACTTTCAGACCGCGTTCCACTCACTGGCATGGTGCAGTGTGCAGAGTAATGTATGGTGTCGTAATTGTACAGTAAACATATAGCAGTATGATACACATTAGGGTGGGTAGAATAATACATAGTGTTATATTAAAATGGATAAGGCAGCAACTGCAGCAGCAGCAAGTGCAGCAGCAGCAGCAATTGCAGCAGCAGCAACTGCAGCAGCAGCAGCAACTGCAGCAGCAGCAGAAACTGCAGCAGCAGCAGCAACTGCTGCAGCAGCAGTAACTGCAGCTCCCTTTGATGCTGTTAATCCTGCATAATGCACATGCATATGCAGTACTAATCACATTCCTGCATTTCCCATAAATATGCTAAATTCCTTTTGATATGCAAATTCCTTTGTCAATGCGCCCAGCTTATATATATGCTCCAAGCTCGTGTGCTGTTTCATTCAGACTCTGTCGCCTCGACGGACCTGGTTTTCACCTGAGGACGGCTGCTTGCGTTGTGGCCGAAACGTCGTGAGAATTGTTTTATTATGTTTTATTTTTATTATTTTATTACTTCCCTTCTACGTGACTTTACCGAAAGAACCAAGAAGATTATATTCCTGTTACTTTGTTACTGTACAGTATGTTTTTGAAGTGTTGCATGCACATTTACAATATTTCTGAGTTTAACGATGCTTCCCTTTTTTGTTGAACCGTAACAAATTAGACCGTGCATTTAACTAATACAGTACATTGTGTTCCGACTTACAAACGGGGCCCAGGAACGGAGTGTGTTTGTAAGAAGAGCACTTCTCGTACTTACCTTCCAGATTTCAAGTCTTGGCCTTCATATAAAGTCATCCCACGTTGGAATATCTGCTTCATTGGTCTTGAAATACCCTGAACTGCAAAATGAAGAGAGAACGATCTTACCTCGTATGTCACTTGAGCAAACACAAGCCAATGCTGTACTTGAAATATCTTAATTATAGTTGCACCTGCTGTAAAGTGGATATTTAAATAGCTGTAAAACTGAAGTCGGTGATGTGTTGTGCCAGTGTACACGTACAGCACCTTTTGTTAATTCAAGGATGAAGGCTGCCCCACACAATGTGGGTCATCGTCAAGATGACCGCACTTACCACACTGATCAGTACGGATTGGTAAAGGTGGGCGAGCATTGTACAAGAATAGATTTTTCTGCACTACCCTCTATTAACCATCATATATGACAAGAGTTTCCTTGAGCTTTTTCCCATATGCCAAACACTATTGGTTTTATCAAAATATCCCAACGTAGGACCTTCCTGAAATGGTTAGCACCCACTTCTATGGTTTGCACGGTTGGCTACGTACAGTGCGAAAGAAGTTCAACATAAATTAAGAGTGGATACTGTCTTGGGTAGTGATTAGCTTTATAATGCATTGTAACGCACGCAGGTAGTTGTAGAAGTTGTTCTGCAATCGGTATTTTGAGATTAATTTCTTCTCCGCGGGGAAGTTCGAGGGCAGGAATAGTTTCTGTGGATCCGTGAAGGCATCGTGGTCACGAATAAAGTCGCAAACATTCATGTGCAGCTGTTCCACCTCTGCCTTACTGAAACGCCCAAACCGGACCTTGATTCCTGCAAGCCAGCAAGAGCAACACACGCACACACACGGTTCCATTATTGCTGGTTATTTTCTATAGTTAAACAGCACAATAAAACACACTTTTTGTAAGACTTGTTTACGAGTTATCGGTTTGGGTGTCGTATGTTGACGATATCCTACGAGGATACAGTCATATTCCTAGGGGATGAAGGGGGTTGGGAATTTAAGGGTTAAAGTGCAGGACAGATGGGCAAGTTGTAGGGGTGGTGGTGAATTTGTAAGGAATGAACATAGCAAAATCGGTCTGCCAAGAAGTACATTTTCATATTCTTAGGTTTTTTCGGTAAAGAAACGTCGTGATTTTTTGTTTTATTTTATTTTATTTTCATTAATTTTGATGTTTTACCTACGTGACTTTACCGAAAAAACCTAAGAATATGAATCCTTGCATTCACGAAAGCTTCAAATCAAGTACATTTTCATACTGTATATTATAATTGTCTGAAATGTACATGCACCTTATTAAGTAGAAAAAATACTAATATTTGTGTTTTGCACTACTGACCTTCCTTTTCAAACTCCTTAAAACGATGATAGTCATATTTGAGGGCATGAGCAATATACATTTGCGATCTACGTGCAAAGCCAGGAATGAATTTACTCATGAATTTGACCTGGTAATCATAATTCTCGAGATGCCTAACCTCCTCCTCTTCCTCCTCATCCTCCTCATCCCCCATTTCTTTATCTACTTCATCAACAACCTCTTCAGTGTGGGACGCATTTATCTGGCGATGTTCGTTGGTGACAGAGTTCTCGGTTCTCAATGTGGGAAGTGGCTCACTGGGTAAGCCCTCCTCAAGGTCACGCCGTTTTTTCTTCTTGCCATGCTTCTTGCTCCTTGTGCCCGCAGTATTCTGCGCTATTACACCACCCTGGTTATTTCCAGATTGGTACGACTTTGCCTTCTTCTTATTCTTCTTCCTGTTGGAGCTTGGGGATGGCTCAGGATTCACGGGCGATTCCATCGGGCAACTTTCTGACACAACTGTCCCTTCAGAAGAAGCATGTCGGTCAGGCACCGCAATGCTCATTTCCCTGCGTTTTCTCTTTTTGCGAGGTCTTTCCTGCACAGGAGGAGGTTCAATGTCTTCTAAATTACTTCCTCCATCAGCTGCAGTTCGTTTCCTTTTCCTGCTCGATTTCTTCTCACTCTTCACAGTTTCCTCTTCACGGTCCGACTGCAAAGCCCCTTCTTCTTGCTGCCAAGTTGGCGTCAAATTATCGTCAGCGTTTTCCATTTTCTTCTTCCTTTTCACTCCCTTGCACTCGGCGTCACCGCTTCTGGAACAGGCACGCACGTCTTCTCCCCGTTGAGGTGCAACTGCCGCCTCCTCACTTCGTCGTCGAGATTCGCCTTCTCTCCGCTCACCGTGCTTGCAATGGTGCTCGCCGCCGTCTACTGCAACCCGAGAAGAATCACACCGCGAATCACCATCAGACGTTTTCGTTTGGGCATCGTCACTCCTGGATTCCGCTCTGTGGTTTACGCATCTTTTCTTTTTACAAATCTTGACTTGGTCCAAATCCAGGTCATTCGGAGCTTCTTCCAGGCATGACGATTCATTTCCACGCGCATCTCTTTTCCGTTGGCATTTCTTCGTGTGTTTCTTCATCTGCAAAACGTAAACGTCCAATGTTTTAAGAAATGCTTTTATCTAATTACATCGCCAAAAGGCTTTCCTGACAATTGAATGTCATGTTTATTCACACAGACAATAATTACACAACTGCAAAGTACTCATACCTGTCAACCCCTGATCGATGCCTACCTTATTATAGACCAATTCAGATGTTATTGGTCACCCTGTGCTCTTACAAATCTAAAAGTTTATCCTAAAACACATACAAATAAGACAAAAAACATTTTGCCCGTATTGAAATGGCAGTACGCCGTATGGTCCCAAAAACTCTATTTCCCTGTACAAGAATACGGGTAAACCGTATGGGTTGACAGGTCTGTTGTGCTTCCCCTTTGACCATTCGCTGCTGGGTTATTTGACAAACATGTAGTGTAGTAGAACGACACTGCTGTATTGGCTCGGTATGGGGGCTGTAGGCAGGTGTCACGGGGGTCACGTCGGGCTGTGATACTCTGCGTGAATTCTAGATTTGAAGCTTTCGTGACTGCAAGGATTCATACTCTTTGGGTTTGTCGGTAAAGTCACGTAGGTTAAAAGAAAGCAAACAAATTAAATCACGACGTTTCGGAGTCAACACAAGCTTCCGTCTTCAGGTGAAACCGTCACAGAAAAATTGCTATACTTGATACAGCAATTTTGCTGTGACGGTTTCACCTGAAGACAGAAGCTTGTGTTGCCTCCGAAACGTCGTGATTTAATTTGTTTTCTTTTAACCTACGTGATTTTACCGAAAAAACCAAAGAGTACTCTGCGTGAACCCAACAGGACACGTGACCGGATAAAGGGGGGCCAGGGGCCCCAGGGGGGTCACGTGGTTGGGGTTCGGGCCTTCCCGAAGGATCGAGAAGGGAGGCGTGTCTTGGGGCGGAGCTGGCCACGCCGGAGTGGTTATGAGCAGCGGGGTGTGTACGGAGAGCTGGGCTGGTCTGTGTTGTTCTGCTGCTGGGTCATCTCTGGGATGAAGCTCTCCGGTCTCCGCTAGTGGAACAAGCAGCGTGTTGGGCTGTCCTGGTCCAGTGATGTAGTTCCCCCGTGGGTTAGCTAAGTTATGAAAGGTGGCTACCACCTTAAGTCGTTATGTTAAGTGTTACCTGTTGTGTTAGCGAATAGTGTTGTCTCCAAAGTTCAGTGTGCGCCTGAATTTAACCCACTACAAAATACAAATACATCACGTTGGACAGTGAGGGTTGGTGACAACGAGCAGACTTGGGTGCAAATGACAGTTCTGGAAGTACAGAAAACTACTCTGGTTGTTCCTGCACTGCCCTCTGCTGACAGCGTCTTCAAACGCGTGATTATCCGCTTTCATTGCAGTTGCCCCGTTACACGCGTGTTTACTCTCCTACACGTGTTGATTCCACGTGTGGTTACCCTCTACGCGTGCGGTTACCCCACGTGTGGTTACCCTCTACACGTGTGGTTACCCCACGTGTGGTTACCCTCCTCTACGCGTGTGGTTACCCTCCTCTACACGTGGTTACCCCACGTGTGATTACCCCACGTGTGGTTACCCCACGTGTGTGGTTACCCCACGTGTGTGGTTACCCCCCTCTACACGTGGTTACCCCACGTGTGGTTATCATCTACACGTGTGGTTACCCCTCTACACGTGGTTACCCCCTCTACACGTGGTTACCCCACGTGTGTGGTTACCCCCCTCTACACGTGGTTACCCCACGTGTGGTTACCCCCCTCTACACGTGGTTACCCCACGTGTGGTTACCCTCTACACGTGTGGTTTCCCCCTCTACACGTGGTTACCCCACGTGTGGTTACCCACCACACGTGTGGTTACCCCACGTGTGGTTACCCTCATCTACACGTGTGGTTATCCCCCTCTACACATAGTTACCCCACGTGTGTGGTTACCCCCCCCTACACGTGGTTACCCCACGTGTGTGGTTACCCCCCCCTACACGTGGTTACCCCACGTGTGTGGTTACCCCCCCTACACGTGGTTACGCCCTACACGTGTGGTTACCCCCTACACGTGTGGTTACCCCCTCTACACGTGGTTACCCCACGTGTGGTTATCCCCTCTACACGTGGTTACCCCACGTGTGGTTACCCCCTCTACACGTGTGTGGTTACCTCCATCCACGCGCCGTTACCCGGGCAGAGCGGACGACTTCCGGGTCCGATCCTAGTGCTGCCCGTCACCGATTACATTCCCTAGCGCGCATAGGCAGCTGCTCGCTCTAACGAGGATCGCCATTGGCCCACGCGCCTCGCGGGCCCCGCCTCTCGCCGGGGCGCACGGACGAATCGGATCGCGGGATCCTCTCGGCGCTTGCCGGTGCAGTCTGGGAAATAAAAAACGACGCCCGGATGACTTTTTTTCTCCCAGTAACACTCGTCGCTGTTGGTGAAGCCCGCGGCCAATCATCGGAGAGCGTGAGATTGGCGGGAACTGGGTTGTCACGTGGCGCGCACGGCGAGCACGTGGGCAGTGAGGGGCACGGTTGGGAGACGCATTGAGCGGGGTACCGGGCGGGCAGTTGGGGGTGGGGGCAGTTGGGGGGGGTGGGGGCAGTTGGGGGGGGTGGGGGCAGTTGGGGGGGGTGGGGGCAGTTGGGGGGGGGGGCAGTTGGGGGGGGGCAGTTGGGGGGAAGGTAGTTGGGGGGTGGGGGCAGTGGGGGGTGGGGCAGTGGGGGGTGGGGGCAGTGGGGGGTGGGGGCAGTTTGGGGGGGGGGCAGTTGGGGGGGGGACAGTTCGGGGGGGGGCAGTTGGGGGGTGGGGGCAGTTGGGGGGGGCAGTTGGGGGGAAGGCAGTTGGGTGGGGGGCAGTGGGGGGCAGTTGGGGGTGGGGGCAGTTGGGGGGGGGACAGTTGGGGGGGGCAGTTGGGGGGGGACAGTTGGGGGGGGGACAGTTGGGGGGGGGCAGTTGGGGGGGGCAGTTGGGGTGGGGACAGTTGGGGGGTGGGGACAGTTGGGGGGGCAGTTGGGGGGGGGACAGTTGGGGGTGGGGACAGTTGGGGGGGCAGTTGGGGGTGGGGACAGTTGGGGGGGGGGGACAGTTGGGGGGGGCAGTTGGGGGGGGCAGTTGGGGGTGGGGGGGCAGTTGGGGGCCGTGGGTAATAGATGCTGCGTAATGTAATTAGATGCTGTGTCCACAGATGCCGATTTATTATGGAGTGAAGTGTAATACATTTTTGTTGGTGACATTGCGTGTTACAAATGTAATGCATATATACAGTCACGAAAGCACCAAGTAAAGTTTGAACTTTTGTAAGGTTAGGTTTATTTGTATTCAGAATGTGCGCGTGTTTTCATTGCCATTATTTACAAATGATATCATTAAATAGTGAAAAGGGCCTGTAATTTCCAATGAATAAAACTATTAACATTCTACAGAATTGCTATGCATTGCAGAGGGTGACGAATACCAAGGTGTTTGTGTACAAGGTATCACTCGTATATTACTGGTATATATCCCAAGACTGGTATTGCATC
Source organism: Lethenteron reissneri (assembly GCF_015708825.2). Taxonomy (NCBI): domain Eukaryota; kingdom Metazoa; phylum Chordata; class Hyperoartia; order Petromyzontiformes; family Petromyzontidae; genus Lethenteron; species Lethenteron reissneri. The sequence goes on along the minus strand of NC_083798.1, from coordinate 12,718,239 downwards.
TTTGCTGTGCGGCAATGTGCAGTCAGGTGTCTTAAAACAGTGGAACGTGTACTCTGTCCAGACACACTCCCTCTCAGTGATGGTCATCTTCCTTTATCCAGGAACAACCGTTTTCAACTTCTTTGGATAATTGCCCATATCTGTCACTCTGTTAAGAGGACAACAAATGCTTGAAGAAGATGCACACCCAAATGCTACATATTGGTCAGAAACCTACTTGCTGTACAGCATTCTGTAGGCATATTCTTAGGTTTTTTTCGGAAAAGTCACGTAGGTAAAACATCAAAATTAATGAAAATAAAATAAAATAAAACAAAAAATCACGACGTTTCGGAGGCAACACAAGTCTCCGTCATCAGGTGGGACCGTCACAGCCGAATTAGCTGCATCAAGTGAGGCAATGATTCAAGATGTAATCCCTTATAAGCAAGTTTAAGGGGGGGGAGGAGAGGGGGGGGGGAGCTCATCAGAATGTGGTAGCCAATGAATGGAAACGTATCGGGAGGGAGGGGGGCGGGGCTCAAAGACAGCACGGAGTGCTCAACACATGGGGCAGAGAGGGGGAGGGGAGGCCTGATACACATGATAGACAAAATAACGAAAATGCCCCTGTTTATACCAATGCTGGCTGAAGCAAGTTGAAGGGGGGGAGGAGAGGGGGGGGGCTCATCAGAATGTGGTAGCCAATGAATGGAAACGTATCGGGAGGGAGGGGGGCGGAACTGATTCTTCTGCCGTTGCCGATCATTGCTATAACTCTGTGGGCTCTCATGAAATTGTCTTTTCCGAGACCAAGATTCTCTGCAAACCTCCTGGCTACCATCAAAGGTTTGTACACGAAGCCATACAAATATACAAACACAGACATAATTTCAACCGTGATGATGGATACAAACTCAGTAATCATTGGAAAGATGTTATCAACCACGCAAAAAAGACTTAATTACACTTTTTTGGACCATCTTATCTGACAGGCACTATTTTACTTTACTTTACCGAGTGTTAACATCCCCAGTTATTTTTTAACAGTACTCTCCTCATTGTTCAGCCAGCATTGGTATAAACAGGGGCATTTTCGTTCTTTTGTCTATCATGTGTATCAGGCCTCCCCTCCCCCTCTCTGCCCCATGTGTTGAGCACTCCGTGCTGTCTTTGAGCCCCACCCCCCTCCCTCCCGATACGTTTCCATTCATTGGCTACCACATTCTGATGAGCCCCCCCCCCTCTCCTCCCCCCCCTTCAACTTGCTTATAAGGGATTACATCTTGAATCATTGCCTCACTTGATGCAGCTAATTCGGCTGTGATGGTCCCCCACCTGATGACGGAGACTTGTGTTGCCTCCGAAACGTCGTGATTTTTTATTTATTTATTTTTCATTAATTTTGATGTTTTACCTACGTGACTTTACCGAAAAAACATAAGAATATGAATCCTTGCAGTCACGAAAGCTTAAAATCTAGAATTCTGTAGGCACATTGGTGCCCTGCAGGTGGGTTTCTCGCACGCAGTGCCTCCATGGCAGCACGATTCTCCAACTCACTGGATTCTCCTTGTCCATCATTGCACATCTGTGACAAAGAGCTTCATAGCTCATCGGATTTTTCCAGGATAAAGATTCTGATTTGTCTTAAGAGGGCCTGAAGCACAATCTGTAGAGGGGGTCCAGGCCCTCAATTAGTCAATGCCATTCAAAAGGTGTTTGAGGAGAACCTCTGTTGGTTCCACTTCTGCGCTTAACTGCCCAATGTCATGTTTCTTCAGAAGCCGAGGCAGATAGATGTCGTGCAGGACATCAATTATCTCTGCAGGACACGGACATTGAGAAATGCACACACTTTGTATGTCAATTATTGGTCTTTTGAAAATGTATACATTTGACAAGATTTTTTTTTACGGATTGAATTTTTTGCATTAGCTTTTTTTTTGCATTAGCTTTATCAAATAGCAAAATAGCACCTAAGGGTTACATACCTCCAAAGGTCTTATTTTTCCAGTTGGGAACGTGAAAAAGTTTCAGTTGGTACAACTTCCTTTGTAGCAACCATGGTGGTATCCTATGGACAAAGTTTAAAGCGACTTCATAAGATATTGATTGTCACGATTCTAGGCCAGCACCTGAGGATTTGGGTTCCAGCCCACATGTGGTTCAGCATGACGTTTGCCGTTTCAATTCCTGAACAGTATCCCAGCATATGGAGGGAAATGCGAGACATGCCAAATACGCGGTAAAACATGAAAACAGAACAATGCAGGACAACCATGAATACCTATGCAGTAGTATTTTAACGTGCACTTGTGTAGCGAATGAGATTAAGTCTTGATAATTGTTACTCCTAGGTTTTTTCGGTAAAGTCCCGTAGTAAAAAAATTAAATTAATAAAAGTAATAATAGAAATAAAATAATAAATCACGACGTTTCGGAGGCAACACAAGTCTCCGTCATCAGGTGGGACCGTCACAGCTAGATTTACTGTATCAAGTACCATCTTGATAATTGCACAAGATCATCTTGATGTTTGTTTTGTGTGAATGTGCCCTCGCCAAACAAACGGAAAGCTTTACAAAGGTACATCACGAGTATATTTCAATCACATTTCATTGCTTATTACAAGACGAATTAGGCATTACTCACTTCATTTTTTGGACGATTCCATCCCAGTCAATATCCGCACTGTCTTCAACTTCCAAGTTGTACAAACTGCTCGTGAACAAGGACAATTTCCAATAAACGTTAGTACTAACAAAAAAACCACATGCAATTCGTTTACACAGTTCTCCAGTATCGACAAATACCTCTGAATGAGTTGTATTCTGGATGTATCGCCTTTCCATCCATACGTCAGTGGTGTGATCTTTGCCAAACGATTGCAAAGAACGGTCATCCTAAAAAAATATAGTTCAGCTTCATAGATGTTTGTTCAGTTTAAATAAATATATGTAATGTACAAAGACTGCCGGTATATAGTTTATACACACACGGTTCTATGGCAATAGATAAGAGTTATGCTCCACAAAGATGTACTCTAAACTTGTGGCAATAAGGTTATACAAATCTGCCCGCACACTGGATTACAATACTCATCCCTAACATTTGATTTAAAATAAGGGTGAACTGTCAATCTGGAGACTAAGGAAATAGATTAGTTGAATTTCATATTAAGTACCATTTTTCTCTGCACTGGTGGGAATTTCTGGTGTCCACTCTGGCGGAAATGTGTCTCCAGGGAATTTCGGAGTAGAGAAATCTCTGCAGGATACGGATCGTATGTTCGGAATCTGTGTTGAGTTGGTCCACCCCATTGTGCTGCTGCTGAGCTTGCAGGTAGTCCTTCATTGCCTGCAGCAGACTCTCAACCTCCCCATCACTCCAAACGCCCTTGGCCGAACCTCAAACCACACACAACCAAGACAATCTGACGTTTCAAGAAACAGTGACCAACAAACCACCATTGGAGACTTTTCCCATATCTCTGAACATGTTAGCAGAAGGCAGTGTTGTGAAATCCACTGTACTATACTCCCAACGTCTATACTCTGCCTGTACCCACCCACATTGAAAAGTGTGAATTATGGTCAAGTAACCCCCACAGCCCATACGGCGTGGTTGGGGGACCCCATCCAGCAATGTATTGACAAAAGGGCGGTACATATTTATAATACAATGCAATTAGCAATTTGCTTTACCCAAATTGTGCATGAACTAGACAATGCAGGCAACAGAAGTCCTTACCATCGTTCATCAAACTGAATTTGACGGCCAGTTTCTTCTGCCCGCGCTGCATGATTTGTGAAATGCGAGTCCAATGTGGACCAAACTTCCGGGTGAGCTGTGTCAGCTGCTTCAACTCTTCTTCCGAGTACCTTTTCCAAGACAAGTGTCGCACATTGCCATAGACTTAGTCACAAGAAAAATAAACAGAACTATTTTGCAAACTAGTTCATTAGCAATAAAATGTGGACACGCAGTCCTCAATTTACGAACACCGAACTTACATATACTCGCACTTAGGAACCAGCTTCCATGAAATATATATTGACTTAAAAACACGAACTCGCAATCGCAAACTGAACTGCGGAAGTATTTTGTTCAGCGGAGCGATCCTCTGCAAGATGTAATGAGTCGGGCTCGCGCTGGGAGTGAGTTTGTGTGTGAAATTGAGTGTGGGCAACGGTTAGCACGCTGTGCTACGAAAACGGCGACCCAAGTTCGATTCCCGCTCACTGCCAACGCCAGGCAGCTGGGTTGGGTACTGACCACTCACCCCCTCGTGTGCCGTGCCGGCCTTCATTGGCATTGCTCGCTTAACAGCATTTGCTGTTCAGGTCATATGGGGGATCGTCGTTGGTGTCTCCCCGTGATTGTATGCAATTGTGGGGACTCATTGTTCCCCCTTTAGAGAATAAGGCCAGCATGAGGATTCAAGGCGAGTGAAAATTAAAAACAATTATATTCCTGTTACTTTGTTACTGTACAGTATGTTTGTGCAGTGTTGCATGCACATTTACAATATTTCTGAGTTTAATGATGCTTCCCTTTTTATGTTGAACCGTAACAAATTTCATAACACTGACCGTACGTGCATTTAACGAATACAGCACATTGTATTCCGACTTACAAACGGGGCCCAGGAACGGAATGTGTTCGTAAGAAGAGCACTTCTCGTACTTACCTTCCAGATTTCAAGTCTTGGCCTTCATATAAAGTAATCCCACGTTGGAATATCTGCTTCATTGGTCTTGAAATACCCCGAACTGAAAAATGAAGAGAGAACGATCTTACCTCGTATGTCACTTGAGCAAACACAAGCCAATGCTGTACTGGAAATATCTTTATTATAGTTGCCCCTACATAGCTGTAAAACTGAAGTAGTTGATGTGTTGTGCCAGTGTACACGTACAGCACCTTTTGTCAATTCAAGGATGAAGGCTGCCCCACACAATGTGGGTCATCTTCAAGATGACCGCACTTACCACACTGATCAGTACGGATTGGTAAAGGTGGGCGAGCATTGTACAAGAATAGATTTTTTTTTGCACTACCCTCTATTAACCATCATATATGACAATAGAGTGTCCTTGAGCTTTTTCCCATATGCCAAACACTATTGGTTTTATCAAAACATCCCAACGTAGGACCTTCCTGAAATGGTTCTCACCCGCATCTATGGTTTGCACTCTTGGCTACGTACAGTGCGAAAGAAGGTCAACATAAATTAAGAGTGGATACTGTCTTGGGTAGTGATTAGCTTTATAATGCATTGTAACGCACTCAGGTAATTGTAGAAGTTGTTCTGCAATCGGTATTTTGTGATTAATGTCTTCTCCGCGGGGAAGTACGAGGGCAGGAATAGTTTCTGTGGATCCGTGAAGGCATCGTGGTCACGAATAAAGTCGCGCACGTTCATGTGCAGCTGTTCCACCTCTACCTTGCTGAATCGCCCAAACCGGACCTTGATTCCTGAAAGCCAGCAAGAGCCACACACGCACATGGTTCCATTATTGCTGGTTATTTTCTACTTCAATTAAAGAACAGCACAATAAAACACACTTTGTGTAAGACTTGTTTACGAGTTATCGGTTTGGGTGTCGTACGTTGACTGATATCCTACGAGGATACAGTCATATTCCTAGGGGATGAAGGGGGAAGGGGGGTTGGGAATTTAAGGGGTAAAGTGCAGGACAGATGGGCAAGTTGAAGGGGTGGTGGTGAATTTGTAAGGAATGAACATAGCAAAATCGGTCTGCGCCGAAGTTAATTTTCATACTGTATATTATTGTCTGAATTGTACATGCACCTTATAAAGTTCAGTAGCAAAAAATACTAATATTTGCGTTTTGCACTACTGACCTTCCTTTTCAAACTCCTTAAAACGATGATAGTCATATTTGAGGGCACGATCAATATCCATTTTCAATCTACGTGAAAGGCCAGGAACGAATTTACTCATGAATTTGACCTGGTAATCATAATTCTCGAGATGCCTAACCTCCTCTTCCTCCTCATCCCCCATTTCTTTATCTACTTCATCAACAACCTCTTCAGTGTGGGACGCATTTATCTGGCGATGTTCATTGGTGACAGAGTTCTCGGTTCTCAATGTGGGAAGTTGCTCACTGGGTAAGCCCTCCTGAAGGTCACGTCGTTTTTTCTTCTTGCCATGCTTCTTGCTCCTTGTGCCCGCAGTATTCTGTGCTATTACACCACCCTGGTTATTTCCAGATTGGCACGACTTTGCCTTCTTATTCTTCTTCCTGTTGGAGCTTGAGGATGGCTCAGGATTCACGGGCGATTCCATCGGGCAACTTTCTGACACAACTGTCCCTTCAGAAGAAGCATGTCGGTCAGGCATCGCAATGCTCATTTCCCTGCGTTTTCTCTTTTTGCGAGGTCTTTCCTGCACAGGAGGAGGTTCAATGTCTTCTAAATTACTTCCTCCATCAGCTGCAGTTCGTTTCCTTTTCCTGCCTGATTTCTTCTCACTCTTTGCAGTTTCCTCTTCACGGTCCGACTGCAAAGCCCCTTCTTCTTGCTGCCAAGTTGGCGTCAAATTATCATCAGCGTTTTCCATTTTCTTCTTCCTTTTCACTCCCTTGCACTCAGCGTCACCGCTTCTGGAACAGGCACGCACGTCTTCTCCCCGTTGAGGGGCAACTGTCGCCTCCTCCTCACTTCGTCGTCGAGATTCGCCTTCTCTCCGCTCACCGTGCTTGCAATGGTGCTCGCCGCCATCTTTCGCAACCCGAAAAGAATCGCACCGCGAATCACCATCAGACGTTTTCGTTTGGGCATCGACACTCCTGGATGTCTCTCTGTGGTTTACGCATCTTTTCTTTTTACAAATCTTGACTTGGTCCAAATCCACGTCATTCGGAGCTTCTTCCAGGCATGATGATTCATTTCCATGCGCATCTCTTTTCCGTTGGCATTTCTCCTCGTGTTTCTTCATCTGCAAAACGTGAACGTCCAATGTTTTAAGAAATGCTTTTTTCTAATTACATCACTAAAAGGCTTTCCTGACGATTGAATGTCGCGTTTATTCACACTGACAATAGTTACACAACTGCAAAGTACTCATACCTGTCAACCCCTCATCGATGCCTACCTTATTATAGACCAATTCAGATGTTATTGGTCACCCTGTGCCCTTACAAATCTAAAAGTGTATCCTAAAACACAAATAAATAAGACAAAAAACATTTTTCCCGTATTGAAATGGTTGTACGCCGTATGGTCCCAAAAACTCTATTTCCCTGTACAAGAATACGGGTAAACCGTATGGGTTGACAGGTCTGTTGTACTTCCCCTTTGACCATTCGCTGCTGGGTTATTTGACAAACATGTAGTGTAGTAATACGACACTGCTGTATTGGCTCGGTATGGGGGCTGTCGGCAGGTGTCATGGGGGTCGTGTCGGGCCGTGATACTCTGCGTGAATTCTAGATTTGAAGCATTCGTGACTGCAAGGATTCATGCTCTTTGGTTTTTTCGGTAAAGTCACGTAGAAGGGAAATAATAATAAAAAATACGGTGACTTTCAGACCGCAGTCCACTCACTGGCATTGACTATATATCTTTTGTATTCTCCGCAGGGAATGGAGTCTTTGCTCCGCTGCAAGTCCCCTGTCACCGCTCTTCCATTGACATATTCCGTTAATTCCTCTTAGTACCTTTCACGCGACGGTCAAACGGTCAATGGTATAGTGTTTAGCAGATTGTATAATAATAAATTGTATAAAAGTGTAATGTTTAATATAATGTATAAGGTAATATATAGTATCGTAATTGTATAGTGAATATACAGCAGTGTGGTATACAGTAGGGTGGGTAGAATAATAGTGTAATATTACAATGTATAGTCTAAGGCAGGGGTGGGCAAACTTTTTGACTCGCGGGCCACAATGGGTTCTAAAATTTGACAGAGGGGCCGGGCCAGGAACAGATGGATGGAGTGTTTGTGTGAACTAATATAAATGACATGTAAAAATCATTACATGAAAGGATTTGGCCTTTAACAGGTAGCAAAGCATTTATTTGCAAGGCAATTTAACAAACTTGCACGAACATGAACAATACAAAAACATGTCGTAACATGACTGATCAATCATGAAAACATCTGAGGCCTGCGCCAAACCAATTACCTCACTTGAACTTCTTTATTATCTACATTAACAGGTTAGAGCAGCCACGCAGGCTGTGTGATCGGAGATTTGGCTCTAACCTCGCTGCAGCAACACATCATCACTTTCAGTTTCAGTGGGAACAGTGTTGTTGATCTCCCATTTTTGCCAGTGCATCCAAGTCTGGAGTTATTTTGGTTGTGGCAATTCTCAGGATAGATCTGAGGTGCTGATCCGTTAACTTTGATCTGTGAGGGGCTTTGTTGGCGTTCATGACGCTGAATGTCTGCTCACACACATGAGTCGAGCCAAACAAAGTCAGTATCTTCTGTGCAGTCCTCCGGAGGTTTGGAAACGTGGCTCTGTTAAGTGAAGCATAAAAGTCATTCAATTTCGATTTAAAGCTTTCGTGACTGCAGGGATTCATCTTCTTGGTTCTTTCGGTAAAGTCACGTAGAAGGGAAGTAATAAAATAATAAAAATAAAACATAATAAAACAATTCTCACGACGTTTCGGCCACAACGCAAGCAGCCGTCCTCAGGTGAAGAATGAGACAATGCCAAGCTAGGAGCTTATATATAAGCTGCGTTGGAGGTGGAAGAAAGAGCGCCTTAACAAAAGAATGTGCATATGAAGAGGAATTTAGCATATACTGGAAAATGCGTAGGAGGTGGGCGGGGGGGTTTCAAAGTCATATTATGCCCATGCATTATGCAGGATCAACAGCACCAAGGGGGGGTGCAGGGATAAGCAGTAGCAAAGGAAAGGAATGTTAATGATATGTAGCTAATCCCTGCACCCCCCCTTGGTGCTGTTGATCCTGCATAATGCATGGGCATAATATGACTTTGAAACCCCCCCGCCCACCTCCTACGCATTTTCCATGTATATGCTAAATTCCTCTTCATATGCACATTCTTTTGTTAAGGCGCTCTTTCTTCCACCTCCAACGCAGCTTATATATAAGCTCCTAGCTTGGCATTGTCTCATTCTTCACCTGAGGACGGCTGCTTGCGTTGTGGCCGAAACGTCGTGAGAATTGTTTTATTATGTTTTATTTTTATTATTTTATTACTTCCCTTCTACGTGACTTTACCGAAAGAACCAAGAAGAAAAAAGTCATTCAGTTTAACGTCTCCTTTAGGACGGAGTCAGACAAGATCTATCAGTTCCAACTGCAGCTCATGTGGTGCTGTTTCAGGGTTTTGTGACAGGGGACAGGACACCAGCGGAATTGACTGTTGAATGTTTTCGAAATCAGAGAACCTACGGCAGAATTCTCCGTGCAGGTCCTTTAAGTGATTTGCTGTATTTGTTTGCGTTTCGCGGTGCCTCTTCCTGCATGGCAAGTGTGGGGAAATGAGAAAAAGATTTGTTCGCAATTTGTCCGGAGAACAAAGTGAGCTTGGATTTGAAAGCTTTCACATGTTTGTACTTGTCGTGAACAAACTGATCTTTCCCCTGTAGTTTCACATTCAGCTCATTCATGTGTAAAAATATGTCCACAGCAAACGCAAAGTCACTAAGCCAGTTCTTGTCGCTTAGCTCAGGGAATTCGTCAGATTTCCCCATCAACTCCAAAAATGCAATGATGTCCTCTTTCAGCTCCCACACTCGTTGTAACTCTTTCCCCAAACTTAACCAGCGGACACGAGAGTGGTACAGCAAGTCCTGATGATCCGCATCAGGTTCCTCCAGGAACGTAATAAACTGACGGTGCTGAAGTCCCCTTGCTCGTATAAAGTTCACAAGTTTTACGACTGGATTCACAAAATGATTAAGCTGCAATACAGACTTACACAGGGATTCCTGATGGATGATGCAGTGAAGGAAAATAAGATCCTGCACAGGGTTTTCCTCTTTCACTTTATCCTGGATTCTTTTCCGCAGCCCAACATTTTTTCCAGTTAAATTTGGCGATCCATCCGTTGTGACAATGACAAGTTTACTCCAAGGTAGCGTCATTCTTTCGATGACAGCAGATACCTGGTTATACAAGTCCTCTCCCCGCGTTCTTCCTTTCAGGGACTCAATGGTCAAAACCTCCTCTGTTATTGCAAAACTGTCGTCAATGCCTCGGATAAAAATGAGGAGCTGAGCAGTGTCTTTTACGTCCGTACATTCATCCAGTGCTAGTGAATATAATTCAAAGGAATCAGACTTTTTGTTTAATTGACTGGCTATAATTTTATCAATCAGTTCCACATGGCGAGTCACAGTCCTGCGTGATAAACTGACTTTTTCAAATTAGCTTTTGATCTCCGGACACAAGATGTCTGCTGTCTGTACCATGTATTATTTTACAAACTTGCCTTCGGAGAAAGTGGTAATGAGTGGTAATGTTGGTGAGAAGAAGTTTTTAAAGAAAATTTAAATCGAAGTGAAGAAGGAAATTATTGAAAAGTTTGTATAATTAATGATGTTTCTAATTTTAATTATGTTTTCTGTGCTTAAAACTCTTTAAAAAGCTGTGGGGTCTAGAACGGACTCGTGAAATTCGGAGATAACTCGGAGTTAAGTTTTGTTGAATTACATTAAGTGCGCCATCTAATGGGAGAATGGGGGCATTACAGGAGGAAGGTAACATTTCATTTAATAATAATAATTGGACAAGTTCGGCGGGCCGGAATAAAAAGCCTAACGGGCCGTATACGGCCCGTGGGCCGTACTTTGCCCATGTCTGGTCAAAGGGTGGTGTATAGTAATACAATATATAATTTAATGTTGGGTTTGTCTATGGCAGTATATAGTACGGGGTAGATCCGTGTGATGTAAGGAAAAAGTTTAGCTGGAGGCATATTATATTTTTTGCGAGATAGAATTGTAATGTATGACTTACTGTTAGTAGCTCAGCTTATTGGAGAGTATATTTAGTATATTGATGATATTGATGTAGTTTATATTTTAGCTTTTTACGTGGTAGTTTGGCTGCTGCAGCTCTTTACTATTAAAATTCCTTCCCTTTATTACTGATAACCCTACCTCCTCCCTTTGTTGCTGCTAATCCTACATAATGCACGGGCATAATATGACTTTGAGACCGCCCACCTCCTACGCATTCCACATGTAGTGACTAATCCCATATCTGCATTTTCCATAAATATGCTAAATTCCTCTGTTGATATGCAAATTCCTTTGTCAAGGCGCCCTTCCTCCCCTAACCCAGCTTAAATATACGCTGCCAAGCCTGGTGGTGTTCATTCAGACGCTGTCTTTCCGACAGACCTGTTCTTCACCTGAGGACAGCTGCTTGCGTTGTGGCCGAAACGTCGTGAAAATTGTATTTTATTATGTTTTATTTTTTATTATTTCCCTTCTACGTGACTTTACCGAAAGAACCAAGAACATGAATCGAAATTTAAGTCGTTATGTTAAGTGTTACCTGTTGTGTTAGCTAATAGTGTTGCCTCCAAAGTCCAGTGTGCGCCTGAATTTAACCCACTACAAGTACATCACGTTGGCCAGTGAGGGTTGGTGACAACGAGCAGACTTGGGTGCAAATGACAGTTCTTTAAGTACAGAAAACTACTCTGGTTGTTCCTGCACTGCCCTCTGCTGACAGCGTCTTCAAACGCGTGATTATCCGCTTTCATTGCAGTTGCCCCCGCTGCACGCGTGTTTACTCTCCTCCGACACGTGTTTATTCCACGTGTGGTTACCCTCTACGCGTGTGGCTACCCCCTTCGACGCGTGGTTACCCCACTCTACACGTGTGGTTACCCCCTCTACATGTGGTTACCCTCCTCTCCACGTTTGGTTACCCCACGTGTGGTTACCCTCCTCTACACGTGGTTACCCCCCGTGTGGTTACCCTACGTGTGTGGTTACCCCCCGTGTGGTTATCCCCCTCGACGTGTGTGGTTACCCCCTCTACACGTGGTTACCCCACGTGTGTGGTTACCTCCTCTACACGTGTGGTTACCCCACGTGTGTGGTTACCCTCCTCTACACGTGTGGTTACCCCCTCTACACGTGTGGTTACCCCCTCTACACGTGTGGTTACCCCCTCTACACGTGTGGTTACCCCACGTGTGTGGTTACCCCTCTACACGTGGTTACCCCACGTGTGTGGTTACCTCCATCCACGCGCCGTTACCCGGGCAGAGCGGACGACTTCCGGGTCCGATCCCAGTGCTGCCCGTCACCGATTATATTCCCTAGCGCGCATAGGCAGCTGCTCGCTCTAACGAGGATCGCCATTGGCCCACGCGCCTCGCGGGCCCCGCCTCTCGCCGGGGCGCACGGACGAATCGGATCGCGGGATCCTCTCGGCGCTTGCCGGTGCAGTCTGGGAAATAAAAAGCGACGCCCGGATGACTTTTTTTCTCCCAGTAACACTCGTCGCTGTTGGTGAAGCCCGCGGCCAATCATCGGAGAGCGTGAGATTGGCGGGAACTGGGTTGTCACGTGGCGCGCACGGCGAGCACGTGGGCAATGAGGGGCACGGTTGGGAGACGCATTGAGGAGCGGGGTACCGGGCGGGCGGTTGGGAGGGGAGGACAGTTGGGGGGGGGGGGACAGTGGGGGGGGGGCAGTTGGGGGGGGGGGACAGTTGGGGGGGGGGACAGTTGGGGGGGGGACAGTTGGGGGGGGCGCAGTTGGGGGGGGGCAGTTGGGGGGGGGCAGGTGGGGGGGGGGGCGGTTGGGAGGGGGGGGCGGTTGGGAGGGGGGGGCGGTTGGGAGGGGGAGGGCGGTTGGGAGGGGGGGCGGTTGGGAGGGGGTGGCGGTGGGAGGGTGGGGGCGGGGGAGGGGTGGGGGCGGTGGGAGGGGGGGGCGGTTGGGAGGGGGGGGGGCGGTTGGGAGGGGGGGGGGCGGTGGGAGGTTGGGAGGGGGGGGGGCGGTTGGGAGGGGGGGGGCGGTTGGAGGGGGGGGGGGGCGGTTGGGAGGGGGTGGCGGTTGGGAGGGGGTGGCGGTTGGGAGGGTGGGGGCGGTTGGGAGGGGGGGGGCGGTTTGGGAGGGGGGGGGCGGTTGGGAGGGGGGGGCGGTTGGGAGGGGGGGGCGGTTGGGAGGGTGGGGGCGGTTGGGAGGGGGGGGGCGGTTGGGAGGGTGAGGGCGGTTGGGAGGGGGAGGGCGGTTGGGAGGGGGGGGCGGGTTGGGAGGGGGGGGCGGTTGGGAGGGTGGGGGCGGTTGGGAGGGGGGGGCGGTTGGGAGGGGGGGGGCGGTTGGGAGGGGGGGGGGCGGTTGGGAGGGGGGGGAGGGCGGTTGGGAGGGGGGGGGGCGGTGGGAGGGGGGGGGCGGTTGGGAGGTGGGCGGTTGGGAGGGGGAGGGCAGGGGCGGTTGGGAGGGGGAGGGCAGGGGCGGTTGGGAGGGGGGGGGGGTGGGAGGGGGGGGGAGGGCGGTTGGGAGGGGAGGGGCGGTTGGGAGGGGGGGGGCGGTTGGAGGGGGGGGGCGGTTGGAGGGGGGGGGGCGGTTGGGAGGGGGGGGGGCGGTTGGGAGGGGGGGCGGTTGGGAGGGGGGGGGCGGTTGGGAGGGGGGGGCGGTTGGGAGGGGGGGGCGGTTGGGAGGGGGGGGCGGTTGGGAGGGGGGGGGCGGTTGGGAGGGGGGGAGCGGTTGGGAGGGGGAGGGCGGTTGGGAGGGGGGGGCGGTTGGGAGGGGGGGGCGGTTGGGAGGGGGGGGCGGTTGGGAGGGGGAGGGCGGTGGGAGGGGGGGGCGGTTGGGAGGGGGGGGCAGTTGGGAGGGGGGGGGGCGGTTGGGAGGGGGGGGCGGTTGGGAGGGGGGGGGTTGGGAGGGGGGGGAGGGCGGTTGGGAGGGGGGGGGCGGTTGGGAAGGGGGGGGGCGGTTGGGAGGGGGGGGGGCGGTTGGGAGGGGGGGGCGGTTGGGAGGGGGGGGGCGGTTGGGAGGGGGGGGGGTTGGGAGGGGGGGGGACGGTTGAGAGGGGGGGGAGGGCGGTTGGGAGGGGGGGCGGTTGGGAGGGGGGGGCGGTTGGGGGGGGGGAGGGCGGTTGGGAGGGGGAGGGCGGTTGGGAGGGGGGGGGGCGGTTGGGAGGGGGGGGGCGGTTGGGAGGGGAGGGCAGGGGCGGTTGGGAGGGGGGGGGTTGGGAGGGGGGGGGGCGGTTGGGAGGGGGGGGGCGGTTGGGAGGGGGGGGGGTTGGGAGGGGGGGGGACGGTTGAGAGGGGGGGGGAGGGCGGTTGGGAGGGGGGGGCGGTTGGGAGGGGGGGGCGGTTGGGGGGGGGGAGGGCGGTTGGGAGGGGGAGGGCGGTTGGGAGGGGGGGGGCGGTTGGGAGGGGGGGGGGCGGTTGGGAGGGGGGCGGTTGGGAGGGGGAGGGCAGGGGCGGTTGAGAGGGGGGGGGTTGGGAGGGGGGGGGCGGTTGGGAGGGGGGGGGGCGGTTGGGAGGGGGGGGGCGGTTGGGAGGGGGGGCGGTTGGGAGGGGGGGGGCGGTTGGGAGGGGGAGGGCGGTTGGGAGGGGGGGGCGGTTGGGAGGGGGGGGGCGGTTGGGAGGGGGGGGGGGCGGTTGGGAGGGGGGGGGGGCGGTTGGGAGGGTGGGGCGGTTGGGAGGGGGGGGGGCGGTTGGGAGGGGGAGGGCGGTTGGGAGGGGGGGGGCGGTTGGGAGGGGGGGGGCGGTTGGGAGGGGGGGGCGGTTGGGAGGGGGGGTTGGGAGGGGGGGGGGAGGGCGGTTGGGAGGGGGGGGGCGGTTGGGAGGGGGGGGGCGGTTGGGAGGGGGGGGGCGGTTGGGAGGGGGGGGGCGGTTGGGAGGGGGAGCGGTTGGGAGGGGGGGGGCGGTTGGGAGGGGGGGCGGTTGGGAGGGGGGGGGCGGTTGGGAGGGGGGGGGGGCGGTTGGGAGGGGGGGGCGGTTGGGAGGGTGAGGGCGGTTGGGAGGGGGAGGGCGGTTGGGAGGGGGGGGCGGTTGGGAGGGGGAGGGCGGTTGGGAGGGGGGGGCGGTTGGGAGGGGGGGGGCGGTTGGGAGGGTGGGGGCGGTTGGGAGGGGGGGCGGTTGGGAGGGGGGGGCGGTTGGGAGGGGGGGGGCGGTTGGGAGGGGGGGGGGGGCGGTTGGGAGGGTGGGGGCGGTTGGGAGGGTGGGGGCGGTTGGGAGGGTGGGGGCGGTTGGGAGGGGGGGCGGTTGGGAGGGGGGGGCGGTTGGGAGGGGGGGGGGCGGTTGGGAGGGGGGGGGGTTGGGAGGGGGGGGGGGACGGTTGAGAGGGGGGGGAGGGCGGGTTGGGAGGGGGGGGGGCGGTTGGGAGGGGGAGGGCGGTTGGGAGGGGGGGGCGGTTGGGAGGTGGGCGGTTGGGAGGGGGAGGGCAGGGGCGGTTGGGAGGGGGGGGGGGGGTTGGAGGGGGGGGAGGGCGGTTGGGAGGGGAGGGGCGGTTGGGAGGGGGGGGGGCGGTTGGGAGGGGGGGGGGCGGTTGGGAGGGGGGGGCGGTTGGGAGGGGGGGCGGTTGGGAGGGGGGGGGCGGTTGGGAGGGGGGGCGGTTGGGAGGGGGGGGGGCGGTTGGGAGGGGGGGGAGCGGGTTGGGAGGGGGAGGGCGGTTGGGAGGGGGGGGCGGTTGGGAGGGGGGGGGGGGCGGTTGGGAGGGGGGGTGCGGTTGGGAGGGGGGGGCGGTTGGGAGGGGGATGGCGGTTGGAGGGGGGGGCGGTGGGAGGGGGGGTGGTTGGGAGGGGGGGGCGGTTGGGAGGGGGGGGCGGTGGGAGGGGCGGGGTTGGGAGGGGGGGGGAGGGCGGTTGGGAGGGGGGGGGCGGTTGGGAAGGGGGGGGCGGTTGGGAGGGGGGGGCGGTTGGGAGGGGGGGGGCGGTTGGGAGGGGGGGGCGGTTGGGAGGGGGGGGGCGGTTGGGAGGGGGGGGGTTGGGAGGGGGTGGGGACGGTTTGAGAGGGGGGGGAGGGCGGTTGGGAGGGGGGGGCGGTTGGGAGGGGGGGCGGTTGGGGGGGGGGAGGGCGGTTGGGAGGGGGGGGGGCGGTTGGGAGGGGTGGGGCGGGTGGGAGGGGGGGGGCGGTTGGGAGGGGTGCGGTTGGGAGGGGGAGGGCAGGGGCGGTTGGGAGGGGGGGGGGTTGGGAGGGGGGGGGAGGGCGGTTGGGAGGGGGGGGGCGGTTGGGAGGGGGAGGGCAGGGGCGGTTGGGAGGGGGGGCGGTTGGGAGGGGGGGGGCGGTGGGAGGGGGGCGGTTGGGAGGGGGAGGGCAGGGGCGGTTGGGAGGGGGGGGGGTTGGGAGGGGGGGGGAGGGCGGTTGGGAGGGGGGGGGGCGGTTGGGAGGGGGAGGGCAGGGGCGGTTGGGAGGGGGGGCGGTTGGGAGGGGGGGGGGTTGGGAGGGGGGGCGGTTGGGAGGGGGAGGGCGGGGCGGTTGGGGGGGGGGGTTGGGAGGGGGGGGAGGGCGGTTGGGAGGGGGGGGCGGGTTGGGAGGGGGGGGGCGGTTGGAAGGGGGGGGGTTGGGAGGGGGGGGGGCGGTTGGGAGGGGGGGGGGTTGGGAGGGGGGGGAGGGCGGTTGGGAGGGGGGGGGCGGTTGGAGGGGGGGGCGGTTGGGAGGGGGGGGGCGGTTGGGAGGGGGGGGGCGGTTGGGAGGGGGGGGGCGGTGGGAGGGGGGAGGGGGCGGTTGGGGAGGGGGGGGGGCGGTTGGGAGGGGGGGGGCGGTTGGGAGGGGGGTGGCGGTTGGGAGGGGGGGGGGGCGGTTGGGAGGGGGGGGCGGTTGGGAGGGGGAGGGCGGTGGGAGGGGGGGGCGGTTGGGAGGGGGGGCGGTTGGGATGGGGGGGGCGGTTGGGAGGGGGGGGGTTGGGAGGGGGGTGGGAGGGCGGTTGGGAGGGGGGGGCGGTTGGGAGGGGGGGGCGGTTGGAGGGGGGGCAGGTTGGGAGGGGGAGCGGTTGGGAGGGGGGGGGCGGTTGGGAGGGGGGGCGGTTGGGAGGGGGGGGGGTTGGGAAGGGGGGGGCGGTTGGGAGGGGGGGGGCGGGTTGGGAGGAGGGGGGCGGTTGGGAGGGGGGGCGGTTGGGAGGGGGGCGGTTGGGAGGGGGGCGGTTGGGAGGGGGAGGGCGGGGGCGGTTGGGAGGGGGGGGGTTGGGAGGGGGGGGAGGGCGGTTGGGAGGGGGGGGGCGGTTGGGAGGGGGGGGGCGGTTGGGAGGGGTGAGGGCGGTTGGGAGGGGGGGGGCGGTTGGGAGGGGGGGGCGGTTGGGAGGGGGGGCGGTTGGGAGGGGGGGCGGTTGGGAGAGGGGGGGGCGGTTGGGAGGGGGGAGGGCGGTTGGGAGGGGGCGGTTGGGAGGGGGGCGGTTGGGAGGGGGGCGGTTGGGAGGGAGGCAGTTGGGGGGGGGGCAGTTGGGGGGGGGGTGAATGGGTATGGGGGCCGTGGTAGGCCTCGGTAAGGTAATTCACCCTTTTTATCGGGTTAAAGGGTAAAGGTGTCAACATGCCAAGGGGTAAGGTAATGGGTAGGGTAAATGTAGCTCGGAAGAATTACCACGTAGGGTAAAGGTAGCGCGACGTATTACCCGGTAAAAATGGCGCAGTCCGTGGCCTCCATTTAATAAGTAATATTTATTTTACACTTTTTTTTTTAAACACGCTTTTATGAAATGTACTAGTAATGGCAGAACTCCACGACTCCAGGAAGTGGCCCCGAAGCTTGCCATAACGTAAGGGACCGTGGTCAATTACAGCCAACATTTGAGCATGGACAATTAGACCCAAGCCGAAACATAACATATAACAAATAATGTTTAAAAATATAGATTTTTTTATGATAGAATATAGTATTGTCATCAGTATGACATAAGTATACCAAGTTTGCAGTCGATGCCACATTGAGAAGTGGGTTAAAATTGAGTTACAAGATTTGAGGATACAACAACGACAACAATGACAAGCGTGTAAAATTGGAATCATCGAGAGTATTCTATATGAATAAAGCACTCTGCCTAGCATTTACCATTATAAACCTTTTTCATGTGTAGTAGTACCCCAGTAATTACCCTGTAATCAGATCATTTGTATGGGGTAAGGGTAAAAGGTAGGGTAAAGGTAGGCTCGTTGATTTTTACCTTGTTAAAGGGTAAAAGGTAGGGTAGAGTGATTGTATTGTGGTAGGGTAAAGGTTGGCTCGTTATCTTGCCTTGCCGAGGCCTAGGCCATGGGTATGGGGGCATTGAAAAGCACGGGGGCAGGGGAACGTTATTCAGAGACCGGTCGTAGAGGTTAAGATGCGGAGGGAGCGCGGTCGAGAAAGCACCCACCGAGGAGATGGAGCAATGAAACGTGTCGGTGAAAAAGCGAGATAGATGGTAGGTTCCATTAAGAACGAGTGAATTATTAATTAAATACGTGCCCCAGTATCTTTTTGTCATCAAATGCTCCCCATTCATCAACTCCCCGTGGTGAGTGATGGGGCAGTTGTGGAGAGAGTGGAGAAGTTTCCGTACCTGGGCAGTGTTGCATTTGACCGGCTCTGATTTGGCAGCTGAGGTCTCGCTCCGAATCAGTCGAGCAGGCATTTTCTTTTCATCGGCTGCATAACGCTGTGTGGAAGCTACCTGGTCTGTCGCTCCACGCGAAGCTCCATGTCTTCTCGGCCAAAAGTCACGCCATCCCTTCTCTATTGCTTGCGAGACGTGGAGCTCTCTAATGGAACTTTTGCACTGGTTGGAAATAGTCTGGCTACATTTGTGCGAGGAGTTCACAGATCCTTGAAAGATTTGGACACAGTTCCATCCGTGAGCTCCTCCCGGCAAGCGATACTGTGTTGGCTGGGTCATGTAGCCCCATGCCCAGCCACCGCACGCCGAAGAAGCTTCTGTTTGGCCGGATAGAAGGGGCTAAACGAGATGGAGTGATGTGGTACAGAAGGATGCGGAGCTGATCGGACTTTCCTATGACTGGTACCAGCAGTGTCAAGATCGGCCCCTGTGGAGTAGGTTCGTGAAGGACGTTGCTTGGGAGTTGAAGGCAAGTCAGTCACCCTCCAGCAACAGCGAGGCAGAGGAGCGACACAGTTGGTTCAATCTGCCAGCCATCTCAAGTCAATCCATGTGCCTGTTGTGTGAACTGCCAGCGGGACTCCGACATTTTACGTGGCCTCAAAGTGCACCTAGCATGGCACAAGTGCCGCAGTGACGTCACCGCCACTCAGTGGTGAACAGCGTTTGTATTAATGAATGAGAGAGTGACTTGACGTCATATTGATTGCGTGTACTCTTTCTGCTGATGACGATCATGGCCCTTCTGATGTTCCTTAAATTGCTCTTGATACTTATTTTTCTGATGTTGCTGCTCATGCTTCTACTGCTGATGCTGCTGTAGGCTCTGCTGGGCCAGAGACGGCTGTGCTCGTGGCTGCTGACACTTGAGACGGCTGCTGCTGTTGGACAAAGCCCATTCACCTCGGTGTCCACCCGTGCCAGCGGTAAGCATCATCACCTTCCTCTCGGGCACACAACGCTCGCAATCATCTGCCGGGCACTCTCACCCGTGCGTGTGTGAGGGTGTGCGAGACTGAAGGTGGAGCGGTGGTGGAGTGGTTAGCCTCTTGCGCTGCGAATCCAGTGATTTAATTTAGTTTCCCAGCCACGGTTGACATCCGTGGAGTATTATCTGAATCGGTTTCTAGGTGTCCCCTGGGTCGACCCAGCCTAAAAATTACCACCTGGTGTGGTGTGTTAACATCAACACTGGGGTGTAGTGGTGGGCACTGCCACTACTTCGTGCCCCGTTTTGGCTACCATTCATGTGCACCAATAGGCTGTTGAAGGCTACATTGGGGGAATTTTATTTGCGTCAGAGCTTCGTGTCACAGTCTGTGGTCACTGAAGTAGCCAGCTTTTCCCACCACGTGCCAGTGATCCAGCGCTTTTGGAGACGAGGTTTGGTGGAACACAGATGGTTACTCTTTGGTTATTTCGGTAAAGTCACGTAGAAATTAAATAATAGAATACGATGTTTCGATTGCAACACAAGCAACCATCATCTGGTACAAATAAATGAGAAATTAGAAGTTAAGTGTGAAACAAACAAGCACGGCACACCCTCCCAGTAGAGGTGGTTCACACTAGATTTGAGGCTTAGCAGTCTTTGGAAGAAGGTAATCAACAAGGCTATGCGTTAACTGTGTGCATTCCATTACACTTCCTAATTTTACTAAATTTGCTTTCTACTGTGCTTGTTCCGTGCTTGTTTATAAGTCCATTCTCTCCTCCGGCCGCTATGGGCAGGAATTCCACACAACTCCCCCTCTGCCCCCCCTCTCTCTCTATTTAAGGCCTCGATACAGAGATGTTGTCTTTCTGTGTGCCTATGTGTGTGAGTCTCTCTCTGCTTGTGTGTCTGTCTGTGTGTCTCCATGTCTATGTTTTGTCTCTCTCAAATTTAGCAATCTTTGGAAGAATGTAATCAACCGGGTGGGGTGTTGACTGTTGTGTTGGCCGACTCTCTGTGTTGTATTGCATTATATTTCCAAGTTTACCATGTTTGTTTTCTCATTCATTTGTACCTTATGATGGTTGCTTGTGTTGCAATCGAAACGTCGTATTCGATTATCATTTAATTTAATTTCTACGTGACTTTACCGAAAGAACCAAAGAGTAATTCACGAAAGCGTCCAACATAGATAGATGGTTGTGAAACTAGCAAACTCTATGGGGTGGCCTATTGCACAGAGTAATTGAGTGGGTTCGATGAACCCATCTTTGCAAAGTAATCTTCTCCCGTCGTAAAATGGATTTTCTCCAGGTACTGAAGTTTGTGTTATTATCACACAAAAGAAATGTATTTTAATACTCGTCTTTTTTCCCCATTTTTTTCCTGATTGTGCTGTCTGTCATGTCATGAGATGAGGTTTCCATTCTAATCTCACAGTGCAACATTTCATATAAGCAAACACTAGTCAATGAATATCACAGAATTTCCTCTGAAATGCCTTCAAACAACTGGGAATAATATTTATCGCATAAGAGGCAAACTGATATTTGTAGTTCTCAGAGATTAAATGTAGCCAGATGAAGTACTGAACCAAATTGAATGTTTTTTTCTGGTACAGTCAGTGGTGACTAGGCTGAGATCATCACCTCGCTTCACTTGAGAACCCAGTATCTCGGTGGTGCCAGCTCAGCGTTCCGACCTCTGAGACACCTGACCAGCTAAAAAAAAGGTGACATTTCTAAAAGGGAATTAATAAAATATTAAAAAGCAAGGACCTTCAAAAAGAGTCTTGAGACTCGGTCTGATTTCTCATGAATAAAAAACATAATTTAATTGAAATTTATAACAGCAACATTATTGAATAACCTCAATTAAAATGTAATGACAAAAGTCAAAAGTAATTTCCTACTGAAATGAGCATTGGGGTGGTGTTGATCTGTGTATAGTTCTGAGTCGGTGGAAATTCCTCATTCCTGCGGTGGGGGGAAGTCTGTAGAGCAACGGCCATTGACTTGCCTACATTGACCCCAGAGAGATGACTACTCAAGTCAGCCTCAACCTGTATTTGAACTCACGTGCCACCGCTTGTTGCAGAGCCGTGCCGCCAGGCCAGATCGATGAATGCATTTGAGAATGATTAAAATAGCGTGTGGTTTAAATTATTAACATGAAAATTACTTTTCAAGCATTAAAGTGTAATTATAAAGATTTCGAATTATAAAACTTGAAATTAGTTCAATATGACGTAACGTTAAACTTTACTGATTAACTTTGTATAAAAATAATTTTAAAAGGTTGCAAAGGTTAACCAATGAGATGTATAAAAGCAATTTAAAGAAAAAAAAAAGATCTGACAATTGCCTTTAAAAAATCCCAAATTAATATCTCAAATGCTTCATTCATATACATCTTCAGAACAATGCTTCTTACATCCCATGGATAAAAATACAGTTTTGATCTCATGGGGTTTTACATGGCAGATTTAGATATAGGTGCTCATCGTATCCGTGCCTCCATTGGTGCACCTTGTTCATTATATCCTTGAATCGCCACCGTTCCTCATGGATACTTTAATTGTGCTGGGCTTAATATCTTACTGAAAAGTTTTGTGGCTCTCCGATGGACTGGAGTAAGCCTCGAGATTGGATGAGACTAGCAGCCATAGCAATATGTATACTGGATGTGGTGTGCCGAGTGGAGAAATGTTTTCCAATGGACTCGGCTGAAATTCAGTTCTGCATGTGCTCCATGTTCTTCTCTGATAATAGTTTTATGTATGCACGTTGAAACTTCTTTCAGACCATACGTAGTCAACCGTGCTAATCAGAAATGCGTGGGAAGGAACACAAACTAAACACAAAAAGCAGTTGCAAAGAAATGAGTTTTCAATTTAGATTTAATAGTGCATAGCGCCAACGGCTTCCTAATATATAGAGGAAGAGCATTCCAGGCTGCAATAAAAGTACAAAGAGGATTTGTATATACGTCTGTATTGTGGGTAATAGTGAAATTTGCGTTGTTGCTCTGCATCTACATCAGCCATACGAAATAAGCAATTTGTTGTTAACGTCACTGTTGGCGGAAGGTCATCCACCTAAAGGGAACTCGAAAGAGCTTCTCTATTTGGTATTTGGCCTACTCTTCAATCCAGGCCAGACGCCTTGGAAGAGATGGGTGTACCCACTTTTTTCCCCCACCACATGCTATCTGTCGAACTTGTGGTGTACTCATTCATACTGCTGGGTGGGGGGGATATGGGAAACCCGATTTAAAAAAACACATTAAGATCCATCACCCTCACAGGTCAGACTGCTGATGAGACTCAAAAATGTGAAGCCATTGGATAGGTGGCCTGCTTGTATAAATTCTGCTGAAAAACTTTGATCTGGAAGGCCAGCAGGCTGACATTCTGATGAAACCTAAACATTTGTGTTCTTTTTTTGTTGTTTTGCCATGCCACTAGCTATAAATATGAGTGTGAGTCAGGCACTTGACCTATACTTGGACAGGTTTCTTGTCAAAATGTCACGGGGTGGGCCACGGTCATCAGCCCCCCCTTGCACCTGGAGTGGTTTTCCTGTGCCTCATCAATATTATTTATTGCCACATTTCACCAACGTTTAACGAGACCTTTAGAGACGGGCAGTCACGATACCTCCCGTGGAATTGATTTATTTTAAAATTTTCAAAGGTGAACCTTAGTCATCCTTTGAGTGGAATTGGTGCGAGTTATTGTAAGTGAGGAACTGACCTCTGATACACAGCCCAATAATATACACAGCGTACTTCGTAAATATATATGTTTGCACGTTTTATTTAGCGTTTTGGTGGCAAGCACTGCGTTTCAAAGAATGGTCACGATAAAGCATATGGTTTCGCTGCCATTTATACATTTAGTACATTTCGTATTATGTGCTTTTTAAACAAACTAATCCGTGCATGCGCGTCACATCTTAATGAAACCACACCTCATCATTGTTTACATATACAATACATACAAAGACATTTCGCAATCCACTGCTGGATGAGAGCATTCCCACTTCGTGTGTGTTTGTGGGGAAGGGGCAGGGGGTTATTTGCCCATAAGGCAGTGTGCGTAGCTGTGGGATCATAGAAGTGCAGTGCAACAAAGGATGTTGCTGCTCTGTCCTTTGTTGCCCACAATGCAGCTCAGGAGCCTGTAACAACTGTTATGCACGTGATCATCCACCAAAGAGCTATTTAGGCTCTGTGCGATTTGGGTTTCTGAGGTTCCATAACATTTTATTCCGGCGGATTTGATCGCAGCCTACGTAGTCGACGTGACAGAACGTTAAACCAATGAACATGAATATACGATTTAAAGCATGACCTATATTACAGTGCTAAATAAACATTCGAGGCGAAATAAATACACATCACGTCCTAATCTTGTGTTACGGGTGTAAAGAATGCATTAAAAATCGACCATAAAAGACGGCATCAGTACCACATCAAGTTGTAGGTAATTATCAAGCGTCAGACTTGGGTCCTTTACAGATGTAGTGTTTTATTTTCAAGTGTTGTGGTTGTACGTATTGCAGGCGTAATATGTATGCGATATTTGTTCGTAGCTTCTTTGTACATTCTGCAGTGTGTTGCGAGTCAATGTGTTTATTGTACAAGTTGTTATTACATTGCTACGCCTACCTATAATTACCTATAATTCTGCAATTGTAATCTCCCTATAATCATGCACTTCCATTCCATGAGAGTGTAACTTGCAGTACTGTGTATTAATAAGTTATACAATGCAGGGACATGTTCGTTCTTGTTGGCAAGATATTATACAGGGGTAGAGTGGTATCAAGACAGCAAAGTATGGTTTTTGATAGCAAACCAAATATATCATTAAAATACAATGCAACTCGCTTTTACGAACGTGTCAAGAAGGGTACAGCATGCGGAAGCCTCGAGACGGATGAATAGGAAGAGAAATTAACGAACGTGATTTTTAAGAATTGTGTTTTTTTGTTGAAACGGAAACAAACATGCAATTGTTTTTCCTTTCATTTGAATCTTACTGGTACAGGGTTCGTTTAGTAGAGGTCTTAACGCTTTCTTAAATATAAAACAACACTTGTCAAAAAGGGGACGATGATCTGCCTTCACGGGAGCTTCACACCGCTTCTCAATAAATTATCTCCGATGAGCGATGCTTCATGCGCGGCCTCTGCTGCAGCTGCAAAATAAATAAAAACACGTTCTTTAAAGCAACAACATAAGTCTAAATGGCACTATTATTTTCATCATCATCAAAATACAAATTGGCAAGTGTACTATTGCAGCCGAGGGATGGAAGACATCCCAGAGGGCTGCCCACCGAGGAGATGGAGCAATGAAATCGATTTGTGTGCAGGTGTGCAACCAAAAATGAAACTTGAAACCATTGGTGGATGAGCTTTCTCATTTGCAGCCCCTGCAGTCTGGAATACCCTCCCACTCCACATCCGACAAATTAACACCACCAGTATTATTCAAATCTGAACTTAAGGCCTTTTTGTTAATCCAGGCATATGCTGAAAAATAGGTAATCACTTTTTGGACATTGGATCGATTTTGGCACTCCACCACCGCCCCACCAGCGAAGGTTTCCTGCTTTGGTTGGGAAGTTGGGATTGTGATCTGGGATGTGTCGACCTAATGATAGACTCTTTTTTTGTTGTTTGTGCTTTTTGTTTTGGTTCAATTTCTCAATTTGTTTATTCATTTTTATTTTGCTTGGTAGTAGGGGGTTTTCATTTGCTTTGTAGTGGATTTATATGGGATTTGGTCCTTTATAATTAATGTACAGCATTATGGGATGCTGTTAGCATGAATGGCGCTATATAAAATTAAAGTATTATTATTACATTGCAGGATCACGAGATGATGGTTTGGTGGGAGGCCTTCATCCAGCAGTTGATTAACCATGGCTGATGATGGCATTGCATAACATTTTGGAATATGCTACAAAACATATCGTATCACACATTAATCACCGGAGCATGTAAACAACAGCACGTAACATATTCTACGTACAAATTACATGTTAACCATTGTGTAATTTTTCGACCTCAAAACTCAACACACTTTAAAAAACGACTTGTCGCAGACCCCAAAGCCATCGTTAATGAGTAGAGAGAAGTCCGTCACCCGGGTGACGGACTTTTAGATTATGAACCCCTTATTTAGTTTTCCTTATTTCCTTATTTTGTTTTCATAATCGGCTAATGTAAGCTGCAAACCTACCATAATTGTAATAACAATGCAAATTCGGGATGATGTCTATGTTGTGTGTTAACTTTATTGCATGCCCTTTAACCACGTGGGCACCTGTTGATATCCACGATCTCTTCCACGCTCGAGGGAAGTTGTCAGTACATTTTACTTCATATGCACACACACACATAAATATGTATGCATATGCTATACGTAGCATGTAAATATAAGGTTGTACAAAGCAGAAAATTATGCTCAGTCTAAGTGGGAATAATATTGCTTTTGTGAAATGAACGTGAATGCAATAATGGCAATTGCGTCACATGATTAATATCCTTCCTTTATCGTGGTTTTTCAGCATCGTTTGTTTTAGCATGCAAACTCCCAATGAGACTCAAAGTCAAAACTGGTACTAAATTTGACTGCTTAAACAAATGCTGCTGGGTGAATATTAATCCGAAACAGATGGACATAATTGTTTTTGTTTTGGTGGTGCAACAGATCCATCCGTATCTGTTTTCGAATCTACTACCACCTAAAATCCATCAAGACAAAGCACAAATAATAATAACATACCGTGAGCTATGTATAAATGAATTGGACACTAAGTTTTTGTCCGTGTAAAAATGTCTTGATTTTTTGTTGTTATCCCTCTTGACAGCCCTAGTCAATCCAGGGCTGCTGGATGGCTGTGTAACAAAACATTATTTTTTGTCCCTGGGTAGCAAGTGTTATTTCCTAATTGCTTATGCCTCAAACGTACAGAAACTGGCTATTATTCCCCACAAACTTTGCTTTTGTGACCAGGACAGTGATATTTTGAAATGTACCTATTTTCAATGAGAAAACGCGGTGTGCATTTGTGTCATTCCTTCACGTAAAGTCCTGGTCACAAAAGCAAAGTTTGTGGGGAATAATAGCCATTTTCTATACTTTTTAGGCATAAGCAATAAAAAAATAACACTTCGTACCCAGGGACAAAAATTGTGTTACATAGTGAATGATCATAATTAGTAAATTCGGTAATTTGCTCCACTCACTGTGGCACTATGTTTCCGAGGCGGGTATCGTCTCCCAGTCGAAGGTGATGTTGCTATGTTGCTTTGACCCAATTGGGAAATCAGATAATGAAAGCCTTCCCCACACCGTAGTGGCCGTGGTGGTTAAGCCTCTTCTTACATTTATAATTATTCAAATGACAAACTAGGGAAAATGCCACTCAAGCTGTAGTAAATTTTAACGTGCTATTTTTATGGAGGGACTGTGTCGTTGTCTTGGTGTGCTCTGGGACTGATCTTACTATTATTTTGCTGCCTTTCCCAAGCTTGGAAATTGGTGTACTTATAAAAAAATTTTACAAGTAGAGTTAATCTATTTTACGTATTCACTTTTTCGTGATTTGATTTCCTATACGTTACACACTGGACATTTTTTTGTAACTTTCTGACCTGCCCCTATTGGACGTGTCAAAAAGAGCTTCATAGCACATCGTATTTCCCCTGGGATAAATAAAGATTCTGATTGTGGATGCATCTGACCGGCGGTGTTGGGTGGCGCAGGTGGCACACTTACTCATGGCCTCTTCATGCGTACGGCTCACCAGGAGCCTCTCTCCGTCAGCAGCGATCCGTGGCACCCAGCACGGGTCGCCCACAGCGGGACAGGGCCATGCGCGATAGTGCCACGTGAGGTAGTGGCATGGGAGGCATCGTATTGTCGGGTTTCCTCCGAGAGAAGTAGTCGTTTAGCAACTGCAAAAACTGTCGCGACACACGCGCGTGCGCATACACAGACACGGAACAGAGACAAAGATCGTTGTGTAGCCATACGGACGGGTTGGGACAAGTGCAGTCGTCGTTTTGTTGGGAACTTCAAAATTAAGGTGGGCACGGCGCACGAAGGGGTGTTGCGGTCGGCAGCACGTCCGGTAGACTTTGCCTTCCCAGTGCTGATGTTTCCACAGCGCATTAACTACTCGTTTAATCCGAGGCCAAGGGACGTGTTTAAATACCAGTGGCCAGTGATTCAATTTCTGATGTATTTAGGAATGAAGTGTTTTGGAAGGGGGATAAGACTGCACTCTTATAATGTTTTGTTTCTGAATGTCAAGCAATGCATGTCACCATGACACTGTGCAATTGGTCAGTGCTAAGAGGGTAGTTACGGGAACCATCGCACGGTGCGGGGCACCACGACATTGGGCAGCTGAGGATCACGCAAGGCGGCAGTGAGTAACCAGTGTGGTTTGTGTTCATTATGCCCACACTAAGGAAATGTTGAGTCCCATTAGTTCGGAAATCGGATCAGGATAACAGTGAGCACCATTCAAGTTGTTATACATAAAGATGCATAACTCCGTGCACCTGGGCTGCAAAGGAAACATTGCGTTTTTACAGAAACCGAGTGCAAAGTTAATGGCAACATTAAGAATGTGTGCAGTTCCTAATGCTGTATGTAGCGAACTCGCATAAACGTAATCAGAAAATATTCAAAACTATATTTTCTTGAAAGGAATGTAATGAAGTAAAAAATTATAAAACTAAAATGAGGACACATTTTACTACTGGTCTGTCTCGTGAGTATGCGTGAGCATTAAACGTGAAAAACAACTCGTACAATCCACAATGGTGTGTGCCTTTATGAGCTTTATGTGGTCGTGGGAATGGAAATGCATCACAAATGTATCCAAGTATAATGGTAGAACTCATAATCAACCTTTCGTACAGCCACACGCTAAAACACGCCCGTATACGCACGTACAGAGGTGCACGCTGGATGGGAGATTGCATGTAAAATGGTTAACAAGCATGAATGTAAAATTGTTATCAAGTAACTAGGAAATATTGACGTAAATTGATTTCACATGTAACATTGCATAATGAAAACTTAATATACGTTTAATCCAGTTTGTTTCTTGCTAATATTTATGTATGTACGTTGAACTTCTTTCGCACTGCACGTAGCCAACCGTGCTAATCAGAGGTGCGGGGGAAGGACGACATCGCTGGGTGTTGCCGCTGTGCGTGTGCGCCACAGAGCCAGTGCGCGCTACCCGCTCTGCGGTGACTCATCTGCGCCGGAGCTACACCGCAGTGCAGACAGGGTTGCCACGTCTTGAGGTACGAATAACTGGGACGTGCCACAGGATGAAGGATGTCTCACCATAACCGACGAGGGCGGAACTACACGTTCATGCATTGTCTTGAGTGGGGTATTATTTCACGACTGATAATAAAATCTGGGACTTTTGATTAACTATAAACTAAACTTTTATATTTACCAGGTAAGGCCTACTGAGCTGGATAGATCTTTTTCATAAGTGACCTGGCCACAAATGATAGCTCAACGAAGTGGCTTATCACGTGGAAATTTATCGCATCCAAACCCTCTATAAACGCGTGTTTCTAAATGTGGAGGGAAAAACCGGAGGACCCGGGGAAAAATCCATGCGACCACGGGGAGAACATGCAAACTACAAATATACAGGTGTCAGGGTCCGGATCAAACCCATAACCTCTTGTATATAAGGCAAAGTAATTAATACCTCGCCACCGGAGCACCCCATGTGTCCTCGGAAGATTTAACAGATTTCCCAGGAACGCTACTGCAAAACGATGAAGATCCTGGGAAAACCAGGAAGGATATTCGGACTGTAGCTCTCATGCTGACAAGACAAATCATCCGTAAGTAAAGTAGTTGGGTTTGAGTGTGGTTAACTCAAAAAGAGGACATTCCTGGCAAAAAAAAAACCAGGACAGGTGGCCACCCTAGGTGGAGTATGTAGATTTCTCACCAGTTCCTGGTTGAACGGCTTGTCCAGGGACTTGAGCTCGTCCACCTACGGCCGTCGAGCCGCGCTGCGGTGAGCCGCACGCTAACAGCGCCAGCATCGCCATCCATGCCGCCACGCAGGCAGCCCCCATCGTGGCCATGGGCGACGGGCTGCAGGAAGCTACAGGGGACTGCTCGGTGGGTAAACGTGGGGCGGCAGCGAGGGATGGCGGAAGGGAGGGGTACGGGCTGGCCACTGCCGCCTCTGCCGGTGCTGTGGGAAGAGGAGGAGGAGCAGGCGACCAGCGGTGCGAGCGGTGGGGAGCTTCGGGGTCCCCTGTGTGCGCCGCTTGGGTTTTTATCGCCCCGCTCGCCCCCCCGCCGTTGACATCGGGCCGAGGTGCGTGGGCGAGGGACGGCCTCCGCGCGACGTGGAGTGGCACCCAACCGTCCCTCCCCGCTCCCTGCTCATCCCCAATCCCGACACCCACTCTGCAGTGACCGGAGCGTCTCTCTTCATGCCGCGCACTTACTTAACCGCCTAAATTTAACGCAAACACATTAACGGCGGAAGCAGAAATTCGCAGGGAGACCTCGAAATCAAAGCACATTAATGAATTGTGATCTTTGTGTGAATTAGGGTTGTTAAAATTGGTATTGCATGCTTTGCCTGTAACCGGATGAAAATAAAATGTTCATCACTTTGTCACACGTTAAAGAAATGCACATTTTTTACTGGAAACGAAGAGAACTGTTGTGGTGTCACGGTCAGAATATTGGACTTGCAATTTAGAAGTCGCCGGTTCGATTTGATCTCCTGACAAGGCAGTTGAAAATGTCTTAAACAATCTCTGCCTCTGTCCAGCCAGCAGTATAACTGTGCGTATACACCACAGTTAGTCCTTGGGTAGGTCACGTGTGGTGGGAAAAAGTGTAGGTATGCCAATCTCTTCCAAGACGTCTGGTCAGTTTGGATGATTAGACCAATTTGTAACTTCTAGTGTTCCCTCTGTTGGAGGCACCTCCGCCAGCAGTGGCGTGAGGCATCAATTGGAGGGCTGCACCTTTACCGCTTAACTTTAACTGAGAAATAAAATAAATCACGACGTTTCGGACTGTTTTAAAACAGTCTGCCTCAGCAGCAGACCATGCTTTCCCACCTGATGACGGACGCTTGTGTTGCGCCCGAAACGTCGTGATTTATTTTATTTTATACCTACGTGACTTTACCGAAAGAACCAAAGAGTATGGATTCCTGCAGTCACGAAAGCTTCAAATCAGGATTTAACCGAGAAACGAGGGCAAATTAACCACTCGGTGGCCTACGCCACCTTGTCGTTTGTACTCCCCCGCGGGTGCCAATGGGTGCGTCCATTCCTAAAATTCCACGGAAAACGATTACCTGTTCTCAACTTTGGAACCGCTAACCGATTGTGAAAAACGCTTCCTGGTTATTGTGTAATAGCCCTCATAACAAATGCGAAACAAAGAGAACTTACCTTAGCTAAAGTATGTTACTAAATCTGAGACTGTACATTTGCTTCGTGATGCAGAAAATGAACCCAGGTTTTGTGTATTGATGTGTTATTAATTATTATTTAAAAATAAACATCAGTCTTACTAGTAGAGCCATACTTTCAATTTTGAATTGCATAATGTTTGTATGCACACAATGGTTAAAAAGTAACCACACTTGACATTACAAAATGAGGTTGCCATCGTTTTGAACCTTCAGAGTTGGAATATGCTGAGCAAAAAATATATACATATGAAAACACATTAAAATAATTTCAATATTTATGGCTCTTTGTTAATCCATTGTTGGATGAAGGCGTCCCTGTGCGTTCTCGTGTAGTGGGGATCGATTGAATATACTTTGGTCAGCGCGGTTTAGTGACAAGGGAGCCAGGACTTGTTGAGATTTCACCCTCTACTGATGTTGGCCTCAGCCAGGAATCAAACTCGGGTGGCTGGGTTCATAGTGCCGTGTGCGTGCCACTCCTATCATGGAAAATACATTTAGCATTTGCATGTACGTACGTTGTGTAGTCATACACACTAATTTGGTGAACCGTGAACTTGTAATCAGTTTTGGGTTTAAAGGACAAATATACGTAATCTAGCCTACGTGGCCCCATACCAAATCTCCTGATCCATGAATTATTGAAAGCAAAACGCGAAAAAAATACTTTAATGCTCTTTTAATATTTAAAAGACCTTCCAAAGGTGTTGAGAATGTTTCGTATAATTAAATAGCAGTCCGCTACCGTGGACATGATGGATGGGAGGGTTAAAGCCATCACACAAATTGTTATTTTTGTATTTGTTTAAATTTTAACCGAATGTTCCTTTACAGGAGCTGTCGGTGAGCTCAGTGTGCGAACCAAGAGAGGCTCACCTGGTCGCACAAGAGAGATGATGGCTTGCTGTGGATGAAATTAAAACAAACCACTGTAACGACCTGCGCATTCACCAGCTACAGCACCGCACATTTTGAGGACCAATGAAAAAAATTGCAACTTTAGCAGCAGCAGAATAATTCTCTGCTCTCTCCGCAGCTGTGGCCATGAAAATGCAGAATACACCCTCTTCCCTACCCACAACTGCGTGACACCTGAGAAAATTGCATTGGTGACTCGCAGTGGAAGAAGGTTTGTGTAAGATGCGCCTGTAGATGGTGAGCTTTGATCAATTTACTGATAATCTCGACACAACAGGTGATGTTTTGTGCAGTGGCCTTCTTCATAGCACACAATTGTATTTAAAAAAATATGCTATGAAGAAAGACCATTGGCCAAAAGAGTCGCCTGATATATTTTCCCTTTTAAAGCAGTGCTATCGACATTTGTGATTCGTTTTTTTGTTATTTTGTGTCGGTGCACCACTACCAATGAATCTGCGACGAACAATGTTATCTTTTTACGGCATCTGTATTGTTACTGAAAGGGAAATTTCATTTTGCTTAGTGTATTTTTATTGTCGTGGTTGTCGTTTATGAAATAGGGTTTCCCCTTTTTTCTGGCAACAAACAGGTGTTAAGATGTTAAAACACCAAACTGAAACCTTTTACAAGAAATCATGTCTGCATTAACCACAATACTTGTGGTCAGAATGCAAACAAAAAACATATATACATTGTCTTTGAAACGGATTGGTCCACACCAGAGACAGCTTTCTTTTGAGCCTAGTCTCAAAACGGTGTTAGACCAGAGGACGTCAAAATACCAGAGGACTTCTTTTGGCGCCTTTTGGCGTCCTCTGATCTAAGTCTAAGTCTTGAAGCCCCATAAAATCACAGGTGAAGGTGGGCACTGAATATCAGCAAGGTATCTTCTAAATCACAGTTCCTACAAAATTCATGCTATCCCCACAAAAAAATAAAATTCTTGCCAACAGGTAACAAATACTGAGTCTTGATTTCTGTTCGCCACTAACATTTAAAAATGAATGTTAGTGTTACCTTTTTTTTACTGTAATCTGGAAAGACGCAACAAATGCGATAAGTTTACTCCCAGTTTTATTTCCAGTTTAAAAGTGACAGCGTACAACATTTAAACCAAATTCAAGCAATACCGTGTCTTGAGTGTGGGGCTGAGACTTATTTAACCTTTAAGAAGAGGCTTAGGGGGTCGGAGTGTGGGGCTGGCTCCGTTGAGATCCTGGGTTTGAGTCCAGGCAGGTTGCCTGTGATTAATCCGGCTTCTCTGGAAGAGTGAGTTGATCGTCTAATGTGGTCACCAATGACCGCACATATAAGCCGTCACTTTAAATTAAACATTTTGCAACTTAATGTGGATCAATTCCAGCTCTTGGAAATAAAAGTGTCGGTTTGATTGTCATGAAATGTATCTGTTACAGAGCGGGTGGGAGAGTGCTGTTAGTGTGGATACTAGAACAATTATTTGTATGAATTGAAGGGATCTCAGCTGTAGTGAAGTCCGATTTTGCAGACCATTCTCTAACATGGGGAGGTTGCAATGCTTGATATGGCACCAATAGCAGAATCTGGATACAAAAAAAGAAAGGGCAATTTTTTTTTTACGAGAGCTGTTTTATGCCTGTATCTGTAGGTGGGAGTGATCTGCTTTGGAATTATTTTATCAATCCCAGAGGCACACCTGGAGAACTTACAATTAGCAAGCACGGGAACAAGAAGTAACATGTATTTGCAGGTGACGTTTGCTGCTATTGTTGCATATAAAGCAATTATAATTAATATTCCGCAAAGTGAGTTAATAGTTGGTTTCCATTACGTTAAGATGTTTAATGGACATCTGCACTGCTCGGGCACAAGGCAATTACATGAAACACAGCTGCAAGAAGTACATTTGGACTTTTTAATGCCCCTTGTATAACCGGAAAGCCGCATTGCCTGTAATTACATTGTTCAAGAGGCTTTTGCATTGAGACTTTGACGAAATCCATCGATGAGTAATTTGGCATGTGAGGGGAAACCAGAGTACCCAGAGAAACCCTACACATACGAGGGGATACTACTCAGAAGTTTCACACCGATGGATACAAGTCGTCATTCCTCTACTTCCATTTCCTGGCCACCTTGCAGCAGCCTGAGTGGGTGTTGGAGATTGACTTGTGCTTGTAATGCATTCGCCCTCACTCCCCACAAAGTGTTGGGTTCCAGATGTGCACCACTCATCTCTGAAGTTTACATACGTAATGACGTAATGAGCATTGAAGTTAAGATGTAATGTGGCGTATGTATGTTATAATTATAATACCATGGTTGTAAAACAAATTGACACCTTTGTGAAATTGGACATTTGGCTGTTATTTCAAAGTAATGTAAATTAACATTGATCCTTCATACAAAATTAAGTATTAAAACTGCCTAAATGAAATACACAATAGTATATAAACTTGTATGCTTGACAAGCATAGATACGAAACCAGACGTGTGTTTGCATTAAATATCTGTTAAGCAAATA
Source organism: Lethenteron reissneri (assembly GCF_015708825.2). Taxonomy (NCBI): domain Eukaryota; kingdom Metazoa; phylum Chordata; class Hyperoartia; order Petromyzontiformes; family Petromyzontidae; genus Lethenteron; species Lethenteron reissneri. The sequence continues at coordinate 12,683,862 of NC_083798.1, read as the reverse complement.
CAGTATCTCTTGCACGTACGTATATGAAACATTAATGAGTAATAGATCGGTGAGCTTTACCTATAAGGTTGCATGGATTATGGAATGAAACGTGTCATTAAATATAATATTGGCTATTGGGCAGTGCCAACAGTGGTGTTCTTATTGATGGCTAGAGCTTTAGATTGTCACCCACTCCTTTCCTGACCTTAACCTTTATGGCCAAATCCCAGTTAAATAATGTTTTGTCGGGCAGAAATACCGTCTAAGCCCTATTTGATCAAGTGGCTTTCTTGGCCACTGGATAATATTGTCCCAAAATAAATCACGATTATTTCAGTTTTATTCGAACTCAGTACCGCACGAGGGGTCATTACAAAGTTTTGACCAATCGGTTCGGAAAAAAAACATCACAATAACTTAATGCTGGACTTAATTATTTTTTACACACATTTTAGTCTGAGTGTTGGGATCATTTTTTTAAGCCTCGCCTTTTATAACTGATCATAAAGATGTAAAAAAATATCGTGCTGCTGTATGGCGCTGGCAGTGGTGCATAACCACAAACAAAATTCAACACAATCGTCAGTGACAATGCCGTTAAAGTAAAAATATATGAGGTGATTTCGGCAAATAGATGTAGGTGATATGAAGAGCCATTACATTTTTGATGTTATTAGTTTATAATTTAGTAGCTTATTTGGTTTAACCCAACCAGAATAGTAAAAAAAATAATTGTTTAACTTTAACGATGAAATGAACTTGGTACTTATGGATTTGAGTCCATAATGCTCAATTGCACTGCATTATATTTGTATGTGTGTACAATATACTCTATATACGTGTTTGCAATATACAATATATGGGTGTGCATTCCTTATGTGCGTATTTACACTCCTATATGCTATATACACACAACAGAACTGACATTATTTTAAACACTCGCAATTATGCCGTCAATTACATTTAAACACAGGCCCTCGTAATTATGGAATGACACACCAACCTATGTACATGAACCACTGTTAACTATTATGAATTACGAGCCCTTAATTACGTGACTCAAATTACCCGCCACATGGCATCTGACGCACTTAGAATCATGAATATGGTCCAAACACAATTATTTGCAGCATATTCTCTTGAGTAAGAGCCCAAGTGGTTATTTGATTATGATGGTAAAAACCAGATGCTGCTAATCATGGCCAAAAAACCTTTGAAGGAAAAATGTTTTAGTGACATGCTTAAAAAAAGGGGGGCAGAGATTTGACGACATCTAAATATACTGTGTGCATAAAACATGGTCATAATTTCTCACTAAATATGTGACCATAGCAATAGGTGTACGGGACGTGTTGTTCCGGGTGCAGATATTGATTTTGAGTCCATTTGAGCCCATTCGCTCAAATGCACCTAATCACATAATTTGTATGAACATTTTCACGACCCGTACATTACCAATTCTTACAAACATGATTCGGCACTTGTAAAAATGTTGTTTAATCTACAAATTGATTGAAATACATTTCTCACAGTTACAATATACGCATACCTACAAATTAATTTTGCGATAAAGCAGTGATTCGCAATTTGTGATCCGCAGGCCATATCTGTCCACAAGATCGTCATGGGAAGTCAATCAATATTGGCCCGTTTCGAGTCGCGGGGGGCTCCATTCTGCCCTGTCCTACGCCAGCGGCATCAACTGTGGCTCCCGGATCGCCAGTCTTTCCTCGGCCAGGCACACCACCCGATCTTTCCAGCGCGATTACGGGCGGCCTCTGGGTCTTTTGCCTGCATGCCGTAATTAGAACGTCTCCCGGGGGAGTCTTTCTGTCGGCATCCTTAGCAGATGACCCATCCACCGTAGCTGGTTTCGCTCGACACTCAATAGTGCCGACTGGACGTTGATTCTCTGGCGGATAACCAAGTGGTCTGCCGAAATGTCGCAGGTACGATTTTTTTCATAAAACCATATTTTTTTACTGCGTGGCGGTCCGCACACTTTGAGGATTGGCAGTGGCCCAGGGATCCAGAAAAAAAGATTGGGAACCACTGCTGTTCACGATGTTATTATATCGCAGGATTACAAGAGGTGGTGGTGGTGGTTTGGGGAGGCCTTTTTGTGTGCCATCATGAAGGCTTTGGTCTTCGATGGGATAGTGTCCTCTGTGCATTCCTCGGACGTGGCTCCTCCTCACAGTGGGTGACCGTGCCTCCTGATGCACTGCTACCCAGCGGTGGAACAAGCATCCTGCCCAACGTCATTTGCGATTCGGAGACAATGGCGGAGTTTACAACCCGCCTCGACACATTTATTTTCTTTTGGTTCTCCAAAATGATCTTTTATACTTCGTTTTTCATTTCCTTGGGAAGCAATGTATTTATTTTCGTGATATGCAGCGATTTGAATACCTTGCAGAAGGGTGCTTTATGTAATTTATTATGAATCTAGCAGTGGAGTGACCATGACTGATATTGATATATAACGTGAAAGAATCTTCCAAATTGTTCCCTTGGATTTTCATGAATGTGCAATTCTACAAATGATAACATTTTCTCTCGGCCTGTATTGGAGGCTGTAGGGTGATGCTTTTACTCCTTTTCTTTTTCAAGTCGTCCCGTGTTTTCAGCTGTTGGCTCTTGCTCACCCTCTCTGCTGTCAACAACAATTACATTATTTTAATATCAAACAAACTATTTTTTTCTCAGCCACACTGTAAAATAGAATCACAGCAGTCGCTCATGAATGTGTAAAGAAAGTCTAATAAAGCAAAAGTCTTCCTGCTCAACAATGCATTGAGGTGACCATCCCCCGTTTACCGCATGAAAGCTAGTTGTGAAAATCCCACTTTCCTGTGGCAGAACTGCGTACTATTGACCCCGGAGAAATGACGGGCTGAGTCAAACCCCAACCAGGATTTGAACTCACAACTTTCCAGTGGCGAGCCACTTGTTCCGACTTCTGGAGCCACCAGACCAGAGAAAATAACACGCCATTACATTTATAAGTAGAGCAGGTTTATTTGTAAAATTGGGATTCTCTTTTTTGTTTGCCATGTGTTTTTATTTCTACACAAGAATGGTCCATCCCACGATGGAACATTATGCCTGGTCCTTTCATTTTAGCAAGTTCACCGAGGTGAGCACACATTATGCAGCACAAGCGCAATATGAATGAATAATGGCATTTTTCTTGACAGTCGCCGCTCACAGCCATTATGCAATTTAGAAAATTAGTAAATCTTTTTTTCAAAGTGGCAAAAAACATGAAAATTAGCGGGGTGTTTTGCAATTAGAAGAATTACACTATAAAAACCCCTTTGTGATAGAGTTTTTTCATTTTGGGTGCTTTTCATGATCTCTGGAAAGCTCCTGGGTCCCTGCCCCCCCAGTCATAACCACATGTTCCGTCGAAACTCACCGATGGCGTGAAACAGCTCCGTGACATTCATGGCCGCTTGGGCCGACGTCTCCATGAAAATCATGCCATGCTCCCTGGCAAACCTCGCACCCTCCTGCAGCGAGCAAACGTAAGAATTGTTGCATGGACATTCAATGACAACAACGGCCACAACCGCTCACAATGGACCCTTGCATTGTTGGAGTGATGATGATGCTCTTCCATATTTGTTTTTGGGTTAGGCCACGTGGTGGTTTTATGCAGAAAAAAATGATTGTCATTTAGCCTCCACCACCTGACAAGGTTGTCACGATTGTCAAGACGTAGATTTTTTTAAATGTGACAATTGGTCAGGTGGTGAAAGGTTAATGGCAATTTTGGTATAAAACCACCACGTGGCTAAACCCGAAAACAAATATGAATCATCGTATTGGCTACGAAAACCTATGTTTTAGGATGACGCTGTTGATTCCTAGAATACAGAGCAGAGTGGTGAGATGATATTTCTACACTCACATGTGCCCAACTATTATAGCTGATGAGACTGGATGCTTTCAGGATAATGTCGTCATAGGCAATTAGCAAAATGTTCTTCATGACTATAGGTTCAATAATTACAGATATACGAAGGTCTACGTAGGTCGGCCGAGGCATTTGCCATGAAAATGTAATGTACTGATACTACAATTTAGTTGTAAACGACAAGAAATACCACGTGTTGTTCACATGTCTGACATTTCCCTCCACCTGCTGAGACGATCTGCAGGAAATGAATTCAGGTTCACAGTACAACCCAAACAAATATTTCTCAGAGCAATAGAGCACAACCGCGGAAACATACACAGAGACAGCAAGAAGTGTCAGAGAGCATGGCAATGTTGGCGAGTGAGCAGACGTGGGGTGAACGCTGCAGTACCTCGTGCTGAACCTGTCTTGAGGCCTCCAGGTCACACTTGCTCCCAGCCAGAGCCATCACCATGTTCGGATGCGACTTCTCTTTCAGCTCGCTTATCCAGAACTGGAGCTTGTTAAAGGACTCCTGGAGAGACAATTTGACACGTTACATTTCTCAGTTGTATTTTTTACCGGATGTGGATTTCAGTTTTTGTTGTTGTTGTTTTGAAAGCTAGTATGACGACTGTGTAGGGTTTTTGTGGCCAAGCTGTGTAGTTCCCCGCTTGTTTTTTCCGGTTGTACCGCGCGTTCTGCATGATGTCCGACGTTTTTGCTCCACGTGCTGGGAGCTTCTTCAGGATCATAACTCCATTCAAGACCACTCACTTTAAAAGTCCTGCTTTTTGTCAGTTGCTTGACAGTGCGGTACTCAACCAATTAATTTATCGTGAGATATTCTTCTCACGAATTGCCCTCGTTTTTTTTGTTCTGCAGAGGTGACAAAACCGAGGTGAGGGCGAACGAACAGATATGTGCAGCGTCAGTGCCGGTGGTGCGTCTACGCGCCTGGCTGCTGATGTCGTATGTCAGCACGGCTGCCTCGGCGTTGCGGAAGAAGATAGGGGTGAGCATACGGTGACGCTCCTGCCCGGCCGTGTCCCAGATCTCAAGGCGCACCGGCGCCTCCTCCAGGTGTACCACGTAGCTCTGAAAGGCGACTGCCGAAAGGAAGCCAAGCGGAGAGGGGCGCAAGTACGTGGCGTTTTTTTTTTATTGTGCAATATATTCGTTATGTACACGTACGGCTCTATTGGCACTGCTGGATGATGGCAACATCACTCTGTTGGGGTTTCTGGGTGCGTGCAGGTTGGTGCTGGGTGGACCAGTTGCCCAGGTTCAGTTCGTGTGTCAGTCACCACTGATGTTAGCCATGGCCTGAAATCGAACCCAGTTCGCTGGGCCCATAGCACAATGTACTTGTTACTGCTCCACGTATTTTTTTGTTTTCTGAATAATCCTATTTTTTTAAAATAAAAATTTACAAATATAATATACAGGGTGGTCCAGATGTCTTGTGACCCCCAATTAATCGGTATGCAAATTTGGTATTCCCAAATATCACGTTTAATTAAATGGAGGTCACAAGACATCTGGACCACCCTTTAAATTGATTGGGTGGAGTGGTGATGCACTGCATAGTGCAGTGCACTGCACGACTTGATTTTGAATTCCTGGCCAATGCTAACATCAGTGTAGCGAGTGGTATCTGAAGCTACCCTGCGTATCCCATTCACCGTCTCTGACAGCCTCCCATGACTGACACGCTGTCGGAAGGCCGTCATCCAGCAGTGGATTGGCAGAAGTCTGTGAATTATTCTAAACTGTTTTGTTATTTTACCAGGTAAGACCCTCTGAGCAATATAGCTATTTTTCAGCAGCGACCTGGCCACAAATGATAGCCCAACGAAGTGGGCGTATCATGTGGACATTCATAGCAGCAGCCAAATACTCTAAACGCACGTTTCTAAATGTGGAGGGGAAAAAAACGGAGGACCCGGAGAAAAATCCACGCGACCACGGAGATAGCATGAAAACGTATCTTTTCCAAGTACATTGAGCCTGCTTACCTCCTACGGTCGCGACCTCATTGGGAATGAACTGGTTCCGCGTGAGACGTCTCAGCAGGCTGGTCTTGCCCACGTTCGACTCTCCGATCAGCACCAGCTTGACGCGCAGGCCATGGTCAATTGGAGACCTCGCAGACATGATGGCTTAGGAATCTGGCGACTCATTTAACTCCTCCTAGGGCAAGTGCTCGCGCATCAAGTGTCGGTGCTGGCAACAAACAGGTGTGTGTCCCGTAAACTATTAGCTTCAACCCAAACGACAATGTACGTGTATGTATGTTCAACTTCTTTCCGACCCAGCTAATCGGAGGTGCGGATTAGCAGTTGAGAAACATTGCCAATCCATGCTTTGCGGAACAATATATATGCGAAGTCGTCTGCGTCATCCCCAGGTATTGCAGGAATGTAGTAATGTGCTACGGGCACATTACAAACATGTACTGTAGTGCAGTTACGCTGACTTAATGGGAAATGTTGCGACCTTGCAAGCCCAATAATGAGCTGTCACTTGGAAGGACTGCCTGGATGCAAGTTTATTATTTGTGGGCTACGTTTATTCCCATTAACTCGTAACGCGGGCTTTAACCGCATTGCCTAACAAAGATGCAAGTCAGAATACTTTAGCCCGAGTGTTCTACTACGCATTGTCAACAGGCTCAAAAGTATGTGCTGGGTTGTGATGACCCTTTCTGTCGATATTTACACGATTCCTTTTGTGTCATCGCATTTTGGTGAACGTGTAGTGTAAATATGGTCACGCGAAAAACCTGGAAATGCAAATTACCCCCACTTCCCCATGTTTGCAGGCCCATGAGAATGTAAGTAGAACTTAAAACAAACTTGAATCCAAAGTTTGTATAGTGTTGAAGAAACAATCCCATAAGGATTAGACAGATATAACAGTAACATTACAAAGTATGGGTTTCTAACTTCAATGCTATACAGTGCATTCTCAAGCCACAGCCGCAACTACAAAGCATGTGATCTATTTTTTCAAAAATCCGGTCTCACAACATTCTTCTGGACTCCCCTTGATGTTTGGGCCGTGTACTTTAAAAAAATATTTGCTTGCAACGATGCCGTGTTGAAATGTAAGTCATACTCTGAAAAATTATACCATTCCCTTAACTTTGAAAAAGCATTCTCTCTTAACAGTTGGGCTGGTGGCACAGACGTCAAGCGCACAGCCGACATCACCAAGATCCTGGCTGTAAATCCAGGCAGCCGCTTGAGATTAATATGGGCTATCAAGTGGACCACGTCAACCTTAGAAGTACAACCAAAAATTGAGAAAATACTATAATATACATTTGGTTCTGCCATGTGACAAAATTCAAGCTATAATGAAATTATTAGTTTACTATCATGCAACGAACATTATTCCTCCCTATCGCGTAGACCGGATGTTACTGAAAGGGTTCAGATCTAGCTCAGTAATATCCACATCTGTAAGGGGGCCGTTCTTCAACAAGGGCTGCACTGCTCTGAGCGTTCTGAATGGATGCTTCATCTCATTATTTGATAGGGATACAAATTTGGAAACATTTAAAAATCCGTTATCTTAAAGATGGCACTGCAGTTGTGCTTCCAGTTTGTATTCATTGCAGGATTGTTTTAAATAAAAAAGCGCCATCGGTTAACTTGTGAATTAAATGTAGGAGATATTTTCATTATGGTAAAAATAAATTTCACAGCTTTCCACATGGCCAGGCAGACAAGATTTACCCACCAGGTGAAATTTATTTTCATAAATGGACTTTATTTCAACATCATTAAAAATGTATTATTCTCAGCAACCGAAAACATGGAACCACTTTAACGCTAAATACTGTGCACGTTTGATGCTATGTGTTTAAGTTGTGTAACAGCCATAATACAGTACTTTATTTATATTAAAGAATATTTGTATATGTTCATTATTAATTTTAACATTTAAAAAGTTTTAACTGCTTATATTTGCATAATGCTGCACTTGCATCTGAAGAAATGCAAAACTGAAGTGGTACTTCCTATTTTAATTCAAAATGACATTAGCAAAGCAACACAGGACATTTTAATACATGATCAGTTTTACATAATGATATACTTAACATCTGAGAAGAGTTTCATGCTGCTGCTGTTTGCACACAAGATATTCAGTTTGCACCAAATATTGTTTAAATTGCTCTCTTATTACAGTACATCTTATTCCGTACTTTTAAGAGGATTTATTCAAATTGGTTAAGGTGACGATATTTTATTTACAATTATATATACTGTTTTATAGTTAAAGGTATCTTCGAACATAACCTAAAACATTAAAATGCACAAAAAACCACCATTTTAATGTTTCTGTCCCCACTAAAAGAAAAAAAAATCCCACTTCCCGAGGCAAATCATTCACAAAGGTTACACTAACAGATTAGCTGGGTATCAGTCAAGAGGAGCCTCACACAGCTGGTAGTAAGTCCGCATGAGCACTACTTGGTGGGCATTATGCAGACAGGTGGGCAAACACCACTAGGAATTAGAAGCACCAAAGCTGTAGCATGCAGAAATTGCAGGCACCGCGATATGCTACCGTGACGGCAGATGTTCCAATATTTTGGTGGATTACTCAATCGTGTTGTGATTTTGCATGGCACTGAGGTTTAAAATGTATATTACTGTACACACAAGAGGGATCCCCTTTCTGGGAGTGGACACCCAGGGTCTCCACAAACCATAGTATGGGTCTGAACAGCCAAGGGATCATTAGGGCTTCCAGTTCGGTAGTGGCATCAGACAGAACCAATGCCTCCAACACACCTCCAAATCACTGCTCAAATAATGGGGACTATATGGTGACTGCGGGACTATTGATAAAAAAAAGTAGAGAATCACTGCTGTCATCTATATTGTATGATATCCATGAGAGTTCAAGTATGTACAGTGGATGCTGTGTCTCGACAGATTCAAATAGATTGATGTTACAATGCAACATGTTTAATACAAAGGGACTACAGAATTGCCAACGTCCATATCTCAGATTTCAAAATAATTTAAAAGAAGTCTGGGATGCCAAGCGGTCTAGTGATGTAGCAGTGTTTCCAAAATGTATCATAGTACTTTCAAAAATATAAGCGATCAAGCTGTAATGCCATTTGGGGGGAAAAATGAGATCATATTCAGTTACAGTTTAATTCACCATTAAATGTTTATGCTCCCACGTGTGTGCACACCAGCAACAGAGACGTAATATATGGGGGGCCGGAAGTAATGAGACGCAGGAAGGATGCTCGATGGGGGCGACGGTACTGTGTAGCGTACACAGGTGGATTCAGCCATGGAGAAGTCATTATGCACAGCACTGGCTTCTGCTTGGAGGAGTAGGATCGAAATTTACTTCGTTAGTTCGGCTTTGTGTACTTTGGTCGTTTTTCGGTAGCTTCTTGGCTAAAATATACAAGGAAAAATACATTGTAAAAGGTCTGGCAATAAACGATGCACAAACTGCAACATATATCACATTTTATATACCGCATTAATATGATTCTAGTCCTAAAAGAAAGCATTTAAAATATGACTCACAGCAAGCTTTTAAGGAAAATTGCACGTAAAACAAATTGCCGCTATTATAATCTAAATAAAAGGCAGGAATTGTAGTATAACACTTAGGTAACCTTAAAGGAGAAGCCCTGGCAGCATTTCAGAACAAACGTGGGTGGAGGTTTTCACTTACCAAGAGGCATAGGAGACGAAACATTTTAACCCCGGGTACTCTTTACATTATCGCTCTGATACATCCTTGTCAACTACACTTATTGCAGTGAAATTACATGCAAGCTACAGAGCAGCAGCTTCAAAAAGCACGTGTACTTTTGGTTGCACTTCTCACCTATAGCCAAAAATACGTCGTTCACATTCATGGCTGTTTTTGCAGATGTTTCCATAAACAAAAGTCCATTGTCTTCTGAATATCCCTGTGCCTCCTGCAAGGTAAAACATAAAAAACGATTCAATTTCAGAACTCATGACTGTTGTAACACCACACAAGCACTGTGACAAACCTGCAGAAATTATGACAGCCAATGTGTTTTAATATTCTGAATGGGCTCCCATTACTTGCAAACCTTTACCTCAAAATCAACTGTCCTCTGGTTGGCCAAGTCTGTCTTGTTTCCTGCAAGAGCAATCACAATGTTCGGGTTTGCCTGCCGCTGTAACTCTTTAACCCAATTCTTTGCTCTTGCAAACGAGTCCTGCAAAACAAGCACACACACAGTGTTAATATTGGTGATGCAACACAGACATTCTTCGTAAATTCCCCTGAAAATGTAAATACTGCATTATGTATATTACAAAAACCTAGTATGTAAGGTCTCCAGTTAACATTATTGTTGGATCATCAACATCACCATCTGCCATTATCAATCCACTGCTGGAAGACAGCCTCTCAAATTTATCACGTTATGGTTTTGCAGCTCAATCGATCTACCACCTGCACGTGCAGGAGCTAATTTTGGGTGAACACATCCCAAACAACTTCAAGGGTGTACAAAACCGAATATCAGCTCCTACAATGATTTGTGCCCTGCCACGGTACATGCACGGGCATCTGTTCAAAGCTGTTCTTGATACGTGAAGCCGTGGATTTAACAGCAGGGGTTGTTGGTGACTTTAGTCCAGACCTGGTTAGTTATGTCGTACACAACGATGGCAGCCTGTGCCCCGCGGTAGTACATGGGCGCCAGGCTGTGGTAGCGCTCCTGCCCGGCCGTGTCCCAGATCTCAAACTTCACCGTCGTGTCCTCCAGGCAGACCGTCTGCGTCAGGAAGGCAGCTGCAACAGATGCCATAAGCTGTTGCTGAATTTTAGAAGAAAATTAACGTCATGTTTAGTTTGCCCCTTCCAAACACTTGGCCCGGGTAGGTATTGATTCATCACACTTACCACCGATAGTGCTCTCCTGGAATTCGTGGAACTGACCCTTCACAAACCGCAGCACCAGGCTTGATTTCCCCACAGCCGACTCGCCGAGTAGCACGAGCTTGAACTGGCACATCTTGTTACCAGCAACCTGGCCGTTGGGCCTGCTGGCCATGCCACGGTTTGCCATGACAGCGATGACTTGAGCAGAGGCGAAGCAGTGGGCTGGGAGGAGTCCAAAGTGAAAGTAGAGTCCCAGGAGCAGGAGGATCAGGTGATTCTCACTTAATTGTGGAAAATTAAGATTTTACAATCAGTAAACTTTGTAGCATCCTGAAAAACAAATAGAAAACACATGCTCCACGATGAATATGTATAGGAGATGCTCGGTTGTATTTTAAGGTTCATCATGTCTCCCAGTAACATGGTCAAAATACCACCGATCAAGCAAATTCCACATGGCCATGGACGTGTGATGCACAGATGTCAGAAGTGAAACATGCTAAAAAAAACAAGTTGCTTTGATCATTACCATTGTCCTACAACAAAATTAGACAATAGGTTAACGAGGCGTCCTGCTCTTATGGGCAATTGTCAAAAACGTTAACCTCTTAGTATTTTGTTGTAAGTCAATGTTCATGAGCAAAGGTGTGTTTCTGTCTGTATTTGCACATCACCACCAAAGCACGTTCCTTAATTTTTAGTATTGATTAGACGCGACGACTCTTGGTTAGATCAATCAAATTCCCCGCCCGTCCATTCTAAATATACGTTCTCGCTGGGTTTCCAATGCGTTGTTTTTATTTTCCTCCCAAACACATGCTTATCATTCGAGCAATACATGTCACGAAAACGTATTAAACGCACACAAACATTAGACCTTACAATGTATTCGACTCAAGTGTGGTAACACTATATCCCTTTCACAGCCCTTCGTCAGTGGTGGGAATTCACACATTCCTAAGACGGACAAAATTCACTTCACATGACCGTGGTACTGCCGCACAAGTCAAACAATTTTACCAACGTTCTATTATTGGAAGGACGAGGTTGTATAATAGCGTCAAAAATGCGATGGCTCGATAGAGGCGATCCCAATTCTGCACTGGAAACTCAAACGTCTTCGATTCACCGAAGAAGAAAACCTCGCCGCGTCTCTCAATCCGATTTCCTTTTCAGGATTCCGCTGCATTAAGGGGAGGGCCGTTCGGCCGATTTCCATGACGAGTTTGTCTGCCATGTAGGAGGAAACGGTAGCATCCGGAAGACAACAAAAAAACACTCCAACAATGACAGGGAAATCACCCAAACCTCCGCGCAAAATACCCCACGAACTCGATACTACTGTGGCCTAACTCGCAGCCACCTGTCCACGTTCCTATGCCGTGTACGTGTCGCCAGCCACGCTCAATCCACTGCTGGATGAATGCCTCCCAAAGCCGTCACCATCTCTCACGATACTGCGATGTTTCTATACGCTACAACCTCGCAGCCACCTGTCCACGTTCCTATGCCGTGTACGTGTCGCCAGGCACGCTCTATCCACTGCTGGATGAATGCCTCCCAAAGCCGTCACCGCCACCTCGCACGATAACTGGGATGTATCAACACTCCAGCAACCTGCACACGAACGGATGACTTCACCGCTCCGTCTCTTCCGGCGGCGCGGACCGCCTCGGCCGCGGTTGATTCCCTAGGCCGATGACGTGTCCCGGTGCTTAAAACACGAATGCTGATCACGGTTAGACGACGAAGATACTGTCGACTCGAACACCGACCCCCGCGTCTCAAACGATCTAAACGACAAGGATAACTTGCCGACCAAACAACAACAACGGGGAACGAGCGAGGCGGGTGGGGTCACCCCCGAAGCCGTTCCGCTTTCCCGCAGAGCCTCGGACTCGCCTGACTCGGCAGCCCGAGAGGAGGCGCCTCGGCCGGCGGAGCCCAAAGGCCCCAAGGGGTCGGTCGTTGGGGAGAGGTGGCGAAATAAACGGCAAAAGATTTACCTTTAACACAACGATGACAGCGATTGCGGCGGCGCGACGTGAATGTTGATTGTCTCGGCGTGTGAGTGTCAGTGTTGATGTTTGTTTGTTTTCGGTTGTGCGCGAAGCTGCGACTCACCCTGGGCCCGGGCTCCGCGGCGAAGAGTGGGAGGGGCTAGTGGGGTATGGAGGGGGAGGGGCTAGTGGGGTATGGAGGGAGAGGGGTGTGAGAGGGAGGGGCGTGAGGGGGAGGGGCTAGTGGGGTATGGAGGGGGAGGGGCGTGAGGAGGAGGGGCTAGTGGGGTATGGAGGGGGAGGGGCGTGAGGGGGAGGGGCTAGTGGGGTATGGAGGGGGAGGGGCTAGTGGGGTATGGAGGGTGAGGGGCTAGTGGGGTATGGAGGGGGAGGGGCGTGAGGGGGAGGGGCTAGTGGGGTATGGAGGGGGAGGGGCTAGTGGGGTATGGAGGGGGAGGGGCGTGAGGGGGAGGGGCTAGTGGGGTATGGAGGGGGAGGGGCGTGAGGGGGAGGGGCTAGTGGGGTATGGAGGGGCTAGTGGGGTATGGAGGGGGAGGGGCGTGAGGGGGAGGGGCTAGTGGGGTATGGAGGGGGAGGGGCGTGAGGGGGAGGGGCTAGTGGGGTAGGGGGCGTGAGGGGGAAGGGCTAGTGGGGTATGGAGGGGGAGGGGCGTGAGGGGGAGGGGCTAGTGGGGTAGGGGGCGTGAGGGGGAGGGGCTAGTGGGGTGGAGGGGGGTGAAACGATTAATCGACCGCTGGCGTGTTTCGCTTAACGAGCAAGATACGTTCCGCTCGCTAACAAATTCATATCTTTCAACCCATATCTGTTACCCGTATTCTTGTAGGGACATTGAGTATTCATGTCCTTACGGCATACAGCTATCTTGAATTTTTTTTTTCGTAAGAAATACAAATTAATTTAAAATAAATGAATAAAATATCAAATGTAACACTTATCACACATAAAGAACCACAGTGCTTGCAGGTGTCTGGCATGTAGTTTGAAGGGCAGATGTTATTGGGTGGAGGGAGCAGCAATACAGGACCGCTGGTTCAAATATCACTCGCCACTGATGTTAGCCGTGGCTCGCAATTGAACTCGGGTTGCTTGGTTCATAGCCACGATGTGAGATGCAGCGCGACTCCCTGTCCTCAGCCTCTGCAATTAGCGCCTCCACCCACCCATTACAGTGCCACAAGGCCTCCTCCACCACACAACGAGACGTGCAGGCACAGCACAGCTGGCAAACAAACAGCTGCGAGCCAACGTGCGCCCTCTGCCACCACGGGAGGCATATTTATTGATCGGCAAAGCAAACATTTGCTCGTTTTGCGAACAAATGGGTCTAAATTCAAATTTGCTCGTTATCGCGAATTCTCCTAGAGACCTAGACAGACCTAGACAGAACGCTCATTCAGCGAGAGACGCCTATGCCAATAATTCCATTACCCTGGGAACAAAGCGTGTCAACGATTATTCGATTAATTCAAGTGTTCTTGAACGTATGAGTATTAACATAGTTTTATGGGAAATAGTTACGAAGAATTAATCGAATACTTTATGGATACTGCGTGGAAGTGATAACTCACATGCATTGATTTATGATCGCAAGGGGAATTGTAATTGATGTGTCTACGACATGAACCCATACGCGCGCGGTTCATCGAATGAAACTTGTTATCATTTACAGATAACCAGTTTGTAACGATTGGCCGATAGCACTGTGCTTAAGTGTGAGACAAAAAACACACGGATAAGAGAACAAACGCAAGTTCGTGAGGCATCATATTTTTATTTTTGTATTTAATTTTATACCTACGTGACTTTACCGAAAGAACCAGAGAGTATTTATCATTACAGTCACGAAAACTTCAGATCTAGATCATATTGACTTTTTAAAAATCACGAATGGCGGATTGGCAGCCCAGTGATGGAACGCGTCCGAGAGGACACACACCGTGGAGATGGAGCAGTGGAAATCGTCGGTGTGCCGTGGGGAATATGACTGACCCGGGGCAACCAAAAAGAGATGACTACATTCCAACGCTTGTTTAAGCAATGGGGACAAAACCTACATATGTATGTATGAGTCTACACAATACGTATTTGAATTGTAAATGTAATCATGCAGCCCGATGCGGCCCAATAGCGCACACATCAACTGAGAGGGAGAGAGAGGTGACAGTGAGTGAGTGAGTGGAGCCCAGGGTTTGCTTCGTTGCTGGAGCAACAAAAAAAACTCTTTAAAGAGTCACACGCAACCAGTTCACAAGCTGCTTGCTACAAAGAAGCCTGCCAAACGTCCCACCACTCCCAGCAATACTGTAACCTAATTCAGTTCTCGTGATTGTAATTGTCCGGGTTTTTTTTGCTGTTGCTGAGTCCTCTTGGCCACAATGATTTATTGTACAGTAATGTTTTGCGTGGTCATGGTTGCATTTTAACATCAGCAGCTCACGGGTTATAGATTCCCAGATTGACCTTGAATAACAAGAAACGTTTTGTCTGAATTGGCTCTTTACATGATGTTGGTTTCAAATGGCTCTTAACTGGTTATAAAGTACTTTTTTTACCACTGACCTCAACTACAGCATGTGCTGCGTGTGTGCATTTTTTTTTTTCAGAATGATAGACTCAACAATGTTTGACCTTCGACCCATTTACCAAGGAGAGTTCATTGACCGGACGCCAGGCATCAGAAGCGTGAGTAAAACAAGTTTGACTTCACATTTATGTAGAGTTAAACAAACACCCGTAAACACACATACTGGACCTGTATAAACAGGAATACAGTTTCAGTTCTAGTCTACCATCTATTAACACTGATTTACTCCGGTAACTCAGGCGTCTTATAACTTTAATCGCTACAATGGTGACTGCTCCCGTGAGCTTCACTCATTGATTCCTCCACACGTGTTGAGGACTCGGACACTTGACTGTTTCGTCTCGTCCACCACACTTCATCCAAACACCACACTGCAAGTCACCACACTTAACTTTCTCATTCGTCCCTCGCGCATTGCTCGGCCGAGGAATTCCCTCTTTTCATTTCCCCACGACTCTACTCATAAACTTGCTCAGTTCAATAAATATGTTATCCACTTGCATAGTGATTTAAAAAAACAAAATCGTTCTGGCTCTAGTCCAAAGTCTGTCTACAGTCTATGTCTTGGATAAGCCGGGATTGTACGTACGGAGTTAAGGACTTGTCGTAAGAACTTGAAGGCACTTGCCTCCTGTGGGAATCGTTATCGAAAGGCTCATACCAAAGGAAAATTCATCCCAGTCACTGACACGAGCAAGCTAAATGGAACACAGCATCAGTGGGAGCGAGGAGATTCTCAAGTAATTTCTTTATGACAGATACCATGTGGCAGATAGGCAGCAGAGAGAGATGAGTGTTTGATGCCCTATGTAATACCGTTAATTTAATGGCCCCTGTAATATCTACATTCGTGCGGAACATGTATTGCACGGTCTACAAGGATTTGAAGAGGAATATAAGGGCTTTTCCACGGACCCAGATATATTTCTCAGACAATTCTAAGTCAGCCTAGGTCTATCTAAACTGCGCAGTGTACTGTAATACATGCCACCATATCTCGGTACAAAATCATATCCCGTCACCCAAACACAGATGCCAATTCCACGACTGTGACAATATCCCAGAGGAATTTCTCGAGGATGCTCCAGTGAATACATTAGCTCCCTGAGACGCTTTTTTATTTAGATAGATATGATTTCTCCCCACTCCACTTTAAATGCAACGCGGCGTGGTTTAGAAAATAGGCCCTTGTCTCACCTCTTCAGTGGTAACACAGCAATATAAACAGGGTTGGGGCAGTGGCTCTGTGGTTAACGCACTGCGTTAAGAACCTGCAACCTGGGATCGGTTCCCAATGATGGCAAACATCAGAAGCGAGAGCCATATCTAAAGCAGTCCTGCACACACTCTCAATCGTTCCCTTATCAATCCGCACTGACCAACGTGGTGAAGTATGGTCAAAGAGGCTGTATGTCGACCGCACCTCCGATTAGCACGGTTGGCTACGTACGTTGCGAAAGCAGTTCAGCATACATTATTAGGTTAATTTTAATTTGTAACTTATCAAAATTAGTAAAAGCTTAAGATGCTGTACATGAGTTGGCGTGTTAAAGGAGGAATGAAACGACGACGATGATGATGAGGAGGTGGACAGGGAGGTGTATAGCACATTCAACATTAAAAATAAAGTGGAAGAGGAGAAGGTTTTTTGAGCAAGAACTTGAACAGACAGTCAGCAGCGCAGGAGGAAAGTTCCAGACAGCAAGGGCAGCTGAGAACAAGGAGCAAATGCCCATTAATTTGTTGCAGCATTTACCCCCATGGAAGGATACAATGCGTATTTGGGTTTGCGTTACAGGCAGGGAAGTTTCGTCCTGCAGGAGACCGCGCCTCGCAGTGCCTAAACCACTCGGATGCACAAGTAGGTGTCTCGGTAAAATACGAGTGCATTAATGGATTGTGTTTGTTGACATTAAGTGATCGATGGTCTGTGGTCTACAAGATTTGGAGTTGCCCGATTTTGGAACTTCATAATTTCCTCCCACAAGTCGAACACTTATTAATGTAATTGGCTAAACATCCCAGTGCAGGACCCTCCCGAGAAATGATCTTGAGACTTAATGACTCTCTTCTGGATAACAAATGGCATTATTATTTGAAACAATTGCATTGCATTACCTTAATTAGTACATTATTAAGCCAAACATAATTTCTAGCATTTTATTTTAAAAAAATCTATACCACCACATGTGATCTTGTGAAGTGAAGAATGTACTCTACTGTACAGGTTTCCCTCGATTTATGCGGTAGATGCGTTCCAAAGAAAGGGGGCGCACAAAACGAAACGGCACGAGACAGCTGCCCGCTGAGCAGCACGTACATATACACAATATTGTTCCACGTTTGACCGCATAACCTCACACGAGTGAATTCAAACCGCATAGAGCGAATTTTGGGTCGAAATAGATTCGCCGCGTATACGCGAAATCGCACAAACCGAGCCCGCATAAAACGATGTAAACCTGCAATAATGAATGCCTTCGGCTGTCATGGTTGCCCATTGAAAGCGCGTGTTTGCGTGGCTAAGGTAAACGCGCCACTCGGGGTTCGTGTGAATTCCAGCGTGGCATCTTCACTGGTGCACGGCATCCGCTCAAGGCCATCGCTGAGCGTGAGTACTGTTTTTTTTATTGGCGGCAGGTTTTTGTTGGTGCGTGGTTTGTGACAAGTGTCCCTTTAGCTTCTTGGTGAGGGCAGTGGATTGAATTAAATAATCCCAATGTGGATTTGGAAATCGAATACACTTTTCCAGAATCTGAATAATAGTTTGTATGTGATCGACGGTTGAGAAATCTTTCTTAAACTCTGATCGCTTCTGTTTGTTGGTTGGCCTCCCAATTAAAAAAAAATGATTCTGTCAATAATAAGAATAACAACAGATATCCAGAGAGAAGATGGAGCAATGAATTCAGCCCACTTGCAGGTTCAAGGTGGATTATTACATCGCTGGATCTTGAAAGATGGTGTCGGCTAGGGAAAACCATATTTCAGCTGTGTATTAATCATGACTGGCTGATGATAATGATATTTGAAAAATAGCATCACCAGGGTTTAATTTATCACTGAATATGTCCTTGGTCATAGCACCTATGATTACCATCGTTGGCTACGTATGATGCGAAATAAGTTCAACATACATACATACAAGAGGTACCCTCGGTGTGGTGTGCTGGGTGTAGAGATTTTTTTCCAGATTACCAACCAATTCAAACCCATCTGAATGTAAGCCTTGAGCATCATCATTATTCTTTGCATGTTTCACAGTGTTAAAACTATGATATTTATAGCACACGTAATTGGGGAAAAAATGCTGAAACTTTTCTAAACTCGGACCTTTGTTCTCAAAATAGTATTAAAACTATTAGTGGTAAAATCTTTTCAGCAGTTTTTAATTGGCTCTGGAAAAGTTTCCATTATGCATTGCATCGTTTGTTAAATCTTGAATTGAAAGTAAGATAAACTCTCTCCAGCAACTGACTAGGTGATGCCAAGTAACTATGTCATCCTGCACAGCTCTCAGTTAACCGGCACAAACTTAGTGATTGATTTGGTCATGGATAGCGCAGGGGAGAGGGTGTGTCTTGGCTGCAACGTCGGTATGAATCAGAGTCGCGAGTGAGTGAGGATGTGCGCTGGCACCATGCCGTTCCACGCTGTGCCAGGTCGGCGAGCTACTGAGCCCGCGGCCGAGTAGCACCCTCCATCAGAGGTCACTGGAGCAGAGGGAAGGCTTCTGGTGGGGTGGTGCACGTGCCCCATTGGGTCGCTCGTCACAAAGAGGACCAGGGCTGCCGACCGGCTTGCACCCCTACACCACCACCTTCGGGCGGTCCACTGCCTCTGGTAATGCTAAAGCAGGCCTGGCCTTTGATGGAGTTCACTGCCGTCAGTCTTGAGCCTTCAAAGTTCTGTACGGTGAAGCAGTATCAGAAGGGGCTCACATTTTGAGGAATAGTTTCGGTGTCGCTGATAGATCGGAGGAGGCACTAATAGCCACAGCCATACCGAGAGGTATACTGAACGTGGCGTGCGAGGCGCAGATATATTTTCCATGTCACCAACCCGGACAGACCTAGCTGAAATTAATCCCTGAGTATTTAGGGCCACTTTGAGTAGAATAGTGGGAGCACTGCTACAGTACATGATACTGTTCGATATCCGGCCACGGTTAACACCAATATCGAAAAATATCTGATATCAACCCTGGCCCCTCCAAATCGCACACCAACTCACACCGACCAGCTTGATGAAGTATGGTCAAATAACCCAATGATCAATACGTCATGGGGAGGCCATAATCCAACAGTGGATTTACAAACAGCAGTACAGTATTAAAATTGATCGTTATAATTTTGCTGCTACAGATTACATCTGCCAAGATGTGTTAACACTTAAACATTTACTTTGGTTAAAACATTTTGCACTCAAAGCGTTAACTGAGGTGTATAATAGATCTTTGAAACTTGAACTGGAAACTTTCACACCGTTGTGCAGTGTCAGTCTTAACGATGTTTTGTCACACACACACACACACAGCTGACCTGCATCTAACACTGTTGGATTCACATGTGTAGCAATCTCCATTGAATTTGTCTTTTTTTTATATTTTTCTCAGAATTCTCAGCTGGCGAAGTCATAAACCCCCCAAAATCCTGGGACAAGGTGGACAGTGAATATCAGAAAGGTCATGACCTGTACGTTCGGACTCACAATTCCTACCACGTCGGTGAGCTCTCCACAAAACAATACTGAGCATTTTTGGCAAACCGGAAATACGTTTTGCGTCTGATTTTGCTTGGTTTAACACGTAGATTTTCGCGACCAATAACACATAGGCTTTCGCGACCAATATCATCTATAATATATGTTTTTTGGGTTAGATCGCGTAAATATATAAATGTGTCGTTTAAACCTGACACCACCCGACACAGCGAACTAGTAAGGGTTGTCACGTAAATTGGCATGTTCTGTTTACGTGACAACCCTTACTAGTTAGCTGTGTCGGGTGGTGGCGGGTTTAACGACACATTTATTTATTTACGCTATCTAACACAAAAAACCTCTATTATGGACCTCTATTATGGACTTTGCTTGCCTATAATGTGTTAAAAAGAACCTTTGCTTTGGCTGTTATCTGCATTTTGTAAAAAAAGGCAAACGAGAATTGTATATTCCAGTTATAATTTCAATTGAAAAATAATAGCGATCTCCATTGAATTTGAGTACGTAATTAAATTGTTTACCAGGTTTAAACAACACCGATCCTTGAATGTGAAGCAGCAACCTTTAACGTTTTGAAGCCATTTATGGCCAAGTTTGTTGGAGAATACTGGCGTGGACCCTGTGTGGGGTAGTCGTGACTAATTTTACGTGACCTCAGTATTAACCATTGTTTGCTCCTGAAGCCCTACATTTATCCATGTAAGATCGAAATGGGATCGCGAGGGTTATGCGTCTTTGTGCCCAGGCGAGGTTATCGATAATTTCAATTAAAAAATTATAGCGATCTCCATTGAATTTGAGTACGTAATGAAATTGTTTATCAGGTTTAAACAACACCGAGCCTTGAATGTGAAGCAGCAACCTTTAACGTTTTGAAGCCATTTATGGCCAAGTTTGTTGGAGAATACTGGTGTGGACCCTGTGTAGGGTAGTCGTGACTAATTTTACGTGACCTCAGTATTAACCATTGTTTGCTCCTGAAGCTCTACATTTATCCATGTAAGATCGAAATGGGATCGCGAGGGTTATGCGTCTTTGTGCCCAGGCGAGGTTATCGATCGTGGCTATGACTGGAGCTGCTTTGGCCGAGACAGCAGATTCGGCAGAGCCACGCCTCATCATGCAGATGGAAGGAGTGTGGCCCAGGCACAGACGTGGATGTATGAACCCCAATCACCCACTCTGAAATTCATCACGACTGAACACAAGCTGCACACAATTTTTTGCGTTTCAGAAAAAAAATATATGGGTGAATAGTTTTAATGCTGCTTCAGCAAATGATAATTATTAGGCAAGTAGTAAATTCATTAGATTTTCTTCCAAATTAATTTTGTCTTGGTAGCAAATGTCAAGGCGGACAAGCAGCACAGCGGTTAGCACACTGTGCTATGAATCCAGTGACATGAGTTTGATTCCTGGCCACATCTAACTTCAGTGGTGAGTGATATCTGACCAGAGGTCGCAACCGGGTACCCGATACCCGTACCCTACCCGATACCCGGCTACCCGTACCCGGCCGGGTACGGGTACGGGTAGCCGTTTGCGACCCTGGTGCGGTCGGGTACGGGTACGGGTAAGGAATCAAAACCCGTTTGCGACCTCTGTATCTGACCCGCTTCTCTGTGCTGTCCCACCCTATTGTGCTGAAGTATGGTCAAATAAACCCCCATAACTGACATAGCGTGATGATGTCTTTATTTCATCGTGGATTGACAAATGGCTGTAAATAAAATATATCAATTTGTCAGACAAATACACTTGTGAGCAGGTTTAGACTTTTACTGAGTCGTCCAATGATTAAAGATAAAAGAAATTGAGATTGCGGTAAAATAGTATTCATTGCAATGAGTGGTGTTTTTCTGAAGCGCTTTATTCTTACTTCTCAGACAAAATACATCGCAGCAGCTGAAGCGACTGGAGGACTTCAGGAGGAGAACTCGGCCAAAGTTGGGGAAAGTCCTCGATCCGTACGGAGGGGTTTGCTCCAGGGCTGTTGGTTGTTGATGAATCGTATTTGTTAGAATTTGCATCATCACGGCAGGTGCTACATTCGTTGACGGTCCACCACTCACAATCGAATGTTATCTCTTATAGATGTACGTCTCTTCTTCACAGAATCGCAGACACCTTGGATGTGCTACCAGACCACACGTTTGGTCTGCCGGTTGAACCTGACAAATATGGTAAATTGAAAGTAGTGCCACCTTATCTTCACATGTTAAATATAGCATTTTGATAAGTTATATAGGTAATACATATTAAAATGTATTTCTTAGTTGCCACAAATATATATTTCATTGAAATAACTTAGCTTGCTAGGCCATATGGTATATGGGTGAGTATAAAAAAAAACAGTTTTTGTGGTCGTGCTTGGGCTGTATGTGCACTAGGTGTACCGTAGGGGGCGTTTCAGATGC
This sequence comes from Lethenteron reissneri, assembly GCF_015708825.2. Taxonomy (NCBI): domain Eukaryota; kingdom Metazoa; phylum Chordata; class Hyperoartia; order Petromyzontiformes; family Petromyzontidae; genus Lethenteron; species Lethenteron reissneri. The sequence continues at coordinate 12,661,323 of NC_083798.1, read as the reverse complement.
ACAGATGCATTCATATAATTTTGTCACCACCAGATCTTGAATTACATCCAGCCGTAATGTTGGTTTAGTGTCATAGTTCATCATTGCATTTTAATAAAACAATCCTGTGTTTGTCTTTTAATGGTCTGGACAGTTTGAAGTGATTTTATTCAATCACCAGTGCTGTAGAAGAACATCAAATGTCCCCGTGTAGCCAGGACAGTCCGAATTTTAGAAAAGCTGTCCTGGTGTCCTCTCTTTTGTGGACATTGGCGTCTTTGTCTCAGTTTCAAATGTTCTGGCTTCATGGTTAGTACGAGAAAATGGTGTGGCTACCCGAGTAAGTGGGTGAGATCATCAAACAAGTTAGGTGGTGCCTATGAGCAGCAGGTGGGGCTGATGTCAGAGTGGGGATTCCATTCACTGGGTGGGGCTAGTGATTGAGTGGATGCAGCAATGAACATTTGCCCAGTTGAGCCTCCCAGAAACGAGGCAACCTTGTGTAGATCACATTGACCATGACGCATGGTTGTCTTGGTTCTCCAGGAGCCGGGGACCTCGTGCACCGGCGTCCGCGGCATGAGTGGCTGCGTGGCTCTGAGCGCCAGCGCGCCCTCTTAGCTGCCGTTCGGCACTGCCTCAAGGTGGCCAACTACAACAGCTTCCCAAGCCTACTGGATGCTTTCCGCCACTACGACAGGGTGTGCGCGCGTCCCCTCATCCCACGACGCACCGTGATGGGTTCCTTTTTAAATCCTTTATATTAAGTTCACTTGCTTGCTTGCGCGCTTACGACCGTGCAAATCTTTCGGTCGTTTTTTAACCCACTCCCCGTGATCCAATCGAGCTGACATTTTGCACATAGACTCGTTGTGCGTGACAATTTATTTTCGTGAAAACATTTTTCCAAAATTTTCCACTTTTTAGGAAAAAAATTTTTTCACTAACACAATCATATATTTTTCCTAAACACAGAAATGTATTCAAGAAAACAACAAAAATGTACAATATGAACAATCATACAAAAACTGAAAACCTTATAATCCTTATATACGACTTTCCTTATATTTAATTTAAAATACCAATGTGATAAAAATGAAACCCTTACTCAAGAAAAACAGAAATGAATAATAAAATAAAACCGATGCCATGCATATAAATGATTTGTAGTGAAAAACTTTTTTTTACGGGTTAATTTTTTAACGGTTTCCAACTAAGGTAGAATACGTCTGTCCATCCGTAATGGTGGGACGACACTGTAACTGTCATAGAGACAATCCAAAGCGAACCAAATTGTCATGTAAAGTTGTGTTGCTAAGCCTATCTATCGAAAACTGACCACATTCATCAATGGGGTGCCCAAAAACTTAGAGACACGAGCTATAGAAAAATGTACTATAGTATTTGCAAATACTGTATCCATATTATTTTTCCCTGACAGCTAAGCGTTGGCTTGCAGCCTGTTAATATATACTTTTCAGGACTTCTGAGTATGTTGGAAAGTGTTAAGTAAACCATGCATGTGTCATTTTCATAACTTTTTTTATTTACCCAGAAAATCCAACCTAATTGTCCAAGAATCTTGTTTTAATTGGAGCCCTTTCTTTAAATGTCTATTTCATAATTACGATGTTTCTGTTTGATTGTTTGCATGTGCAATGAGTCAGAGAAAATGCATATATACGTAAAAATAATGCTCAAACTCCCAAATTTGTATCACAGCCATACTTATTATATGACCTCCTACAGGCCCCACTTTGGTACCCTGAAGATGCATATTTTATACCCATAATCACACTAGGACACAGGAAGAGGAACACATGAATTACAGGACATACTGAATTGCTTGGGAAGGTCTTCATCCACCATTGGATAGATCATGGCTAATGATGAAAACAAATATATTCATGTGTGTGTGATCCATCAACCACACCCAATCTCTGAGTTGCCAGATTACAGACATGCATCACCACCATATCCACAATATACTGTAACCAGCCGTACATTTGTCACTAGTTTGCCTGCCACTTGCTAACACAAAATTCCACAACTTCTTGGAGTAGAGCCAGGGCTTAATTTCAGCTATGTCTGTCTGTGTCTTTGACCCAAGAAATACTTCCACACCTGGCACACCACATTTATTGTTGTCTTTCGCTAAAGCTGTGACTACTTGTCACGCGCCTACTTCAGTCTACCAGCGATCTGGGAAATATTCAGTGAGAAATTAGTCTCGCGCATAACCTTGCATGTGTTTTTTTCTGTGCAGAACGGTGACGGAAAAATTGACGCAAAGGAGCTGCAGGTTGTGTGCTCAGAGCTTCGCCTCCCCGTGAAGCCCGCGCTGCTCCAGGATCTTGTCAGATACTGCGATGTGGACCGGGATGGTTTCATCAACTACCTGGAATTTGCAAACTTCCTCAACTGGAAGCAAGCGCTGTCGCTTAGTCCACAGGAGGAAAGAGCGGTCAACGGTGGTGCATGTCCCCAACTTTACATTGTCACTGTTTATCATAATGAAACATGGTAGTATCACACACATGGTTTCATCCAGGGCTTGATTTCTCACTGAATATTTTCGAGATCACTGGTAGAATGGGATAGGCACGTGACTAGCAGTCACAGCCATATCGAGAGATATACTAGATGTGGTGTGCCGAAATGTTTTTTGAGTCAACGACCCAGACAGATGCAGTTAAAATTTAATCCACAGATTGATCTTCATGTGGAACTGCCGATGCAGCTTTGGCTGCACTAATTACAAAAACAAATGCAACAAGATGCAGCAGGATCTTTATTGAATTGCTTGAGTTGTACCAATATTTGTTCATTTTCGAACAAATTTGTTTAATAATACAAAATATAATTCTTTTGTTTGGCTTGTGTCTGTAAAGAATTTACAAAGGTTGGAAATACTTTTCCATCATGATCAATAACAAAATTGCCTTATAATGAAAAACATAATCTATGCTTTTGGCCAAACATCTTTTTTCTGCTGAAAAATGGGCTGCGTTTCTCACGCCATTGCCAACAAAGTTTGTGTTCATGACGAATATACGTTTTGGCCTGTGTTTTGACACCACTGTGAGTGCAGTTCTCGAAACACGTCAACATTTTATATGAAATGTTTTTCGTTCATAAATTCATCTAATGATAAAAGGTAACAAAAAATATAAAGGTGCAAACGTGCAATGCTTATGTCACTACTGGCAGAAGGGCCTCCACTAGACGAAGCCCTAGGGAGGCCCTTGAGAGGGTTTTTGGTCTACTCTTCCATGCTGACAAGATATGTTGGACAGAGGTTCAGTAATCTAATGATATGTCAGTTTGAGTAATACTTATATATTTACCTTCAGCAGACGAGCGGAACGTAGCTGCCTCGATGGAGTCTACTCATGGAAGAGACAAAAGTGGCAAGAGCAGCATGGAACTGATTGAGCCACGAGGCCTTGCGCCCAGGGGCCCGAACGTCCCATCGTTCACTCCTCTCAATCTCACGAAGCAGGTGGACAGGATGCACGGGCGTTACTGCACCTCGTCCTCCCTCGTGAATTCCGCCATAGGCAGGGCATCATCTGCGGGTATGTGAAGACATCTGCCAATGCTACAGTATTCTGTGCCTGCCACGTAGATATACGCCTTCTCTGGCAGAACAGCAAGTAAAATAGGAATACAATTTTTTCATGATGAATCAATGTTTTACTTGAAAAGAAATGCAATTTTACTAGTCGTATGTTAATATCAATGTATTTTTGCACAAGCAAGCCTCGTTGAGTGTTAAGGTTGTACACTAACGAGCATATTGCTTTGGATGTTGGTCACCTACATTGATTGCATGTGGAAAGAATTGGGTGTTCCCATTCAAAATCAGTGCATGCAAGGGAGGAAAACTTACACTCCGCATAGTTCACTGACCTACTTTTTGTATACTGTATCTGAGTGTTTCACACGATCTACCAAATCAGGGTATCATCACACCCAGCATGTGATGGATCACAGTACTGTACTGATGAATCTTGTTTGGGATGTTTCCTTCTCACCACAGGGAAGCTGTATGTAGAACTTCTTTCACACCATATGTAGCCAACCGTATTAATCGGAGGTGCAAAGTTGCCATAGTGCAATGGTTATAACTTTGGACTTGCTATCCAGAGGTCACTGGTTTGTTCTCCCAAGAACGGCACAATATTCTTAAATTCTCCCACCTCTGTCCACCCAGCAGTATAAATGGGTTCTAGATTTGAAGCTTTCGTGACTGCAAGGATTCATACTCTTAGGTTTTTCCGGTAAAGTCACGTAGGTAATGGGTCCACCGTAGTCGATCGGTAGGCCGTGAGTGGTAAAGTGTGTGTACTCCCACCACTTACAAGACATTTGGCCAGTGTGGGAGAGTAGGCCAAAATGCTCTCTAGAGTGGATGTTTAGAGCGCCCTCTAGTGGAGGCCATTTTCGCCAGCAAAGGTGTTGAGCAAATGCAGGGGTCCACGTTTACTTACCCACACACCCACCTGCCGTTCTTCTCTGCCCCATACCCCAGGTTGGCACACTTTTGGCGTTCCATCTGTCCGCACTGACTTGCCAGCACCACGGGTGCGCCACTTTGGAGACAGGACCAACTACGGTGAAGAGTCGGACGTGGCTGGGCTCCTTAACCCATCTGTGTATGCCCTTCACGGGGTCTACGAAGCTGACTTCCTCACCCCGCGCAACCCCAACCAGGTCAGCTGCCTGGCACCAATCCACAGCCACTCACGCTCCTTCACTCTTGTGAATGATTTATAATATAACCACTCAGCTCTTAGAAGACTTTATATACATGTACAGTACACGAACAGCCCTTTTGTCAATACACTGCCAGATGAAGGCTTCCTTTGTGGGGGGTTATTTTACCACATTTCACCACTTTATGGTGAATTTGGTTGGAAGGTGGGGGGCATAGAAGTAGGAGCATATAAGTACACTCGAGGTTGTTCGGGGGCGCCCATGTCGCCCCTCACAACCATTTACGGCCTTCGGCCAGGAAAGTCACGAAAACAATTCCACACGAACGACGCATTCACGCAAGCACCCGATGCTCCGTTCTGAAGTTTTAAAATGAAACATCTTTGAATTGTATGATGTTTTGAATTAGATAATTTTATTTCTTCATTAAAAGCTTTTATCATTTTACATCTGAAAGACTTCATTGAAAACGACATTTCGTGTGAATTTTCTCTCGTCGTTAAGTAGATGGCCTTGCTGGGCGTTCGGTTCGATGCGGGCTTTCACCTGTTTGGGATTGCGGGATCGAGATAAGGCGACATAGAGCTGGCCGTGCGAGAAGACCGCCGTCTGCAGATCGATTCCAATGTAATCGAACGTCTGTCTCTACGCCTCCGTCGTTCATGCAGGGGGCGCGTAGGTTTGCAGCACCCCCTGCATGAAAACGACAGACAGTGCTGCGTTAATCACGGATAGATAAAGTTGTGCGCTTATATAAGAGTATTGGGTTTTGCTGCATTGCCATCTACTATCCACCACATATACTCAAATCCACTTTTGACAACCTATGTGTGCGTGGTGATCACTCACCCAAACACTATCCAGACTCAACCCAAAATAGTTTCTGAAATTTGATGCATTCCGGGTGATTTAGTCACAGGCTAACAAAGTGCATATCCATGTGATGTTAATTAAGGGTTCGCATGACAGCAAAAAAAATATTCTCCGAATTAGCACAATTGCTGTCAAACCTATGATGCTGTCGTCTGGGCTCGGGATAGTTACGGTAATTTGCCACAGAAGGATATGGTCTTGGTACAGCGACTGGCTCTAACCATCTCCCCTCCTGGCAGATCCAGCAGATCCTGCGCAACGCTGGGGTGGAGCTTAGTGACGGCGCTTTTGAAGATGCGTGGACCACGGCCGCGGCGCAGAACCCACGGGGAGAAGTGTCTGTCGAGAGCTTCCGCAAGGCCTTGGGCACGGCCAGCTAGGCAGGGTTGTTGTGAGGATGTGCCAAAACCTACTCGCCGTCAAAGAGTGGCATTGTCACGAAATTGTGTAACGCCCTAGCACGATGACACTTTTGCAAACATGCACGAATGAAACAAGTTTTCCCCTTGTGCAAGGAATGTTTGAATAATAAAATGAAGCTAATTAAAGTGGCATTAGCTGCATACGTTATTTGTCATATGGCGTGGTATAATAATTGAAGACTGGAAATCCGTACACTTTTATCTAAAAAATACCCCCCAAAAAGTTGTCAAAGTGTTGTGTAGTGACGATGTATTTGATAGGATTTTTTTTTTTTGCAACAACGTTAGTGCTAAAATGCAGCAATTATGGGTCATTAATTTTTTTAATGCATTAGCTTTATAAATGTTGTGACCGTAGCCCTCGCTACTGTAAAAGTTTTAGAGTGCACAATGCACTCATAAACGCATTGTACTCATCGTCTGTGCTTGCCTTTCATGCATAAGTCTTGGGGGCCACCATTAGTGGAAGCAATAAACAATATTGGCATACACTACACATACACTGGCACTCACATGAACAATTTATTGTTACAACACAATTACTCAGATTTGTTTGTAGTTTGTGCGCATGAATCATTTACTGTTTGTTTAATTAAGTCTCCCTTTGTGTTTACTGTATCCAAATATACCCTTGTGATGTGAAATAGAAAAACACCATAAACTAGAGGATGGCTGCTTGCGTTGTGGCCGAAACGTCGTGATAATTGTATCTTATTATGTTTAATTTTTATTATTTTATTATTTACCTTCTACGTGACTTTACCGAAAGAACCAAGAATATGAATCCATGCAGTCACGAAAGCTTTAAATCGAAATTTAGAAATTGTTTGCCAATTTTTGTGGCCTATGGTTTCAATGAAGTGAATACTGTGAGATGCATTGTGATGAAGTAAACAGTGCAATTAAACTCCTATAATTTCATTCTTATTCCACTTGTACTTCTTAATTCTTCTTGTTCTGGTGTAAATGGCGAGATTATTTGTTCAAAAACTAACTTGAATATCGAGGTTCGTGAGCCACATGACGGCTTGGGGTGTGGTTTCTGCAATACACTCAGAGGGTTCCTGTGAAGTGTCGCTTTGGGCAAGCGATGATGATGTGTTCCATTGCTTGGTGACTACTATCTCCACCGTCACATTGTGGACTAGCTGTGACCCTCCACCCGTGAAGTAAAGAGGTCCAGCGTCCGGTTGCGGTGTGGAATCGGTTAGTTGCGAACCATAGTTTTCCGGGCGAAGCAGGTCAAATCCTTTCAGCTGTCATGTTGTGTCTGCAACACCAAGGTGTGAGTTGCAAAGCTCAGCACTCTTCCACACAGAAGGATCGATTTGTCGAGGGCCCTTGTGCGGTCTCAGAGTGGTTCTTCGGGACTTGAGATGGGGCCAAGGAGGGTTCTTGAGCTCCTCCTGAAAGAGCAAGGCTCGGGTTTAATTCGTTTTACGTGAGGGATTTCGGAGAAAGTTTTGGGGCATCTCTGCAGATACCCAGCAGCGTGATATGGGCGAGGACGGGAAGCCATGCAGTTGATATTGCTTTACAATATAAAGGTGGTACAGTATATATATTTCACATTCAAATTACCCTTTCTCTTTTGGCGTGACAATTGTCCGCTCATAATTTAAAACCGATCTCACCTCCATCCACAATGTTACTTTTTTCATCGCTTCCCAGTGTGGTCCAAACCTCCATAATCAAAATGGCATGGGCATGCCTTCATAAAGCAGTGGATTAACAAAAAGCTAGAACTTATAACTTTGTAAATTATTTTATTACAGTCATATATTCACAATATACTGTTAACACTTCCGACTGCTGTATATATATACTGAAATCCAATAGCTTCCAAGGGATTTAGGAGCTACTCTGGTTATCAGTGATCCCAAGCATAGCAATTTTTATTTTATTTAAGGCAATGGAAGCAAATTTGAAACTTAGTGCTGCATTTTAAAATACTTTATGACCCATTTAACAACAAATAATATTACCTGCTATCGTTATTTATTGTTTTAAATCGGCTGAGATGTGTAACGCCCAAAAATCTGGATTTAAATGGCTTTCATAAAACTGCACCATATCTGTTACTTGGTATTTCATTGAGTGTGTCGTAAGCATTACACACACACACGCCATGGTTGAGATAAAAGGCAATTAACAGTTATATCAGTTTATTGATACTTTCTGCGAGACGGTTAAATTTAATTACGTGATTATGAATTGCCTAGAATGCTAATTGGTTGTCACAACTGCTGATGGACGCACCAATAGATTTTTTTTACACGAGCGATGGGTTTGCTAACAAAAAGTATTTTACCATTAATCCGCAAGGCTTTGCTGACGATTCAATAGGGTTTAACTCGTGTAACGTCTAACGAATTGTTATTTATTTCACCTAAGATAATGTTGGTTATGCCAACTTTAACACCGCATATTTACACTGGAAATTCATAATTAGATAAATACTATTTTTTTACGGTACTTTCTTGTGAAATAATGTTATTCTAAAGTCATATACTATTATTTTGTAGCATTGTTGTCATACGAAATGCCACATTTAGGAGTGGCATGCGAGGGCTGGACACTTAAGTCTGCACAGATGGGTTCACGAACACACACCGGCCAGTCTTGCAGGCTTGGCTTATAATTTTAATATCTTCGTGATCCACCAATCCTTGCCACAGGGAGGGATCACTTTTACACTGATTGATGCCACAACCATTATTGTCTTAAAAAGTATTGCCTGCCCCGTGGCTTTGTTTTTCCCAGACAGGTATATTGTAAGGAGGGACATCAGTCATGAGGGGATACGTCAACATTGTATATTACAGTATATATATGTGTGTGTGCTGTACGTGGAGCAATGTTGGGCGTTTCTCGTGACTTTTGCCTCAGGGCGCGCGCACGCCACTGCAGCGGCGATGACGGAAAACCTCAAAGGCGCGAGACCTCCCCCCCACCTATCCCCCCCTCCCAGCCCACCTACCCCCCCCCCAGCCCACCTACCCCCCCCCAGCCCACCTATCCCCCTCCCAGCCCACCCATCCCCCCCAGCTCACCTACCCCCACCTCCCAGCCAACCTATCCCCCCCCAGCCCACCTACCCCCACCTCCCAGCCCATCTATCCCCCCCCAGCCATTCCCCTCCCAACCCACCTATCCCCCCCCCCTCCAGCCCACCTACCCCCCCAGCCCACCTATCCCCCTCCCATCACATCTATCCCCCCCCAGCCCACCCATCCCCCCCCAGCCCACCTATCCCCCCCAGCCATTCCCCTCCCAACCCACCTATCCCCCCCTCAGCCCACCTATTCCCCCCCCCCTCCAGCCCACCTACCCCCCCAGCCCACCTATCCCCCTCCCATCACATCTATCCCCCCCCAGCCCACCCATCCCCCCCCCAGCCCACCTATCCCCCCCCCCTCCAGCCCACCTACCCCCCCAGCCCACCTATCCCCCTCCCATCACATCTATCCCCCCCCAGCCCACCCATCCCCACCCCAGCCCACCTATCCCCCCCCCTCCAGCCCACCTATCCCCCTCCCATCACATCTATCCCCCCCCAGCCCACCCATCCCCCCCCCCAGCCCACCTATCCCCCCCCCCCTCCAGCCCACCTATCCCCCTCCCATCACATCTATCCCCCCCCAGCCCACCCATCCCCCCCCCAGCCCACCTATCCCCCCCCAGCCCACCTACCCCCCCCTCCCAGTCCACCCATCCCCCCTCCCAGTCCACCTATCCCCCTCCTCCCGCGAGACACGTCGCACGCGGCCCCCCCATTGGCTGCACGGACGGCGGGGAAGTCACATACGAGGTCTTCCCCCCCCCCACGTCCAACAAGCTGGGGGCGTGGCGATGGATACGCGTCACGTGATCCGAGAACTCGACCACGTGGCCTCAATATGCAATTTCAACGCCATCTTGCTCAGGGGCAATCTATAAAGTTGTAGATGCAATTTATAAAATTACTTATTCGATGCAATTAAACATCGAATCAATGTAATACGATACAAATGTTGATATAGGTTTATGTACATAAAATGGAACACCATCTGGTACCGCTTTTAAGATTTTGCAAAAATGACATTTGTTACTCCTTCCTCTGAGATTGTGGCATTGCAGAGCCGTGATTGGTGGCTTCCAGCAGTGGGTCACGGCATAAAATACTTTCAAAGTTAATACCTGATCTCTTTCGAGCCCTATCTGTTGCCCTCACTATTTTCCAGAGGGAAAAAGCATTGTCTAACACTGACATTCTCCCCTAGCTTTGATGCGTTACATTTAATTAAATAGAGAGCGTTTTTAGAGTGGATAATAAGTTATAGATTGCATTTTATACCACGGAGTTAACCTTAAAAAAGTACGTCTGATGACCAATTTAGAAACTGGCATATAATATTTCCTAAAACAATCGTAGTCTTTGGGTGACAACCCCTTTTTCTATCGCAACAAAAGAACGTACAGTATTGCTAACTAAATCAAATTATAAAAAAATATATCACCAATAAGTGCGCCCGACACGACTGCGACACAAAAGTCACGTCCCACTCATTTTATACGGCCGCCCTTTGTCTCCACCCCCCCCCCCCCCTTTATTCTCGCCATCCCATTGGCTGCTCGCTCTCCGTCACGTGCCTTTTCCGGCTCCGAGTTAATCTTACGGGCCACGCGTTCGGGGAAGGGTCACGTGATCATATTTAACCTCCCCCCGCCCCCTTTCTCGCCCCGCCCGCCCGCCCGCCCGCCCACCCACCCCGCCCCTGAAATTTCCACCTTCCTCATTGGTCAGTGGGTAGACACGTACGCATGGGGGGGGGGGGTTACTCTCCTGGATCGGAAACACCCCCCCCTAGCCCCGCGCTCGATTTCCAACGACTACGTTAGGGGATGTGAAGGGAGGGGGGGATTTGAAGGGGGGGAGGGATGTGAAGGGGGGGGGGGGGTGTGAAGGGGGGGGGGGTGTGAAGGGGGGGGTGTGAAGGGGGGGGGGATGTGAAGGGAGGGGGGGATTTGAAGGGGGGGGGGATTTGAAGGGGGGGGGGTGTGAAGGGGGGGGGGGACGTGAAGGGGGGGGGATATGAAGGGGGGGGATTTGATGGGGGGGATGTGAAGGGGGGGGATGTGAATGGGGGGGGGATGTGAAGGGGAGGGGGATGTGAAGAAGGGAGGGGGGGTGAAGAGGGGGGGGATGTGAAGAAGGGGGGGGGGGATGTGAAGAAGGGGGGGGGGGTGCGCGCGCAGCCCGCGTCAGCCAATGGGAAGGCGAGACGAGGCGCTTGCACGACCCGAAGGGCGCGCGCTCGGGAGGCTGAGCTCATTCGACTCGGCGCGCCGCTCCTGCAGTGCGTATCCCTCCTCCTCATCCTCATCATCATCCTCATCATCATCATCCTCATCATCATCATCCTCCTCCTTATCCCCCATTCTTCTATTGTTATTGACAAGTCATCGCGATCATCGTGTACAATAAGTATCGCGCGATCACTGCTATTGCTCTGTCTGAACTCTTGCTTGCCAAATCTACAGCGTGAAGGTTACAGTTTAAAGGCGGGCGCGGTAGTTGTAATTATTTGCTGGGGAGAATTATTATTGTAACGTTGGTAGAGAGAGAGCGGGGGGGGGAGCAGCGGAGGGTTACGTACGACTCTGTTCTCCTATCCCCTCCGGTAGGGGGGCCGCCGTGTGAGTGTGCCCAGGTACAGAGGGGGCCCACCTCTTCATCTGGATGTGTGCATTGGCCTGGCTGCCTCCTGCCGGATGCTGCATGCCGCTTCTAGTAGCTTCTCGATGTTTTTAGCACCGTGCCCGATCTCCATCCTATGGTCACCTGGAACATTCGACTCCTAGTTGCTGATTTGCGTGCGCCGTATTGTATTGAATTCCGTCGTTTCGTTCATCATCTTTCGGTTCGGTGAAGCTGCGATGTGAATTCTGGTGCCAGTGCGAGAATTTATTGCTGTTCCTCGTGTGCGTTTCTAGACCTCGGAACTGATTTTTTTTTTAAACTGAACCCCAGAATGGCAAGCGACCAGCAACAAACAGCACCATCAGAGTTGTAATAGATGAGGTTAACACTTTAATAGAGCTTACAGGGGAACGGAGAGAGAGAGAGAGAGGAACGATGTTCAGTGAATTCCAATGTGGAGCAAGCGATGCCGAGCGAAGAAGAGAATTGTTGTGACCTGTAAACGTGGCGTTTTGCTAGAACACGAGTGTGGGTGAGACGAAAGAGTCTACCAGACGGAGAGACCTCATCTGCGTGGAGGAATCGATTAAGTTGGACGGGAACAGTAACCGCGGTAGTAGCGATCAAGGGGTAATTCGGACTCCCGGTGAGAGATTTAAATGAATTAGTGCTGGATCGAAAGTCCACCTGATTGCTTTACGTTGCATCCTAATTCAGTAGATTAAGATAGGAACTGTGTGCTCCACCCCAGATAGTACAAGACTATTTGAACGTCGGCCGAACGTACGTTTAGTCGAGTAGTAAAACTGATCGTCTAGGGCTATAGTGCGATTCGAATGGCCTTCTGGAATGAGCATTATCTCCAGTGGGAATCTCTACGATTGCCATTGTGAACTACGAGGGGTATCATTGTGATCCTGCGTGGTTCCTTTTGTCAAATTGTTTTCGTGCGGTGCTCCACAGTCAATGTGCGGGGTGCCGCGATGTTTACTCCTTCGCCTGGTATGCAGGAGGTCGGGGGTTCGATCCGGTCCCTTAATGCCTGCTGTATTATTATATTATATTATTTTTATATTATTTTATTTTATTATGTTTTATTTTTATTATTTTATTACTTCCCTTCTACGTGACTTTACCGAAAGAACCAAGAAGAAAAATTAAAGCCTGCTGTATATTTGGAGTTTGCATGTTCTCCCCGTGGTTTTTCTCCGAGTCCATCGGTATTTTTCCACCCTCCACATTTGGAAACACTCGTTTATAGTGTTGGCTGCAATAATTGTCCACGTGGTAAGCCACTTCGTTGGGCTATATAGAGGTATATAGCTCTGAACAATAGCTCAGTGGGGCCTTACCTGGTAAAGTAAAAAGTTTAGAATGTTAATTTCATCGACGGTCCCTGAAGTGCATCTGCCCATTTGTCAAATCGTCTTGCTGCTCGCGGCCTACTTACTGTGCTGTCGTGATGCACTGTTTGTCAGTATAATGATGTTCCAGCGTGCATGTATGGGTCAGGTTCACAGCTGTGAAGAGAGGGTGGGTAAATGACCAGCGAATCGGATGACCCATTGCTCTCCACCTTGCTGTGTTTACAGGATTTGTTTGGTGCTGGGAATCGCGGCGGTGTGTGGAGCTGCTTTGCTGTATCCGCGCTTGGAGTTTCTCACTCTGCCATGGACATTGGCAGGAGCCGGAAAGGTGCGTGAAGAAGTGGTAAGAAACGTGTGGCCCGGCTTTGACTGTGTGTTTTGTCCTCCGTGCTTGCTGACTTAGCTAAAGTGATGGTGGTGTCAAAGTCTAGTGCGATGTGCACTCACCCTTTTAAATTGCTATAAATTCAGTGCATGACAACTATTGAGGTGTGTGTCGTTTGTATATTACTGTCAATGTGTGACGTATGTTGCTTAAGTGTATTCTGTATACTTTACATCCATTAAAAGCCAGCTGGGAGTCAAGCTATTGTAGGAGAGACCTAGAGTAAATACAGGGCGTGCTAAGGGTAAAGCTGAAATGTATGTGGGTGTGCACATTGCTATATTTGTATATTGTGTGCGTGCGGAATGTGTACGTAGTTTTGTGTTCGGATGACTGTTGAGAACCCTCATTAGAATTGCAGATGTGTGGCATATTCAAGTGTAAAAAACGTTGAATGGTGTGACGCGTTTTCAGGCGAAATGCCACAAGCGTGCACCGTTGGGCCCCAGCCATTCGCAATTAGCAATGCTGGCGTAACGTGGAGAGCCAGCGGCAGTCCTGTGGAGAGAAAAAAATTAAAAGGAGGGGCTAGCCCGAGTGGGCACAGCTCCGAACCAGATGTGGACTTGGCAGCACTTCCCCTGTGGCCACGTCGGCAGTGTCCGTCCTGCATGGGGGCGTTTAGACCCAAGCTCTTGTTGGGGTTGGGTTTTTGCATGAGATGCTTTTGGGGGGAGGGGGGGTTCTGTTACCCCACGTGTTGGTTAACTCAATGTGCAACCGAGATTGGCTCCTTATCCTTTGACATACCCCAATAATGTCCATGTTATTCCAATCATAGGCTAAACTGGGTTTGGGCTGCTGACAGTGCTCGACTTGGCCTTGACCTCAATCCTGAAAGCATTCCAGTTGGATAGATGAATGCAGGCAGTTTGACCTCATGAGCGAATGAAAAGTTGCTACGAGCAGGAAGCCAACTTCCACGTCTGCCCTGCACTCCTGGGAGGTGAATTATGCCAACGGTGTGTTCCCTCTTAAGCCAAATGCACAAATGCAGGGGGGCATCTGGTTACCATTGGACCTTTGAGTGACGCACGGATCCAGGGTAACTAATAGGCATTGTTTTGTGTCATACTAAAGTATTATAAAGTTGCTGAGACTGTGGGTAGGTGACTGTTATAAGGATTGAGCAAATCCAAAATTGCAATTCCAATGAAAAATTATATCCAAGTGTCAAACAGTGTTGTGAGATGAAAATTTTTTGACATAAGATTCAAATTTTTGCAATTATAAAAGTTAATCTTTTATAACTTTTTATTCCTCCAAACCTTCTTACTCCTGAAAATTATGGTATTTTTCACGCATGCCTGAAGACTCTTGGCACTGAGCATGACATTGGCATTTAAATAAGTTCATGGACTTGGCACAAGACTAAAAATGGCTTCTTGAAAGTATTTTCCCCCCTATTCTCTCCTGCAAGATATCGAAAGCGTTTTATTTGAAGTTATAATGATGCAGCCAGTGTATAATTCAGTTTGCTGCATTGTGTGCAAATGTTATAATCGTAGTTTTTGCCGAAATTGCTTTCGCATTGCATCATTCCAAACTGATGAGAATAATAAGCGTGAACTTGTTTATTTTTCAAATAATAAGACTTTATTTTAAAAGTGTTTTTTTTGTCTTATACTCTTAAATTATATAATCTTGGAGCTAACATAGCTGATGCCAAGTTGAACAGCTGACCAAATTCCATGAATAGCATTTAAACGGTGATATTTGAATGTTCGCATTGTAACTTCCAATTCAGCATTTGAACTGGATTGAGATGAATAGACATTCAGGTTGCTTTGCACTTTTGTTCACAGATTTATCAAGTGTTGAGTTTGACACCAGGACCAAGGCAGTGATGGCTCGGTCCGGCGGACATGAGAATATACGGGAAAAGGTGAGGTTTCGAGTTGGCCCGTAAGAGGAGCGGATTGTAATGTGTAGGCGCTTTCTTTGAGACCATAAACGATTTTAAACTACTAAATTATTTATATTTTAGCAGATAAGGGTCTGGAGAAAACTGGACGGACCCGAATAAAAATCTTCACGACCATGGGGAGGACATTCAAACTCCAAATGTACAGGCGTCGGGGTTGGGATCTAACCCACGACCTCCTGTATACCAGGAGAGGCAATTAACATCTCGCCACCATGGCGCCCCTTGGCACCACGAAGACTGCGTCTGAGAGCCTTGATGGCTGCCACCCCTGTACTTTTAAGTTCAGCCTCAATTTTGACTGCTGGACTGTAAAATATTCCCAATGTACGCACTGCTGTTTCCCCGTAACACAAGTAGAGTGCTTTTGTGCATGCGATGTGAAGATTGACCCATTCTTTTTTGCAGATAAATGCGGTGCGCTTGGTAGTTAATAACAAGAGCAACAACGAAATCGTTCTGGTTCTGCAACAATTTGACTTCAGTGTGGACAAAACTGTTCAAGCATTTGTTGACGGTAGGTTTTATATTACACTCATGAATGCAATCGTGCATATTTCAGATGAGATTACGATGAGTTACAATTTGTGAAATCTGATTTATTTATTTTACAGGGCGTGCAAATGAGGTGCTAAATGAATGGAACACCACTGGAAAAAAGAAGGTAAGCACTCTATAGACCACACTAGATGTGAAAGCAATTGATTCACACACGATACAGTATTAGGAAGTGATGAGTGTTGATTTGCATGCAGCAATTAAACAGCTAATAGAGGGTTTGCAATATGCAGCTGTGAAATGCTTGATTACTATTCATCATGTAAATGACAATTGTTTAAATGAACAAAAAAGATTTCAATTAACAGCTGTTAATATTATAATTCCATCATTGTGGCAGTATTTTAAGTTAAAAACACAAGTCCTGTCTTACAATTGAAACATGTTAATCTATGTCCTGCTGCTGCCCAGTTGGCCTTACCACAAAACTGACAAATAGTCTGAGCGAGTCGGCCCTAATTGAGATGCCCACTCATGCTGCAGCCCAACGCTAAGAAGAAGAAGGGAAGAGGGAAGGGCGCGAGCGAGGCTGCACGGGAAGAAGTGGAACCAGAGCCCGTGCCGCAGGAAGAGCGCGATGGAGAAAACGGTGATGAAATGGTGGTGATGGCCAGCGAAGTGGCGGTGGTCGCTGATGAATTGGTGGCGGTTGCTGGCGAGGTGGCGGTAGTTGCTGGCAGTACTGCGGCGATTGCTGATGGTGCGGCAGTGATGGTGGTTGATGGCGGTGTTGGTGCTCATAACGGCGATGGCACAGAGGGCCTTGCTGAAAATATGGACGAAATTTTGATGCTCGACAAAGAGGGCTGTGCGGACTCAAGGCCAAGATCACTGGACATCACACATGCAGGTGCTGGTGCGTGTTCTTCGCAGCAGTGTACACTTTTATTTTGTTTAAACCGATAACATGTGTAGGCAGTCGGATGTATTGTTTATTGTTAATCAGTATACGTATATTTTGCAAAAAAACAACAGTATTTTAATGTTTACATGTGGAAACAAAAATGTGTCAATCTATTAACAATTTGTTTCCACATATGGAAGTTACTGTTCTGTTTTATGCATGCATACACATTTGAGAGCCACTCAAAATTTAAGTTTATTTTATTTTCAACATCACGACTTCTGCTTTTATTTATTTTGCTTCTTAAATTGAAGCACTTGGTATTTACTGGTTGCTCAACAGTTGAAACATTAATTTGGTCACAGTATAGGCAAACTGTAAATTTTAACTGATTAGAATGGCAATTTTAGTCCTTCACTAGACCAAAAGTAACGAATTGAGAGGGTGTGATCCTAGAAAACGAAAACTTCACTGGGCCATATGAAAATTGAATGGCACCCAAATATGCATTATAACAATGCATTATTTGATGATGATTTGCTTTTAAACTGTAATGAGCAACTGGAGTTCATAATCTAAGCTGTGATATCTTTTGACAGAACTTTAATATAAAGTTAAATATATTTAGAAAATTGTGCTTTTTTTACTAATGCTGCAAGGATTTTAGGATCACTAACATTGCTTAAAATGCTATCATTTACAAGGATTACTCCAAGATTGGATATTTTTTTAAAAATCACAATTTCTGAGCAAAGGCTGAAAATGCCAAGCGGTCGGCAACAAAGAGCATTTGCAGGTGTGTTATAAGATGAGTTAATGCCTTTCTTAAGAACTTGGGGAAATAAACGATGGGAGGGAATTTGAAAAGTTGAGCAACTGCCAGGAAAGAAGCAGAAGCACTGTTTTGACCTGCAGTGTCTGGTGTTTGCACACCATGGACTGGTCGCAACAATTAGTCTGGTAGACGGAGTCCTCGGCAGGAGTTCATGAGAAGAGTAACTGTGGTAGTAGGGATCGCGGAGCGATAAGGAGGCAACTGGACCGCTGGTGAGCGAGTGACTGGATTTAATCGGTGAGTGCGGAATCGACAATTAAACTGATTTTTTTTCTCTCTCGATAGTTGAGAGCGCACACGATGAGCCACACGAGACGTCGGAAGATGTTTCTCAGCCTAAACCAAGCACTGGACGGACCCCCCCGAAGCAGACGGGGCAGAGTACAGTACAACACGGAGGGCGGCATCGCGGCCCCCGCGCTGCACAGCGAAATGCCAACACCGCACCCAATCCACAGCCTGCTATGTTTCCTGAAGAACCTTTCTCACATCCTACATCCAACAGCAAGAAACCAGGTAAGGAACTTGTCAAGGGTGCCCAGTTGGGGGGGGTTGTTGGAATGGGAACTAGCTGTGTTGTATTTTTTTTAAGTGTTAAAAAGAATGTGCTGTTATCTTGTCAGACCCTGGAAGCTAAGCGGGCTGGAGTCTGGATAGTGCTTGAATGGCTGACCCCCGTGCATGACACAGGTGGTGTAGGCTGCTTCAAGGCTACATTGTCAGCAGAGGGCAGTGCAGCAAAACACAATGTTGCACTGTACTACACTACAATGTATATTTAATTTAATTATGGAGTTGGCCAAACACTCCAATTTAGAGCTACAGAGCTTGGGCAATTTTGGCAGCATTTCTAGCTGTCTTCCCACTTGCCATGCGATTGTCCATGCCTCTGAATCCAATAAACTTTTCTCTTTACAGAATTGTAAATTTTAATGTTTGATCCCTGCTTTCACCTATGCAACTGACCAGCATGGTGATGTATGGGAGATTCTCAATGGGGGAGACTTTCATCCAGCGGTGACTGTACCTGTACACACGTGAATCAAAGTGTTGTGTTACTGCCATCTCTTTGGACTTGAACGTGAACATGTTGAGATGGTGGTGCTGTCGTGTTGCAAAGCTTTGCTGTTACTTTCCACGTAGGGCCCAACATTGAGAAGTCTGTGAAGGATCTTCAGAGGTGCACGGCATCCCTAACACGTTATCGTCTGCTGCTGAAGGAAGAGATGGATACATCTGTGAAGAAGATCAAATCGTCTTTTTACGAGCTTCAACAATGGTGTGTACACCTGCTGGTGGGGGTGGTGGTTGTTGCATATCTGCGTTGCGCTATGAACCCGGCGACTCGGGTTCAATACCCGCTCATGGTCAACACTAGTGACTATTATCTGAACCGATCCTGGGCCCTCCTCTAGGTCGACTCAACTTCAAATGAGTTCCTGGTACAATGTGTAAACATGACCACTAGGGAGACAAAGGCGGCCGAGCGTGGTGTTGGCCATTCACTCCCCTCGTGTGCCGTGTCGGCCTTCATAGGCGCTCTTTAACAGCATTTGCCTCAACAGTCTGTTAAAGAAGCTATATGTGACATATCTGAATCCATTGTAAAGGTGAATAATGGAATTCTTTAAAATAAATAATAGCTTGTTATTATTTAAAAGAGATGAAAGCAGTTATTTATTCAAAGCTCTTATTTGCTGAAGATAGGAATTTTCAGAGGTTTACGCTTATTGATTCTGCACTGGGTTAATAGGATGTTTGTCATGCTTTTCTGCAGAGTGGAGGCCACCACTTTTTTAATGTTTGAAGAGTACAGTGAGAAACACTGGCGAGTTTGTGTTATGATGACAGCAAACAGTGTTTCCAGTATAACTAAATATCTGCTTTTGGCAGTGTAACTTTATAGCGTTCTCGCAAGTCATTCACTATTGGCTGCCTTTTATAACAGGCGTTTGTTGCTTTAGATTGATAATTTTCAGTTTATTTTCCCCCTTCAATTGGCCATTTGCTCACTGTAATGCTTTTGGGTTTGGTTTTCACTGTTGTGAATTGATATTAAGAATATTTCCAGCTGGAATTTGACAATTTTCCACTCCATCACAGTCTACCATGAAGGCATTCAGACGTTTTGTTGTTAGAATAATGGTTATTGGAACTTTTTCACCTCGCAAAATTATTCTTACGTACTCTTTTTGGTTCTTTCGGTAAAGACCGAAAGAACCAAAGAGTATGAATTCCTGCAGTCACGAAAGCTTCAAATCCAAGATATTCTTACGTAGTTTCCTTTTTCCAAATGTAAATTATTGAATCTATACCTTTTACCTAGCAATCACATAAAGCATTTGCAGCACTATGCACTGAAATCACGTCCACAGAGTGGGAGAAGTCTACAGAGTGGAAGGATGCATGAGACCCAACTCCATAATTTACCATTAATCCATTTGCTTGGGGGGCAGCAGCAGTGACGCTGTAGTTTGCGCGCTTGCAGTGGATCTGTCGACCTGAATTCGATTCTCAGCCATGGTTAACGTCAGTCGTGAGTGATATCGGAGCTGGGCATCATACCCCCACCCCTGCTTTAGTAACCCCCACAGGCCAGGGTGGTCAAGTATGGCCAAACAACCCCTGTGACTGAAATGGGGTGGCAAGGCTTTATACGGCAGTGGATTGAGAAAAGGGCTGTAATCCATGGTTCATTCATCTGAATTGATATTTTTCTTTCTATGCGATACATTTTGTAATCTCTACAAAAATATACGTAAATGGTTGAAGATTAAAATTTCATTTTAAACGGTGCTTATTTTTCACCCATACAAATATATATATATATATAATTTCATGGCTTTCAATTTGTTCAATTTCACTGACTGAATGTTTCTTGTGCCGCGTTCTCAGCCTGATGGATCGGGAAGTCTCTCTCCTGTCAGACATTGACAAGGTGAAAGAAGAAGCAAGTGAGTTCACTTGGCCATTTTTGTTTTTTCGTAATCTGCTCTAGGGTTTGTGGAAACCCAATTCGCTGTGTCTGTGGTGCTGCCCCCAAGAGATAACGGTTGCTTGAAACAGTGATTTATCGCATCGCGTTTCAAAGTTCGTTTTCTGTGGCAAAATGAAAAAATAAAAGGCCAAAGAACATTACATGGCCTCCTTTTAAAACCAGTGCGATATATATAACCTGGCCTTAAAATTCTTACAAGGACCACCTCTCTTGTCATAGCACAGTACTTACAAACAGTTGTAATGTGACTTCTGTGTTTGTCTTGCTGTTAGTAGTGCTTATTGCATATACCCACATTTAGACTGTTCTAATATTGTCCAGAAAACATCTCTGTGATTGGCAGCGGTTTGTTTCATTCGGTGTTCAGACCAGGCGAAAACCCACACATTCAGTACAGCAGAATATAACATTGATTTTAAAACAAAGTGAACGGTGATTTGTTGACTCTGCCATTGTATTTATAATACCCAAATGTGTCTCACCTGTAATAAGTATATCTGTAAACCATGATATAAATGTGTAAACGTTATGTGCATAGAGGTCAATAGGTGAAGACTTTTCAAATATGTTTATTCATAACTTGTCAGCATTATTCGAACACGAAACAAAAGAACAAAAAAAACGGTTTCATTAATAGGTCGCAGATTATCCTTGCACACCATTGTCAAATACTACACATAGTGGAAAACATTCTATTTTTTATCCTTGTAAAAATTAGGACATGTTTTTTATAACTCTCCTAAAGGTAGACATTGTACATTGTAAAGTTCTGCATTTAATTTAGTGAAAATAGCAGTGCCCCGCGAATAATTATTTACAAGTGACTGGTGGCCCTACGAAGTACACTTCTCTGATGAAGTTGCTTTTCCGTGAGTGCACAGTAAGATTGTTGAAGGCCAGGCAGGAGAAGGCGGGAGACCTGAAACGACGCACGGATAACTCTGTGCGCATGTCGGAGGCTCAGCTTGCAAGCCTCAGAGCCGACATAAAGGTATGATGACATTTCCCTTCGTCATTACTTGGACTGTGTGCTTAGAAAACTGTATATTGAGCAATTGGAGACTTTTCACAAGGGTATATTGCAGATTAGTTTTTACTGCTTGATTATTCATGTCAATTGTGTTACAACCTCATAGTTTGTTTTATTTATTGGGATAAATAATATATTGGAGTTTAAAGAACTGCTGTAGAGCAGCTGTTTTCTCTTGATTTTTACAAACTGCTGTTGTTTTACGATCGGTTCACGATCGTTTGGTGCTAAACTCCACGTATGTTTTTCCTTCACAGCAATTTGTCAGCGAGAGGAAGTACGATGAAGAGTTGAGCAAGACCCTTCGATTTGTATGCGACTGTGAAAGCATGAAGCTGGCTCTTCAAACCTTTGGCGAAGGTACGTTACATTTTGTGGCATCCTACAAACGGCAATTGCCATAACTCAACGTTACGCATTGGAATTGTTTCTTTCTCATTGCATTGGCATTAATGACCTTGTGTGCTCTTGTTCGCAGTGGGTCCGCCAAAGAACAGCGTTGCGTCTAAGCCCAGGAGTGACTCTGTGTCCTCGCAGTCCAGTGTAACTCCCGTGACCACCCCAAGTGATGTTTCTGCCCCAGTAATGCCGCTACTTAGTCTGCCCCTGGGTAGTAGACCCCATGCCTCTCGGCCAGCGACCGGAAACGATGGCTCCGTCACGACACAAGGGGTAATGCTTGAGTTTCATTTTTATACCTAATTGTCAGATAATATCGTCGGCTTTATTAATTGTTGGACACAATGCAATGTTTTCCTCTGACTCCCTCCATATATTCTTTATTTTTAAAATGTAAAAGAAGCTTATAAGATGGTTTTCTTAATTTAAATTTTTAATTGACTTTTTTTTTGTCTTTTCAAGGCTGCCCAGTCCACTGATAGGAAGCCTGGCTCTGCACCTCCCTTCCAGGAGCCCAATGGATCTCAATATGGTGGTCGGGGAGGGAGGACATCTCAATCCAGCAGAGGGTTTAGACGGAATGCAAGAAACGTTCCCCCAAGGCAGGACGGCTTGCCTGGCTCCGGCTACCAAAGAAATCCGCCAAGAGACCGGCCCAGAAGCCAAGGTCAGATGAAGCCCGAGTCCCAAACGAGCACTGCCACTGAGGGCAAGCCACAGAATGGGCCTGGTGAGCCGCAGCGTGCCCTGGACGGCAACCAGCACACGAAACGAACTGAAGAAATTCGCCCTAAGGTGACCGAGGGTCACCGGGGAAAACACTCAGAAGAAAGACACAAGAGAGCAGATGGCTCGGCTGAAGAGCAGCTCCAAGTGAGGCCGTCTGAAGTGGCACTGCCGCCTCGCAAGCCAAGACACAGGCCCGAGGCGGGCAGCTCGACCAGAGCGCCGCTCCGTGATGGATGCGGAGGCGGCAGCCTGCAGCAGAATGGGGTGGCGGCTCCCGAGGTGACAGACAGACGTGCAGGTTATAGCGATGAATGGGGTTGCTAGGTCGCCTCGAGTGGCAAGTGTTATTGTTTTACACGTGTCGGTCAGATACTTTGATGTTCCTTACGGATTTTTGTGAAAAAACAAATGAAACATGAGAGAGTTCTCTGGGCTTTAATTTGCATTCCAAAAGTGGCTCACAGTCATTTACTTATTACAGTAGTATTAGTACCTTGAGTAAAAAGAGAACTATATATAAAAGGAAGCTTAAAACAATGGGAGGATAATAACGAATCCTATGCATAAACAATGTGCCTTGTAATGTTTGTTTATAATATGTAGCGATGTTGAAAATGGAACGTAAGAACCAAAGGTAGCAGTGTATAGTGCCATTGTTTAGTTATTACTGGTGATGCTGTTGGTGTTGGCTCCTGACGTTCCTTAAACAGAAGTAAGGTTTTGGCTGCAAGTGTGTGACGGGGTGCGCGATGACCACTGTGACGTGCTTCTGTCGAGCATCGTGGCGCTGGCTGCGGTTCCACGGAAACAGCAATTGTAAAATTCGTTGCTTATAAAAACTGATGACGTTTTCTTTTTCTAAATGTGAAAACACGAGCACTAAATTAAGCATGACATCTCTTCAGTATTGACGCTAATCTTGTTGCAATAAAACTGTCGGTTTATAAGTGGTGCAACATCTGTGTGTGCTGTAAACCTCGCTCCAGGTGATTTGATTTGGGCAATGAAATGCATGCGCAAGTGCGAACACGCGAAGTTGACAAGGGTATGCCTGGCGTGCTATTTGCATGACAAGGCCTTATCACAAACAGATGTGTGGGCTGCTCTGATACGTCCAAAAAGGTGCCATCGGTTGGCAACCTTGTGCAGAATTGTCATCTCGTAGTAAAGATCACGTTCGGCACATCGTCCATTGGTTATATCTCTTTTCTACTTTGTGTTACGGTGTCATCTTTGTCAGTAGTTAGCAGACTAGTTTTATGAAGCCTTCGACATTGGAGAATTGTGGGTCCGCTCAAAATGAAAACAAGCACTTTCTAAAATGAACACGTGGTTTAAAATACAAAATCGTATCGTGATGTGTGGGGTACCTTCTCATCTGTGATGTTAATCATTTTGAAACGGGGACCATTCAGGCTGGTGGTGTAAAACTGAGGGTGGGGGAGGGGTGTTGCATGTGCCACAAAATGGCACAGGCGTTGACATTTAAGGACGTGCGCTGACAAATGCGTAGCTTGCACACTTTGTCGGGAGTTACGTAGCCGAGGAGAAATGACGGGTCTTTGGACCTGTTGTCGAAAAACCCTTGGCAATAAAAAAAAATCTTGACACTATTTGTGTGCAATTACTTTAGTCCAGTTTAATGATTTGTTGAGGATGCAAAGTGAAATAAATTGCGTTCCAACTTTGTAGTTGACACCTTTACATGATTTTTATTTTGTGGTAGGGGACTTGTTTGGTGAGTAGCCCTGGTTTATAGTGTAACAGATTTCAAAGTTTAGTTTTTGCCTGGTGGTTTTCCAGGTCTTATCCTTTATTTTATTCCACTAAGATGTTAACATTTAAATTAGAATCGCATGTAACAACATAGGATCTGTTTACATTTTATTGTTTTTTTGATTGCGTACATGACGTAGCAGAATTTTCCAATTACATTACTGTTTTGTGTGCTGCTGTACGTCTTTACAGTATCTTCATTGCTTCGTTCTTTTATTCATTAATTCTCTTGATGATGGCCGATCGTTTACTTTAATCCTTAGCAAAAGGTGATGTAGTCCTTGTTTGGATCTGAAGCTAATCTTTGATGGTAGCAAAAAGAGGCAACGTTAAGGTACTGTTTATTACCTGGGAACGTACTATCTTGTACTTTTTATTGACCGGTGTTGGTGTTCTCGGCCTTGCATGGTTATGGTAGAATAAATGACTTAACGAATTATGACCAGTGGCTTGTGTTACTTACTTGCACGGGTTATCTCCGTATTGGTGTGAGTGAAACTACTGCACTGTAAATTTCGATTTAAAGCTTTCGTGACTGCAGGGATTCATCTTCTTGGTTCTTTCGGTAAAGTTTTCCCTTCTACGTGACTTTACCGAAAGAACCAAGAAGATACTGCACCGTACTGGAAGCCTACCTTCCCTTGCACCACAGTATTTAATGAAAAAATATTGTAACCTTTTGGCAGACTTTGCAGGCGAATAAGTTAATAAGCCGACATAATAAGCGTGTTATTGTGAGCACAATTGCAGTGGCGTTACCAAGTGAGACACTTTTGAGACTGAGCCACATTTCTCCACCGCGACGAGTGCAAGAGAATCGTTTGGAAGGACGTCAACATTTCAGTAACGAAAGCACGTGGATTTTCTTTTCAATAATACTGTAATATAATAAATCATCCAGCTTAGTGAATGGAAAAACACTGCGTCTGCCACAGTCAGCTGTGGAAAACCAAGCCCCTGCGTGAGGACACGTGGCTCCGAGGAGATTCCAGCAGCTGGGAGATTTGGCCAGCGGCGGCTCATCGCTGTGATTGGTGCATCGAGCTAAGCAAAGCCCTCTGGTGCATTGTCTTGCACTGTCCGTCCAGCCTCCATGCTATTTGTTTCGTGAAGACGGTTGCATTCTTGACCATGAGTTACGAAATAATTGGCGATAATGCGTTAGTCATTCTCGATCCACCATGGGATGAAGGCCCCTCCACACGTCGTGTTGGTCGGCGCGGATTGGCGAAGAATCAGGCGGGAGCAGTTCTGATATTGATTGCCAACGATATTGGCCACGGTCGAGAATCGAACTCGGGTGGCAGGGTTCGTAGCACAACTCGCGAGCCACCCTTTCCATTGGTGAATAGCCGCAGAACAAATCTGACACGGATATTCCTAAATTTCGGATTGTGTCGGTGAGGCCACTGTCTAAATGTGTCAATCGTAGCATCAGTTGAGGTGTGTTAACATTAAAAGTGGAGCGTATAATTTTTTGTGCCTTTGAGTACCGTTTACTTTATGACAGAGGTGTGGACTCGAGTCATGTGACTTGGACTCGAGTCAGACTCGAGTCATGAATTTGATGACTTCAGACTCGACTTGGACTTGCATAACAATGACTTTGTCCCACCTCTGAGGTGTGGACTCGAGTCATGTGACTTGGACTCGAGTCAGACTCGAGTCATGAATTTGATGACTTCAGACTCGACTTGGACTTGCATAACAATGACTTTGTCCCACCTCTGAGGTGTGGACTCGAGTCATGTGACTTGGACTCGAGTCAGACTCGAGTCATGAATTTGATGACTTCAGACTCGACTTGGACTTGCATAACAATGACTTTGTCCCACCTCTGAGGTGTGGACTCGAGTCATGTGACTTGGACTCGAGTCAGACTCGAGTCATGAATTTGATGACTTCAGACTCGACTTGGACTTGCATAACAATGACTTTGTCCCACCTCTGCTTTATGAGCCTATTCTTAAAATATGTTCACCAAACCCTGGTGTACATACGCGTTATTATTGCAGTATTGATAACACCAAAGGCAATCACCTGGAATACGCCCCATCCCGTCAGCTCTTGTAAGCTCAGCAACGTTGAGCCTGGATAGTTTTTGGGTGGCCGGCTGCCATTTATAGCTGGTGATGTAGACTATTTCTGGGGCTACATGATGGGTAGAAGAGGGAAGTACAGGAAATCCATTATTGTGTGCCATGCATATGCTCACTGATTTCAACCCACAAAACAGCATTCTGAAGTTTGGCCAAATATCCCAATTGGTGTGGGGGAGGCCCTCAACCAGCAGTGGATTGAAAACGCATCTGTCGGCGTACATTTATATAAACACGTCTGTTGCATCGCAGAACCGTGATAAACGATTGCTTGTGTGGGAGGCCTTCATCCAGCAGTTGATAGGGAATGGCTAAATGGTGATGTTTATTGCCCTGCAGTTGGCTGGGGTCCGAATGAGGCCACCGTGTGTTTGCACGCAACGTGTGCTGCCGAGGCCATGCTGCACGCGACTGACAGTGCAATCAAGCCTCGTAACGAGTTAGACGAGATCAGGGCGAGTCCAGCGTTGGATTATTAGAATGTGCTTTAAAAAGTAACCCGTGTGCGTGTGTATGGCTCCAATCGAGCAAGTATTTACACAGTTTCCTATAGCCGTGGACAGTACAGTATACAATAGGGGGTGGATTTCACCGATTCTTAAACTCACAATGCATGAATCAAATCGTGTTAAGTAAAACAGACGTATTGGATTGATTGGTATATGTTATGTATCGAGTTAATGTCAATCGATGCAGTCACTGGAGGTGCTACCATTCATTGCAATGTTAGACGAAATGCAATTGTTGAATTTAATCGTGTGCCTGAATTGTGATAATTCAGCTTATGAAGAGCGGAAGCGATGCTTTTTGTCCACCCCAATTACCAAGTTCTAAACTGCAAGTGGTTCTTAACCTGGGGTGCACTCTGCACCCCCTGGGGGTGGGAGAGTCCCTTTCTGGGTGTGTGAGACATTTCCAGATTTATTTATTTTAAAGGTTAATAATCGAAACACAATTTAACTACTTTCTTTAATCAAACCCTATGTATTTATTAACATAAAAAAATATTTAAAGCTTTCGTAACTGCAAGGATTAATATTCATATTCTTGATTCTTTCGGTAAAGTCACCGAAAGAACGAAGAATATTTCCAAAGGGGTGCAAGGTTGCAGAAAATGTTAAGAACCACTGTTCTCAAGTATGTACGTCCTATAAGCACAGTTCACAAATAAGAGCTGACGTTTTGATTTCAGCCGTACAAGTCCGGTTCGCAAAACAGATTGAATCTCAATAGGCCCTCACAAGGTTACTTAGAAGAAGAAAAAAACATTAATGATTTGTACTGTACAAATTCAGCCTTACTTTAAGCGTGCTAAAAAAATCCAATTGAGACAACTAAAATCTATCGTTATGGTGTAGCCGGGGAGAATCTGTGTGTTGTGCTGTATCGTGGGCCCTGTTTCCAGGACGTTAGTTCCTATATTGTTAATTTCTGCATCATAAACAGTTACAGGGTTAGAAAAGCGATGGATGCAGTTTTACATTGTCTATATGCTACTATACAGACTCAGTCATAACACTGGTCAACAACAAAAATAACTTTTTTTTCTGGCCTGGACTAATTTCAGGGTGCTGATTCCAAATCTGATCTCAGATTTGCTCTATCACATCGCATTTTTATGCTATCGGCATACCCCATTTTCATTGATTTTACCCGAAATTAAACTCTGTCACTTATGATTGCAAGTTGTTGCGAGTCAGTGACTGCTTTAGTGTTAAAATATGGTGCTGTATTTTTAGGATAGTGTGTTTATAATATCATTTTATGTAGATATCCACATTTATTTAATTTTTTTCTTCTGCAGTTTTTATTGAAAATGCTATATTTTATATCTCAAAAACCTGATGCCAGATTTGGAATCAGCACCCCAAAATTACCTTAACACCGTTGGAATACCTTATGCCAGAAAAAGCTTGTTGACCAGTGTAATAATGTAATTTCGATATTCATGGCAATTTGAGTCTCAAAATGATCATTCACGAGGATCCTACTGATTTGGGATGTTTTTGCCGATTCCAAATGTAACCGTGTGGAATCACGCGTCCCGAAAGGCCACAGAGGAGACGGAGCGATTAAACAAAGCCAGCTTTTGTGCAGGGGCTAGTGGACAGCGGTGGTCAGCGCGCTCCGCTACGAACCCGGAGACCCGAGATCGATTCCCGCTCACGGCCAACACCGGTGACGATTATCTGAACCGGTCCTGGGCCTTGGTCCATCGTTGGATGTGATCACAGCCGATGATGATGATGATGATAATTCTTCAGGCCTGTACTCCGCATCTGTGATAATATAAAGAGAGAGAGAAACAAAAACAACCACCCCGTAAACGCTGTTATGTTGGCACCGCGATCGCGTAATGTGACGTTGCTGAGCAGTTGTTTTGTTCAACAGTGGGCTGGGAGGCGGCGTCCGTGCCCTGGCGCGGGGAATTGTTGACACAGATTGTGGGTGCGAGAGCAATCTGCAAAGAAGTCGCAGTGTCCTCCTCGCTCAACCCGGCTTCGGGCAGGATTATCGGTGTTCGGAGATCCACGGTTAATAATGTCATTAATTTAACTGCCACGTGCCAGGGACACACGTATCCAATGTTACAAGGGGCACTAGTTACATTCCAGCAAGTGGTTATCTCTTGGTATGCAGTTTATATACCTAAAGGGATGCAGCTGTAGGTGTAATGGTCAGCACACTGGACTTGCAACCCCAGAGGTCAACGGTTCGAACTCAATTTACCGGTGTGTCAATTGAAAGAATGCGGCAAAGTTTCTTGAATTCCACCTCGCCCCTTCTCACCCTTGGCCTCTGTCCAGATAATCAGTATTAATGGGTACACCACAGTCAATCGGCAGGTTGGGTAACTTCCACCTCTCCAAAGACGGCTGGACAGTGCGGAAGAGTAGGCGAACATACTCTCACTAGTCGAGGCCCTTTTTCCAGCAGGGGCATGAGCAGGCACATGTAGGGCTGCACCTTTACCTTTGAGCTCTCATCTCATTGACCGCGGAGGGATAATGGACCCAGTCGACGGAGGTCAGATTTCAAATCGTCACAGCTCCCACAGCACCAGAGCACACATGTGACCAAATGACGCAGAATGCACCCGATCTCGCCAGATCTCAGAAGCTAAGCAGAGTTGAGCCGCCTAGGTGACACTTGGATGAATGACCACCGTGCATGCCAGGTCGTAATTTCTGGCTGCGGGGCGACGTGGTGGGCAGTGACTGGCGGTGGAGTAAGATCCATAGTTGTACTGTGTCCCTACGTATTTGCTTCACACCTTCACCAGCCTGCACTGACCAGCATGCAAAGTATGGACGAATAACCCCCATGACCTGCATAAAATGGCGAGGCCCTCAGCCAGCTGTGCATTTACAAAATGACTATTATACATGTACACGCCGCGTGGTCATGCACGCCTATGATCCAGTGCTTTGAAAGAAAGGGGGTCGGTAGATCACCAATATATTTATGAAACTTTCAACCCTACTTGACTGGAAGATTAACAGCTGATGCTCCAGAAAGTGGATTCACATGATGTCCCCACATCCATCTATGTGGGAATACCATTTGAGTATCAGTCCCTTTGTTTGAATTTTCACTAGGTACTTAGGTTTCCTCATACCTGCAAAAACCACTCGTGAAACGTAAAATTGGCCAAGCATCTTGTTTGCAGAACCCCGTTTTGACTCGTTCCTTTTTTAGTTAGCACTAACATATGGGAGAAACCGAATTATCTGGAGAAAACTCCATCCATGTAAAGGAATATAAGTCAAAGTTCCCACAGAGATATCAAAACTCAGTGGAAAAAGGGCTTGAGACTCTATTAGGCTCTCCTGGATAAAGTCACAGTCCTGCTGGATGAAGACTTCCAATGGCGGAGCCAGGATTTTCAGGTAGGGGGGGCAACCCCTCCAGCAATGAGAAATGATAGGAGTTGTTAGTAAGTAAGGACTTGTCCCTTGCTTTTTATTCGACGCGTGTGCGGCGATGGCGCAGCCATCGATCGAGGGTCGAATTCGAACCGCGTCGTGTGATCGGCATCGCGCTCGCTGAAGGTGAATGTCTTCAGGGAAGTCGTGTGCTCTATATACGCAACTGCGCACATTTTTGTGAGTAACTTATAATTGTTTTGCCGTTACTTATTGCCAATTATGGACTCAGACTATTGTCCTATCATCTCACAGAGTCACGTAATAATATGCTACACAGTGGCAGTGGGGTGTCGCAAAATGCCGATTTATTACTAATAAACCCCAATGATCCGATCGAAATTAGGGATTTCGATCGGATCATTGGGGGGGGGGGGCACGTGCCACCCCACCCCCCACTGGCTCCGCCAGTGAAGACTTCCCCATGTTGTTCCAACAATGGAGATTATTTGACCATATTGCCAGCACGCTTGGTGAGCGCGTGTTGGTGACGGGGCGGTGGGCGCGATCGGTCTCGGTATAGCTCACCACTCATGTGAGGCATGCCACCATATCGAACTCGGGTCATAGGGCAGTACAACTCGCCGCTGCACCACACAATTCTTCACGTGATCGTTGTTTTAGTTGTCGGTCCGATTGTTGTTGTTGTTTTGCTTGTGCCATTTTGGTGACCCAGGTCACTCTCGTAGATGAGACTAAACTTGAATTTTTTAACTCCCCACCACCGGACAATAAACAAATTACATTATTGAAGTGGTGACATCCATTTAATCAATTTTCTACTCTCGGAATTTGAATCTATTGCCGACATTTGGTTTAAAATCAGTTACCTGCTGAGCTCCATTTAAAAAACACACACATTTAGGTGTTGCCTGCAATAAAGATGACCCTCTCCCTGGCTATATTGAAGAGCAACTCTCATCACAGCGCCAGTCTACGATCGATTCCTCCATGGAATCTGTTGAGGATGGTGAAATCGCTGACAATATGGGTCAAGTTGCGTTTAAGATTGCAATGTGGACGAGGCGGACAAACTTAACTTGTCCGTTTGGAGGCTTGCGGGAGTTGCTTATGAACGCAGGTTTGCAGAGCAACACAATGCCAACATGAGTGCAAACACATGTTATTGAACCCGTATCGACCCTAATATATTGAAAGTTTGTATAAAGGCTTATAGTGTGTGTGGGGCCGCGCCGAGATTCATCGCGTTGTGTATGTACGCTCGTGTCTGGCCGTCTGGAATGCCAAATGACCCACAGAGCAGTCAGTACATTTGGCAATGGGCCATGCAGCTTGTACAGTCACTGGTCTGATTATCGCTTAAGTAATAATTATTATTACATTTGTTTACCCAGGCAAACATTGCGGAGTCCCAAGACTCGTTTCTTCTGGAGGGTTCTACATTGGTAAGCTCCTGCGTAGGATTTCGCAGTATGGCTGTGTCGCTCTCCGATGTGTTTTCTCGATGTACTGTGCGTTGTTGGGCACGATGTTCAACCTTTCACTCCGCATGTTGGGAGCTTACATTATTCAGGAACTGAAATTAGCTCCCAAAAATGTATTCCAGACTTACATCCAACTTGGGTTGTTTGGCCAATTTCATAAATTAATGTGTTGCACGTGGGATCCAACTGGAGTACGAACCCAGACAAAACCCGCGCACACAAGGCAGTAGCACTCTAAGCTCTGCACAGACATATGAAATAGTTAATTGCCGTTCAGTACTGTCATCCCATGACCACCTCACAGAGACCTGGTCATGGTGGTAAAGCAGACGGTCTTTACATTTTATAAGTCCCATCTCGTGAACACGGAGGGCCACGAAATATAAGATTACTAGCTGTACTACCCGGCTTCGCCCGGGTCTTTGATCCACGACGCCAGGCCGCCTTTGTCTCCCCAGTGGCGATGTTAATACGCCACACCAGTTACTCGTTTTGAGGCTGAGTGGACCTAGGGGAGGCCCAGGACCGGTTCAAATAATCGTCACCGGTGGTGGCCGTGAGCGGGAATGGAACTCGGGTCGCCGGGTTCGTAGCGCGGCACGCTAACCACGACACTACAATGCGTTACGCTTCCGTTGTAGGATTTGTGTGAGGCGCGCCGATCCGCTGTAGGGTTTTAGTGAGGCGCGCCGATCCGTTGTAGGGTTTGTGTGAGGCGTCCCGATCTGTTGTAGGGTTTTAGTGAGGCGCGCCGATCCGTTGTAGGGTTTTAGTGAGGCGCGCCGATCCCCCGCGATACAATAATACTGTGTAATCGCTATAATTTTATGATTTACCGAGCCTATAATAGTAATTGCACACATTGGGGTGGCGGGGGAGTGAAGAGGACGTGTAACTTTGATGAATTTACCTGAGAGTCGCGTGGTGGGTGTCGAGGCCTAGCACCGTGCAGAGCCTCCGGCCTCGCCTGATTTTCCCAGCCGGTTGAGGCTGGGTACGGGTGCGCCCCCCCCCCCCCGCACTACAATAATACTGTCTAATCGCTATAATTTAATAATCGACCGACCCTATAATAGTAATTGCACACATTGTGGTGGGGGGGGGGCAGTGAAGAGGACGTGAAACTTTGATGAATGTACCTCAGAGTCGCGTGTTAATGCGTGCGCCTATTTTTAACGGGAATAAAAAATGGCGTCCACCCCGCGGCGAAGGCGTCGCTACCCGTTGCCAGGGGCAACCGCCGTCCAATGAAAGCGGCGAAGGCGTCGCTACCCGTTGCCAGGGGCAACCGCCGTCCAATGAAACTGCGTATGGTCCGGCGACACACAGACACACACACAGACAGACAGATTCGTGATTTTATATATATAGATGAACTCCATAGTTCCATCTCCAAAGTGTACCACTGACCCCGTATCCGAGCCACTGGATGACGGGCTTGCGTAACTACAACCAGCTCGATCCGGATTCACGGTTGAACCCTGATCCTCGGTCACCGAGGTGTGTTTGTGACGATCGCAAACGCGCCCGATTGTATAACCACCCTCGGAGGACACTGACCGAGATTGTTGAACGAAGTATTTGCAGCTCCATATAAGGCCCAATATTGAGTGCAAGTGTATTTTTGGCATTAAAAGCTAACCAAACAGCAGATGTCCAGGATGTGCCCTAATCCTGCAGTGTGTGGACAGGGACAACCTTTTGGTGTACAAGAGACCCAAGTCACTGGACACACATTAAGGGCCAGCTTCTAGACTAAAAACTAAACTATTTAAAAAAAATATATATATTACCAGGTAAGACCCACTGAGCTATATAGCTCTTTTTTCAGAAGCGACCTGGCCACAAATGATAGCCCAACGAGGTGGCTTATCGCGTGGGAATTTATAGCAGCCAAATACTCTAAATGCATGTTTCTAAATGTCGAGGGAAAAACTGGACGACCCGGAAAAAATTCCAACCGACCATGGCGAGAACATGCAAGCTCCAAATATACAGGCATCGGTCAGGATCGGGATCGAACCCACTAGCTCCTATATACCAAGCGCGGTAGTTAACGTATCGCCACCACATCTTGACGGAACAGTTGAAAAACATCCCGACTGTGTAGGGGTTTGCGGCTGTGCTGCACAGCCTCTCTGATGTGTTTTCAGGCTGCTGTTCTTGACGTTGTTATTGTAGTTGGTGTTCAACACGATGTCTCACATTCGCTCTCGATGCTCGGAGCAATTTGGATCAAAATTGAAGAAGCTTCCAGCACGCGGGGCTCGTCTTGGAGAGGACTAAAACGGAAGTGTATGTTGTCACAGGTGGGGTTTTGATTGACTACATAAGCCACTTAAAACTTTAATAAGATTTAGTGTTGAGAATTATATTTAAAACAACAGAGAATTATGTAAAAGGCAGACAGCCTTCGTGCGTTATGCAAAAGCCATCAGCATTACCTAAAGAGGTGCATTGTGGTTCTTTGTCGTGTATCACCATTAAATTAAATGTGAGCAAGTGTGATCGACAGCCGCAGTGATGCAGTGATTGAAAACCGTGGACCGGACCAATGTAGTTAAGTTGTTCAGGGAATGCCCGTGGTTGTTCGCATGTGCACAACGCTTCCGTGATGTTTACACGTCTCCCTGTGTTGTTTGAAACGCATGGCTTCTCGGTCTGCACTAAAGATTCGGCTTTTATGGGGGATTTGCATCATTTACAGATATCTTGAGAAGATGGGCGTTTCGGGCAGAAAGTTGAACATTGACAAGAGGTAAAGTTGGAGCCCTGCAATTGTTTTGCTCATGCCACTGCTGGCCGAAGGGCCTCCACTATGTGAATAGCAGTAGTACAAAGGTAGTCCTTAAAGAGCCGCATGCCACTTCGGAGCCGCAGTTTGCCGACCCCATGCACTGCAGGAAGCTCTGTCGAGCCTCTACAGATGGTATTTTGCCAAACTCTTCCACCTTGTTTGGGATGTCCTGGGAGATGCGACCTGCCATCGACTAACTGGGGTGTATCCATATACATCGCCAGGGGGGACAGAGGGGAGGGAGATTTCAGAAACTCGCTTCATTGTTTCATATGCCGCACCGGGAGAACGAACCGGCGACGTTTGAACTGCGAAGCCAGCGTGCCATCCGTTACACCACGGAATCAAATTATTATTCTGCCCATCGAGTGCAGGCGGATGTAAGTGGATGACAAGAATGTGCTGACAGGAAAAGATAAACAACTCGGAAAGTTGTAATAGAACGCAGACGGCATATACGTGCGCTGGATGGCTGAGATGTGGACTCGAGTCATGTGACTTGGACTCGAGTCAGACTCGAGTCATGAATTTGATGACTTCAGACTCGACTTGGACTTGCATAACAATGACTTTGTCCCACCTCTGAGGTGTGGACTCGAGTCATGTGACTTGGACTCGAGTCAGACTCGAGTCATGAATTTGATGACTTCAGACTCGACTTGGACTTGCATAACAATGACTTTGTCCCACCTCTGCTGGATGGACAAGGGCTTGTTGCCCAGGTATTGGGTGAGGCATGCAAAGGTCCGCCACCTAAGGGAGGGCCTAACGCCAAATGGTAGTATGTGAGCAAACATTGGAGCGAATTTAATATGTAGTGGCATCAATGACATTGGCTGTAGTGATCAATTTGACTTCGACTTTGAGCACAATAGGGAGATTGTTTGGTCTCGTATTAGAATAAGATGTGCTCAGTAGATTAAACATCTTCTCCAAACACAACGCGAGAGCCAGGTTAGTGATTGACTGCCACCTGCTGACTTAAGACAATAATTGCCCTTTATTTACCATGGAAAGTCTCTGTGAAGCAAACACTGTAAGGGTCCTCCAAGCGGGATGTTTGGCCAATTATATAACAACAACAATACGTGTGTGGCTTTATGTGGAATAAACCCGGAGTAATGACAACACATTAATCACTAAAATTCAGCACGTTCGTCGTGAACACAAGGTGATGGTTCTGGCATTGGACCTTCAACAGATGCCAGAGAGATAGAGTGGATATGTATACACCATGGGGCACTGATAAAACATACTTTTCTAGACGAACGGTCTTCAATTTGAATTTGAATAGTTTCCCCATCAATAAATATTTCGTCTAAAAGCCTATAAAATAAATGTTTGTTTGACCACAAGTTGACACGCGGGTTCATATGCACTGCATTGCAAGAGACTGGTGTCAGGGTCGAAAATGGAACTCAGATTAGTGCACAAACTGTCGTGTCACCAATCCATCCCAAGCTCACATACTCATTTTCAGACTTCTTTTTGTCAATCCATTATTGCACGAAGGCATCCCTTTCTGTGTAGCTCTTGGAGATTGTTTGACCATACTTCACTCTGGTGGTCACTGCGGATTGGTGAAAGAGGAGGGGATGCCCAACACCAGTTCAGATATCGCTCGCTCGCAGGGTCCTACCCAGAAAATATGGCAACGTCGTGCCAACGTTGTGCCAATGTTGCAATGTGGATGGAACGCTTGGACCAACGTTCACTGTTGACTGGATGGGTGCATTAACGGCCCAAACAAAGAGCACCTGCTGAGTAAGATAAACATGCTAAACGGATCGTGTTACGGG
This sequence comes from Lethenteron reissneri, assembly GCF_015708825.2. Classification (NCBI taxonomy): domain Eukaryota; kingdom Metazoa; phylum Chordata; class Hyperoartia; order Petromyzontiformes; family Petromyzontidae; genus Lethenteron; species Lethenteron reissneri. The sequence continues at coordinate 12,624,736 of NC_083798.1, read as the reverse complement.
AGAAAAAAAAGTACAATTCTGAGGTTCTTCAGATAAAGATATATATGTTTTAATGTTATGACTGTTAGTCGCATTTAAAAGACACGGTGCATATCTGAAGTATCGTGCAAATGCATACGCCGCAGTGCTGCGCAGTTCAACGCGTGCGCTGCCCTAATTGGGTTTCCTGCGCTCGAGGCCATGAGTGTGCAATGAGTTTCATTTCCTTGCATAAACAGGTGGGTTGATATTAAACCCATCGCGAAGGCGTTTTATATTGGAAACAAAAGACTGTACAATATAATGCACGGTAAAAAAAAAAAACCTCTATCCTGTTGAGAGTGGGTCACGAGACCCAGCGTGGTTACGTTATCAATTGAAACGTCTTCATAGCCGCACGCGCAAGAAGAAAATGGAAGAACCCGATGGAATAAAAACCAAACCGAAAACAACTGAAACGTGCACAGAGAAAGCTCGGACAGGTGCATGCTTGGAATTGCACCGAGAGCTCGGAGAGGGAACGCGCGGACAATTGGGCTTCGGCAGGACACGATCGCTGAAAGGGCTGACGGTCGGTGGTCGAGACTAAGGACAGAGTGGCAGCCGAGGGAGGCATCCGAGAGAGAGAGCACCTACAACCGCGGAGATGGAGCGATGAAATCAGATGATCAGCTCGTGGGCAGGCGCTCCGCGGGATTGCTACGTCGGAGGACGATCGCGAGAGACGGTGACGGGTTTGATCATCGTCTGATCATGGCAGGTGATGATGATATGAATACATTACAATATTTCGATTTAAAGCTTTCGTGACTGCAGAGATTCATCTTCTTGGTTCTTTCGGTAAAGTCACGTAGAAGGGCAAGTAATAAAATAATAAAAATAATATATATGCTCCAAGCACGTGTGCTGTTTCATTCAGACGCTGTCGCCTCGACAGACCTGGTTTTCACCTGAGGACGGCTGCTTGCGTTGTGGCCGAAACGTCGTGAGAATTATTTTATTATGTTTTATTTTTATTATTTTATTACTTCCCTTCTACGTGACTTTACCGAAAGAATCAAGAAGAAGCATTACAATATGTTACCACAATTACGCTGCACAGTATTTAGTAATGCGTTCATAGACTCCCATTCCGGGTAAGGAAGGTAACGCAGAATGAAGGTAACCAGAATAACGCACTACCTCAATTGCACCGAATAATGCTGAGTGACATTTCACCCCCCCCCCCATCTCCCATTTGGGTGTTGGGAATGGTTGCCAAGAAACCGAAACAAAAAAGGCCGGGCGAAAGCAATGCTGCCAGTAGTGTTGCAGGGGCTAGCTGGTTCTAGTTTTTCACCCAAACAGCCCAGGCGGGTCTGTGCAGTGAGAATGTGTGGATGGTAGTGGTGATGACTGTGACAGCGATCGATGGTCGTGGTGTGGTAGCAGTGGTGATGATGATGGTGATGCACGCCTGGCTCTAGTTTTTAAGACGATATCGCGACCGCTTCGTGCCGTGCCACGTGCTCTACAGCGGTGCATACGCAGGTGAGCAGGTAAGCGGCCGCAATGTGTTGATGTCGATGTCTGCAGACAGGTACAATGATTTCTGACTTCTTACGGGGAGGCAGCGAGTTTCAATATTTTTGTTAAGTCTCGTACAAAACGTGGAGATGTGCTGCCACAGGGGTGTACTGGTTGAAATAATCACTCTGCCACTCTCCACACAGAAATATAAATGGGTACACCACAGTCGATCGGCAGATCGCGTGTGATGGGGTAAAGTGTGGGCACTTCCACCTCTTTAAGACGTCTGGCCACCGTGAGAGAGTAGGCCAAAACACTCTCTGGGTGACCTCTCTAAAGGAGGTCCTTTGCAGAACGTCGAGATGCAGACAAATTATATCTAAGAGTGTATTGGCTCATAAATAGACTTTACTTGAATTGCTTTGTTGATATATTGTTTCAGATATGCATACATGTCGGTAGTTGTGGTTGCATTTATTAATCTATTGATAGATAACTCAATGAGAATCCAAGTCTATTACTCAAATGATGACGTAGGCATCTACTTGAAAGGCACCAATTCACATGCGGCGAGATGTTAACTGCCTCGCCTGGTATGCAGAAGTTCGTGGGTTTGATCCCGACCCTGACGCTTGTATATTTGCAGTGTGCATGTTCTCCCCATGGTCGCGTGGATTTTTCTCTGGGTCCTCAGGTGTTTCCCTCCACATTTAGAAACATGCGATTTGGCTGCTATAAATATCCACATAAGCCACGCTTTGAGTGATCATTTGTGGCCAAGTCACTTCTGAAAAAGAGCTGTATAGCTTAGTGGGCCTTACCTGGTAAAATAAAAATACTTAAGTTTTGGGTACGCAGATGATGTCCCCTTCAAATGTGTTTCTTCACATAAAAAATAAAACAATGTTTACACAACCCTTTAGCCACATGGCCTTCTGGGAGTGCATAATTTCACAGGCATTGATTCAGTGCAATCAAACTCTTCACCGGTTTTTACACGCAGTGTCACATCAGCAGTCAGCATTATTTGAATCAATGCTGGTGAACAGCGAGATGATACCCTGTCTTTAAGATATTGGTTCTAGCTTTGAGTAAAAATGGAAATGGTTGATTAACTCTGTTATTACGGAGGCACGTTTATCTCCATGTCAAGTATTATGAGAAGAGCATTTAAATATAAGTCAGTGTTTCCAGTCCATAGTCTACCGTCCCATATATTAACAATGCCAATCTTCTTTCCTTCGTATGGTAGGGAGTTGATAAAACAATGTTCATGTCGATGTTTGTAGGCCAATATATGGCTTCAGAAGTGAATATCTTGACATATAGGAAAATCCATTCATAGATACCCCATACATTTTAATTGACATGACTGTTGAACTTCTTTCGCACCCTACATAACCAAACCGTGCTAATCGGAGGTGCGGCCTGTAGAAACTCCGAAATAAAATGCCGTTTTCTCTATAATTTCTCCGTAATATTGTTTACCCATTTATGGGGTATCTATAAATGGATAAACATGTGTTCCAGCTAATTTCTCGAAGCGGGCAGTGGTCGCTGTGTGGTCCCTGGTTTGAGATTGGTGACCGCAGTCGCATGCACCGTGGGCTATTCTCAATTAAAGTCGCAATGCAGGTGCGCGCATTATTAACTGTGCATTGCGCAAACACGGAGACACCGGTAAACACGGATAGATTGACTGTGGTAGAAATCGCAATGAATTTGGATTTGAGAATCGCGTCAGTTCATCCCAGGGTGTAGTTTCTCATGGAATATATATTCCGGGGCAGCCCGTAGCCCCCAGCCCCACCTCCACCCCCAGCCGACAGAAATGAGGGGAGGGGGGATGCAGGAACCTATTTTCCGGAACTCAGCCCTGGACCATCTGAAATTGAGCCATTGTCCATCCACACATCGTGCACAGTTCGTCTAGCGGCAGACAGATCACGTGTGGTGGGCGAGGTAGTAGAGTTTGGGTATTCCCACCTCTTCCAACACATTTGGACAGCGTGGACGAGTAGGCCAAATATCCTCAATAGGGGCTCTCTACAGCTTCCTCTAGTGGAGGCCCTTCCATTAGCAATTTCAGGGTGTGAACATTTACCTTCTCATATTAACTTATTTTTTGTTTGTATTATTTAGTATATTTCTGTAATATTGCCATAAGGGCCTCCCCACATCGTGTGGGTCGTGGAGGTAATTCGACCGTACTTCAGAGCGCCGTTGGCCAGCAATTCCGGGGCGAGCGAAGGCGGGGAGCATACTCGATGGAGCCATAGTACAGCCCCGACCATTGATTTCACTGCACACTATGTAAATATAAAAAGAAACGTTCCCGTGCGCATCTGCTTCAGCCGAGTGAATGAGACGCAACTCGCAGGGGCCGCAATTTATTCGACCATCCACGCTCGCACGCACGCTGCCGTGGGGCGTCTGAGTGCAACAATGACCGTCATTGCCCGCTCCCGAGAATTCGATGAGTGCGCACGCCTTGTGCCATATTCATCGAAAACCTGATGGGTTTAATCAAGTTTTTTGTCGGTGGTGGGGGGGGGGATGATCGGAGTCGAATATCGAATAACAAGTAGCACTAGTCGCATTCCTGCATTTCCCATAAATATGCTAAATTTCTCTTCATATGCAAATTATTTTGTCAAGGCACTCTTCCTCCTCCCTCCCAGCTTAAATAGACGCTCCAAGCCTAGGACGTGTCATTCAGACTCTGTCTTATCGACAGACATGTTCTTCACCTGAGGACGGCTGCTTGCGTTGTGGCCGAAACGTCGTGAGAATTATTTTATTATGTTTTATTTTTATTATTTTATTACTTCCCTTCTACGTGACTTTACCGAAAGAACCAAGAAGATGAATCCCTGCAGTCACGAAAGCTTTAAATCGAAATCGAATAACGTTGTTTTGGCTCGCGAGAGCGAATAAAACGATGAATGTGGGGGGAGGGGGGGTGGATATTCACCACGCACCACCACCCGGGCCACCTCTCCGATGACCGGTCTTGTTGACGGAGCGGGCTGGTGTGTTTTACACGAGCGCCCAACTTGACAGAGGGGAGTGGGGGGGGAGCTTCACATTACTCACTCTCGATGCCACCGGGGGAGAAAATACACGGCGCAAGTACCCGCGGATACATCGTGCTCCATGCTACCGGTACCCGCGTACAGATGCTGTGTGTGTATCATGCATCGCGTGGCGTAGAGGTGTTGTTATCGGGTATAGGTTGTTTATCGAATAGCTTGTTATCGAGTGTGCAGGCGTAAAACGGCTGCAACCAACGTTCTTTTGCCAAAGACACGTGCGCACAAGACGTGCCGTGCTTTGTGTCGGCATACAGACGTGACGGCGTGGTGTGTGCGGCAGTGAAGGCGCTGGTAAGTGTGCAGGCGGTGTAACTGCACCGGGGATCGTGATCTGGGGGGGGGGGGGGCTCAAGTTCTGGGAAATGCGTCCCAAATGATGACACCCCCATTGTATTGGTTGTGCACATGCCAACCACGATGCCACAATGTGTGTACGCATATCACGATGCATGTGCTGTTTAGAATGACTTATGTGTTTTTTTACGCTGTACAGTGCTTTGTTTTTTGCTAGAACAGACCGTACCACTTGATGGGCTCTTTCAAATACGCTTTGTAAAAACACACAGATACGTGTGTGTGTTCTCGGAGAGGTATGGATTTAAAAGCCACGTGTAATTTGTCTGGGCTCACATACAACAACAAGAACAACAACGGTGCACGTGACTGAACCTGTCAGAGACAACCTGCACGGCGACACGGTCAACCCTGACACGTGTGCCTTGTTTAAATGTGGGGGCATACAGAGACTCTGGGTGGAGGGAGGGTGCACGACACAGCCAAGACGGCCACCTCCATAGCTCAATTCTACTCAACTGTGCATCTTGTCCCGGTTAGCCTTCGTACAAGCGTAGTCTCTTGATTCACTCACATGACGCTGATGTGCAATGGGACTTTAAAAAAAATATATAGTGAAGGAAGATCCATCGTTGTACCGTGATTCTATGTTTCAACTGTTCTGCTCCCCGCCTTCACCAGCCCGCACTAACTGGCGTGGTGAGGTCCGGTCACATAACCCCCACGATGACAATACAATATATAACGTAATACAACAGGGTAAAGGTGCAGTCCTGAAGTTGCTTGCTCACACCACTGCTGGCAGAAAGACCTCCACGACAGGGAGCTCTAGAGAGCCCCTCCAGAGGGTGTTTTGCCTACTCTTCCATGCTGCAGGCCAGACGTCTTGGGAGATGTGCATATACCCACACTTCACCCCACAACACGCGGCCCACCTGCCGATCGACTCACTGTGGTATGCCCATTTATACTGCGGGAGGCACGGTGGGATTTAATAAACTTGCCCATAGGCAATGCATAGAGGCAAGTGTGGAATATAATCCGTGAGGGTGGTGACGTATCTGGTGTGTCCGCTTGCGCTGTGTGTGCCCCAGAACACGACGGAGAGGAGCAATGTCCGTGCAGTCGGAGACGCGCCAGCTCAAGGCGGCTGTAGCCCAGTTACTGTGAGTGGCATCAAGTGTGGGGTTGGGATGAGGTTGAGTGGGGGGGGGGGGGGGCACTTGGGAGAGGCAAGAGGGCTTGAAATGTTAGTGGGAAGCAATTGGCTTTGGCGTAAACAAGACGAGAGGCCACCGTGACAACGGCGCCTGGTAGCGAGGGAGACCTGGGAAGAATGGCATAGGTGTGTGTAGACAATTGAGTTGGATGGAGAGAAAGAAGAATGAGGTTCCACGACAGGTTCGGAAGGAGAGAGGTCTCACGAGAACAATCCAGGTAGGAGTGAAATATGTGAATTGGGCGCATTGTCAGAATTGGCAGATGGATCAATGACGTTCTGAAAGGGTGGATGCTGGGGAAGAGGCCGCAGAGGCAGAACAAGAAAGATGCTGCTTGACCCCTTGAAGGAAAGAGGTCCGTACGGTGAAATGAAGAACGCTCAAGATCAGACAGGGAGTGTGAGTCAAAGACCTGGCAATTGGCAGAGGATGAAAAAAAACCTTGATTTGTGAATTAATCTGCACAGCCTGGGATATGTGGAATGTTTGGATAATACACATGCAGTATATAATTGCATGACAAATAGTTAATACTCGCTTTACTACCCGGCTTCACCCGGGACTTGGATTCTTGTCTTGGATTAACACACGGCCTCCGCGGAGAGTGGGGGGGGGCGTGACGTCAGCAGGCACACTGCGTGACGCTGCCGCATGCGGGTGACATCACAGATTTGACGTCACTGCTCACTTGCCGTGCAAAATATTTACATTATTGCGCCCCCCCCCCCCCCAAAAAGTATATTTTCATACTTTTTGCATTGTGTACAGTCTGGAAGCTACCCACATGCCAAATTTCAAGTTTGTTGCATTTCGGGAAGTATGCTAAACATTTCGAACAGACACACATTCACAAATCCCCCCACCTCCAACCCACATGTCTCGTCCCACAGGGAGCAGCATCTGTCCGTGCATCTGCGGGAGAGAGACTTTGATCCACGAGCGGGACGACACCCAAGCCGTGTGAGACCCCACACTGGAACGCACTCCTCACTCAACCCGCCGCTCAACAACGGCGGTGGAATCTTTCCCTCTCAGCTTGGGTTGTCCACAGAGTAATGGTAAAGGGGCAGCCCTGCAATCGCCTTGCTCACACCGCTGTTGGCGGAAGAGCCTCCACTAGAGAGCGCTCAAGAGAGCTCCCCAGACGGTTACAGGGACTCCTCTTCTTACGAACGAGTTAGGTTCCAGAGATCTGTTCGTAACGTCAACTTTACTCCTGTCGATTCCAAACGTGCTGTACGGCATGTTACACTAAACACGGGGAATGGATTTAAGAGTTGTATAATCTCCTGTAGATGTAGATGCCACTGGTTCTTCACGTTCCGCAGATGTAGATGCCACCACCACCATCTATTGTGCGGCGGTTGAACTTACGAGTCTTGGTCGGAACAAGCAACTGGACAGACAGGTTTGTTCATAAGTAGAGGCGTCCCTGTTTTTGGCCTGTACTTCCACGCTGGTTGGACATCTTGGAAGAGGTGGGAGCACCTACACTTTACGTCTTCACAAGCGACCAATGGACGAACTGCGGTGTGCTCATTGGGTGAATTTGGAAACTTTCCGTGCCACGAGGATGAAGTGGTGGCCGCTGGATTGCAAGTCCGATGTGCAAACACCGTGGCAGCATCCCTGGTTCATAAAGCAGGCAGCACTAAGCCATGTCTGGGATGAATTTCTCACAAGCTATGTTTTGGGTCCCTGGTAGACCATAACCATAGTGCGATGGAGACTGGATGTGGTTTTCCAGGTGTGTTTATATTTTACGGGTTGCTGATTTAGACGGACCCGACTGAAATTAATCCCAGAGCCATAAGCAATCAGTCACTTTGCCAAGTCAAATTTATGACAATGTTCTTTGTTTATATTCGTTTACAGTTTACGGTTTTAATGACGCTACAATTGTGTTGCTGGTATCGAGCATTCTATGAATGAAGGCAGGTCTGTTCGGTACTGTTCCGGTGAGCAGTGCACAATCTTGTGTCAGAGAATGGCGTGGGGAGGCAACCCGGAGAAAAGGTCAGGCGATTCATGTTGCAAGCACATTTGGACAGGAAGGCTTCGTCTACTGGAAAGGGTGTCGAGTGAGGATTGGATTCACGAATGCGGTGTTAATAAAACTCCTGCATAGGTGTCTGTGGACGTGTTCGTATACAGGTCTCCGATGGGGTTGTACCACGTGTTGTGCTCTGCGTCATATCGAACACCAACGATAATAATCACAACGTTGCCGTGCGATGTTACGTCACTCGTTGGGTGGGGAGCCCCCCCCCCCTTGCCCCGCATCCCCGGCTGGATCTCAGTGTGGTTCGTGTGCTTCGCAGCGTGCCTTTGACCTGGCATTTGGACGACTGCCGCGCAGCAGATCTCAGACCGATGGCCCCGGCAACCCGGAGAAAAGGTCAGGCGATTCATCCGTCCGGCGGTCGCCTCGTGACCCCTGCAACAAAAAGGCCCCTTTTCGAGTGGACACGAGCTCCGATCAGCCACAGAACACGCCGCGAACACAATAGGGATAAACACCGTAAACATTGTGGAAATATCTTCTTGGTTCTTTCGGTAATAAAAAAAAACATAATAAAATACAATTCTCACGACGTTTCGGCCACAACGCAAGCAGCCGTCCTCAGGTGAAGAACAGGGCTGTCAGAAAGACAGCGTCTGAATGAACACCACTAAGCTTGGCAACGTATATTTAAGCTGGGTTAGAGGAGGAAGGGCGCCTTGACAAATGTATTTGCATATCAACAGATGAATTTAGCATATTTATGGCAAATGCAGATATGGCATTAGTCACTACTTCCTGATTCCTCTAACCCAGCTTAAATATACGCTGCCAAGCTTGGTGGTGTTCATTTAGACGCTGTCTTTCCGACAGCCCTGTTCTTCACCTGAGGACGGCTGCTTGCGTTGTGGCCGAAACGTCGTGAGAATTGTATTAAAAAATGTTTTATTTTTATTATTTTATTATTTCTACGTGACTTTACCGAAAGAACCAAGAAGATGAATCCCTGCAGTCACGAAAGCTTTAAATCGAAAAATTGTGGAAATATTCTGTCGCGAACGGGCAACGAATCTATTGTGCTGGACAGTACTGTACCGCCAACCTCCGGGCCACCTTGCGGACCTTTGGCTTTGGAAATGATCTAACACATGGCACCCGCGTGCCTGTGGTCCGATGCTTTCGAGGCATGGGTCGGTGGATCACGTGTACTCGTGAAACACCCGAATCTGCCGGGCTGCAATGTGGCGAGGCTATGGCAGTTCGAGCAAGGGTGTTTTTTGAACCCTGTCTGTACCGACCTCTGAGTGCTATGCCGTCATATGAATGGTGGCGTTTTTTTTCGAGTACGTAATCCGCTTTACCCTCCTTAACTGACGACAATTGGCCAGACGTCACAACGAAGAACACTTTCGAAAATGCAGAACACAGAACAATGCAGAGAAATGCAGAACACACGATGCAGAGCAAATGCAGAACACTTAAAAATTGTCTTGAAACTATATATGGCATACGTGTTATTATTGTTGTTATTTCTTAACGACCCAACAGAGCCATCTCCAAGGCACTGGATCACATGAATTATTTTGATTATAATTACAGCACCTTCCTCTTCATCCGTGCCTTCGTATCCCCTTAATTGCTTCCTTTATGTCCTTCGCTTGCTCCATCACCACCCATTCCCTCCCGCTATTCCTCTGTGTTTCTGCGCTCTTGAGACATTCCGTACGTTATGGGAGCATTGCCAAATGTACGTCGTTGTTGTTGTTGTTAATTATTGTAACCCTTGTGTTTTTTTGTTCGTTTGTGTTGTTGTTGTGGGTACCTCGTGGAGTCTAGAGCAGCCTGCCGCGGCAGCAGTAAGGTCACGGGAGGTCACGTCTCGCTGGAGAAAGAGGCGGAGATCCTGTCCGCGTACGCCAGCTGTCTCATAGTAGGTCACGGACCAGGGACCGACACATCCGAAGCTCTGTGAAATAACAACAACAGCAGAAGCAACAACAACAACAAATAATATATGATTTAAAACATGTGTGTGAAATGCCAGTGCCGAAATCCAACACCGGACCTCATTTCACGTTCATAAATTAAGTAAACTGTGGCCGGCACGCCCGACAAATCTCTCTTGGGGTCATAAAACCCACGCTGCGCTCATCTTTTGCTGCACATGGGCGACCTTGACATTGAAGCGAGGCGCACACGAGAATGGCCCTTTGTTTTTTTATTATTATTTTCCGTCAATAAATCACGCCAGAAATACGTCACCACTTTTGTTTTTTGCGGTCCTCTTTTGGGTTTGATTTTACGTAAAAACCAAAAGCATAACCCGTCGTCGATGTGAAAGCTATTATCGCAACTAAATATTGAATTAAAATGTGTTATTACAGTGCCTCTTTGTGCAGTTGCTGTCATGGCAAGGGTTTTTAATTATTATTATTTTTGAAATAGGTTTCACACAAACGGGGGCTTGTGTTTGGCGAAAGTGGGGCATGACTGTGCTCGTTGTGTCTGTGTGCGGTGAAGGACAGCTTGAACCTGGAGGAGGTGTTCATGCTGTACAGGCACCGTCCCTCGGACAGCCTCACGAGAAGAGCTGCTAAGGTACGTGACGTTTTGACTAATGGTCCTTATTCTTTAAGGCCACGGTGTTTAATGGACAAATGTGTTGGATTTTTTTTATTTTTTATTTTATTTTATTATTTCCCTTCTACGTGACTTTACCGAAAGAATCAAGAAAAATGTGTTGGAGTTTGTGATGTTTGTGCTTGGGCACCACTGTGCCAACGTAGCAGCAGTAACGTCACCACCAAATAATGCATTTATTTTTTTAGTGATTTTGTTTACCTTTTATAAACTTTACACTCATATCGTGTTTTTTTTTGCATTGTTTGTTGTTCTCACTTTCTGACCCGCCCCCTTAACTGGACATCTGTGTGTAAAAAATAAAAGAGCTTTATATCTCATCGGATTCCTCCTGCTGGTATAAATAAACATTCTCGTTATTAATTTTGCTGAGGTCGGCGTGAGTCGGCAAGCGATGCTTGAGTCCCTCTCTCTCTGCCGTGAGATGCCCGCGCTCACGCGAGCGTGCCCACTGTGGACTCTGTTGAGTACCACTCAAACGCTACAGCTGCTTGAAAGTGGTTTTGCACTTTAACGCGCGCGCGTGCGTTGTGTGTGTGCGTGTTGTCTCTTTGTTGAAGAGTTTTTTTTTATCGTTCTAAAAAAAGGCATTCTTCCACAAATACCATCGGAATTATTCGTGATAGCATAATGGGAGTGGTAATAATACGCTTCAAAATGTTTTCGGAAGGATATTTGAGAGGATATATTTATAATTGATACTGTATAACCTTCAGCAACCCCGCTGTCTGAAGAAGTGTGAAGAATGTTTAGACGATCTCCACGACAGATATGTGTTTGGAGGCCTTTATCTAGCAGTGGATAGACAAAGATCGCTGTGAAATATAACATAAGGAATGCGAAAAATACTTGGAACGTTTGCACAATTTCTTTGTCAAAAGTAATTTTCATGAAACACAATCGTCATCAGAGCTGGTTCAACAAATGGGGGAGGCTCTGTGCAGATGGGGGAGATGGTCATAGAGAGAGAGACAAAGATACACAGACCTGGTGACACAATGACAGAGGCATGACGACAACAGAGATAAACACGGCGACATACATCGAGAAATAATGTTGAGTGGGGGCTATTGTGGACATGTGGCATGTGCATAAATACATGCACTCAACAGTATCATCGTCATCAATACAGAGCTGTAGATAAGGAGTCAGCAGCCTTCAAGCGCCTTCAAGACTTCTTCCCTGAGCTGTCTGAGGCAAAGGTCAAAGCCGGTGTCTTCGTCGGACAGCAGATAGAGAAGATCCTGGAGTGCAATGAATTCCCCAAGAAGCTCACTAGTAAGGAGAAAGCGGCCTGGAACAGCTTTGTCGCAGTGGTTCGTGGCTTCCTGGGCAATCACAAGGTTATTATTCCCCCACAAACTTTGCTTTTGTGACCTATTTTCAATGAGAAAACGGGCGAATTTGTGATGCTCATCTTGATCAATTCAAGGAGAACATGGGAGCATACTCGGAGGAGCAAGGCGAGCGCTTCCACCAGGATATAGACTGGACTTTGAACGCCGCTACCAAGGACAATATAACGAGAACATGATGGGAGACTACATTTGGAGGCTGATTCGTGAAAGTGATTTACAGTATAATCGTAAATCTCGAATGACTACTCACTTATAAATCTTTTGTAGTCATTTTTTTGTATTACTTTAGTATAAATACATGTTAATTTTGATTCATATGTTGTTTTTTCTGACTGTATGTGAACGAAAAGACACAAATTCGCCCGTTTTCTCATTGAAAATAGGTAAATGTAAATAAATCACTGTCATGGTCACAAAAGCAAAGTTTGTGGGGAATAATAGCCATTTTCTAAACTTTTTAGGCATAAGCAATTACAAAATAACACTTCCTACCCAGGAACAAAAATTGTGTTACATCGTGTAATCATCACCACCGTCATCACTGCCGCTACCAACACCGCCATCATCATCATCGCCACTACCAACGCCACCACCACCACCACCACCATCATCATCGCAATCACCATCACCATCGTCCACGTTGACACCACGCGTGTCAGCTGCCCAGAAGGCCCTCTTTGAAACTCTACCCGTCAAAGTGTCGAGACGTTGCAATCCTTGGAATGTATTTCGCTCTCTGTCATCAAACAGAGGGAGATGACCCAGCTGTCCAGCCTGTCCACACGTCCACCAGCCATGCTCATGGCTCCATACGCCCTGCGCTACGCCAAGCAGCGAGGTACACGGAGCCAGCCTCTGTGCGACTGTGAGAGACACGTGGAGTTGGTAGATTGCCTGTGTCCACAAGGGATGTTGTCTTGTGTTTATCTGAGGAACACGGGGGCTGTAGCGGGGTGGGGGGGCTTGTGCTTGTAACGTGGAGTTGCGTATTGTGTCCGTATGTGCGTAACACCGGGGAGCTTGTGTCTGTGTAAGGAGCCGTCCATAAATGACGTCACACGATTTTGGACTATTTTGACCCCCCCCCCTCGTCACACGGCATCACAAAAAGTCAGACCCCCCCCCCTCAAATATGACGTCACAAAGCTCTGCCCCCCCCCCCAAAATAAAACATGCTTCAAATCGCTTTAAAATATTGTCATTGTAGTCCGTATTTAATGTGCCGCTGCACTCTGATGTTGTAGAAGAAAACATTTATTAAAAAGTCGATTTAATTAAGTAGAACGTGTTGTCTATATTTATTTTCATTTGCGCATTTTGATGTGACGTCACATTTCTCAACCTCCCCCCCCCATCGTCACACATCGTCACAAACTGTGCAATTGCACACACTCTTTGTGCCGATACGTGTTCTCTCTCTGTGTATCTTTATGATGTCTGTCTGCTTATATGTCTGTCTATAGTTTTCTGGTTAGATTTTTGTTGCTATTTCTTTTATACCTGATGATGATTGCTTGTGTTGCAATCGAAACGTCGTAGTATGCTATTATTTAATTTATTATTTTATCTTTATACGTGACTTTACCGAAAGAACCAAAGAATAATGTCTGACCCCCCCCTCAATCTCTAGGTGCGTAACGTCATTTATGGACGGCGCCTAACATGGGGGGGGGGGGTGGGAGGTCCTCCGTGTGTACGTGTAACTTCGGGGTGTCTTGTGAGGCACGGGTAGGATTGGTGTCTGTCTGCATTATGTTTCCAAGTTGGGTACGCACTGTTGATTGCAACACCAACAACATCATCGGCAATGTGCAACTGCATCGCATGCTTTGTACCTTCATCGATTTCATCTCCAAGATGACGATTTTAGGAACATTAATTGCCAACAACACATCACAATAACCGGAATATGTTAATATATATTGTAAACACATATTTATCAACTGAACGCTTTATGCTGTTACACACTCTGCCTGGCCTCTCTATGTGTTCTGAGTAAGGCCCATTTTCCCGAAACGTTGCCTATTATATTTGAAATTTGAAGGCATGTTTTGTTTATCGGATAAAGTGTCGAGTTATAAAGCCGATACTTTATTTTCAATCCTTGCCAGCAGAGGGCAGACATTACCCGTGAGATGTAAGACGAAAAGAACAACACGCGTAAGATAAATACTTGACGCTCTCTTAAAACAGAAAATACACATCCGAAACATATATAGTACTGTAAATGTCAGCCTATCATCATCATAGTCGTAGCCACACTCCATCTACTGCTGGATGGAAATCCTTTCCACTGGATGGAAATGCTTTCAAAGTAACCATCCGGTCTCGTTACGTGACAATCCATTGAGTCGCTGTACGTGAGCCGATTAAATCGCTCCATCTCCGCGAGTGGACGTGCCTCTGGCGTGTGACCTCCTCCTACTGCCCACACACTGAGACGTTCGTCTCGTCCACTGGCCACCATCAATTCTAGCGACTTGGTCTGCTGTCCAAGCCCCCTTCACCTTACTCAACAGTCAATGTTACGTCTCGAATTGGTGCGTCAGGTGCTCTCATTTCACGCGTTATTCTCTCCCGCAGTGTAATTCCAAGCAAGCAGCACCCTCCCATTATTATTTGTTCCCTCTTGAGCCTTTGTTTCCAGTTTTGTCCAAACGGCTACTATACCCTAATTTTATTGCATTGGTAGGTTAGTTTGGTTTATATATATGCGTAACCTTCCACTCACGTCGAAGCTGAATGCAGTGGTGCTGCTTCTGCGGTTGAAATTGCTGTTGATGCTGCTATTGTTGTTGCTGTTGCCGTTGTTGTGCCATTCGTCGATGTTGCTGTTTGTTGTTCACGTTGGTGCCGCAGCAGACAAGCCGAAGAAGACGAAGACCGGAGGCCACGAGAGCAAGGGCCCCCACCTCTCGCCCGTGAAATCGACTCCTTGCTCCGAGTCTGATGGGCCTCCTTCCGAACCGGCATCGGGGTCCTTGGGGGTGAAACGGGGACGTGGTACCGAAGCCCGGTCCCAGGGGACCCTTCCCAGGGGGCGCATGACGTGACCTCCACCGTCCCCTCTCCCTGCTATCACCCTTCCAACCCTCACCACCTTTCCCCCTCCTTTCAATGCCACCAACCCTGTTACCCCCCTCTCCACGATTGGTTCCATGCATATTTAAAGCCTCGAGCGACCGTGGGGAAATGTCAGACTGATGATGCTGATGATGAGTGTGGCCTTCTTGATTTAGTCAAAAACCTATCACTTGATACATCTTGTAATCCTTGAGTTTTGAGGAGAAGAAGAAAATAAAATAGATGCAAAATGTGACCCTAAATGATATTACCGTATAGAGTGTGAACCACGATTCTCAATAGTTTAATGAGATTGTTAATGAATGATGATAATTACGATGATTGTTGCAAAATTATGAAAATCCATATATGTGATAAACTGTAGTTATTCTCATACAAGTTTGTGCATTTAATCTACATTTGTGTAATGTACAAATGTTCCAGCTGAGACGCAATATTTAAATAAATTCATCCTTACTCCGCAAGTGGTTGGAATTTCTTCAACATTTATTTAACACACTTTTATTGAAATAATTCCAGCTTTTAACATGTTACATACAGTACAGTACTCTACGCAATTTACTTTTGCAAAAGGCAAACCAATTATGGGCAAGGAGCCCTGTATTCACAGCATTTACTCAGAAGTGAAAATGTGACCAAAGTAAATGCCCTAAAGAGTGGAGGGAACCCCACATTTTGTGTCGAAACTTTGAAATTTGAAATGGGGTGGTGAAGTAGATACAGCCCAGAAGAGTTGTGTCGAACAGAGATGCCCTCTCGCATCGACTCGACTTGCACGCCCAGAGGCCGTCTCGGCCCTGGGTATGAACTGAAGTCACCAGAGCTCTCCCTTCGAGATGTTCTGGTAATCGTCCCATGATTAAATCAATATTTTTAGTGCGCTCCTTCTGCTGTGCGTACGTACAGCACTTTACATAAGCCAGAGCCCGCCGATGATCTACAGCACATGTTTCTGTTGCATATTAAGATATGTATATTACGATATGTGTATTAAAATATGCATATTAATATATGCATATTATTAAGATATGCATATTAAGATATGCAACAGAGCATATTAAGATGTGAGGTCATCGCCAAGGAGGGACAATATATGAAAAATAAGAATAGGTTTTTACCCTTTATGCAATAAAATAGGTGTTAATATATTCAAACGCCAAGTAGATACTTTTCGCAAAAATAAAGTCTGAATTGACCACACGTACTTGTGGCAAAAACATGCAAACAAATATGCTTCTTTAAGGCCTTGTCTCACCAATGTCAGACTGGAGAACACCAAAATGCGAACAGTACAAAGACAATGCAACGTGTCAGAGCATTTATAGCTCGGGTTGAGCAGTTAAATCTCTGCGACATGTTTTTGCCAGTATCAAAGTAAGAAAAATTAGAAGAGGTTTTACCTATGCTTAATGAAAGGGCGACATCACGCGAAGTCACGCAATAATAATGGAGTGGCATAGCGTGGCTGGCATGGGCCCTGGCGGAAGAAAAGAAATGCGGCCACTTGGCCAATCCCTCTAACCCCTCCCCCCCCCGTCTCTTCGTAGCCCAGCGGCTGCTGCAGGGCCCAGGGGCCCATCCGGCCCATGCAGGCACCCGGGTGCAGTCGCACGGCATGCCGAGGGCCAGGGTGCTAGACACGTGGACGCGGGATACATTTGAAGTTATTTAAATAATAATGTTGCAGCCGTTTGTCAACGCATTGATTGACGGATGGATCAAGGCCTCCCCACACTGCGTCGGTTGTGGAGGGGTTGACTATACTTCACCACGCTGGTCACAGCGGTGGCTCAGTAAAGTGTCTGTGTATGGTGGGGGTGGGTCGTGCGTGTGGTACCACAACCGGATCGGCTATCACTCGTTAAAGATGTTGCCACGGCCAGAAATCAAGCTTAGGTGGTCCGGGTTCATTTTGCACTGCAGTGCTAACCATTGCGCCACCGCTCCGTGCTTTGAAGGTAACATTTACAGTAAGTATATACATGTGCTCACCGCATCCTCGTAATTACAAAGAGTGGCAGAACAACCCAGCTCCAAACCTGGGGCTATGGGCGAGACGATACCTGTCCCGCGACCTCGGTACCTGAATGAGCTCATACATTACACACACAGAGACATTAATATATATACAGAATAAATATGGAGAGAGAGAGAGAGATGTACACTCATGGGAGATTAACGAAAAGGACTGGACAATGAGGACGGATGATGATCTATATTCAGGATAACAATAAATCAAACATTATGCACGGAAGCGATTGCTTGGGCATGCCACTTCACATGCATACTACTGTGTGATCGATTTCCAGATACCCCACTAAATAATATCTTGCGAAATTACTTTTGAGCGAAAACAACATTTTTGTTATTGCAAAGCCTCTCTCTACACGTCGCCGACCAATCGCAACACACGTGCTATCAAATGTTTTAACACCCTGAGACCTGCGAGTTATGGTGCCATCGCTTTCACACGCTGCGTGCTACAATCAATCACCTGCTGAAAAGAAAGTGAGAGGGTTATGTGAAATCAGTTGAGTTGGGTATCTATACATGTGGATAACCGTGTGTAAGGTACGTAGGCGATCGCACATACGTCACGCGTCTTACAATGCCACAGCCTTGCCTTGCGTAATTAGAATTAAGCCCGCAATAAATCCACCGTTGAGGTTTCAGTGGTAATGGCCCCAAGGATGTATTGTAAAGAACTGGTTGTACTGAACGTCACGCTCGCATATGACACACTATTATAATGTACACGTATAAAGAGACTCCCTTGCCAATCCACTTCTGGATGTATGTTGAACTTCTTTCGCACCGTACGTAGCCACGGACGTAGCTAACCGTGCTAATCGGAGGTGCAGGCTTTCACCCACCTGAGGACGTTCACACGCCGTGTCAGTCACGGGGGATTGCCTGACCATACTTCACCACCCTCGCCAGTGCAGAACTGTGAAGGCAGCAAGCATAGGCTTGGACGCATAGGAGTACGGTACAATAATGCACTGTTGTTGCACAGCGCCCTCTGTTGTTCACAATGTAGCCCCTACTCGACAGCCTCTACCAACCCTTTCGTTTCACAGTCGGTCGCCCATCCAGCAGTTGATTGATCATGGCTACTGATGATGATCATTATAATGTACGACAACATTAAGATACGGTGTGCATCGCTGCCTCTTAGCGGACTCACAGCGGTGTGCAGGGGATGACTTGGGCATGTGATACAGCACATTAAGCCATTAAGGAATAACCACCGCTGCTGCTGCTGCTGCGTGTAATTTTGCAGTGCACTGCAGCACAATACTTCTAACTGCTATAATTGCACATCATCATGTCGCGTCATTTATATGCAAATGCAACAATAGAGGAGAAATTTGCGAGTCGGCATGTGTTGCAGCTTTTAGCATGCGGTCTTTTCCGATAAATGCACATTGTTGAGTCGTTACACACACTGCACGCGCCTGATGATTGCTAAAGACGTCCCCCGTAACGTAGAACCCGTTGAACTTTCTGTAAGACGAAGGAAGCGCTTGCATGTGCGCGCGTGTGTGTACATGATTGGTCCTCGCTAGCAGCACTTGCCTTCGAAGTCTGTTCAGACTATACGGGGGGTGGTATTGGTCCATTGTACATGCGTGTCGTAGATTGTCCCGGGTGCGACGTGAGTTGTGGCCAGGGCTGACGGAGAGGGGCTTGCCAGCTCTCCGTGTGTCGCCGTTGAGCCTCTAAGATGTTTCGATACGTAGTCGTATATTCATCACCACGAGGCCTCTTCAACAAGTTCAACTACGCAATCACCTTCGTTCGCTCACCGCGGTGGCTACACACCCAGCCGGTGAGATCTTCACGCGAGGTTTTCAGCTCTTCTCAAGATGGGCAAATGACTTTTGTTACCACAACAGTCAACCGCAACTGGTTTGCCCGTCTTGTTTGGAAGTTTTCGTGACTGCAGGAATCCATACTCTTTGTTTTTTTCGGTAAAGTCACGTAGGTATAAAATAAAATAAATCACGACGTTTCGGGCGCAACACTAAGCGTCCGTCATCAGGTGACTTTACCGAACGAACCAAAGAGTTTACCGTTTGACCCACGGCAACCGAGTCTGAAAAGAGTCCTTTTATTAGAGAAATCTGAGATGTTTGAGTAATTGAGACCATAATGAAGCACAGTAAATTCGCCGCGGGGCAGAATCTATATTTTTTTACTCATCTAAGACCCTTGGCCGGCTAAGATGTGAAGGGTGGCAACTAACACTCAATGGAATGACAATTCGTGTTTAATCCTCTGTTGCGAATGTGCGATGATTGAGGAGTAAAATATTTTTGGAAAAACGAGGAGATTAATAATGACTCATTTATATACAACGCTGTTCCTCTAAAGACCAGGACAAATATGTTTTGAATAGAAATGAGCGTAAGACTCGAGTAAAATGCATAAACAAAGTGTGTTATTAGGTTAAGCATCGAATAAAATGCACAAACAAATGGTGTCATTAAGTTAATTTTGCTTCGCTAATCCATAATGACGAGCATTTATTTTGTTCATCGATTGATATCGATGTTAACACTCACGAGAGTGCAACTAAATCACGCGTGAAAATCTTATTCTGTAACTTTAATCCGATGGAACAAAAGGACCACCGCATCTTAGATTTAAACAGCACTTCATTCCAAGACGAGACAGACAGCATACGCAAACAACCCCCATGGAACAACTGGAATGGTGGCAATGGAATCGCGGTGGGAGGGAGGGCGGCGAGTGCATTGATGACAATGAAACCACGTGTCTCGCGACACGTGGCGTCGCTAATTCCGAGCAGGTGATGATTGCGTGCTCAATTAGGGCCATTTAGGGCATTGGAAAGGGATGAGAGGGTGGAATGGGGGGGGGGGGGGGTGGAATTCGTGGATAGGGTCGAATGGAGGGGGGATTTGAGGGGGGGGTGGAATGCTGGGGGGGGGGCTATGGGGGGGGCTATGGGGGGGGGGGTCTATGGGGGGATATGGGGAGGGACGGGGGGGTCATGGGGGGATGAGGGTGGAGGGGGTAGGGAGGGATGGGGGTGGGGTAGGTGGGGGATGGGGGGGGGGGGGTCGGGGGGGATGGGGGGTAGGAGCGGTGGGGGGGGGGGAAGGGGGTCGGGAGGATCGCTGGAATACTCGGATATAAATATTGAAATCAGATCGAGAGCGGCTGTGTTAAATGTACTTCCTCTCTATCTCGATGTGACAGCTGTTTAAATGAATCGTGGGACCCTCCCTGCATTGCCATCTCGCGGGTAGCGTGGCGTGAGCTGTTAGTCGGGAGCGGTGGCGCATTGTAGCTATTTCCAGGTCTTAACCTATTCGAATTTCCCTCTAGGTCCACTCGGCATTAAATGAGTGCCTGGTGCGGTGTGTAATAAATACCGTGCCACAATCTGGGAGTCGAAGGCAGCTAGATCGGCGTGCGCCGTTAGTCTCTCCACAAACTCCTCCGCGTGCCTTGCTCGCTGTTTGCAAACGGCACCTGGGCCAACAATTTGAAGCCAAGCAAGGGATTCGTACGAATTTATTTTTCCGAATTATTTGTTTTGCATTTGCCGTAGAATTTACTGTGTCCGTATTGTGTATCCACCCTCGAACTGCCCGCGGATGAAAGCTACGGGCCAGGCTGTCCCGGGGGGCCCCTATTTGGGATTCCGGGGTGGAGATAACACTGGTCAACAAAAAAAATTCTTCTGGCCTGGACTTTTGCCGCTGTTTTAGACTAATTTCAGGGTGCTGATTCAAAATCTGATCTCAGATTTGCTCTATCACATTTAATTTTTATGCTATCGGCATACCCCATTTTAATTGATTTTACCCGAATTAACTCTGTCACTTATGATTGCAAGTTGTTGCGAGTCAGTGACTGCTTTAGTGTTAAAATATGGTGCTGTATTTTTAGGATGGTGTGTTTATAATATCATTTCATGTAGATATCCACATTTATTTAATATTTTTCTTCTGCAGTTTTTATTGAAAATGCAATATTTGATATCTCAAAAACCTGATGTGATAGACAAAAACTGATGCCAGATTTGGAATCAGCACCCCAAAATTACATTGAAACCGTTGGAATACCTTATGCTAGAAAAAGTGTGTTGACCAGTGTAATTCTCCGAACCCATTGCAAGCGTGTGTACGTATATGTGTATGTATGTGTTGAACTTCTTTCGCGCCGTACGTAGTAGCCGACCGTGCTAATCGGAGGTTACGAGGGCCGTTAGCGCCAGCAGCGTCAGAGCGGGCGGGTAGTGCTCGTCTCGGATTCCATGTCACCAATCCACCTGGGCTCGCGATGCTCTTTTTGGGGACGTTAAGGTCCGACAGACGCTCGGTTTAATGCGTCGTAACGCAATTTCGTGAGCTGCTCGTTTGTTTAGTGGTTTATTTGGCTTGCAAGTAAGGGATTAAGATTATCGGCGTTAATTAGTTAACGGATGAGGTAAGGAACAGGTGGGCCTTACCAGGTAAAATAAAAAAAATAGTTTTGAGTTTTTAAATTAAACATTGATACTATGTACCCATTTAAGATGTTAAGCAGGGTATAGCAATCATAGTCATATTATGCGTTTGTTCATAGATGAAATTGCAAGGCTGCTTCACAACTGCAAATTTTTTTCTTCATGCGTTGGAGAAATGAAGCCGAAGCCAGCACACCTCATGCCCTGTCCAACCCCATCCAGGCTCAACCCGACATGGACTTTTGTTATCGCAATCGAGTGTTGGATGAAAGCCTCCCCAAGCCGTGTGGGCAGTGGAGATTATTATATATCTCGCCACACAGGTGAGTGTGGGATTATGAAGGCGGGGAGCACATGCATGAGAATGTACACATATATGTTTCTGCCCACAACGCAGCAACTCCCGATGGCAATGTGGTGTGCACATCTGTCACTCAACCAAACCCGATCCAGGCTCAAAGGGGCCGTCCATAAATGATGTCACGCGATTTTGGACGATTTTTGTCCCCCCCCCTTCGTCACACGGCGTCACAAAAAGTCAGACCCCCCTCAAATATGACGTCACCAAGCTCTGTCCTCCCCCCCCCCCCACAAAAAAATAAAACATGCTTCAAATGGCTTTAAACTATTGTCATTGTAGTGCGTATTTAATGTGGCGCTGCACTCTGATGTTGTAGGAGAAAACATGTATTAAAAAGTATATTTAATTAAGTAGAACGTGTTGTCTATATTTATCTAAAGTTGCGCATTTTGATGTGACGTCACATTTCTCAACCCCCCCCTATCGTCACACATCGTCACAAATGTCTAACCCCCCCCCCCCCGCCAGGTGCGTGACGTCATTTATGGACGGCCCCAAACCTGCTTGGCATCCGAGATCCAACGAGATCGGGCGAAGCGTTTCCCGGGCGCATCGTTTCAAGGCAAGGCGGCACACCATCACGGCCATTGCCACATAATTGCCGAGCGCATTAGAAAAGCCACTAGCGCCTTCTCGCGCGAACAAGTCGCTGACATAAGCGCCCTCTGGCTCGTGGTTTCCATCGCGCCGTGATGTCCGTGCCGATGAACCGTGGCGCGCGCGAGTCACGTGGTAAGCGAGCGCCTCCGATTACCTCCGCTGAGTGCTCTTAATGAACGAGAACATTAACGGAGCTCTGCGCGCGTATAAATGAAATTGAGTGAATACAAGTGTTGTATTTCCTAGCAGCCTATTCGCTTAAAGGGCCAACATGTTATCAAGGTGCATTTGTCCAAGCGAGGAAAACCTTCCAACCGGTTTGTGCCTTTTGGGCCTCATCAGCAGAGTCTGGCTTGTGAAACAGCTGCTGCTGGGTTACCAGATGTTATACTGGTAGGAACCTCCTGGTTACACCAGCCCACAGGGGATTATTGTGTCCGTCCGTCCGTCGTGCAGGGAGGGGCTGGGTGGGGAGGGGAGGGGAGGGTGGGGAGGGGTTGGGTGGGGAGGGTGGGGAGGGGCTGGGTGGGGAGGATGGGGAGGGGTTGGGTGGGGAGGGTGGGGCTGGGTGGGGCTGTCTGGGGAGGGGCTGGTCACCCCGTGGTCCCCTTATAAAACTCAACGTTTCACCTACTCACGCCGGCGTGTGCCCGCCCTCACAGTCGGGCATATTTGCGGAATACACCACGCCACCGTTGACCCTGGCCATTGACCGAGCAACCCAACGTTCCTACCAGCTCCCTCTGCAGGAATGTGTTTGACAAGAGTACTCCAAACTTGATTTGGAGCTTTCGTGACTGCAAGAATCACTTTTTGTTTTTTTCGGTAAAGTCACGTAGAAATAAAATAATAAAATACGACGTTTCGATTGCAACACAAGCAAACTTCATCAGGTACGAATGAATGACAAAACAAACCTAGTAAACTTAGAAATATATTGCAATACAACACAGAGAGTCGGCTAACATAACAGCCAACACCCTACCTGGTTGATTATGTTCTTCCAAAGATTGCTAAATTTGAGAGACACAAAACACAGACACGGAGACACATAGACAGACACAAGCAGAGAGAGAGACACACACAGAGAGAGATACACACATGGTGCTACATGTTTTGTCTCTCTCTCAAATTTAGCAATCTTTGTAAGAACGTAATCAACCAGGTAGGGTGTTGACTGTTGTGTTAGCCGACTCTCTGTGTTGTATTGCATTATATTTCTAAATTTACTAGGTTTGTTTTGTCATTCATTCGTACCTGATGACGATTGCTTGTGTTGCAATCGAAACGTCGTATTTTATTACTTAATTTATTTTCTTTCTACGTGACTTTACCGAATGAACCAAAGAGTAAGAGTCCTACATACAAGCTGACCGTCTGTAGCCGCAATGGGAGAGCGCAGTGTGTGTTTGGAGTGTGGATGCGTTAGGGGGCGTATGGGCCATGTCCTGCACTTCGGTCAAAAGATCGCGTGAAATCGCCGAATTGACATTCGTGCAACCTTCTTCATTCCATCAGCCGTGTTCTACCCACTGCTGGATGAGAGCCTCCCCCCTCGTTTGCCATCCCTCACGCGGCCCTGCGATGCTACAATCAATCTCGATTGCTCGTTGCTCCATCTATGTTCGCGGTGATCATCTTCTGGGGCGCGTTCTCGCCTTTGGGTTCAACTTTTTAAACCCTTTATATTAAGTTCACTTGCTTGCTTGCTTGCGCGCTTACGACCGTACAAATCTTTCGGTCGTTTTTTAATCCACTTCCCGTGATCCAATCGAGCTGACATTTTGCACACAGACTCGTTGTGCGTGACAATTTATTTTCGTGAAAATTTTTTCCCAAAATTGTACACTTTTTAGGAATTTTTATTTTTATATTTAATTACCAATTGCTTAATGGTGCCAGGCAATCATCTGACCCATATGTGGCAGCCATCTCAAGCCAGAGGACGAGAGGACTCTAGCCGCCACGCATATAAAGGATTTATAGTGAAAAACTTTGTTTTTACGGGTTAATTTTTGTTTGTTTGTTTTTACGCAGCATGGATCACCGGCTTACAATTAGAAGTGTAAACAACATACTCTTTGGTTCTTTCGGTAAAAGTCACGTAGGTAAAGAAAATAAAATAAAAATGAAAATTAAATCACGACGTTTCGATTGCAACATGATTACGTTATACTCCAGTTTATATATTTTTTTTTCCTCGCTGGTGCGCACGGGGAGGGCTACACGAGGGGGGGGGGCGCAGGTCTGGGGGGGGGGGCTGGGGGGATATGCGGTTAGGGGGGGGGGTCGACCGGGGGGTTGTCACGCATGAGAGGGGGCACTCAGCGATGGGGAGGTGGGCACGTTGAGGGTCGGGAAGGATCGTCGTTCAAGGAAGGGTACTTTTATATTACAGATCATACTATAGTCAAGATCGTACATGGAGGGGGGGGGGGGGAGGGGCCCGGGGAAAACCCACACCGCGTGGACCACCCCGATGCCTTCAAACGGAACCAGACGTGTCACATCTGACGCCTAAGCGCGGTTGCCCCCAAAGGCGCGGGGCCCGGGGCTCTGACTCGTGTGTAAACAAAACAAGTTCTGGTTTAACGTGTCGTGAATTGACTACCGTCCATTCGAGAAATATAATGACGTGTAAGTTCCATGCTATTGAACGACATCCCCTTTTGTCTATCCGCCGCTGGAATGTGCAAACTTTTTGACGACACGTTCACCTGTCGTACAATAGAAGTTCCAAACGGTCTCTTTACTAGAATTCAGTTTCATTTATTTGGTATAGCACTGTGAGCCCTGTGAGCCATTCGGCTCTTGAATCGGGTGCAACCGCACCAAACAAAAACATGAACAAGAAACATCTTAAAGTGACTACGCGCAATCAGAAAAATCCAGGAAAAAACAGCAAAGTCTTCCAGAAAAAGCACCGTTTATCAACGCTGTGTGCAAAAATCCCAGTGGGATGCAAGTCAAACAATAACAACCACAAGACAATTTAGATTAAAGTTATCAGTCTAACTCTGTACTACAACAAACAAATATGGCTAAACCAAAACGTTTTCGAAATCACCAAACTAAAGCAATAAAAACAATGTAACAATGATCATAGGAACTGTGATTTAAATTTTACAATTTGACGGGCACCTCCTTCGAGAAGCAGACGCGCGCACTATACAACTCTGAACGACAATTAATTTGCGTGAATTACATAACCCGGGGGGCCAGATGCCTGGGAGTCTTGCCCAACGCGACGGGCCGAATGCATGCAACACGCCACGTCCTGCGGCGTCCTCACCCCATGGCTGTGCACCGATTCCTTCTAGCCCCAGACCGTAGATGGCGGGGCAGAGATGCAGCCGCTCTGGCACACTGTTCCTTGGCTTTCAAGGTCACTTCAAAGACCCCAGACATTACTAAGCGGCCAACTACAAACAGTATAGTACGATACAAAAAATGATACATATCTTGTATTGAGCTTGGTTTTAGGGGGCATGATAAAAAAATTGACGGTTCGAGTCACTTGACGCGTGCTGTATATTTGGAGTTTGCGGTGTCTCTCCCCACGTGGTCGCGTGGATTTTCCTCCGCTTGTAGAATCAACGTGCGTTTAGATTATTTGGCTGCTTTTCGATTTAAAGCTTTCGTGACTGCAGGGATTCATATTCTTGGTTCTTTCGGTAAAGTCACGTAGAAGGGAAATAACAAAATATAAAAAAATGTATTGTTTTTATTATTTTATTAGTTCCCTTCTACGTGACTTTACCGAAAAAAACAAGAGTATGGCTCCCTGCAGTCACGATAGGCCACTTGGTTAAGCTGTCATTTGTGGCCAGGTTGCTTCTGAAAAAAAATATCTACACAATTCAGTGGGTCTTACCTGGTAAAATAAAAAAAACTAGTCGTAGTAGTACCTTCAATAGTCCTCCCGAAATACAGGGTCACCGGGGCCCGCCCCTGTTACCCATCCCTTTCCATCCCTCCCCATCCTCCACCTCCATCACACCCACAGTGGGGCATGGACTCTGCTCAGTGCTTTGTTCCCCCCACCCAGCACGGAGCGCCTCGGCTCAGTCCGGCCCCTATTCATGAGACCCCTGTCCCCGCCTCCCCCCCATGACTCACGCCCGCGATAAGGGGGAGAGTCTCGGGGGAGGAGAGAGGGGAGGGGAGGAGGGGAAGGCGACGAGGAGGAGGAGAGAGAGAGAGAGAGCTTCTGTGGGGAGGTGTCGCTGCATCTCGCTCGCTACGTCGCGCTGCACTCGAGCTGCCAGCGGCGTGGCCTCTCTCCGGGCAGCAGCGCGGCTCCCCACGAGGGGGGACCCCGCGAGTGAGACCCGGGCCTCGGGACGACATCCCGACTCTGGCATCGGAGACCTGGGACCTGGGAGCAGAGAGGACACGCGCGGACGCAGTCGCGCCGGTGAGAGCTGGGGTGCGGGCGTTGTGCGTAACCGCGGGGGTGGGAGCCATAGAGGCAATGACCCACTTTTAGGCTTAAATATTCACAACAACAAATTAACCATTTCGCGAGTCGCGTAATGCATCTCGCTGCGCATTGACGCGCGCGCACTCCGACACGCCGAACGATCGGCACAGCCGGTATCGTGCACGGCTCGCCTTTTTAGACGCAACTGAAGTTGACGCCTGTTGCTGCCTTCTTGGGTTACTTTCTACTGTGTCTGCGCCGTTGCGGTTACCTGTTACTCACCCAGCAGCAAGTAATGGTGGGGGGGGGGGGGTAAGACACGGCTGGCTACGGCGATCGCTGTAATCTGCCACGGTGGGACGATGGCTCACGGTGCTGTGCGGAGACATTCCACGCCGTGTTGCTCAACTGCGTCTGAATAGAGGATTTGACCGCCCCCCTCCCTCCCTCCCCACGATGCGATCCCTGCGACAGGACGAGGCGCGAGTCTTGTTGTCTCGACCTCCATGAGAGTTGGAAGTGAAACGCGCTCTGCTTCTCTTACCCCCGGATTCTCAAATGCGTAGTAACTGGCGGAGTGACGACCCCCCTCCCTCGCTCCACTGCCGTCGTGATTCAAGAAGCACCCCCCCCCCCCGATCGCGCTCAACCTCGAGCAAATCGTTCAAATCTACGAATCGGGGTCATTCGTTTACACGCTGCACGCGCCTGATGATCGGTAGGATCTGGGACATGTGGATCTGTGTGTGTGCGTGCGATGTGCGTCACGCGTGGGGGGGAGGGGGGTGCGCTTGATCCAAATAGAAATGGAGCTCGTGTGGGTGTGCGCGGTAGTGTGCTACGGTCATGGGCCTCCCCTAGGTCGACTCGGCCTCAAATTAATGTCTGGTGTGGGGTGTAAGCATCGTCACTGGGGGAGACAAAGGCGGCCGGGCGTGGTGTTGACCACCCTCACCACCTCGTGTGCCGTGCCGGTCTTAATAGGTGCTCGCTCACAGCACTTGGCCCCAACAGTATGTTAAGGTTATACGGGGGATCTTTGTATAAGCAATTCAGAGTTTATTATGTTAATTTTAAACAAACCATTGACAATAGAATTTGTTTTGCCAAGTTCGGCATGTTTACATTTACTGTGTAGTAACTTAGACGGGGGTTCTTTGTTTTGTAGTGTATGGGGGAGTGGTAGTGCAGCGGTTAGCGTACTGGGCTACGAACCCGGCGATCCGAGTTCAACTCCTGCTCGCTCACGGCCAGCATCAGTGACGATGAACTGAATCAGTCTTGGGCCTCCCCTAGGTCAGCTCAGCGTAAAATTAGTACCTGGTGCGGTGTGTAAACATCGCCGCCAGGGAGATAAAGGCGGCCGGGCGTGGTGCTGGTCACCCACCCCCTCGTGTACCGTGCCGGCCTTGTCCTTCCACCGCACCTCCGATTAGCACGGTTGGTTGCATACGGTGCGTAAGAAGTTCTATATACATACATAGGTGCTCGCTAGCAGCACTTGCCCCAACAGTCTGTTGAGGCTATACAGGGTCAGGGGCTGCTTTGTGTGTGTCTGTGCGCAAGTGTGCGTCCCGGGCGTTCCATCAATCATCGGGCGCGTGCAGCGTGTAACTTGAACAATGTTCCTCGGTTCTGTCGGTAAATCACGTGGGTATAAAAAATTTAATAAATTAAATCACTTATTTTATACCTAAGTGACTTTACCGAAAGAACCAAAGAGTATGGCTCCCTGCAGTCACGAAAACTTCAAATCTAGATTTAACAAAGTTATTGCCTATTTCTACCACGAAGATTGATCAACGTGGAAAGGCGGGCAAGTGAGTGAATGGGGGTTGGCTCGCGAGGAACTGGAGTGTCGAGAAGCACTGTTTAGAAAAGGTAACGAGCAATGTGTGAGCGGCTGACGCTTCAATTCTGCCCGTGGCCTCCGCCGCGTCTTGCGCACGCCGCTTGTTGTAATGGGATTGTGTCCAGGGGCAAGGGGGGGTGTGTGTGTTAAGTGTGTGCGCCACATTGGCTGAACCTTTGAACCCCCTTTGCCGTTCGGAATGTGTGCTTCGCGGGAGATGCAAGTGGAATGGGAGATGCACCTGTGTGTGTGTGTGGGTATGTGTGTGTGTGCGTGCGTGCGCTCAGAAGGTGCCACAGTCATATCAGTCTGTTATCATTCCACTTGTTTACCCATGAAAGAGTCGCTGAGGTCTCAAGACTTTTTCAGGAGCGTCCGACCTGGCCACAAATGATAGCTCTACGAAATGGCGTATCATGTGGAAATTGATAGCAGACACAAATGGACTAAATGCATGTTTCTAAATGTGGAGGAAAGACCCGGATAACAATCCACGCGACCACGGGGAGAACATGCCAACTCCAAATATAGAGGCGTCAGGATCGGGATCGAACCCACGACCTGTATATCAGGCGAGGTAGTTAACATCTCGCCACCGTGGCGATGCTTGCTACGTGTAAGCCCAATTGAGTAATTTGCTGGCAGTGTTTCACCATTGGATTATTGTGGCTCATGCCATTTACACTGTGATTTGTTTAGGGAGAAACCGGAAAATCCGAAGGGAAACCACACGCAAAACAGTGGTAGAGAATATACAAACTTCAAACAGAAGCGCCGAGTCTGGAATTGAGCCCAGGCCCTTCTTACCGAGGCAAAAGTGTTGTCACTGTGCTGCTACCCTGCCATCCTTGACCCCATACCACCTCTGTTCCATGACCTCCTGACAGCGAGCCCTCCACACTTAACATGACGGCCTCAAAGTGCACCTAGCCTGGCACAAAGTCAGTGGTGATGTCACCGTCACTTATTGGCGAACGGTGGCTTGTGTACATGTTGTTCTTTTTTGTGGCGTATATAGCAATCGCTTGTTTTAGTATCGATGTTTTTTAAAAGTAATGTAACATGCAATTCGTCCACGCGACAACCTCCAGCCACTGAAGGCCTGTTCGCTTATTCACTACAATAGTCAACAATTCACGAGATGAATTAATTTTATCTACAGATAACCCGCAATATTTCTAATCGGTGGGCCCGATTGTAAATGGTGCAGCTAAGCTCTCTCTACTTTATGTCCGTAGCTGAATGTCTGCTTTGTTTCCATACGCCTGCCAATGCATTCTTTACGTTGATTTTGATCTGCATGTAAGCACTTTATTGTTCGTACTATTTGCAGGAAAGTCTGCGTGGTGTTTCGTGTAAATAATTTGTTGTTGTTTTTGCTCTCGTTAATTTGGCACATTCCCATCCTGCAGTGTCCCTTTAACTGCCGCCCCTACCGACCGTCTTGGGCTGTGGTCAACCTTGTTACAGAGCTGTTTCGCTTAATGGGGCCTTACCAGCTGAACTAACACAGTCTGGGTCTCTATGTACCTCTGGGTCTCTGTGTAGCACTGGATCTCTATGAAACTCTATGCATCTTTGTGAATATTTATGTAACTCTGAATATCCATGTCACTATGAATCTGTGTCAATTTAGATCTCGATGTGACTCGGGAGTCTACATGTAACTGTACGAATCTGTATGCAATGCTATGGATCTCTATGTAACTCTATGTTATGGATCTCTATGTAACTCTATGCTATGGATCTCTATGTAACTCTATGCTATGGATCTCTATGTAACTCTATGCTATGGATCTCTATGTAACTCTATGTTATGGATCTCTATGTAACTCTATGCTATGGATCTCTATGGATCTCTATGTAACTGAAATGTCCTCCAACTGCTGTCGCTGCGGTCGTCCTCGTAACCGAACTGGCTCGTCCAACGGAACCTCATGAGCTGAAAATAAAGAATCTTGAGTCTCGCATCTGGCATAGAGAAATACACGGCGGTGGTTGTGGTTCCTGCAGGAACTCTGCGTGGTGGGTGACCGATGTCCTGGACCTGGTGATGCTTGTCGGCGTGACGCAGGGAGGTGCTGCGAATTCGTTTGTTGTCCCCAAAAGGCGTTGCGTGCGTGCACGCGCTGTGGACGCTGTTGTCGTCGGCTCTGCTCTTGAACGTGTGTACGTTGAAACTATTCGCTGCTATTTCGAGAAAGGCATTTCTCAGATGTTACAATGTTGACCGAACACAACTAAATTGTGAAAAGTTGAATGTTGCTCGGCAGGATTTGCTTGATTCATAGAATATTGCAGACTCGCGTTCAAATGATCTGGCACCGGGAGAGCCACCATCGGCATACAGTGTGTTGTAACAATATCAACCCGCACAGAGTTGGTGAGTTTTAGTACACTGGCCGTGCCGTTTGATGGAATTACTTCGATGCAGCAAAGATTGTTTTCTCTCTCGCACATCAAGAGCTGCGATTCTGCCGTGATGGTTGCACACTTGGACTTGCAATCCAGTTCCGCTCTCCCCGGCGCGGCAGTTGAAAGAAAGCGGCAAGTCTCGAGGAGTCTCGTTTTGTGCCATTAAATGTAATCCTTGAGTTACCGGGATATTTTTGTTAGCCTTGACAACCGTTAACGGAAGTAGCGCTGTCCGTGGAGATGGCTCGAGCCATGTCCATGATCATAATTTTAATTTTAGGGAAGCCTCACAGTCTGAAGACAATTTGTTTTCTGTAAGGGTCACCGATTTGGGATGTTGTAGCCATTGGGCACTAATGAGCATTGAACATTTGGGAGAATTCCCTAAAAGTACCAGAGTAAAATTGCTCGTACGAGGAGGGTAACAGTCAAAGTTCTGCACAGTTAGACTCAAGAATCTGTTGCTGTACCACCGTCTGAATTACATTCGTAATGGTCACTTATCAAGGTATGAAAGATGGACCGTAAAAACAGGTGCAGATGGATAACGATAGACAGATGTGAACGCAACAGATATGGAGACACAAACATAGACAGAAAGGCAGTGATAGACACTCGAATCTTGAAGGAATCGCAGATAGACAGATACAGAAATATGGAAAGAGAAACACACCGAGACACACAGAGATATGGACAACAATACCACACAGGCTAATACAGCCGGGAAAAGGACAATGAGACACTATTGTGTGGACACTGCAGAACACTGTATAGGCGTAAGCAGCAGAGCGAGCACTGTGCAGCAGCAGAAAGCCATTGTTGTAGAGCAGCGGTCCCCAAACTTTTTGGCACCAGGAACCGGTTTCGTGGAAGACAATTTTTTCACGGACCCGGGGGGGGGGGTCATCATTGGGTCTTTTCCCCTTTTCAAAGAAGCTCTCCAGCGGCATTTGTTTTTTTAACTCATTGTGGCTAGCGGTTAGTGCTTGTGTTTGTGTGTTACTCATTTTGGCTAGGGGCTAGAGCTTGTGGGCTTACCAACACTGTGGCTGAGACAAGTGCGCGGTGCGGGGAAGAGGCGCGGACGGAAGTGGTGAATAATAAAATAATGGGGATGGGCCACGCGCGGACTCACCGCTCTCACCTCCTGCTGTTCGGCAAGTTCCTAACAGGCCACGGACCGGTACCGATCCACGGCCCGGGGGTTGGGGACCCCTGTTGCAGAGTGCTTCCATGCCTGAGCTCCCCATCTTCACCAACTCGCACTAGCCAGCGTGATGGGAAGGGTGGTCGAATCATTCCCACAACCCGCTTGATGATGTGGGGAGGCGCTCGGGCAGCAATGGGATTGGCAGCAAGGGCCGCACAAGACTGTCGGCATCCAAGTCCATCGCATGCGACTCCTCCCTCTGAACGCTCCAGCAGTAAAAATTCCTGAAGAGACTGTGCGTGTTATTCCGTGCGACATTGTGTGTGGGTGTGTGTGGGTGTGTTTTAAACTGTGGGGAGCGGTGGTGTAGCAGTTAGCGCGCTGCACTACGAACCTGGCGACCCGAGTTCGATTCCCGCTCACGGCAAACACCAGTGACGATTATCTGAACTGGTCCTGGGCCTCCCCTCGGTCGACTTGGCCTCAAATGAGTATCTGGTGCAGTTTGTAAACATCGCCACTTGGGAGACAAAGGCGGCCAACGTGGTGCTGGCCACCCACCTCCACGTGCTCACAAACAGCACTTTTTTCCCAAAAGTTTGTTAAAGTCTATATGGGGGATCTTTGTATTTGTGTGTTAAACTGCGGGGGAATGTCCTTTGTCTGAGACCTCTGGGCAGGGCAGATGACTCGAGTTGGTCTATCATTCCTCCTATGCCTTCACGTCCCTACCACCTGTTGTACGAGGGCCCCATTATGTTGCGCTGGCAGGGTCTGCAGAGGCATTTCGAGTGCCTCGGGGTCAGCTGCCAGATAGTGACGGAAGTCTGGCTGCTCTGTTGTTGTTGTTATTAATGTGGGCAAGTCACAACGAGTTTGGCGAGTACCCGGGTCTCCTTCGCCGCAGCAGAACCCTCGTCAGTGCGGTGCGTTTCATGTTTACGTCGCAGCAGCAGCAGCAGCAGTTTGTGAGTTTGGCACCAGTGAAACAAAGTGCGTGTTTTTTAAGGGAAAGAGATTTGCTAAAGTGTGATTTTACCGCTCGGATGCATTTGCAAGCCCAAGTGTGATAACACGTATTATGTTAATGATCATTTTAAATAATCTGCAGAACAATTAACGCAATACGCGTTAGACTGCTGTACTCATAACAATGAACGATAGCACACTCTGTAATGCGAGTTTTGTTAATTGAGCAAGCGGCTTCATCCAGTGTGCGTGCTCGCAGATTACCACAGTCAGAGTGCGCCGTAACGATTCATCACGACGGACGACGATGACGTACAGTAACAACGGAGATCCCGATCGATCCAGGGCCGCTAAACCTTTTACGACGACGTGAATCCGGAATTAATATTTAACACCCGTAATTGTTTAGTTTTTAATCCGTCTGCGATTTCTTTTTAAGAATTGCCTCCCGGCGGCGGCGAGACGGAAGACAGACGAAGACGCTAGCCCCCGAGATAATTATCTCGCTCGCGATCTGGGAGGAAGGTGAGGAGGACGAGCAGCAGGCGGCGACACGGAGGTCCGGCCCGCTTGACCCCCTCTGCCCCCCCCCCGCTCCTCTCCCGTGCCCGGCGCGGGGGGCCGACCGCCACGATGGGGGCGTCGCAATCGGGCGGCAGCTCCCCGCTGGCCAAGCTGGCGACGCTGCGCTCGCTGCACATCGTCATGCTGGGCCTGGACTCGGCCGGCAAGACAACGGTGCTCTACCGCCTCAAGTTCAACGAGTTCGTCAACACGGTGCCCACCATCGGCTTCAACATGGAGAAGGTGCGGCCCGGGGCGGGCGGCGCCCGTGGCGTCAGCTTCCAGTTCTGGGACGTGGGCGGCCAGGAGCGCCTGCGGCCGCTGTGGCGCTCGTACACGCGCCGCACCGACGGCGTGGTGTTCGTCGTGGACTCGGTGGACGCCGAGCGGCTGGAGGAGGCGCGCACGGAGCTGCACCGCGTGGCGCGCACTCCCGAGTGCCAGGGCGTGCCCGTGCTCGTCGTGGCCAACAAGCAGGACCTGCCGGCGGCGCTGGCGCCCGCCGAGGTGGAGCGGCTGCTGGCGCTCGCCGAGCTGGGCCCCGCGGCGCTGTGGCACCTGCAGCCGGCGTGCGCCATCATCGGCGAGGGCCTCCCCGAGGGGCTGGACAAGCTGTACGAGATGATCCTGCGGAGGCGCAAGATGCTCAAGCAGCAGCAGAAGAAGAAGCGATGAGTTTTTTTTCGCGCGTGCGTGCGTGTTTCACGCGTGATGAACCTATTGCTGTTGTTGAAGTTTTGCTTTTTTAAAAAGTTCATTCTGGAAGGGTGGTTGTTGTTAATAGTGCGCCAGAATGAACGGTGGCGTTTATTTGAGACCCGTGCGTTTTGAAATGTATGCAATCGTAGCCGGCGCGTGTTTGCCGCCCATGAGCGGAGGTGAGCTCGCGATTGAGGCCGCGCGGTTTGAATGCACTGCCAAGGAAAACGATTCTACCCGTGATGGCTGGAGAGACGAAATGGAAGTGCCTGGGTATGCCTGCCTGCCCGCCTATCCGTGGGCTATGACAGATGTAGTATTGTATTGAGAGATGTGTTTGCGTTACATTTGTCATACGCTGTGTGCGCGCAGGTGGGTGCGAGTGTCTGCTACAGCTTTTGCGCTCCACTGATTCTGAGCTGAAGTTTTCGTGCCGCAGGCGGAGTTTCTGCATCTCACTGACCGAGTCGGTTTGGACTCCGCAGTTGGTGAACAAACGTTGAGTCGAGTTTACTGGATTAAGCGTAATGAATCGTGCTGGATTTAGCGTATGAATTCTGGATCAAGCGTGTGAGTTGTGAACTTCTCTGAGTTAGTAGATGTGTGAGAGCTACTGAACGCCCCATTGGGGTACAGATCCTGCTGTGATGCTGCAGCGGGGGTGGGGGGGGGGGTGCAGGCAGTTGCAGATTAAGCTAGTGCGGTGCCTGTAGCATGTTGAAGGCAGTATAGTACTATAGTAGTAGAGCAAGTGCAGAATCACTGAACCGGAATTGATAGCTTGAAAGCATTTAACGCGCGGGGCCCGTAGCACGTGTAGATACTTTTGCTACGAGGATCATCCGGCACTGGGTGCTGGTGGTGTTTTTAGTTTATTTGCCGAAACCCCAGAAATCGGCTGCGCCTAAAATGCGACCATCCTACTTGGTCGCCAATTCTGAATTGAAAACTTAAGAACTTAGGACCGACCTTGCAATTGATGTCATTTTAAATTGGAACGATCCCTCGCGGCACCAATTAACTGGCGGACCGCACGGAAGCGATGAGGGTCGCGACCACCACCATCACCACCTCAAAGGGAGAGACCGGAAGAGCCCCTGTCTGCGTGTCGTTATTAAAGTTAGCTGGCATGGGAGACGGACATCTTTTTGTCTGCAGTTCCAGTAATGAGGCCTTTTTCTGCACCCGGCCACTGTGAATAGATCCGCGATTGCAGGAAGGCCACGGCGGTGGGGGAAATGCATCGATGCCCTGGAGGAGAAGACGATGGGAGCCATGCTTTCGTAAAAAAATGGTTTGCGACCAATCCGATTACACGGTACACATGTGCTCTCTACCTTTTAAACATGGGCACATTTGTTCAGCGATCTGAATGTCAGTATTTGTGAGAGACTTGACAACCGACTGAAACGAGAATGATAAACGAAACTATTTTAGATTTTACCACGTAAGGCCCACTCAGCTACGAAGCTTTTTTTCAGAAGCAACCTGGCCACAAATGATAGCTCAACGAAGTGGCTGATCGTGTGGAAATTTATAGCAGCCAAATACTCTAAACGCACGTTTCTAAATGTGGAGAGAAAAACCGGGGGACCGGAAGAAAAATCCAAAACACGCAAACTCCAAATATACAGGCGTCGGGGTCGGGATCGTACCCACGACTTGCATACCAGGCGAGGTCGTTAACATCTCGCCACGGTGACTGACTTGCGGTGGACCTGAGGCTGGAACAAGATGCTTTTTGTAAAATAAAAAAATAATTATCGGTTGCTTTGCGACATGCCATGGGGCGGCAACGTTGAGTGAAGTTTAGCGTCGTCTGGCCTTGGCTTTCATTCAAGAGTGCAGAGAGCCTTGAGGCTGTTTCCTATGGGTGGGGTACATTGCTTGTGAATACGAGAGTGCAAATTGTGCCTTTTATTCATGTGCTTTCCAATGCATTGTGTATCTCTTGCGATAATGCAACATCTGCAATCTGTTGTATAATGACAATAATTTACAACCCT
This sequence comes from Lethenteron reissneri, assembly GCF_015708825.2. NCBI lineage: Eukaryota > Metazoa > Chordata > Hyperoartia > Petromyzontiformes > Petromyzontidae > Lethenteron > Lethenteron reissneri. The sequence continues at coordinate 12,588,032 of NC_083798.1, read as the reverse complement.
TTGTCAATCCACTGGCACTGCGAGACAAAGTCTTATCGCCCCCCCCCTCCCCAATGCTGTGTCGGGTCATGGAGGTTATTTGACTATACTTCACCAGGCTGGTCAGTGCGGGTTGGTGAAGGTGAGGATGGGTGCAGGACCGGTTCAGATAGCGCTCGTCACTGATGTTAGCTGTGGCCGAGAATCAAATTTGGGTCGCCGGATTCGGAATCCCAGCATGCTAACCACTGCGCCACCACTCCATCTTTGCAAGCTGTTACGCTGTGATTTAAATGCTGTTTCATAGGCGAGTGTTTTTAACGTGCCCACTTAGCTTTTCTACGTGATTAAATGCATTTATAAATGTATGCATGCATGTTGAACTTCTTTCGCACCGTACGTAGCCAACAGCACTCATCGGAGGTGTGGGGAATAAAACTGCTGTGTGGGTGCGAGCCGCGGGAGTGCATCGATTGTCTTGCCCGCCATGCTGGGCACGAGCGGCCAGAGCTTCTTAAGCAGCTTCTCAATGGTAATGATGCAATTTCACCGAGAATTAATGTAGATAGAGCAGTGGAAATAAAATCAATTTATCTGTCCCTTTTTTTCTTTTCAAATTCGCTATCGGAAAATTATTCATGCCATTTGTTAATGAGCGTGACATTTTTATTTTTTTGCATCGCGGGCATCATTTAAGTTGGGGCTAGATACACGGTCATCGGCACTGAAGTCCCGGAACTTCCAGCCGTCCTCTGTGATGCTCAACACTAGTACGCACCTCCGATTAGCACGGTTGGCTACGAACGGTGCGAAAGAAGTTCAATATCCATACACCATGGGGTTCCTCTCCCACCTGGTTTGGCATGAACCAGGAGCCCTGTAGGGAGTCGTACCACACTCAACAGGTGGATTCTCGGCAGAACAAATGTGCTTTGTCGACTATAATTTGTGTCTATTATACGAGGTTAACGCGGAGGAAAAATAGACAGATGTACAGCGGTTTCACTCTTGTTAGGAATCGTCATCAAACACAGCATAGCTACTGTTGCCAAATATTATGGCCACGGTTTTGACCTCCTTCGGTCGTCTAAAACGAGGCTGCCGTGCAATTATATACACACACAGCATGGTGATGTCATGTGACATGCAAGGCATGTCACTGACCACAAGCCGGATCCTCCCATCATGCCTGGCACGTGACATTGAAGTCACGTGACATTGAAGGCATGACGGGAGGACCGAGCTCGCATGACACCAGCACGCAGTGAGCAGCAGTCTTGTTTAAGAGCTCCATCCCAGCACTCAACATTCAAAAATCGTGGCCTTGCTCTTTGACAACGATGGCTCTACTCTACTCGTTGTGAATAAGCTCCCAGCGTGCCTTTCATGTGATGTGTAATGCATGCTGGGATGACCGATGTATTTATTTTACAGTCACAATACTGCCGTGTGAATCGCCGTTTGTGAAGTCATATTAGTACTCTTTCGTTTCCAGCCTCCACGTAGTTTTCTGTCCGCGAGTTTCTCATCATTTACAGAAAGTGGTGGAATGTTTGTTGAAGGTACCGCGTACCAGCGCAAACCTGGCCACGGCGATCGGTGTCCTTTCTGTGCTCCGTTTTTGTGCGTCATGGGCATTCCATTTGGCGGTGCATCAATTGGGAGTGTGAAGATTGCTTTCACGCGAGCTGTTAAACCAGGTATCGGCATTGTGAGCATGCAGGTCAACGCTAGCTCGCTCGCTCACCAGTTTGTGACCACGCTACACTTGATTGAAGTGAGTAAGATGACTTGTGGTATTGTGGGTGGAATGCTTGTGGATTAAAAACTTGAGTTAGATTTTTGACTGCTCTGCCACTCCCTTGGCAAGCAACATCAGACTTTATGAGATCAGTGTTGTTTTTGGATAAAATTACATTTTTTGTTCCCGTACGCGTGCGTGTGTGTGTGCTTTTACGCGTGGTTGGCGTGATGCGCTACGAATCTGGCGAACCGAGTTCGATGTCTGCCCATGGCCAACACCAGTGACGATTATCTGAACTGGTTCTGGGTTCTACTCAAATAAGTACCTGGTGCGGTGTGTAAACATCGCCACAGTGGAGACGAAGGCGGCTGGGCGTGGTGCTGGCCACCCACCCCCCTCGTGTAACGTGCCGGCCTTCAGAGGTGCTCGCTAACAGCCCTTGCCCCAAAAGTCTGTTAAGGCTATAAGGGGGATCTTTGTTTTTGTTTTACGCGTGTAAAAAAGGCCGGGTAATTGGTGGCTCGTTTTCGGATTACGCATTCCTGTGAGATCTCCATTGGTTATGAAAAAACACTGTCGTTTATTTAAAATGTACAAAAAATGTTGTATTCTTGTTTATTTAAGCCGAAGTTCTTTTTTATTTGTATATGTGTACGTGTAACTAAAAGCTTTAATAAGTGTGCAGACTTGTTTCCAATGAATTAAGACTGATTGTTTTTGGGGGAGAGGGGGGAGATTGCAGAGACGAACAAACCAGTTAATGAAAACCCCACGGATTTTTCCGCAAAAACAAATTCTCGATTAAACAAAACAACCAAATCTTCGCCTCGATCCCTAGCGGCTAATCTGCAAGGCGACCGCTACTTGAAACACAACCCAATCTTGCCCTGCAGCGTGTGGCCAACAATAAATCCGCGTGGGGAGTGTCTCCTCGCGATAAACGAAGAGGTCATTAAGCGGTATCGGGAGGCCACGAGTCGTGGTGCCCCCGTGCAAGGAATTCAATGGGGGGAGGGGTTTGGGGTCTCCTCTGCTGTCCTATAACTCCGCCGCCTCCTTCGTAGCCCGGTAACAGCGCTCCTCTGCCAGGGCAGTGGCGGCGTGTGTGCGCTCGATGGCTGTGCCACTCGACTCGAGCCACGGGGGGACAAGGCGAGAGGCCCCGCGTCCTCTCGCCCCACGCTGTCTGCTGGACTTGGAACGCCGCTCTCCCCGCTCCGCGAGCGCCTTGCGGCGAGCGCCTTTTGCTTTTTCGTTGATTTTGAACAGAATGAGAATGGTGACGACGCGAAAAATAAAACCGCTGAAACGCACGTCAGGAGCGTTGCCTGATCTACTCCCTGTTCCAAGTCTATTTCTGGGGGGGCGGGGGGGTTGTTGTCGTACCACCACCACCGTCACCAGCGAGCTTGTGCCAAATGAACAAGGCGGGTGGCGTGACCACTACCGGTGGAGTCGCGTTCCTCGCAAGAAAGAAGAGAGGGGGAAATCGGCCTCGTCTTAATTCATCTCGAATAAAGCCCCCCCCCCGGGGTGTTAACGCATCGACTGTCGGCACGCGTAGAAGATACAAGAACCATCGAGTGACGCAGCTCGGATCCGTCACCGAGATGTAATTGCGAGTTCCGCTAATCCAGTCTGTGTTTAACGATTGCGCATTGCAAACAATCCCTCCTCGGAAGCGGTCTTAATGAAGCTGACGCGGTAACGTTTCAGCGCCGATACATTACCGATTGGTGGCACGTGACCGGTTTCCATTTCCTTTAATTGCAAATATTAACGCTTGAATTTTGGCAGGAGCTACACAACACTGGCAGTGTCGTCGCTTAAATCTCCTGTAACCGATTTGGCTTACGAGTGGAATTTGGGCAGGACTCCCATTGTGATCATTACACCATCGCACAAATCCCACCACCTAATTAAACGCCTTCCACTGAACTCCCCCCCCCCCACCCCCACGGCTTCCTGCGCTATTCGTGTGCCGTGGCCCCATTCAATACCCGCCATGTACCCCCCCCCCCCCCCCACTGCTTCGTCCCTTGCCATGCCCACTCGGCCACACGCAACTTCGTGCCTTCGCCCCCGACACCATCAACAACCGGCCCCCTCCCCTCCCCTCCTCGCCGCCCCCCTCCCCTCCCCGCCCCATGCAGAGAGGAATCTCAAAAGGAGCAGCTGCTCTGGGCGCCTAGGAGACGATGGGCTCGAGAGGTTTTTTTTCTCTCTCTCGCTCTCTCTTTAAGCCGACGTGAAGTTTCGCGGAGGCAGGGGAGAGGTGGAGGAAGGGGGGAGGGAGGGACAGGAGGAGACGGCGTGGATTAGTGGTGGTGGAGGTTGATGGTGGTCAGAAGGGAGGGAGCAGCGGGTTTGGGGGGGGGGGGCGAGTGCTTTGTCAAGGAGCCAGAATGTGGGGTCGTGACCCGACGCCATCCCGGCGTGGCTGGAGGGAGAAGCGCGGGCACACAGCAAGCGCCGACTCACCCCCTCGCGGCAAGGACCCTTGCCTGCCGCTCCCAGAGAGATCGCAAAACGCACACACCCCACACACACACCCCACACACACACACCACACACACCGCACACACACCCCGCACACACACCGCACACACCCCACACACACCGCGTGCACCGCACGCACACCGCACGCACACCCCACACACACCACGCACACCGCGCACACCATGTACACACCGCAGACCCCACACACACCGCGTACACCGCACGCACACTGCACACACACCGCACACACACCGCACACACCGCACACACCACACACACCCCACACACCCCACACACCGCGCACACCCCACACACACCACGCACGCCACGCACACCACGCACACCACGCACACCGCACACACCGTGCACACCGCACACACCGCGCACACCACCGACAAACACCAACGCGACGGGGAGCAGTTCATTGCACTTCTGCGGTTTTTTGTTGCATTAACGGACGCGCCTCGTTGTAGGCGACACGGGGTCAGCTTTTAAAGTGCGTGCCTCTCGTTCCAAGCGCTTGTCTACCTCGTCGTTCATTTGGCGTCGAATTATTCTGCTCGCACGCAATACGCAGCACGAAATTTCACAGAGAGAATTGGAACTCTTTTGAGAGGCAACGTAACAATTACACATTATCTCATCCAATATGTCCGGCTGTAATTAGCAGTTTAATTTCAGATGAAGCTGTGTTAGGGCTGACCTCTGGAAACATTTCCCCATGCCCCACAGCATCTGAGGAGGTTACCCCCCCCCCCCCCCCCCCCCCCAGAAAATACTCGATGGAAAATAAGACGTTGTTGGCTGTAATAAATATAGTACGTGCCTTACAGCCCGAGCGTGGCTTAACAACGCACGCAAAATATCTCACGCGAGATTGACATCTTATCGCGCACGCGGGCGCACTTCTCAAACGCCATCACCTCGGCAAATGCCCTCCCGCTGTTGTTGGTAATGGGGCAGATTGGCTGGCACATGGTCGCCAAAAAAAAAAACTGCACGCCGGGAAGCAGTCGCCAGCCGACACGTTCGGTGGGCCCCCGGAGTGTGACGTTTAAAGAGCGGCGCTTTGAAGAATTATTAATGAGGGAGCGACGAGCGCGATTTGTGCAACGCGATGCTGGATGAGTAACCCGGCTCCCGTTGTAGTCTCTGCGCATGCCAAGGAATATGAAGTATTTATTACGAGTGGAAATGTACGTTAGCTTTTTTAGTTTTTTGTTTTTAAGCCACGCATTTTATTTTCGGATAGGAATACAATCCCTGATTTTTAAATGCTATGTCCATGGGACATTAGCGTTCGCTGTAATACATTTCCCAGGTACGCAGCGCATACGTATAGCAGGAGATTCATTATGTAAATGCATGACTGGTTCAGATAATCCTCACTGATGTTGGCCATGGCCAGGAATCAAACTCAGGTTCTCGTTTTTCTCAGCGCAGTGTACGGACCTCTGCACCACCGCTCCCAGCCGCCAGTGAGTGAATACACTCGCTCCTTTGTGTACATGCACAGACGTGTCTTATATAACACCCTTTTAGCAGGAGTCTTTTTTGCATTTGGCCATTTTTTTAAAGGAATGTGTTGTGTGTGTGGATGAAAACAGGGCTAACCCAGAGAAAACCCACACATGGGAAAACAACATTCGACGGTCCGCACAGATGTGTTCATAGATCCTCTCTCTCCGTAGCTGCCATCAGCAGGTGGCCTAGCAGCCCAGCGGGTGCACGAGTTTCACAAATATCGCCGTTATCCACCAAGCCGCGCTCTCCAAAGCGCCGAATCGGAGGCTTGCACCGACCACGCCTGACGAAAACGACATCGGCTGATATACGATACTCTACAAACATTGTGATGTCACGGCCAAGGTCTCTGGGTTAACAGGAGCGGCTCCAGTGACCCGTCGTATCGTGAAAGCCTGCCCCCCCCCCACACACAATGGTGGGAAGATTGAACGATGACAGGGTCTCGTGTCGGGATTCGTTAAGGCAGCAGCAGCAGCAAGACGAGCAGCCGTGCGAGAGCGGAGTCTTCCTCCGCTGAAAAGTTTAACAGACCGCTTGACACACGGGAAATTCCACACCGTCGATGTTCGGTTAAGGTTACTCCGCTGTTGCGTAAGGAACACCGTTGCAATGACGATGATGCAGCACTGTGGCGTTCTGGTCGTTCTCCACCGCGGCCAACGGCGCAGCTATCAAGGTGCGCGCGGATGGTGCAACGGCCCACGGGGCGGGCGGAGGGGCCAAGGTGCCAGGCTTCAGAAGAGCGGGGGGGGGGGGGGGGGCATTTCACTCTTTTTCATTTTATGTATTTTATTTTACCAGGCAAGGCCCACTGTAGCTCTTTTTCAGAAGCCACCTGGCCACAAATGATAGCTCAACGAAGTGGCTCATCACGTGGACATTTGCAGCGGCGAAATGTTCTAAACGCGTGTCGATTCTAAATGTGGAGGGAAAAACCGCAGGACCTGGAGAAAAATCCGCGCGACCATGGGGAAAGAGACGCGCAAACTCCAAATATACAGGCGTCAGGGTCAGGATCGAACCCACGACCTCATGTATACCAGGTGAGGTAGTTAACATCTCGCTACCGTGGTGCCTGGTGGTGGAAGGGGGGCAATTTAATTTCGCCTTGCACCAGGGTCCATGCCAACTCCTGTGGTTTGTACGTAACATTAACTCCGAGTCAGTTGAGAATTGGAGTTTGTGTTGGTTTATTTGACGGAAGCAACGACACAAATGGTGAGTTTAGCACGTGGGACAATTTGAACTGTTGACTCCAACGCTGTGATGATTGCAAGATATCCATCGTACTCATTTGCCTCGTCTCCACATTGAATGTTGATCACATTTTTTAATGGCTCGGCAAGAGACCAAGAGAAAAAAGATATAAGCACCTAGCAAAATAAATGCAGCACGCTGCTCGTGGGGGTGAGCGTTTTCATTAACTCGAAATATAGAAAATAAATATCAGCCTGGGGTTTCGGGGGTTTCTAAGCCATTACGAACAAAAACAAACAGTATTCCGCTTGAGGTCAAATTTGTTTTGGCACGAATAGTAGCATTATTTTACTGTTAATTGGATTAAGTGTAATTGTGTAACATTTTAAGAGGCAGCATTTTACAACCTTAACTATAATCTCAAGTATGCCTTCTTTACGAAGCATCCAATCCATTCTAAATGCATATGAGGGCACTAAATATATTTTTTCTTCTAATTAAAACGGGCAGTTTAGCAGTTCATTCTGCCGCAGAACGGTCCTCAAGACTCCCAAGTAGCCCCTGAATGCACCAACTGGCTGCTATGTTTCCTCTGCGGTTTTTTCACGAGGTCGGCAATTTTACGATCGACCAACAGAAAATGTATCGAGTGCAGTTGACGACCGCACAATCTTCAGTCGTTTACGTGGAAACGGACACCACGCGAATAATGAATGAGTCCATGCACTTACACTCGCTGTGTGCGTGATATGGATAAAGTTGGAACTCAATTGATTCCGTTCCGTGTGCTTAACATGCCAGAAACAGATGTCCTCTTACATCTGTGCATACAAATCTTAGGTTCAGCGATGAGACTGCGACAGAGTTTCGCAAGACGCAATCGCTGGCTGCCGATTTCTTGGCAAAATTAACCGAGAGGATATAAAATGTGCTCGTGGGTTTCACTTTGGAAGCAAGAGGTTGTTTTTATCTCCAACTACCCATGCCATATCGCCATACCCCCACGGTCCTGCGATGCCACACTCCATCTCACTACTCCACATGAGCTAATCTCACGGCTACATCTCCACTGTGGTCATCCCCTTAGGCATGTTGCCTGCTTTGGCTGCCACTCCATCACCGGTGTCATCCATCATCCCTTCTGATGATGCGTCTCCCTCGAGCCCACTCACGTTAATTAACAGTGCGATGTCTCTGAATTACATTTGTTCCCTGCTCCACGTGGTCTTCCTCTTTCTATCTCTCAGTGTCATAGCCAGCATGTCTCTACGTCTCAACGTCTCTTTGTGCACTCTTAAATGTGTTGTTGTCCAATTTCATTCGTCAGTGCCAATGTTTCTGAATCGTGTGTCGCTGCGAGTGATTAACACTGATCGAAAACGAATACCGATCGAAAGCGGTCGATTGTTAGGCAACACAATGGGCTGCATCTATCATGAGCACAGCAATTGATTTTAATTGACGGATGAATGCATCGTTACGCGGTGGGGGGGGGGGGGGGGGGTGCCACCTGTCAGCGTTTTCCCAGGATCATCCTCTTGTTAAAGTTGACCATCCTGGGAAAAAATATATAGTTCTCCCCGGGGCATTACAAGTCCTGATTTTTGTCGGCTGACAAATCATGCACCACTCAAGACAATGCACGCACAGATAGTTCTATAATCTCCCGCCACTGTGACATATTCTTCTTCCCGTGATAGTTCTCGGTTTTTGGAACCTAAGAGGTGGTAACCCTAGTTACCGGGCAGACAAAGCAACAGGCCCCATTTCCTGCTCGCCTTCCCCTCCCCCCCCACAAACGTCCCGTTGTCTTCACATGAAAGGGCCCGGCGAGTCGGGTCCGGGGGCTGTGGTTGTCATGCTGATGAAGTTGCCCGGACTTTACAATGGCCATTTCCAAACGTGACTTCACCTCCCAGTCTCAGACAATGGGCCACGGGGAGATGAGGAGGCAGAGGAGGGAGAGGAGGGGGGGGGGGTTCTCTTGGCATGAAAGCCCACGTCTTGTTCTGCCATTTCCATGGCGCGATGAAACTCTCCCGTGAAATAACGCGCACGCAAACATTGATCCGACGCCGCCTCTCGTCGCCCCGGCCGTCTGCGCCGTCCGTGACTTTCTTTGTTGGGCACGCAGCGCGCGCGACATCTGTGGCATCACTCACACCCACGCACCAACCATCCCACCCCCCTACTACCACGACGTCCGAGTATCCACTGCCCGTGTGTGTGTGTGGGCATGTGTGTGTGTGTCTGTCTGTCCATGGCTGTCTGTGTGTTTAGGGAGCGGCAGTGCAGCGGGTCGCGCACTGCGTTACGAAACCCGACCACGCGAGTTTGGTTCCCGCTCACGGCCAATAACAGTGACGATTATGTGAACCGGTCCTGAGCCCTCCCCCCCCTAGGTCGACTCAGCCTCAAATGAGTACCTGGTGCGGTGTGTAAAATCATCGCCACTGGGGATACAAACGCGGTCGGGCGTGGTGCTGGCCACCCATCCCCTCGTGTGCCGTGCCGACCTTCATAGGTGCTCGCTAACAGCACTTGCCCCAACAGTCTGTTATAAGCTATACGGGGGATCTTTGCCTTTGTTTTGTGTGTGTTTAATATCAACGGGGGGCATTTGTGGATACCAACCACTCTACGACGAACCAAGTGTTCGATTCCCGGCCACAGCCAACACATGTGGCGATCGTTTAAACTGTTCATGGTCCTCCTCCTAGGTCAACTCAGCCTTGAATGAGTACCTGCCGTGATGTGTATATATCCGCACTGGAGAGACAAAGGCGGCCGGGCGTGGCTGTTCATCCACAGCACCCACTCGTGCGTTCTGCTGGCCCCTAATCGGTGCTCGCAAACAGCCCTTGCCCCAACAGCCCGGTAAAGTCTATGCGGGGCATCTTTGTCTTTGTGTTCAGCATCTGAGCCCTGGAATGCCCTGGAATGTAATGTCGCAACATGGCATACGCTGGTCTTCTTTTATGTAAATGTGTGGCAGTTCCCATGCCATGTGGATGAATTCCACGATGGCTGTTTGAGTAACATGGAAAGCTTCTCGTCAAAAGTGAAAACCAAACCAAATCTTCGTGTGAAAAATCGTTGAGTACATTAAAGAGCAGAGCCCCATTTTATTCACATTTCTGTTGTAAGTTGCTTCCCACAATGTATAGCACGCGTTGTAAAGCGTTTAAATTCTCGAAGGCAAAGGCATTTTTGGCAATTGTACACACACACACGTTGATGACAGTGACCCGGAATGCAACCAAATCGTGCCAGATCTCAGAAGCTAAGTTGGATGGAACCTCGCTCGTGCTTGGATGGGTGACCACTATGCATAACAGGTGATATAGGCTGCATGGCTATATTGTGGGCAGCAGATGTGCTGTATTGTACTGTACTTCCATTCCCCCGCGTCTGTGCTCCCGACGACAGCCACGGGGCAGTTGGAGAGCGATCCTCAGTCAGAGGGGACACAGGATGAACTATTTTTAATTTTACCAGGTAAGGCCCACTGAGCTATATAGCTCTTTTCAGAAGCGACCTGGCCACAAATCATCGACCAATTAAGTGGCTTATCGTGTGGAAATGTATAGCAGCCAAATACTCAGAAGCACGTTGACTCGAAATGTGGAGGGAAATACCGGAGGACCCGGAGAAAAACCCACGTGACCACGGCGAGAGAGACACGCAAACGCCAAATATACGGCGGGCGTCAGGTGCGGTATCGAATCGACGACCTCCTGTACATCAGGCGAGGTCGTTAACATCTCGCCATCGCGACGCCTCTGACGTTGGCCAGTCGATGTGCGGGCCGCTATCTGCAGCGAGCGGAACGCGGGGACAAATGAGTCGAGCAGCGGCTCGGAGCGGGTTCACGTTTTGCGGCGGTGTCTTCTTCCTGCCTGCGGCGTGAGCGAGCACCTCGCTGGTGGGATCAGCGAAGAGCCACTTGGTGAGGAATGTTGTCCTGCGGGTTTTCTTTTCTTCTCCACGCGGGAATACGACGCGGAGGTGCCAGTCACGCCCACGCGGCTTTAGGGTGAAGCCACCACCTCCCCCCCCCCCGGGAGGATGGAGGTGAGTGAGTGTGGAGGTGAGTGAGTGAGCATGGAGGTGAGTGAGTGAGCGTGGAGGTGAGTGAGTGAGCGTGGAGGTGAGTGAGTGAGCGTGGAGGTGAGTGAGTGAGTGAGCGTGGAGGTGAGTTTGGTGCACGCACGCAGTGAGCAGTGGAGGACAGAACTAAAATAAAAAGCCACATCGCCACTGACCAAAGTCTCCAGTGATGTGGTAACGATTTTTTAAAAATTAAAATTAAAATAAAATTAGAGGGTAAATATAAAGATACAACCCTGCAATTTCTGGCTCGTGCCACGACTAGGCGGAAGGACCTCCGCTCGAGTGAGCTCTACAGAGCCCCTTCCAGAGGACGGCATTTTGGCCTACTCTTCCATGCTGGCCGGACGCCTTTGGAAGAGGTGGGAGTACCCAAAGTTCTACCCCGCCACGCGCAATCTGCCGATCGCGTGTGATGTTATCCGTGTATGCTGCCGGATGGACAGAGGTGGAATGGTTGAAGTAAATGGCCCATAGTTGCAACTGCCGTGCCAGCAGAGAAAAAAAACCAAGTGGGAATAATTGCATATCAGTTGTATTCACCATATCAATGGGTACATAGCAGCAAGTTGTTTTATTTTACTAGGTAAGGCCCACTGAGCTATGTAGCTCTTTTTTGAGAAGCGTCCTGGCCACAAATGATAGCTCAACGAAATGGACAATCATGTTGACATTTATAGCAGCCAAATACTCTAAACGCATGTTTCTAAATCCGGAGGACCCGGAGAAAAATCCACTCGACCAGGGTCGGCATCGAACCCACTCCCTCGCCTGCATACCAGGCGAGGTAGTTAACATCCCGCCATCGTGGCGCGTCGATTGTCAGCTCACGTATGGATAGGTAAAAGCGTGGCCACTCCAACCTCTTTAAAGACATCTGGCCAGCATGGCAGAGTTGGGCAAAATACCGCCCCCCCCCGTGTAGAGGGGCTCTCCAAAGCCCCCTCTCGTGAAGGCCCTTCTGCCAGCAGTGACATGAGCCAAAACATTGCAGCTGTTGTACCTTCACCTTTCTTTCGTCTCTCATCAGTCAATCAAAGATCAACCCATAATGAAGCCACGTGCACAGACGTATCTTTTGTAACAGGTACATACTGGAGGTCATATGCGTGGAGCCCATCATCTGTCGCTGATTTCGCCCCAGAGAAATAAAAGCAACAGCAAAACAGTTCCCCGATGTGTTTTCGGGCAGCTCGGCATGAGGTCTCACGTTTTGCTCCAAGTGCTGAGAGCTTCTTCGTGCTGAACAACACCGGGGCACAGCCCGAACGCCTCCCGGGCAGCGATGGCAACCTCCAATCAGCGTGGTTGGCTACATACGGTGCGAAAGAAGTTCAACATACAACCACGAAGACCGATGCATTCGCGTGAACAAAAGAGCACCTCTTGGAAACGGAGCGAAGTGGGGCACCACTGGTCACAAGAGATGGATGATCTGGCAGTGGTGCATAGCAGCTATGCAGGATGACATCCGACCCTGACCGATAAAATACAATAATAGTACATGCAATCCAATACAATGTGGCTTTCATATTAATAACGTATCGATTTATATTGATAGCATATCAACGCGACTACATCTCAAGACACTATACAGCAAGAGGGGGACTATTTATTGTATATAGAGGCAGTCATTGGTAGAGCAAAAGATGAAGTTACTGAGCTTAGACTTGCACAGGGACAGGCAGTCGACAGCACCAAGTGTTGGGGGGGGGGGGGGGAGTTCTAGAGCATGGTGGGCAGCAGAGGAGAGGGAGCAAACTCTGGCCGAGTGACAGATGACTGTGAGATTCGACAAAGCTTTCTTCTTTGGAGTGCAGAGTGTGTGGAGGGGAGTCGAGTGAGATGGGAGGGGAGATGTAGGAGAGTGCGTGGAGGGGAGTAGAGTGAGATGGGAGGGTAGATGTAGGAGAGTGCGTGGAGTAGAGAGAGATGAGAGGGGAGAGGTAGGAGAGTGCGTGGAGGGGAGTAGAGAGAGATGAGAAGGGAGAGGTAGGAGAGTGCGTGGAGGGGAGTAGAGTGAGATGGGAGGGGAGAGGTAGGAGAGTGCGTGGAGGGGAGTAGAGTGAGATGAGAGGGGAGATGTAGGAGAGTGCGTGGAGGGGAGTGGAGTGAGATGAGAGGGGGGAGGTAGGAGAGTGTGTGGAGGAGAGTGGAGTGAGATGAGAAGGGAGAGGTAGGAGAGTGTGTGGAGGGGAGTGGAGTGAGATGAGAGGGGAGAGGTAGGAGAGTGTGTGGAGGAGAGTGGAGTGAGATGAGAGGGGAGAGGTAGGAGAGTGTGTGGAGGGGAGTAGAGTGAGATGAGAGGGGAGAGGTAGGAGAGTGCGTGGAGAGGAGTAGAGTGAGATGAGAGGGGAGAAGTAGGAGAGTGCGTGGAGGGGAGTAGAGTGAGATGGGAGGGGAGAGGTAGGAGAGTGTGTGGAGGGGAGTAGAGTGAGATGAGAGGGGAGAGGTAGGAGAGTGCGTGGAGGGGAGTGGAGTGAGATGAGAGGGGAGAGGTAGGAGAGTGCGTGGAGGGGAGTGGAGTGAGATGAGAGGGGGGAGGTAGGAGAGTGCGTGGAGGGGAGTGGAGTGAGATGAGAGGGGAGAGGTAGGAGAGTGTGTGGAGGGGAGTAGAGTGAGATGAGAGGGGAGAGGTAGGAGAGTGCGTGGAGGGGAGGAGAGTGCGTGGAGGGGAGTAGAATGAGATGAGAGGGGAGAGGTAGGAGAGTGTGTGGAGGGGAGTCGAGTGAGATGAGAGGGGAGAGGTAGGAGAGTGCGTGGAGGGGAGTAGAGTGAGATGAGAGGGGAGAGGTAGGAGAGTGTGTGGAGGGGAGTAGAGTGAGATGAGAGACAGGAGTGGGGTCAGTGGAAGATTTTGAAGCATATGAGTGTGGTCTTTAAACGAATCCAGGGCCAAATTCGGTCTTAGTTCGAGGAATTTGGAGTACAGTATTGTTGAGATGTCTCGTTATCGGGTGTGGGCGAGGAGTTTGCCGTGGTGGAGAGATGTCAATTGCCTCGCTCGGTATGCAGGAGACCGTGGGTTCGATCCCGACTCTGACGCCTGTATAATTTGAGTTTGAAGGTTCTCCCCGTGGTCGCGTGAATTTTTCTCCGGGTTCTCCGGTTTTTTCCCTCCACGTTTGAGAGTATTTGGCTGCTTTACATTTCCACGTGATACTTTACTTTGCTGAGCTATCATTTGTGACCAGGACGCTTCTGAAAAACGGCTTCATAGCTCAGTAGGCCTTCCCTGGCAATTTTCAAAGTTTAGTCTAGTAATTTTGGACCATCTGGAGTTTTGAGACGACAGATTTGGGAAGGTAGTAGAGGAGAAAGTTTCAGGAGTCGTGCCGTGCAGCAAACAAATGATGAATGCAGGGGATATTGCGCAGACGGATGAATGAGGCTCCTACCGAGTTGAGAGACGGGGGAAGAGAACGAGGGCTCAGAATCAATCACAACCCTCGGATTGTGCACACTCCGTCGGCGGTGGAGTGCCAGAGTTGAGCGCTAACGAGACTATAAACTGAATTCTTAAATTAATTGTAGGAATGCATTGATCCTCTTTTGCATTTCAGGCACGCGTGCCTGTGGGCAGCTTACACGCGCGCGCTTACACGGGGTCGCGTGCTTTCACGTGCACGCGCTTACACGTGCACGCGCTTACACGGGCACGCGCTTACACGGGCACCCAGTGCATGCGTACAGGCAATGACGCAGTGAGCAAGTGGAGATATTTTTTCGTCTCCCTCTCTCTGATAATTACCAACTGTGAATGGCGAGACGAATCTTGTTCGGCTTCCGGCTCTTAATCGCGTTGCTGCTGGCAAAGTGCACACGAGGTCTTGTGCCACGAGAGATGCCTGCAGGAGATAGAGTCCGGTCTGAGTTAACAAGCATTCAAAGTCCGCTTAGGTCTAATCCAAAGATTCCAGAGTTTACAATGCGGCTATTGTGAGCTTAATGTGACTTTGGCAGGTCCCTCGCTCATCCATTGTCGCAGGAATGCTGTTTTATACCAACTTGGTTTTTATATTTTCAATGTGCCATTATGTGCTGGATGATTATATGTATGACTTCGTGCGTGATGTGGTAGTAACTCAGGAATCCAAAAAAACAAGATGAATAACTCTACTGTACACGCACAGTCATATTGTGCATTTGAGAAAGCTCCATGCCATTTTCCGCGAGTAAATTCAATCGAGGCAGCTTACTTATTTTAAAAGTTCATGTAAACAAATATTAATTATAAAAGGAGTATTTGATACGCTGCAACTTTCTGTTTAATGCATAAAAAATACACTTAAGAGATTTGCAGGTGTGACTCCATGCAAATACAACAATTATAATTTGGATATATAGGAGGTTTCATTGTAAACCGTTTCTCGAAACACTTAACAACACAGTGCCATACGTGAACCATGGCTGCGGGGGGCGGGGGGGTGCAGAGGAGCAGAGGAAGATCTTGAGCCGGGACATCGAGCCGGAGCATGGAACAAACAGCACGGACGTCTGGGAGATCGAGTTCCAACAATGTGGGGGGGAGGGGGGGCAGCAGAGAAGATGGGCTGCGGGTTGCGACAAAATGCCCTGGCCACTGCAGTGGAGAGCGCGTGTAGGGCGCTAGAGTGAGATGGGAGCGGGAGAGATAACAGGGAGTAGGGGAGGGCATTGCACGGTCCAGTAGGGTGGGGTATAACAACAGGTAAAGGTCATAGGTTAAACAGCAGGTAGAGTGCAGCGGTTACTCAGTTGTTTGTACGACGGTTAAATGCTGGCACCCGCTTAGATGGCGCACACTACGGCGGCGCAGTTTTAGCACGCAAGGAGGAAAGCGTCACCTATTTATCCAATCATCAGACTTGTTTGAAGGTTGACTGTTTCTGGAATGAAATGTAAAGAGGACGTATTAATCACAAAAATGTAACACCCATCCACCCACACACGCGCACACCGCAGGCTGCAGCCAGACCTGTGATTGATTGAAGCTATTTGGGTTTGGTTTAAAATTGCAGAGTCTCCTTGAAAATAATAAGGGGATAGGATGAGTGCAGGGGGTATAGGTGCAATTAAATGTTGTATCTTCACTTATACTGCATATATAGGACGACTGTACAAGCAGATTAATTGATCTGATAATGTAAATGCCTGTAGCCAAACAGATAATACAGGGATTCAACTAAACTATTTTTATTTTACCAGGTAAGGCCCACTGAGCTATATCGCTTTTTGTGGAAGCGACCTGGCCACAAATTATAGCCCAACGAAGTGGCTTATCGCGGGGACATTTCTAGCAGCCAAATACTCTAAACGCACGTTGATTCGAAATGTGGAGTGAAAAACTGGAGGACCCTGAGAAAAATCCACGCGACCGCGGGGAGAGAGAGAACATGCAAAATCTAATTATACAGGCGTCAGTGTCGGGATGTATACCGAGTGAGGGTGTTAACATCTCACCACCGTGGCGCCGCTCAGATTGTATGGAGAAAGTCACAAATTACAAATCAGAAGGAGAGACGGGACAAGGAGATGACCTCTCGCCTAAGTTAGTTGGCGAGAGGGGAGACTGTTTTTTCGAAAGCTGGATTGTAGAAATGAAGGTATAAAACAAAGCGGAGAAGGTAATAACCATTTCAGTTTTGCCGGCGACACTCAATTGCTACAATCAATGAAAGTTCATTGCAGGAAATCATTGAATAGCAAAATGAATAAGGCTGCAAAAGGGCCGTCCATAAATGACGTCAAGCGATTTTGGACGATTTTTGACCCCCCCCCCTTCGTCACACGGCGTCACAAAAAGTCAGACCCCCCTGAAATATGACGTCACCAAGCTTTGCGCCCCCCCCCCCCCAAAAAAAACATGCTTCAAATCGCTTTAAACTATTGTCATTGTAGTGTGTATTTAATGTGGCGCTGCACTCTGATGTTGCAGGAGAAAACATTTATTTAAAAGTCTATTTAATTATGTGATATTTCTCAACCCCCCCACTTCGTCACAAATGTCTGACCCCCCTTCCCTAGGTGCGTGACGTCATTTATGGACGGCCCCAAAGTGGGGCTCAAGATAAATACATGTATATATATGTATGGACGTACATATATATATACTGTACCTTGTAAAATTATTGAAGGCAGACTGGGATAAAAATTCTGAAATAAAAATAATAATTATTCTTATTCTTGTTATGTGAGACCTGGTTGGAGTGATTTTGGAACTTGATAGTGCACAGCAAAAAGAGTAATGTTGCGTATCGCCTGCGATGACATGGGTTAGACAACCCACTACAGAGGTGCGGCGTTGAGATGGACTCGCGTGCAGGAGCTAGATAGATTGTTGCATCACGAGACCTCGAAGTTTTGGCAACAATTTGGAGACACTTTCATCCAGCAGTGGATGGATCATCGCTGATGGTGGTGGAGCACGGTTGGTGCCACACGCCTGGACTCCAGCACTGGAGAGGCGTCGGTTGGTGGATTACAGAGATGTTGTGAAACTCTCTTCATGGAAGTATAAAGGTGCCATACCCTGGTTTGCCAGGAGAACGTGGTACGGAAAATGTGAACTCCACCCATTGCATGCGTGCGTTTCTTCGGATGTTCTTGTTTTCTCCCAGATGTAAACATTCATTATATGGCCGTACAATACCTTAATATGCAGGAGGTCGTGGGTTTGATCCTGACCCTGACGCCTGTATATTTGAAGTTTGCATGTTCTCCCCGTGGTCGCGTGGATTTTTCTCCGGGTTCTTTGGTTCTTTCCCTCCACGTTTGCAAACGTGCGTTTTGAGTATTTGGCTGATATACATTTCCGCATGATAAGCCGCTTCTTTGAGCTATATAGCTCAGTGGGCCTTGCCTGCTAAAATATAAAATTGTTTAGTTTTTCTTTTCAATATATTGAGGAACAGCAGAGCTTGGGCAATTATTAATGCTGCATTCCCCCCTGTCTGTGGTTCCTTGAGCCTGCAAATCGCAACTTTCTCCTCGAGAGTGAGCAAATACTGTGTGGCGCATTTCAAGTTGAAATTATTAGAATATTTTCATTGTTAAAATAGGAAAGGGGACGGGAGCTCGAGTGAAATTCACTGCGATGAGCACGCCTGTGTTCAGATACTGTACGTACATTCACCAGCAAAGTGAAACCCCAAATCGACGAGGTCACGCCGCGCGTGAAAAGCTGCCGTCGAGAAAATGGGCTGCCCCCATTTTCTCGACGTCTGCATCGCGAGTTCGCGGTGGATTCATTCGTCAGCAGTGCGCGCGATGACGTCTGTCGATGGAAGAAGGGGAACGCCCCCATCAGAGATGCTGCACACAAAAAAATTAACCCGTAAAAACAAAGTTTTTCACTCTAAATCCTTTATATGCGTGGCGGCTAGAGTCCTCTCGTCCTCTGGCTTGAGATGGCTGCCACCTATGGGTCAGATGATTGTCTGCCAGCATTAAGCAATTGGTAATTAAATATATATTTTTCCCCTAAACAGTGTATAATTTTGGAAAAAAAATTTCACGAAAATTAATTGTCACGCACAACGAGTCTGTGTGCAAAATGTCAGCTCGATTGGATCACGGGAAGTGGGTTCAAAAACGGCCGAAAGATGTGCACGGTCGTAAGCGCGCAAGCAAGCAAGCAAGCACGCAAGCACGCAAGCAAGCAAGCAAGTGAACTTAATATAAAGGATTTAAAAAGAATCGAGCGTCTGGAATTCCGCTTGACACCGTGGCTTCAGGCTGCCAGAACTCTCGCGAAGGCTTGAGTCCTCAGCCAGGGGACAATTTTTATTGTTGTTGTTGTTCTCACAAATGCAGGTGGAGATATTGGCAGTCTGTCTGCGATATTGGGAGTTTTTTGTTTTTCGCTCTCACTTAGCAATTGATAAGGTGCAGAACTCAATTCTGTCTATGCACATGAATAAATAACAAATATATTCGAACCCATCAGCCTATTAGCTTTCCAGACCAATGTTATCATGCAAGCAGCATTTGTTTAAGCAAAGCAAACTCTGGGATCTTCGAGGTGTCATCAGCAGAGTCCGGCTTGTTAAGTAAATGCTGCTGAATTACCATCTGGTCTTGGCCTCAGCATTTCATCTAAACGATGGGGCCCTATTAAACCAAAATAAGCAATACAATATTGTAGATGATGCGTCCTCACACAGCCAGGGGGCCTCTGTTCTCTGGCAAATGCAGTGAAGGTATTTATTTAAGTCGGGTTTCTCTGAGATAATAGGGGTTAAATTTCGATTTAAAGCTTTCGTGACTGCAGGGATTCATCTTCTTGGTTCTTTCGGTAAAGTCACGTAGAAGGGAAGTAATAAAATAATAAAAACAAAACATAATAAAATAATTCTCACGACGTTTCGGCCACAACGCAAGCAGCCGTCCTCAGGTACTATAGTAATAGCCGTCCTCAGGCTGCTTGCGTTGTGGCCGAAATGTCGTGAGAATTATTTTATTATGTTTTGTTTTTATTATTTTATTACTTCCCTTCTACGTGACTTTACCGAAAGAACCAAGAAGATAATAGGGGTTGTTTGTTTGTGTTTTGCTTTTAAGCACTGCCGTGCCGTGGTGAGTGCCTGCTGTAATTACACCACAGCACGGCCTTCGAGTCACGAAACGGCATCTATGAATTCTTGTTTCTATTGTTAAACCTCTTTAATTGTTGCTTAGCGTCAGTCAATCGTGCAACACTTCAGGTAAGAATTCCATTCGCCGGCTGCCCAGTGCTGGATTAAGCTAGTGCGGGGCCTGTAGTATACGTTATAAAGGGGCACTAAATAAAAAAAAAACATTAATTTTTCAACACAAATTTAATTCTTGCATAGTAAAGTAATTTATCTTTTCATTTTGTATACAGCCAGATAATACGACAAATCTCTAACATTAAACACCCAGTCGTTCATAAAAGTATAGTACTATAGTAATAGAGCAAATGCATAATCACTGACCCGGAATTTATAGCTTGAAAGCATTTAGCGCGGGGCCCTTGAAAGTGCGAGGCCCGTAGCACGTTCAGCTACTTGTGTAGCTACTTGTACAGCTACTTGTGTAGCTACACGTGCAGTTACTTGTGTAGCTACACGTGCATTTGCATCGGGATCCAAATGCGTTCAGCCACGCTGTGCCGGTGGCTGATCCGTGTGTGTGTGTCTTCATAGGGGCTCCGGTCCTGGGCCTCCTCTAGGTGGACTCAGCCTCACATGAGTACTGGTGCGGGGTGTAAAGATCGCCACTAGGGAGACAAAGGCGGCCGGGCGTGGTGCTGGCGACCCACCCCCTCGGAATCTTTGTATTTTGTTTATAGGTGCTCGCTAATAGCTCAGTGGGCCTTGCCTGGTAACATCAAAACTAAATCGAGTTGTAGTTGTTTTTTATCGTTTGGGCGCGTACGAATAAGCGTCGCGCCGCGTACCTCCAGCTGCCTCTGCATTCCCGCGTGACTGACGATTACAGAATAACCACGGGGACGATCCGACACGCAGAAACCCCCACCCCGCGTGACGGTGCACTCCGCATGGACAAGCATTCTCACAACCACACGCTCCAGTAAAACTTTCAAGCAGGAATCACATTTTAAAGCACACTCATCAATGACACTGCCTTAAAGGAAAAACATAAATACAATCGGCGACGTTTCAGGAAACGACCCTTTTTATGCTATGAAATAATATATGCAAATTATATTTTTTTATTTTATTTTAAGGTAGTGTTATTGACCAATGTGTTAGTTTGTTGTATTAATTGTACCTGTGCACCATTGCCAACGCAGTGGCGTCACCAAACAATTTATTTAAAAAACATACGGAGTTCCGGAAGAAGCTCTCACCCAGCACAACGGAGCGAAACGTCGGACACCAATTCCAAACAATCCGAAAAACATACACGTCGGAGAACTATGCAGCACAACAGCACATCCGCGATTCTAATCGCCGCCGTATGTTCACGTGTCGAAACTACTCTTCTTGCGTATGTCAGCGATATGTTGAGGCGCAAGATGCCAACAATGTTGGTTGAGGTCCGCCGCTGGCCACAACGAGACGGCTTTAGGAGAGAGAGACTTTTGACTTTTAAACAACTTTTATTGACGCCAGCAGCAAAAGCACTGGAGGCGATTTCGATATGAAACACACAAAGTCACCAACAAACAAATGAAAACAAACGCTACAAATCCACGCGTTGTTGCGCCAAAGGCACCGCGCACAACACGAAAGAAAAGTCACATGGTTGTGGTGGTGTTCATCGCGCACGCCACGGTGACGAGCGAGCGCTTCAGAAGGTGAACACGAGGGTGCCGTCCACGCTGGTACAGAGAGGGGCTCTTCTGGCTCGTGTAGTTTAACTGTTCCTTCTCCATTGAACTAGCGCAGCCGACAGTGGGTTTACTGCACGGTGCAGAGTTTGTGTTGTATGACCACAATCGCACCGCTTCGGCATGTCTGTAGGGTATCTCTATGGGTCTCTACGTATGTCTATGGGTCTCTACGTATGTCTATGGGTCTCTACGTATGTCTATGGGTCTCTACGTATGTCTATGGGTCTCTACGTATGTCTATGGGTCTCTACGTATGTCTATGGGTCTCTACGTATGTCTATGGGTCTCTACGTATGTCTATGGGTCTCTACGTATGTCTATGGGTCTCTACGTATGTCTATGGGTCTCTACGTATGTCTATGGGTCTCTACGTATGTCTATGGGTCTCTACGTATGTCTATGGGTCTCTACGTATGTCTATGGGTCTCTACGTATGTCTATGGGTCTCTACGTATGTCTATGGGTCTCTACGTATGTCTATGGGTCTCTACGTATGTCTATGGGTCTCTACGTATGTCTATGGGTCTCTACGTATGTCTATGGGTCTCTACGTATGTCTATGGGTCTCTACGTATGTCTATGGGTCTCTACGTATGTCTATGGGTCTCTACGTATGTCTATGGGTCTCTACGTATGTCTATGGGTCTCTACGTATGTCTATGGGTCTCTACGTATGTCTATGGGTCTCTACGTATGTCTATGGGTCTCTACGTATGTCTATGGGTCTCTACGTATGTCTATGGGTCTCTACGTATGTCTATGGGTCTCTACGTATGTCTATGGGTCTCTACGTATGTCTATGGGTCTCTACGTATGTCTATGGGTCTCTACGTATGTCTATGGGTCTCCTATGTCTATGGGTCTCTACGTATGTCTATGGGTCTCTACGTATGTCTATGGGTCTCTACGTATGTCTATGGGTCTCTACGTATGTCTATGGGTCTCTACGTATGTCTATGGGTCTCTACGTATGTCTATGGGTCTCTACGTATGTCTATGGGTCTCTACGTATGTCTATGGGTCTCTACGTATGTCTATGGGTCTCTACGTATGTCTATGGGTCTTTACGTATGTCTATGGGTCTCTACGTATGTATATGGGTCTCTACGTATGTCTATGGGTCTCTACGTATGTCTATGGGTCTCTACGTATGTCTATGGGTCTCTACGTATGTCTATGGGTCTCTACGTATGTCTATGGGTCTCTACGTATGTCTATGGGTCTCTACGTATGTCTATGGGTCTCTACGTATGTCTATGGGTCTCTACGTATGTCTATGGGTCTCTACGCATGTCTATGGGTCTCTACGCATGTCTATGGGTCTCTACGCATGTCTATGGGTCTCTACGCATGTCTATGGGTCTCTACGCATGTCTATGGGTCTCTACGCATGTCTATGGGTCTCTACGTATGTCTATGGGTCTCTACGTATGTCATATGGGTCTCTACGTATGTCTATGGGTCCTCTACGTATGTCTATGGGTCTCTACGTATGTCTATGGGTCTCGACGTATGTCTATGGGTCTCTACGTATGTCTATGGGTCTCTACGTATGTCTATGGGTCTCTACGTATGTCTATGGGTCTCTACGTATGTCTATGGGTCTCTACGTATGTCTATGGGTCTCTACGTATGTCTATGGTCTCTACGTATGTCTATGGGTCTCTACGTATGTCTATGGGTCTCTACTAGTCTATGGGTCTCTACGTATGTCTATGGGTCTCTACGTATGTCTATGGGTCTCTACGTATGTCTATGGGTCTCTACGTATGTCTAGTGGGTCTCTACGTAGGTCTATGGGTCTCTACGTATGTCTATGGGTCTCTACGTATGTCTATGGTTCTCTACGTATGTCTATGGGTCTCTACGTATGTCTATGGGTCTCTACGTATGTCTATGGGTCTCTACGTATGTCTATGGTCTCTACGTATGTCTATGGGTCTCTACGGATGTCTATGGGTCTCTACGTATGTCTCTACGATGTCTATGGTCTCTACGTATGTCTATGGGTCTCTACGTATGTCTATGGGTCTCTACGTATGTCTATGGGTCTCTCTCTACGTATGTCTATGGGTCTCTACGATGTCTATGGGTCGCTACGTATGTCTAGGGTCCTCTACGTATGTCCTATGGGTCTCTACGTATGTCTATGGGTCTCTACTATGTCTATGGGTCTCTACTATCGGCTATGGGTCCTCTACGTATGTCTATGGGTCTCTACGTATGTCTATGGGTCTCTACGTATGTCTATGGGTCTCTACGTATGTCTATGGGTCTCTACGTATGTCTATGGTCTCTACGTATGTCTATGGGTCTCTACGTATGTCTATGGGTTCTCTACGTATGTCTAGGGGTCTCTACGTATGTCTAGGGTCTCTACGTATGTCTATGGGTCTCTACGTATGTCTATGGGTCTCTACGTATGTCTATGGGTCTCTACGTAGGTCTATGGGTCTCTACGTATGTCTATGGGTCTCTACGTATGTCTATGGGTCTCTACTTTCTATGGGTCCTACGTATGTCTATGGGTCTCTACGTAGGTCTATGGGTCGCTACGTATGTCTATGGTCTCTACGTATGTCGATGGGTCTCTACGTATGTCTATGGGTCTCTACGTATGTCTATGGGTCTCTACGTATGTCTATGGGTCTCTACGTATGTCTATGGGTCTCTACGTATGTCTATGGGTCTCTACGGATGTCTATGGGTCTCTACGTATGTCTATGGGTCTCTACGTATGTCTATGGGTCCTCTACGGATGTCTATGGGTCCTCTACGTATGTCTATGGGTCTCTACGTATGTCTATGGGTCTCTACGTATGTCTATGGGTCCTCTACGTATGTCCTATGGGTCTCTACGTATGTCTTATGGGTCTCTACGTATGTCTATGGGTTCTCTACGTATGTCTATGGTCCTCTACGTATGTCTATGGGTCTCTACGTATGTCTATGGGTTCCGTTGGGTCTACGTATGTCTATGGGTCTCTACGTATGTCTATGGGTCTCTACGTATGTCTATGGGTCTCTACGTATGTCTATGGGTCTCTACGTATGTCTATGGGTCTCTACGTATGTCTATGGGTCTCTACGTATGTCTATGGGTCTCTACTATGTCTATGGGTCCTCTACGTATGTCTATGGGTCGCTACGTAGGCTATGGGTCTCTACGTAGTCTATGGTCTCTACGTATCTCTACGTATGTCTATGGGTCTCTACGTATGTCTATGGGTCTCTACGTATGTCTATGGGTCTCTACGTATGTCTATGGGTCTCTACGTATGTCTATGGTCTCTACGTATGTCTATGGGTCTCTACGTATGTCTATGGGTCTCTACGTATGTCTATGGGTCTCTACGTATGTCTATGGGTCTCTACGTATGTCTATGGGTCTCTACGTATGTCTATGGGTCTCTACGTATGTCTATGGGTCTCTACGTATGTCTATGGGTCTCTACGTATGTCTATGGGTCTCTACGTATGTCTATGGGTCTCTACGTATGTCTATGGGTCTCTACGTATGTCTATGGGTCTCTACGTATGTCTATGGGTCTCTACGTATGTCTATGGGTCTCTACGTATGTCTATGGGTCTCTACGTATGTCTATGGGTCTCTACGTATGTCTATGGGTCTCTACGTATGTCTATGGGTCTCTACGTATGTCTATGGGTCTCTACGTATGTCTATGGGTCTCTACGTATGTCTATGGGTCTCTACGTATGTCTATGGGTCTCTACGTATGTCTATGGGTCTCTACGTATGTCTATGGGTCTCTACGTTATGTCTAATGGGTCCTCTACGTATGTCTATGGGTCTCTACGTGATGTCTATGGGTCTCTTACGTATGTCTATTGGGTCTCTACGTATGTCTATGGGGTCTCTACGTATGTCTATGGGTCTCTACGTATGTCTATGGGTCTCTACGTATGTCTATGGTCTCTACGTATGTCTTGGGTCGCTACGTATGTCTATGGGTCTCTACGTATGTCTATGGGTCCCTACGTATGTCTATGGGTCGCCTACGTATGTCTATGGGTCTCTACGTATGTCTATGGGTCCTCTACGTATGTCTATGGGGTCTCTACGTATGTCTATGGGTCTCTACGTATGTCTATGGGTCTCTACGTATGTCTATGGGTTCTCTACGTATGTCTATGGGTCTCTACGTATGTCTATGGTCTCTACGTATGTCTATGGGGTCGCTACGTATGTCTAAGGGTCTCTACGTATGTCCTATGGGTCTCTACGTAATGTCTATGGGGTCTCTACGTATGTCTATGGGTCTCTACGTATGTCTATGGGTCTCTACTATGTCTATGGGTCTCTACGTATGTCTATGGGTCTCTACGTATGTCTATGGGTCTCTACGTATGTCTATGGGTCCTCTACGTATGTCTATGGGTCGCTACGTATGTCTATGGTCTCGACGTATGTCTATGGGTCTCTACGTATGTCTATGGGTCTCTACGTATGTCTATGGGTCGCTACCGGTATGTCTATGGGTCTCTACGATTTCTATGGTCCTCTACGTATGTCTATGGGTCTCTACGTATGTCTATGGGGTCTCTACGTATGTCTATGGGTCTCTACGTATGTCTATGGGGTCTCTACGTATGTCTATGGGTCTCTACGTATGTCTATGGTCCTCTACGTATGTCTATGGGTCTCTACGTATGTCTATGGGTCTCTACGTATGTCTATGGTCTCTACGTATGTCGATGGGTTCTCTACGTATGTCTATGGTCTCTACGTATGTCTATGGGTCTCTACGTAGTCTATGGGTCTCTACGTATGTCTATGGTTCTCTACGTATGTCTATGGGTCCTCTACGTATGTCTATGGGTCTCTACGTATGTCTATGGGTCTCTACGTATGTCTATGGGTCTCTACGTATGTCTATGGGTTCTCTACGTATTCTATGGCGTCGTCTACGTATGGGTCTCTACGTATGTCTATGGGTCTCTACGTATGTCTATGGGTCTCTACGTATGTCTATGGGTCTCTACGTATGTCTATGGGTCTCTACGTATGTCTATGGGTCTACGTATGTCTATGGGTCTCTACGTATGTCTATGGGTCTCTACGTATGTCTATGGGTCTCTACGTATGTCTATGGGTCTCTACGTATGTCTATGGGTCTCTACGTATGTCTATGGGTCTCTACGTATGTCTATGGGTCTCTACGTATGTCTATGGGTCTCTACGTATGTCTATGGGTCTCTACGTATGTCTATGGGTCTCTACGTATGTCTATGGGTCTCTACGTATGTCTATGGGTCTCTACGTATGTCTATGGGTCTCTACGTATGTCTATGGGTCTCTACGTATGTCTATGGGTCTCTACGTATGTCTATGGGTCTACGTATGTCTATGGGTCTCTACGTATGTCTATGGGTCTCTACGTATGTCTATGGGTCTCTACGTATGTCGGGTCTCTACGTAGTCTATGGGTCTCTACGTATGTCTATGGGTCTCTACGTATGTCTATGGGTCTCTACGTATGTCTATGGGTCTCTACGTATGTCTATGGGTCTCTACGTATGTCTATGGGTCTCTACGTATGTCTATGGGTCTCTACGTATGTCTATGGGTCTCTACGTATGTCTATGGGTCTCTACGTATGTCTATGGGTCTCTACGTATGTCTATGGGTCTCTACGTATGTCTATGGGTCTCTACGTATGTCTATGGGTCTCTACGTATGTCTATGGGTCTCTACGGTTTTATTGTACGGGGCCATAGTGTGGGGTGCATGGCTACAATCGCACTGCTCTGGCTTGTCTTTAATTTTTTCCCACAGGTGAAACTATTCCGTAAGGCGTCCGTCCCTTCGTGTACTTTCTTTCCGTGCGACGGCCCAGAGTGGGGTGCCGTGCCCCCTGTTTAAGTGGCATCCGAGCTCAGCAGACCCCCCCCCCCCCCCCCGCTTGGCCGCGTGGCCAGAAGCTCAATCCTTCTTTACTTGGACTCGACACATTCTAAACTAAACTCTTTTTTTTATTCTCCCCGGTAAATCTTGACTTAAAGCTTTCGTGACTGCAAGAATTCATTCGGTAAAGTCACGTATAGAATACGTATAGAATACGTGACTTTACCGAAAGACCCAAAGAATATGAATTCCTGCAGTCACGAAAGCTTTAAGTCAAGATTTACCAGGTGAAGTAAAAAGAATAAAAATGAAAATAAAGTGGAGAATTTTAATTATTATTTTTTCTTCACTTTATTAAAAAAATTATATTCTCTACGTGACTTTACCGAAAGACCAAAATAATATTTACCTGGTAAGTCACCACTGAGCTATATAGCTATTTCTCAGAAGCGACCTGGCCACAAAATGATAGCTCAACGAAGTGGATTATCATGTGGAAAGTCTTAGCAGCCAAACTACTCGAAACGCACGTTTCTAAGTGTGGAGGGAAAGAAAACAGACGACCCGGAGAAAAAGTCCACGTGACCAAGTGGAGAGTGACCACGCAAACTCCAAATATACAGGTGTTAGTTCAAGTTCATTTAGTTCAAGTTCATTTATTAGGTAAAGCCCTGTGAGCCATTCGGCTCTTGAATCGGGTGCAACCGCAATAAACAAAAAACAAAAACATGAACAAGAAAACATCTTAAAGTGAATATGTGACTAAGTGCAAACAGAAAATCCAAGAAAAGACAGCAAAATATTGCAGAAAAACACCGTACACCAACGCTGTGCGCAAAAATCCCAGTGGCATGCAAGTCAAACAACAACAACCACAAGACAACTTACATTAAGGCTATCAGTCTTACTCGTTACTACAACAAACAAACATGGCCAAACCAGTACACTTTTCGAAATAACCAAAATAAAGCAATGAAACAGTGATCATAGGAACTGTGACGGAATTTTCATAATAAATGACATAAACAACATGTACTACCAAAACCCTGCAGCCATAGCTGGCTGCATGAGTCACTCCACAACAGCAGGAGCATCACTCGGAGTATTATAATTTTTTAATGCACCTTTAAGATCAGCACACTAAATCAAAACACAAACACAGGTCATACTTTTCAGCGATCATCCGGAGCGAAACATTTTATTTTAGGCCACTGAATAGCACTGGCAGCTTGGGGTGTACAACTCCTCTAGAGCAGTTTTGAGTGAAGATCTAATAGGTAGTGACTCAAGTTGAAATTTATTGGCAATAGCATTCCAGACCCTGGGGACATCAATAGCAAAGGCCCTTCCTCCAGTATTTGTACGGCAATAGGAATGTGAAGCTGGTAAATGAGCGAAGACCTTAGGTCACATTTGTTCTTTGAAACAGAGAGGAGATCCAGCAGGTAAGGGTCGGGATCGAACCCATGGCTTCGTGCATACCAGGCGAGGTAGTTAACATCTCGCCACCGTGACAGGCCCCTTCGTCAGCAATACTGCCCCAAAAGGAAACTGATAACAGACGACGTTTTGGGCAGTGATCCTTATTTATTTCAGAGATCATCGCATAGCAACACAATAATAAAGCAGATAATGAAATAATCATTGAGCGTCGTTGGTTATAATCAGAAACAAAATTAATAATCAGACAATGCCGCCTCCTCCTCCTCGTTCCCACATATTGTCTCTGCACATCGAAGTCAATTTATTTTCTCACAGCAGATAGTTTCTGCGATGAAGGGCCATTTCCCTAAACACATTCCTGCGGAGGGAGCTGGTAGGAACGTTGGGTTGCTCGGTCAATGGCCAGGATCAACGGCGGCGTGGTGTATTCCGCAAATATGTCCGACTGTGAGGGCGGGCACAAGCCGGCGTGAGTAGGTTAAACGTTGAGTTTTATAAGGGCACCACGGGGTGACCAGCCCCTTTCCACCCTCCCCTCCCCTACCCCTACCCCCTCCCCTCTCCACCCTCCCCATCCAGCCCCTCCCCACCCTCCCCTCTCCACCCAGCCCCACCCCTCCCATTTTTGGATGCACGACGGACGTACGGACACAATAATCCCCTGTGGACCGGTGTAACCAGGAGGTTCCTACCAGTATTATACTGTATATGTCTTCTATTAAAAAAAAAAAATTTAGGGCAATATTATTGAAGAATGTGTTGTTATTGGTGCTTGTGCATCACGACCAAATCAAGCACAGAAACACTTTTTGTTTACTGTTTACTTAGGCTTCCTTCGGCTGCACAAACTTGTTTCAGTTTGTTTTTAATATACACAGCACAGATTGGATGAAGCTCAATATTGGCTTCAGGATGAGTACAATAGGCCTGGAATTCACATCACTGTGAACTCTTTCCCTGTCGCCAAGGGCACTTGTCTTGTTGATTTAATTTTAACGGGTACCAAGCTTTTGCTGCTGCGGTTGAAGAGCTATGTAATAATAACAACGTTATGCTATGGGGACCTCATTTGCCAGTAAAAATATGATAATTGGTTTTTTACCCTTCTATCTGGCAACAAAACTGACACCTTTTTGCAAGGAGTCATGTTTGCATAGACCGCAATACCTGCAGTCATAATACAAACAAAAGAACATAACTCTGATAATGTGCACTGTCCTTGAAGTTGATTGGTCCACACCCGAGACAGCTTTCCTTCGAGCCTAGTCTCATATGGGTTGGACCAGATGACGCCAAAAGGCGCACAACTCAAGGACAATGCACCATCAGAGTATGAGAGCTCGGGGCAAGCATCTACACTATGGGGACCTCATTTGCCAGTAAAAATCTGATAATTGTTTTTTTACCCTTCTATCTGGCAACAAAACTGACACCTTTTTGCAAGGAGTCATGTTTGCATAGACCGCAATACCTGCAGTCATAATACAAACAAAAGAACATAACTCTGATAATGTGCACTGTCCTTGAAGTTGATTGGTCCACACCCGAGACAGCTTTCCTTCGAGCCTAGTCTCATATGGGTTGGACCAGATGACGCCAAAAGGCGCACAACTCAAGGACAATGCACCATCAGAGTATGAGAGCTCGGGGCAAGCATCTACACTATGGGGACCTCATTTGCCAGTAAAAATATGATAATTGGTTTTTTACCCTTCTATCTGGCAACAAAACTGACACCTTTTTGCAAGGAGTCATGTTTGCATAGACCGCAATACCTGCAGTCATAATACAAACAAAAGAACATAACTCTGATAATGTGCACTGTCCTTGAAGTTGATTGGTCCACACCCGACACAGCTTTCCTTCGAGCCTAGTCTCATATGGGTTGGACCAGATGACGCCAAAAGGCGCACAACTCAAGGACAATGCACCATCAGAGTATGAGAGCTCGGGGCAAGCATCTACACTATGGGGACCTCATTTGCCAGTAAAAATATGATAATTGGTTTTTTACCCTTCTATCTGGCAACAAAACTGACACCTTTTTGCAAGGAGTCATATTTGCATAGACCGCAATACCTGCAGTCATAATACAAACAAAAGAACATAACTCTGATAATGTGCACTGTCCTTGAAGTTGATTGGTCCACACCCGAGACAGCTTTCCTTCGAGCCTAGTCTCATATGGGTTGGACCAGATGACGCCAAAAGGCGCACAACTCAAGGACAATGCACCATCAGAGTATGAGAGCTCGGGGCAAGCATCTACACTATGGGGACCTCATTTGCCAGTAAAAATATGATAATTGGTTTTTTACCCTTCTATCTGGCAACAAAACTGACACCTTTTTGCAAGGAGTCATGTTTGCATAGACCGCAATACCTGCAGTCATAATACAAACAAAAGAACATAACTCTGATAATGTGCACTGTCCTTGAAGTTGATTGGTCCACACCCGAGACAGCTTTCCTTCGAGCCTAGTCTCATATGGGTTGGACCAGATGACGCCAAAAGGCGCACAACTCAAGGACAATGCACCATCAGAGTATGAGAGCTCGGGGCAAGCATCTACACTATGGGGACCTCATTTGCCAGTAAAAATATGATAATTGTTTTTTTACCCTTCTATCTGGCAACAAAACTGACACCTTTTTGCAAGGAGTCATGTTTGCATAGACCGCAATACCTGCAGTCATAATACAAACAAAAGAACATAACTCTGATAATGTGCACTGTCCTTGAAGTTGATTGGTCCACACCCGAGACAGCTTTCCTTCGAGCCTAGTCTCATATGGGTTGGACCAGATGACGCCAAAAGGCGCACAACTCAAGGACAATGCACCATCAGAGTATGAGAGCTCGGGGCAAGCATCTACACTATGGGGACCTCATTTGCCAGTAAAAATATGATAATTGGTTTTTTACCCTTCTATCTGGCAACAAAACTGACACCTTTTTGCAAGGAGTCATGTTTGCATAGACCGCAATACCTGCAGTCATAATACAAACAAAAGAACATAACTCTGATAATGTGCACTGTCCTTGAAGTTGATTGGTCCACACCCGAGACAGCTTTCCTTCGAGCCTAGTCTCATATGGGTTGGACCAGATGACGCCAAAAGGCGCACAACTCAAGGACAATGCACCATCAGAGTATGTTGCTAGATAGAAGGGTAAAAAACCAATTATCATATTTTTACTGGCAAATGAGGTCCCCATAGTGTAGATGCTTGCCCCGAGCTCTCATACTCTGATGGTGCATTGTCCTTGAGTTGTGCGCCTTTTGGCGTCATCTGGTCCAACCCATATGAGACTAGGCTCGAAGGAAAGCTGTCTCGGGTGTGGACCAATCAACTTCAAGGACAGTGCACATTATCAGAGTTATGTTCTTTTGTTTGTATTATGACTGCAGGTATTGAGGTCTATGCAAACATGACTCCTTGCAAAAAGGTGTCAGTTTTGTTGCCAGATAGAAGGGTAAAAAACCAATTATCATATTTTTACTGGCAAATGAGGTCCCCATAGTGTAGATGCTTGCCCCGAGCTCTCATACTCTGATGGTGCATTGTCCTTGAGTTGTGCGCCTTTTGGCGTCATCTGGTCCAACCCATATGAGACTAGGCTCGAAGGAAAGCTGTCTTGGGTGTGGACCAATCAACTTCAAGGACAGTGCACATTATCAGAGTTATGTTCTTTTGTTTGTATTATGACTGCAGGTATTGCGGTCTATGCAAACATGACTCCTTGCAAAAGGTGTCAGTTTTGTTGCCAGATAGAAGGGTAAAAAACCAATTATCATATTTTTACTGGCAAATGAGGTCCCCATAGTGTAGATGCTTGCCCCGAGCTCTCATACTCTGATGGTGCATTGTCCTTGAGTTGTGCGCCTTTTGGCGTCATCTGGTCCAACCCATATGAGACTAGGCTCGAAGGAAAGCTGTCTCGGGTGTGGACCAATCAACTTCAAGGACAGTGCACATTATCAGAGTTATGTTCTTTTGTTTGTATTATGACTGCAGGTATTGCGGTCTATGCAAACATGACTCCTTGCAAAAAGGTGTCAGTTTTGTTGCCAGATAGAAGGGTAAAAAACCAATTATCATATTTTTACTGGCAAATGAGGTCCCCATAGTGTAGATGCTTGCCCCGAGCTCTCATACTCTGATGGTGCATTGTCCTTGAGTTGTGCGCCTTTTGGCGTCATCTGGTCCAACCCATATGAGACTAGGCTCGAAGGAAAGCTGTCTCGGGTGTGGACCAATCAACTTCAAGGACAGTGCACATTATCAGAGTTATGTTCTTTTGTTTGTATTATGACTGCAGGTATTGCGGTCTATGCAAACATGACTCCTTGCAAAAAGGTGTCAGTTTTGTTGCCAGATAGAAGTGTAAAAAACCAATTATCATATTTTTACTGGCAAATGAGGTCCCCATAGTGTAGATGCTTGCCCCGAGCTCTCATACTCTGATGGTGCATTGTCCTTGAGTTGTGCGCCTTTTGGCGTCATCTGGTCCAACCCATATGAGACTAGGCTCGAAGGAAAGCTGTCTCGGGTGTGGACCAATCAACTTCAAGGACAGTGCACATTATCAGAGTTATGTTCTTTTGTTTGTATTATGACTGCAGGTATTGCGGTCTATGCAAACATGACTCCTTGCAAAAAGGTGTCAGTTTTGTTGCCAGATAGAAGGGTAAAAAACCAATTAACAACAACGTTATGGTTTATTAGAGTGTTCGTGACCTTTAAAAGTTACCGAGGGTGGAGCGGTGGCTCAGTGGTTAGCGCACTGCGGTATGAAACCCGCCAACCATACTTTAATTCCTGGCAATGGCTCACATCAGTGGTGAGTGATAGCGGAACTGGTTCTAGATGTCCTACCTTCACCGGCCCATACTGACCAGAGCGGTGAAGTATGGTCTAACGACCCCCACGATCAAAACGGAGGTGGGGGAGCCTTCATCTATCAGTGTATTCACAAAGTTTATGCATTATTATAAAAGGCACTGACATCAGAGATTATATATATATTTTTACGAAGGTGCTCACGTTTCTCTCAGAAATAACGGGACGAAGGATGTTGGCAAGATAAGTCGGAGTTCAAAACACATGTATTTACAAATTGAGTTGCAAATGTAAACTTTACAAAGTAGTTAGTACACAAGTACCTGGCTCATTACTTACAAACTTAAATGAATGGTTGGTATAGCATCCTCCTGTTAATTTGATTAATATTGAAGATTATAGACAATAGCTTCAAGAATTCCCTGGGCTAAAAAATAAATAGCCAGATAAATCAATTGACCAAATAATCTGTCAAAGTAAACTGTGTGATTTATAATTAACACAGCTTTCCCGTAATGCCCTGGGGAATGCTCTTACTGTGTTGTTATCTGTGAGTCAGTCTATTTCCTCGAGAAAACAACCAGGAGTAGACTTAGAAAACAAAACATTCACTGAGACTTTAACATGAATTGTGGAAAATATTAACCACCTTTGGAAGCTTAGGTCGACACTGGTTAATATCAAACCTGGTGACCTTGCCGATAACCTAACCCGCATCTATCCTGGCCTCAAATATTCTCATTTTTAGAATTCTCATTTTTAGAATTTGAGACCAGGAGCGTCTTATCGTGAGCCACAGTGCGACTGTCTTGCCTGAACTTTGACCCTCTCTGAGACCTTTCATCTCAGTCTTGGAAGCATCTTGCTCTTAGCGGGACAGAGCAGAACAAAAAAAAATCCCCACATCAAGCCATCGACATAACAATTGCATTTTCAAATGCATTCCGATCATTCCGCTAAAAAACTTTCCGCAGGATCCCATTTGATGATATTGATCTGCATGTCTCCTGAGCCATTATTGAAAACAGCCGTTTTCATTGGCTTGTGATATAATCCACGGAGCCTGCATTTACTTGTTGTCAGCTCCCAACTTCGTGGGATGCCTTTGCGAGATTTGTTTTGCCAGTTTATTTGTCGTCTGCAATGATGTTACAGCACCGCACTGCAACTAAAACGATGTTTGCTTGCCGTCCGACCGAGATACGATTTTTTTTAAAAACAGCATCTTTGCTTCACGGACAATTGTCATCAAATTTTAATTGCTCGTCGACCGCAATTCCACGCGCAGACAAAGTGTCAACATTGACATAATTCACGTGCAATGTTTTCCGATAAGTGGCTGAAAATAAGTGCACTATGAAGTGATTGGTGTGTTTAAATTCACATCTACCTCCATTTATCAGACTTTGGCTGCTAGTTTTAATGAAACAAGCAAAACATTTTCTCCGGCAGGCGCTTCCCACAAACACAGCCATCCTCCTCGGCCAATGTTTCTCATTCCACATTCCTTGGCCAGCTCTCCTGTTCCAGAACACATCAGCTAACAATGTTAGGCACATTCCGCTTCACCGATTAATTCGATTATATGATACGAGGGGAAACCCATCGAGATTCAACGGGGCTGTGTTATACCGAACCCTAACCTATGGATCCGAAGATAAGCCATTGGAGGCTGCTTCCTCCTGAAATGGAGGAGGGATCAGTAACACGACTTGAAGCCCTCTCGTCTTGGCCGTCAGACCTCAACATTGGCATTTGGCTCGTGAGAATATTGCTGCCATCATACGCAAGAATAGAATATGCCGATATGTTGCCAGATTTTTAGACTTCGACTCACGTCACATGCAGAGTTATCGGATCGTTATTGAGTTGTTGATATAATGGAAATTATAGATTGAATAAACAATTTCGGGGTTGATAAGAGTGATCTGGACAAACGTTCAGATCGGCAACTTCTGTACAGAATTCCCTCGTCATTCGCGAGGAACCTGTTTCGGAGATGCTCGTGAATAGGAAATCTTCGAGAAATTATCTCTCTATATATCTCTCTCATCTTTTTATCTCTCATAACTTTATAATAACTTGATCTCTCATCACGTTATCTCTCATCGCTTTATCTCTCATCACTTTATCTCTCATCACTTTATCTCTCGTCACTTTATCTCTCGTCACTTTATCACTCACCACTTTATCTCTCATCGCTTTAACTCTCATCGCTTTATCTCTCGTAACTTTATCTCTCATCACTTTATCTCTCACCAATGTATCTCTCATCACTTTGTCTCTCATCACTTTATCTCTCATCACTTTATCTCTCATCACTTTATCTCTCATCACTTTGTCTCTCATCACTTTGTCTCTCACTACTTTATCTCTCATCACTTTATCTCTCATTGCTTTATCTCTCATTGCTTTATCTCTCATCACTTTATCTCTCATCACTTTATCTCTCATCACATTATCTCTCATCACATTATCTCTCATCACTTTATCTCTCATCACATTATTTCACCACTTTAGCTCTCATCACTTTGTCTCTCACTACTTTATCTCTCATCACTTTATCTCTCATTGCTTTATCTCTCATTGCTTTATCTCTCATCACTTTATCTCTCATCACTTTATCTCTCATCACATTATCTCTCATCACTTTATCTCTGATCACTTTGTCTCTCATCACTTTGTCTCTCACTACTTTATCTCTCATCACTTTTATCTCATCAGTTTATTTCTCTCTCTCTCTCTCTCGATGTAACTGTCGTGTCGAGTTCAATATGCGATTCGGGAATAGTAAGTCCGAGAATAACGAGGGAACAGTGTGGCCAGGTAGTTCCACTACGAACGTGCATGCACCATGCGATAGCAGCGTGAAACGCTCCGCTCACCCGCTGGTACCAACTCAGTGTTAAATCTCCCCCCCCGCCCCGTCAAACCCGTCCCATTACAGCAAGACTACATCACCTCACGATTGGCATTGAATTCCCTGCGGACGGTGATAACCCGATCCACGAATGTGCCAAAAGTTGACATCATGGTTCTGACAACGGCAGTGTTCGGTGTCTCAGGCAGTGGGGAGCTCATCACGCAGTCGGCTGTTGCGACAGGACACTGCTGTCCAACCTCTCTGGGTGAAGCACGGTGTCACCTGTGTCTCAGTTCCACGTGTTGGCTCGGTGAGTCACTCCATTAGCTGACGTGGCAGTTTAACTCACTGCCCTTTGTTCAGGCAGAACTCTCTAGAACAAATGCAAACTTCAATGTGTTTTTTTAATTTTTTTGCCCTTTTCCCCAATTTCATCCCTATTCTGCGATCGCCATGCGATGATGCTTTCAGTCGTTGTCTATAAATCAGTGCAACCATTCGTGTCAGAGAACAGGCTGCGGGAAGTGAACACCACGGAGCTACCTAAGAAATCCCTCAAAGTGACCTTTGTTTCACACAAATAGGGGGCAGGACCTTCCCACCCACGCTGCGACATAAAAACTTAACTTGTTTGGTTTGTTTATCAGGTAAAGGCTCTTTCCTAGAAGCCACTTGGCCACAAATGATAGCTTAAAGAAGTGGCTTATCGCGTGGAAATGTCTCGCGGCCAAATACTCTAAACGAATTTTTATAAATGTGGAGGGAAAAACCGAAGGACCCGGATAAAAATCCACGCGACCACGGGGAGAACATACAAACTCCAAATATACAGGCGTCCGAGTTGGGATCGAACCCACAATCCTCCTCCATACCATTCGAGGCAGTTGACATCTCGCCACCACGGCGCCCCAAATAATCGTCGCATGACAGTAAAACCAATGTGTTGAATTGTTAGAGCTGGAATTTAGAGTTAAAGCCACGCTGCTTGCGAATGTGCCAAGAGCCTTCATCCTTTTTTTCTTGGTTCTTTCGGTAAAGTCACGTAGAAGGGAAATAATAAAATAATAAAAATAAAACATCATAAAATAATTCTCACGACGTTTCGGCCACAACGCAAGCAGCCGTCCTCAGGTGAAGAAAAGGTCTGTCGGAAAGACAGCATCTGAATGAACACCACCATGCTTGGCAGCGTATATTTAAGCTGGGTTGGAGGGGGAAGAGCGCCTTGACAAAGGAATTTGCATATCCAGAGGAATTTAGCCTTCATCCTGCAGGAGCACTGCCGCTGGGCAATGGTTACGGAGTAGCTGAGTGACAGGAGGCCCTCACCGCCTCATCTCAACCCAGCCCGCTTGCCCATTCCGTGCTCGCGCTTGGACAGACGCAAGTAACGCATCGTTTCGAGGCACCAAGTCCTTTCATTGGCCTTCCTTTGACGAACAAAAGAGACGCGTGCACGGATCGCAGCGTTCGCCGCTGCGTTCGCGGAATATTAACGTCGCGGATGACGCCGTTGGGTTAGGTGGAGCATTTGAAATTGAATTGGCTGATCATTGTGCACAATGAAGTGAGAGGGGGTGGAGTTGAGCGGGCTGGGGGCGGTGGGGGGTGCGTCAGGGGGTGGGTGGGGGGGGGTCACTGCTTTTGCGGTCCCTGAGGAATTACTGTTTTCGGTTTTTATTTCTGAGTTTCCGCAAAAATTCATTCGCAGCTCTGGTCACGTACGTGACTGGTGCCGAAGTGGTAATAAAAGCCCGCAGTGAGTGGGCCGCGTGCTGAGAAGTGATTTTTTTTTTACAAAGCCCCGGCTATCCTCCTGAGAGTAATTGTGCCGCTCTACCATGGGGGATTATAAAAATGCAATTATGAAAAGAGAAAAAAAAAGCCAGTGGGATCTATATTAGTAATGGGCAGTTATTTGAAACTGCCGGAGAGGCATCACGTAAATCCCACAAGTGTGAATTTTGGGAGATAAAAGTGGTGGGGGAGGGGTGGGAGGGGTACCGATTGGGTAAGTGGACACCGCAGCGCCATGCCTGTTGGCTCCCATTACAGCCAATGAATATTTATGCGAATGGAAAAGTGCAAAGACTGATTAAAGTTTAATACCCTCATGACGGCTGCGAGCACATGGCCAGAGGAAAGCGACTGCTGGTCAATGTTTAAATTACAGACCGGTCTCAGGTTTCGGGAGACAACAGTGGTTCCATATTGGTTGCGGGACTTTCATAAGTGCTGCCCAGTATACAGTGTTGATCATCGTGTGAGATTATCAATACATAGACGAATAAGTTCTATTTCGATTTAAAGCTTTCGTGACTGCAGGGATTAATCTTCTTGGTTCTTTCGGTAAAGTCACGTAGAAGGGA
Source organism: Lethenteron reissneri (assembly GCF_015708825.2). Classification (NCBI taxonomy): domain Eukaryota; kingdom Metazoa; phylum Chordata; class Hyperoartia; order Petromyzontiformes; family Petromyzontidae; genus Lethenteron; species Lethenteron reissneri. Next base: position 12,549,290 of record NC_083798.1, on the reverse strand, counting down.
AATAATAAAATAATAAAAATAAAACATAATAAAATAATTATCACGACGTTTCGGCCACAACGCAAGCAGCCGTCCTCAGGTGAAGAACAGGTCTGTCGGAAAGACAGCGTCTGAAGAATAAGTTCTAATATAACTCAGGCTTCATCGGCATCAGCAGTCCATTGTCATGTAGATGACTTATCCTCTTAATGAGATTTAAGCTATCAGCTTAATGATCGGAGGCTTCCTGCAAAGGTGTCGCCAGAATTTGCATTTGGGATGGAGGTACGGGTAATTAATTTCTACGGAGTTTTCATTTTTCAAAGCGATCCAATTAATTTTTAGTGACACTCACGCCGCATTGTTCAATTTCACCCGAGCACTTATTCTGCTTTAACGCATCATCGCTTCAGTCGGGGAAGATGCATTGGTATTAAAATTACCCTGAATGAAATAAAATGTAACACGTGCGGCTTGCATTGCTCATCAGCACTGATAAAAGTTTCATTTGCATAATTTTTTGTACTTAACCAGGCGTGGGTAATTATAATTAATACACATCTTTATTCAAAAGAATCCTGTTTTTTTTATAATTTAATTGCAAGTAATTGGAGGTAAATATTAATAACTATTAACACAATTTTTGTTTCTGGGTACTAAGTGTTATTTTTAATTGCTTATGCCTAAAAAGTATAGAAAATGACTATTATTCCCCACAAACTTTGCTTTTGTGACCAGGACTTAATGTGAACGAAAGACACAAATGCACACCACGTTTTCTCATTGAAAATAGGTACATTTTAAAATATCACGGTCCTGGTCACAAAACCAAAGTTTTTGGAGAATAATCACCATTTGCTGTACTTTCGAGGCATAAGCAATTAGGAAATAATACTAACTACGCCGGAACAATTTTTGTTGTTGTTACACAGTGTATAGTCAATAGCCTGCTTACTGCTATGCATGGTAAATATGTCAATTTCTCCGTCTGTCCGTCCACCTGTGGACACTTAACAATGCTCCATAAAGACGACAAAACCCCGTGACCGATGGCCGTGAAACGCACTGCAGCTTCATACCAATAGCCAAAACATACATCGTCCTTTGGCAAAGAATGGCAACATAACACTTCCCTAAAAAATATATTTTTATTGAAAAAATATATTTTTCTTATTGGAAATCCATTTGCATGCCAACGTGACGAGCGCGTATGCGTCTGAATGTGACCGCGTGGGTGTAAGGGCACCTCGCAACGCGTGCGTCTGCCTGCACGTGCGCGTTCCGTGGTGCGTCTGTACGCGTCTCGCCTCTCTCACGAGTCTTTGTACTCGAGTTGCATCCTCCAACAAAATGGGACGCTTTTTTTCGTCTCCATTGTGCCCGATGCACAAATGCGAAGCAGCAAGCGATGATTCACCACTCCGCTGCTCCTGACGCAATCATCTGGCTCCACCACTCGACCACCTAAATGCAAAATTATTGCTGTTTTCTCGACATCAACATCAGCCACACGAAGATGTGTGATCTGCGTTCGTCAGCGTCTCCCCGATAATCCACATAAACCGTTTGTATTTTTTTTTTGCAGATGGTTTGTTATATCTGCACAGTTATGTGAGAAAGGTCATGCACTCTGATGCTGGCTGCAGCAGCTGAATAGATATCGGCGAACAATTCACCAAATAAACATTCCGTGTTTGCTGGCGATTTGTCAGCTGTGAAAGCGACTTGCCACCAACCCCGAAAGGTCACGTTTCATGTGACCCAAGTCACAGTTTGGGACTCCCTCTCGCTCAGAGATAACAGGAAAATGATGTCTATTGCCAGGTGTGTCATGAATGTTAGATATGTAATTTATTTTACAAACATGGTAAATAAAAACACGAGTTAGAAAATACCAGTTTCTTCGTGACAGAGGGAAACTGCAGGCGAAGGAGGGAACCAAGCTGGGAGGGCTCGGGTGGGGGGGGGGAGAAGAATTCAACCTCCTCCCACTTCCACCACCCTGACAGTGGTGTCGATTTCGAGTGTGCAGGCGGTGCAACTGCGCCCGGCTGAATGAGCCCAGGCGCCGGGCTACGAAGAGGGAGAAAAATTGGACCCCCCCCCCCAATTTCATTCCTTACACCAGGTCTTTCAGCAACCCCCACGCCTCCACCACTGCCCATAGGCGCAACACAAATGTTCCGTCAACCATCCAGCTCCAAGGTGAAGTGATTATTTACGGCATACGCTGTTCGCCCTGTGTTCGCCCTAAGGCAGTAGTGGTAACGAGCGTGAGGGCAAGGGGGGGGAGGTGCCTTGCCCAACCTCCCCCCCCTACCTGGTGGCCAAAGCTACGAGTTGTGGCCCCCTTAACAACCACCATGAGATGTGTTTTCAACAACGGCGTAAAAGAACTAAGCTTATGCAATGACGTGCTGAGGCAAGAGGAGGCGCGATTTATAAAAGCCTGGGTGCGACCGCGCGAGACCAATCAAATATTGGGGGCCCCCCACCTGACCGATTGCCGCACCCCCTGAGCTGATAATGTCCTTGTTACGACACTGCCCCCAACGTGTACCAAACAGTGAAGGGGCAAGAGGAAACTGTAGCTCCCCCCCCACACCCCGTTCAATTTAATCTCCGTTTTGGCAGAGACTATGGAAGAAGTGCTGCTGCATTTTCTCGCCAGCCCAGGCATGGCCACGTCCACGTGTCTCCACATTGATGGGGGGCGACGTGGAACAACGAAAACACAACACCAAGGGGCCGTCTATAAATGACGTCACGCGATTTTGGACGATTTTTGACCCACGCACCCTCGTCACACGGTGTCACAAAAAGTCAGACCCCCCCTCAAATATGACGTCACAAAGCTCTGCCCCCCCCCCAAATTAAACATGCTTCAAATCGCTTTCAACTATTGTCATTGCAGTGCGTTTTTAATGTGCCGCTCCATTCTGATGTTGTAGGAGAAAACATTTATCAAAAAGTCTATTTAATTAAGTAGAACGTGTTGTCTATATTTATTTAAAGTTGCGCATTTTGATGTGACGTCACATTTATCAAACCCCCCCCCCTCGTCACACATCGTCACAAATGTCTGACCCCCCCCCCCCACCTAGGTGCGTGACGTCATTTATGGACGGCCCCCAAGATGCGTTTCACGTGTGTCTTCAATTAACATCTCGCTTTCGCCTCTCTTGAGGCTGAAATATCCATCTGGCATCGTGGCGCTGAGAGCAACTTTGAGACACAGCCTTTGCTGTGTCTCGAAGTTGGATTTGTGAAATTCCCTCATGCGCGGGCAGTAATGAAGGCAGCAGCATCAGCATCAAGGGCAGGACGGCCACGGATTTGCTTTTTCTTTCAAACCGCGGATTGCCAACCGATGGCATCTGCCGAACAGCCACTGCGGTTTATTGCATCGTAAAGTAAATATCTTTTGTCCCGTCACAGGGTCCCATCGCGGAGATGGCTCTTTCCAAATAGCATGTGAACACTCAGCAGTCGTGTTCTTTAACAAGACCCGGCTCTGCTTACGAAATCCAAAAGGTCGTTTGCTCGTCCAAAGTGTGTTTGTTTAAACGCATTTTGCCTTGGAAAAGCCTATCAGTTGATTAACTTTTTTTTTACGTTTTGAGTTGAACAGGAGATCTGTTTCATTACTCCAAATAGCATGCATAGCGGAGTGTGTTATTATATGCACAGTGCGTACAATACTGCGAGCCTATTGTTACTGGCAGGAACCTCCTGGTTACACCAGCCTACAGGGGATTATTGTGTCCGTCCGTCCGTCGTGCATCCACAAATGGGAGGGGTGGGGCTGGGTGGAGAGGGGAGGGTGGGGAGGGGCTGGGTCGGGAGGGTGGGGAGGGGCAGGGTGGGGCTGGGTGGGGGGTGGAAGGGGTGGGGCTGGGTGGGGAAGGGCTGGTCAACCCGTGGTGCCCTTATAAAACTCAACGTTTAACCTACTCACGCCGGCTTGTGCCCGCCCTCACAGTCGGGCATATTTTCGGAATACACCACGCCGCTGTTGACCCTGGCCATTAACCGAGCAACCCGACGTTCCTACCAGCTCCCTCCGCAGGAATGTGTTTAAACCAGGGGCGAGGTAGCTCCGGCCCGCGAATTTATTTCCACAAAACCCCGTCCACCACACGGGTTCAGTTCAGATTATTTAAAAGTACCCTGTGAGCCGTGAAACTCTTGAATCGGCGTTCATCAACAAAAACAAGACCCACCGCTTCAACACGGCCCTCCTCCGTGAACTCACTCTCTTTCTATCCGTCACTGCAAAAGTATATTAGCCGCACTAATTAGGGTACTAGAGGGGGGGGGGAGGGTATTCTAGACCTGAACACACTATGTTGTTTTTTCTTATTCAATGTTAGCGCACTCACCGATGTCGCTGCAGATGTTTCTTGATACCCGGGCGACACGCACGTTATTTTGACATCAACATCGTTGTTGTTGTTGCTGTTATTGTTGTAAGATGCAGCAGTCGTGGCTGTGACGGTTCCACCTGAAGACGGAAGCTTGTGTTGCCTCCGAAACGTCGTGATTTTTATTTTATTTTTTATTTTACTTTGATTAATTAAACTTTTAATTTTTTACCTACGTGACTTTACCGACAAAACCTAACAATATGAATCCTTGCAGTCACGAAAGCTTCAAATCTAGAAGTTATTGTTGATGTTGTTCGAAAACGCCGAGGTGTGCGTGTTGACACGCTGAAGGCATTTGTAAGTCCGTATTGGCCCTCAATATGCAATAGGTTCCCCAGGACTGAACTGTATTTGTAACTTGCAAGAAGTTTGAATCAGAATCCTGGGGCGCCCTCTGCCGTACGCTGGAGCGTCATTTGCAATCGTTCCTTGTGCAAGCAACTTTAAAATTAAATACATTTTAACATAAATTGGTTAGAGTATTTTGAATAATTGAAGGCTTGTATCTGTTACTCGGTAGTCACTATTAAAAGCTGGTCATCATAAAACATTAACATAATGTAATTCGACTCAGAGCCCACATAGTGCTGAGTGCAGTCTTCAGCTTTGATTATCCACTGCCTTTCTGGCGTCTCTGTTTATAATTCTAACGAAACTATTCGTTTATTCTTACCAGGTGAAGCTCACTGAGCTATATACAGTATCTGTTTTTCAGAAGTGACCCGGTTATTACAAATGATAGCTCAACAAAGTGGCTATATTCTTGGTTCTTTCGGTAAAGTCACGTAGGTAGAAAATAAAACAACAGATAATAAAATAAACATACTACATTGAAAATAATAAAAGCAAAAAACCCACGACGTTTCGATCGCAACACAAGCGGTCTTCATCAGGCGATCGAAACGTCGTGGGGTTTTTGCTTTTATTATCTTCAATGTATTATTTTAATTTTATAAAATGTTTTATTTAATTGCATTATCTTTTATTTTTATTCAATTTTCTATCTACGTGACGTTACCCAAAGAACCAAGAATATGAATTCCTGCAGTCACGAAAGTTTTAAGTCAAAATTGAAGTGGCTTATCAAGTGGAAATATACGGCAGCCAACTACTCAAAACGCACGTTTTTCTGTGTTATAAAGAAGGACCATTGCCCGAAACAATTACTATATATGTTTTATTATTATTTTAAATATTATTATTTGAAGGCAGGGTTGGTAATGAGTGTGTGAAGTGTTTTGCGTGTTAATGTGCAATCATATCGTAGATGCAATAGTTACTTCGGTATTTAAACTGATTTGCTGTGACCTATTAATAACATGCCCTGTTCATTCCTAACATGTGTCCATACACCAGCTTGCGTAGTCGGATGTCCAGTTGTGTGGAGTGCGTGAATGCGGTCATATTGATCAAGTCACTTGTTTTATTTTCCGCTACTAAAAGTCGAGGCATTAGTTTTTTTTAAAGTATAACGTGTACTGTACAGCCATTTGCTAGTCAACTGCAGGATGACGGCTTCACCACGCCGTGTGAGTGCTGGAAAGTCGTTTGACCATACTTCACCACGCTGGTTAGGGGCCGTCCATAAATTACGTCACGCGATCTTGGACGATTTTTGACCCCCCCCCCCCTCGTCACACGGCGTCACAAAAAGTCAGACCCCCCCCCTCAAATATGACGTCACAAAGCGCTGCCCCCCCCCCCCAAAATAAAACATGCTTCAAATCGCTTTAAACTATTGTCATTGTAGTGCCTATTTAATGTGGCGCTGCACTCTGATGTTGTGGGAGAAAACATTTATTAAAAAGTCTATTTAAGTAAGTAGAACGTGTTGTCTATATTTATTTCAAGTTGCGTGTTTTGATGTGACGTCACATTTCCTCCCCCCCCTCGTCACACATCGTCACAAATGTCTGACCCCCCCCTAGGTGCGTGACGTCATTTATGGACGGCTCCTTAGTGCGTGTTGCTGCATTGTTATCATTAGGGCAGTATTCACGACGATCGATGGCGTTATCCTTATACAGTATTTCATTTCAATGTAACACTCAACTAAATCCAAATCCTGCGCAGTATGTTCAACACAACTTTTTTCTTCTTAATACTGATGTAATGAATATTTGAACGTAATTTGGTTATTTGACTACTCAATGAAATATTTTTACGGCTGATGTTGCTGTAGAGCATACGGCTGTAATTTTACATGGAGGTGGTTGTTGAGCCAGATGATTGCGTCAAGAGTAGCGGAGTGGTGAATCGCTGCTGTGAAAGGGTGTCTCCTTCTTCGTGTTTGTGAATCGTTATTCCAGGGGTCGGCTATCAAAATAACAAGAAGAGACATTTTTTTTTATAATTCGGTACAAAAAAACCCAGCAATATTTCAAGAGCCGCATTGCATGTGAACGCGAGACGGTGCTCCTTAATGAATAACATGACGAAAAGCCGCATGCAGCTCCTGCCCATGGTAAACTGGATTTCATGGTGAACTGGACTCCCATGGTAAATTGGATTTCATGGTGAACTGGACTTCCATGGTCAACTGGACTCCCATGGTAAACTGGACTCCCATAGTGAACTGGACTTCCATGGTAAACTGGACTCCCATGGTAAACTGGAATTCATGGTAAACTGGACTCCCATAGTGAACTGGACTCCCATGGTAAACTGGACTCCCATGGTAAACTGGAATTCATGGTAAACTGTACTCCCATGGTAAACTGGAATTCATGGTAAACTGGACTCCCATAGTGAACTGGACTCCCATGGTAACTGGACTCCCATGGTAAACTGGAATTCATGGTAAACTGGACTTCCATGGTAAACTGGACTCTCATGGTAAACTGGACTCCCATGGGAAACTGGATTTCATGGTGAACTGGACTCCCATGGGAAACTGGATTTCATGGTGAACTGGACTCCCATGGTAAACTGGATTCCCATGGTAAACTGGATTCCCATGGTAAACTGGACTTCCATGGTAAACTGGACTCCCATGGTAAACTGGACTTCCATGGGAAACTGGATTTCATGGTAAACTGGACTCCCATGGCAAACTGAACTCCCATGGCAAACTGGATTTCATGGTGAACTGGACTCCCATGGTAAACTGGACTCCCATGGTAAACTGGAATTCATGGTAAACTAGAACTTCCATGGTAAACTGGACTTAATGGTGAACTGGATTTCCAAGGTCAACTTAACTCCCGTGGTCAGGGGTCGGAAACCAACATTTTAAAAGAGCCACAATGCATGTGAATACGAGACGGTTATGAATAAATGACGTCATTAGTCGCAGTTGCCGACCCCTGCTCTATGCCCAATACGATGACGATAACCACATCACCCGGAATGCGCCCCATCTCGTCAGACCTCAGGAGCTAAGCAGGCTGCGAGTCCCTGGACAGGCGATTACCGTTTAACAAAATCCATTGTTGTACTGTACTACGGAATGCTCCAACGTCTATGCTCCTCCTGCCTTCAACAACCGGCAATGGACCAGCGCGGTGAAATATTGTCCGCCGATATTTCCACGCGGGGAGGAGGGCTTCATCCAGCAGTGGAGCGACAAAAAAGCACTTACACGTTACAGTGCGTGCAAACGACTAAAACGTGAAAAGAAAAAACCACGCGCGTTCTCACGAATATCTGCTTTTTTTTATTTAATCTTCGTGATTAGAAGGAGGCGTTTAGTGCAATCTGCAAACCCTATCTACCTGGCGTGCACCCCTGCAAGGATAATGAGTGCGAGGCGTTAATTGTTGTGTCTGTCTGATGGGACCCTGGCGCTAACCCTCGTGTAAGAGTCATTAGTGCAATTAGTGCAGTGAGCCCCAAATTCCCCCAGGTGTGCAATCACGGAGAGGTGTCGCTTCGTCGTTGTGTTTTTTTTTTAACGAGCAGGTGTTTCAGACCCGAACCTCTCCATCCCGTGGGGGTGGGGTTGAGAGGTCACCTCGGCGCGTGTTTGATGCCAGATTTCTTCTTCGTCCGCGTTCAGTGCTTCGCTTTGCTACCGAATTCGTCGCAGTTACGATCTTGTGCGAGTGTCTGCCAGCAAAGTCCGTGTCTACGCCACAGCGATTCACGAGTCACGCAGCCAGGTCGCATTCAATTGAAGTTGCTCATTTGTACAAAACAAATATCTAATTCGTATCAACCCATGTGAGACTAGGCTCTAAGTAAAGCTGTCTCGGGTGTGAACCAATCAACTTCAAGGACAATGCATACATGATCAGAGTTATGTTTTTTGTTTGCATTATGACTGCAGGTATTGTGGTCTATGCAAACATGACTCCTTGTAAAAAAGGTGTCAGTTTTGTTGCCAGATAGAAGGGTAAAAAACAATTATCAGACCCCATGGTGTTATAAGGTGCACTCTGTGACTCTTAGTCAATCTCGTTCTCTCTATAAACGTGCTATGAAGAGTATATGTTAATCCTTCTTTTAAAGTCGCAGTGTTATTGACGAAGGTGTTGCGTTTCTTTCTCGACGATTCGTATTGATTCCACTAATTAAATCACTAAATGTCTTTGTTGCACAACTAGTCGCTCAGATGCGGACAAAGCGGTTACAGGTGATTTGAGTCTCGCGATTTCGAGAGCGATTTGCGTGCGCAACTGATGAGACTTTAACACTTGTTATGTATGGTGTGGAGCACGGCTTAAGATAAAACCTTTACCGGAGTGTCTTCTGATTCTTTCCTGTGAGTGTCAGTGACTTTCCTGAGAAAACATCCTTGAAAATTGTATATTCTCTGCCCATGAGGCTGACCGAAAAGCTCAGAAGACAAGATGAGACATTCTGCTTGTGCGCGTTAATCCACTGCTGGATGAGGACATCCTCATATCGTGACTTCAAGGTGGATAATTAACTATACTGAAGGCGGGGAGCATAGACTTTGGAGCATAGTGCAGTACAACAATGGCTTTTGCTGCACCGTCTCTGCTGGCAATTTAGTCCCCCAGAAGCCAAAAAACACGCGATTGATGAAGTAGTACCATTGTCCGAAACTTTGCACCATCAAACACGTAAATATAAAGTACTTAGCTTTCGGGCAGTGCTTACTGACCAGTGGTGTTTGAGTTTTGTTGCTGTTTAATGGAGGATGCGGCATCAGCAGCAGCCTCCAGCATCAGCGTGCCCACTGTCAACACGGATTAATTATAACATTCGGAATTACGGCGCTACTCTGTAAACGTAGATTCGTAGTCTTCTTCTAATTATTAACGTACAAGTAACAGTACTCCTGGGATTTTAAGCTTTCGTGACTGCAGGGACCCATACTTTTTGGGTCTTTCGGTAAAATTCACGTAGGTAGAAAAATAAGAATAGATCATTATTATCTTTCTATTTTTCCACCTCCGTGACTTGGGAGTTGTTTGTTCGGCCTCCAGCCAGGAGCGAGTTGTCTGATGTCCGCCGCTAGAGGGCGGAGCGGCACCTCTCTGCCCTCCCTCGAGATCGTAAACATGCATCGGTGCTCCGTCGATGCGCGATTGTTCGCCAACAGGGGTCGCCCCGTGCCATTGCTTTTCACCAATTCGGTGGCATTTTTAGTTCCGAGTCCATAAATGTCAAACCCCATCATAAATAAATGGCATTTAGGCTGCTAAACGGCATTTCGTAGCGTGATTTCAGCTGTTACCGTTACGCACAAATGCGCAACACACGGCGATTGTTAAACAACAGGCGGTTATTGAACGAGGATTTAGCGGTTTAGGTGCGAGATCGTGAGATCAGATTCGTATTGAGTTGAGGTGGCCTTCATCCAGCGGTGGATTAACCATGCACGCGCAATGATGACAATGTTCATGATGATGATGGAGGACAAATATAGTGTACAAAGATATGATCGCACAGCGCTTACCCAAAAATGGTGAACCTAAAGTAAACAACAAAGACCTTCATATTCTTGGTTCTTTCGGTAAAGTCACGTAGATTTCTACGTGACTTTACCGAAAGAACCAAGAAGATGAATCCCTGCAGTCACGAAAGCTTTAAATCGAAAAAGAAAAACAAAGACCTTATAATTTGTGACACCAGACATACACATCGTAGAGGAGGGAGGAAGAGATGCAGGGATGGTGTGTGTTGTGTGTGTGAGACTGGGGAATACCTACAGAGACCTTTGCCGCTTGGCCATGCTGCTGCTGCTGCTGCCTTGGGATCAGCGCCCGACTGGCCCACAGCGCTCGCCACGTGCCGAAAGCGCTCCCTTGATTGCGCACCTTGGTGGCAGGGACCTCGCTCGTGTTGCCACGGAAATCTGCCGATGACGATACAAGTGCGTTTGTAGAAGCATGCGTGTGATTGTTGTGTGCCTCCCATGGGTGGTGGCGTGGGGAGGGCGAAATCCCATGCCTCTTACCATCACTACCACCAACCACGTGCCCGCTTCCTTTTGCTGGTTTTCATCATCAGCAGCAGCAAGTCTTGCACAGAAGTTCACCATATTCAGTAAGGCTTAATTTCAAGTCGGAACTACTGTCCCGGGCTGAGCTCCGGAAAATAATGGCCCCGCCTCCCTCCTGTCAGATCAAGCAATCAAAGTGTATTTATGGAAAGGTGCCTTTGTTAAAACCAAGGCCCCTGGTAATTGATTATGAAATGCAGTCAATGAGAATAATGGGATTCGGGGGGTAATGGGGATTTGAGGTGAGGGGGAGGGGGGCATGAAAATATTACATGTGAAATTAAACCCTGATCATCATCCTCATCATCAGCCGTGGTCAATCCACTGTTGCATGAAGACCTCCCCAAGCCGTCGACATCTCGTACGCCCCTGGTGCAATGTTCAGCGTAATACTATCAATACTACAGTAATCCAGCAAGAAAGCTGTACACGAGCTCATTTCAGCGCTCCATCCAGAGCCGTCCCTACTGTAGGTAGAACACAGCGAATCGGGGCGACCGCCCCGGACCCCGCGCTTTAGGGGGGGGGGCGGGGGCTCCTCTTCGACGTCACGGTTTGAAGGCGTTGGGGGGAGGGGGGTTCCACGCGGTGTGTGGTTTGCCCCGGGCCCCACCTCCCATGGACAACCCTGGCTCCATCTCCTCCACATTGGATGTCCTCTCTCGGACCTTGGCTGCTGAGCTGTGTCCCGCGTTGAGCGCAAAAGCCCTCCGCGTGGCACGAGAGGGGACAGGGCCGGCGGAATGCGGCGGCGTTTCTCGTTTAAAAATGTATGCACGAGCATATTTACTGCTTAATTATTTACACCCTTCAATTATGCATGCGCAGTTCTTACAGCGTGCCTTCGGACGCTAATCACGATGGTCCTAAGCATTAGTGGTTTTCATCATTGTCATCCTAGTGATGATCATTCTTCATCCACTGCTAGATCAAGGCCTTCATGCTGCTGCTGCCATTCTATGCCGACGAGTTCCATTGCATCCTTAAATGATCTCATCACTCCATTTCCGTTAAGTCGCCCCCTAATGCATGTTTCCAATCCTATTTGCAAGTCACGTCACAAGTTTTGTCCATCGATTGCCATCACTTCTGATGGAGTGTGTGCCCTTTTGCTCAAGTCCGCTGAATACTGCCTTTAAGTGAATGCTAGCTTCATTGTTTAGTATCGTGAAGTTGCAATGTTCCATCTCCCAGCCCTGCAATATATTGCTCACGCCATTGGCGGTCGAAGGGCCTCTACTAGAGGGCCCCTCTGTCGGGTATTTGGCCTACTGCTCCACAACAAGCAGATGTCATTTACTGGGACCAAGGCTTCATTTCTCATGGAGTTTATCTGCGGATCCCAAACTCCCAACACACAGGACTCTGCCCCCCCCTCCTTCAGGAGGGGAGTGGGGGGGGATATTTTACCTGAGCTCAACCCCAGACAGTTGGACAGCTCGGACTGAAATGAAGCCCTGGCTGTTACCACGTGTTTTGTTATAATGATGTAAGCACGACAGCTGGCAACATGTACTGTAATTTATTAAGCGCATTCTCTTTCAGATGTGATGACATTTCTTCCCCTTTCATGACAAAATCGTTTTTTTTCCACGAGCCCAGCACACTGCTTCAGTCGTACCCTTCATCTCTACAATTCGGTTATGATCTGTTGTGATCGACCGCCTTGGGCAGACATTTACTGTTGTGGTTTCTTAAATTGTCATTTTAACAATGGCATTGGTTTGCTGTGAATGCAACCCCTGAAAGATTAATCTTCTCTGCCCATGAGCCTGACCCTGGAGTTCAGCAAAAGTCACAAGATGAGACACAAAGACAAACATCATCCGTATAGCCTTAACAGACTTTTTGGGGCAAGAGCTGTGAGCGAGCACCTCTGAAGGCCGGCACGGCACACGAGGGGGTGGGTGGCCAGCACCACGCCCGGCCACCTAGTGGCGATGATTTCCCACCGCACCAGGTACTAATTTGAGGCTGATTCGACCTAGGGGAAGCCCAGGATCGGTTTAGATATTCGCCACCGATGTTGGCCGTGAGCGTGAATCGAGCTCGTGTCGCATGGTTCGTAGAGCAGTGTGCTAACCATTGCGCCACCGCTCCTGACAAGATGACACACACATACGTATTCTCCTTAACGTCCCAATATATGTGATGGGGTTGGAGCGGTGGTCCAGTAGTTGGTTTGATTGCCGGCCACGTGGAGCATCAGTGGTGAGTCATGTATCTGAAGAGGTGCTAACTACCCCAGCCTCTCTCACGAACCCGCACTGATCAGCCTGGAAAAGTGTGGGTCAACAACCCTTTATCTAGCCATGAATTGACAAAGGGATTGTGTGCAATTGTTTTGAATTATTGCACATGGCATGTGTTCCGATTGCGCCTGACGGTGAACGGTAATCACATGACCCCCCCCACCACTCCCCATTATGATATGATAGGTTGCTATTCACTTTAATGATTTTTGAAAACGAATTGTTCACTGCAGCCGACGTTATGGATAATTATTATTTGTTTCTCCACATTCAATTTATGTTGTTATCGTGTGGAAGGCCTATTGACCTTCAGACTTGTATTAACCAGCATTGTTTGTTTAAGCACGTAAACCCTGGACCAGTTTCGATCTTCTGAGTCTCATCAGCAAAGCCAGACCTGCTTAAACAAATATTAACGTTATTAACCAGATGCCATTAGTGAGAGCACTCCCTCTAATTAGAGTGTTTATTTGCAGTAAAATGAAATAAACAATCATTGATATGGAGTACAAACACGCATCCTGACAAATATACATTCTCACTCCGAACGTAAAAAAAAACACGAGAAAATTACACAGCGTAAACAACCCCCCCACCTCTCAACCCTCCCATGTTCCTACAGAGTGGGGGGGGGGGGGATGTCGAAAACAACGCGGAACGCGTCTCCGCAATTAGGCCGGTGCTTGACTACGGCATGCACGTCACCACCACGGGTTGCAGGGAGGTGACTGTGTCCATGACAGCCGTGGGAGGAGGAGCAGGAAGAGCATGAGGAGCAATGGAGCGAGGGGGGGGGGGAGATTGTGTCAGCGTTAAATGCAAAGTGACGGAGGAAGGAACTTGGGGGGGGGGGGGGGGGGTGGGGGAGGTGCTGCACACACGACCCTGTCGTTCTCACCATTCTACTCGTGCCGTTTGTTGCTGGTCGCGTGACTCCTGGATTTGCGTATAAACTGTGGTAATTGTCGTAATGCTAATACAACGTTTATATAGCGCTCTTTATGAAGAACATCCTTAGATGCTATGCAAAAAAAACTGCGGTTTCCACAAATATTATTATTCAAACAGATACGTTTTAACATTTTTGTAAAAAAAAAATGTTGCTAGCAACATTCCTGATGTCATTTGGAATTGAGTTCCAGAGGCAGGGGGGGCATAGCAATTGAAGGCCATTGACCCTCCTGGTTCTAGGCGACTTCCAGGACCAACCACATTTTCAGCATTTTCTAATCACAAGAGGAGCATAAGGTATAAACAGCTATTGTAATTATACCCACTGTCATTTATAAGGCGCTAAATCCCGTAACCAAACGTCGCAAAGCGTCGCGCAATTTGAAGAAGAGTCTTCACGCGTGCGGTTCAAAATAAGTTCAACATACACAACAACGCACGGTTGGTCAAGTAGAAGAGTTTTAAATAGTGATCTGATCTCAGGGTGTGAGGGGGGGCACAGGCGAAGACATCTACTGAGTGAGTTCCAGAGGGCTTTATTAGGAGTAAGCCGATTAGAAAGAGAGAGATAAAAACTCCTGGATTTGCACCAGGAATCAAATGCAGTGATCGAAGAAGCGGAGTTGTGGTACGTTCGGCAGCAAGTGAATCTTATGGCGGTACCCCGGGGTCACCAAATAATACAAAATGGGCCGAGGCAATTAAATATTTTATTTGTGGGACACTATTTTTTCCAGGGGACGATTGCGCCGAAACCCTGAACGCGCGTACGCACCGTGGTGGTGCATCGTGCACAGCTCGTCGAGATGAGTCGATTGCCGCATCGCCGACCATCAACAGACTAAACATGACTGCATCACGGACATGATGCGAGAGCCGGCGTACTATGGAACCCCGGCGTACCGCCGTAAGGTTCAAATGTGCGCTCAGTGCACTCGGTAAGCCGTGCGTGCGGTGACCGGCGCGTTCGTAAACAAACAAAAATCACCGAATCATCATTGCTCTATCGTGTGGTGAGAGCCGTACGAACAGAACAAAAGCAGTGTGTAACTATCCGCGGATAAATCAGGTGTCGAGTGAAGGGCCACACTAGTGCTAATCTGCCTTGACCTGGAATCGGTGTAATGCGTCAAAAGGCGTGATCGCATTTTAGTCGCCAATACCGAAATGCGCTCGTGGCATTTAGCGACTGACACGAGATGGATAATTCGTGAAGGGGGAGGCGAGGGGAGATGATCGACGGGGAGGGGCGATGAGGAGAGGGACGTGACCTTTTCCCTGTGTATCCTTGTTACCGTGGCTCCCAGCATGCCTCCATGGCAACTGGTGGCATGATGCTGTGGCCGCATTTGTCTGGAAGGTGTGCATGGCTGTAATTATACTGTACCTCCAGACGCTGCCTGTCGGATGTTTTGGGGATGCAACTGATTGCAAATGCGCGAACCCCGTGTTCGTCAATGAGCGATATTGCTCGATTTAAAGCTTTCGTGACTGCAGGGATTCATCTTCTTGGTTCTTTCGGTAAAGTCACGTAGAAGGGAAATAATAAAATAATAAAAAATAAAACATAATAAAATACAATGTTTTATTTGTATTTTTATTATTTCCCTTCTACGTGACTTTACCGAAAGAACCAAGAAGAGCGACATTTCGTTTTCTCGTTGTAAAATGATCACCCCGTGGCGCTGTTGTTGCCGTGCCGTGCTGCCCCACCGCCGATGGGACCGGGGTGCCACGACGAAGCACACGGGGGAAGAAGAGCGCGGAGTGGCCGAGCGACCGAAAAGTGACAAATGGAGCATCACCTTGAACCGCTGGGCGTCTTGTCGCCGGTTGAATGATTACAATCACTTTAGTAAATTGAGTCCGTGTATTTGCATCTCATTTACAATTCATATCATTCGCCCCTCCAATGTGTCCCTTCCCCCTCCTCGATCGATAATGGTATATGAGCGGAGTTAAAACGAATTGTTTTATTAATCAATGTGCTCACGCAATTGAGGGCGGCAGAGGAGTGGAAGGAATAACCATCTCGTGGCTTCTGAGTGGCTTCCGAAGAAGACAAACCGCCGGGCATGTGATCACTGCCCGTTCGCCCAGATGTCAAATACAAAGACATTTCCCCCGTATAGCCGTACACAGGCTGTTGGGGCAAGCGCTGTTAGCGCGTAGCTCCTATGAATGCCGACACGTAGGCCTCGGCAAGGTTTCAGTTCCATTTATTAGGTATAACCCTGTGAGTCATGCGGCTCTTGACTCGGGTGCAACCGCAACAAACAAAAACATGAAGAAACATCTTAAAGTGACTACACGCGCAACAGAAAAATCCAGGAAAAAACAGCAAAGTCTTCCAGAAAAAACACCGCATTTCAACGCTGTGTGCAAACATCCCAGTGGGATGCAAGTCAAACAAGGTAAGGTAAAAGGTAAAAACAACGACCCTACCTTTACCCTACCTTTTACCTTACCAGAATACAATCCCTCTACCCTTACCTTTAACCCTTTATCAAGGTAAGGTATAAGGTCAAAAGCAACGAGCCTACCTGTACCCTACCTTTTACCCTTACCCCTTACAAATGACCCGATCACAGGGTAATTACTGGGGCACTACTACACATGAAGAAGGTTTGCAACAGGTAAATGCTAGGTAGAGCACTTTATTCATGTAGAATACTCTCGATGATTCCAATTTTAAATGGAGGCCACGGACTGCGCCACAGAGCTTTTAGCGAGCGGTAAACAAGGTATTTACCGGGTAATACTTCGCGCTACCTTTACCCTACCCTTTACCTTACCCCTTGGCATGTCGACACCTTTACCTTTACCCTTTTACCCGGTAAAAAGGGTAAATTACCTTACCTTGCCGAGGCCTACCGTACACGGCACGGCAATCGAGGAGGATGGGTGGCCAAAACTACACCCGGCCCCATTTCTGGCGATGTTTTCACACCGCACAATGTATGCATGTAGAACTTCTTTCGCACCGTACGTAGCCAACCGTACTCATCGAAGGTGAATAGTACTTATTTGAGGCTGAGTCGACCTGGGGTGGGGGGGGGGGTACTGGTACAGATAGTCGTCACTGGTATTGGTGGCCATGAGCCGGAATCGATCTCGGCACGCTGGGTTCGTAGCGCCGTGCGCTAACCACTACACCACCGCTCCCCCCTATACACATCGCGTGCACGGCCGACAGCACCACGCAGCTGATCCGATAGGCCGCCGGGATTAGAGGCAGCTGGCCTGCGTTACATTTCACTTTGCGGGCACTGAGATTTGCATGGATTTACAGCTCCCCCTCCCCACCACCACCACCACCCGTCGCAGCGCAGCGGGGATAACCGGGCGTTGCATCCCAAACCAACAATTAAAGCGGAGTCGGCATTGATTGCATTGCACGTTGCTGGGCGGAGGCAAACGCGCGCCCTAATTCACCGTTTTGGGCTCAACGCTGAGGATCCACACTCACGAGCGTGCTCGCTAACACTCCGGCTATATATAGCGGTCAGTAATTGAAGGACGCGCGCCCGAGTAGCAGTCCTCGCAAAAAATAAGGTTTCTACTTACGTCTACAACTATATTATCTCGGAGCAAGCGCCGCTGCAGTTGACTTCTGATTTAGTGTGAAGTTCGGTTGTTGTCTTAGTTTTAAGTTATATTATCTGCCTTGGTCGCGCGTATATTGTTCTGGTGCCAGCAAAAAAAAAACCTTCTAAAAAACTACAGGCCGAGATGATTGAGTTGTTAGAATTTGGCGTCAGCCTTCATATTTATTCCAAGGTGGGCATGGAGTTGACGCCAGTTTTCGTGAGACCAACCGCTCCAGGTGCACAATGGCCAGTCCCACACTGACAGCTTCTGTAGGGGCTGCAATTTGTTCAGGAGCTAAATACCAGAGGTGGGATAAAGTCATTGTTATGCAAGTCCAAGTCGAGTTGCAAGTCTTTGTACATTTTGCCGAGTCGAGTCTGAAGTCATCAAATTCATGACTCGAGTCTGACTCGAGTCCAAGTCACATGACTCGAGTCCACACCTCAGAGGTGGGACAAAGTCATTGTTATGCAAGTCCAAGTCGAGTTGCAAGTCTTTGTACATTTTGCCGAGTCGAGTCTGAAGTCATCAAATTCATGACTCGAGTCTAACTCGAGTCCAAGTCACATGACTCGAGTCCACACCTCAGAGGTGGGACAAAGTCATTGTTATGCAAGTCCAAGTCGAGTTGCAAGTCTTTGTACATTTTGCCGAGTCGAGTCTGAAGTCATCAAATTCATGACTCGAGTCTGACTCGAGTCCAAGTCACATGACTCGAGTCCACACCTCAGAGGTGGGACAAAGTCATTGTTATGCAAGTCCAAGTCGAGTTGCAAGTCTTTGTACATTTTGCCGAGTCGAGTCTGAAGTCATCAAATTCATGACTCGAGTCTGACTCGAGTCCAAGTCACATGACTCGAGTCCACACCTCAGAGGTGGGACAAAGTCATTGTTATGCAAGTCCAAGTCGAGTTGCAAGTCTTTGTACATTTTGCCGAGTCGAGTCTGAAGTCATCAAATTCATGACTCGAGTCTGACTCGAGTCCAAGTCACATGACTCGAGTCCACACCTCTGCTAAATACCAATGTCAGCGGTCTGCTGCTAGCCACGACGAGGTGGCTTCCGTAGAAAGTTCGTGTAAGTTTGCTATTTCTCTGTTGAAGGAGCACAGGCTACAAGTGGTTTACAATGCGGTCCGTCGTTTGGGTTGCAATGGCCACAGAGTCGCAACTGCTGTGGCTTGTGTCTTTACCATTCCATTGGGCCCCAGCGTATTGTTTGTTAAGGATCGGCCTAGGTGGGGAGGAATGGCTTGAGAGTCGTGCACTGTGGTAGAGCTGTGTGGAGCGGAGGCCACAGCGGTTGGCGTACTGCGCTACGAACCCAGCGAGCCGACTTCGATTCCAGCTCACGGCCACCATCGGTGACGATTATCCGAACCGGTCCCGGATCCCCTCGCCTAGGTGTGTAAACATCGCCACTGGGGAGACAAAGGCAGACCCGGCGTGGTGTTGGCCACGCTACCCCCTGCACTCCGGTGCGCCTGAACGGGCTTCATAGGTGCTCGCTCACAGCACTTGCCCCAACAGTCTGTTACAGGCTACAACGGGGCATCTTTTTTTTATTGTGTGGCCTGTAACAACAGCAAGTGACTAGAATTTGTTGAACAGGATGAGCAAAGAGGACACGCGGGTCTACGTTGAGTACATGCGGCATTAAAAGTACCGCACACATGATAGCTTTTGATGTCTAGGCTCAAGCAGTGCAACTTGTTGGATACAAGTGTTCAAGTCGCAGTTCAGAGGAAGCGTCACCAACCTTTTTGCAGCTTCTTCACCCGTCAAGATGGGCTCTGCTTCTGCCACAATGTGACCAGTCTGTCCGAGGCAATCGGAATCGCCTGTAACCAGAATGAGTGGCGTCTCTTCATTGACAGCTCATCCAGAAGCCTCAAAGCCGTGCTGCTCCATAATGGTAACAAGTACCCGTCTCTTCCCCTGGCTCACTCGGTGCACCTCAGAGGATTACAACATCATCAAGACCTTGCTGGATTCCTTGAAGTATAATGAGTATGGCTGGGAGGTCATCGGAGACTTCAAAATGGTGGCATTCTTGATGGGTCTCCAAGACGGTTTCACCAAGTTTCCCTGCTACCTTTCCCTTTGGGACAGCAGGGACACCAAGGCGAACTACCACAGGCGGGACTGGCCACAGCGGACCGAGTTCTCTGTGGGGAGGAACAATGCCAAGTGGGAGCCACTGGTGGACCCCTGGAAGGTGCCGATGCCACCACTGCACATCAAATTGGGCCTTATGAAACAATGTGTCAGAGCTGTAGATAAGGAGTCGGCAGCCTTCAAGTACCTTCAAGACTTCTTCCCTAAGCTGTCTGAGGCAAAGGTCAAAGCTGGTGTCTTCGTCGGACAACAGGTAAAGAAGATCCTGGAGTGCAATGAATTCCCCAAGAAGCTCGCTAGTAAGGAGGAAGCGGCTTGGAACAGCTTTGTCACATTGGTTTATGGTTTATTGGGCAATCACAAGGTCGAAAACTATGTGGAGCTGGTTGAGACTCTGGTGAAGAACTACGGCACAATGGGCTGTAGGATGTCCCTGAAAGTCCATACCCTTGATGCTCATCTTGATCAATTCAAGGAGAACATGGGAGCATACTCGGAGGAGCAAGGCGAGCGCTTCCACCAGGATATAGACTGGACTTTGAACGCCACTACCAAGGACAATATAACGAGAACATGATGGGAGACGACATTTGGGGGCTGATTCGTGAAAGTGATTTACAGTATAATCGTAAATCTCGAACAACTACTCACTTCTAAATATTTTGTAGTCATTTTTGTATTACTTTAGTATAAATACATGTAAATTTTGATTCATGTGTTTTTTCTGACTTTATGTGAACGAAAAGACACATTCGCCAGTTTTCTCATAAAATATAGGTCAATTTCAAAATATCACTGTCCTGGTCACAAAAGCAAAGTTTGTGGGGAATAATAGCCATTTTCTATACTTTTTAGGCAAAAGCAATTACGAATTTACACTTAATACCCAGGAACAAAAATTGTGTTACATAGTGTTACTACTTAATTTTACCCCCCCCCTATCCTTGGTTCTTTCAGTAATAATATGAATTTATACCCCCACCCCCTTTTTTAATCTCAAATGGTCGCGCCCAGCAACGAGGACAAATGTCTGGTCCAATGAGAGCGCCCCGCTGTTGCTGGGCAACCTCTGACCAATGAGAGGCGCGCGCTCACAACGCACGCTCGGCATGCCGCCGGAGCGGCCGCTGTGATTTCCCACTTCCACCAACAATTTACAATAATAATGACGACGATGATGATTGATAAAATAATGACACAGTCATACACGGTTATTCTAAAGTTAAAGCGAGCGGCTGAGAACCGTGATCATGTTTTACAATTAAATTGCCCTAATTTTATCCCTATTTTGATTGACAACATTTTTCTATCCATATAAATGCTTTAAATTAAAGTGATGAATCTGTGCACGTTGAATACGTTTTCGCGATTTGCACTGCTTCCCGTATATTATAGCATTGCAGTCTGCACGTGTCCTTACCGTATTTTATACTGTACGTTACTTGCTCCCAAAAACGACAATTAAAGGCGTTATGCGTCTCGTGTTGTTCTAAATGTAATTTCACGACTTTGCAGTCGGCCAAATCATTATTCTAATTGGTATAATAGCCATGATGCGTGCTATCAACCTTTCATTACGTAGACTTGTTGTGTAGCAATGCGCATGCTTTCATGTATTGCATGGACATGGTTTGACATAGGCAAAGCCATCATTGTCATCTCTACAGGGTCATAAAAAATAGGTTAAAATAAAAAAAAACCTTTAAATGCACGCACTTTTATTTGCACCCAAAATACATTCCCAGAATTGATCACACGTTTGATGTGCTGAATAAAAGTGGGTGGCTGGCATAAAAAAATGTAAACACATCGAAAGGAGATGTGTGCGTTCAGAACCTTGATTTTTACATTGCAGTGAATGGTGGCACCTCCAGAGGTGATGTGGGCCTCATTACCTTCAAGTTCAAGTTCATTTCTTAGGTATAACCCTGTGAGCCATTCAGCTCTTGAATCGGGTGCAACCGCAACAAACAAAAAACAAAAACATGAACAAGAAAACATCTTAAAGTGACTATGTGACTAAGTGAAAACAGAAAATCCAAGAAAAGACAGGAAAATATTGCAGAAAAAGCACCGTACACCAACACTGTGCAAGTCAAACAACAACAACCACAAGACAACTTAGATTAAGGCCATCAGTCTACAACATATACGGCGGATTGAAACGCATCGAATCCTCTCCATACGATTTGATTCCACAGGATTGTTAGGATGTCTTGTGACCCCCCCCCCCCCCCCCAACTAATTGACCCAATTAAAAAAAGTTTTAGATCATTTAATGGTGGGGGGGTCACATGGACCACCTTGTAGAATCAATTCGTATGGGGTTGCATTGGCCACACTGTGGATATTCACGTGTTCAACACTCTACGTATCAACATCATCGTACAAACTATACTTTATGCGGAAATGGGGTAGCAACTTAACGCGCGTGCTTTCTAGAAGCACAGCAATGCTGATAATACTGTGCGTGTATATGTAATACTTTTTCCCGGGAGTAAGAGGGGATTAGGAAATAAAACGTGGCCCGTGTGTGTACTGTAAGTGATACTGTACAGTTACGGGTGGTGCAGATGTCTTGTTACCCCCCCCCCCCCTATTTACTTCTCTTAAAACGTTATATTTTGTATACCATTGGTTGTGAAAACAGAAATGAATAAGCACAGGGAAATATGTTAAGGGTCAATTAATTGGGTGGGGGTTACAAGGCATCTGGAGCAGCGTGCGTGCTCTAGTTTATATCGTACTCGTGTTGATAGGGTGCTCTTCAAAACCTCCCTTGGTTTGAATGTCTGCACCATGCGTGAGATAAATTGGAAGCATGGTCGGTGCTAGCGGGCCGACTCACGTCCACTCTGCTTAGCGGGGTATATCCCCAACACACAACACATTCCTGCGGAGGGAGCTGGTGGGAACGTTGGGTTGCTCGGTCAGTGGCCAGGGTCAACGGCGGCGTGGTGTATAACGCAAATATTCCCGACTGTGAGGACGGGCACGAGCCGGCGTGAGTAGGTTAAGCGTTGAGTTTTATAAGGGCACCACGGGGTGACCAGCCCCTCCCCACACAGCCCCACCCCTCCCATCCCCCACCCAGCCCCATCTCCCCACCCAGCCCCTCCTCACCCTCCCCTCCTCACCCAGCCCCTCCCTCCCCACTCAGCCCCTCCCTGCACGACGGACGGACGGACACAATAATCCCCTGTGGGCTGGTGGAACCAGTGGGTTCCTACCTGAGGTGTGGACTCGAGTCATGTGACTTGGACTCGAGTCAGACTCGAGTCATGAATTTGATGACTTCAGACTCGACTTGGACTTGCATAACAATGACTTTGTCCCACCTCTGGTTCCTACCAGTATAATATTCGTTATTTAACCAGAAGTCGCAGCCAAGGGAGGGAACGTGACTTAGAGGATGTCCACTGTGGAGGCGATTAGAGCAATGAAACTCGATGGAACATTACATGTAATAATCTTGAGAGATGGTGACGTTTGGGGAGGCCACCATCCAGTAGTGGATTGATAATGGCTTATGATAATTAACTAATCGTATACTGTACTTACACAATGTATCCAACCCAATTAGTTGATCAAAATTGACTTATTTTTTCGCTTTGCGTGGGTTGTAACAAGCAGCTTATAGTAACTTCCATGCCTGAGTAAGATTTTTTTTTAAATGACACATCTGAGGCCAAAACTGTTTGGACGCAATAGCTGGTTGCTGGGGGACAAAGTGACGCACCATTCTGTGTTAAAACTCTCGTGAAAGATCAATATAAAAGCCTAAGTGAATTTGGTGACATCAGTCGGTGACATGTATTCAGTGCTGGATCAAGGTTTCCTTTGCATGGCCGTCCTCACCCCGCCTAACATTCTAAATGTTTTTATGGTTATTTGTATTTTCATTCTGCGTTCTTGCTACTTTTTTTCTTCTTCCAAGCGTTTTTCAGTCACATCACGAGTTACAAATTCATCATGCCTGGCTGTTTTCAGGCTGTTCGCAGTTAAGTGAGCTGTTTTATGAATATTATATGGGAGAAATGGAGGGGAAAAAATGTACGTGAATGTATGAATCATGTGAGATTTTTGGTTCAGACATTCACTACACATATATATGCGTGTTACTGCTTTCTGTGCAAATAAGTGATGAGAGATGCCAGAGGCACGAGAAAGGAACACGTGGCTTCGAGAACATTTGCGGGTTCACGACGTAGAGTGTTCGGAAGAGTGAATTAAGAAGAGCGGGCTGAGGCAGGGACATGTCGGTGAAAAGGATGACAGACGGTGGTCGCGACTAACAAGGGAGTAACGCGCTCAAGATGGGAGGCCCACCAGAAATTGAGCGATGATGAAATCCGCTCGCATGGATCCTTCCATCGCAGAACCACGAAATATGGTGACGGATTTGGGGGGGAAGCATTTGTCCAGCAGTGGATTGATCGTGGCTCACGATGCTAAGCAGTAACAGAATCCATTCGGTGCAATCAAAGCAGCTATGCATCGATTGAAATGAACACCGCGCATCCCTAGATGTCGACATTTAAACTTATAAAGTTGAGTGTATTTTTGTTAAATGTATTTTCTTCTGGTGCGGGAGCTATGAGAAAACGCGCTTGGCGAGGCAGGTTTCACGTTCGTCACGGAGCATCTGGCTCACAGCTAACGCTACAGCTGTGCACATACATTTAGTCGGTGCCACCCTCGTGTCTGGTACTTGGCATGAACAGCGAGCAATTGGTTGACCACCTGGCCTTGGGGCGGAGGGGATCTACAATTACAACCCACAGTACTGTAATTGTTTAAACAGCACACAGTGGGCACCGTTTCCTAAGACTGGCCTTTAAAAATAAACACAAAAACGGTCTTTGGGATATCGCTCCTTGAACACGGGCCCGTTAAATACGCACGAGACTTGTATTAATGTCATTTTTGAGTTTTATTGTAAAACAAAAGCACCGTATAAACAACATCCGAAGGGTGAGAACAAGTTCACAGAGAAATGTTACATTTATCTTGTAAAAGCTTTCGTGTCAGTATACAGTGTCTATGTACAAGGTTTGACAATTTAACTCCAGCTGTTCGGAACGTGAACAGCTTTTAAATGACGATACCATAGCTTTTAACACAGACATTTGGTATACATGTCGGCGAAAAAGTCGGTATTTTTTTACTATGTAATTTCAGAAACATTTGTACTGTACTACATTTCTCAGGTGCATACAATCCTCCTAGGCAATTTTTTGCAAGAACTTACAACCTGTAGCAGAAGAGTAATAATGTGCATAACCACGAGTTTAATACTCTGTACCACACATATTTTTTAGATACGAGGAAAAAAAATACTCTTTCAGTACATACAAAATTACAAAAACACTCTTTAAAAAGTTACAAATATCCCATAAATGCGTTGTACCTCCGAATGTATGCAGGTCAGGCCATGTTAACAACACTTCTAATTTCATTATTTGTATATGAATAAAAAAAGGTACCGTTGTTTGATCAAATCACCCAGAATGCACCTGATCTCATTTAGATCTCGAACGCCAAGTCGGACTGAGCCCAGATATTACTTGGATGTAAAGCCGCTGCAGGGCTTTATTGGCAGCAGAGGACAATGCCTACAAATCAATTGTTGCACTGTACTATGCTCCTAAATCTACGATTCCTGCCTTCACTGACCCACGCTGACCAGCGTGGTCGGCGACCCACGTTTGACAAAAGAAGCCCGGTAAACCGCAGTGTAGGGAGGCTCTCATCTGGCAGTGGATTGACACAACTAACTCTACGTGTGCCCGTACGTAAAGAAGAAGGCATACAATTGTCTGGTGAAATGACAAGTGTTAGCATGCTGAAGAGAATGAGCAGGGTATAACTGCCCTCTAAACCAACAACGCTGAATTACAACAGTTGGCCAACCTTCCTCCATCCCTTTACAGCACCGTTTGCAAACGGCTTCTTAATATCTTAACGCTGGGATGCGTTTACGTTGTACAAACAAAATTATATTCCGCACGAGGTCAGCAAGCTACCCAGGGATTTCGGAAAGCCGCATTCATCAAATCCTATTACAGAACATCTTTTCTATAATGCATTGAACTTAATCCTTCCCAAAAATAAACTTGTAAATGATAATATAACAAAACATACCGTATATACCATAGTTTGCGTCGTGTTAAAATTACTTTGAATGTATGTACAAATACCAACAAATCAAATGATTGTCATCAGCTTTTACTTATGGTTTTTTTGCGTACTAAGTGGTACATAAACCGAGAGTGAGCATATGCTCTGTCCGAGTACAATGGGATAGCAATAACAGTTCCGTCAGCCACAGCGGTGACACACATCCACATGGGAACTCTTTTGTTGTTGCAAAACATGCACCGAGGAGACGAGCTGTAAAGGACGCCCGATTCTCCATCTTCGTAGTCACACGTTCGAGAATGCCCACAACGTTCTACTCGGGGCTTAATTTCTCACCAAATATATTTTTTGGGGTTGCCCATAGACCAGGGCTTTGGGATGGGTGGGTGGGCTGGCCACGTGAATATGAGCCACAGCCAGAGCTGCTATATAGGTATATACTCACCCAGAAAGAACTGGGGAAAAATGAAGCCCTGGCTCTACCGTGGTGTAGGCATATTGCCAGGCAGCTTTTAAGACGGAGGTCACAAGAAGTCTTCGGCGTTCCAGCTTTTATGGGGGGGGGGGGCACACTCAGTAGACGCCGGTGTCCCTGTAGGTGACCTCGGCATGCTCGTGGGAGTTGAAGTGCACGTGGGGAGGGGCGCTGCCCTCGGCTGGCGGGGCCCGGCGGCGCTCCGTCTTCACCACGGCGCGCTGGCTGTCCGGGAAGGCGAGGGAGAAGACCACCTCGGGGTCGCACACGAAGCGGTACACGTACCGCTCGCCTGCCACCTGCCCGACCGCAGAGCGACGCGGGATCAGAGGTGGGACACGATGGAAGTTGAGTTGATTAGCGCAACAGGAAACAGCTCAAGTTTCTTGTTGTGGTCAAGTAGTCGGGAGGGGGCCTCTTTAATAAATTGGAAGCCCCCCAGCCCACATCCGGCCTTCCCGAAAGGCAGGAAACCACCTACAGACCGTGCTGAGCGTTTATCGTGTTAATGTGGCAAAGCCCAAACTATCACGTCCGATCCGGTCGCACGTGGAGCCAGAGGTGTCATTGGTTTTCCTGATTATTTTCGTGTTATCCGACTGCTTGAGTAATCGATTACTTAAATAATCAGATGGCTCTAAACGAGACGAGCCCACACTCTATAGCTGGTGGCAGAGTTGATTAGCACACAATAAATGCGTTTATTATTCTATTCGTATATAATAATATACAATTGTGTCTTGTACTGAATGCCACATTGATCACGATATTCTGTTAAACTAAAAAGACATATACAGTATGTTGCATAGTCAATTTTATGGGAACTGAAGCATACATAGGTGGATTAGAAATGTTGGGATTTGTCAACATCTATAGAAAATTAGTTATGCTATGCACAAATATTGCAATGTGTATGGGTGGTTAATTGGTGAGGGTGGATATGTGACATAGCTCTTATCTTGCAGTTGCACACCCAGATTGTGTGTTCTGGGATAGTCCTACATGAGTTTGTTAAACGATGAGGGAACATTGCTTACCTTTTGCATGATGCCCTTCTCATAGTAGTATCGCAGGGAGCGACTCAGCTTGTCGTAATTCATGGCTGGCCTGTTCTTCTGGATTCCCCAAAGCCGTGCCACCTGCAGTGCAATGGAACCAATGGCACAATGCTTAGCTTAAAGGGGAAGATGAAATATTTACTGCTCGTAACGGTATTAGCCCCAGTGTCATGGGAAAAAAAATCGAAAGGTCAATGAAGAGAACTCTCTGACACGGCCAGAGGCGAAGGCGAATTTTGCCAATTTCAGACCCACCGAAACATGTACAGCCCTTTATTTTTTATCAATCCACTGCTGGATGAGGGCCTTCCCATGCCATGTGATGGTTTGCTTGATGGTCCTTCTCCACACTGGTCAATTCCGAGTCTGTTCGCAGGTGGGTGAGCATAGATGAGCACAAAGACAGACAATTGATTTTGCACCACTGTCCCCACCATGTAAACCTTACAGCCCTCTGACAACATGTTTGTGCACGGCGGTCACCCAACCAAGCAATATGCAGGCTCAAGACTGCTTATCTTCTGCAGTTTGGTGAATTCTGGGTGAGTTGGTCAAATGTGACCATGATATAAAATGTACAACAAAGAGCCCACGGGTCTGACCATTTGTCTCAACAGTATTCCGTGCTGACAGCTGAGGCACAGCAACTGACCTCTTCAGGATCGAGGAGTTTGAACTCCATACCACGCCCCGTCCACACGATGGTGCCGGCGTGTACAGGGTCCTCCAATAGCGCCACCAGGAACTGCCACAGCTGCAGCGAGCCACGGCGCTGGTACATGGGGGGCGGCACGCTTCTGTATCCGCTTACATCACCTGCGGGCGACCACGCACAAATACATTGGGAAGGAAATGTATTTGCAGTCCTTGCTGCACAAAAATGCAGTCTCTTGCACCATGCTGTTTCGGTCATGGGGGCAGTTTGTTTTGACCATACTTCATCACGCTCATCGGTGGTGGTTACGGAAGGGAGGGGAACGGGGACCGGTTCATTCACCACCGACGTTACTCGTTGTCAGGAATAGAACTTAGAGGTTGCTGGGTTCTTTGACCAATGTGCCAATACCCCAGGAAATAAATTTGCCCAAACGATTAACTAAACAAATCGTGCCATTTAACAGTTTAATTAGCCAAGTCCTGGGAATTACATTTAAATGATACACCAAACTGAATATTTAAGTTGTTACTTATAAAACCAAAAATAGAAAGATTTAGCATGTTTAGATAAAATAATTATAAATGTGGGTCGTTACTAAGTGGGGATAGGTGTTAATTGAGTGGAACACTCTTTCCAAACTGAAAATAAACCCACTGTTCTTGGAACCACAAATGTAGCAGCACGTACCCAGGAAGGAAACAATACATACTTTGATGAGCATCTGGAGTGTTTTGTGTTTTCCAAAAATATAAAGGTGCATACACAATCACGTGGAACATACTGACATGTAGTTTCACACACGTGTATGTATTGTTCATTAATGTGTACATTGGACTCTACTGTTGCATTTACGATTATTATCGATAGATTTTTAGCAAAGGGATATGCATTTTTTGTAACGAATCAGTTCAGTGTTTAAATACCAACCTTCATTATGTGATGACGAATAGCCTTCTCCATTCATGTACATGGACTGCCCGGTGGGCATATCTAGAGCAAAAAAAAACAATAACTTAGTACGTCAGCAAGATCATGAAAAAAGTTTACAAAATAGCTGTAAATGTATTCTCCATATAAATTAACATTTTAAAAGTGAACAATACCGGATAATGTAATAGAAATGTTGCACGTTAGATGGTAAAGTATAACCATTAACACTCAAGGTCCATCTAATAATTTTCACCTTTAAAATTGTATCGTTTAATTCGGAAATCATTCTATATATCTTGTCTAAGTATTTGAAAACCTTAAAAAAATCTCATCCCGTGGGTCACAAACAAGAGCAATATTTCAATGCTAAAATAATTGCATAAAAGGGTATTTGTATTGAAGGCATCACAAAACCTTTATGGCCGAGGATGATATAGAAATGATTCTTATGGACAAGGTCTTGTAAGATGGATTCAAGGCCACGTTAGATCAATGTGATGGGGGGACAATTTCACTGGGGCCCAACCGCAGACACCCTCCATTACTGCAGGGGCAAAATCCAAGGTTCAATTTATTTGTGGATATTTCAGACAGACTCCCTGGACGATCTCTCTTCAGTTTTCAAGCGAGAGAATTGGATTATCGTGAAAGTACCACAGAGGCTTCGATCAAGATCAGTTGTGAGAACTTCGTAATTAATAAAATACAAGTACAGTATTGGTTTAATCTCGAATTCGGCTTGAATCCATAGTGTTTATATTATGTTAAATCACCCGTACACAATCTGCAGATCCACCCTTTCCTCTGCAATTAAGTGTATTGCTAATTAGTTTTCCCTTGAAAAAAATCCCATTCAAAGTACTGTACATTTTTGTTAAGATCTGGAGATATGAAAAATTAGATGTACTGTTATTTAATACTTACTACCCATATTATGACGGTATATCAATGTAAGTTAAAGATGAAAATTAACTATAAAATAAAACCTGTTTATACGAGCAATCTGTAATATACACAGAATGCACAACGGCATTCTACGAGCAAGCTGCAATTTTTACGCGAAACATTACATTACGGTAC
Organism: Lethenteron reissneri; assembly: GCF_015708825.2. Classification (NCBI taxonomy): domain Eukaryota; kingdom Metazoa; phylum Chordata; class Hyperoartia; order Petromyzontiformes; family Petromyzontidae; genus Lethenteron; species Lethenteron reissneri. Next base: position 12,519,218 of record NC_083798.1, on the reverse strand, counting down.
CAAATATTTGTTTACACGTTAATGCACTATCTAACAAATCTGTAAACTAAAATAATTACTTTCTTTGTGTCAGTCTTGATGGTGAAGTAAACTGTTTATGCAAAAAAAGTACGCGAATATAAACAAAACGCAAGCGCTCTGGCAAACCTCACCCGTTTGGTAAGGGCAGTCTGACCGCTCCTGCACCATGTGGGGTGGGGGACGAAATTCTGGCCTCCCCATGTTGCCGTGCATGACATGCGTCTGGGGCGGCTGTGGCCCATGCGAACGCTGGCCCAGGTGGCCAGGGTACGCATCCTCGCCCGGGTACCCCATGGGCCCCGTGTACTCTTGCTTGATGCCTCCCGGAGGTCCCGGCGGAGGGGGGAAAGGGGCCATGAGCGGCTCGGAGGCTTGGCGGTGGAAGGGGATGCAGCCTGGGCGAGACATGTGCTGAGAGGGGGGATACGGAGAGCACGGCTCCGACAGATGCCGCTGAAACCTGTGGTCGAAGAAAAAAAAGAAAAAAATTACACTTGGCTCAGATGCGGAAAAACCAGAGTGCAGCTAAATATCGGTCATGACATGATAACGACTGAATCTTTGCTATTAAGAAAAGTGAGCAGGGCTCCCCATCTTTTTATCCCCTTCTTTTTATAACCGGTTTAGTTGATGTTGACGGTGTGCATGTACGTCACAACGTGATGTAACGGACCCGCGCATTGCCTCAATAAAAAAAAGTGAGTGGGATTGGGAAGAACACGTCGCTCGCTACAAGGAATGATGGCCGGTGGGTGAGACAATTTGCCAAAGGAGTGGCAGCTAAACGAGGGCAGGTTGTCCAAGAGGACTTCACCATGGAGATGGAGGTGCTAGGTGGATTGTTACAACGCAGGACCATGGAGAGATGGTGACGGCTTTGGGAGGCTTTCCTCCAGCAGTGGATTGGTAATGGCTAATGATGATGATGGTGGTGGTTGAGATACGAATGATGGGTGTTTATAGTACAGCAGTTCATTTCAGTAATGTGATGGAAATCAAGAAAACCATTGAGTACTTTGGAATGCTGGCCAAGAAGTGATTTGCTACTCTAAGCATTTCCATACATAAGATAAGACTGAGATACAAGGGGGAAAGTACAAATATTATCGACATTTGTTATGTCTAATTTTCTTCACCTCCACATTTACATATATGATCACACTATGTTATACGATTAGCATAGACGCTGGCGCTACTTATTCACAATCTCAAAATCGATGTGGGCCAGACGCTTGGAAATAGCGAGTCACAGGGAAATGTTTGAAGTGATCGTAACGGAGAATGAATGACGGGGCACTGTAAGGAGATAAAATCGTACACCCGACGAAATCACCAATCAGAGAAATAGGCGTGGCATTCCCCATATTTGGTATTGTGGAACGTGAATTGAGATGAATTGTATCGATTCTGCTCAGTCGATCCATAATAAACTAACATAAAAAATACCGGGTTAATCATAGTGTGCGGGTTAATTGCTGTGTCGATTCATCGCCAATAGATCCATGGATTGAGTAATGATGCGACACGCCCCCTTCATTTGACTGGCTAATATCTGCTAAATTGGCGATTCCACCGCAGTTCCGCTTTAATTGCACCACAGGGCTTCTGGCGGATGCATGCCAACCTGCTGTCATTGTAGCCGCTGACATCGGCAGGAGAAGGGGCCGCGGTGGGGTACGGGCTTGAAAAGGGCCCCGCGACGGTGTGTGAGGGCGCCGGGGCCGGGCTGGGCATGAGGCGCGAGCACGGTGCCGAGCTGCTGCTGCACGGCTGCTGCTGCTGTTGCTGCTGGTGTTGCTGCTGGTGCTGTTGCTGCTGCTGCTGTTGTTGCTGCTGTTGCTGGAGTGATGACACGGGCGTTGTACAGGAGGGCGAAGGGCTGCCACTCACACTGAGCACCCCATCCCTCTTCAGAGAGTAGCCACTGGAAGACAAGCAAGACAAAACGTTAATAATTATTCACAAACGATTTGTCAATCCACTGCTGAATTAAGGCCTTCCCACATTGTGTTAGTCATGGTTTGTTATTTTTATGCTTTTATTTTAACTCAATGTGAGCACCGATCACAGATGTGTTTTTGAATATAAATTCGATGAACAAACCAAAATTGTACTTGATTACTTTTTTTGTGGTCAATTGCTTAGGCCCCTTTTAAAAATGGCAGCTGTCCCTCGACATCCTGCCTCTCAAAGGCAGGAAACCCCATAAAAGCCACTCTCGGTGACAAGGCTGATGATGTCAATGACATCGTCAGGTTACGCCCATCAACGCAAACGGCCAGTGGCAGATGTGGGAACAGAGCTGAGGCTTTTTTTTCCGCAACTATTTCCATATTATTTCATTTGTCGAGTAAATGAATGTACGATGATCAGTAAATCAAATGATGACACAATCCTATTGCCTCCCTCCAACATTCATGTCATGACAAACAGGCGAACGAACACCCCAATGCGCGCAGAAATGCACGTTGAATTTTTTTCGCACCGTATGTAGCCAACCGTGCTGATTGTGATTGGAGGTGCGATTGGCAGGGTTATACGAAATACCGACGTCGAAAAAAAACGCTGAGCCAAAGCAGCATCCCCCAAGGTGCACACGAGGCGCCACTCACCCGGGACTGGAGTGGCAGGGCGCAGCGGACAGCAGGCCCTGCATGTGCTCCTGCGCGCACGTGGACGCCTGCAGGCACGTGCCTCGGCCCTCCTTCTTGATCTTCACAGGGGCGTGGAATGCCACTGGGAGACAACGAAGGGACGTCAACCGATGTGAGCCGCGGCAGTGTTTGTGAAATATCTTCGGACGGCTAACACTCGACACAATTGGCCAGATGAGGCTAATGGCCTTTGTGTGTGGTCACCCCTTCCCTGTCATATTGTGCTGGCAGTGGACCTCGATGTTTAATTAAGCAGTAGCTTAATTAGTCAAAGTCAATAATTAAATTACGTACGTTAATGCAGCACACGATATATTTTTTAATGTCCTTTTTCCTTAAAGTATGATGACTAATTCAAAACCAAAGCACAATGCCAATTGTTTACCTTGCTGGTGGCACTGTTATGTCATCAAAGCCAAGGCAACATATATTCTGCGTGTGTTAATAAACATGACAAAACATAGTAAATTACATGTTTAGTTAACATAGTGCAGTTGCAATACATTTTGGACTACTTTGCCAAGCAGCATTTTTTAAACTTACATTTCAAGTTATAAATAGAATAATAAATAGTGCTTAATAGTAAAGTTGAAACTATTTTTGTCAGTAGGGTATGTTGGTATCGCGTCAAACTAAAATATAAAGTGCTATTGCGAAGTTAATCTTGAATTGCATATCCTTGCTACTGCATGAGATTGAGTTTTTTGAAGATACGTCATACTGGTTCATAGGGACCATAATAGCCAGGTTCCATTTTTCATTCCAAAAGAAGACGAGGAGCTTCCACTGCTACAGTACGGACTTTAAAAATCAGTGGCTGCTTCATTTGAGAGCTAAGGTACATGTGATATTACTTTTGAAGTAATAAAACAACTTAAAAGTGACAGCGATCACGTTCAGTGATTTTCAAGTCAATGTCCGGCAAAGCAAAGTCACCGATTGACAACATGTACTTTGTGTGTTTCTGACGGTTGGAGCATTGAGACCTTGTGTTGAGAATGTGTGCATTATAAATAACAATGATGGGAAAAAAATGAGAAACATATTTCTAAACTACACCAAATGTCACAAATTCCACATTGTTTTCAGACAGGTGCTCGGTGGGTGAAATGCAAGCAATGTGTTTGTCTTCGAGTCAAATTTCACAACAATAGTGCTCTGTTAAGAACTACTAGAAGCGACACCAGTATCCCCACATTGCAATTCAGGTTAATAGAAGATTAGCAAATACTTTGGCAAGCTTCTACACACTCAATTTTGCAGAGCCATACAATGCATAAAGTAACAAAACAGTCTATAGCCGAATGTTAAATCGCACCCTTTTACCATTTAAACTTTTGCCCAAAGTCTTAACATCTTGACGGTACAAAAATCATTGCAAAACATCAGTTTCACATATATGTGTGTGTATATATGGGCATGATGCAACCATTTGTTGCAGATTAGCCCTGCACTAAATCTTTCACCTGGGAAAACACTCCAAGAGGGCACACCACTGCGTCAAAGTTAATCTGCAGTGACAGCCAGTGACCCAGCACTTCCCCCAGTACAGTGTTTGGCACGAGATGGCATTAAGCGGGCAGCTACTGAAGCGAAATGGCAACGCATCAATAACTGCAACAATCTCTGTTTGCAAAGGTGACTCCCCCCCCCCCCCCCCCCCCCCGTCTAGCGTGTGACCATTGAAAGCCCCGATAATGTGAAGCAATAATTTAAACAAATTTTAACTCTGCACACTGTGTAAGGTAAATGCTGCCCCCGCACCTGCTGTTTAATCACTACGGAATGTTTTATTCCGCTGCCAGACTCGTATGCGAGCGATGTTCTCGAGCAGCTGACACCTCTGCACTGCTGTACGCTTGATCTTCTAACAGAATCACGAGTGCCCTAACAGTACAGTACTCGTGACCTCATAGCGGCGCTTTGAGCGGTCAGCAGTGAATGGCGTCCGTACAAAACCCTTGACCTGTTATGCAACCACCGACTTCTTTGTGCAGCACAATATACGGCTCTGTACAGCCAACGTAGAGCCCCGCAGTGATTAACGACTACAACTCAGTGACCGAGTCAGCTTTGCTATAAAATGTCTTAATATCTAATTCATTAATTTTTTCGTTATCTCTCAAATCTTCTGCAATGCCCTACTCTTTTTCATAAAGCGAAATCCAGCGATAATGACCACGGTTCCATTTTGCTGGTTGCCACATCGATTATCGCAAAAGCTGCTCTGTTATGCAATTTGCAATTTTTTTAAATCCATGAAAAGTATCCCGATTTTATAAACCGAGGAAGCGATCATTATAATCTCTTTGATCTAGATCATCATACATCTCAATGTATACTACTGGCACCCCCCAAAAATCCCTTAGATTATTCACGTTGCTAATTGCCTAAGTGGAATGGGATGTTCCATCTCGCTCCCCTAAGCCGAAAGGCACTTAGCAAAAGTCTGTAAAGTTGCACGCCGACCGATGCGCACGAGCGCAGAGTTGCGAGCATTACAAGCGGCGTTTTTAGTTATTCGAGAAACAATGAGTGGTGGGTGGGAGGCCTCGAGCGACGCTACCACAGACGCGAATGAAAAATCCGCTCAAGTTGAACGCCGACGCTCCTCGGACGAGACCGGTTGTGCGACTTCCGACAAAAAAAAACCCGAGCTGGACAAACACTGCGAGACAGCTCGACGGAGTTGGTTCAATAACGAGAGTGTGGGCGCCTTAATCTCTTAACCACTCTCCACCAAAAAACGCTCTCGTCCGAGTGATGGGAGCGACGGGGCCCTCCACGGTGGCTTACTGTGCAAGATACTTTCGGTCTCTCGGTATGCGAGCCTTATTTACTAACAATGTCAACGTTCATACGTTTTAGTTTAAATACATGCCTTGTATTTTTTTTCGTTGTTGCTTTAACATTTAAGCGTTACCCTTGTCGTAAACAACAGATAACCGTGGACAACGAAACGAGCCAATGTAAATGCGTTACGAGCAGCGACTGCCCTCAAAATACATCGGTGTGCACCGTATTAACGTAAATATATTTCTAAATATTGAAACCAAAAAATACATATAGAAAGTCAACAAATATAGAGACGCAAATCAGAGCGTTAGCTCTTCAATAATTCCTACTGTTACAAATAAGCATATAACAGACCATCAGTTAACAGGCTTCAACATCATTGGCTACAATTAGCACCGTACATTCTCAACCTGTTATTATCAAGTCTGCGGTCTATAATTAATACCTTTAGCCCACATAGCGCCAAGTTTTTTTTTTAATAAGACACATGCCTACATTTTTTTTTAAATTTGAAGTAAAGGGGGTTAACTTACAATTTTCTGATGAGAAATCCAGCATGAATGGTTCCTCCTCATCAGGAACCTTGGCTGTAAAATAAGAACAATGACTGTTAAAAAAAGCCATTTCTGTGACTTACAAATAATATATATGAACACACAATCTTCTCATGCCAAATACAAAAAGTGCACACTACATAATATTTATATCAAACATCACATTTGATTTATACATCTTTGTACTCTAATAATTAGTGTATACTTAAACCAGACAGATGTAAACCAGAACTAGGGATTAATTTTGTATATATTTCGGTATCAAATGTTACACGTGGGTGGATGTCTTCTCTTCCACTATATATTTTATTCTGTAATGCACTTTGCATAAACTTATTCTAGCACCGTCTTTTAAACACAAAGCAACTTCCGCCAAAAACACAATAGATTAAAGTACATAGCGACACGGCTTCAACAAATCAAACCTTAGCACGCACACACACATTTGACATAAAGCCTAACACATTCACACAAATGCGTACGTACACATTACACATTCTCGTACAGAATAAGAGAATGAGACATGCGAAAAAGCCGTTGAACTCGGCTGGAAGGTGAGTTTAACTTGGCAGAAATGTTTGGCAAATAAAATAAATCTCAGTGCACTCTACTTTGTCATCACATACACACACAAATAACAGGACGCAGACGAGATCGTCTGCGCTGGCCCCACAGAGAAGCCCCACTCCTCCTCCTCCTCTCTACCAGCAGCACCCCCACCCCCACCACCAGCCTGAGCGAGTCTCAACAGCCCCGGCTGTCAAACACCTCCTCGTCTGCACCCCCCCCCACCTCCCTGTCAGGCATCATCAAGTCGGTGGTGATTTATAGCGAAACTCCCAACAACAGGGCCGGTAACGCCAGCACGCGCCAGAGTTTTGAAAACTCATCTCTTTAGAAGAACTGCTTGTTGATGTTTAGTTCTTGTTGTCCTTACCACCCCCCCGCACCTCCGATTAGCAACGCTTGATTATGTACGGTGCGAATGAAGTTCAACATAATACATACATACATACACCCGTATGGTTCACCAACTATCGCATGGTGAATTCAAACGAAACCAAAACATACACTTGCAGTTTCACATTAATTGATATGCATGGATAACAAGTTTTATTCTAAAAATATTTTAACACCCGATCCCATTCACCAATGAGACTTCTGATTCAGTAGAAGTAAATGGCTCACTCACCCTCCACCAGCCAGGCTTCCTGCAGTTGGCTCAGAGTAAGAAAGAGATCTGTGGAGACAGAGAGTGAAAATAATTATTAAAATATACATCAAGTCAACAGGTTTCATATTTGTTGACAAAACTTGCTTGCGTTGCACTATTAACATGTATAGCGCTCCGATGCATTTTCTGGTTTTGCTGCATGTCGTTCGGCACGATGTCATGCGGCACAAGCCAAACAACACAACAGATAATAATATTAATCTACGCTGCATTCCAAACCTTCAGTGTCTTGAGCCAGGTCTTCATCGAGATCCATACACTTCCTCTTGCGCTCCACGGCTAGGCGCTGAGCTCCTCCAGCCTCTTGGCTCTGAGAATTCGGCACGGAAGGCGCGCAGTCCATTTAATCGCCCTTAAGGAATTTCCCGTGCACTCTGTGTAGACCTCACTACACACTGGGCCCCACTTGGACGCAGCGGCAAAGTGCCATTGCATTCATGCACTGGTGTACTTGCGTAAAAAAAAATTAAACTACCATGAAAAAACGTCTTGATTTGATCCAATAACGAGCACCTCGAACTAAAAATAATTATCGCGGTATAATGTAACAATTTAGGGCATCTTGAGCATTCGGGAAAAAAAATAGGCGCTCGGATTTCCATGCGCATTTTCTTCTGAGTCGTGGGCGTAGTGCCAGCCCCTTAATTCGTTCTCCGTGCCCTAAAACAATGAATGACCTTTTTATACAGCACGCTCGGTAATTAAAACCAGAGAATAACCTACCCACCTAAATCATTACCGTCGCTCGGAGCAGGTCCGCAAAACCCCAACCTCTCCAGAAGTCGGGGCGCCTCAAATTCATAAAAGAAAAAAACTAGCCACGCTATCCAACGTATGCCGTTAATCCAGGTTACCCGCGGGCGGTGGCCAACGCACCGTTGTGTTCGCGTAGGGGACCTCCTGGTCGTAGATGGTCTCCATGCTCGTCTGGAAGCCCCTTTTGATGTGACGCCACGGCAGGTCCTCCTATGTGTGGCCAGAGGAGGAGGTGCAAGCAGCAGGGGGAGGAGGTGGTGATGTTGAAGGGGTAGGAGGTGGTGGTGATGTTGACGGGGTAGGAGATGGGGAAAGGAGTGGAGGCGGGGAGAGCAGGAGAGAGGGGGGGGGGTATCAGAAGCGGAGATGAAGGAGGAAGATAAGGAACGGGAAAATAGCTGGCGAGGAGATGGCGAGGATGCCAGCAAGAGTGGATAATAATCGGCAGAGAAAGGTTAGGTTTTATAGAAGTTTTGGAAGAATTGAAGATGACATTTTCAGTAGAGTATAAAGTGATGGAGAGTAGAAGTTGGAAAAGGGTAGGGGGAGGGGAAAAGAGAAGTCGTGGGTGAGAGAGTAGGAGACCCTTGTGAGAATCGGCGACCAAGAGCGCGCAAAACGAACCCCCGACTCGTGAAGTGGGCCAAGTTTGGCGCAAAGCGCGTAACGTAATTAGACGACGAGGAATAAACGAATGTTGAGTCTCCACAAAAGGGCTTGCGGATAAAAGCGCGTGAGATTTACAGTGCGTAGCAGGAGCCAGCGGCTGGCCGAGTAGGCAACCCAGGCAAAGGCAGACCGCAGTTCGATAGCGGAGGTTGTAATGCTCCTTTTCGCCTTGCTCTCAAAGCTCCAGTAACCCTGCCCTTCCCCCACGAAGGACAAGCTGATGAAACCTAAGGCAAAAAAAAATCCCCCACCACCCCGCACTCCTCCTCCTCCCCCCACCTCTGAATCTCTCCACCCCCCCCCACCACCCCAAGTCTCTGCAACACACACGCACGCACGGACGCACCAAACTCACAACGCTGAGCTGTAAGTGAGCGAAGCCAATGCGAGGTTTGTGAATGGGCGAGTGGAGTCGCACTGGAGCTCCATTCACAAAAAACCCCCAACCACAACACGTGGCCCCGCCCGCCCGCCGCCCGCACAACCTCAGCGTAACTGCCCCGGGCTCGGCACAACGTCAAGTTTTAAGACACACGGAGAGAAAACTCACAATACTGCTGCTCAAGACGGGCAGCTAAAGCAGAGAAAGGCAAGCCAGTACCCGCAACAACAACAACAACACCACCAGCGCAATCATACTGATACTCGCAACTTTATATCGCCAAAAAAATGATAATCACGCCGCTCATGCCAGTAACTTTTACAACAGCACCACCGGCTAAAGTATAAGCAACAATATAAACGTCCAGTACCCCAATTAGTAAAACAGCGATGGTAATTTTACCACTTATATAAGAGGACCATCAACTCTACTCCCAACTTAACAAACAGCATTAACAGCATTAACACCAACGCCATCAACAACGTACAAAACTCTTACAGCGTAAACAAAATCAGCAACACCAGAAATGGCAGATAAACAGTGACTCTACCATCAAAATAACCCCCCAAAAAACACCACCACAACCACATAAAACAGCAGCAGCTGCACCCATCAAAACAGCAGCAAAAGACGCCAATCATATCAACAGCTAAACACATCCCACAGCAAGCAGGGACACTGGCAATGTTACAGTGGTTACTTTAGTAAACACCGTTATAGTAGACGTGACACATCCATCAGTGTGCCAATCTGGCATGATTTCAAAGTTACTTTGCACGGCTTTCTTATATCCAATTGTCAATCCACTGCGGGATGAGAAGACACCTTCCACGCGCCGTCTGTCATTAGGGTTCTTTGACCATACTTCACCACGCCGGTAGGTGTGGGTTGGTGAAATGGGGGTGGTGGGATATGACTCGTCACTGATGTTGGCCCTAGCCACGAATCGAACTCGGGTCAGCTGGGGGTTGGTAGTGCAGTGCATTAACAACTGCGTCACTGCACCAATGGTTTGCGCAAAAGTCCTTCATTACCGTTATGATGATATGACATACTCTACCGATGGTTGTGATGTACGCTTTTTTTTTGTTTATGGTTTTTTTCATTTTAAGTTTTGACCCTTTAACTTTTATAAATATTTTAAATAGCATGTACGCCTTTGTTTGTACAATAATTATATATTGCATTCACAACTTGTCCTACGCATTAGTATTAAACATTGCTATATGCGATTTTGATTGGCAAAAACAACTTTATGAAAGTCATATTTATGATGTACAGCCCTTTGTACATGTCGTCCCCCTACGCCTTTAGGGCCAATGGTATTTCTATTATTTTGACCATACTTCACCACGCTGGTCATTGCGGATTGAAGGGCGGGGCGGAGCCTTTCGACCGGTTCAGCGATCTTCGCCGTGGCAAGGAATCGAACTCAGGTCCGACGGAGTTCATGGCGCAATGCGCTAACCACTGCGCCACCGTTCTGATTATCATCCAGCAGCGGATCGATACTACGAAGCCAACTCGATCGGCGCTCAACGTTGTTAAATAACATCCGCTAAACAGGCACCAATCACACAGTAGTGCACACTAACTAAGCAAACGTAAAGCGTACAGTTTTTTTTTTAAACCGCGAGTGGAAACTACGCGAGACAAACCCAGTCCGTTTATAGTTGACAACAAAGCGAATTAATATAACCTCACCGTTGTTTTAGTATTATTATCGCTGCGAGTTAAAAGCCAAGAGTGAGTGAGTGACACGGATCCATAAACCTTACCTGCGCGTTGGCTGGCTGCTTATCCGCCTCGAATTAACGAGTTGAAGAAGCAGCGTCGTTAAATCATACCAATCTAATTACTATGTCGGTATTTGAAGTAATTATTATTATTAATAACTGTTGTTGTACAATGTAGGTCGTTGTTGTTGTTGTTCCTGCTGCTGCTGCGTCACTGAGTGGCCACCGTAGGCGGGCGCGCGCGCTCGAGTGACCGCCTCGCGCCTCGCGCACGCGGACCCCGGCCCACGGCCCCGCCCCAACAGAGCCCTCCCATTGGCTCAGAGGCGCCGAATACAATTATTTAATTATTCGAGCTCGCGGGGTTTCGTCGACCAATGGGAACCGCGGGTTGGGGTTGGTAGAGGGGGGGAGGTTTGTAGTGGGGGGGGGGCACCGCCGCGACTCTGGCCAATGAGGAGACTGGGCGATGGTTCATTCACAAAATGGAACTGGGGGAGGGTGGCTCCATTCATAAAATGGAAGCCTTGAAAAGAAAAAAGCGGATCTTTTTGCCTCGTGTTTCTTTCAACATTACCAGCCTTAAGGTGATTCAGTTTGTCCAAAAAAGCAAATGTATTTCTTGTAAATTATAACAAAAAAATATGCATTTCTAGGTTAACATGAAGCATATAAATTAACCCCCCTCCCCCAATAAAAAATGCTTTACGGAGTATTGTATGACAATGCATATTTGTTAAACTTTTCTGAATGTGTTGTGTGTTTATAAGGCTTCTGGAAGCAGATGAATACGTCCATGGGGAGTTATCCAACTTGCTGGAAGTAGCACCCTTTGTGACATTCACAAGAGGTAAACCTGTGCACGGCTGTGTTATCCCAACGTACCATCTTAAGAAATGTTAAACAAATCACTCGTAACGATAGCAATTTGTATTCAGTAATAATATTACCACTTGCAAAAAAAACCACGATAGGATTGATCTCATTAAGTTAAACATGTAGTTAAGTAATAGATGAAAGAACAGCACCGGTGCATCAAATGGTTGCATACTGTTGCCATTCTATTCTGTTCTTTGCGTATGGCAGCAGTAAGTTTAGGAGCTAGATGCCCACACATGTCGAGAAGGCTTCAGGAGAGAGAGAGCTCGTGGGGTGTTTCGATTCCTCCTCGTCCGTTGTAGGAGCGCAGACTACAGGCGGGTTTACTAGACGGTCCATAGTTCGGGTTGCATGAATGTTGCGAAAGTGGTTTCAATATATAATTAAAAAACCCCTGGTTGAGTAATGGGAATGCGTGCAGATGTTTTCAGAAATGTGCGTGCATGTAAATGCGTCGTGTGCGTGCGTGTCGCACAGAGGTATACATAACGGCTTCGCGTGTGATGAGTTAAAAACATTTGTGCCAACTTTTACGCGTGCACTCACAATCCACATACACGCGTGTGCATTCTAAACTACGCACTCGTAAAGTTAAAGTCGAACAAAAATAAGGCACAAATAAAGTACAAAAAAATAGCGATCTACATTCGTCATTTAACAACTGACTATAAAAAAAAAATCCTCTCCTAACCTCGTGGTAAATGAGTAAAAAAGCGAGTTTGCTTTTTGCTTAGTTGACCACTGAAACGTAATTTATTCGTTGTTGTTTTCATTGTAATGTGCATACATTACTGAATCTATGTTCGTGCATGTAACATGGGTAGGACCTTGTGCGACGTGTTAACATTGCCACTGTGGAGACAAAGGCGGCCAGTCGTGGTGTTGGCCACCACACTCTCTCGTGTGCTGTGCCGGCCTTCATAACAGCACTCGCCCCAACAGTTTGTCTTGCGAATTAAACACCCACGTTATACATTAACAACAGGTAGCGGACAAAGCCCGTGTACTATCGCCAATAACGTCACACTCAACGGGAGGCAAATGTGCATTCATTACTATACTCACTGATGATTGGGATATACTTCTAAAGAGTTTAGCAAAAGACTTAAAGGATTGTAAAACTATACGCTGTTTTGCCCTAATTACCCAGCGTAAGTGAAACCAATCAGCCTTCTAAGCAAGCCATAACTTTTTGTGGCCCAAATAAAATATATATACAGTACATTTTATTTCTCGATGTGCGCTGCTGTGTTAACACCCGACTATAATTGTGCCACATGTCACCGTTCTAGAACACAATGTAGACATTACACTCGCCATTATACGTTGTAAATTTCATCTTATTGTTGTGCACTTCACTTTATTGTCGTTTTCGGTAAAGTCACGTAGGTAAAACATCAAAATTAATAAAAATAATAAAATAAAATAAAGTTTTTTTAAATAAATATTTTATTTTATTATTTTTATTAATTTTGATGTTTTACCTACGTGACTTTACCGAAAACACCTAAGAATATGATTCCTTGCAGTCACGAAAGCTTCAAGTCTAGAATTTATTGTCGTTGTACCTGCCTGCCATTGCAACCCTTAAGACAAAGGCGTGTAAGCTTCACTTGGATATAGAGATAATTATCGGAGTGACCATTCCCTTAGTCACAGCCTCGTATGTTCCACTGTACGGTATTAAACGCTTTAAAAACCCAGAGCCACTTTGCCAATCACACTGCTGGATGAGGCCGTCCTCCCCACGCCGTGTCGGTGATGCCGGGTTGGATGACCATACCTCGCCACCCGTGGTTAGTAGTGCCGGGGTAGGTGATTCGATAAGGATACGTTTGTTCTAAAATTATATTCACATCTCAAAACTAGACACAAAGTAAACATTGTAACGTGACAATTCCGCTCGTACGATGTGTGCAACATAGAGGGAATTGAACTTACAGTATGTATTTTTCACTTTTTGTTACGACGAATACTGCCGTGGTGTGATGGATGGTTAGCAACACAGGACTTGCAATCCAGAGGTTGACACTTCGATCTCACAGTGCGGCAGTGTTTTAATTAGATTGTATTTTAATTACATAAACAGTATACTTACTGTACATTAATAAAAACACAGTCAATCGACAAGGCTGCGTTGTCGTGGAGTAAAGTATGGGTACTCCTATTTCTTCCAAGACGTCTGACCAGCGTGCAATGATAGCCCAAGTAACCAGCGAGTGGCTCTCTTCTCAGGGCTATTTCCAGCACAGAGAGAGGGGCCCATCCACCCAGCAAGGGGCGCCGTGGTGGCCAGGAGATGTTGACTACCTCGCCTGCTATACAGGAGGTCGTGGGTTCGATCCCGACCCTGATGCCTGTTGTATATTTGGAGTTTGCGTGTCTCTCTCCCCATGGCCGCGTGGATTTTTCTCCGGGTCCTCCGGTTTTTTCCCAGTCCACATGTAGAATACGTGCGTTTAGAATATTTGGCTGCTTTAAGTTTCCACGTGATCAGCAACTGCATTGAGCTATCGTTTGTGGCAAGGTTGCTTCTGAATAAGAGCTATATAGCTCAGTGGGCCTTACCTGCTAAAATAATCAAAAATTTAGTTTATAGTTTTTAGAGACAGGCTGACAATATTTCCAATAGTTACACGGGATATTAGGCTGGGAAAGAGCACAGGCGTGAGGGATGCATCGTGTTTGTCAAACTGGGCCGTACCTGCTAAAATAAAAAGTTGAGTTTACTAAGTGGCTTGAGTGAGCAATTGCAGTGCTGCACCTTTACCTGGATCTTTTGTTAAGTTGTGTTTGGCAAACCCGCCCCGTCCCCCCCTAGGCGGGTGATGTTTGTCCTCAGAACTTGTGGCCTAACGTGAGCAGCACTGGCGGTATGTGTGGAGTTTGAGAAATGAGAACCCGTTTCTGGCAAGGGGAGCTCGTGGCAAGAAAGGCACTGCTGCTTGCCACCGGGGGCTTTTCGTGGGGCTGAGAGAGCGAGAGAGGTATTTATAGAACACGTTTACCTCGTGTGTACACCAGACCGTGTAGAGAGCCACACACTACTACCCTTTGTTTAGGGTTTCACAATTGTGTATGCTATGCCTGAACACACCGCAAGCACTTGCAATGTCAAAATTGTTCAAGTGTGTGTTTAAAGGCCGTGCGTGTGCAGTACAGTGCTGTGTGTAAACAAAGTAACGTGCACATTATGCGAAGTTGCGGAGCGTTTTGGGTAAAAGTGTGTGTAAATTATAATCAGAACGCTGTTCTCTTTCTCCACGTAAACAAAACTATATTTAGTCCGTCAGCATTTTGGTTGTCTAGGCCACAAAGGTCAGATATATACATTGCGATCATTTTACAGATACCACACTCATTGCTAAAGCCCCACCTCTTTGTTGTCAACAAGTGATTGAATATTGCGGAGGCGATGGTTCAGTATGTGACAGAGAAAAAGAGTGACCCTATTTAACAAGTGTACTGTGCTGCACTGAAATTGGTGGGAAAACGTGGAGAGGCCTTGCAATGTAATGCTGTATTGTCTATCTCGTTTTAGTGGGGTGTTTGTAAATGGATCACACCGTATACCAAGGTTTATACGTAAAATTAAAGGTTATATTGTATTGGATCATACTAATTATTGGATGTGACTGTAATCATGGAAAGAACTTGAAATATCCTGTTCTCAAAACTGGTAATTATTGTACACCATTACATCCGCACCTCCGATTAGCACGGTTGGCTACGTACGGTGCGAAAGAAGTTCAACATGCGGGTATATTGTAGCCTAACAAATAGAGATGGAGTGCTATGCATATCCCCAACGTTGTCTGTGGGAGGGTTGGTGCCACGTTCATCAATCGTTGTGGCGTGCGGCGGAAAGCGAAAAAAAAAACTGACCCAACTTGCACGAGTGGTTTCATCTGGTGCCCATTTATTTCTTAGCAAAGCGAAGTTCTGCTCACAAACATGTCAAACGGTAATACTGTACGTAGTATAACACGCAAATGATAGGACTCGCGCACCGCGCTCACGATAAGCAAACAGCACGGGGAAACCAAAAAAAGAACGACTTCCCACACGAGAGAGAGCGTGATGGCATTAGCCGACCTGCAATAAACACACGATCAGGCGTGCACGGTCCCGGACTGAGCCTCTTGAATGATGACCGGGAGGTGAGAGGGGGCACACCGCAGGCTGCTGATGATGCTGCTGGACCATCGGAGCTGTGAAGCTCAAGTCAGACACCAAGTGTGTGACACGTTTGTGACGTGTGTGTGTGTGTGTTAAAAAATAAAAGTCTTTGCAAGTCTAAAATTATAAAATAATTGTACAATCTTTGTGGCCTTCATAATGCACATAAAGTTAATGAAATAAATGCATAATGTTTCGTGTTTTGGTAATTGTTCTTTTTTTTTCCTGGCTTTACCACTGAACAGTTACAATTATACAAAGTCAAAACCTGCCGTTGCTGCTGTTAAGTAACCCCCCCCCCCCTTTCACTAAGTTTAAAATGTGATACCATGGCATGAAAAGAAAGAAATAGAAAAATACCATGAACTAACAAATAGTCGAGAAGTAGTCTCTAGGTGCTACGACAGTGGCGCATAAAAGAAGTGTATTTTGTAAACGTCTGTATAAATCTTGCATCGGGCTCGTCAGGTTGTACAAATCACGTTTTTTTTTCCAACCACACAATTTACGGGGCCACGTCAATATATAAAGGACACTGACTAAACGGCGCTGCTGCTAGCACCAACAACACACCGTGTCAAAAAGTGCGGACGCAGAAAATTTACCAGCATGCGTGTTCAATACAATGTACAGAACAAAGTGGTGCACGTACTTGTGCATGCAATATTGAATGTGGTTTTGGAAGGGAAAAAAATTGGTTTGTAGATTCATTCAATCCACACAAATTTATGGCAGGTAAAAATTGCAACGGTGCACAAGAAAGTGAATACTATACAATCCATGTGTGCGTGTCAAAGCAACAAAGTCTGCATCCTGTGTAGTAGAGGTTTTAGATTGTACAGTGCTTGAGAAACCCCTACAACCGATTACCATTATCTTACATACCAGATGGAACAACAAAAGTCGGTTCTCTATTCAATTTAGTGGCTATAATGGCTTTGAAGGCCTGCTAGCCAAAAGGTAGGTTAATCAATTAATGTAAAAAAAAATGACAATGTGATTTAATGTCCTGCATTTGCTTCATTGGGAAAGCAATTTAAGTTTTGAGGCATAATTCAGTATGCAGTATGTTTTTGTCAACTAGGCAGCACATCGTTCATAATGGCTCTCTGGCCCTAAACATCCTGGTCCTGTGTGTAAGCAATTATAGGACCAGTCACATCTTTTGGCCATGGCTGAGTGGGATACTATTCAAAGTACATTAAGTCAAGTTGACCAAGTTTTATAATTTGCAATGGAAATTGTTGTCCTTGAAGGGATATTTGATCAATTCAAATGTTTCTTTAAGCCTACAAATGTTGCATTGAAATGATTAAGTACCAATTTAGAATGTTATAAAATTGATGAATGTTTAACAACACGAGTCAAATATTGTTACCGTCCTAGTAAACAGCACCTCAGTAACATTTCTGGCTTTTTGATTTTGTCACACTGCCTCTTCAATGTGTATTTACATTTAATATATATTTTTCAAGAATTAATTACCCTTTTTTAAACTCCATAATGTACTCTAATTACATCAAGTTATTGTACAGTTTTATAAGTATTCGTAAATAGAATTTGCATGCATACAGCAGCGTTTAAAAAGTCACAATTGTCCAATATACATACAAATAAATATATAGATAGATAAATAAATAAGTCACTCTAACGTTTTTGTCGAACCAGGCACACAATTTATTTTCCCTCTAGTAAGACATCAAAACGTAGCTGTGCATTATCGGCACCGTTTGCTGAACTCCAAGTAGCTTCAAGCAACAAATACTGCTGCTCACACCCAGAATTTTCTTCTATTCGCAAGCGAACCTCGCTGCACGACTTGCGACGACAGTAATTTAGCCTGCACTCTTAAACAATCGGCGCGGCGCAATTCCAAGCGAACTACACGAAACTCTCTTCTCGAAGCCCCCCCCCCCCCCCCTCGTCTTGGCTAGCAGACCTCGGTATTGGCATTCAGCTCCGAGACGTAACGCTACCATGCGCAACCATAGCATAGGACCCTGCAAGCTCACAGCGCCGCACACCTAACAGCGCGCAAGGCTCTGTAGGTGCATTGGGCATCTACACCTCAGTTGGCTGGAACCTTAATGAAAGTTAATATTGGCGAAATCTTTATAAAATGTTAACGTTTACTGAACTAATATAGGCGAAGCGGTGGCAAATTGATGATCGCGCCGCACTACGAACCCAGGAAACCTGCGTTTGGTTTCCAGCTACGACTAAATCAGCGGCGGGTGGTATCTGAACCAGTTCAGGGATACCTTTCGCAAACCCACACTGACCAGTGTGGTGAAGTATGGTCGAGCAACTCCCGTGAACGGCTTGTCACGGGGAGGCGTTCATCCGCAAGTGGATGGATAAAGGGGCTGTAGACGTGTTATTGGGTTGTACCGCCTGTTGTTTGGCACGAAGAAGCACCCAGCACGTAGAGTGAAATGTCAGACATCATGCAGGATAACTTGCGGTACAACCTGAAAACACATCGGAGAGCTATGCATCACCACCGTGACATCCTACTTAGTCGTAGTGGTGTGCAGCTGTAAATTTATAATGAAATAAGGTCTGCCTAGAGCCGAGTGTTTTATTCGCTGCAGTTAACATATATATATTTTTTCAGTTGGTCAGAAGGATCTGGATGTTTTCCAGTTTCCCGTGGGCACTGGGAGAAACTTCTCGATGCAGTTGGATGAGGCTCTGCGGTGAAATGACCCCGCGGTGAAATGACCCCGCGGTGCCTCATGCACAATTGGGTCCGCACGCACGCACGCACGAGGTGTTCTCCTTGTTTGAACACAGCATCAGATGACCACGGGACTTGAAATGCTTAGCGCAAACATTGCCACTGCTTAAACACTGCTAACAGTGTGGCTAACAGCCACACGGTAAACTCGAACAAGGTAAAAAGTCGATATGCCATTTAAATCCAATTGTACACGATACACTATTTACAAGGAGTGTATTAAGTGGTTTTACCTGAAAAATGATACGCGGTAGATGATTGTGAAAATTGAAAGGTCTGCCAGGTGGACTATATAATAACAACCTTCGCAAATACAAAATCACGTAATCGCCTGGGACCTAATGACCGTAATGATGCAATGTACAAATGTTGTGCTGTAAACCTTGTGTAAAAACGTTTCCCTACAAAATATGCAATAAGTCATAATTTATCTGTATCGTTGTCAAACAATAATTATACAGTCCAAAAAGCATCCCTAATATTTGCATGGTACCTTTCCCAAACGGACGTACTGCGCTCACGGACCAGGCCATGCTCAAAAAGTTGAGAGATCGACCCTCGTGGACCCCATGATTTGGCTAACTCTGGGCAAATGCACACAACACATGGTGGCTCTGGTGAAAATCCACACAAAAAAAACTTCTCACATCCGAGTTTTTTTTTGGCGTTCGGTCTGCCTTTTTTCCTTTTCCATCTTTCGCCCGCCCGCCGTAAATGAACAACCCGAGTGGAAAAAAACCCCGCAACAACTGAATAAGCACGACCGACCGGCAAATGCTGCGTTCTCCCCCCCCACCACCTTCCCTGGGCTCTGACGGAATTCCCTCGTCGTGCCTCCCCAGCTCTCCTCTCCTCGCTCCTAGTGGTGCCCGCTGCGGAAAAACGCCGAGAAGAGGCTGGATTTTGGCTGTGGCCCCATGAGCATGGGCGCCTGGTTCTTGTGTGTCACTTTGATCTGTGGGGAGACAAAGCGATCACGCCGTTTTATGACAAGTCTGCGAAAATAAAACGCCCCATTTTGTTTGCCGTTTAAACCAAAACATGCCACAACGTTGAACTGACCGATGAATATAAAACGACGACGACGATGTTTCCAGGTCTACAATCGTGGAAATATTTTAAGAGTTATTTTCAGATGACAGTCCGATCCTGTGTGCGGTTCCTGCGTGCCTGGGTGTGCGATGCGACAAGCCAGCCATGAGCCTTGACAAACCCGTCCGACAGTGTCGGCTTGTTCGCTCGCTCAGAATGCTCACTTGTTTGGACTGGGAGACAAGCTGAGGAGTGTAAGAATCCGCCATAGAACTGGAACAATGGCACCCTATTAGCGATATGTGCGTGCGTGTGTGTACGTTGCCACCGCTATGGAAACCCCACTGGGGGGGGGCTCTTTCTCAAGCCACTGCGTTTGCTGTGATCGCATGCCGAGCGAAGATGCTAATTGACACGGCGCTGTGATAGAATTCAATAGCTAGCAAACACCAGTTTTACTATAGATCATGGGCAAGTGCAAACAAAACAAACATCTTGCTCGCTCGCTGTAGTATTGCGTTACTCCGAGCCTCTGCGAAATGCTGCAGTAGATCATGTACACTACTTTGCCTTCATAGCAGGCGGAAACTTATATCCGGTGCAGTTACTTTACACTGCACATGGCAAGGGCAATGTTTTACACAAGAAATGCTGCGATTTTTCTCTCTCTCTCTCTCTCCAAATGTGTAATTTTTTTCTATTTATTCATTTCCCCGTAGCCATTGCGTAAAAATATGTCAAAATAACCAGGCAAAAATGGGAAGAGAGATTGTCCGTATGCTTTTATGCCTTCAGATTTCAACATTTACTGCGAGGCCATCCAGCCCTGAGCTTCGACAAACTCCAGTGACGGCTTGTTCGCTCGCTCGCTCAGAATGTACCATGGTGGCGAGATGTTAACTACCTTGCCTGGTATACAGGAGTTTGTGGGTTCAACCCCGACCCTGACGCCTGCTGTATATTTGAAGTTTGCATGTTCTCCCCGTGGTCGCCTGGATTTTTCTCCGGGTCCTCCACTTTTCCCCTCCACATTTAGAAACGAGTATTTGGCTGTTATCCATTTCCAGATAAGCCACTACATTCACCTATCATTTATGATGAAGTGGCGTCTAAAAATGAGCTATATAGCTCAGTGGGCTTTACCTGGTAAAAAAAATCGTTTCTAGTTTTTAGAGACGGGCTGACCATATTTCCAATAGTAACACAGGAGATTAGGCTGGAAAAGAGCGCAGGTGTGAGGGATGCATCTTGGTTGTCAAACTGTAAACAACTTCTCCACAAACAGATGGTGATACGAAGCTCATTGTTACCCACCCGGTGCTCTTACACAGAGGCTGCCCCCAAAATCACTAAGACGGTTGGAGGGCAACACTGAACCATTTTCCACCGTACATTCTACATCGTAAAGTGAAAGAGTAGGCCAAAATAGCATCGAGGTGGGGGTATCTTCCGCCAGCAGTTGCCTGAGCAAGACATCGCAAGGTCTGCACCTTCTTTACCTTTTAGTCAACTTTGTGGGAAGCCGAGGGCAATGCAGTAAAATCCATTGTTGTTACCCTACTTGTATATTCCCACCGTGCGTGCTCCTCAGACCTTCAGCCAACCCGCAGCGAACCAGCGTGGTAAGAAAAAAAATCGGTCAGATAAATCCCACATCCTTTAACAGGCATGGGAAGAGGCCCTCATCCAGCAGCAGATCGGAAAAAGGGCTGTACACGTGCCAAGTTCTCCAAAAACGATAAGACGAAATTATTCCCTTGTATTTTAAAGCAAACAAATTGAAGGCGAGTCGTATATGTTCTTTGTGTGTGTGTGTGCGCGTGCGTATGTGTGTGACCAGATCTCTGACTTTATTGACAGCGGGAACAAATCTGGGGCGTGTCTTATAATCCAGAAAATAGGTGACATGGGCTTAGGCAACTTTGGTAGCAAAAAAAATACCTGTGTATGAAAAGGGTGTGCCGAGCGACTGTGCAGCACACACGTACCCAAAGATCCCCCGTAAAGCCTTAACAGACTGTTGGGGCAAGTGCTGTTAGCGAGCACCTATGAAGGCCGGTAAGGCACACGAGGGGGTGGGTGGCCAGCACCACGCCCGGCCACCTTTGTCTCCCTAGTGGCGATATTTACGCTGAGTCGACCTAGGGGAGGCCCAGGACCGGTTCAGCTAATCGTCACTGGTATCGACTGTGAACGGAAATCGAACTCGAGCCACCAGATTCGTAGCGCAGCGCGCTGACCGCTACACTACCACTCCCCACACACGTACACACGCACGCACGCGCGCGCGTGCACGCACACACATCCACCCACCCAAACACAAGCCACGGTGCAGCCTGGCACGTGCGTTGGCCGATCACATTTCCTGCGAGAAACGGTGCACACCCCACACATGTGCAGATTCCACAGCTGGTGCAGAGCTCCAGCCCAGGGCGTGGTGGCAATCCAACGCGGGTTTTGCACATACCTCGCCTCCAGGTGTGGCCAAAATGGGGTTCGGGCGATAACAATGGCGCACATTTAAAGTCTTCTGTTTGCCTCAATTAGCACCACACCTAGGGGGTGGCATCTGACAACAAAAAAACCCCGCTGTTGTGACGAATCGTGCCTCTATCCTGAACTCGGAAACATGTAAAAATCTCACCGTGATTGTCTCCACTAAAACTCATCACTTTTTGTTGTTGTTCTGTTAGTTTTACATATTCGTGATTTTACGGTGACACGGGGAAGACCCATCATGCTCATTGACGTGCACTCTATTTGCCTTCGTGTGTGTTTATCCCACGTCCGCCTTAAATGAAAGGAATTATTTTCAATAGACGCAATGAAGGTTGCCAAATAAATATCACGAATTTAATTATCTTTACCAACCCGGCACTGAACAGTGTGGTGAAGCAAGCTAAAGTAACCCCCATGTGACCCACACGGCATGGGTAGAACCGTCATTTAGCAGTGGATTGTGGAAAAAGGCCCGTGCATGTGTGATTGAATGAGCCCAACTTATCCTGAGTATAGCCGAGGCTAGCGATCGATTCTGCTACACCATCAGTATGATAAGCAATGGTGGGATCACATACGGTGCAGGGCGGCTGCATCCAGGGCTCTCCGTCGATCTGCATGGGCAGCAGTTTGGTCGTCCTGCGGTGGAGGAACACAGTGACACAGAGGGAGCCGTTAAGGCCAGTGGCCTAGCCTGTTCGGCATGGGCCCTGGTGGCTGGTGTTGCAAGGAATTAAATGGGCCCCCACTCCCCACCGATGTTCTCCCTACTTTTCGTAGGGCCCCCTCTGGCTTGTGGGCCCTGGTGCAGTTGCACCGCCTGCATACTAGGCCTACCGTTGCTGGCGATTGTCACTGGCAATGCATTTATTGTACTATGAGCAATACGTATAGCACCTTGGTAGCGGAGTGGTGTCTAGTGACGGAAGTCTGACTACCCAATGATAAAGTGAGTTTGGTGAACATTAATCTGTCTACAGATCATACAACCTCGAGGAACCATGTGACCTCTGTGATTTAATTGGAAGTTTGCCATCACATAGGTAAAAATAAAAATAAATTACTGTATCAAGGTACAGTAAATTTAGCTGTGACGGTCCCACCTGATGACGGAAACTTGTGTTGCCTCCGAAACGTCGTGATTTATTATTTTATTTCTATTATTGTTTTATTATTTTATTATTGATTTTTATTTTTACCTACGTGACTTTACCGAAAAAACCTACGAGTATGAATCCTTGCAGTCACGAAAGCTTCAAATCTAGAATTTGCCATCACAGTTGCCCAACTAGGGAGAGAATCGGATCAGATTTGTCCATATTTTGGTGACAACATTTTATTTATGAGAAAACGTTGCGGCAACTGCTGCCGGTGACGATTGTTGGCAGCTATTGCTCTTAAAATTGACCAAGTGTATCGTGGCCTTTATACTTTGTCCGTTAGCACAGCATCTGGCAACTGCATCAAGAGGAATGTTAAGGCAAGTGTCGGAGCACGGATCGTTTCTCGTGTCACTGATGAGATGAGACTTTGTGGGGGCGGCGTGTGGGGAGTTGGTGCGGGCAGATAAAGGCCCATTACGAGATGAACCACCTTCATTGATCACACAATATTGATCTGTACCGATCGGAGTGGGAAGGGAGAGGGACACTTTGTTTACCCTCTGTAATGTAATTTATGGGCAGCAATGAAATTGAGAGCCTATGGTTTAACTTAGATCGGAGGCTTCCTTTGGTTTAAGATAAAGAAATATTATTGGTTAAAAAATATATAATCTTTAATGTTAATTAACGTTTCAGTGTATCAAACTTACAGCTACAGTACTCGAGCACTTTTCACCGTAGAGTCGAGTCAAGCAATGGCTCATTCTGATCGGAAATAATTTAGTGTTTGCATTATTGATGATGAGATATGTATGACTTATGGCTTATGACCTAGGTCAGAAAAACCATGAAGGAACATATTCGCCACGCTAATCTCATTGGGTTTAAAAAATTGCTACACTTTCTTTCTTTCCATTCATGTATTTATTTATTTTAGTTAAGTGCCAGGAATATTTTTTTTTATAAAATGAATACAAATTTTGGTAACACGTGCAGGGCATATATAGCCTTTGCACTTAAACGGTGACATTTATCAGGCATTTCTAGGTTATACGAGATATATATATATAATTCTTGAAGTGGAAAATAAATATCTTAAGCGTAGAGGGAGAGTGAGTCGATTGAGTGCATGCTCGAAGCGTGGGCTGCTGGTCACCGGATGGTCACAGAGGAGCACTGAGCCATTCTCTTCCCGGCACTCTTCAGCCCAG
Source organism: Lethenteron reissneri (assembly GCF_015708825.2). Taxonomy (NCBI): domain Eukaryota; kingdom Metazoa; phylum Chordata; class Hyperoartia; order Petromyzontiformes; family Petromyzontidae; genus Lethenteron; species Lethenteron reissneri. The sequence goes on along the minus strand of NC_083798.1, from coordinate 12,494,773 downwards.
TGTAGATTTGGCCCATCTCCATTGCGCCCTCCAACCCCACCACCTCCAACAGCTGGTCGCCCAGATCTGAATTGTCACACAGAAAACAACGAAAACGCACACAAAAACAATTACGTGAACTTTCAGCTCGTAAGACCTTGAGTTCGATGTCACCTGGTGAAGAGCGAAAAGGTAAAAATGTGGTGCGTGACTGTTTTGTTCCCGCACCTTTGCAAACCTATGCTGATTATAATCTAAAGTGAAAAGAAAAATGCAGCCCATTGTACTCTGACAGAGGATGCATTGCCAAGTCCATAATAATGCTGCCCTCATTATTCTCTGACTTGCTACCAGATTAGCCCCCCCTGGAAGTTGTCAGTGTATTGCCTTCTGCCGTTGGAATTAATATGTTAATGGAAGACGTCGTTAACATATTAATTTCAACACCCTACGTACTGAGCTGGGGCAGTGTGTGTGTGCGTGCGTGTGGAAACTCTGCAGGCACTTATAAATATTTCTTGATGTTCATAAAATAATAACAAGTTCATTTATATAAAAAATTAACGTAGGTTTTTTTTTGCATCTATCATCGAGAGGAAAGAGCTCGATATTTTTGCCAACTGATAATTTTCAGTCATCATCATCAGCCATGGTTAATCCACTGCTGGATGTAGGCTTTCTTCAAGCCACCGCCATCTCTCAGATGATGATGATGTTTGAATCCACCTAGCATCTGGACACGAGTTTATTTCATCGCTCCTTCTCTTCTGTAGTTGCCCTTTAAAAAAAAACTTCAGAAGGCGACAGAAACATAAAAAAACGTTATTATTATTTTTTGGAATTAGCCTGTGATTTTATTCACGAGTTAATTGAAGCAGAACTATAACATCGTCAATATGTGTGATTGCCTCAACATGAGCAAATTATTTAGTAAAAAATAACCTTATAACTAACAGCCCTTTGCCAGATGCCGGTCATGGGAATTATGTGACCATACTACACCGTGCCGGTCAGCGCGAGTTGGCGATGGCAGGAGGCCCCAGGATCGGTTTCAGATTTCACTTGCCACTGATGTTAGCCGTGACTCGGAATTAAACTCAGATCACTGGGTTCCGAGCGCAGAAGCACTTGCGAATGCGCCAACATAAAATGATCAGAATAAAGTATTAAAATGCTGCAATGTGAAAACAATACGCCACTAAGACAGCGTTTAAAGTAATAATTGGAGCACAGTTCGATTTGCAACTGTATCTCTCTCTTTTTCTCTCTGGATTCACCATCCCCCCCCTGCCCAGCCAGACCATCTGGCACAGCACCTTATGGGTGATAGCCAGGCAAAGAACAACTGAAACGTGCTTTTATTATGGGGCTCAGTGCTAGTTCTGGGATGATTAACACGTTTATTGTTGAGTTTTCCACTCCTACCGATATTTGAAAAGCCAGCGCAATTTTCTTGTAGTTGAGCAAACCTACAATCTGGCTCAGGGAGGCTCTCATCCAGCAGTGGATTCATAGTGGACATTGATTTTGATGAACAGACAAACCATGGCGGTGACAGCAATCTTGAAACGTTTCCTTTGTTCGCAAGTATAATTTTATTTTGGGCGATTTGTGAAATGTGGTCTATATACTGCATGTGAATAATACTCTATAATTTGTCATATGATATCGATAATTCTGTTTTTAGATGTTACTATCGTTACGCTGCAGCTGTAATCCTAATTAAATTTCATAACTGTATTGTATTTGTTAATATTACGTTACAGTATTACGTTAGTGTTGTAATACCGTATCATTATAATTGCTGCTACAAAGAAAAGTACTTTATGGAGCAATTAAATCAACTTACGTGTCGGGACTTGCCAGATGATCACAATACTGCACTGTGTGAGATGGCACGAGCAGAGGGATGCCTTCATCCAACAGTGGCTAGATAATGGCCACTGATGATGATGATGGTGGTGACTGCACGTGACAATAGAAGAATGAGATATGCGTTTGTATGCCTCCGAAACGTCGTGATTTATTATTTTATTTTGTTTCTATTAATTGTATTTTTTACCTACGTGACTTTACCGAAAAAACCTAAGAGTATGCCTCGCAGTGTTTCCAGTCCATCGTAACGTGCGCTTGGAAGGGCACTGACATCATGGTTTCGATGTGAGCCCAGTGTAAGCGATGCGCATTTTTTAAAATGTTTGACCATTTATAAATATTAACCCGTTTTTAACTTGCAATTGTGAGTATATTTTGGCATCTGTTTATTTGGTAAAAAAACAGAATAGATGGCCAAGCTTACTTTAAACTTCATTGATGTTGGACTGTATACACAGTATTCACACTGCATGTTTTTTTTGCCACCTAATCAAAAAAAATATAACCACTGGGTTAAATATTTAAGACTCGGCAATAAAAATGTTCATTAAAATTGGTACTTGAAACGACTAGCCACGCTACTTTCAAATTGTCAAATTTTCCCGATGCTAAATTTAACACTTAAATGCCCCGGACGGACGCGATGCTAATTAAAACTCGACCCAAGATAAGGTCATCGTTTTTTTTCTTTCCACACTGGTGTTGAAAGTCATCACGACCAAAAGAACATGCTAAATAGGAGTTATGGGGAGCTCGGGGGTTACGTGATGATGCCTTGGGGACCGAAGGGGCAAGGAGTGATCAAAGGCAAGGCTCGCTCGCGATACATGGAGGGCATGGCTGAAGGAAGTTGGCTGTTAGGAAGGTCTGTAGGACATGCCCCCGTGGATGTCAGATGTAATTTAGACCCCCCTCCCCCCTTAACTATCACCCCACCCCACCGCACCGCACTCCACCCATGGCATATCAAAAGACAACAATGGGAGCTTTTATATTCAAGCGGGTGTCTATGAAATGCAGATGCAGAGAAGAATGAGGAGACAATAAATCTAGGCCACCGCTAATTGCCTCGTTGGGCAGTGGTTGAATACGTGGAGAGGGCTGCTTTGGAGATGGCCTTAAGGTGCAGCCATTTTGTAGCCCAAGAAGACAAATGTCTGGACACGGGCGTTGGAATAAACAAACAGACAAACAAGCTGACTGCAGCATCCACTCCCTTGCGGCTTTGATGTCCTTTGTTGGGACCAGATGAAAGTTTGGGAACACCAAAGCTTCCATGTGTTTAGGAATTGTTGTGCTAGGGTTGTAGCCAGGCAGGGCCTGCAGTTTTATTTCTGTCTAACCACATTTTGTCATTCATTAGTCAATTTTACATTCGTTTTTAACTTATATTTTTCTCGTGGGACTGTAATGAATAAAAATGTCATCTTAATTGCACGTGTGTAAACCTTTGTACTAGTTTTGCAGCTTGATCTCAGGGTGAAATGAAAGGTGCAAGCATCCAAGAGGGAGTGTCTTATAGAGGCCCTGGAGGGCATGTGGGCCTGCTCGTCCACGCTGGCCAGACATCTTGGAAGAGTAGGAAGTTGGCTCACAAGTGACGACATCATATTCATTCCTCTATTTAAGACCGAAAGAAGATTGCTGCACAAATCTGGCTGCCGCCTGATGATTCTGCTTGTAATTACTGGCGAAACGTCGTACCAGAATTGTAAATGTCGTGAGTTTACTCTCCAACACACTGGTGTGCTGTACTAGTAAAGAATTCGCATGTTTTGTTTACGTGACAAACATTACTAATTGTCTGTGTCAGGTGGTGGCGGGGTTAACGACACTTTCATATTTACACGATATAACCCAAAAACCTCTATTATGGATACCCAGACCAACCCAATGACACCTTTCCGATCGACTAACGGCAGATCTCATCGTATATATGTCTTACAATTCTACACAGTGGCAATGATTTAGTTTATCAGTCCTTTTATTTTATAACTTTATTTTGTTTATTTACTTTCATTCTCCCCTTTTTTGTTTGCAAAAGTAAAACAAAAACCCCTCATAGTCTTCTAAGCATATGTGTACAAACATGCTCTTAGATGGTAAAAATTCATCTGATGTTCAAGAGCACTGTGCTGCTTCATTCCAAACTGAAAGTAAAAGAGCCAGGCTCTGCAGGCTCCGCCTGTGAGGTGTACCTGCTAATTGCATTATCTGTTACGAAAGTGGTTCTTGCTCTGATTGCCTGCACAGGGGAGGCAATTACTGCATGTCGTGACTAATTAAGCAATAATGAGGCTCCTTGAATAATGATGTCCCTGGCGAGATCAAAATGCGGCGCTTTGCAGACACGGCGGTGACATGTGGCGTGGCATCATCTGAAGGCTGGCATAACAACAAGCCGCGGTACGGGCTGTTCACGTTATTTTCTGCACGCGGTCCAACCCCTTGACAGATTGCCTTCGATGTGTAGAATAAAAAATTCTCGGGTAAAGATGCGGCCCTGCAAATGCTTGCTCGTGCCACTGCTGGCAGAAGGGCCTTCGCTCCACGCTGAACAGATTGGTTTGAGTACCCACACTTTACTCCACCACACATGACCTGCTGATGAACGAACTATAAGTGAATCCATGTATACTGCTGGGTGGGCAGAGGCGAGGTCTGGGGGGGGTTTTAGAACTTGCTGCATTGTTTCAACTGTCACTGCCCGGAGATCGATTTTTTGTTTATTTTATTAACTGTTTTTTTAAATCAGGTAAGGCCCACTGAGGTATGTAGCTCTTTTTCAGAAGCGACCTGGCCACAAATGATGGCTCAACGAAGTGGCTCATCATGCGGAAATGTATAGCAGCCACATACTCTAAATATCTGTTTCTAACATGCAAACTCGAATAAACAGGTGTCAGGGTCGGGTTTCGAATCCACGACTTTCGGTATACCAGGCGAGGTAGGTAACATCTCGCCACCGTGTAGCTGACCACTTGGTCTAGCTGACCGCTAAACCAAGGCAGCATCCATCCAACCTTCTATTAGTATGAATTGAAAGTGGCATTTAAATCACAGGCCCTTGTGATTTAACCACCCCTCCAGCCCATCAGCGATTTGATGAATTGTCATGTTTCAAGGTTGCTATTGATCTTGAATTGATTTTTGTATTGTTTTTACTATCTCAGAAAAAAATGTTTTGTCCACTGTATTAGCCGATCATCTGCATCATCATCAATCATCAGCTATAGTCAATCCATTGCTGGATGAACTGGCCCTAGCCGCCACCATCTCTCGCCATCCTGCTATGTAAAAATTCACCTTGCACCTGCCCCAGAGTTGATGTCCGTCGCTCCATCTCCTCTGTGGATGTACTCTCGGATGCGATCCATAACTTGCATATACCGTACAGTATTGCATAAATTACAAATAATTGATTCTCACACGCACACCTTGATGGACTTCATGTATCTTGCACATAAACAATTCATTTCAATTGATGTATTGCTCCTTGCCTACAATATAAGTGACTTTCTGGACACAGCCAAACGCATTAGCAGAGTGCTTACTTTAAGCACAAAATAAAAACAATTCTATCCTACATAGGAACTAACTTACTCTGAGTTTTCTGACAGCCAATATGACACTCTATTGACTGCCGAAGGCATGACACACTCTCATGAATTGAATTATTAATACAGATGTAATGGAACTGTGACTTGCCACATGTTCAACTGAATCATGCAACAGCCGTGCCTATTAAGCAGAGCCCTTGCCATTCACACACACGTAACGAGTGTGACGGCTGTGAAATGTTATATTTGTCCATGACCAAATCATCGGGAATTCGCCTCATCTCGTGACACTGAGAGGACGAGGAAAACATGGATTGATGAACATGTGTCAGTTAGGGCTGTCACTTTGACTCTTAACGAGAGGTCATCTTGGACAGGACACGTCACCAGCAGGGACAGTGGCCGGTGGGTGAGACTAATGACGGAGTGGCAGCCTCGGGAGGGAGTGAATGCTCCGCAAGAATGGCCGCCACAAAGATGGAGCGAGGAAAACTCCATCTAGTTGTATTATTGAGCGTGTGGATTTGTCTCCGGGTCCTCCGGTTTTCCCCCTCCACATTTAGGAACGTGCGTTTATGAGTATTTCGCTGCTTTAAATTTCGACGTGATAAGCCACTTTGTTGTTGGGATATCATTTGTGGCCAGGTCGCTTCTGAAAAAGAGCCGTGTACCTCAGTGGGCCTTACCTTGTTTAAATAAAAATAGTAAAAAAAAAAAGTTACATTGTGCCGGCGCCCCGTTGTATTGTTACATCGCAGCACCACGAGAGTTGTCGACGGCATGGGGAGGCCTTTGCCCAGCAGTCGATTGCTCACGTTCTGATGATGATGGCGATGGCGAGCGCACGACCCTGCGCAGTGTGGTCTCACCCTGCACGCAGTACTTGAGCTCCTTGGGATCGGTGACGGTGGTCATCGCGCGCTCAGGCGGCCGCTTCTTGCTCTGCCGCCTGTAGTTGCGCCGGCGGCGGCTCTCGCCCCACAGGTTGGAGCCACCGTGCATGCTGGGAATGTTGAGCAGCGCGACCCCCTCCAGGGAGGTGTTGCTCAGGTCCAGGAGCATCCCGTCGCACTGAGAGGGAGACACACACGCACGCACGCACGCACGCAGCCGATAAAACGTGGAGATTCTGCATCGGTTTCCACCTTCTGGGTCTCAACGTCTGGAAGGTCCGGGAGGTCAAAGCTTGTATATAAAGTGTTTTATTTTCATGTGGAGAGAGGGAAGGTTGTGTGCTTCATTTATTTGATCATTAAAATATCCACGATCAAAATGCTCCACAACAGTCCATAATGTTTTATATGCCAGTCAGTAGTTTCTGACCTACTTTTTTGCTTTAAAGAAGGGTCGAAATATCCGTCTATTGTATATTTTTTACATGCTAAAACAATGCAAATGAGTGTAGTAAGTTTTGTTTTAATTGCTATTTGTACTATTATACGAAAATGTTCTTCTTGTTAAAAAAGTAAAATAACACGCAACAAAAACAGCAAGAATAAACCTTAACCAGAACCAGTTTCCTGGAGGCCTTGGGCAGAAGGCCACAATAGAGCCCTCTTATTCCAAAACTCGGCCCGTTGTAGGGGCCTCTTTTTGTGTGAGACTCGGTGCAGATCTCCTTAATTTGACCCTCCACCCACCCACCCAACGGATTGGCCCTGTGGAACATTGCAAAAAATTGACTTCTTAGCGTTGATTTCTCATACAACTGAAGTGCAATAAATTAAAACGACACTGCGGCGTGCGGTGGATATGTTGCGCAACATTGGAAGGACCGAGTCTTTGCCGGCGGTCGGTCTCCACGGGGGAGTCGGCGTTTGCCGCGCTCCGGCACTGAGAGGGAGACACGCGCACGGTGCCTGTCCAGGCCTGCGTCACCTCGATCTCGATGCACTCGTGCAGCTTCTTGCAGGTGGCCGAGAACGTCTCCGAGGTGCCGAACTCAAAGTACCACAGCTTGTTCTTCATGCTGCTCTCACACAGTGGTGGGAAGTGTGCCAAGCGCGACATTTTACATCGGCATTATTTTTCGATTTAAAGCTTTCGTGACTGCAGGGATTCATCTTCTTGGTTCTTTCGGTAAAGTTACGTAGAAGGAAAATAATACAAATAAAACATAATAAAATAATTCTCACGACGTTTCGGCCACAATGCAAGCAGCCGTCTTCAGGTGGAGAACAGGTCTGTCGAGAAGGCATTCAGACTCTGCCTTCTCGACAGACCTGTTCTCCACCTGAAGACGGCTGCTTGCGTTGTGGCCGAAACGTCGTGAGAATTATTTTATTATGTTTTATTTTTATTATTTTATAATTTTCCTTCTACGTGACTTTACCGAAAGAACCAAGAAGATGAATCAGCATTATTATATATGATCAGGGTATCGCAGCTGAAACGTCATGCTTCTGAAGTCTGTTAGATGAGTGCAATCAAGTTTGACATTACCACTTAGTAGGATCACAAAAGTGGTTGAACACCACTCACTATTCATTTGATGGCAGTGTTTAACATATATTTCCCCCAATTATATCTCCATTGTGCGATTGGCATCATGGTATGTGATGAAGAAATGTTCATTTGGAACTCTCGATGGGCAGTGCATCATGTGTAAGAGCACAGTCGGCAGAAATGTATATCACAGGACTACTTTTGAGATTCCTCGTATACACACTGGGAATGATGGACTTTCCCCAAACACGCTGCTGTAGAGAGATGTGCATCGCATGACAGTCAAACTGAAGTTGGCAATTCTCGGAATTAAATTGTTTTGACAAATTAAGCGAAAACTTAATTTAATACGATCGGTTTTGTTTTTTGTGTGTGTGCACTCAGTGGTAACTGGGCTTAGACCACCAAATCACTACATTTGAGCATTTGGTTCGATCACTGATGGCCACCACCTCAGTGCTTTGACCCCTGAGCCCCCAGGCCACTTGATTGATTTTTTAAAATAATCATATTTTTTGTGGAATTATTATTGATGGGGGGTTAGTGTGCTGTGGTGCAAACACTTAATTTGCAGTGGAAATCAGGATTATACTGCAAATGAGCTGCTGCTGCTGTAACACAGCGTGTCTTCTGCGGAGAGATGATATTTACACAAATGAAATAGAAATATAAGCAAACTAATTATTACGGAAGTTAATACAGAGGTGTCCAACCGCTTGCTGACGGAGACGCGATTTGTAATTAGCCTCGAAATAGGAACGCGAGCGCAAATTTTAATTTTTACCGGAAAGTAAACCGGAAATAATGCACAAAGTAAGTGTCGCCACAGCAATAATTAACAATATTGCCCACATTTGTAGTGTTTGTTTACTTCCTCACACTCCTGTTGTTTCGGATAAACTCGCGGTTGACACACGCAGCGAAAGCAGCGCGTGTGAAGAGGGGCGCAAAGGCATTTTAGGAGGCAATTCCTCTCCTCTCGGCCCAATTGTTGTGAACTTGCAATGATGTGCAACGTCGCTTGGGACTGCGTATTATAGACACTCCCTTCTCGCGCTTCTCCGTACTTTTCAGCGAAGGCGTGTTACTTTCCAAGAAGCATCGACTTAGCAGTGCGTGGCGTTGGTAGCTTTATGAGCTGCCCGCATCACAATGGCAACTCGCGTTGCGCGTAGACAAGTAAGAACACTTCGGCGGCAGGAGTCTATCGCACTTTACATTGAAAAATAAACTCCGAGTAAAATCTAATCATTTTCTTGGTTCTTTCGGTAAAGTCACGTAGAAGGAAAATAATAAAATAATAAAAATTAAACATAATAATATAATTCTCACGACGTTTCGGCCACAACGCAAGCAGCCGTCTTCAGGTGGAGAACAGGTCTGTCGAGAAGGCAGAGTCTGCTTCTATGTGACTTTACCGAAAGAACCAAGAAAATGAATCCCTGCAGTCATGAAAGCTTTAAATCGAAATTTAAAATCTAATCATCAGAATTTTGGCAATACATTTATCGTTCGCGCCATTCGTATCACGGAGGCGTTATGTTTCACGAACGAATGTGGTCTGCGGTCGTTTCACATTATAGTGGGAAAAGACGCTATTTGGTTTGGCAAATTTGTGGCGCAACGCTTGCACACATTGCCTCCACTTTTTCGAATAATGTCACAGGGATCTTTGAAGTCCACTGTGAAGCAGACAGTGCGTAATTATGGTCAATGCGCCACAGCATTAACTGGGGAGGCCGTTGGGCTCGAACCACAAACCTCTGCAACCAACGGCGATACCCACTACCGCTTGGCCATGTTGCTGTGAATTAACACTAAACGGGAAATTTCGTGAAGGGTGGCCCAATGTCAAGTAATAAATAAACTCGGCAACTGTTGATTTAACCATTTTGCTTTGCACTCTCAGAAACAAGTGACAGCATCATATTGCACAAACATACTGTACATTGTCCCCTTTGCCCCTCATGCATAAAATGGCATTTGGGAGATAAAAAAAAAATCTTAATAAGAAAGGGCCGGTGATCGTGAGAACAATAACGACGACGACGACGATACGATGATGACGCACAAGGTTAAATAATCCGTCCGCTCACACAACCTATCCTCCCCCCCTCCCAGAACCCTCCATCTCAGGAGAGAATCACAAACAGATCGTTACTGCCTTTCGTCGGCCGCGTGTTAATTGGCCATGTGGGAAGAGCACGAGGGGCTCTCTCTCGCAGTGGGGAGGATGGCATCCACGGTGGGCCCGCGGAATAAAGAGCCGTTCCACGCGCGCGGCGTCGTGGCCTGCCACCTAAAATTGCCCTGACAAGTGTGAAATTCCCACTTCGGAGAGAGAGAAAAAAAACTTGACGGTGTCGTTAATTGATCGCTTTCTTCGGCGCGTTACGCAATGCTGCAATTACAATGGCTCGTAATACAGAATTATAATTACGACCGTCACGGAGATGACAGTGCTGTACTTAGCAGCGGAACCACATCAGGACTGGACGAGCAGTGTAAAATAAATGTGAATGCAATGAAGGTTCAAACCGAGTAAGAAAGAGAATCGCATGATAATTTTCTCACAACTAATGTTGAATGTAATAAACAGCCCTTTGTCAATGCACTGCTGGACAAGGGCCTCCCCACACAGTGTTGGTCACAGGGCTTCATTGACCATACTTCACCATGCTGGTTCGTGCGGGTTGGTGAAGGGGGTACCCCAGGACCGGTTCAGTTATCAGGACGCCACTGGAGCTATGCACTTTAAAATCTGAATTGAAAAATAATTTCTTTAGGACTGCTAATTAGCACGGTTGGCTACGTACGGTGCGAAAGAAGTTCAACATCCATAGCGTACATACACAGCCGTGGATGAGAATCAAACCTCGTCACCGGGTAAATAGTGAAGTGTGCTTACCACTGTGCCACCGCTACAGCCCCTCACACTACTAGAGCCGAGTACCCATGAGAATGACACAGAGTGAATCCAATCAGAGAGAAAGGTCCTTGAAAAAGAGACCCAGAGTCTGAGAGCATGCTGCGTTAGATTTACGTATTGATTACATTCTTCATTATCATAAATTCAACATATGGTTGTCCCAAATTGTCAATGTACGTTACACAATATTGTCGGAATGAATGGAGACCAAGTGGTAAAAAAGGCAACAAATGAAATAGCAATTACTTATCACATATCCGCAACAAAATCTGAAAAGTGGGTAAAGAGGAAATTGCACTGAGCGATGGATAGAGGAGTGCATGCATCGGATAACGACCGCAAATCAAAAACAAAATATGACTTATATTCTTAGGTGTTTTCGGTAAAGTCACGTAGGTAAAACATCAAAATTAATAAAATAATAAAATAAAATAAAAGTTCACGACGTTTCGGAGGCAACACAAGTCTCCGTCATCAGGTGAGACAGTCACAGCCAGATGACGGAGACTTGTGTTGCCTCCGAAACGTCGTGATCTTTATTTTTATTTTATTATTTTATTAATTTTGATGTTTTACCTACGTGACTTTACCGAAAACACCTAAGAATATGATTCCTTGCAGTCACGAAAGCTTCAAGTCTAGAATTAAAATATTGACTTGTTGATAAACGTAAGTGGACACAGGAAGGATGCATCACTGCAAGAGACAATGGCTGAGAAACAATGCAGCAAGTAAGGTGGATTGTGGCATCACAGACCCATGAGGGATAATGATGTGGGGATGACTTCATCCAGGAGTGGACAGAACATGGCTTATGAATATTATAATGATGACCTATGAGGTTTATCCGGAGGTCACATTTTAAAGATCAATCGCTGTTGGTGATTTTCCACAAGTTGAAAAGCTCCCTCCCTCCCTCCTCTCCCTCACCTCTGACATCGCTAGGTGAGAGCGACAGAAACAGCGGCAGCCTTTTCATCCGGTGGCTAAAGAGAATTCCGTGTCGACTAACAACCAATCCGTAGCTTGTTTGTGCCACCCACACGCCTGCCTGCCCAGTCTGGCTCTATATCACAGCGATGCGTTAATGATGTGCTGGGGCACTTGAATCATCACTTACATTGAGGGTCTATACCTGGTCAGCGGACAAGTAGCCGTCAGAAGTAGCACCCTCGTGTAATTTTTTTTAAAGTGATGGAAAATGTTTTATTCCCTATACCGTGATAATAATAATTCACAGCCCTTTGTCAACGCATCATTGGATGAAGGCTGCCCCATGCCGTTATCGGTTGTGGTGGGTTGTTTGACCATAGGCTGACATGGTGGCGAGATGTTCGATCATGACCGTACCGCCTGTATATTTGGAGTTTGCATGTCTATCTCCCCGTGGTCGCGTGGATTTTTCTCCGGGTCCTCTGGGTTTTCCCTTCAGATTAAGAATCAACATGCGTTTATAGTATTTTTGGCTGCTATACGTTTACATGTGATAGGCCACTTCGTTGCACTATCGTTTGTGGCCAGGTCGCTTCTGAAAAAGGGCTACATAGCCCAGTGGGCCTTACCTGGTAAAATGAATAGTTTAGTTTTATTTCACCAGGCTGGTCAGTGCGAGTTGATTAAGGGGGCGCCCAGGACTAGGTTTAGATATCGCTTGCACTGATGTTTAGTGCGGTGCGATATCCACCCTACCACCACTCAACCCATTTTCTTAGACCTGGTCGCACTAAAACAATATGCTCTGCAGTATGAGCCAGATTCACGTGGTAATGAAATGGCTGAAACACATTTGCTTGATGATTTGCTCCATTGCTGTTGATGGAGGAGACATCGGCATAATTTCACAAGAACATTCGCCGGCTTAAAGATTTCAGTCAGACTAAAGAAATGTTGCAACCACTTAGCATTGGGTTGTTTCTTCTAAAACTGGGATATATTTCCAACTTATTTTTGTAAAAATACATAACAAAAACACGTCAGCAATTATTAACTGGTGCCTTATGCACTGTATTTGCATGTGGACTACAATACAGTTATTTATCAACGTTATTCGTTTCCTGCTCAGCAAAGGGCCAGAGAAAATGACGCTGCAGTGCGAGCTGGATAAAACAAAGGCGGCGTCGGGGTGCTGGTCTGACCCAAATAGGTAGAATTCTACAAGTACAAAGCGTTTTAATGGGTCCCACCAGTCGTTAAGTGCGGCTCAGTCATGCTGTTTTTAGTCGCCGGGCTGGAAGTGGCAAGCAATGACGCCCATCGTTTTTATTGCGCGTCGCAGTACTTCTGCGTAGAGGCGGCATTAATGTGGCAGTAAAAAAAACAAGAGTCGAGCGAGAATTTTGACGTGACATCCCGTGCTCTTTCTCGGCATGCAATGGATATGGATGCTCGGCAAAATACATTAACGCGTGCGCCGCTTCGGATGTACACTCAGAAAGAGAGCCGCTCATCGAACGAATGTTTAAAAAAAAAATCACGCCGCAATTTCTTAATGCGATGGCGCTTTCAATCGACGTGACGTACGCCCTCTCCAGGGTTGATTGTCACCGCCGCTGGGATTTCCTCCATCATAACAGTGGCTACTGTCACCAACACAAACGTCTCTCTCTCTCTCCAAACAGACACACGGGCGAGAACACGGAACAATGAAGGCCGCGTCCCCACAACCGAGTCACAGCCCCTGTTTACACTGGAGGTCAGTCGTGACCCACAACCCCCCCTCTCGAGCTCGACCTCATTTAGGCGATCGTCGAGATGGCCACACGAAATTAAGGACGGCATTATTGGAGACTCCCCAGTTTGTTGATGCGCAAAGAAACAATATTATGTGTTTGACAAGGCTTGCCGTGGACATCGATCGCGTGTTTTAGAAGGGCTTAGTCCGACGACAATCCCATTCTATTTCTCAAAAGGAAGGACCACCGCCCTGCTCGTGATCTTAAAATTGTGCGCTCTAACAGCCCGGTATTGTTGAGTGGCTTTATCATTGTAACACCATCCGGAAGCCTGCGTTTGTCAGTGTGAACTCTGCTCTTAGAGGTGTGAATGCGATGCTGTGTAGATGTAAAAAACACGTGTAAGCATGCACAAATAAGTGTAAACACGTGTAAACAAGAGTAAACACGTGTAAACAAGTGTCAACATGACAATGTTCACAAAACCACCACCGAGTTTAACGATACGTATTTTTATCCTTTCTTTGTGTATTGTAGCAGACGATGATTATGAGAAAGTTTAATGACACGTATCGAACTCCTCTCTCGAGCTCTTCATCTGCCTAACTACAAGGGAAGTACTCCCAAGTTTTTGGATGAATCCAAAACAATCAGAAAATTGGGCCGAGATATAAAATGTTGGTCTGATCCAAAAACCCGGACGTGGCATCGGGTGATGTCACTTTTGTTAACAAGAGGACATTTTACATTCGTAATGATCTGAAAATCCAAACAAGATCCAAAATTGTCTTTAAAAATCCTAATATTTGAGTGTATCCCCCAAAAATCCACTCCTACTAACTACCTATGTGCCCTGCACAAAACTGGCTGATTTGTGTGGCTACAAACCATAACAGCAGATGCCATGTGCTATGATTTAAACATGTAACACTAATCACCGAGCAAAACAGGGGTCAGGCAGCGCTGAGTAAACGAATAAATGTTGAGTGAGCCTAGCATCAGGAACATTGTGTGCGACGAGCAGGTGACGGTGGGTGATGGCGTGGGTTGCGCGTCATGTCAGTGCTCACCAAACATTGCACGATAAACACTGCACGCGTTGGCTCCGCACTAACGGGTCGCACCCAGGGCTTAATTTCTCGCTGAATATTATCTGCGCCGCTGGCAGACTGGAGTATGTGGCACGTGACGAGTATACTCTTAGGTTTTTTCGGTAAAGTCACGTAGGAAAAAAATTAAAATAAAATTAATAAGAGTAAAATAAAAATCACGACGTTTCGGACGCAACACAAGCTTCCATCTTCAGGTGGAATCGTCACAGCACGATTGCTGTATCAGGTATCAAGTATCTTGATACAGCAATCTTGATACAGCAATCGTGCTGTGACGGTTCCACCTGAAGATGGAAGCTTGTGTTGCGTCCGAAACGTCGTGATTTTTATTTTGCTCTTATTCATTTTATTTTTTACCTACGTGACTTTACCGAAACAACCTAAGAGTATGAATCATTGCAGTCACGAAAGCTTCAAATCTAGAACGTGACGAGTAGCCGCAGCCACAGTTAGACAATATACTGAATGCGGTGTGCTGGTTGGGCGCGGAATTTATTTTCCGGTTCACCTACCCGGATAGACATGAAATGAAGCACTGGTTGCAACACTGTGAGCGTTTTGTCCTCAAAAGTCAATGAGCGTCTATGCAATATTCCAAAAAGTGACAGTTACAGCTTGATGGACAATCTTGCCCCATTGATGCCATGATAAATCACCACTGATGTTGACAGGTTAGGTCGCTTTGTAGGAGGTTACGTGAGCAATGGACGCTGCTCACTGCGTTGAGCTCATGACGTGATAAAACAACAACTTCAATCATCCACGGCCCTTTGGCAATCAATTGATGGATGAAGGCTTCCCCCATGCTACGATTGACCATACTTCACCATGCTGGCCAGTGCAGGTTGGTTGAAAGGGGCCCAGGATCTGTATGGATATCATTCGCCATGATGTTAGCGGTGACCGGGAATCAAACTCAGGCTACCAGGTTCATAGTGCAGTGCACTTCACCACCGCGGCACTCCTCCACCCACTCCGCTCGATGATGCAATCAGGAGCTGTATGCAACGTGACCTCATCGTTGTCATAAACAGGGCACTCTACACAAGGCCTCATCCGTATTCATCAGCCACCTTCTTTATTTATATTTTTACCGGCGGTTATTTTTTTGCAAGACCCACCTGACGTCTTGGTAATATTATTCAAATGAAATCGATCTACAATAAATACAAATTACTTTATTATGTATGATATTGGTTTGCGAAAGCCTACGTGTTAAATCGATATTCGATTAATTGGCGAGCTCTCGGAAACATTTATATGAAAGCAAATAAGCCAACATGTTACGCAGATGTCATACAAGTGATTAAATGTTAGGGGGGACTTTGATTGATACTTGGAAAGCCATAAAAAGCCATGTCTTTTTGAAGTGGTGCAATTAAAATATATTTCATTATTTATTACTCATGTTGTATGCTGATTTAATTATAATTGAATAACAGACGCTATAACGTTGGCCACAAGGGCATGGTTTTATCATTAAGTGGTTAATATACATACATATGGTATCGGTCCATTATCTAGCTAGGTAAAATGAAAAGACGTGATATGTACGGCTTTGTACTCTAGAATAGATCATAATATCTTTGTATTCTTGGTTCTTTCGGTAAAGTCACGTAAAAAAAATTAAATCACGACGTTTCGATTGCAACACAAGCAATCATCATCAGGTGTGACAACCACAGCAATACATTTTACTGAAGTGGGATCCTTGCAGTCACGAAAACTTCAAATCGAGAATAATATATTTGCTTTACATTGCCTTATTTAAAAATAATTGGCATAAAAAGCAAACATTATTTGTTTACATGATATAGAAAATGAGGCTATATTTGACTGTGCGTCAAAACGTAGCTGGGTTTGTTTTCACCAGCAGTATATATTGTTGGTATACGATGAACGCTTCCCTATGCCATATCGGGCGTGGGGGTTGTTTGACCATACTTCACCACGTCGGTCAGTGCGGATTGCTGAAGGGCTGGGAGGAGGCATAGGATCTATTCAGATATCACTAACCAGCGCTGTTATCTGTCGCCGGGATATCGAACTCAATTCACCGGGTTCGTAGCTTGCAGTGCGCTTAGAGTATTCTGTTGCTCGAAAAAATGTCCACGTGATAAGCCACTTTGCTCAGCTATCCTTTGCGATAGCCAGGTCGCTTCTGAAAGAGAGCTTCATAGCTCAGTGGGCCTTACCTGGTCAAATGAAGATAGAAAAAAACACTGCACCACCGCTCCAAAATAATCAAAATTACAAATATTAAAACACCGCAGCACGAGGCTGGATGTGGTGGCGGTGGTTAAGGGGGTTTTGCGGTTGTGGGCTGGGGGATGGGTTTGGGTAGGGGGGGGGGGATGCGGTGATGGAGTTAGGGCTTGCTTGATCACAGGGACGGATTCTGATTGACAATTACATGGCGAGTGAGCTTTATTGCCCAGGTTCCCCCGCCTGCCACCCCCTCTCATTTCCTCTCCTCTCTGAAGATTAACCAGGACGGTGAATTGAGCAGCGGCGGCACAACCAGTAGGAATGGGAAGCGGAGCGGCGATGTGTGACTGCGGCTAAATGCCAGTAAAAGGGCGGCCCTGCCACGCCAGGAGGCAACAAAGGACCCCCCCCCCCACCTCTCTCTCCACCCTGCCCCCCCCCCCCCACTGCTCCCCCACCACCTCCCTGGACACCCTCCCTCCCTCCCCTTTCCTTCGCCTCGTGGTGGGGAAATCTGCTGACTAAGTATTTAACCATTGGATATTATCACCGAGCTACGTAGCTCTTTTCCAGAAGCGACCTGGCCACAAATGACATCTCAACGAAGTGGCTTATCATCGTCATTTAAAGCGGCCAAACACTCTAAAAGGCAGCAGGAGCGCCAGCGGATTGGGCAGTGCCACCGCCGCAGTTGGGAGCAGCCAGCGGTGGAAGGTGGGGGCAGGGGGTGGGAAGGGGAGGAAGTGAGTGGCAACGCCGCCACGAGTGTTGATGATCCACGTACCGGCTGTTAAACCTCTCCGGGTGCTTCTCACGCATCAGATGGAACCGGTGTGCGATGGACGCGTCCTTGTGGTTGGGATAAACAAATAAGCAATGCACGCACACACACACACACACTTCGCGTTACATTCTGGAATAGGATTAAATGCGGTACATGGGATAGGAAAGCAGAAGAGTACGAATATGACACAGTCCTTAGTTAAAGCTGTCGTCAAATATATTTACCACGTGTGCTGGAATTTACAAGCCTTTGTTCACCACTACTGGATGAAGCCCTCCCCATGCCGCTTCAGTCGTGTTTGTTTTTTTGCCATACTTCACCACACTGGCCGGTGTGAGTTGGTGAACGGAGTGACCAGGGCCTTCTCAGGTATCACTCAACACTGATGTTAGCTGTGGCTGGGAATGGAATTCAGGGTTCATTGAGCGGTGCTCTAACCACTGCGTCACCGCTCCTCCCTCAAAGCCATTGAAAACTCTTTAACTCCAAATACGTGTGTGTGTAAGTGATGCAGATTTTCTTACGGTCATTTTAAACAAACCACTGGCAATGGAATGTGTTTTGCTAGGTTAGGCATGTTTACATTTACTCTGTGGCAAATACATAACTCATGTAACCCCACGGAAACATTTACACATATGTAATAAAAATCGTAATTTCAACCCTTTTGTCAACCCACTGCTGGATAAAGGCCTCTCCACTCTGTTTCGGTCATGGGGATCGTTTAAACATACTTCACCATGCTGGATTGGTACAGGGAGGCCTAGTACAGCTTCAAATATCACTCACCAAACCGTGTTAGCCTTGACCGGGAATCCAACCCCGCTTCAGCGCACTTCTCAGTATAAGCAAATTTTACGTTTGCTCTACTTAAAAGTATAGGACATAATTCAGCCAATTTTCACTCGCTAAAAATGCCGTGTTTTTTTAAAATATATGTTGTCCAATCATTCCTGACTCTCAATCTTCCAGTCGAGCTGAGGCTGCCGGTACAACCGTTGTCTCGATGGCTTGGCGACATCAGGCACTGCCCGCAATGACCAGTACTGCTCACCACTCCCATGGAGAAGTAGTTATTGATGATGGAGTAGGGCACCGGGTCACCCTTCTCCTCCGAGGTGTGCGGAGTCACGTCGAACCACCAGCGGTCAAGCATCACGACGGAGCTGTTCTCAATGTCCTTCATCACCTTCATCAAACTGCCACCTTCGTAGCCTTCACGGCGAACAAAACACACCCAGCGCGAGGAGCCTTCAAAAAAGTCCAGCAACATTACGCAACGAACTCCAAAACAAACCTCCAACAAGTCTCCAGAACCAATGACTGAGCAATCAAGATCAATGTACGTACGTTAAACTTCTTTCGCGCCCTACGTAGCCAACTGTGCTAATCGGAGGTGCGGGGGGGAAGGCCAATGAACTAAACACAAAATGACGCTGTACATAACTGAAGCAGCAGACCATGATGATATACCGTGCCGATGAGTCCAAATAAGCATGAAAACCGCCATTCAGTTGCCACATTGTTCGGAATGATGTCGCTGACGTGTCAGTGATGTTTCGCGCCACTTTGCTGGGAGCTTCTTCAGGAACTGTCCCTGAACTAATCCAGGAAACGTTCCTGGAAAATGTTCCAGGAACTGATCCTGAACTGTTCCGGCAGAAGCTTCCAGCACATGGAGTGAAACATCCGCGACACATCAGGCACCATGCCAAACAACAAGTAGTGCAACCTACATCATCAAGCCATACAGTCTAACCACACAAACATAGGCCGTGGTTTGCTAGGATTCCGGTAATGTTTTTTTTCTTCCACTTAGGAAACATTTTTGCATACATTACTTTATTTGTATCCCGCCTGCATGCATTTTTTCCTCGCGCGTTAAACAGCCGCTCCGGCTAGAGAATGCGCATGGATTTGGTGTATCGATGAGAATCGTCCAAAACATGCGTGTGCCAGGCAGTGAAAGATATACCCCCCTCCCCACCTAAAAGTTAAAACCCACGCAAGTCGTGATTTCTGCCGTGTTTCTTAAGCCAGACGCCCATCAGAGAGTAAACATACAGTACCTCCTCCCCATCTCAGGCAGCGGGCCAAGTCATTTCCTGTGCCTAGGGGCAGTACGGCCACGGGCGGGTGTCTGGTCAGGCCAGCCTTGTCTGCAGCGCGCGGAAGTGGGAGCGAGAAAGAGAGAAGGAAAAACACTTTCCGATGTTGAACGCGGAGCTTTGAATACGAGTCAAATGCTTTGCAAATGTCGAAGAATGCTTTGCCCGAGGGTCACTGCTATTACTGCAGCCGTGGCTGAATGGACGCCGGGCCTTTAGTGGCTGTGACCCGAGGCCTCGAATTTTGAGGAGTCCCCGAGAAATATCTGAGAGGTTGAGTGGCAAAGGTGCAGCGCTGCAATTGCTTGCACGTGCCCCTGCTGGCGGAAGGGCCTCCCCTCGAGGGAGGTTTAGAGAACCCCCTCTCTCCATTGGCCCACTCTTCCATGCTGGCCAAATGTCTTGCAAGACGTGGCAGTAGCCCACACCTCAGCCCACCGCACATGACCTGCCGATGGACTTAACTGTGGTGTTACTCAATTATACTTCTGGCTGGAAGGACGCAGTGGGGGACTTTAAAAAAGCTTGCCAATTGTTTCAGCTGCCGCGCCAGGAAATCAAATGGAACCGGCAACCTCTGGATTGCAAGTCTAATGTGATGATAATGATGACAACACTGCAGCATCTGCTTTATAATGGTTGAAATGCAGTGCTGTCGCACTATGATAGATCTTATCTGTGTCATTTGGTAATGAAAGCCATTGCATCAATGTGTGTATAACTTCCAATTATGTACCAAAATGTATATATTCGTATATCGCATTAACGAAAATTATAACTCAAATTAACAAGGTGAACAACATTGAAAGTGTTTACCATTGGGCACAGGTGGTGGTAAAACAGTCAAGGGAAGGAATAGAATTGACAAAGATGGGACCCCCAAAACTATAACAGCCCCGAGCCCCCCCTTAAACTTAATCCGGCCCTGACTACAGCATCCTGTCCCTACAGCCAGCAGAATTCGAAAACACGTGTGCGCTTATACCCTGTAAAATCTTTTTTTTTTGGGTAAGTTCTAAGACCATCCAAAAGTCTGTGTTTGCACAAGTGGCCAAGGAAATGCGTTTATTTTTTGTTGTTTTTGTTTCCTAATGTCGAGTCAGAGAGGTGGCGGCCGGACCGACCTATGCAGTCGAGGACCCATCCAACGGTGCCATCACCGCCGCAAGCCAAGACTCGAAAATCCGGCACATCCCGGAAAAAGCTCAGCCTGCCGTGAGAAAAAGCGTGAGACATTCCCCCCTCCGTTGTCAGCTGCAGGCACTGCGGCGTTTATACGTCGCCGCCGTATAAACGTGCCTCAAAAGGGGGGAGCTGGTTTGCGTAGTAGCTGGAGCGTTGCCCCACGAGGTCGGCGACCAGAGTTCAATTCCCACTCACGCTGGACCTCCCCTCGGTTCGACTCACGCCTTACATATTTTTGCAAGTTTATTTTTGTTATTCGTTACACAGATGGTCTCGTTAGAGCCAGCTGCCCGGCTATTTTACAAGGGAGATCCGAGGTGCCGTGAGCACGGCGAACAACAAAACAAAGACACAAACGTCAATATCGCAGAGAACGAGTACAGTGCCTGGTGCGGTGTTTCAATATTAGCACTGGTGGCTGGGAGTGGTGTTGGCCACCCATCCCCTAGTGTGTTGTGCCGGTCTTATTAGGCGCTTGCTAACAGCACTTGCCCCAACAGTACGTTTAAAGCTTTCGGGTGTATCTTTATATTTTTGTCTTTTTTTACGCTTAAATAATGTGTTCGTCACAAAGTGAGATTTCCCTTCATATTGGGTGCTTATATTGTGCTTATAAACATGCACTTAAGGTGGTGAATTATTCACGCAATCAAACAGATGCAAGACTTCAGTTTTATTTTGTGCAGTTGAATGTCAAACGGCGCTCTGTTTTCACGTCCGTCCGCATTGCGGTAGAAAGCCAACAAACGCACGTCCACCCATTACAAGTGTCCATGTTTGTCTTTCAGGTCCTCAAAGGCAATACAGGACTACAATCTCCTCCTTTACCGTGTTCCCACGTGACACAATACGTGCATCATTGCTTTTTTGTGAATTTTATTTCTAGAGCAGAACATCCTCTACCCCTCTCTGGCAAGTAATGCGAGTTCTCCCTTGGATTCTAGCCACATTTGTATTGTTCTTTCCATCAATCGCTTGTTATGCTTAATTGAGTCGCGCAAGATACTCACCCTGGCATGGGTCCCCCTTTGGCGAGGTTATACACTTGCCTTGGGTTCAGGAGATATTGAATTTTTCTCAATATCCTGCACAGCGAAATGTAAAAAAAAAGCAACTAAATATAGCAACAGAAAAACAAGGCATTTAATGACCTATGAAACATCCCACAGGAAATAATAATAATAAATCATACCTACACCACACCTTTTGTTCAACACCAACTCCTCGAGGTGCCTAACCGTAACGCACATCCTTCATGCACTCTTCATGCCACACTCCACTGCCGGCCATGCAAATTCACTGAGATGTCACATTCAGTCACTCGCTACACAAACCCTTATCAGACTGAAAACTCCTTGCAGCAGAGCGACGTGCTGAGGCCTGGCCGTGGAGGAGCCATAGGTTTGCTGTGGTGATATGTTAACTCCCTCGCCTGGTATGCAGGAGGTCGTGGGTTCAAGTCCGACCCTGACGTCTGTATATTTGGAGTTTGCATTTCTATCCCCGTGGTCGTGTGGATTTTTCTCCGGATCCTCTGTTTTTCCCCCTCCAAATTTAGCTGTTATAAATTTCCACATGCTGAGCCACTTCGTTGAGCTATCATTTGTGGCCAGGTCGCTTCTTAAAAAATCATAACAGCTCAGTGGGCTTTCCTTGGCAAATAAAATTGTTTAGATATAACGGACGGTATAGGTCAGGGGTCGGCAACCAAAATAACAACAGGAACCATTTTTTTCGAGTTCGGTAAAAAAGCAGTCGTTAAAGAGCCGCACGTGGCTCCAGAGCTGCAGGTTGCTGACCCCTTATCCAGGTGAAGGAGCTGATTCCACTGCTGGTGGTAAGGCCTCCACGAGATGGGCTCGAGGAGAGCCCTTCTCGACCTATTCTTCCACAGTGGCCAGATGTCTTGATTTAAGAAACCTGCCATGTTGTTTTAACTGCCGTGCCAGAAGAAGGACCGGCCCACTGATGGATTTCAGGGCCAGTGTGATAACTGTTACACCATTGCAGCATCCATCCCATTATGTTCTGAGGCCTGACTTACAAGATGACATGTACAGTAGAACATCGGAGATCGAACGAACCAGAACTCGAACAAATCGGTGTTCGAACGATATTTCCGAACATTTTTTGCTCCGGAAACCGAACGAAATTCGGAGGTCGAACGGGCAATCGCGACTTGAATGAACCTGTACGGCTGAGACGCGTATGGCCAGCGTGCATGACGCTTGCCCAGACAAAGGGGACTCCCCTTCCAAACAATGACACCACCACCTCCTCCTCACCACCTTCCACTCAAGCCATCAACTCTCCTTACTACAGGTAAAGTGAAGTTCAATGTCCATTAATTTCATTTATTCCATATATTTATTCATTTATTCCATTTATTAATTGTTTCTTGTTTTTTTGTATGATTTTATGCATTTAATTACTGTAAACTTCGTGTAAAAATGCTTAATAATGAGAGATTTCGTGTGTCTGGAACCAATTAATGTCATTTACATTAATTCTTATGGGTAAAATTAATTCGGTGTTCAAACAAATCGGTGTTCGAATGGCCTTCTGGAACGAATTAAGTTCGATCTCCGGAGTACCACACTGTGCTGGCAACGTTGGTTGTTGTCACGACACATTCATATTTACGTGATCTAACCCAAATAAAAACCATTATTAATGACACAGAATGGGTGATGCAGTGTGGTACCTTACCTGTCGCCTTGCTTCCCGCCACTCTTGGGATTCCCGAACACCAGGAGTGGATGAGTCCCGAGCACAGGCGTGATCTGAGAAAGGAGGCAAACGGTTGACGATCCACAATGCAGTTCTTTTCAGAGGTGTGGACTCGAGTCATGTGACTTGGACTCGAGTCAGACTCGAGTCATGAATTTGATGACTTCAGACTCGACTTGGACTTGCATAACAATGACTTTGTTCCACCTCTGAGGTGTGGACTCGAGTCATGTGACTTGGACTCGAGTCAGACTCGAGTCATGAATTTGATGACTTCAGACTCGACTTGGACTTGCATAACAATGACTTTGTCCCACCTCTGGTTCTTTTGGTTCGTTTGTGGCACCGTCTGCTGAGTGCTATTGCTGCAAGCAACGGCATTCCCTCGTTATTCACGAACTCACTATCCGCGATTTTGGCTCTCCGCGAATCGCATCTGGAACTCTGCACGACTGCTTTGCGAGAAAGGGTGGGAAAGAAAGTGGCGAGATAAAGTGACGAGAGAGAATGTGATGAGCTAAAGAGATGTGCTATTATGATACTTTTCATGTATTTAATAGCTTATTTACGTTATTATTTAAGGTAGTTAATTCAAAAGATTGTTTTTTGTCGGCCAATATCATTATCCGCAAAATCTGCTCTTCACGAGCATCTCTGGAATGTATCCCTCGCGAATAACGATGGAATACTGTACCGGTTTCCAAAAATGTTTACTTCTTGTTGAATACGGCAATTCTAAAGCAACGGTTGATCCAGAATAGCAAGGTGTATCGCCGCTGCTGACTCAAGGTGTTTGACACCAATTGGGTGGCAGTTTTAGTCGAAAAATAATCTTTATTCAACAAAAAATTGTTCAAATATAGATCGACACATTTGAACAGTGAGATGTGATCAGATGGCTTGTAGCAATGAGCTAGCAACCGCTGAGATCTTGGATCAGCGATCAAATCCACGGAGCAACCCACGATCAAAACCGGGTTATTAAGTGCAGAGAGTTGGTGGTATCAGCCTGGTCACCAGTGACTTCATAAATCCACCCCCTGCCCCCCATCCATCATATTTAATTTGGTGCACAACTTCGTTTAGTGCCTTTCCAACTCTGAGTACGAAGCATTCTTCGCTTGGGAAACAGCTGCAGACTGTGTCCGTGAAACACTGCGCCATCCATCGCGATGGCCTTGCACTGTAAGAATGGCGCGAATACCAAATGAACGACATCATTCAATTAATCCAGTGTGGATAAGAGGCAACTGAATGGATCTGAGAATTAGTTTTGCGATATCATCTTTCACGGACCAATCTCTCACACGGGGGTCACTGCTCTCTACGGGGGATGCTGATAAGCACAATTGAAATATAATTTGTAAAACGACGAAACAATTGAAGACTAAACAGCGATAGCGGCCTTATTGTTTTTTAACACAGGCTTACGTAAAAGGAAGTACATTCACGAGTTTCCAGTGCCAGAATTAGACACCGCATCTGACATCTTTGTTTCTGACATCTGGCGCCACATTCATGCGTTGATGGAAACCATTTTTCTGTTGGTCATCGTTGAAAAAAAAAAGAAAATGCCAAATCAGCAGAAAAAACATCAATCATTTGACCATCCGTCCCAGCAAAAGTTGCGGAAACTGCTGTTCCGCCAACACCCGAGTCTCGCCCTGGGACTGGTTTACAACTCAAGCGCCCCTCCAGGCACTCCCATCAGCACTCCTTGCCGATGTGCCGGACCGGCGTTCTCACAAAGCATGGGAAATTCTGTCAAACTCGGGGCCCAGGTTACGTGTGGTCGATGCGGTCAGGTGCGGTTAATGTTGTTGGGGCAGGTTGGGGGTGGTTATTGCGGTAGAGGGTGGTTAGTGAGGTTTGAGGGGTGGGGGGGGGGTTGTGTTGTGGTTGATGTGCTGGAGGATGGTTGGTGCGGTTGGGGGGTGCTCGTTGCTGTCATAGACGGTGGCCAGCGTGGTTATGAAATCGTTGGTGTGCTTGCAGAGTAGTTTGCATGAATATTTTTGGGCGGTTGTTGCGGTTGCAAGGGTGGTCGGCGTGGTTCTTGAGTGGTTGGCACGATCGCGTGGGGTGGTTGGCGCGGTTGTTGGGTGGCTTTGTGTGGGTGTCGCGTTTGGAGAGAGAGAGAGTGACACCTGCAGGCCCTGTCCCTCCAGCGTCACTGAATTCTCGCGCCGCATGCTGCTTCTCTCACTCGTCCGCCGCTGCTGGGTCGGGGAGCTGCTCTCCGACTTCTGCAGCGTGGCCTTCCTGTCCTGCCCGCCGCCACCCGGCAGATGTGGCACAGGCAAAGACAAAGATCCCCCCGTATAGCCTTAACAAACTGCCGGGGCAAGTGCTGTTAGCGAACACCTATGCAGGTAGTGTGGCATGTACAAAACAAAGATTGCCCCGTATAGCTTTAACATAATTTTGGGGCAAGTGCTGTTAGCGAGCACTGAAAAAAGCCGGCACGGCACATGATAGGGAGGGTGGTCAACACCACGCCCGGC
This sequence comes from Lethenteron reissneri, assembly GCF_015708825.2. Lineage (NCBI taxonomy): Eukaryota > Metazoa > Chordata > Hyperoartia > Petromyzontiformes > Petromyzontidae > Lethenteron > Lethenteron reissneri. Next base: position 12,468,682 of record NC_083798.1, on the reverse strand, counting down.
CGCCTTTGTCTCCCGAGTGGTGATGTTAACACACCACACCACATACTCATTTGAGGCTGAGTCGAGTGGAGACCAGGGACCGGTTCAGGTAATCGTCACTGGTGTTGATCACCGGGTTCGTAGCACAGCGCGCTAACCGCTGCGCCACCGCTCCCCACATGTATACACACACGATGCCCATATACAGGATTATTCACACACACACTGCTGCCTTTGCTAACGAACCTGTGTTGTGCGTTCACTTCCAGTTTTTAAATTTTTACAAAAAAATGTACATCAACTTGCTCAGTTCTATAAAGTATCGATTATGGGGTGCATACGCTAAGCTATCCATATATATAAAATTAAGTTTAGTATCATCGGAAGGTCGTAATCCTATTTCACAGAAATGCAGGCATTTTAAAGGATGCAATTTGTATCATCAACGTGTTCAATGCTGCATGGCAATAAAAGTCAAAAAACCCCGTATAGCCGTTACAGACTTTTGGGGTCAAGTGCTGTTAGCACCAATATATTTGCATCTTGACTTAAAGCTTTCGTGACTGCAGGAATTAATCCTCTTTGGGTTTTGCCTCAGCAGCTCTCTATATTTTTTCACCTGATGACGATTGCTTGTGTTGCGATCGAAACGTCGTGATATTTTTGTTTCTATCTACGTGGCTTTACCGAAAGACCCAAAGAGTATATTTGCATCTATAAATCTGACTTCAATGTCAGAGAGGTAGTGACCCAGTTTTTCCTTTACACACAGTGGCCGAGAACAACTGGTAAAAACAGTAGCAGCGTAATTTTCCATAAGGTGGAAAAATCACGTACACCCACGTATGGATGTGTGGATGTGCTGACCACAACACAGAGACTGGAGCCGGTGACTACATCCTTGTGGAATAGAGCCACATTGACAGCTTGAGTTCAGTGTGGGAGTGGGGGCAGGGGGGGGGGGGGTGCAGCTCACGAGTACGATGGGGCAGATGGAGCTGGGGGGCAGCACGTGATCCTTGAGGGGCCCACAGTCGCACTCCGGCTTCACGTGCGAGGCACATTTGTTGTGCAGCTGTGTGGCGGCGTGGGAAGCACAGTGCGTGAAACTCGCACTCGCTCAGCTGTCCATCACTGCCATTGTTACGGATTTCTGAGCAATTACCAGCAAAATGAGCAACGTTTTCCCGTGACTACGATATAATCACAAGCATACTATTCTAATATTTACCCGGGACATCTTAACTCTATAACAACTCGTTTTTTTTTCAGGAGGGCCCTGCGTTGACAAGTCTTGGCCCTCACATATTTAAAAGATATCGATTTTTATTGAGGCAATGTGTGGGTCCATTACTCTCGCGTTTTTTTTATTATTTTTACGGAGTGTTGTCCAAATCGTTGGTAACGGCAGTAACCGGAGAAATCCCACACGTGTAAGTGGATAACACCATTAACACGTGTTGGTCTCGTGAACCCACTCTCTCTGCTGTCACCTCGTGGCCGAACTCGCAGCCCGGCACGTTTGGGAGTTTCACAAATCTCGATGCGATCCACCAACATTTGCCTCCAAGGCGCGTGATCACAGGCGTGCACCACTACAACCCAACATCATGTATGACTGAAAAAAGGCTTCAGGTTATAATAACAATAACAACTAACGATCCCCTTTATTAATTTTCACGTACAATTATGCTCTTTTTATCTGTGCTGCCGAGTAAAATGTGGCAACAATAATAATTGCAACAACGTGAATGCATATCGTGCCGTTTATCAACACAAACAGTGACACTGCGCAACACACGACACGCAACGTAAACAGAACACACAAACAGAGAATATGTCCGTGCAGCGGCAATGCCCCAATGGCATCATCGGCTGCAAGGCCATGTGAGAAATGTGTCACAGCAACAACAGCAGCAGCAGCTGCAGCTGTGAACGGTGGCGGCACGCACGGCCTAATTTAATGAGCTGGAGGGGATCGGGTAAACCACCATCACGCACACACCCCGGTCATCCTCGCAGCAGCAGCAGCAGCGGTGGCTTTTTTCCATCAGATTGCGCTTCTGGGGCCGTCTGGAACGCTCTTCCATCCGATATTAGAACGCCACTGGAGCTGTGCACTTTTACATCTAAATTTAAAACTAATTTCTTTAGAACTGATATTTGTGTTTAGTTTGTAGTGCTTCCCCCCCCCTCCCCCCGCGCCTCGGATTAGCACGGTTGGCCACGCACAGTGCGAAAAAAATTCAACGTACGGGTAATTGTGTCCGCACTGCCGGTCACACTGGCGACGGTGCTAAACGGTTGCAAGTAACGGCGCTGCAGCCTTGATCATCCTTCCACTCACCCCACCAGCCCCTAGCCACCCACCCCTTTACGCCCACAGGGATACAGCATAGCGGTGACTCAACTCCTGCTGCGCTCCCAAATCCTGACCCAGCAGATTAGATATTGACCTTTTCTCTCAATGTGCTGGCGCTGGGTGACTCAGGTTTTTGTTGTTGTTGGAACAGAATGTGACGAATTAGCGTGGCGCGTTGCTTGCTTGTTTGTTCGCGAACGTGCGTGCTTGCTTGTGGAAACGATCTCTGATGAGCCTTTGTTATTTCACATCAGTACTGCTGCCAGAGTGTGAAACGGTGGATAATGATGGCGTAACTAGGTCATTGAGAAGTTCTGAAACCCCTTTCTGGCATGTCGAACCGTGATAAGTGTGGGGAGTTGTTCGGGTCGACAGAGTTCCGTGTTGACCAATTCGGAATGGTTTACAAAATAAATTCTCAAAACGACAGAAATGTGGTTTTTAGGTATCAGCAAACACATCTTAGCAAATCTTCTTGAGTATGGATGATGTAGATGCAAAACAACAACAACAACTACAATTTCACATTCAGGTGGTCAAGCCAGGTAACTGCATCAGGAGCAATGAAGTGTATCGTTGTGATGCCTCCTTCGTATTTGTGGCTTGGGCATTCCATCGTTATGTGTTGTATGGCTTGTTCTGGATGACCACAGTTGCACTTGTGCATCAAATGTGCAGATGCGTATTATGGTGGACCATGCACATGATCATGAATGACATGATGAGAGTGGTGGCAATCTATTTTCAGTCTTATAAGCCCTTTGCAGCTGTGTGACACACTGACCCACATACAATATGACGTGGGTTTACATCACGTACGCACGCCGGACTGCATCTCAAAACGCACGCAGTGCCGTGATCACAAGAGCGGCACACTCAACGCCCGCGTACCCTCGTGTACGTAACGTAGTTTGCTGTAGGTCCACGTCATATATATGGCATGTAAACAATCGTTTAAACAAGACATTAGATGGCAAATGCCAGCATTACCATTCGACCCATGATCCTTGCTGTATGCCCGATTAAGTTTGATGGGGGCCCAGGGCTGTCAGAGGTAGAGGGGCTCCCGCTTTGTAATATTACATTTCTTCCCTTTACTGTTTGACCACTATTGCATGCCCAATGCCAAATACTGCATTTGTTAATTTCGCCACGGTTATTTCAGTTCTGGTCTTTTAATTGTGGTGTACGAATTGTAAAGCCAATTCAGATCTAAAAAAACAAAAAATAACGCATTTGTAGTTCTATATCTTGAATGACCAAGTGACCGATTATGATTTCTCAAAGCGCAAACAAGTGCGTTTCAGCCATCATAAAGCAGCATAACACGTAGCCTTTCGTCACCAATATTATCTATAACAACGTTTTTTTTGGGAGCGAAACGTCGTACTCGAATTGTAAATGTTGTGGGTTTACTTTACAACACACCGTTGTGCTGAAGCAGTAACTCATTGGCATGCTGTGTTTACGTTACAAACCTTACTGGCTGTGAACTAACCCAAAAAAATCCCCGATTATTATGAACTAGCTTTACTACCCGGCTTCGCGGAGGGTGGGGGGGGGGGGATAAGTGACGTCAGCAGGCACACTGCGTGATGCTGCCGCATGCAGGTGACATCACAGATGTGACGTCACCACTCAAATATATCCATTAGTGCGCCCCCCCCCCCCCCAAATACAAAAGTCTATTTTTATACTTTTTGCATTGTGTACAGTCTGGAAGCTACCCACATGCCAAATTTCAAGTCTGTTGCATGTTGGGAAGTATGCTCAACATTTCTAACAGGCACACATATTCACAAATGTCCCTTATATATATAAAATAAACAAGTACAGTATACATTGTTTTGGGGATAATTAAAACATATCCAAGGCCCTGGGCCTCAGGCACCTTAAAGCCTCTCGGTTAATCCAGCCTCGCTGCCCGCATGCCTCGCCAGGCTGATCTCTGCCGCCCAATCTCCCGTGTCCCCGACTCACGGTGATCTGGCACCAAGCACAGTGCAGTCCGGTGAGGCCCTGGTAGCACTTGATGGCCTTGTGGCACTTGTGGCACTTGGTGTGGCAGTTCCCCTCCACCCAGAAGTGGTGCATCACTTTCTGCAAGGCCACGTTCAACGGAGACAGATACAACTGTGGTTCATAAATAATCATCGTGTCAGTAATGTTAATCGTGATAATGATGTACACGTCCGTTCCCATGTGTCAATGTACTGTTGAGTGAGTGCCTCCACCCACACTATGCAGGTCGTGGGGGTTATTTGACCATACTTCACCACGGCAGTGGTCAGTGCGGGTGGGTGTACGAGGAGTCGGGACCGGTTGAGAAACCTCACGCCACCGTTGAGAGTGGTTTCCAGGAATTGAACTTAGATCACCAGGGTTTATAAAGCAATGCACTAATATTGTGATTACGTTATTATTTTGAAATATGTTGAAAAGAAGATATATCGGCAAATCTTGAGAATGGTTACAAGTTTAGCTATTTTTGTCAGGTTTAGTAAATGTAATTAGACCTATACTCTTTGGTTCTTTCGGTAAAATCACGTAGGTAGAAAAATTAAATTAAATAAATATCACGACGTTTCGATTGCAACACAAGCGGTAATTAGATCTGCGTGCAGACCGTGCGACGGGCAGTCACATAAGTTTGAGGATAGGAAAGTATAGCTGCACACTTACCTGCATATTGTTCATTATAGCATCGGTAGACTTAAAATATCATGTAATTAGTACTTGGAGAGACAGATAGTGACTTCAACCAAATCGAGCATTGGGCAATTGAGACATATTTATTTATTTCCCCCTTGAATTTTTAAGCATCCCATTCTCCAGACGGTTCTTTTTCTCCTCGTCATATATGGGGCAGCTATGCAATTTTAATATGCTTTAACATGAACGGTGAAAGTATTAAACCATCGCAGGTTAAACTTATGACAAAGTCATTATAACATCCAACGTTAGTGAGCTGCAGGAAATGATTGAAGAACTTAATGAAATTAGCTGGAGATAATTACCATTGCTTTCTTAGGGACACCTTCTCAATTAACAAATGGGTGAGTGTGATGGCATCGGGTTTAGCGCACTGTGCTATGAACTCGGTTACCTCAATTAATTCCCGGCCACGGCTAACATCAGTGATGATTGATATCTGAACCGGTCCCGGGCTCCCCTCCCCGCCAACCGCCGACTTACTTTAACCAACCCGCACTGACCAGCGTGGTGAAGTATGGTCAAACAGCCCTCACTGCCGACAGCACGAGGGGGCCTTTTATCCAGCAGTGGCTTTGGCAAAGGGGCTGACATGACTATACACGTGTGATATCATCGCGGGGTTACAAGAGTGAGTTATGTATTTACCACAGAGTAAATGTAAACATGCCGAACCTGGCAAAACAAATTCCATTGTCAATGGTTTGTTTAAAATGACCATAAGAAACTCTGAATTGCTTATACAAAGATCCCCCCTGTAGCCTTCACAGACGGTTGGGGCACGTTTAGTTAGCGAGCGCCGATAAAGGCTGGCACGGCACACGAGGGGGTGGGTGGCCAGCACCATACCCGGCCGCCTTTGTCTCACCAGTGGCGATGTTTACACTCTGCACCTGGTACTGTACTAATTTGAGGCTGAGTCGACCTCGGGGAGGCCCAAGACCAGTTCAGATAATCGTCACTGGTGTTGGCCGTGAGTGGGAATCGAACTTGGGTCGCCGGGTTCATCGCACAGCGCACTAAATGCTACACTACCGCTTGCGTACACACACACACGCTCCACTGTTTAGCGACGCGCACAGGTGAAGTATAACGGGGCGAGGGCTTACGTTGGCATCCTTCTTGGACTTGACATAGGTGGTGATGCAGGAGAGGGGCGCCCGTGCCACACAGCGCTCGTGCACCGTGTACTTGCAGACTGGGACAACACCGTTAGGGGGGGGGGGGGTGGGGCAGGAGGAGTCGCGATGTTACTCGCGAAATCTTTCCGAGGTACGCTGGGGCCCCTCTGCGGAGGCTCGTGCGGTCATCTGGGAAGTCGCTCTCTGAAGGCGCCACAACAAGCTGCCGTGCGGGTGTCAAGGGCCGCTACGAGGACGCGAGTCACTCTGCGCAATCGCTCGCTCGCTCGACAACCCACGCGACGAGAACGGAAGCTATTTGCGACCTCGCGTCGAGGTTGAGATGAGCTGTTTGCGAAAATTATACTTTGGTGCAGGGCACTTCAAGTCTAAGAGTCGCGAGTCATCCTTAGCGATCAATTTCAATGGGTTCTGGGCAAATTAAAGCCACTCGTTGACTTCTCAGTGTTCACGTGCACAGATCTGACAACAACACTCATTGTGGACGGAACTTAAGAGGTCTACTTGTAGGAACATTTACAACCCAGATAATGCGCAGTATTTTGATTGCGTTTGTGTTAGAACTTTGCTGTATTTAAATTAGGTTGGTTTGAACTATCACAACCCGTCATTAAGCCTTGTAGCAGGTATTGCACAAACACACGATCAGGGGGTGGGTCTGCTGCTGAGATCTAGAAGGTCGTAACCGGCCCAGCGTTTGCTGGATGAAACAAATGCTGCTGTATAAATGTTCAGTTTATATCATAAATATTAAGTTAATACCTCAGTAAGATTTTCCTGGTAGGATGGGAATGGTTTAGTTTTGTTTGAATGTTTGTGTTTTGGTGATTTGTTTACCTTTCTTGTACTTTGCATAACTGTCATGTTTTTGTATTGTTGTTGTTATGTTCTCACCCGCCCCTACTGGACAGCTTTATAGCTAATCGGATTCCTCCAGTATAAATAAACATTCGGATTCAGAAGTGGCCGATGAATTAAGACGCATTTTATTTGTGCGTAGAGACACAGAGCGGAGGTCTATGAATTACTCCTGACGCTCCACAGCAACACGTGTTAGTCCATGCGAAGCAGACCAAATATTTTACTCGATTGTAACAGCTGAGATGGCAACACTGGAGTTGCACCAACATCTTTACATCGCCAACGAAAGTGAATTACGCAATATCACATAATACACTTTGTATTAAGCATATTACAGAAAGTGGTAATCAGTGAATATTTGCCACCTATTGCGGTAATGAATTCTGCTCTGGCCCATGAACTCTGTCTGTCGCCTGATGAGGCTGGTTGTAATTATCAGCGAAACGTCACGATACTCGAATTGTAAATGTTGTAGGTTTACTCTTCAACAGTTAGTGCTGAACTAGTAATGAATTGGTACGTTTTGTTTACGTGACAAACCTTACTAACTGGGTGGTGGCGGGTTTAACGACACATTTATTTACGCGATCTAGCCCAAAATACCTCTTATGTTATCATGAGTTTGTGCTCAGGAGGCCGGTCTGCCGGATGTATGCACCGTATGTTGAGCTTCTTTCACACCGTACGTAGCCAACAGTGCTAATCGTAGGTGTGTGTGTGTGCGTGTGTAAAGGTGCGTGTGCGAGGACATGCGTGTTCGTGTCAGCATGCGGGCTATCGGAAGCACTCACAGGAGCAGCACAGGCCTTGTTTGCCGAGCCCCACCAGCATGTTGAGGCACAGGTTGCAGTACGCTGGCTTGTTGAAGTGCTTCAGCCTCCACACGTGCTGCCCGTCGTCTTTCACGTTCTGCACCGAGGGTTACACGCAGGGGGACGAGTGCTCGTGTCAGCTGGGTTCAACAAGGCGAGCGAGCGCTCACGTGAGCTGGGTTAGACATTGAGAAAGTGCTCGTGTGAGCTGGATTAGAGCGAGCGAGTGCTCGTTTGAGCTGGGTTTAACAAAGCGAGCGAGCGCTCACGTGAGCTGGGTTAGACATTGAGAAAGTGCTCGTGTGAGCTGTCTGTGTGTGTGGGGGTTGATGGAGGAAACAACAACACGAGTGGACACAGGCGCACGTTGGCTGGGCTGTAGAAAGGTTTTGAAGGTGTGGGGTCAAATACCAGGTGAAAACCCCTTTGCTCTTTACAAGGGCCCCCTGCGGATCGGAAGCCCGGCGTAAAACGGCCGCTCCCCCCCCCCCTACCCTGCAATCCAGCATCGTGGTGCACGCGCAATCTTGCTCGCTCACCGTCTCCAGGCCGAGCAGCACCAGCAGCGGAATCGTGGTGAGCCCTCCCCGGATCCACTCGTCCAGCGACACGGTTCCGTCCTGGTCGTAGTCGATCTCCTCCATCATCTCCTGCAGAATCTGCACATTGCAGTTGCCGATAACATCAGCACACGCCGGAGAGCCACGGGTTTGTCTTTCCCACCTCCCCCACCCCTACGATTAGCACAGTTGGCTACATACGGTGCGAAAGAAGTTCAACATACAAATGTATATTATTGGTTCTTTCGGTAAAGTCACGTAGAAGGGAAACAATAAAATACAAAAAATATAAAATAAATGTAGTGTTGCTTTCTTGCCTGTGGTTGAATGAATAGCGACGTTTAAGCCCGTGTCCAAACTCATTGGCCAGAGAATGGCTTTTGCTGATGTGAGGTGTATTGCTTCATCGCCTCCGTTGAATTCATTTTCAGATTTCACATCGGCTCAATACTATTGCCCAATTTTTCGCGGAATATTTCCCGAGGCCCCCCAACTCTAAACCTCTCGGACCCTGTCCTCCCTTCCCGACAGCAGGAGGGGGTTTGGTGGGGGGGGGGGGGCAAAATATATTTTACAGAGCTTCAGTTGAAATCAAGCCCCGTTCACTCCTGCGTGGTCGATGGGTCTGGCTGGTGTGTCTGCAATCGCATGCCGTGCTTTCTTTGGGGCACCGCGGTGGCGAGATGTTAACGACCTCACCTGGTATACCGGAGGTCGTGGGTTCGATTCCAATCCCCACCCTGACAGCCGTATATTTTGAGTTTGCAAGTTCTCCCCATGGCCGCGTGCATTTTTCTCTGGGTCCTCCGATTTTTCCCTTCACGGTTAGAAACGTGCATTTAGAGTATTTCGCAGCTACACATTTTCCGCGTGATAATCCACTTCGTTGAGCGATCATTTGTGGCCAGGTCGATCCTGAAAAAAGAGCTATTTAGCTCAGTGGGCCTTACCTGGTAAGATAAAAAAATGTTTCTCTTTAGTTTAGTTTTTGAACGTTCGCTCGCGAAGGTAGCGGCAGCGGGGGGCGATACTGCCGTGCGTCCACGCGGATTCGATTTAAGCGTGGGCATTTTGTCGCGGCGCGATCGCCGCGTCCTCCCGCTCGCCGGCGTCCCCGTCGCCACGCACCGGCTTGAGCTCCGTCACGTCCCACTCCAGGTACTCGGCGACGTGCATCATCTGCGTGATGATGCGATCCAGCTCCTGCGCGACAACGTCACTGCGGTCGGGCACAGGTGGTAGCAGCTGTGTGCGAAGCGCGGCTGTAGTCGTTGGTACCGTCGTGATTGTGCCGCGGTCATGTTTTAGGTGTAAATGGCGTTCCAACTTGACACTCATGCCAATGACGCGGGTTTGATTTCCCGTGTCTGCCCTCCGCCGTTGAGGCACTTCCACAGCCTTAACTCAGCGTTGCTTAAAGCATCGGCGAGGTGTTTGGAGAATGGACCAAGAAGAAAGTACTAGTATCTTGTGCAGTATAGCCGACGTTTATGTGTACATATAAAGTACTTTTATCACTCCACTGCTGCATGAGGCCACCACGCGCCGTGTAGAATGTGGTCAATGTCCATTAATAACTGTGCTTTTTTTCACGTGATTTTATCCTTCTACATTTCAGGACAGTGAATGGAAATATATCAGTCTCCTGGACAGACATTTTTCCATAGAAGGGTGTGTGGAAAAGTGCAGTTTCCCCCACAGCATGGTTGATGACGCACCTCTGATTAGTACGGTTGGCTATGTATGATGCAAAAGAAGTTCAACATACATACAATAAAATAGCCCATATGAAGGAATTTCACGATCAGGTTTGTGATGTGCCCTTTCGCAGGCCGTGCCATAACACGGCGCGATGAATCCCTCTGCGAGAGCTCTGAAAAGCAACTTCACCTCATGACACGGTGCCAAGAGTGAAATTGGGAGACAAATAAAATATCAGCTAATGTTTCTGGGAATTGCAGCCAAACAGTGATGTGCTGTGATCGCTGTGATAGCTATACCACAGAGGCGATGGGACAGCTGTGTTTTGCCGCGGTAATAAGTGGCGTAGCGCGTTTGGCGCTGGGCCCTGGTGCAAAGAATGAAATGGGGCCCCATCCAATTTCCCCCTCTTCAGAGCCCCGTGCCTGGATCCCCCCCCTCCGACCTGTAGAACGCAGTGCAGCTGCACCGCCTGCGCGCTCCATCGTTGCACCACCACTGGACAAAAGGAGACCCCTTGAATTACTGAGGAACAATGGAGAGGTTTGCTCACCGAGTGGTCCAGGAGTCCGTTTCCGTCGGTGTCGTACAGGCGGAACATGACTGCGGAACGCAAATAAATGCAATGTGCATTAATTCACAGCATCACAACCAACCACCATGTCTAAAAGTAAACTAAACTTTTTATTTTACCAGGTAAGGCCTCATTGAGCTATATAGCTCTTTTAACAGAAGGGACCTGAACACAAGTATGTATATTCTTGATTCTTACGGTAAAGTCACGTAGAAGGGAAACAATACAATAATAAAAATATAAAACAATAGTGAGAATTGTATTGTTTTATATTTGTATTATTTTATTGTTTCCCTTCTACGTGACTTTACCGAAAGAACCAAGAATATGAATCCCTGCAGGCACGAAAGCTTTAAATCAACATGTATGTATGTTGCACCGTATGTAGCCAGCCGTGATAATCGGAGGTGCGTGAGCGGGAATCGAACAAATGAAAGCAGCTAAATACTCTTAAACGCATGTTGATTTTAAATGCGAAGGGAAAAAACCAGAGGACCGGGATAAAAAACAATCCACGCGACCACAGGGAGAACATGCAAACTCCGAATATCGGGATCGGGATCAAACCCACGACCTCCTGTGTACCAGGTGAGCTAGTTAGCATCTCGCCACCACGGTGCCGAGATGCCAACTCCATTGTTAGTCTTGACCACGAGCCACTATTCCTCTTAGCGATGTGTCCTGCCCGAGCCAACTTGCAAGATGAGATATTTAACTTGTGTTTGTTCCCTGTTAATAAACAGATCTGTGTTATCTCCACATAATATATAAAATAAGTTTTTGTTTATTCGCCTATGGGCTTTCCTGACCAATAATATTAAGTCAACTGCCTCTGGCAATACAGCAGTTTTCAATTCATTGGCCTGACTCTGCTGATGATACCCAGATGGTTGAAACCAGTCCAGAGTTTGCATGGTTAAACAAATGCAGCAGAATTTTGCTTTGGCAGTCCAATCGGCTGAGGGAATAGAAATATATTATTATGTGTGGAGAAATGAATAGAGGTCTTTATTTTAACTTCCTCAGGCAGTGTTTATTTACGTTTGTAAACACCCGTTATCATCTCTCCCGCTAAAATTTTTATTTTTTAACCCCCCCCCCCAGAAAAAGTAGCGTGCAGTTTTCCTGTTTGCCGATGTAAAATGAACCTTTACAAAGCAGATTGGTGATAGGTAAGAAGTAATGAAATAGGGGCACATGGCGCTGATGCCAGCAGTGATACGAGTAGCGATACGAGTCTTTGCGCGCTGAGAATTTGAACAATTGTAAAAGACGAGGCGTTTGGTATAACTGGTTTCTTCCCCCTCGCCTGTGTGTGCAGCAGCAACACACAAGCCATCCCAGCGAGCGTTCTTTTGAGATCTTATCTCGCTCCCCATGGGCCACAAAGCGGAATAGAGAATGGGGGTCAGAGGAGGGGTGGGGGTGGTGGCGGGGGAAGGGAGATGGGGGGGGTCAGGAGTGGCAGGAAGCCCTCAGGGTTTGCCTACCGCTCAAACTTGACATGCCTCATTAGCCGTCCCCTATCACTGGAGGTGGAACACGGCAGGCGCTTGCAAGTCATGCACGGGGTCAGGGAGGCAACTAGGGGGTCACTCCGCACCACCGGGCCCCCCCGTCTCGATGAGGCGGAACACCCTCATCGATCCGTTCGGAGTTTCCCGAGCCTGCTCTGTGTGACGAATCGTCGCAAAAAACACCGCGACGCATCAACGCCGCCTCTTTCGCGTCGGTGCAGGGAATCTGCCATCAACCGTTTTGGCTCGGGTCAAGGCGCGTTTTGTTCCTGACCCGGCCAACCCCCTCGAACACGCGACCAAGATGCCCAATGAGGAGCGGCCCTTGAGGAACCGTCCGCGTTCTGGCGGCGTGCGCGTCGCCACAAAGGGGCTGGGGAGCAGTCGTGCTACCCAGCGCCGTCTGGCTATCGAATGCGGAGGCTGCGCAACTGCGCCCGAGGCCGGCCGAAGGGGCCGTGTCGCCGGCGTTGCGCAGAGAGGGGAGAGCCCCGTGTCGTTCCTCTGATGAGCAGGGCGCGTGGCTATCGTGCGACTCCCACCGGTGGGAGCTGCGACTGCGGAGTCGTGGACCGTTGGGTTGATGATGTTGATGTTGTTGTGATTGCGTGGAGTGGTCGTGTAGTGGTTAGGGCGTTGAGCTATGAAACCCAGCGACCTGGGGTTCATTCACAGACGTGACGGAGATGAGTATGTGTGTGTGTTCAATTTATTTCGCACCATACGTAGCCATCCGTGCTAATCGGAAGTGAGTAGTGACATCTGAATCAGCCCTGGGCCTCCCCTAGGTTTACTCAGTCTTATCTGGTGTGGCACAAAAAGGCCACCGCTGGGGAGACAAAGGCGCACAACTCCCTTTGCACCGCTGGCCTTCAAAGGTGCTTGCTAACACAGCACTTGCTCCAACAGGCTGCGTAGGCTACACAGGGGATCTTTGTCTTTGTGGGGCTGGCAGGGGTTCCGCCCCTCCTGCTGCAAGCTCACGTGCCCGTGTTGGAGCGATGTTCCTCATGAACACGGGGGCTGAGAGAGAGAGAGCTAGAACAGAATGCACGACAGACAAAATCGGATCGTATCATTCCTCATTTTTTGTTAGGAGGGTTTCGCTGTGTTCGGCAGTAGGGGGGTGGTGGTTTGGGTGTTGCTCTGTGTTTTCTCAATTGAGTTATTTGTGGGACATTTTCTCATTTGGCAACTTTGGACGATAGCAGCGACGAGTTACGGATTTAAACTTTTGAGATTTTGTTTCATTTGAAAGATAATTTCATATTAATTAAAATCAGATGTCACGTGACAATTTAACGGGTCTTTGTGCTAACAAAAGTGACATCACCCGATGCCACGTACCGCCACTTTTGTGCGGGGGGGGGGGGGGGTAACGTAACACGTGATATCATTTCCTGTGACATACTTTCTAATCAATCCGAAATAGTTGTTTATTCGGATCGTCCACAAATGTAATATCTGTATGCATGTTGAACTTCTTTCGCACCATACGTAGGCCAACCGTGATAATCGTAGCTGCGATTTCTTTTTGGATCCATCCAACAATCGGCGAACGCGTCGCTCGACCCGACCACGTGCGTTGCGTTCTCTGATATTTTTTGTGCGGTTGTCGAGAGAGGGATGGGGGGGGTGGGGCGAAGACTTCACGCCCGTGAGTCGCGGGCGCTCACACTCCAGCTTGTCCTCGGGCCGGCCCCCCTCGAGCAGCGAGAGGTAGCACACGATGTCCTTGAGGAAGACCACCTGGGGCAGCGCGGGCTGCGTGAGCGACACGGAGCGAGATCGCCCGGGGCTTCCCTTCAGCAGGTTCAGCCCCAGCTTGCGCTCGCGCATGGCTGCGGCACACGCAACACACACAAAGGGACCGTCCATAAATGACGTCACGCACCTAGGGAGGGGGGGGAGGTCAGACATTTGTGACGATGTTTGACGAGGGGGGGGGGGGTTTGAGAAATGTGACGTCACATCAAAATGCGCAACTTTAAATAAATAAATAAATGTTATAACAACACTCATTGTTATAAAACACTCCTACAACATCAGAGTGCAACGCCACATTAAATACGTACTACAATGACAATAGTTTAAAGCGATTTGAAGCATGTTTTATTTTGGGGGGGGGGTGGCAGAGCTTTGTGACGTCATATTTGAGGGGGGGGTCTGACTTTTTGTGACGCCGTGTGACGAAGGGGGGGGGGGGTCAAACATCGTCCAAAATCGTGTAACGTCATTTATGGACGCCCTCAAAGACAAATATCCCCCCCGTGTCGCCTTAACAGACTGTTGGGGCGAGTGAAGGCCGGCACGGCCGGCATGGCCTTCACAGGTGCAGAATGGTAACTACTCAAGTGGGTATGTAGTCAGGCTAGTAACTAGGTATGGAGATTCATAGGTGGATACGCAGGCAGGCAGGCAAGTAGGTGGGCAGGCAAGTCGGTAGACAGGCAGAGAAGTCGGTAGGTGGGTGGAGGTGAATAGGTCGGCTGGCAGGGAGATCAGGTAGGTGGGTAGACGGGCAGGCAAGTAATATAACGTCTTGGAGTGTTTGTGGTAAAAAAATAATACCCATGGATAAATAAAGAGAAACAGGTCTGTATCACCATAGGCACGCTTAAGCGGTTGTTCTTTCGCTGTGTCTGTCCCCACCTGAAGACGGACGCTTGTGCTGCGCCCGAAACGTCGTGATTTAATTTAGTTGTTTTCATTTTAATTTATTGTTTTTTACCTACGTGACTTTACCCAAAAAAACTAAATGTCTGTATCACCATCATAATTATAAAATAACATTGAAGTCCATAAATCAATTAACCAACGTGGGGTCGGCACCATCGCTTTAAGCAGACAAACGCCAAACTGTTTTCATCTAACACATGTTCGGTAGTTGGATTGGTAGGTAGATATGATTATTATTAAAATCAGTTGAGAACTCATTGAAACTTAAATGTTTATTTTCGTTTGGGCGGCCTGGCATGTGACTGTTTACATCGAGCACACGGTATCATTCACGGCCAGACTGGGGAAGCATCTTCTCCTCGACTCGTTTGCCATCTGCTGATTACTTTCAGAAATGGCCATGCAGTGTGCATTAGGCATTTCCTGCAAGTGTTACACCAAACCATAATGGACAAATTTGATTTATACCCGGGGACTTAATTGCAGCCAAAAATATCCGGGTTGATGACGGAGGAAATATTTCTGTACTCGGCACACCACATCCACCACTCGCTGTGGCTACTAGTCAGGTGCCTACTCAAGTGTAACAGTGACCCGGGAAATATTTGGTGGGAAATGAAGCCCTGGTTACACCATCTTTTGACCTGTTCCAAAACAACCGTTTAAAATTTCGTTTTATTCTCACTGGGAAAAAAAATTGGAGCTTTATTTACACTTTAGAGAAAGGAATATAATTATTTGTGTAAATGATACAATTTATCATTCCTCTTTTTCAGTTTACTGTACCGCAATTGACAGACAGAAAAAAAACCCTAGGGATTAGGAACAACCACATCATTGCAGAAGCCTTCATCCAGGAGTGGATAGATCGTGGCTTAAGGTAGCGGTAATGATGAAGCCTTCCACCACGCCACAAGACGAGTTCCGTGAACGTGTCACCAGACACACTGGCGAGACGGGTCACCACAACATTTGCATAGGGGTGACATTTACCAGGTGGAGCTGACAATTACAAATCTGTGAAATCCCAAAAGCCGACACCAGAGGAATTTTGGGCTTCCTCATGACGGTCCAGGAATGGAACTCTCTGCCAAAAAAACCTTTCGCACGCCCAGAGTTGTGTGCAGTCCTGCGCAGCACGCACGCACCCGCTGTGAATGTAATGGCACGGTGGCTCCGGGCTCCGTTAATCCACACCAACACGGTCTCAGGTGCGTGTGTGGACAGAGTGATATGAAGGCAGTCATCACAGATGACCGGTAGCAGCGGTGTCACGATTGCCCTCTGTGGTGGAGGCTCATGGAAGACGCTATTGGGCAGTTGGACGCAGCCGCCATCCAACAACAGTGGAGGGCAGAGGAGCGACACTTACAACGAGTGCAGTGCCGGACCCTAAAATACAGCGCGAGTTGGGACAGTCGGGAGCACAGATTGTGTATCTGTCAGTCATCTCAGTCGGTCAACCCATAACATTTAGGTCTGCCCTGTGACCTGTCAGCGAGCCTTGGACACTCTACGTGGCCTCAAAGTGCACCTAGCCTGGCACAAGTGCTGTGGTGATGTCACCGCCACTTAGTGGCGAATGACGGCTGTTAAGGCATTTTAATTTGTATGAAATATACAAATTTGGAAAACCCGTATAACCCATACATTCTCATTGTTCAGAAAGCAAACTGTTGGTTGAGTGTAGGCAGATATAAGTCGATGGATAAATGTAATGATTAGATACATTGTGCAACCATATTTGGGGGAGATGATACAATAGTTGTAGAGCGTTGCTGTGATGTTAGCATGGTTTATTTTAAACGAATCCCCAACGGATTCGAGAGTGGCGCGAGTGAAAACCGGTCAAATAATATCACAGCGAGCTCATCTCCTTACTCAGGATGATAACATTTAAAGCGTCCCTTGTGAGTCCCAGGTACTACGACCCAGCGTTCCGTGCTGCATTTGTCAATCTCCGCCACCAGGTGGCAGAGCAACCAAAGCTCACCGAGGGCTGAGTCGGTCCTTGCAGCCTCCTCCAATTGAGCTCCGAATCAATCGGTAGCAAGGAAAGTTTTCCCCGTAACATACACACGCGCTACCACTGCTGGCTATTCAGTGGAACCTGACTCGAGCCCGAGTGTTCGTCCAAACTCTGGCCACTGGCACTGGCGCGTCATCCACCGTTATACGCTCTCTGCGCGTAATTGGAACGTCTTGCATTACTGACGGAGCAGACAGGAATTTTGGCCCAATTGTAAAGGATGCTTAACACTGTGCGTAGCTCTCTTCTATATTGTGCCGGAAAAATCTGAGAGCTAGCGATCGCACATGAGCCAATTATCAGATGTACACAGTCACTCGCCGGCACCTGTAAAAGTATACTCGTCCAAAGAGCCGTGTTTATTTTGAACGTCAGACTTGCGCTTCAAACCGCCGGTTTAACCTAGCCGGATTGTTAAAGCAAACAAAGGCGGTAATTCCATCTGTCCGGTGAAAATTGGAAGGGAATAATGAAGAGCGTATGCTTTCGCACGGGCGTAAATATCACTGTCTTTGGAATTTATCACCGTCAAATTATCGCAACAATTTTGAGGTCAGGAGCCATTGGTGGTGAATTGGCTGCAAACCAGGGCGCCGCTCGCCATCTCAGAAAAAAAGGGGCTCTGACTTAATGGAGAGAAGGAGCGCGGAGACCTCTTGGGATTTACATTGAGCGGAGGGTGACGCACGCCGAAGAATTTTGATTTTATGACTTAAGGACGGGCGAAATCCAGGCTAAGCCGATATGAATTGGCGGCAGAAATCTCCGCACTACACCTGGAGATTTCGGCGGCAGGAGCGACTGGGGCAGCTTGGAGGAGCCGCGGGACTTGTTGAGGCCCGGCGTGCCCGTGGAGCGCTGCGAGGATGATCTGGACGAGGTGGGCGTTGAAGAGGCGACGGCCTGCAGGGAGAGCTGGTCGGACTGGCCGAGCCGCGCCGCGCCGTCCGTGCCCTGGGCCCCTTGCGTCTCGCCGTGGAACACGAGAGGGCTCCGCTTCTCCGACTGCCTCATCGCCTGGATGATGCTCTTGCCGTTCAGGCCTGGTGCGGTCAGAGGGCGTCACGGTGGCGAGGTGTTAAATACCTCGCCTGGTATACAGGAGGCCGTGGGTTCGATACTGACCCTGACGCCTGCTGTATAGTATAATTTGCGTGTTCTCCCCGTGGTCGCAAGGATTTTTCTCCGGCTGGAATACATTTCCACATGATAAGCCACTTCATTGAGCTATAATTTGTGACCAGGTCGCTTTTGAAAAATAGGTATATAGCTTAGTGGGCCTTACCTGGTAAAATAAAAAATAGCTTTTTCATTTGTATAGTTTATCAGGTTCAGCGCTATCGAAGCTTTAAAACGTTTGACATTCACCTGTCATCGGCTGTGATCTAACCATTGCTGGATGACGGCCTCCCCAAGCCATTGCTATCTAAAAATCTTGATGTTACAAGAATGTAAATGTAGACGTTCCATCCCATTCGTGATAGAGGGCGCTTCCAGATGTAACACAAAATAGAAAATTCTGGCCTCAGACTTTGGGAAACAAATATTGTCTTAGGTAGCACGTTCTATTTCTGTAATGCCCACGGGCACACTTTATCATGGGGCAGCAGAGGAGAAGGAGCAACCTCATGTTGAGTGATGGCTAACTCTGGGGGCTTCGACTAAAAGCCTTGATTGTATCTGGCTGTAGTTGTTGGGAGAAACTTTTAGATTTATCGTCATCATTTTTATTATTATCAATAATCGATTTTAAAGCACATGGCAATTTGAGACTAACACGTCTATTTTTCAAAGGGCATTCGGATAGTAACGTCAATATTGTTGCACATGTGGTTAGAAAAAGGGTTGATGCAGCATCACTCACGGACAAATTTGTGAGCAGTGCAGAAAAAAGCCTTAAGTCGGTACAAAACCCTTTGGATGTGGTTAATAATTCAGCAACGCCTGCAAGAAAAGGTGAGACCAGATTGAGAAGTTCACTGCTGACAAAAGGAAGAGCCGTTTCATTAACACGTCACTCCACTGTGGAAACCCACAGTGGAAACCCACAGTGGAGCCATGGGGCAGAAAATGGGGTCAGTGGTTGAGCAAGGAGGTGTGTGAAATTAAATAAGCGAGGCACCCATTCTCTTTGGTTCTTTCGGTAAAGTCACGTAGGTATAAAATAATTTATTTTAAAAGAATTTATTTTATTTTAAAAGAATTTATATTAAAATAATTTATTTTAAAATAATGTATTTTAATAATTTATTTAAGTAATTTATTTTATACCTACGTGACTTTACCGAAAGAATCAAAGAGTATGGATTTCTGCAGTCATGAAAGCTTCAAATCAAGAAAGGGAGGCACCGTTATCTCGGAGGGCTTAAAACTGAAGAGGAGTACGTCTTTAAAAACAAAGAAACATCATCATGGGTGATGTCAAAGTCACAGGAAAGTTGTTTAAAAAGGTCAGGGTAATGCGTTCTCAATTTACTACAAAAACCATTGACAGCAGGAGTATTATGGATGTCAAGACACCTCCAAAATGTTTTGATTTAAAGCTTTCGTGACTGCAGGGATTCATATTCTTGGTTCTTTCGGTAAAGTCACGTAGGATTTTGTATTATTATTATTTTATCATTTCCCTTCTATGTGACTTTACCGAAAGAACCAAGAATATACCTCCAAAATGCTTTAGAAAGAAACACCCACGACATCTTGGACACAAAAAATAATGGTATTTTAGATTCCGCATTTTTTGGGGTCAGTAGCTAGTCGTTATATTTAGTTGATATAATTATCATGTGATAGAACCGCTCTTACGACAAAATGGGGGGGGGGGGGTGTGGGTGAATTTCGCGGATTGCGTCTGTCATGTGACCAACAACAAACCGAGCGGCGTTCGCGAGTAGCACGCACCCTCCTCCCGCTCCTGCAAACTTCCAAAGATGGGAGCGAGCCCCTCGCCTGACGCCCGGCGTCAGTGCCGGATTATCCTCGTAGCAAAAGCAGCACATGTAGCTACGGGCCCCGCGCTAAATGCTTTCAAGCTATCAATTCCGGTTCAGTGATTCTGCACTTGCTCTATTACTATATGTAGTACTATACCGCCTTCAACTTTTATAAACGACTGGGTGTTTAAGGTTAGCGATTTGTCGTATTATCTGGCTGTATAGCAAATGATTTTTTTTTACTATGCAAGTAAAAAATTTGTGTTTAAATACGTTTTTTTTATTTAGGGCCCCTTTATAACATATTCTACAGGCCCCGCACTAGCTTAATCCGGCACTGCCTGGCGTCGTGTGGCGCCAACCGCTAGGCAAAGCTGTTGCAGCAAAAGACATTTCCTTTTTGGCATTGTTTTGTTCTGATTTGAGAGTAGGGAGGTGCCCAGACTGGGTGGGTGTGGGAGCGCTCACCCGTCACCGGAGCACAGGCCACAGCCGTGTGAGCTGTGATGCCGCTGTCGATCGTTCGCATCTCTGCAACACAACCAACCAATTACGGTTCAGAAAACGACGTTTACCAACAGATTAACAATTCAGGCTTCATTATGAGACCTCCTTTACCAGTGGCAAAATATAGTAGTAGGTTTTTACCCTTTAAACTGGTACAAAACTGACACCTTTATACAAGGCATCATGTTTGCAATAACCACAACACAAGCCTTTTGGCGTCATCTGGTCCAACACCAATGGAGACTAGGCTCTAAGAAAAGCTGTCTCGGGTGTGGACCAATCAACTTCAAGGACAGTGCATATCATTACCATTATCAGAGTTGTTTCTTTTTGTTTGCATTTTGACTGCTTGTGTTGTGGTTATTGCAAACATGATGCCTTGTATAAAGGTGTCAGTTTTGTACCAGTTTAAAGGGTAAAAAACCTACTACTAATTTCAGGCTTCACCAACGAATGAGCGAATTAGGGTGTATTACTTTGTGGGGTTGGGCGAACACCGGTAATCCCGAACAAGCGCCTGATTGCCGATGCCACTAAAGAGCCTCCAGGATTGAATCCATACCTCGAAAACAAAACGGTCGACATTAAATGGAATCTGCACGTCTCACTGCAGATCAGCCCACCACCACTGCCTTTCACAAGTGGAAGTTTAGAGAAAGCCTTGTGTGGGATGTTTAGATATGCCGACTGGACCATCGACCACAGAATGGTGAAGCGATGCGACTCCTGTGTGAGCTTTGAGGGTCTCTACGTGAGCCTGTTGATCCCTATGAGAGTATATCGCTGTCGACGTGCCGCTATGTGAGACCACATCGGGGTGAACCACCGTTAGTAGTCGCAATTCAAAGGAGGCATTGAAGAATTGTACCCAGCATATGTCGAAGAGTAATTTGCTGGATAATTAATCTGGACATAGATGTATTTTACTCATTCAGCCATACTCAAGAGAGACTTTGTAGGCGTTTTAAATTACTGACAATTTACTTTTTACAGACGTTATTTAAAGGCATGTGTCAAGATGTGCTAATGACATCATCAGAGCCCATCGTTGACAAAATCGTAAAGTGCTTCTTCTGGAATGAGACTATGAAGAAAAACGTGAAATGTCACGCTCTCCATCGATTGTCAAAGCATTTTTAACTCAGGCAAATTGAAAGGCAGCAAATCAATTAAAACATACCCGTGTTGTGACTATCTTCTTGTAATTCACAGATCATTAGGTAAAAAAATATTCATAATTTCACACTGCACAAATTTGCAGACTACTGACAACCTCGTGACAAATCCAACAGGTCTCTCTCTCTGTCTGGTGGGTGTGCGTGATTACACTTAAATGCCCTTTGTTTTCCTTCACATTTAAAATGTTCGCGACCAAAAGTTAACGATTGTTTTCAGGAAGCGTCGCTGAGATACGGCGCCTGTTGCTACTCAGCCCTGGTGGCGAGTGCTCGTGGTCAAATCAAGCAAAGGAGAACTCATACCTGCCACGGTGGCGAGATGTTAACTACCTTGCCTGGTATGCAGGAGATCGTGGGGTCAATCCCAACCCTGATGCCTGTATATTTGGCGTTTGCATGTTCTCCCCTTGGTTGTGTCGTGTGTATTCCGGTTTTTCCCTCCACATTTAGAAACGTGCGTTTAGAATATTTGGCTGCTGCTATGAATATCCACGTGATGAGCCACTTCGTTGAGCTATCATTTGTGGCCAGGTCGTTTCTGAAAAAGAACGATATAGCTCAGTGGGCCTTGCCTGGTAAAACAGTTTCGTTTAATTTTATCGTTGAATGTTTATTATGGGTCGTTGGTCGACTGTTTATGTTTGCGCACCGACCAGATGTGAATTATCATCATTTGAATGGAATGAACGGGTTTGGTCAGTCAGCAGCGCCCCCCTATCCCCTGCTCCACGCATTGTTTAAAATTATATTCAACAACAAGGGAGCAGTTGGAACAATCGGATATGGCAAGATGTTACAAATTCCTATACTAAAATGTTCAAATGAGATTTGGCCCAGGGATTAATTTCTCGCGAAATATTTTCTGCATTGCTGGTAGAGTGAAATAGGTGACACGTGACCCATAGCCATAGTGAGAGGTATACTGGATGTGGTGTGCCGGGCGCAAAATAATTTCATGGGTCGCTGGTAGGCTGAAGTAGGTGGCACGTGACTAGGAACCACAGCCTTAGTGCGAAGAATACTGGATGTGGAGTTCCGGATGTGGTCATAATGCCCGCTCGTACCCGTGGAGCTGAAGAGCGAAGTGGCTCGGTGGAGCTGCGAGGCGGGGCTGGCCTGGCTCGACTTCTTCTGGAACGACATGAAGAGGTGGCGGCACAGGTCCTCAGGGATGTCCGTCTCCAGGTACGTCCTCATGAAGAGACGGAATCCCTCCAGGTCGATGGGCTGGGGGAGCGGAGGCGAGCGCTTTTAACAACAACAACAACAACAACCGCAGCACGGTCGGACAGGCATTGCTTTCACTTGAAAAGGAGCAGGGCCCAACCGCGCGTACCCGAGCGCGCGCGCTGCGCAACTCGGAACCGTCGTGGGATTTGGGAAAAAAGTGTCCGGGGAGGGAGGCGCGTATTACTGCGCTCGTGCTCGATACTTCGGAGCACATCGGCACATCGAGCGGGGTGGGGGGCAAATGGAGGTGGCTGAGACACGGGGGGCAAGCCGGGTGTTTCCGCCGGCGTTGGATCGGGGGACTCAGCTGGCGCAGGTGATCAACAAAACAAGACGTTTGCAGAGCCGTCTCCTCGACGAGGGCTCGCGACTCGCAAACTGACATTTTTGGCAGGACAGATTTTGGCCGGATTGTATGCAAATGAGATGGGGCATTTGATTTTAGGTCGGCTGTCACGAACAATGTTCATGATTCGTGATCGGTTTCCTTTGGGTTAGATCGTTTAGGTATGATGACAAATGTTAACTATAGCCCTCCACCACCCGACAGAATCAATCTAATCGTGCCGTCACGTCATGGACAAATACACCCAAATTATTTGTTTTTTATCAGCAAAACAGGAGAAATGTCCGAAGAGGGATGAAAAGATTGACAATTTTTACGTGCGACATTTTGCTGTAGATTACACCCAGCATCATCATATGTTGAACAAAAGGCTCAGATTTTACACGTTATGGAGAGTTATAGTTAAAAATGAACATTATACCTCCACTATCTAACCCAAACAAAAAACGCATTAAGAAATGGAGCAAAAATGAATGTAAATAGATTGCTGTTTTAAAATTGGAGGTGAAATATGAATGTGATTCATGGGGTGGCTAATTGCATGCAGGTGACCCCAATGAATGCACTCACCTGATTTAGAACGTCTGGTTTCTGTGGGCATTTGCAGATTTAAAAAATTCAGGCAGAGTTAAAATCACAAAACGGGGACAGCTGATGACTCGATGTGAACATCGCATGGGTGAGGAGTTCTGGCAAGGTGACATTCAAATGCAGTAATAGGCATTAAACTCGTTTTTAAACCAATTAATCGTTTCCACAAAATTTTCCTTTTAAATTTAATTGCTCACCTTTTTTAAAAGTCCATAATGAACTGGCGTATTTTTTTTTTAAATCAAGAGCAAAGTAACAATTCGTCTTTGGAATGCTTCGATTTAATCATAACATCTTAATCGAAGAACGTTTTTGTGTCAACCCCATGTGCGTGCGATATGCGAGAACTTTGATCCAAAATTGGAAAATGGATCTTCGGGTTGTATTCATGTAATACAAATGGAGGTTCTTAATATATATATAAAATCCTCCTTTTAACCCAGTGAGAAAAGCAAATAAATTTGTGGTTAAAATGTCAAAAGTGACAGAAGACCATGCACGTGGTTG
Source organism: Lethenteron reissneri (assembly GCF_015708825.2). Lineage (NCBI taxonomy): Eukaryota > Metazoa > Chordata > Hyperoartia > Petromyzontiformes > Petromyzontidae > Lethenteron > Lethenteron reissneri. The sequence continues at coordinate 12,444,462 of NC_083798.1, read as the reverse complement.
GAAGACAACTATTCTGAAACTTGAATCGTTTAATTTGAATTTTCTCCGTGAGTTCGGTCTGAAAAGGCTGATGAATTGCACGGCGCAGCCATGTCAACGGTTTTATAAAAAAACGAGCCCCAGCCTCGTTGCGGCGCTTCATTGTGCTGGCGCCATTCAGCGTTTCGCATTTCCACGGGGAAAACACGCTCCACGTTACACTCGCTGCTAATGTCCGTTTTACTAGTGGGCAGTAATAGCCGCAAACAAGAGGGCGGCGTGCGGCATAATAATTTGCGCACAATCTTGCCGTCCATTAGTGGCCCCATTTTTTCGTCTAAAACGCCGTACTTTGGTGAGATTTTATCTCTCTCTCTCTCTGAGATTCCGTCTTCTAAGTACACCGAGTACCAAACCTGTGCTGTGACAATGCCCTCCCAATACGTTTTGTGTCTGCAGCAACAGCCCCACACAAGCGGCGGATGACTGAGAAATGTGGATGACCTCCAAATGAAACAGCGAAATGAAAATTTTCAAAATCTGACAGCATAAAATTCCTAACGTATTTTTTTCGTACTATATTACAAGTTTTGCAATAAAAAAAACACACTGAATAACCGAGACACTGATATTTTTTTCCTTAATTAATATAAATAATATCCAGTGTTCCAACTTGGTGAGATAATAGAGAATCGTTTTAACCACCGGGGAAAGAAAGGGAAAGAAATGGAATGGGAGGGGGGGGAATTGGAGGTACATCGATTCGTAGGACGTCAGCCTGATGTGGTCAGTATCTGAAGGGGAATAGTCATCAAAATCTAAATCTTTGGATAGGTTTGAGAAAAGACAAAAAAAATATGGAGATCACATCTCTGAAAAAGATTACATCCCTCCCTAAAACACATTCCTGCGAATGGAGCTGGTAGGAACGTTGGGTTGCTCGGTCAATGGCCAGGGTCAACGGTGGCGTGGTGTATTCCGCAAATATTCCCGACTGTGAGGGCGGGCACAAGCCGACGTGAGTAGGTTAAACGTTGAGTTTTATAAGGGCACCACGGGGTGACCAGCCCCTCCCCACCCAGCCCCACCCCTCCCACCCCCCACCAGCCCACCCTCCCCACCCAGTCCCTCCCCACCCTCCCCACCCAGCCCCTCCCCACCCTCCCCACCGAGCCCCTCTCCACCCTCCCCTCCTCACCAAGCCCCTCCCTCCCCACCCAGCCCCTCCCCACCCTCCCCTTTCCACCCAGCCCCACCGCTCCCATTTTTGGATGCACGACGGACGGACGGACACAATAATCCCCTGTGGGCTGGTGTAACCAGGAGGTTCCTACCAATATAATCTTGTAAACTAAGTACTCAAAGGAAGTCAGATTGAATAAAGTGTTGACCCAAGTACTGATCGCAGGTGGTTCACGTCGCTTCCAGGTTTACACGCCGACTTACGGCTAGGACTATGAGTCGGTGAAGCAGATGAATCAAACACAAACTTGTAATCGACCACTTTCTGATAAATTTGCTCAGGTCCCATTTAAGATTGGCGACCGCCTGACATCCTGCAACCCGAAGGTGGGAAACCCCCCTACAAGCCACGTCCAGCGTGACGACGCTGATGATACTGATGACATCACAAAGCCCCCTCCCAAAACATCGCGTCCAGCATCACACGTGGGAAGAGATGTGACACTTTTTCTCTCTCAACTATTTTCATGTTCCCCGAGTAATCAAACCTATAATCGGTAGAATAATTGATTGCTGTACTTAAATAATGGGATATCCCAGCTCTACTCCGGCCTTGAATAATTTTATAATTGAGCTGAACACGTGACAGATCGTAGGACGACGATAACTTGTGTCTACCTGCTCTGGGTTGTACTTCGCCAGCACTCCCTCCCCTTGAAATTCCTCCAGGACATCCTTCAGCTTCTTGTTGGAGTCTAGAAAAGAGGGCATGATCGTTAGTCGCAGGTACAAAGGGATTTCCTGTGCCAAAGTAAATCAATAAAACCGCAGACCGAAAATAAAGCACTGCCAATGTCATTACCACTGTCATGTGACCACAAATAGATATTAACGTTACTAATATATCAGCAATGCCATTTATTTATCCTTAAAAACCTCATTGAGTCTCGAGACTTTTTTTGTCGAGAGGGTGCTGATTCTACTGGGATGTTTGACCAATTTCATGATTGAGTGATTGGCTTCGTATTCAGTTTCAGTTTCATTTATTAGGTAGAGCCCTGTGAGCCATTAGGCTCTTGAATCGGGTGCAACCGCAACAAACAAAAGAGAAAAACATGAACAAGAAAACATCTTAGAGTGACTATGTGACTAAGTGCAAACAGAAAATCTAGGAAAAAACAGCAAAATATTCCATAAAAAGAACCGTACACTAACGCTGTGTGCAAAAATCCAAGTGGGATGCAAGTTAAACAACAACCAATGCTCCACACATACCATTTAAGAATGTACCGCTCTATTGACAACTTCTGGCTACCCTCAACCCAAGTACTAACCAGGCTAAAACCTGCTTGGCTTCTGATATATGACAGGATTGGGTGCGTTCAGGGTGCTTTGGTGAATGTTTTTGGGAAATGGCCGTTCTTCAAGGTAGCCAGAATATATTTGTAGATGTTTAATTGTATAATAAAAAATCTCCAAATATGAATAAACAGCGAGTGGGGTGGTAGTGCGGTGGTTAACGTACTGGGCCATGAACCCGATTACCTGAGTTATATTCCTGGCCAGGGATAACATCAGGGCCATCTGAATAATTAGTCATCATCTGCCCTCACCAACCCGATCAGCACGATGACGAATGGTCAAACAACCCCCATGTCCAACACGGCGTGGGGAGGCCTTCATTCAGAAGTGGATTTATTATTATCTGTATTTGTAGATAACGATCTGCAACGTGATAGCTGCTTGACAACACCTACAGCTGTCTCTAATGAGCTCAGCTGGAGATGCAGCCTTATTAGCCGATGGATAATTGCCTAACAAGGGCAGATGAAAGCAGCATCCGTGGATAATCCCATGTTGCCACTGCAGGGAGGAGAGGCAGGGGAAGCACTTGATGTGCAGCTCATTGTGCTGGGCGGCACTACTGAGAGGACAAATGCTACGTTGGCGAGATGTTAACTACCTCGCCTGGTGGGCAGGAGATCGTCGGTTCGATCCTGATGATTGTATATTTGAATTATTTGGTTATTTTGGTAAAGTCATGTAGATATAAACATTATAATAAAATAAATTATAAACACTAATGTAGACTGTAGCCTGGTTTTAAAATGTGTTTTTGTTTTATTATTTAATTCACTTTATTTTTTTCTATCTACGTGACTTTACCGAAAGAACCAAAAAATATAAATTCCTGCAGTCACGAACGTTTAAGTAATAAAAAATGTATAATTGGAGTTTAACATGTGTTTCCGTGGTCCTGTGGATCTTTTTCCAGGTCCTCTGGTTTTTCCCTTCACATTTAGAATCAACATGTGTATTTGGCTGCTATACATTTCCACGTGATAAGCCACTTCATTGAGCTATCATCTGGGGCCAGGTCGATTCTAAAAAAAATAGTTAAATAGCTCAGGGGGCATGACCTGATAAAATAAAAAATGGTGAAGTTTTTTGTATTTTACAAATTCGCCAAGGCAGTTCGAAGTGATGGAAATTAAAGGCATCTCGAAATGATGCAAAACACATTATTGATTAATTGTCTTAATTCCTGCTTTTTAAAAATATGTAATTCAGACACGCCAGTAAACAGTGCATCATTCAAACCGTTAAAGGAAAGTGTAGTGGGGCTTGGGCAAGACTTGCCGCCAGAAGGGATGGCCGATGGTCAAGAATAATAATGGAGTGACAGCCGAGGAATGGAACTTGTCCGAGAGGACGTTCACTGAGATGGAGTGGTGATTCAATTGTTTAATGTGCAGGCTGCCAGGTGGATTATTACATCACAGGCTCACGAGGGGGAAGCAGCAGATCATCATCAAGCAGTTGAATTTACCATAGCCGATGACGATACACAGTGGTGAATACGAAGTTGCAAAGTTTGTGAAAAAAACCTGCGGTAAATTTCACAAAACGCATCTCCATTCTGTCGTTGAGTAGAAGAAGCAAACATTTTCCTTCACACTGTAAGCCGATTGATAGCTCTGCCTCAGAGTAAACAGAGCCATTTAAAAAAAATTCAGGCCCTCGGGGGGGCAAAGAGGAGAGAAAATTAAATTTGGCGCTGTAAATTTGCCACGTCATTTACAGCTCAATGAGCCACTGCAGGTTTTATGGTTCACGTTTCACAGGAGTGGCGCCAGCGATTCCGGACAATGTTCCGGCTAGAGGAGCACAGACAAAACCAATATTCACGTGTGCGGTGTGTGTGTGTGCTCGTGACAGCTAAGTCTCATCCATACTGTGTGCAACCAGAACACTGCAGGTCACAATACTTCTCTGCTTCTCCCTTCGCATTGCTCCACTTTGGAATTTGCTCCCACCGTCTCTTCCCCAAGCTCTCATCGTAACCTTGCTCAATTACCGCAAAAAAAATACGTATCGACTCCTTTAAGTGTTTCATTTCAGTCGGAATGCTGTTCCCCAAATTATTTTGACACGCCACATCCATCTCGCCTCTATCGTCTATACTGAACAAAGGTTACAATAATGTGGATTATTCATAGGCATACTTTGTACTCTCATGCTAGTGCCTTACACTGATAACCCCCTGCTGCAAGCCAGCCATGGCAGCGCTCGGGAAAATCATCGAGCGAGAAATTAAACCTCGACTCTTTAATAGTCAGGGTTTACACCTTCCACGGTGCTGTTTGTTGCTGGACCACTTGGACATTTTGGGGCCTCTTGGTGTACGTGCTCAACAACTGTGATTTAAAAAATAAACGAAGAGCGGTCTCCACCGCGCCGACCCATCATCGATCGGCGCCGGAGTGGAGGAGACCCAGGGCACCGCGGTTGTCACGGTGGGGGGGAAGGGGGGAGGAGGCCTGGAGACGTGGGAGGCTCAGGCAGGGTCCGTGGGAAGTTGACAGTGATCTGGGATTAATCACAGCGGTCCCACGCCGCTGCTGTGACCACCGCCAGCACCACCACCACCGCAGCCGACGCCACGAGACGAGACCCCTTGCCCACCGCGATGCCGAGTACAGTGGAGGGGACACGTTTCACCGCATCAATTATTCATGACCAGGATTTCCGCGTGCCGCTCTCAGGACACGGACGAGGGACACGTGGGATTATTTGGGCTGCCTTGCCGGGGGGGGGGGCAGGCGGGGTATATCCATTGTAAAGCCGGCACTGGGTGCTTCCCTGAATTGCTAGTTGCGTTATTATGTCGACGGTTATTAACACGCGTCAGGGATGTTGCTCCTGATTTTAAGATTCGTCTGGAGATTCCGAACATCAGTCCAGGCCTCGATGTGAAAATTCGGACGACGATCCAAAACGTTTCGTTTGTTTTTGTTGTTGTTGATTGATTTGTAAATTTAAATTGAAAGCAATAATATGGTCGTGTCACGTCACAAAGTCGAGCATCATCTTTGATTTAAATCTGAAACGCATTCCTCATATATATTTGAATAAAAAGATGCAGTATTTCAAAAGTGGCTATATTGAGTTTCATTCCCTTTTCATGCTTTTTGAAGATAAAAAAAAATCTCATTAAAGCAATGACTTAAAATATGCTGAGCAGAGAGCAATACTTCAGAGGCTTTACGAGCTATCGTTTTCACACGGAATGTGGTTTTCGTATGGTACCATATAATTGCATTCACGCATACGTTTATCTGCAATGCAAATTAAAATGCTTTCCTCCGATGGGGATGTTTGGGCATCATCATTGCATAAGACATTGCATTCAGAATGAATTGTCTTGAACGTTTATCCTCTACCATTTGCTCGTCATTGCAGCCCTGTAACTTTAATCTGGAGAAGAAAAAAAACCGTGATAAATCTATTACACACGTTACAGCGGCCAGAAAATTTTCAAAGCCCTGTTACATATGGCGAATTGCTCCCAGTGGAATCGCCAGCGGAGTGCAATAATTTGCGGCATAAATCTCGCGCCGGCGTTATGGATCTGGTTGTCCGTCGGACCGAGTAGACTTACATTGGGTGCATTTCTGCAGCAACGAGAACTCCGCGGGACTCAGCGTGGTCCATTTGCCGCTCATCTTGCCGGCGCTGGGCTTGCGATGGTGCGACGCTTCCGATGCTGCGACGCTTCTGATGGTGCGATGCTTCCGATGGTGCGACGCTTCCAATGGTGCGACGCTTCCGATGGTGCGACGCTTCCGATGGTGCGACGCTTCCGATGGTGCGACGCTTCCGATGGTGCGACGCTTGCTCTCCCGAGAGCTCGTCCCACGTCGCTCGTCGATCGTCGCTGGCCGCCGCTTATCCTGAACTCCCTCGTTCACATTCTCACTCGCCCTTGACTTCTGCTCACCGGCAGTCACGGCTAGCCATGAGTCAAGGACGTGGGCTGTGAACTGGCGGATGGGTGGGTGTACAATTGTGTTTTTCGCCCGAGCGGCAATCAGCGTGACACGAGACTCATTATCCCGCGGTCGTTGCAGCCCTGTGAAGAGGAAGGAGAGGCAGTGTTGGTTTAAAATACTCAAAAGGGAGATTTACATTTCCCACGTGCACTACCCACGAATAAACGGTGCGCAAATTGTTATCTTAAACATTTCTCGTACGAATAACTGTAGTACTCTCTCCGGAGAGTACGAATAACTCGAGTACTCTCTGTAATTTTAATCTTTGTCATCTCCCAGATGAAGAGCTTCACATTCACAATGACGATTGTTGCTTTATTTGATAAAAAAAATGTTATATATTCCAAACTGTACAAAAACCTTTGTTGCCCTGAGGCATCATGGATATAAGCAAGAATAAGCAGAATTCCGTTCTGTCTCTGCAAATATAAATACAAATATATTTCAGTCCATTGGTGTATTTGCTATCCAGACCAATATTATGAAGCAACTTGAAAAATATATTTTCTTATCCAACAGGTCACCTTAATTCTGTGCCCTGGCATTGAAAGATGGCACTGGTTAACGGTGTGGTTGAAAACAGTAGAGCGAGCACATTTTTGCAGAAATCGCAAAGGAGTGTTTACCCGACTGGGATTTTTATTTTTGCTGCGAGAGATGAACGAAAGCATATGCAGTGCACTATCAAGTTGTACTGGCAATTAAAACAAATGTTGAGCCCATACCGATTGCGATACCTCTAATGAGGTCTGCGGGTGAATATTTGTCACATTACACTGAGAACTGTTGCACTGTGCGAGGGCCTGTGAGGTGAACGGTGCGTTTGCTCTGTGATAAGCCTCAATCCTTGGAGCAACCAACTCCACATTGTACAACTAATGCTGCATTGCCTTGGTGTGTGTCTCGCTCGGTGTGTCTTTGTGTGTGTCTCCCTCTCTCTGGATGTGTGTCTGCCTATGTTGTTTCCGTGTCTGTGTTTAATCATTAATTCTCACCTGACGATGGTTGCTTGTGTTGCAATCGAAACGTCGTGTTCTATTATTATTTGATTCTATTTTCTACGTGACTTTACCGAAAGAACCAAAGAGTGATGCTCCATATTTTTCTTGCTGACCAAGTCATCTGCACATTCAAACCTACTACTACTGCTATTTTTTTATTTCACCAGATAATGCCCACTGGGCCACATAACTCTCTATCAGAAGCGACGTGGCCACAAATGAGATTCAATGAAGTGGCTTATCGCATGGAAATGTACTGCAGACAAATACTCGAAACGCGTGTTTCTAAATGTGGAGGGAAAAACCATAGGATCCGGAGAAAAATCCATGTGAGCACGGGAAAAACATTCAAACTCCAAATACGCAGGCGTCAGGCTCGGGATCGAACCCACGACCCTCCTGCAGACGAGGTAGCGACATATCGACTATGGTGAGTCATAATTATGAGCTAAGAATCCTATTTTTTTTTTGGGGAGGGGGGGGGGGCTTTTATAGACTTGAGCTTCACAACTACGGTATGACTTCACACGGTCATTGTGTAAAACAGTGGCGTAGTGTAAAACAATGGCGTAGTGTAAAACAGTGGCGTAGTGTAAAACAGTGGCATAGCTAATGAGGAGTGTGGTGCAGACGGTCAGACGGCACCAGGGCCCCACGAACTGAAGAGGCCCAGGCACCGGGATATGAAGAGAGGGGGGCAATTACACGGTGGGGGGGGGGGGGGTCTTGGGTGACTCCATTTCATTCCTTGCACCAGGAGGCATGCCAACCACGCTATGCTACCGGTCTGAAGAATAACAATGTTAAATCACGTTTACGTTGCAACTGCCATCGTACAACCTTACAATAAAGATATTTGATTTGAAGCTTTCGTGACTGCAGGAATTACTTTTTGGTTCTTTCGGTAAAGTCACGTAGAAAGGAAATAAATTAAGTCATAGAGTACGACGTTTCGATTGCAACACAAGCAACCGTCGTCAGGTAGAACTAAATTTGAGAGAGCGACAAAACACAGACACGGAGACACACAGACAGACACACAAGCAGAGAGTTACAACACAGAGACACAGAGAAAGAGAGAAAGACACACACAACATAGACACACAGAGACCCAATGCCTCTGTGTCGAGGCCTTAAATAGAGAGAGAGGTGAGTCTGCTGGAGTAGAGAAATTAGCACGTCAATGAAATACTCAACAAGACGGGTACATTTTAGAGAGAGTTGTGTGGAAATCCACCCCGAAGCGACCGACACAGAGGCATTGGGTCTCTGTGTGTCTCTCTCTCTGTGTCACTGTGTTGTCTCTCTCTCTGCTTGTGTGTCTGTCTGTGTGTCTCCGTGTCTGTGTTTTCTCTCTCTCAAATTTAGTTCTACCTGATGACGATTGCTTGTGTTGCAATCGAAACGTCGTATTCTATTATTTAATTAATTTTCTTTCTACGTGACTTTACCGAAAGAACCAAAGAGTAATACATATATTCTTCATGCAACATTGCACTACCGCACAAAACTATTAATCGTATAGCATTCAACCAGTGACCGCACTTTTTCTTATAGGCCGTACTTATTTGAGCATTCCCCACGACAGAGCCATGTTTTGTGGTCTGACTTTAAATCAAGGAAGGGCACGGCCGAAGTCGCAGCGCAAGAAGGTTCCGTAATGCCGGGGTTAACGCTTTACGATATTCTCACAATGTTACCCCGATTCTGCTCTCGGCGTCAGATGTCTTTCAGCCTCGTGCAACCCTGCACGTGACAGGATGTCCCACGGTGCGGAAATCACAGCGCTACCTCTGAGATCCCTTCAAGGGAGCACTAATCCACACAGTACAGAGCAGGACTTTCCCACCTGCTGAGGAGTGGTCATCGCATGACGATTAAAACGAATATTTTAATTCTCAAGAGCTGGAATTTTGCCACTTTAAGTGCAGAACAAAGTGAAATGTGATATTGTGTGTGTGTGTAGAGTGGTGTAGCGGTTAGCGTGTTGCGCTGTGAATCCGGTGACCCGAATTTTATTACCGTTCACGGCCAACACCCAGTGACGATTATCTGAACCGGTACTAGGCCTCCCCGAGGTCGACTCGGCCTCAAATTATTACCTGATGCTATGTGTAAACATCACCATTGGAAAGACAAAGGCGGCCGGGCGTGGTTCTGGCCACCCACCCCTCGTGTGCCATTCCCGCTTGCATAGGTGCTTGCTCACAGCACTTGCCCCAACAGTCTGTGAAGGCTATACCGGGGATCTTTGTCTTTACTTGCAGTCATTGGTGACCCGGCTGAGATCATGAACTGGGTAAAATTGAACAGACGCTCTGTCACTGGCACTAGTCAGATTGGGGTTGGCGGTTCACCAGGAGAATTCACTGATCGCAGTGTCACACGACGACAATGATCTCCACAAGATTGGTCGTCTCGGGTTCACGAACCGCCTTGAATGTCAATGTTAAAAATAATAACAAAATGCCGTGGTGTCCTTTCACTCGAAGGCAACGCCACCATGCCGCCAGACACTGGCACACGCCCCGCAGGTGCCACCCACGGGAAAGTTGTGGAAGCTTTGGGGGGGGGGGAGGGGGTCAGTACAGAGAGGTCGCGTGAGGATCAGAGGCAACGGCCATGCAAAATTGATCACAGACGACGGTTTCAAAAGGCAAAAGCGGCGTGGCCTAACTCCTTTGTGCGTTTACACTTTAAAGTCGCCTTCAAGCTGACCAGAGGTGGGTTGGAAGAGCTCCACCGGCGCCTTTGAACCGGCCCTCTGCGAGGTCCTCGGCCGTTCGAGTCATGTCTTAATCGCACGAACCTGCGGGCACGCGCTGTTTTATCTCGCGCGCGTGACCCTCGGAGCGTATTCCGGTCACGTCGGGCTGAAGCTTCCCGTGGTATTACGGACGCCGCCAGCGAGCGAGCGGCTTCACTCCCAGCGGAGCGGGGGGCCACGCGCGCGAGACGCTTTGTCAATCCCCCTTTCCGCGCCCGTACAGGTGATCGGGGTTATCCGACCATACTTCATCGATGGAACGGGGCGCGCGTCCAAGGGAGCTACCGAGGGGAGAGGAGTGATGAAATCGGCTCCGTGCAGACGTGATTGTTGCATTGCGCAACCGTGAGAGATAGGGGCGGCTTGGGAAGGATGATGATGACGATGATGACTTCACCCAGCTGAATCAGTGCGGGTTGGTGCAACAGTCGACAATGCAGCACTGCCCTCTGCTGACAATGTAGGCTCGCAGCAGCCTATAGCAGCTTGGCATGCATGGTGGTTGCCGATCCAGGCTCTATTCAGGCTCAACCCCGGGCCGTAAGTCTCCTTGGGAATTTTTCTTTTGCTTTGGCTCTCTGCCTTGCCAAAGTTAATTACAGTGGCTTATTGATATTCATGGTTCTGTTCTGAACAGTCCTTCAGTAAGAATTCGTGAGCAAAAACAACAATAAAAAAATCCCCCAAAAATATGTATTTAATTTAATCATAAAATGGGCATTAATAGTAAAAAAAAATGCATAACAATGATAAACGCAGTGAACCGGCGACACTTCAGGTCTCACACTGCTCACGTTTCGCACCGCCTGCCAGACTAAGCCGAGGCAGCTGATGGAGCGACCGTACGCACAGAGGGGGGGGGGGGGGGGGGGTGCATTGCCCGTGTTCGTGCCCCGGATTAAGAGCCACAGAATCCTGAAAGTCGCAGCGATGCTCGCCAGACATTCAAAGTTGGTTCCTGCTGCCCAAACAAGCACTCAGCCAGCGGTCATCTCCCTGCTTACAGCCAGTGGTGGACAATTCCAGATTCCTATGAGCGAGGGGCAAGTCCGACAGCTGTTGATTTCCCCACAAAATAGCCCCTATTTTATCGAGCCCATAAGGATGATGGGTTGAGTCAACCACCAACCGAGATTTGTTCTTGCAACCTTCCGATTGCGAGCCACCAGACCGCCGTGCCAACAGGCTGCTGTGCCAGGTATTGCTCTGCACACAAACGAGCGAGTGGCCACTCATTTCACGTCCGGCGATGATGAATGGCAGATGCGTACCGCAAGCTCCGCCAGAGAGCCGTTCGCAGTGTCTATTAGTGCTCAGAGCCACGCAGAGGATTCATCAGAGTCCGCCACAGCACCTGTGCCTATTGTGCCATACCCCCGTCTCGCCGCCCCATTAATGAGCCATATTCACAGTTAAGTCATTTGAAATAACAAAGGCCCGAACAAATACATAATACAGCCGCGAATGGATTTATTGGGGAGGCTGAGACGGTGTCATGTAAAGTAATGTAATATTGGTGCCAATTTCTCTTTTCTACAGAGAATGAGGTATCGATCAGTACGAGCAACATCTTAAATGACGTTGGAGCTTTACTAATTTATGAGATCTGCAATGCCCAATTAAGAATGTTGGTTTGTTTATATGAGACACCCAATAGCTCACAAACCTTGCTACAGAACCGGAGGCACACATTTTTTTTCAAAATTTAATATATTTCTGTAATGTATTTGTATATAATAATGCGGGGAAATTATAACCCTTTTGACACGGTAATTTACATATTAATTTTGCCCGAGTATTGATTCCATATTCACCAGTGACGGGTGTGCGTGGAGATGTTAATGAAGATCATTTGTGAATAATGTAATTACGGTCTATCATAAAACCTTATGACTCAAGTTTATAGCATTACATGCCTTTGTAATTCAAGAAGAAAAAACATAAATTGGTAGCAAATATAGAATGGTCCCATCAACGATTCAGATACAGGTAAGCTTGAGTTGTCTATTTCTGTTCAACTGTTTTTGAGAATTCAAGTAAGAGGGGCTTGGGCAATTAGACATCGCTAGAAGAGATGATGGCCAGTGGTCGAGATCAACGACGGAGTTGGGGGCAAAGGAGAGAAACGCATCCGGGAGGATGTCCACTACGTAGATGGAGCGATGAAATCGGCTCCGTGTGCATGAGCTGGGCGCATTGTTGTCATCGCGTCTGACAAAGGCCTTCATCAAGCAGTGGTTTAATCATGGCTGATGACGAGGATGATGTACTGCATTGTACTTTGTTGGTCTTTTCACTCCATTCGCCTTTTATGAATATTATCACTCCACTTGTTTACTCAGGAGCATCAATGAGGTCCGGTATATCGGTACGGCACCGGAGTGGATTGAGTCACACCTACATGGTCGATCACAGTTCGTCAAGCTGGGTGACGAACAGTCATCGCCCATGCCGTGCCTGGTTGGTGTACCACAGTGGTCCGTCCCCGTGCCCATCCTATTTCGACGTACGTCTCTCCAATCGCCGATGTCATGCCATCTCATCCCATCACGCGACAACACGTTCCGTCACTATGTTGACGATACACAATTGTAAACCACAGTGAAGATCTTCTAGGTTCTTTCGGTAAAGTCACGTAGAAGGGAAATAATAAAATAATAAAAATAAAACATTATAAAATAATTCTCACGACGTTTTGGCCACAACGCAAGCAGCCGTCCTCAGGTGAAGAACAAGTCTGTCGGGAAAACAGCGTCTGAATGGGCACCACCAAGCTTGGCAGCGTATATTTAAGCTGGGTTGGAGGGGGGAAGGGGCGCCTTGACAAAGGAATTTGTATATCAAGAGAAATTTAGCAGATTTATCTATATTATTTTATTATTTCCCTTCTACGTGACTTTACCGAAAGAACCAAGAAGATGAATCCCTGCAGTCACGAAAGCTTTAAACCACAGTGAAGATGTGGAGAGCCTCGGTAACCTCCAAGATTGCACACGAGCGGCGCACGTGTGGTTTGCAATACACGAGATGCTGCTTAAGCCGGGAAAATCGGAGGTTCTGCTGATGGTTGGCACTTAGGCTCAGGCGAAAACATTTGTGGGGGGGTGATCAGGTGTGGCGGTCGCAGGAATCAGTTTTCTATTCATCTAAAGAGCCTCGGCACCATACTCGACCAGAATATGTTGTTTGATCAACACGTGCAAAATATAGTGAGGTCTTGCAATTGTCACATTAGGGCTCTTCAACAGATTCGATCACTATTGAGTCGTGACACAGCCAAGACGGTGGCATGCAGCACAAGTATTGACAAGGCTCGATTGTTGGAACTCACTACTCTACGAAACATCTGGCAAAAACACATTACAAAGCTGCAGCGTGTACAACATTCTTTGGCACGCATCGTGACGGGAACTACAAGATCTGACCATGTCCGTCCAGTGCTCACTGAGCTGCAGTCGCTTCCGGTTGCTGAAAGCCTACATCATAAGGTCACACTCGTTCCACGCAAAGTCCTTGCCACAAATAAACCACAATTAGATTTAAAGCTTTCGTGACTGCAGGGATTCTTCTTCTTGGTTCTTTCGGTAAAGTCACGTGTTGTGGCCGAAACGTCGTGAGAATTATTTTATTATGTTTTATTTTTATTATTTTATTACTTCCCTTCTACGTGACTTTACCGAAAGAACCAAGAAGATAAACCACAATTCCTTGCTGATCTCATCAAGTAGCATAAACCATCACGCAAACTCCAGTCATCCTCGCACCAGCTGTTGGATAACCATCGAACAAAGATGGGCACCGCATCGCGCGCTTTCAGATGCGCTTCTGCGGCCGTCTGGAACGCTCTTCCTTACGATATTCAGAAGCCACTGGAGCTACGCACTTTTAAATCTGGATTGAAAACTCATTTCTTTGGAACTGCATTTTGTGTTTAATTTGTTGTCCTTCCCCCGCACCTCCGATGATCACAGTTGGCTACGTACGTTGCGAAAGAAGTTCAACATGCATACATACAATGAGTCTCAAATTCATGTTCAGGAGGGTCCTGCTACGTTTTCACAGTAGGGGGTGATGTTGCTTCTGCTGTGTGTAATCCAAATTGACTAACTTACAGGTAATTTTTTAGCATTGGGATGTTTGGCCAATACCAATTGCATTGTACGTTGTATTGTTAGCTATGGGAGGAAACCCATGCAGAACGGGGTGAGAAACACACAAACGTCACGCAGAAAGGTACGGAACCCAGGGACCACTTGCCGTGAGGCACACGTGTTACCACAGCGCCACGCCGGTGCCCACCCAGCCTAAATATAACATTTGCATATTATTTGTAAAAGTCAATGCTGCACTGTATACCTATAGAACTATGTACATCGACGGCAATGATTTGTCGTGCCTCTATCTATCGGACAATAATCCGGTGAAATGGACGTCTCGGGGTTTATTCGATTTCACCTGCCAACTTGCTTTTTCGAGAACGTTCCACCTGTTTTCGAGGCCAGATGCCCCCCCCCCCCCCTCATACAACACCTGAAATAAGTTAGCAGGATGGAGGGTCGGGAGACGGGGACTGAGGATGAGGGGCATAATCACTGCAAGATTGGATGGGAGCCGGATTCGGAGGCGTGGAAAGAAAAATAATTAGTTCAGGCACCCTCTTATGTTTTTTTTCTTTATGTCAGCTGTGTTTTGGTTATATCTCTCTCTCCCCTTATCTTCCCTTCCCCCTAACTTAAAAAAAAACAATTACCATTTCCCCCCAAGGTGGGACCCCGTACGGTTTAGGGTTCCCCAATCTTTCTATATCCCCCTGCTTTCCACAACCGGTTCAGCTTATGTTGGCGGTGTGTACGTGTGTCACACGGTGATGTATCGGGCCCACACATTCCCTCAAATAAAAAAACGAAAAAACCCTCCACCTCTGGCCGCAAATACGCGTCCACTCTTGCCGCACCACCGAGACATCCCTGAGGGTGCAACGCGGCGGTCAAATGCCGAGTTTCCTGCGCGGAGGACCGTAGCAATTGTCCCCGCTGGCTCGGTTTTTGCATGCTTTGCGGTCAGCCCGAAGTGTGCGCACAAAACCAAACAGTCTATTTCGAGAGGAATGCTCACAGCGCTTCGCGCCGAATGCAGTTTACATTCACACAAGCCTCGCCGCGTCGGGGTTACGGTTTCCCGTCGCGTCGAGTTTCACGCCGCGCCGTCGGCGGTGCCGTTATTTTAATTCGGCGTCGGCTACTGCTTCTTCTCCATTGGTGCGGAGAATACGCGCCATGATTCACCGGTGTGCTATTATTAACACCGTTATCGTTGTTATTCATTACTGGAGCGGGTGGCAGCGGTTGTGGCGGTGTTGGGTGGTGCGCACTGCGCGATGAACCGGGTGAGCTGAGTTTCAATTCCTCGCCATAGCTAACGTCAGTGACGAGTTGTTATCGGAACCAGTCTTGGGTCTCTTCACCCCCACACCCACCAAAGCAAATGAAGCAGTGCAGTAAAGTACGGGCAAACATCCACCATGACTGACATAGCGTGAGGAGGTCTTCATTTGGCAATAAATTGACAATGGGACATTCATTAACATCATTCATTTGTGCTCGGTGACTTGCCGGTTAGGGTATTTCAGGCAATAATCCTAGTCTTTAACTCAAACTGCAGTAACCCGATTGCAGTATGCAGGAACGCTATCATTGAATAACTCAGATTTTTGTTGTTGCAAATGTTAACTATCTCATGGGATCATTTAACGCAGCAGAAGCTCTATGCTGACGTCATAGCGAAATTCCATAAAATCACTAATTTCCCCTTTTGTGAGTGATTCTCGTGACAAAAGGGCTCTCAACTCTGCTCGGAAGATTTTTACGACGTTAGACGGCTGCACAGTAATAATCTATGATGTGATAGTTAGACATTTTTCTTTTATTTTAGTGCTAATGTATTTATTTCCACAGGAAGACCTGGCTGAGACTCAAGACTTGTTTTTAGTTAAAATCAAGATATCATCATGGCCAGAGCCATCAATGGCACCACATCTCGACAATTATTTCTACCTTGTGCCAAATCTCACAGCTACTGCAGAGTAAACAAGTAACCTCCAAGATCCGATCCATCAGCATCCCACAATCTGTTCTTAGGTCTTCCTCTTAGTCATCGAATTAGCACGGTCGGCTAAGTACGGTGCGAAAGAAGTTATACATACATACATACCACTCCAATTCCTGTCTTAGTAACTGGCTTTCCTCAATCTTTGCCAACTTGCCCCACCCACCACAATATTATTTGCCGACATTTGTGACGATGTGTGACGAGGGGGGGGTTTGAGAAATGTGACGTCACATCAAAATGCGCAACTTCAAATAAATATAGAATTGTTATAACAACACTAATTGTTATAACAACACTCCTACAACATCAGAGTGCAGCGCCACATTAACTACGCACTACAATGACAATAGTTTAAAGCGATTTGAAGCATGTTTTATTTTCAAAATGGAAATATGGTTTGGGGGTGGGGGGGGGGACAGAGCTTTATGACGTCATATTTGAGGGGGAGTCTGACTTTTGTGACGCCGTGTCACGAGGAGGAGGGCCAAAAATCGTCCAAAATCGCGTGACGTCATTTATGGACGACCCCTTAAGGAGGTGTTTGCATCAGCCACTCAATATCCACCACTGAATGAAGGCCGTTCCATGATGACACAGTGAATTGATTTATTTGTTCACTCGTTAATAACAAACCATTCCGTTTGCCATAATTATTATCATTGGCGGTGGTAGAGTAACTTTGCATGGAACGAAAATAAATTTGTCATTCGCATCTCTCCATACGCTCGGCATGTTAGTTGAAAAAGTGTTTTATCGTTTGCGTACACAAGACAAAAACATATAAATACCGCGGCACTCCATGGCTACCTTCTAACCATCTCTGGACACCATGCCAGACCATTTTTGGGGCAACGGGACACATTTGTGGTCTCATACTCATCCTCGGGGGCATGCAGTGTGCTCTTTTAATCTAACCTGATGTGCTGGCAATTCCAATTCCAGGCCCTCGCAGTCTTATTGACCCGGGCGACAGAGTGTGGTTTGTTGTTAATTTTCGCTGCTTCGAGGGCACTGTGTGCGTGAGGTCACTGTGTGTTTCTTATGGGGATGGGATGGGGGGTCATGGGGGGCTCTATGGGGGTATTATTAAGGTTTCCTGCCAGTGATAATTTAATCAGCATTTCTTATTTCAGTTACAGTCCTGGTCGAGTCGATGAGCTGAGGCAAGTCTCAGTTTGTGGATTTCAATAACTTATTCTATTGTTCTAGTTGACTCAAAGCAGTCGTCGGTCAAATCATTTGCATGCCTCTATTTATTAAGAGGTAAGAACACTTTGGCTGTGTCGCAAATGTGTCACGGTGTTCCTTGAGCAGACGTGGAGGCGAGTCGTTTCTGGGCGGAGCAGGGGCAAGGACAGGTGAGCAGTAATGTGTTGCAGCTCAATCTGAAATGTGACAAATTGCTTCCGCTACACCGGAGAGTGTCCATCACAACGGTGTGGATGTTTAGTTTCGGGTCTGATCACGACTGTATCCTCAGTGAAGTCTAAACGGTGGCATCGACGGCTTTGGCCACGATGGCATTTCGATCTTGTAGTTTAAACGCCTCTCTTGTTAAATAAGCGGCTGTGTGCGACCCGTATTATCATCATCATCGTGATCACTGTATTCATTCTTCCAGCCAAAGCGTCTCCGTGTGCTCAAATGAGTATTGCTTGGCGCTAGGCCAGTGGTGGATGTTCCACAACCCTATTGCAAGGGCCAGAATATGTGTAATCTGACCAAGTGACTCAGTGATAGGGCGAGCGGCTTTCAATCAGACCGTTGCAAGTTCAAATTATTAATAATAATTGACATTTTCTATGGCGTATTTCATCCGTAGATGCCAATGCATCCATGTTTGGAAAGCAGGAAACGGCCAGAACCGGAGAGTAAATGGCAATTTAAAGAAGATGAGTATTCAAGACGGACTTAAATATATCTAACGACTCTGATTGTCTTAAATTCTGGTTGACGTTTGACTCAGTCTATCATCCCTTAGCATAGGAATGTGAAATTACCACCACTTGCTCAGGGCTGTAAACTGGAAATGAGCATAGCTTCGATACTAATTTGAGCAGGGCATCGATTAGATTTTCTTTTAAATATCCCAAAAATGATCACCGTTCACCTCCTCATTATTTAGCTATTGCATTGAACTGTATGACACAGCAAAAACATCTATCGTTGCACACATGGTACCCGGGGGCTTCATCAGAGTTCCCTGCTGGGATCCTAAAAATACCTTCGGATGGCTTCTGCTATTGTTGGAGCCTCTGATGGGTCCCCTCGGCCACCTCTAAGCTACACGACTGTCATCCCATGGGGTCAGATGCTGCTGCAGGTTTCTCCAAATGCACGGGGTGAGACGCTGCTGCAGGTTTCTCCAAATGCAAGCAACAATGCATCTGGTCCGAGCAAATGGTGCAAAAAAGAAAAATCGAACGAAAAAACCTGCCCCAACCGAATGTCGCACGGCTTAAATAAAATCCACTGCTTGGATGAAGGCCTCCCGGCGCTGTGCTGGTCAGGGTGGTTGTGTTGTCCGGTGCGGTTCGGCGAAGGTGTCACCCAGGACCAGTTCAGATATCAGTCGCCACTCGTGTTAAGAAATGACAATCTGAAATCATTGCCACGTTTTTTGTGTGTGTTCTTTTTCATTTTTCAACATGTGACAGTAACACCTATTAGCATGACACCCATTCTGTCTCAGCTCCTCGGGCTCCACTGTCATTCTCATCCCATGTTTACCTGCTCCCAGTTCCCCCGCCCCCCCCCCCCCCCCACTGTAATTTGGCACGGACGCCACCGGCTGGCAATACCCACTGTGCCCAAATTTGTGAGTGTTTTGCGAGATCACGCAATAGGGGCAGCTCATGACTTATTAACTTCCCACCTCTGCCCACCTGCTAATTTTACTTAGGCAATGCCCCCCTTTCAATTATTAATTCACACCTTGCCTCATTTTTTCGCTCTCTCTCTCTTTTAATTCGCTTTTACTGCACTGCAGCTCAAACTTAAACGCAGCCACCGCAGGGCACGGAGGGAGGGGTAGCGAGAGCCGTCGCATCTTCTCACTCCTCCGGCAAAAACAAACACTTTGACGCCGTTTAACTCTACACCTGCCATCTTGGCGGTGGGATGATGACAAGGCAGTCGAGTGCGCATGAAGATTAATGGAGCCACTGGCGCACAACAGGGACAGTTGCCCCACAGAGTTTGTGCCTTGCAGTCAGTATCGCCTCTCGGACGGGTTCTCCTGCCGTTAATTTACTGGCGGTCATCATTGTCATCTCGCCTGGTAATAAATAAAGGACACGAGCGATTGATTGATGAGTGTATTATTTTCTTTCCGTGCGCTCCCGTAATTGTGAGGTGATTACGTGCTAGTCCATAAATTACTGCCAGTCGTCGAAACTTGCGTCTCGAACCCTGGCCACATTTCGCAATTAAACGCAGTAACGCGCATCGTGCCATTTCCCAGAGCACGCTCCGATCGTAATCGATCATTGAAAATAAGAAGCAAAAATCCATCACTGAAAATGTATACCAAAAAGGTTGCGATTTTTTGTTTGTTTGTATATACGAGGCCGTGAAAAATAAAACTTCTCCGCAAATTTGTTAAATAAAGAAATCAAATTTTTTTTTTCTAAACCGCGCGCGCGCACGCACGCACGGAGAGGTCGTCGGTTTTTGCGAGCGGTGCCATCCACGCGACCATGGATACTGCGGGGCCGTTGTTTGGCATCCGATTCAGCCATTAGGCCCCTTCCTCCTCAGCCACGCATATGGCGGGGACGTACCGCAGTGCAGGTCGCGGGCTCCTTCTCACGAGGAAGAGCACCCCCCCCACCCCCCTCCCCCATTCGTCACTCACGGTCAAACGAGCAGAGCGCCTTGCTTGAACACGTCTGCACGGGCCGAGCTAATGAACCATCCTCATTCGGGCGACAGTATTTCATCTGGCTGACCACCGTGTCAAATAACAAACCGAATCGGCAAGGGGGGCGTGTGGGAGGGGATGGGTGGGGGGAAACACATTCACGCGTGCGACTATTTATACACTGTATACATTTTTCTAAATGTAATTAGTGTGTCGGGAGTGATAAAAAAAATAATGAATAATAAAATCCTCTCCCCCGTGCCACCCGTTGCTATTATAAATAAATACAAATTACTGCGTTAAGATTGCTACCAGTATCAGGTCCGAAAATGTCTCGCTGCTCAATGCCAAATCACAGATAAGGCGCGTGCATTGCTAATGATATTCAAATGAACCGACGCGGCTGATACAGCAATACGGGACAGACTCCACCTCGGCATCTCGAGGTCATATATTCTGCCTGACAGATTCATCAAGTGGAGGGTTGCATTCAATGCAGTGCGGGGGCTTTGGAAATTGCAAGCAGATACACGCGCACACAGCACCGAGCATTAATCTCACATTGACACCTGAAGCGTGGACCTTGACAGATATTAGCAGCGCTCATCGCAACCTCGCGACCATCATGATGCCGTTGATCGCCAAAGCAAAAATCAAGAAATGATCACGTTCAGTCACAATGCTTGTGAATGCAATAGGCGTACAACCTAAACAGGTTAGTTTCACTTTAATCGAGAAACACATTTCGTGACGATATTGACAGAAATCCTGTTGATATTGGTCACCAAGCAAATGCATCTGTTGAGACATCCGCAGCCCCATGCTTAATTACCCTGGGAATAAATATGCCCAAAAATGGCTTGCAGTGGGTGCTGAATATAAATGGAATCCATTCAAGCAAGTAGCAGAGAGCACACGGATGTCAGAGACGATGAGATCGTTCCTTAAACGTGGACGAACGCGTGCGTTGTAGCGCGACGCGGCAATATCAATCTGTTGACAAATGCAAAAAAAAACCCGTAATCAATCCGCACACACCACACAAAACTCAAATCACAACACCGTTAGCTGAGAGAAGGATAGTCACACACACACATATACAGAGATATCGAGCGAGAAAGAAACAAAAAACGTCTTACCAGCGGAAGGAAACGTTCGTTATCGAGCCATGATTCCATGCCGGGCGGGAGATTCCCGTCGAAGGTGACAGCGGGCATCATGAGGGCAGCATGGGTCCGAGAGAGAGCCACGAGCGGCAGGGAATTCTCCGGGACGTGCCACGCCGTTTGCTGTGGAGGTCCCAGGCAGCGCGAGGCAATGGCTCTGCTGTGAGAACCTCCCCCCACCCACCACCACCCCCCACCCACCACCACCCCACCCACCCACCACCACAAGCCGGCAAGCGGCGCAATCTCCGTGACGACGCGGCAGCGGTGAAGAGGCCCGGGGCACAGCACGCGGCTTCCCGTCTCCCTCCGCCCACCACAGGATTAGTGGGGGGGGGGGGGGGGGGGTGTAGGACGGTGGGGAGAGACCGAGACTCGGGCAGACACAGTTAGGGGACAGGCAGCTAGCCAGGCGGGGGTAGAGACACAGGCAGGCAGCTAGCCAGGCGGGGTAGAGACACAGACAGGGGGGGGCAGGCAGCTAGCCAGGTGGGGTAGAGACAGAGACAGGGGCAGGCAGCTAGCCAGGTGGGGGTAGAGACACAGACAGGGGGCAGGCAGCTAGCCAGGTGGGTAGAGACACAGACAGGGGCAGGCAGCTAGCCAGGTGGGGGTAGAGACACAGACAGGGGGCAGGCAGCTAGCCAGGTGGGGTAGAGACAGAGACAGGGGCAGACAGCTAGCCAGGTGGGGTAGAGACACAGACAGGGCCAGGCAGATAGCCAGGTGGGGTAGAGACACAGACAGGGGCAGGCAGCTAGCCAGGTGGGGTAGAGACAGAGACAGGGGCAGGCAGCTAGCCAGGTGGGGTAGAGACACAGGCAGGGGCAGGCAGCTAGCCAGGTGGGGGTAGAGACACAGACAGGGGCAGGCAGCTAGCCAGGTGGGGGTAGAGACACAGACAGGGGGCAGGCAGCTAGCCAGGTGGGGTAGAGACACAGACAGGGGCAGGCAGCTAGCCAGGTGGGGTAGAGACACAGTCAGGGTCAGGCAGCTAGCCAGGTGGGGTAGAGACACAGACAGGGACAGGTAGCTAGCCAGGTGGGGTAGAGACACAGATAGGGACAGGTAGCTAGCCAGGTGGGGTAGAGACACAGGCAGGGGCAGGCAGCTAGCCAGGTGGGGTAGAGACACAGACAGGGACAGGTAGCTAGCCAGGTGGGGTAGAGACACAGGCAGGGGCAGGCAGCTAGCCAGGTGGGGTAGAGACAGAGACAGGGGCAGGCAGCTAGCCAGGTGGGGTAGAGACACAGACAGGGGCAGGCAGCTAGCCAGGTGGGGGTAGAGACACAGGCAGGGGCAGGCAGCTAGCCAGGTGGGGGTAGAGACACAGACAGGTGCAGGCAGCTAGCTAGGTGGGGATAGAGACACAGGCAGGGGCAGGCAGCTAGCCAGGTGGGGTAGAGACACAGACAGGGGCAGGCAGCTAGCCAGGTGGGGGTAGAGACACAGACAGGGCCAGGCAGCTAGCCAGGTGGGGTAGAGACACAGACAGGTGCAGGCAGCTAGCCAGGTGGGGGTAGAGACACAGGCAGGGGCAGGCAGCTAGCCAGGTGGGGTAGAGACACAGACAGGGCCAGGCAGCTAGCCAGGCGGGGTAGAGACACAGACAGGTGCAGGCAGCTAGCCAGGTGGGGGTAGAGACACAGACAGGGGCAGGCAGCTAGCCAGGTGGGGTAGAGACACAGACAGGGCCAGGCAGCTAGCCAGGTGGGGTAGAGACACAGACAGGGGCAGGCAGCTAGCCAGGTGGGGGTATAGACACAGGCAGGGGCAGGCAGCTAGCCAGGTGGGGTAGAGACAGAGACAGGGGCAGGCAGCTAGCCAGGTGGGGTAGAGACACAGACAGGGGCAGGCAGCTAGCCAGGTGGGGGTAGAGACACAGGCAGGGGCAGGCAGCTAGCCAGGCGGGGGTAGAGACACAGACAGGTGCAGGCAGCTAGCCAGGTGGGGGTAGAGACACAGACAGGGGCAGGCAGCTAGCCAGGTGGGGGTAGAGACACAGACAGGGGCAGGCAGCTAGCCAGGCGGGGGTAGAGACACAGACAGGTGCAGGCAGCTAGCCAGGCGGGGGTAGAGACACAGACAGGGGCAGGCAGCTAGCCAGGTGGGGGTAGAGACACAGACAGGGGCAGGCAGCTAGCCAGGTGGGGTAGAGACAGAGACAGGGGCAGACAGCTAGCCAGGTGGGGTAGAGACACAGACAGGGCCAGGCAGATAGCCAGGTGGGGTAGAGACACAGACAGGGGCAGGCAGCTAGCCAGGTGGGGTAGAGACAGAGACAGGGGCAGGCAGCTAGCCAGGTGGGGTAGAGACACAGGCAGGGGCAGGCAGCTAGCCAGGTGGGGGTAGAGACACAGACAGGGGCAGGCAGCTAGCCAGGTGGGGGTAGAGACACAGACAGGGGGCAGGCAGCTAGCCAGGTGGGGTAGAGACACAGACAGGGGCAGGCAGCTAGCCAGGTGGGGTAGAGACACAGTCAGGGTCAGGCAGCTAGCCAGGTGGGGTAGAGACACAGACAGGGACAGGTAGCTAGCCAGGTGGGGTAGAGACACAGGCAGGGGCAGGCAGCTAGCCAGGTGGGGTAGAGACACAGACAGGGACAGGTAGCTAGCCAGGTGGGGTAGAGACACAGGCAGGGGCAGGCAGCTAGCCAGGTGGGGTAGAGACACAGACAGGGACAGGTAGCTAGCCAGGTGGGGTAGAGACACAGGCAGGGGCAGGCAGCTAGCCAGGTGGGGTAGAGACAGAGACAGGGGCAGGCAGCTAGCCAGGTGGGGTAGAGACACAGACAGGGGCAGGCAGCTAGCCAGGTGGGGGTAGAGACACAGGCAGGGGCAGGCAGCTAGCCAGGTGGGGGTAGAGACACAGACAGGTGCAGGCAGCTAGCCAGGTGGGGATAGAGACACAGGCAGGGGCAGGCAGCTAGCCAGGTGGGGTAGAGACACAGACAGGGGCAGGCAGCTAGCCAGGTGGGGGTAGAGACACAGACAGGGCCAGGCAGCTAGCCAGGTGGGGTAGAGACACAGACAGGTGCAGGCAGCTAGCCAGGTGGGGGTAGAGACACAGGCAGGGGCAGGCAGCTAGCCAGGTGGGGTAGAGACACAGACAGGGCCAGGCAGCTAGCCAGGCGGGGTAGAGACACAGACAGGTGCAGGCAGCTAGCCAGGTGGGGGTAGAGACACAGACAGGGGCAGGCAGCTAGCCAGGTGGGGTAGAGACACAGACAGGGCCAGGCAGCTAGCCAGGTGGGGTAGAGACACAGACAGGGGCAGGCAGCTAGCCAGGTGGGGGTATAGACACAGGCAGGGGCAGGCAGCTAGCCAGGTGGGGTAGAGACAGAGACAGGGGCAGGCAGCTAGCCAGGTGGGGTAGAGACACAGACAGGGGCAGGCAGCTAGCCAGGTGGGGGTAGAGACACAGGCAGGGGCAGGCAGCTAGCCAGGCGGGGGTAGAGACACAGACAGGTGCAGGCAGCTAGCCAGGTGGGGGTAGAGACACAGACAGGGGCAGGCAGCTAGCCAGGTGGGGGTAGAGACACAGACAGGGGCAGGCAGCTAGCCAGGCGGGGGTAGAGACACAGACAGGTGCAGGCAGCTAGCCAGGCGGGGGTAGAGACACAGACAGGGGCAGGCAGCTAGCCAGGTGGGGGTAGAGACACAGACAGGGGCAGGCAGCTAGCCAGGTGGGGTAGAGACACAGACAGGGCCAGGCAGCTAGCCAGGTGGGGTAGAGACACAGACAGGGGGAATGCAGCTAGCCATGTGGGGGTAGAGACACAGACAGGGCCAGGCAGCTAGCCAGGTGGGGGTAGAGACACAGACAGGAGCAGGCAGCTAGCCAGGTGGGGTAGAGACACAGACAGGGGCAGGCAGCTAGCCAGGTGGGGTAGAGACACAGACAGGGGACAGGCAGCTGGCCAGGTGGGGGTAGAGACAGAGACAGGGGGCAGGCAGCTAGCCAGGCGGGGGTAGAGACACAGACAGGGCCAGGCAGCTAGCCAGGTGGCGTAGAGACACAGGCAGGGGGCAGGCAGCTAGCCAGGTGGGGTAGAGACACAGACAGGGCCAGGCAGCTAGCCAGGCGGGGGTAGAGACAGATCGACAGGCGAGAGGTTTGGAATTGGCAGAGACAAAAGTGGAGAGAGAGAGAGATGGGGGTGGAGGGTGTGAGCCAGGGAGGCTCAGCAGGCGAGTGAGATGTCACGCTGCAGTCACAGTCGGGATGTTAGACTCACAGAATTTCAATTATTCCGCTTATTTTTATTGCGATATTTTGTTGTGTCTGTGTTTGTTTTTTTAAGCTTCGCTGCCTCACAATTTTCCCGGCCACACGTAATGAGAGAAAATGCATTGCCATTTCCTGCTGTGTTAAAAAATATACTGGAATAATGCATAGTGTATGTTTGTTATTCATTTCGGTTTAATTAAACGTGTTGTGTTTATGGCAGATAAAATATCCAAAGGGGATTAATGCTACTCTACTGTTTATTGCTCCGGACAGCTCTCGTAATGTGACATGGAACCCAGGTTTATAATGGATTTTTTCGATATTCATAACCATTTTTGGCACACTAGAGTACACATTAATAATTAAGAAAATACATGGCTTAGTGACAGATTTATTTCGTGTGCATTCCCTCACCTTAGCTCTTGTTAACTCTTAGTGAATGTCAGCAAAGAAGCGATACAGCAAATGCATGAATTTAATATTGCTATTTAACTTTCCTTGAAACAAAGAGCATTAGAATTGTTTATACATACATTTGATATCTGTGTGGCTGCGACAGTTGAGTGAACTGAGTTGGTAAAGTCACGTGGTAGGAGGTGCTGAGGCCTTCCCAAATTCAACATCATCATCAGCAGCCGTCGTCAATGCACTGCTAGATGAAGGCTTGCCCAAGCTTTCGCCACTTAACATCGGGGCACCACGGTGGAGAGATGTTATCTACCTCGCCTAGTATGTAGGAGGTTGTGGGTTCGATCCCGATCAGGACGCCTGCTGTATATTTGGAGTTTACATGTCTCTTTCCCCGTGGTTACATGGATTTTCTCCGGGTCCTCTGGGGTTTCCCTCCATATTTAAAATCAACATGCGTTTAGAGTGTTTGGCCTCTATGCATTTCCAACACGTTAATCATTTGTGGCCAGGTCGCTTCTGAAAATTATCTGGTAAAATACAAATTCAGTTTTTTTGGTTTTCAACATGATCTTACGATACAATAATCCACCTCGATCCTACACCCGACAACGATTTAATCGTTCCATATCCTCAATTTACGTCTATCTCGGATGCATTCCATTCATTGGCTGCCACTCCACGATTGTTCCTGACCATTGGCCCTCGTTCCTTCCAGCGACGATCCCTCTACCAAGCCCTCTTACTTGTCTACTTAACCCATCCATTCTCACGAAAAACATGCGAAGCCTTTGCACCTCCATCATCAACAGGGCGCAAGCTGTACAGTACAACGTCGTACATGTGACTCACCGGGACTGAGCTATGGACGGATACGTGAAAAGGTCAGATACGTGAAGGTCTATCCAGAATGGTAGGTACACCATCGCGCACAAATGGGTTACTGTAGAACAATAATCGGCAAACCGCATTGCTTTGCTTCAAAAGTAAGTGAATATATGTCGAGATTATGAATGTGGGGAAGTCATATTTGGGAACATCTCTAGAAACTGACCAGTTACACCACGCACAATTACTGCACTGGGTGCCGACGGTTAGTCGGTCAGTGCAGATGTGTGACGGTCATCTATATAAATGCTACGTACTTTATTTTCTATCCAAGGCAGCACAGAGCTTTCGCTGTTGTATGCGTGTGCTTGGTCTACTCTTCGGTTGACCGCAGCAATAACGATGTCGTCGTTGCGCTGCTGCAAACGATCACGGCGGGTGTCAACTTCATTGACGGTGGCAACCAACCTTGAGCCCCGTGGTTTTTGAACGCTTATCATCGCGCGCCTCTGTCTCTCATCCCTCGCGAGGGTCATCTCGGGGAAGCGTGCCCGATTTTCCCTGGATATTCCCTGGATTACGACGAACTTTCATCCCATCGGGGGCGCGTCTCATAATCCGGTAGTTTGTGTGCGTGTGCGAGAGATCAGATTTTGCATGGCTGTATTGGCCACATGTCTACTGTGGCCCGAGGAGCGCAAAGCGAGATGGCAGCAGGAGAAGGTTGGCAAGGACAGCTGGACTCACACACGAGTGGGACAAACGCGTGGAAGAAGAAGAGTATTTGACACCGGGCACAAGTTTGTGGTTGCGCATTACTCCCCCGAAGCGTCTTACAATTGCAGGGAGGACGGTGGAGGTCGTTGAAAATGTTCAAAATCCAGCGTTGGTTGGGGACGTAGGCAGGGTGGGGGCCACCCGTTTGCATGCCCCCTTGCAGCTGGGATGTGTGTCCCCTCCCGTGTATCAGCTCTGGTCTTCACGTAAATCCTGCCCTGGGTGAACAGAGAGTTTAGTGGCCCTTGAAACTTATCCCATCGTATTTAACCTGTCATACTTTATTTTTCATGTGACTCGCTCATATTACCATTGCACGCCTCGGCAAAATCGGGTAAAATTACCCCTCCCTCCGCCGCCCTTCTCTATGAAGTGTTCTCCGTACTCAATACATTTGTGGAGCCCCTCGCAGCTTTGCGACCTGGGCCGCTGCCCTAATCCCCCTCTCCAAAAGCAGCTGGACCTGTTGTGCATTCCCCTGCTGCTTTGGTACACAGTAGAGGCCTAAAGTGAATGATGAAAAAATGCAACACCGTAATATGTGCACTTGTTGATAGTTTCGTGAAGTAAAATTGACAGCCACACGAACAAAACGTGGGTGGCACATCGTATACAATTTCCACGCGCTTAACATGATTTCCGATTAAGGGAATTGGGTGCGAGGTATGTATGTGCATCCAGAATCAGGCGGCACGTCAGGAACACGATCATAAATCTTAAACCACGGGCGTGGACTGGAGACCATTCGCAGGTTACAAATCATCATTTTGACTGTCAAGCAAATTAAGTGGAATTGCTGCGCAGGACATGTCGCCAGCAGGGATGATTGCGCGTGGTTGAGACTAATGACCGAGTGGCAACTGAGGGATGGAGCCACTCGGGAGAGCGACTTACATCGGCCGTGGATATGGAGCGATGAAAATAAGGTCAAGTACAGGGGCTCGGCATTTTGGTGGTGCATCGCGAAAGCGACCTTGTGAGATGGCGACGACATGGGGAGGCCTTCGTCCAGCAGCGGATTGATCATGGATGATGATGATGGTGATGATGGTGATGATGAAACCCCAAACAGTTAACACAATGCATACTTTGCATCATATTGTTCATACAGTCCATGCAGTACTTGTTTTATCAATGGGACATTAAAGACAAGCTACAGTAGTAGCCATGCATCTCAAACTATGGACGGGATAGTGAACCACTATAATCAGCGCTCCTTCAATGGACAAACATCAAACTTGCACGAACTCTCTCTTGAAGGCCTCTCGTGGCGAGCAGACCTCGAAATTGGCACTCAGCTCCTGGACATATTACCAGGTGAGACGTCACAAGTCTTACGCGCCATTATTTACAGAGCTCATTGTTGCGATTTGACAAAGTTTTCCGTTCTTTCGATTAACAAAAGAGGGGTGGGTAAAACTAAAGGTGGAGGAGGAGGGGCGGGTGACAGAAATACGAGAGATTAAGAACTGCGCATGTTGGCTGAGGTTGGATGACATGCTCTTGTCAAGAGTGTGTGTGTGGCCCAGGCACACACTCGGCCTGGTATTGTAATATTAGCACAATGCAAATGTGTTGTGATCGACTTGTCGGGACGAGTGTTCTCGCTTCATCATGCGGGGCTGACATTTGTATTTAATACACGAGCTGAGCTGCTGTTAACACCTGATGATGCTGGATGTAATCTGCAGCGAAACGAGCTATGGAATGTTGTAGAACAGCTTAGCTTATATTTCAACATTCCGGTTTTCATTTAAAAAAACAAGCCAACTAACATGTTTGCCCAATGTGATTCGATTGGCTCGCTCGGTTGGAGAGTATAACTGAAAACTGGCATCATACCTACACGAACTAACCCAAAAGTAATGAATTATGAATCTCAATACCGCGGATTGACGAACTGCTCGTATTAACTGGCAGCTCTGGTGATGAGATCTGGGCGCCAGGTCTATGCTGAAGAACGGCAAGCAGCATTCGGCCATGGAACCCAAGCGTCAGGAATGGAAACTCGCTCATGAGACCCATGCACTGTGTCAGAGCTTCTATTGCGTTGTCTAAGAAGGCCGCAATATTTGGTCCAGTTTATTAAAACGAGGAATCATAACTGTTGTGGAAATAATACTAATAACATAAGAATAAAACTGTTAAATTTCGATTTAAAGCTTTCGTGACTGCAGGGATTCATCTTCTTGGTTCTTTCGGTAAAATTGTATTATGTTTTATTTTTATTATTTTATTACTTCCCTTGTACGTGACTTTACCGAAAAAACCAAGAAGAAAAATACAACTGTTGACAAGGTGCCACTTACTCAAACAAAATTGCAAGGCCGAGGCAGATTGATACGTTCGGAATTTTATACGGTAAAACGCAAATAAATGTGTTTCCATCATTATTCAGATTACTCAACTAATCGGATAACACCAAACACATCGGTGGGACAGCAGTCTCACCCACTGTAACCACGTGAGCCGTTGGACTGGAGGTGTTGGGCGGGGCTTGGTGACGTCATTTACATTATCATCAGCCGCGTCGTCGCACTGGGTGGGGCTTGTTTGGGGGTTTCCTGCATTCGCGATGGAGGATGTGGGGAGGGGGGCAGTAATCGACCACAACAGAAAGGTTGACAAATACAAATTTTGGTCAATCATCCACCTCTAGGCATTGCACATACGATTGTATTCTTACCTGTATTTCACTGCTTGATATACCAACTAAAGCGTTACACATTTTTTTTTATTTTGGCATGTAAGGCCAATGAGCTAAATGGCTTTTCTTTAGAAGCGTCCTGGCAACAAACGATAGCTCAACGAAATGGCTTATCACGTGGACATTTATTGCAGTGAAATACTCTGAGCACGTGTCGATTCTAAATTTGGAGAAACAAACCGGAGGACCCAGAAAACAATCCAAGCGACAACGGGGAGAGACATGCAAACTCCAGGGTAGGGATCGAACCCACGAACCTCCTGCACACCAGGCGAGGTAGTTCACACCTCGCCACCGTGGCGCCCCCATATATACACACACGAGCTTTACTACCCGGCTTCGCCCGAGACTTGGATTCTTGTCTTGGATTAACACACGGCCTACGCGGAGGGTTGGGGGGGGGGGGTATGCGTGACGTCAGCAGGCACACTACGTGACGCTGCCGCATGCGGGTGACATCACAGATGTGACGTCACCGCTCACCTCACTTGCCGTGCAAAATATATCCATTATTGCGCCCCCCTCCCCCCCCCCCCCCCCCCGAAAAATGCAAAAGTCTATTTTTATACTTTTTGCATTGTGTATAGTCTGGAAGCTACCCACATGCCAAATTTCAAGTTTGTTGCATGTTGGGAAGTATGCTCAACATTGCGAACAGACACACACATTCACAAATTTCCCTTATATATATGGAGATGTACACCACTCTGCCATGCACACTGGCATAGCGGTAATTACCGTAGTCAATACATGTGCACACTTATGCATTGATCATTGCCTCTGACCAAATCAACACACCGCATCCCAGCAGACCTCTGAAAATAAGTTGAGCCACTTTTGGCTAGTAAGTGTCTGGTTGGGTGACCACCACCCACCAGAAGTTGTTGTAGGCGTGAGGCTACGAGGTGGCCAGGCGATGGCAGTGTTGGGTCGTCACCTCGCCCATGCGTTCAATCTGGGAACTTTTCGTTTTTGCTCCCAGATGCTGTTCATGATTGAAACTGGCCAACACCGCCCCCCCCCCCAAATGCAAAAACCTCCTGAACAAGAGTCTTGAGACTCAAGTCATGATTGCCTGAGTAAATACGGCTCAGCATTATTAATTACGTGCGCATCAAATGCAAGAAGCCTCATAAGTATTTAATAAACGCTTGCTTAAAATATTTTTTTACCTGGATATATTAAATATGCGATATATTCATGTTTTAAATCAAAGTCCCATTTGGAGACCACAGAGAATTAAGTGACTGAGCTGTGGGGAATGCGTGTGTGTGCGTGCGTTCGTGTGTGCGTGTGTGCGTGTGTGTGTGTGTTCGTGTGTCCGTGTGTGCGTGCGTTCGTGTGTGTGTGTGTGCGTGTGTGCGTGTGCGCGTGTGCGTGCGTTCGTGTATGTGTGCACGTGTGTGCGTGTGTGTGTGCGTGTGTGTGTGCGTGTGTGCGTGTGCGTGTGCGTGTGTGTGTGCGTGTGTGCGTGTGCGTGTGTGCGTGCGTTCGTGTGTGTGTGCGCGTGTGTGCGTGTGTGTGTGTGCGTGTGTGTGTGTGCGCGTGGGTGTGTGCGTGTGTGTGTGCGCGTGTGTGCGTGTGTGTGTGTGCGTGTGTGTGTGTGCGCGTGTGTGTGCGTGTGTTTGTGTGCGTGTGTGTGCGCGTGGGTGTGTGTGCGTGTGTGCGTGTGTGCGCGTGTGTGTGTGCGTGTGTGCGTACTACAGCTCATTGTCGTGTTTGGAGTGGTTCTCGTCCGTTTTGTTTTGCATGCACGAAAGAACGGAGATGCAAATGACTCACAGTCGTGTTGACTGTTATAGGGCAAGTTCTGTCAGCGAGCACTCATTAAGGAGCACGAGATGGTAATCTGTGCGGTCAGCACCATGCCAGCCGCCGTGATCAGCCCAGGTCGCAGGATTCATAGCGCAGTGCACTCACCCACTGCGCCCATTGCGTATATGTGAATGTACAAATGACAAAGATCCCCCGGTAGAGCCTTAAATGACTGTTGGGGCAAAGTGATGCCTGTTAGCGAGCACGAGGGGGTTGGTGGCCAGCACCAGGCCTGGCTGTGCTGATGTTTACACATCCATACCAGCTACTGGTTTTAGGCTGAGTCAACCTAGAGGAGGCCCAGCACTGTGAGGTTCATAAACATAGGCGGACACACATGCTGAGGGTGATGCCCCCCTGTCTCCAGGACAGCCCCAGTAGGGGGAGTGATTGTTCTCTTCCAAAATAATAGTACGCATAGTAAGTAGTGCGTGTGATTACCGACTACTCTACAGTATTTATATTAAGATTGAGTTGCCCGTTACGCGCATTCCACGAATTGTCAAAAGACGGCTCACATTTCCATTCTGAATGAATCTGTGCATGCTAAATGTGTTAGTTAATTAGTCTGAGTCATAGTAATAAAAAAAACACGTTCTGAGGTACAGCACTCGAAGCAAAAAAAAAGCTCTTTTTCAGTGTAATTTCGTTGGGTGCTCATCAAAAATGATTAATTCCTCGTGGTTAAATATACCCTCTTTTAAAATATACCCTCTTTCAAGACATTAACTGGAACATCATCTCACTATCTTCAGTACACACTCCGTTGAATGCAATTAAAATAATCCACGTGTCGCCATTTTGATACGATCTCCTGGAGCGGCAGTTGAAACAATCGGCAATTTTTGTAACCCCCCCCCACCTACCTCTATCCACCCAGCAGCATGCCTGGGTTCATTTACAGTTAGTTCATCGTCAAGTCATGTGCGGTGGAGTAAAGTGTGGTCGCATTGAGTAGGGGAGAATGAGGGTACACCCACCTCTTCCAAGGTGTCTGACTAGCATGAAAGAGCACGGCCAAACGACCCTTTTCTATCCACAGCTACGCAATTGTCAACATTTGCCAATGTTATAAACGGAAACTCTAGTGCCCAACTCAAATTGTAACAACGCCAGTCACTGGAGCCCCGTAGGACTGACAAACAATATATGTTTTCCACTCAACTGTGACCCCAATATGCACACTCGGTGTCAATTGTGATAGAATCAACTGTGTCCATGCATCGTGGAAACCCTGGCAATTTTGTGAGATCGCTTTTCCTGACTGCAGTCACATGATTACCACGGCGTGCGCATGGCTTGAATTCTGACTCACGATAATAACACGTGATATGGGTTAAACATGGCATTGGGCACATTGGAACTCACTGTGTGTATTTCAAATGCTACGCCAAAAAAATCCAAATGTACAGAGCAAGTAAGACAACGACATTAAATGATGTTCAAACAATGTTGAAGCAAGCAGGCCTCCCGTTGACGTACACCATGTAAACAGAGCAGAGTCATGTATCTCCACATAGGAATCGAACGCGTTTCAGTCCATTGGCCCACTGGCTTTCCACACCAATATTATCTAGCAGCAGCATTTGTTTAACTAAACAAAACTCGGGAACGGGTTCAACCTTCCGAGTCTAATGTTGGACTGGAAAGAACGCCAATAGGACCGATGGCATATTTTATTTTTTACGTGGAAATGCAGCACTCCGTTTTGTTTTAAATATGGAATAACTCATTATGTTCCACCACGATGCATAATGAGTGTGTATACCGTTGAAAAAAGACTGCCCTAGTATCTTAAATGTTTATTCTTGGATCACAAAATCAGCAAACGGTCACATGTTAGCCGTCCGATGGAGTCAGGAGAAAGCAAGAATTGGTCACAGTTGTGTTTATTGAGTCCGGCATTCACACGCCGCGGCATTGTCACGGGTTGGTGGTGATATCTGTGTTTAGAATAGCCAGACAAATGGCGAGCGAGTACGTGGCAATTAAGCATCACTTCCACGAGCAGCCGTGGCGCGTGTGGGTGTGTGGAGAGCGGCAGCGCCGCGGTGAGCGCTACGAACCCGGCCAAACGAGCTCGATTCTCGCTCACGGCCAACACCGGTGACGATTATCTGAACCGATCCTGCGCCTCGCTTAGGTCGGTCGACTCAGCCTCAAATGAGTACCTGGTGTGCGGTGTGTAAATATCGCCACTCGGGAGACAAAGGCGGCCGGGCGTGGTGCTGGGCCCATCCACGCTCTCGTGTGCCGTGCCTGCCCGCTCACAGCAACTTGCCCCAACAGTCTGTGACAGGCTGTACGGGGGGGTCTTTGTCTTTGAGCGGTTGGGAGGAGGAGGAGACCAGGGGCAAAGAATGGCTCGGCAAATAGCGGGGAGAAGACGGGGGGGAGGGAGGAGCGAGCAGCCTTGTAATATAATGATCGTGCAATTTCCCTTCAGCACATGAGACCCACGCACCGTGCGCGCACAGCCACGCGCGCACAATGCCGAGTGCTCTTCGCGCGGCGCGTGCGTGCGCGATTGACGTCACTGCCGCAGCGGCAATTCAACAACACATGCACACACGCACACACACACATGCACATGCACACACATGCACACACACACACACATGCACATGCACACACGCACACACACGCGCACACACACATGCACACACACATGCACATGCACACACATGCACACACATGCACACACACACATGCACATGCACACACGCACACACACGCACACATGCACACACACGCGCACATACACATGCACACACACATGCACACACCCACACGCGCACACACACATGCACACACCCACATGCGCACACACATGCACACACCCACATGCGCACACACATGCACACACACATACATGCACACACACGCACACCCACATATGCACACACACGCACACATACATGCACGCACACACATGCACACACACACGCACACGCGCACACACACATGCACACACACATGCACACACACGCGCACACACACATGCACACACACATGCACACACACACGTACACACACATGCACACACACACGCGCACACACATGCATACACACACATGCACACACACGCACACATGCACACGCACGCACGCGCGCAAAAATGAAATTTACCGGGATCGTCTTGCTAAGCAAAATGTCACAGCCGCTGCTGTGAGAAGGGAGAAATGCACGCCACGTGCGCTCCTTACCCCGTCCATTGACCTTTTCTCTGGCTTCTGCCTCCAATACAAGTCCGGTCCCCTCCTCTCAAGCACAGACTCTCGAACGTTCCGTCTTCTTCTTCTTGTTGTTGTTGCTCGTCCATGTTGGATGATATCAATGCTTGTTGCTTCTTTTCGAGTGCTAATGTTTGCACAAGATGCCGTTTGATCGTCTCGTCTATTCACGTCTCCCTGTGAAAATGGGGATTAAACGCATCTTAAGATGCTGTACACATTTTTTTTTATTCGTGTGAGTCACGTACGAACGTATGAAACGAGCGTGAGCTGTCGCCGTGAAGAGGTTAACAGTTGTGTTTGAATTTTTCAAAGCTGAATATGCGCTGCAATATGACTATAAAATTGACTAATATGTCAAGTAATGGATTCACACCAAAGTATGAGTCGGGCTGCTATCACGTAGCTCGGTTGTTCTGAAATGAATTTAATATCAATTCCAGTTTTTCATTTTAATCTCGTCCATGAAGGCAGAGTCATGTACATTCGCCGTTCAATTTTCTCAATTCTTCTGGAATGTGAAAACAGAATTGTCTCTAATTTATTTTCAGAATTAATTCAATTTGCCACATTTCAACGAAGCTTTCACCACAAAAATCTGGGCTTAACCTTAATCTACGGCATCAACTTTATCTCGGCCTCCAACAAAATAAAGGGCGCAAAGCTCTGGCATTTATTTTTTGGACATATTCCATTTTCAGTCAGCTTGCAATATAAATAATGTTCTCTCAAGCCCGTGGGAATCAATTTTTTTATCTGTTTTTTTTCTTCCTTCTTCCGAGAACACAGGATATGTTTGATTTGTCTGCTGAGCGAACTGCGCATGAATCGTTTTCCCCGTTAACAACGTCGCATGCTACATAATCACGGTGCAGCAGGAATTACAGCTGTGAGTAACGGTTAAGGCGCAGCTCTGAAACTGCCCACTCGCTTCACTGCTGGCGGAAGCGCCTCAAGCTCGAGGGAGCCCCAGGAGAGCCCCTCTGAAATGTATTTTCGCCGACTCTTCCACAGTAAATTCCAATTCAATATTGCGTACGCAAAATATGACCAGCCGACGATTGTTTATGATGGAACAACCAGGCTAAAATAAATGACAACACATTAGAAAGCTGTACAAATGAAAGGCTTGGCATGTTGGTATCTTGAATTTTTAACACAGATCCTACTGTGTTAATGAACTGCGATGCAATTTTGAATTTACATTTTATTTTTAAATGCTTGGTGTGTGTAATCAGTGTAGCATTCACTTTTATAGGATACCTCCAAGCAGCGATTTCTCTTCTATATTCTTCAAACAACAGAGAAATGCTGCTTGGTTAATGACAACAACAAGACAACCTACTGGGAGCACCAAAACCAACCGGCAATTAGGATTGTTGATACCGTCTCCACGCTGGCCACATCGTTGCTCACGGCGAAAGGCAGAGAGAACTATCTATCGACTTCACTGCCAGCAGCGCATTCACAAATGGTTCATCGCCCCCTCCTCCCCCACCCCCCCCCCAAAAAAAAACAACAACAACAACAACAGCAATGACCACGGAAAAAAAACGATTGCATCTAACAACTCGCTATTTCAAAAAAAACATCCTTGCCAGAGAAACCACCGCAATTAAACATCTGCTTTCTGATGCGGGTGGAGCGAAACGTCCGGAGAAAATAGCTCCGCGCTGCAAAGCGCCGCGTGTCTGTGTCGCATAGCGCCTCTAATGGAATGCTGTCATTATGGGACTCCCTAGGGGGCAGGAGGCGGGGGGGAGTGGATGGGGGGGGGGGCTGGCTGGCTGGAGGTGCGTGCTACCTCGGCGGCGCAATTGGAACAGAAGCCCCCCGTGGGAATCCCGTGTAGATAAGACACGGAGGCTTATTAAATCCCGGCTTGTTACTGTTCGCGACCGACGCGCAATGGGATGGCGTTCTCGCGTGCGGCGGGCGCGTACCAATCCGTTCGCCGATCGCCGGTCAAAATGTTTTGAGAATGAGGCGTGAAAGGGAAGTCTGTAGTCGGGATTGGGTTTTTTTTTGTCTGTTTGTTTGTCTGAAGCCCCTCAATCTCTGTGCAGTCATTTAAAATCGTGTTGCTGACTACAGCAAAAAATATCATATTTCAGCCACGAGAAATCCACAAGTGCATGAAGGCCTCTCCCATACCATATTGGTCGATGTATGAACAATAATTATAATTTACAGCTCATTGTCAATCTGTTGCTGGATAAATGCCTCCTCTGTTGGCCTTGTGGATTGTTCGACCATACTTCACCATGCTGATTCGTGCAGAGTGGATAACAGGGGCGGGTTAATTCCAAGGCCGAATCAGGTGACCCTCGCCAATGATGTTAGCCATGGCCAGGAATCGAACTCGAACCCGACGGGTTACCAGCACAGGTCACCAACCACTGTGCCACCACTCTACATCTACATTGGCAATCAGGGTTACTCTTTAGAAAAAATATTATTCATTGTGAATCTGGGTATACTCTGCATTTAATATCCAGCTCTAACACATATTTTGACCCAACTCATCATACATCTTACGCGCTTATTCAACACTCATTAAAACGCATTTCCTGTCACAGGAATATAAATCGTGCGCATTGTATTGCTTAACTCATCATGGGTGTGCATATGTTTATAAATAAATCCACACTCATGTACAGCAATCGCCCACGTGACCACGCACAAATCAGCGTTAATTGCATTAAGTCCTTTATTGAAATCTCCGTGTAAGCTGCAGCCTTTTAATGAAGTCAATGGCTATTTGACAAAAAAATACAATTTGCAGTTATTATATTCGATTTGCAAGCATGCAGCAGCAACAACAGCAAGGTCACATTGGTGAGAAGGCTCTCGACCAGGGGAGATACCCGGGGACAGCCCGTGACTTCACACGGCCCACCGTTTGCAGACGATACCCATTTGCAGGCCGGTGATGCATAACACCCTTGTATCGCGCGGGGACAGCTGCCACTTAAGGGTTCCCTCGGCTCGACTGCCGCGGGGCATTAGCGGGGCGGGTCCTGACGCACGCCTGTAACGTAGCACGGCGGAGGCGAGGGTTGGTGGATCACGGCATATTTCTAAATCCTTTATATTAAGTTCACTTGCGTGCTTGCGCGCTTGCTTGCGTGCTTGCGTGCTTACGACCGTGCAAATCTTTCGGTCGTTTTTTAACCCACTTCCCGTGATCCAATCGAGCTGACATTTTCCACACAGACTCGTTGTACGTGACAATTAATGTTCGTGGATTTTTTCCCCAAAATTGTACACTTTTTAGGACAAAAATATTATATTTAATTACCAATTGCTTAATGGTGCCATGCAATCATCTGACTCATAGGTGGCAGCCATCTCAAGCCAGAGGACGAGAGGACTTTAGCCGCCACGCATATAAAGGATTTATAGTGAAAAACTTTGTTTTTACGGGTTATACTTGTTTTTTAATTCGCCCTCTCGCGGGTGTCAAGGTCGAGGTGCCATACCCTGGCCCAGCCATGAGAAGGCAATAGAGCAGAATGTGGAAGATCATCATCTATCCCTTCTGTGTGGAATCGAGTGTTGCCTTATTACACATTTGGGGGTTTCTCCAGGTACTCTGGTTTCCGCTCACATGTATCAACACTCGTTTATCGGCTGAACCCAACATTGTATTGAACTAAACTAATTTGATTTGACCGGGTAAGGCCCACTGAGCTGTATAGCTCTTTTTCAGAAGCGACCTGGCCACAAATAATGGCTTATCATGTGGACATTTACAGCAGTCAAATAATCTAAATATGCAGGGAGGACCCGTAAAAAATCACGCGACCACGGGGATAATTTGCCAACTGAAAATATACAGCAGACGTCAGGATCGAATTCACGACCTCCTGCATGCCGGGCGAGGGAGGTAACATTTCGCAGGGCTTGGTGCTGGCTCCTGCTTTCTCGCGCCTCTGAGTCATTCTCTCTCTTCGAGAGTGAGTGCATACCGTGTGCGCGTTTACAAGTTGAAATTATCGTTATTATAATTAGAATGGTTGAGCTGAGATTTGATGCAAGGCGCTGTGAGATGCTGAAGCGTTTAAGTTCGCTAAAAATGCAAATCCTGATCGTTATCCTTAATTAGAGATGGATATATTCGGCCTGGCGACACGACTTCTTGTTTTAAGCAGCGTCCGTGCGTTCAGTTGTGGTTCATTTTGAAGTATACCGTGAGTCAAGAAGCTCTTAAACCGGGTTTCACCGACAAAAAACAACAACAACAACGCTTCCCCGACAAACACAACGCGTGGTTTCCCACCTACGCTGTTCGCAAGTCGTCCGTCCGTCACGCGTGCTCCACACCAGCGGCGCGTGGGCATGGGCGCTGCCCGACGGCGTCTGCCCAACGACGGGGGCCTCCCTCTCGACACGGGGCCGATGGGAGTCCAGCGGCAGAAGGGAACACCCTCGGAGGGCGCTAATGGACGCGGGAGAGGAATGATTGTGTCATTAATTCCTCCTTGGCTCATGACAAACGGACGCTGTGAATGTGAACGCATCGCACACCGTGACCGGCGCGGAGAGAATCACGGCCGAACAACCGTCAATGACCAGCGACAGCGTGGCGAGGGATGTCCTCCAGCAGTGGATAGATCATGCCTGATGGTGATGATAGCTTGGAAAATAAGTCGGCTCCAAGGATAGAGTCATGGTCGTTACGTCTGTATGGAAATTGTTTATTTAAATCTAACACTGGCAATGATGGTGAGTGTGCTCTGTGTAAACATTTTAAAAATGAATTAGATGTGACAGTGAGTTGTTGTTCAATGAATATCCTTTTCCACTTTGAATGCCACGGAAACACAATCGAATGCCCCTATCGCTGCTGGAGCAGTGTGTTGCATGCTTCATGAGCCCTTGACTTGTCGAACGGCAATGCTTGGAACAGATACATTTTTTTAAAAACCCCACCGCCCACCAATATCAACTCACTCCGGTGCACGTGGCTCTAAGGGCGGTTTAAAAAAAAATCGAATGACGCAGACTGCTCTTTGTGGCAAAGACAAAGATCTCCCGTGTAGCCTTAATATACTATTGGGGCAAGTGCTGTTAGCGACCGCCTATGAAGGCCGGCACGGCACACGAGGGGTGGGTGGCCAGCACCACGCCCGGCCGCCTTTGTCTCTCCAGTGGCGATGGTGTTACACACTGCATCAGCTACTCGTTCGAGGCCGAGTCGACCTTGGGTAATCCCAGGACCGGTTCAGGTAATCGTCACCGATGTTGGCCGTGAGCGGAAATCGAACTCGGGTCGCCGGGTTCGTAGCGCAGCGCGCTAACTACTACACTACCGCTCCCCCCCCCGCCCCACACACACACACGTGTATAATCTGGGGTGCAGCGGTTTGACATCGGGGATAGGGTACGATGCGCTTTGAACCCGGAGACCTGATTTCAATTCCCGGCCACAGCTCACCACAGTGGCAAGCGATATTTGAACCGGTCCTGAGCTCTCCATTCACGAAGCCGGAGATTGCCCATTGCGGTCTTCATACAGCGGTGGATTGCCAAAAGGGCTGTACTGTACTTTATTTATAACCTTGCTCCCGTTGCAGATAATTTTCTGTTATGAAGCAAATAAGCAGAAAATACGCCAGAAAATAATCCATCGCAAAATCTGTCCCTCCGCGTAAAAAAGGAAGAGTTTTTTTTTTTTACACATTCCATCAGCTACGCTGTCTTCTGGAAAAAGTGCATAATTTCAGCAGCAAATGGCTAAACACAAGCAAACTATTTATGAGATCTAAACCAAAACACCTTGATTATGGATAATATTGGTCACGAAAGGCTCCGTGTTAAACTGACAAGCACACTGCTTTGACTGCAGGGGTGTGGTTGTGGGGACGGTGCCGTGTGCCTTCAGCTTGTCACCGCCTCTCAGCTTGACTTGTCACAGCTCTCTGGTATTTAAAGACCTGAAAGAATATGTATTTGTAGTAACAATAATAATTCACAGCCCTCTGTCAATCCGCTGCTGGATGAAGCCCTCCCTACGCCGTGCTGATGGGGGTGGTTTACGTGACGAAATCAGGTAGAAGTGGGCCCAGGATGCGTTCGAATGTCACTCGCCAATGATCTTCGGCCACGGCTAGGAAGTGAACTCATAGATGATTGGGTTCACGGCAGAGTAACAACACTTCATCCCGTAAGAATATTCAAATCTGAAAAGTACAGCTAATGTCACATGTCACAGATACAATTATCAGTGCAGTTTACTGGCGGTTTGTATTGTAAGTTTGAATGCTTCAAAACTAATTTGTAGGCAGAAAGAGAGGCTGTTAACGCAGCGTGCGCAGTCTATGATCAATAAACCCCAACCAACGCAAACCAACCTGGTGGGGCTTGAGCCACACTTTTTTACGGCGGCAACATCTGCAGAGCAGGCGCGGTGAAAATGGACACCGAGCGAAGGCAAAGATTGCCGACCCAGTGGCCACAATTGCCCACCGGACAGCCGAGGCGGATGTGTCGCCGCGATAAAGCGTCGCCATCGCAGTCGTGGATCGGCAGCACAGCGGTCCGCGCGCTCCGCTTCGAGCGCGGTGATAACAATTCGGGTTTCCCAGCCACGGCGAACAGCAGTAGCGGTTAGTGATGTCCGAACCAGTCAAGTTTCAAGTTTTTAATTTATTAGGTATAGCCCTGTGAGCCATTCGGCTCTTGAATCGGGTGCAACCGCAATAAAACAAAAAAACAAAAACATGAACAAGAAAACATCTTAAAGTGACTATGTGCAAACAGAAAATCCAAGAAAAGACAGCAAAATATTGCAGAAAAAGCACCGTACACCAACACTGTGTGCAAAAATCCCAGTGGGATGCAAGTCAAACAACAACAACAACCACAAGACAACTTAGATTTACACCTGGGCCTCCTTCCACCTTCACCGACCCACGCACTGACCAGCGTGGTGAAAGCGTGCTCAAACCGATCCGATGACTGACACGGCGTGGGGGAAGGCCGTCTCCTCGTGCTTTGATTTCCTCCCATCTTTAAGCACTTACTCGTTGGCCGATAACACCTCAATATGTAGAGGATGGCAGAGATTGTGGCTGCCTTCGCAATGACAAGCGGTTTCTCCTCGCGCCTCCGAATCGTTATCGCGCTCTCTCTCTCAGATAGTGAGCGAATATTGTGTGGTACGTTACAAGTTGAAATTATAATTAGGAGTCATTCAGTAGCAGATTGACGAAAAGGCTGCAAGCTATCACAATACGGCACGTCTGTTAGCACGTGTGCTGCTGGACAAGAGGTACATGGCAGGGCATGGTGATGCCATCAGCATTGCAATAATCTGCGCGCTACGCTGAGCGTGGCTTGTATGTATGTACTATGTACGTATGTTGAACTTCTTTCGCACCGTACGTATCATTTGGGGATGTAGGATGTGGGGTAGGGACAGCCGCCAATTTGAATTGGGCCACCCAACCAAAAGTGTTCTGATCTTGTAATGGGCTTAATTTACTAATCGTCACGTGCAATCACCCCTGCACGATCTGGCAATTGTTGTTCAAGGTCAGCCCCACGTGGCTGTAAGAAGTTTGGGTCTGAAGGGAATCGGGCTGAAGTGATCGGATGTGGGGTTTTTAAAAAATAAAAAAACACCTCCAATTGCAGGTGTAGGCAACATACAGTAGTTAATTGAACGTAGGGCATGGCCTGTTATTTTTAGGGTCGGTGTGTCACCGTTCACTCCTGACATGCGGAAATTGCAAAGGCGCGCGGCGGCGGATCAATGTGTCCCGTCGACCCTGAGCCTTGTGAGTGCCTCCCGTGTCCGGCCCCCCCCCCCCCCCCCCGAGAGACCCAGGTGCCGGGCGCTAAGTGAACGTGACACTCATTACTTGATTAGAGCGTTACACGAACAAAGCCCCCTCCGACTTCGACGCGGAGAAACGGGCCCCATTTGTGCTTCGTTTAACAAGTCCCTCATTGAGTGCCAGTGTTCTTTAAAATCTCGCCGCGTCAAGCACGGCAATGGCAGCTGATTTTTTTTTCGTCGGTTCCACTTATTAGCTTCTTCTCGAGCTCCAGTTGCACCGGATACTTGAGTTACGATGTCTCTGTCTCGCAACGCCCGGGCGAAACGGCGCCGACTGCCAAACAGTACAACACACAGCACAAAAATAAAACCGCACAAAGCTAAAGATCCCCCGTATAGCCTTAACAGTCTGCAGGGGCAAGTGTTGTTAGCGAGCACCTACGAAGGCCGGTAATGTACACGAGGGGGTTGGGTGGCCAACACCACACCCGGCCGCCTTTGTCTCCCCAATGGTGATGTTTACACACCGCAATGGATACTCGTTTGAGGCTGAGTCGATCTAGGGGAGGTTCAGGACTGGCTCAGATAAATGTCACTGGTGTTGGCCGTGAGCGGGAATGGAACCAGGGCCGCTGGGTTCGTAGTGCAGCGCGCTAACCACTTCGCCACCTCACTGCATGCACACAAAGACAAAGAGACAGTGACGTGGATTTTGATCACAAGTCAAGAATTCGTTTATCCCCGGACAAAATCACCCGAAATGCGGCCACGCTCCTCAGATATCAAAAGCTAAGCGGGGTTTGAACCTGGATAGTGCTTCTATGGGTGACTGCCATGCATAAAACAGGTGTTCGAGTCTGCTGCGGGGCTACACTGTGAGCAGGAGAGGGCAGTGGAGCAAAACACATTATTGTACTATACTTCTATGCTCCTATAATCAGTGCTCCCCCTCTTCACCAACCCACAGTGACCAGAATGAAGTATGGTCAAAGAACTCTGACGATGTGCACGGCGGGGAGATACTCTTCAGTCCTATACAAGTGTAATAAAAAGGACTCAGACACTTCTCGCTGACTCCGTGTCCTTTATTTGGGGTTCGCGTTCTCCTTCCCACACGGCACTCCTCCTGAGACTCTCTCCCTGGCAGCCCCACATCTGCCTTCGCTCCCGTAGCCTTCCACGCTCCTGCAGCTCC
The DNA here is from genome assembly GCF_015708825.2 of Lethenteron reissneri. Classification (NCBI taxonomy): domain Eukaryota; kingdom Metazoa; phylum Chordata; class Hyperoartia; order Petromyzontiformes; family Petromyzontidae; genus Lethenteron; species Lethenteron reissneri. The sequence goes on along the minus strand of NC_083798.1, from coordinate 12,400,085 downwards.
GCTGCAGGCTCTTGGTACAGCCCTCTGGCTGCTCCCCCAGCAGCTCCATCGCTGCTCCCTGTTCCTCCGTGCGTGGCGATCTCGCCACCTCCCAATGTCAGCCCTTCGTGGCCTCTATGGCTATCTCGCCATTTCCTACCTCAGCCCTTCGTGGCCTCTGTGGCTATCTCGCCACTTCCTACCTCAATCCTCCACTCTCTCTTCCACCCCGCTGGCTGGCGCCGTCATGAGCCCCTCAGCCACCAGGCTGAGGCACGGCGACCACCCAACGTGTTCACCACCCTTCACTCCCCCGACTGACCCAGATAGCTTCCTGTCTCCCCGCTATAACTTCTCCCCCACGTCACCCTGACTCCTCCCTCTCGGATCGTCATATCCGCCCCGCCCATTTACGCCCGCATTACACTACCCTCCCCCGTACAGAAAATCCCAGCCGTCCTCGGCTGAAACAGAACAAAATAATGCGGGCGAAGGCATCACAATCAGGAGTCCCCCAGACACAACGGAGATTATAACAACAACAACACAAGCAACGAAAGGGGAGGTATCAGGAACTGGAACAGAACACCGGCCTGTCCTCCGCGCAACATCAACAAGAATAAAAATGGCACAATGAACAAAAACGGCAACTGACACGCAAGAACGGCCAACGCGCACAACCCAGAAATGTGATGTTTTAGTGCGTGTCCATGTTGCAGTTCCATCCGCTCAGCTCAAGTCCAACGTCAAAGAGCAAGTGGTAGAGCAGAATGACGAACGGCGCTCAATTGCTCCTTCAAGTCCTCATCCAGCTAGCACACCAGGTAACACCCAGTGCGACGGGAGCTGAAGAATCTGTGACGAGAAGGAGAATCCAATCCCCTGAGGCACAGCACAACAACGCACATCCGCATGTCGTACACGACAGCCACCCGGCCTCAGGGTAATGGAGATGACGTAAATCCAGCCCGCTTAAAAAAAAACTCCCCATAAATACCTAAAATAACGCAATGGATGCCCCAGTATTTACATTTTAACAACAATATTATTTACACGTGACAACAACAACAACATTTCCTGCTCTTACCCACCAGCAGTCCTCCCTTGAGGACCAGCACAGACATCGCACGTACACAGCATGTACCCACGGTCACTCTCAGCAACCCAACAAAACGCCTAATCGCACACCCTCGCATGGAGAGAGCCACGCTCCCCAGCGGTAACGTTTAACTCGCCCTAACCCCCACCGTGGTCGTCAACCCACAGCAACATCCACTGACCATACTCTCAGCTAGTGCAATTTCGGGGATGAGCAGCAACTCGGCCATGCTCCTCCCTTACTATCCCATCGGAGATGGACACACACCAGCCTCGTATAGTCCGATGCTTTATAGCCCAGGGAAGGTTCATCCCCCGGCAATGCCAGACCCCCTGTACTCCCCCCACGGGGCAATGTTCTCTTATAGAGACAATAACACCCTAACCCAGATCCCGTGAGCCCCCGGCACACCAGGTTCAGTCTGCCACCGCACAACTGAACCATGACTCCCCGAGCCATATGAGCACATGGCCCATTAGTTTAAGACATACCACGGAGGTTTCGCCTCCGGGCTGTCAGGTCAGCCATCAGCCATAGGCCGATGTGACCACAACTCGTGCATCACCCAATCAACAATGGCAGGCATAACAGATGGAATACTTGCCCCACCGCGGTTTTTCCCGCGCGCTCAAAATGGCGTCCCCCTTCGCCCAGCGCGTTCGCGCAATATCTCGCGCGCACTCAAAATGGCGGCCCTTTCCGCAAAGCGCATCGTCGCCATACGCGTGCGCGCAAAATGGCGGCCCAGCGTGCGAACACGTGGCCAGTTTTCTCCATTCGTGCACCCCAGCTTCCCTTAGCTGGGGGTCACAAGACGCATCCCCCGTCACGTTATAACAACCCCACCAACGATAGACGCACAGCCCCAGCTTGCTGCGCACAGCTGTCATATCGTGGAATTTTTAACCAATATTTTACCAACCACATTGGTTACACAACCCAACTCGCCAAGCAACTCGTGGTTGCATGCGATCAACCGAATACGCGACGCCACTTGGCGCCAATTTACGATCCCATTAGCATTAACATCTAAGCCACCCACAACGGCGTCATCGCGCACCCTCATTCTCAAAAGCTCAATTACCCCTATAATATACACGCAATCTCGTGTGCACAACACCCATACAACCAAATTTTTGGGTCCCCCTCTATAATATACACGCAATCTCGTGTGCACAACAACCATACAACCAAATATTTGGGTCCCCCTCGAATTTGTTAGCAATTTCCAACAGGTACGCACAATATAATAACAATCTCAATTCCAATAGTCAACCACTGCATCGCACCCCATAACCACAGAACGGTATAACAGCACATGCAATCAGCATATCGCGATCACACGCGTACATTTAAGCACAATAGCAAGCAGATCTGCAGGCAACCAACACACCATTAATCCTGTCGTAACTTTGCAGCAACAACACAATTATTCTCTCTCTTGCAACAATCGCATCGCACACAGCACCTCGCAGCACAATACACCAAAAAAATATATATTTTTTCAATTAAGCCCATCGCACAAGGCAACCCACGAGATAATACAGCGCAAGATACCCGACGCTCCCAAGTTAATAATTAACTTCACCATCAAGATAACAACTCCACGCAGCAGCGCACACACACAATTTGACACTCAGCAAATACAGCAGACTCTCCGTCCATTCTCAACACACGCACACACTTACATTGACACCATTAACAAGCAGATAGCGCGTTCATCGTTATTACACACACATACACACAGTCCGAACCGCGCTCCGCACAATCGAGTCATAAGAGAAAACCAAAATAGCCCCCCGGCCCTCGAAAGATGAGTGAGGTGTGTGTTAAGGCCGGGTGCGTATCGTTATGACTCGCCCGGGGCTGCAGCAAGAAGAGGACAGCAGGGTGGCAACTTGAGACGCCTCGCAGAACTCGTTCGGCGACTTGACGGCTCCGTTGTCACGCACCCGAGCCAGGACGGGAAGCTCCCGCCCCAGCAGCTGCAGCATCGGCGTCTTCTCCTCGCAGCACCCCCTCGAAAAACAGCAGCTCACAGCAGGCTGCTCACCCCGCGGCACCTCCAGATGGCAGCGCAAGGCTGCCTCTCCGCCGCGATGTTGAAGATGGCGACGTCCTCCCGCCGCTGTGAAGACAAGATGGCGGCTTCCCGCCGTTTCTCCCCTGCCACGCCCAAGATGGCGTCTTCGTGCCACGTGACAATGGCGCTGGCAGCGCAGGAAAGGCAGAGGCCTGCGGATCACCACCGGGCCTCCCCGACGCCGTCCTCGGCGTGGTGAACTCACACAGTTGCGCCAGCACGATTTTCAAGGTCCCCATCTGCATCACCATCTGTCTCCATCGTAAGTTGGCATCCTCCGGCACAGACAGGTCCACCGACGCGGCGACACCTTGCTCACCCGGACCCGTACTCGTTCCAGAACGGATCTCCTCTTCCATCGCAGGCAGGTCCACTGTCTGAGGAAGGTCGTCGTCGTCGGATGATGTAGCAGGAATATTTTTTTTTCTTCTTTCTCTCAGTTGTTTTGAGATGCCGTTTCACTTCTGACTCCAGTGTAATAAAAAGGACTCAGACACTTCTCGCTGACTCCGTGTCCTTTATTTGGGGTTCGCGTTCTCCTTCCCACACGGCACTCCTCCTGAGACTCTCTCCCTGGCAGCCCCACATCTGCCTTCGCTCCCGTAGCCTTCCACGCTCCTGCAGCTCCGCTGCAGGCTCTTGGTACAGCCCTCTGGCTGCTCCCCCAGCAGCTCCATCGCTGCTCCCTGTTCCTCCGTGCGTGGCGATCTCGCCACCTCCCAATGTCAGCCCTTCGTGGCCTCTATGGCTATCTCGCCATTTCCTACCTCAGCCCTTCGTGGCCTCTGTGGCTATCTCGCCATCTCCAACCTCAATCCTCTATTCTCTCTTCCACCCCGCTGGCTGGCGCCGTCATGAGCCCCTCAGCCACCAGGCTGAGGCACGGCGACCACCCAACGTGTTCACCACCCTTCACTCCCCCGACTGACCCAGATAGCTTCCTGTCTCCCCGCTATAACTTCTCCCCCACGTCACCCTGACTCCTCCCTCTCGGATCGTCATATCCGCCCCGCCCATTTACGCCCGCATTACACAAGGACCGTCCGATACAGTCCAGTTCGAAGAGAAAAACAACTCTTCACTCTAAAATTTGCTACTTAAAGTAAGGGTTGTTTGTTTGTCACTTGGTGCTGAAACGAGAATAGAGTAATTCATTTACTCAGTTTGAAGTGTTTCCTGTTTGCTATTGATGGCTTTGTTCACTTCCCCAGTGACTCACCCAGTGAGTCAGATGTTACCTTGATTAGCCAAGCTTACTTCGTGACACTGAAATGCGTCAAAGTAATTCCATGCTGATGTAAAGAGCATCGAGGCATCGGTGGTCATCTCCTCTATTACACCTCTGACACAGTGGTGGAAATTCCACGTTCTCATGGCGTGAGCGAGTCTCTCCACAGGACAATCACTGGACCAGTTTTGCTAAACATACAAAAAACTACCACCACTTAAAATGTCAAGGTTACTAAAAAAAATATATATATATATAGAAGTGTAGGCCGGAAGTGGAGTAGCTCAGTTCCATCTCCAGGCTTTGGAGCAGCCCTTCGTTACTGCAGCTCCACTGTGGCTCCATGCTCAGCTCCAGTGACTCCAGCTCCAGTGAGCTCAACTCCAGCTCCACTGTGGCTCCAGGCTCAGCTCCAGTGACCCCAGCTCCAGTGAACTCAACTCCAGCTCCACTGTGGCTCCAGGCTCAGCTCCAGTGACCCCAGCTCCAGTGAGCTCAACTCCAGCTCCACTGTGGCTCCAGGCTCAGCTCCAGTGACTCCAGCTCCAGTGCGTTAACTCCAGCTCCAATGTGGCTCTAGGCTCAGCTCCAGTGACCCCAGCTCCAGTGAGCTCAACTCCAGCTCCACTGTGGCTCCATGCTCAGCTCCAGTGACTCCAGCTCCAGTGAGCTCAACTCCAGCTCCACTGTGGCTCCAGGCTCAGCTCCAGTGACCCCAGCCCCAGTGAGCTCAACTCCAGCTCCACTGTGGCTCCATGCTCAGCTCCAGTGACTCCAGCTCCAGTGAGCTCAACTCCAGCTCCACTGTGGCTCCATGCTCAGCTCCAGTGACTCCAGCTCCAGTGAGCTCAACTCCAGCTCCAATGTGGCTCCAGGCTCAGCTCCAGTGACTCCAGCTCCAGTGAGCTCAACTCCAGCTCCACTGTGGCTCAAAGAGCAAACACAGAAACCTGGGACAGTCTGCTTTGGCTCAGCGGCTCCAGAACCAGCGCTTGGTCAACTCCACTCGCAAGTTTTGCGACCCACTGACTCTGCTACTGAGCCTCTGCTAGTTTCAAGTTTTCATTTATTTGGTATAGCCCTGTGAGCCATGCGGCTCTTAAGTCGGGTGCAACTGCAACAAACAAAATATGAACAGACATTATTATTGGTTTACCACGTAGGCTTTCGCTACCAATATCATCCATGATACAGGTTTTCTTTTGCGGTGAGATGGCGTAAATGTGTCGTTAAACCCGCCAACACCTGGCGAAACGTCGTATTCAGATTATAAATGTTGTGGATTTGCTCTCCACCACACCGCAATGCTGTACGAGTCACGAATTGGTATGTTTGTCTACGTGACAACCCTCATTAACTGGCTGTGACGGGTGCTGGCAGATTTAACGACACATATTTACGCGATCTAACCTGTATTTATGGATTATTGTTATGATATATAAATAATAAACCTCAGTTTTGCATCCACGTTGCTTGTTCCTTACTTTTAAAATTATTTGTAACTTTACCATGACTCCATTCATTACATACTAATTTTTTTTTATGAATTGCTTCACAAAGTGTGTTCGTTAACTGCTTCAATCGCCGCGGGACATTTCATCAGCTGAGACTGCAAATCTTCTTTGAAGAAGAGGAGGAGGTGTTGGGTGGGGGGCGGGAGCAGCGCCTTCACATCGTTCACTCTCCATCTCGAGAGAGGCGGTGGGAGGTCGAAGAGCCGATGACAAAGGCAGCGGGTCAAAGGTGAGGATGATGATGTGTGCCTGACATACAAGAGCAGCAACAAACGAAATAAACATTCTCGGCAAGCAAATCAGTGTGTTGGTGGAGTGGCGCTGTAAATGGGGGGTGGGGGGGGGGGGGATTAAATCATTACGCCCCGAACGAAACGACCGATCTCGGATGGTCACTGTGGATCGTGAATCGAGGTTCAATTTGCATCGATTCCGTCTCTGTCGGTCGATCCGGCACCCGTGCTCAATGTCGATCTTGACAATGGCAGTCTCTCTTCTTTATCCTACATTTACATTCTGCGGTTTACAGATCATGCAGCAACAACAACAGCGACGGTATTGACGTGCGGTTTTTTTAGCACGTAATTCATTGAATAAAGATTAATATAAAAGAAAATGAGCATTAGAAGAAAAACAAAGAAACGACAAGAATTACCGGGTTCATCATAATTTGCAGGTTCATCGCTGTGGATTCATTGCCAATCGATCAATGGATCGACTAATGGTGTGACACAACCCCCTTTATTTGATTGGCTAAGATTCGCAAGATCGGTGACACCCTCGCATTCCGCTTTTATTGTAACCGCACATCGCGATTGCCAATGCATCGATTACCAATAAATCGGTTCCTGTCGAATCGATACCTTCGAGATGCCTGCACCGATCGACTATGAGCGACAAGCCGGATCGACTGAGATGGAATCGTTCCCAATTAAGGACCTCGATTCACGTTCCACAATGACCCTTATTGTCGGGTGGGCGAATCTCAGATCGGTGATTTTTTTCGCGTGTCCAATTTCATCGCTCTTATTACAGAGCAACTTGGTTTTTTCCCCCTCCCCTTTTTAGCCAGGTAAAGCCCACTGAGCTGTACAGCTCTTTTTAAATCCTTTATATTAAGTTCACTTGCTTGCTTGCTTGCGTGCTTACGACCGTGCAAATCTTTCGTTCGTTTTTTAACCCACTTCCCGTGATCCAATCGAGCTGACATTTTGCAAACAGGCTCGTTGTGCGTGACAATGCATTTTCGTGAAAAATTTTTTCCATAACTTTACACTTTTTAGGATTTTTTAAATATTTAATTACCAATTGCTTAATGGTGGCAGGCAATCATCTGACCCATAGGTGGCAGCCATCTCAAGCCAGAGGACGAGAGGATTCTAGCCGCCACGCATATAAAGGATTTATAGTGAAAAACTTTGTTTTTACGGGTTAATTTTTCAGAAGCGACCTGGCCGCAAATGATCGCTTGACGAAGTGGCTTATCGCGTGTCAATGTGTTGTAGTACACCAGCCAAACACTCGAAACTAAATGCGGGGCAACCGTAGGCTCGTTTCCGCCTTGGTCAATGTCATGTCGCCTACAAGGGCAGGAGAGCAAATGACACTGACAGTAACCACATGTTGTATTAAGGGGCCGTCCATAAATGACGTCACGCACCTAGGGTGGGGGGGCGGTCAGACATTTGTGACGATGTGTGACGAGGGGGGGGGTGAGAAATGTGACGTCACATCAAAATGCGCAACTTTAAATAAATATAGACAACATGTTCTACTTAATTAAATAGACTTTTTGATAAATGTTTTCTCCTACAACATCAGAGTGCAGCGCCACATTAAATACGCACTACAATGACAATAGTTTAAAGCGATTTGAAGCATGTTTTATTTTTGGGGGGGCGGGGCAGAGATTTGTGACGTCATATTTGAGGGGGGGGGGGTCTGACTTTTTGTGACGCCGTGTGACGAGAGGGGGGGGGGGGGTCAAAAATCGTCCAAAATCGCGTGACGTCATTTACGGACGGCCCCTAATGCCACATGTTTTTTCTTCAGCGTTACAGCTCGACGCCCGTGTCAATCTGGGGCATTACTTTTGGCATGAAACTGATCCAGCAAGGAAGGATGAGATGGATGAAGAGGATAAGACGGTGGGAAGTTTAAAAAAAGATAAATAATCCAGAGTGGTGATGGGAAAGAGGGGTGACAGCTGGGGAGGATGAAGTTGGGGAGGGGGTGGTGGAGGGGGCGGTGGTGGGTGAGGAGGTGGAGGAGGAGGTGGTGGGGGGGGGGAGAGGTGGAGGAGGTGGTGGTGGAGGAGGGGGTGGTGGAGGGGGAGGAGGTGGAGGGGGAGGAGGTGGGGGAGGAGGTGGTGGGTGAGGAGGTGGAGGAGGAGGTGGTGGAGGAGGTGGTGGTGGAGGAGGAGGTGGAGGAGGTGGTGGTGGAGGAGGTGGAGGAGGAGGTGGTGGAGGGGAGAGAGGTGGAGGAGGTGGTGGTGGAGGTGGTGGTGGAGGAGGAGGTGGTGGGGTAGGAGAAGGTGGTGGAGGAGGAGGTGGAGGAGGTGTTGGAGGGGGACGTGGTGGGAGAGGAGGTGGTGGGTGAGGAGGTGGAGGAGGAGGTGGTGGATGAGGTGGTGGAGGAGGTGGAGGAGGAGGTGGTGGGGGAGGAGGAGGTGTTGGAGGAGGTGGTGGGGGGTGGGGAGAGGTGGAGGAGGTGGTGGAGGAGGTGGAGGAGGAGGAGGTGGTGGAGGAGGAGGTGGTAGGGGAGAAGTTGGTGGAGGTGGTGGAGGAGGAGGAGGTGGGCGTGCGGTTAGCCCAGCTGGGGGCAGCGTAGAGTCGGGGCGTGTAATGAAGATTTATGGAGGCTGCGAGTGGAAGGGACAGCTGGGGTTCTCCGTGTCCCCCCCCCCCCGTTCGCCGCCGTGGCCGCACGTGGCTTTAATGTGGAAGGGGGGAAGGTGACCTTGTGGAAGTTAGGTCCATCCGTAATCTCCATCACGAGTCTGCAGCCTCGCGGATATATTCACACGCTTACACTCGCGCAGAAGCGAAGGGTGCCACACGGAGCCTGCGCGGGGTTTGTGGTCGCTCAGCGATGGGTGGGGGGGGGGCCGGTTCAGACATTCGCCACTGATGTTGCCCGTGAGCGAAAAATCGGACACAGGTCCTACGGTTTGTAGCGCAGTGCGCTACCCGCTGCACTATCCGGCTCCCCTCCCACTACATTTGCATCCGCACACACACACACACAGCGATGCACTAATATTTACGCTGTATATATTCTTTGTCGAGCCAGGAGTGAGGTTTATAATTCACGCGTGGGTGGTTATTACAAGCAGCAAAAAAAAAACAAAGAGTAAAATTAACAAGGCAAGACTTGACACTTGTAGAAGTCTACAAGTGGCCTCGGGGTGGAGTGGTGGTGCAGCGGTTTTCACAGTGCTCGTAACTCCGGCGAACCGAGCTCCATTCCAGCAGTGATCCATCACGGACTAAAATTAGTTTTTTGTATATAAAATCAAGCAGCGGAAATTACCAACACACACACACAAATAACCAGTTTCAACATAAAGCGTAGCTGTAAAACAGTCGTCTTTTTCAGGAATATTCTTTGTAAATAATGAAATGTCTCCTGGTGGGTTTCAGTTTGCACGTTCATTGTTGTTCCTCCTCCTCCTCTGAGGATGAGGTGGCCGCTCTTATTGGTTAATTGTCGTGCTGCGCGTAATCACGGCGGACCGATGGGAACGACGTGATTGTGGAACGACGTGATTGTGGAACGACGTGATTGCGGAACGACGTGATTGTGGAACGACGTGATTGTGGAACGATGTGATTGCGGAACGACGTGATTGTGGAACGATGTGATTGTGGAACGAAGTGATTGTGGGACGATGTGATTGTGGAACGACGTGATTGTGGAACGACGTGATTGTGGAACGTGATTGCGGAACGATGTGATTGTGGAACGATGTTGATTGTGGAACGACCGTGATTGTGGAACGACGTGATTGTGGAACGACGTGATTGCGGAACGATGTGATTGCGGAACGATGTGTTTGCGGAACGATGTGTTTGACGGAACGACGTGATTGTGGGAACGACGTGATTGTGGACCGACTGTGATTGTGGAACGATGTGATTGTGGAACGACGTGATTGTGGAACGACGTGATTGTGGAACGACGTGATGCGGAACTAATGTGATTGCGGAACGATGTGTTTTGCGGAACGATGTGTTTTGCGGAACGACGTGATTGTGGACACGACGTGATTGTGGAACGACGTGATTGCGGAACGATGTGATGTGGACACGATGTGATTGCAGGAACGATGTGATTGCGGCACGATGTGATTGCGGAAACGATGTGATTGCGGAACGATGTGATTGTGGAACGACGTGATTGTGGAACGATGTGATTGTGGAACGATGTGATTGTGGAACGATGTGATTGCGGAACGATGTGATTGCGGAACGATGTGATTGCGGAACGATGTGATTGTGGAACGACGTGATTGTGGAACGATGTGATTGTGGAACGATGTGATTGTGGAACGACGTGATTGTGGAACGATGTGATTGTGGAACGACGTGATTGTGGAACGATGTGATTGTGGAACGATGTGATTGTGGAACGACGTGATTGTGGGACGATGTGATTGTGGAACGACGTGATTGTGGGACGATGTGATTGTGGAACGACGTGATTGTGGAACGATGTGATTGTGGAACGACGTGATTGTGGGACGATGTGATTGTGGAACGATGTGATTGTGGAACGACGTGATTGTGGAACGATGTGATTGTGGAACGACGTGATTGTGGAACGATGTGATTGTGGAACGATGTGATTTCGGAACGACGTGATTGTGGAACGATGTGATTGTGGAACGATGTGATTGTGGAACGATGTGATTGTGGAACGATGTGATTGTGGAACGATGTGATTGTGGAACGACGTGATTGTGGAACGACGTGATTGTGGAACGACGTGATTGTGGAACGATGTGATTGTGGAACGACGTGATTGTGGAACGATGTGATTGTGGAACGATGTGATTGCGGAACGACGTGATTGTGGAACGACGTGATTGTGGAACGACGTGATTGCGGAACGATGTGATTGCGGAACGACGTGATTGCGGAACGACGTCATTGCGGAACGATGTGATTGCGGAACGATGTGCGTGCGACCCTCGAGTGACAGGCAAACGCATCGCGAGCAGAACAGAGCACTTGCATTTATTCAGCCTTAAACAACCCCTCCCCCCCCCCCACCGAGGAATATCAGACTGTGGTGGCACGGGCATGTCAGAGATACCCCGCCGAACAGAAACCCAGCAAAGGCAATGCCAGGGCAGGGAAACAAGCAGAGGACGACCGAGAAAGAGGATGACCGAGATTGGAGGGGAATAACACAGAAGCATCAGCCACAAATGAAATATTGTGATGATCGCCAAAAGGGCAGGACCGCTGCTGCCAGAAGTGCATGGGCCTAGCGACCTCTGTAAAGGGACTGGGGCCACGGGAAGAGATCGATAACTTAGTTCATTAGTGCTGCTTTCTACACTGAATGACGTCTTACGCGAGGACATCCAATGTTATATTTCACACTGTCCTTGCTCTTTTAACAACAATGGTTTATTTTTAAATACTGTTCTACATTCCCTTTGGGTCATGCTTTTTATACACGTCCTTGTCTTATAACGATACATTCCGGACATTCTGAATCAGCCAATGAATGAAGACCTCCACAGGCCGAGTCAGTCATGGGGGTCTTTTGACCATACTTCACCATGCTGGGCAGTGCGGATTGCTGTTTCGGGGATCGAGGGAGGGCAGGACCGGATCTGATATCACTGATATAAGAACTGGTCCTGCAAATTATCTTATTCGTGGCTAGTAATCGATGTTTTTGGGTTGACAAGTTCACATTGAACTGAACGCGGCGCCTTAACACTGCGACGCCGCTGATCTTGTTGCATCACTTTACTCATCATCTTTGGAACAATTCAGAATTTTAATGTCTCCAAAAAAATGCAATATCAAAACGTGTTTAAAAAAATCGCATGCGAAACCAAAATAAGAAAGAACACGTCCACTAGAAAGCACGATTGCCAGTGGTGAAGAGCAGTGGATGGATCACGTCTAAGATCACTCACAAACCCAGGAGATGGAGCGGTGGAATCAGCCCGTGTGCACTGTTCAGCTGCTGGGCGGATTGCTCCATTGTGGGATCGTGGGGGCAGCCGCCATCCAGCAGTAAATTGACCATGACCGATGATGATGATGATGATGATCATGATGACAACAAATTACGAATGCAGCAGTGCACGGACTGTAAGTATCAGCTGATGAAAGAGGGACACCGATATTCAATCTGCTTAGAAAACGGGGCGACGACGCTTTCTTTACGATGCATCTGCGCCCAACAACAGCAACAACAGAACACTCGTAGCTCGAGAACAAATAAAATGCTAACGATGCCTTCCGGAGGCATTACTCAGTCACGCGCCTCCCTCCCTCCTCCTCCTCGCGATCTCAGCGGGACAAGGAGGGGGCTGAGGCGGCTTCGTCCATTTGCGGGGAAAGCACGTGGCTGGCACGGCGCGCTGATGGGCGACGCGTGGAGACGGTCGCCTCTCATCTCGTCGTCATCATCATCCTCCTCCTCCTCTTCGGCACGAGCTCTGCCCCGTGATTAAATTATTCTTGAAATGTAATTGCACAATGTCGAAAAAAAATGCTTTTTACAAAAGGCGTGATTGTTTACGCGATTTTATTTTTATTTTTATAATAATTTTCGTATAGAATGATATAATAATATAATACATCTTCAATAATACACTTCAATAAATATATCAATAGTAATATGTTTTTTCCCTTTCAACTGGTACAAAAACTGACACCTTTATACAAGGGATCATGTTTTCAATAACCACAACACAAGCAGTCAAAATGGTCAGAGTTGTTTCTTTTTGTTTGCATTTTGACTGCTTGTGTTGTGGTTATTGCAAACATGATCCCTTGTATAAAGGTGTCAGTTTTTGTACCAATTGAAAGGGTAAAAACCTATTACTATATTTTGCCACTAGTAAAGGAGGTCTCATAGTGTAAATTATATTAATGTATAATAACCATTTATATAATACAAATATTATTCATGAAGTAATACAATTCTAATAATCCATGTATTATCTAAATATGCATTCGCAACATGAGTCGAGATAGATGTGGCCACGTGGATTCTTTTTTCCTCCGGGTCCATCGGTTTCCCTCTACATTTAGCAATACGCGTTTAGATTATTTTGCTGCTTTAAACTTCTACGTGATAAGCCACTTCGTGGAGCTATCATTTGTGGCCATTTCGCTTTTGAAAAAGAAGTGGGCTTTACCTGATAAGATAAAAAAATTGTTTTTGTATTTTCTAAAGTGATTTGCTTAACTTTACTATACTTTGCACTCCTATCGTGTTTTGTATTGTTTGCTGTTGTAACGTTCTGACCCGCCCCTACTGGACATCAATGAAAAAGAGCTTTATCGCTCATTGTATTCCTCCAGCATAAATACGTATTCTGATTCTGACTGCTGTTCTTATATTCGTGGTTTTCTTTTAAAACCCAAACAACCCCCTCCCCCCTTCCCTGGCTTCGTCTTCTCCTCGCCCCCCCTCCGCAGTGAATCTCTGGACCACGGTTAAATCTTCACATTCGGACATCGCCGCACGGACCGATGCGCTCGTCTCCTCCGCGAGCGGAAGGCAGGAGACAGTCCCCACCTGCGACTGCACGGGCGGAACGACCGGTGGAGCACGTGGTCACCTGCTGATGCTGCTGCTGCCCGCACGTCGAGACCGTGGTGGGGCCGTGGCATCGAAGCCGCGCGTCGGCTCACAGCCAGCGCCACTGAACGGCCAAAGATCCCAGGCATCGATGTACATAATAACATTTGCATTGCTGTTCCACAAATGTACGTACAGTATGTTGAACTTCTTTCACGCCACACGTAGCCAAGCGTGCTAGTCAGAGGTGCGGGGGAAGGACAACACACTAAACACAAAAAACAGTTCTAAAGAAAACCGTTTTTCAATTTATATTTAATAGTGCAGAGGTCCAGAGGTTTCCTAATGTCGAAAGGAAGAGTGTTCCAGACGGCCGCAGAAGCGCATCTGAAAGCGCGTGATGCAGTAACCGTCTCTTTTTTTTAGTTGCTTAATTCTGTATCACGCCTAGAATTACATGTACAGGATTCATAATCTCTTACAACAAGTCCACGTTCGTTTTTATCATCATTGTGGTCGACCATGGTCAATCCACCGCTGGATGAAGGCCCTCCCCAAACCGACACCAATACGTGAGAACTATTGCAGCCTCTTCTATGTTCACTTTATTCTCGTTCCAGTGTGTGTGTGTGGTGATAGGGATACGTGGAGAACATTAAGCTAAGTTTAATCATAATTAAACAAGTGGGGGTTCAAAATCAATTGTTGCGCAAGGAATATCTCATTTGTCCCCTCTATTTGACAGCTGCTGCTCGCTCTGCCAAAACTTCCGCTGCAGCGATCACGTGCCACGCACTCTGTACGCTCTCATGTGACGAGCGCGTCATATCAAGAGTATGCATTTTGACCCGAATGGTTCCAAACCCCAATACTCTGCTACAGCTTTACAGTTGTCCGCGTGAGCCAAATTTCTCCAAGTCTAATAGGAAGCAGAGGTTCACTCGTGTCGACATTATTCAATGAACTGGAGTGTTTACTACGCGGTTAATTGGTGGTTATGGAAAGTAGGCCTGGCTGCGTGAATGTGTTGATTATGGAGAATGGCACGGAGAGCCATGGACAGATGCACTTTGAAATGATGTCGTGATAGAGGCCAGAGAGGATCAGAGTTGGAGATAGCACTTTTCTACCATAGATCCTGATAAGGATTTATTAATTCGTGCATCGTGCAGAAGGGACATTGCCATCACCTATTATATTTTGCACTTTAGTTTTTTAAAGCAACGTTAATGACAAGTGTGTTTTGTCTTGTCTTGTTATTTGTGCTTGTACACCACTGCCAACGCATTTTTGCCAAGGACAACCAATGTTTTTACGTATCAGGTAAGGCCGACTGAGCTGTATAGCTCTTTTTCAGAAGCGACCTGGCCACAGATGATAGCTAAACGAAGCGGCTTATCACGTGGAAATATATATCAGCCAAATACTGTAAACGCATCAACCAAAATCTCAACAATATACCTCGCTCCCGATTCAAGTCCTGATTCTGCTGTGGAATCGCGCTGCTGCTGCTGTCACCATCCTAAAATCTCACCCAGATCCAGAAAAATGCTGGCGAACAGAGTGGAACAACGTGTACGTCCAGAACAAACACCTCATTCGAAACCAAGCCATTGCACGTCCTGGCTATGACATTCCCCAAACACAATGGTGGACCTATCAACCGCATCAGAAAATCTACAGCCCCATGCCGCACATCTCCTAGATTAATAGACATTTTAATATGAACCACAGTCGTGTGTTCGTGGCCATGCAACCCAAATTGGGGACCTTACTTTAAACGACTGAAATCTGTAGTCCTTGAACGGAGGAGGAATAGCAAAAGTACATGTCATCTCTCCTGGAGACCTCTCGTGACTGGCAGCCCTCGACATTCGTATTCAGCTCCTGAACATATTGCCATGAGTAAGAATAGAACTGCCGATGCAGCAGCATCACCAAATAGTGTGCTTTATATGATGCATCCTTGAGAGCCCTTCGTCTATCCACCGCTGGCTAAAAGCCTCCCGATGCTGTGTCTGTCATGAGGGTTATGTTTAACATTATTCACTGTCATGTGAGTCGCATGACGCTCGAAGTATCGGGGCAGGAGCCCAGCACTGGTTCCGATATCAGCCATGGCCAGGAATCGAACTCAATTCAGTGAGTTTAGTAATTCTATTTCTGGTTAGGCCCATTAAACTAAGAAGCCCTCTATTCAATGGTCACTGCCAGTAATTAAGTGGAGGAAGTAGCCGGGTTCACAGCAAAGTGCACGAACCACTACGTCCCCCCCACCCCCGGGATTGCCATTATCTACCGCACATTATCAATCGCGATGCATTCGAAATCCTACAGGATTAAGTAATCTTCTTTTAGAAAAAAACTAACATTTTGAAAGCTCACCGCGCTTCCAACAATAGCCACCACTGCGGCATAAATCACAGGGCGCGCCCATCTGGCTTCAGAGCACAGCTGTATTTCCAGGCTTTCTGCGTCTTTAAGGATCCCTTTAACTGCTTCCTTCTTCAGAGCCGCATCGCTCCGCCAATTCCTCTCCTGGCTGCCTGCGGTCTCCAAACTCCCAAAGCAGCAGCAGCAGTCGTGGGCAGGAAGCATTTCATGTTGCCAGACAAAAAGCCATTTTTACTGTAGCACTCCATGCATGTTGTTTTCTTTGCTCCCTCTCTCTCTCTCTCTTCGGTCAAAATTGGGAGGAAGATTTTTTTTGTGGATACTGAAAATGTTTGTGTGGATGTTGTTAGAGCTCCGTGCTAATGTTATTCGCGATTCAATTCTGTTTTTGTGTTCGCTTGTCGAGCACAGTGTGTGCATCTGTGGCTCGTAAATTAAATATTTGTGAATTAATTGCCTACCTCTGTGCATCTCCCTGAGAATGTCCATGTCCTAACTCCCCTCCAGTACCCCCCCCCCGATCCGCCCCCCCCCCCGGCCACCCAAAAAATATCTAAATCACAGGAACCCCCTGCGGCCACTGGTTGTACCGATGGGACGGACTGCCCTTGCGGACAGCCCTTGTTTGCATTCATAAACGCACTTACGCACAATTTAAAACCCAGCTATCAATACCCAGGACATGGTCTCAATGATAGCATGGGCAAGACGAAATATTATCATCTGTGGCTCATACGTTTATACTGCTCTGTTAATGACAATAAGAGGATGCAAATTATCAACGGGTAATTACCAATGTTGTGAAACTGCCGCAAGTGTCGTAAAGCAGTTGGCAGTTTTGGCGACTTGTACAATAATTCCTGGAACAGTATCTATTCCCTTACCAATAACACGCAACTCCGTGCCACAACACCTCTGTGGTATCGTAAATACACCGCTCGTGCCATTAAAATAAGCCCAACGAAAGAATACGCTTCGTGAAAAGAATATCAGGAGTCAATTTGAGATGTTTCGTTTACAGCGATGGCATGATCTCTAAGCGTATTGTTTTAGCGGGGTTCTATACGTCAAAGTAAAACAATGGTACATCATTTAATAATACACTGATACGAAAAAAAACTGCCGTAAATTACACCTATGGATAGGATCATGGGGCAAGGTTAGTGGTGCAGTGGTCCGCGCACTGCTCTGTCAACCCAAGCCACACGAGTTCAGAACCTTTAGAATCAGAATCTTTATTTAGACTGGACGAATCTGATGAACTGTGAAGCTATTTTTCACAGATGTCCCAGCCATGGCTAAGGTCGATGGCGAGTGATATCTGGACCATTCCCAGTATACGACCCACCCTGCACTCCCCTTCTGCACTGAGCAGCATGGTGAAATATGGTCAAACGACCCCGCCCTGATGGATATTGCATGGTATGGCCTTCATCCAGCAATGGATCGACAGTGTGCCTTACATTATTATTATTTATTTTAAGATGATGTAAAAATTCTAGAGGCATTCTTGGTTCCCCCTCCCCCTCTGATGCCACAGACACTTTAAATCATTGAGATAGATCTCGCCAGTGGATGTGTGAGTGTATGGTATTTTGCCCAAGGTCATAACAATATTTACATTACAGAGCATGCATTGCAAAAGTTTGAGACTGCGTACCAGATTCTCTGAGACATACATTTCAATGGGGTGTCTAATTTTAACACGTGTAATGAAAAGTGTGTGCGTGCTCCTCGGTAGCAAAGGTTGCATCCAAAATGTCACGACGATGACTGTGGACATTTGGTCTTCCTACTCAAGCTCGTTAAACGTTCGCCAATTAATGTATTTACAAAGATAATTATGCACCCATACATTATAACATTGTCTCTTGCCTTAGGAGTGTGTTTAACATACGCATACTAATGATAAAAGACATCTTGTGTTCATGCATTTTACTTAAAGATATAATCCTCCCTGATGTTTGTGCGTCGCCTAAACACAATGTGGGGTCCACATTAATATGCACATACATTTAACTTCACCGACAGTGCTAATTGTCGAGAGGCTGTTGTGACGTTAAATTAAAATTCACGTCAAAGTCGATTTGCGTTCCCCCCCCCCCCCCACCGCTCACACGAACAACTTCTCTGGCAGCCCTGATCCAGTGTTCAAAATTCCACATTTGTATGACAGGGGCCAACAATAACGACTCGAGGTCTCTCCCCCACCCCCACCACGAACAGCAGCCATCTCTCACCCCCTGTCCATTCACCAATGCCAAGGCTGGTGGCTCCAGGCCTGCGGGGAACTGGGAGCCACGGTGCATCAGACATGGGTCGGGGGTAGAGGGGTAAGGAGGGAAGGGCGGTTGACCATACTTCACCATGCAGGTCAGTGTGTGTGGGTGAAAGGAGCACATTTCGTAACGCGTCTCGCTGAGTGCCAGGCTGGGTCTGGCTGTGCCACTAATCCCGTCCGAACTCGTCGGGTCTACGAGGCCCTCAAGCCTCTTGGCCACAGCGAGGCAGTGGAGCCGTTGAAGACGCATGCGAGCGTGGTACCGCAGCACCCACATCACAAACGGTGGTGCTTGAGTGACGCGCATACGTGTGAGCGATGACAGTGAGCATCTGTTTACGGCTACCGTGAGTCACCCGAGCACATCAACACGACCCGCTCTCGACAAGAGAAACACACGTTAATTGCGAGACGGATTCCCACGGTGTGCGTGTGTGTGGTGGTGGTGGGGGGAGGGGAGTGTGAGTATAACCTGCTCAGCTCTGGGGAACAGCGGCAGCAGCATTTTCCATCGTCCCATATAGAGGACCACGGGGAGCATGGGAAGGCCAGGGGGGACCCCTCCGAGGGAGTCATCATTAGACGGGGGTTTATTTGGGGAAGAAATTCTGCCTCCGTACACACATGCCAGACCACCCGTTCACTTCTATTACGGCTCGCCTTCTGAAGCGAGCCAGATTCTTTTTTTGAGTGTTGATCAAATCAAGGTATTATTATCATCAGCATCATCGGCCATGATCGGTTAATTTAGAAGGATGGAGGTTTCTCCACGCCGTCGCCTGAGATGCAACAATCCACCCAGTATCTGCACATGAGCCGACCTCATCGCTCCATCTCCATGGTCGACGTGCCCCGGTGGAGCGCATTTTCGCCTTTGGCTGCCATTCATTGAGAAGTAAAAAAAGAGAAAGACGTGCATTACATGACATACGCAGGTTAAATATATAATTCGACTGTGAATAATGGTAAGTGGACTTGGGCAGGACATGTCGCTTGGAGGGATGATGAGCAGTGCTCCATAATAAAAAAGATAAATCAAACAATGTGCTTTGGTTAAAACTAACTCGCCGAGAGGTCATTGAAAAAACGAGAGACAACGCGTCTCTTGGCAAAATATCTGAACTAGTAATGATTTGAAGCTTTCGTGACTGCACAAAATAAAATAAAAATTAGTATAAAATAAAGTAAAAAAAATCATACCTACGTGACTTTACCGAAAGAACCAAAGAATATCTGAAATAGTAATTTGAATTACCTACATACTCAGGAAAGCCCATGACTCTTTTACAGAAGGGCCTTGCGTTGTTTTTGTTGTTGTTACTCGATTGAGATGTTTGCTATGTTAAGATATTTTCAGCCAATGAATGAGTATTTATCAATTGTTTAATAAATACCATTGGGCAAGTACATGATATTGTTTTGGACTGACGAAATACATCGATGAGTAAATAATAATAATCGGTGTGCATTGATTGTGGTTTGAGGATGTTGACAAAATTGTGCAAATGTGGAAGAATACATTTAAAAACAATCACAAACGAGTGGATGCGGTGTTGCCCTACATACCGTGACACTTTCCATATAACTCTGATAACCACGTATATACATCGCAGAACCAAAAATTACTCCCCCCCCCCACCCCAAAAAAAAGGTCGTTTCGGTTACAAAATCCACATTTTTCGCGTCTGCCAAACAGAGGCACCCCCAGTCAGCGGTATAGAATTGCGTATATGAAGCAGTCCAGCGCATTGGCCGATGGCGGGGTTTAGTGTTACTCTACTGTAAGGGACCGTGCAGTGGCGGAGGCCAAATCCTGCAACAACAGAAGAGGGAAAAAAAATCTCCCGCTGTGAAGTCTGCGAAACAAATTTCTGAATCGCCAGTGTGTCAAAGGACACGGGGAAGATTTATGGTGCCCGTGAGCACGCGGCAAAAGGTACCCCCCCTCTCTCCCCCCCCCCCCGTCTGCCTTTCTCCTTCTGACTCAACATAGCGTCTTCCTCGGTTTGGCTTGGACTCTTTTCTCCTCCCTCTCCCCACCCCACTCGGGAATCACGCATCTCCTTCCTGCATACCTCCCCCTTTCAATAAACCTCCCCCCCCCCCCACACACACACATTTCACAGTTGTCCTCATGCCCGCTTCTGTTGCCACCGAATTGTACGACTAATATGTACAAGGCTGGGGACACCGATGCTGGCAGTGACGAGGATGGAGTGACAACGAGGATGTGGTCACGAGGCGAGATGCCTTTTGCCGCGTGTGAAGGGAATTATGTGGCATCTGTCAGATCGTGGTGTCTGTTGTCTCAACGAGGCCCTGCGGCCAATGGCAGGCCAGGCTTAGAGGCTACCGTACGAGTAAGTATGTTGGTGTATGTTGAACTTCTGTCGCACCGTACCTAGCCAAGCGCGCTAATCATAGGTGCTGGAGGAAGGACAACAAACTAAAGCACGCAAAGCGGTTCTAAGAAAATGAGTTTTCAATCTGCATTTTAAAGTGCCATAGCTCCCAGTGGCGTCCTTACATCGGACGGAAGAGCGTTCCAGACGGCCGCAGAAGTGCATCTGAAAGCGCCGCGCGATGATACGGTGACCACCGGCTTTGTTCGGTGGCTCCATCGCTGCCTGCGACTGTCAGTCGACCACGTTTGCTCCAAGTTATTTTAATGCTGATCGCGGAGAAGGGAACCACAATGCAAAAATTGGCTCCGTGCTATTGGGCGCAAATTCGACACGCAGAGTTGTAGCAACCTAAAGAGTTACCGTGCTCTGAAACGATGATACATAGCAGTCTGTGAATACAAAACACTGAAAGCATCACGAGTTATTGCACACGCGTTATTACGTTTTCGCAGATTACATTGGTCATGCTGTTTGTCCGTATTTATGCGTGTAGTCGTGAGGTTGTAAATGCGTTCCATAATAAAGGCGATAAAAGTCAGAGTGGATTGCGATGCTCTGGGTTGTGTTCGTTTTTGGTTACATCACCCGTGCCTGGCACATCACGTGTGCACATACGATATCCATCTCTGCAAGATGCGTACGGCGCTTATAACCGACCCCATCTATACACCCGATACTGA
This sequence comes from Lethenteron reissneri, assembly GCF_015708825.2. Taxonomy (NCBI): domain Eukaryota; kingdom Metazoa; phylum Chordata; class Hyperoartia; order Petromyzontiformes; family Petromyzontidae; genus Lethenteron; species Lethenteron reissneri. The sequence goes on along the minus strand of NC_083798.1, from coordinate 12,378,646 downwards.
GTCCCGTGCTTGAAGTGTTCGTGTTCGGCTGAACCTGTATCGGGGACTCCGTTAGGTAGACTCAGCCTTAAACGGCTGGCATAATGCACGTCAGAACTGGGGAGATAAAGGTTGCTTAATTGGCGTTAGCTTGGATGTACCGCGCTCGTTGTTAAAAAGCGCGAACAGAAATTGCCCCGTTTAACACGTTGGAGGTGGCTGTCGCGACCGAACGTGTCCATAAGAGAGGTTTTTTGGGGGGTTAGATCACGAAAATAAAAATGTGTCGTTAAATCCACCACAACCCCATGTTTTGTTTACGTGACAAACCTTACTAATTGGCTGTGTCGGGTGGTGGCGGGATTAACGACACATGTATATTTACGCGATTTAACCCAGAACATCGTCTATTGTAGAATTTGCCCTACATTTTGCAAACGCGTGGTTTACAAAACGCACGATGATGGCTTCCGCACGCCACATGAATTGTCGGGGGTTATTTACCCAAACTTCCACCAGCACCACCAGCACGCTGTTACAGTACAGCGCTAGATGCTGTATATATTTACATGGCAGGGGAGATTGAGTGAACATTCCAGGCACGGCTCACGTCAGTGGCGAGTGATACGTGGACCGATCCTAGCCCCCCCCTCCTCCTTCACCAACCCGTGCTGACCGCTGTGGTGCAGTTTGGTCAAACAAGCCCCATTGCCTGCTCCAACACAGGAGGCCGTCGGCAGTGGATTCACAATGAGCTGTATTATTCTTTGGTTCTTTCGGTAAAGTCACGTATAAAGACAAAATAATAAATTAAATTAAATACTAGCATACGACGTTTCGATTGCAACACATCGTCGTATGCTAGTATTTACTTTAATTTATTATTTTGTCTCTATACGTGACTTTACCGAAAGAACCAAAGAATAATTCCTGCAGTCACAAAAGCTCCAAATTAAATAAATGAGCTGTATGTCCACTCTTGTTTATTAGTATTACTCTGTAAAGGCAGCAGAGAGTGCATGCTACATCCACTGCAAAGTATGATCTTGGGTTTTGATTATAGTGTGCTGATCTTTAAAGGTGCATTGAAATTTGTGATACTCCTGCTGTTATGGAGTGACTCATGTTGCCAGCTATGGCTGCAAAGTTTGGTTGTCCACGTTATGTATATCGTTTATTGTTAAATTTCAATCATTTTCTATGATCACTGTTACATTTATTCTATAGCTTTATTTGGGTGATTTCGAAAATGTATGGTTAAGCCATGTTTGTTTGTTGAAGTACGGAGTTAGTCTGATAACTTTATCTAAATTGTTTTATTTTTGTTATTGTTCGACTTGTATCCCACGGTGCTTTTTTCTTGCAGATTTTACTGTTTTTTCCCAGGATGTTTCTGTTGCGCGTCGTCGCTTTAAGATGTTCTTTGTTCATGTTTTTGTTTGTTGCGGTTGCACCCGAGTCAAGAGCCTCATGGCTCACAGGGCTATACCTAATACATGAAACTGAACACTGAACATCTGAAGAGTACAGGAAATAGTCCACAGACCACAGCAGTGCAAAGTCGTCGGCAGGATGCAGTACGGCAACATCCACGGCACTGCACTATGCTATTCTTGTATTCAGAAAGCTAAACGCGAATGTCGATGTCTGCCAGCCATTGGAGGGCTTCGGGGAGAGAGTTCGCGTAGTGTTAATGTCCCTCCTCCCTTGAAGGAGCGCATACCACAGTGGTTTACGATGTGGTCCCAAAGTGTGAGCTGCACGGCCACAATCGCAACTGCTGTGGTTCAACTTTAAACTTCCATTGACGAAGGAGATGTTCGCATCGACCCATTGATGTTCTGATGCGGGTGACAGCTCTAGCGGTGCCTTTGAGGAGGAATGTCAAAGGCGCCAGGGAGTTACGATGTTTCGATCTCGAATGAGGTGTTCGAGACCCAAGCACTGGACTATGCCCCAACGTCTCTGCTCACCCGCACCCCCGTCCCAGTGCCGGATTAAGATAGTGCGGGCCTGTAGCATGTGCTATAAAGGGGCCTTAAAAAAATAACATGCATATTAAAACATACATTTTTTTACTTGCATAGTAAAGTACAGTAATTGTATTTTTTTCATTTGCTACAGCCAGATAATACAACAAATCGCTAACCTTAAACACTCAGTCGTTCATAAAAGTTGAAGGCAGTATAGTACTATAGTAATAGAGCAAGTGCAGAATCACTGAACCGGAATTGATAGCTTGAAAGCGTCTAGCGCGGGGCCCTTGAAAGGGCCCTTGAAAGTTCGGGGCCCGTAGCTACTACATGTGTAGCTACTTTTACGACTAGGATAATCCGGCACTGCCCCCTCCACCTTCACCAAAACCCGCACTGACTATAGTCTGGCGAAGTTTGGGGAAACAGCCTCCACATGTGGAGATCGAGGCCCTCATCCAGCAGTGGATTAACAAAAATTCTGTACGTGTCCAATTGCACGTGCACACACACACACAATATTGTAGGTGTTGGTACATTATACACAAAGACAAAGAACTCCCTATAGTGATAATTGTTTTTTTACCCTTCTATCTGGCAACAAAACTGACACCTTTTTACAAGGAGTCAGGTTTACATAGACCACAATACCTGCAGTCATAATGCAAACAAAAAACATAACTCTGATAATGTGCACTGTCCTTGAAGTTGATTGGTCCACACCCGAGACAGCTTTCCTTAGAGCCTAGTCTCACATGGGTTGGACCAGATGACGCTAAAAGGCGCACAACTCAAAGACAATGCACCATCAGAGTATGAGAGCTCGGGGTAAGCATTTACACCATTGGAACCCTATAGCCTTAACAGACTGCTGGGGGCAAGTGCTGTTAGCGAGCAGCACCTATGAAGGCCGTCAAGTTACACGAGGGGGTGGGTGACCAGCACCACGCCCGGCCGCCTTTGTCTCCCCAGCGGCGATGTTGACATGCCCGCACCAGGTACTAATTTGAGGCTGAGTCGACCTATACAGCACACATGCACACGTTCGTAAGTGGTGTGTGTGTGTGTGCATAACCTCTCTGCTTTCTTCTAACCTCAACGCATTTTAACGAGAGGCTGTTTGCTTGGTGATCGCGCCAGTGAGGATAGACTCGGGGCCAGGTGTGCGATGTAAGTCATGATATACAACTCGCTGTGATGGCTCCCACGGGAGAGGAAGACACCGGGGTCAGAAGAGGGGGTCGGGGGGGGTCGGGGGGGGGGGTCGGGGGCGGGCTGCCATTCCCAGAGCGCTTCAAAGCTCGTGCCAAAACATCACCATCATTTATGCCGGAATTTGTTTGGCTTCTCCACCGCACGTGCTAAACCCCTTAGTGTCGGTCCATGTCCATTTGTGCTGGAGGGCGAGTTTTGTGTTGTTGTTGTTGTGTTGAGTGTTTGTGTGTCCGTGCACGTGTGGTCACACACACTGGAGTGTGGCGGTCAGCGCTACGCTGCGCTACGGAACCCGGCGACCCGAGTTTGATGATTCCCGCTCACGGTCAACACCAGTGACGATTTATCTAAACCTGGTTCTGGGCCTCACCTAGGTCGACTCAGCCTCAAATGAGTACCTGGTGTGGTGTGTACAAACATCGTGACTGGGGAGACAAAGGCGGTGGGGCGTGGTGGTGGCCACCCACCCCCTTTGTGTGCCGTGCCGGCCTTCATAGGTGCTCGCTCACAGCACTTGACTCAACAGTCTGTTGAGGCTATACGGGGGAGCTTTGCCTTGTGTGGCCACACTACCCCCTCGCTTGTGCCCTGCCGGCCTGAACGGTCGCGCGCTAAAGAGTAAAGTACTCGCCCCAAATCTGTTAACTCTCTTAGTGCTATATGGAGGATCTTTGTTGTGGTGGTGATGTATGTGTCTGTGTGTGTTCCAATAGGTTGAATTCGATTTCCCGACCACGGCCAAACATCGGTGGCGAATATCCCAACCGGTGCTGGGCCATCTTTAAAGTCATCGCTCGGCGTCCATTGAGTATCTAACGCGACGTGCACACATCAGTACTGGGGATACAAAGGCGGCCGGGCGGGCTGTTGACCACCCCACCTGCTTTTTACGCACCGTGCTTGTTGGAGTCTACAGGGGGCTCTTTGTGGTGCGTGTGTGTGCGTGCCCTTTGCATCAACATCACTTTCTACATCAACATCACTTTCTATTTCAGAAAGTCGTTAAACTTTTAGAGACATTTACAGCGAAACCGTGTGGCCAACCAATTTGAAAGTCTTCAGCACAAAATTTTTATAATTAAATAAATACTCGTGCCCTTCGAACCCACTTTTACTCCTGCTTATTTTTACAGCGGTGTGTACTTTCCATTTTTAACCAACCATTAAAGACACATTTCCTGAATGTAAAAGACAGAGGTGGCGTGCCCCGGCGCTACGCGAACCCCCCCCACCCCCCCGTCTCTCTCTCTCTTCCATTACCAAGTAGGGGGATTGGGCCCGTGCTGTTATGGGAATAGCACAATTGCACTTTGCAACCCACGACGAGGAAGGTTTCTTCATTCAATCCCCCACTCCCCCAACTCAGTTTCAGTTTCATTTATTAGGTATAGCCCTGTGAGCCATTGGGCTCTTGAATCGGGTGCAACCGCAACAAACAAACATAACTACCTCTGTCCATCCAAGCAGCATAAATGGGTAACACCTCAATTCGTCTGTCGGACAGGGCGCGAGTGGTGAGGTAAAGTGTGGCTAACGACAGACTCAGAATCTGTATTTATACTGGAGGAACCCGATGAGCTATGAAGCTCTTGCTGTTTAACCAGATTTCCAGTAGGGGCGGGTCAGAACGTCACAACAACCGATACAAAAACACGAAAAGAGTGCAAATTTTAGGAAAGGTAAGCAAATCACAACAAAATATATACTAATAAAACTAAACTATTCTATATTTGATAATTGTTTTTTTACCCTTTTATCTGGCAACAAAACTGACACCTTTTTTTACAAGGAGTCATGTTTACATAGACCACAATACCTGCAGTCATAATGCAAACAAAAAACATAACTCTGATAATGTGCACTGTCCTTGAAGTTGATTGGTCCACACCCGAGACAGCTGTTTTTTGTTTGCATTATGACTGCAGGTATTGTGGTACTATGTAAACATGACTCCTTGTAAAAAAAAAGGTGTCAGTTTTGTTGCCAGATAGAAGGGTAAAAAATCAATTATGATATTTTTACTGGCAAATAAAGTTCCAATGGTATTCTATATTTACCAGGTAAATCCCACTGAGCCATTAGCTTCTTTTTCAAAAAGCGACCTGGCCTCAAATGATAGTCCAACGAAGCGGCGTATCGCGTGTAAATGTAAAGCAGCCAGCGATGTGAAAAGTAGGGAGGGAGCCGTCCTGAGTCTTCCAAAGCTTCCTCTGGTGGAGGCCGTTCCGCACTGAGCAAAGTGCGCAATTTCAGGGCCTGCACCTTTACCTTTAGCCCGCGTGTGGGATGCGGTCGCTGCCCAGTGGCGGCGTCGGCTCGTCGAGAGTCGTTTGGCCACGCGGCCACGTGCGTGTGCGCGTCATCACACCACAGGGACACATCAGCTTGGTGGGGCGCGTCGCTACCTTTCGCCTTTTTTGGAACTTCACGCAAATCCGTTCGCATCCTTCGCTGCCGCTCCACCTCCGCAACCACCACCAACAGCAACAACAACAACCACCACCACACGTCTGCGGAGACACCCACAGATTTTTCCTACGGAAAGTTGGAATGGCTCAGCGAAGCAGGGCAACGGTGAACTGTGCGGGGTGCCGAGCGGCGCCCTCGCCGTGTTTTCGCGAAGTTGAAATATTCGCAGATTTATGCCGCTCCCACGCCGCCAATTTCTTTTTTTTGCCGCAATGTCTCGTGTCGTAATGGGACCACCCTGGTCCACAGAACTCGGACCCATTGCGTAAAGAGAGGCTCCACGCCTAAAGCAATGTGGCGCTTCATCATCATTGCTTCAAGCGAGCCTGGCTCTCCTGATTAAGTGCCACGGTGGCGAGTTGTTAACTACCTTTCCCTGTGTACAGGAGGTCGTGGGTTCGATCCCGACCCTGACGCCTGTAGCTTTCTTCGCGTGGTAGTGTGGATTTTTTTCCGGGTCCTCCGGTTTTTCCCTCCACATTTAGAACATGCGTTTAGAATATTTGGCTGCTATGCATTTCCACATGATAAGCCACTTCGTTGAGATATCATGTGGCCAGGTCGCTTCTGAAAATAACTATATAGCTCAGTGGGCCTTATTTGGAAAAATAGTTTAAATCGTTTAAAATAGAGACACTGTGTCGAAAACCAGTCCAGAGCTTTGCTTGTAAATTAAATCAACGCTGCTGAAATTATTCACTCGCAGAAGAAGGCGGTGGGGGCTCGATGGGTTGTGTTTATGTTTTACATCGAGAGACAGACATTTGAGTGAAACGATGCTTATCTATTTTGGTATCCACCCAGTGGTAGTGGTGGTGTCGGTTGTTGTTGTTGTTGCGCACAGTTCTTGATTTCCTATCTGTCCTGTGGCCATCGTGACTCGCGGGGGGTAGAGATGCAGCACTGCAATTGCTTGCTGGCCAGACGTCTTGGAAGACGTAGGAATACCTCTTACTCTGCCCAAGCACACGCAGCCTGTCGTTAAACAGCAACGCAGAGATGGGCGCCATCGTGTACTTGAAATCACCATCTGCTGAGGAATGATGTTGGCTGTAGGAGGCAGTACAGAAAATGTTTCTGAAGAAGAATAACACGCAAAAGGTGATTTCTTTAAATACAGAAAATAACACGGTTGAGACAAAATGATCGGATCTCCCATCATGCCTTGCATGTCACGTGACACAAGCCTGCACACAATTTACGTCCCGTGCGGGTTGGTGATGGGGCTGTCACGTGATGGTTGGTGATGGGGCTGTCACGTGATGGTTGGTGATGGGGCTGTCCAGTGTGGGATGGTGATGGGGCTGTCACGTGATGGTTGGTGATGGGGCTGTCACGTGATGGTTGGTGATGGGGCTGTCACGTGATGGTTGGTGATGGGGCTGTCTCGTGATGGTTGGTGATGGGGCTGTCACGTGATGGTTGGTGATGGGGCTGTCACGTGATGGTTGGTGATGGGGCTGTCACGTGATGGTTGGTGATGGGGCTGTCACGTGATGGTTGGTGATGGGGCTGTCACGTGATGGTTGGTGATGGGGCTGTCACGTGATGGTTGGTGATGGGGCTGTCTCGTGATGGTTGATGATGGGGCTGTCACGTGATGGTTGGTGATGGGGCTGTCACGTGTGGTTGGTGATGGGGCTGTCTCGTGATGGTTGGTGATGGGGCTGTCACGTGATGGTTGGTGATGGGGCTGTCACGTGATGGTTGATGATGGGGCTGTCACGTGATGGTTGGTGATGGGGCTGTCACGTGATGGTTGGTGATGGGGCTGTCACAGTGATGGTTGATGATGGGGCTGTCACGTGTGGTTGGTGATGGGGCTGTCTCGTGATGGTTGGTGATGGGGCTGTCACGTGATGGTTGGTGATGGGGCTGTCACGTGATGGTTGATGATGGGGCTGTCACGTGTGGTTGGTGATGGGGCTGTCTCGTGATGGTTGATGATGGGGCTGTCACGTGATGGTTGGTGATGGGGCTGTCACGTGATGGTTGGTGATGGGGCTCTCACGTGATGGTTGGTGATGGGGCTGTCACGTGATGGTTGGTGATGGGGCTGTCACGTGATGGTTGATGATGGGGCTGTCTCGTGATGCTTGGTGATGGGGCTGTCACGTGATGGTTGGTGATGGGGCTGTCACGTGATGGTTGGTGATGGGGCTGTCTCGTGATGCTTGGTGATGGGGCTGTCACGTGATGGTTGGTGATGGGGCTGTCCAGTGCGGGTTGGTGATGGGGCTGTCACGTGATGGTTGGTGATGGGGCTGTCCCAGTGTGTGTTGGTGATGGGGCTGTCCCAGTGTGTGTTGGTGATGGGGCTGTCACGTGATGGTTGGTGATGGGGCTGTCACGTGATGGTTGGTGATGGGGCTCTCACGTGATGGTTGGTGATGGGGCTGTCACGTGATGGTTAGTGATGGGGCTGTCACGGGATGGTTGGTGATGGGGCTGTCACGTGTTGGTTGGTGATGGGGCTGTCACGTGATGGTTGGTGATGGGGCTGTCACGTGTTGGTTGGTGATGGGGCTGTCACGTGTTGGTTGGTGATGGGGCTGTCACGTGATGGTTGGTGATGGGGCTGTCACGTGATGGTTGGTGATGGGGCTGTCACGTGATGCTTGGTGATGGGGCTGTCACGTGATGCTTGGTGATGGGGCTGTCACGTGATGGTTGGTGATGGGGCTGTCACGTGATGGTTGGTGATGGGGCTGTCCAGTGTGTGTTGGTGATGGGGCTGTCACGTGATGGTTGGTGATGGGGCTGTCTCGTGATGGTTGGTGATGGGGCTGTCACGTGATGGTTGGTGATGGGGCTGTCACGTGATGGTTGGTGATGGGGCTGTCACGTGATGGTTGGTGATGGGGCTGTCACATGATGGTTGGTGATGGGGCTGTCACGTGATGGCTGGTGATGGGGCTGTCCCAGTGTGTGTTGGTGATGGGGCTGTCACGTGATGCTTGGTGATGGGGCTGTCTCGTGATGGTTGGTGATGGGGCTGTCACGTGATGGCTGGTGATGGGGCTGTCCCAGTGTGTGTTGGTGATGGGGCTGTCCATTGCGGGTTGGTGATGGGTCGTGTTTGTTCAGGTGGCTCAGCGCAGCAGGGGGCACGAGCAGTTTGCTCTCGCACCATGGGCCAACTGGCCGATCCATAAACGTCGCCTGACTTGAGAAAATATTTACAAGGCAAGTGTTTATTATTTTGTTCACAGGCCAACAACCGGCACCAGGACTTGACAAAAAAGTATTAACTGTTATATCTACTTCATTTGCCCATTGCAACAATCTTAAGGACACAGAATACGTATTATTAACACACTGTTGATATTGGATGTATGTTTAAGTGTCTGTTCATAAAAAACAGAAACCTGGAGGACACATGCGAATGTGAATAGATACATAGAAATGTGAAAATTGGTGGGGGGGGGGGAAATGTCGTTGGAAGAAATGTTTTTGTACAATTTTTAATAAATCGTTTTTTTATTTTCTTATTTGCATTCTTTTTTCTACTTATTTTGTGGCACGCATTTGGGTATTTCCAGTACCGGATCCTCAACTTAATGACAACCCCATTGTGCACTGTTAATAACATTAAAAGATCCTCAATGTGACCGAACTTTTTTTAGATTGTCTTTATTTCAGTAGGAAGGGCCCAATAAGCCGTTCGGCTCTATGCCATGGGCCTCCTGCGACGGTACAGATGTTACGTTATGCATTTTGAACTTCTTTTGCACCGTACGTAGCCAACCGTGCTTATCGGGGGTGCGGGAGAAGGACAACAAACTAAACACACACAAAGCAGTTTCAAAGAAATTTGTTTTCAATCTAACAATGTTCATACCTTATTGGTTCTTTCGGTAAAGTCACGTAGAATGGAAATAATAAAATAATAAAAATAAAACATAATAAAATTATTCTCACGACGTTTCGGCCACAACGCAAGCAGCGTTGTGTCGAGAAGACAGAGTCTTTATGTTTTATCGTTATTATTTTATTATTTCCATTCTACGTGACTTTACCGAAAGAACCAAGAAGATGAATCCCTGCAGTCACGAAAGCTTTAAATCGAGAGTTTTTTTAGTTAGATCGCGTAGATTTACGTAAATCGAAATGTAATGTTTATACCCCCCTCCCCTACTGCGACGCAATGTTGTTCTCAAACACAATCGCCACAGAGCCACGAGAGAAAATTGCGAGCGCGAGTAATTGACGCTTAATCCGGCCCTGCCCGACAGCGTGCAACCCAGGCGGGTGCGGAGTTGTTGCGATTACAGCTGAGGCTGCTCATGGCGTGTTTGGCACCGGGATAACAAAATGTGCCTTAGAGTGTCAGACATCACTTCGCACCCACATTCAAAGTGTCGACCCCTCCACCACCCCCACCCCACCCCATCTCCCACCAAGTTGCGTTTTCCTTTGCATCGCCTTAAGCCCCTAAACCCCCAACGACAACAAAGAGGCGGCTACGTTTTGCGATGCGGCATTGGCAGTGGTGTACAAGGAGACACAATAACGCAACACGTTCATCAAAAACGCGATGTCCTAAAAAATAAATACGTAAAGAAATCGGGTGATGATTTGGGCAATGACCGTTTTTTCACGAAGCTGCGGCAATACCCAAAAGTCACCGATTATCTACTTCATATAATTATCATTGTTATTCTGTTTTATAGATTTGTAAAAATATATTTTTACTTTTAAGGGCAGTGATGTTCACACGTATGTTGAGGTTTTATTCTCAGATGTAAATGTACTTCACCTCGGTAAGAAAATCGTACGAATGTGGAACACCCATAATAGAGGTTTTTGGTTAGATCGCGTAAATATATAAATGTGTCGTTAAAACCCGCCACCACCCGACACAGTCAACCCCATAATAGTTGGCTGTGTCGGGTGGTGGCGGGTTTTAACGACACATTAATATATTTACGCGATCTAACCCAAAAAAACCTCTTATGGATGATATTGGTCGCGAAAGCGTACGTGTTAAACCGAATGTGGAACACCTTATGTGACTAATCCAGGACATAGCCGGTAGCTCGAGATTACATTCCACTGGGTCTGTCGACGAATCGGAAATTATTTCCACACCCGGTACACCACATCGAGTATACATCTCGATTTCGCTGTGGATAACTCTTCACGCACCACGCATCCCGGGCCACCTGGAAAATATTCCGCGAGAAATTAAACCCTGGCCCCATCCCATGTGAACATTTTACGGGAGGGATTTGTAAGATCGTGCCGTGTCTGATTGTTCTGACCGTTTCCTTGTTGTTAAGTGGAGTGTTAAACGCCCCCCCCTCTTCCCCCAACCTTTTTATCCAGCAAAGTCCATTTATCGTCAGAAAGCAGAAATTCATCTTCTTGGTTCTTTCGGTAAAGTCACGTAGAAGGGAAATAATACAATAATAAAAATAAAACATAATAAAATAAAGAAGTTATTTTTATTATTTTATTACTTCCCTTCTACGTGACTTTACCGAAATAACCAAGAAGATGAATCCCTGCAGTCACGAAAGCTTTAAATCGAAATTTAAATCGAAAATTAAAGCAGAAATTGTATTATTTACTCATCCGTCCCTCCCTTTCCCAGAGTCGCTCCCACTCCCTTCCCCTCGATCATTTTTTCTTTTTTTTTCTAACAATTTTATCGGTGCGGCACCCCTACGTGAATGGATCGATAAACTCTTACCCCCCCCCACCCAGTTTGACTGTCCGCGCCTGTCAATTGATCGATTGCGATGGGTCTCTACGCATCGTGGATGTCTCCGACCGGTTTTTGTTGTAATTTTTCGCATTGTCACCGCCTTAAGTCCGTGTATTCAACAACAACCCGAACAAAACACACATTTTAAAAATGTTTAATGAAAAATGGCATTATTCTAATAATGCCCTTAATAATAACAATACAGAAATGCAGCTGCGTTGTCTGGTTGTTGGCGAGTGAGGCATTTGAGCGAGAGTGCTTGCAATGCCTGCCGACTCACGGACAATCACGGGGGGCTTCGCGCAATATTTTCGCAGCCAGTTTCACATCGCGGCGTCCGCGCCGAGGATCGGAACCTGTGCTCAAGACGACTCCACGTGGATGACGACTGCTACAAATCCCATGGGGTCCGCCCGTGCGTGTGTGCGTGTGTGTCGATCAGTCGTGGCGAAGCAGTGATTACGTGGCGCTACGAACCACGGCGACCCGACTTCGAATCCCACTCACGGCAGACAACAGCAGTGACGATTACCTGAACTGGTCCTGGGCCTCCCCTAGGTCGACTCAGCCTCTAATAAGTACCTGGTTCGATGTGAAAAAAACACCACTGGGGAGACAAAGGCGGCTGGGCGTGGTGCTGGCCACCCACCCCTTCGTGTGCCGTGCCGGTTTTCATAGGTGCTCACTATTAGCACTTGCCCCAACAGTCTATCAAGGCTATATGGGGGATCTTTGTCTTTGGCTATCAGTAGCAATCGCGCATCTCGGCCTCAAATAAAATCAGTGTCCGAATTCTCTTTCCAGCCACGGTGCTGGGGGCTGCAGGCAGTAGCCGGACGACCCCGACAGCGCTCGCTCACGCTCACTGTGGTCAGCGCAGTGGCTGCGTAGGCGAGCGGTGAGTTCCTCTCGAAGTACGAGCCAGTTTTCCGCGGCGGCGATGGTTCGATTCCCAGCTGCCGCACCACGAATTCTCCACGCGTCCGAATCCAAGCGCCGCCCGCCGCAGCTTCCCCCGCAAAGCCGACGTTGAAAGCCCCCCTCGGCGTCATCCGGTGTCGTGAATCCAACATTTCTCCGATTCCCTTTTTTTAATCAATTCTCTATAATGAAGTTGGAAATAAAATCGCTTCCCTTGCGGGGACCGGGGGAGGGGGGCGGGCGGTTTGGACGGGCTTCCAAAACGAGACGTAGCGCCTCCGCAGGCTCGTCCAGTGTAAATACTTTGAAAGAAAAAAAAGTAGCTGAGCGCTGTTTGCCATGTGAACGGCCCAGTGTGGAGGCAATTAGTCTTGGAAAATTCACACCGGCAGAATGCCACCTCGGGGTCCATTCAGCAGCTATTACTCAGCGCCGTGGGTCATTGCCGCTGGCAGCGCTGTGCCCTTCTCCGCTGCCAGGACCAGCGGTGGGTTTGGCAGCGCCGTCTTGAGCAAGGGTGGCTTGCGACAGCGGCTCTGCAGGAACGTAACAAATAGCTCATCGCTCTCTCTCTCTCTCTCCTCGTCAGGGATGTTTGGGCCTGCGGTGCCATCTGCTTCCCTGCACCAATTGTGAAGGAGCCCACGTTTTCCCCCGAACCACTGATGCTAGCCTATCATCAATCGCGTGCCATTGCCTGCTACCAAACGCTCCGCCGCTTAAGAATACAAATCCACAGCCCGGTGGGTGGAAAAGTGACTTGCTGTAAACATGCCTCTCTAAATGTAGGGACCAAATTCCCTTTAAAGGTGTATTTCATCATCGTCAACCATATAAATCTATCCATTGCTGGATTCAAGGTCTTCCCTTCATTCGCCACCTTGCATGGCCTTGTGATGCAGCAATCTTCTGCACAGCAGCTGATTGCATCGCTCCGTCTCCGCAGTAGACGTTCTCTCAGGCACGTGCCCTTCGTCGGCTTCCAATCCATGATCAGTCTGCACCACCATCACCAGTCGTCGTCCCTGCTCCCGATGTGCTCTGCACAAACCCACTTACTTTTCTTAAGAGCCAATACCATGCTTCTAACGTGCATTGACCACGTGGTTCCCCTTTCCCCGTCTCCCAGTGAAAATCCAAGCGTGCGCCTTTCCGTGCTTTCCCGCGCACTCTTTTGAGCTTTTGTTAAATTTTCTTTGTCAACGTCCGTTTTTCTCGATCCAAATGTCAGAGCGAGCGAACACGTTCAGCTTAATAATGTTTGTCTTTAGGCACATCGGTGTGGTTCTTTTCATTATTAAGTTATAAGGTAAAAAAAGAAGCACTCCCTCTGACAAAGGACTTCAACTCCCTCCACCTCCCGCACACACATTTGAAATCCCGCAGCCCCTGCCGGAGTACACCCCAAACCCTCCGAACCGATGACAGCCCCTACCTCTCGATGGCGCAACTCCTGGTTGACTGCCAAACGTCACCGATCGCAACCCGGCAGGCAACTGACCCCCAAGCAGTAAAGGCCCCAGAGTTCAACCTACCACGTCAAAAATTGGATAACCCTCGACCAACTTGAGGACAGGGCCTCCACGAAGTGGAGAGTGAGGGAGCAGCCCAAGTCGTGACTCTGTGGCCACCACCCAAGTCAGACGATCGCCTCGCGTACCGCCGAACTCCTGGCCCTGAGAGAGATCCGTTCCCTTTGGCATCGCGAGCCCACTCGCTCTGCCTCGCCTGAAGCCGTTGAATGGATCGCTAACTTCGACATCAAAACTACAAACTGCTTCCCCAAACCACACGAAGAAGAAGAAGACTATGCGAGATTTTGTTTTTGTTACCCAACACCATCCCGGTATACAGTTACAAAATTAAGTGTGCATTATACTGTGCTTGACCTCACGTACGTCTGGAAATCTGGAAGTTAAATTTAAAAGCAGACTATAAAAATGTGGCTTAGGTCCCACACTGAAAGCTGGAGATGTAAATTTGTCCAAATCATCTGTAAATGTGCGGGCAGCCAAAACCAGCAGATTGACCTAAAATACAAAGCAGCGCTTTATGCGAACTACCAAATGGTAACAATTTGTCAATAAATTTGCTGCTGACATTTCAAATAAATGGCAGCGTGCATATTTATTGGACTTTGAAGGGTACAAATAAAAATGGTAAAATGACTTGTGTCTTTCCACCTCAAACCGTTGGTCACTGTGAGTCATCGTAATAACACTGCACGGTGAAATACATTGCATACATACATGCCAGAATGGAACGCAGAGTTTGTTTTCTTTCATAATCGGCCATGAAGCTGCCTTTTGATAAAAATCATCATCAGCATCATCATCATTGCAATGCAATGATAATATGGGAGGTAAATTACTTCTGAGTTCATGATATCTGTTAGATAACCACACCGTCCGTAACCTCCGTTGTTAACTCTCTCTGGCTTTTGAAACCATCTCATTTCTCCCGTATTAACTGCCTACAAAGTAATGTGTTTCAATCCTTGAAGCAATACACGAGAATCTTGCACGCGAATGCAACTCATCCTTGAGTAATGGACTCAACTAGACAATGTACTTAATTAACAAATGCATTTTGTTGTGTTCGTGAAACACGCAGACATTGACGCACTATTGGGGATATTTTAATAGCGTTGAATTTTGTACAGAAAATAAAACCCTCCAAAAAAAACATTTTTTTTGGCTCTGCAATTATTCTGACGAGTCATTTTATGGGCTACGAGGAAAGGCAATTGCCCAAAACGTCACCTATCATATATCTTGCGTTTAGGCAGTGTTATTCATGATTTATTTTTTAAGTATAACAGTATCATTACAGATCCAGGCAGTGTTACTGAATGCAAGGCCCGTGTACACGCAATGCATCGGCGGCCTCCGTGACGGTGGGTGAGACACAACAGCTCTCCCCGTGGCTTTACTAAATCACGCAGTGCACCTCGGATGCCTCGAACGTGAGGATAAGCCCACCGATAGGGCAGGGCCACCCAGAGGTCGCAACCGGGTACCCGATACCCGTACCCTACCCGATACCCGGCTACCCGTACCCGGCCGGGTACGGGTACCCGTTTGCGACCCTGGTGCGGCCGGGTACGGGTAGGCCGTGAGTCACTGGTAAGTCATCGTTTGTCACTCATTTCGGGTAGGGTACGGGTAGGCCGTGAGTGACTGGTGAGTCACCGTTTGTCATTAATTTCGGGTAGGGTACGGGTAGGCCGTGAGTGACTGGTGAGTCATCGTTTGTCACTAATTCCGGGTAGGGTACGGGTAGGCCGTGAGTCACTGGTGAGTCACCGTTTGTCACTCATTTCGGGTAGGGTACGGTTACGGGTAGGGAACGAGTACCCGTACTCGGCCGGGTACCATTTGCGGCCCTGGTGCGGCCGGGTACGGGTAAGGAATCAAAACCCGTTTGCGACCTCTGTGGCCACCCCTTCAGAGTTGTTCTCTCTTCCCGTGATCGTGTGGATCTCTACTCTCCGGCGTTTCACTCCCGCATATAGAATCAACGGCACGCGTTTAGATTGTTTGGCTGCTGTCAATTTCCACACGATAACCCACTTTGTTGAGCTATAATTTGTGGCCAGGTCGCTTCTGAAAAAGAGCTGATTTCTCAGTGGGCTTTACTATTTTAAATAAATTCGTTTAGTTGATAATTGTTATTGGTTAGATTGCATATAGGATCCGCGAATTTTGCCCCGAGCTTCGTCACAGATAACAGGAGCATAACTCTCCTATAATTAAATTACAACCATTCCACTACTGGCATCCGACTCAGAATTGAGAATCCGGTTTGTGTGTTCCTCTGTGTTTATAAAGGTTCTGTCATCAGGATAATCGGCATTTATGTCATCTCAGTTGAAGGGAGAAAAATGCAGACTGAAAGATACCGCGATTTTTGTCCACGTGTGTGTGTGTGTGCCTCTTATCAACATCTAAAGATGTTGCGAGCCTTTGAACACCCACGACACCCACAGTGGCTGCATTCCTGCTTACTGCGCTAAGGGGATAGGTCATGGCACTCTACCCCTTGCAATGGAGCTTGCCATAGAACCATTACATTTGACGATGCACCTTTCAAGAAAACAGCGAGTTGCAGCCTTGTGACTTGGAAGGTTCCTGACTCGGGGCGTGCAGCGTGTAACACTGCGCAGTGAGATCTCTGTTGCCCTGCCTCTCCTCTGGCTTCAATCTTCCACGGTGTAACCGGAGGAACGGCCGCTACGATCCAAGGCCACCACCACCGCCTGCCTCCGAACTCCCCCGAGAGAGCGAGAGAGAGCGAGAGA
Source organism: Lethenteron reissneri (assembly GCF_015708825.2). Classification (NCBI taxonomy): domain Eukaryota; kingdom Metazoa; phylum Chordata; class Hyperoartia; order Petromyzontiformes; family Petromyzontidae; genus Lethenteron; species Lethenteron reissneri. Next base: position 12,362,079 of record NC_083798.1, on the reverse strand, counting down.
GAGCCCTGGTCACACCGTCACATCACACTGCACCACCTGTCTGACCGGCGAGATGAATGGGCGCGCGCCCATCCTCCTAACCGCCACCCGGCTACCCCCCTCCCCTCGGCCCCCCCGGGTGACCTGACCCATTCCAGCTCACTGGCACCCCGTCGTGCCAGGACATACCAAGCTGCCACCACTGCAGCTTGGCAAAACGGACGATGTGCGCGCTGTGCCAGCATTCAGCGGGGCCGATGAACGACACTCGGCTAGCAATTGATGCGAATTGCTGCAATAACTTTTCACGGTTGAGGTATTCCTCCAGCGCAAAGCATTTTCCAGAGTGGTCAGTGGGCGAGATGTGCAGCTTTGTTTGGCACTCCGCTAGCGTGAGTGTATTTGCTGCTGTAGCGGACCGCTCTTTTTGCGAAATGACCTCATATTTCACGCATAATACATACGTGTCTTGTAATAAGTTAAGGCGGCGTTTTTATTTTGTTATTTTTTTTCCATCCAGCCCTCGCGAGCCATCCACCACACTTACATCTCTTCCCGTTCACAGGTCCGCTTCATCCAAATACAAATGTTTAGTCGTTCACGTATGTAAGCATGTATGTTGAACTTTTTTCGCACCGTACGTAGCCAACTGTGCTCATCGGAGGTGCGGGACCGTGCTAATCGGAGGTGCACAAATCGGACTTCTTTTTGACATTGCGTGCTACGAGTGCACGACGGTTGTAACTATGGCTCACCAGGACTGGGGTTTGAGAACCCCCTGAGTTTAGAGAAAGGCACACAAAACCGCCCCCACGGCTTCTCTCCTTTCTTAACGACAGGTCTGGCAAGAGGGGGGGGGGGGGTAGGGAGGGTGTAACGTGCAAAGAAATTCAACGGAAGCTTTGTACACCGGCGTAAAAATTTTCTTGCGATGCCTTTATTCTCGTGAATGAATAATGAAGCAATTATACAACGGCTCTGTTGATTTTGGTTGGGACGCGCGCCGTTGGGCCGCAGCACGGTTCGTGTCTCGACGCCAGCTCCCCCGGAACTTGCCAAGTGCCAGTCAACTCTTTTCTCCTTTCGCTGGGTGGCAGCGTGGACATTGTGGAAAAAAGTAATCGCGACTCGGGAACACGTGAACCGGCACCGCACGCATAAATGAGCATCGACACTTTGGTGCGGTCCAAACAGTGCTCATTACTGACCGTGTGAATTAAATGTGTGAACACACGCACACGCACGCACGCATGTGCGCGCAGGATGGAGAGGAATTAGAGCATCGGCGTTAATGTCTATCTTTAGAAAAAAAGGTCACCCTGTAAACATCGTCCTCCGGAGCACTAAAAGAAAAACGAAATAATCCATTAAAACCGTGAGCGCGTCGCAAGAGGCCGCCGGCCGAGGAGATGAAGCGATGAGCTCCGCTCGTGTGCTCGGTGGATTATCACATCGCAGATCGTGAGAGATGGCGGGAGAGGCTTTCATCCAGCAGTGGATGGACCAAGCCCGATGATAACGATGACGATTGCTACATTAACCCAGTGTAATTGAACGCGCCGATCGGCAGTCGTAAACGTGTAAATGTTTGCCGCTGTTATCGAGGCACGATGAAATACACAGGAGGGGCTGGTAAAAACACGTGGGGAATACATTGGTATAAGTGCATGCAAGCGTACACATTCTTCCGAAACCGTATTTCTAACTCGGCGCCTCTAACGTCAAGGCACTGGCCATACATCTGTGCAAGTTTTTAGCGGCAGCTCATTCTCAAAACGAGTTTTCAGCACAGAACACCTTTTATCAATGAATTCCAACTTTATCCAGGTACAAACATTACCGACTTAAGGCATTGTTCCATATGGCCGAGAGATAATAGCTAAAAAATATCAAAAATATACATTTACAAAAGAATATTAGATTGTTTCCATTTGCAAAAATAGGGCTTCCTTTTAGATACGTAAGTTGCGGGCAATCGAGTTCGTTCAGAATGTGCGGCAGTGCTGTTTTTTTACGGTAGGAGCCCTCTTTTATGCATGTGTGTTGAACTTCTTTCGCGCCATACGTAGCCCACCGTAGCTAATCGGAGGTGCGGGATGGCCGTGAGGCGCGTCCCCCGGGAGGCCCGTGGGCAGCCCGGAGGGCAGCAGCAGGAGGTCCTTTAGTCCGAAGCAGGGACCACTTCCATCCACACGTCCCCTTGGAATGCCCACAGATGTGCGTGAGCCCACCGACACGCGTGCACGAGCACACGCGCGCGCTCGCGCTCGCGTGCCAAGTGACCCGTCCGCACCCTTCGTACACTTTGCGCTTTCCCTCCCTGACTTTGGCGGCCGCGACCGGCAACCACGACGCCCGGGGACTGAAGTCAGACCGAGCCGTCTTCGCTGTCGTAGCCGCTGGCGTCCCCGGCGGAGTGGCCGTGAGTGCCGCCCGCGCGGAGGCCCGTGGGCAGCTCGGAGGGCAGCAGCGGATCCTTGTGCACGCCGCCGGGCAGCTCGCCCTCCTGCGCCCCCGCACCCAGCTGGCTGCCCTTGACGCGCTTCCACTTCATGCGCCGGTTTTGGAACCACACCTTCACCTGCACGGAAGGGGGGCAGCTCGTTTACACGTTGACCACTGCGGTAGTTTGTTTATTTATTTAACAGATACTTTTTAAACGTGACGGTCATACAGTGTGTCCCGCACCCTGGGAAATGAGGCGGAATTATTCAAACTAAACTTGCAACAATTTTTTTTGCCAGTTGAGGACCACTGAGCTCTATAGCACTTATTCAGAAGCGACCTGGCCGGAGAAAGATCCACACGGCCACGGGGAAAACACACAAACTCCAAATATACAGGCGCCTGGGTCGGGATCGAACCCACTACCTCCTGCATACCAGGCGAGGCAGTTAACATGTCACCATAAGAAGCTGGAGTCTACGTGGGGCCGTGAAGATAATTTCGGCGCAGGGCGGGAGGAGCAGAGGGGGGGGGGGGGACCGAGTGAGGGATGGCAGGATGCGGTGGAACGAGGTATGGAGACAACAGATGTGAAGAGACGCAGAGTCGAAGCTCATGGAGACAGTAATGGGAGTTATGTCTGAGACGAAAGAGAAGGCAGGGTGTCCCAGAACAGAAACCACGTCACTCTTTTATTTCATAGTGGAAATGTTTTTTTTCATTTGGTTGAGAACATATCGGTATTTCTGTTACCTTTCAACGGGTAATCTGAATGCCATTCCTTCCGCATCATCAATAGGACCTTGCTTTTGAGAATGAGCAAGAATCAGTGTGAAATTTTTCCAAGCATAAAAACCACCAATGCCACGTGTTGTTAGTGATCGATGGAGAGAAAAAAAACTGTTGGAGCGCGGCAGTATCAGTTGCTGGATAAGATTGCGTTTGATTCATAAACAAAAATATTGCAGGAATTATGAGTCACCTTGTACACGATACAAACAATGGAACGTTTTCACATTTAAATTTCAGGCTCATAAAAATACGTTTTGTTCAGCCGTGTAATTAGAGAGGGCAAAACATTTATACAGATTAAGGTGCAGGAGGCAGAGTGACATGCCATTTGAAAGGGTTAAATAATTTAAATTTCAATCACGTAAATCTGTCGCTTTGACTTTTCCCTATCTGATCAATGTTACGTTCTTTCCATCTTATTCTCAGGAGATGAAGTCGGCACACAGAATTACTACATCTTGATATTTACAGATTTTTTTTTTGGTTTGTTTCAGAGACATGCAATGCCTTGCAGTGGAACAAATGATGAGACTTGGAAAAAAAGAGCGGGGAACTTAAATGAATGTGAATGTTTTGATTGCGTACATCGTGACCCAGCCTTGTAGCTCTCGAGCGTACAGGCGGTGCTCATGGACTGCAGGGGGCCCAGGCCGCGGTGGTGAGATGTTTACTACCTCGCCTGGTGTGCAGGAGGCCGTGGTTTCCTGACCCCTGATGCCGATATATTTGGAGTTTTTTGCATGTTCTCCCCGTGATCACGTGACATTTTCTCCGGGTCCTCTGGTTGTTTCCCTCCACATTTAGATACATACGTTTATAGAGTATTTGGCTCCTATACATTTCCACGTGATAAGCCACTTCGTTGAACTATCATTTATGGCCAGGTCGCTTCTGAAAAAGAGCTACATAGTTCAGTGGGCTTTACCTGGTAAGATAAAAAAGAATTAATAGTTTTTGAAGAGCAGGTGATATTGGACAGGTGGCCCCATGTTTTTTTTTTCTCGCCAATGCCAACCAGGCTAACCCTGCTGTCATAACCCAGTGATTAAAGCGTGGGGGAATGCGGGGCAGCTATTGTCACTGTACGCGGAAGGCGGAACGCAGAGGTAACACGTGTGCCATCAGCATTGACTTGACAGGAATTATTTTTTATTGAGGGGCATGTATGTTGAACTTCTTTCGCACCAATCACGCTCATCAGAGGTGTGGGGGAATACCAACTACCTAAATATAAAAAGCTGTTCTCAACAAATGAGTTTTCAATCTAGGGGCCTAGTTTGGACAGCATGGGCCTTGGTGCAGAAATATAGCTCTGAGTGCATGGCTCTGAGTGCATGGGCCTGGTGGTAGCGAATTGGCCCCCAGGGCATGGACCCCTTCTGCCCGTGGGCCCCGGTGCAATTGCACCGCCTGCTCATTTGAAATCTATGCCACTATCGAGGGCGCTGCTGCTGTTTCGCGTCCTGCCATCCTTGTGTCCCCAACTGCCTTATTCTGCTGATGATGAAATCCTGCTTTGTCCCACTGATTGTAACAATAATTACGTGGCACAGCCCTGCATCAGCCGCTCTGTTTCACTGTCACACGCTGATCGGCATTTGTGTGTTCTTGGGGTGTGTGTCCATTTTTATCCGATCATGATTGAGTGATTATGATGGTCTAAAAGAGATAGAAAGCTGATATTTGACGCAAGTTTTGTGTTGTGTATATTCTTAGTACAACGTAACATTGAACAGATAGTGAAAAGTAAAAGTACAAAAATTGAAACTATAAAATGTTTGAATTTCCAAATATTATAGCCAAGGGTTGACCGGTTTTATTCATAGGTTATGATCCATCCTTAAAGTTCTACATTGCTTTGCGTCTAGTTTTAAACTCTTTGCAATATATGCTGCCCGTCACCAATGGACCAAAGTAGAACGTGACGCTAACGTTTACAGAAGGCGGGTGAATCCCGCTCCCTATTACCGTGCCGAATACCCAGGGCTGTCCTGTCACCTACCTGGATGGACCCAGCTGATAATAAACCCTAAGTGGTACCACACATCATACTAATTCGCAGAACTCCCCCGATCTGTGATACTATCAGCATGACTCCTTCAATCGCGGGAGCTGTAGGATCCTTTCAAATTACTACTATCCAAACCCCTTTTGTCCCTAATATCCGTTATTTATATATATATAAAAAAGTGGAATAACATCACGGATATTAGGATCGGTGACATTTGTCCGCAGGGCCATCCATGGGGGGAGGGGGGACTGGGGCAAATCCCACGCGGTGCGAGCCCCCCCCCCCCGACGATTTTTTACTAAACCGGAAGTATTACATCAGACACCGTGACGTCGAGGCCCCCCCCCCCTCTCCCAAGCGCGGGGCCCGGGGCGGTCGCCCCGATTCCCCATGACCCCCTCGGGACGGCTCCTTTTGTACCCCACACCTTACCGCGGATTGGGAGTTCTACAAACGAAAAGTAAATGTTGTGGATTTACTCTCAAACACACCGGTGTGCTGTACTAGTGACGAATTGGTACGTTCTGTTTACGTGACAACCCTTACTAGTTGGCTGTGTCGGGTGGCGGATGGTTTAACGACACATTTATATTTACGCGATCAAATCCCCCCCCGCCAAAAAACCCGCCTCCATTACACTGGTCAACACACTTTTTCTGGCATAAGGTATTCCAACGGGTTTGAAGGTAATTTTGTGGTGCTGATTCCAAATCTGGCATCAGTTTTTGTCTATCGCATCAGGTTTTTGAGATATCAAATATTGCATTTTCAATAAAAACTGCAGAAGAAAAATATTAAATAAATGTGGATATCTACATAAAATGATATTATAAACACACTATCCTAAAAATACAGCACCATATTTTAACACTAAAGCAGTCACTGACTCGCAACAACTTGCAATCATAAATGGCAGAGTTAATTTCGGGTAAAATCAATGAAAATGGGGTATGCCGATAGCATGAAAATGAGATGTGATAGAGCAAATCTGAGATCAGATTTGGAATCAGCACCCTGAAATTAGTCTAGAACAGCTGCAAAAGTCCAGGCCAGAAAAAAATGTTGTTTTTGTTGTTGAAAAGTGCCGATCATTTAGCGCGCGCGGTTGAGCGCGAGTGGTCGGGTGGACATGGGGACAGGGCACCTGTCTCTCTGTTAGCTGCAGGTTCACGGCGATCTCGTATCGGCGCAGCCGCGTCAGGTAGTTGTGGTGCGCGAACTCCGCCTCCAGTTCCCGCAGCTGCTCCTTGGTGAAGGCCGTGCGCTCCTTGCGAGGCCGCGAGGCGCTCGCCCCTCCTCCTCCTCCTCCGCGACGCGGCCGTGGCTCCTCAGGGCTGCGCCCTGCGCGAGTTCCAACCCCCCCCCCCCCCCCGACACGAACGACAAAGACAAAGATCCCCCACCACCCCGTAGAGGCTTTAAGACACTGTCAGGGGGCAAGTGCTGTTTGCGAGCGCCGATTGAGGCCGCCGCCGCAGCCGCAGCGGTACACGAGGTGGTGTGTGGTGAACACCACGTCCGGCCGCCTTTGTCTCCCCAGTGCTGATGTTTGCACACACACACACACACACCTCGTCACCTGCACATCCACCCCCCCGGCTACCCACCTCATCAGATGTACACCGCTTACCTTATCCGGAGACGTTCACAATCATTGCGACGAACCGAATCAGGAGAAGATAAAAAAAAAACCACATCGCGCCGTCTGCTTAGCAGATGACGTTAAAGACGTTGTTCGAAATAGACGGGGGCTGCAGTGTGTCGGCGAAATAAAAAAAAGTTGAATTATTGAAGTGTGTAAAGCCACAACGCAGCATGGCACCCCGACTGTGAAACTGTCGTGGACTCCACCCTGCTGGGAGACAGCCTGCACTAGGAGAATGTACTAATTTGGTTTGATGTGGCTCTCATTATTCTTCTTCTTCTTGAAGGGTTAGGGCCATTGATCGCAAGGCGGATTGCACGGCCAAGGCTGCTTCGTTTATGCGCTTTAGGAAGCGTGCGAGGGCACGGAGGAGACGTTTGACGCATTCGAAATATGCCACGGAGGCATCTCACGCGTTGTTATACCCGAGTGATCGTGGTTCTAATGAGGGTGACGATTTGTGTTCGCTAATGGCATCGCCGCCGGTACGTCACGACGGAGTTTTACCTTCAGGATTTACAGCCGTGAAAAGTTATTGCGTCAAAAGAAATGAACAAAAAAAACAGCACACCGCGAACACGTGCGCGGGAAGGGTTAAGCATGGTGAGGTTTTTTTTTATTGCGTCTCTGTTCGCTTAGATTTATGAAGGCGCGTAGACCGACACATTACTTATTCCGTAGCACTTGCGTCTATTACTTGCAGCACTGTGTGAGAACTGCTCAAACGGGCAGCGCGTTCCACGCGTGCGCGCGTGTGGTCGGAGTAGCCGTCCAGCAGCTGGCGACCGCGGCGAACACCGAGGGATCTTGTACAACAGCGTAAACGTTCGAGTTGGAGAAAAAATGAACGACACCACGGCGATGGTATTCGAAGCACACGTCACTTCACAACTCGCTCAAACAACAACAACGCTATTTCGCTTACCAGTCGCGTCTGACATGAATCTGAACCGACTGCAAGGATAAGTGGCGTGGAGGCCCTCATCCAGCAGTGGAGTGACAAAGGGCTGCACATCTATATGACTCCAGGGACACGCTGGCGGCGTGTGCGGAGGGGAGGCTCTCATCCAGCAGTGGAGTGACCTTTACACAACTTCATGGACACGTGGCGCACCAACGCGCGTGCGGTGCGCGTGCGTGCGCGCGTGCGTGCTCGTGCGCGCTCACCTTCGCCTCCGGTCGATCCACTCTTCCTCCGCGCCGCCTTCGCCACCTTGTCCTCTCGGGTCGCGGCCTGCAGCTCTGCGGCCGCCTCGTAGCTGCACGAGGACAGGCGCTGGGGGCTGCTGTCCCCGGCCGTGGCGGCTCCCGTGGGGGACCGCGACGATGGAGACGCGGGCCTCACTCCGCCGGGCTCGCCAGAGCCGCTTCGCCGCATCACGGCCGACACGGCCGCGGACCTTGGACTCTGCTGCTGCCACTCTGGCTGTTGCTGCTGGTGTTGGGTCTGCTGCTGCTGCTGCTGTTGATGGTGGTGCTGCTGTTGTTGCTGCTGCTGGTGGTGGTGGTGGCGGTGCACGTACGAGCGGCCGCCGCTGCCCATGAAAGCGGCGTCAGCGCACGGGAACCCCGGCGTGGAGACGGCGCAGGAGGCGGAGATGTCCGGGAACGAGAAGCGATGGAGACCGGGCAGCGGGATCCCGCCGTGTTCTTGGCTCATATATCCGAACATGGTGTGCTCCATTGTTGCGCTTCTTCCCTCTGTCTCTGCGAGGAAACTCGGGGCTGGGGTGGAGGGTCGAGGCGGGGGGGGGGGTAAGAGATGCCTTCGCTGTGCGTCAGATGAGGGACCCCAGACATTGGCGTCTCATCATCACGCGCGTACGTGCGTCCGCGCAGGATAGCGCGCCGGACAAAGTGCCGTGATCATCAGCTGAAGATAATTCGAAAGGACTTCGGGAAAGTATCTTGCCGTGGACACGAGGCGCGGTATACTTTGCACACTCGCTGTGCCCGCCTAAGCAGCCTCAGAGCTATCACGCGAGCATGGGAGGAGAGACGCGGGCCGGGTTATAACGGAGAGTGGCTCCTAAAGGAGGGCGTGGGCCGGGGCGGGCGAAGGTGGAGGAGGAGGAGGAGGTGGTGCTGCTGGTGGTGGTGGGGCTGTTTCTGTTGCTCGTGGTGGATTATTTGGAGGGAACTCGATGTGTGGGCGGATTCTTCAAAACCGCGGCCCCGCGGCCCAACGAGCATCGTAAATCATCGACATCAGGATTGCAGAAACTCCGACATCACTCACAACAACCCCCCCCCCTCCTCAACAACTCACGCGCACTAAGCCCGCGTGAGGGTCCACAGGGCACACAATGCAGCCGATCAGTGGCTTCAACATCCACTTCCTGAACACAAGTTCACAACACACACACAAAAATATGCGAAGCACTCTGTGGAGAGAAAGAGGCAAACTGTTTTTTTTTATTTTATTTCTCAACCAGATGTGGCTCCGAGTAAGGGCAAACCCGCCACCCTGTAGTTTGTAGAATAAGTCACGTCAACTGGACCCGTGGTGATATAAACAGGGTAATTCCATGGCACAAGGAGATATAACGCGGGGCCTCTTATCGAATAAAAAGTGTCTGATACTGCGTATGGCAGCGGAGCATGATCACAAATAATACAAGAAATCAAAAAGATATCTGATATTAGGATGGGTAATTGCCTGAAATGTCGCCTATTGTGTACGTATTCCTTGTCAGGGCAGCGTTATTCGCGTTTGTTTTGCGTCTTTATTTTTTGAAGTCAGGCAATAGAAATAATCTGCGTCGCATCTCGTGCATAGTTCATTAGGTTTGCAATGATATGGCGATATAGTACTACGATATATCGTGTATATCGTAAGGTCCACGATCATCGTATCGTTCGTTTTGCTAAATATCGGTATATCGTAATTATAATGGGTCATATATATATTTTGTAGAGTTTTTGTTCGTAACAAAATATGTACACGTTAACAAAAGTACAAAAAAGCAAACTTCTAAATAAGCGGCTATTGTTGATCAAAACTGGTGCTTTGCAAAACATTTCCCGGAATGATTGAAGACATTGTGGTTGTTGACGTGGCCTAGCGGGAACGCGTTAGCCTATTTGTTGAAGAGGGTCACGGTTCGAATCCAGCGGCGGCCCTGGTTATTTCTGCAGTGTGCGTATAAACCATAAAACATACTACGCGCCCTCTGCCTCACAGTCGATGTCAAACATCCCGTTGTCATTTGCAGGAGTAAGCCATTGTGTGGAGGCGTCGTAGTCCAAATTTACCAAATATAATCAATTACTCCGCAAATGTCTCCTTTGGAATAAACATAATCATTGACCCCCCCCCACTCTCCCGCACTGCCAAAACTGTAGGCCTCTCATGAAAACGTGATGAGACTCAGGCTTTCGTCGGTAAACAAGTTGAATAAATAATAATACATTATTATAACGTCGTAATTTTCGTGCTCTTTTTATTATTGATCTCACGTGCAACTGATGCTTTCGAAAGCTTCGATTGTCAGGCGAAGAGTTGCGAAGAACGCTTCACGTCACCCCGATCCGCGCGCAAAGCGATATCAAATCAAACTACCCAAGTTGTGGGAAATTGATATCGCGATAATCGTCGTACCGGGTGAACATTTACTATCGCGACAGCCCCCAAATGAGCGTTCATCACATGCCCCTCTTCTGGGTTCAGGCGGAAGCCGCGCTGCTTGCTGCTCGCGCCGTTGAGCTGGCTGGCAGCGAACGGCGTCACCGTGGATTTGGATGTCGCTGAGAACGTCTCCTGCCGCACAATGTTTGTCGCTGGTACCGGCACGGCGCATATGGGGATGCGAAAGATGTGGTCGGGTCCTGTGGGGGTAGGGAGATGAGGGAGGGAGAGAGGCGTATAGGGAGTGTGTATTATGGGTGTAAGTGTGGGGGTACAGGGGAGTATGTATTATGGGTGTGAGTGTAGGGGTACAGGGGAGTATGTATTATGGGTGTGAGTGTAGGGGTATGGGGAGTGTGTATTATGGGTGTGAGTGTAGGGGTACAGGGGAGTATGTATTATGGGTGTGAGTGTAGGGGTACAGGGGAGTATGTATTATGGGTGTGAGTGTAGGGGTACGGGGAGTGTGTATTATGGGTGTGAGTGTAGGGGTAAAGGGGAGTATGTATTATGGGTGTGAGTGTAGGGGTACAGGGGAGTATGTATTATGGGTGTGAGTGTAGGGGTACGGGGAGTGTGTATTATGGGTGTGAGTGTAGGGTACAGGGAGTATGTATTATGGGTGTGAGTGTAGGGGTACAGGGAGTATGTATTATGGGTGTGAGTGTAGGGTACAGGGAGTATGTATTATGGGTGTGAGTGTGGGGGTACTGGGAGTATGTATTATGGGTGTGAGTGTAGGGGTACAGAGAGTATGTATTATGGGTGTGAGTGTAGGGGTACGGGGAGTGTGTATTATGGGTGTGAGTGTGGGGGTACTGGGAGTATGTATTATGGGTGTGAGTGTAGGGGTACAGGGAGTATGTATTATGGGTGTGAGTGTAGGGTACAGGGAGTATGTATTATGGGTGTGAGTGTAGGGTACAGGGAGTATGTATTATGGGTGTGAGTGTAGGGGTACAGGGAGTATGTATTATGGGTGTGAGTGTAGGGTACAGGGAGTATGTATTATGGGTGTAAGTGTGGGGGTACTGGGAGTATGTATTAAGGGTGTGAGTGTAGGGGTACAGGGAGTATGTATTATGGGTGTGAGTGTGGGGGTACTGGGAGTATGTATTATGGGTGTGAGTGTAGGGTACAGGGAGTATGTATTATGGGTGTGAGTGTAGGGTACAGGGAGTATGTATTATGGGTGTAAGTGTGGGGGTACTGGGAGTATGTATTATGGGTGTGAGTGTAGGGGTACAGGGAGTATGTATTATGGGTGTGAGTGTAGGGTACGGGGAGTATGTATTATGGGTGTGAGTGTAGAGTACAGGGAGTATGTATTATGGGTGTGAGTGTGGGGGTACTGGGAGTATGTATTATGGGTGTGAGTGTAGGGGTACAGGGAGTATGTATTATGGGTGTGAGTGTAGGGTACAGGGAGTATGTATTATGGGTGTGAGTGTAGGGTACAGGGAGTATGTATTATGGGTGTGAGTGTAGGGGTACAGGGAGTATGTATTATGGGTGTAAGTGTGGGGGTACTGGGAGTATGTATTATGGGTGTGAGTGTAGGGGTACAGGGAGTATGTATTATGGGTGTGAGTGTAGGGTACAGGGAGTATGTATTATGGGTGTAAGTGTGGGGGTACTGGGAGTATGTATTATGGGTGTGAGTGTAGGGGTACAGGGAGTGTGTATTATGGGTGTGAGTGTAGGGTACAGGGAGTATGTATTATGGGTGTGAGTGTAGGGTACAGGGAGTATGTATTATGGGTGTGAGTGTAGGGTACAGGGAGTATGTATTATGGGTGTGAGTGTAGGTTACGGGGAGTATGTATTATGGGTGTGAGTGTAGGGTACAGGGAGTATGTATTATGGGTGTGAGTGTAGGGTACAGGGAGTATGTATTATGGGTGTGAGTGTAGGGTACAGGGAGTATGTATTATGGGTGTGAGTGTAGGGGTACAGGGAGTATGTATTATGGGTGTGAGTGTAGGGGTACAGGGAGTATGTATTATGGGTGTGAGTGTAGGGGTACGGGGAGTGTGTATTATGGGTGTGAGTGTAGGGGTACAGGGGAGTATGTATTATGGGTGTGAGTGTAGGGGTACAGGGAGTGTGTATTATGGGTGTGAGTGTAGGGGTACAGGGAGTATGTATTATGGGTGTGAGTGTAGGGGTACAGGAGTATGTATTATGGGTGTGAGTGTAGGGGTACGGGGAGTGTGTATTATGGGTGTGAGTGTAGGGGTACAGGGGAGTATGTATTATGGGTGAGAGTGTAGGGAACAGGGAGTATGTATTATGGGTGTGAGTGTAGGGTACGGGGAGTATGTATTATGGGTGTGAGTGTAGGGTACAGGGAGTATGTATTATGGGGGTGAGTGTAGGGGTACAGGGAGTGTGTATTATGGGTGTGAGTGTTGGGGTACGGGGAGTATGTATTATGGGTGTGAGTGTGGGGGTGTAGGGGGCTCTGAGGGGTAGAGAAGTGATGTGATGAGCTGGGTGTGGAGGCAGCGGGAGCCTGCGGTGTGCGTGGTGGTGTCGGTGTGTCGCGGCAGGGGGGAGGAGAGGGCCCATTAAAGCCAAGTCTCTTCCTCATCATCTGCTCCCGTCACTCAACAATAGCAGCAGCAGCAGACGTCCCACTGCCGGGGAGACGCATAAGTATGGACTGGGGAAGTTGAGGTCTTACATTTGTACCAATAAAAAAAATCATATCCGTGGATTAGCGAGGAATTTGATGACACGTGTGTCTGCCCTCCATCTGGCTTCAGTGCTGTGCAATGCAATAGCATATTCATACACGCAGCCAGCTTCACTCAACCGTCGCTGTTCAGACATCGGTATGAATGTTTATAAGCACAGTCCATCGGCAGTCCGCGCGTGGTAGGGTAAAGTGTGGGTACTCCCACCTGTTACAAGAACAAGCAAATGTCAGGTCTGTAACCCCTTTGGCAGAGTTTGTGAGCTCTCGTCTTGTACAACAACAACAAACCTCAATTCAGGCGTGCTCAGCAGCGCTGGGTCTTGGAGCAGTGAGGCATTGAGGAGCACGTGAAGAGGGATCTGCTGCTACAGGTCACGCCAGTGGGTCGTAGCGCGATTGACATGGTCCCTGGTGCGACGAATGAAATTGGACCCCTTTTGCAGCCGGTGTAACAGGCTGTAGTATACCCACAGGCCGTAGTATACCCGGGGTTAAAACTGCCTAGGCTAGATTATACCCGGGTATATTATGGCCTAGGCCAATTTATACTCTAGGGTATATTATGGCCTCGGCCAAATTATGACCCTCTAGGCCAAATCTTACCCCCATGATAGTAATAGTTTTTACACCATTGGAACCTCATTTGCCAGTAGCAAAATATGATAATTGTTTTTTTACCCTTTTATCTGGCAACAAAACTGACACCTTTTTTACAAGGAGTCATGTTTGCATTGACCACAATACCTGCAGTCGAAATGCAAACAAAAAACATAACTCTCATAATGTACGCACTGTCCTTGAAATTGATGGTGTTGGACCAGATGACGCCTTTTGGCGTCATCTGGTCCAACACCATGCGAGACTAGGCTCTAAAGAAAGCTGTCTCGGGTGTGGACCAATCAATTTCAAGGACAGTGCATACATTATCAGAGTTATGTTTTTTGTTTGCATTTCTACTGCAGGTATTGTGGTCAATGCAAACATGACTCCTTGTAAAAAAAAGGTGTCAGTTTTGTTGCCAGATAAAAGTGTAAAAAAACAATTATGATAGTAATAGTGTTGAGCGAGATGCACATGATTTCGCTTTGGCCATGATCTCGGCATCTGTTGCCCAGACTCTATCACGAGAGATGCCAGAGGTGTTTATATATTCATTGACATCTTGGTCCAAGTAGTCCTGTAGTTCTTAGTTCCTAACCCTAACCCTATTCCGTGACTTCCGACAACACTTCAATGGAACTGCACGCGTATTCCACTTCACTGGCTTCGACTGCTTCTAAAAATGCTTCAATTGATCAAATTGAGATTCTTACTTCCATTTATACGATTTTTAGATATCGATTGAAGTTTGTTATCGGCTGTTCTCTGTATGGATAATTGCCTTTGAACTTTCACATGGGGCATCTTCTGGCCTGGAGGGGTATGGTCTGGCCCAGTCTAGTTTAAACCCCCGGGTATAGTTTAGCCAGGACACTTTATCCCCCCGGGTATACTCTGGCCTGGGCCAAACTATACCCGGCTTTAATCGGGGCAGGGGTTATTTTAGCCTCTTACACCGGCACCTGTGCCCCTGCTGTCCCGTGGTTTTACGGTGCAGTTGTACCGCCTTCACACTCGACAGCCGCGCCACGAGGTCCACTCTTTCCTCGGTGCACATTGCGATGATGGTGTGAGCTGCTGGGGCGCCGCGATGGCCTATATGTTAACTACCTCGCCTGGTATGCAGGAGGTTCGTGGGTTCGATCCCGACCAGAGGTCGTAACCGGGTACCCGATACCCGTACCCTACCCATTACCCAGCTACCCGTACCCGACCGGGTACGGGTACCCGTTTGCGACCCTGGTGCGGCCGGGTACGGGTACGGGTAGGCCGTGAGTCACTGGTGAGTAACTGTTTGTCACTCATTTCCCAACGTCTTGTCTCTTCTCACAATTCAAGTTCCTAGAATCAACCCACCCGCGCCTGCAACATGGCTTCATCCCAGAGGTCGCAATCAGGTACCTGATACCCGTACCCTACCCGTACCCGGCTGGGTACGGGTACGGTCGAGTACGGATACGGGTACCCGTTTGCGACCCTGGTGCGGCCGGGTATAGGTACGGGTAAGGAATCAAAACCCGTTTGCGACCTCTGATCCCGACCTTGACGCCTGCATAATTTGGAGTGTGTACGTTTGCCCCATTGTCGCGAGGATTTTATTACTCCGGCTCCGGGTTTTCCCTCCACATTTAAGTTATTCGGTTGCTATAAATATTATTACGATAAGCTACTTCGTTGAGCTATCATGTGACCAGGTCGCGTCAGAAAAAGAGCTATACAGCTCAGTGGGCCTTACCTGGTAAAAATATATTTAGAAAAATGTATCTTAACCGGGAGATGAAATATAAGCCAGTTGGTACGCATGATACATTGAATTATTTACCAGGGCGAACTGCGACTCCAATATATAGGGTGATCCATGTATAAGCACCTCAACTGAATTATGAAGGCCCTCAATTTCTTCTTCAACGATAATTGAATGATGCGGCTGCCTTCCCGCTTGTCTGTTCGCCATAAGCGATTGTGAGACGTCAATTTGCATGAAATGCGACGCGACACACAGCACGGACCACCCTTCTCCACGTGTGGGGCTGCTGGAGTGGAATTGTCAGCACGCCGGGACAGTTTCAGTTTTCAGTTTCATTTATTTGGTATAGCCCTGTGAGCCCTGTGAGCCATTCGGCTCTTGAATCGGGTGCAACCGCAACAAACAAAAACATGAACAAGAAACATCTTGAAGTGACTACGCGCAAACATAAAAATCCAGGAAAAAAAAGCAAAGTCTTCCAGAAAATGCACTGCATTTCAATGCTGTGTGCAAAAATCCCAGTGGGATGCAAGTCAAACAATAACAACCATAAGACAATTTAGATTAAAGTTATCAGTCTAACTCTGTACTACAACAAACAAATATGGCTAAATCAAAAACTTTTCGAAATCACCAAAATAAAGCTATAAAAGCAATGTAACAGTGATCATAGGAACTGTGATTGAAATTTTACAATAAACGATTTACGTAACATGTACCGCCAAACTTTGCAGCCATAGCTGGCTGCATGAGTCACTCCATAACAGCAGGAGTATCAGTAGGAGTATAAAACCATTTAAATGCACCTTTAAGATCAGCACACTATAATGAAAACTCAAGATTATACTTTGCAGCGGTCATCCGGAGCGAAACATTTGATTTCAGGCCACTGAATAGCAGTGGCAGCTAGGGGTGTACAACTCCTCTAGAGCAGTTTTGAGTGAAGATCTCACAGGTAGTGATCCAAGTTGCAATTTATTGGCGATAGCATTCCAGACCCTGGGGGCATCAATAGCAAAGGCCCTTCCTCCAGTATTTGTACGGCAATAAGGAATGTGAAGCTGGTAAATGAGCGAAGAAGACCTTAGGTCACATTTGTTCTTTGAAACAGAGAGGAGATCCAGCAGGTAGTTTGCGGATTTTTTTGTAAGTACATCATGAATAAATAAGATCTGGTGCACAAGCCGTCGAACATTAAGAGATGTTAAGTTTGACCCAATGTAGAGATCACAGTGGTGAGTCCTATATGGGCAGTTCAATGCAAATCTTAAGGTCGAGTGATAAATTGAGTCAAGTTTCTTCAGTACAGTACTGGGGAATAAATTATACACGATGTCACAGTAATCAATTTGAGGCAGTATGGTAGCTTTTATCAATTCCAAACGGAACATAGGGGGGAAGCAGTGCTTGTGTCGATACAGAAAACCAATTTTATTTTTTTTGTATTTTTACCAATATAATCAATGTGATCTTCAAAATTCAGTTTTGAATCCAGGATGACCCCAAGATACTTATAGATCTTGACTTGCTCTATTTGATCATTATTTAAGGAATGTAATTTGGGAACAATAACTTCCTGCTCTAGTCCTGGTGAGAAGCATAGCACCTTGGGTTTGGAGGTATTCAGGACGAGTTTAAGAGCACAGTGTCCCCCCGGTAAGAAACAGATGGATGATGGTTCCTAAACCCCCACCGCCTCTACGCACACATTAGTAGGTTTACCGCCATAATAGACTCAAGGGTCGGACAATCAATCGACTTCAACATTTGACATTTATTTTGTAACACTCGCCTGTGACTGGTTGTTCCCCCCTACCGTAAATTCGTGGTGCAATACCCCGCGGCGGCCAGAGGAGAGCGCTGTGCCGCGTTTTCGCACAGCCGCAGAGCCCCAGGGGGGGCGTGAGCGAGTGAGCATGAACCTGGAAGCACACGCTGTGGAAGGGGGCCCAAATCCATCAGTGGATTGAGAATGGCCGATGAGTATGATACGCAGTATTGGTTCGTCGTGAGCACGAGCCTGTGACCAAATCACTCTGAATGCGTCCGATTCTCGGAAGCTCAGGGTGGTTATGATGTGGCCTTAAGCGGCATGAAGACGGAGGCAGGACTTGACACTAGGATGGAGTGAACGAGGGTTGCGTTCAGCTTCATCGTCAGCCGCCTGGTTGACGACCGACGGAAGGGATGAAACAGAAACAACACAAGTCTCCAGCACTGCCACTAGGGGGGAGTATAGGACCTCCTTCAGAAGTTGTGCGACGTGAATGGAGGGTCCCCTGTTTTAACAAGAGGGCTGGCGTCCATATAGGCTTGCGTTGTTGGTCCTAAAGTAGCATAATTTATACCCACAGTCAACTGCAGGTGGCAGTGCTCTTCAAGGGTATGGCAATACGTATTTAACATTGTAGAATAATAATTATTCAACAACTGGGAGAAAACATCTCAGATTTCTCAATAATTAACTTGCGTCACTGCGAAGCAACAACGCTGATCTATAGTTCGGCTGAACACAATCGTGACTTTCCAATTCAGTTGTAAAATAAAATCCGCGCACTTGCTGCAATGGCTTCTTCACGGCAATGTTGGCGGAAGGGCCTCCGCTAGACGGAGTTCTAGCGAGAGAGGCATCGACTGCCTCCTCGGAGGAATGTTGGCCTACTCTTCCAAGCTGACCGGCCGTCCTTGGAGGAAGCGTCAATCGAGCTACAATCACTGGCGTGACCTTGTGGACGTAGATACTTATTCACTGCTACTTGCATGCCTGTCAACCCACACGGATTTACCTGTATTATTGTACAGGGAAATTGTGTTTTCAGGTCCATGCGGCGTTAAGATTTATAAGGGCACGGGGTAACCAATGAGGTCTAAATTAGTCTGTAATAAGATAGGCCCTGATAAGGGGTTGACAGGTATGGGTTGACAGGTATGTACTTGATGCCTCATTGCACCAAGACCCAGCGCCGCTGATCAAACCTGAGGGGGGCTGTTGTTGTTGCATCATACGAGAGCTCACAACCCCACGCTCTGCCATAGTGGCTACAGCCCGGCGATTGCTTCCTCTTGAACGAAGTGGGAGTAACACCGACACTTTACCCTCCCGCACGTGGACTGTTGATCGACTAACAGTGTTTGTCCCCATTACTATACTGGTGAGTGGACAGTTAGGGTTAGTTTTTAATGGCCATTGTTTCAACTGCCACGCCAAAAGTCCGAATGGAACCAATACTAAAATAAACGATGTATATTCTTGGTTCTTTCGGTAAAGTCACGTAGAATGGAAATAATAAAATAATAGAAATATAAAACAATAAAAAGTCTCACGACGTTTCGACTGCAACACAAGTAATCGTCATCAGGTGTGAAATCCACAGCAAGAAAATTTTCAAGATTTTTCAAATTTTCTTGCTGTGGATTTCACACCTGATGATGATTGCTTGTGTTGCAGTCAAAACGTCGTGATAGTTTTTATTGTTTTATATTTATATTATTTTATTATTTCCCTTCTACGTGACTTTACCGAAAGAACCAAGAATATGAATCCCTGCAGTCACGAAAGCTTTAAATCAAAATTTAAACTATGTATTTTACCAGGTAAGGCCTACCGAGATATCTATATAGCTCCTTTTCAGAAGCAACCTGGCCACAAATGATAGCTCAGAGAAGTGGCTTATGTGAACAAAAAATATTCTAAACGCACGTTTGTACATGTGAAGGCATAAAACCGGAGGACCCGGAGAAAAATCCACGCGGCCACGGGGAGAACATGCAAACTCCAAATATATAGCAGCCGGCGTAAAGATCAGGATCGAAGCCACGACCCCCTGTATACCAGGCGAGGTAGTTAACATCTCCTAGCCACCGTGATGATGATGAGAGACACGCAAACTCCAAATATACAGCAGCAGGCGTCAGGATCAGGATCAAAGCCACGACCCCCTGTATACCAGGCGAGGTAGTTAACATCTCCCAGCCACCGTGATGATGATGAGAGACACGCAAACTCCAAATATACAGCAGCAGGCGTCAAGATCAGGATCGAAGCCATGACCCCCTGAATACCAGGCGAGGAAGTTAACATCTCCTAGCCACTGTGATGAAGATGAGAGACACGCAAACTCCAAATGTACAGCAGGCGTCAGGATCAGGATCGAAGCCACGACCTCCTGTATACCAGGCGAGGTAGTTAACATCTCCTAGCCACCTTGATGATGATGAGAGAGAGACACGCAAACTCCAAATATACAGCAGGCGTCAGGGTCCGAATCGAACCCACGACCTCCTGTATACCAGGCGAGATAGTTAACATCTCCTAGCCACCGTGATGATGATGATGAGAGACACGCAAACTCCAAATATATAGC
This sequence comes from Lethenteron reissneri, assembly GCF_015708825.2. Lineage (NCBI taxonomy): Eukaryota > Metazoa > Chordata > Hyperoartia > Petromyzontiformes > Petromyzontidae > Lethenteron > Lethenteron reissneri. Next base: position 12,342,167 of record NC_083798.1, on the reverse strand, counting down.
AGCAGGCGTCAGGATCAGGATCGAAGCCACGACCCCCTGTATACCAGGCGAGGAAGTTAACATCTCCTAGCCACCGTGATGAAGATGAGAGACACGCAAACTCCAAATGTACAGCAGGCGTCAGGATCAGGATCGAAGCCACGACCTCCTGTATACCAGGCGAGGTAGTTAACATCTCTTAGCCACCGTGATGATGATGAGAGACACGCAAACTCCAAATATGCAGCAGGCTGATGATGATGAGAGACACGCAAACTCCAAATATATAGCAGCAGGCGTCAGGATCAGGATCGAAGCCACGACCTCCTGTATATCAGGCGAGGAAGTTAACATCTCCTAGCCACCGTGATGATGATGAGAGACACGCAAACTCCAAATGTACAGCAGGCGTCAGGATCAGGATCGAAGCCACGACCTCCTGTATACCAGGCGAGGTAGTTAACATCTCCTAGCCACCGTGATGATGATGAGAGAGAGACACGCAAACTCCAAATATATAGCAGGCGTCAGGGTCCGGATCGAACCCACGATCTCCTGTATACCAGGCGAGGTAGTTAACATCTCCCAGCCACCGTGATGATGATGAGAGAGAGACACGCAGACTCCAAATATACAGCAGCAGGCGTCAGGGTCGGGATCGAAGCCACGACCTCCTGTATACCAGGCGAGGCAGTTAACATCTCCTGGCCACCGTGATGATGATGAGAGACACGCAAACTCCAAATATATAGCAGCAGGCAGCAGGATCAGGATCGAAGCCACGACCCCCTGTATACCAGGCGAGGCAGTTAACATCTCGACACCACGGCGCCCGGGGTGCTAAGCAGTCCACCAAAGCAGCAGTACCAGCGGTGTTCGTGTGTGTGCGTGGCATCCGTAAAAATAAAGAGGCTGGAAGCTGACGTGACGGCGAGGCTCCCCCCGGCTCCGCACTCCCTCAGCGACAGTGGGCGACGGTCGTGAACCGCAAAGGGAACACATCACACGGACGCTGCGGGCAGCTTGTGCACACAACGGGACGGACACCCAAGGGCACTCACTCGGCACTGCGAATGTGGTGGACCGCTTCAAACAATGGAACATCGAGTGACCAACTGGGTTCACTGTTAGTCATTCCCCAGAAACATCTTTGGGATTGACTCCACATCGACTGGGCATCTGTGAAACGACTGGACATATGTGAAAAAGAGCTTCATAGCTCATCGGATTCCTCCAGTAAAAATACATATTCTGCTCTCCCGAAGTCTCTGGCCTGGATATTAACACAGGTTAACGTAATGTTGTTAAATGTTTCAATTCCCCTATACGACGCCACCACCATCATCAAAAACATGCAAAATGAATGGGGTCTATATGCGAGTCTACGGGTCTCCATGTGAAGTCTGTGGGGGAAAGGGCTCTGTATATAAATCTACAAACAGTAACTCACATTCACTCTGCTGCGTCTCTCGGCGAGCTCGAGTGAATATTTAAAACGTTGACGTCACACTGCCAAATGTTTCACTTCCCCCATACGACATCATCATAATCTCCATCACGTGCGCGTCTGTGGGCTCTACGTGTGAATCAAACGTGTCTCCATGCGGGAGTCTACGTTTAGGGGGGTGGGTGTGAATGCAAATCGATCTTACATTCACTCTGCTGCATCTCACCAAACCTCTTGAATGAACATCCAAACTTTGACGTCACCCTGGGTATCTTCTGCTCAATCAGCTGCGTGCGCGCGCACGGCTCGTGGCTATGGAAACCTCCTCTGCGTTTCAGGAGCGCGCGCGTGCGCACGAGCGCGTGCGCGCGCGACCCATGCGCTCGCGCGCTCGTGTGCTGCAATGACCTTTGCGCTCGCCGCGTGTGCCGGGGAAGGGGGGAGCCGAGGAGTGTGTGTGTGTGTGGGGAGGGTAACAAGGTGCATTGTATGTCACTGCGCTCGGGTCACGGGACAGTGAGTTCGCGTTAATCAAATGGAAAACAAGCCACGCCACGCCTCTGCGTTGCACTCGAGCGAGATGTTGTTGTTTGTTCACTCGGAGGCGACTGCGGCAAGCGAAGTTAACATTATTCGCGGTCACGAAATAGCGGGGGAGGGGAGGGGGTGGGTTAGTTCTTCTTTACAAACACCCATTGCGCTGAGCCACGCAGAGTGATGGACAGCGTGACGTGCCCCTAACGTCCTTTCTCAAAGACTTCGCGATCATGCCCTTCCTGCCATTCAGCTCTGTCCGTGATATTATTCAAGAAATTTGCATTCGATACGCCCAGTTGCATCCCAATTGATTACATGGCTAATGTACTTAATTCGCTGTCTTTCCCGCCTTCCCTGTAATCCCTATAATTTTCCCGAGTCAAAACAATATTTAGTCGCTTATTTTCTCATTACATATCCCCCCCCCCCCCCCCCAAAAAAAATCGGACTTGCTTTTCTCTACTGTTTGGGCCTTTCGGTAAAGTCACGTAGATAGAAAAATAAAATAAATATTAAAAATCACGACGTTTCGATCGCAACACAACCAATCGTCGTCAGGTGAAAAAATACAGCAGGCGGACTGCTGAGGCAGGAATAAATCATTGTTCTTATTAGTATATACGATATATGTATACTGTACAGGATAATGTGTGTGAGCCTATATGTTAACAACACACTCTTGAACCCTGACTTTGAAGCTAGCTATCCCATCTGTCAAACGGGTTCGACTTGTCAATAACTTGTGTGAATACATAGTTTACACTACTTATGGTGACAGTTAGTAGGACTATTCTTTTTTTATTAGCAGCATGTAATGTTTCAAGAAAACACAATGCAAAACACCCCACATTGAAACAATGTTACATCCAGGGCTGGAAATGGGAAGGAATTAATGGGGACGACTCATAAAAGATTCTCTCCATCCGTGGGTCTCTGTGGGTCTCTGTGCGTGTCTGTGGGTTTATGTGTGTGTCTGTGGGTCTATGTGCGTGTCTGTGGGTTTCTGTGTGTGTCTGTGGGTCTATGTGTGTGCCTGTGGGTCTATGTGCGTGTCTGTGGGTTTCTGTGTCTGTGGGTTTCTGTGTGTGTCTGTGGGTCTATGTGCGTGTCTGTGGGTTTCTGTGTGTGTCTGTGGGTTTACAGTATGTGTGTGTCTGTGGGTCTTCCTGCATGTCTGTGGCTCTCTGTGCGTGTCTGTGGGGTTCTGTGTGTGTCTGCGGTTGTGTGTCTGTGGGTCTCTGTGCGTGTCTGTGGGTATCTGCGGGTCTATGTGTGTGTCTGTGGGTCTCCCTGCGTGTCTGTGGCTCTTTGTGCGTGTCTGTGGGTCTCCGTGTGTGTCTGTGGCTCTCTGTGCGTGTCTGTGGGTTTATGTGCGTGTCTGTGGGTCTTCGTGTGTGTCTGTGGCTCTCTGTGCGTGTCTGTGGGTCTCTGTGCGTGTCTCTGAGTATCTGTGCTCGTCTGCGAATCTCTATGCGTGTTTGTGGGTCTTTGAGCGTGCGTGCGTGATGTCCGTGGGTCTCTCTGTTATCGTCTAGGGGTCTATCTGCGAGTCAAATAAATAAAACAGATGAATTCTTGATTCCTTCCGGAACGCAGCCGGGGTTCAAATGTACACTCCCACGACGGCGTTCCGGCCCATTTCCACCACTGGTTCCATCAATTTCAGCTGTGATTTATCTACTGCCTGGATGAAAGCATCCCCAAAGTCGTCCATCATACCATCACGGCCCTGCGATATAGTAATCCACCTCGCACCTGCAAACGAGCTGATTCCATCCCCCCATCTCCGCAGTGGACATTCTCCCGGGCGTGAGTTCCCCGTCACGCCTTGAATATCAACTCTGTAGTTAGGCTCGACCATCGGCACCATCATCTCCCTCCTCCTGTCTTGTGATATTTCCTGCTCGACGTTGCATGCGAAACAATAAAAAAATTACGACACGGCAGTCATTCAACGTGCAACATTTGTTTCAAACCTCATTGTTGTTTGTTTGTAAGGGGTCTCCGCCTGTCCGACTGTGAGCACGTGGTTCCTTAATAAAGAAACCCTTCCCAGGATAAGTGCGTCGAAGTCGTCTTTACATATGTAAGTTGAAACTTCTTTCGCACCGTGCGTAGCCAAGCGTGCTAATCGGAGGTGCGGGCACCAATCTGCTTGGCTTATGAGATGTAACCGCGTGTGAGGGTTACACTGTTTGGAACATTCCAGCCAGGCATTGGCAGCTATACTCCGGTTTACGTCAGGGATGCGTTTCTGAAAGGTGCGACGACGAATATCGAAACGACGTCAGTCAAAAGCGAAGGCCGAGGGGACGGATACGAGAAAGGACGGACGATGCTGTCAGCGAATCAGGTAGTGGTATTAATAAAGGGCGCAACAGTGGCGAGATGTTAACTACCTCGCCTGGTACACAGGAGGTCGTGGGTCCGATCCCGACCCTGACGCCTGCTGTATATTTGGAATTTGCGCGTCTCTCTTCCCGTGGTCGCGTGGATTTTTCTCCGGGTCCTCCGGTTTTTTATTACACGCTTTTTATTAACTCACTATGTCTGTTGTTGTTGTCGTTGTTGTATCCTCAAATCTTGTAACTCAATTTTAAACCACTTCCCAATGTGGTATCGACTGCAAACTTGGTATACTTATGTCATACTGATGACAATTCTATATCTATCATAAAACATAAAATATATATTTTTAAACCATATTTTTTACATGTTACGTTTCGGCTTGGGTCTAATTGTCCACGGTGAACTGACGTTGGCTGTAATTGGCCACGATCCCTTACGTTATGGCAAGCTTCGGGGCCACTTCCTGGAGTCGTGGAGTTCTTCCATTACTAGTACATTTCATTAAAGCGTTAAAAAAAAGTTTTCTTAAATATTACTTATTATTTCCTCCACATTTAGAAACGTGCGTTTAGAGTTTTTGTCAGGCTATACATTTCGACGTGATAAGCCGCTTCGTTGAGCTACCATTGGTGGCCAGGTCGCTTCTTAAATAAGTATAACCCGTAAAAACAAAGTTTTTCACTATAAATCCTTTATATGCGTGGCGGCTAGAGTCCTCTCGTCCTCTGGCTTGAGATGGCTGCCACCTATGGGTCAGATGATTGTCTGCCAGTATTAAGCAATTGGTAATTAAATATTTAATTTGTTTTCCCTAAACAGTGTAAAATTTTCGAAAAAAAATTTCACGAACATTAATTGTCTCGCACAACGAGTTTGTGTGCAAAATGTCAGCTCGATTGGATCACGGGAAGTGGGTTAAAAAACGACCGAAATATTTGCACGGTCGTAAGCAAGCAAGCAAGCGCGCAAGCAAGCGAACTTAATATAAAGGATTTTAAAAAAAAGCTGTGTTGCTCAGTGGGCCTTACCTGCTAAAATACAAAAAGTGTTTAAATATTTATGAAGTTAAACAGTTTTGAAAGTATTCAAAAGTAAACAAAAATACCTTAAAAGGTTGCTAATTGAAGTCACTTCCTTACATTTTAGAAAACGATTGGAATAGCATACATTGAGAAAAGAATCAATACAGAGGGATCGCTCCTATGGAGGGTGTAATTGAATGTGTATATGTTCGCTTCACATTTGGCTCATTCAAACCCATCCTCCCACAGAAGAGCAGAGAGGAAGTGACGACGTTTTTGCGGAACGACGTGAAAGAGGGAGACATAAATTGGGGTATTTCTATACAAAGTAAAAACACCCCCATAAACTTACGATTTGGGCAATGGGATTAAACAAACAAAACTCAAAGTTCGACGCGTGTGTACCAAGAGCTTGTGATGCCTGGCCAAGCGAGCACTTCGACTTCAGCTTCAGTGCTCCCCACCACAGCTTTGAAAACGAAACGTGTTTCACGACAACAACAACAACAACAAAAACCCCGATCCCCTCTCGTTGTATCTAGCCACTGCTGTGATGTAAAGCAACGCTGCCTCTCCTTGCGGCTATGGGGACGTCCATAAATGACGTCACGCACCTGGGGGAAGGGAGGGGTCAGATATTTGTGACGATGTGTGACGACGGGGGGGGGGGGAAGGTGAGACATGTGACGTCACATTAAAATGCGCAACTTTAAATAAATATAGACAACACGTTCTACTTAATTAAATAGACTTTTTAATAAATGTTTTCTCCTACAACATCAGAGTGCAGCGCCACATTAAATACGCACTACAATGACAATAGTTTAAAGCGATTTCAAGCATGTTTTATTTTGGGGGGGGGGGGGAGGGGCAGAGCTTTGTGGCGTCATATTTGAGGGGGGGGGGGTCTGACTTTTTGCGACGCCGTGTGACTAGGGGAGGGGGGGGGTCTAAAATCGGCTAAACTCGCGTGACGTCACACGGCGTCACAAAAAGTCAGACCCCCCACAAAATATGACGTCACAAAGCTCTGTCCCCCCCCCCCCCCAAAACCATATTTCCATTTTGAAAATAAAACATGCTTCAAATCGCTTTCAACTATTGTCATTGTAGTGCGTATTTAATGTGGCGCTGCACTCTGATGTTGTAGGAGTGTTTTTATAACAATTAGTGTTGTTATAACAATTCTATATGTATTTAAAGTTGCGCATGCTGATTTGACGTCGCATTTCTCAAACACCCCCTCCTCGTCACAATTCGTCACAAATGTCTGACCCCCCCCCCCCCCTAGGTGTGTGACGTCATTTATGGACGGTCCCTATGGTGAAGCATGGTCAGATAACCCCCGCGAACCGCACGGGGTGGGCAGAGCCATCCTCTAAGTTTAACCGGTGCTCAGGGCGACGCGTAGGTTGGCTGGGACCTGAGTAAGAGTACTAAGCTCATGACAGGACAATACATTGCCAACTACCGCAGTACGGTTAAGCAAGATTAGTGTCAACAACAACAACGCACAAACTAGAACGTAATTGTAACATTTAACAACGCATCGCTACGCTGTGTAATAATGTCAACTATTTGATTTATAGCAGTGTGGAATATTAACGCTGCTCTTGTGTAACAATTGCAATTTGTTCACTTTGGATGGGAGTTTTATTTTTTTACCAAGTCCTCTCCTCTTCCAGGATTTGTCTATCACAGTACGCGAGGTACATGGATACAGAGAGCTAAACCCCGGATCAGCGTTCTGACACAGCATGAGCTGTCTGAGCCACCTGGATCTTTGAGCATATCATGTGTCCCTCTCTACCTTTCAATTACAAACACATTCCTGCGGAGGGAGCTGGTAGGAACGTTGGGTTGCTCGGTCAATGGCCAGGGTCAACGGCGGCGTGGTGTATTCCGCAAATATGCCCGACTGTGAGGGTGGGCACAAGCTGGCGTGAGTAGGTTAAACGTTGAGTTTATAAGGGCACCACGGGGTGACCAGCCCCTCTCCACCCAGCCCCACCCCTCCCACCCCCACCCAGCCCCTCCCCACCCAGCCCCACCCAGCCCCTCCCCACCCTCCCCTCTCCACCCTCCCCACCCAGCCCCTCCCCACCCTTCCCTCCCCACCCAGCCCCTCCCTCCCAACCCCCACCCAGCCCCTCCCCACCCAGCCCCTCCCTCCCACCCCCCACCCAGCCCCTCTCCACCCAGCCCCTCCCCACCCAGTCCCTCCCTCCCCACCCAGCCTCTCCCTGCACGACGGACGGACGGACACAATAATCCCTTGTGGGCTGGTGTAACCAGGAGGTTCCTACCAGTATTATACTTCATCGTGAGTCGCGAACATCAACCCATCATTCCTTCTTGCAAAGTGTTCTGCTCAAGCCCACCTATTTTGCGTCACCATTTGATTCTCTGATACACGTTTATATTCCTCTCCCTTAATTTAACTTCATTCCACCTCTGGCAATTGCACACGTCAGGTTCAATAAGCCCTGACAATAATGCCCTAGAGGAACTTCATAAGTAGTTCTAATGTCCTTTCCCCACCCCCCCCCCCCATAATTTGTTCTGCAACACAAGGTTGTGCAACGCTGACTGTGAGTTTAAAATGTAAAATGTTTAAAGCATGTCGTGACATGACATTAATAGCACAATTGGGGTTCGATTTTTGGAAAATAACCAACCCACGGAAAATAATCTCCTCAAGGTTTTATTTAGCAAAGTTGATTTGTGTGCTGCGTGGAGCCTACACAGACCACATCGCCTGTTTGTTTATGTGCAAAAAAAACTGGAACATTTTGCTAGAGCAATTAAAAAAATTCAAAAGAATACACGGCAAATATTAACGTTGTTATCGCGATAACAAAGGCTTCAATAGCCGTGTGTTGAAAATGTAATTATCGCCCAAATGCCCTCGTGTCTGGCACACTGCTTCTTTTCTCCCTTTCACGTTTCACAGAGATAAAGGCAATTTTACATCGCCGACAAAGACACACACACAACAGTTAGTTTAAAGCAAATCTGAACGGTGCAACATAATATGATTCAATTGTTCGGCTAAACATGTCTATCTGCCCTTCAACTAAACTGTTGTACAATATAATCTGCTTCTGTATTCAAGAGGAAGGGGCTATCTTTTATCTTTATCTTTATGCGTCATCATAAGACTATACTCAGACGCGTGTACTCTTCAAAATGTAAGACACTTCAGAAATACCGACTATAATCACCCAGGAATGTCTGTCCTTAACGCTCGTGACGTCACTACAAATCGACCAGCCCCCCTCACTAATAATCATGAGCAGGTGACGTCCTCCAAATAGACCCCCCCCCCCATTATTACCTACTCTAATGAGCCAATAATGTCTGTGTGCAACGCTCGTGACATCAATCCACGTCAACCAGCCCCCCCCCCCTCATTAATAATCATGAACAGGTTACATCCTCCACATGGACACCCCCCCTCATTAATAATCATGCGCAGGTGACGTCACTCCACATGGAGCACCCCCTCCCCCCATTAATAATCATGAGCAGGTGACGTCACTCCACATCGAACAGCCCCCCTCATTAATAATCATTATAAGGTGATGTCCTTCAAATGGACCCCGCCCCCCACCATTCACATATATAATAGCCCAGATCTGTCCTTCTGTGACTGTGATTAACGCGAGCTAGCAGCAAACCAGAGGTGCGCCCCTCCCAAACATGTACGCTCCCGGATTGGTTGAAGTGCGTCACGTGACCGCGAGCTGCCCACTTCGTGTTGTTGTGGTGCGCCCCGCACCTCGGAGGCCCCGAGAAGCAGCAACATCATGGCCACAGCGCCGGAGACGCAGCCACGGAAAGCTGACGGTCGATCCACTCACACACGGCTCACTCATACACACAGCTCACTCACACACACACGGCTCACTCATACACACGGCTCACTCACACACACCGCTCACTCACACTCACTCACACTCATACACACCGCTCACTCACACTCACTCACACTCATACACACAGCTCACTCACACTCATACACACAGCTCACTCACACTCATACACACAGCTCACTCGTACACACAGCTCACTCACACTCATACACACAGCTCACTCATGCACACAGCTCACTCACATTCACTCTCACACACTCACTCATACACACAGCTCACTCACACACACTCACACTCATACACACCGCTCACTCACACTCACTCACACTCATACACACAGCTCACTCACACTCATACACACAGCTCACTCACACTCATACACACAGCTCACTCGTACACACAGCTCACTCACACTCATACACACAGCTCACTCATGCACACAGCTCACTCACATTCACTCTCACACACTCACTCATACACACAGCTCACTCACACACACTCACACTCATACACACCGCTCACTCACACTCACTCACACTCATACACACAGCTCACTCGTACACACAGCTCACTCACACTCATACACACAGCTCACTCATGCACACAGCTCACTCACATTCACTCTCACACACTCACTCATACACACAGCTCACTCACACACACTCACACTCATACACACCGCTCACTCACACTCACTCACACTCATACACACAGCTCACTCATGCACACAGCTCACTCACATTCACTCTCACACACTCACACTCACTCATACACACAGCTCACTCACTCACACTCACTCATACACACAGCTCACTCACTCTCACTCATACACACAGCTCACTCACTCTCACACTCACTCACTCATACACACAGCTCACTCACATTCACTCACACAATCGCATACAGCTCAGAGGAGACGGGTGAGTGAGGCAGAGCCGTGCTCGCTCCGCTGCTGCCCTGAGGGAGAGCCGTGCTCTGTCCATTACATTAGTACTCGAGTATCTTTTGGTGCTTAAATCCACTGCTGGATGAAGGCCCACCGCACGCTGTGCGAGTGGATCGTAAGTCTGTTGGGGGTCGCGGCACGCTGTGGCTGTTGGGGGTGCCGCAGGCTGTGGTTGTTGGGGGGTGCCGCAGGCTGTGGTTGTTGGGGGGTGCCGCAGGCTGTGGTTGTTGGGGGGTGCCGCAGGCTGTGGTTGTTGGGGGGTGCCGCAGGCTGTGGTTGTTGGGGGGTGCCGCAGGCTGTGGTTGTTGGGGGGTGCCGCAGGCTGTGGTTGTTGGGGGACGCAGCGCCCCCCAACAAGCTAGTTCATAATTAGCGGTTGACGTCACTCCACATGGGGGGGCGAGGCGCCTGCCCCCCCTCCTCGAAGTCAACTTACAACCCTCACTGCAAAAGCAGAAAACTCTCACGTCACGCGATCTTCGAAACTCTGTTGAGACATCAAACTAAAAAAGACGTCATAATGAACAAGGGATTATAACCTTAAAATGAAATAGGTCTGTGTCACCGCGCCCTTACAAATTGCACACGCGTTGATGCAATAACTATCACGTCGTGGTCTACTTTTCGCTTGCAAGTTTCAGATTTACTGCAATACACCCGTCCTTGGACGGGTAAAAGGCTAGGACTTTTTAAAAAACCGGCGTCTACACGTGTGTTAAATTTGTTGTCCTTTTCCCACACCTACGATTAGCACGGTTGGCTAGGTACGGTGCGAAATAAGTTCAACATACATACATAGTCACTGTAGGGTTTACTAAAAAGACTCACTTTTACAGTGCATTCATTGTTGACAAGAAAATACCATTGGTGCCAACTTATCATTATTTACGGTACCAACTCCATTTTCAGATATCTCTCAAATTCGCAGGATGTATCGGAAATTGCACTTACTCCACATTCCACTTTGCCTTTTTACTATGTGGCCATTCATGCTATGTTTGCACTTGGTTGGGACTTCACTCAAACAAACGATTTCATCTCTGCAGTGACGGTGTCAAGAATGGTTCATTAAAGAAGTCGGAGATACCAAGAAGCTACGCGCGAGAGAAACCATGGATTACTGAGACCAGCGGCAAAGAGGAAGAACAACGAGGACATCCGAACGTCTCTGTTAAATGAATAATCGTGGCAATTTATGCACCGTGTTTAGCGTAGCTCAAACTATATAATGATGCGGCCATTTCAATAGATACGTCAACAGCGTTTATGTTCGTACAAAAGCCATTTAATGGTACCCTCATTGTGGGTTTTACATTTTTTTTAATTGTGTTCTCTTTTTCCACAATGCTACCACAATTGTGTCTATTTGCGTCCCGTCATTAGACGAACAATACATTGTGAACGCTCTCCTTACAAAAGAGTGCACTGAAGTTGATATCACGCAACTATTTAACACATTCCTGCGGAGGGAGCTGGTAGGAACGTTGGGTTGCTCGGTCAATGGCCAGGGTCAACGGCGGCGTGGTGTATTCCGCAAATATGCCCGACTGTGAGGGCGGGCACAAGCCGGCGTGAGTAGGTTAAACGTTGAGTTTTATAAGGGTACCACGGGTTGACCAGCCCCTACCCACCCAGCCCCACCCCTCCCACCCTCCCCACCCAGCCCCACCCTCCCCACCCAGCCCCTCCCTGCACGACGGACACAACAATCCCCTGTGGGCTGGTGTAACCAGGAGGTTCCTACCAGTATGAGATCCTTTCAAGTGACCACTGATCATACTAGAGGGCAGCAGTTTCCCACTCGCCCGCCCGGCAAAAATAACGTTCGTCACATGGAAATCAAACCAATATTACCAGGGCTGGAATGTATCCAAATTGAGCGCATAACAGAATTACATTACGATGTCCATTAATTGGTGACCGGTCTGAGATGATAAACTCACTTCAATTGAGAACCCAGTTTCATCACATAACAAGCAGCTGCCTGGGTTCGACGTTAGGCTCTCAGCTGTGCTCGGCTCACGTGCCGAGCCACACGGACACCTCCCGGTCGGTTTCAAATCTTACAGGGATTTGTTGTTGTCTTTGTACATTAGATAGTTTTTTCCATATGTATACATGTAGTTCACTATTGATATGCATGTTTTATTATTCCAGATTCAGCAAGCACGCACAGTTTTAATGCAATTGCAAAGGGAATACGTACAAATCGATCAAAAAAATTTACGTACGTTATAATGTATTTCTGCCAAAGGGGAAGGAATGCCACACTATTTCAATTGGATGATCCTCATGTACAGTAAATTAATGTAAAAAATATATACATTTTCGACAATGTATGCGTGGAGCTCATTCCTGGGCTTAAACGTTGAATTTTACAAGATACGCGGATTCATTATGTATGCCTTTAAACACTTTGCTCTGGAACATGGTGTGTGTGTTTTTTAAACATAACATTGTTTGGTAGTCTTGCCACGAGGGAAGTACACCCACCAGTGAGTACAAACCACGCATCTTTTTTGCCGGATATTTTTTCACACGTAACACTATAGGCTTCAAACAAGCGTCGTGGCGGGGTGCTCGTGCCAGAGCGCCACCATCATACACCGTACTATATTTCCGGAAGAAAAAAAAGACTCAACAAAATAAACCGCCCGTCAAATCAATACAACGAACTTGAGAAGTGCAGGAACGGTCAAATAAAACAAATGTCAACAATTAAGCCGTGGCACGTGTGACAGATGTATTGTTCAAAACAAGTGGGGCTCGTGCGAGTAGAAGTTGCACGGGGGTATCGTTCGGCGATGATACCCGCGGTCGACGAAGCACTTCGTTGCTTATTTGTAATTCAAAAGTGGGTGGCGTGCGTGCGTGCCGTCCGTGGTTGGCGGTGGCGGTGGGGGTGTGTGGCGATGGGGGGAGGAGGGGGGAGAAGTCGATTGAGGTCGTTCGCTCGTTCGCTCGCGCATGCACGGCACCGATGCTGGCCAGGGGTGAGCCGAGGACACCCACCGACTGCGTCACGCTGGAGGAGAGTAAATCCGGCACACACACGGGGTGCGAGAGAGGGGAGCGAGCGAGCGGGCGTGTCAAGCCCGCAGCTAACAGCGGCGGTAGTCACTGCTTGTGGTGGGTGCATTCGCGTGGTGGGGTTGTTGTTTTCGGTGGCGCGCATGCCGGCTTTTTTTTTCTCTTCTCTCTTTCTTTTGTTGCATGGCCCACATAAGAAGCCATTACTCTAATGCACGTACGCATTCGCTCGCGTACGGCACCAGCTTCGATTTTTGTTGTTTGCGCGTGTAGATGGATGTCAGGCGTCGTTAAAATACGGCGATTCTAACGTATGGGTGGAAGGATGGAGCGGCGGGGGGGGGTGTCACAGGATGAGGGACGCACGGACACACGCACACAGCCACACACACACAGCCACACACATACAGCCACACACACACAGCCACACACACACACAGCCACACGCGCACAGCCACACACACACAGCCACACACATACAGCCACACACACACAGCCACACAGCCACACGCGCACAGCCACACACACAGCCACACACGCGCGCACAAGTTGGGCTTAGGTTTTTGAAAATGTACCGCGTTGAAAAACGGGAGTATCGCCGCTGTGGTCTTTTGCAAGTGTTCCAGATTTCACCACCCCCATGCTTTATACATTAACATGCCAGCACCATGCCAGCACCATGCCAAGGGGCTTCACGGGAGACTTTAGCAAGGGGGGGGGGGCTTTGTGAATAATGTCTGCTCGCTAGTCTGGCCGCTGACAGTGGCTATACTATCAAGAGGCAAGTACGCACCAGGCCAGAGGGAATATTTAACTTATTTTGCACGTAACCAGCCGTACTAATCGGAGGGTGAGTGTTCTGGAATATGCACCGTGCGTTTTAACTGTTGCGGCTGATAGCCCCTTTTTTAATTCTCATTGTTGCACCTTGAACATCGGTCACCCAAATTAGATTCCTGCTCATGGCTGACACAAGTGACGAGTGATATCTGTACTGCTCCTGCTGCCACGTACCCCTTCAGCTACTCACACCGACCATATCAGTGAAGTATGACTGAACAACATTTGCCCTGTAAATAAAAAAAATCTTAATATTTTATACATTAAATATTTTTGTTATCATATGTATGTATGTCATGTATAGGTTACGTACAACAAGTTTGCTAAACAAAAGGAAAGATCTTGTCTTGAGGAACACAAATAGGCGTACAGCTAGCTATACGTAGGCGTAACTGCAATCTAAAGCGGAACAATTCAAATCTATATAAAGACCTTAATCTGTATGTTCCAAAAACCTCAAGGGTACTTCCCGACATGGTAGAAAGCTGACATTGGTACATAGGTAGGACACAAACAGGAAAACAATCTGAAAATCATTTTAAGGCCCCCAAATCTCCATAAACATGTTTGTGCCTTGTGTCATTGAGAAACCGTTAAAAATACAAGATTTATAGAGCGTTAAACAGCAAATAAAATTAAAGCGAGAACCATTGTTCTATCTTTGATTATTTTTTAGATATTTCGGATTAAAGCGGGTTTGAACGAAATGAAGACGCATTTTATGATGTTCAAATTTGAATCATTCTAAAACGGTCAAAGATAGGAGCTCACCCTCATAGAGTATTAAGTTCATAAATGTTTGTTCTTTCTAATAAAAAATAACGTAATCTTTAAATTGAACGGTTTCCGAGGTGTACGTCTTTAAATATAATAATTTAAATCAAGTCGTCAACAATTTTGTGTTTTTTGCAGAAAAATACAGATTTCGTTGAGTAGTTAGTGTCCAATCGTAGATAAAAATTGAAAAAAAAATCATCCGGTTAATCATTATATTTATTGAAAACTTTTGCTTGGCGAAGACAGGCAATGTAATAAAGAGGCGCACGAGAGCGTGTCGTTGGAGTGCTTTTGCAAAGCTGACCTTGGTAAGCAAACCAATTCGCCTGAAGAAAAAAGTTTTCACTTAGTTCGTGCGACCTGTTGTGATTCGTGCTTCAGGAAATACGGCGGTCATCAGCTCAAAATATGGAACAAACTCTGAACAGGGCGCAAAGAAGCAAAAAGTGACAACGCGCCAAGGCATGTTGCATCCTCTCTGCTCTTCTGTGGGAGGATGGGTTTGAATCAGCCAAATGTGAAGTGAGCATATACACATTCAATTACACCCTCCATAGGAGCGATCCCTCTGTATTGATTCTTTTCTCAATGTATGCTATCCCAATCGTTTTCTAAAATGTAAGGAAGTGACTTAAATTAGCAACCTTTTTAGGTATTTTTGTTTACTTTTGAATACTTTCAAAACTTTTAAAATTCATAAATATTTTTTTTTTACCAGGTAAGGCCCACTGAGCTGTGTTGCTCTTTTCAGAAGCTACCTGGCCACAAATTATAGTTCAATGAAGTGGCTTATCACGTGTACATTTGTAGCAGCGAAATACTCTAAACGGATGTTTCTAAATGTGGAGGGAAAAACCAGAGGACCAGGAGAAAAATCCACGCGACTACGGGGAGAACATGCAAATTCCAAATATACAGATGTTAGGCTCAGGATTGAACCCACAACCTCTTGTATACCAGGCGAGGGAGATAACATCTCGCCACCGTGGCACCCATATACTTTCATCACCTATATATATTTAAATCAATTTCTTTGGGTGGTGTGCCATCCCGAATGCCCCATACAGATCATCTGCCACTGGTCTACTGTATGTGTACCACACAGGCACACCGCTCGCCTGTGCTCCCATCATTTGTCGGTTGTTTGTGCACGAGGGTGACATCTTGCCAAGTATGTTTGGAGTATAAACACTGCCCCATGGATCAAATTAATATGCATACTGAAACTCACGTACCGAAACCCCGCTCCCTATGCAGATATGGATTAATGTCTCAGAAGAAACATTATATTTGAATATAACAGTAGAAGTGTTCAAAACATTAAATTGTACCATCAACAGGTAGAGTCCCAGTTAACAGAACGTTGGGCCAACGTTGGTCCAACGGTTCCAACCACATGCCAACGTTGGATCAAAGTTGGTATGTTTTGTGTTCATCCCCCCCCCCCCCACCTTTGATTAGCACGGTGCGAAAAACAAATCAACATACATACGTTTACTGGAGTAGTCGTTGGGATGAGCCACCTTTTCATATTGAGAGCATGTACCGATCTTCCAATGTCTCGTGTCCTTTCACGGAATATTTCAAGTTATCTATTACAACGATTTATATTTTTTCCTCATTGCTTCTCTTGAATTGCTAAGGAATATACCCTGGTGGAACCGCAACACACAGCCCACATGAAAATAAAAGACAACGGAAATAAATTTAATCCCGATTTACATAATACGATTAGAAAGCATCACAAGGCAACACAGGAGTCAATGGTCTAACGTCATGTCAATCTTTGTAAGTTATGGATTCCTGCACGCACGTAGCCTCTCTCTCTTCATTGGCGCTGAGGTGGGCGGCAGCGTGGCGCTGTGGTAAACACTCGTGCCTCAGCATAGAAGGGCCTGAGGTTAATTCCTTGACTTGGGTGCCTTGTGTGCTCTGTCCCTCTTCTGCACCGGGTTCTTCTGACTCCCTCTGGGGTCTCTGGTTTCCTCCCAGAGCTAAAAAAATACACACAATGTAACTGGTAATGTTCAAACATGCCAATGCTAAAAAAATATTACCTTCAAGTTATTTCATTGGGATTATACACAGCAGCAATGTCATGCCCCCTACTGCAAAACTTGGCAGGACCCTCCTGAAAAGAGTATTGAGCCTCGGTGAGGTTTTCCTGAGTAAACAAGGGTAATAGGCAAGTTGTAAATTAAAGGTAAGAATGCATTTTTCAAACAGATAAAAAATAATCTAGATTTGAAGCTTTCGTGACTGCAGGAATCCATACACTCTGGTTCTTTTGGTAAAGTCACGTAGGTATAAAATAAAAGAAAAATAAATCACGACGTTTCGATTGCAATACAAGCAATCATCATCAGATGGGAAAAATAAAAATACACCACAGGAGCTAGGTGGATTGTTGCATCACAGGATTGTAATCATAAGTAGCAGTAGCTGGGGAGGCTTTCAGCCAACAGTAGATGGACCATGGCTTATGATGATGATGATGAAAAACACATTCGTAGTCTAAAAAAATCGGTACTATATGCTACATGCGACGTATGGTAGGTTGGTGAATGTATTTATTTAAACCAGGTGACATCCCGCTGAGACAATGTGTGTCTTCTTCAAGCGAGAATTTTGGCAAACTACGAAGGGAACGTACGGAAGGGTCTGGGATGCAGAGGGGAGCAAAAATGCCTTTTTTTAATTATCAACATGAGCCATGATCAATCCAAGGCGTCTTCATCTCTAACGATTCTGGAATATAACGATCCACGCTCCTCCTTCCGATATTTGGAAGCCACTGGAGCTACAAGCACTTTTAAATCTAGTTCAAAGCTCATTTCTTTAGAACTTATTTTTGTGTTTAGGTTGTCCTACCCCTGACCACACCTATGATTATCACGGTTGGCTACATACGGTACTAAAGAAGTTCTACATATATGCATAACTTAGTACATATGTAGTGTAACAGCACCGGCTGGTGGACAGCAGCGGCAACTGTGGTGGACAGACAGGACACACGCCGGTGAGGGCGTGAGCACGGTGTGGGCAGAGGGGAGGAACTGGGGTAAGGGTCACAGAGGACTCCATCTGGAGGCCCCTGGAACCTGCTAGCGGGTTTGAGAAGGGAGGCGCGGTCAGGGCGGAGCCAGGCTGCGCTGGGAGCATAAAAGGAGCTGAGAGTGGGGGGCTCAGGGCTGTCGGTTCTGGGAGTGGACTCGTCTCGTCGTTGTTGTCGTCTCGTCACCGTCGTCGCTAAATGTCTCCACTAGATATTGCGCTAGGAAGGATAGTAGTTGGCTATCTCAGTCAGCGCCGTCAGTGTTAGATGGCTAGTGTTGTGTACAGGCTAGGCTGAGCTACTGTGGAGAGTGTGCGGACGAGACCGTGAAAGTTGTTAAGAAAGTGCCTCCTAGAAACTCTGTCTCTGAATCGTTGACACTACACATACATCCACCGCGGATCTGGATGACACCTTCCCTTCCTCCTTGGCTGCCATTGATTTTGACCACTGGCTCTCATCGCGTCTAGAGATGTGTCTGGTTAGGGTTGCCTGCCGCAACCTGTGAGTCACAGAAAAACTGGGACATAAGGGGAAGAATAAGAAGGATTATCTTATGATGCAATAAGAAGGGACACCTACGTGCAATTGCATTGCGTACAGTATTCCTACGTCACTGACAAAAAGGTTAATGTCCCAGGAAGATTTACAGATTTCCCAGGATGGACAACTCAACAACAGAATGTACTGGAAAAAACCAGAACAGGTGGCAACTCAATGGCCTGCCAAAGCCCACTCACTTGACAGATACTAACACTGCTACTACACATGCCGTACAATGTGATAGTTATGAAGAAAAACAAGTTAAACTGATTTCTCGTTGGGATGGACATTGAGGTGGTGCTCATCTCCCTGGAGCCAGTGGTGGAAGTTCCACATTCTTATGGCGGGGAGCGGGGGGGGGGGGGGGTTAGATGATCTATCTTAGATTATGAACAACAGTTAAGTGAAACCAATCGAAGGAACGTTCACATGAGGAATGGGCGAGGATATCCACAGTGAAATTCCCAAAGGGAGTCTGGGATATGGAGGGTATTGTCCAGATTGTAAGCCACACACCCCCAACTTCCTGCTAGGGGTCAATTAATTTGGCGTCACAAGACATCTGGGCTACGCTGTTTAGGGCAAAGTGTGTCAAGAGTACAGTGTTTGCAAGCGTGGGTGTTTCATTTTGGACACACGAGTGATTTAAAGGCTGGGATTAATCTGGACACGGGTTTGTCTTATTTATACCACTGCAAGTAACTGCCAGGAATAATGGCAATGAAACGCATTAACATCTTACAAGAGTGTTAATGAGTTTCCTGCATATTTGATATGTTTAGTTTGGCAATCAATCGTAAACCGAGTAGCTAATTGACGCGCTGTTAAAATGTAAATGCTCGGAATTGTTTGTCATTTGTATTTTTCACAGGAACTAACGGTTATTTATTCATTGTTTCGCTCAGACGTTTAAAACTGACGTCTTCCTTTGCTAACGGTGACCAATCAGGCTCAGGAATAAGGCAGGCGATGCAATGTCCCTTTCAATGAAAGCAGGGCGGCGATCAGAGCCTCTTAAAAGCAGCACCCCGCAGCTTTGAGAAAGTCGGATTCTAAAAGCGCCACCACCAAATTGGCTCTCAGTGTGCGTGCGTCATAATCGAAAGGTAATTGCAGTGATGTTACTCCACGGTCAACAGCCACGGTTTTTTTTCCTCTTCTTAACGTGACGTCAAAAAACATCCCAATTATAGCCTTAACAGACTGTTGGGGCTACTGCTGTTAGCGAGTAGCACATGCGAAATCCGGCACGGCGCACGAGGGGGTGGGGTGGCCAGCACCACGCCCGGCCGCCTTTGTCTCCCCGGCGGCGATGTTTACGCACAGCACCATTGACTCATTTGAGGCTGAGTCGACCTACGGGACCGGTTCAGATAATCGTCACCGGCGTTGCGCGGTGTGCGGGAATCGAACTCGGGTCCCCAAGCTTCGTAGTGCAGCGCGCTGACCGTACACACGCGCACACGCGCGCGCGTACGCACCGCAAAGGATTTGCAGGGATGTTCACAATCTCGTAAAACCTGTCCGACGGTACTGTAAAGCATTCACGCGCAAAAGCAGCAGCAGCAGCAACAGCGTGCGTGGCGGTGTCCCTGACAGCCAAGTGACCATACAGTGAGCCCTTCATTGTTTCGGATCTTGAGAGTCCATAGTGGTCAGCGCGCACAATAAATCTGTTGACCGAACAGCGGTTCGGTTGGCTCACATCGTGAGAAGGGGTTGTGGTCTTTACCTCCAATCCGCGCTTGTGCGTTATACGGTTACGGTAAAAGCGTTGGGATTATTAGATATATTTTGTGGACAAAATAAGTGTGGCCTCGAGTGGCCACGTGTATGGCACATGCTGCAAAGGGGTTACTTGCACAGCGCGCGGGCTGTAAACACCATCGACTGTCGTTAGTTCTGCGTGGCAAGGACAGGCATTTGTGTTGAATCACGGTGGCGAGATGTTAACTAACCTCGCCTGGTGCGCAGGAGATCGTGGGTTTCGATCCCGACCCTGACACCTGTATATTTGGAACTTGCGTCTGAATGCTGTCTCCCCGACAGACCTGGTCTTCACCTGAGGACGGCTGCTTGCGTTGTGGCCGAAACGTCGTGAGAATTATTTTATTATGTTTTATTTTTATTATTTTATTATTTCCCTTCTACGTGACTTTACCGAAAGAACCAAGAAGATGAATCTCTGCAGTCACGAAAGCTTTAAATCGAAATTTAATGTCAACATGATTATCCACTTCGTTGAAAAAAATAGTTTAGTTTAAATCTCATAGTTGCTCGGAAATCTCATAAATTGTCATGTTCAACCAGCTCTAGTCGTCTCGGCAGTGCGCTCGAATATGGCCTGAGCACTGACGGATCAAAAAGTAAAAGGCGCAGTCCTGCAATTTTCTGCTCACGTCCCCCGGTCTAGAGAGTCCTTCTCTTAGAGCAGTGTTCTTCACGAGTTTTCAGAGGGAGGGAGGCACGATCACCGATAAGACATCATCAGTGTGAGGGCCGCCACACATTTGAAACCATTGGGGGTTTGACAGCAGCACGATGATGGGGGGTGGTGGTGGTGTTTTCACACTTGTGTATTGTCAGGGGCCTCCAGTGGCCCGCGGGCCTCTCAATGAAAGAACAATGTCATCAGAGGGTGTTTTTTGCCGTCGCTTCCATGCTGGCCAGATTATGTTTTTTTAAAAAGGAAGGAGTTACCCACACTCTACTTCAGCCGATCGACTTTGTTTTGACCCACTTATGGCTGCTCGGTGGACAGAGCCGGAGCCGGACGGGGAGAGGGGGTTTAAGAACCTTTCCCTGTCGTCTCCTCTGGATTGTCGAGTCCGCTCACCACTACACCACCAGGGCAATAATATTTGTTTAAAGGATATGGAACGAGTATGACAACTGTATTATAGTGCAAACGCGTGGATATTAAATGCATCACATTGTATATATGTGATGAACTTTTCCAATAGGATAAGCACATTATTTATGTAAGACCTGACCCGGCTACGTGGTTCAGCAATTCTGCATGGGTGGATAAAGTGAGCATCACTTTCTGGTGGAGTCCTATGGATAGACTCGCCCCCACTATAGAAATGTGGAATTCCCACGACTGGCTTAACGCTGTATAGAGAAGATGAGTGCCTCCTCAATCCTCATTTTCAGTGAGAAATCACTTTGACTTTCGATTTGAGACGAGGTGAGAGCCCATTTCCTGGGCCCACTGGTCCACTCTCTTCCTCTGAACACCATTCGTGAGTTAAAAGCGTGTACATTTCTGGGACGCAATCTTACATAACGTAGCTTGGAAATTTAAAGCATCTCTCCGGTGGGCGAATATTAAAAAATGTGAATTATTTAACACGTGGTGTAATTTGTGACTCCACTGAAGGGCACACATTCGGCAAGGTGAGCGAGTTTGCACGCAACAGCAGTACAGAAATTGAAACGTGTAAAAAAAAACTTTTTTTTACACGCAGCCTGCCAAGTTCTGATAGTTGAAATTGTTGGAGAAAGCTCTTAATCAATGTGACTCCTGGCACACAATCACTGGAAAACAGCATCTATTTTGGTTGGGAGAATTGAAAGACTCGTACAGACAGACTAAAGGCACGTGCCTCTAGTCTGTCTGGTCAACGCACATCTCGTGATGGTTTTAGCGATCATCGGGTGAACAAAAATCGGCTTGCCCGTAGTCTCTTCATCACCAGGGTTATATCGCCACCGGATATCCAAAGTGCGCCGAATGTGTCTTAATTCCGTGGCCTGTGCAAGACCCACCTATTCCGACTTGCATCCTCATAAAATCTAATTTTTAAAAATTTAAACTATCTCATTACTGATTCATTATTGTATTTATTTTCATTTGCCGTATACCTTTCTTATCCTATTCGTTGCGCACGGTTGTGATTTACTTTGTTCGGTCGGTGTTAGCCACTGAGGTCGTCAAGGGTATCTTTTTTCATTCCTGTTGCGGTATGCCAGTGAGGCTCGTAGGTTACTTCGCTATACTTCACCGCCCTAGTCCGTGCGGGTTAGTGAGCGCAGGGAGCACAGATGTGGGAGCAAAGAATCACGGTACGACAAAAGACTATACCGTTCCCGTTCCGTTGTCATATGCACTGATGCCGTTATTGAGGGTGGATTAATGGAGATGTGTTCATCACTCTTGCAGTGTCACGTGGTATTGTTCGTAAAGGATAAAAAACCAGCCACGTGTTATGTGTACATATGTTGAACTTCTTTCACACCGTACATAGCCAACCGTGCTTATCGGAGGTGTGGCACACGCAACATTTGCCAAATATTCATGGCTGCAGCAGTGCAAGTAAAATAATATTTTTTCTATTTAACATATGGAAATGCATCACTTATTAATTGCCAAAATGTACAACGTACAACTCTTTTGTCAATCTATGCTGGATGAAGGCCTTCCCATTCGATATTGGTCATGAGAGGTGTTTAATTGCCCATATTTCACTGCACTCGGTCGGTGCAAATTGGTGATTGTGGGAATCAATACTGGTTCATCTCCAGTATATCAGCCACCACTGATTTAGCTGAGAATTGAACTCATGTCGGTGCAATAAACACTGCACTATTTCCATCGGATTACAAGTATGAAAAGAAATCACACCTCGCAGTGCATGTAATGTAAATTTATCCAGAAAAGCCTCACAGAACCCCACACTGACATGAGGCACTGGCACAAAATGGAATTCCAGATGGAAAGAAAACACCTGAAATGCAGGAGAGAGAAAAGCATTTTCATCCAATTCTACAGTTCACCTCAAGTTCTTAAGAAATCCACCTCTAAATCTGGAAATGTAAATTTTTTCCGAATTCAAGTATCACACATATAAAGGTACAACCTCTCATCTGACACATTCTGCCAGCGTTAACACACACGACAATGCAAACGCTCTGTTGTGGAGTATCCTGAGCAATACAAAAAAACACATACAAGGCAAAGGTGAAGCTGTACAACATCGTACTCATGTGATGCTCCTTTTATCCACCCAATAACTCTTCCATGGCTGGGTCAGACGCCTTGGAAGAGGCGAGAGCACACACACTTAATCCCAACACGCGCAACCTCTCAATCGTCTACCTGTGTTGAAGACCTTCGTGCTTGCGTCATTGTTTAAACTTCCGGGTCCAGGGCTGGGAGATCGAACCTATGTTGCATATACTGTATGTTGAACTTCTTTCGCACCGTACGTAGCCAACCGTGATACTTTAAGGTGCGGAACAGGAAAACCTCTGGATTGCAAGTCTAGTGTGCTAACCATCACACCACGGCAGCAACCATCACACCACGGCAGCCTCCCATTGCAGCATATATATATCATACTGTTTCGTGTTTTGGCCCATTGACCTTCTAGAATTGTTAATGTTATGGTGTTAGCGAGATAATTTATACACTTTGCGTGAAAAAAAACACTTAATTTTTGAAAACACAAACATACCATTTATTGATGCTCCTGATCAGCCATCCCTGTGTGGGGTGCTGTTTATTTGACAAAATAAGATTAAAATTAATAATTTGGCCAGGTAAAAATTACACCTCTTTTAAATAATTATACTCCACTGAAGACTGCAACACATTTTCCACCTCCTTAGTTTTGTTGCTGTGAGCAGATGCGTTTAGGGTGCAGTGACAAATAGATATGAGACAACCATCTGTATTAATTACATGTCATCACATCTCTGCTTTACAACCCAGCCACAGCTGTCAAATTGACTTCTGGATAAGACAAAAAAAAACACACGGACAATAAAAACCCTTCACATTTCATGGACAAACGCACTGCAACGCCTTCGTACATTTCCACAAATGCAGCCTCTATGGCTCAAGAGGTAAAAAAAAAACATCTGAACCTGGCATGGGAAACCCTCTGCGGGTGCCATGAATTTGCCAGATGAGAGGGCCCACGTCGGATTGGCTGGCCCCGTCTACACCCACACAGCGGCCACATCCAATGGTGCCGCGGCTTGCTTGGCCAGAGGCCAGCAGCATAAATAACATCTGCGTCAACTAGGTTTGTGGCTGGAGCCGCTGTTGCCGCTTGCTATTGAAGCAGCACCGTATACATACAAGGAGGGGGGTAGGGGTTGGTGGTGGTAGTGGTGGTTGTTGTAACGCCGCAAAACAACAGTGTCGTGACGGCCATTTGCCTTCCAGGAAAAATCGCAACGACGAAGAGGCGGGCTGTCATAAGTGTCCGTGTGCGCCCGTGTGTGTTTGTGTGTGAACACATTTCACGCAGAGAAGAGAGAATGGGTCGTCGTCTTAAAATGAAAGTTTAAGGGGAGGGGGAGGCCGCTGAGAGAGGAACCGAGACCCCGTGACACGGGAGCCGACTGGGGTTTGGCGTGAGAACGTTTCTCCCCTCTGGGGTTAGGGTTTGGGGTGGATGGGTGGGTGGACTTGCGAGAGAGACACAACAACAACAACATCAACAACAACAACATCATCATCAGCAGCGGCGGCGGCGGCTTGGGTTGTCAGTGGCGCGAGAAGAAAAGTTTGGAAAAGCCAACAGGTCGGTACGGACGTTTCGGTGGCTATTCTTCAATTTGGCGAGTGGTTTGTGTTTATTATTGACAATTTTACAGCTGGTCCTGCGTGCACAGAACGGCACCACACATTTGCTATCTTGTTTTGAGCAACGTTTTGAATGCAATGAGCGTTGTTGTTGTTGAAGGACAGGGTTAGGGTGAGTGGCATGGCATATGACCGTGTGTGTGTATGCATGTCTGTGTGGTGTTTGTGTAGGATCTGTGTGTGTGTACGGTAACCACATTTACTTATTTCCATCCCCCCATTAGATACTGTATTACATAATCTCGCACGCGTGATAACTGGCCGAACCGAGTACTACAGCGCTTGTTAAAGCTTTATAACACTGCGTCTTCAATGCTATAACTCAACAGCAGCCGTGCCGATTTAAAAGTAGATACGATGGACGGCCAAAAGCCGCCTGCCACTCGAGACCAGATGACATTTGGGGCATTCGATCTCTCTTCGACATCGGCCTCCCCCCCGTAATAATGATCATCGTGTACTGACGCCGATCAATTGACCGTCGTCAAATGTCAAAGTGCGCACGTGGTCGTAAAATGTTGACGCAAATGTCCCCGTTATCTCGGCTATTAGCGCGTGAAAAGCCAGAACCCTGCGTGCTTATGGTGACGGAATTATAATTTGGCTTGTTTGCACAAATCTGGACAACATTATGGAGCAGTATTAAAAAAAAAACCCCAACTCCTCGAGAAAACAACATACCGGTGATAAATATTGCCATTTGTCCGTGAATTATGGGTGAACTGCAAGGCATTTAATTGTTAGCACCGGCTTAGATTGTTTGTTTCTTGTGTGTACGCCACAATTGTGTCTTGTCTATTTGTGTCCGTGTGTCAATTTGTGCTGATTGTGTGTATGTTACGTGTATCTTCTTCGGTAGCTGGCTGTCCAGCACCTGGTCCAAAGGTCTGTTAAGACCATCATCATGTGTCTTTGTGTGCGTCAGTCTTGTCTATGAGTGCGTGTCAGTGTCTCTGTTCATCTATTTATCTGTGTGTGTCCATGTGTCTTTGTGTATCTATTTTTCTGTATATATTTATTTGTCTATCTTTATGCCGGTCTCTTTGTATCTGTGTCACTGTCTCTGCCGTTTTCTGTCTTTGTGCTGTCTCTGTATTTGTTTGTATCTATGTACGTGTTTCATTGTCTTTGTATAGCTGTGTATTTGTATTTGTTTGTATTTCTGTGTCTATATCTGTGGCCGTGTTTGCGTACCAGTACGTGTATGTGTGAGCCTGTGTCTCTGTGTTTCTATCTGTGTGTCTGCTTTAAGTGTGCCTGCATATCGGTATCTATGCACGTTCCAGCGTTTCTCTGTTGCATGTGGGCCCACCTTTCAGCGGGGTCCAAACATCTAAAACTCTGCCATTTTTTCGCAATGTTCCTCCAGGATTGTGAAATGGGTCGTGATGCCACTTATAGGATGAGCGTAATATCACCCCCTTCGCCACTGCTTCTGCCTGACATTGGACAAACGCACATTGTGATGTGAATGTGGGCAAACTCGTTCGAAAGCAGTTTTTTTTCTCTCCCCTCTCCATTAATAAAGTGCTGTAAGGTATCTGTTTATTTTGATAGACTCGTAAATTCAGCATTGCAGGGGCAGACTTGTGGTTCAGTGCAATAGCCGTCGGCTTAACTTGATTATCTTCCGATTGTGAATGACAACCCTGCCATAACACTCAAACTGATGTCGTTCACCTTGGTTTGTCTTGTACAAGGGCACACTGAAATAAACAAATAAAATAGCTCATTGCTTAACAAGTAAAGCTGGATTACAGTGGCAGATTAATTGTCTTATTTTCTTGCATAGTTTAGTGCAAATGTACAGCATGAAAACACTGCAACTACCTATACGCATTAAATACATTTTCATTTTGAGGTTTTATATAATTGCTACTCAAGGGGCAGCTGAATTGTTATAATGTTTTGCCAAAGAATAGCCATCACACAGTCAAAGGATGGTCATCCTGAGATTAAAGACATACATTTACAGATTCCAGTGATACAATGCTCTCTCTGTAGGATAGGGTGCGCATGCACAACGCAATTTCCACTGCCGTTGTGAATTCCACCGTCGATATTTCAGGCTTGGAATTCACTTGCCGCTCGCTTCGTCATCAATTCCCATGATTATTCCCGTGGTGTGGGCGGAAGCAATGGAGGTGAGGTTTTTACGACATCGCAAGCAGATAATTTTGGACATGCGTTCAGGAACTATAAATTATATCACGTCTGTGTAATTCGTCTATTTATGAATACAGAGACAGCTGGGCAGTGTTTACAAACTGTGGAACCGATGAAAAGAAAGCAAAATATTTGCCTAAATTCAAACGTGATTTCCTGCTCAAATGACCATTGAGACAGTGAGTGATCTTCTGTGTACAGTCCTGAGCCAGTAGTGGCAATTCCACAGTCCTATGACAGGGCGAGTGTATCCACATTGTAACCACTGTTGACTTTCCCACACAGTGATCCAGATTTTCTCGACCATAGAGGGATTATGGGTTGAATCAACCATCAACCAAGATATGTACTTATAACCTTCCGATTGCGAGCCGCCTTGCTGGTCGATGGCTATTTGATAATGAAAACCATTACCCTTACATTTTGATCTGAACTGTGGCATCACAATCCTGTACGTTTCCATTGTCCATGCTGGCTCCATCATTGTCAGAGCCATAAACGGAGAGTGATGGGCCGTTTTCTCAGAACAGTGGCTTTGTCTGTGCATTTGCTTTGACGTTTTCTTAAAAAGTACCAACGCATGGGAAATGTTTGTGATAATATTACCATCTTCAGACCCCCCCCCCCCCCCCCCACGAGGAAATTATCTATCTTAGTTATTGGAAGAGACGTTTTCTCAGAAATAAAATGTAAAGTGTGATTATTAAGTAGATCGTCTGCCCACTGTAATTCCAGTAATGAAGAGCAGGCCACATGGGGTTATGTGCAACATGCATGAGTGGATTACTCTTATAGCCATGTCCTTCTGAATAGAAAATTGACATTTGCGCATAATAGGATGCTCTGTTTATTACCGCAACAGATTCTGCCTTGTTTTAGTTATCCTGATTTAGCCTTTCATTTTAATTTTAGCAAAAGTGGTTTAATAAGTGCAGATGCAGCATTTGATACTTATTAAAAGGTTTCAATTAATTACGGTATTCTTTCACAACCATTGTCATTTGTCGTGGAAACAAGAGGCGATTAGAAAATTAGATTCAGACATATAGAAAAAATATATATAATACGAGCATTTGTTTATGTATTCATACGCAGACCTTTAAACGTTAAACATATCCGCAGCGGTGGTGTCAAATTTAATGGCAATTATTAACAGATGCATGCACGTTATGTCGTTTGATCATTCAGTTTCAATAGACTTCTGAAAGACTCGATTCGCACAAGAACATGTTTAGAACGTTCTGTTGATAATAATGAAATCGTTGGATGAGTGAAGTGAACACTGCATTTAAAATGACTGTATTTGCCATGAGTGGTTTCACAAAATTATTTACATTTTGTTGGGGGTTTGACCTTTGATCTGAGGAGTGTACATGTGTAACCACTCTACATTTGTCTGGTTAATTTCTAACTTGTAAAAGATCAAAGTCTTGCTTTGAATAAATCTGATTTATAACAATATAAAACCAATAGACAACTTCCCCGATTCACATTGAAAACGGCGGGAGCACACGCACTCAACACGTGGTGGGTGTCGTTTTCAACTATCACTCCTCGCATTATCCTCCCCCACCTTGCTCTCAAACAACGCCACAACCTTTTAAACAATGACATTTACTGAAAAGCAGCCACTGTAGGGGGAAATTTGGCTTGGGGTGTGCAATCAGTTTTCACCGCCAGCACACACTCACAGCACATGCGCTGTCGAGTAAAACTATTATTAGTACCACCAGCAGGCACGACTGGCTGCTTGAAATATGTGAAGTCATGATGTACTTGAGTGTCTTGTTTTTTTTGAGGCGGTCAGGAATACACTGTAGCGTGGCGGATCTTCGAGTTACTAGAATGCAGCTTGTGGGGAGGAGTGTGGGTTGGGTGGGTGGTTATTGGGCAATCAATTTGTTTTGAGCTCAGTTCTGGGCAAGTGGAGATGGAACACCGGATTTACGAGCACACGACTGACGGCGTAAGAAAACAAATACGCAGACAATGGCTCCTTCTCATATCCGTCTCTTCACATGGAAAAAAAAAACTAAAACAACTCACAAGTACAGTTTTACCTCGACATACGAAGTAGACGTGTTCCTGGAGATTCGTTCGCATATTTAAGTTACAGAGGCGTTCCCAGCCTCTGTAACTTACCATTTAATACTGTAAACGCATAATAGCTTGCCATTCATATTTTCAACAAAGACATTTTGTATTTAAAATAATTTTTTTATACTGTATTAAAATAAAATGAAAAAAAACTGACGTAAATAAAAAAGTGAAGAAACATAACTTTATTCTTATTTATACAGCACTGCAGATCGATTAATTTCTTAATCCTTTCACTGTATTTATAATTTTGCTTTTTTTCCTGTGCAAGAAAATGGTGCGAAAAAAATCCAACGTTCATTCTACCGAAGCTTTGTTTACCAAATATACATGTATCGAGGTATTATTTTATTTCTTACACAACCCACATCAGGCACGGAGTTCGATTTTTGCAGATTTATGCCACCGTTTTATCCCACGTCATAATTTGTATTTATTTAGCTGCAATGCCGAGTGGCGAAATTGGATCACGTGATGTATGTATGTTGAACTTCTTTCGCACAGTGCCTAGCCATCCATCGTGCTCATCAAATGTGTGGGGGAAGGAAGACAAACTCTAAACACAAACAGTTCTAAAGAAATTAGTAGATTTAAAAGTGCATAAGCTCCAGTGGCTACCTAATATCGGTCGTTGCCCATAAAAAAATCTGGTGGTTCACCAGCGTTATTGATTCAAGCAAGCCACACTGCTGATGAGACGCACTGTGTCGAAACCAGACCAGAGATTGCTTTGTACGTAATGCTGCGGGAATTATTCACTCCCAGAAGGCCGTGCGACTGATGTGGGTTGTGTCAGAAATACTTTGATATTTTTGTTTATGTGGAAAGATGAATAAGTGAAGGAGACATTTATCCGCTTATACTCACCGCAACGTCACCGATGATTTATTTTCAGTTGTATACTATCCTAATTATATATACTATATATAATGTATAATTTTATAACATCAGTACTTAATTGTAATACTTAATTGTAATATATAGTATAATTATATATTATTCTAATTATATGTAATTTTAAGTTATATACTATACTTTAGTACATTCAATGTGCTGGAAAGATGACACAAATCTCGGAGATAATTCAGAGATGGCTATAGATGGTACGGGAGAACAATAGACATGAATAGATATACAGCGCTGTATATAAATGAGACGTAACAGGAGAGCTGTAGCCCTGGACCAAATTGCCCGCAATGTGCCCAATCTTGTCAGATCTCAGAAGCTAAGCGGGTTCAAGCCTGGATAGCGCTTAGCGGGTTAACCACCATGCGCGAAGGACAGGCGTTATTGACAGTAGAGGGGAGTGCAGCAAATTGCCATATTGTTCTGTACTCCGTTTCACTAACTTGCACCGCCCAGCGTGGTGAGGCATGGTCAAACGTCCTCTCAAGGTGGTGTGGAGAAGTCCTCATCCAACCGGCGGATTAACAAACAGGCTGTGCATGTACCTAGCCTCGTGTGCAGTGGATTAATCAGACTCACAATTATGGTTGTCACCTTCCCAAAGTACAAAAAAACGGGGCATATCTTGGGTAGAAGAACATTTCGCACTACTAGTAGAGTGGAGCACTACATGTACTCCAAATGCATGTTCTTAAGGGGCGTATACCAGACTATTATTATACTATTATTACGCAACCGACTTTTAATGTCCCAGGAAAGTCTTACAGATTTCCCAAGATTGCCTATCTCAACATGAGGATAATCCTGGCAATCCCACTGCGTCGTCAAGAGTGCACATGACACCAGATCCTTTTGAGCTCTTGTAGCCCCAGCTCTCGATGGACCCACCGCACCACACTGTCTAATATTTTCCTGACTGTTTTTCACAACAAGCCCCAGGGCTCGGGTGAAACCCTAGTGAGTGCCACCCATTAGGGCCCAATAACCCAGCAGAGAGAGAGAGTGTGAGCTGATGCCAGCGGGGGGTCAGGAGTGCGTTGGGTTATATCAGACCCAAAATGCTGGAGGTCCAAAATGTGGTCTTGGCTTAGAGCCCAGGATGACCCTAATCTGGGCCTGAGATTCAGCCTGCACAACACGAGCAACTTGTTACTCAATGCAGTTATCCAAAGACGGGGCGATTGCACCACTGTTGGGCTGTGGGAGATGGCTTTAAAAAAACACGTATTCAAGGAACTCCAGCAGATTAAAATTGATTTATTTTCATGGCAGAAGAATGCCAAAGCGTAGCATTTTTAGCACTCTGTAATCGGTAGCGCTCCCAACACTTTGTGAATTAAATGGAAATGGCACGTGTTACGCGATAGCAAGCAACGACTAACGATGCTCCCCCTTCCCACCCCTGCTCTGTGTAGCCTACACAGACTGTTGGGGCAAGTGCTGCAAGTGAACCACCAATTAAGGGTGGCACATCGCACGCTCGGTACCCTTTCGAGTTTCTCCAGTGTTGATGTTCCCACCGCACGCACCTGCGGCATGTTCGGAACGTGGTCCCGAGGATCACTCCGGTGCTGGATTTTTGTAGCACAGTAACCATTGAGCCAACCGTGTGTATGCGCACGCACACGCATACACATGTATTTATGTAGGTGCTTGCGGTTGTTAAAAATCGGTCTTTTATTTTGCATTACCTGTTAGACCAGGGGTCGGCAACCTGCGGCTCCTTAAGGACTGCTTCGTGACCTTATTTATTAAGGACCGCCGTCTCATATTCATCACAGTGCATTGCGGCTCTTGAAATATTGAGGGTTTTTGAAACAATTGTTTTTGCTATTTTGGTTGCTGACCGAAGCGAAACGGTTACCAGTTTTTGCCGCACATAGGAATGTCGGGGAATGAACGTAACAACGTAGCACGTTTACCTCCTCGGCTGAGAGATGGAGGAGAGCTGTCCTAGTCTAATGGTAAGTACACTGGCCTCTGTCCACCCGGCAGTGTAGACGAAGATGATGCAGTCGATCGTGGTGGGGTTAAGTGTGGGGGTACTCCTACCTCTTCCAAGACACGTCTGTTCAGCATGGAAGAGTAGACCAAATACCCCCCCCCCCTCCCACAGCTAGCTACCTTGGAGGCACGGCCCGCCAGCAGTGTTCTAGCGATTGCAGGACTGTTCTACTTTACCTTTTAACGGAGATAAAGATTGTGAATGAATTTGACTTATCCCACCATGGGACATGCCAATCAAGTGCGTTCATTACTAACTTTCAAACCGAAATGGTTACCGATTCTTGAAACCTTACCGGTTTACTGGTTCTCCTTTAACAACCCTCGCCAGCACAAACAAAGGCAAAGATCCCCCGTGTAGTCTTGACAGACTTGGGGCAAGTGGTGCTAGCAAGCCTATTAAGGCCGGTACGGCACACGAGGGGGTGGTGGCCAACACCACGCCCGGCCACCTTTGTCTCCCTGGCGGTGATGTTTTCACACCACACCAGGTACTTATTTGAGGCTGAGTCGACCTAGGGAAGGCCCAGGACCAGTTCGGATAATCGTCACTGGTGTTGGCTCTGAGTGGGAATCTAACCCAGGTTGCTGGGTTTGTAGGGCAGCACGCTAATCGCTACACTACCGGCACACACACACACGCCGACGATTGGCACGCCTTAGTGCGTGCTGCAGCCCAAAGCTGTGTAATCTCTGCTTTGCTAATACGACAGTGGCCCACTGTACCATACCCACATGCATTCCATCCTCCATGGATTCCCGGTTAACATAATCCTCATCAAGACGGATTCGAACAGTTTAAGTAAAGTACATGGCAGTGTTTATAGCAGAGGCCTCATAACGAGGTGGTGCTGGCTCTTGAGAATGTTGCGTGGTTATTTTTGTCTCAATACTAAATCGCCCTGCTTGTTGCAGGTCAAGAGAATCAGTGGGATTCGTGATAATTCAATATTAGGTACGATAGACCATAACCTATAAACATCACCCCCTTTACAGCCATATTCCCTAAATCCTAACTTTAAAC
This sequence comes from Lethenteron reissneri, assembly GCF_015708825.2. NCBI lineage: Eukaryota > Metazoa > Chordata > Hyperoartia > Petromyzontiformes > Petromyzontidae > Lethenteron > Lethenteron reissneri. The sequence continues at coordinate 12,308,972 of NC_083798.1, read as the reverse complement.
TCTTAACTCGTAAATCATGTACCCTAACCTTAAACCAACAATCTAAATCCCTAAACCACAACCCTAACTCCTTAATCCCAAAGATCTGACCCCTTAACCCAAAACGAAAACTAAAGATGTGACTTCCCTTATTGCAGCAACTGAAACCATAAGAACAAGAGTTGTGTGATTGGACAAAAAAAATATGTTCTTAATGTTCGTGCAGTACAGTATATATATGAAAAAAAAAATGCAAAGACAGTAGCGTGCCACAGAGTTTATTTCTGCAAAGTAGCAATTTTTTAAAATATTTTCTTTCATATCGTTGTACTCCGAGCGAAACGAGAGAGAGAGTGAAATAAAGGTACAAACAAAAGTGTAGGAAAAAATATTAAAAAACCCAACGTCAAATTGGGAGGGGGGGTTGGGGGGGTTGGCGAGATGTCTGAGACCGAGGATAAAGAGCACAAGCGCTGTACTTGGTGTTCTTTGTGCATCAAAGGCCCCCCCACCCCCCCGAGGGGCTGGAACGCGTCGAGTCGGCACGCCGTCTAAACAACACTGATCAGGCCCCGGGCACAATGGCGGTGGCGCGTTGTGGCCAAAGTTAACAGGGCCCAATTTCAAAGGACCACCGGCGTTCTTCGTGATGCTCGTGTCGTGGCAGCCGCATGCGCTGGCATTGTGCCCTGTTGTGGTCGGCTGTACACGCGCGCGTTCTGTTGTTGTTGTTGTGGGTGAGTCCTCAGTGCGGTGTGTAGACGTCGACACTGGGGGAATCGATGGGCGGCCGGATGTGGCACTAACCACGCTGCTCACTCGTGTACTGTGTCGGCCTTCACAGCTGCTGCTCACTAACAGCACTTGCCCCAACAGTCTGTTAAGGCTATGCGGGGGATCTTTGTGTGTGCTGAGGCCACGGGCTAACGCTTGTGGGGAGCGGTAGGGTAGTCAGCGCGCTGCGCTGCGAACCTGGCGAGCCGAGATCTATTCCCGCTCACAGTCAACAGCAGTGACGATTATTTGAACTGGTTCTGGGCCTGTTCTAGGTCGACTCGGCCTCAATTGAGTACCTGGTGCGGTGTGTAAACATCGCCACTTGGGAGACAAAGGCGGACAGGTGTGGTGGTGGGTCCATCCACCCCCTTGTGTGCCGTGCTGGCCTTCATAGGTGCTCGCAAACAGCACTTGCCCCAACAGTCTGTTAAGGCTATACGGGGTATCTTTGTATTTGTGTGCTGAGGGATAAGAGGACGAGAGATGACGTGGGCTGATGTGGTGCGGGAAGATATGGGACTGATTAGACTTGTCCGATGACTGGTACCAGCGGTGTCAACAGCGACCTTTGTGTGGGAGGCTCGTCAAGGATGCTACTGGGCAGTGCCAGGCTAGGTACACTTTGAGGCGACAGGGCAGTTGGAGGCAGAGCGAAGCTGGCACAGTGCGTTTATTTAGTAGCCATTCCCCCGCACCTGTGATGAGCATGGTTGGCTACGTACGGTGCGAAATATGTTCGACATACACACATACGTACATGGAACCAAAGCGCACGTAGCTCGGCACACGCGCCCCGCGATAACGTCGCTGCCGCTCGGACGGCGGTTGTCGGTGCGCGCCGTTGACGAGTGGCTCTTGCCGTCGCACAGGGTCATGTCGGAGCTGCCCTGCACGTCGGTGCAGAACACGGTGGTGAGCACGTCGGCCTTCCTCACCGAGGAGGAGGAGGAGGATGACAACGCGCCACGCATCTGCGGGGTGTGCGGCGACCGGGCCACGGGCTACCATTTCAACGCCATGACCTGCGAGGGATGCAAGGGCTTCTTTCGGTAGTACTCACCCCGCGGAGACCTAATTCTGCCACTCACCGCAGACCTCTCGGCAACCCCCCCCCCCACCACCCCCCCCTCTGTGCGCTCTTGGCTGAATGTTCACACATGGCCACCCCCTTTTCTGTTTGACCCTTTCACTTGTTGGTGTCTTTTACGTGTTTGTTGCTGCTGCTGCTGTTGTTGAGGGGAGTGGGGCTGTTTGGTGATATTATGGTGGATAGAGTACTGAGAGTGTTCCCGCGACCAAATCGCCCCTAATGTTTGCCCGATCTCATTAGTTCTCAGAAGCTAAGCTTCCCAAGGTGTGGGGAGGCCCTCGATCCTGCGGGGCATTGACAAGCGCACTTTTCGTGTACACGCACGCGTACTCCAAATGCGCGCTTTGAGAGGTTTGTTTTGTTACGGTGCAATATGGTACGTTGAACCTCCTTGGCTACCGTACGTAGCCAACCGTGCTCATCGGAGGTAATGCGGGTTGTCGTTGGTCGTGTGACCGCTGCTGTTTGGGATTCCGAGAAAGGCAATTGAAAATCTGCTTTTGGGCATTTGTTTGCTAGAAGCTGTGTGACGGCATTTTTTTGCCTTTCTCACTGTGGCCGCGCGTGTAGTGAACCCTGTGCATCGCCGTTCACGTCCTTGGGCAGCTTATCTCAGCTGTTGATATGAACGCTTTTGCCACAAATAGCGGAAACTTCATCAAAACGAATATAGGCGCAGGGTAAAAACAAGCACCAAAGATTTGCTGTGATATTATTTCAATGTACTTGTTTACCCAGGAAGCCTGAGTCTTATGACTGTTTCAGGAGGGTCTTTGTCAAGCTTCTGCAGAATGGGGTGATGTTACTATGCATAATCCCAATTGAGTGATTGGCATTTCTTGGTTGCATTTAAACGTTTGTGAATACTAGTTAAACTTTTTTTTTAATCTATGAGAGGAATCCAGAGATCCTGGCAGAAACCCATACAGAACAGGGGAAGAACATACAAACTCAAACTCCGTACAAAAGGCGCCCCAGTCGGGAATTAAATCTGAGGCGCCCTTCTTACTGAGAGACAGAAATGATACCACTGCACGCTACCCTGCCGCTCCAGACCAAGTCAAAACTGACACGTGTGTGGTGGCTATAATCTGCAATCAGAAAACATGAGCCGCTTCTGAAATCATGCACAAATGTACGATGGTGCAGTGTTATTTTTCGCAGCAGATGACATGCACATTCCCTCCTTTAATCTCTGATCGTTGTAATCGGACAAATCAAACGTGATGTACACCTGGCAGTGGAGATTATAGACTGCAATCGGAGAACAGTGGCTACTTGTTAAGCTATGCACAAACGTACGCCGGTGGCGTTTACAGACGCAAATAGGTAAATGGATTTGGCACACAGCCCTTCATTATCTTCTTGGTTCTTTCGGTAAAGTCACGTAGAATGGAAATAATAAAATAATAAAAATAAAACATAATAAAATAATTCTCACGACGTTTCGGCCACAACGCAAGCAGCTGTCCTCAGGTGAAGAACAGGTCTGTCAGAAAGACAGCGTCCGAAGTTCAGACGCTGTCTTTCTGACAGACGTGTTCTTCACCTGAGGACGGCTGCTTGCGTTGTGGCCGAAACGTCGTGAGAATAATTTTATAATGTTTTATTTTATTATTTTATTATTTCCATTCTACGTGACTTTACCGAAAGAACCAAGAAGATGAATCCCTGCAGTCACGAAAGCTTTAAATCGAAGCCCTTCATTACTTAAGTATCTTCAAGCAACATAAACTTCCGGGCCTTTGGTAGGGTTTTTTTTATCTGACACTTTTCACTTGCGTTGTTGCCAATTTGTTTTTGCCAGGCCTTCTGACCCTCCGTGCATATTGTGTACAGGCCTGGCTCCAGCTCCTCTCAGATGGTGGGGGGTGGGCATGGACAGTATTCCTGTTGTGTGGGGGGCCACCACAAGAAACTGAACTCTGGTGCTCCAAAGGGACATTTGGTGGTGCAGAGCCCACCCCAGCACCCCCTACGCTCGTTGGATATTTCAAGCCTTAGCTGCCAGTAACTGCGTGTTGGGACACGGACGGTCTGACTCCCCTCGTGATTACAGTGATCAGATCGACAAGACGTGGAGATCCAACTCTTGAATCAAATGGTATTTTTCTTTCACATAGTCATTAAGAGATTGTTGATTTCCCTAATAATTTTTTTAGATTTATTTGAGTAATGGATCACTGACTATCAATTTGAATACTCAATCGGATAATAGTTACGGGGAGGGGGGGTGGTGCGGGGAGGAAAATGTCACCTCTGTTGCCACGTGTGCCATTGCTGGAGCAGAGCTGTGGCTTAGTGGGGTGCCACGGTGGCAAGATGTTAACTACCTCGCCTGCTATACAGGAGGTATTGGGTTCGATCTCGACCCTGACGCCTGCATATTTGGAGTGTGCATGTTCTCCCCGGGGTCGCGTGGATTTTTCCCAGGTCCTCCGGTTGTTATATGCACATTTAGAAACATGCGTTTAGAGTTTTAGGCTGCTATAAACTTCCACATGATAAGCCACTTCGTTAAGCTGTCATTTGTGGCCATAGCTCTATGGGTCTTAGCTGTTAAAAAAATTATGCATGGGTATGGTCTAGTGATGTCATTGGCATAATTGGTGTTACGCTGGGCGTGGCTTGTGGAGGTTTTCCGTCTTTCAGAAGGCTGGATATGGTGTCAGTTGCCATTTTTTTTAAAGGGGCCCGACCACAGCAAAATATGGAGTTCATCACAATGTACGTAAATCTCTGCTGAGACGGCCCATGTGTACAGGAGTGTTATTATACCCTATATATTGTTACAATCCTTTAATTTCTGCGTCTTGGATTTCGTTCTCAAAAAGCTTTCACAGCCGCTTGCGCGCTCGTGCGCGTGTCTGTGCATCATGAGTTTGCATAGGCTTGCCCAAAACTATCGCTGTGTTTGATGGACTTACTTTGACTTGCCGTAACAAGAAACTGGCAAAATGCTACACTCTGCGTTGGTGACTGTAATCCAGGGTTTAGTTTAGTATGTTCCAGGCAATGTTCGGGGACACAGAGAAACTTGATATCTCACTCATTCAAACTAGTAAACTTTTCTTTTTTATTATACGAGGTAAGGCCGACTGAGCTATATAGCTCTTTCTCAGAAGCGACTTGGTCACTAATGATCGCTCAATGAAGTGGCTTATCATTTGGAAATGCACAGCAGCCAAATACTCTAAACGCATTTCTCTAAATGTGGAGGGAAAAACCGGAGGACCCGGAGAAAAATCCACGCAACCACCGGGGGAACACGCAAACTCCAAATGTGCAGGCATCCGGGTCTGGATCGAACTCACGACCTCCTGTATACCGGGCAAGGTAGTTAACATCTCACCACCGTGGCACCACCCACCTACGCATCTCAAGCCTTTGCTGCCTGGAAGATGATGAAAGCACTCCTCAAAACAGTCTTCATCAGCCTTCAAAGGCACTGCGTGTGCCGACAATTGATACATGCAGAATTATGAATGGTAATAATGTACAGCCCTTTGTCAATCCACTACTGGATGAAGGCCTCACACGTTGTCTGTTTATGACCACACGTACTTGGTTGTCGAAGGGTGGGGGTGGGCGGCCCCTTGATTGATTCAGATATCGCTTGCGGCTCTTTTTAGCCGTGGCCAGGAATCAACAAATTTGCATTGCTAGGTTCATAGGGTGGTGCACGAACGATGCGGTAATCGCAAAACATGGTCGATGCATCTGTGCGTAACGCAAAGCGATCATGAGCGTCGTTGTGGAGAATATAAGTCGCACAATAAATAAGCGGACATTGCATCGCATTCCTATATCTTTCTGTCCACGTAAAAATAAACATTTCACACATCCCGTCATCCAGAAGACTTGGAGCTGCATCATTTCAGCAGCTTTGGTTCAATACTAGCAAAACTTAGGACCAGTCTTGACATACAGTGTCTTATCAAGAGAAGTCAGGCTCAGGTGAATCAACGCTGGTGAACTGGCAGATGTTCTCGTCAAAGGATACTCTTTGTCTCTAGACATGGGCCCGAGTTCGATGTGAAGGTCTGTGTGTGTGTGTGCGCGTGCGCGCGAGTTCTATGTTTGCTTGGTGTCAACGATCACTGGTCTTCGAAAGTGTACTATGCCCTGCAATTTTACGACCCAGCTTTAATGAATAACAAAGCAAATGTCCCTCAATTCCGAGAAGGATCTGGACATAAACATGATTGGTGGGGGGGGGGATCATAGTTTGAAGGACATTCAAACACCTAAGATTGTAAAGTACTGGAAAGAGTGGACGTGGTCTCCCATAATAATAGCTCGGGGGGGGGGGGGGGGGGTGAAGAGGGCCCTTTAGTCAGTCCATAGTCCAGCTGATTGTGGTAGGTGAGGCAGGAGTTACAAAAGGTCATCATTCTTGGGAGCCGGGCAGAAGGTTTCAATAACAGCAGTAAAGGAAAAAATGGGATGTCAGATTAAGCAAAGGCCAGATAAGGCCAGGTGAGAGTTAACTGGGACAAAAAAACATGCCCTTTTAAAGAAGATAATGTGTGCAAGTACCCATATACACAGAGTGCACAGATAAAACAACAATAACAACTTTAAACAAACGGCAGCGTTTGTGTGGTACCCGACAATACTTAATTGATTCTTATGGCGGTACCCCGGGGTACAAAATAATACAAAATGACCGAGGCAATTAAATATTTTACTTCTGGGACACTATTTTTTTTCCAGGGGTGTACTTAACTTCACGACTGGGTCACCAATCAATACGAAATCAGTGCCACTCCGCGATGTCGTAACGCAGCGAGGACGATTGCGCCGAAACCCTGAACGCTCGTACGCACCGTAGTGGTGCATCGTGCACAGCTCGTCGAGATGAGTCGATTGCCGCATCGCCGACCATCAACAGGCTAAAAATTACAGCATCACGGACATGATGCGAGAGCCGGGGTACTATGGTACCGCCAAAAGGTTCAATTAACGCATGTCCCAACATCCGAAGCAAAAACAAACGTTAAAAAAACGACAGGCTCTCCTAAAGTGTTCACGCAATAAAATCAAAATAAGAGTGGAGTTGCAAGTAAATCGTCACTTTACAGTGCTGACAGCAAACGGAAAAGAGTGAAGCTTTATATATTTTTTTCCGTCATGAAGATTGCCTTATCGCAGAAAACATATACGCCTAAACAGGCCGACACTTTTGAACATTTGTCCTCATAGTTATTATCTGTTGGTGGTGAATCGGTCAACATTTATTTTATTATTATTTTTAAAAGTTGTGTGTTAACAATTGCTAACGTCCGGTTGGTGAGTGACGATCTAAACCAGTCCTGCCAACCCCCTCCACTTCTTCAGAAACCTGTGCCGCTCCATAAAATCTCTACATTTCTTGGGCAGGCCTTCATCCGTTGTCAAATTGAGAACGGCTGGAGTCAATAGAAATGCATGCCAGCGCAGTTATTTTTACTTGCATGCTTTTTTTTTTTATCGAATTACATTGTAGCTCTTCGACTCTTATGCAAGCATAGAACACAGCGGTATGAAATGTGTTGTGTAAAACCGTACGGGGTGGATGCTGAAATCCTCTTCAATTCAAAATAATGGAAGGACTAACGATTTGGACAAAGTAATGGGATTTTGTAATTGCGTTAGAAGTGACATTAAGGTCTTTGGCCGAGCAATCTGTGTGACAGTGTGGGAGAGGCGCGGGCTGCCCATGGGGCTCATTGTAATCGCGCGTCGTGTGACGTCATGCTTTGATGTTAAATTAAAACGCAGTGCAGACTGAAGTGATGAAAATCATCGGAGTAGACATTTATGTACGTGTGTATATGTATGTTGAACTTCTTTCGCAACGTGCGTAGCCAACTTGCTCATCGGAGGTGCGGATAGAGCAGATAGAGTTGCATTGGAAGTAACTGTAAATATCAATCGCTGGATGAACACCACCCCCAAGCTCCCGTGTCGGTCATGGCGGATGTTTGAGCATACTTCACTACGCTGGCCAGTGCGTGAAGAGGGCAGTGGCAGTGCAGGACCAGTTCAGATATCGCCCACCACTAAACGCTCGCCACGGCTGGGAATCGAACTGAGATCGCCAGGTTCTTAGTGCACCGCAGTGCACCGCAGTGTAGCACAGGAGCAGCTGGATGCAAAAGCACAGTTCTGGTATAAGCATGGTGGTGAAATGTTAACTACCTTGCCTGGTACACAGGAGGTCGTGGGTTCGATCCAGACCCTGATGCCTGTTTATTTGGAGTTTGCATGTTCTTTCCGTGGTCGCGTGGATTTTTCTCCGGGTCCTCTGGTTTTTTTCCTCCACATTTAGAAATCTGCGTTTTTGACTGCTATACATTTGTATTTGGCTGCTATACATTCCCACACGATAAGTGACTTCATTGGGATACCATTTGTGGCCAGGTCGCTTCTGAAAAAGAGCTATATAGCTCAGGTGGGCCTTACCTGGTAAATCAAACATAATTTGTACTTTTTATAGTTTTGCATGGTTTATAAACAAATGTTTATGTTACTGTACTCTGGTGAGGGGGGGGGGGGGGCAAAGGACAACTTCTGACGTTCGATTTGAGCCACAGCTGGTATTACTCGCAAAGGGGTGTGCTTATATCCAGCTTCTACCGAATTACGGTTTCTGGATTCAATGTGAATGTCGTGACTGATGATGCTTTCGAGCAGAGAGCGATCACTCGGGCCATCTCAAGATGGCAGAGAGCGATCACTCGGGCCATCTCAAGATGGCAGAGAGCGATCACTCGGGCCATCTCAAGATGGCAGAGAGCGATCACTCGGGCCATCTCAAGATGGCAGAGAGCGATCACTCGGGCCATCTCAAGATGGCAGAGAGCGATCACTCGGGCCATCTCAAGATGGCAGAGAGCGATCACTCGGGCCATCTCAAGATGGCAGAGAGCGATCACTCGGGCCATCTCAAGATGGCAGAGAGCGATCACTCGGGCCATCTCAAGATGGCAGAGAGCGATCACTCGGGCCATCTCAAGATGGCAGAGAGCGATCACTCGGGCCATCTCAAGATGGCAGAGAGCGATCACTCGGGCCATCTCAAGATGGCAGAGAGCGATCACTCGGGCCATCTCAAGATGGCAGAGAGCGATCACTCGGGCCATCTCAAGATGGCAGAGAGCGATCACTCGGGCCATCTCAAGATGGCAGAGAGCGATCACTCGGGCCATCTCAAGATGGCAGAGAGCGATCACTCGGGCCATCTCAAGATGGCAGAGAGCGATCACTCGGGCCATCTCAAGATGGCAGAGAGCGATCACTCGGGCCATCTCAAGATGGCAGAGAGCGATCACTCGGGCCATCTCAAGATGGCAGAGAGCGATCACTCGGGCCATCTCAAGATGGCAGAGAGCGATCACTCGGGCCATCTCAAGATGGCAGAGAGCGATCACTCGGGCTATCTCAAGATGGCAGAGTGCCCTGCCGATCTCATCGGCGAGGCTGGTTCACGATGTGCTTCTACTTTGGTGACTTTCCGTAACTTGTTCTGCATGTCCCCCTTCAAGGTGGTTGCTGCAAAACGTGTGTGTCGTTCAGATTTGCCGTTATTTAAAATGTCGATAAATTGTACGTTCGGGTTATGCCGGTTCGTGCTGTAGGACTTCTATGCTTTTGAGGACCTTAACAGATGAGATGCTCAGAAGTGGGGTGGTGGCAGGGTCACTGAGCTTCCAGTAGGGCCGGTCGCACGCGTTGATGTTAAATAAAGTAATGGGAGTGTCCGGTGAAACGTGAAGTGAAAAGAGATTTGGAGGGGGGCCTTTGTGACCTTATTAAATGAGTTGGATATTCCATGGATGACTTTATAGTGACACTGCAGGTCACCAACACTTAAAATATGTCTGCTTCTTTTCTCACTCTGGTACACTTTGGAATTCGATCCAGTCGTCTTTTTTTCCTCCCATGATGTTATTAACACTGCTGAATTGGAGAACGCATATTGCCCCTTATGTCTGATACGGTTGTGAGATGCTAACTACCTCGCCTTGTATACAGGAGGTCGCGGGTTCGATCCTGACCCTGACGCCTGCTGTAGTATTTTTGGTGTTTGCATGTTCCCCCCTCACCCCCCTGTAGTTGTGTGGATTTTGCTCGGGGTCCTCCAGTCTTTCCCTCTACACTGAGAAACATGGGTTTAAAGTATTTTGGCTGCTATAAATGTCCACATAATAAGCCACTTCTTTGGGCTATCATTTGAGATGGCCAGTTTTGCCTCTGAAAAAGAGGTATGTAGCTCAGTAGGCCTTATCTGGTAAAATATATATTTTTAGTTTAGGATGCCTTCAGCAGTGGGCCTGATGTTTCGAGTGGCGAATTGAGCTTGCTCGTGGTCGAAAGGTTACGAGTTAAACTCCTGGATTGGGGTTGACTCCGGAGGGATGATGGGCCCGAGTCGATAAAATTAGTACCACAATTGTGTGTAAGTCAACCATTGTTGGCTTATGGAGAGTTTGCCACCCCTCACCATAGGAATGTAGAATTTACACACCTCGCTCAGGGCTGTAAACAGGAGATGGATGTGGAACACCGACACAAAATTCTCATGAGCAAGAAATGACTTGGACTTGTTTTTTTTTATATAAAGCACTGTTTGTCGCTGACCACTTGGCGTTTTGGGCTTTTTGTGTGCGCTGTACGTTCAGCAACGGCGATTTTTAAAATACAATGGTGAGCGCTCGCTCGTTGCTGGCGCTTGGTACTGTCATCGTTTACGCGGTGCCCGGCGTGGTAGTTGGAGGGCTTACGTAATGCAACGGTTAAACTTTGCGGAAAGCGGCAGAATCTCGCCGTAGATGTCAACTTGACCAACTACAAATAAAAAAAAATGTCCTGCTATCCACGTACCCTGTGGCGGCGGCGGCGCACATCTTGAAGGACACAGCAGTGCCTTTGTTCTTCTTGGTTCTTTCGGTAAAGTCACGTACGTGACTTTGTGACGTGACTTTACCGAAAGAACCAAGAAGATGAATCCCTGCAGTCACGAAAGCTTTAAATCGGAAGTGCCTTTGTTGTTCACCTTGTTCATGGAGTACACTTATATTAATAATGATTTGTTTTAATCTTGACTTAAAGCCTTCGTGACTGCAGGAATTAATATTCTTGGGTCTTTCGGTAAAGTCACGTAGATAGGTTCAAAGAAAATAAAAAAAATAACAAAACTACGACGTTTCGATCGCAACACAAGCGGTCGTCTTTTCTTGAAGACGACCGCTTGTGTTTTTTGTTATTTTCTTTGAACCTATCTACGTGACTTTACCGAAAGACCCAAGAATATGGATTTGTTTGGACTAGAATCATTTTGAATTCAATTATATACAGCAGCTCGGTCTGATTTCCTGAGCTACGGAATCTACATTGCGTTTTTCAGATCAGATAATCAGATTAGTAGTAGGAAGCGGTTTTGTAGCGTTTGCAAAGACAATAATGGGAACTTATCCTCATTTATAACAAAATGTCTTAACTCTGGAGTGACTGAGAGCCGGAATGGTTCTCAAGCTACGATTGGACACGATGTATCAGCCTTCCAGCACGACGTACTTGTACGAGAATGTTTAAGCAACAGACCATGAGATAGAAATTAGGACATTGGCTGTGTTACACAGCTGAATTTGGCCAGGGCTTAATATGAAAAATCGATTTTGTTTGGAGTGGTTATGTGGAAATCCACACTTGTCAATATTAATTAATGCTTTCGCATCAATTGGCGGCGGTGGCAGACGTTTTCTCATGGCGGCAAACTCGGCCACACTTGGAATGGAATGGGTTAATATTTCCCTGCCATTGCCTTGGGCCTTTAAGTGGAGTTTTGATTTCATACACGCTCAACATGTTGTAGTAAGTATATATGGAGGCTTGACGACAGGATCGGAGGCACACTTATTTATTACACCAACACAGTTAGTACAGGTCACTTGGCTACAGGGATTCTCGACAGCTAACCCCTCTAGCCTATACCAACTCCTCCACTACGGGACTAGGGGAGGCTATCTGTCCCAGCTTAGTTAAGCTGGGACAGATAGTTAAGCTGGGATCCCGGCTCCCTGAGTCACCAGACCAGCTTCGTCTGGGCTCTCGGGGCCACGCCACCGGCTTGCCCTGGTCGGCCCTTAGAAGGACAGCGAGCCAGGGGAGCTCCGGGGCCTACACTAGCAGGTCTTCCGTCTTCTCTGGTTATAGCTGAGTCCCGACCTCGAGCCCTCGAGCTCATCACCTTTTATAGGACTCGCCCCCGAGGGGGGGGCCCGTGGGGGATACACATGCGGACGTCGGTGCGAGCGCCACCCTTGTGTACGGCCGTAACCCCGCCCCTTGTGTTTGTTGGCCATCCGTGGCCATGCATAATCACACCTCAACATTCGTAGCCATGCGCAATTACACCTCTACATCACCCCCCCCTGTACAGCTCGCAGCCGTCCCCGGCTGCAAAAAAATCAGAATAAAGGTGCATCCCTCACGAAAACCCCGTGTGTGTGCCTCGCGTAATTTTTTCTTTAACAAGAACAAGAAAACCTCAATAAGAACAACAAGAGGAAGAGAGAGAGAGAGAAAAAAAATAACCCGACGCACCCTCCCCGGATAAATACCCCAAGACCAACACATATATACACTCCGGACGCCACCTTTCCCATTGTCTGCAAGGCCCCCCAACGGCCGACCTCACAACACCCCTTCCCTTTTGTCCGCAAGGCCCCCCAACGGCCGACCTCACAAAAGTCTGCGCGTTTTGGCGCGCGTTCTCGCGGCGGGCCCGTCACAAGGGCCCGTCCCGGCACGCTCAGTGACGGTTGTAGACGGTCCGGGTGCAAGAGGGTCAGGTGTCGCTGCCGAGTGACCCCCGACCCCTCCGGGAGGGGTTGGTGGGCGTGGGCCCGTCACTCCCGTTTCACCTGGGGACGGAACAGTTGGCGTCAGGTCAGGCGAGTGCAGCGACGACGGGGAGTCGGCAACACCCTCACACGTTTGGCCATGCGTGTGTGTGTGTGAACCACGGGGCGGCGTGACGAATGGTTTTAACCTTGAGGGGTGCACATACCACCGGCGCCTCCCCCATTTGACGCGAACACATTGCGGCCGCAACACCTGCACGACCTCCACTGGCCCCCGCCACGGCCGTACCAATTTCGACGAGGTTGCCAGCGGCACCTGAGGACAGTGCAACCACGCCCTGTCCCCTGGTTTCCATTTGACCACCTGCACCCGCCCCAACCGAAGCCTCTCGTTCGCCTTCTGGCGGAGTTCAGAATTTTGCACGGCCGCTTCCCGCGCCTCAGACAATTGAGCGATGTTAAATTTAACGTGTTCGGACAAATTAGACTTCGCCTGGAGCGCCGAGAGCTTCAGCTGGGTCGCCACAGGGGGGTTAACTTCGCGCCCATACATTAAAAAGAAAGGGGAAAATCCGGTGGCCGCATGGGGAGCCATTCTGTAGGCCTGCAACACACCGGCTATGCGGAGGTCCCAATCCGTCTGGGATACCGACACCTGCTGGGACAGCATGGACGTGATGGTCCGATGCAGCCGTTCCACCATCCCGTCAGTTTGTGGGTGATACGGAGAGGTCCGAACCTTCTCCGTACCCAAGAGGTCGCACACCTCACGTAGGAGTTTACCAGAAAAATTCCTACCCTGGTCAGTAAGCAGCCGTTCCGGAGCACCCTTGTCGAGGACATAGCCCTGGACAAAGGCCTCCGCGATGGCTGCTGCCGACTGGTTCGCCAGGGGCCAGGCCATAGGCCATCTCGTGAAGTATTCAACCCCCGTTAGTAAATACCTATTGCCCCTGGGTGTAGCGGGAAATGGGCCAAGTATGTCCAGAGCGACGAGCTCGTTAACCCTGGAAACTTTTATGGACTGCAGCGGAGGGTTGGACCCCCTAGCAGGTGGCTTCCTCTGCGCGCATTGCGTGCATGACCCCAAGAGATCCCCCACGTCCTTTTCCATGCCCGGCCAGAAGAAATCTAGCTGGAGCGTGGCAAAGGTCTTATGAACCCCCAAGTGCAGAAGCCGCTCATGAACAGCCCATACCACCTTACCCCTTAAAGCAGCAGGCACCACGAGCCGCTGGCGCCGGGTTTTACCATCCCAGTGCATTAAAAGTCCCTGGAACAACCCCCACGAGTCAACGTTTTCCACCCCCTGGCCAACCCCCCCGGCGCGACGGCGCAGAGCGAGGAGGGAGGTGTCCTCCATTTGGAGGCGACCCCATTCCGCGACCGACAACCCCAGCAACGAATCCCTCCCTTCTTGCTCGATAGGACCCGAAACCGAAGGCGCATCGGCAGCGGCCACGAGGACCGAATCGGTGGTGACGTTCGGAGACCTACAACGCCCCGAACCCAAGAGGCACGCGCACTCCGAAGTGGGTGGCAATCGCGACAGGGCGTCAGCGTTCGTGTGGCGGAGACCCTTACGATATGTGGTGACAAAGTCATAGTCTTGGAGAATCTCCAACCATCGAGACAACTGGCCCGATGGTTGTTGAACCCGCAGGGCGTATTGTAGGGCCGCATGATCTGTACGGACGGTGAACCGCCGACCGTACAGATACGGGCGGTACTGCTGAATGAAATAAACAATCGCCAATAATTCCCGACGGGTAACGCAGTACCGCTGTTCGGCTGGAGACAGTACCCGACTACCGTAAGCCACCACATGCTCTACGCCCCCAATGAGCTGGGACAGCACGCCCCCGATGCCCGTGTTACTTGCATCTGTATCGAGCAAGAAGGGTTGTGAAAAATCGGGGTAATTCAACGGCGGAGCCCCCACCAAAGCATTCCGGAGGGCGCGAAAAGAAGCCTCCTCCTCCGGCCCCCAATGAAACCTGACTCCCTTGGACGTCAAGGCATGCAATGGTTTCGCAATCGTAGCGAAGTCAGCCACAAATCGCCGATAATACGACGCGAACCCAATGAAACTCCTGACCTCTCCCACAGAGGTGGGAGTCGGCCAGGAGCTGACGCATTCCGTTTTGGCGGGATCAGTGGATATCCCCGAGCGCCCAACAATGTGACCCAAATATCGCACCGATTCGCGGAGTAAATGGCACTTCTGTGGTTTAAATTTCAAATTGGCAGCCCGCATTTTGAGAAAAACAGCACGCAACCTAAGAGGGACGAGCATCTGAGCCCCCGGAGGTACGCGCACAGTTTTTGTCACGAGCGCCTGCACGGTGGCAAACGCCCGGCGCTCCGTGGTGGGGGAAGACAAAAATGTAACGCGTCGGCCCGATGGGAGCTCAATGCACCCCTGGTCAATCAGGATACGGATGGGCATTTTGGCCAAGAAATCCGTCCCCAACAGGCACGGAACCGCGAGTGAGGAGGAAACCAAAACAGGCCCGGATAATTTAATGTCTCCAATGCAGATAGTGGCGCGGATTTGCCCAATAATGCCCAGCGAGCCCCCGTTAGCAGCATAGCATGGCACGTCAACAGGGAGCAAGGGACGACTTTGAACGGGAAGGATTTTATAAATCAAATCAGATATAATGGTCGCCGATGCCCCTGTGTCAATTAAAATCCGCACCTCTACCCCATCAATATGACCGACCACAACCGATGATCCCGCCGACGCAGCAACGACACGATGGGCGAGCTCCGACCACTGACCCGGTTGGAGCGCTCGCCGCATTATAGAACAATCGCGCGCGACGGACGGGGAATTTGGAGCCCTGTTTGGTTGAGGGCGTGAGTGTGTGTCGGATGTGTGCGTGGGCCAAACGTGTGAGGTGCCGCGACTCGCCGTATTTCTCTGCTGGAGCTTGGGAGGAGACGGCGTGGCGTCCTGACGAGGTGTCGCCCCGCGCTGACGGGGAGCCCGGCATCCTGACGCAACGTGGCCTTGCAGGCCACAGTTGTAGCAGCGTGTGAGCGCCCCCGATGTCCTGGGCTGCTCCTGGCGGCTCGGTCCATTCCGAGCCTGTGGTGCCGCCGCTCTCCATTCCCCTCGCCGCTCCACCCCGCAGACCTCCTCCGATGGGAGGGCGGTAGCCGCCATGGCATGGCTGGCCGCCCCCTTTGCCGCCTTTCGACGCAGGGACCGCAAGCCCCCGTGGATGTGGCGCGCGACCAGCAGGGACGACATCTCCGCGTCGTCCTGAGCCAGGACGTTGACGTCCAGCTCGTCAGCGAGTAGCAGCAGCTTCTCGGCCACCATGGCATCCACTCCTTCCTCGTCCATCCTTGGGAAAGCAGCCTTCGCCAGAGCCAGGAGGGCCGTCCGGAAGGCCAGGGGTGACTCGTTGGCGCCCCGACTCCGATCGTGGAACAGCTGCCTGCAGTCCGAAGGCGGCCCATAGACGGCTGACAGCAGCTGCAACGCCAGGTGTAGAGTGGCGCGCTTTTCCCTCGGCGCCGAGGTGAGGGTAGCCAGGGCGTCGTTGTCCAGCATCGCTGGCAGCGCGCGTAGGGCCTCGGCGTCCGACCAGTTCGCCATCTCTTGATGAGCGATGAACCGCCTCTTGAAGCCGCCCCAATCTCCGTCAGCGCCGACAAATTCTTTAAGAGGCGGCAGACGCTGTTGTAAGGCGGCGTCCGTGGCCGCAGAACGCTCTCCGTCGCTCCCCGCCGATGATAGTGTGGGCGGGCCGTGCACATGGCATCGCCGGTCGCTCCGATGTTGACGCGCCGGCCGGCGTTGATGATGTCACGGCTTGTGCTTGGCGCTCAGCAGACACGTGACGCGGGCCGGCCCCGCCCTCCGCTCGTACTGTAGATATGGCGGGAAATTTGACCGCGAGCCGCGTCGGGGTGGCGGGAAACGTCGCCCCGCGCCGGCTGCCGTCGTCGACCCGCGCTGCTCCTCCAGCCCCCAGCCGCGTGATCTCCTCCAACGCGGCGGCCGCGGCGTAGAGCAGGTCCGCCAGGCGGGAGTGGGCCAGCCGGAGTCCTTCGGCCGACGCATCCCCCTCCTCCTGTCGTAGCGGCGCGGGCGTACTCGGCCCCGGCTGCTCCGAATCGACCCCGGCCATCTCTGGTGGTGATTCGGCCGCGGCGTCTTCCATCTCCGACTCCCTGGTACGTGTCGTCCCTCGTGTGTCCATCGTTGGACGTTTACTTCTGACCCCAGATGTAGTAAGTATATATGGAGGCTTGACGACAGGATCGGAGGCACACTTATTTATTACACCAACACAGTTAGTACAGGTCACTTGGCTACAGGGATTCTCGACAGCTAACCCCTCTAGCCTATACCAACTCCTCCACTACGGGACTAGGGGAGGCTATCTGTCCCAGCTTAGTTAAGCTGGGATCCCGGCTCCCTGAGTCACCAGACCAGCTTCGTCTGGGCTCTCGGGGCCACGCCACCGGCTTGCCCTGGTCGGCCCTTAGAAGGACAGCGAGCCAGGGGAGCTCCGGGGCCTACACTAGCAGGTCTTCCGTCTTCTCTGGTTATAGCTGAGTCCCGACCTCGAGCCCTCGAGCTCATCACCTTTTATAGGACTCGCCCCCGAGGGGGGGGCCCGTGGGGGATACACATGCGGACGTCGGTGCGAGCGCCACCCTTGTGTACGGCCGTAACCCCGCCCCTTGTGTTTGTTGGCCATCCGTGGCCATGCATAATCACACCTCAACATTCGTAGCCATGCGCAATTACACCTCTACAATGTTATGCAAGAATGGCACACCATGCCATCAGCAAGGCACGTTCTGGGAATTAACAATTTTCTCATGCAATATTTTTGAAGAGACTAGCACGATATTTCTGAACTGGGAAGACCTCGATTCAATTACCAGGTGCCACCATGTCAGCTTAACTGATCAACCACATACCAGCTCATAATAAAGTTTTTTTTGGGTTAGATCGCGTTATTATATATGTGTCGCAACCCTCCACCACCCGACACGGCCAATCAGTAAAAAATATGTCACGTTAACAAAACGCCAATTAGGTACTTCTTCAGCCCACCGGTGTGTTTGAAGAGTGAATCCACAACATTTAGAATTTGAGTACGACGTTTCGCTGGTAATTACATCCAGCATCTTCGGGCGATTTGCCAGAATAGTGAAGCCATCCACCTGCTTCCGGTCTTAAATAGTGCAGGATGACGTCGTACTCAACTTCTAAATGTTGTGGATTCACTCTTCAAACACACCGGTGGGCTGAAGTAACTAAATGGCGTTTTGTTAACGTGACACATTTTTTACTGATTGGCCGTGTTGGGTGGTGGAGGGTTGCGACACATTTATAATAACGTGATCTAACCCAAAAACCTTTATTATGAATAATTACTGGTCGCGAAAGCCTGCTACGTGTTAAACTCACTTACCAGCTGCTGCGTTAATTGCTTTGCATTTCGAGTTATTAAGCAAGGATGACTTTTTTCTTCCAGGGCAAGCAAAGATTTTGTTTTAGGACCTTGTGAAAGTATTGATGTAATCTACAAGACATCGTTTAAGTATATAAAAAAATAAACAAAAATTAGCAGCATTTCTTCTACGTGGTCAAAATAGAAAGTTAGGCATCTGGCACTTTAATGAACCGGACAATGCGTGTCTATCACAACACTTATACTACTTTATCATTAAATTGCATTGTGGGGCCTGCGTTTACAAATACAGGTAGTCCCCAAGTTACGATGGTCCGACTTACGATATTTCGATCTTACGATGGCGATAGCGATATGATAAAATTGTAAAATATTTGACATTTCGCGCGGCAGGCAAACGCAGCAGCGTACGAGGTACGATACTGAAACTTTATCATCGCCATCCTCCTCTTCCGACAACTAAGTTAGTGTAGCCATCAACAACCTAACATCGTTCAAGTGTGCAGACGACGGACAGAATCTTGGCGAGTTCAGTGCAATATGATACGTTACGATACGTTCAATGCATGTATGATACGTAGTTTTAGCGATTTCATTTTAAGGCTACCACGATACGATACATACGTCGAATGCATGTTAAAAGTTTTTATAGCAGATAGGATTTTCATGAAAAAACGTTCTATTAAATTGTAGTTCATATAGGTAGGCTAAGAATTGACCTTGTTTTTTACTTTAAATGTTACCGTGCAATACAGTATTGCAATTAATAAATACATACAGTTTATACAGTACGGTACTGTAAATTGCTCTGTTTTGCTAAATTATCACCAATCTTTAAGACTCCTGGGTAGGCTAGGCCATCTTCGACTTGCGACATTTTCGACTTATAATGGGGTCGTAGTAACGCATCTCCATCGTAAGTCGGGGACTACCTGTATTGCTGTCTGAGGGTGGAAGTGTGTTGCTAACCGACGACTGCTCTGCCCCGAGCCTCTTCTTGTGTGAAGCCACTGACAGTGGTGGATGATCGCTCTCTGTGTGTCTCACGTGCCGGTGTTATGTTATTACGTCGTAGATGGTCATTGTTATGCGTGCTGCAGCAGACGCTGCCAGATGGGTTGTTTCTTCTAAATCACGAAATGAAACGCTCGTCGAAGAGAAATTCGAAATGTGGTCATTGCACATGAAATAAAATCTCCAAATTATTTCGCGCATTGATCGGCCTTGGGTGCAATTTTTTTTATTACCGTATAAATATATATTTTTAGACAACCATTTGCTTTCACGTCTTGGCAATAATATATTTAAAATGTACGCACTGCTCTTACAATATGCACGTGGGTGTATATTGCCAGTGGTGTGTATCGTATGTTCTGGACAGTATATTCCTACGTGTCTAATGAACCGGGAATGTTTTCCAGGCTGAAAATGCAACAGATTAGCAGGAAAAATTCTCGCAAATCAGTGGCCGTCCAAAAACGGAATGTGCAATTATCCGTTTTTTTTTACCGAGGTCAAATGTGAAGCGTTAGTGCAGTGCACACATCATCCACAGCAGAGTGCTTCTCTAAATTGGCTCGAGGCCAACACACATCTTACTGTAAAGTAACCCCCCCCCCTGCCCCCCCCATTATAACCAGCAGCAACAACGTTAAATCTTCAAACCCCTGGCAAATACGTTTCTACGAGGCATTGCAGAACACGAGAGGGAAAACAAAAATCAACCCGCTTGATAGCGACAATAACAGCGCAATTCTGGGGTGGGGGATCACTTTGTTTTCCGCGTGATTGCTCTGGTAGTTTGTGTTTCTCTGATAAAAGCCACGAGTTAGCTCTGCACGCCGCTGTGGTTGGCGTGGACCGTGGTCACGGAGCGGGCGGCGTGCGGTGACATTTGCACTCGCGCTCGGAACTCGGCCGGCTTTCTAAGAGCCGTGCCACGTCTTTATGGGGCGGCCCGCTGTGCTTGTTTGTTGTTGGGGAGCACAGCAAGTGACCGCAGCGGCGGTGGGCGGGCGGGGGCGGTTAGCCACCTTGCAAAGTAAAACGACCGCTATTGCACAGTGTGGGTGCGTGTAGAGGCACGCCAGCTGATTGGCGATTTTGCTCAATCACCGTCCACGTGCAACGAATGCAGTGCGGCCCTTTTAGCACGTGCAAGGTTGCCTCCTGGTCCACGGTTTTCTCAGGATCGTCGTCTTGTTGAGCTAGCTGTGCTGGGAAATGTGTAAGTACGTGTTTAGTTTGTTGTCCTTCCTCTGCACCTCCGATTAGCACAGTTGGCCATGTACGGCGCGAAAGAAGTTTAACATTCATACATAATACCGCCTCTCAACAAAATGCATTTTACTTGTAGTTCTCCCCTCTTATTTCTAGTATTATGAGTGAGGTTTTTTTTTCTTCCATGACATGTCCTGGTTTTTGTATTTCGCAGGTGGCAATCCTAAGGAGGGTGGCATGTCCTTTGAGTTGAGGCGAGCCTGCCTTTGTGCTTGCCGGTCTGTGGCTCATAACTGTTATGTAACCGCCTGTTATTGAAGAAGGACGACGGCTCTAAGCTATTCACAAGCGCTGTAATAAAAAAAACATGATGTATTTTCCCTCCAAATCATGAATCCCACTCCTCTTGCCAACACATTTGGATGATGCCCAACACGTGCTTGCTGCACATTCTTTGGCCCTGCGATTGGCCGGTTTACCTGTCGTAGTTCCGCGTTTTTGTTTTAGGGGGGAGGGGGGAGTCAAACTCGTGATTTTAGTCAAAATGGTAGCCGCAGTGCCATGTTGTCGAGCGTTCCGTGCCCTCCTCCCTGCCATTCTTTTAACACCCTTGAGGCCAATTGATTTCGTGGAAACAACAGCAGCAGCGCATAAATCATGTGTCTATTACAGTAAACAAGCTGGCTTGAGTTACGCATATAAATGCAGAGCGGCGAGTTACTCTCTTTCCGACCCCAGCGGTAGTCGCACAGTGTCACCCATCGTGGTGAGACACTGAGGCAGGCCTATGCTCGGGACGTTACGTTACCACGAGGCCCACGGCAGTACGAGAAAACTCCTCCAGTCCGCAATCCTACGAGATAAAACTCCACCATTGCTTTCTTCCAACCATCCGCAGTTTTATTCTCCCCATCCTGCTTTTGTGGAACGGCCTCCTTAATTATCCCTGATTTATTTTCTCTTTCCCGCAGGTAAGCGAAGTAAATTCGCAGATAACCCACACGGGATAATAGGACTCGCGACATTTGACCCCCACGTTACCGTGGCTGCAAAGAGTTGTGTATTTTCACATTCTGTGGCACATGTCAGGGGGTGGGGGTATGTGGGTGTTCCAGAAATCACATGTTAGGATGATACAGGATGCAGAATCACTCTTATTGTTCCTTCACATTGCAAGCAGCGATTTCTCGCAGGGTTATTCAGAGTTTTTACAATCGTTTTTTTTGTTGCTGTCCGGGTAACTGCATGGAACACATCGGTAAATATGTGTTCAGTGCTTTGCCACATGTATAGATATATTTAGCAGCAAGCGTATAATTTGTACTTTTCTGAGACACGCAGGGAGCTAACACAGAGGTGAAATGGTCAGCACACTGGACTTGAAGTTCAGAGGTCGCCGGTTCGATCGGTTCTCCCAGCTTGGAAGCTGAACCGGCGCAATTTTATTAAATCCCCCCGCCCCCACCACCACCTCTGTCCACCCAGCGGTACAAATGGGGTAAAATGTGGGTGCGCTCGCTTCTTCCGCGACGTCTGGTCTGCACTGTAGAGTAGACCAATGAGCACTTTAGAGCTCCCCTTTTTAGTGGCGGCGCTTCCACCGGCAGTGGCGTGAACGAGTGAGCGACCAATTGCAGGGATGCACCTTTACCTTTAGTTAAGGCGAAACGAGGATCCAACATGCCGCCCGGTGACTTGTGCCGCCGTGCCTTTTGCATGTCGGCACTTGCAGATCGGCGCCTTCGCTAAAGTCCTGCTTGAATCGGTTGCCTCCGTTTGCCCTTCTGCCTTCCGGAACTGGGAATCCGGTTCTGAAAACGGTTACCCGGTTAACGTTTAACAACCCTGTTTTTTTTTTCACAAATGGCATAATCGATTTGGGGCAAAGGGGAGTAGACCACGGTAGGGTTTTCTCGATGACTTTTGCATTCCGGTCAAGGTATAGTGTGCTAATTCACAGACACTAGTAGGAGGTACTCTCTCTCTTTTATTCCGGCCTTCACAGCCTTAGGGGATGACCACTCACCGGGTCGGGACAGCCAACACGCCGCCAGACCCACGGCTTGAAGAGGGCGACGATCATGACGATCACGACGACGACGGCACGACGAGTTCCATTCCAGATCGCAGCAGCCCCGACTGTGAGTCGGAGCTCGCCTTTTATCCTGCCCAGCGTGGCCAGGCTCCGCCCCCCCCGCACCCCTCTCGATCCCCCAGAAGGCTCCGTGCCTTGCCCACAGGTCCAACTGGTAGAACGGGCTGCTACCCCTAATTCCATTGTCTACCAATCTCCCAGCGGCAAGCACTACAGCGACTCATTCAATGTCACTACAAAGATCTGACGGATCTCTCTCTTTCTGCGGGGTGTAAGGAATCTTGAAACTGCCCTGATCCAATGTACAGTACGTCGGTACAGTATATTTATAATTTAAAATAAAGCAGACGCCACATCGTGTGCGGCGACTCGTGAACTTGCACACATCGGTGAGCGCGCCGTGTATATGTCGCGACGTGTATTAAATGTGTGTGTCTGATCTAGCACGGCAGTATTTAAAATTGCTGTACAAGTGATTGTGCAGTACATTTTTTATTGCAGTAAAAGCGTAACCGATGTCCGTTGGGATTTTTTTTTATTGTGGTAAACACTCAAGCCCGGTACAACGCGTCCTGTGGTTTCTGGGGGAGGAGACAGAAAAGCCGTGGTGGGGGGGCTCCTTGGCCGTGTATAGGTGGGGGGAGGAATGCTCGGTGCCCACCAACGTGAATTTGTTTAACATTTTTTAAATTAACTTTAAACAAATTAAGACAAATGATGTTTGTAACAAAGAATTATATCTGGGATGGCTGTGCCGTAATTACAAAACCTTTGACCCAGCAATCGCAAGGTCACGATTTAAAAAATTAAATCCTTGTCATAATTCAACGGCCCGTAACCTTTTGTAAATTTTTTTGTTGTTCGTAAAAATATTTCACCTGGAAAACCCCCTCATGAAGCCGCACGTTCATTTACGCAGACAATCTAGCACGGGCCAGCCCAGTGACGACACTCAGCACAGCTCAAGACATCTTGAACACTGACCTAAAGAAATTGGAAGATTATTTCTACTCCTGGCGACTTCAGCCAAACCCAACCAAGACAGGATCCTCAGCGTTCTGTCTCAACAACGCGGAGGCAGAAAGTACGCTGACGATCGAATTTTGTGGTAAAGCCATCACCCGCGACCCACTCCCGAAATAGCTTGGAGTGGTGCGCGATCGAAGTCTCACTTTTAGGCAACACATTAAGCAGTTGAACAAATAGATAAAAACATTGCCGGGCGTGGTGCTGACCACCCACCCCGTCGTGTGCCGTGCCGGGCTTCATTGGTGCTCGCGAACGGCACTTGCCCCAACAGGCTGTTAAGGCTACACGGGGGATCTTTGACTTTGTAAGCAGCTATGAACTCGGCCACTCGAGTTCGATTCCTGGCAATGGGTAACATTAGTGGCAGATATCTGAATCTGACCTGGGGCAACCCTGGGTCAGCTTGTGCTTAAACTAATACCCCGTGCAATGTATAAACATCAGCACTGGGGAGATAAAGGGGGCCAGACGTGGATCTGTCCACACCATTCCTTCGTGCGCTTTGCCGGCCTTCATAGCGGTGCTCATGAACAGCACTTGCCTCAACAGCCTGTGTGATGTATGATTATATCTGTAATGTATGATATATTTGTAATGTATGATATATAATTTCTCCAAAATAGAGGTTTTTTTAGGTTCACTACCCTGGTTTCACAGTTGTACTGAATGGCTCTGCTTTAGGGTGGTAATGCATGATGTTTAGCATGAATGACACCAGGAAACACATCAGAAAGCTATACGTTTATTGTTTTTGGCCATTTTTCAATTCACTGCTGGGTGAATGAAGGCCTCTCCTTGCTGTGCCAGTAATGGAGGCTATTCGACCAAACTCCACCACTCTGCACAGTGCGAGTTGCTGAATGGGATGCCCAGGATGGCTTCAGATCATGGCCGGGATTAAAACTCGGGTCACCGGGTTCGTAGTGCAGCGTACACTAACCGCCAATCCACCCCATATTACCTCATTTCACATTTAACCATTGTAATATGTGGAGGAGCAGTGTTTGTGCAGCAGTTGGCAAACCGAACTATGAACCCCGCAATTTGAGCTTAACTACAGCCAACAGCAATGTCATCTGGACCAGTTCAGTACCCCCCCCACCTCACCCTCCCCCACCATTACTGACACATACTGACCAACGGGATGAGGTATGTGTCAAGTATCCACCACAGCCGACACGGTATCGGGAAGATCTCCAGCAGTGGATTGACAAATGGGCTGTGCAGTACGTGTGGCTGTACGTCTGTCTACTGGCAACAGCTGACTGCGCCACCGCCTGCAGACTCAACGAAGTCACAGCTCTCGGATTTGTGGGGTTGTTTTGGCCGTCGCCGCACGTTTTCCGCTGTCACATCCGACGTTTCTGGTAGCTTCTTCTCCACGTGGGGTGAAACGTCGAGCATCGTGCCGACCGATACGTTGAGATTATTTTGCTGCTGTAAATTTCCACACGATAAGCCACTTCGTTGAGCTTTCATTTGTGGTTAGGTTGCTTCTGAAAAAGACACTAATAGCTCAATGGGCTTTACCTGGTAAGGAAAAAAATAGACTCGTTTTATTTGTATATTTTTTTAAAGTGATTTGTTTACCTTTCCTATACTTGCCACTCTTGTCGTGTTTTTGTACTGTTTGTTGTTGTTGTAACGTTCTGGCCTGCCCCTACCGGACATCTGTGGCAAAAGAGCTTTATAGCTCATCGGATTCCTCCAGTATAAATATTCTCATTCTGACACGTGGCACACGGCCCGAGACCACACGTGGAGAGCGACATTGCTCAGCCCAGCCGCGGTAACGTACAGAGACCGCTACCTTCACAGAGGGATCGCTCGCACGCAGCCTTGCACCATGCCAGCTGCCTGGAAAATGCAGAGTGGACTTTGTGTGCACTCCCTTTAGAGCCCCATCTTGCAGGTGTTCCCATTTAAGTGAAGTGGATTTTTTTAACCAGGTGGGAGCCTGTTGAGACTACGAGTCTCTTTTTTTCAACAGAGAGCCCACCCCGGGGGTTACGAAGCCAATAAAATCAAAAATGCCAGACGTAAAGCCTTGAATTAGTGCTGCGTAGGTTTTTGCTGTTGTGGCTGTGTGTGGCTCTGCGTTGTGTTTTTTTGTTCATCGTACTGTCCAAAGCTTTTCTCCGTATGCTGGGAGCATCTCCCTAAATAAGCTAATCCCTTGAATTACATAACAGCTGTTATATATTAAATATACTGTATGCATATATCACAATGGATATTCTTTTCACAAATCTGGAATTGAGAAGCAAACTAAGACGAGTTACAATGCAATGATAAAAAAACATATTTACGGTACGATTGGCAAATCAATGAATGCAACTCGTTACAGAAAACTTGACTGCGAGGGTCAAGGTAAAGGTGCAGGCCTGAAATCTGTTGCTCACACCACTGCTGGCAGAAGGCCATCCGCTACAGAGAGCGCTCTTGAGTGCTCCTCCTGGAGGTTTGTTTTGGGCCACTCTTCCACGCTGGCCAGACGTCCCTCTCTGTAGCCTTAACAGACTGTTGGGGCAAGTGCTGTTACCGAGCACCTATGAAGGCCGGCACGCCACACGAAAGGGGTGGGTGGCCACCACCACGCTCGGCCGCCTTTGTCTCCCCAGTGATGATGTTTGCACGCCGCACCAGCTACTCATTGGAGGCTGAGTCGACCTAGAGAAGGCCCAGGACCAGTTAAAATAATCGTCACTGGTGTTGTCCGTGAGTGGGAATCGAACTCTGGTCGCCGGGTTCATAGTGCAGTGTGCTCACACTACTTACTTACACTTCACCACACCCGGCCTGCCGATCCACCAACGGCGAAGTAAACATTTCCACTGCTGGCTGGACAGAGGTGGTGAGGGGTGGGGGTTGTAAGAAACTTGCACCGTTGTTGTTTCACCTGACGTGCAGGTCGAGAGGCAAGAGTTGTTAAACGCTAAAGCGACCGCCGTATATTTTTTTTCGTCCGGCGCAAGAGCTGAGAAAAGTTTCACAGACTCTGCCGGAATTCACGGTGGAGCCGTGCGTGGCTCAAGCCGATGCCCCCACCCCCCACCCCCCCACTTGTCAGTGTGTTCGGTTTTTAGCGCCGCTCTTGTAATTGACGATTTTGGATTTTTGCTTTTCCTGGAAATCGGAATTCGCCCTGGCACTTTGCCGCGATTTGCATCCCCGTAGGAAAGCCGCGTGGGCACGGCCGCTGTGCCCACGTGGTGGTGATAGAGGGGCCGGGGGGGGGTGTGCCTCGATGGAAACTCGTGGGGGCTTGCTTTTAAAATAGCCCTCGAGCTGCTCTTGGGGCCAACTTCCCAATCGGGAAACTTCACTTCACGTGGCACACACACACATCATCATCATCTACGCGAGCGGAATGTGCCACCGCGCATTGCTAACACCTGTGGCGATCAGTAAAAAAAAAACTCGTTGCGGTGCCAAACCCGAAGCGGATAATAATCGCGGAGCAGTATTGCTCCACGTGGCGGTTGTTTGTCGTTTACCAAACCACGCCACCACCGCCTCCTGTGCTCGTAACGCGCTGTCTCACCGCCGTGTGATTTATTGGAAGCCTCTGTGAATGCCGATTTTAGTTGACCTGCTGCGACTGTTTACGCAAAGCTGAACACTTAACTCTGTACGGGCATTTGTACACCCCCTCGTCATATTCCGATGCTGTTTTTGTCTTAAGCGTGCCGAATTGCGACGCCTTTCGTGAATCGGGTTGCCTGGAGAAGTAAAGATTTCACTTGCTTGGTTACTCTTTCACCGCTACCACTGCTACGTTTGGTCACTGTGTCCGTGAACTTCACACCTTGACACCTACCCCTGCTGCCGATGACTCATTTTAACAGATGCGCCGTTTCCCCTCATCCTTCCACCTCATTGTTGAAATCGACCTCTCTCTTTCCCCACACTGCTCGACTCAGAATTACATCGGATCGTCTCCTTTTTAAATTTTTTTTTAGCCTCGCCTCACTCGATTCCCACGACGCAGTTGTTCGTCTCCGCCAGCTTTTAACCGCTCCTCGGCACTGTCTGCCGCTCGCCTGTTTTGGGTTTGTAGGCCTTCAGGCCCGAGCACGGCGATTGTGCTCTAAAGCAATAATGGGCTCAGGAACGCGGCTTTAATTGAATTGGACACTCAGTTTCAGATCTGGCGCAGGCCCTGGGGGAGCAGAACATCAAGCCACCGACCCACCCCCCCTCTTCACTCTTCATAACCCCCCACCCTTTTTTCCACTCGAGGCGTCACAGAGAGCGACATCCC
Organism: Lethenteron reissneri; assembly: GCF_015708825.2. NCBI lineage: Eukaryota > Metazoa > Chordata > Hyperoartia > Petromyzontiformes > Petromyzontidae > Lethenteron > Lethenteron reissneri. The sequence goes on along the minus strand of NC_083798.1, from coordinate 12,281,224 downwards.
CCTCCCCACCACCATCTCCCGCGTGTTTATCTCAAACTCCCATCTGACAGCACAGAGCCGAGTCAGGCAGAGACAGGAGGGGGGGGGGGCATTGGGATTCAGAAGAGGTTGTCACCCGGCCTCTGTGTGCGTCACTGGCTGTTTTTCTCCACGCAGATTTGGTTTGAAGAAATTATTCGTGCAAATGGAAGTCAAGTGCCCGCACTTGTGTTTTCAGACAAATTGAGCGAGCTCCGGGGCTTCAGCTAAGCCAAGTAAATAATAATGACGATACCGAACAACAGGGTTGCGATTTGCGCACCAATTTCCGCAAACATGCTGTTTTCGACCGCATTTCGCGGTAGTTTCTGTGACCCTCTTCCGCACAAACTTCCGCAATTTGCGGTGATTCCTGGGAAGACTTCCGCAAATCGTGACTTCGATTCCCGCCTATACCGGTGCCGTACTCACGCGGTTGGCGCACATATCTCGCGTCTACCCACTTGCCTCTGCCGTAGCTACTCTATACCTCCTGCAAATAAATACACTTTACTGCTAACGATAATAGCTCATAACATCACACACAGATTCAAAAATGAGCAGCACCCCCACCACCAAGAGCAAGCCTATAGTCCTCGAGCGCTGGTTCCTCGGCCGCCTGTGGCTCATGTACGACGAGGAGAAAAGCGCCTTCTTCTGCACCACGTGCTCTGCCGCCGGGCCGAGGTCGTGCATCTTCCACAAGGGCAACAAAGGATATACCCCGGGCAAGTTTTCCCTCGACCGCATCGTCGACCACGGCGACAGCATCGGCCACCTCAAGGCCGCCGAGACGCTCCGAGCGAAGTCGGCCTTGGAGTTGGCCTTCCAGCGCAGCGGCGAGCAGGAGCAGAAGAGCATGAGCGCGGCGGCCGGCGAGTCGGGCGCCGCCGACTACACGCTCTGGCATTCGCACGCGCTGCGGTGCGGCTACTTCATTGCCAAGCACAGTCTGCCCTACTCGATGATGGAGCACATCTGCGGCCTCGTGCAGACCAGCATCAACTCGTATGCGGGCAAGCAGGCCTTCTCCACTGCCAGCGGCACCTACGGCTCATACTGCTCGCGCGACAGCGCAGTCGACATGGTGGAGATCTGCAGCACGTCCATCTTGGAGAAGACCGTGCACGAGATGCGCGAGGCCAAGTTCTTCTCGATCAGCTGCGACGAGAGCACGGACGTGGCATCTAGCAAGAACGCCGTCGTCATGGGCCGCTACGTATACTGCAACGCCATTTGAATCCGCATGCTCGGCGTCGTCTCCCTTTCGAGCGGCAGCGCCAAGGCCGTCTTCGACGCCATCATTGAGCTGCTCGATGGCCGCGGCCTCGACATCGAGGACCTCATCGGCTTCGCGAGTGACGGTGCGTCCGTCATGACGGGCTGCAACACGGGCGTCGCCGCCCGCCTCAAGTCAGTAGTTCCACGTTTGGTTTCGGCACATTGCCCAGCGCACCGTGCTGCTCTTGCGGCAGAAGACGCTGAGAGCGAGTACGAGGAGGAGCGCATGCTCGTCGTCGCGGGCATCTACAACTACTTCAAGAGGTCGCTCCCGCGCAAGGAGCTGCTCAGCGCGGCCATGGACAAGCTCGGGGCCCCGCACCTCAAGCTGCTCCTCGGCGGGTTCACGCGCTGGCTCTCGCGCGGGCAGTCGTTGCACAACATGCACCGCCTCGCCCAGTCCGTGGCCGAGGTCCTCGCGGACGACACGAGCTCCGTCGCCGCCGCCAAGTACTACAGCTACTTGCGCTGCGTGGCCTACCACGTCTGGATCGCGCTCATGTCGGACGTGAGCGGCATCCTCAACATGCTCAGCACGGCGCTGCAGGCCGACGACATGCACATCGTGAGCGTTGGAGGCATCGTCGCCGCGACCGTCCTGCAGCTGCGCTACACCTTCTTGACCACTTTGACGCTCGACACCGTCTCGACACCGGCGCTCCTCGAGCTCAACGAGCGCCTCGGGGGCAACGTGCAGTCCGAGGACGAGGACGAGGTGGCGGCGACCTGTCGCGCCGGGGGCGAATACGTACAGCGCCTTGTTGCTCATCTCGAAGAGCGCTTCCCAGAAGAGACGCACTCCACGGTACGGGCGCTCGCCATGCTGTACCCAGACGAGATCGCCAAGGCGGCGCACATCCAGACCTTTGGCGTGCACGAGATCGTCGCGCTCGGCAAGACCTACCTGCCGGACGCCTCCTCCTCCGAGCTCGTGACGGAGTACAACCACTACAAGTACTTTGCCATCGGCAGCTTCCGCGGCGTCGGCGCGACGGAGATCCTCAAGGTCGTGTGCAGCAACTCGCACATGCAAAAGTCCCACCCCAAGATCCTCACGCTCATCAAGATCGCTGCGACTTTGGCGCACGGGTCTGTCGACTGCGAGAGGGCCTTCTCTCTGCAAAACAACATCAAGACCGAGGAGCGGTCGCTCTTCACGTGCAAGCAGTTGAACGCGCTTATGGTTTGCGCCCGCGACGGACCAAAACTCAGCAACTTTGATGCCGAAGACAACATGAAGCGCTGGAAGAATGCGAAGAAGAGAAAGTACATTTGCTCGTAATCACGCTCTGCCTTTGAATAAAGTACATTTGCTCGTAATCACGGCTCTGCATTTGAATAAAGTATGTGGTTCTTGTGCGGAAATGCGGAAATCATATATTCATTGCAATCAGTAGCTCAAAGCCCTGCGTGATGTTGGGCCTTGCATATATCCTTTCCAATAGAACGCATTAACGTGTTGTTAAAAGCACGCGGTCACAGGAGTAGTCTTTCCACCGTTTGCGGTTGACATTAGCAGAAATGCGGGAAAAATTGAACCCTCCTTCCGCATTTTCCATGCCGAAATCGCAACCCTGCCGAACAACAGGTTGTACGATCGGACGGATAGGCTACACCCCCAGTCTGTATATCAGGCGGGGTCCAAGTGCATGCCGGCTTTGCAGGAGCTACCGTTGTGCGAGTGCCCGTGACAAGGCTCGTGCCGCTGCCAAGTGATTGACGCGAGAGAGACGCGCCCACAAGAGCGCCTGCTTATTTGGCTAAATGGTGATGCCACCGCTGCTCGTCTTGCCTGGCGCACACAGTGAACTTACCGAAGTGTGCGGCCACCACGGTTTTCTATCTTCCCTGAAGGGTGGGCGGTGGGCCCCTCCCCACCTTCTGTGGCGACGCAGCGTGGCCGATTAAAAACACCAAACCTATTGGGCTCCGCATTGATTTCGCATAGGTGTTGCGTTTGTATTCTGTGCGCGTCCCCAGGTGAATTGCCGTCGTGAAATGCCATTAAGTATTGCGCCACAGTCGCGAGCTGTATAATTATTGTGTTATACCCCTGCTGTCCCACGGTGCTGAGGAAGGTATTTGGAATGTCTCTCCTGGCATATTTAGCCCCCGCTCGTTTGCGCTGCCTATTTGTGACGTTATTTAACGTTAACTCTTTTTTTAGAAGAAGATAAATGTTTAAACCCAAAATAATCTAGTTTTTTTTTTCAACGACCACCAATAACGGCTGCTTACAGAAATGAGCCCTTTAGGTAATCTTATTGGTTCTCTGTTATTTAGAGAACATTTTAAGATTGTCATGGGTTGAGATTTCAAATTCTGGTCGGGGTTTTTAGCCAGCCCATCATCTCTCCTGGGGTCGATAAAAAAGCAAGTCAACACAATGGTTTTTCTATGGATGGACTCGCCCCTGCCATAGAAATGCATAATTTTTACCACAGCCTCAGGGCTGTCAAACCATAGATGAGCACCAATGCCAAAGCGCTCATTTGAGCAGCATGACACCACTCTGGCTTTTGAACAGCCGCGTACAGAGATCAGCCTGAATGTTAGACAATGTGGTTAATCTCATTTGAGGCTGTCACTGAAGTCTGGGTATTCACACTCTTCGTCACCCTCGAATAAAACGACGTGTATATTGTCCGCGGGACGTACCTCATGGTCGGGGAGACTCATCGGTCTGCGGCGCACGCGCCTGCCTGCATGCGTGCGTGTGCGTTGTGTGCGTTCGCGTGTCGCGCAGGAGGAGCATGAAGCGCTCGGCCTCCTTCACCTGCCCCTTTGACGGGAGGTGCAGCATCACCAAGGACAACCGCCGCCACTGCCAATCGTGCCGGCTCAAACGCTGCAAGGACATCGGCATGATGAAGGAGTGTGAGTGGACAATGAAGACGTGCAAATGTCCTTTCACTACACAACAGAGTCGTGCCGGGACCCCATGTCGTGCAAGCCAAAAAGATTTTCCGTGTCGCGAGCGTCGCACGCGGTCAACGAGTCGAGATGCGCGTCGGTGACGCGGCGCCTCCGCCGTTGTTTTAGTGGCGCTAACGTACATTGCACACGAGGAGTGTCGCCATTAGTGCTGTCCCTGAGCCCGAATCAGATGTCTTACGAAGCATTGTATAACGGTTGGGTTCTGGATTGGCTCGGCAGGATAGCCGGTGGAAAACTAACCGTACCATGAGGGGCCCCCTGACTCTTTCTTGGCTCGGATGTGCAGGTGGAAAAGGGACAAAAGACAAAGGTCACCCCCCCCCCCCCCCTCTCAAATATAACCTACACGGGCTTTTGGGGCAAGTGCTGTTAGCGAGAACCTAATGAAGGCTTGAATGGTGGACATTTTGTCTACACAGTACTGATGTTAACGGATTTCCAGGCACTCATTTAAGGCTGATCCGACCTACGGGAGGTGCAGGGACCAATTCAGATATTTGCTACTGATGATGTTCGTGGCCGGTAGTCAAATGCGGGTCCCTGTGCTCGTGCTACTAAGTTGGACTGACAAAAGGGTCGTAGTGCCCTCCGCCCCGCATTACACTAACCACTACTCCACTGCTCTATCCACGCATGCACGCATGCACACGTGCACGCATACACATCCGGTCTGTGCTGCAGATGTGACCGTTCAGAACTGGGTGGAAAAGGGAGCTCAAAAACAACACGTCAAAACGAAACAAATCTCTGACTCACCATTGGAACCTCCTTTGCCAGTAGCAAAATATGATAATTGTTTTTTTACCCTTTTATCTGGAAACAAAACTGACACTTTTTTTTATAAGGAGTCTCTCTAAGAAAAGCTGTCTCGGGTGTGGACCAATCAATTTCGAGGACAGTGCATACATTATCAGAGTTGTGTTTTTTGTTTGCATTCCGACCGCAGGTATTGTGGTCAATGCAAACATGACTCCTTGTAAAAAAAAGGTGTCAGTTTTGTTGCCAGATAAAAGGGTTAAAAACCAATCATATTTTGGTACTGGCAAAGGTGGTTCCAATGGTGTAAATGCTTACCCCGAGCTCTCATTCTCTGATGGTGCATTGTCTTTGAGTTGTGCGCCTTTTGGCGTCATCTGGTCCAACACCATGTGAGACTAGGCTTTAAGAAAAGCTGTCTCGGGTGTGGACCAATCAATTTCAAGGACAGTGCACACATTAAATTTGATTTAAAGCTTTCGTGACTGCAGGGATTCATCTTCTTGGTTTTTTCGGTAAAGTCACGTAGAAGGGAAATAATATTATGTATAATAATATTATGTTTTATTTTTATTATTTTATTATTTCCCTTCTACGTGACTTTACCGAAAGAACCAAGAAGAAAAAAAGTGCATACATTATCAGAGTTGTGTTTTTTGTTTGCATTCCGACCGCAGGTATTGTGGTCAATGCAAACATGACTCCTCGTAAAAAAAAGATGTCAGTTTTGTTGCCAGATAAAAGGGTAAAAAAACAAATTATCAAATCTCTGACTGCAGTGCAACCGTGGCGCGCGTCAAGCGCACACAACAGAAACGCGGCATGTTTGTCAATAGCCACTGCCTTCAAAGGAAACATTATATAAAGGGGCGACATTTCAGACCGTGACCCCTCTTTTTTATGGCACATAAGCAGACTATGGTTGTTAAACGATAACCGCTAAACTGGTAACCATTTTCACAATCCGATTTACCGGTTCTGAAAGTCGAGCACCGGTAATTTTATCCAGTGGAATTTCGGCAAATGAACTACACACCGATTTGGTGGACGCGAAAGTACAAGCAGCACGGCGGCATAAGTTACTGCGTGGTTGCATGTGCCCTCGCTTGCAGCCCTGCCATTGCTCACTGGCTCAGTCACTCAGGCCACTGCTGGTGAAATGGACTCTACGAGAGGGAGCGCTCGAGGGTATTTGTCCTACTCCTCCACGCTGACCAGATGTCTCGGAAGAGACGGGGGCATACCCTCACTTTATCCCGCCACATGTGACCTGCCGATCCACTAACCTTGGCGAACCCATTCATGCTTCCGGGTTGGTAGAAGCACGGGTGGATTTTTTTCTTTAATAAAACCTTAACCCCCCCGCATTGTTTCAACTGCTGTGGCAGGACATGGAATGAAACCAGCGACCACTGTGCTAACTCATAAACCATGGCGGCTCCCCTTAATGTTCCTTTAAAAAAAAACTATTTAGGTATTTTATTTGCTCGGCGGTTTCATTTTACGTGGCAAATCCTGTAGAATGTAGTTTTAGCGGGTTTTTTTCCCCGTGCAATTACCGGTAATGTAAATAATACCAAATGTAACCACCCTCAAAGCAGACGCTTTTGAGGCTTGCTTGGGATCAACTGCGCGCTGCAGGGAGCGTGCGTAACTGCTCGGTGTCGTGCGTGCACCTGAGGCGTATTTGATCTCTCTGTCGTAGCAACTTTGAATGACCTCTGCCCGACCGGGTTTGTGTGTTTCCCCCCCCCACCAACCCCCCCGCTAAATTGTGATTGGTTATCTCATGAGCGTGAAATCAAATATCCGGCTAACTTTCTAGGCTTACAGTGAGGCAGCATGGTTGCCAGAGTGGTAACATGTGTTGCCTCACAGCAAGAAGGGCCTGGGCTTGATTCCCAACCTTGGTGCCTTTCTGTGTGGAGTTTGTACTGCATTTGACAAACATTCCAATGCCGAAAATTTACTTGCAAATTATTCAGAAGGAATTAACACATGGAAACATTGTCTCCCACTCACACAAACTTGGCAGGACCCTATGAAAAGGAGTCTTGAGACTGGGTAAACAAGCGGAATAATAATAATATTACATTTTTGGGCAGTTTGCCGTGTTGAGTGGCCCAGACTAGTCGCTTAAGAGTCGGAGCCTGGCATTCACACTGCATGCTAATAGCGGCTCGTTTTTGACAACTTGCGTTGATTACACTGGGCACTTCGTATGTAGATACATACGTATGAGTGTAGCCAAATAAATAACTCTTCAGTGGAGCCCATCATTGTGAGTTTGCCTAAAAGAGCACTTATTCTTGGTTCTGAAACGCAATAGCTAGCAGAAAGATTGCTATCCATCACGTAAGCTTGCTGCAAGATCACCTGTGGCTCCACCTTTCATCCCAACCTTGACAACTCCCCTGGGCCCTGGCGTCAAGTTGTGCACACAGCGCTGACGTATGTGAGTGCGTGCCTATCTGTCAACCTCGAGGTGAACCAACCGTGGCCCTCACTGCAGTCCATTCTCATTTGCTGCATTCCTAATTAATACAAAAACAACAACAACAAAACGTATAGTGCCATAACATATGAGGCCATTACAAGGCCGCTGAACAAGCGACAAAAGCGTTACATGTGAGCCATTAGTCCATAGCAATGAGCAATAGATAATGCACTTGATCCAAGTTGCAGCAGATGACCAAATCACCCAGAATGTGACCCATCTCGTCAGAATAACAGAAGCTAAGCAGGATGGAGCGTGGATAGTGACGACAATGCATAATAACTGTTGACGGAGGCTACTGTGGCGTTACATTGTCCGCAGGCAGGCAGCGCAGCAAAATCAATTGTGGTACTGCACTATGCCTCATTGTCTATGCTACCCGCCTACAACCCGCGCTGACCGCCACGGTGAAATATGATCAAATATTTAACACCCTATGACCCACATGGCGTTGGGAGGCTTTCATGCAGCAGTGGATTAACACAAGGGCTCTAGATGTACGTGTACTCGAGTCACAAAAGGCTAAATAGTGAAGAGTGCACAAAGCAACGTGGATTGGTGCATGCTTGGATTACATTTAGACATATAGGACACGTGGATCAGATGATATTTGCGAGTTATGTGCATGGTCAGTTTAACACGTAGGCTTCCGGGACCAATATTATCCATAAGAGGTTTTATTTGGGTTAGAGTGCGTAAATATAAATGTGGTGTTAAACCCGCCACCACCCGACACAGCCAATTAGTAAGGTTTGTCACGTAATCGAATTGTAAATGTTTTGGATTTGCTCTCCAACACACCGGTGTGCTGTACTAGTAACGAGTTGGCATGATTTGTTTACGTAACAAATCTTACTAATTGGCTGTGCCGGATGGTGGCGGGTTTAACGATACATTTATATTCACGCGTTCTAACCCAAAAAAAGCCCTCTAATTGATATGGGAATGCTGTGGTTACTCTCAGCTCTTCCAAAACGTCCGACCAGCATGACAGAGTTACCCAAATACCCTCGATAGAGCGGTCCCATGGAGCGCCCTCTGAATGGAGGCCCTCCCGCCAGCAGTGTCGTGAGCGAGCAGTTTCACAGGCTGCACCTTTCCCTTCACTGGAACATTCAGTGCAGGTGCTGTGGATGTTGAATTTCTTGTTTGGCGGTGTTGTGAGGGATGTGGCAGTGTATTTGTACGCACGTATGTTCAACTTCTTTTGTACCGTACATAGCCAACCGCGTTAATCGAAGGTGCGGGGGATAGACAACAAACTAAACACTAAAAGCAGTTCTAAAGAAATGAGTTTTCAATCTCGATGATTTTAAAGTGCATAGCTCCAGTGGCTTTCCTATTTCGAAAGAAAGAGCATTCCAGACGGACGCAAAAGCTCATTTTAAAGTGCGGGTTGCAGTGACCGGCTTTCTTCGATGGTTCGCCAAAATCTGCTGCGAGGATGACTTTGGTGGGGTGGGGCGGGGGTGTGCGGGAAAAGGGATGCCTTCATCCAGCAGTGGATTGGTCACGGTGATGACGAATAAAGAAGAATCGAGAACAGTTACTTCTCCTGCACCTGCCGAGTCTTCCGGAATTCTGTTTGAGTCTCCGTTAGGAGATGCGGCAGATCTGTGATCGTCAACCACTGCTCGACCCGTAAAGAGCTGCAGCGGATTTTATGAAAATATGCAGATGGTGCATCGGTTACATTCTAGAAGCTGTAGTCGCGATATTAGCTAAGTTTCCTTTTGCCTGTGCAAGGCCATGAAAGGACATAATGTAGAGTTCTATTGAATTAATTTATCTTTCATTTGTGAGCAGACGAGGCCCCGCATTGAGATAGGACGGCTATCTTTTTTTTCTCTCTCAAAGTTATTGTTAAACATTGTCCTTTCCCCCCTCCAAGGGTACACGATAACGAGCGATAACGGCGCTATCGTTAGAACCTGCATATTGTGTTCTTAATTGCGTGCTCTAACGCCGTCGCAACGGCCACTGCCATGGCATCGCACGGGGGTCGTTCACGTCCGTCGCGGTGATATCAGCAGCACGGTGTTGAACCGTCGGCGATCCCGCGCAAACCGCCACTCTTTATCCGACGCTGTATTCTGTCCGTCTTGTCCAAAGCCCGAGCGCTGTAACCATGGCTCTCGGGACCGCGGTAAATGACTTGAGGTGACCGCAATGTGGCGTTTTGCAGAATTTCATCGCATTGCGATTTCTTTGTTGATCATTTTATTTATTCTTCTTAATTATTTCCTTCTTCTGACACATTTCATGAAACAACAAAGTCGGTAATGAAAAATCTGAAATAAATAGCGATTATATGTTAAATTATTTATTTGCGATGTTTTTTCTCACCGAGTAACGGCATGGTAAATATAGAATGTCGTGATTTTCGTAGTTAGTTGAATTGCTCAATAAGGTCTTGTATAACTGACAGCATTTATGTTATGAGCGTTTTTTAATATATATTGTGAAGTTCCAATGATTAGAAGATATACGGCAGCTTAGCATTCCATGAACTGCAAATAACTTGTGAAGTGATTCTAATTCGGACTTCCAGCAAAGCACAAAAAATAATAAAATAACATTTTTTTATTCAATAACAAATTTATGGGAAACTGACGTCGCGATAACCATGATATCATACAATTTTAGAACGTACCCGAGTAGTAACGGACATGGCGAGCTGTTTAGCGAAACGTGAAGTCAACTACTTGGTGTGGAAGAAATGCCGCTGTTTGTTCGTTGATGAGACGGAGCGCAGATTAAAGTGTCACGCGGCGTTAGGGAGAAACTCTCGCAGCCGGGTTTACCGATGAGATACGATGTCTGTTTGAAACTGCGTCGACGTCCCGTCACGTCATTGCGTAGCATCTGACTCGTTATCCCGGCGTGAAATCTCGCCGGGCGCTGACAAATGACGAGCTGCTTATAGAAGGTCACGGACGCAGCCGGCACAAGGGAGGTCGCGCCCACGCCTTGGCGCTTTCATTTCGGTGACTCTGTCGGCTGTGGCAAAAAATAAATGTGAACGCGTGCACGGCTTTGCGATCTGTGTGGGAAGAGGTGGAACCCCCCCCCCCGGCCAGCACCGGGTGCCTCCTTTGAGAATCAACGAAATTAACGTGAATGCGAGGAGCAATTCTTTGCAACGTAAGTTGTAAACGATGGCAGGCGTATTGCTGTCTCGTCATTGTCAAAGTTGCGCCGCTTCTCTCTCCTGTCATACGCGGTTCGACTCAATGTGGCGCCATGGTGGCGAGATGTTAGCTACCTCGCTTGGTATACAGGAGGTCGTGGCTTCGATTCTGACCCCTGTATATTAAGAGGTTGGATGTTCTTCCTGTGTTCACGTGGATTTTTGTCTGGGTCCTCCGGGTCTTCCCTCCACATTCAGAAACGTGCTTTTCGATGCATTTCCACGTGATAAGCCACCTGTTTGAGCTATAATTTGTGGCCAGGTCGTTTCTAAAAAAAGAGTTATATAGCTCAGTGGGCCTTACAAAGCTAAATAAAAATAGTCTAAATAGTTTTAAAAAAGTTTTTAATAGAATGTATTCGGTGCCTGCAGAAACTGCCCGGCATGTGGAGTAAGATTTTAAGACGCCATGGCGAAAAAAATTACACCTAGCGCACAGCCTGGACACACTGCAGAGAGAAGGGTGAAACGTATGGGATACTACATTTTATTTTGCCTCCCCCTACCCACCACCTTCCATCGAACTTTCAAACTTAGCTAGTTTATTGAATGGACAATACCACCTTGTTTGTGCGAAACAAGGCCGAGCGCAATATCGCCAGCACACCGTGCGCATCCTTGCACGTGCGTTCCCGTCGAGCTGTGGACGCGTTTGTTTTAGGGGGCCGCACGGCAACACTCGCCGACTGGTGAAACCTGCGCTGCGGGGGGCACCACGTTTTGGCTTTTTTTTTTTTATTCCACAAGCGGCAGTCTCCCTGCATAGAGTTTCGGGGTTTTGACCATTTTGTTGTGCCCCATCGCACGGCAAGTCGGGCTCGGCGAGGATTTTTTTTACTTTGCTGCGACGGGCAGCCCCGTAGCGTTGGCGGGGAGGGCGGCTGTAAAGCGACTGAGCCCCCTACCTACCCCCTGCTGATGGCTCAGGCCCCACTCTGGATTCGATCTTATCTTATATATTTAAAATATATATCATGCCTTATTCCAAGGTGCTTCACAGCAATTACGAAATTGCACGTACGATTATAGTGGTTGAGATAATAAAGAGTGTGGTTGTTATTGAAAGTGGTTGTGTAGTTATGGGGACAGCGAGGAGAACACTCGGGGAAAGGTTAAGGAGGGGTAGTTGAAAGGGCTAGTGTTGAGCGTTGGGTTAGCGGTAGGGGTTGAGGTAGCTAGAGTCGGGAGCCAGGGGAATAGCAGTGGCAGGATGGGCCAGGGCAGGGGTCGGCAAACCAAATTAACAAAAGAGCCTTTTTTTCGAATTCGGGAAAGAGCCCCCCAATATTTCAAGAGTCGCAGTGCAATGTGAACACATTCCTGCGGAGGGAGCTGGTAGGAACGTTGGGTTGCTCGGTCAATGGCCAGGGTCAACGGCGGCGTGGTGTATTCCGCAAATATGGCCCACTGTGAGGGTGGGCACAAGCCGGCGTGAGTAGGTTAAACATTGAGTTTTATAAGGGCACCACGGGGTGACCAGCTCCTCCCCACCCAGCCCCACCGTTCCCACCCCCCACCCAGCCCCACCCTCCCCACCCAGCCCCTCCCCACCCTCCCCTCCCCACCCAGCCCCTCCCTGCACGACGGAAAAGTGCAATAATCCCCTGTGGGCTGGTGTAACCAGGTGGTTCCTACCAGTAATATCTGACGGCTGTCCTTAGATAACGTCACGAAGCAGTCCTTAAAGAGCCGCGGTCGACTCCGGAGCCACAGGTTTGCCGACCCCTGGGCTAGGGAGAAGAGACATATCGATCGCCACCCTCGTATTTGGGGGTTGGTGTCCCCAGGACAGCTACGTTCCAACCTTTGTGATTTTCTCCTTCCCGAGGTAGACGGGCCGGGCCAGCCTTCGTTCGCTGCGTGCTCGTGCGGTGATGTGCATCGCGCTTGGCTTGCATTCGTTGTCTCTGCTTGATGCTCATCGATGCCACCGATTTGACACGACAACGTTTAATATTGTTGAAGCTGGGAGAGCCGGCTTAAAGAAATAAAAATGTACCAAGTGTGTCTTTTTTTTTTCTTCTGCTTCTTTTACCGCATAATGGCATCTGTTAAATAAAAAGTGTATAATGCGTCGTGTTCCAAGTGACAAACTGTATCTATCGGTACCAGTTCCTTTAATCGGTCATTACAGCTCCCTGAAGTCTGGTGTGCATCAAATGTGATGTTGTTTTATACGATAATGACACATTACAGCAGTTGACCAATTATGCCCACTCAAAATCAATTTTCAAAGCCAATTATGTATTCGCGTCTAGACAACGTGCAGCAAGTGCACACAATTTGTGTGTGTGTGCGCTTTGGAATTAGTCATTTAAATCACGCTTTATGTCACCGTAACCCCTTTGCCATCATTTAAGGGCTTGCTGGCTAACTCGGCTACTATTAGGGCACCACGGTGGCGAGATGGGGCCTACCTTGCCTGGTATACAGGCCAAGGTAGTTAACATCTCGAACCTGACGCCTGTATATTTGGAGTTTGCATGTACTCCCCGTGGTCACGTGGATTTCTCCCTGGCTTTTTCTACATATTTAGAAATGTGCTTTTAGAGTATTTGGTTGCCACACATTTGCACATAAGCCGTTTTGTTGAACTATCATTTGTGGCCATGTCGCTTCTGCAAAAGAGCTATATAGTTCCGTGGTGTTGTATATATTGTGGGCCTTTCCTGGTAAAATAAAAATAGTTTCGTTTTAGTAGTTTTAGTATCTGTATAATTTAAAAGTCTGTTGCCTCACATGGACTATACTTAAATGCATAGTGTGCAACCGTTCCTAAGAATTTAAGTTGATGTAATTGGGCCTGGGAACATTCAGATGTATGCTTTCTGTCTGCATTTGCATCCAGAAGCAAGCTGTTGATTCTTGACTTAAAGCTTTCGTGACTGCAGGAATTCATATTCTTTGAGTCTTTCGCTAAAGTCACGTAGATAGGTTCAAAGAAACAAACAAAAAACTACGACGTTTCGATCGCAACACAAGCGGTCGTCACCGCTTGTGTTGCGATCGAAACGTCGTAGTTTTTTGTTAATTTCTTTGAACCTATCTACGTGACTTTACCGAAAGACCCAAAGAATAAGCTGTTTATTTTTCATATAGATTTTATTACGACTGCGTGGCAGTCGTCCAAGCAAAAAGAATGAGTGAGGTGCCAGGCCAATTGGGGACACAAATGTGGTCTCTCCAGAAATTATGAGGAATCTCGAAACTTAAACTGCAAACAGCCAATTATGACATTTCTACCGAATAAAAATTGAGGCCTAAATTGTGAACGTTAGACTTTATTGGGGGGGGGGGGGGGGAATTCCTTCCAGGATTCAACATGCAGTGGCATGTTGCAGGGAAGCACGCTTGTGATCGCTCATGTTGAAGTGTCTGTTCTGATACTGTATTCACACGTTCAGAGGAGACTCTTGCTAGAGTGGGCACAGCTGCTTGAGATTGGGCATTGATATTTCCGTGAAGTCTCTGTCCCTTTCCTGTAGCCCTTGCCCGTCCACTTGGCACTACCGGCTGGGCAATCCCTGTTGGAATCGTAGTCGAGTTTTGTAATAAAATCGTGAGAATCGCCCAGATGTATTCCTTCAAACAGTCCATGGCTAGCGCCCCGTGCCGTTTCCAACCCCCCATCCTTGTTAATAGAAATTAACATTTATCAATCGTAAAATAAATAACTTTGCACCCATTTGAGCCACCCATCAGCTCCCTTTGCCAAGACCTTGTGTCATAAATCATTTTGATCATTGCGGAATGGTCTTTCAATTTAGCGTTTGAGATTGTGTGCGATGACGCTACGACGATGATGGCGGTGCTGCGTGCGGTGTATATATATATATAGCGTGGGACTATGCGTTGTATCACATTTCGGTCATCTCGTCTTTTTCTGGAAAGGAAAAGGAGATATAAATTCAAGAAGTCCCTCTTCGGTTTCCTATGCCATTCTTTAACAAATGAAACCGGTCGTATCAAGATCATCATCGTTTGCATGTATGTAGAACTTCTTTCGCAACGTACCTAGTTAAAGTGCGCTAATTGGAGGTGCAACTTTGATGTTTATTATACCGCGCCTCCCATGCGGTACACAAAGGGGGTGATTGAGATAATTACTCCGCGTAGGAAGTGTTTGCAGACCCAAATACTACCGTGATCATGAACAACAGCTTTGTGTGCTTACTGCGTATGTGTGTTTTTTTTCGCGGTTGTGCTGTGCAGCTCTGCGCGACGTTGCGTTTCTGGGTTAAGCCGCACATGGCCGGCACGGTGTCCGTCATGCCGAGTGACGAGCGGCACAGCCCGCACGGAATGCTCATCGCGGAGAGAGCGGCAGCAGTAGCTTGGTGTACGGCCTGATCGCAACAGTTGCCCCCCCCCCTTCCTACCGTCGCTGCCCCCCCCCCAACCCCGATGTGGTCACGACCTCGCAGTGATAATGACGGAGGAAGAGCTCCAGAGGAAAAAGGAGATGATCATGAAGAGAAAGATGGAGGACTCCTGCAAGGAGAAGTGCCGGCCACAGATGTCGGAGGAGCAGGAGCAAATGATAGCCACCCTCATTGAGGCTCACCACAAGACCTACGACTCCTCCTACTCGGACTTCGGGCAGTTCCGGGTGAGTGGCGCGAGGATAGGACGATGGCATCCGGACCGGCTGCGTGGCAAAGTGGGTTTACATTCCCCGTCTGCTCATGACAGCGGATGGTGCGCGTTTTTTTTGTTCCGGTCCCATCCCCCCAGCCCCTGTGAACCCAGGAGTACGAATGGGTTCCACCACAGTTGGTCGATCGGCAGAGGTCGCATGCGATGGGGTTAAGTTTGGGTGCTCTTACCTCCTCCAAGACGCGTGGCGGGCGTGGAAGAGTGGCATGAGCAAAGCCATTGCAGTGCTGCACCTTTGCCTTTAACTCATGGTGTCACGAAGCAATAATGTGCATCTCGGCTCTAAATGCAGGGCTGCCCTGTGTGTGGGCGCGCCTGTGTTGGTGTCCCCACGCAATGACACCGTCGGCCCAGTGTGGTCTGGATATTGGTTGTGCAAGAGGCATTTCACGTCAAGATGTATTACATTGGTTGTGTACAGGAAATATATGAAGTACAGTATATGAAATAGTGTTATAGGTCATTGTAATAAAACATTTTTTGGTAAATATTGTATTTAATAATATTGGTCATCGATCTGCCTGTGGGCTTTGCTCATTGTTACATTAATGTGACGTTTGTAGCATGTTTAAAGCTTAGAAGTTCAGCTGAACTTGAAAATGTACGCGTCTACTTTATAGCATTGGCATCTGGCTCCCTTTTAATTCATCTTGAGCTTCGATCTATCTTCTTGGTTCTTTCGGTAAAGTCACGTAGAAGGGAAGTAATAAAATAATAAAAATAAAACATAATCAAATAATTCTCACGACGTTTCGGCCACAACGCAAGCAGCCGTCTTCAGGTGGAGAACAGGTCTGTCAAGTAGACGGCTACTTGCGTTGTGGCCGAAACGTCGTGAGAATTATTTTATTATGTTTTATTTTTATTATTTTATTACTTCCCTTCTACGTGACTTTACCGAAAGAACCAAGAAGATGAATCCCTGCAGTCACGAAAGCTTTAAATCTTCGATCTATCCACTGCTGGATGAAGGCCAATCCCCATCGTAGGCAGCGCCTCTCACTCTGCCTACGATGCAGCAAACCCATTTGTTGACAATAACGATTTGATTTTGATGGAGGGCCCCTTGCACCGATGCATCTCGGAGCGCCTTGCACACGATAAGCGACGCCCCCAGCTCCTGCAGAGCGGCATTCTCATCACCTACGGTCGCTTCTCCTGTCCCGGCGCCCTTTCCGGATTCCGAATTGATTCGTTCCAATAAAATATCTATCTAGCCTTTGCTTCCATTGTTCTTGTGAGCAATTCTTCGCTAACCTGAAATTTTATTTTCAAAACTTTTGAATACGTTCACCCCCTGGCACCCTGCAAGGATGTCAGGTGGAGACTCTGGCAGGTTGGCACTGTGGCAGGACGGCACCAAGTCGAACTCACCGACTGAGTTCGATTGATGACTCCAGCGCCTCTCTGTGTGGCGTTTCTGTGCTTTCCTCCTGCTCTGCGTGAGTTTCTTCCGTGTTTCTCTGGTTTCCTCCCACAGCTAAACATAGGTGGCATGCTTGGTTTTGGCAAAAGATCCAAATGTAGCAGGACCCTCCTGAAAAAAAATTGTTTTTGAACTGAGGGTGGCTTTCCGCTGTTAAATAAACTAATTAACGTAATTTCCATGCAAGGCTTGACGATATCGTGCATGGACTGTTGTTGGAATATCGTCGACAATTTACCCGTGTGACATGTCGTTCAAACCACCCACGCTGAGCTGTGTTGTGGAAAGCAATCGCTGAAGTGTGTTCGGGGCTATGATGAGCTATTTGTAACACGGTCCCCGATGATTTGATGCGCCGGGGATAATGCGGCACGACGGAGCGATGTAATGCTAAACCAGAGAGCGTGATAGCTTTGTCGATACAAAGTGTACTTTGTCTTTTTCACGAAGGTGCTTTCATCCCATTGATCAGAACAATTTAGCCGTTCTTGTTCTGGCTTTTCTCTCTCTCATTTGCACGGCTCGGACGCAGTTCGTATTACCGCCGAGTTCTCGACTACCACGCGGTGGGAATTGCTCTTTGGGCAAACGAATAGCAAAGACGAAACACGCTACCGTGGGTAACTATGCCATGGAGAGGAAATTATATAAAACTTTACATAACCGCTGCTTCCCTCTACGGAACCGCCTCGTTTGGCAACCTTTTGGCCACCGTCCTAAATGTCACCGACACTGCATTTATTGCTATTCAAGGCAGTGTTATATATATATTATTATTTGTGGTTGTCTGGCACCACTACCATTGTAGTGTTATATAAAAAACATTTGCTTTTATTTTGTAAGCTAATTAGGTGGCTGCAGATTGCACTGGAGGTGTGGGAACAATCCTGACCTCGCCTGGCCTCCGGTGAACCCGCGGGTCAGGCCACGAAGCTGGCGCACACATCGAGTTAATTTAGTTAAAAACATTTTTTTGTAATAAACGCTGGTGTGATTTATGCAATGTACTGCGGTATTATGTGATGCTGCCACTGCGGTGTGATGATCAGCACATTGGGCTTGCAATCCGGAGCCCGATGGTTCCATACGATCTCCCGGCACAGCAGCCTGTATATTTGGAGTTTGCGTGTCTCTCTCTCGCTCTCTCCTCGTGGTCGTGTGAATATTTCTCCGGGTCCTCCGTTTTGCCCCTCCCTCCACATTTAGAATGAACATGCGTTCAAGAGTATTTGACTGCTGCTATACATTTCCACGTGATAATGCGCTTTGGTTGAGCTCTTATTTATGGTAGCAAGGTCGCTTCTGAAAAAGAGCTATATAGCTCAGTGGGCCTTACCTGGTAAAATTAAAAATAGTTTATAGTTTAGGGTTTTAATCGTTTATCGTTGAAACGATTGGGCACAAACAGAACATGCCAATTTGTCACTAGTGCAGCACACCGATGTGTTGGAGAGCCAAGCCACAACATTTACAATCTGAGTACGACGTTTCGCCAGTAATTACAACTAGCTTCATCAGGCGACAGCCAGATATGTACTAGTTGGCTGTGTCGGGTGGTGGCGGGTTTTAACGACACATTTATATATTTACGCGATCTAACCCAAAAAAAAGTCTTATGGATGATATAGGTCGCGAAAGCCGACGTGTTAAACGTATTGGGCACAATACGTGCCCAATACGTTGTCGAGCGAAACGCGACTGTCTTTGGTGACCGTTTAATGCCATTTTCGGCATTTACGAGTGATGTCCGCGGAGCCGCCGTGACAACGTGGAAGGACCACAGTGAGCCGAATAAAAATGTATCGCAGAGTTATTTCTTTTTCATCGTTTGCCACAGCGGAGAGAGCGAGCTGTGAAAGAAAGCACTGTGGTAGTTGACCACTGTTTCTCTGTGTGAGCGCGGAGAAGGTAGACGCGACCTTATCGAACGCGATACTACATTTTTAAAAATGTGTGCACCCTTTCCCACCTCCCCATCATGCGATATCGTGTGCAGCCCCCTGTGCGCAAGGATGAGTTCGACTCGAGTGACGACTGTTCCATGCCGGAGGCTCCCACGGACTGCTCCTTCGGCTCCTCCACGCCAGGTGTCCGTCCACTCCGCACATGTCCACACCTTACCTGCACTCTTGAGCAGAGGACTGTAGCCCACACTGCGACTGGCGGTCAGAGTTGGCCAAAGGTACCTGGTGGCCCGGAGTCGAAAGCCAATTGGGGTGCCCACTTATTCCTGAGTGGCAGAAACTAAAAATGGGCCCATTGTGGCGCCTTCTTTTGTGTGAGGCTCAGGGCAATTTGTCCGCTGGCCCCTCCACTGCCCGACCCTCACCACCACCCCCCCGGGCAGCCAATTGTACACCCACACGGCGCTCATCGGTCACTACATTGTATGTTCTAACAAAAATAAAGATACTCTGTATCGCCTTAAGAGGATATTGGAGCAAGTGCTGTTAGCAAGCATCTATTTAGGCTGGCACTCTATACGATGGGGTGGATGGCCTATGCCACGCCTGGCCACCTTTGTCTCCCTAGTGCTTATATTTTCACACCGCATCAGGTACTTATTTATAGCCGCGTTTGCTTCGGGGAGACCCAGCACTGGTTCAGTTATTCACCACAGTTATTGGTCGTGAGCTGGAATCGAACCCGGGTCACTAGATTCGTAGTCCAATGCGCTAACCTCTACACCACCGCTCCCCACCCCATGTTATAACTAGTGCCTCGAACTGCAAACCTTTTCACCACTCAGTCGTGCTGCCACCCCATCAAGAGGTGTTGGTTGTGTTTTTACCGACAGTGTGACCCTTGTTATTCCGAGTTTCTGCACTGCCACAACGTGTCCTTCTAAAAATGATGGATGCTACCATTAAAGTTGCTTTAATAATTCTGCTAATGATTCTGGTCAAGCTCACACAGTGATTATTGTTTTTGGCCACAAGGCACATTTGTACATACTTTTGGTCCGAATGCTTCTTATACACCCGTAGACACACACGTATACATCGCTTGTATGGAAATGAACATAACATGTGCGTGTGGTTATTTTTTTTGATGCCTGCATAATTTGAATCATACTCCTGCATGTGCCACGAGAGACTGGGAAACTCATCGCATTCAAATCTGACAATGTGCTTCCTTTGGTTGGGGCTTGGGCATTTGTTGTTCTGCTTGGGTCAGCGTGACTTGAATGCCAGGCCTCTCCAAGTTATCTGCGTTGCCTTGGTTTCTGTAAACCATTTAAAGTATAATATATCCCGACAACCGGGCAGCTATCCAACATTTTATTCCCTTATAATGCCTAATGCATTTCCTGCGCAGGTTATGTCCAGACCAGGAGTGATGTTTGCTCAAAATTGTTCACATATTCAGATGAGCCCCTGTCTGTGATTCTGCTCAAAGGGGCATTTGAATTAACCACAAACCAGCTTCTCCTCTCCAGTGGAACACTTCCCCCACCCTGGACCCATCGGTGACATTCGTTTTATTTCGATATGTCTGTCCCAGCGCGTCGTTTTTACTTTCTCGTGCAGGCTCATGCTATTCAGCTGATAGTGCGTGCTTTATTGCCCACAGCTGCATGCCAATACCTGCTTGCCTATGCTTTGTTTACATTTTTATGAACAGGTTTCTCTCAATTTATGCGAATTCGGTTTTGTACGATTGCACGCGGTATATACAGCTAACCTATTTCTACCCAGAATTCGCGATATGTGCTTTGAATTCACTCATTTGGGCGGGATATGTGGTCGGACGTGGGACAACATTGCGTGTAATGTGTGTGCTACTCTGCAGATAGCTGCCTCGTACTGAGTGAGCATTGTGGGTTGGGTGACCGTTGGGTCCATGCTACACCTACGCTTTGTGCGCCTTTTTCTTGGAACGTATCTACCACATAAAGTGAGGGAAACCTATACAGTCCTTTTGTCAATTCACTGCTGGATGAGGGCCTCCCTATTCTGTGTGGGCCATGGGAGCTCTTTGAAGTTACAGAGAGTACAGAGAAAATCTGGTTGTGCACACTGATATTATACATGCAATGGCTACGCATACTGTCCGCTTTAGCCTATACTTTATATGTGTAGTGGAGTCCAACCACGCCGAGACGAGGAATACTGTACACTCACACCAGTGTAGGTGCCCCTCTTCACTTGGACCTGGGATAACGATATACGTCGGGCCTTACTTCGGCTACCCCTAGGCTCTCTCACCCCCCGTCTGCCCGGGGCGGGGGATCAGCCAACATGGCCCTTCGACGAGGAGAGAGAGACCTCTTCCAGCCGATCCTTACCCTGGCTCCCCACGACGACCACGTGTCCGTCACGTGGCCGCCCTTAAGAACCCTCTCGGCAGCTCCTCCCCCCAGCTCGGCCCCACCCACTTTCCCGAAAGTGCTTTCCCAAAGGCCCCCCCCCCACGCTCATCCCTCATTGGCTACTCACAGTACTCCTCTACATATGTACCCGCTCAATAGCAGTAATAAACCTCTGTACATGTACACTCATGTTTGAAATCCACTGCTGGATGAGAGCCTCGCTATACCTTGTGGCTCATGCGGTTATTCAACCATACTTTACTAAGCTGGTTGGCGTGTGTTGATGAAGGCGAGGTGGCATAGACGTTGGAGCATAGGTACAGTACAAAGAGTACTGTTGTTTTTTTCCGCCACTGCTCTCTGCTGACAGTATAGCCCCACACAAGAAATACGGTGGTTGCCCATCCAAGCACTCTCCAGACGCAAACGCGCTTAGCTAGTGCAACTCCGGGTGAGTTGGTAAGGGGCATCGAGTGTTGTGCCAACGCTGGCCATTTACCCCTTGCCCGCTCGCACCCACACGCTCATTCACCTTACGCCAGCGTTTCGCACCAAGCGTGGATTCCGCGCCCGCCATCGGCGCCATCCCCCTAACCTAACCCTAACCCTTACCTAACCCTTACCTAACCCTAACCTAACCCTATCCCAACCCTAACCTAACCTAATGCTAACCTAACCCTAACCTAACCCTAACCGAACCCTGACCTAATCCTCACTTAACCCTAACCTAACGTAGCCCGAAACCTAACCCAACCCTAGCCTAAGCTTAACCTAACTCTAACCTAACTCTAACCTAACCCTAACCATTACCCTAATCCTAACCCGAACCGAACTCTTTTTAGTCGGGCACTGCGCGATATCTTCTTGCGGTGACTTGACGCCTTGTGACGTTCCTCTTGACGCGTTGTGATGCTCCACTTGACACGAAGCCGCCACTGGCTGAGAGTGCTCCGTGAAAGCGGCACGCTGTCCCAGTAAGGTGGTCGCAAGATGTGGCTTTGGAGGAAAGCAACTGGGGACTTGTGTTATTTTATATTACAATAGGCCACACTCTTACCAACACTTGCATGGAGTGCCTTATAAAATTGGCCCCTGGTGGATTTTTTTGAACAGGCACTGTGAACTTATAATGAAACCGTACAATATCTTGTGAGACAGTGGCCCCTTTCTTCCGTTCTGCATTTATCACCTTTAAAAAAAAATAAACAATGCCTTCAGCAGCATCCTGTGTTTCTGACAAAGGACACGCTGCTCTAATTGCACATTACATTGTTGCGATGTGTGTGGAGTGGCCACCAGGCCCCCCGTTTCGAGTGTTACATTGTGCCGACTTTTGATTCACCATCAGTGCACTCTCCACGAAGTGTAAAACACTTCAATTGACGCGTGAAGTTTGTACGCGAGGCAGTGTTTCCGTAGTGCCATGCGAAGGCCGTCTCAACTTAAAGATTAAGAAAGATAAAAAAGGACTGCGCTATAAATATTTATATCCCAAGCACATCACAAATGCAGTGCGTGTTTTCCCTGGTGTTTGTGTAATTGACTATTTTCATTATGTCACAGTTAAGGAGTATTGCATAGACGTCGGATATATTATTCACATACGCACATACCAATTATCTTGCCGCCCCTGCTCACCCTATATATATATTTGTAGTTGAACAAGATTAAAATGTCATCTCCTGAACGGATGAAGTGAAAATCTAAAATATTGAGCGACGGGACGGTGGTTAGCATGCTGTGCTGTGAACCCAGTGACCCAAGTTTTATTCCTGGTGACGGCTAACATCAGTGGAGAGGGACATAAGAACTGCCCCCTGCTACCCACCCCTTGGAAGCCCTATGGAACAGAGTGGTGAAGTATGGTACACACAATGCTCATGATCCACATGGCTTTGGTGGGGGGGGGGAGGGCCTTTATCTGACGGCGGATTGAGACTGGCTTTTATTTTTGTTGGTTTAATACCTGGGCATGATTACCTGCCGGACAGTTGCAGCAGTATAGACCTGGAGCGGCTCGCAAATCGGAAGGCTGCGAGTTCAAATCCTGGCCGCCACGAGGTGGCTCATCACATCATCCCTTTGGGGTGGGGGGGGGGGTCAATAAAATGAGCAGCGTTTTTGGGCGAAGTCAACAGTAGGTCGTCCTATGTATAGACCACCCCCGCCCCGCCATAGGAATGTGGAATTCACACACCACCGTGCTTAGGGCTGTAAACAGGGAGAGGGGGGGGGGGGTGCTCGTTCGCGCCAGAAATAACAGAAATAACTCTTGGACTCGCTGGCCTGGACAGCGGAGGAGGCCGCCGGGGGCGGCGAGCGCAGTAAACGGATGTTTTCCAAGAAACCGCTTTCTTGGTGAGGCACACGGCAGGTCATCGAGATGCACGGTGGCAGCGCGGCGGTCTGCGGTCTGCCGTGTCGTCGCCGCCGCGCCCGCTGCGAGGGACAGAGTCCACCCGGGCCCTGTAGGCAGGGGCAAGGTGTTGGAAGGCCAAGGTGTTTGTCAGAGGCGTTTATATTGCCAGGCCATTATTAGGACTCTGCGGGGAGTGTAAAGGGAAAGGTTGTTTGTGCGTTTTGCAGGGGGGATAGGGAGGGGGAGAGAGGGTGGCGGTTGTGTGCACTGGACAAGAGACCCGCACGCCCCTCTTGGACACGTTTACCCATAGCGAGTGGGGAAATCATTCGGGCCAAGCAGAGGGCTAAATGCGCTTGAACAATTTCCTTTGGTTGATCCGTCACTGGTGACGTATCGTCCTGTGTGATCGGCATCGTGGGAGGCATGAGGGGGTGGTGTGGCTGGTCGTTGTTCTGCATGCAGTGGGGTTGATTGAGGGTGGCTTCGGGAGAGGACAAAAAAAACAATGTTAATGATTACCTGGTAAAGAGATCATTAGGGCCTCGAATTTCCACAAGATGTCAATCATTGTCGAAGTTCGCAAACAGCAAAAAATACCAGAAATAACCAGGAACCCAGATGCCTTTCAGTATGCAAACCGACGTGAAAAAAATGCCACTTTTCCAATGCAGTGTTTTACAGATTCTAAAGAACATAGACATCCGTTTGTTGTTCTAATGATGAATTTGCTTATCTCTGCAACATTTTGTACGAAAGATTCTGTATTTTTCTATAGAGATACCTGTGGAAATAAAAAAGCAGCTTATTCCTGACGTTTCATCAGTTATTACGTCCCGCGCCATTCACTCTGTTAAGAAAATCAAGTGGGCTTGAGCAAGTGGGCTGGGGCATGACACTTCGCGAGCAGGCAAGGCGAAGCCCTGTGATTAGTACCGAAAGGGGTAGACATTCACAGTGGAGATGGAAGGAAGAAATTAGCTTCGTGTGCCGGTGGTAAATCGACTGTTGCATTGCAGGACCGTGAGAGATGGGAATGGGTTGAGGAGGTTTTCAAACTGCATTGGATTGATCATGTTTGACTATGATGACGATTCCTTCACAGTTGTGTTACTGGGAATAATATCTTTCTATCGATTTAATCGCTGCTCCTATAGTACACCTTCAACACATCGCTCATTAGCACTTAGAGAATAGTTTTTGAGTGCGTGCGATTTGGTGGCTGTGTCGTGCAGCTGTAATAGCGCGCTGCGCTATGAAGCCGGCAACCCGAGTTCGATTCCTGCTTACGGCCAACACCAGTGACAATTATCTGAACCGGTCCTGAGCCTCCCCTAGGTCAATTCCGCCTCAAATGAGTACCTGGTGCGGTGTATAAATGTCAGCGCTGAGGAGACATAGGCGGCCGGGCTTGGTGCTGGCCACACCACCCCCTCGTGTGCCGTGTTATCCTTCATTGGTGTTCCCTAATAGCACTCGCCCCAACAGTCTGTTAAAGGTTATATGGGGGGTCTTTGTGTATATTGTTGCCACAGCATCTTCAGATGTTCTTCTGTTT
Source organism: Lethenteron reissneri (assembly GCF_015708825.2). Lineage (NCBI taxonomy): Eukaryota > Metazoa > Chordata > Hyperoartia > Petromyzontiformes > Petromyzontidae > Lethenteron > Lethenteron reissneri. The sequence continues at coordinate 12,256,234 of NC_083798.1, read as the reverse complement.
AAATGCTTTACAAATGCAAGTTTTTAAAATTTTTATCGTACCTATTTAAAAAATGTTTCTGCAAAAATGGAATACCTCCATTGTGAAATGATGCCTAAATATTGAAGGCCAAACAGATTTTAGGAACTAATGGCCCATGAGCCTCATTACACGTCTCACTAAAATCATGTACGTATGGTGCGTACGAAGTTAAACATACACACATACAAAACACTGAACAATGGACAATTTAGAGGCCAACCAACCTTCTCAGCTGCATTTTCCTTCCACTAACCACCTCGTAAAAGAAATGCTCGAAAAGACAGACGAATATTGAGTACCATTATGGCTGGGCTTCTATCGATGATGAAAAGGCATTTTATTCGGAGTGCTCAACCATAGAGATCGAGCAACGATATCTTATCTTACATTCGTAGATCGCCTTCACTAACGGCGCTTAATAAAGTAGAAACAACGGTGACAAAATGAAATGATTTAGATGGCAGGGGCATGCAAGGGTTTAACGAATGAGTGACCACGATAGAGGGGTACATTGGGGTCACAACAGGGTAGGGGAGGGGGGACGGGAAGTGGTAGGGGACGGTGAGGGGGGAGGGAAGGGGAATAGAATGGAGTGCTCGACCGTGGAGATCATGGGTGGAAAAAACCCGATTTTTCCAGCGGCAGGCATCGGAGTTTTTAAAAATACATTTAAACCCGATTTCGGGGAATGAAAACCTGGTTTAATGAATACAAAACTCTGATCCAAGGCTTAGGCTGCTTCCTCGTCGGTGCTGCTATCGTACTCGGGGGGGCCGTCGGTAGTCGTAGAATGCGGCGGGCAGGTTGGTCTTGATGAACACGAGGAGCTTCTTCTCCACAATCGTGGGCACTGCCAGCGAGTTCCTTCGCTTGGAATGAATGAAGCCCATCGTTGAGAAGTTGGGAAGTGCGGTTCTGCAATTAGAACCAATTAAACCGGATTTCTCCCAATCTCAGATGATCGGGTTTAATATAAAAAGACAATTAAACCTGATTGTAAAAAACCCGACTGTACCACCCTTGGTGGAGATAGAGCGATTGTGGCATCGCGAGACCGTGCGTTGCAGGATTGCAGTGACATACTACTACTATTTTACGTCTACATTATTACTTTACTAGGTAAGGCCCACGGAGCTATTTAGGGCATTTTTCAGAAGCGACCCGACCACAAATGATACCTCAACGAAGTGGCTCACTGTGTGGAAAATTATAGCAGCAAATACTGTAAACGGATGTTTCTAAATGTGGAGATAAAAACCAGAGGACTCAGAGAAAAATATGCTGTATAACTCCAAATATACAGCAGGCATCGGGGTCGGGATTGAACCCACGACCTCTAGTATACCAGGCGAGGTAGTTAACATCTTGCCACCATGGGGAGGCCTTCTTTACATCCAGCAGTGGATCTATCACCAGCATCATGGCCTGCAGTGAAAAAAATATTACTCGTGCTAAAAACGACACGTTTGTAAATTGCGTTTTGCGGAACTACACTTGAATAACGCGCACCGCGACCCCCCCCCCCCCCCCCCCCCCCGCGTGTCTGCAGTCTTTAGCGCGCCAACTTGGCCTCAGTGGCGCGATGTGCGACGTGTGTGACGTGCCCTAATGCCAACGTCCGCGAATCTCCCTTGCAGGGGAGTCGAGCATGGACTCGGGGAACCTCGGATTGCTGGCCAGCTTCGAAAACTTTGGCCAGGGTGCCAGCAACATGACGTCGCCCTTCTCCATGCTGCCCCATCTGTCCGACCTGGTCAGCTACAGCATCCAGAAGGTCATCGGCTTTGCCAAGAGCATTCCCGGATTCAGGTTAGTTCTACAAAATCACGAGCACATTTGCTATCCGCAAAGGCTATGAGGAAGGCGTTATGTCTGGGAATGGGTTTGAAAAGGTCTTCGTACGGCAGTGGCTTGATGACTTCTGACGAGGATAATGATGATGATTTTTTCACAGTTGTGTTACTGGGAATAATATTTTTCTATCAATTGAATGCTGGTCCGAGAGAAAGTCTGGTTGTCACTGTGCACGTCGACACATCATTAGTGATTATGCACTGTCTTCAGTAGTGTCACAGTAGTAGGGGGCGATGTTGCTGTGTAATCCCAATTGGGTTTTTTTTTCCATTTCGTACTGTGCTCACGCACGTTGATCTGGGCGCGTGAAGCCGACGGGCGCTATCCTAGCGGAATTAAACTTCCACCGCGGGGTATTGTTTTCATTTGGAATGTGCCAGATTAAGAAAATGCAAGTCCAATTGTGAATGTATCAGAATTTTTAGTAGGTTCGACCATTATGCTGGTGCTATCTCGTCAAAAAATGTTTCGTACGGACATCCCCAAATATATACGGAACAGATAGGCTCACGAAAAGTTTTCCCAAAAGCAAAATTCTGCATATCGAGTTGCTGTAGAATGAGGGATGACTGACTGTATGTGAATCGATATCTGTTTTTTGATTAACGATTTTTTTATGTGTTCCTCTGGAATGTGTACATTTTGTGTTTGTGCATTATATATCCATTATCAGTACGTGACTCAGGTTAAAGTAAAACTTTTGGAGGTACTGTTCCTATTTCAACAATTTATTAAGCAAGCTTAAATGCAGCGAAACGGTATGTGCGTCGCTGCCTTGGCTTCGTAACAACGTATATTCCCGTTTATGTACATATTTATTATTTTCTTTTTTGTGATAAAAGAGTTGCACAGCTTTCATACGAACAGCATTACGTAAATGATGTTATATAAATGCGAAGTGGTTTTGCAGGTGCTGCTGTGGTGTGTTATGTGGCTTATCTTTCCCAGTAACCACGAGCAGAAGACATTAACTCCTAAGATCCCTTCTCTAGCTCGCTCTCCCTCTCTCGCTCCCTTTCTCTGTCCGTCTCCCATCCATTTTAATCTTTTTAAGCGGGTGTCTCAAAAATTCGAGTTTTTTTTATCCCTAATGATTATTCAGTGAAACATTCACTTCCAGAACGCACGTGCTCTCTCGCTACCAACAATTCATTTAAATTTTGGCAAAACGGATGGTACATAATTGCAGGCTACAGCCCTTCATGCGACTACAACTTAGCATGATTTCCCCAACGACTGCCTCGTGAATCACTGCCATGCTCCTTTTTTTTCTTCAAATAAACCTCTTACACTTCTACAGTTCATATCAATATTAAGCTGCGTGTCTATCCTCCCTCCCGAGAGAGTGGGGGTCTGCCATAACGGCTGGAGTGAGTAACTTGTGAGAAACACTCTGTTTTGTACAAATGTCATAGGGCCAAAGCAGAGTTGAGCCTGTTGACAGCGCTCGGTTGAGTGACCAGCATTGCGCAAACAAACGGGCTGAGTGGGCATCGTGGGCAGAGTAGAGAGAAGTCGGTGCAGCAACACCCACTGTCGTTTTCGGCGGAGAGCCGAACCGAACTGAGAAGCGGAAACTGAAAAACCGCAAACCGATAACGGAACGCAAGTCAAAGTCGTTTATTCCTCCAGAGCGGTCCGCAACGTGCGGCCAGGAGCGTTGGCGCCACGCGCCCCACCGGTGGGGCCTTCCGCGGAGCTCCATTCACAGTGCCAGAAGGAAAGTCCCTTCATCCTCGGCGCCCGTTGTTTTTTGTTTGACACGCGGCAAGAGAGGGGCGATAGCACAAGCGGTGCCGTGCATCACGAGTCAGGTCCGCGGTGGAGGCGAAGGCTAAATCTGCACGTCCCACACACACGCAGATGTTTTTTTTCTCTCTTTCTATATATTCCACATCGTGGCCGTAGAGCTTTCCGTGGAGGCAAGATTGTCCGGATAAATAATAGCAGCTATCAGATCGCGCCAAAAACACCTTTCTTTAATTCTGGGTAGCATGAAATGAAAGAAACAGCGGGGAAGCTTGTTTGCCGAGACAGAGAGGGGCTTGCAGTTTGTGACCTTGCTGTCTGCACGACAGAGTGCAGCCTGTCTGTGCGCACAGTGCATAACATCCATGCCCTCTGTCGCTTTCTGCCCATTCAAAACACCGTTCTCGTCTGCATTAATTTGCCTTTAAAATCCCGCAAAACTCGCACGGGTCACAGACTTCTCCAAGCGAGAGCCAAAGTCAAGGTGATTTAACTGCTCGAATGAGCATGGCGATACATCTGCGCTCAATCCGTTTACGTTCATGAGCTATTTGACAGACTGAGTCGACTCCCAACCCAGATTCTAACTCTCGCAACCTTCCGATCGCGGAAGCGGTGGGGGGGGGGGGGGGGCACGGGGTCGTTTGCTCTGCTGCTGAAACCACCCGGCCGTATCGAATTGAAGAGCAAGAGCTGCTCCTCATTCAGGCGTAAGCTTGATTTAACAACAAAAAAGGAAAAAGCACCGCCTAAGCCAAGGGGACCTTATCTTGCTCTGCGTAACGTGGAGCGAGATACCCAGGGGAGAGAGGGGGAGGGAGAGAAATCCTCGTTTTGCATTCGTTCTCGGAAAACCTCGGGGATGTCTTTAAAATTTGCCGCGTGTTGGTTTCGACTGAATTGAATGTGCAGCTATGCCGGCTCCGGCATTTGTCAGAACAGTGGGATAATGGTTGCCGGGCGTGGCGTCCCGTGCCCTCCCCTGCCACAGCCTTGTCCTGGGCCGACCTCATTTGAATGCTCACTAAAAACAGAATCAGCCAAGCCATCGCCTGCAGCGGCAACAACAATAATATATAAGATATTTAAAAACTTTTTTTTACAAACCGAGCGTTACAAGCCAGACGTTATCTCGTACAGTGCACGTGGTGTATGTGTCGTGGGAAATGTAGGCGAGACAAGTGAGCTGCTGTCTCGTGCAGAGTGCACTTGAGGTTATGTTATTGCGATGCTATCGAACGTTACTGGGCATGTGGCATCATTTTTATACGTCCGAGGGAATTCACAAAACTCGAACGGGACTAAATTAGGCGGGGCTGTACAAAAAAAGCATGACTGATGATGGTGCAGTGACCACGACTTTACCTCACAGAAAAGTTAGTGCAGTGATGTATCGTATAAATACGGTATTATATATCTATTTTTAAACATAATCAATTTGCCATTAGCACCAAGAACCGAAAGTCATGTTGGAACGATTCTAGCGGCACGGTGTGAGGCGAGTGTTGTGGGCCCTTCTGGGTCACCTGCAGTGCTACTTGACTTTGGGGTCACATTGAAGCCCTCGTGGTTTAAAAGGACATTCCCCTCCCTCCCTCCCTCTACCACCACCCCTGACTGCCTCCCCACGCCATCCTCTTTGAATTGGCGCTAGCTCGCACTGTTGGAATTCCTCTGCAGCGGTGTGTAGAGTGTTCGTTTCCAACTTAATTGGCACAGATGCAGAAACTAGACAACTGCCGCCCTTTAATTGCGTGTGCGAGTGTGTGGTACGTTGTGGGGAGCGGTGGTGTAGCGGTTAGTCCGCTGCGCTACGAACCCGGCAACCCGAGTTCGATTCCCGCTCACGGCCAACACCGGAGACGATTATCTGAATCGGTCCTGGGCCTCCCCTATGTCGACTCGGCCTCAAATGAGTATCTGGTGTGGTGTGTCAACATCGCACCACTTGGCAGACAAAGGCGGTCAGACGTGGTGCTGGCCACCCACCCCCTCGTGTAATGTACCGACCTTCATAGGTTCTACTCACTAACAGCACTTGCCCCAACAGTCTGAACGCTATACAGGCAGTCTTTGTCTTATCAAGTTTACCAGGACAACGCTCAATTATCACAATGCTTGGGTCACCGCCTCTCACCGAGCATTGTGATAGCCACCTCTCTAGAGAGGGGCTCCTTGTCGATGTGGCTGTGATGCAGTGGTTGTCACCGGTGAGTTTAAAGTTCTCAGGCTGAGGTAGGGGGCGATTTATGCTGTGAGCGAGAGCCCTTGACAATGAATGTCCTTCGATTCATTGCTTTATTCATCTACCTTGACGAGGTGGAAAAACCTCTGTCGTGTAGGCTGACGACATCCGCAGGGTTCTGTTGGGAAGACGATGGGCACGTGTGGCTGTGGGTGGATGGGGGAGGCAATGCTTGTTGTAGGAATGTATTCAGTTAGGCACTAGGTTCAGTTATTTTTAAACGTTAGTCATGTTTGCCTCCACATGCGTACTCCTTGTGTTTAAATAAACAAACAAGGCGCTGTCAAAATTCTGCTCGCTTTTCAACATTCCTCCTCAGGCTTGCTGAAATTTTTAAATAAATTGGCGCATTTGTCCATCGCATGACAAACTTGATTTGATTGGGCGCTGTCGGATAAGGGTAGGTTATAGTTAAAACATTTACATGACACCTAAACGATCTAACCCTGGGGAACTTTAATTGTGAATCACAGTTACTGCAACCTCTTGTAGTGAATTCACTGGAACCGTTATTCCTTTATAAGGTGTGGCCTTGACTGCTTGCGGATGCGTGGCATACAACCTGCCAGCCAGCCAGCCAGGTTTACTCGGCTATGCCGGGACAGTCGGCCAGGCTGTTTTGGAGGATGCGAGATGCGGTGGGTCTGAGGGAGGGACAGCACTAATAGACATCGCTCGCCGTCACTTGGGAAATCACGACAGGTTACGGGAATCCAGGTTGGTGTTGTCGTGTAGAAACGGTCCGTCGCTTTATCCAGTCGTCGGAAATGGTGGATGTAGGCGGGGTGGGCGAATATCCACAGCCAAACGTTTTAGAAGCAAGAAAACCCGCTGTGCAGTTTGAATTCACTTTTTAAAAAAGGCAGGTTCCGGAGCACCGCAGGAAACGCGAGGTAAAACTTGTGGTTTAATTCCTGGCGGTCACAAATAAGAGAGTAATGTTTTAATAGATGAATGCAGTGCGACTGATCCACGTGTCAGAGCAGGCAATATACATGTAAAAAACGTGGATATGCAAGGATATAATTAATAATAATTTTAGTTGTATAGAGCGTATTATATATGCTAATTGCTTCTGCCAACACTGTCCGATAATTATATACATAATCACGTGCACGGTTAAAACGTTTATAGCAATTATTGAGTGTGAAACCCTCGGAAAAAAAATGAATTAAACAAATCACAAACTCAGGCACTGAAAAGTACGCAAAGAAGTATGGTGCAGTGCACCTTTGGCAATACTTTGAGAGATTAAAAGTGGAATACGCGGATTCCAGAAGAGGCTAGAAACATTTTGGTCACTATAAAAAAAACGTAAGCTTTTTTGGCCAAGACACGTCTCGAGCCAGGCTGATGGCTGGCGGTTGAGAATAACGCCGGAGTGGCTGCCAAAGGAGGAGGGCTTCGTCCACCAATAGAGATGGAGCGATGACAGTGGCGCAGGTGCTCGGTGTATGTCACTTTGTGATAATGGCCGTCACCGCCCGCTGGACGCTCACGGTTTTACCAACCCGAGAAATATCCCCGTCAGGCCGGATGGGAAGTGGAGACTGTTTTTTTGGGGGGGTTAGGGGTAGGTGGGGGGCGGAGGGGGCACTACGCACCACCCACAACTTCCCCTCCCGGTCGACGTGACATCGCAGGACAGTGAGGGACGGTGATTGCATGGGGTGGGCGAGGGCGGCCTTCGTCCAGGAGTGGATAGATCACCGCTGATGACGGTGACTCGCAACAGCTCGCACGCTTTCAGTTCCAAGCGTACGTAAAAAAAAAGTGGAAATTAATGAAAACAACACCATTTCCCCTGCTGACCAACCGACCAACTCGACGCTGTTTACCAGTGTTTATGAAATCCATTTAAAACCCCGTCGCCATCTTACGAGTCGGAGGCTGCCAGAGGCTGTGCGCGGAGCAAACTCAAGAATGCTGCATGTCATCTTCACATCGTAGCATGCTCTGACATATTTGGCACGCAACGAAGCTAACGCTTCCTGTTGTGTATATCCTTGATGTCAAAATATTACCATCGTTTTGTGTCTCCAGCCAGCATGTTTCTGGCGAATTGGTTTTCTCATTAGCTACAGAGGACGCTTTGATTTTTCTCATTAGAATGCTGATGCCATATTTCACCATCTCTGAAAAAGGACGGACGCTCCATTTCATCCTGGAAAATATTTGCCCGAGCTGTGCAACGCGTTTCTTTGGAGAGACGGCTAAAAGAAATAAAACAGATTAATTTTCGAACAAACACAAAAAACAGTGAAAAAACGGCCAGTCTCTGCATACCTCTTGAACCAAATCTCAAGCTAGTGATTTTGGGGAAAAAACATGGCCTTGTGTTCCTGCAGCTTAAGGCAAGCATAAACATGTGGTGTAGCATGCAGTCATTGCCCAAGCACCAGTCCGAATAGCAGCAGCAGCAAGCTCTGATGAGAGTGTCCATGGGGTTTGGCTTTCAGTGGAGGAGGGCATGTTTTGATAGTGGTGCTGCGTTTTAAAAAAAATCTATCCTGGGTACACCACTGGGTTTGCTTGAATGGCGATGAAACGAAGCGAGAGCGTGGCGCTACGGTGGCGAATTAATGTTGTTAATAAAGTTCGCAAAGACGCTTCGGTGCGGTCATATAAATATAAATGCGCTCTAAAGGACACGGACGGGGGCGGTGAAAGGGAGTAGCGTTATGTAACGTTAGACACACACAACTCTAAATTGAGAAATATAAATTCTGCGCGCGTGTCTGCACGCGCTTGATGTATCTTCTGGCGCAGCAATGCTCGCGCGCGTACAAGAGTTTCCTCATTTTCAGTTATTTCCCCGCGTATATCAATGGCCGGGCGGGCCAACTGTCAAACAATGCATTTTTTTGCATTGCGGCCTCGTGCAAAGCGTTGCAGTGATTTTCAAAAGAATATGCAAGGGGGTTGCAGATTATACCAGAGAGAAAAAAATATTGAGGAGTGGGGAGAGATTTGCGGCCGCCTTGGGTAAAGCAAATGGGGGGGGGGTGGGTATTTTGGGAGGGGGGGGGTTGTTGGGGGGGGGGTATTTTGGGGGGGGGCGGGTGGGGTGGTGGGGGGGGGGTGAACCACGACGTTGACTGAGACGTCTTGTTACGAGTGATTTCGGAACACGAAGCTTGCATTGACAGAATTATTACAGTACCGTGTATTTGGATCTGGTTGTTGGCTTTGGGATGGGTGCCTCGAGTCTCTGTATGTCGTGACTGCCACCTGCTGGTGCCTGGTCGAATGGCAGCGTCAACCCAATGGCAGCATCGGTGAGGTTGAAATGCACCTGTGTACGTGCGAGGTGAGCGGCGTGCAACGGTGGTGACGCAAGCCCCGTGTGAAGTCGACAAAACGGGGGTGGGGGGGGGGTTGCTCTGTCAGTAAATTAAATTAACGATTCGCACGATAACTGTGAAGGTTTCGTTAATTGCTCGCAATGTGTTAATTACATATTTTGATGCTGCGTTGGTATTGTTGCACGAGCACAGTAAACAAAACACGGGTCTCCCACTAGAGGATATTTTGGCCTACTCTTCCAGGGTGGCCGGACATCTCGGATGAGATGGGTGTAGCCACGTGTTACCCCGCCGCACGCGGCCTGCCGATCGGCTGACCTTGGCGAGCCCGTTGATACCGCTGGGCGTGCACAGGGGCGCTGGGGTTCCATTGCCGAAAGCTGCCCTCGTGTTCCAACTCGGCGCGCGAAGGCGGCCGAACCGAACGTGCGACCCGTGGGTCCCCGACCGTGGTTACCGTGCCATCTTTCCCGAAGCACGCCTTCTTTGCCGTCGCCATCGTCGTCGTACGGCCGATGTTGATTGAGAGCATCGGCGATAATTTTACGCCCGAGTCGGTTGAGTTGCGTAATTGCGTCAGGAGTAGCGGGAAGTGGTGAATTGTCCCTGCCGCGACGATGCCTCCTCCTTTGTAATTTGTGAATCGGGCTCCGGGTCGTTCTGGTGGGGACCGACGGTCGCACACCCGGCACGTCGCCACCAGCCAGGTTCACGTGATACGAGAGGTCCTCGTTTTCCTTTGTCTGGTCACTGTTGCGGCCAATAATGGGGTGGTGTCAATGTGCAGAGAACTGAACACGGAGGACCAGATCGTGTTGCTCAAGTCCAGCGTCATCGAGATCGTCATGCTGCGGTCCAACGAGTCCTTCTCCTCGGAGGACAACTCCTGGGTGTGCGGCAGCGAAGAGTTCAAGTACAGCATCAACGACGTCACCCAGGGTTCGTCCGCTTACCCCCGACCCCCACCCTCACCCCCCACCAGCTGTGATGGTGGACTCCCGTTCTCTTTATTCCGTCCCTAGCTTAATCGGATCGATAAAACCGTGTGGCGACGTCAACCCCCTACCTTCTCAATACCAGAACTATATTAGCTCCTCTATTAAACCTTCAATCGCGCTCGTTGTTGTTGTTGTGGGCTTTGCATTGTGGCCTTTGGCCCCGTGTGCTTTGCAACTGGGATCAACGAGACGCAAGATGTCTGGCGGTGTTTAGAGTGACACGAGCGTAGGCCAAACGCAGTGGGCGTGATCCTGTGCAGGAACCGTTTCGAATTGAGGCTTGTTTAACGGGCATTTTGTCAAAATTGTAGAAAGACGGAATGTGTGTAGTGCATTGAGACGGCAGGGACAACACCCTTCCATTAAACACAGCACGATTGTCTGCTCGAGAGTCTGAAATTCTTGTTTTTACGCTGCGGCGTTTTCGCAATGAGCAGCAAGCGGCTCACCCGGTGCGCGCGGCGACGTAAAACGTCGCGTAGAGTTTTCAAAAGCAAAATTTGTTCGGACAGCCACATGAAAACCGATGCTTTCGGGGGGGCAGGGGGGGGGGTGGAGGGTGGTCACGAGAGGCAAATGGGAGCCCTCGCCTGGCCAAGCCCTGGCAGGCAAAGTGACAGCCAGAAAGAGAATTATTGGTATCGGAGAAAGTGGGTGGTGCGATCTTGTCCGAGGTAGGACACGCAGATTTTTTTTTGCTGCAGTAAACTTCCACTTGATAAGCCACTTCGTCAAGCTGTGATCTGTGGCTAGGTCGCCTCTGAAAGGGGGCTAATAGCTCAGTCGGCTTTACCTGCTCAAATAAGAAATAGTTTAAATGCTTTATTCGTTTCAGACACACACACATACTCTGGGTCCTGTGTCTGTTCCTGGTGCTGTGAACCCAATTCTGAAAAGAACCTCTTACATTCACCTCGTACGAGCTGGTAGGTGAAGTGTAAATCTGTAATTTAACAACACGCGCAAAGGTATGCTGCTGCTCACAGACAGCAGGAAGTTATGACTCCCATCGTGCCTTTCGTGCACGGTCATGCAACCACCACATGGCATGTACAGTGGTCTCAGGCTTGTTCAGAGCATCAGCTCAAAAGAGCTAAACTTTTGGTCGTATTATTGTTGAGACAACCAACTGAAAGTGGAGAGTTGAAAATGTCCCCATCAAGCAGCGGTGTTGCGTGGTGATGGGTTTTCTCACTGCACAGAAGGGCCTGGGATCGACTTGTGGTATGAATATTGAGGCTTTGTTCCTCCCCAGCATCTGAATTAATACTCATGATTTAGTGTTTTTGCTAATGTCTTGTTGTATGTATGTTGAACTTCTTTCAGACCGTGCGTAGCCAACCATGCTAATCGAAGGTGCGAGGTAATGTTCATCAGCTTAAAATGTAACAATTACCTACAATACGCATGCATTGTAAACAATCAATTCTTTACGCACATTCACGCCGACGATACACGATGCGCGTAATCGTTGGCGTGAGAATCAATTTCTAATCGGCGAATCGATGGATGTTACATGTGTCGTAAACATTCAGTCCACTTGGCAGAACTTCAATAGCGATGGCTCGGGGCCTGCAGCTACGGAGAATTACAAGGTCAGCTTTGGGATTTCTAGGATTTGCTGATGGCGGTTTAATTGATAACTGGATTGCGCATGCTCGGGCATCGCTTAATAATTCACTCGTGCTTGCCCCGTAGCCAGAGAAGCTCTCCTGGGAAGTGGTGTTCTTTCCAGTGTAGCTGCGTCGAGTGGGGGAGAGGAATCCTGTACGAAGCAGCCAATGCCCTCTGCAGTCTAGCTGCATCACATTGGTCCACTTTCAGGCAAACAGCGGTGAACCATACAGCCTTGGGTGCAGTTTGGTGTCACTTGCAGTTTGTGGAGTACTTTTGGGGGGAACGCGATGTATGTCTGTCTTTATGTTTGTTGAACTTCTTTCGTACCGTACGTAGCCAACCCTGCTCATCGGAGGGTACAGGGGAAGGACTACAAACTAAACACAAAGAGCAGTTCCAAAGAAATTAGTTTTGATAATGAAAAGTAACAACAGTTTTATTAAAGAGGACTTGTTTTTAATCGGTGCATCGGTCAAACTTAAATCTAACTTTATTCCTTTTAAGGCACCTCTCTTTAAAAAAACTCGGCCCCCTGTACATAAATGATTATCCTCCATGAAATCCTTCCAACTTTGCACTTAAAACAGTAATTAGGTTAATCTACAGCCATACTTTTTTTACACATTTTTTGTAAATGCCAAGCTTGAACAGTTAAGTAAGTTATTTACATGTTGGACGGTCAGGCAGGCCCTTATCTGATGAGGTAGAGAATGTTGCATGGTGGGGGCCGTGTAAGCAGAATGGAACGAGTCCCCAGATGTTTATTCGTAGTCGCGTATCGCCTGCGCCATGAGCATTGACCTTCCTGGAAAAATATTGAGCAAAAACCGATAAGCGTAGAAGTAAGCTTGGAGAGTTGCACGCTTGGCTGTTACATTTTACAGATAAAAGAGAGGCACACATGGATATAAGAGCATACAAAGGTTATTGACATGTCATAGAATGGTTCAGAAAAGTAAGTGGGTGTGGGCAGGTTCCATGTGGCTGGATGGGATGATGTCCGCTGGGTCAAAAATATCTCTGGACTGACATCCAGACGGGAGGGTACGCACCCTTGAAGAATTTTGCTCGTGCCGATCGAACGATGAATTCGGCTTGCGTGGACGTGGTGCTGGTGGCTCGTTACATTGCTGGACCATGAGATTATGGTGACGGCTTGGGGGAGGGGGGGGGGAATCCTTCGTGCAGCAGCAGACAGATCAAGGCTTTCGAAACGGGGAGCTGCCGACGGGTATAAAGTAGTTCCTTGAGAGAATTTGCAATGGCTTTGAGAGGCTGATTGATCCGGCAGTGGATTCATTGTGGCTTCAGCACGAGGTGGCAGCGCCAGAGGATGGTGGCGGGAGGAGTAGGGGGGCAACACAGTGGCAGTTTCAGAAAAATAGAGCAAACGCAAAAAGACCCCTCGGTGGTGGCGGCTTCGTCCTGCGACCCGTTGCCCACAACCCTTCCAGTGCACGTCGGCGCGTTTGAGGACACGCACGTGTTCGTAATAGACTTGGAAGCACTCTACTTGCAACAGGGGTGATGGATGAGTACTGTATTTTGTATGTTGAAAAACCTGCCCATCTGTCTACTGGGAGGGGGAGGTTTTCCATTGGCGAGGATGGATCGGCGGCATCTGGTGTTTTTAAAACACAACAGTGGCTTTTGTTCATGATTTGGATAGCGCAATATATGTTTATATATTTTTTTACGGCATGAATTTGATTTTCTGTTCAGTTCAACGAGAATATACGCGTAAACCATTGTACAGTGATATACGTACAAAAGGTGAAGAGATGCACACGTTGTATTCGTGCGATACTGAGAATGGCAACGCCCAAGGACACGTCACTGGGAGGGACAATGCCCACTGGTCGAGACGAACAGCGGAGTGGCACACACCCCCAAGAGGGAGGGCCCACCACAGAATTTTATCACGATTTTTTAGCACGGTTAGCTACGCACGGTGCGAAAGAAGTTCAACATACACACATACTTGGCTTACGATGACGACGATAATGAAGAAGAGCGATGGCGCAATGCTAAGCGCACTGCACGGTGAACCAAGCAAATTCCTATCCGTGGCCGACATAGGTACCATGTGGTACCTGAACCGGGTACCCCAAGCAACACTCCCTCTTCACCAAGCCGTACTGGCCGGCGTGTGACTGTATAGTCTAACGACCTCCATGACTGAAATGCCTTCATCCAGCTGTGGATATAAAAGGCCTTGTAAACGATGTTAATATTATAATTGGTTATTTACCCTTCTATCTGGCAACAAAAAAAAGGTGTCAGTTTTGTTGCCAGATAGAAGGGTAAAAAACCAATTATCATATTTTTTACTGGCAAATGAGGTTCCAATGATGTTAATATTATCCATAATACAGGTTTTTTGGGTTAGATCGTGGAAATATATAAATGTGTCGTTCAACCCGCTACCACCCGACACAGCCAACTAGTAAGGGTTGTCACGTAAACAGAACGTGCCAATTCGTTCCTAGTACAGCACACCGGTGTGTTGGAGAGCAAAGCCACAAGAATTACAATCCGAGGACAACGTTTCACCAGTAATTACAACTAGCTACATCAAACAGGAGGATTTCTCCACAAATCTGGCTGTCGCCTGATGAAGCTAGTTGTAATTACTGGCGAAACGTCGTACTCAGAATGTAATTCTTGTGGCTTTGCTCTCCAACACACCGGTGTGCTGTACTAGTCACGAATTGGCACGTTCTGTTTACGTGACAACCCTTACTAGTTGGCTGTGCCGGGTGGTGGCGGGTTTAACGACACATTTATATATTTACGCGATCTAACCCAAAAAAACCTGTATTTTGGATGATATTGGTCGCGAAAGCTTACGTGTTAAACTGATGTTAACCTCGTAGGTTAACATTCTTGTCTTCAAATTAAATAATTTTTTTAAGGCCTGTTATTTTCAGAGGCAAGCAATGTTTTCAACGCAACATTTGTGTTGCTTATCCGCCCCCCTCCACCCGCATCAACATCATACATTTTTTACAGGCGTGGCAATTGTTTACAAGACAATTTTAGCCTGAGCCGCCGCCTTGCGCACACCTTTATGTAATTTTTAAGCTTTGCGAATTAAATAATTTGCCAGATAAATAGAACCACGAGCGCATTGTTGCATCATTAAGCCGGCAGCGTCGTCGTCGCGTGGCGGCGCGGGGTTGCGCCCGGCCACGGCTCCCAGCCACGAAGCGGCGGTTTCCTCGGGCAACTTCCCCGCTCGATGGCCGCTTTGATTGTGGGGGGGGGGAACTGTGGGTGGGGGGGGGGAGCTGTGGGGGGTGGGGAGCTGTGTGTGAGATGCGCTGCTGTCCCACACCGACCGCGGGACCTAGCTGCATAGCGTGGCTGCGTTGAGCCCTGGTACGGGAAATTAAATGCAGGTGGGCCCACTCTGTCTGCCCCCACTCTCCCCCTGCCCCTGCACCCACCCCCTCCCGCTGCCCGCTACCCCCTACTCTTTTCTGTGGCCCAGTACCTGGGCCGGAAGATGGACGAGTCGGCGACGTCTGGTGGCTTTATTGACAACGTTTGTCGCGTCGATGAGCGGCGCGAAAGTGCGACGCGAGCGACGCGTTGACACGGTTGCCGGTTCTCGACTCAGCCCACGGCTGCTGTTTGGTATTAACACCCACCCCCTCCACCCCCTCCACCATGCGTTGTCTTCTCCGCAGCTGGACACAACATGGAGCTGCTGGAGCCTCTCGTCAAGTTCCAGATTGGACTCAAGAAGCTGAATCTGCACGAGGCAGAACACGTGCTGCTCATGGCCATCTGCATCTTCTCTCCTGGTGGGTGTGCTCGCTTGCTTGCTCGCTCACTCACTCACTAGCTCACTCACTTGCTAACTAGCCAGTGCATTCACTTGCTCACTAGCTTATTCAGTAGCTCACTCACGAGCTCGCTTGCTCACCATCTCACTCACTAGCTCATTCGTTCACTCACTAGCTCATTCACTCACTCGCTCACTCACTAGCTCACTGGTTTCACTCCACGTGCTGCAACCTACTTGAGCAGATGAATTTTATTTAGGGGATACGTCGGATGTCATGCCGATCGGCACTGCGCTGCAACCAGAACACATAGGAGACTTTCTTTGTTGTTCATAAACAGGTTGGCAGGATCTCAGCAGGCAGTGCAATTGTAGGTGTGTGGTAATTAAACGAAGATAAAGATCCCCCGTGTAGCCTTTAACAGACTTGTGGGACAAGCGTTGTTAGGGAGCACCTATCAAGGCCGGCACGGCACACGAGAGGAGTGGGTGGCCAACACCATGCCCGGCCTCCAGGTACTCATTTAAGGCTGAATCGACCGAGGAGAGGGCCTAGTAACAGTTAAAATATTCGCCACTTATTGGTCATGAGCGGTGAACGAACTCGGGTCACCGTGTGCTAATCACTGCGCCACTGCTCCCCATTCTCCAGCAGCCCCTCATTTTGGTTGTCTCGTTGGTATCGCTGCTTGGTTTTTTTCTTCCTCGCGTGCGCAGTTTTGTTCACCCGCGAAACTAATTGTAACTTTGGCGTGCCATTTGCATGAATAATTAACTCTCGCACGCACAATTGAATTATATCGGAACAACTTGTACCTGGGTAAAACAAAATGTTAAAAGTCGCTGTTTTTCCGCTTCAGTGAGCATTGCTTGGCACTTACTTCCCCGAGCCAGAAAGGTACAGGCGCAGCCCTCCAATTGCTCGCTCACACCACTGCTGGCAGAATGACCATCAATAGAGGGCGCTCACAAGACCTTCTGTGCCAGTGTTCTTCAGAGGGGGGGCGGGGGGGCACTTTTGCCGATAAGACATCAGCAGGCTGAGGACCGCCACACATTTGAAACCATTTGGGTTTGACAGCAGCACGATGATGGGGGGGGGGGGGGGGGGTTACATTTGTGTGTTGTCGGGGGTCACATGTCAGGGGGCGCACTAAAGGCCACCCGAGTGCCTTGCAATGAATACGACTGCTCTAGAGGGTTTTTGGTTTACTCTTCCACTCTGGCCAAATGGCCTGGAAGAGGTTGGAGAGGTGGAAGTACCCACGTTTTACCCCACCAGATGAGAGCTGCTGATCGACTGTGGTGCTGTGGACAAAATTCTAAACTCTCATGATAGGGGAGGCCCAGTCTCTGCATACCCACAGCCAAGTGGCAGCTTACGTTTCACGAAAGTGATTTTATGAACCGCGCTACAGATGATGATGATGACAATTCTGGGTAAAAAAATCGCGTCTTCTTCTTCTGTCTCTTCTTCCTCCACCTCCTCCGCCTCCCCTGCCACGATCGACAAATCGGCGGCCGCAGACCGGCCAAGCCTGCTGGAGCGCGAGCGCGTGGAGGCGATCCAGGAGCGGCTGTCTGAGACGCTGCGGGCGTACATCGTGTGCAATCACCCCCCGCCCAGCAGCCACCTGCTCTACCCCAAGATGGTGCAGAAGCTGGCCGACCTGCGCAGCCTCAACGAGGAGCACTCGAAGCAGTACTTGGAGATCTCGCGCGAGGCCGGCGACGCGAACGACCTCACGCCGCTGCTCCTCGAGGTGTTCGGCTCTCCGCTCTCCTAACGGCGGCCCTGCCGCACGAGCCTCGGTCGTTTCTGTTTGCATCTGGAATTTTTTTTTTTAATCCTCTATTTCACGGAACTTTTGTTGTGGTTGTTTTTGTTGTTGTTTTTTGTTATTGAGTCGACGTTGAGATGCAACCGGCGTGTGCTGGTGCATTGCAGATCCTTGATTTACCTGTGTTTTATCAAGGTCGCCAACTTAACGAGTTTTTGTCCCATCCTGGTGCTGGTTAGAAGTTTTGCATCGTTGGTCTTTGTTTGTCGTTGGGTCTGGTCGCCGACGTTGGGACATCTGGGACGCGCGGAAAGAGGATGTCCTTTTGTTGAGGTCTTCGGCCAGGGCGATTCCTCCCTTTGGGGAGATGACCCCGGCGAAAAGGGTTCGGGCATGAGGTCTCACCCGGTTTGGTTTCAAGGTCACGCTGACGTGGCTTCTTCTCCGTCTGGCCCCCTGAACTTCGCGTAAGCGATCAGGTGCTGGTTCCAGCTGACACGCGTTCTCATGGTTGTCTCTGTCTTCATGTCATTTATTTTTTTCCCTTCCTCTCCACATTTTACACATTACCTCAAATACGTACGTATCTCTCCACAGTGGCTGCTCAAAAAACCGTCCCGCTTTTACGCAAAACCAGTGCCATATCAATCCTCAACGACGTGCCGTTTTTGGTTGAAATGTTCACTCTTGTCGAGTTTTTGGATCGTTAAATATTGTAATTATGATGATGACGACGACGATGATGATGATGATTGTAAGAATGATAGCGATGGTAAACTGTTGGGTGTGGACTGTGCATTGTGAGTGATATTCTAAGCAGATTGCATGACTTGTTAAGTCAGTAGGGTTTTTTATCGACGCTGCAACAGAAAAATGCGTCTTAACAAAAATATAATTTATTTTTACAGATATTCTTAGAGCTGCTATGTCTGTAAAAAAAATAACATTGCGATCCGTTTCACACGCATACTTGTGCTGTTTACGATTTGCATTGTTAACTTTTACAAATATATCTCGAAACAAAACTAGATGGACCGGAATTCGGATCGACAGCGCAACGGGACCGCCGGAATGCGACGAAAGTCGGAGGGAGAGAGAGACACCGCTCGCTGTCGACCGTCTGCAAGAGAGGACGGCTCTAGACAAGACGAGATCTCTCTCAAAAAAAAATCCTAGGAAATATGCAAACATTACCGTAGCGAGTATGGACGATGTTCGCACCTCCATGGATGTGGCACTACCAACTTGAGTGTAGTGGACTCGGGTGCAACTGGTTCTCGTGACCCCAGGCCTGTGCTTGGTTGTCGGTGCGGTTTGGTGCGTGGCAAATATACGTTGTGAGCTTGCATGGCACCTTGGTGTCTCTCTCTCTCTCAATAGAGAGACACGACCTCTTGATTAAATAATTCACAAAATGATTGTTTAAACTACCTCTGTGTGAGGTTTCTTTTTTTGTTTTTACTAGAGCACATTCAGGAGATGATAGGAAAAATGCTTATTTTCCACACCAGCAGGCATAGCAGCTGCAACTCTATCGCTTGTTTCATGAATGAGAAAATTTTAGTGAATAATGTTGTGGCTGTCAAAAACACACACACGAATAAAGTGTCATTATTGCATGTTAACTTTACCAATTTTTTTAACCGTTTTTTTTTCCACATTCCAAATTAATCTGTGACAACCAACAACAAGTTTTGGTGAAACAATGTTGGTGTTTTTTGACATTTACGTGTCATGTATCCACGCTTATGACAATTAAGTTTCCCAGGCATTGCGTGTCTTTGGAAGAATGTGTAAATCAAGTAACCCACGTGTTAGCGTGCAAGTTCATTCCTGACAATCAAGCTACATGTGCGTGTGTCACTGTTTTACTTTCTTGCAATGTGGAAATTGATCAGGCAGTTTGTAGCGGCAAGGCATTAGCTGCACTCGAGTTGGCTATTTATGTCTTAACCTTTTTGACATCGGAAACATTGCAAAAGACCAGGGCTGTCCAGAGTAGGGGAGAGGGGGCTTCAACAAGGGGGGACATTGCCCCTTGGTCTCCCACAAAAGAGACCCCCCTCAGGTAAGCAAAGAGCGCCTGGGTATTTTTTTGTCGCGAATGAATTAACGGCGCACCCCCCCCCCCTCCCACATGGACATTCTACTCTGCGGCTCTCCAGCCATCGGGGGCCTCCATGAACTTCTCTGCACACAACACAGCCAGCCCTGGGTGGCGGGGAGAGCGGGGAAAGCGCCCCTCCTTGTTTCCAATAAGCCTCATTAAATTGGCCTTGTTTTCTTTTAATTTACGTTGTGTTTTCAAACTTATAACCCGATGCCTGCTTTAAAACGTTTACCCACGTCGTTTATATACCCCCAAACAACCTTATCATGTTCTTGGTTCTTTCGGTAAAGTCACGTAGAAGGTGAAGACGGCTGCTTGCGTTGTAGCCGAAACGTCGTGAGAATTATTTTATTTTATTATGTTTTATTTTTATTATTTTATTACTTCCCTTCTACGTGACTTTACCGAAAGAACCAAGAAGATGAATCCCTGCAGTCACGAAAGCTTTAAATCGAAACCTTATCATGACCACGTTTTATTTGTCCCTTACCCGCTGCAACGACGGACGACAGCTGTGGTTAAAGAAACACTACTTGGGCAGTCGCATGAGCATTGAAATACACGTTGTCTATATTGTAAATTATTAATGTGATTAAAAAAAAGTGTACATTATTTTTTGCAAGTTTTAAAGGCTCTGGGTTCTGAATTATCGGTGGTTAACGTTGATGGGCATTTAGATTTTTCTTGTGTTTTCCTTTGAATAGTTTTCTGAACTGTAGTGTACTTGCCTTTTTCCAACGGACCCGTTACTCTTGTTAGTGCTTTAGTGGAGTGAACTATGACATTGAGCTTGCTGGATTGCTGCGTGCTGTATTTGATTAAGCAAACTTCTACCTGGAACTCTGTCAAGGGTGTGTTGTCGCTCTCTGTGTACTCGGTGTTTCTGGATGTTGTGACAGGGTTGACAAAACTGAAGGATGTGGTGTCATCGTCACTTTGAGATATGCGCTGCTTTTATTGAGGGTTAAAACCGCCCTGTTTTAGAGCGACCTAGTTTTTGGACGGTAAAACGATCCTGTGTGTTTCTAGGTTGACGAAACGTTGCTGGCGCTAATAAGAAATCGCTCGTTTTTCTCGTATCATGAGCTCCCGACGAAAGCACTTATTTTTCACGACGATATATAAACGACAGAATGTGTCACTAAAAGTGGAATGTTGTTTATGATAGAGAAATTATTTTAGGATTAAAGAGATATATATATATGCGTGTGACGTGGATGCGTATTAACACAATACAAATTGTCATACATTTTATATTTGTACAACGGATGTCCCCTATGCACATACTTTATTATTTTTCTGCTGTACCGTATACTTTACGGCATTTTAAGAGTTCAACTTTACAGAGATGGGAGAGAAAACATATTTTATGATATGCTGGTGGGAATCTATGTCAGAGATGTTGTGTTTGTTACATTGTTTTTAAGATAAATTGGTTTTACGCAAACAACGGTGAAAAAAAGATGTTCAGCAGAAGCTGATGACGTGCTCTTTAAACTAACAACCTGATACGTATCAATTTTGCACTACATTATTTCTGACATAACTTTCAAAGTTAATTACCATGGTAACAACTAAATATGCATTATAGGATGTCTCAGTGGAAAGATATATATATATATAAACCTCTTGGTTGAAAAACAATGAATGTCGCAACAGCCATATAAATAATATGATTTGTTTATTCGGTAATTTTAATCGGTCATTTGCTCTTGAACGCGGTCCACCCATCGAGTGCGCATGCACTGAGCACGAGAGGCACAGAAAGCGAGCAGGATTTGTTTTTACTCGTCACGCATTGCGACTGATGATGACGACGGTGATGGCTTTTTGCCGATGGGTATATTTCTTAGGAGATTTGACATTTCTCTCCTTGAATTGGGGTGCTTGCTTTCGTACAGCAACAACACAAATATGAACAGGATCTTGCGTTCCAGAAATGAGTAGAATAGAAACAAAAATGATTTGCTCATCTTGGCCTTGTTGCCTCTCTCCTCCTCCTCCTCCTTGTCCCCCCGACCTCTGCCCTTTCTGCAAGCATCACCTCGCCACGCATGGCACAGTCCTCCTCCTGCTGCTCCTCCTCATCCCAGCTTGATCTCTCTGTCGGGCTGCCAAGTTCTCAACAAACCACTCGGCGTGTTAAATGGGCATTTCGCACAAATACACACAACGGGAAAACAGGTCGGGGCGATTCGGAGAAAGGACCCCCCGGGGTAGGAGGAGCGTGTAGATGCCTCCGTCGGGGCGGAACCGACGGAGACTCTAAGGGTCCCGTCGTCGAATTGGGGTGAGAGGGGGGGGGGTAGAGAGTGTCGTTTTTTTCTCCGCGTCGTTTTGTGTCGCTTTTTGTTGTTGTTGCAAAACCTCGCTAGCTACGGCGGCGGCGTTACGTGCAAAGTAGCATTCGTGCACGAGATCGCACGCATCGTTCATCCTGCTGTAATGTTAGAAGAAGAAGAAACCTAAGCCATTTTAACAAAGAATGTTTGTAAGCGTGTCCTTGCTTGTATATATCACGCCGTTTATATTGCGATGTCGTTCCGACGTAGAATTTGTCTCTGGAGACGCAATCTCATGATGGTTTTGACGAGGCACCAACACTTTGTCTGCGCACGTGGTCATGCGTTGCACTTGAGAATAAACAAACAGCTCTTATAGAGAGGTGGGTTTGTTGCCGTTGTCTTGGTGCAAGGAGTGGTTGTTGGCGTTACCCGCACGCTGCAACAAGTGTGCTGTTGAAAACAGGGCGATCCGTTTTTTGGGGAACCCCGCTGATTTATAATGGCCCGATTTCTTCTCAAGCGGTTCTTGATTTGTGTGAAAACGCTGGCCTCTGTATCTTACACAGGAGCGTATTTCGTCCATGGGCCGGAGCAGAAATCGGTACCGCCTAATTGGAGCAAAACGTCAGTCGTATCCATCTATATGGCCACCGCGGGTGTATTATTTGATAACCTCATGCATTTCAAGTGGTTATCACGTAATTCACTGTTATTGGCCACGCAAAGAAATGTGGCCCATGAAAGGTATGCCACCTCAGGTGGTACAAACCAGTTCAATATCTGGGCTGGGTTCTCATGGACTGGTTAAAACGATTTAATACGTGCCGAGCTATCTGTGAGATACATGCAAAGGTTTGTATATTATTAAATGTTATTTTCCCGCACAGTAAAATGCGTTCTCCCTATTATTTTGTGACGGGGGCAGGGGGTAATCCATAAATTGATCACCCCGTCGAATAAATAAAAAATCATGATCATGCCCGGAAATTCACCTTTGCAAAAACGGTACAAGCAACAAAAACATTCGGTTCGTGATTGGACGGAGTCAGAGGGCGGGAGACGTGAAACGGAGCGGACGAAGCCGCCAATAATCCTCATCTGCGGTCATCGTGTGCGCCGATGCCTTCCGCATTTGGCTACCGCGGTGTGGGGACGTCGTCTCGCCTTTTGAGAAGCAGCAATTGTGGGCGTGGGGGGGGGGGAGATAAAGGAGGCTCCGTATGTAGGGAGCAATGCAACCACTCAAGTCCGTGCGAATCACGAGACACGCGTTCCCACAGGAACCATGAATTTTGTGAAATCGGGTTACGGGACGGCGGGGACACAAAAAACAATCGGGTTTTGTGCGTCGCAGTTTGTGTTCTGGATTTCAACAAAACGCGTGATCGCTCTGGCACAAACCTCTGCAACTGGGCGCTCGTGTTGTGCATTCTCAAGCTGCGCCCGTAGCGTTGCGCGCGTCGACTGTGCTCTCGGTAACGGTGTATTATGAATGTATACGGTATTACCAAATGACTAGAGTGACTTCTGACCTGTACCGGAGGTGCAACCAGCATTAATACAGCAAACTTGTACCCTATGTAAAAACAACCAAGAAAAATCCATATATATTTCATGACTAAAAGCTGTATATTTTATGTGCCAACGTTATGAATTTATACATAGGATGCTTGAATGTTTCATTGGCTCCTGTCGTATTTATACTGCTGTTAAAATATGACCCCCTTCCCCGCAACGACTCACAAAAACACATCCTAGTGTCGTTCTCGACTGCAGGTCTTCGGAGAAATGCCTTCGTTTTCTGTCGCGCGATTAGCAACCAACACAGGCATTGTTCACAATTGTACTCTTATGCATTATCACTCCGCGTGGTGGTGGGTCAACAGTGCCGCACAAGGCCGGCCCTCAGGCTTTTGACGTTAGGGTCAGGTACAAAAAAAATGCCACGTCCCGTTTAGCACTGCGTAAACACTGCACTGGGCGCGTTCGTTAAATGTTTTTGTTGGTTAAAAATGTGAATGTGTCTCCTCGCCGCGCCTCGACTGACAGGGTAACCAACAAGTGATGGCTGATGTCCAGTGATATGTGTACACGTGTGTGTGCGTGTGCCATCGAATTATGTTGCTGCTGCTGCTGCTTTTGTAGCTACCGTCCACTGACTGATCGGTGGACTCTTTTTCGAGGGTCATTAAAGGCCCCTTTAAGGGTTGT
Source organism: Lethenteron reissneri (assembly GCF_015708825.2). Taxonomy (NCBI): domain Eukaryota; kingdom Metazoa; phylum Chordata; class Hyperoartia; order Petromyzontiformes; family Petromyzontidae; genus Lethenteron; species Lethenteron reissneri. The sequence goes on along the minus strand of NC_083798.1, from coordinate 12,232,268 downwards.
GGGATTGCGGTAACAGATGTTGTTGCGCCGTGTCGTCGTGCTATTGCCGGGGCTTGCTTAGAGCCTAGAGGAGCTGCTGCCAGTGCCGAGTTGGCTGGGTGCAATGCGGGTGTCGTGGGTGTCAGTCTGGATAAATCGCCGAGCGAGAGAGCAGTGCTTTATCACGTATGCATGTACCTATGTTGAACTTCTTTCGCACCGTACGTAGCCAACCGTGATACTCGGGATGTTGTGGGGGAAGTACAAGAAACTCAACACACAAAGCAGTTTTAAAGAAATGACACCTGCAACAGATGCTGCTCTCCTCCTGCCCCCCCCCCCCCCCCATGATTGCACATTGACTCTCAAGCGTGATGGACATTGAGAGGCATGCACAACGTATTTATCTCGTGACGTCGCTGCATTCGAGCCGTTCCACAAATCCGTCGGCACTTAAAACAAAAACAGCATTGCGATTTCGTCGATCCAAACAGATTCCCTCTCCTGTGACCCCTCGCGTTTAGGTGTTGTCACTTTATTTGTTTTTTAAAGAGCTGTGCGCCCGTTTGTGTTGAACACCTTGAATTAAAGAGAGCAAACACAATTTCATAGTTTAACGATGTGCACGAAATACATGTGCAAAATAGAGAATGGTCTTCAGGTGTTCTACACAATCAGCCCCGCTGTTTTTTTGTATCGTACGATTGTTAATGTATGCAGCAACATTGCTTCGTGAGCTTTACCCCCATCAGCGTTTTGCCATCACCTTGTATCCTCGTAAAAAAGAAACTTGCTGTCGCTTTTTATTTAAAAACAAATATATATGTGTCCATCTCGCAGCCCTTTTGCAAATACTGTATATACACAGACGCACAGCACAAGCTGTGCATATGCGTGCACACCACACACCTGTAATCTTTACAATAAAAAAAAGAATTAATCTTCTGAACGTTAAAACGGTATATTTGTTTAGCTGAGTGTGCATACGATTGTAAAATGAATGTGTCGTGAAATACAGAGAACATAAAAACGAAAACTGAAGTCTGTTTCATCTCAAATAATGGCGCGTACATGCATATATATGCTGACCTACCACACAAGGCGTTGTGTCCTGTACATATGGGTGTAAAATAAAGGCTAATTTAGGCATTTAAAGTATTTTTTGTAATTTTTTAAATTGTACATGACTTTGTTTTTACAGTTATCATCATCATCATCATCATTTGGGGTGGCAGCGAAGTGGTAACACACATGCCTCGCTAGCGAGAAGATGAAGAGTTCGATTCCAGTCTCGGGCGCCTCTTTCTGTGAGCTGTTGATTCTCCCACCGAGGATTATTCCGCGTTTCCGGTTTCCTCCCAGAGCTAAAAAAAAAACCACGATTCCCTGTATTTGGTGTTGGTCAGACATTTCAATGTGGACAGGATCCTCCTAACAAAGAGTGTTTGGGCTTCGTGTGGTGGCTTTCCCGTGCCAATACGTTTAATTACAATCACCCACGATCTGTCCGCTGCTAGATGAAGGCCTACCTATGTCGTCACCGTGTCTCATGGCCTTTGCATCCCTGCATCAATTTGCACATTCATAGTCGAGGACAGCAGGAATCATGGAGATTGATATTCATGTCTTCGAGAATATCAATCAAACTTTATTTCTTTAGAGGCACCTTTATTGAAACCAAGGCATGTATGTTGAACTTCTTTCGCACCGTACATAGCCAACCGTACTAAACACGACATAAAGGATCCGCCATTAAAAATGTAAAACCAGAGTAATTATGTTACTCTACAGCCATACCTTTTGTATGCCATGATAATCGGGGTTAGGGGCCGTCCATAAATGACGTCACGCATCTAGGGCGGGGTCAGACATTTGTGACGATGTGTGACAAGGGGGGGGGGTTGAGAATTGTGACATCACATCAAAATGCGCAACTTTAAATAAATATAGACAATATTTTCTAATTAATTAAATATATTTTTAAATAAACGTTTTCTCCTACAACATCAGAGTGCAGCCACACATTAAATACGCACTACAATGACAATAGTTTAAAGCGATTTGAAGTATGTTTTTTTTTTTGGGGGGGGGGGGGGGGGCAGAGCTTTGTGACGTCATATTTGAGGGGCGTCTGACTTTGTAACGCCGTGTGACGAAGGGGGGTGGGTCAAAAATAGCGTGATGTCATTTATGGACGGCTCCTTACGTATTACGTTTTTTTTCTGTGTGTGTTTACTTTGGAGGGTCAGGCAGTCAGCTCCCTTATCCGACGAGGTATAGGGAATTGCACAGAGTGGTTGGGGAGGCGGCGGGGGGGTTGGGCATGGAAGCAAATGGAACGGGCCCCAGAAGTTTGTAGTCGCACCCTGGGGAGACATGTAGCGAGCGATCACTTCACCGGTGGATGATTGAAGCGGTGTGTCGGCCCAGTGGCTAAAAATCTTCGCTCTCAGGTAGCAGCATCCCAGGTCGTCGCCAGGGATTTACCTGTCAGGAGGCCGCCATCGCACCGGCAGCTAGTCCAGTCCACGGAGTCACCGACTTCATATGACCGACCCTAACCCAGTGCCCTTCATTGCAAGGCCCGCGGCCCCCCTGGCCGCGCCTGGTGGACTTTAGTGCGGCCCCTGACGGGCAGACCCCGACAATACAGAAATGGTGAAAACACCATCCCCCCCCTCTCCACCATCATCACCATCATCGTGCTGCCGTCCAACCACAAAATGTTTCAAATGTGTGGCGGCCCTCACACTGACGATGTCTTATCGGCGATGGTGCCCCCCCCCACCGCCCCCTCTGAAAATTTATGAAGAACACTGCCCTAGACGAGCCAACCAAGCGACTATGTTCGACACTCTGTCAATGCTTCTCAAACTCCAGTCCTCGCGACCTGCCACGCGACGCGTTTCCGCGACGACCAATTTGCTCCCCATTCAAATACAAAGGAAGTCGTCCCACGTGGCACGCTGGGCAATTGACGCCGTCTGTCACGTGGGACGCGTTCACGCGGACACCGAGGTCACAATCTTATTTCGAAGCGGCTTCATTAACGCAATAGCCGTACTGATTTGTATCTTCCTTTTTCTCTCTCCAATGGCAAGTTTATCAATGGTCCTCTCGTCTCTTACGTTAAATCTGCCTCCGCGTTCCAAGTCTCCTCTGATGATGCACGTGGCCTGTCATGCCGGCACTGCGGGTGCGAGGGTTGACGGTTCGCGCGCACGATGTCACACGACTCTGTTCCCTTTTGGGCGTCGAGGTGCCGTTCTCTGGCTTGCCAGGAGAATGCGGTGCAGTGAAGTGTGGACTAAATATTCTTAGATTTTTTTCGGTAAAGTCACGTAGGTAAAAATTAAAATTAATAAAAGTAAAATAAATAAAATAAAAATCACGACGTTTCGGAGGCAACACAAGCTTCCGTCTTCAGGTGGAACCGTCACAGCACGATAGCTGTATCGGTTGCACCTGAAGACGGAAGCTTGTGTTGCCTCCGAAACGTCGTGATTTTTCTTGTATTTATTTTACTTTTATTAATTTAATTTTTTACCTACGTGACTTTACCGAAAAAACCTAAGAATATGAATCCTTGCAGTCACGAAAGCTTCAAATGTGGACTAATTCTCCACGTGTACCATCTGTAAGGGGATAGAGTGTGTCCCCCCCCCTCGCACGCGTTTTCTCCGGTTTTCTCCCACACGTGAATAATAAACACTCATCACTGATTGGCCCCAAACCCCTAAACATGCACGCACCTCCATGTGTCGAGGCTTTGTGAGTATTGCGAGATGCAGTTCGCGTGAAATGCACTGCTGTATAATAAACGCAATCTCCATATGTATAAAAGGCAAAGTTGTGAATATGTGTCTGTTCAAAATGTTTAGCGTACTTCCCGACATGCAACAAACTTGAAATTTGCCATGTGGGTACTTTCCAGACGGTACACCATGCAAGAATCATTAAAATATATTTTTGGGGGGGGGGGGAGCTCAATAATGCAGATATTTTTTGCACAAGTGAGCTGTGACGTCACATCTGTCACGTGACCCGCGCACGTGGAAGCGTAACGCATTGTAGTGTAGTGGTTAGCGCGCCGCGCTACGAACCCGACGACCAGAGTTCGATTCCCGCTCACGGCCAACACCAGCGACGATTATTTGAACCGTCCTGGGCCTCCCCGAGGTCGACTCAGCCTCAAACGAGTAACTGCTGTGGTGTGTCAACATCGCCACTGGGGAGACAAAAGCGGCCGGACGTGGTGAATCTAAGTCCTGGGCGAAGCCGGGTAGTAAAGCTAGTTATTACAGTATTATTGTTTTGCCATCAAAGCAGTTAAAGATAACACTGCTTTGTTCCACTAGGTGGCGTTGGAGGCTACGGAATGTAATTGTCCTCTCCGTGCTTTTGCCATCGACGGCTGAGTGAATGTTTGGACGTTGGATTTATTTCGTACCGTACGTAGCCAACCGTGCTAATCGGTGGTGCGGGAAAAGGACAACACACTAAACACAAAAAGGAGCTCTAAAGAATTGAGTTTTCGCTGTGTCCGGCATTAAAATAATCACAGATTTCTCTGTTTAATTCACAAAGCCGTCATTGTTTTTTTGGCAACGTTTCCTTTTATTTTCAGTTGATCGTCATCATAAATCAGTCTCGAATGTATCCACTGCTGGATGAAGGAGGCCTACCCACGCCGTTGCCTTCGATGTCACGATGCATCTTCTTGCACTGCTGCTACGATAGCTGATCTCATCACGGTGGCCAACCTGCATTTAAACATCAGCAAGACATAGGCGCTAACTGTAGGCGATACGTGTGGCGCATCATTGATGGGTCCGTTAATATATCTCTCTCCTTGAAAGCTAATTTTATATTGAACTAGTGTGTCTCTCTGACGCCCGACCACTGAGTCGTGACATCGACTGAAAGTTTCGCTGTATGCATTTGGTCAGTAAATGTGCAGTGTATCAAAAAATAAAAAAATCATCCATGCCTCGAGTTTCAAGGCTGGCTGCTAGCTGGGCTCCTCTCCACCCCAGCAGTAACTCTGGCTGCGGGCCGTTGCCACCTAAACTCGCTGGGTAACTGGCTACACGGGATTTTTTGTGTGCAACAAAAAAGCATTGAGTTGAAACGGCAGAATAAGAAGTTCGGAAGACATCTACTACTACTACTAATAATTGTAGAAAGTGACACCGAAGCAGTGGGAGTAACGAATACAGAATAAGACTGACCAAGGATCATTTAAAATTACTCTACCTTTTCAATCTGTGCTCATTTTCATGTAATTATTTCACCAGAATATATAATTTCCACAGAATAGAAACCCACCTCACAATACACATTAGCTTGGCATTTTATTAAATGAAAGCGGATTACTTTTAGTGCTCCCAGTATGGGAGGAAAGTGAAGATGAAAATGACAGAAGCTGTCTCTCTTTTTTTATCCCGTTGCAGAGCCAAAATTCCAGATGCGAGCCGCTCGTTCTGCCACCGAGCCAGCCGGCAGGTTATAATGTCCTGCTAGCAACAATGAAAGGAAACAAATACTAATGCAGGAATTAGCAATGCAACCAATCAATGTATGTATGTATCAATCTTGATTTGAAGCTTTCGTGACTGCAGGAATCCATACTCGTTGGTTCTTTTGGTAAAGTCACGTAGGTAGACAAATAATAGATCACGATGTTTCGATGGCAACACAAGCAATCGTCATCAGGTGGGACAATGACAGAAAAAAAACTGCTGAAATAGGCTTACTTCAGCAGATTTTTTATTGCTGTGGTTGTCCCACCTGATGACGATTGCTTGTGTTGCCATCGAAACGTCGTGATCTATATTATTTGTCTACCTACGTGATTTTACCCAATGTATGTATGTTGAGCCTCTTTGGCGCCGTACTTCGTAAACCGTACTAATCGGAGGTGCGGCGGAAGGACAACAAACTATAGACAAAAATCTATTCTGAAGAAATTATTTTTTCAATCTCGATTTAAAAGTGCATAGCTCCCGTGTCCCAATGCCAATGGGTGAATGCCTCCCTACGTTGTGTAGGTCATGGCAGGTGTTTGACCATACTTCAGCACGCTGGTCAGTGCGGCTTGGTGAAGGTGGGAGAGCATAGACGTTGGCGCAATGTACAGTACAACAATGGGAAGAGGGTAGCGTAGGGAGGGGAAAGGAGGAGCACACGACCGGTACTGATACCCACTTGCCAAAAATGAATAATCGTTGCCGGATTCGTAGCGACACAAAACGTGGTCCCATGACATTTCCTTACCAGAAGGTGCCGTGACACTGTTATCCATCATCATCATCCCAGGCCTTCTACAATCGGGCTCATCCTGGGACAGAGTGCTACACGGGATTGACAGCGGGGGGGGGGGGGGGGTGTGGGGGGGGGCACTCGTCAGCATCAGCCAGCACGAGGAGAGGTTAGGCCACCGATGTAACTCAACGTCGCAGTCTCTCTCCCTGGCGGTGCGTGGCGCTATCCCCAGCGCCGTCAGCAGGGGGCAGAGGCGACACGCAGTTGGTGGGCGCCTAGCGGCACGCGGCAGCCACGGGCGTCACGAGACCACTCCGCCGGCCTCACGGCGACAGCGAAGTTCGCTGCGAGAACTCGCAAACACAACGCCGTGCTGCTGGGAGAGGCCCCAACGCAGGAGATCCCCGGGAATTTGATCTTCCAGCGAAGCTCACGGCTCGCCCTGAAACCGCATCAGCACAAACCATGGCCAAGATGCGGATGCCAGATGTGCAAAGGGACAGAACAAAAAAAACCCCCACCATCTCTCAAGTCTGCGGTCATCCAGAATAGACGATCAGACGTATAACGACGCAACGCCCGGTCCACAAAGAGGAAGGAGACGTCGCAGCGACGATCCACTCCGCTGCTCGTGACACCGTTGCCTGCCGTGACTCACCTGGGCGTCAAGTTGACGTTGTTGCGCTGCATCTACATCAGGCGGACGAAGATAGGGAAAGTTGAGCGCGTGAATCGATCACCCCCCGTGATTTGATTTGCCTCGCGGTTCTATTAAATTACCGGATTCATTCATTGATTCACTGAAATTACGCGTGCGCCAACTCGCACTGTTGACCAGAGCGGTGAAGTATGGTCAAACACCCCCCTCCTCCTCGCCCAACGTGACATGACCACCACGGCGTGCGGTGGTGGACTTCTGTCCAGCACTGGATTGGTAAACGGGTGAAACACGTTGATTGTATCGTTTCGTGATGTCTGCACGGGCAATGCTTGTTTGCGTATGCGAATGCGCGGGGTTTCCTTTCGGCGAATTTAAGTCCAAACAGGCGGCAGATATGTAGAGATACACGCCTGTCTTTAATAACCCACGCGACATCTCAGAGGTCGCGGTGATCACTCCGTGCGTTCACCCGCACGTGGCTACGTGGATGTGCGCACGTGCGCATGTTCATCGACATGTATGTTGCGTACACACGCGTACAGTGTGGAGGACTCTCACCGGAGACTGGCATGTTCGATCAACTGCTGGATGAATGCCTCCTCCCCCAAAGCCGCCGACCGCCGCCGCCTTTCGCGGTTCTGCGATGTAACCATAATAATCATATTAATCTATCATCCTTGCGAGCCTGTTGCGTGATGTATTTATTTTAACCAAGACCCTTCCTTGAACCCTGTGTTCGAGAACGGCCTAGATTGTTCTCAACGGACTCATCGCTGACTTTGAGTGAAGGCAGTCATCGACCTAACAGTGCCATCGATCATAAATACCGCCGTGTATTTTTAAACACCGCTTGTGTATGGCCATTTATGGGCTTTTTAATTATTTATTTCAGAAACTGGGTTAAGTCATAGGCCAATGATGAAATCACCTGGAATGCGCCCAGTGTTTTGCCAAACCTCGGAAGCTAAGCAAGGGTTCGAGCCTACATAGAGCCGTGAGTCTGCATAGGGTCATGAGGCTGCTGTTTGTGCGGAGCGACCGTGTCAGTAGCGGGGGGTTGTGCGGTAAAATCCACTGTTGTACTCCACTCCAGTGCTCCAACGTCTATGCCCCACGCATTCACTCACTCGCCCGCACTGGCGACAAACGTGGTGAAGTATGGTCATAACATCTCCCCCCCCCACGCGCCCTCCCCACACACCTCGCCCCCCGCACGACGTAGCGAAGACCTCATCCAGCTGTGGATCGATAACATGTCTGCACAGCACGTAGTATTGTTGTTACTGTTGTTATTAACGACGGGGTAGATTTATGAATGTTGAATCTGTACATTAGTTGGCAACAGCAGGACAGCACGCGTGTGTGTCCAACGCCTTTTTGTGACATCAGCCGGACGCAACAAGATTTCTCTGTGAACTCCCTCCCCGTGTTAGAATCTTTTTCTCGACCCTATTTTAAACAAGAACTCGCCACACATCCCAGGCTGACATTCGTGACGATCACGGGATTCTGCTGGATAATTACAATTTGAACAATTATAATTATCATTCATTATCACGACATATATCACCTTGTTTTCTATAGTTCACTTAAACTGTGACTTGACAATCAAGATATGTGTTTCTAACTGGGAAAATCGTTTTTTTTTATCCCAGGTTATTTCGCCGAGGCTCTTGTGTGCAACAAAAAAACCGGTTTACATATTCGGTTTTAATGAAATGCAAGCGTACGATTTTACGTTGCATAGAACGAATTCTATACCTACGTGTCATTGCAGAAAGTGGGCCCATTGAGGTACAACTTGCGCGGTCAGCCTTGGGAGTCGTCTGATCACACCTGGCCACTGCGGGTCGGTGGAGAAGGACTTTCATGAAACCCGCTCAGATGTCAACCGCCACTGTTGCTCCAACGGAGGTGGCCTGGTTTCATAGGCCTAGGTCGTGCCACTGCTTCTAATATAAATCCCATACATCGGGGCATTATCTGCGAATGGGGACCATTTGAACACCGCTCGCTTTGTATAGCGACACTTGTGGGAAATATACCCGTGTTATTTTGAACCTGAGTAATTGTTAATTTGAGCATCTTTCTATCGATAGCGCCTGCGTCTGAATCTGTATCCTAGAACTTGCTGTGCCTAATGTGTGTTTTCGTACAAGATATAAAACATATATTTTTGCCAGTCTTATACAACCATAGGAGGAGGCGTCAGTGTGCATTTGGACAACATATTCCAGCGCGTACAGTTGGAACGTGCATACATCTCAGATGATTGTTGTTGTTATGGTTGTATCTGTTGTTGTTGTTATGGTTGCAGCTGGTGTTGTTATCGTGGGTCCGAGTTTGTGAGTGGGCCAACGTGCAGAGTTGTGAGGGTGATGAGGTTACGGGGTGAGGTGATCGTGTGAGTGATGGAGGGAGTGGTGACGAAGACATCAGAGAGTTGGAAAGGGAGGGTTTGGTGAGTGGCGAGTGAGGTGGTTGTGAACGGTGGCTGTGAGTGGTGGTGTGTGGTGAGGGATAACTGAGAGATGAGGTAGTCTTTGGTCACGGGCGCGGGGGTGAGCGAGGTGGTTGTGAGGTGATCGTGAGTGGTGGTGAGAGCTGAGTGAGGCCAGGGTTTGTGTGCGGGGGTGAGGTGCTGCGGCCGGTTGTGGATGATGATGATGGTGACGGGGAGTGGTGAGGGAGGGGATGAGGGGAGGAGGTTCGAGGGGGAGAGGGAGGGAGGGGATGGCGCAGAGGGCGAGGGGACGGGGCTGCAGGGAGGGGGGGGGGGGGTACAGCATCGTGCACCTTGGGGCCGGCTTATCCAATGGGGCTCCGGCCCGACCCCCGCGCGGAGTCTCCACGCATAAAAGGCGCGCGCCCGCGGGACCCAGCACGCGCGCGCCACAGAGAGCGAGAGAGATATTTATAGAGAGAGAGATACAGAGAGACATAGGGGGGGGGAGAAAAAAACAGGTTTGTGCTCTCCGGCTCTCTCCGCTCGCTCACCTGAGCGCGCGGGGCCAGGCCGGCGCACCTGTTGTACCTGCAGACACACTTACCTATCAGCGGGAGGGCAGGCGACAGGTACAAAAGAGGCACTTTTACCTGGGCAAGGGACACCTTCGGCACACCTGGAGAGAAGACGCGTCGACAGAGAGAATATCGCGCTGCGAAGAGAGCAAGCCTCGAGCGAGGAGGAGGTGGAACACCTGAACGCGACTACACCTGGAGAAGATATCCGCCCAGCTGAAGATCCGTCCGCCAGGAAGGAGTCTGCGTAGACACCTCCGGATCTTCGGACGACAACAGCAACAGCAGCAAGCAGGCACGGCAGCTCTACCTAGGAGACGGCACACCTGTAAACGCAGCACCCCTGTCTACGGCAACAACAACAACAACACACCCGCCAGGCCGTTCGCCTTAGTCCGCGGTCTAACATGACGGATGTGTTCGACTGCGGCTCGGCTGACCTGCGGCCGGACTTCATGAAGAGAGAGGCCGACTTCTACGGGCTTCACCAGGCGCACTCATCCCCGACTCTCCCCGAGTCCACGTCGACGGACTCCAGCATGAGCTATTACCCCTCTCCTCCGAGCGCCTACGCTGGCTACGGATCCTACTGCGCGCCGGCCTACGGGCAGCAGCAGCAGCAGCAGCAGCCTCTCAACCACTACCCCTACCAGCTGCCGCTGCAGGGAGCCGACAAGTCGTACCACCAGGGCTACCACCAGTACGGGGTTTTTGGTAGCGCCTACGAGGCGTACGGGCAGAGTGCGCCACCCAAGGCTACGGAGGATGGTGAGTTACCGATCTTTCAGACTGAACCCCGTTCACGATGGTGATCGTAATCACCCGTGTGGTCACCGTCATCATCGCCTTCATCGTGATAATCATTGCTATCATCGTCGTCATCAACATAATCATCATCATCAGCAGCAGCAACAGCGGCACCATCATCATCGCTGTCGACATGAACCAGTGGCATCCACGAACGCTTTGGCGCAGCGAGATGAGATCGTGTTTAAAGGTTTATTTTTTTGCTTGATCGATTTGTGAATTTACCAGAGGTCTGTACCCTTCTGCATCAAGGGTTACCTTGCTCGACGTATGTATACTGTGTGTACGCCTAGACTGTAGGTTTGTACGTATGTGGAAACCACGTTATGGCGCGTGTTATTAAAGCGCTCGCGCGCGCTATCGTCGTCGTGATGGAGCAGATGTGCGGCGTGGACGCGTGGTGACAGTTGGATTGATCGGCGGCGGACACGTACTCGACGTGCGAGCACCGCTCTAGTCAAGGACTGTTGCGCAGTTGTGGCGCACCAAGCGATGACCACACGTATGTCGCTGCTGTGTTACAGTGTTCAAAGGGGGCCCCACATTTATCGGCAGCCCTTGAGCGAATATCAAAACATCACAGCGTACTGTGTAATACGTTGCTTTTCCTCCACGGAACAGCATCGATGTTTGATACGGATGAGATATATTTCCGCTCTTGAGCCGTCTTCATGATCGTTATCATCTTCGGGACATGATCAATCCACTGCTGGATGAATGCCTCCCCTAAGCCGCCGTCAGAGACTCTTAGTCGATATCAAGACGAAATGACACAATCCCTCGCTCGTGTCATTCCATCTCTCGATCAAGCCGCTCAAACGATGACTGAGCGCGCACGACTGTTCGCAACTGATGACCGCGTTTGTGTGTGTGTGTGCGCGTCTCTTTCTTTTCTCTCTCTACCCCTCTTGCTCGCCCTCCCTCCGTGCGCAGTGGACGAGAAGGAAGAGGCGTCGCGAGAGAGCGGAGTGCGCATGGTGAACGGGAAACCCAAGAAGATTCGCAAGCCCCGAACCATCTACTCGAGCTTCCAGCTGGCCGCCCTCCAGCGCCGCTTCCAGCAGACTCAGTACCTCGCTCTGCCCGAGCGCGCAGAGCTCGCCGCCTCCCTGGGAGTCACGCAGACCCAGGTGCCCCCGCGTGACACATTTCGCATGCGCGCGCGTGTGTGTGTGTGCTGGTGTGCGTTGCGGTCCTGGGCCTCCCCTAGGTCGACTCAGCCTCAAACGAGTAACTGGCGGCGGTGTGTTAAACGTCGCCACGAGGGAGACAAAGGCGGGCGAGCGTTGTCAGCGAACGGCCTATTTTGGACGAGCGCATTTCGTGCGCGTGTCTAATACCACTTGCTCCCAACAGTCTGTTAAGGCTATGCGTGTTGGGGTAACCCTTTGCCTTTGCCTTTGTCTTTGCCTTTGCCTTTGCCGTGGTGGGGTCAGCCAGTCGGCCGGCCGCGTGTTCCCGTGGCGTCCGACGTGAAACCACGTACCGCGCGAGAAAACCATCGGTAATGTTGAGTCAGGCTTTTAGGCGAGGCCCCATTCGGCAGGGCTCGGCTCGTAACACGAAGTGGCCACTGCTCGGTTGGCGTGCGTAACGAGGTCGTGTTGCGTTACGACACCGGCTCTCGCGCAGAGCGCAGCCCGCGGACACGAGGAGGAGGGGGGTGACACGCCCGGCCCCGCGGTGATGCGCGCACACCCCACGCGTACCTTCTGGGTCGAGGCGCCAAGCCTCGAACTTCGCGTCATTTTTGTTGTTGTTGTTGCGTTCTCTGAACGAGCCGCGCTGTCACCGAACGCGGTGTGCGGGATGAGCGAGGTGCGGCAGGGGTGGAAAACGGTGGCGAGGTGTTAACTATCTCGCCGGGTATGCAGGATGTCGTGAGTTCGATCCCGACCCAGACGCCTGCCGCTGTATATTTGGAGTTTGCGTGTCTCTCTCTCTCCGTGGTCGCGTGGGTTTTTATCCGGGTCCTCTGCTCTTTTCTCTCCACATTTATAATCAATATCACGCGTTTAGAGTATTTGGCTGCTATACATTTCCACGCGATGAGCCCACTTCGTTGAGCTATCATTTGTGGCCAGGTCGCTTCTGGAAAATAACTATATGGCTCGGTCGGCCTTACCTGGTAAAATAAAAATAGCTTTCATTTCAAACGGCGAGGCCTCCTACTGAACGGTGACAAGAATAAATAACCCATATATTACTCCCTCCTCCCCATATGTATCTCTCCACGTTAAACAAAATAACACTTTCTTACACATCTCATCGGCCCCGCGTCCTTCGGGGAGTTTCTTTTTTTTCCTCAGCAGCTTTGTTTTATTACAGACAAACTCTACACTGGGCTCGCTCAAACCAATGCTGCTTGAACCTACTCGAATGTCAAAGGGTGTCTAGGGCTTTTTCTCATAGAAATGAGTCGTAGGTTCGACGCAATGCGACGTGCTACAAAGAAGGGTCATTGCCCGAAACGTCACCTCTTGTATATTCGCTTTCCCTTGAGGACAATGGTATTGGCGAATGTGTAGAGTTGTTAAATGGAGCTTGCGGTTGGGAGTTTGAGGGCTTGGTCGAGATGAGTGGCTGGGCACTGGAGTCATAGGTGCGGCCACGCGTCGTTATGCACACACTCGTCGTTGTTGTTATGAACGGAGACGTGTGGTTTTTTTTTATGATGTAAAAGTGAGGGCTGAATAACCCCAAATGTGACCAGACAACTCCTGGCGTTGCCTCCATTCAGCAGCGCGTTGAGTAAGGACTGGACGTGACTTTGTCGTACATACTCGGTCGTTTCTGAAGCCAGTGAGATCCATTGAGTGTAGGACTGTAAATTTCGATGTAAAGCTTCTTTCGTGACTGCAGGGATTCATCTTCTTGGTTCTTTCCGGTAAAGTCACGTAGAAGGGAAATAATAAAATAATAAAAATAAAACAATGAAATAAAATTCATCTTCTTGGTTCTTTCGGTAAAGTCACGTAGAAGGGAAATAATAAAATAATAAAAATAAAACATAATAAAATACAATTCTCACGACGTTTCGGCCACAACGCAAGCAGCCGTCCTCAGGGATGTCGGAAAGACAGCGTCTGAATTGATTTTGAAGGAATTCAGACGCTGTCTCCCCGACAGACCTGGTCTTCACCTGAGGACGGCTGCTTGCGGTGTGGCCAAAACGTCGTGAGAATTGTATTTTATTATGTTTTATTTTTATTATTTTATTACTTCCCTTCTACGTGACTTTACCGAAAGAACCAAGAAGATGTTGGACTGTACTTTATATGCGACCACCTCCCACGTTCTCCCCGCACACGTTCACTAATCGGCACTGACACTGTTGTGAAGTATGGTCAAATAGCACCCCCCTCCCCCGCGACCCACACGGAACGAGGAGGCCCTTCATCCAACAATAGGGCTGTCTGTGTGTGTATATATATATGTGTGTGTGAAACTGTGTGTATGAGACTGCGGGTATGAGACTGCGTATATGTGTGTGCGCGTGTTTCAGGCGGCGGAGTAAATAACAGTACAATTGCAAGTATAATTTTTGCATTGTACATTTTAAATGGGAGACATTAATGATTAATGGTTTTGTTTCTTCCGTTTAGCCACAAACTATGCGAATCATAATCCACGGAGACCGCGATTCCTCGCCATGTACTTTAGCGACCATGAACGAACCAGGATGTTGAAAGTAACACACATTTATTCATACTTTACTTTAATTCCGCATGAAGTTAAATCAGTTATTGTCGCCACAATTAAATCAAACTCATTTATTAGATTTGCCAAACACCTTAGCGGCAGGCGAGCTTTCTGAAAGATACAGTGTCGAGACTCAGCGGAGCTCTGCTGTATGGTGGCGAGATGTTAACTACCTCGCCTGGTATACAGGTGGTCGTGGGTTCGATCCCGACCCTCACGCCGGTATATATGGAGTTTGCACGTTCTTCCCGTGGTCGCGTGGATTTTTCTCCTTGTCCTCTGGTTTTTCCCCTCCACGTTTAGAAACGTGCATTTTGGGTATTTGGCTGCTATAAATATCCACATGATAAGCCACTTCGTTTAGCTACCACTTGTGGCCAGGTCGCTTCTGAAAACTAGTTATACAGTTTCGTGGGCCTTACCTTGCTTGTATGTGTGTATGTTGAACTTATTTCGCAGCGTATGTAGCCAACCTCGGTTGGCTGCGGTAGTTATATAATGTATTTTTAAAATGTAAACATCGTGTAATATTTTGAAACCACGTTCTGAACCCCTATTTTATACACACTATCATATATATATAAGTTTAGTTCCTTAGTAATACCTCTATTTTGTAGGACACTTCTGTACATATGTTTAGGAGTTCACTTTGTGTACGTTTAGTACTCTCCGTATCTAATTGTTAATCGGAACTTCGGTTTGTGGTTTGGGTTGTGAGTAATTGTTTGAGCTGATTCCTGAACGACTCCTCGGCCTTTGTCGCCGGATTTTGGTAAGCAGAGAGCGATATATATTTCACTCGTAGTGGGCAGCAAATAAAAGTGCTAATTTCATATAACAACAACAACAACCCCTTTCACACCTACCATCTTCCACAATTATTGGAACACATATCCCGGGTGCATCATTACTTTTCCGACTATTATATGTATACATTGTGTGTGTGTGTGTACGTGTGTATGCCGGTGTTATTGGTTTGGCGTTGAGAAAGGAAATATCATGAGCCACAAAGCTCAGTGCTAGACACTGAGCAGAAACTATCGAGTCACGCGTGTGTGTGCGTGTGTGTGTGCGTGTGTGTGTGCGTGTGTGCGCGTGTGTGCGCGTGTGTGTGTGCGTGTGTGCGCGTGTGTGTGTGCGCGCGCGTGTGTGTGCGCGTGTGTGTGCGCGTGTGTGCGCATGTGTGCGCATGTGTGCGCGTGTGTGCATGTGTGTGCATGTGTGTGCGCATGTGTGCGCGTGTGTGTGCGCGTGTGTGTGTGCGTGTGTGCGCGCGCGCGCGTGTGTGTGCGCGTGTGTGTGCGTGTGTGTGCGCGTGTGTGCGCATGTGTGTGTGCGCGTGTGTGTGCATGTGTGTGCATGTGTGTGCCGTGCCGGCCTTCATAGGTGCTCGCTAACAGAACTTGCTCCAACAGTTGGTTAAGACTACACGGGGGATCTTTGTCTTGTTTGGGGGGGGGGGGGGTCGTGCCTAGCGCACTGCACTACGAACCCGATAACCCCACTTCGATTCCCGGCCACTGCGAACATCAATAGCGATTATCTTAACGATCTCAACCAGCCCTGGGTCAATGTATAGCCATACGCGAGTAACTGGTGCGGCGTGTAAACCGTCCACAATGGAGAGACAAAGGCGGCCGGGCTTGGTGGTGACCACACCAGCCCCCCGTGAGCCGTTTCGGCCATAACTGCTCGTTAATGACAAATGCCCCAACACCGGGGGAGAGTCGAGGGGTGTTCGTGTGCGTGCGTTCGTGCGATTGGCATCACATCCATCACTGTCTGCAGCATCTCACACCTTCCACGTCTAACCCGAGACCGCTTCTCTTCCCTTGACGGAGCGCAGGTGAAGATCTGGTTTCAGAACCGGCGCTCAAAGTTCAAGAAGATCGGCAAGCACGGCGAGATGATGCCCACGCCGGCTCAGGCCAGCCCCGCCAGCAGCGACCCCATGGCCTGCGACTCGCCGCCGTCGCCGGGCCACCAGCTGGCCCCGTCGTCCACCACGGGGGGCCCCGGCCACCTGGGCCCCGCGTCATCCCCTTGGGACTGCCCCAGCCCTGCGAACAGCACGGCACTCTCCGCCGTACTCATGCAAAGCGCCCAGCACCAGCAGCAGCAGCAGCAACATCAGCAGCATCAGCAGCATCAGCAGCATCATCAGCAGCACCAGCAGCAGCTGCATGCTCAGTACCCGCCGGTTGGCCCTTGGTTTGGGGGGCACTCTCACCTGCAGGGGCCGTCCACGTACGGGCAGCAGCAGACGCCGCCGCCGCTGCTGCACGCGCCACACATCGACGTGAGCGCGACCGCCGCGTTCTAGCGAAGCGGAGCGAGGGGCGAGGGGGGAGGAGATGGAGGATGCGGCGACAGAGCAGCCACGGGCGTCACTTGCGCGACTGGCGAAACTGTTTGGATCAACACGTCCTGTTGTTGTTGGTATCATTACCACCACCAACCACCACCACCACTACTACTACCTACCACGAGACCACGAGCACCGCCACGACGACCATCTTTCATGTTGCTGCTGCCACGCGACGGGGACAATCCGAATAAAATCCGCGCGAATTTTTTTAAAAGACGCAGGCCGACTTGGTGCAAGCTTCAGATGCGTGACATTTCAAAACGCATTTGTGTTTTTTTTACTCACTTACTTACCACCAACGAGTAATTTAAAAAAAATATATATAATCGTTGGGTCGTCGCATTAAGTGCATCAGTTGAAGACAAAAAAAAACAGCGTAGATATTTCAGGGACAATGGAGGTGTTCGTACGTTGACTTTGTCAGTCTCTCGGGGTCGAGACTCAATGTATTATTATTGTTGTTGTAGCTGTCCTTCGCAGTGCCTTCCTCCGGTTATAGACAACACACACACGACACTTCTAATTTATCAAAGCTTGCAACAACGCAATATTTTCTGAAACAACAACAACAAGAACGATGATGATGATGATCAAAAAATGGTAAAACAAAACAATTACGAAAAGGTATACGGAATTAAATATAAACACAGAATTGTACATAACCCTCTACAACGATATCATTATACCCCACCTCTATACTATTGATATATATTCAGTGTCATATATATAAGTTATTGAATTTCAGTGTCGCTCCCGTGAACGTTTGTTTCGCGTTGTGTTCAAGAAAACAAAAAAAAATATTCTAATATCGCTGTAAATATTTTGGTGGCATCTCGCCATCAGCTTTGCGTGTGCATCATGCACCAGTGCACGAACCTCATTGGGTATGGGTCACACACGCGCACATCGTCACACGTGCGCGAACACACGCACGCACGCGTGTACAGACAACCCATAGCTAAACATATACAAAAACACACACCACACGCATTCACAACAACAGCAACCAAGGAATTTGCACGCATGCACACACACACACACGATCACACACGCACACACTGCTTCGCACATACATATACTCAATCATAATACAACATCCATACATAACATACAACACAGACAAAGATCCCCTGTATAGCCTTAATATACTGTTGGGACAAGTGCGATTAGCGAACACCTATGAAGGCCGGCACGGCACACGAGGGGTGGTTGGCCAGCACCACGCCCGGTCGCCTTTGTCTCTCGGAGTGGCGATGTTTACACACCGCACCAGGTACTCATTTTAGGCTGAGTCGATCTAGGGGAGGCCCAGGACCGGTTAAGATAATCGTTACTGGTGTTGGCCATGAAGTGGGAATCGAACTCGTGTCGCCGGGTTAGTAGCACAGCGCGCTAACCGCTACATTACAGATCCCCAATCAAAATACACAAACATAGACCCCCCCCATATAGCCTTTAATAAACTGTTGGGGCAAGCGCTGTTAGAGAGCGCCTAGAAACAATCACACACGACAACCAACACATTCACGCACAGACAAACACACATGCACACACACACACACGTACACGCACACTCATACACACACAAACACGTACACATGCACACACGCGTACACACACGCACGCGTACACACACGTACACACACACATGCACAAACACGCACACTCAGAAGGTTCCGTTCACATGAAACCTTATCCGTCGCTCTTAAGTTTAAGCGCAAAAGGGCGCGCACTTTTGCACGAGTGCATATGGGTAAGCGTAGCCCCTTTACGACAACTTTGGTGGAATATGATGTATTATTTATATTCATTAAAGTTCGCAGTCTCAGTGGCCCCGTAATTTATTTGTAACATGAGACCCCCACCCCCCCCCAATCCCCTGCGCGCGGTAATAAACGTGGACGTTTGTACATTTCGCCTGCTGTGAAATTCACTCGGCCCGTGGCATCCGTGGGCACCGTCACTCACTCCCCACAGCGGCGCTGACATCGGGCGCAATTGCATCGTCTTGTCTCCTCGCCTCCAGACATTTCATCTCTCTCTCTCTCCTGCCGATGCCAGCATCTCTCTCTGTCTGTCTCTATGTCGAGCATCTCCTATTATCTCCACTATCTCTCGCTCAACTTTCTTCACCAGTAAAAGAAACAAAAATCACATTCATAGATTGTAACCGCGGAGTATGGAAGCGTTCAATTTTGCGCGTTCCAAAAATATTATCCATGCGGGTTGGCAAATTTGATACTGTAAACCATTTAGTGATGGTAGGGTGCTCATTAGCTGTACAGTACAATTTACGACGTCACTGGGGTGTTTTAGTTTTTAGTTTTGGATCGAGCCAGTTCAGTGCGAGAGTTCGAATGTTAGTTTTCGCAAATCTTCTATCATGGTTATGCATTGTAAAATGATACAATATCTAGCTTACACGTGGGTTTGCGCGTACATTATAATTTTGCCGTTGGGTATTATTTTGTTTATAAACGTTCTAAATTGCCAACAGATTTACGCAAGCAAACATCGGCAAACTATTGTTCACACATTCATGAACAAATGCGTACAAAGTCGTTCGCCGTTTTGTGAACACGTGCGTGGCACGCCCCGACGGAGACAGCGTGGCCGATGTATCGTGCACGCGGGCATCGCAGAGCCGACACGCTAGCGCGATTAATCGTGGAGTCTGTTCCGCGACAACCCAGTAAACAACCACGTACCAACGACGATGGCGGGCCCAACATCGTTGTTCGCATGCGGTTGGAAGCGTTGCTGGGACGATGTTGGCCAACCACAACGTTCCATGTTTCACTGCGCCGCTCGCTCCTAATAGTGCGGCTATTCATAGGCCAATTTACAAACCCATTCATCAAAACGCGTAAAAAAAATACACCCCACGCATTTTATTGTAAGGCTCAGTGGTTTAAAGTTCAGTCTCCAACATTGATTATCCATTCTCTAGCCTTTCTATTTACGCGTGCTATATGAGGAAAGAGCCATTGCTCGAAACGTCGTCTCATTGCGTACTTTTCCTTTTCAAGGCCACGCACGGTGTTATCGAGGATCGCGTTGAGTTATTACTCGACATGACTCCGCGTTTCAGGATCCACCAATCGCTCGCTCATTCACCATCAATCGCTCGCTCATTCACCACCAACCACCACGACGGCGCGAGGTCTCTGTGCGATATCATCTCAGTCGACCACTTCGCGCAATCACGACGCGTCGTCCCGCTTACGCGTTCCATGGAAGACGCAGAGTCGGGGGAGATTTTCATCTCGTCCGCGCCCCTCTTTCCCGGTCGGCGAGCCGGAAGACATTGTCACACCCGGCACACCACATCCAGTTAACGGATGTGGCCACTGTTTACTTGCATCTTCTTGGTTCTTTCGGTAAAGTCACGTAGAAGGGAAGTAATAACTTGCAGTTCGATACACATTTGTGGAGCGATGAAGTCGTTTGTACAGTAATGTACACATACATTTCGACGCGTCCTTGACAATTTTATTTGCTTCGTCATCACCTCGTCAATCCCCGGTCTAAACATAGTGCGTTTACCCATAAACCAATTAAATAACGTTATCGTCACACAGGCACGTATGTACGGTGTAGGCGAGGTGAAGTCATTGCCTCACGGAACTTCGTGCCAAGAGTTCATTGCTGAGCTTTTTGGCATCGGCGAGCACGGCGTGTCCACTCTGCAGCGCAAACTCCTCTCTCCACAGCACGCGCTCACGCACACGCGGCGGCTCCACTCGGGTGGTCGGTAACGCGGAATGTGCGCGCACCACATCCAGTCTCCCTCTCGCGAGTACGGCTGTGGCAACTACCCACGGGCTACACACTGCTCCAGTCTAGCGGTTAACCCGGTCGATCCTTGGATACGCACGAAGATGCCCCGTGTCGCCTTAGCAGACTGTTGGCACAAGTGCTGTTAGCACCACGCCCGGCCGACTTCGTCTCCCCAGTGGCGATGTTTTTACACACCTCACCAGGCACTCGTTTGAGGCTGAGTTGACCTAGGGGTGGCACAGGACCGGTTCAGATATTCGTCGCTGGCGTTGGTCGTGAGCGGGATTCGAACTCGGCTCGCCGGGTTCGTAGCGCGGCGAGCTAACCGCTACAATACCTCTCTCCACAACATAGTGCATTGCCCATATACACACAAACACACACTTACATACAAGGTGATTAAATTAGAGATTCTCCGTTGATTTGTCTTGACTGCCAAAGAGATGTCTTCATATCTCACAGAAAACGAGAGGAGGAGATAGCAAGGGATGGGGGAGTTTTCGATGTAATAAGTATACAGCATTGGGATTCATGGGAGACATATAGGATTTAAAATATTATATTATACACTATATGTAATTCTTCCCTATGTGTTGGGGTACCCATCTATATACATGCAGGGTCGGAGTGGTGGTAACGTAAATAGCGCTTTGTGTACCCGGCGACTCTAAGTTTGATTCGGGCTCACGGCTACCATCAGTGATGACTGCTGAGTGATATTAACACCGGGGTTGTCCTCTCTCCTCCACCCCTTTTACCAACTCGCGCTGACCAGTGTGGTGAAGTACGGTGAAAAAGAAATCCCCTATGACCGACAACCGCGTGGAGAGGCCTTCATCAATAGGATGGCTGGTGTTGTGTTTTATCCGTGAGCCAACCTGCACACACACACACAGCGCTGTAATCTAAATCGCATGTATCTCATCGAGAGCGCCGTGCCTGTGTTCGTATGCGCGGAGCGACAACGTAGTGGTTAACGCACTCAAGCTACGAACGCGGCCGCACCTGAGTTCGAATCCCGCTCACGCGGAGGAAGCCTCCAGTGGCGAATGATAGAACACGCCAACTATCGGAACTGAGTTCTCTGCATTTCCCTCTGTAGGGTCGACTCAGCCTTAAATCAGTGACCTTGGCGCAGTGTGGCCAACGTCACAAGTCAGCGTGGGCTACGTGACGCTGTCCTAAATAGGTGATCGCAAACAGCAGCACTTCCTTTGCCCCAATAGCCTTGTGCAGACTCGGCGGTAATTGACGCTGCGTAACTGCATCATCGCACGCACGCACGCACGTGTGTATGTACGTGTGTATGCATACAATGCAGCCTGCGCGCAGTACGCATGCCCCGTGCGGAGCGGAGCGTGTTTACATTTATATGTCACGGGGAATTCGTGTGCGGTTGCTCTTTTTTGCCGGAAGCGAGGGCCATCGGAGCGCGGTGCCGATCGCACGCAAAGCCCTTTTTGTTCCCGAGAAATGGCGAGAATGCGCCCTCCTTGCTCAATGGGTTCTCTTTCTTATCCACGGCAGACAGAAGGCCTCGTGTGTCTCTCTCCCACACCGCCCCCCCCCCCCTCTATACGTGCGTCGCGCACATCCTCATTGCTCTCTCCACTGCTGCACACAGAACACGAGGAGGATGAGGAATTGGTGGCTTGAGTTTGGTGGTTGGGAGGCTGGGGAAGAATGGGGGGGGTAGGAGAGTTGCAGCAAGTCCTCAATAATAATAATAAATATATAATAGCCCGTTGTCTACATCATCATGAGACTGGATTATTTAGACAATGTGCACACACCATAACAATATTGCGCTGAGCATTCCGTCCACGGAGGAATATCTCCCTTTAGACGAATTATCGCTGTTTCTGCCTCGCACGCCGCGTCCAATGTCACGCACGTGGCGTGTAACGCAGAGCTCAGGCGGGGGGAGGTGGGGGGGGTCGAGTGGCCTCCTCCCCACGCCGCGTAGCTCGTTGTGCCCGGAGTGCGTGGGGGTATTTGGCCATACTTCACCACGACGCTCAGAGCTTCTCGTCCCTCAACCTGCACGGTGTTGTTTTGTTCGTAGCCGATTACACAGCCACCACCGCGGAGGCGATTCCACGGTCACGGAATTACAAGACGACTTGCGCGGGCACACTCGTTATTATTATTCTACGCGCGCACCGCCTCGATTGGAAACGATGCTCTCGCGATTCATCGCACGCGAGGGACACGTAGGAGCCGCGCAGCACGCTCCACGGCTCCAGCCACGGCGGTAATTGTCACGCTCTGGGGCATGGTCGGGTTTCTGAGTCATGCGCCGTAATTCCGTTACCGCCGGAATCGACGCCCGTGCATTGGTGCACATCGCGATCGGTGCACACCGCGTCCGCGTCTTAGCGCTGCCCGGCGCGGCGCCCCCTTGCTCGCCTTTCGGTCGTCGAGAGCCAAAGCGAAAGGCGCGCATATCAATTGTGGCAACAAGCCCTGATGCCGCTGTTGCCCTCGTTCCAGTTGATCTTCTTTCAGTTGCTTCTCCTGTTGCTGCCGCCGCTGCTGCTGCTGCTTGCTGCATTAGCCTTCATTTCCGCCCAGAGCCAGGGCTACGTAATCCACGCGCAGACTCTCTGGAGCCGACACGCCGTGAGTGACAGCGAGCCAAGCCCAGCGCCCCCGGGCAGCGCTCGACTCTCATCGCACCCCCTTCTCCCCCTCTCCCTCCCTCCCTCCCCCCCTCTCCCTCTCCCCCCTCTCCCACTCTCCCTCTCCCCGGACTCGCTCCTTCTCGCTCTTTCCCCTCGCTCTCTGCCCGGACTCGCTCCCTCCTCCCGCCCTGCAACTCTTCCCAGACTCGCTCCACTCACTCTCTATCTCGGGCTCCCCTTGTACTCGCTCCACTCGCGCTCTCCTACCTCTCTCTCTCTCTTTTCTTTTTACGATCAGTGGAAACAAGAAGATGCTCGGTGTATTCGACACTTTGCTTCGTTCATCATTTCGTATTTCTTTTTTATTTACATTTTAAACTCTGCTTTATGTAAAGCCCCACCTCTCGCTCACTCTCTCGTTCGCTCTCTCTCGCTCTCTCCGCCTCTCTCTCTCTCTTTCCCCGCGTTCGCTCCGCTCGCTCTCCCCGATCTCTCCTGGCACTCTCCCTTCGTGCCACGCAGTCGTCTCTACCCTGCCCCCCCTCCTCCTCCACCGTGTTTCGGGAGGGCCAGGCAGTCACGTTCTGTCGCCGGCAGGCCTCGTTCGGGGTGTGCGTGTGTGGGGGAGTGTGTGGGTGTGTGGGGGTGTGTGTGGGGGTGTGCGTGTGTGTGGGGGTGTGTGAGTGTGTGGGGGTGTGTGTATGTGGGGGTGTGTGAGTGTGTGTGGGGTGAGTGTGTGTGGGGGTGTGTGTTTGTGTGTGTGGGAGTGTGTGGGGGAGTGTGTGGGTGTGTGGGGGTGTGTGGGGTGTGTATGTGGGGGTGTGTGAGTGTGTGTGGGGGTGAGTGTGTGTGTGGGGTGTGTGTTTGTGTGGGGCGAGTGTATGTGTGTTTGTGTGAGTGTGTGTGGGGGTGTGTGAGTGTGTGTGGGGGTGTGTATGTGTGTGTATGTGTGTATGTGAGTGTGTGTGGGGGTGAGTGTGTGTGGGGGTGTGTGTGTGTGGGGTGTGTGTATGTGTGTTTGTGTGAGTGTGTGTGGGGGTGTGTGAGTGTGTGTGGGGGTGTGTGTGTGTGTATGTGTGTGTATGTGTGTATGTGAGTGTGTGTGGGGGTGAGTGTGTGTGGGGGTGTGTGTATGTGTGTATGTGAGTGTGTGTGGGGGTGAGTGTTTGTGGGGGTGTGTGTATGTGTGTATGTGTGTGTATGTGTGTGTGTGAGTGTGTGTGGGGGGTGTGTGTATGTGGGGTGTGTGTGTGTGTATGTGGGTGTGTGTATGTGTGGGGGTGTGTGTTTGTGTGGGGTGAGTGTGTTTGTGTGGGGGGTGTGTGTATGTGTGTATGTGTGTGTATGTATGTATGTGTGAGTGTGTGTGGGGGGTGTGCGGTGGTGCAGTGGTTAGGGCGCTGCGCTACGATCCTGGCGACTCGCTCACGGCCAGCACCAGTGACGATTATTTGAACCGGTCCTGAGCCTCCCCTAAGTCGACTCAGCCTCAATTGAGTGCCCGGTGCGGTGTATAAACCATCGCCACTGGGGAGACAAAGACGGTCGGGCGTGGAGCAGGCCTCCCACCCCCTCGTGTGCCGTTCCAGCCTTCGTAGGTGCTCGCTAACAGCGCTTGCCCCAACAGTCTGTTAAGGCTACACGGTGGATCTTTGTCTTTGTGTGTGAGCGACCGTGTTTGTGAGAGCGTGCGTGACTGTAGTGTGCGTGTCCGTGAGTGTGTGTGGGTGAGTGTGTGGGTGTGTGAGTGAGTGTGTGGGTGTGTGTGTGGGTGAGTGTGTGACTAAGTGGTGACATTATGCTATGTATAGCCATGTGTGTATGCGTGAAACAATACATTGGTGTATATACAGTATAGGCACACATGCCCATATATACCGCCACGTGCACTGCAGTGCTCAACATACAACACACATCACGCTCGGCCCTGAGGAAGATGTCACCAAGGATGTCGCTTTACGTTGAGAGCATGCGGCAAGCGACATGTCACAAAGTGCACAAAATATGCATCACAATCTACATCCTTTGTAGCAAAGTACAATTGGTGCAAGTGACAGTTGTACCATAGGCTTGGTGATGACAATGATCATTTAATATTAAAATACATTTGTAAGATGGCAACATTGTTATGAAGGAAGACCTCATGAACCATGAGCAATGGCACTCCAGCTCATGAAGCAGGCTGTGCCGACCGAAACGTCAATACTTTTTTTGCTAACTTCGTTTAAACCAAAAAGACCGGTTTATTTGTATTTTTTTTGTATACCATATATAAACGCATTAAAACGAATTTTGTTATCATATTTCCATCGAGAGACGAAATGCCTTCATCTAAATCGGCTGTACAAAGTAAATGAGACGTAGTTTATCCTCCACGTTTTGTTTTTCATTTTCGGTAAATCGGAAAAGAGAGAACGCGTGTTCGTTGTTGTTATCGTTATTATAATATTTACTGTTCCATTTATTATTATTTTCTGTTGTTGTGATCGCGAGACGCTGACAGTCCCATCTACTTTCCGAGAAACACAATTGCAGTGTCTCCGACAAGTTGATGAGTGGCTACACGCGCGTGCATGATGCGAGCCTGTGGTTATGGCTTTTGCATTATTACGTACATCTTTTGATAGTTATACACACATGCATGTGTGTGTGTACACGGCGCGCTTTATTTATTTATTTACTCTCACTCGCGTATTACCCCCCCCCAGCGAACGCAATGGCGCGCATATCAAAAAATACGGCCACGGTTTAAAAAACACCCCCCAAAAAAACCAAGCCAATGTTTTCATATATTCGTGCATTAGCGACCACGATCAATCCACTACTGGACGAAAGCCCACCTGAAATGTGAATAGTGCGTTCTCCATGCCACCTCACCCGCAGGGACTAACCCCGTGTGGTGAAAGGTACAGCCGGCCACCTCCCCCCATGGCACTCTGTAAATGAAGCAACTATGCCAGTGGTGTGGTGCCGTAAATTAATGTTCAACACAATTATCCCACGATACCCGGACGTTTTTTATTGTGCTCCACTCACATAGTTTTGAACCTCTACATTTGTTTCAGAGTCTCCCTCGCAAAGTATACATTTGTCTCAATGGGCACTCACCTACTTGGTTATATATATTTGTGTGTGTGTGTGTCAACAACACTGCCTTCAAATATAGCAGAAGAAGGGCTGTTGCCCGAAACGTCGCAGATTATTTATTATTTTCAGGAAGTGTTTTTTTTTATTGATTCTGCTTGTGCACCACCGACAACGCAGCATCGTCAATGATTCGGTTCATATATATCGTGTGTATATCGTGTATATATAATGTATATCTAGTATATATATACAGTGTAAATTTTCAGTCAAATGTCGCTTCCCAAAGAGGACCTGTATTGAGGTGTTATGTTCATGCATTTTTCGACTTTTTCGTGAAACTGTAACGCAGTGCGCTACCGCTGCGCTACGAGCAGGGCCACCTAAGTTCGACTCCCGACCACGGACTACCATCATCGCCACGTGATATCTGAACCGATCCCAACTCCCGCCTTCCTTCACGAACCCCGTAGACCGGCCAGCGTGGTCAAACAATCCCTGTACGCGACCCGAGGCGGGATAGGCATTCATCCAGCAGTAGAGTAGCAGACGACTGTGAATTATTTAGAGCCCATTCGTCGAGCTCTCACGACACACGTCACGTGGCGTTAGCGACAATATTATGATTATTAATTCAGTGGCAGCACACACACAGACAAACACACAGACAAACAATGGCATTTATAGGTTAGAAGATGCACAGTTACATACCAGGGTCAAAATCATAATTGTTTTTGGGGGGCGGCACCAATACCTGCCCTCCCTCCCTCCCCGATTCCTTTTCCGAATACAATGACGTCCATCATCATCATGCTCCTCCTTGCCGCCCATCTTTATACACCCCGCTAGGAATCCTCGAGCGTGCCAGCTGTTGAATGGGGGGGGGCGGGGGGGGTCTCAACTCGCACGGCGAGGACGAGTATGACGAGGGCGATAACCGTGTCTCGCGATTTCATCCGGGTCCACACCCGAGCGAAAAGTTGCACGCAACTCGGACACAACAAAAAAGTATAAGGCAGCGAGATGGATGCGGATGAGTGCCGATTTACATTTCTGGAACAGGGTCCGTTTCGGACCCTGTCGGCTGCTATTTAAGAAGTTTTTTAAATATATCTTTTTATTTTACCAGGTAAGGCTCACTGACCTATGTAGGTAGCTCTTTTTCAAAAACAACATGGCCACAAATGATATCTCAACGACGTGGCTTATCACGTGGAAATGTATTGCAGCCAAATACTCTAAACGCATAATTGATTCTAAATGTGGAGGGAAAACACCAGAGGACCTGCAAAAAAATCCACGCGACCACAGCGAGAACATACACACTCCAAATATACGGGATCGAACCCACGACCTCCTGCATATCAGGCGAGGGAGTCAACATCTTCTAGCCACCGTGGCGCCGCGTGTCGTTCTGTGTTGTACTGCGCGCCGCGAAGCGGCGTGCGTGTTGAACTGTTGCACCCGTCGCGAGATTCCGCCAGGGATGCAAAGAGGCACGAAACGTGGAGGATGCATGTCTCTCTCTCCCGTGGGTGCACCACAACGCGTTCTGCCAGTCCGCGTGGCGCTCAGCAAGATGCGTCTGTGTTTACACGTGCGGCCTGCCTTGAGCCTGGTGATTTCTGAACGTAGGGAAATGAGAATGCAGTGTTTGTACATCTTAATCCTAACACAGCTCGTTTTGTGAGCGTGTTAGTGGGGAGCGGTAGTTCGGCGGTTTGTGCCGCGCTGCGCTACGAACCCGGTGACCCGAGTTCAATTCCCGCTCACGACCAACACAGGTGACGATTATCTGAACCGGTCCTGGGCCTCCCTAGGTCGACTCAGCCTCAAATGGGTACGTGTGTAAGCATCACTGCTATGGAGACAAAGGCGGCCGGGCGTGGTGCTGGCCACCCACTGCTTCGTGTCCCGTTCCGGCTTTCATAGGTGCTTGCTAACAGCACTTGCCCCAACAGTCGGTGGAGGCTCTACGGGGGAGCTTTGTCTTTGTGTATGTATTACAAAAGTGGCACAATAAACTAACATTTTCATCTTCAAAGTTAAAGTCTAAAATATTGCATACTCTTGGATACACGAAGAAGGGTCATTACCGGAAAAGTCGTCTGTTACATCTTTATTTATTTACATTTAAACGTGTTGAGATTTTCTTATTTTTCTACATTTTGTTTAATACAGCCAAGGTGGCTGGCAAAGTGAAAAACTCGCGACATGTCGGTGCACAGCAGGGATCTATTTACCAAATGAGACGTTTCCCCTGCGGACGTCATCGTGAGCCTGACATTTCCTCACCGTTACCACAGATGGTGGGCACGGGACCCATCGGGGGGTGTGAGGAGGAGGTGGGGGGGGGGGTTGAACGGGCCATCGACTCATCCGCGTACAACGTCTCTTTAGTGGATCCACAGCTGGATGAGATGAGATGCCACCTTCGACGCCGTGCGAGTCGGGGGGGGGGGGTGATGGGGGTTATCTGACCATACTTCACCACGCCGGTGTCACTGCGGGTCGGTGGAGGCGGGGAGCGTAGACACGAGAGAGCAAGCAGGGGGCGTTGGGGAATACAGGCGACGAGGAGGTTTCGTGAGATGCGTGACCTTCAGGAAACTTCATGGGAGGGGAGATATCATTTGACAGATGGCGACGGCTTGGAGGAAGCCTTTGTCGTCCAGCAGTGGATAGACCACGGCTGCTGACGATGATGATGATGATGATGGACCTCTGGGTGGGATCTGTCGCGAATCCAATGAGGTTTGAACCTTGCACGTTCTTGTTTTATTTCATCCTTTAATCTTTAACTAAATAATTTTTAAGGGGTCAGTTACGCGCGAGCTCGTTTTTTTTTTTTTTCCACTGACACGTCGATTACACTCGCATCACCTGCAGCCAGGAAGACCTCGTCAACCCACTCTGCACCATGGCCAACGACGCACCATCAGCCCGTCATATCATCTGAGCTCTTCCGTGATTTCAGTTTTTTACCATTCTCCGCCTACTAATCTCCCCCCCCCCCCCACTCCCCACCTCGGGAAGATATTTCCATGATCCCCTCACACTGGACGTGTGTTTTAAGACGTGTTTCTGCTTCATTTGAACGCAAGACAAGTTTTCCCTTGCGGCAGTTCGGCCAGACGGGAACCGCGACGGAGCAATGGGATGATGTTGATGATTCTTTAGATTGCCATATAAAAAAAAGACAGCTTTAATCGAATTATGTTAGTATTAATGTACTGATTGTGAGTTATTGTTTTGCTTGTTGATAAATGTGGGCTTTGGCAGTGGTATGTGACGGACTCCTGTTTGGAAAGCTGCCAGCTCGTGGTGTCTTTAACGTGCACCTTGCAGACGACGGTACGCTTTGGTAAGCCCCCACAGCATCACTGCGCCCAAGGTAGGGCTCAATTTCAGCCGTAGCTTTCCGGATCTGAACTCCGGAAAATATCCTCCTTCCCCCCCACCCCCACCACACAACAATATTCTTTGAGAAATCACTGGTACAGTGTCGTAGAATGCCAATCTTTCAACAACATACTTAATGTCCTCTTACCTCTTAAAAAAACAAACTATTGACTTGCAACAATCATTATTGGTAACTAAGTTCCATCAATCGAGATGATCATTATGGAATGCAACTGCCGTTGGCCTGGCAGGGGCTGTGATCGTGCACCCACGACAGTGTCCTCCGATCCCCTCCGCATGAGGCTCAGGCACCAAGGTGGAGGCTCTCTCCCTGCCTCCCTCCTTTTTTTCGATCAGAAGAAATGTAACAAAAATGCTCGGTTATTCGACACTTTGCTTTGTTCATCATTTTAGTTATTGCATGTTTAGCTTTTATGGCCTTTAAAAAAAATAAAAACATGAAATCTAACATTTAATCCCTCCCTCCCTCCCCCTGCCCTGTCTCGTCATCACTGACTGATTGCCGAGGTCATTACGAGGGGACTGTGGCAGCAATGTCTCGGCCCTTCTCCGGTCACCCCCACCCCTCCCCCACCCCGGAGCCCCCCCCCCCGCTTTCACTCCCCCGTTCCCATAATGCTCTACGGCAACGCTTACTGATTTTGTGTTCGGTATTGCTTTTGCTTTGGCTGGGTTGGCAAGATTTGTATGGAGTATGCGTGGATACGGCACATTTAGTCGAGCGGCAGGTCACGTGTGGTGGGGTAAATTTTGTGGGAGCTCCCTTATGTTCCAATACGTATGGACAGCGTGGAAGAGTAGGGCCGAAATACTCCCCCAGAGAGGGCCTCCATCTAGGGCAGTTGGTTTGCACCTTTTGGGCTTTCTGTGACATTTAACTGTGGGTGTGAGCGTCGCAGGCCGTGGTGTTAGCACAAACAGCGAAACGGGGTTGGGCCGGTACCACTTAGGGTGACAAATGCCTCTCGTACCCATCATGGGCAAGACGCGCAGTATCCATTCTGCCTGTTTTATTGACACACTTCATATTGACTCCCTTCACAATTGTTTTTTTTCCAAAACAACATTTGTCTGCCAAACATACTGGCGAAATGATTCATAATTGGGTTACTTTGGGTGAGACCGTGTAGGTATGCAAATTCTTGAACGAGTATAATACGACAAGCTCCCGTCACGATATGTTTTTCTCTCTCTCTCTCATAAACAGCTACCACCGTGACTTTGCTATCACGTAGCGTCGTGATCTAGAGATAACATTCTTTCATAAAATCATTGTTATAGCATTGGTCACCCAGGACTGGTACCAGTAAGATTTTTTTTTCTGGGAGGAGCGGGGGGGGGGATGATAAATCAATGTTAATCTCAAGGTCTACGCATGAGTTTGCTGGGAGATCTGCCGTGCATCTCAGCGAGCAAAAGAGCCCGGTCAAAGGGAACCCGTGTGTAATTACCGGAGTGACAAATCGTGCAGCCTTCCTCGCGGGAAGCGGCCAGGCGAAGCAGAGCGCGCATTCATCCCCTTCTCTCCCTGCGTGGAACGGAAGACATTCCTGCACTGATGTGCAGACGGCAATTACGCACGGACCGCATGCTACTCAATTCGTTCTATGTGCGCGGAACGGAGAGATCTACTTTGCACACGCACACTCGACACACACACGCGCATACACGCGCGCAGGAAGGCATGCAAATGCACAAACCCACGCACACGCATTGCAGGCACGGTGACATGCATTGCAGGCACGGTGACATGTACGTGCGCGTACATTGCACCGTGCGTGCATGCACACTTGTGCACGCAGGCACACACGCACACACGCACGCACGCACGCTAACACATGCTTATATATTGCACTATGCGTGCGCACTTACGAACGTACACAAACGCATGCGTGTGGCCCATTACGTACGTCCACACGCTTAGACGTGCACGCCAACACTTATTCACGCATGCACCAACACGCTCATGCATACACACACGCAACCAAACACGCATGCACACGCAGCCGCACACGCATGCACAAAGACATGCGCAGCCACACACGGAATTACACACGCATGCACAAGCATGCACACACATACGCACGCTCAAGCACACACGCACGCACATGCATACGCACGCACACGCGCGCATGCGCACATACATACAAAGACAAAGATCCCCCGTATAGCCTAAACAGACTCTAGAAGCAAGTGCTGTTAGCGAGTAGCACGGCACACGAGGGGGTGGGTGGCCAGCATCACGCCCGGTCGCCTTTGTCTCTTTTGAGGCTGAGTCGACGCACATAAACACACACACACGCACACACACACGCGCACACACACGCGCACACACACGCGCGCGCGCACGCAGGGGCACACACATGCTGGGCATTGCTCGCTCTGTCAAATTGCAGGTTAATTGCTACACGATGTCTCGCGGTCGATAACGTGGGGGGCTTTTTGCAAGAGGCTCAACCGTGGCACGCGCCTCGCGAGCAATCCTCATGCGCGCCGCCCTCTTCACACTGCACTATTGTTTAACGTGAAAAAAACAACCCCGTAACCAAAAGGGGGCATGAATATATTTCATACGAATGTAATATATTTGTAAAAAAAAAATGCACAATCGTCATCATTGCCCTTTTTTTTGGCGTGACCTGTACGGGGGTAAAGGTGGCTTCCCCGGGTTTGAGGGCACCCACACTGAGAGAGAGAGAGAGAATGAATGTGTAGCACAAGCTGTGTGAGCCCTTTAGCTACGATGCGCATCAAGCAGCGAACATTCAAAACATTAGCATTATTTTGCGTTCTGTATTTGTGCCACTGTATTGGATGGGCAAAAACGGGATGGGTTGGGGGGGGGATTCTCAGTTGAGTTGCAAAAATCTGTCATTTCCCAGCAAACTGTTAAAAAATGATAAATGATATGCCTTTGTGCGCGGCTAAATACCTTTAATGTCTGATAATTATCGCTATTTGAGAGCTGACGTCGACGAGAAGATTGTCCGCTATTTGTAATTATCTGCATTTTTCCAAATTGCCCACAATTTTGAATGCTGTACAAGTTCTCGACTGCGCCAATTTCATCAGTCTAATGAAGGGCTAACACGCGCTCTGATAAAGCCATCTCGCATAGAATATATAAGCGGAAACGAGGCAGTAGGAAAAACACGTTTTCACACCTGCGACACGCATCTCGGTCGCGCCGCAAGCCGGTCGCGACTCGAGACGAGAGGGAAACTGCGAGGAACCGCGTGTTACACACACACACGTGTGTTACACACGTGTGTGTGTGTGTTACACACGTGTGCTCAGTGAGCGCGCGTGCGTTTATCCGAGCTGAGAAATCCCAGCCAAGGCCTTTTGGGATGTTCAACAACAACCAGCCACGGGTTCCTGCTGCGGAGCTCGTAAACGTTTCCAGGTTCGAGGCGCCAACCGAGGGGGCCCTTTTGCCTCCCCCTCCGGAGCGAATGTCTGCCACGAGGATTGCGGGTAAGAGGACGCACGGACTCCCGCGCGCGCTGTGGTTTACCGAGACGTCTGCTGCCATCGCCGCCGCCGCCGCTGCTGCTGCTGGCTTTTTGCGGGTTATTCTGTGTGCGCGTGTGTGTTGGCGGCCATACCAGCTCGGGGCTAAGTGGTATAGGCGGCAGCCGGCTGCTGTCGCGGCGGCGGTGGTGGTGGTGGTTTTTTGCGCGGTGCGGTGTTGTTTGGGTGGGGGTGGTGGTGGTGGCTCTGTGGGTGTCTCGCGGATGTGAGTTGTGTCGCCGTGAGTGCGGAGGTTTTGTTGGTTGCGCGTGAACTGAACTCTTTTTTTTTGCGTTCGCCAAAGAAACCAAGGGCACGGGAGCTCGCGTGAAACACCCACCACGGTTGTTATTGAGATGCATTTATTTTTTAAGACGTTGTATAATGCGCCCGTGAGTCCGTGCTCTTTGGCTGTGCCGTCTTGCCGCTGTCTGTCCCCCTGCTTCGGCTGCTGCTGCTGCTGCTGATGCTGCTGCTGATGCTGCTGCTGATGCTGCTGCTGATGCTGCTGCTGCTGATGCTGCTGCTGATGCTGCTGCTGATGCTGCTGCTAATTAATTCGAGGAGCCACTGCAATGCGACTGAAGCGCACGCATCGCTGCGCTGTGAAGGCGACACGAGGCTGTCAGTGTCGGAGGAGAGCCGCGCGCGATGCATTTCGCCGCGCTAAACGCGCTTTACAACCAACACACAAAGTGCACGCGTGTGTGAGTGCAGATTCGTGCTTTCTATACGTGTATTTAAAGGTGCTCGCTGACAGCACTTGCCCCAACAGCCTGTGCAGGCTATAGGGGAGAGGGGGGATCTTTATCTGTGTGTATGCATACGTGCACGTGTGTGCATGCATGTTTGTGTATGTATGTGTCCCTGCATGTGTATATATGTGTGTCCTTGCGCGTGTGTGTACGCATGCATGTGTCTGCATGTGTATATGTATGTGTGCATGTAGGTGTGTACATGAGCAAGTATATGTGCATGCATGTGTATAGTGTCATATACACGCGTGTGCACATACATGCCCATGCGTCTTTTGTTTGCACATGCGTGTGCAGTGTACGTGCCTTGCGTTTTACGAAAGGGAATTGGTTTGCGCGTTCTCGCCGAGACGATTATATAGAGAAGAACAAAAAGACCCCGTTGCTTTTCACGGCGACACGGGGAGCGAGCGAGCGACGTCGCTCGCCACAGCCACGACAGAGCGGCTCTATCAGCCAGCAGCGCCGGGATGCGATCATCCGCCGTCTGCGGGATCGGATCGGATCGAGGCGATCCCTCGGCGGTGTCGAGAGCCGCGCCCCGAAAGACTGCGGCAGAATTGGGTGGCGTTCCCGTTTGCGGAGTGAGCGGCGGTAACGCGACGCGTACGGCGGGGAGGAGAGGGGGGGAGGAAGGTGGCTTCTCGTGGTGGTGGTGGTGGTAGAGATGTGGGGAGTGTGAGGAACGGGTAGGGGGGGGGGGTTCGAGGAAAATCCCTCTGTGTGTGCCCCCCCCCCCTTCCGACACCTTCAAACTGAATCGGAAGTATTACATCTGAAACCGTGACGAAGATGAGCGCCCCCCCCCCCAAGCACGGGGCCCAGGGCGGTCGCCCCAATTCGCCGTGTGCCCTAGGGACGGCTCTGGCGAGGAAGGTGGTGGTGGTGGTGGTGTGTGGGGTAGGGGTGGCGAGAGGGTGACGGTGCCTGATGGTGGTCCCGGTGTCATGGTGGTGATAGAGGGTGAGAAAGGTGGTGGTGGTGGTGTTGGTGGTGGTGTCAGGGGCGAGGGGGGCGGGTTGGTGGAGGCGAGTAGGCGTGGTCTTCTCTTGACACCGCACGCTCACCACCGAGCTCTCGAGCAGGCAGGGACTGGCTACTCGAGACTTGTTCACCGCGGCTTCTGCCTGCTCAGCTGATCGAGTCGCTGACCATGCCTGGCAACATCCCTGCGTCATCTTTGTCCTGCAAAGCGATCCACGCGCGCGTTGCTCTTCGCTAATTAAAACTGCAAAGCTGTGAATAATTCAGGCGACGATTGTGTTTAGGTAAACAAGACGAGACACAAATTAGGCGCGGTGGGGGGCGGGGGGGCCTGGGGGGGGGGCTGGGGGGGGGGCTGGGGGGCAGCCCTTCCCCCACTCCTTTTGGTCCCTTGAACCTAAGCCGTGCGGTGTGCGCGCGGTTTATGCGTGCACGCACAAATGCGTCTGCGCGCACTCTCCGCGCGTGCAGATGTCTCCATACGTGTGCACGCGTGTCCTGTGATGACATTGCGTGACCTTCGTACGCTCACGTATTGTATCCCCCCGCCCCCCCCCCTCTCTCTCTGTCTTCCTCCACGTGACACCTCCCGTCTCAGAGACTTTGGCGGTGACGGCCTCCCTTCCATTTAGCTCTGTCCATGGTATTTGCTCAAGAACCTTGCATTGTGCACCGATGTAGTTTGAACTCGCTTATGTTTACACACGTGCGTGAGTTATGACATATATATTTATTGCACGTGGATGCCCGTATCTGTAAGGTGAGAAAGGGGGGCCTATGCCCGTCTCGCACGTTGACATCCGACTACACCTGTTCGAATAATCGTTCGTGTCATGCGGCTTTCCCCCACACAGGCATACGCCGAGATATGAAACACATCCAGAGGCTATCTTTGAACGCGCCGCTGAATGCATACGCATGCAACAACAATGTACATACGTCCGAGGGTTGTTGAAATCGTCCCTTTGTTGGATTGCCGTATGGAAAAAATTTTATCCAATATAAAGAACCGCACGCGCAGGGCGTGCTTATATATATATCTTATTTACTTATGCCTGTCGTGTTCAACGCGGCAAGTTGTAATGTTACATTTCTAATTATGAAACTACCATACACACGCGGTATATGCGCACGTCTATTTGTATGCGCATTGACGTGTGTGTGTCTGTGTGTGTGTCTGTGTGTGTGTGTCTGTGTGTCTGTCTGTGTGTCTGTCTGTGCGTGTGTCTGTCTGTGTGTGTGCCTGTGTGTGTGTCTGTCTGTGTGTCTGTCTGTGTGTCTGTGTGTGTCTGTGTGTGTGTCTGTCTGTGTGTGTTTCTGTCTGTGTGTGTATCTGGGGAGCGGTAGTGTACCGGTTAGCGCGCTGCGCTATGAACCCGGCGACACGGGTTCGATTCCCGCTCACGGCCAACACCAGTGACGATTATCTGAACCGGTCCCGGGCCTCCCCTAGGTCGACTCAGCCTCAAATGAGTACCTGGTGCGGTGTGTAAACATCGCCACTGGGGAGACAAAGGCGGTCGGGCGTGGTGCTGGCCACCCACCCCCTTGTGTACCGTTGCGGCCTTCATAGGTGCTCGCAACAGCACTTGCCCCTACAGTCTGTTAAGGCTATACGGGGGATCTTTATCTTTATCTTATCTGTGTGTGTCTGTCTGTGTGTGTGTCTGTGTGTGTGTGTGTTTCTGTGTGTGTGTGTCTGTATGTGTGTCCGTGTGTGTGTCTGTGTGTCTCTGTCTGTGTGTGTGTCTGTCTGTGTGCGTGTGTCTGTGTGTATGTAACGAGGGGGCGGTAGTGGGAGCGGTTAGCGCTACGCTGCGCTACGAACCCGGCCACCCAAGTTCGAATCCTTCTCACGGCCAACACCGGTGACGATTATCCAAACCGGTTCTGGGCCTCCCCTAAGTCGACTCGGCCTCAAAATGGATACCTGGTGCGGTGTGTGAACATCGCTACTGGGGAGACAAAGGCGGTCGGGCGTGGTGCTTGCCACCCACCCCCTCGTGTGCCGGGCCGGTCTTCATAGGTGCTCGCTAAGAGGCTAAGAGCACTTGTCCCAGCAGTATGTTAGAGGCTATACGGGGGATCGTTGTCTTTGTGTGTAATGACCCTGTGTAAGTGCATATATGCACTACACGTGCAGTGTGGCGTGTGTTTTGTGAAATTACTACGTAGACACGTAGGATCAGTCATAATCATGTGACTTATACACGTACATGTTTACCTACGTGTGCGCGTCGATGTATACACGTGTATGCACGGACGTACCTGACGTATGCATGTGCGCGTGTGTGTGTATACACGCGTACAAGCATACACGTATGTATCGTGCATGTTTGTTGGGATAAGGGGTAAGGACGCCCGCCGCCCCACTCCCCCCGCACGTGTGAGCGGAACACGAGGCAGGAAGAGGGGGGAGGAGGGGGGGATGGGGTGGGATGGGAGAGGGATGGGATGGGGGAGGGGTGAGGAGGGATGGGGAGGGGTGAGGAGGGGGAAGGAGGAGGGAAGGAGGGGTGAGGAGGGGGAGGGATGGGGAGGGGTGAGGAGGGGGCAGGTGGGGGAAGGAGGGGGGAAGGAGGGGGGAGGAGGGGGGAGGGATGGGGAGGAGTTAGGAGGGGTGAGGAGGGATGGGGAGGGGTGAGGAGGGGTGAGGAGGGGGAAGGAGGGGGAATGGGGGGAGGAGGGAGGAGGAGGGAGGAGGAGGGGTGAGGAGGGATGGGTAGGGGTTAGGAGGGATGAGGAGGGAGGAGGAGGGAGGAGGGGGGGGATTAGGAGTGATCGGGTGGGTTAAGAGGGATGAGGAGGGGTGAGGAGGTTTGAGGAGCGGTAAGGAGGTGTGAGGGGGGATTAGGAGGGATGGGGAGGGATGGCGATGGGTGAGGAGAGATGGGGACACGGGAGGCGATGCAGGACAGGGAGGGGGGGATGCGATTCCTCTTTTGTTGGCGGTGGTGCCGTTTTGCTGTTTCCTCCGTAATTTCGGAGCACGAGGAAACAAAAAGAAATCGCACTTAATTAGGTGGCCGGGTAAAAAAAAAACGGGAGGGGGGGTCGGAGGGAGGGGGTTGCACGCGTCTTAGAAGCCACTTTGCCGGAGATTATCTCAATTATTTCTATTCACACTGCGCCTGCAGTCACAAAGGGAATAGAGATGCTTTAGAGACATGGTGTGTGTGTGTGTGCCGTCTGTGTCTTTGTGTCTCCTGCATGTGTGCGCGTGTAATATGTGGGGAGCGGTGGCGTAGCGGTTAGTGCACTGCGCTACGAGTTCGATACCCGCTCACGACCAATGACAGTGGTGAAATAATTTGAAACCGCTCCGATACAGCCTTCAAAATGAGTACCTGGTGCGATGCGTAAACATCAAGAGTGCTGAACACACACCCTGTGTGTGCAATCCCGGCCTTCATAGCTGCTACTCGCTAACAGCTCTCGCCCCAACAGTCTGTTAAAGGCTATACGGGGGATCCTTGTGTGTGTGTGCCGCACTTTTTGAAGCTAACGTCTACGGAACTGTGGATTGAATGCTTCCAAGATAGCGCGCATAGCCTCCCGAACACGTGCTTTTAGGAGCAGCTGAAAATTGCGAAGTACAATTATTACTGAAAATGTCGCTGCGGTATGAAGTGGGCGGATGAAAAAAATAACAAGAAAAACATCTGAAATGAATGAATGTGCGTGTATGTGTGTGTGTGTATGTCCCGGGCCATCGCTTAGAAATTAGATTTTAATCCAAAATTCCCTGCATTTATTAATTCGTTTTAATCTGCACACCCGACCAATAACATCGATCAATGGGAATACTCTTGTCATTTTATGTGTTTTACTAAATTCGTTTTACCGTGGTTGCAGCAACAACAACAACAACAGGTTATATATAGGACGCACGTGTGTGTGCGTATGTACGCATGCCATCAATGTGTGTATTATGTATATATATATTATGTATATATGTTATGTATGCATGAAGTGTCTGTCTGCAGCTGTAATCTGTTGTGTATTAGGTGCTTAATTTTAGCTGGAACATTTGCAACTCTGATCCGGTGGTAATTATCTTGGCTACTCGCCACATCCATCGGTCTGGCGCGTATGAACACGTCCATATATGATTGTTTTGAATAATAGTGTCCAATAATACGGGATTATTATGCTAGATTGCCATACCTTGCATTGTAGTGTTAGTGCCTTATGCCAACGACGATCCCGACGGCCAAGCACGGACAGCCCATAGTAACGTGTACGTACCACGTGTATGTATCTTGTGTATGCACTTTCTGTATGTACCTTGTGTATGTCCTTTGTGTAACTACTTTGTGTGTATTTACACCGATAATGCCGGACTACAATATGCATATCGAAAGTAAATTAGTTATCAAGGTATTTGATTGACAAGCGGGATGTAAACCTTCATTATATATATGTGTGTGTGTAGTGATGCTATACAAAATGTGCACGGTTAAATGCACGTCAAATGTATATACAAGTGGCGTGCTTAAAGTTTGTATGCAGCGTCTTTGAAATCACTGCAAGAGTCTTGATCAGTGCATTTATGTAACTCCTGCTCACTGCTGCTGCCTGCATGTGTGTGTAGTGCATACTGTGTATACACATATATGTTTACATATATGTTTACATATATGTGTATACACAGTACGGTAGTGTCGCGGTTCGCGCGCTGCGCTACGAACCCGGCAACTCGAGTTCGATTCCCGCTCACGGCCAACACCAGTGACGATTGTTTGAATCGGTCCTGGGCCTCCCCTAGGTCGACGCCGTCTCAAATGAGTACCTGATGCGGTGTGTAGTAAACACCGCCACTGGGGAGACAAAGACGCCCGGGGGTGGTGCTGACCACCTACCCTCTCGTGTGCTTGTTGCGGCCTTCATAGGTGCTCGCAAACAGCACTTTCCCCAACACTCTGTGAAGGCTATACGGGGGGGTCTTTGTCTCTGTATTAATTTATTGCGAGTTGTGACGTCACTAATAATTATTTATCAATCGAGCTACGTTCATGGTTTGTGTTCAGTGTTCACCGACTGATTGATACTCGACCCCGTGAGCAATTTCTGAATCTCTTGGGGGGTGACTCATTGGCTTCCTTGCGGCCACACGCACAGCAGCCGCCATTCGCCACGCGGTGACCGCAGTGTTTGTGCCAGGCTAGGTGCACTGCCAGGCCGTCGCCTGAAGTGTGGAAGGCTCCCTGCCGGCAGGTCACGTGGGGATATATCCCAGGTGTTATGGGCTGTCTAAGATATGACTGATAGATGCATCCACCTGTGTTTCTCCACTGTGTGCCAATTGCGGCAGCGAATGGTGAGCTGTGTGGTTGTCTACACACAGCTACCAGCTACACCGCCGTATACGTATTCACAAATATAATGCCGTGCGCTACTTATAATTGCAGTATTACAACAAGGATATATGTATAGTGTGTTGTACTTGAAACTGTGAAGAGTACAATGAATTGCACGTGCCGATTGGTTTTGAGCGTGACGCGAGCGTGACGCGTTTGGTTTTAATTGTGACGCAATTGTTTGTAATTGTGACGCGATTGTGAGGACCTAGCCCTGTCGCTCACCAGCGAGTGTTTTTGTTTTGTGCGTTTTAAAAGCGATTTATGTATTTATTTGTCCTGGATTGTATGTTTGATTGCTGATTGATGTTTTATAACGGGTGCCTTGTACAGCATCATGAGCGTATAATGGTAGTATTTATAATATAAAATCAAGTCATTGTTAACGGTAACATTATATTGCCTTTATCTTGACACACGCGCTTCTTGTTAATGTTGTCACGGTTTACGTACGTATGTGTGTATGTATATATGTGGGGATCGGTAATGTAGATGTTGGCACGCTGCTCTACAAACCCGGTGACCCGAGTTCGATTCCCGCTCACGACCCCCAACAACCAGTGACGATTTTCTGAATCGGTCCTGGGAAACCCGCTAAGTCGACTCAGTTTCAAATGAGTACCTGGTGCGATGTGTAAACAATGGCACTCGGGAGACAAAGGCGGCCGGGCGTGGTGCTGGCCACCTACCCTCTCGTGTGCCGTGCTGGCCTTCATAGGTGGTTGCTAACAGCACTTGCACCAAAAAGTTTGTGTTGACCGGTCTGGGTAATCTTTGTCTCTGTATATATGTAAACACATTATATGATGCATTTTTAATAACCTCAACTGTGGCGATAGGAAGATATAAAGTCGACACAATGCTGCACGTTTATAGTTCACGCGGTGTTGTTGTTGTTTCAGCGACATGTAAAAGCAAACATAATAATAAATGAACACATCGAATCGTTCAACAGAACCGAGTCGCGACAGAATGCACGTTTTTTTTTATTCTAGCAACATTTATTTATTTCATCGTGACGGCTTTTGAAAAAAAACTACAAACCATGTAACATATATTCCGTTATGTACATCTAGGAAGAAAGTCCATATATACAGAACACGGGTGGGAATGCCACGCAATCGATCAATATCCTTCCGTCCCGTCCTGCGCTGCGATCAGTAATTTCTCAGTAATTTACAAATTTTGGGACGAAGTCAAAATTCCAGTGGGGAGCGGTGGTGGTGGTGGTGGTGGGGAGGGGGGGCGGAGGGTAGGCAAAACGTCGCTAGTTCGTGATCATTGTTAAATGTCACAAAACCGCTTCCAATCCACGGCCAATTATACACAAATAATGGACTGTGTACATCCAAGCGGACACACGTGTACTGCAGTAATAATAAACACGGATGGTCAACACGTCCAACAATAGCAACGACGACAAACAACAACGACTCCAACGACAACGTCTTCTTCTTATTATTATTATTATCATCATCATCATCAAAGGGACGCGCACCCTGCCATGTCCCGGCCACTCTCTGTCTGCACCAATCAATGGATCCGGTCCGAGATCTGTTCCTAGTCCGGCTCGGCGCGGCCTCCTCCGTCTGTGTGTGCGAGATCGTGTGTGCTCGTGTGTGTGGCCTCAAAGTGCACCTAGCCTGGCACAAGCGCCGTGGTGATGTCACCACCACTTGGTGGCGAATGGCGGCCGATGTTGTTGTTGTTGATCGTGTGTGCGTGATCCTTCATAGGTGCTGCTCGCTAGCAGCACTTGCCCCATACAGTATGTTAGGGATATACGGGAGAGCTTTACCTTTGTGTGATCCTTCATTCGATTCGGAGGTGGGACGTTCGCTTCATAATTCACCCAGTTACGGAGGCCACGATGCCCCGAACGAACTCGTTTCTGCGAGGCCACGAAGCCGCTTTGGGTTCCGGCGGGAGTGTCGGTAGCTGAGAAGTGCCGGCAAGGTGTCTGATCGTCTACTCCTGATTCATCTGCCAGACCGGCTTAGCCCAGAAGCGTCGCCGCTGTCACTGCTGCGCTGAGGACCCCGTTAATTGCTCATCGCCTGCAGATAAGTCACGAATTGGAAACCACCAACAGCCTCGTCAGTTCGGTTCTGATCACTCGCGTGCGTGCGCCCGTGCGTGCGTGTATATATATATATATCCACGTGTGTGCGTATCTGTAACGTAATCGTGCGTGCAAGTGTGCGTACGCGTGCCACAGCGGTGTGCGCGCCGGTGCAGTCGTGTATGCCGTGTGTCAGCGCATCCCCGTGTGCCGCGTGGCGAGTGAGAGAGCGCGCGTGTGTTCAATTCTCTTAAAAATATATATATTTACAGCTTATGCAGTTTAAATTAAACCGCGGCACCGAAGCTCCGTCTGGGAGAGGGGTGGTTTCGCGGGCAGTCGTGGATGGAGGATGAGGAGGAGGAGGGACGCACACGTCCCGCGGAGACCTGGCTACATGACGGGCTGGTTGGCCATGCTCTCTTGATGCGCCGATGGTGAGTACCAGTGGGAGTAAGGGGGCATGTAGGCTCCGGGGGACATGACCGTGCCCTTGACGGCCGGGGGGCCCATGTCCCACACCGCTTGCTGGGGGTGCCCTGACACCGGGCTGGGCGGCAGGCAGCCAGTGTTCACTAACGGGTTGTTCTCAAGCCCGGCGCCGCCAGCCTTCATCAGCTTCTTGTATTTGGAGCGTTTGTTTTGGAACCAGATTTTTACCTAAAAGAGACAGAAACACACGCTTTTGGTCAATTAATATTCACAGCAGCAGCAGCAGCATCAGCATCAGGCTATGGTCGATCTCCTGCTGGATTAAGGCCCTCCACCACATCCTGTCAGTCATGGGGGTGGGGGTTGTTTGACCATACTTCACCAGCGATGGTCAATACGGGTTGGTGAATTCAATTGGCTGGGTTCACCACTCATCACAATACTATTTTATAATGCAGTTTTTTTATTAAAATGCAATTCAAGGACTGTGCTGATACTGGTATACAATCATGTTTAAAACACACACATCTTCATAATGAAATACGACACCAAAATATAACAAGAGAAAAAAATTTCCGAGACCGATGGTTCGGATAATGACCTTTCTTCAGAGCTGAGAGAGGGCAGATAGATGAAATGCAGTATAGTTAAGTCTGTGCTCTTACGCGATCATTTACATGTTAAGTAAAACAGAATTTTAGAAAATTAATATATCGGCTTTTCATCTAATCGATCTTTGATCACGAAAAATATTGATGTTGTTACAAAACATCAATGATAATATACACGCGCTCATAGGAGTGTACAAACACTACTGTGTTACAAATTCAGTTAATGAGGATCCACTATCCCACAGCATCAGAAGCGTCTCTAAACATATTATTGCAACAAAATAATATCGTCCATTGTGCATTGTCCGTTATCCCTGGTTGGTTGTGAGGCGTATGTGCAGGCGTATTGCCCACAGATACGGCGGTGGAATTGCATTCGGTAATTCATCATAATCAATTATCATCGGCAGTAACAGTAGCATCCATGATCAATCCACTGCTGGATGAAGGCTTTCCCATGTCTACGTCAGCGCTCAATACAACCATCAACCCCACCCAGAACCCACGCCCGTGCCGATCTAATCGCTCCATCTCCGAGGTCCACGCCATCCCTCCCTCCTTCGGCTGCTGCTCGGTAGTTCGTCTCGAGCTCGAGACTGGAAATCGCGCTGCCCCTCCGGGCATTGACTGTGCATCGTTACGAGAAGGACACACACACACGCGAGTAGGACACACACATCATCCTGTACACTTACCGTGGGCACAATCATCGCTCACTCTCGAGGGGAGACGACGACTCGGAGTCGCGAGAATGCAGCCACGTGGTGAGCCGACCCGAACCCCCCTCGACACAACCCAGCTCTGCTGTCCTATATCTATATTATATATTACAGACGAGACTGTTAAAGTCCACATCTGTTGTACCGCATTCTCCTGGCGAGCCAGGAGAATGCGGCACAACCTCGTTGTCCACGACCGGTAGGGAGTTTTATAACAACATTCGTGTGATCCATCAACCTCGGATTACAGGCCATGTGCATAGCCACCGCTGCCTGGCGATGTTTGTGGTAGTGACGTGTGTGTGTATACATCGAGTGTATGTATATAGGGTATATATATTAGTATATATATGTGTAGGGGGCAGTAGTGTAGTGGTTAGCACGCTGCGCTACGAACCCGGCGACCCAGGAGTTCGATCCCCGTTCTGGACCAACACCGGTGACAATTATCTGAACCGCTCCTGGGCCTCCCCTAGGTCGACTCAGCCTTAAATGAGTACCTGGTGCGGTGTGGAGTAAACATCGTCACTAGGGAAACAAAGACGGCCGGGCGGGGTTCTGGCCACCTAGGCCTTCGTGTACCGTGCTGGCTTTCATAGCTGCTCGCTAATAGCACTTGCCCAACAGTCTGTTAAGGCTACACGGGGGATCTTTGTCTTTATATATATGTACTCGTGCTGTGTGTACGAATGCATTGAGTCGCATGTACTGTTGCAATACGCTCCATCTGCTAGTGCAGAGTGTGTGTGTGTGGGTGTATATATATGGTCATCAAGTACCTAAACC
The DNA here is from genome assembly GCF_015708825.2 of Lethenteron reissneri. Classification (NCBI taxonomy): domain Eukaryota; kingdom Metazoa; phylum Chordata; class Hyperoartia; order Petromyzontiformes; family Petromyzontidae; genus Lethenteron; species Lethenteron reissneri. The sequence continues at coordinate 12,187,333 of NC_083798.1, read as the reverse complement.
ATATATAGGCCTTCATCAATCCACTGCTGCATTGGGGCCTCACCCGGGCTCTGCAGGTTGCGTGATTGTTCGACTTTCACAATAAGAACACAACCAAACGCAACACAAAATGGAACAACAACGAAAAATGGCCAGATTGGTGCGCTATTAGAAAATAACAAAAACCCATTGTCCTCGTGCTTGTCAGGGCACGGTACACAACAATTGGATATCGTGTCGAGCAGTGGCTCCGCTTGTGTTCGGCGTTGACGACAAGGCAGAGACAAATCGCTTGCCTCGTCGTGAAAATGTCTCCACTTTACTTGCGAAAGTGGACGTGAAGTTTTTTGTTTTTCGTATAAATGACGCGGCTGGTTTAAATAATTGGCGCGCGAACAGTTTAGATGTTTGTACACCCGACTGTTGTGTAGCCGATGGCAGTGCAGCACATTGCACTGTTGTACTACACTCCTATGCTTCTATGTCACCACCCTCACCAACCCCGTCACTGACCAGCGCGGTGAAGTATGGCGCGGCGTGTCGAGGTGGAACACCACTTACTTTAAACAAATGCTGCTGCGGGACAATATTGGATGGAAAGGCCAATGCAGTGAAGCCGATTGATTAGAACCACCACTGCGCAGTTGACACGTGGAAACGCATCGAGACGCGTCAATTCATCTCCACGTTGTGCTCGCAACGTGGACCCGTTGCCATGGAGATGCAGCCGCGCCGCGTGGGGCGACTGAGCATCGCCGATCGCGCCCGGTGCTGTGATTGGTCACCAGGCGGCAGTGCGCATGGGGCTCTGCGTGCGGTCGCCCCCCCTCCAGTCCCCCCCCCCTCCAGCCCCCCCCTCCAGCCCCCCCCTCCAGCCCCCCCCCCCTCCAGCCCCCCCCCCCTCCAGCCCCCCCCTCCAGCCCCCCCCTCCAGCCCCCCCCCCCTCCAGCCCCCCCCCCTCCAGCCCCCCCTCCAGCCCCCCCCTCCAGCCCCCCCCTCCAGCCCCCCCCCTCCAGCCCCCCCCCTCCAGCCCCCTCCTCCAGCCCCCCCCTCCAGCCACCCCCTCCAGCCCTCCCTCCAGCCCCCCCCTGCAGCCCCCCCCCTCCAGCCCCCCCCCCCTCCAGCCCCCCCCCCTCCAGCCCCCCCCTCCAGTCCCCCCCTACATCCCCCCCTCCCCTCCACCAACTCCCCCCCGCCCCCTCCACCAACTCCCCCCCCTGCCCCCCCCCAACATTTTTTGTCCCTCTGAGTAAATAATTTCGGTTGCCTGGCTAGGTAGATCAGTGGCGGTCGCCAACTAACAACTGTCCGAATGATGGTTAAGGGGATGGCCTCAGCCCATCATATTACACGGTGGTCGATACAATAGGTACCTCCTTTGTACGGAAGTTGTCCTTCTCTTGCAAATACTCGCCCCCCCCCTCCGCCATAGGAATGAGGAATTGCAACAACTGGCTCAGGGCTGTAGGAGCAGAACAATCATCGCTCTGTGTTTTGTCAATTTTGGTTTTTATAATCGAGTCATAGGTTGTTTGTATTACTTGAGTTCTTATATTTGTGTAGTCACAACCCTGCGTGATATATTTAATTTTACAGTCCACACTTTGTGTTGCAAGAGAATAACTGACCCCCTCCCAATCCACACACATTAAGACAAAGATCCCCCTTATAGCCGCAACAGACTGTTGGGGCAAGTGCTGTTAGCGAGCATCTATGAAGGCCAGAACAGCACACGAGGGGGTGGGTGGCCAGAAATACGCCCGGCCGCCTTTGTCTCCCTTCTGGCAAGGTTTACGCACCGCACAAGTACCTCATTTAAGTCTGAGTCGACCTAGGGGAGGCCCAGCATCGGTTCAGATAATCGTCACCGGTGCTGGCCGTGAACGGGATTCGAGCTCTGGTCGCCGGGTTCGTAGCGCAGCGCGCTAACCACGACACCACCGCTCCCCATCACACACACAGCCCCACACGCCTGTGAACATTGTCAAGTCGCGCCACACCAAATGATTACCTGTGCACAAGGGCACATACCAATCTCCCCGCTCACATCGAGTATTCGTGGCCAGGGCCCACACAGTTGATATTGCTTTTTGTCAATTGGCACCCCTGCTTTCTTACGCAACTGCTGGTAAGCATTAGGGACTCCCTCCGCCCAGGAACGACCTCCAGGGGTGGGGGGGGGGGGGTGGGTACAGTATTTGGTCTACTCTTCCACGTCGACCAGACGTGTTGGAAGAGGTGGGATTACCCACACGTCATCCCACCGCCTGTCCATCGACTACAGCATTACAAGTGTGGTGCGCTACACTTTTCAGTGCTGGGTGGATAGCAGCTGCGCAGGGGATTTGAGACACTTTAAACCATTTATATATATACACACACTATATATATATACACTATATAGATAAAACTGCCGCGCCTGAGAGCTGGGAGCTATCGGAGACCCCTTGCACTGGGAGTCCAGTTGTGCGGGCTTGGTGTCCCAGACGTGAATCCTGAGGGGTGACGTCTCTGCCTTCTCGGAGATAACAAATTAACGCGGTGTCACTGTCAATTGTGTGCTGCGTGTGCGCGCGCGTGTGTCGGGTGTTAGTGCGCGTGTGTGAGTGTATTGGGTGGGGAGCGGTGGGGCAGTGCTTAGCGCGCTGCGCTAGGAACCCGGCGACCCGGGTTCGATTCCCGCTCACGGCCAACACCAGTGACGATTATCTGAACCGGTCCTGGGCCTCCCCTAGGTCGACTCAGCCTCACATGCGTACCTGATGCGGTGTGTAAACATCGTCACTGGGGAGAGAAATGTGGTCGGGCGTGGTGCTGGCCACGCACCCCCTCGTGTGCAGTTCCGGCCTTCATAGGTGCTCGCTAACAGCACTTGCCCCTACAGTATGTTAAGGTTATACGGGGGATCTTTGTCTTTGTGTATTGGGTGGGGAGCGGTGGGGCAGTGCTTAGCGCACCGCGCTACGAACCCAGCCACCTGAGTTCGATTCCCGCGAATATCGGAACAGGGTCTTGGCCTCCCCGAGGTCTACTCGGCCTTAAATGAGTACCTGGTGCGGTGTGTGCATATCCGCACTGGGGAGACAAAGGCGGACAGACGTGGGCGCGGCCATACCATCTCACTAGCAGCACTTGCCCTCGAAGCCGGTTTAAGGCTATACGGGCGACCTTTGCGCGCTGTCTTTGTTTTGGGCATGCGTGTGCATGTATATGTATCAGGCGCGAGTGTGTGTACGTGCGTGTACCTGCGTGTTTATACTGGGGGTGTTCGGGGCGGTGGCGCAGTGGTTTGGCGTGAATCCGGTTCGATTTTGGACCACGGGAAGAGCGTCAGTCGCGAGTGACATCTACACCAGGTGCTGGGCCAACACTAGGTCGACTCCGCCTCAATTATAAGTACCTGATGCGATGCGTAAACATCGCGACTTGGGGAGACAAAGGCGGCGCGGGTTTGGGGGGGGGTCGTGCTGGCTACCCGGCTTTGACAGGTGCTTGCCCCAACAGTCTATGTAGGCTACACAAGGTGGGAGGGGGGGGGTTACTCTGCTGCGTGAGAGAGAGAAAAGCGTGTCCCTGGTGCATGCAATCTGCATCCACGCGGTGTCTGTCTCGCTGTTCGCGGCATTGCACTCACGCGCACGTGCGGAAACGAATACAAGTGGCACACAAGCGCAGGTCTAATGGTTTTGCCGATTGTGGTTGCGTCGAAACAATTAGACACATTCCAGAGCTCGCCTCGCAACATCGCACCCCGGGACCCGCTTCCTCCCACGACGGGCCCCGCGGTATCTCACCCGGGAAGGGGTTAGGGGATAACGTGGCAATGGCGTGGTTGATGGTGGTGGTGGTGGTGATGTCGGGTGATAGCGGTGGTGGTGGTAATGCTGGTGATAGTCGTGGTTGTGGTGGTGGACCTGATGTTAATGCAGAGGAATAACTATGATTTTACATTGAGCCAGATAATTGCGTCTTCGAGTAGCGGCGTGTGGTGGTGGTGGTCGTAGTGGTGATGGTGGTGGTCGTAGTGGTGATGGCGGTGGTGTTGTCGTTGTGGGATTAAAGGTGGAGAATGTGTGTGCTTTGGCAGCTTGGGAAATCCTGCCCGGAAATCAAGCGAGTCCGTATCCGCTGGTGGTGCATGTCTGCCATCCAAGGGTTGGTGGTTCACGCATAGATTCGTGTGGAACTTACATGTCCGCTGAGCTGTGAGGTAAGCCAGCAGATGGCGGTGTCAGAAAATGGATTCCTGAATCCATGCGTGTGGAGACTCGAGTGTTGTCCCCTCTAATGTGTGGTAGGGTTTCTTCGAGAATTACATTTTTAGAGAAATACATTTTTCGAACGGAATAATGGGCCAAACATCCTTATGCAGGAATCCATCGAAAAAGAGTCTTGCGACTCATAAATGGCGTTGAAGCCAACACACACCCCCCCGTATCCTACACACACACACGATTACAACCACACAATGTCATGGCGAACGTCAGAGGTGAGTGATATCTAAAATGGGTGATTTTTTGTTCAGTATTTAAATTGAGAGTTCATCCAAGTCGCACACATACACACACGTATATATACACACGAGACAGAGGACATGGCAGCAATCATCAGTTATTGTACCGGACTTGTATGCTCCCCACCTTCACCAAGTCCGCACTGACCAGCGTTAAACAAAACCGCACAAACCAAACCATCTTCATGTACACGGCGCGTGACTCAGAGAGGGCTCTGTATTTCTCCGACGTGAAAAGACAAAGACAAAGGTTCCCACCTTATCGCTAGCACAGACTGTTGGGGCAAAGTGCTATTCGCGAGCACCTAATGGAGACCGGGAGCGACGCACGGGGTGTGTATTGAACACCACCTTTGTGTCTCCAACCCCCCACCCCCCCTCCATGTGCTGAAGTTTACACGCTACAACCGGCACTCGTTTCAGGCTGAGTCGATCTCGCCTAGGCGCAGGACCAGTTCAGATATTCGCCATTCGATGTTGGCCGTTAGGTATCGTCAAAATCGGTCTAACCACTGCACCGCAGCTTCGCGCACGTGAAAGAATACGCACACTCACAGCAGACGCCGTTCGTCCACGAGAGTGACGGTGACCTCACCACCAGCGCTCGTGCCAGGCTTGGTACGCTTTGAGGCCATCACGTGAAGTGTCGACAGCTCGTGGGTAGGAGGAGGTCACTGAACAGACCCAGGTGTTATGGGTTAACTGGCTGAGATCACTCGCAGTTGCACCACCTGTGCCCTCCCTGTTGCACCACCTGCGCTGCGCAACGGCGCAAAGACAAAGATCCCCCGTATAGCCTTGACAGACTGTTGGGAGAAGTGCTGTTCGCGAGCACCTCTGAAGGCCGGCATGGCACACGGGGGTTGGGCGGTCAGCACCACGCCCTGCCGCCTTTGTCTTCCCAGTGGAGCTATTTACACATTGCACCAGGTATTCATTTAAGGCTGAGCCGATCTAGCGGAGGCCCAAAAACGGTTCATATATTCGCCACTGCTGTTTGGCCGTGAACGGGAATCTAACTCGGCTCGCCGGGTTCGTATATATACACACACACAAAAAGACACAGATCCCCCGTATAGCCTTAACAGACTTTCGGGGCAAGTGCTCTGAGCTAACACCTAATGAAGGCCCGGCACGACACACGCGGTGGTGGGTGGCCATCATCACAAAGACAAAGACAACCCCACCCCTATAGCCCTAACTAGACTGTCGGGGGGCAGGTGCTTGTTCGCGAGTTAGCACCCTAACGCGTGCCCGGCACGGCACACGAGGTGGTGGGTGGCCAGCACCGGGGGGACACGCACGCACAGAGACGCCGTGGAGACGCGCGGGGCACCTGGGTCTGCGTGAGTCCCAGGGAGGCGGCGAGCTCGGCACGCTCGGGCAGCGCCAGGTACTGCGTCTGCTGGAAGCGGCGGTTGAGCGCCTGCAGCTGCAGGCTCGAGTAGATGGTGCGCGGCTTGCGGATCTTCTTGCCCTTGCCGTTGAAGCGCAGCTCGCCGTTGTGAATCACCGGCGTCTTGTCGGGGTCTGGGCAGAGGGACACGTGGCCGTTGTTAGTGATGTGAATTAAACGAACAACTATTTGGCGTTGTTGTTGTTGTTGGTTTGACGTCAATATTTTAGTGTAGCGGGTGGAGCGGTGGCGCAGTGGTTAGCGCACTGAACTGCACCACGATCCCGACAAAGCTTAGTTTGATTAACGACTACGGCTAACATCAGTGGCGAGCGATACCAGCGCCGCACTTGAACACCTCCCGCCACCACACACTACTCCTGCACTAAATCACGCAGTCTATCGTGGTGAAGTATGGCCACATGACCGACACGAGCTGGGAAGGCCTTCCTCTTGCAGCGGATTGACCACAGAGCTGTACATTAACATTTGTTTTAATTATTGTTTAAACTACACATAAGACTGCGCTGTTTGTGAATGTGTATGTGTGCGTATAACATCGCTGAACATTTGTCCAAAATGCATTGACATTGATTGTTTTTGTTATTATCAATCAATTAATATCTACAAATCATTGTCCAAGTTGAACACCGCTTAATTGACCGGGCTAACCCGAAACGGCGTCAAACCTCCCTCGTAAAACGTTGAAGACAAACTCGCGGGCAGCATTCGCTCGCCGTGTTATGGTCAAAGATCGACGTAGTTCCAGGCTAGGTGCACCTCGAGGCCGTCACGTCAAGTGTCAAAAGCCTCGCCCGCAGTGGGTCACGGAGCAGACCCAGGCGTTACGGGCAAACTCACCGAGGTGACCGGCAGCTGCACCACGAACGCTTTTGGCGATGTGGGGTTTTGGCTACCGAGTCTGTCGACGATGGTTTGATACCAGTTACGGTAACCAGCAGCAACGGCAGTCCAGCAATTATCCTCTCGGAGGGCAATTACCAAAGCGTGCTGTTTGTCGTCCGATTGTGAAGCTGACAGTGAATACCCCTTCCTCCCGGGGACTAGGACCGCCGCCGGTTTGTTGACGTCGTATGGAACAAAAATTAAATTACAAACGAGATGTCAGAGACACACATATTATAATAATCATAATAATAATCGGGCAACCAACGTTGAAACACACAGCCGTGTAAACGTGGCTGCCCGTATAGCGTGTGCGATAATTCAATGCAAGTGATATATGAACGAATGAATGAATCAATCGTCCCGCAACATCGTTCGCGGATTGCGCGCGAGAATCCAAATCCGGCTAACGATGCCGCCGCTTTCCCGCGCCAAAACTGCAGAATCTACACCGAGTTTGTTGGTTACCGATATAAAGAGTCATATCGATCGATACAGAAATTGTCGACGAATAATAGATGTTCACTGATAATAGTCGGAGTCGTCGTTTACACCGCGGGTTACACGCGCAACGTGTTACATGCGTTCACTCACGACGCGTGTTATGCACGTGCTACGGTGAATGTCGCTTTAAATTTTTGTAGATTAACATTTTTTTTTAACAGAAAGTAAATGATAACTATTAAAACGACGACAACACCACTGCTTGGCTGTAACGTCGAGGTCACAAGTCGTACGGTTATTTTCCGGCTTCGGGAACGCGGCAGTGTCTCCCCCCTACGGCACGGGACATTTTTTTTGTAGCTCGTAAATTACGCGAGTGTCTCTCAATCTCTCTCTCTCGTCGCGCGTCAAGAGCGATTATACCACGCGGCATCATTCACGTAACGAGAAGAGTGCTCTTAATTTACCTTCAAATAACCATTTATGAATAATGAACGGATCAGCACCGCCAAACAAAGCATTGCTAACGCGCTGTTCGCGCACGTCCTACACACGCGCACCGAGGCCGTCTTGCAGTCGCAGAAACAACAACAACCAACAACAACCACGCGCTGCGTTAACAACCACAGCAGCAGCAACAACAACATCGACAACAAGAACATCGATTTGCCGGCGGCGCGCTCACCCGTGTCGTCGAGCCGCGTCTGGCTGAGCGCGCTGCTCGGCTGGTAGGAGGGCAGCGCGCCGAGGCTGTAGCCCCCCGAAGCGCCGCCGGTCCCGCTGCCGATGGGGTTCAGGTAGGGGTAGCCCAGCGGTCTGCTCTGGTACGACGAGGCTGCGGCGGCGGCGGCTGCGGCTGCGGCGGCGGCCGCGTACGAGCTGTCGTGCCCGGCCGAGGGCAGGCAGTGTGACGGGTAGTGGTGCGTGTGGTGCGCCATGGACGTGGCGGCCGTCGATGCGCTCATCATGTGCGGGTGGCCGCCCTGGCCGAACTCGAGGAAGGCCGACTTGCCGCCGCTGCAGTCTGGCGCGTCCAATCCGTCAGCCATTGCGCTCATGGTCATCATAGAGCGACATAACCACGCCAGGCGAGTGCGTCTGGGTGTTACGGGCTAGCCGGGGGGGGGGGGATGAAGGGGGGGGGGGTGGTGGGGGGGGGTTATGATGGGGGGGGGGTGGTGATCGATAAAAGGTGGATTCTTTTTGCGCCCCCCCCGCGCCCCCTCTCCCCCCCCAACAACCACCACCCCCTCCGAAAAAAAATCTAAATATAATAAGATGCTGATGATGATGACGACGATATACGAGGAGGCGAAGACGAGGAGGAGGCTGCTGCTGCTGCTACGATTGCGAGCGAGGATGCCGGCGGCGAGGAGCGGCGATTGATCGGACGCTCTCTTTTACCAAACCCCCGGGGGGGGAGGGATGGCTGGAAGGGCGCGCGATTTAAGCCGAGTCGAGTAAAAACTTCTTCACCACCAACATCGCCAACATCGCCAGAGCCGCTGTCGCTGCTGCTGCTGCCCGGCTACCTGCTGCATATGGATTAGACTGGGGCAGATATTGGAACGGCGTTGTCGCTCGCACGCCGCGCTCCCCCATTGGCTGCCGCCGTGTCGTCACGATCCCGGCTCAACCCGGGGCCACATTAATATTATTACTCGTACTCCTTCCACTGTTACCAGCACCACCACCAACACCAGCCACCACCACCACCACCAGCGACCACCACCACCACCAGCATCATCATCATCATCCTCGTCTTGGGCCAAAATTACCAGTTGAAGGGAAGGGTGTCCTCCGAATGGGCTCGCTGTACTGCGCGTTTATTGGGTAAAAAAAAAAACAAATCTGTATGGATTGTCTAACTTTCTATTTTTGAGACAATTGAATGGGACGGGCTAATTTGTTTAAATCACTGGTTCATAGCCACTTCTGAAATATTTCGTTAGGGGTTCGTTTAATTGATAAAATATGGGCCCGCGCGAATGCAATGGACCGACGGCTATTCCATTGCACGCACACAAAGACAAAGATCCCCCGTGCAGCCTTAACAGACTGTTGGGGCAAGTGCTGTTAGCGAGTAGCACCTATGAAGGCCGGCACGGCACACGAGTGGGTGGGTGGCCAGCACCACGCCCTACCGCCTTTGTCTCCCTCGCGGCGATGTTTACACACCGCACCAGGTACTCATTTGATGCTGAGTCGACTTTGACGGAGGCCCAAAACCGGTTCAGATAATCGTCACCGGTGTTGGCCACGAACGGGAATCAAACTCTGGGCGCCCGGTTCATAGCGCAGCGCGCTAACCGCTACACTACCGCTCCCCACACACTAAAGCACGCACATACGCAAATTCAAACGCACACGCATTTGACGCCGCGCATAGAGGAGAAAAAAATAGCGATCAATATTGCGGCCGCCTACCTCACGGCGTATATAATATAGTGGTTGTGTATGTATATATATGTGTATATGTGTGTATATATATTTGGCTGAAAAACATGGGACACGAATCGCCAAAAAATGTTACTTTTATTGCGAAATTGTATGGTTCTTACATTTGACGATAATAAAACTCTAATGTGGAACCTGTTCTGTGGTGGTTGTTGTTGTGTGGCGATGCTTGTTGTTGGAAATGTATCGCCAGTTGAAAAACGCTGGCGAATTTAAAAGACACGAAATTGCGAAAATTCGTCTATGTGTGTTAAACAGTCCAGCGCCAAAGTGTATTCAGATAAATTCGCCGTGCGTTTAGACGATCAAACGAGTAGATATTTTTTCGTTTTTCATTTACATAACATCATTATTTAAATCGGGCGTCAGAGCGCTCCGTTAAACCGGTTCGATATCGGTTCAATATCGGCGAATCATCGAAGGTCTGCCCGCAATTGATTTCGTTCAACGGAAGTCAATTAAACCGCCTTCGACTTGTTTTGTTGTACAGTTAGATGACGATGATGATGATTATTATTATACCTATTATTTTTAAAGGGAGAATATATATAATGACCTCCAGCTCGAAGGTAAACGCCATTTTAAATGGTCGAAGCTACGTCACACAGGAGAAGCACGTGCGAGCTCGCGTCTCTGTCGAATCTCGCCCCCCCACGCCGCTAATTAACGCAGCTCTTATAGAGATCGCGGAGTGCAGTCAACAACACGAAACAAAAAACTTGCAACATGATGCAGAGCACGATTAGCGAGCCACCAGAGGCAATGTTATATATATATATATGTACGGCATATGTATGCGCTGTGTCTATGTGTATACTGTCATCACGCGTCGCCTAGAACAGACCGGAAAGGATTCAACATGCCGAGCGAACCAGCAACAAGCAGCATGATTAATGTAAACACGTGTTGGATGTTTTTGTTGTTGTTGTTGTTGTTGCTGTACTTCTTAAAAATAACAAAGCGAAATGGCGCCATGTGCGTTACGCGTCCGTGATGTCTACAACCACAGGCGTGGCGTAATAATTCGTAATTACACACCGACAAAAAATCACGTTAAGATAATCTGTTGTCAGTTGTGAAAATAGTTATCGACGCGTGTGTCATTAACATTGCCTGGTGAAGTATGGTCAAAACCACCACCACCACCACCAACCACCCATCTATGACTGACACGGCATGGAGCGCATTCGTCCAGCAGTGGATTGTCAAAGCGCTGAAGATGATAACATTATCATAATCGCGAGTTATAATCTTCTGCAGAGGTGTATGTGTGTGTATATATATGGTGGCTGATGTTTCGTGCTTTCGAGGTGACCGATATGTAAATCACTGCGTAAAGACCAGACGACTGTTACGCATTTTTACAACAACAAAAAATCAGGAGCAGCGCTACTTTCTGAGCTGTGAAGATCCATTCCCCGAAACGCTGTCACGATTATTACGGTGTGTGTTATAACTTAATGCTGATGCCAAATATACACATGTATACATCTGTTTAAATGTGCGATCCATATATATACACACACATATACAGAATCAGAATATTTATTTATACTGGAGGAATCCGATCAACTATTAAGCTTTTTTTCACATATGCCCAGTATGGCGGACAACACAAATATCCATATATACACAGCCTTGTATACATTTGATCGACATGCGAACACCGATTAATAGCGACGGTAATGTGGCATGCCGCGGGGAGTGGGGTGGGGGGGTCTTGATTGGAGTCTCCAGCCGGCAGCGTGCTGCTCTGATAGAACAAGTGGGGGTCCGGTAATGGGGGGGGGGGTGTCGTTATTCCTCACCGTGTGGGGGTGACGGGGGGGGTCCAGGTCACGCCGAGTCGCCCGCAATTCCTCCCCGCGACTTCGTCTTCAGCGCCGCTCGCCGCACGCCGCAGAAACACGCGCGGCGCCTTCGCGGCGAATTTCCGTCGAAACGGACCTACGTGCGTCCCAAGGCGGCATGGCGCTGGGGGTGCTGGGGTGGGGGGCGTGCGTGGTACGCGTAGCAGCGGGGGAGGTGGGCACAGTACACCGGTGTGGGCGTACGACGTGCTATCACTCCTTCTCACGCTCTCTCTCTCTCACTCCTTCTCACGCGCGCTCTCTCCCTCACTCCTTCTCACGCTCTCTCTCTCACTCACTCCTTCTCACGCTCTCTCTCTCTCTCACTCACTCCTTCTCACGCGCGCTCTCTCCCTCACTCCTTCTCACGCACGGGTACCGTGTTGGGTCTCACGCTCGCGCGCGCACCACACGCACGGCCTCTCACGCACAGCCTCTCACGCACGGCCTCTCACGCTCTCTCACGCTCTCTCACGCTCTCTCTCACGCTCTCTCACGCTCTCTCTCACGCTCTCTCACGCTCTCTCTCACGCTCTCTCTCACGCTCTCTCACGCTCTCTCTCACGCTCTCTCACGCTCTCTGGCGCGCTCTCTCACGCTCTCTCTCACGCTCTCTCACGCTCTCTGGCGCGCTCTCTCACGCTCTCTCTCACACTCTCTCACGCTCTCTCTCACACTCTCTCACGCTCTCTCACGCTCTCACTCGGGCGCGTCGAGTCGTCATCGCGCGTTCACGGGGGGGGACGCCGCGGACGCCGGCGGCGCTCGGTGACAAAAATCTTCCGCGCGTAACGCGGACGCCTCGCTCGCTCGGGTGGGGGGGGGGGGCAAGGAGAGAGGAGGGGGGGGGAGATAGAGGAGGCAGCAGCAGCAGCAGCAGCGGCAGCCCTCTATAATTTACCTTACACGTGCTTGCACCATTCAAATAATAACTACACGCGAATGCCCACAACGACTGTTTATCCGAGTCGTGCGCTCTCGAGACGTACATATATGTGTGATACAGTATATATATACAAAGACAAAGGTCTCCCGTGTAGGTTTTTTCCAGACTGTTGGGGCAAGTGCTGTTAGCGAGCACCTATGAAGGTCGGCACGGCCAACAGACAGCACTCCCGGCCGCTTTTGCCTCCCCAGTGGCGATGTTTACACATAGCATCGGGTACAAATTTGAGGCTGAGTCGACCTAAGGGAGGCCCCGGACCGGTTCAGATAATCGTCACTAGTGTTAGCCGTGAGCGGGAATCGAATTCGGGTCGCCGGGTCCTTAACGCATCGCGCTAAACGTTGCACTAGCGCTCCTCATATATATACACACACACATAACCATGCATGCATGCATGCACACACATACACACATATGTATAATACTATAGAGATGCGCACAAACGACGATTAGTTTCAATCAGAACAGTCCGGAACGCTGTTGGTCAGCGGAATTATTTGAGGAGGGCATATTCACCTAACGTGATGTTACCACTCGTGGGGCTGGAGCGATAGCGGCTCTCTGGCTCGCTCTGTGTGAGCCGCGTCGTCTCTCAGAGACGTGGGCAATTGTGGACTTCCTTCCATTTAGCTCTGTCCCATGGTATTTAATCAATGTTCTGGCGCATCAGAAACGCCTCCCAGTGGGCATCCAATTTTGTTAAACTGCGTATGCAAATTAAATTCGCTGTCTTAACTCACTAGAGAGAATATATCGGGTACAATAATATCGGATTGTTATGGATTGCCGTATCGTGCACTGTTAGTGTTAGTGCCTTACGCCGATAACTCCGACCTTGCGACAAGCCAGCCTTGAGACTATCAGAATTGTGGAAAATATCGAGAGAGAAATTAAGCGCGTAGTTTATTTGAATAAATTATCGAATGCTAGCAAAGGCCCATGAGGCTTAACGTATGACGAGTAACGTGATAATATTTTGATTTACATCTCAGGGTCGTGAGCTGGCCGCAGCTTGATAAATGCCTCCAGGCCAGCGGTGACTTGCACAAGGCTCCTGCTCATGACCATCATATTTATAACACGTGCAACACGGTTGGTTGTTAAGTATTTTTGCTATTGGGATGTAATAACGTCGCCTTGTGTGAAATCGGGCTGCGTCGTTTTAACATGCGACTGGGAGTTCAATGTATGTGATGCTGAACTCGGCCCTAAAGCAAAATGGTTTGGTGAGGCTGCTGCTGCTGCTGCTGATGGGTTGGCAGTGGTGCACAAGCACCGCTAACGACAACAAAACTCAATACGTTTGTCAAGAACACTGTGGCCTTAGAGGAAATATACAGCGTGTATATTAGACGACGTTTCGGACAACGGTCCGTTTTCATGACACACATCCCAAAGCCAGATATTCTTTGTTATAAATCAAGGTTGGTTATAAAAATTCGTACGTTTATCTGGTATGCTGGATTTTCAGAATACTAATTATCACATTTTTTTCATGGAGGGGGGAAAACACAATCACATAAATCACTTATATTCACAGGTGGCTCCGTGATTCATTTAATTATAGAATGTTACGGATATTGATTCTTGGAGTGAAAAACTATCGAGTCGCCACTCATTTCGAGTCGACGGGTACTTCCGCTTAACAGTTTTGTTCAATTCATGAATTAACGCAAGAGTCACCGTCGAGTAATTTAAAATTAGCAGCGTCGATTTAAGCGTGCAGCGTCATCATCATCAGCATGCCTTCTGCGTAGGCATACGCGTAAGCATATGACGTGGAGAACACACACACACGCACGGAATATGCAATTATACCTCGGGACCACGCGTTCACTGAGTTAATACTGCCCGAGCTACTCAGAATCAGTATCTTCATTTGCTCGCAAATCAAACAAAGTCAGCACCAATATATTTACGTAATGTGGGTGAGAGAGAGAGACTTTTAAGTATACGCTTATTTAATTTGTTACACAGATGACGGTCCCCGCTTAGCCAGTTATTGTCCAGCTATTGTACACATGGAGATCCGTGGTGATTCGTGGGAGCACCAGAAGCAACAACAACAAAACAAGGACCAAAAAACCAGCCAACATTGCCGAGAACGAGTACAAGGCCCTTAAGAAGCGAGAGAGACCGAGATCACAGCTCATTAGCAAGCGAGATCTGTACAAACAAAAACCATGCCCACTTCAAAGAGCATTCAAATAAAAAAAAATCCCCCAATGTCTAAAGGATAAGTCAACAAATAAGAACGCCTGTAAACTGAACGCAATGTATCCTGTGTGTGTCTGTGTGTGTGTCTGTGTGTGTCTGTGTGTGTCTGTGTATGTGTCTGTGTGTGTCTGTGTGTGTGCGTGCATCTGTGGGAAGAGGTAATGTCGTGGTTAGCGCGCTGTGCTACGAAACCGGCCACCCGAGTTCGATTCCCGCTCAGGGCCAACACCGGTGACGATTATCTGAACCGGTCCTGAGCCTCCCCTAGGTCGACTCAGCCTCAAATGAGTATCTGGCGCGGTGTGTATTCATCGCCGCTGGGGAGACAAAGGCGGCCTGGCGTGTTGTTGGCCACCCACCCCCTCGTGTGCCGTGCCGGCCTGCATAGGTGTTCGCTAACAGCACTTGCCCCAACAGTCTATTAAAGGCTATGCGGAGGATCTTTGTATTTGTGCAAAGGTGTGTGTAAGAGGAGCGGTGGCGCTCCGTACCTAGCTTCCCGAGTTCGATTCCCACTCACGAACAATAACCCAAATTGGGCCTCCCCTAGTTCGACTCAGCCCCAAACGAGTTTCCGGTGCATTGTGGCCTTCATAGGTGCTCGCTACCAGGCTATAGGGGGGATCTCTGTCTGTGTGTGTGTGATACGCGTAAATCACGTTACGTCTGTTAGCTGATCATGTTTGTGTGCAGCGTGAGGTGTGTCTCGCCCGGCACGCGACGGTATCACGATTCCTTGCCCTCAGGGCCCAACCCCTCTGTCGATAGCGATGATGATGATGATGCTGCTGCAGATAATGCTGATGCTGCTGCAGATAATGCTGATGCTGCTGCAGATAATGCTGATGCTGCTGCAGATAATGCTGATGCTGCTGCTCCTCCGATTTCCCGCACCTGCGATGAGCATGATTAGCTACGTACGGTGCGAAAGAAGTTCAATATCGATACACACAACTGCTGCTCACGATGACGCTGATGCCGCAGTAGATGGCCATGCTGCTGCCAAGTTAATCGAACATGAGCTCCTTGAGTAGCGATGGTGTATTGTCTTATTAATGAGGCTAATTGTAATTTACAGGCGTTAACCAACCCAATTACACCCCCCCCTCTACCCCAGCGTGTCTGGCTGGGGGGTTGGTCTCACCAAGCTGGTCAGTGCCGATGACCGATTTGGACATCACTCGCCACTGCATTTGACAGTACACGCGTGTGACATGTTAACTACCTCGCCTAGTATGCAGGAGGACATGGGGTTGATCCCGACCCTGGCATTTAGAAACGTGCGTTTAGATTATTTGGCTGCTTTATATTTTCCACGTGACAAGCCATTTCGTTGAGCTGTCGTTTGTGGCCAGGTCGTTTCTGACAAAGAGACACATAACTCATTGGGCCTTAGCTGGTAACATAAAACAATGCAGTAGTATACTATTTAAAACCCTTCATAACATACAAATTGAAGAAGGGCCATTGCCCGATACGTCAGCCTATTAAATGGTATTTTTCTGTAACAAGGCAGTGTTAAATTTCTACTTAAAGCTTTCGTGACTGCAGGGATTCATATTCTTGGTTCTTTCGGTAAAGTCACGTAGAAGGGAAATAATAAAATAATACTATTTAAATAATACAATTCTCACGACGTTTCGATTGCAACACAAGCAATCATCATCAGGTGTGAAAACCACAGCTAGAATTTGTATTTTTGTATTTTTGTATTTCCCTTCTACGTGACTTTACCGAAAGAATCAAGAATAAGGCAGTGTTAGTTGCGAATATGGTATTTCGTTGTTTGTTGGCACAGTGGTCAAAATATCGTTGTAATCGCACAACAGTGTTTCTCATTCCACACGACATTTGCGCCAGACGTATTACCATCTAAAACACAAAATAAAACAGGATATCATCCCGCACACCGACAAAGGCATTTCCCGTATTTTAAAACCGTTTGCAATACGAGATGCGATCTATAACCCACAATGCCCTGGGTGACGGAGACTGGATGGCAGTGGCGCAGAGATGCAGGGTCCCCTCGCTTTACGCGGCAGTAGATGCGTTCCAAAAAAATGGGTGCACAAAGCGAAACCGCGTAGCGTCAACCACACGGTCACCCAAGCCACAACGCACCACACGAGGAGACAGCTACCTGCCGAGTAGTGCACACAGTACACACACAGTACACACACAGTACACACACAGTACATACACAGTACACACACACACAGCACACACACAGTACACACACAGTACACACACAGCACACACACATAATACACACACATTACACACACAGTACACACACAGCACACACACAGTACACACACAGTACACACACGCAATACACACACAGTACACACAGTACACACGCAATACACACACAGTACACACACACAGTACACACACAGTACACACCCAATACACACACAGTACACACACACAGTACACACACAGCACACACACAGTACACACACAGCACACACACAGTACACACACATCACACACACAGTACACACACACAGTACACACACAGTACACACACAGCACGCACACAATACACACACAGTACACACACAGTACACACACACAGTACACACACAGTACACACAGAGTACATACACGGTACACACATAGTACACACACACAGTACACACACAGTACACACACAGTACACAGGGTACGTACAGGACACACAAACAGCGTTGTCTCACGCCCGACCGCATAGCCGCATGTAGAGTGAATTCACGCCACAGCACGGAGCGATGTTTGGGTGGAAGTAATTTAGCCGCATTTACATAGCGCGACATCGCACAAACCGAACCCGCATAGAGCGAGAGAAACCTGAGCTCGCTACAGCACCATGAGTTCGATTCCCGGTGACGGCTCAACTTAAATTTGGCGAGTGGAACCTGAACCGGCCCAGGTGGATGCGAGCCCCCCCCCCCCCCACCCCCAACCACTGCCACCTTCACCACCCAACTGATGTTGACCGACTTGGTGAAGTATGGTCAACTTGCTGGCATATGTCGTCAAGCAAGCGGTGGCTTGATTTGTTGTTCGGGAAGCCAATTCGTGCGAGCGTGCTCTCTGCAGCAATCAACCAGTGCCACCGCCCTTAACACATGCACATGGATACAATGCAAATACAAGGTCGTATTGTTTACAGAGTGGAGTGTATCTGCACGTGTTGTAGGCATATGGCTGGGGTGTTAAGCGAACTCAAGAGTGGGCTACATATGTGACACTGAAATTGGGTCCATGCGTAGTATATGCGTGTAGAGGCTTATGCTCCTCTATGCAATACATACAGACATACGACTATAAAATAACAATAAAAATGTACAGCCCCTTGTCAATTCACGTTTGGATGTCGGCATCTTGATGCCGTGTCAATCACGGGGGTCGTTGCTTTCCCATACTTCACCATGCCGGTCAATTTGGGGCTTCTGCAGGCTGCCCTTACGCGCGCGCACACGCGCAGAGAATATGCACGGCGACGATGTCTCACGGGATATGTTCTGGTGTCGAATATTCGATTGGAGCGAGAGGTATCCTGGACGTGGCGTGGCCGGGCGTGGAAACATCTGCCCGGCTCGGTGACCCGGACAGCCTCGCCTAAATGTGAGCCCTCAAGTCATTTGTCGGCTAAAACGTGGGCACTCACAGCTTTTCCCAAGACGTCCGTCCAGCATATGGAAGAGTCGGCCAATACTCTCTCGAGAGGAGGTCTCTAGTGGAGGAGGCCGTTCCGCTAGCAGTGGCTGGAGCAAGTAATTGGAAGGCTGAGCCTTTATCTTCTACTCCGTGTGTGTGTGTGGTTTTACGAATCTGACTGGGTTGTTGTGTTGTATAGAGGAAATACGACTCCAGGCACACGGGTATCGCTGTCCAGCCACTCCTGCCACATTAACTGTGCAGTACATTTTAATTCAATAAACAGACATCCACACACAATTGTAAAAAAAAACATGTTTTATCAGTTATCTTGAAGTTATTACAGCCAAAGGTGTGGTGTGCCGGGCTGTCTGACGCGACATTAAAGCTTGAATATTGGGAACACATATTATTTGATGTGAAAATAATTTAAGCCTCGAGTCTCCAGGCTGACTGCTGACTGGGCTCTTTTCAACACCCACGCAGTCACCCTGTTATTAGTGTCTGCTGCGGGGCCGTTGCAAACCGGAGCTAGCTGGGTAACTGGCTGCACGTGATTTTTCCGTGTAACGAATGAACATCGAATTTAATTGAAACAGCGGAAGACAAAGACAAAGTTCGGAAGACGTTCATCTTATATCTTAGATAGCGGACACTGAAGAGTCCTTGTGAGTAACGGATACGGAATCAGACTCACCACTGTTCATTTGAAATTGCTGTAACTTTTCAATTCGTGCTCCAACGAACGCAATTCTTTCGCCAGAATATTATTTAAACCCTCGCGAATGAATATACACATATATACACTCCTTAAGCACATAATCTTGGCATTTTATTACGTGAATAAAAAAAAACAGATACAGATTATAATAAAATAATTATTTTATTATTTCAATTTTACGTGACTTTACCGAAAGAACCAAGAAGATGAATCCCTGCAGTCACGAAAGCTTTAAATCGAAAAAGATACAGATTACTTTGAGTGTTTCCGACTATCGGGGTACTGTGAGAAGAGCCTGAAGAAGACAGCGGCCGTCGCTTGGCCAATGGGCTCTCTCCAAGTTTACTGCCAAACACGCGTGGCCGTGAGGCCCCATCGTAGCCCTCTGGCGACGTCACCACCACAGCACTCTCCCACCCACACACACGCACCCGTCCAGTTCTGCGTCCGCCTGCCCCCGCCTTACGGAGACTCCGTCCTCCCCAGTGCCGGATTGTCCCGGTAGCACAAGTAGCTGCACGTGTAGCTCCACGTGTAGCTCCACAAGTAGCTGCACGTGCTATGGGCCCCGCACTTTCAAGGGCTCCGCGCTAAATGCTTTCAAGCTGTCAATTCCGGTTCAGCGATTCTGCACTTCCTCGATGACTATAGTACGACACTGCATTCAACTTTTATGAACGACTGGGTGTTTAGGGTTAGCGATTTGTCGTATTATCTGGCTGTACAGCAAATGAAGAAAAAAAAACAATGACTTTATTATTAAAGTAAAAAATGTGTTTTTTAAAATGTACGTGTTTTTTATTTTTATTTAGAGCCCCTTTATAACATCCGGCACTGTTCCTCCCTCCCAGTCCACCGTGCTGTTGACTCCCCGCCCCTCTCCGTTCAAAAGTCCTTCCCCCGCCCCACCTACGATTAGTACGGTTGGCTACGCAGTTCAACACACGTACGTACGTAGTACACCAAAGGAGACGGCACCGTGAAGTCTTCAATGGATCGTCGTCGTGGATGAACCGCGAGAGATGGCAACGGCCTTGGTGGGAGGCCTCCATCCAGCAGTGAATTGGACGTGGCTGATAATGGGGGAAATCGTGCCACGCATTGCAATGTACGCTAATTGTTTATTTGCTCAGCAAAGGTAAATCAAGCCACCGTGTCCTTTATTTAGCCGTTCTATTGCAAGCGAGGTGCCGGCAAGTGGCGCGGCGGTGCCGTTTACTGTTCAAGGAGGGGGAATTAGCGCCAACTTTACTGAACAAATTAAAGTCCCTTCATTTACATGTACAAACAATAAGGATGTATTTTAGGCCAACAGTCAAATAAATGTATGGAAATACCTCGCCTGGTATACAGGAGGATGTGGGTTCGATCCCGACCCTGACGCCTGTTGTATATTCGGAGTTAGCGTGTCTCTCTCCCCGTGGTCGAGAGGATTTTCTCCGGGTCCTCCGGTTTTCCCCTCCACATTTAGAAACACGCGTTCAGAATATTTGGCTGCAATGAATTTTCACGCGATAAGTGCTGTCATTTGTGTCCAGGTCGCTTCTGAAACGAACTCTATAGCTCAGTGGGCCATACCTGGTAAAATAAAACTAGTTTAGTATATTTATGTATTTACCCACAATCCTCTACGACAGCGCAACAATTATTCTATGGGACAATGATTCGAGCGCTGTGACGACTTTGCGTTGTCCGTATTGGTTAATTCAGAGCAAGTGACGTGCATACATTCTGGGTGTATTTATTTTAGATGACCGTTTAATCACCATATGATTAGTAGACATACAGACGGTTCCTTTGTCAATCCACTGCTGGATGAGAGCCTCCCATTCGTTAATCAGCAGCCATGATCTTTCATTGGCGGCGAACGGAGAATCGAACCGTGCGCCTGCTTGCTCAGTGGCTCTAATTCGCCTGGTCGTACGCTAGCCCAACACAGTCGCTCGATTTCCACTTTTACAATGAATTTAACACGTATAATGTATTCACATTGGATATATAAATTGCCTTTTACAGAGCAACATTATACTTGCAATCGCTACTAATCAATTTTAACACGTACCCACGTTGGCATATTACGGGGCAGATCGATACATCGCATTTTGTTTTCAATTACCACCGCGAAGTCTTCAGTGTCGGCGAATGTAATACAATTTATTGCATTGCAATGCACGATGACGGTTTGGAGGGGACACGTTATCACGATGGTTTATACGACTCCTCTGCGATGTGTTCAAGCACATGATCGACTTGGAGCCAGCAGACGGAACCTATATCCTTGTACACATTTGATGCGGCTAACGGTTGTTCGACAAAGGTTTGTAAAAGTTTCACACAGATTATAGGCGTCATTGTAGCTGCAAGCGCATATATATTACAAGTTATATCACCAGTATTGTATAGAGATGTATAGTACATGACTATTTATACAGTGGCCGTCGCTTTGAAAAAAACCTTGCATTAATCTGTTGCAATGGAGTATACACACGGACATTATATGTACAGTATATATATTAACAAATGCTGTTACAAATGCCATGCTTACTTTATTTCGTGATATTTTTATATGTACAGTATTTGATATTCCTTCGATGCGAGTGTGTGCGCTGTAATGACAATCCGAGCACTGCAAATCACAGAAAGTTCCGCTGTTAGAATAAATAGTGATCATATTTTAAATCCATTTGCTAGTCCACTGCTGGATGAATGCCTCCCTCCTCAGGGCGTATCGGTCATGGGGGTGGGGGGAGGTTGTTAAACCGTGACCAGGACCAGTCCAGATCATCGCTCGCCACTGTCGTTAGCCACAGGGCCGGGAATGGAACCAAGCGAGGTGTAGCCGAGCAGATAGGGCCGTGTGATCACCTACACGCCGCAGATCCACTCATGTTACTCACACAAACATACACCACGCGATAGCTTTATCGCGCGATCTACAACAAGTAAAAACAAAAATCAAGGCGCGATCCGGTGTCATAATCCAGACTCCTCGGGGCAGACTCTTCAAGCCTTCAAGCCGGGTCCACGCTTGAGAGATCGGTTGCACGCAACTCGCGTTGCATACAAGCGAATTGCTGACACCGCAGACGTGTTCTGCAACTCATTTGCGAGCAGTTGCGCAAACAGGTTGCTCACAGCAGAGGCTGCAGACTCGAGTTTGCTACGGCGGTTTTGATGTTAACTTTAAAGCGCAACTACTCGCTCAGAAGTGGACAAAGCGGCGTGTTCAGTCCGTGCGATGAAGTTTGCACGACTCGCTCTCTTCGCTGAGAGATTTACGCAGCGCGACCGGTGGCTGGAGGCTCAGGTGTGTTGGGACCCGTGCTATTAGATCCCCACCCCTCCCCCCCCGTGCTCCGACGCCGAATGAGTTTCAACGCCGCGTTGAACACGGGCGACGATGTAGGACTGTGACGCCGCTGCCGGCTGGCACGGCCGCCGGTTGAGTCTTTGTGGGAGCCATCACCGGATCGCCGCCGACTGTCTCCAGCTAAGCCCCCGTGGTCACCTGCCGCACCATCACACGTGGAGGGGGGGGGGGGGAGAGCCGGGGGGGGGGGAGGGGGGAGATGAGTCGGGGGAAGCGGGGAGGGGATCAAAGAGACGCCGCCCGTGTCGCCGTCAAGAGAGAGGCATTTCTTTAAACAAATAGCCGGCGCTGCTGCTGCTGCAGGGCATGTTATAGGGTGCACAGTTTATTTTCGCTCGCGTATGTGGCGGTGGCCTATCATCACACACGTTGACACCAATGTGTGTACAAACACTCATATATCATCGTCATCATACACATGCATACACTCGCACACACCTATGAGCACACAAAGACAAAGATGCCCCGCATTGCCTTGAGCAGGCTGCTGCTGCTGCTGTTGCTAGCGAGCAGCACCTATGAAGGCGGGCACAGCACGCGAGGTGTCAGGCCGGGCCTGCAGGTTTGATACCACGCCCGGCCGAATGTTTCCCGACATTACACACTACCGGCCCAGGTACTATTTTGAGGCTGAGTCGACCTAGGGGAGGCCTAGGACCGGTTCCAATTATTCGCCTTTGTTATTGGTCGTGAGCTGGAACCGAAATCGGGTGGCCGGGATCGTTTAGTGCTGGCCATCCAACCCCTTCGCGTGCCGTGCCGGCCTTCATACTGTGCTACTCGCTAACATCACTTGCCCCAACGGTCTGTTGAGGCTACACGGGGGATCTTTGTCTTTGTGCAAAAAATACGTTCCGAATAAAAGTTTTAGATTCAGGCAACAGCTCTACGACACACCACCCGAAGTATCCTGAACGTTTGTAAATAATGCAATACACACATTATTGATAATCGTCATATAAACTAAAGGGTGTATCTGCTAGATGCCGTGATAATGTTACAATTAGTCCACGTGAAATGATGAGAAGGAATAAGAAAACACAACACAAATGGATGCAGTAAAATGCATTCACGTTTACTCGATACAGACACGGACATTTGATTTAAGTGGGAAAACCCAGTTGGGTTATACAGCCCCCCCCCCTTTTTTACAGGTGTCCAGTCCAATCTTGGGTCCAGCAATGGATATACGTTATTTATATACATTATCTAGGTATCCTGTAATAATAAATGACGCTGTGTGTGTGTCTATTTCCTGACCATGAATTGTATTTCCCGTCGAATTGCGGAGTAAAAAAGAGAAATCCCCCCATCATTCCAATATTTGTTTTTGAAGGAATATGACAACAGAGGAGAAAGGCTGACCAACTGAGCAGGAGGAGGAGGATCATCCGGAGGCTCAAGCAAAGTGCCACGATAAAGCAAGGGGATGGCCCAGTATGGTCGCCTATCATTTGGTCACCCGATATGAAATGTCTTCAAGAGAAACTCTGACCCGCGAGACACCCGGAGCCAATCAAGCGGTAGCGACGCCAATTGGAATTCACGCGCAGGCGCCGCGATATTTAATCAAATGACTTTCGTGGCCGCTTAGCGATCGAATTCCGGGTAGATCTTTTACTATCAACTATCAGCTCATTACCAACGAGCGCTCTCGCGCACCTAGGCGTAATTTGCGGTGACAATGGGCAAAAGTCTGTGTATAATAATAATAAGAAGAACAATCCACGCAAAGCAAACCAAACCTTTTCCAATTTAGAACCATCGTGTGCTTTTGAAGTGCGCGAACATTATTTTAGCGTATTATTTTATACCATCCGATGATGATGGTGATGATGGGAAATTGGGTTTATGCGAGAGAGAGAGAGAGAAAGTGAGTGAGAGTGAGAGAGGGGAAAAAATGGCAGGTAGTGGGGAAGGAATAAAAAAAAATCGTAGTCAGAGAAACATTGATGACATGGATGTCCTGACAGGTTATGTCTATAGCGGCCGCTGATAACCTCTGCTATGCTATTACAACTAAGTAGTGTATACTACATTTGTTTCTCAATAAGGTCACCACATTCCTGCGCCACACGGAGATGGGAAATTGATTTTCAGGCCATTTCCTCACTTTTGGCTGGGGGTGGGGATAGGGGCAGGCGAAGTCGCTGGCTCGGTGCTGCCCGAGCGATATGGATTGGCGAGCGCGCTTTACGCGCGCTGTATAATTAGGGGCCGGCGTGAGTGGCAATCAGCGCGGGGCCTTCCCTTTTCCATCCATTAGCCATGATGAGAGAAAATTGTGCTGTTGCCGGGATGCGCTGAGATGGAAAGGGAAGAGCAGCTTATAGAGGGAGAGAAAGAGATCTTGAAAGCAAGAGAGAGAGTGTGTCGGTAGGTGTGTGTGTGGGGGGTGTGAGGATGGGTGGTGCGGGTGGAGGAGGCGGGGGGGGGAGCAATGAGGGGGGGGGGTGGGCAGAGCAAACCTCAAGACATCAGAATTGGGAGCAGCATCAAAACAACATGAGCCAGTGTGCCACGGGGGCAATGTTGTACTGCCGAAAGGCAGAGAGGAGTAGAACAAAAAACGCATCTCATGACGAGCGGCGATTGGACAGGTGAGAAAATAGAGCACATCAGAAGGTGACGTCCTCTTAAAAAAAAAGCGATGGCTAATTTCAGAGCTGCCACTCAGAGAAGGAGCATTAGTATCTGTCCCTCCGTGGCTCGCTGCAGCCCTCCGATTATACGATTCACGGCTGTGGCGGCGCATCTCGTTTCTCTGGCTCGGCTTCGCGAGCGAAGCCTTTGCAGGCAACTCGCGTCGCTGTAGCCGGCAGCTTCAGAGCGCGCTTATTCACTTACGCGTAATTGTGTAGAAGATGTTCGGTATCGTGTGTTAGGAATTAAATAAATGCCCCCGTATTTATGCTACGGCGTGCATTAAATTGCATTTGACAGTGCAAATTAAATGTATACCTGCATCAAATATGGCATGCCGAGGGAAACGCCATACCCCCCCCCACCCCACCCCACAGGAGGTTTGTGCGAGCGGTCTGCAAAAACTCACAACAGTGGAGCTTTTGAATGAAGCCAGCGGTGGTGTGAGTTTCCAAATCCACCTTTTCGGTTTCCCATTTAAATCTGCATCTCATAGCCGCTCACCGCCGATTACATGGAAGGAAACTGCTCGTGAATCGCTGTGTTTGACCCCGTCAACCCATGCCTACGGGTCACACTCGAATGGGCCGTCATTTGATTTGTAAGAAGGCGCGATCTAAAATTTGCGTAGCCCTGCTGTGCGAGCGTAGCTTCGGAAATACACCATCGATTCAAGAGAATGGTCACATGGGGCTCGACAAACAATGCTGTTCATATGATTTTGGGGGGGGGGGGGTTGGTGGGAGCAATGGCCTACCTCAATAAATGTTTTGGTTACCACAGGAGGCCTTTCCTGCGAATTGGCATTGCGCCTGACACGGAGGGATCCCGCTCGGACGCAAGGCCCAAGGGACGACATCCTGTAGGTTCAGTCCGCCTCCAGGTTCGATGAGCCGAACGACAGTGGTGCCGTTCGTGGTGTTTTGTCGCGAAGTCCGTCGTTTCAAGCCACGTGCTGCTGGGGAGATCCTCCAGGAACCGAATTGAGAAATCAATTGGTCTACGGGGTCATCAAGGTGTCTAGGCAGGGGTGGCAGCCAAGTTATTCACCCACAGTAGCAGCCTTGGTGCAGGTGGGCACCGTCAAGCCTCTTTGTGACGTAGCTCTGCGCACAAATATCCCAAACGAAAGGTTCGTGAGGTATATACACAAACGTCGCGTGAATCGTTGTGCTCGTGAACAGCGTTGGGTGCGTTCGCTCAAACAAATGGAAATGCGCTTTATTTTGTTTGGATGCAGTTCACCGGCGGTGTTCCAGGTGGAAAGTTACACCACGTAACGAGAGGCAACGGTAGAAGTCAACGTTGTGTGTTGCGGTGTTAACGTGCAGCTGCTAATCCTCGGGAAACGCGAATTGAGGTCACTCGCTCAGTGCTCAACCCAAAAATCCCAATGAGAGGTGGGTCCCACGCCGGTGATATTTCATTACAGGCTGCTCGGCCTATTATATCACTAATGACACCATTAGGGGGGGGGCCTAATTAGGTCCGGGGAGTTCCTAGGGAAACTGCTCGCCAAATTTTGTCCAAATCCATTTCCGTCTGCTGTGATGATGTGCACAGTTGATTCATTTCAAGGAAAGTTTTTTTTATTGCATTGAATTGAACACATCGCAACGGAGGTTTTTTTTTTTTAAATCCCCCGTGGGTGTGCGTTGCAGGCTTTTATTCACCTTTGCCACTCACGCAGAACCACGGACAGACTATCAACGACACCCAGCGAATAAAACGATACAAACAGACGCGCACACGAACACACAGAGACCATGAGAAAGATACAGACCAACAAAAGTTGGTCAATTTGCCTTCATTTTGGGAGTCGGGAAGTATCCAATCGGTTTAAATGCAGGTGAGAGATTTGCTGCGAACAGACTGACAAATAAATTTTGACTAAAAACTTTCGTGACTTGCAGGAATTCATATTCTCTGGTTCTTTCGGTAAAGTCACGTAGATAGAAAAATAAGAAGTAATATTTGTTATTATTTTTACTTACATTTTTTATCATTATTTTTCTCTCTACGTGACTTTACCGAAAGAACCAAAGAATACGACTGACAAATAGTATTTTTTGGTGCGTGTGTGTGGTTTTGTGTGTGTATTAGCGTACATTTCGTTACACTCACACACTAATAACCTCTGATGTGACAGCCCATCATCATAGACCCCCCCCCCCGGGGGGATAAATCCGTCGCTCGAGCACGTGACTTTGTGGTGGAGGGGACACCCATACTACATTCACGATAAAGTGGCGGTGCCGAGTCTATTAAAGTGCAACACCGAGCGAGATGTTCCACCTGCTATCAGCATAAATAATACGGCGGTGTTAAGCCGTGGTTATCGCGAACTGCCACCACTTGCGATAACGGCTGTCAGTTATTTGTCCGTCAACATATCAAGGCAGGTGTTACTACATCGAACCAACAATAAAAAAACACGTGTGCTCCCAAAAAAAATACGTAGAGAGAGAGAGAAAGCTTGGTTGGCGAAATTATGGAGTATGGATTCCTGCAGTCACGAAAGCTTCAAATCAAGATTGGTGAAATTGATCACGCGTGAAACATCTTGCTATTTTTTTTTATTTAAGTAGTGATTGTGATTTTTCTTCTTCTTTTAAATCAGTGTAAAGGAATCTGTTAAATGTTTCGCAAGTTGCACCCCGGTTCTTGCGTTATTACATCCGCACCTCCGATTAGTACGGATGACTACGTACGGTACGCAACAAGTTGAACATACGTCACTTGCATACATGTAGAAACACGCATAAGTGAAACGACACCCTAAGGTGTCGTTTCACTTATACATTTGGGAAACATTCCAAATCCAACGGTGACGTAGCTATCGAGTGTGCAGGTAGTGCAAATGCACCGGGTCCCCCCCCCGCCACCAGAGCCGGCCCGAGCAGCCGAGGTGCCGGTCTATGAGGAGCCGGGGAGAATTTGGTCGAAGGGAGGGCCCCATTTCATTCCTTGCGCCACAAGGTCCACGCGCTAAGCACGCCGCGCTGCTGAAACGCAACTTTTTCTGAACAAAAAATGTAACTAAAGAAATCGACGACTTGAAGCTTCCATAATAGAGGTTTTTTTTGGGGGGGGGGGGGGGTTAAATCTCGATTTACGCCATCTAACCCCCCAAAAGCATCTCTATTATGGATGATATTGGTCGCGATGTGTTCAACTGACTTGAAGCGTATTGTTTCATTCCGCCAGGTGCGGCGTTTTAGCTCTCGCATTCGCGCCCATGCTCGCGCCCCGTGCCCACTTCAAATAGCGAGCGGCAAAGCAAACCGCGAACGAAGTTTTCGCCGTCGGAGTCACGCGGTTTGCTCGTGCACTCATCCGTGTCATTGTGACGCGTGGCGAGCAAAAGCCGGGACGACTGTACGCAGACCGGGGGTTTAAACACACCCCCCCCCCACTCCTCCTAATTGCAATTATGAAACATATATTTGCTCAGGGGCTCGGCACCTCGCTTGGTTGGATTGGTCAAGCGGAGCGGGGGGCCGTGTCCAACGGTCCATCGCGGGCGCGTCTCCAGGACTTCGCTCTTCCTTGTGCAGCGCGTTTGCCCACCCACCCCCAACCGCAGCCACCTCTCTCGCAAACTCAAACAAAGGCCGCTTCACCAGGGCGGCACGGGATCTCCCCCCCCCCCCCCCCGGCTCTCTCTCCCCAATCAAACCCGGAGGTACGCCTGCTCCTCGACGAAGCATAGAGACCCGCGCGCACATCTGAAATCGGTTTAGAAAGGCTGCAGATTAACTGAGAAAGTTGTATTTATTTTCCTTTCATTTGCCAATCACAGCGGCGCTCGGCTCGCAGCACGTGGGGGGATTCGGGTGAAATTGCAGACACGTTGTGTCAGTTTGGATATAAAGAGACGCCGCTCTCTCTCTCTCTCTGTTCCTGCGCTGCACGTGTTTGTTGACTTTCGCGTTTCGATCTCCCCCCGCGTTGGCTCTCCTTGCCAAACAGACGCGGGTGACGTTTTGTTTCGGATTATCTCAAAAGAGACAGGTTGACCGTGAATGACTTCACTTCCATGTTTGCTTTAGCGGGGTTTTGGCGAGCATAGCATTATGCTTACACGTTAAGAAAATAAACATTTGTCCGAATTGTTTTTTACCAAAACACTCTTGGCAGCTTTTGGTCAGTGTCTTAAAAGCAGAGCTTGTAGAAAAGGAAAAAAACGTTCCTATAAGCCTCTACCATTCTACTTGAAATCATCTGTGCTTGAAGAGACACAGAAACGTCCGTTGCGGATTTACACGACGCGCTGCTGCGCGCAACGTTGATTCCGCGCACCTCCAATGAGCGCGGTTGACTGCGTACGGTGCGAAAGAAGTTCAGCATACGTTCGAAACGAAACATGAAAAACTGTTCATTTTCTGCCAAATATTTCATGTGATTGCTTCTTTACAAGTTTGGCTCTGGGAGCAAAGACGCTGTTGATGGTGAAACGAGCCCCTCGCCACAACACACACACACAGCACACACGCACACAATACACACACACAACACACAGAACACACACGCACACAACACACACACACAACACACACAGAACACAACACACACACAACACACACAACAAACACGCACACAACACACACACACAACACACACAGAACACAACACACACACAACACACGCACACAATACACACACACAACACACACACACAACACGCACACAACACACACACAACACACACAGAACACAACACACACACACAACACACACGCAGACAACACACACACAACACACACACAACACACACACAATACACACACACAACACACACGCACATAGCACACACACAACACACACGCACACACACAACACACACACAACACACACAACACACGCACAGAACACACACACACAACACACAGAACACACACCGGGGGCAATCTTCTGGTCTCGGTGTCTGCTGGCAGTTGTTCACTTGTTGGTGACATTTCTCTAACAAGTGGGTCCGACTGCAGTGCGCTGCTTTGGCCACAAACACGTGATTGGACAATGGCGCGGCTGGCGTTGGGGGGTAGTTGAGGGGGGTGATGGTGAGTGGCACACGGACGGGTAGAGAAAAGCGGAGAGGGAGCGAGACGGCGAGATGGAAGAAGGAGGACCGACGGAGAGGGGTGGCTGACGGAACGTGGATGCATCTGATCCAAGGCCCTCTGTCCGCACGGCTGTCACAACAACGGCTTCTCCGGTGCGCTGTGCGATCAGCAGTCGCCGCTGTCAGCAGTGGCACACGGATGCCGAAATAACCATCCTGGAGCCAGCGAGGTAGCATTATTCTCGCGGCTCCGTACGGCGAGGATGTAAAAAAAAAGCACACACACACACACACTCTGGCCAGGTGTATAACCGTCCAGCGCGCACGTGTTTATTTTCCAGAGACAGGAAAATCGAATTCGAATTACAAGTGCGAGCCTATGTTGTTACCCTCGATGATAGGTTTAATTAGATATAAAAGCCCCGCGGCGCTTTAAATGATGAAGTGGATCTCATTCGAATGAACAACGCGCCATAGTGCTTCGCAGTCTTGAATTTAAAACGAATTCCCGTGATGTAGAGCAAATACATAAATCCCAAATATTTGTAGCGCTTCAAATATCCGCACACAAAAAAAAGTGGAACCCCCCCACCCACCCCCCCCCCCCTAAACCAAATTGCGCGCTCGTGTAAATTACTAGTTTGTGAAACACCAAATCTGGGCTCCCCGAGCGCAGAAGGTTCGAAGGCTGTGTACCCCCTATGCCCCTTTTGCCAGACTCGCTGTAATGAGCGGCGAGCCCGTGCTGGCGGTCCTGTAATTAGGAGCCTGGACACAGCATTAGCAAACAGCCACCAGGCTAGCCTCGCGGTGCCCTCGAGTCCCGAACAAAGCGCTCATCGTAGCATCGAGCACCATAACCCGGTTACAATCATTAAGCCACAAGGGACCAAATTGCCACGGATACTCATCCATCCATCTTCGCGACTGTGACCGGGACGTGGCAGTGAAAGAGAAAAAAAGAACCGACATAAACCCCAACAGCGGCGTTCACGAAATGTGTACCCCCTTTGTGTCGTCACGCGATTCGCGCGTGAGATATTGATCGACGATTTTTTTGCTGTCGTGCCTGCGTGCCGCTGAGATGCACGGTCAGGGTCGCCCAGAGGATGAGGCGCGTGGGAGGGGGGCTGGCGGGGGATGGGGGGGGGGCTGGCGGAGGGGGGTTGGTCAAGGGACAAATTTGCCCAGGGCTTCAAACAAATGAGGAGGGCCTCACTACGGGCCAGTTTATTTTGCGTCGCTAATGAATCCAGGGGGGCCTCACGTGGCATTCTGCCTCCGGGCCTCAAGCCCTTGAGGCCTGCAGGAACCTCTGAGCGGCCAGCGGCATGGCCGCCATGGGTGGTTACGCACAGCAAGAACTAAAGAGTAATTCCTGCAGTCACGAAAGCTTCAAATCAAGTTTGCATGTTTATGTGTCTGCCAGCTGGCAAACGCAGATACGTTTAGTCTTAGGGAACCCTGCACATGCACAAGAAACAACGGTATACCTCTTGGCTGAAGTCAGTCGTCATTATTGAATCGACAGTTTGGATGCAGCTCGGCAGATTTGCCGCTCTCGGAGATATTTAAGTTGCTTGAGAGTTTGATAAATGTTTATACAAATATAATAATGTTGTCGCTGGTTTATGATGTATCGTCAGCTATAGTCAATCCACTACTGGATTAAGGTCTCTCCCATCCCTAATCGCTCTAATTATTTGTCTGACTATACTTTGACACAGTGCAGATTGGTCAAGGGAGGTCCATATTCGGTTCAGAAATCATTCAGCACTGATGTTAGATGTGGCCGGGAATCAAACTCAGGTCTTTCAGGTTCATATAGTCCAGTGGGACTATCCACCATGCTACCGCTCCAACCCAAAAGTTATATAACCTGTGCTGGTACGAGAACTGAAATCTGGTCCACCACCACGATGAGAGTCACAGAGAAGTGGAAAATGAACGTCTCTCAAAAAATTACATCAAACGAACTTCACTTCACTGTACCTTCAGTTCTTGGGATCAGTCGTGTGCGCGTGCGTGCTTCCAAAATGAGGTCATTATGTTGGCAGAGTAAACACGGCGGTGTTCAACAGTGGCTGGGAATGTTCAAATTATTTTTTATGCCCCCTTTTCAGAGTTATTAGGCAATTAGCTAATTACCCAATAACTCATGTTAAAAAAAATGCATTTGACTTGAACAATAAAATAAAACTTCCAAATTGAAGTACCGATGTAATGAAATAATTAGGCGCGTAATGATAATAATAATTAGATTAAGTAGAAATAATAGACTTGCGGGGGGGGGGGGGGGCTTTTAAAATTCATTACGGGCGAAGCTCGTTCTGCCGTGACCCGCTCGTGTGCCATTGGCGTCTCGAACCACGGGGGGGGGGGGGCGGGGTTAAGCCCCCTGCAATGTGACGACTGCGCAGAGTTAGCGCCTACCTCGATCAGACCGCGCCAAAGTCGGGGCAGCCTCCGCATTCCTTCAAGGCGACCCCGTGCACATTCAAACCGCCACTTCCGGGCTCCGAGCTTCCCACCCCCCCCCCCCGTCCCCCGTCCAGTCGCCCGTGCCCAGCGCCGCCGAGACGATCGCGATAGCGCGGCCGTGGGGGTCATTCGGTCTCTTGCCCTCTCACACAGAGCGGAGTGTGTTCGTTCTCTAGGCTGCCGTGACCCCACTGATGGTGCGCTCGCCACTCTCTGGCTGCGTGCGCGCGCCACTGCCTCGGCGCGAGTTTTTTGTTTTAGCGTCACGCGGGGGGGGGGGGGGGGTTGGGGGGGGGCTCCCGTGAGATCCGTGGGACCCTTGGGACCCGTGGGATCCGTGGGACCCGTGGGATCCGTGGGATCCGTGGGATCCGTGCTTCCGTTCTTCACGTTGTCGCCTTTGATCGGACCGCAACACCTGGAGCTTGGCTCGTAACAGATTCGTGACAAATCATGGCGATGTGTTTATTGCCTGTAAAAATAAAGATTCACGAATGAATGTCAAGAGTCTTTATTTAGATGGTCATTAGATGGTCATTCATTGGAATATTTGACCTTTGTTATTATTCATGATTACGTCAATTTCAGAATCAGAATATTTATACTGGACGGTGAAATGGGAATGAATGCCACGGGAACAGAATGCAGATTTGTCTATGAGACGCCTCCTTTGGGCATCTCGTCGCTTTGCAGGTTTGGTGTGTCGCACAGCATCCATCTATAAGCGATCCACACTCTACACCCGAGAGATGGCATCGATTATCCATCCGCCACAACACGGACATAACAAGACGAAACTTTACCTTGTTAGCACGATGCATCCCACATCTTTTTGCCCCTCCCCCCTCCCTCCCTCCTCATGGGTGCTGCTGGCACATTGTGTCAACCACGTGGAACAAGGGGGATTGAAGAGCGGGCGCTTGGCACGCGCAGCCCCCGAGTCACGCTCGTTGGCTTCCTGGGCAGCCAGTGTCCTCCTTGGACGTGTGGTGCCTTCTCGCCATTTTCCGACGACGTGCGGGGAAGGCAGCCGTCGCTTTTGCCAAGTCAAGTGATCCGTGCGAGCAGAGGAAGAGCCAGCGGCCGAGAGGATGAGGACGTGCGTTGTCTGCCTCCGCATCTCCTGTCCCAGGGGCCGCGCGATCTGCCCGCCGTGAGGACAATTAAAATAACTTGTCTCGCTCCATTAGACACCGGAGCCAATTAGATGATGCGGCTGGCGGTTTTTTGGCAACGCGCACTCGTGTAAGCGGGTCAGAGACGGATACGATGAGACGTGGACCTGGCTGCGTTGTTGCGGTGTTGTGTGCCCTGGGTTAGTCGTTTAGCTCTGGGGTTTTGAGAGTGACAACGTCTTTGTTGTCATGTCTGTGAACTGTCATACATCAATGCTTAAGGCTGATGAAGTTATTTTTTGTTGTTGGGCAATTGCAAATATTTCTTTTTTTTGTGTTTAGTTTAAATGTTCTAATTTTGTATTCACACTTTCTTAATACACCAGAGGATGAAGGCACCTATACGCGATGTCAGTTACGTGGGGGGTTTTGACCATACTTTACCACGATGGTCAGCGTGGGATGGTGACGGCGGGGGTTGTATATGTTCCAAATATTTACTTAAGATACGGTGAGAGTGGGTGGAGATATTTTCATATTCACTGTGAATCTGTAGCTTCACATGTTTCATCCATATTCAACGTTCAATCCTTTATTTAACCGAGCGAGAATACATTGAGATTGTTGCAACGGAGACCAGGGAAGTTACAGTTGCACAAGAGCTGTTATTACTATTTAAAAAAAATATCATTTGTGAATTTTGTCTTTGACACCGGCACATAATGGTGCACATTTGTGATTGACGCTCCTGGCACTGTAATAGCAAAGTCACGGCACACTTTGATAATTTTCCCGGAAAAATTAGTGGGTGGCAGTGGGAATGAAACTGTCGACTCTATGCACACTGGCTCAGTGAAGAGTTGCCGCCACTGCCAGACTATCATAGCCACCTATCCAGCCGCAGAATTGGCCAATTAACATATATACACGATTTTAATTAATTCACTAATATAATTACAACTCATTACTAATATACAGCCATTTGTTTTTCCACCGCTGGATGAAGGCTTCACCACGCCGTGCAGTGTGTGGGGGGTGGTTTGCCCATATTTCACCAGTCTGGTCAGTGCGGGTTGGAGGCGATGGGGGGCTCAGGACTGGTTGAGATGTCACTTGCCACCGATGTTATCCGTGGCCGGGAATCGAACTCGTGACATTGGGTTCATGGCGACTTGTGCCAAGCGCTCCACCACCACCACTCACCTTTTAATGAACTTCATCGAAATTAGTGAATTGAAACAGATTTTTCAGGTTGTCGGCTTCATCCTTTATGGCTTCATAATAAGCTTTTCAACCCTTATTTAAAAATATATTTATGTTTTACTATCAGAGCAGTTGTGCAGTGATTAGCACACTGCAGTATGACCATGAGTTTGATTCCTGGCTGTGGTGGCCCCTCGCGCCCTGGGCACGCCGCCTCGACACATTTCACTGCGGCGGTGGTGGTAGTTGGAGGGGTTGATGAAGAGGGGCTGTTGCAGCCGAGATTGTTTTCTGTCCGTGGAAAGGCCATGTGAGTGGATGTGGAGGTGGAGGGGGAGACTTTACACCCTCGTCTGTCACACTGGCCACTGCTGACAACAGTCGTCAGTGATATCTGAACCGATCCTGGTGGACCTTTGGCAACCCAGCGTGTCCAGCGAGGGCGAAGTATGTTCAAACAACCCTGATGGCCGACCTGGCGTGATGCGGCCTTCATCAATCAGTCGATTGAAATTTTTTTTTTTTCCAAGTTGTTACTTTAAGTTTCAAAGTGCGATTTTTTAAGCCCCTTATGAGTAACTGTAAAAAGTGTGACGGTGTTTGAATCTTAAAAGATGGAGCCAACATAAACGTAGTTTCCTGAGAGATTAAAACCCGATAGCTTGAGCCAACAGGTCAGAACCTGATCGTAATTAGAGCGCGTGCACATGTGAAATAATTATAATTATGTGAAGGTTGAACAAACTCTGGTGCTTACTGCCTATACAAAGCTTTCTCTTGGGGGAAATTTTGGAACAGAGATTCACATGTATTGTCTTACACATTTCTATCTAATTTGTGTCGATATGATTCCCATTCTCGCACTGACCGGCGTGGTGAAGCATGGTGAAAACAACCCAACGATCGATGTGGCGTGGTCACGTCTTTTTTATCTATCGCAAGATGTATGCTGGCTGCAATTTTTTAAAAGTGTCGTTATCTTGTGCAAGTGCACTATACACGCAAATAAAAATCTCCTCAAACCACCAATTTCCAAACATTTTTTTTTACTCAACAAAATAATGTGACACTACCGCACTGGCATTCTGTGCACAAATACCCAACACATTTGTGAATAACCCACCCCTCTACTCGAGAGGAAACAACTCTTACGACTTCTTCTTGTTTCTTTCGGTAAAGTCACGTAGAAGGGAAGTAATAAAATAATAAAAATAAAACATAATAAAACAATTCTCACGACGTTTCGGCTACAACGCAAGCAGCCGTCTTCAGGTGAAGAATGAGACACTACCAAACTAGGAGCTTATATATAAGCTGCATTGGGGGTTGAAGAGCGCCTTAACAAAAAGAATGTGCATGTGAAGAGGAATTTAGCATATTCATGGAAAATGCGTAGGCGTTGGGCGGGGGGGTGTCAAAGTCATATTATGCCCATGCATTATGCAGGATCAGCAGCAACCAAGGGGGGTGCAGGGATTAGCAGTAACAAAGGAAAGGAATGTTAATGATATGTAGCTGCAGTTACTCAACAACCACGTAGAAAACTAAAGTATAAACTACATAAAAAACTAAAGTATAAACTGCATCGCACCATCAGTATACTTACTATACTCTATAATAAGCTGAGTTACTAACAGCAAGTAATACATTACAATTCTACCTCGTAAAAATTCTATAATATGCTTCCATCTAAACCTTATTCTCTTATATCACACGAGCATATACCGTACTATATACTGCCATAGATAAACCCCAACATTAAATTATATACTGTATTGCTGTAAACCAACCTATATCTTATACATTTAATATAACACTATGTATTATTCTACACACCCTAATGTGTATCGAAATGGTTTATTACGTCCTTCCAATGATTGCTGAGCCAGAATCCATCTTCTCGGTTAAAATTGTCTCTGTGTTTGTATATGTGGATCGCCTCATGAACGAATCTCTCATGATAGCCAGATGGCTTGCAGAGAACCTCTGTCTTGGAGAAGTCGATATCATGTGAGCCCACTGAGTTGTAACAGTGATCTGCCACGGCTGAGGTGTTTGTCCTACCGTGTTTCAGGTCAGCTTTATGTTCACGGATGCGGTCCGAGACATGTCGTTTGGTTTCCCCAATGTAACTGCTGGGGAAACCAAACGACATGTCTCGGACCGCATCCGTGAACATAAAGCTGACCTGAAACACGGTAGGACAAACACCTCAGCCGTGGCAGATCACTGTTACAACTCAGTGGGCTCACATGATATCGACTTCTCCAAGACAGAGGTTCTCTGCAAGCCATCTGGCTATCATGAGAGATTCGTTCATGAGGCGATCCACATATACAAACACAGAGACAATTTTAACCGAGAAGATGGATTCTGGCTCAGCAATCATTGGAAGGACGTAATAAACCATTTCGATACACATTAGGGTGTGTAGAATAATACATAGTGTTATATTAAATGTATAAGATATAGGTTGGTTTACAGCAATACAGTATATAATTTAATGTTGGGTTTATCTATGGCAGTATATAGTACGGTATATGCTCGTGTGATATAAGAGAATAAGGTTTAGATGGAAGCATATTATAGAATTTTTACGAGGTAGAATTGTAATGTATTACTTGCTGTTAGTAACTCAGCTTATTATAGAGTATAGTAAGTATACTGATGGTGCGATGCAGTTTATACTTTAGTTTTTTATGTAGTTTATACTTTAGTTTTCTACGTGGTTGTTGAGTAACTGCAGCTACATATCATTAACATTCCTTTCCTTTGTTACTGCTAATCCCTGCACCCCCCTTGGTTGCTGCTGATCCTGCATAATGCATGGGCATAATATGACTTTGACACCCCCCCGCCCAACGCCTACGCATTTTCCATGAATATGCTAAATTCCTCTTCACATGCACATTCTTTTTGTTAAGGCGCTCTTCAACCCACAATGCAGCTTATATATAAGCTCCTAGTTTGGTAGTGTCTCATTCTTCACCTGAAGACGGCTGCTTGCGTTGTAGCCGAAACGTCGTGAGAATTGTTTTATTATGTTTTATTTTTATTATTTTATTACTTCCCTTCTACGTGACTTTACCGAAAGAAACAAGAAGATGAATCCCTGCAGTCACGAAAGCTTTAAATCGAAATTTAACTCTTACGACTGTTCTGTATACAGTATATAGTCGTCTATTATGTTTATTCCGCTGTTGGGGGGGGGGGGGGGCGATGTTATTCATGAAGATGTCGAGGTATTATTTTTAAATACATGCCCTTTCATTGCACTTTGTCTCACGATTGCCACTGCAAATAATCAGCAGCACGAGTGCGTGGCCATCGCAATCAATGCTGGGTTCTGTTCTCCTCCACAAGTACAAAAGTGGCAGGGCCCTAGCAGCTGGCTCCGGCCGTGGCTCGCATCATCACCCCTCTCGACAGCTCACGGCCACCGCGAGTGTCTGCCACTCCATTCACCACATTTAGTTCCATTAATCACGAGCTGCTCATGGAAGAAGGCCCAAAACGAACTCCCGGTCTTCCATTACTTGGCCTGCTGGCACCAGCCTTCCTGCCATCTCTACGCTCGCCACAGAACCGACCACGAGGTTCGCACCACCGCGTGATTGGAGAGCGTGCAAGAGGACGTGCGTGACAGAGGAGAAGGCAGTCATTTATTTTCTTGCTCCGCTAAGTTCGGAGACATCGACGCTGCTGTTGCTGCTGCTGCTGCTGATGTGTTGTGTTGAGGCCCTGTGGATCTAGGAAAGCCAGGCCCCGTTGCCTCCGGGGCAGGCAGGAAGACCGTTTGACCCCGTGATGGGATGGAAATTGCCTTGTCTGCAGTGACAGAAAAAGCCAGTCCACGCTGCTGACAGATGTCTTTATTGCTAACAAGGAAATTATGGGCACATTAACAGAGAACACAGCTCTGTTTGGCCCGCAAGTTCAAGCTTACATTCTACATCATTTGGGAAAGACAATATTTCATTTTCTCGTGACATATGCAGCCATTCATTAATGTGATGATGCAATGCACCCGGCTTCCCATTGTATGTTAACTCCCTCACCTGGTATGCATAAGGTCGTGGGTTCGATCCCGACACCACGCTTGTATATTTGGAGGCTGCATCTTCTCCCCGTGGTCGCGTGGAATTTTCTCCGGGTCCTCCGGCTTTTCCCTCCACATTTAGAAACAACGTGGGTTTCGAGTATTTGGCTGGTACAAATGTTCACATGATAATGATAATTTCGTTGAGATATAATTTGCGATGAGGTAGTTTCTGAAAAAAGAGCTATGTAGCTCAGCGGGCCTTACCTTGTACAATACAAAAATTGTTTAATAGTTTTGAGTTTATAATAGATTCCTTAAAACGAATCGTGTTTTTTTGTAAGTATTTTTTAAAAAGTTATTTCTCCCCCACGACCCCCTCCTGTCGCATTTCAAGCATGCGTACGAATATACACAGCCATCAAAACCTGCCTTCTGTCTCGCCACTAATAACACACTCCCGTGGGGCTCCGTAAACGTCTGGTGTGGCATTTCAGGTGTGCACTATTTGACACGGAACCTTTCAATGCTTGACAGTGGGGGGCCATTTTGGTAAAAAGGCTCCATGCAGGGGTCGAACACGTTATAGATTGGCGCACAGTAAATACATAGCTCTTATGGGGTAATGTATAGATCCGCTGGTTTTTCAGCAGGGAGCGCGTCCCTTCTCGGGAACCGCTGTGACCCTGGCCAGTGACCCCCCCCCCCCGGTCCCAACTAAGGAGAGGGACCTCGAATGCC
Source organism: Lethenteron reissneri (assembly GCF_015708825.2). NCBI lineage: Eukaryota > Metazoa > Chordata > Hyperoartia > Petromyzontiformes > Petromyzontidae > Lethenteron > Lethenteron reissneri. The sequence continues at coordinate 12,147,605 of NC_083798.1, read as the reverse complement.
GTGCGGGTTTAATTCCACCGTGGCGGTCTTCGCCTTCACGCGGGTAACTTGAAGCTGCGGCAGAGGCGCTGCCGCGTCGCGAGGATTGAGTTGAGCCGTCGAGCCGTCGAGCCGAGCGGTCGGTGAGAAGGAGAGAAGGAGAGAGCGCCCGGGGGAGCCGGGAGGGGTGGGGTGTGGGGAGAGGGAGGCAAAAGAGAGAGGGAAGGAGGGAGACAGGCATGGGGGAGGAGGAGGAGCGCACAGTTTGCCGAGAGCTAATTAGAGACCGCCTGCGCCAGCCATTACCACAACAAAACACAAAAAAACAGAAAAGAAAAAAAATACCCAGGGCATTTTGCTTTCTGTCGCCTTCCCGTCTACTCGCTATGTCTACTCTCCGAAAATACCACTCCCCCCCCCCGTCTAGCCCGCCTCGCCCGGGCTCCCCGCAGCCACGACTGCTGCACCAACCTCCAGCTGCCGCTGCTGCCGCTGCGTGCCGCCTCTGCACGCGATGCTGAAGCCCGCAGACGGCGCTCGGTGGCTCCCAAGACACCGCCCCCCCCCCTCCCCACCGCGACAACGCGAGGGTAGCCACTTGTCCTGGGTTTCACGGGATCGTCCTCTTGTTGATGTGGCACGTCACTTTTTAAATCCTTTATATTAAGTTCACTTGCTTGCTTGCTTGCGCGCTTACGACCGTGCAAATCTTTCGGTCGTTTTTAACCCACTTCCCGTGATTCAATCGAGCTGACATTTTGCACACAGACTCGTTGTGCGTGACAATTTATTTTCGTGAAAATTTTTTCCAAAATTTTACACTTTTTAGGTAACAAAAAATATATTTCATTACCAATTGCTTAATGGTGGCAGGCAATCATCTGACCCATAGGTGGCAGCCATCTCAAGCCAGAGGACGAGAGGACTCTAGCCGCCCGTTTCAAAGACCAATGTAGGCTGGGTTGTGGCTCATTGAACACGCATATAAAGGATTTATAGTGAAAAACTTTGTTTTTACGGGTTAATGTTTTTATTTGTTTTGTCCCTCCGGGACGTTACCCATGACGCCCTGGCGAAAAGGGGGTTTATTTAATCTCATGATTAAAATAAAGGACAGTTCATTCATTCAGCGAGGGCGTACTCGCACCGAGCCGTGCGGGTGGCGTTCTGGGTGGCCGCGTGTTCACTCTCTTAGAGATCAGCCGAATTGAGTCGGTGGGCAACCAATCAGCGATGTGCGACGTCGTCAGTTGGTTTAATAATAAAGCACCCAGGAGGCAATGCGTAAACATGCAGCTCCTTTCCCCTCTTCTGCTACTGTGAGATTTTCTTCGTAATTCTCATGATGATACCATCCCCGGGATTTGTAACGCACACGGTGGCAGGCAGCCCTAGCCGAGACGAGACCTGTTAGAGAATGCGCCGGTGAGTTTGTTGTGGGTCGGACTTTGGCATTCCAGTTTGAAGTAGAACATCAAAGGGCCCTGCTCATAAGCATCTGGAAGGTTACCACCATTGGTAACCTGGGGCCGCTGCGATGGAGTTGTTGCGAGATGTTAACTACCTCGCCTGGTATGCAGGAGGTCGTGAGTTTGATCCTGACTCTGACGCCTGAATATTTGGAGTTTGCGTGTCTCTTCCCGTGATCGCGTGGATTTTTCCTCCGGGTCCTCCCGGTTTTCCCTCCACATTTAGGAACACGCGTTTAGAGTATTTGGCTGCTATACATTTCCACATGATAAGCCAGTTTAACACGTAAGCTGTCGCGAACAATATTATTATTAACGATAAGCCACTTCGTTGACCTATCATTATTTGTGGTCAGGTCGCTTCTGAAAAAGAGCTAAATGTCTCAGTGAGCCTTCACTGGTAAAAAAAAAAGATGGTTCAAGCAAGTGTGACTGCTGATGAGACGTCGAATTTGAAAACCGGTCTCGCGTTCGCTTGTGTTGAACTAATGTTTACTGAAATGATGCACTCCCAGAAGGAAATCCGCGTGGCTGATGGATTGTGCAAAAACACGTATATATTTTATGTTGAAAGATAGATATGTGAAGAAGGAGGAGGCATATTGCTCGGTTATTTTGTTCAGAAAAGTTAGTGGGCCTGGGCAGGAAGCAGTACTATACGAGGTGGATGATGATGATGATGATGGACAAGACTGGTGACGGATTAGTAGCCAAAGCAGCGAACATGCCCGCGAGGGAAGAGATCGACAACAATGAGATCAGCTCTTGCGCAGCATGAGGAGTGGGATGATTGTCGGCAGAGCAGGACTGTGAATGACTACAACGGCCTGTAAATGGGTCCTTAGTACCAAAGCAATGGATAGACCCATAGCTACTACTACTACGACTGCTCCTGCTGATGATTATTGTGTGTGACGATGAACTGTGACTTTTACCATCCTTGAATGGGGGGGCCTGCTTCTGACCGGTGGTGGCTCCACACAAGGCCGGATTAAGGCACGGGGCTGTAGCCCATGGGCCTTCGCCAGCTGGAAGACCTCCAGATATGTAAGTGAAAAGTTATTTCATTTGTAAATGCTGAATTTTATTTGTTGTTAGCCTTGTAAAAGTACATTATATTTTAATTTAACTTTGTTTTCTTTTTGAAAATATTACTGGGGGCCTCACAGTACCCGTAGCCCATGAGCCTACAAAATCTTAATCCGGCCCTAGCTACACGTATTGGTGGTAATTACGATGGTGTGCGTCTGTGCGCGCGCGCGCGTGTATGCTTGGGTGCGTCTGTGCGTGCGTGTGTGCGCGTGTATGCTTGCGTGCGTATGTGCGTGCGTGTGCGCGCGTGTATGCTTGGGTGCGTCTGTGCGTGCGTGTGCGCGCGTGTATGCTTGGGTGCGTCTGTGCGTGCGTGTGCGCGCGTGTATGCTTGCGTGCGTCTGTGCGTGCGTGTGCACGCGTGTATGCTTGGGTGCGTCTGTGCGTGCGTGTGGGCGCGTGTATGCTTGCGTGCGTCTGTGCGTGCGTGTGCGCGCGTGTATGCTTGTGTGCGTCTGTGCGTGCGTGTGCGCGCGTGCATTGCTTGTGTGCGTCTGTGCGTGCGTGTGCGCGCGTGTATGCTTGCGTGCGTCTGTGCGTGCGTGTGCGCGCGTGTATGCTTGTGTGCGTCTGTGCGTGCGTGTGCGCGCGTGTATGCTTGCGTGCGTCTGTGCGTGCGTGTGCTCGCGTGTATGCTTGGGTGCGTCTGTGCGTGCGTGTGCGCGCGTGTATGCTTGCGTGCGTCTGTGCGTGCGTGTGCGCGCGTGTATGCTTGTGTGCGTCTGTGCGTGCGTGTGCGCGCGTGTATTGCTTGTGTGCGTCTGTGCGTGCGTGTGCGCGCGTGTATGCTTGCGTGCGTCTGTGCGTGCGTGTGCGCGCGTGTATGCTTGTGTGCGTCTGTGCGTGCGTGTGCGCGCGTGTATGCTTGTGTGCGTGCGTGTGCGCGCGTGTATGCTTGTGTGCGTGCGTGTGCGCGCGTGTATGCTTGTGTGCGTGCGTGTGCGTGCGTATGCGCGCGTGTATGCTTGTGTGCGTCTGTGCGTGCGTGTGCGCGCGTGTATGCTTGTGTGCGTCTGTGCGTGCGTGTGCGCGCGTGTATGCTTGCGTGCGTCTGTGCGTGCGTGTGCACACGTGTATGCTTGGGTGCGTCTGTGCGTGCGTGTGCGCGCTTGTATGCTTGCGTGCGTCTGTGCGTGCGTGTGCGCGCGTGTATGCTTGTGTGCGTCTGTGCGTGCGTGTGCGCGCGTGTATGCTTGTGTGCGTGCGTGTGCGCGCGTGTATGCTTGTGTGCGTCTGTGCGTGCGTGTGCGCGCGTGTGCACACGAGGCGCGCTTGCATGGGGACCGCTCGGGGCGCCGCGTGACACCTGCGTGGCTTCTTTACGCGAGAGGAGCGCGTGGCGGCGATGGCTGCGGACGATTGATGCTCGGAGTCGAGACGAAGGCGCGGGACCCCCCTTTAGAAACGCGCCTGCAATTTTCCCCTTGCGTCGGCCTGTATGTATAATATATATTTTTTATCTCTCTCTCTTGCTCTCTCTTGCTTTCTCTCTCTCGCGCGCTCTCTCGCCCTCTCTCTCTCTCGGCGGAGCGGTGCCGCTTCAGGGAGTCCTTTTGTGAGGCCCTGAAAGCACGGCTGTAATCTACTGTAATTATTGCGCCGACAATTTTCGAGCTCTCCTCGCTCCTTCGACTCTTTCGCCTCCCTCTTGCCCCCCCCCCCTAGCCAGCTTTTCTTCCCACATCCCCCGCGCCCCGCCCGCCCGCCACTCCGTCCTCACCGGCTCCACCGTCAACCTCCTCCCCCCCCCCCACCACCACAACCACAGCCACCACCCGCTCCCATCTCGTCCACCAACCCAACCCTGGTCTTTGCGCTTTCATATGGAGAACGCAGAGCCACGAGGGCGCTCTCTGGACGTCCCCTCACTCTCTCTGCGTCGCTCGGTCGGAGCTGTCGTGCTCACTATCTGTGCGAGATCGGTCATTTTCTGAGGTTGTTGTTGTTGTTGTCGCAGCGTCCGAGTTGGGAGGCGAAAAAAAAGTTGAATTAAAAATAGCAACAACAGAGAGTGAGAGAGGAGAAGGGGAGTGTGACCGCGTAGAGAGAAAAAAAAGAATAATACTAAAAGGAGGGGGGGGGGGTGGTGAAAAAAAAAGAGAATAGCTAAAACCACCCCCAGAGAAGCGTGCGAGAATAGCCGAGCCGACCTTCCACAACTCCAATTTGACTGTCAGTGAAAGGGTGACAATGTGTGCGTGATTATGCAGCGGCGCTTAATAGCGCGGCGAGCGCACGCTGCGTGCATTCAAAACCGAAATGGGAACGCGTGCATCACGGCTCACATTTGCAATTCGGTGGCGGCAGGGAAAAACAGAGGTGTGAGTTCGTGTGTGTGCGTACGTGTGTGTGTATGTGCGTACGTGTGTGTGTGGGGGGGAGCGGTAGTGTGGCGGTCAGCGCGCTGCGCTATAAACCCGGCGAACCGAAATCGATTCCCGCTCGCGGCTAACGCCCGCGACGATTATCTGAACCGGTCCCGGGCCTCCCCGAGGTCGACTCAGCCTCAAATTAGTACCTGGTGCGGTGTGTAAACATCGCCACTGGGGAGACAAAGGCGGTAGGGCGTGGTGCTAGCCACTCACCCCCTCGTGTGCCGTTCCGGCCTTCATAGGTGCTCGCTAACAGCACTTGCCCCAACAGTCTAATGTGTACGTGTCTGTGTGTGTACATGTCTGTGTGTGTACGTGTCTGTGTGTATGTACATGTCTGTGTGTGCGTGTCCACGCGTGTCTGTGTGTGTACGTGTCTGTGTGTATGTACGTGTCTGTGTGTACGTGTCTGTGTGTGCGTGTCCACGCGTGTCTGTGTGTGTGTACGTGTCTGTGTGTGTACGTGTCTGTGTGTATGTACGTGTCTGCGTGTGCGTGTCCACGCGTGTCTGTGCCTTGTGACCGCACTTCGCTACGAACCCAGCGACCCGAGTTCGATTTCCGCTCATGGCCAACACCAGTGACGATTATTCTCACCGGTCCCTGGCCTCCCCTAGGTCGACTCAGCTTCAAATGAGTACCTGGTGCAACGTATCAACATCGCCACCGTAAAACATCGCCACTGCAGGGAGACAAAGGCAGCCGGCCGTGGTGCTGGCCACAACGCTCCCTTGTGCCCCATACCGGCCGATTTAGGGGCCATCCATTTAGTCCGTACGCATGGAGGGGGGAGGGGGGGTTAACCCAAATGCGTACGCTTGCGTATGGGGGGGTCTACTGACAATGTACACATAGGAAACGGGGGGAGGGGGGTGAAGCCTCGATAATAATATGTCTACATTGGCCTTCAAATGAGTTAGATAGTCCGGCGGTGGACTATCTGTTTGCTTAGACACGTTAACATTATTAATCCTTGATCGTTTCTGCGTGGATTAAATATTTACCGTTCTATAGGATTCGGCTGGGGGGGGGGGGGTGTAAAAAGTACGCGTGCGTTCAGGGAGGGTGGGAGGGGTCAAGTTATGACAGATTTTTGCGTACCTACTAAATGGATGGCCTCTACGGCGTGTGGACGTGCGTAGTATATAGGTCTGTTAAAGTCTATATGGGGCGTTCTTTGTTTACCTGCGCGTGTGTGCGTGTATGCGTGTCTGTTTACACGGGTATTAGTGTGCGTATACCCGGTGCGATGTGTAAACGTCACCACTTAGGGAGACAAAGGCGGCCGGGCGTGGTACTCGCCACCCACCCCCTCGTGTGCCGTACCGGCCTTTATAGGTGCTCGCTAACAGCACTTGCCCCAACAGTCTGTTACAGGCTATATGGGGGATCGTCGTCTTTGTGTTTTTGTACAGGTGTGTATATGGATGTGTACATCCACATGTGTACAGGTGTGTGTGCTATGCTAGACATACATGAACACGCGCTTACGTGTTTACTTGCGCGTGTGCGTATGTATCCTTGTGTGCGCGAAATATCCGTGTACACGTGAGTGTGCGTGCACACATGCATATCCTCCCGAGTGCAGACGAGCCTTAGAACGGTCGTGACAAAAAAATAAGAATACGATAATATACTAATAACAATGCAATGTTATTATGTTCATACAAATATGTCAGACACCCGCTTGGATATATTCAGACGTACATTATTGCGAAATAGTCCGATTGCATAAATTCGCCCTCGGCCCGTCATAGGAACGTGGAATTTCAACCACTGGCTTAGGCTGTGATCAAGAGATGGAGCAGCAATAGTAGGCACGTTTATTTTTTGAAAGACAAGAAACCGATGGAGTTTTGTTTTCCTTACTCGCGAAAACATCGCCACGTGATGATCGTTCTACATCTCATTTGCTCAAACAGATGCAACAAAATCATTTCACCTCCCTACTTGCTGCATTCATATTAAGAAAGAGGGGGGGAACTCGTTTTCCTCGGCTAATGCGCTGCGCTGCTCATTTATCGGCCGCGCGCTCTCCGCAATTTACACTTTACGGACGAAATTCAGCGTTGCGCAAAACACGGAGCTTGCTGCACTGTAGCCGTGCTATGTTCTGCAGATTGCAACATTCGGCTTATAAATTGAGTTGCATGCGAGGCAAGAAGGGGAGACCCCCCCCCTCCTCCTCCTCCCCGCGACCGCTCGTGCTGGCGCTTGTTAGGGCGACGTACAATTTGAACAAACGACAATTGGCGCTTCTCGTGCGGTTACAAATGTACACGCGGCTTCCATCCCGGCTGCTTCATCGAGGAAGAAGTCTCTGAAGGTCACGCAACTTTCCGTTGGGAAGAACATCGGGCAGACAGGCAGGCAGGCATGTAGGTAGGTGTCTGTGGATTAGCATCATCATCACGCGGTCACGTCACATCTCTCTTGTCGTGAATATGAACCACTGTTATCAACTGGCCCATGGCTACTATTGGTTGCTTCAACATAGATGTGTTATTCATATACATCGCGGGATGGTAAGAGGCGGCGGCGGTCTTCATCCAGCGGTGGATCGACCATGGCTACTGCTGCTGACAGTTATTTACGCCTATGATCAAATCAACCTGAATGTGCCCGATCCGGACAAATCTTGGAATCTAATCAGGGTTGAGCGTGGATAGCGCCTGGGTGGGTACGATACCTTTAACAATGGATTTTTTTTCTGGACTAAACAATCGTCCGATGTCTAGACTTCGAGCCGCCTTCACAAGCCCGATACAATAATGTAGAGCCGTCTCATACATCCCACTTGTGGTTCAAGACTTTCCCAACGTCGTGTTCGTCACGTGGGTTGTGTTTGCCCGTTTGACCATACGTCGACCGTGCTGGTCGGAGCGGGTTCGTGCGGTGGGGATGGGCTCCGAGGAGAGATTCAAATATCACTCGTCACTGATGTTAACCGTGGCCGGGAGTCGAACCGTGCCCGTGTAGCGCCAGCACGCTAACAACAGCGCCACCACTCCCCATGTCGCTTCGCGTGCGTACGGAAGTTAACAATACGTAAGCGATTTAAAACTTTCGTGACTGCAGGGATTCATATTCTTGGTTCTTTCGGTAAAGTCACGTGGAAGGGACAGCGTCCTTATAATTAGGACGCTGTCTTCCCGACAGCTCTGTTTCTTCACCTGAGGACGGCTGCTTGCGTTGTGGCCGCAACGTCGTGAGAATTGTATTTTATTATTGTTTCATTTGTATTATTTCCCTTCTACGTGACTTTACCGAAAGAACCAAGAATATGAATACGTAAGCGCGCTTGTGAAGTCTCTAGGCATAGCCGCATGGTGCCATTACTCACGTGTTGCGATGCGCGCTCGTGATCAGTTCACGTGCCGTGAGTGAGACGGATTGTTTGATGTCGCATGCAGCGGCACCGTGAGACGCGTGGGGGAGACCTTCGTGTAGCAGTGGATAGCACATGGCTCTTACCGATGACGACGATGGCATTCCAGAGTAATTACTTTCAATGTCACACGGCATTATTACACGTACTAAACAAGAAAGTTTTGCTGACTGGCTGGCTGGCTGCATGGAGGGACGGGCGCACGGACGGTCGCATCCAAAGGACGCGCAGGTTGCGAGTTGTTCTCTGAAGCTAAACTCGTTGCGAGGAAACCGGTTGCAAGGATCAAGTTGGAAGCGAAAAAAATAGATTTCTAATCCGACTCTAAACGATCAAGGAATACAGCTGCGCGCGCCGGTACACACACACACGGAGACACCTCCATTGTGCGTATTGCATACCCTCGCAGTTACCACCACTACGTGGCAGGCCCCGTTGACATTAATTAATGAAGGGGAATGTCTATAATTATATTAATTGCGGTGGCGTTCGTACATTATATATATACGTACATGCGATTCAAAAAATCGTATTCAATACGAAGGGCATAATGGATGTAATAATCTTCATGTTGGCAAACATTGCACCAATATACGAAGATATCACGCATGCGAGCGACTTAATTAGGAGATTAGGTATCTTAATGTATTTTTATTTTTGTATATGCAGCACTTAAGACCGCGTGATTAAGCGTCGCGTGGTGGTGGAGTAGCGTGGCTGGGATCACGTGGTGGTGGAGTAGCGTGGTCGGCATCACGTGGTGGAGTAGTGTGGTTGGCGTCACGTGGTGAAGGAGCGTGGCTGGGATCACGTGGTGGAGTAGTGTGGTCGGCATCACGTGGTGAAGGAGCGTGGTTGGCGTCGCGTGGTGAAGGAGCGTGGTTGGCGTCACGTGGTGAAGGAGCGTGGTTGGCGTCACGTGGTGGTGGAGGAGCGTAGCTGGCACTGGGCCCTGGTGCAAGGATTTCAATGAATATTGGGGGATTCTGTCAAACCTCCCCCCGCCGCCCCTATTCCCTGGGGCCCCTCTGGCAACGTAGCCTCCTCCGGTGCAGTTGCACCGCCTGCCCCACTCGGTAGCTCGCGCAACTTGGTTTGGTCATTTGTGTTCACGTGACAATTCACCCACACAGGGCTTTCCAAGGTTGTTGCACAAACGGGTTCACATTCAACTCGGCGTCAGATTTCATATGTTCGCAAACCCGCAAATGACCAAGCATGGTGAAGTATGGTCAAACACACCCTCGTGTATCTTGAACGTCATCACAATCGTCGCTTTTTATCTTCGTAATGGAATAATCAGAACACGAAACTAAATGCATCTGTCAATAGCTCTCTGGCCTTCAAAGGAAAGTAAAACATAATAGGCGACGTTTCGGGCAATGGCTTGATGAATAGTGATTCATTTGAACTTCATAATTATGGAAGAGTTCATTAGGATGCATTTTTCAAATCAAATTCGTATCAGCTCCCCCCCCTTCTCCCAATTCCCGTGGTGTAACCCAGTACAGTTTCCACTTCCTTATCCACTCTCTCCTGGGCTCTCTGTGTATTTGCTACGAAGAAGGGACATTTCCCGATATGTCTCCTATTTTATACTTTTATTTTTAAGGCCACAGTGTAATTCATAAATGTGTTGAGTTTGTTGTCATATGCGCTTGTGCATCACTGCCGACGCAGTAGCCGAACCAGATAATGTGCATTAACAACACAGAGTTTAACATACACAGCATGAGTAAAAAAAGGATTTGTTTAATGATTTCATCATCAAGATCATCGTCATATACGTTTTAATGGACATATGCATTGTGTTAACTTGAATACTAATTCGCGTTTTCATAATCATCATCATCACCGTAACCATTATTCATCCGTAATCTGTATTTACAATGCGGAATCGACAGCACTGCCTGTGACCATTACACCTGGAAAGCGCCCAAGTTTCGTCAGCTCTCGGAAGCTAAGCAGGCCTTTAGCCTGGATAGTGTTGAAATGGGCGTCTACAGGCGGCAGCGCAGTAAACAATACATCAATTGTTGTACTGTACATTGCGCCAACGTCTATGCTCTCCTATGTTTACCAACTCGCACAGAGCAGCGTGTTGAAGTATGGTACAGTAAAAACAATCCACCCACAATCCACTCGGTGTGGGGAGGCTCTCAACCACCAGTGGATTGATACAAGTGCTGCACATGCATCCGTACGTACCATCATGTACGTAGACACATATACTACCATGATGTACGTGTACACGTACGTACCATCATGTACGTAGACGCATGTACTACCATGATGTACGTGTACACGTACGTGCCATCATGTACGTAGACACATGTACTACCACAATGTACGTGTACACGTACGTACCATCATGTACGTAGACACATGCACTACCATGATGTACGTGTACACGTACGTGCCATCATGTACGTAGACACATGCACTACCACGATGTACGTGTACACGTACGTACCATCATGTACGTAGACACATGCACTACCATGATGTACGTGTACACGTACGTGCCATCATGTACGTAGACACATGCACTACCACGATGTACGTGTACACGTACGTACCATCATGTACGTAGACACATGTACTACCATGATGTACGTGTACACGTACGTGCCATCATGTACGTAGACACATGCACTACCACAATGTACGTGTACACGTACGTACCATCATGTACGTAGACACATGCACTACCATGATGTACGTGTACACGTACGTGCCATCATGTACGTAGACACATGCACTACCACGATGTACGTGTACACGTACGTACCATCATGTACGTAGACACATGCACTACCATGATGTACGTGTACACGTACGTGCCATCATGTACGTAGACACATGCACTACCACGATGTACGTGTACACGTACGTACCATCATGTACGTAGACACATGCACTACCATGATGTACGTGTACACGTACGTGCCATCATGTACGTAGACACATGCACTACCATGATGTACGTGTACACGTACGTGCCATCATGTACGTAGACACATGCACTACCACAATGTACGTGTACACGTACGTACCATCATGTACGTAGACACATGCACTACCATGATGTACGTGTACACGTACGTGCCATCATGTACGTAGACACATGCACTACCACGATGTACGTGTACACGTACGTACCATCATGTACGTAGACACATGTACTACCATGATGTACGTGTACACGTACGTGCCATGATGTACGACGCATCGAGACGACGTGGTTGCGCGGTATGAACAATAACCGATGCTAGGTGTTTGTGATGATTACGATAAGAATCTTCATGCACGGTGCGTAGAACGCGTAACAGAGACCTCGATGCGCTAAGCACGGCTTGGCAAAGCGTGCCGCTACGGATCGTAACAGAGAGTGGCGCGCGCGCGCGCGCGCGTGTGTGTGTGTGTGTAATGGAGGGTGACAGCTGATGGCGATGAATGAGGAGCTGTCATCGATAGTGACGGGATTCGAGCGAGGCCGAATCAAAGAACCGGTGCCCGGCACGGAGCGAGCAGGGGATGAGGAGGAGTAGGAGGAGAAGAGACTGCTCGGCTGAGTGTTTACAGGTGTCGCAGTCGAATTCCTACGGCGGATGAGCGGAGGAGAAGGAGGCCGTGTAAATTGCAAAGAGTAGAAGGGATGTTATGCGGGCCCCTTGGAGAGCAATCACGCGCAGTAATAGGCGCAATTGCGTGAGAGCGCACCGTTGCCGGTTCAGGTTAAGGCAAGCATTCGGGGGATCATCACCTTTCTAAGCTACAACATCTGCACTGTGTAAGAAGATGGGCCCACGTTGTTGCACCGCCACGTACCGGGAGCGTTGCACGACGCAGTGGCGGTGACCTTCGCGCATTGAGGACCCTGAGCCTCAATTATCGTCGATGCCTGAAATTCTGGTGAGACGATAAATAGACATCGACAACTTCAAAAGGAAAATTTGCGATGTGGTGAGCTGAGAGAAATCCGTTAGACGTCAACGAGATTTACTGAGGCAGTGCTCATCACCCGTTTGCAGCTCTGAGCAAATGCTGGAAATTCCACATTCCTATGGCGAGTCTATCCATGGGACAACCACTGTTGATTTCCCCACAAGTTGGAACGCACCTCATCGACCCCGGAGGGATGATGGGCTGAGTGTGGACCCCCCTACCTGCCCCCCCCCGCTGCATCTCCCCCCCCCCTGCACCCCCACCCCCTTTCCACTCGCAACCTTCAGATTGCGAGCCGCTCGCTCGATCCCACTGAGACTTCTGGGCGGTTCCATAAATGTCACGAAAGAATATAGATTCAAGTGTTGTTCGACTTTTTTTGCTGACTTTTTTGGTCAACCACTATACAATATATATATTTTGTTGCTGAATCTGGGGGGGGGGGGGGGCAGGGGCCTTGCGTTGCTTGGGGTGCTATTCATGTGCTCTCCTTGCTCGTGCCGAACTCCGTTGCCGACTCCACGTTGAGTTCCTCTCTTTATTCACAGCGTGAACTTCTTTTTCTGTTGGTGCGGGGCGGGCGGGCGGGAGGTCGGGGCGACCGAACGTTAAATCCGAATCAAAGAGGCATGCACGCTCCTCCCGTGAGAGCTGAGCCCAGGAGTTCACTGCCATTATTGAATAGTTTTAAAAGAGGCCGTTCGTAGTGCATTGCAAACGTCGCATCTTAATCGCTTCCACCGTTGCCTTATCATTGCCACCATTAGGAGAAGATGTCACGCTTAAATCTTCCGCAAAAGCTCGCGGGCAGCACGACGGCTAAACAGCACTCCGATGCGCGGACCACGGCAGCGGCAGGAGCAGATGCGTGATGTTTGGTTTCAGTTTCAGTTTTTCAGTTTCATTTATTAGGTATAGCCATGTGAGCCATTCGGCTCTTGAATCGGGTGTAACCGCAACAAACCAAAAACTAAAATATGAACAAGAAAACATCTTAAAGTGAATATGTGACTGAGTGCAAACAGAAAATCCAAGAAAGACAGCAAAATATTGCAGAAAAAGCACCGTACACCAACGCTGTGTGCACAAACGGACAGTGTGGGAAATTCACCCGGGCGACGTGCCACTTCGGTCACTGCCCAGAGCAGCACCGTGGGACGTACAGAGCGACCCGTGGCCTCGATTCACGAACACGGAGGAGGAGGCATCATCGCAGCAGAGAAACGCTCCGCTGCTGCCGACGCAATTAAGCTGCGCTCAACCACTTCCGTGTTAAATCGCGGTGAAATCACAATGAAATCACGGTGAAATCACGGTGAAATCACGGTGAAATCACGGTGAAATCACGGTGAAATCACGGTGAAATCAACGTAAAATTGCGATTAAATTGCGGTTGTCGCCGTGTCTTTGGTTAAATCAAGTCTGACTTGGTGAGACATTGAATGTCGAAACCGGCCCACGGTTGTATTGCACCAATGCTGCTGCTGATGAGATGGACTTGCGTGATGGCAGTGCAGCTGACCTGTTGTGTGAAATACACTCCAATCGTGTTGTTGTCTATCGATATGTGGGTTGACAAATACTGTATGGGAAGCAGCCGCTATTCATTTGTTGCCATTGACGTGATCCTTATCGCCGTGTCGGCATCGCTCGCTGGCTCGTCACGTCTCGCCGAGTGCTGGGCAGAGAAGCGCTCGCGAATTAAACACCCGTTCCATACACCTGTGCCCTCGCGGCCCCTTCAAAGGAGATGCCTCTGCGTGATGGCCCATTCATTCAGCGCTTTGATGGTAAACCACTGCTAGGAGTGTGGTGCGAGGTGGCCGAGGTAGTAAAGTGTACGGGTCACGACACAGCTCCCCCCCCCCCCAGGTGCCGTGTCGCTACCAGCACTTGCCTCGACATTGTTGGATCTTTTTTTGTTGCCAATTGGGAGCCGTGTCATGAGAGGAGTCCCTCAGGACACGGGGAATCGGGGCGACCGCCCCGGGCCCCGCACTTTGGGAGGAGGGGGGGTTGTCTGTAATATTTCCGGTTTAGTTTGAAGGCATCGGGGCGCCCACACGGCGTAGTTTGCCCAGCCCCCCCACACCCCCTATGGACGACCTTGCGTGTCATCATGGCTCACTCACCATCTGTTAAAGTTCGATTATAAAGACCGCGTCTAACACCAGTTGCGACTGACCATCTTAACCTGGCATGGGGCGGGGCGATGTGGGTCTCCCCCCTAGGTCAACTCAGCCTAAATTTACTTCACCTTGCGCGTTCTTGGGTCGTTCGAACGTCATCACTGTGAGGGCGAGGCCGTGGGTGTGATTCACTTCGCCCGGTGTGATTCACACCGCCCGGTGAGCCGCGGTGGCCTTAATAGGAGCTCGCGAAAACACCACTTGTTCACCACGGCCCATCAAAGTAAACAGAAGACGAACTGGCCATCGTTGCCTTTGTTGGTGATTGTTAAAGAGAGTAACGGGGTTTGAGGAAAGGCTCTTGGATTTGTTGAGGAGCGGTAGGAGCGGTGGAGGGATTTGGGAGGGGGGGGGGGCGGTGGCGGGCGGCGGGGGGGGGGGGTATTTGGGTGAGTGCGTGGCGAGGTTGCGCACGAGGGTTGAGTCCCCACTGAGGCTCGAGAGACGAAACGCAGAGGCGAGGGAGCTTCTCGGAACCCGACTCCTCCGCCGCGTTGAGCTCAGCCTGGGCCGCTGCCCCGTTGTGTCACCTTCAGAGCTGCGATCTGAAACAACCGTCGTGACGATCCACACCTCATCGCTTCACTTCTCCTGGGAGTTCTGTAAAAAATAAAGGGGGGGGGGGGCGGTGACTGGAGGACACGTGTTGGTGCGCACGCGCGCGCGTGGTTAGTGTGGGGAGCGGTGGTGCAACGGTTAGCGCGCTGCGCTCGCAACCCGAGTTCGATTCCCGCTCACGGCCAACACCAACCGTTATTCTAACCGGTCCTGGGCCTCCCCTAGGTCGACTCAGCCTCGAATGAGCACCTGGTGCGGTGTGTAGTAAACATCGCCCACTCGGGAGAGAAAGGCGGCCGGGCGTGGTGCCGCCCACCCACCCCATCGTGTGCCGCTCGCTCCCAACAGTCCGCTCCAGCGCGCTACGCGGGGGATCTTTGTCTCCGCGTGCGCGAGTGTGTGAGAGCGCCCGTCAAGTGGGACAATGCCGCCGCTGGTGTCTTGCCCAGGACGCACCTGCCTCCGGTTTGTTGTTGCTGCTGCTGCTGCTTTGGCGGCGGAGCAGCTGTGATGGGATGTTCATGCGTGGTGGCGCAACCGCGGTTATATCTCCCGGGTGTCCTGTCGTTGTTGTTGTTGTTCCCCGCCGAACAACAAACGGCGACTATGTCGCCAAAGCAACGTGCGTCGACGTACCCAGCCGCATTGTGCGTGGCGCGTTTAATGCGCCACGACCGAGACGATGTCCACCCCGGAGGGATGGATGGTGCGGTGAGATCAGACCGCGTGCACGTGCCGGCTGGAGTTGTAACATCGCACAACCGTAGCGGCGGCTTCGGGAGGCTTCCATCCAGCAGTCGATTGAACATGGCCAATTATAATGATATATACAGTCACATGGCGTGTATACCCTTTACATCATAATGCATATTTTTTAATATGTATATCATGGTCAGGCCTGTGTAAATCCACTGCTGGATGATGACCTCCCTACGTCGTGTCGCTCACGAGGGTTGTTTGACCATACTTCACCAATCCGATCGGAGCAGTTGTGCGTGAAACACGTGGTTTACACCATGCGCCATTGCAAGAGAGATATTGGCACGTGGCTTAATATACATATCATCATTATGTAATTGAAAAGCGCCGTTTCGCTTGAACCACAAAGTGATGTTGCCCACAGCCACACTGCTCATACCCTCCCTCTCCCCAACACTAGGTGTATAAATGCGGTGGCTCGAATCCCATAATGATAGTCTTATATGCGAGCGCCGCCGCAATTATAACTGTTTAACAAAAAATATATACATTCGGGAAGTTAACGACTATTAGCTCCAAATCGCCTTACAAATATGCGCCACTTACCACAGCGTGGCCGTCGACCCAGGGGTAACAGCCTTGGCCGGGTCCGAGGTGAAATACGAAACCGGTGCCCGCATTCGTGAGAACAAATCCCAGAGGCATCACCTGGCGTCTTCGGTGCCATTCACGTGAACCGCAGACGCGCGCGACGCCTTTCTCACGCTGACTGCACCGTGAATTGTACTCAGATCTCTTAGCATCGCGCGCGCGCCACGTTCGGCACACCACATGGAACGCAACAGCAATGCGTCTCTACAGTGCAGTTGAGAGGTGGGCTTTTTACCTATGCACGTTGAACTTCTTTCGCGCCGTACGTAGCCGACCGTGCGAGTTGGAAGTGCGGGGGAAGGACAGCTAACTAAGCGCAAAAATCTGATTCAGATTTTAAAATGTCTAGGTCCGGTGGCTTCATAATATCGGAAGAGCGTTCCAGATGGCCGCAGCAGCGCATCTGAAGCGCGCGGTGCAGCCGACGCCTTTGTTACAAACTGGGATTTTTTTATGTTGTTTTGTTTCAGAGAACAACAAGCCTATGCATGTTTTCCACCTATGTCTCGGTCTTGTGTTGTAAATGAGCTGCAAGTCGCAACGGGCTCTCTGGTTGGCGTAATGCGTTTCTCACCTGTTTCTTTGTTTGCTCGTTTAGCTACCAAAATATACGTTGAACCGCGTTGGCAATGGTCAACAATCACACACGCAACGACAAAAACAACTCGTCATGTTAATGACACACCTTCACGAGTCATTTGTGTTCGTTTTATCAAGACCATAGACACTGAGATAAATTTAAAAACCATTGCAGTGAGCAGCCAGAAACACAGTTTAAGTCATACATATGACACCAAGCTACCGAGATCTGTAGAACGCCGGAAATAAATGCGGACCAAAAGGGCATATTTTGTTGCGACAAGCAGCATGCGGGGTTGGTTAGGGGTAGGAACAGAGTTTGGTCATCACGCTCTCTCTACCCCGAACTGTCACCAACAAGACCAACCGATTAATAACCAACGTTTTTGGGTTAGATCGCGTTATTTATAAATGTGTCGTAACCCTCCACCACCCGACACGGCCAATCAGCAAAAAAGTGTCACGTTGACAAAAGACAAATAGTTCGCTGCTTTAGCCCACCGGTGTGTTGAAGCGTGAAACCACAACATTTACAATTTTTTGAGTACGACGTTTTGTGTTAAAAAGACCAACCGACTACAAGTCCGGCACTAGTCCTCCCACTGAACCCAACCTGAGCCGATTAGCCACCAGACACGAATACTGCATTAGCCCTCTCACTGACCCTGACCAACTTCACCATCTCAGCCAATTGTACTCGCCTTACTACTCGTCCTATAACACTAAACTCTAACCCCCGAATCCCACCTCCGGTGTTTCAGCGAGGCCCATTTTTATTCATACTTCTTTTTTGTTCTCATCCTCCTCCTTCTTCTTCTTCCTCCTGTCCCCTTGTTCTCAGTGCCGGCGTTCACATCGCTCGCTCCATCTCCCCCAGGTCCCAGGTGCTTCCTCAATGATGGTGATCCCGTGGGAAGCCCCCGAGCGCGCCGGGGGGGGGGGTGGGGGGGGGGTTCGGTGGCTCTCTCGCTGGCAAGCCTCTTGTGCCGCCGAGAGCACCCTCGAGAAGAGACTCTTCTCTAAAGGCGAATGCCCGTGGACGGAGGGCGGGGTTGGGAGGGAGTGGGAATGGAACGGGGCCGGGTGGGGTGGTGATGTTCCCATGCAGGGCTGTAAAGGGGACTCAGGTGGCTGGGACTCCCATCGGCTTTTGGGGGGGGGGGGGGGGGAAAGTGAATTTCTGCTGACGGATTCCCACCACCATTCCCCCCCCCCCCCATCATCGTAGCTGTGGCGAGTGTGGGCAGACGGCGTTGTCGGATGTATGTTATGTTGAACTTCTTTCGCACCGTACGTAGCCAGCTTCTCGGAAGCTAGGTAGTATCAAGCCCTGAATAGTCCCTTGGATGCTTAACCACCACGCATCAGTGAGGTGTTGTGGGCTTCGGGGCTATGTTGTCGGCCACAGAGTGGGTGTGGGGGGGGGCAAATCCATTGTTGTGCTGTACTTCCCATGTATGCTCCTTGCGTTCACCAAACGACAACTTGACCAGCGCAGTTGAACCGGCGTCGCGACGGGACAGGTCTCATCCCCAGCAGAGGATGTACAGAGAGAGCACCTCTATACACGCAAACAGTACAGACGTCGTGTACCACCAAGCTGGAGATGTATCTCCAACTACCCCTGTCCGGTACCCCCTCCCCCTTCCCCAGTGCCGTCCCCCCTCGCACCCCACAATTCCTAACCAGGTCCGACGGGAGGGCTTGTTGAGCAGTAAATATTGGACCTTCGCTGGAATGCGATGGAACAAAACACCCGGGCAGACGCGTTGCTCCGCGCCGTATTCCAGCGAATGTTATAAACCAGAAACTCCGACTCCTCTACACGACGGTCAGATGCCTCCCCAGATGCTAGCAATTATTGTGGGGGTCCACAGCTTCCCCCCCACCACCATCCCACCCCTCCCGCCATCGCACCCCGAACCCTCCCCCACAACGCCTCTTCATCCCCAGTGAGTGCTTCATTCAATTTTTGTTTAATTGTTTTGTTATTCCAGGGGGGCTGTCGGTATCATCTCGGCAGAAACCGCCACGCACGGGTGATAAACAAAGGTGGGCATTGCTCGGGTTTGACTTCACGCCGTGCGTGCTTACGTTTCAGTTATTGTCTTGTTGTTAATAACAGTGTTGTTGTTGTGTTGTGTTTGTTGCTTGAACCAATGTGGTCGAAATCCACCTCGGTGCCTGAAGTAGAAAGTCGAATCGGTGATTATCATCAGTGCTTCATTTCAACCGGAACGCATCCACCTTACTTATTGTGTCGCCCTAACACAGGGGTGGCTGGTGGTGGTCTCTATGATTATGATAGTTGGGAGTGATTGTGTCGAGTTACCATGCTGTCGCATTATTATGAATAGGCACACCCTGTACTCCAGTGGTAGTGCCTTATGCCGATGTTCCCTGCTCTTAACCAGCCTAGCAGCGTCCCGACAAATAGCTGGTGAGAAATGAAGCCCTGTTGAACACCACCATGATTATTATCCAAATCTGCACAATTTTTTTTGGGGGGGGGTGTCGTGTTATTGGAGCTGCTGATATTCTTGAGAAGTTCAAGGGGGGGGGGGGGAGAGGGGTGGAGGGGCTTGTCTGGGATTGTTCGGGCGCGTGTTAAAACGAGACGCAGAAGACGCAATGACACGGGGGCTTCTAGAGATGTCACCGGTGCAGGGCAGAGGGAGACCGGGAGGGCGACATGACGGGAGGGTGCGGTGGCACGAGAGGACAGCGGACGTCGAGGGCAGAAGACGCCCCAGAATATTACGAAACTCGGAGAGAGAAATCCGTGCAACCGACCCCTCCCCGCACAGTAAACGAGACTTCTGGATTCAGAAAACGTTTCCGGTGTCACGTTACGACCGTGTGTACAGTGTACGTCGCGTTCATCGCCGGTGGTGGTTTTTACGATATTGTCTTCGGCGACATAGGAATGTGGAATTTCCACCACTTGACTCAGAACTGTAACCGATACGAGAACCGCCCCATATCCGGGCGTGGCGGCCACTCTCGTCACGCCCGTGACGGAGGCACAAGTTGGTGGGTCACGGAGATCCGCGCTCATTGGTCAGCACAGATGGCAGTGCAGCAAGTGGGTTCGTGAGCCCGTCTGTGCGGACGCTTGAGCGTGTGGGGGTCTCCTCTGGTTCCCTGCCGCTTGCGATATTTATCCTTCCAAGAGGAACGGCACAAATATTCCCAACGCAGGAGCCTGCTGAAAGATGCCTTTCCGGACAAATGCATGATATTCGAGTTCGATTCACCATCACGGATTAACATCGGTGGCGAGTGGGATCTGAACCAGTCCTGGCACCCGCCCCCGTTCAACTAACCGGAACCGATCATGGTGGTCATGTTTGGTCAAACAGCCGTAACCACGAGAGGCGGCGCAGGGAGATCATCCAGCAGTGGGTTGACAGCGGTGCCACCAACTGTTCACGACATTTACTCGCAATTTAGTCTTTGACGGAATGAATGGATAGCTGGCATGGCGAGCGCTCCCGTGGGCCCTTCGTGAGTCAAGGCGATGAGTGTGGGTCCCTGTTTCAGTGGGGCCAGGGGACTGACCAAGGTGACCGCAACACGAGTGGGAGGAAGATCCGAACACTCCCACGCCAGCCCCGGGCCATTCCTTTCATGCCACTCTGATCGACGGAGCCGTCACTGACACAGAGACGGGAGACAGAGAGAACGAGACGATGTGGGGGAGATATAAAGAGATGCACGGGGTGTGGGGAGACAGAGAGAGACACGGGGTGGGGAGACAGAGAGAGAGACACGGGGGTGTTGAGACAGAGAGAGACACGGGGGGTGGGAAGACAGGGAGAGACACGGGGTGGGGAGAGACAGAGAGAGAGAGACGGGGTGTTGAGGCAGAGAGAGAGACACGGGGGGTAGGGAGACAGAGAGAGACACGGGGGGTGGGAGACAGAGAGAGACACGGGGGTGGGAGACAGAGAGAGACACGGGTAGGGAGACAGAGAGAGACACGGGGTAGGGAGACAGAGAGAGACACGGGGGGTTGGAGACAGAGAGAGACACGGGAGGGGAGAGACAGGGAGAGACACGGGGGGTGGGAGACAGAGAGAGACACGGGGTGGGGAGACAGAGAGAGACACGGGGTGTTGAGACAGAGAGAGACACGGGGGGTGGGGAGACAGAGAGAGACACGGGGTGGGGAGACAGAGAGAGAGACACGGGGTGTTGAGACAGAGAGAGACACGGGGGGTAGGGAGACAGAGAGAGACACGGAGTAGGAGACAGAGAGAGACACGGGGGGGGGGGGGGGGGTGGGAGACGGAGAGAGCTGCCGTCTCTGCTGCCGAGTCATTAGAGGCTTGCATAGAGACCCGCTGGTCGACCGGTCGAGGTTCCTCCCCTGCCTTCATGCACAAGGACACAAGTCAAAGCTTTGATGCCTTTCATCATCGTCGTCGTCGTCATCAGCCACGGTCAATCCACTGCTGGATGAAGGTCTCTCTAAGCTGCCGCTACTTCTCACAGTCATTGCGTTCTCGTGATCCACGTAGCCTCCTGCACACGAACTCATTCCATAGCTCCATCTCACCCCTATATACGCACACAGATACAGTATTTAGAGTCGTCATTTACGTATACTTGAGCGGTGTTTAAATCCATAGGCTTGTTGGCTTGCCACGCCAAATGTAATTCGGCAGCGACTCGTAACAGGGAGCGAACTCTGTGAACTGGTTCGACGCCTTCTTTTGAGCGCTCCTCGCGCAGCAGCCGGAGGCCCAGGCTCTTGTGGCACAAACGCTCCTGGTGTTGCCACGTGTTGTTGGCAAAGACACTCCCGTCGAAAACTATTGCGAACTTTTTTTTGTTTTAACAGGTAAGGCCCACCCAGCTACGGAGCTCGATTAAGTGGCTTATCACGTCGATTTAGCCAAATACTCCAAACGTACGTTGATTCTAAATGTGGAGTGTAAAACCGCGACCACCACGGGGAGAGAGAAATCCAAACACAAAATAGAACGGCGTCAGGGTCGTGGTCGAACCCACGACCTCCTGTATTCCAGGCGAGGTAGTTAGCACTTTTGTTGTCAAAAATGTGGTTTCGTATTACCTCCACAGCGCATGGCGTGGGGGATGGGCGGATGTAAATATTAAGATGACGCACAGACTCATGGCTATTTAATATATATTTTTTAAATATCAAACCTCGAGGCGACTCACCTCCCTCTGCCTTGTGAGTCACATGTGTACATTCCATTCCACATGCTGGTGCATGAGTCGACTTGTAGAGCCAACAAACCATTGGCTTCCCCCAACATGGTACTGATTTTATCGACCTCAATGGATAGGTAATATAGATGGAAGGCCACCAAGGGGATAGAAGGCCACCCCGGGGGAACACGACCTGACCTTGCACGTCTTTAGCTTGTGAGTCGCATGCGTTCACCATGTGTCACTCACCACATGTCACCCACCACGTGCTGGGCTCAGGTTTCGCTTCCCATTAGATTCACTTTCGAGTAAGTCCTCGTTTAACGTGGTCGACGCGTTCCTGAAAAGTGCAACATTAAGCGAAACACTCGTAGAGCGACAACAATTTTCCCATAAATAATGTAACGATAAAGTTTGGAGAGATACGATGCACGCACGCAGAGTTGAAGTGGCAGGACAAATCACTAAGGGTACGTCGTCGTGTTACTGTATCATATCGCTCAGCCGTGCAGCTTAAAAAAGTCGTTCATCATCGAGCACTCAGAAACTGTGTTATAACGGGCGCGTGCCGCATTTTCAGAGGTATTCCCGAATGGAAGAGCTGCTTTATAGCGAAAACGCATTATAGCCAAAATATGCGTTAAACGAGGACTCACCGTTCCCGAGTCCAATGAGCCAGAACAGACACCGGAACTACTTAAAGTAGTATAGACGTATTTACATGGCTAATAACCCCACTAAGTTTAAGAGATTATTGCATAATCCATTGTTTATTGGCCACATAGAGAATTTGTAACCGCTAAAATCATGCTAGCCCAGGTGGCACTGACAAATGAAGGGTCTGGTCTGGGCTCATGGACTAACATTACAACGAATGCATGGGATCGCACATAAAACGTCTCGTTCACCAAACCGCATTGACCGGCGTAAGGGGCCGTCCATAAATGACGTCACGCGATTTTGGACGATTTTTGACCCCCCCTCCATCGTCACACGGCGTCACAAAAAGTCAGACCTCCCCTCAAATATGACGTCACAAAGCTTTGCCCCCCCCCAAAAAAAAACATGCTTCAAATCGCCTTAAACTATTGTCATTGTAGTGCGTATTTAATGTCGCGCTGCACTCTGATTTTGTAGGAGAAAACATTTATTAAAAAGTCTATTTAATTAAGTAGAACGTGTTGTCTATATTTATTTAAAGTTGCACATTTTGATGTGACGTCACATTTCTCAAACCCCCACCCCCCCTCGTCACACATCGTCACAAATGTCTGACCCCCACCCCCCTAGGTGCGTGACGTCATTTATGGACAGCCCCTAATGAGGTATGGTCAAATTATATCCACGGATCCGTGAGGAGGTGGGGAAGAAGGAGGGCGGGGCGACTCTCATCCAGCAGTGGATTGACAATCGGGATGCATTTCTGCTTGTTCTATGCAGCAACCCCCCCCCCCTCGCGCATTTAGCTATCGAGGTTTTGCACCCGATTGATCGAGGTCAACTTCTGCCGATCGCGCCCCTGTGGCTCCACCATTCGAGGTCGACCGCGAGATTCCTGCCCGCATCGTAGCGGCACTGCTCGCGACGATGCTGCCGCGGAAGAAGGCGCTCGCCTCGCCTCCCGCGTGGACCATCGTGGGTCATGTCGTGTTTCCAGCCTTCGGTGCAGAGGCGGTGAGGTGCAGCCGCACGCGATTTTAAAATCCTTTATATTAAGTTCACTTGCTTGCTTGCTTGCGAGCTTACGACCGTGCAAATCTTTCGGTCGTTTTTTAACCCACTTCCCGTGATCCAATCGAGCTGACATTTTGCACACAGACTCGTTGTGCGTGACAATTTATTTTCGTGAATTTTTGTTTCAAAATTTTCCACTTTTTAGGAATGTTTTTTCTTCATATTTTATTGAAAATACCAATGTGATAAAAATGAAACTCTTACTCAAGAAAAACAGAAATGAATAATAAAATAAAACCGATTCCACGCATATAAAGAATTTATAGTGAAAAACTTTGTTTTTACGGGTTAATTTTTTATTCCTTTACAGTCCTGGACAAGGATATGTGTACAGTACTGTGCACTACATGCATTTGTTTAATTATATTCATTTAGCTTACAAGTTAACACGAGAAAATATGAACCATATTCCACATAAAAAATACAGCATCCCCTTGTTATTCGCGTGGGATACGTTCTGGAGATGCTCGCGAAGAGCACAATTCACGGATAATGATATTGGCATACGCATATCGTACGCGCAACGTCTGCAGATGCTTCTATCGCTTCTAGAAGTTATATCTCTCTTTTCATATCTCATCTCTTTATCTCGTCACTGTCTCTCTCATCACTTTATCGCATCGCATGCTCTCCAATCACATTTTATCTCATCACTTTATCTCTCATCAAATGATATCTCATGACTTTATCTCACCATTTCTCTCTCATCACGTTAGCTATTCACTTTCTCGATGCAGTCGTGTAGAGTTTCGGTTGCGATTCGCGGATAGCCAAAATCGCGGATAACAAGTTCGTCAATAACGAGGGAATACTGTCCTTGGGTTGATGTAGGCTAACATGAAACAAAAAGAGGGGGTGTCGTATTGTGAACGGTGAACCAAAACCGAGTTTTCCCATTTGCTTTTGAGTTTGCGGATGACTGTTTTTGCCAATTACGGCTTTTCTCAAGAACGTAACCCCCGCGATGGGCACGGATTTGCTGCACTCGCTGTACGTTGCCCTGGAGGATTGTGGGTAATACAAAATCCCAACAAAACGTCTATCTCTTCTCATTAAAACAACAAATGGCCTGATTGTACTGATTAGTCTCAAAACGTTGAAAGCCGGTCCAGAGTGTGCTACCTACACAAACAAATGCCAAAATGGGAAAACTGTGATCTGAAAGCATGATGGTCTAAACAAAAAGTTATATTTTATGGCAACCGCAAGGCTCTTGACTATTTACGCTTTTACTGCGTGCGGCATTTTCCCAGATCTCTCTTTCTCTCTTTCAACAGAGGCTCCCTCTCAAACGGCCCTCTCACTTGGTTAATCCCAAGTGTTCTCATTCATACCCGCCCATTGTTGTGTCTCGTGTTCTCTGCACACACGGACCGCCGCCGCGCCTCGTGCACTCCGAATCGCAGCCTTGGCCACAGCGCCTCTAGTGGCAACCGCCCGTTCAGCTCTCCGAATTGAAATTGTGCGGCAAACCGTCTAACGATTCAAACCCCCATCAAACAATCCCGCTCGGTCGATATTCGATGATTTTTCGCAACTCGTGGTAGCCGCTACGCGATTAAAAAAATCGAGAATTTTAAATAAACATTGCGATCGTTGTAGCGGCCACTAATGGCTGCGGTAAGAGTCGTTTGAACGCATGACAATGCAACGCATACACAACGTTAATATCGTCGAGTCTTACCCGGCATTCGAACCATGTATTATCTATATTTAGAATCGATATCATAGTTTCACCGATACTTCACAACACAGACCATTCTTTGAAAGTACGTACGCGGGCCATGCTATCAAGCTTATTTTTCGATGCAGGCGAGCGTGTTCGTAAACCCATCGTCACAATATCTCTGCTCGATGGTGCTCTTTTTCAGCCAGTCGACTTGTAACGTACAGCCGCTTGGTTTAATCCACTGCTGGATGAGTGTCTAACCCACGCCGTGCGAGTCGTGGGGTTGCTTGACCATACTTTACACCATGCTTGGCCAGTGCGTGGTTGGCGAAGACGTCGAGCAATAGTCATTGGAGCGCAGTACAGTCCAACAATTGATATTGCGGCAGCAGCAGCCAGCACGTGCTATATGCATGGCATTCGCCTTTTCAGCGTGGTTCAGGCTGAACCTGCTTAGCTTCTGACGAGATCGGACGAATTGCTCTTCATTTGGTAATGGGCTCTTCAACCAATATTCCATATTTAATATCCCGTTCTTTAATCCGGTGCCAGGACATGCTTGCGGTGAAGATAAATACCGTGCGTAAATGCATGACTCGTTTCACAGTGTCTAGATTGCTGCTGTGATAGATAAAGTGGAAGGCTGAAGTACTTTCTTCTTTTGTTTACTTAAATCAGGGTCCTTTAAAATGTCGGGCCCGTGGGCCGGACGTGACCGGCGAAGGCTCTCCGAGTGGGCTCCGCCGTGATTTTAAAGAGATGCCGCAGATGATTGAGATGAAAGAGGGGCTGTGGAAGAGATAGATGAGAGGGAGAGTTGTAGATAACGCGAAGATTAGCGAGACGAAAACGAGACAACAGACACACACACACGAGTGGGTCGCTTGTTTAGACGTTGCGATGCCGCGTGACGTCACAACGTCTGTGCACGTGGCGCGTGACAACCACGTGGCCCGCAGGCGCACAACTCATTTGATTGAGGCCCGTTGGGAAACATAGTTGCATAACCCTGGCTTATAGAAAGACAAAATTAATCTGAAAATCAAACATCTCGTAAATGTAGATACGTAGCTTATAAGTTTGAAAATACTTTTAATTTAGTGAGGTTTTCCAACAGAGGCACTCTTAATTTTTTTCTTTGCCCCCCCCCGCCAAATGGGTTAAGCACCACCAACTCTTTGCACCCCCCCCCCCCTTATTGTTGATATAACCAGAGACGGCCAATGTCGCGGAGCCGCAGCGGAGGTAGGAACCCGCGCCTGCCATTCTCTGCAGTGGACATCGGTGTCTGATGAGACAAGAGGCGTCTTTGTTCAGGAGGCCCGGTCGCCTTGCCGAGCCGAGGAGGGTAAGCGACAGCGCGAGGTAATTGCTAACGCTATAAATTACAGCGTCTACCGAATAAAATCCCTCCCTCCGTGCGTTTTCTTTAATAAAAAAAAATCCCAGTCGAAACAATTATTATATTACCGTATTCTCAGGATTATAAAGGCGGTCCCGAAAAGTGTCTCCCGGTGCCCAAGAAAGTGGTACTATTTATAAAGTCGTACTCATCTGGTCACACGCCTACACACGTAAATACACAACTCTACCGGATGATAAGACGCACGGTTAACTGTCTTTATTCTTAAAATACTGCGGGGTGTGGGGTGGGGGCGCGTGTTATAATAATGTAGAGAATGCGAAAATATCATGCGTTGTAAACTCTATACACGATGGCGAGGCAGAGGATGCTTCATCATTGCCACGGTGGCAAAATGTTAACTACCTCGCCTGGTATGCAGGAGGACAAGGGTTCGATCCCGACTCTGACGCGTGCTGTATATTTGGAGTTTACGTGTCTCTCTCCCCGTGATCGCGTGGATTTTTCTCCGGGTCCTCCGTTTAGAGTATTTGGCTGCTATAAGTGTCCACGTGATAAGCCACTTGGCTGAGCTATCATTTGTGGCCAGGTCGCTTCTGAAAAAGAGCTATATGGCTCGGTGGGCCGTACCTGGTAAAGTGTAAATAGAATAAATAATAGATCATTGGGCACAGCTTCATTGCGAGATTGATTTGAGTAAAGATCGGAGGAGGGGACAACGTGCATCCTGCGAAGGGACCGCCATGGCAACGGAAACTCTTTGGAGGTAGGCTTATTATATTCCATGTAGCAGTCGGTCCCATCATCGGTCTTACCTGAATACACGCAGGTAGGGAATGGTGTGTGTGTGTGTAGGGCGTCGTGGAGGTAGTTACAGCAAGGGGCACAGACATCGTGCAAAGTTGAGGGTGGCTTCTGTCATTGTTCTTCGAAGGAAATTCGTGCAAAGGGCAAGAGACGAGGGGCAAGACGGACAAAGAGGAGGAGGGCACGGCTGAAGATGAGGGCAGCATGAAGGGAGGAGGGGGATGAGGGCGGTGAAGGGGGAGGACTGAGCGGGCCAAGACGTCGAAGATGAGAGGGTGGTGATGAGAAGGGGACGGAGAGAGAAGTACGAAGCTCAAGTGAGATGCACGGAACAGCATCTGTTTTCACAGGAGGCGGAGGGAGAAGGGAGGGATTCAGAGTGAGTGTGCCCACGCAGCCATCACGTGATTTACGGAGGCCTGAACTTATTTAGATGTAGAGATATCGTTGTGGCGTGTAAATTGCATGTTCGCTTTTCTAAAAGCAGTTCGACTGGCTCTTGTACGGATTTTATATGGATGATAATATCCCAGTCCACCTACAAACACTGCCCCAGGTTTAAATACTCCGATGTGTTCTCCAGCTCTCTGTCTGTGTCCGACTTTTGTTTTGATCAAATTCGTCTTGAGAACTACGCAGGCGTCTTCATTAAGTTATTGAACAATACTTTATAAAATCAATTATCATCGGTTATTATAATGTCAGTGCTATTAGAAAATCCATGATGATATTTGTATTTATTTATGTTCATGCCTTTAAATTTTCTGGAATCCAAGTTTAAGAAAATATCGTCTAGCTTCGTTGTAAATGGCCAAATCTCCCAATCTCCTCTTCTGATTTCTATACACATTATTTGACGATGCCGTGTCGCCATTTTCAAAATGTAATTCTCATCAGCCCCATGGGGTTAAGTGCAGTCCTCAACGCTCACTAACTCGACCTCTCTGGCCTCTTTCTGTTAGTGTGATTTGAAGAAAGGCCATAGCCCAAAAGGTGACCGATTGAAAATGTTTTCTTTCAAGGCCACAGCGTTGTTGACGAGTACTTTCTGCGTGTCGTCTCAGTACGGCTATTTCATGTTTAGCAATGCCTGTGATAGTTTTTATTTATTCGATATTTGGTACTCTTTGGTTCTTTCGGTAAAGTCACGTAGGTGACATAATAATAATAAAATTAAATAAACTAAATTAAATCACGACGTTTCAGAAGCAACACAAGCCTCCGTCATCAGGTAGGTCAGCCACAGCAAGAAATGATGACGGAGGCTTGTGTTGCTTCCGAAACGTCGTGATGAAATAGAGTTATTTTTTATTATACTTTTTATTATTATTATTTTCACCTCCGTGACTTTACCGAAAGTCACGAAAACTTCAAATCTCGATATTTGGTATTTAAAGATCAGAATCACAATATTAAATGCATTTTGTTGTTTGGCATTGTGAGCGGGCCACATGGTATTCGTGGAGGGATATTGAATACAAATATCAAACACAGAATCATTTGTGGTAAAACAGGCCACAACCAGCTGATGACTCAGACCAATGGGAAGCGGCCCATATCTATTTTTGCACGTTTAAGCACATACTGCTCCCCATTTGGTTGATGTGGCAATGCTATTTCGTTTTTTTCGTGATTAGACAGGCCGTAGTGTGAGTTTGTATTTATTAATGTATCGATTTTATGTTTGCGATCATCTGTTGGCAGTGGTGCATTCGCACAAATGACAAAGACACATCAATACATTCGAGATAATCTCTCCGACTATGACGATGGGTCATTACCCAAGATGTCACCGACATTATCTCCCTGCCATGAAGACAGGGCAATTGCCCGTGACGCTGCTCATATCATCACTCTGTTACGTGGGAGATCCATTGTCCGAAACTTCGCCTGCTTGATACATTTCCAACGTTATTAACGGACGCGTTGAGTTTTGTTGTTGTTGTTGTTGCTCAACACACAATAGCAGCGCCCACAGTTTGACTACGCAGTTAGTCGCACAAGCCGAGCCGGAGAGGGCCTTGCGTGCACGGCGAGGCGGGGTCGGCACCGCCGCGTGACGCACGCCTCCCCCCTTTGTGATGCGAAGTGGGCGGAGGAGACGCGGGGCGATTGACGGCGCTGATTGCGACGTGGACCCGGATTGCCGTGTATTAGAGCCATCACTCGCATGGCTAATTAGGCGGCGGGGGGGGGGGGTATGGGGAGCTGGCACCACCCACCGGTCGGGGCTGTCAGGGGCCCTGCGTGAAACGCCGCCTGGCACCCAGCCTGCGTAAATGGTAAATACACTGCGGGTTAGACGCACGCGGCAGACAGCCGGACGCGGCTTTTAAATGAACAAAAATAAACCCCTCGAAGGCGACGATTGCGGGTGTTGAGTTGGTACGTCGCACGTGTGGATGCATATAGGGCTTGTATAACGAGGGTGGGGGGGGGGGTCAGAGCGGTGGCACGGTGGTTAGTGCACTGCGTGTTACGAACACGGCGTACTGAGCCATTTTGCTTGGTAACACAAGCGTAATAACGAGCACATCAAGCAGGCCTCTCCCAGGTGGATGACAACTGCTGTGTTCATTCATTAGCGTGCTGTGATCTCCGGCTCACCGCGCAGCGATCCCGGTCTACTTGAGTTCGATCCAAGGCCGCGACTATGAACAACACCGGTGGCGATTGAACATCTCAATCTTGATTTGAAGCTTTCGTGACTACAGGAATCCAAACTTTTTGCTTCCTTCGGTAAAGTCACGTAGGTAGAAAATAAAATAAATCACGACGTTTCGGGCGCAACACAAGCTTCCGTCATCAGGTGGGAAAGCACGTGACTTTACCGAAAGAACCAAAGAGTAAGTGAACATCTCATTCACTTCTGACATGTCCCTCCACACCAACAACCCCCCTTCACCAACAACCCCCCTTCACCAACAACCCCCCTTCACCAACACCCCCCTTCACCAACAACCCCCCTTCACCAACAACCCCCTTCACCAACAACCCCCCTTCACCAACAACCCCCCTTCACCAACAACCCCCCTTCACCAACAACTCCCCTTCACCAACAACCCCCTTCACCAACAACCCCCCTTCACCAACAACCCCCCTTCACCAACAACCCCCTTCACCAACAACCCCCCTTCACCAACAACCCCCCTTCACCAACAACTCCCCTTCACCAACAACCCCCTTCACCAACAACCCCCCTTCACCAACAACCCCCCTTCACCAACAACCCCCCTTCACCAACAACTCCCCTTCACCAACAACCCCCTTCACCAACAACCCCCTTCACCAACAACCCCCCTTCACCAACAACCCCCCTTCACCAACACCCCCCCTTCACCAACAACTCCCCTTCACCAACAACCCCCCTTCACCAACAACCCCCTTCACCAACAACCCCCTTCACCAACAACCCCCTTCACCAACAACCCCCCTTCACCAACAACCCCCTTCACCAACAACCCCCTTCACCAACAACCCCCCTTCACCAACAACCCCCTTCACCAACAACCCCCCTTCACCAACGCGCACTGACCAGCATGGTGAAGTATGCGCTGTCCGGGGGAGGTGGGCACGAGATGCCGAGCCCCCCACTTGTTTGCGTCATCGGGAGGATGCGAACCGTCTCATCTATCGCGTGCACTCCCCGGCAATGGGTCGTCTCCGCTCTTGCGACGAAATGGAAAACAATCGCCCGAGATTCGCCTCCATGTCTCGGTTCCTCCCGTGTGGCGACGGCTCGGCAGCGAGGCATCCAGCCTCGCTGCCGAGCCGTGTTTAGGCCGCGCGGCCACGCGTGGTAGTAGTAGTAGTTCTAGATTTGAAGCTTTCGTGACTGCAAGGATTCATATTCTTAGGTTTTTTAGGTAAAGTCACGTAGGTAAAAAATGTAAATTAATAAAAGTAAAATAAAACAAAATAAAAAATCACGACGTTTCGGAAGCAACACAAGCCTCCGTCTTCAGGTGGAACCGTCACAGCCAACGACAGCTGTATCAATTAGTAGTAGTATATATATAGTCTCGTGTCTCTTAGAGTTCTCTCCACTTGATACAGTAATTTTGCAGTGATGGTGCCACCTGAATACGGAAGCTTGTGTTGCCTCCGAAACGTCGTGATTTAATTTTATTTTATTTTTACCTAAGTGACTTTACCGAAAAAAACAAAGAGTATGGAACCTTGCAGTCACGAAAACTTCAAATCTAGAATTAGTAGTATAACTATAGATTATTTTTTGTTTGACCAGGTAAGGCCCACTGAGCTACATGGCTCTTTTTCACAAGCGACATGGCCTCAAAAGGTAGCTCAACGAAGAGTCCTATCACGTCGAAATTTATAGCGGCCAAATAGTCTACGTGCGTGCATGCTTTTTTTTTAAATGCGGAGACAAAAACGGGAGGAGAAAAATCCACACGACCACGGGGAGAGAGAGACACTGCACATTTCAAATATACAGCAGGCGTCAGGGTCAGGATTGAACCCACGACCTCCTGTGTGTACCGCAGGAGCTGCGCCCGTGCGTGTCCGCGCAACGGGGCCTCAAAGGGGCACTTCCAAGTTCAAGTTGATGTTGTTACTCTCTGGTTCTTTCGGTACTCGACTTTATCGCAAGAACCAGAGTGTATGGATTCCTGCAGTCACGAAAGCTTCAAATCACGATTGATGTTGCTAATCCCGTGCAGGCGAGAACTCGAAAGAACCAGGATGAGTCTCATTTGCAAAGGGTGACCTTGCATTGGACAATACATTTTACACGAAAGAAAAAAAACCAATAACGTACAGCAATTAAGTGGATAGACATCGGAACGACAATAAAAAAACAACAACAACGGCGTTATACGTGAGAAATCGACAATATTTTCACAAACTGTAGCCTCAAGGCGTCAGATCAAGCAGATGATGTTTGACTGGTCATAACACAATTACAAAATTTAAGTTACAAAACCATAATATACATGTAGAGGGTGACTATTGTACTAATATGTAAACGGACAATTATACGTGTCAAATGCACCTAGCCTGGCACGAGCACTGCGGTGATATAACCGTCACTTTAGTGGCGATGGCTGCTGCTGCGGCTGCTGTTGTTGTTGCAGGGGGTTGCCACTCGCTCCCTTTGTGCGCCCAGCCCACGTGAGACCCCGACTCGTTCCCGTGGCAGGGAGGCATGGCCTCTCTCCCTTCTCCTCCGCGGAGCGAGGGGCAGAGCGGTATGAAAAGAGAATAAATGGTTTCCAGCGCCGAATTGTGTGGGTAATTGCACACTCTTTCGTGCCATGCATGGGGAGGGAAGGGAGTGCGGTGGGGAGGGGGTGGAAATAATAAAATTAATGATGGGCCCCTCGGAATTGTAATGCAAAGTGGGGCGCGCTCGCACACAAAACGAACGAGGCGAGTTGGATTTGAAGCGCACCGCAGCAGCGCGCGGTGCAAAGTACAATTTCCATTCACGGGCCAAAAAACTGAACGCAAATTTCGTACTCGTGGTCGCGTGGGCGGCCTCGGGGCTTTGTTTACAAAGGGCGGTGGGGGAGGGGTGGGGAGGAAGAACTCTTCCCCCTTCCCTCCCTCCCTACCTCCCTCCCACCCATCCACCTCCGATTGTCCACGGCCACATTCACACCGCGGTCTCATCTCGGCTCCCATGAATGCAACGCACGGGACGCGATTACGGCAATTAAAGCCATTTCCCAGGGTTAATTCTGAGCCGAGTGGGAGGTGATGGAGAGGATAAGGAGATGTTTAAATGAAATATTCCGCGTCTCGCGAGAGCGACAGCGGCAGTAAATAAGGATACACCTGCGCGGATTTAATGAGCGAGCAGAAGATAATTGACGCGCAAAACTTGAACGTAGGCGCCCGGGCGAATGAGCAAAATTACACCAACAAAAACACACTACACAGATCCCCACGCATAGCGCGCTCACGACCGCTGCTTCTTGAATCGCAGTGTTTGGCAGTCGTCCGTTGGTGCAGTGACACGTGCAAGAGATATAACTCCGTACGTATGATTTCGCGACCAATATTCTGTCTTCGTAATTTGTTTCTTTTGGGGTTGGATCGATGACGGACGCTTGTGTTGCGCCCGAAACGTCGTGATTTCTTTTATTTTATACCTACATGACTTTACCGAAAGAACCAAAGAGTTTGAATCGTGTTAAGAAGTGTACAGTTAATTAGTGCTCTATAGCACCCAACATGGGCAAATGTGCCGAATGCTTCTGTTTTTTTCATCAAAACCAATCAGTTTTGAAAAGCAGGAAAATAAAAAAATGTGCAGACGCGAGGGTTTCGCCGCAGATTGCATCCCAGCATCACCGGGAGTGAGCAAAAGCTCAACTCTCGCGAGAGCTTCCTGAACGCTAAAGCCGAGTCGCAATGTCCCAGCGAAACGTCGTGCTGCGACATCGTTAACAAACAAAAATGCTGCTCGCTTTTCAACGCTGAAAAACAGAATCGATAGGCACGTTTGTTCCACGCGACATCTTGATTTGTTTGGCTGTGTCGGGTGGTGGAGGGTGCACAGCTGGTGCATCTGCCAGGAGTCGTCTCAGTCAGTCAAC
Organism: Lethenteron reissneri; assembly: GCF_015708825.2. Taxonomy (NCBI): domain Eukaryota; kingdom Metazoa; phylum Chordata; class Hyperoartia; order Petromyzontiformes; family Petromyzontidae; genus Lethenteron; species Lethenteron reissneri. The sequence goes on along the minus strand of NC_083798.1, from coordinate 12,113,364 downwards.
CCGTAACACCTGAGTCTGTCCCGCGACCTCCTTCTAGCGAGGCTTCGACACTTCACGCGACAGGCTTCAAAGTGCACCTAGCCGGGCACTAGCGCCGTGGTGACGTCACCACCACTTAGTGACGAATGGCGGTTGTTGTCATAGTTCTGACATTATACCTACACGAGCGAACCCAAAAGTGAACCGACTATGAATTATGGAAGGGCTCTCTTTGGACATCCAATGGTTGGCATTTTGGCGCAGTGAGAGGCGGTTTGTCTCGTCAATCAATACTGAGACTCAAACCACGACTGAAGCGCACACTGCTTCCCTTTCCTTCTTCAGTTTGCTCACGCCGACACTCGCAGAGCAAAGATTGTGAGTCTCGGGTACAAACTCACAATAAACTGAAGTTGCAAGCGAGTCGCATGAGAGAGAGATGCGTGTCCCTGTGTGAGCGCACGTGACGTTTTACACGATCTTCGGTTAATTCCCGATGTGTGTTTGGCACGATGTCCGACGTTTCGCTCCACGTGCTGGGAGCTATTTCAGGTACGACCCAAACGCAAATCACAGAGCCACCGAGCACAACCTCGACAAAACAAGCTGGTATTCACCTGCAGAGAATACCAGCTTGAATTGACGACTGTTGTTTTATCTGTATTCGTAAACTAATATGTTGGTATTGTTTTATTCAAAAGAACCTCTATTAGAGTGATGAGTTACAAAAACGTTTCGTAAGAATATAATTAGAAAAAGGCAAGTTAGATTTCTTGGACGTGGAATGAGAAAAAATGAACCTGAATATTAACATTGTTTTGACTGGGAAATTATAGGCACAACAGTAGCTGGAAAAATACAACGAATTCAATTGTATATAGCAATATCAACAATTGGATGCAACTGGTAGGAGTATCTGATGCACAGCTCTTGAGTTAATGCCATGGACAGAGCTGAATGGGAGGAAGGTAGTGATATCCGATGTCTTTGGGATGAAATCGGCAGTGTTCTCATGTTTATTGCCATGTTTTTTGCTATATTATTTCAATGTAGCATGTAACACTTATCATCAAATGCGCAATTTTTAATAATGCAAAAAAAACACACAAGTGCTTTTAAAAATTACTTATCAGTTTATTTGGTGTTTCATAATTGATATTTTGTTAAGGCCCACGTAATTATCTCACCAAATGTGTGTCGTTTAGACCTCTACCTCCCGACACAGTCAAACACGTGATATTGTCGAGTGTACACGCACTTAACGCACACAGCCATTATTGTTTCAGCTCACAACCGAATTCATCAATTGGACTTTAAAATCATTAAAATCCACGAAGTCAGAATAACCGTGTCACCTGACCCGGATTCTTGAATTAAGTGTCATGGGCTCACAGGGACAACCAATGAGAGTTAAGCTAATATATTAACGATTTACAAATTAAATGTTTGTAATTTATCATTTATCTGGGACAACGATTACCATTATTTTCATTGTCAATCATAGCTACTCAGGTATATACTAGCCTGTAGCAAATATGCTAACTGAAGGCTAAATTTAGAGTTAGCATTATGACAATAGTAGATTATTGTAACACAGGCATAATAACAAGTACATCAATTTGGTTGGAAGCATGATATTAACCTACTTGTTCTTGGTTCTTTCGGTAAAGTCACGTAGAAGGGAAATAAAAATAATATTTAAATAATATTTTAATAATATTTTATAATTTCTCTTCTACGTGACTTTATCGAAAGAACCAATAATATGAATCCCTGCAGTCACGAAAGCTTTAAATTAAAATGTAATACCATGTTTCCAACGCACAGTTATTTTATGACTATCAGCTCAATTAAAGCATTTTTTCAATATTTTTTAAAATCTCAATGGATGCCCTCATTACTCTTTGCCCATGAAATTGGTTTTACAGAGCAGTTTCACACTGTTAGAGTCAACTTGGTGGCACGAGGTTGATTCTCATACCACTGATGTTAGCCGTGAGTGGGACTCAATGAGAATGAGAATCTTTATTTAGACTGGAGGAGGAATGTAATGAGCTATGAAGCTCTTCCTTTTACATATGTCCAGTAGGGGCAGGTCAGAAGGTCACAGCAATACAAACACCGAGAGCGGTGCAAAGTATAGGAAAGGTAAGCAAGTCGCTAAATAGAAACAAGCAATAAATAAGGTATACACGTAGACATTGCTAAAGCGTATCAATTCCTGCCGATGTTTCAACAATAAACGCAGGTGTGCTAGGCTCATAGCACAGTGCGCTAACCACTGCGCCAACCTCCCTTTCTCCTCCAGTCGGCGAACTTGATTTCATTTGATTTGCAGATGTCAGATTGAATTTGACCTTTCTCTTTCAAGAGGAAGGGCTCCTGATTTACATACGCAGCAGAGACGGCCTCCAGGGGACACGGGAGTTAAACTATTGGCTACAGTCGTAGTTTCATGGCTAAGGCGAGAACATTACACCCATGGTAAAAAAAAAAAATTGAGCACGTAAAGAGAATGATGCGTTTCTTTGTGCAGCACAATTAAGCCATTTGCCGCAATTATAGTGTAACAAAACCCTCAAAGTAGCACTCTACGTTAATTACCCTCAGGGATAACGCCGCGTGAGTGCGAATTTGTGCTCCAAACATGAATGATCATTAAGTGGAGAAGATTCTTGCGTTCATTAAAGAGGGCCCAAACAAAAGGGGGGCACAGAGAGAGAGAGAGAGAGACTTCAACGCAGCAGGTTAACAAATGGATTGCGCCATTGTACCTCAATCGCTTAGCCCCCACCCCCCCCCCCCCAAAAAGGGGGGGGGCAGGCGCGGCGGCATACGAAGTCGCCTTCGTTTTTGTCGCGCTGCACCTGGGCACTAGACTTGTGTTCGTCTTACTTAAAGCAATCGTCATCATTTAAATAAAGACTGCGGGCTAAACAATTAGCGCGTGCAATAATATAGTGGCCCCCCCTCCCTCCCTCCCCACCCCGTGTGTAGTCGCACACTGATTAGTGGCGGCGATGAGCCGGGCTTCCCCGCGTGAACACGAATGCCGCCTTAGGAGGTTCACGGAAATGAATGTTACATCTCACGCTCGAGGCCATGTTAGAGGACGCCATGCGTTAACATTGAGTCGGCGGTGCAAGTGGTTTCGTGCGCTGATTTGCGTTATGAAACCGGCGGACTGAGTTCGATTCCCGGCCACGGGCAACATCAGGGCTGTGTTGAGTAATTTCTGTGCTGGTCCTGAGTGCCCCCCACCACCACCACCACCGGTCCCCACTGACTTGTTAATACGCAGGAGGCTTTGGCGACCAATATTATCCATAATAGAGGTGTTTGGGTTAGATCGCGTAAATATAAATGTGTCGTTAAACCCGCCACCACCCGACACAGCCAACTAGTAAGGTTTGTCATGTAAACAGAACGTGCCAATTCGTCACTAGTACAGCACACCGGTGTGTTAGAGAGTAAATGTTGTGGATTTACCTCCAACACAAACGGTGTGTTGAGATGAGCTCGCATGCAGGAGACGAGTGAATTGTTGAATCAGCCGATGATTGATGACAGCAGCTTGCCCAGGCCTTCGTCCAGCAGGGGATACATCACGGCTGCTGCTGCTGCTGGTGGTGGTGGTGCTGATGATGATACAACAACGTCGACCTCCTTTCTATGGCTGGGACATTTAAACATCAACTGCTACCAATGGCAAACTGAGTGGCGGTGACATCATCTAGCTTGTGCCAAGCTAGGTGTACTTTGAGGCCATACCACGTGATAAACGCTCACCCAGATATACATGGACACTGTGTGTTTTTCTCATTATTTTTTCAAACGCATCCTTTAAAAGAAATATTTGAGACCACATGATATACATATATATGTTTTTTTATTAATCCACGATCATAACCGTGAGAAATGGCGACAGCTTGGGCATGCCTTCATCTAACAGTGGATCGATCATGGCAGGCGTGGTTAATGACAGCATCGTTGTTGTGCTGTGCCCTGCCAAGTGGAGAAAGCTGTACAGGTTGGAGTTCCATCGCTGGAGAGCCAGATTATTATGACGCAGTATTCATTATCACTCAATGCCTCTCTCCCACACACATCACACACATAAACCACATACACAACACACACACTACACACACTACACACAAAGATCCCCTATATAGCCTAACACACTGTTGGAGCAAGTGCTGTTAGCGAGCACCTATGAAGGCCGGCACGGCACACAAGGCGGTGGGTGGCCAGCACTAAGCCCGGCCGTTTTTGTCTCCCCAGTGGCGATGTTTGCACACCACATCAGGTACTGATTTGAGGCTGAGTCGACCTGGGGGAGGTCCAGCACCGATTCTGATAATCGTCACTGGTGTTGTCCGTGAGCGTGAATCGAACCCGGGTCTCCAGGTTTGTAGCGCAGCTTGGTAACCGCGACACTACCACTCCCGACACACATACGTACACACAGACACCACATACAACCACACACACACGTACACACAGACACCACATACATGCGCGCGTGACCATGTTAGGTACTAATGCAACGACATCATCTCGCCCAGAGACACAATAATTTAAACGCGGTCGCAATGGATTTTACTCAATGCTCCCTCTAAAAAGCTTTGCTCATTCGCAGAGTAGAAGCTGACATAATTCTTACAGTTATCCATAGTTTCAATTAATCGTTAGGATTGATTGCATTCGCTGAAAAAAGGTAGCGACGATTGGAAGAGGTCATAAAATAACGAGGGCATCAATTTCAACTCAAATCTGCGTAACTTTTTCCCGCACATTTAAAAGCTTGGATAATGTGATGCAAATTGCACGATGCCAAACAAATAAATGAATGCTCTTATGACACATTAAAGTGTACTATTATACGGCAATCTAGGGCTTGCGCTGCTGTACAGCATCATGACATTAATAAAAAAAGAAAATGTACAAAAAATAGATTATCTCAAATATATATATGTATATGAAGAAACGGAGCATTTTGCGCCTGAATTGTGATGCAGTGAGAAGACAAAACTGAGAGCGCGAAGTGACTGCGAAATTCTGAAAGACGAGCGCGTCGGCTATCGCCACGTGTGTAATTCATCTTGTCATCCGCAACTGAAAGGATGAACTATGTGGCCGTGCCCAGCCATCGCTTCTGTCGGCAGAAGATTTAGTTTTGAAGTGGCTGAAACATTGCCGCGTTGAAGACAATGCGTGGCACTTTGTGCTGAACAAGAGACGCCTCTTGCGGCAGCGGCTGCACTGGGACAGGGGCGGTACATGAGCCAAGCTGCTTCTGAGATATGAGCCATTGTCGAGATAATTACGCGCAACTGATTTCTTTATTTTTAAACATATATGCGTGAATGATATTTAGTGCCGCTTTTCGCCGTAATTCTCCAGCTTTATGTGTCCGAGACATTGACGCTTCATCGTCCTTGATTTGTCGACGTCCGCTAACAACATTGATCTCCCTCCTTTAGCCTCGTTATATATGTTTTCACCGTAAGAATGCAGCAATATAAAAACTCGGCCACTATCTATTCATCCGGAGAGTATTTCCATCATAATCGTGACATTCCTCTTTACTGACATAACGCAAAACCGCGTGACATCACCGCCGAGGTCGGAGGTTGGGCCTCACTGCTCCGGAACCGGCCATGATGACAAACAGATGGCGCTGAGCGTGACCCCTAGGGGTCACATGTTGCCGCCAAGTGGAGCGGCGGTCTGATCTTGGGCTCTTTACATTGCCTGGGGCATTTGCAGGCAAAAATCAGTGTGAAGCACGCCAGGCCACAAGCCAGGGCAATTTTTTTTCTCGCTTTCCCTGGTTTCCTTAATCTCGCTTTTATGTTCGCTGAACGCTCGGTTAGCACGCAACCGCTCACTTGCGTGGCCCTGGATCATCATCTGCTGCCGCTGTTGCTTGCTGTTGCTGCTTTCTGCTGCTGCTGCTGCTGCTACAAGCCGGCTTTGCGAGCTGCTGATGGGAGTAAAGTGGTGGCTTGAGCGGCAGGAAATGGCCAATCTCCACAACATGCCCTCCCCACACGCAACAGGAACCGCACGCCCATCACGGGGCATCTCGGCCGCGCGGAAGGTCATGCCGCACAAGCGCCAGATCTGAGCTGCCACGCTCTGGCTTTAGTTGAAATCTTATTTTATTCAGGATTCAACATTTTGCGCAAGGTTTCATACGCATCTCAACTTGGAGAGGTTGAGAGACGAGCTTGTTGTTGTCATTGTCTTAACGCTGGGGTAAGCAATTTTATATTTGTTGTTGTTGCTGAGATGTTGTTGTTTTGAGTGAAAAAAGCTTTGGAAAATGTATTATATTGATCATATATATATAAAGCCATCCACCATGATGAATCAAAGCCTCCCCAATGCAATGCCATCCCTCACGATCCTGCGATATCATACAAACAAAAATCACACCTTAAAATAAATAAAAAATGCCCTCTCATTAAGGGTGCACAAAACGAGAAAGGAATAACACAACACGTGCACTAATTTCAATGATTTATCCTTATATTTCAAATTTCAAACCCAGCATGGGTACATGTACATCACATTTTGTCGATCCATTGCTGGATGAGGGCCTTCCCTTGCTGCTGGGTTCATGTGGGTTGTCCCATGCCGCATGCAGCCTAAGGTGCCCGACTGAATGTGTATGTTCTGACCCGCCCTCATTGAACGTCTGTGAAAAAATAGTTTTATAGCTCATCGGATTCCCCCAGAATAAAAACTAAATATTCAGATTCTGATTGACACACGCGCCGCTCCGTGATCTCCCAAGTTCGTCGCACGCCGCACACGCAGCGTCGCCACACAAGAGCCGTGCAATAGCTGCCGCGCGCCGGTGGGAACAAGGCAGTTCAATCTCAGTGTCAGATTAACAACAAAAAAAAACACACTCGCGCTGATCTTTATCGCGATGCCACGAGACCCTGGGGCTTCCCTGGCCGGGCTGTCATCAGCTGGAACTGGCCTGGCTCCACCGAGGTCCCAGTCTTCGCGACGCGCACAAAGGAACGGCGCCCTTCTGATCACCCATCCGTCCCGCGCCCACGTGGGATAAACACTGGACCCCTTATGCTTTAGACCTCCCCTCCCCGCTCCTTCTCCCTGGCTATTTGGATTATTGCCTGAGATGTGGCGATATTGTACCTGCGTTACTGCTTAAGATTGTCGTACCACAGTGGCACATTGCGAGTTTAATAGCGTGTAGCATGAGCATTTTTTTCCAACTTTTACTTACCACGGCATATGCAGAGATTTGTTGTCCCTCCCCGGCACCTCCGATTAGCATGGTTGCCTACGTACGGTAGGAAAGAAGTTCAACATACGTACATGCATACAACTGTCCGATGGAGCGGTGGCGCAGTGGTTAGCGCACCACGCTCTGAACCTGGCATCCTCTTGTGTTTGATTTCCGACCGCGAGCTAACATCAGTGCCAAGTGATATCTGAATCGGCCAACACCCACGAGCCCTTCTCCAAACCCACACTAACCAGGGTGGTGAAGTATGGTCAAACGACCCCTATGACCAAAACGGTGCAGGGAGACCTTCGTGCAAAATGTAAAGTTGCAGCCGAGGAATCCCTCGCTCGCTCCATTGCAGGCTGAAGGGCCTCCAGCTGGAGGAAGCTCTCTGGAGAAGAGGGAATTTTGGCCTTCTCTTCCACACCGATCTCACAAAACGAGCTGCAATAACAACTCCAACAAAAAAAATGCGTACGGAAAGGTTACTCGTCACCACCTCTGCGTTGTATTTATTTTGATTTCCACGCCGCCCCCGCCGCCCGCCGCCGTTCGTCAAACGTACATTCTTCGACGCCTTTGAAGAGTTGCGAAGATTTGTTGCTCAGATTTCGTTCGGTGCCACGGCGGGGCTCGCCGGGGAGGGACACCCCCCCCAGCCCCCCCCCCCCGCGAGCTATCGCCCCCTTCGCGAGACGCTGCTTCGGCACAGCAGCCAGGGGCACAGCTGGCGCAGCGCGCATCAGCCCCGTGGGGCGGGCGGGGTGGGTGGGGGGGACAGGTGGGGCAGGTGTCTGTCCAGAACACACACACACAGAAAGACACCCTCCCAGTCCGGCAGGAACCCACCGATTCTGCGCCGGCGTTGCGGAGACGACTCGGACTTTTATTCTTTTATTTTTGTCATGGAGCAACGAGCATTATCGGCCCCCCCCTTCTCTCCATCCCTCCGCCCACCACCACCACAGTCGAAGCCTCCTCTCGCCGCCCCCTGCCGTGACACTCGAGGCTGACTCGCCCGCACCACTCGGCGTGAAGAGAGGTTAAAGTGCTGGGTAGGGACGCGCGCATTGTGGCCGTGTTTGGAGGAGCGCGGGGGGTGTGGGGGGGACTTCTGGGCCTTAAAACGTCGCACCTGGTTGCAGCAAAACTTGCCCGAGCGTTGCCATTTACACCGCCACCCCTTGAATTTGTCACATTCACAAATGCCTTTTCGGGTTAAGTTGTCCCGATTATTGTACTGCAGCGCCGGGAGATATTCGAGCCTGTGTATTTGTGTGTTGTTTTATAGCAGAAAAATACAGACATTACGTGCGTGGTGTGTGTTTGCGTGTTTGTCTTTGGTGGCGCGGCGGTTAGCGCGCTGCGCTATGCGAACATGGCGATCCGAGATCGATTCCCGCTCGCGGACATGAACCAGTCCTGGGCCACCTCAGAGTCCACTGAGCCCCAAATGAGTACCCAGTGCGATTTGTGAACATCGCCACGAGGGAGACAAATATGGCCGGGCGTGGTGCTGGCCACTCACTCCCTCGTGTGCAGTGCCGGCCTGCACAGGTGCTCGCTAACAGCATTTGTCCCCAACAGTCTACAGCATTAACGTCTGGGTCTTTGTCGCGTTGCATTGAGGCACCCGTATTGTTGGGGCAGAGTCACAACTGCCAAACACGAACTTGCAAATTCTAAATTAGCGTCTTGGAAATTCTTTTTTTAAGGTCATAACACGAACGTCAAAATTGGGGCTCATGCTTCCAGCTCGCGTGAAGAGAAAAACCAGACCCCTGTAGATTTAAATGCGAGGGTTTCGCTGAAGATAGACAGAACAGCTGTCCCCATTTCAACGCATTGTGACTCAGCCACGCTTTTAGAACGTAGCTCGCACGCGCACTCTGTCCTGCAATTAGGGCCCAGTGCATCCCTACAGCGATAATAATGACAATTTTTGATGTTACTCAAAAGGCCGTTCCTTTTTTTCTTTCGTTATTGTTATCTACTTCTTGAAAAAAAAACCCTATAAATAGTCCGATTTCAAAGGAGCACGACTTAGACACTGATTGCAGAAATCATCCGCGGTGCCCGTCATGCACTGCGATATAAAACGCAGCATTGAGCTCATTATGTGTTTTCCACATTTTTATGCAACTTGAAAAATGTTTGTCGCTTATATAACGCGTTACGTACACGATGTTTGGGTCGGCAGAATAGACACGCACGGTTAAGGAGCTTATCAGTGCAAAGATGTAGCTTTGTGTGGTCAGATTATCAGCTATTATACCTTATTACAGGATAAGCCTGGTAACGGCCGAGTGATTTTAATCAATGCTTCACTTTGGAGAGCGGTGCACGGAACCTCATTCGCTGGCACCAGTGTCCGCTGTGATGTTGCCAGTTTGGAAGTGAATGGCGTCAATTAGCGCTTGCCTTCGTTTGTAGCGAAGCACCCCCCCCCCTTTCCCCCCCCCCCCCCCAACCGGCACCCGCCACTCTTCCTGTCACCTGCAGGACGGTTGTCATAGATTCCACGTTTTTGTCGGCCAATCCCAGCTCGTTAGTGGACTGCACTAATGACCCGGCCATGTGTACGCTGCACGTCTAGAAACGAGGGGGACCATTCTTTCTCTCTTTCTTTCATCAAAAGGTCGAAGTCAACTCGACATCGACCACAGATCAAGTTAAAATCGAATTCACTCAGTGTGGGGAGCGGTGGTGCAGTCGTCTCACGCGCAGGCGCTATGAACCCAGCGACCCGCGTTTGATTCCCAGCCACGGCTAACGTCAGCCGTGACGTTTGAACCGGTCTCGTCTTACGCACGCCCCTTCACCAACCCGCGCTGACCAGCACGGTGAAATATGGACAAAAAGGCCGCATGTACGAGACACGCCATGGGGAGGCCTTCATCTGGCAGTGGATTGACCAAGGGCTGCAGATCCCTGTGCGAAAGGTGGCTCTGAGGATTGTACAGGCTGCTGTGTATATGGGCTATACGTGGGGGGGGGGGGGGGGGTGTGAGCATTGATTAGAGAAAAAGACTGCTCCAGTGAGGTTTGAAGTCTCCCCCTTTCTCTCCCCACCACCGTGGCCAGGCAGGAGCGCTGGGACCCGATCGAGGCTCCGCTACGATAAATAAGTCTCAAGTCGGCGCGTCGGCGATACACCGTCGAGCAGGTTGATGCCTTTCTATGCCCGAACGTGCGCGGCGCACACTTTGAAATGATCCCACGGGGACGGAGAGGCTGTCAAGTGCGAGGGCAAAGGTCAGGCTCTGGCTATAAATCTCCACACAACGGCGTTCATCAGCGGTTATTGAAATGTACGTGCAACGCGTTACGAATGGACATTTCACGTTCCCCAACTCAATCCGCCACGTTCAATGCGCGTGTACGCCTTGACAGTGTCAGGATGAAATCATAAATGGAGCACATTGGAAATCAAAGGGGATTGTGCGGACCTGTGTGACAAAGGAGGGTTAAGTTTTAGCTTAAAACGAAAATTCTGATGCCATGTGCAATTCATTAGCTATTGGGGAAAATTCATTTTGACGTAACGCGCTGCGTCCTACCCAGGCCGAGGGTTCTGCTGGACGTTTAATGCGTGAAGCGGCAGCAACAGCTGGGTTAACGCGAGCATCGAAGTTCACCACACTGCACTGGCATAATCCATTGTCGCGCAAACATGATTTTATATTTTAAAGAGGACGCTATGAACCTCGGATGCAAGTGAATGCATCTAAAGACTTCCTCAAATGCCTCCGTCAATTCCGTTAAACGCATCGCAAGTTAACTTCCTCCTATTTACTCGCGGTGAAAATGCCCGTGTATATAGCTGACACAAAAAACATAACCATTTGCACTGAATACTCGGTGGAAATATATGGGTTTCATAAGTGGATTGAATAGTACTGTATTTCTGAAAATGACATTGTTATGCAGTGCATTTGTCTCCCCACGTCAAAATAAGTCAGACCCACAGTTAAACAAAATTTATATTGGAAATCTATGTAAATGTTTTTTTTTCCAATGGATGTGTGTGCTATAGATTATCGCTCAGCCAAGTCACTAAAAATTTTCATTCAAAGCTTGGACCAAAAAAAAAAGCAAAACGCCGTAAACTGTTCACGATTGAGGATTTTATTTGGTACTAGTTTTTAAAGACTGCACGTTTGTGTGCAGGTTAGACAGGTTTTTTTTTCTTAAATCACCTAACCCAGAATCAGTCTGATCCTCCCGCTAATTCCTCCGTGCCGCGATGTTTATACGGCATTTCCACCTGGCCCGAAACAGTGCACACATCCTGATAAACACATGACATCACATATGTTCTCATTGGATGTTTTTCCCTTCCTGCATCGTGTTCTGGTTTGTTATGAAATTTCACTGGCTTGTCAGAATACACTAAACAAAAAGCGTTCATATCTCAAATCTTGTCTTTATCGTGTGATTTTTTTAAAGTGATCTCGTAAATATTCTCAAAAGTATCTGAAGTTATTCGCTTACATTTAAAATACATTTTGGTGAGACGTACACAACGTTGTATGCTGTAAAAAAAACATTGTTTACTTACATTTTACGCGTGGCATGGTTGTTAAAGGCACTAACGTAAGGGATAGAATGAGGTCCCCTATCCTAATTCTCCCACTGCTCATCAACTGCCACCTTGGCCCCTACGGCCAGCCGTGGGAGCCTGGATGGTGCAGTTGCATCGCCTACACTTCGGATAACTATGCCACTGATCTTACCTCTGGTATTCCTTACCAGCGACTTGTTGTTTCAGTGGACTCTGCTTTTAGAAACAAAGCAAACCTGCTCGCGTAAATTACTCGTGTTACCGTGCTTACCGAATAAATCATATTTTTAAAGCGTGGTCGTAATTGCAATTGATATAGTCTCATGGCCGACTTTTTTATTTGCCATGCGTGACAATTTGCAGGACTCTCACCGCCTCTTCCTATTTTTTTTGTGTTTCAGCCTCGGCGTAACTTTTTTTTCTTGAAAAAAACCCCAGCGAGAGGCTCCACGTGTGGCGACACAGCGGCACGCAACACTGCACAGGCCAGCCGCGTACCTGCCAGCAATTTGACAAACATTGGTCCCATGTGTGTGTGTGTGCGCGCGCGCGGCGGCGGCGGCGTGGTGCCCTGATCTGATGTGAGTTACGAGGTGCACGGTGCCGAACGTTGTATACGGTAGGGTGGGGGTTGGGGGTTTGGGGGGAGGGTGCAAACTCTGTCCATGTGTGGGGCTGTTGTGGGAATAATCTGCTGGGAGACGTCGGCGAGGATTAAATGGGGCCTGAAGCAGTTGCACGTGTTGCAGGGCCGGCTCCGATTTCCGTGGTTGCAATATTTGACATTGTATTATGTAAATTTCTGACGCCACGGGCAAAGCTGACGCATTGCTCGGAATTATGCTGAGCGACAGAAAGAGCAACACGTGGATCAGAGAACAAATATAAAATGGGAGACGTTATGTTTATGAAGGGGGAGTACATGGGTTTTAAGGAGGATCGTGATGGTGGAGATTGGTTATCGGAATGGGAGGCAAAGTAGGGGACGGCCCCAAACTGAAAACCAGATTGGAGGTGAAGCAGGAGTGAGATGGATTGAGGTACCGTACGTAGCCGACCGCGCTAAACGACCACGAGGAATGACAGTTGCACGGGGATGCCTCAATCCAACAATGGATTATTGATCATAGCCGATGATTGTGAAGGTGATGAAAGGTCATCATTTGTGCTTTTAATTGTCCATTCACTTGGATGCAAAACCACAACCATGCTCATCTTCGCGTGCTCTTCTTTGTGAGCCCATTGTGCCGCAGTGCAAGGCGTCTTCTTCAGGGCGCGCGCTTTCCCCTCCACACCGCTGGAGCTGCAAGGGCATGACGGGGCTCTGGGTGGCCGCTGTTCCACATGATTGCGGATGAGGAGGGCAATTTATGAAATGCGCCTGCCAGGAGCCAGGCAGCCTACTGTACCTGCCTCAAGGCAAATCCCTCTCCCCCCCCGCTCCCACACCGAAAAAAAAATATCTCTTAAGCATTTTAATGTCAAAGCTTCGCATGCTAATGCGGTTGATCTCCATAATTCACTTTTTTTTGGAAGCCCTTGCCAGGCAAGAGAGAGAGAGAGAGACCGGCGTGGTTGTGATTGTGAGTCACCTCCGTAGCTCGTGTAGGAAACTGCCGCAGTCTTCATGCAATTCGCAGAGCCAGTATCGGCAGAGGAAGGACGCCCCGGTCTCGAGCCAGCCGCCGAGAGTGGACTTGGTTCATGCAATGTTTGAACTTAAAATGCGTTTTGACAATAATCGGGTGTAAAATATATCTATTGTATAGGAAATTATGGCACAAAGCTCCCCACCCCCGGCTGGGAGAACCGTTTAGCAATTTGTCATATGAATAACAAACGGCGTACCGACTGCGCTAAAGCACACGCTGGGTAAACATCTGCGTCTGATTTGAGGCATTAAACCAGAGCATATGAACAACATGGAAAGTGCGTAAGGTTCCAAGCACAACGCCCTCTTTGTCTTCAAATGTTACCTTGGATGGTACTCGTGTGTGCGCCCGCAGTAGACTCGTGTTTAGAGAACACAAGACACATTGTGTGTGTTTTTTATGTTCACTTTGAACAAAACACTTGTGTTACAACGTTGGCCAGCGGTGCAGAAGCACAAACAATAATACAGAAAACAACTTCCATATTCGTCAATAACAGTGCCATGCAGGAAGAGGCTAATTCACGGTGTCTCGTAGGTGACATGCTTGGGCAACGGCCATTATTCAGTGGGTAACGTTTCAGGAAATGACCCTTCATCGCAGACAGATCACTATGTTGTGAAGAACCTTTTCCCGAAAAGTCACGCGTTATACAGGTACTATATATATATATATATTTGTTTTCCTTTGGGGGAAGTGTTCTTGACAAATGTGTTGATTTTCTGACTTTTTAAAATTAGGTATCAACACACACAGGACATTGTTGTTTCCGTGTTTTAATTTTCACAACAAGGCAATTACCGTGTCCAGACTGACCGCTTCAAAATGTGACATTGCATCCAGGGGCGGTGCTTCCTCCCGGAGAGATCCTCCTCTTCCTGCGTGAAAGTCTCTCCACTGTTCCCACTGAATGCATTTCTCCAAATCTGTACCACAGTTCAGTCTCGGTGCGACACACCATACATTGTGTACCGTGATCGCAGCGAAATTAAATGTACAATTGTTTTAAGAATGCGGCCAAGAAACACAAACGCAAACGCTCACGCGAAGGGCAGAACTCCACCTTTGCGTGGCCATAAAAAATACAGGGCCTCACCATAAATAATTCCACTCAAATTATAGGCTTGTGTCACTTTTATGTCTCAAAGTGTTTGCGAAATGAAATTTATGGGCCTCCGCGTTATTGGATTCTCGCGTTGGCAAGAGGCAGTTCTGCTGCAGCCTAAACATCATCCCGTGCCTTCAGATGATGTGACAGCAGAGGAATTACCGTCTAGACGCCGAGCCAGGAGCCCTGAGGCAACAGCGTGACCCCACAAACACTCACTTCCTCCGGACACACCTCCCGCCCTGGGGGCGTGGGGGGGGGGCATGCAGGGGGTAACAGCATTCTACTCGGTGGGATTAAAAAAAATAACAACATATTTAATATAACAAACAAAAAACTCAGAATTAATTTTTGAAAAGATTCCAATATCTATGTGACTCTAGGTACTTGCCCTTTACGTTGAAAATAATTTTAAAAGGCCGACTGCGCAAATTAAAACTGAGCTGGATTATTGAACTTGGCGTGGATGTGTTTTTGTCATCATAGTAATAATTTTACCGGTTTATAACCCGTACAGTATTCATGCAGCTATTCATAAACACCAGCCAGATTAAATAGAAATCGTGGCTTCAATTATATTGTTTGATTTGTCGAGAAGAAATTAAAACATAAACTGGAAATGGTGTCGAAATTCAATTACGCCCAATTTGAAGAGCTGCCATATGTCAAAGCCATGGTATTAATGCATCTACTTGCCCTTGTTAAATGCAGGCACCTTAGACTGCGTAGTACACGGTGTAAAAGTAACACAAGAAGGGTCTTTATTTTTTTTTTTGCATGTGACCTGTTTTGCTGGCAACAGGACTTTCCTGTGGGCTGATCAACTCCTCGGCAAGCCAATTTGTTTTGCATCATAGGTTCAAAGAGGTGTGCCACCCAGTCGAATCCTTGGCCACCGCTGCCTCATAAAGGGCAAAAGTGGAATCGCTGTGCCACAAAATTGCTGACGGGACGACGCCTGTAAAATTTAAATGGTCGCTCGGTATCAGAAGAGCGAGCACTGCCACTCCGCGTGTGTTCCAGTGCGCAAGCTGACATCATGGTGTGTTATGAGTATGGGCCAATGCGTGCCTACACACCTGACGCCGAGCCGGTTACTGCTCATTCCAGCCCCTGCCCGTCTGGCGGCAGGTGCTGGCGGCGTTCGGGATTAGTCGGCGCCACCCTCGAGAAAGACTTCAAAGGGGCACGGAGAAAGAAGAGGGGGCCGAGGGAGGCAGCTCAGGAGGAAAGAACGGAGCCAAGAAAGAGCAGAGAGAGGGGAGGGATGCAGCGACCGCTTGATCTGGGCCCATCCCACTGCAATACATCCCATCCAGCGCCATTCCAGACCACGAAATGAGAGCCAAATCACCAACAGACTTTAAAATCAGTGTGGCTCCATTTGCCCCTGCTTGCCTCAGATGTCTGGCTCTATACCATGATAATCCTGTCTCAAGAAAAAAATATACGAATGTCAAAATAATAAGAGGATGTAAATCTTAAGTTCTTAAATGCTACATTTTCAGAACTGTTTAATACTGTACCTGGAAAAGCAATGATTGTTCTATGTGTTGTGTGTTGGTGGTGTATTTCCCAAATCCACAAAAGTCCAAATAAATGCGATTCTTTTTTGCCTAACACTTTGTGCTAATATCTATTGATGCACAATATATCACAATTAAGTGTGAATGCAATTTCTATAAGTGTAGAACCTCAACGCCTTAAATGTGCTGCTTTTCAAAGGCATATGACTTGCTCTGCTCCACTGTTGCAGTAAGTATACACGGAACCAAGAAGGCAGCCCGAGGCCATTTAATTTGATCTCTATTCATTTTGTTTTGACATGCAAGCAGTGATACATTTCGTTTAGAGTGGTCATTGTGGTTTTAATACACATTGGGTAAATGTCACAGTGCATTAGCTGGGTAGCTATAAACTGTCTTAAGATGATCACGAGATATTTGAATACACGAGTACTTTTAAAACCGTACGTTGCAAAGTAATTCAGATCTAAACACGATCCTATTGATGCGTTTTGTTCAATTCAGTTATATAGCTATATTTTAAGACACTATTATAAATTTTGAAGACACTCGTTTTTAAGCTTCAAATCTAAGCTCAACCATACTGTTCAATGTGTAACTAACAACAGCTTTATAAGATGCAATGGTTAATTTCTACGATACTTTCAAAACGTATAGTTTCGTAATTAAAATTGTTGCCATTATCATTGTGCATTGCAGATAAAATGTCGCAATTGTGGCCTGAGTCGTTGCAGTGAGGCGTCTTACACACACAACGCAGACTGTGCATGGATCAGTGGTTAGTAGCGCACTGCACTAGGAACATGGCTCCCCGAGTTCATGGCCAACATCAGCGGCAAGTGATACTTAAACCGATCCGGGGTACGCACGCCCCTTTACCAACCCGCACTGACCAGCATGGTGAAGTATGATCAAACAAATCCATTGTCCCAAATAGTGTGGGAAGACCTCCATCCGCGAGTGTGGTTTTATACAACTTGGTCGTATATTGCACATTGGAAGGGGGCATATTTTTTTTAACAACTCTACCAACGTACATTTGGCTGTCACAATTCACTTTCATTGATCACAGACACCAGCAGCACTGACATTTCTGCACCTCCGGGTGGCACTAATCTCTGAGCTTGACCTACGGATTGAACCATCGAACACCAGTAGCCGCTCCAGTTTCCCCGCTCTCTATTAACCCTCGGGTGGCCATCTCAGTGCATATTTCAGTGTCTCTGAGGCGAACCGCGCTCACAGCCCGAGGCACACAATGGGCAAAATAGTGCACAGCGCTCGCAGCCACGCAAGGCGTCACTAATGACGATGGCGTATTATGGGGATGGATGAGAAGGCTCGCTGATGGCTGTATACACAAGTCCAAAGATCGTATCACGTGGTCTATCCCCAAACGTTTGAGTATTTGTCATGGGCTGGGATGTGGATTAAGAGGACATCACAGCAAGTGTGTGTTTCGTGTCTTGTTCGTTCGTTTCTCAGTCCGCTTGTCCTGGTGAGGGTCGCGGCAGCAGCGTGTTGAGTAGGACGGTCGAGACCTCGCTTTCCCTGGCGACAGACCCTAGCACTACACTACTATACACTACATTACACTACACTATACACTGCACTATTCACAGGCTCTAGCTCTTCCTGGGGAATTCCCAGGCGTTCCCAGGCCAGCCGAGCGACAGTCCTGCCAGCGTGTCCTGGGCGGGACGTGCCCGATCAAGTTCCACGGGGAGTCTGCCATGGGGCATCCTTACCATGTGCCCAAACCAGTGGCTCGACTCTGAGGTGCCTAAATCCACATTTATCTTTCCAGCAGCCGCGGCTGGTTTTTCTGTCATTTAATATAATCTGACTTTTTGACAGTTGTAATCCACAGCGAATAAACCGCCACGAAACAAATGATAACTTACAATTACTGCCGATAACCTCAATAGAAAGTTAAGCGGTTGGAAAAATGAAATCGAAATGACAGTAAAAAAGAAAATAGCCCATAATGTTCAATTGAGCTTAAAAATATATATGTAACAATAAAAATGTTTAAGCAATCCCAACTTCGCTCATGAGACACTGAATGTTGAAACCGGTACAGTTTTCTTAGATTTAACTAATTCTGTTGAAAAGGCGCACTGGCCAATGGGATGTGTACCAATACTTTACTATTTCATTTGAGACAATCTAGAGGGCGTTGCCTGCTTATTTGCAGCGAAAAAAATAATCCGCCGTGATATGGGGGGACCCACTCGCTCGCGGATCATATCATCGGCGGCACACCATGGTAGTTAATCCTTCAACCCGCTCTAAAAATGTCACGCCGGTGCAGTGTGCCGCGGATATTAAGATATGGATCTTAGTTTGACGCAACTACATCTGGCAGCTCAACAGAATTGCTTCATGCAAGCCGGAAAACTCATGAGATGCTGTGCGCCTCGAGTATTATTGTGTTGAACCAATGTTGCTTAATTAATGCACTCCCAAGAGGCCTCGTGGTTGACTTGAAGTAAATACTATGGGGACCTCATTTGCCAGTAAAAATATGATAATCGGTTCTTTACCCTTCTATCTGGCAACAAAACTGACACCTTTTTGCAAGGAGTCATGTTTGCATAGACCGCAATACCTGCAGTCAATAATACAAACAAAAGAACATAACTCTGATATTGTGCACTGTCCTTGAAGTTGATTGGTCCACACCCGAGACAGCTTTCCTTCGAGCCTAGTCTCATATGGGTTGGACCAGATGACGCCAAAAGGCGCACAACTCAAGGACAATGCACCATCAGAGTATGAGAGCTCGGGGCAAGCATCTACACTATGGGGACCTCATTTGCCAGTAAAAATATGATAAAGGTGTCAGTTTTGTTGCCAGATAGAAGGGTAAAGAACCGATTATCATATTTTTACTGGCAAATGAGGTCCCCATAGTGTAGATGCTTGCCCCGAGCTCTCATACTCTGATGGTGCATTGTCCTTGAGTTGTGCGCCTTTTGGCGTCATCTGGTCCAACCCATATGAGACTAGGCTCGAAGGAAAGCTGTCTCGGGTGTGGACCAATCAACTTCAAGGACAGTGCACAATATCAGAGTTATGTTCTTTTGTTTGTATTATTGACTGCAGGTATTGCGGTCTATGCAAACATGACTCCTTGCAAAAAGGTGTCAGTTTTGTTGCCAGATAGAAGGGTAAAGAACCGATTATCATATTTTTACTGGCAAATGAGGTCCCCATAGTGTAGATGCTTGCCCCGAGCTCTCATACTCTGATGGTGCATTGTCCTTGAGTTGTGCGCCTTTTGGCGTCATCTGGTCCAACCCATATGAGACTAGGCTCGAAGGAAAGCTGTCTCGGGTGTGGACCAATCAACTTCAAGGACAGTGCACAATATCAGAGTTATGTTCTTTTGTTTGTATTATTGACTGCAGGTATTGCGGTCTATGCAAACATGACTCCTTGCAAAAAGGTGTCAGTTTTGTTGCCAGATAGAAGGGTAAAGAACCGATTATCATATTTTTACTGGCAAATGAGGTCCCCATAGTGTAGATGCTTGCCCCGAGCTCTCATACTCTGATGGTGCATTGTCCTTGAGTTGTGCGCCTTTTGGCGTCATCTGGTCCAACCCATATGAGACTAGGCTCGAAGGAAAGCTGTCTCGGGTGTGGACCAATCAACTTCAAGGACAGTGCACAATATCAGAGTTATGTTCTTTTGTTTATATTATTGACTGCAGGTATTGCGGTCTATGCAAACATGACTCCTTGCAAAAAGGTGTCAGTTTTGTTGCCAGATAGAAGGGTAAAGAACCGATTATCATATTTTTACTGGCAAATGAGGTCCCCATAGTGTAGATGCTTGCCCCGAGCTCTCATACTCTGATGGTGCATTGTCCTTGAGTTGTGCGCCTTTTGGCGTCATCTGGTCCAACCCATATGAGACTAGGCTCGAAGGAAAGCTGTCTCGGGTGTGGACCAATCAACTTCAAGGACAGTGCACAATATCAGAGTTATGTTCTTTTGTTTGTATTATTGACTGCAGGTATTGCGGTCTATGCAAACATGACTCCTTGCAAAAAGGTGTCAGTTTTGTTGCCAGATAGAAGGGTAAAGAACCGATTATCATATTTTTACTGGCAAATGAGGTCCCCATAGTGTAGATGCTTGCCCCGAGCTCTCATACTCTGATGGTGCATTGTCCTTGAGTTGTGCGCCTTTTGGCGTCATCTGGTCCAACCCATATGAGACTAGGCTCGAAGGAAAGCTGTCTCGGGTGTGGACCAATCAACTTCAAGGACAGTGCACAATATCAGAGTTATGTTCTTTTGTTTATATTATTGACTGCAGGTATTGCGGTCTATGCAAACATGACTCCTTGCAAAAAGGTGTCAGTTTTGTTGCCAGATAGAAGGGTAAAGAACCGATTATCATATTTTTACTGGCAAATGAGGTCCCCATAGTGTAGATGCTTGCCCCGAGCTCTCATACTCTGATGGTGCATTGTCCTTGAGTTGTGCGCCTTTTGGCGTCATCTGGTCCAACCCATATGAGACTAGGCTCGAAGGAAAGCTGTCTCGGGTGTGGACCAATCAACTTCAAGGACAGTGCACAATATCAGAGTTATGTTCTTTTGTTTGTATTATTGACTGCAGGTATTGCGGTCTATGCAAACATGACTCCTTGCAAAAAGGTGTCAGTTTTGTTGCCAGATAGAAGGGTAAAGAACCGATTATCATATTTTTACTGGCAAATGAGGTCCCCATAGTGTAGATGCTTGCCCCGAGCTCTCATACTCTGATGGTGCATTGTCCTTGAGTTGTGCGCCTTTTGGCGTCATCTGGTCCAACCCATATGAGACTAGGCTCGAAGGAAAGCTGTCTCGGGTGTGGACCAATCAACTTCAAGGACAGTGCACAATATCAGAGTTATGTTCTTTTGTTTGTATTATTGACTGCAGGTATTGCGGTCTATGCAAACATGACTCCTTGAAGTAAATACTTTTTTTACGTGAACAAATAATATATTCGAGGTGTATTATCTGCCCATATATTTTGAAACACACATTCTCCGCAAGGCATAATTGTGCCCTAAATTATTTTGTTGCACCTGAATAAAATGTACGATTAAGGACAAACACATGAAAAATAATAATTAAATAACACGTTGAGGTATGAAAAAGGTCCCCAGTATGGCCTTAACAGACTGTTGGGACAAGTTCTGCTAGCGAGCACCTATGAAGGCCGGCATGGCACACGAAAAGGTGGGTGGCAAACACCACGTCCGACCGCCTTTCTCTCCCCAGTGACAATTTTTGCACACCATACACCAGGTATTCATTTGAGGCTGAGTCGACCTAGGGGAGGCCCAGGACCGGCTCAGATAATGGTCGTAAGCGGGAATAGAACGCGGTTGGCCGGGTTCGTAGCGCAGCTGACTGCTACAACAACAACAACAACCACTAAGTGGCGGTGACGTCACCACGACGCTCATGCCAGGCTATGTGCACCTTGAGGCCACGTGAAGTGTCGCTACGCTACACCCTCCCACACACACACACACTCTGAGGTATGACACTAATACCCCTCATTCGCCACTAAGTGACGGTGACGTCAACACGGCGCATGTGCCAGGCCAGGTGCACTTTGAG
Source organism: Lethenteron reissneri (assembly GCF_015708825.2). Classification (NCBI taxonomy): domain Eukaryota; kingdom Metazoa; phylum Chordata; class Hyperoartia; order Petromyzontiformes; family Petromyzontidae; genus Lethenteron; species Lethenteron reissneri. The sequence goes on along the minus strand of NC_083798.1, from coordinate 12,091,637 downwards.
ACCACGTGAAGTGTCGAAGGCTCGCTGACTTGTCACGGGACAGACCCAGGTGCAATGAGTTGGCTGACTGAGATGACTGGCAGATGCATCAGCTGTGCCCCCTACTGTGCCAACTTGCTATATTTTATAAGCCCGGTACTGCGCTCGTTGTTGTGACCGTCGCTCCTTTGCTCTCCGTTGTTATTGGAGGGCGACTGCCTCCAACTGACCAGTAGCAGCGTCCTTCACGAGCCTCTTCCAGAGGCCGATCTTGACACCGTCTTCGGCAAGTCCACTGAGTTCCACATCCTCCCGTACCGCATAACTCCATCTCTTCTCCAGCCCGTGTCGTGTCCGTTTAGTCCCCTCTATCAGGCCAAAGAGAAGCTGCTTTGGAATGCGATGGTTGGGCATGCGGGCTACATGATCCAACCAATGCAGCCTTGCCTACCGGAGGAGCTCACTGATGGGAATGTGTCCAAATCTTTCAAGGATTTGTGAGCTCCTCAAACAACCCAGCGTGCTGGTTAAACCCAGGACGAGATCGTAGGCAGGCCAGCCAACCGGCGCAAATGCTCCATTGGAGGGGTCCATGTTTCACAAGCAAAGAGAAGGAGGGATATGATTGTGGCCGAGAAAAACCCGAAGCGTGGTGTAGAGTGAAAAACCAGGTAGCTGCCATAGCATTACGCAGCGGATTAAAATATACTGTAATGCCGCCCGACTAATTCGGAGCGAAACCTTTGCTGTCAAACCGGAGCTGGTATGACAAAGGTGACGTCACCACGGCGCTTGTGCCAGGCTATGTGCACGTTAAGGCCATGTAAAGCTGGTGTGGAAAAAAAATATCCCCCGGTTAGCCTGAACAGACTGTTGGGGCAAGTGCTGTTAGCGAGCACCTATGAAGGCCAGCACGGCACGAGGGGGTGGGTGACCAGCACCTCGCCCGGCCGCCTTTGTCTCCCCAGTGGCGATGTTTACGCACCGCACCAGATACTCATTTGAGGCTGAGTCGACCTAGGGGAGGGCCCAAGACCGGTTCAAATCATCGTCACTGCTGTTTGCCGTGGGCGGGAATAGAACCCTGCTGGCCAGATTTGTAGCGCAGCGCGCTAACCGCGACACCACCGCTCCCCACACACACAAACACGCACGAATTCTGCCACTGCTCCTCCACTCAGCACGTGTTTCTCACCCACGTGTTTGCAGCCCGCACAGAGCCGTGACCTCTAACCCCACCCCGCCTACCGGATCCAAATCCGCCGCGTTCCCATTGGTTGGTGGCGCTCGAGATACGCCCACCCCGGCTGCGATCAACCAATAGGAGGAGAAGACTGTGGGTAATTATTCACGTGCCAATTTATAAACAAAAACTGTTCATCACACGCCACATAAAACACGTAACTCTTATTTTTACAATCTATCTCTGTGGACCTAAGTGCCACGAACAATCGCCCGATACGTGGTCTATTTTATATATAAATTTTAAAGGCTTTACACACATGGACACGGTGTTGGTGTTAATTCTGACGGCCGTGCTTGTTTACATCCCTTTGCCAATGCAGCAGCAGCATCAGCAACAACAATCACCAACGGCAGGGGTCGGCAACCTACGGCTCCGGAGCCGCATGCGGCTCTTTACGGGCTGCTTCTTGACGATATGTACGTATGTACAGCATGTACTCAGATGCATTGCGGCTCTTGAAATACTGAATTTTGTACCGAATTGGAAAGAAATGGCTCTTCTTGTTATTTTGGTTGCCGACCCCTGACCAACGGCAACCCGTTCGGGTGGCGGGGGAGGAGGTTGCAACCTTTCCGCGTGACGTCATAGCCGCAGCAAGTTCACGCGTTACATGACGTCATTTCGTCTGAGTGTGACGTCACGGCCCCGCCTTCCCCCCCCACCCGTGTAACATGTGCGCGGACATGGCGGCCAAGGTGACACGGAGTTTGGTGGCGAGGCGGGGTTGGTGACCCGGGGACGTCCGTCACGGCGTTTCCCAGCAGCACTGCAGCGACGTGGAAGCGACACGGCAACTTTCTTCACTCAACAACCTCGGGCCGTCTATTTGTTATTTATTCCCGCTGTGTATCGCTGCAGAGACGCGCGGTCGTACGAAGCCCCCACTTCGCGGTCACTAATTAAGCTGCAGTTGACCGCTAATTGACTCGGTCGAGCTGCTGGGCGCGCCTTGATCATGGTACGGGTATGGACGCCTCGCACACCCACACCACGCATCCATCTCATTACCCGCGATCACTCCACTCACTCCACCCCAACAGTTCACGTTCAACACTCGCATGCCGCCGTCACGATCCATACACACCGCAAACGCCGACACACATGGCTCTCATTGGAGGCATAATTAACAAATAGAAAAAAACTCAACATCCGGCAACAACACCGTGGTCTTAATAGAAACAAATATCTAACCGGCGACGTTTCGGGCAATGGCCCCCTTTCATGCCGCGACCACACACATCCCCCCCCCCCCCCCCATTACGTCAAAATCGGCGACGTTTCTGGAAATGGCCCTTCTTCAGAGGACATAATTCAGAATCAGAATATTTACTTGTACTGGAGAAATTCCATGAGCTATAAAGTTCTTGTTCACAGATGGTGCAGTTAAAAGCCATTTCTCGAAATGTCACCGATGTTGTTGTTACCTCTATAAAGGTAACCACCGTTTGTGTGTTGACGAGCTTGTTGAGTGGTTTTTATTTCGCTAATTGTGCTCAGTGCACCCACTGCGAACGCAGAGAAGCATCGCCACCAACTAATGTATTGGAGGCAGCGTAACAAGTAGGTTGACGACACCTGCTGCGTGTAAGTGTGTGATGGCTTTCAGGTGGCCTCCACTCGTATACACACTGTATGATGCATAGTACTTGTAGGTAAGGGATATAATAAAACTCCCTATTTAATCTGGGGCATGTAAGATGCATGCAAGATGCATGTCAAGGTGTAGGTGGGGAGCGGTGGTGCAGGCGTCAGCGCGCTGCGCTACGAACCCGGCGACCCGAGTTCAATTTCCGCTCACGGCCAACATCGGTGACGATTATTTGAACCGGTCCTGGGCCTCCCCAAGGTCGACTCGGCCTCAAATGAGTATCTGGTGCGGTGTGTAAACATCGCTGCTGGGGGAGACAAAGGCGGCCGGGTGTGGTGCTGGCCGTGCCGGTCTTAATAGGTGCTACTTGCTAACAGCACTTGCCCCAACAGTCTGTTCAGGCTATACGGGGGGTCTTTGTCTTGTATGTCAGGATGGTTACACGCATGTCAAATGTCTCCCATACGGATTACAAGACGCACTCCCCCCCCCCCCCCCCAACTTTTTCCTTGAGGGGAAAGTGTTCGTCCTATAATCCGGATAATATATTAACTCTTCTCCTCTGGGTCCCTGCCGAATTCATATCCGTAAGATTAATAAGGAAGTTATTCGCCAAACTGTAAATGCAGGACCCTGCTGGTGAGGATTAATGGAATAACTAAAGATTACCTGCTGAATTGTTTATAATAGGACGTGTAATGATGCTTGTGAGAGATTACATTGTAAAATGTCGTGGCAATAATTTGAAAGTTCCTTGGTCAAATCTTGCAAACGGCAAATTCTGGGTAGTTTTAAAACGGTTGGAATAAAGTTTGTAAAAGGTCACCGCACGTTTTTTGCACGTCGACAAATTATTGTTTCGGCGAACTTGCCAACATTATGACTGTCATCATTCCGTAAGTGTGTTATGCAATCTAAGCAGACCTCCCTGCAGCTGGTTTATATGTAGAACTGTATAGTAACCTCTGCCTGCCAGAAGTTCATTGACACAAAGTGTGCGGAGAGCACTTAAAGTTCACCGTACTCCCGTGTAGCTTTTGTGTGTACATTGACAAGACTGACATTGCACTATGGCATTGGTTTACAGTATATAACATAACAAAAAATACATCGGTGCAGACATTCAAATTACTTTCTCATGCCGCTGCTTGTGGTCGTGTCTCCACGGGAAGGAGCTTTAGAGAGCCCTGCCACAGGGTATTCGGCCTACTCTTCCTTTGACCCCATCACATACGCGACCTGCCGATGGGCTCACTGCGGTGTGCCCATGTGTACTTCGACCCTTGTTTGAAAACCCACTGAGATGGGTTTCTTTGAATGTGGAATTGTCAAAGTGTTGAATGTGTGATGCCAGTGTGGATTCATTGTCCTGACTGAAGAGTGTATGGAAGGTTCGCCTGTTACTGATGCACATACTGCACACTACACAATTCATCTGTCAAAGTGTTGAATCTGGAATGCCAGTGTGAATTAATTGTCCTGACTGAAGAGTGTATGGAAGGTTCGCCTGTTACTGATGCACATACTGCACACTACACAATTCATCTGTCAAAGTGTTGAATCTGGGATGCCAGTGTGAATTCATTGTCCTGAGTGAAGAGTGTATGGAAGGTTCGCCTGTTACTGATGCACATACTGCACACTACACAATTCATCTGTCAAAGTGTTGAATCTGGGATGCCAGTGTGAATTCATTGTCCTGAGTGAAGAGTGTATGGAAGGTTCGCCTGTTACTGATGCACATACTGCACACTACACAATTCATCTGCTCATGGGTAAGGGGGAGACCTGGCCTGTGAGTCATGAATCAAAATAATGTGTCCTGAGCCAATGTGACAATTAGTTTACCAATTTCAGCGGGCCTTGTCAAATAAAGAACGATTGCCATTGACAATGATTGCATGTATCAGTGAATCATTTGCCTGTAAGTTACTCCTTAAAAATCTCAAGTGATTTAGATTATTCACCGCTGCTGCTAGTCAAACTTTAAATATTACTTTGCCTTTCATTGTTATTATGCTTCAGATACTGCAACGATGTGTTTGACTGTGCGTGTGTGAATTGATTTCATCTCGCTAAATGAGAAATGAAGTAATATTTCTGAAATACAATTCACTTCTGCCGTCATGTGCTTTGTCACATGCCGTTTTGTCAATGCTATTGCCAATGTCAATGATGGTGTTGTATTACAGATTTCCGTCACGAAGCGAGCGGATGCAGCTGAGCTTAAAGCCGTGTTTAATAAGGTATGGCAATGCTGCGACCATTCTAAAATGTAAGGCATTGGTGCTTAAGATATGTCCATTTGTAATTTGCGGCCAACTTGACATTTGACGTGTTTGCAGGCTGTACTGTGTGTTTACTTTCACGATGTTCCTGAACAAGCACATGGAGTGAAACGTCAAGCTTCGTGCCGAACATCATGCTTTGGCAACCCGAAAACATCGCAGCTGTACAGTGCAATTGTGAAAACCCGCGTAGTAGTAGTGTCAGTTGTCTCTTGAGGTCTGATATCAAGTCAAGTTATTTACGTGTCAAACAGTGAATGTTTTTGTTCTCTTGTCATCGGTTCATGGAGTGCAACACTTATCAAATTCCCTCTTATCTGGTGGAGGTCAAAAGACTGTAAACAATGCCAAATAGTTAAACTTATTGTTGTGTTGTTGGCTATGGAACCTGTCTGTTTGGTTTGTACACAAGGCAGGAACGAGCTATGCCCTTGATTATCGTTTGTTTTTATTACCGGCCGTAACTACAGAAGTAAACACGGCCAAGATGCATGAGGAAGCATTTGACTGATAATGGCTTGGTTTGGCTGGAAGTGGAGCGTGTATCTACGCCTCCATTCTCGCTGACCTCTGCCGCAGTCTGCTGCTTCCGAGCAAAACGTGCTCCGGCGTATGCCATGAATTAAAGTGCCACATTTTTCTGTGATTTAATCTAATTTTCACCAGCGGTTATTGAGCCTGTTGACCAGCGGCCGTTGGGCTGTTTGGAGACGCGTGTGTTAAACGTGCCGGCATACATTGTTTATAGCAAACTGATGTGATGTTTACACACTGTACTTTGACATTGTCTCGTTACGTAAACTTTGACACGCGTTCATATCGCATGAAAGGTTACAGTACGTGATGACAACTGAACAGAATGAATGCTGGTATCTGGTATCGTATGTTTTGGGTGTTCGACTTGGCGTCACAAAACTGCTCCACATTTTTCAGGGTTTCAAAATTGTAGGTATTTTGAAATGTGTATATATATATTAGTTTTACATTTGACAATATGATTTTCAGTGTCACACTGTTTAAGCCTTATTTTGCAGCAAGCTTCATTCCCACCCAGTACTCCGTATATACGGTTTTGGGTCTTGAAAGCATTCATCCTTCAATTTTGACACCGAGTTATATTTATTTACATGGGTAAAATGCAAAATTATCCTTTGACTCATGAGGGATTTCCAAAATTACTTTACAATTGTAAATGCTATATCGGGGTGTATGCATTAGCTATAGCCTTAATATTTTAACTGCATTGTTAGTTTGAGGTACTGTACAAAAACTTATCTTACAATAAAAAAGGCTACAGTTCAAAGGACAGGAAAGAAAAACCACAACAAAGTTTCTCAAAGAGAGTCTTTGAATTTTTATAATTTAAAAATTAATACAAACAAAAAATACAAACTCTATAGCAGTACAAATTATCGAACGCCCATTCACGGTGCATTACGATCATGTGACCGCTCTTTCACAGCACACACATTTGTTTTTTTCTGCCATGCTAACTCAATCTTGCAGCAAAACTGCTCTGCGTATAATTACGCGTTAAACTTGAATGCAATGGTTATATAGATTAATTTTTTATGCATAAATTCCCACCAGGCAGCTTATCTGGAGTGCCGGTCCGGAATATTTTGCTGCAATAAAATTGTCCGTTCTCTTGTTCGTCACTCATTCCGGGCCCGTAGCTCGTTGCCTTCAGCATTCTCTCACACCCTCCGTGTGAGTGCAGTACGCGAGTGTCGAGCACAATGGAGATCGCTTCATGGCTCCAGCCGACTTTGTGCAACACTTCCTGGGCCTGCTCCGCCAACCCAACCACAATCCGCGCGCTGTGATCACGCTCGCTGGCGTAGCCGACACCAGCAAAGATGGGTGAGTTGAGCTGCCGCATCTGTGACTTATTTCAATCGCCCGGCGCCGTGTTTCATTCCGTTAAAAAAGCAAGTCTCGCAATTCTGCGACGTGTTTTTTTGGTTTGTGCCGCGTATTGATCGGCACGAATGACTCGCTGCTACGGTCGTAATATTTCTTCCGGAGTGAAAAAAAAAGGGCACTGTATTGCGCGTTACAATCAAATTAAGTGAGTAACCGAATAGCTACAACGGCGCACTGCCCTTGCGTTTCCATATTGCACGGAAACCACGAATGCAGTTGTCTTGCTCGCGGGCATGTTCCTTATCGCAACATTTCGTGACCCGCCCCGCCCCTGTCCCTGTAATATCGATCCCGCGCCCTGCCCCGCGCGTGGCCTCAGGCTCATCTCCTTCCAGGAGTTTGTGGCGTTTGAGTCGGTGCTGTGCGCCCCCGACGCCCTCTTCATGGTGGCCTTCCAGCTCTTTGACAAGCAGGGCAAAGGCGAGGTCACCTTCGGTGAGTGTCCCGTTAAGCGTTTCTAATGGGGACTAAACGGCAGGGCACGGCACCCTTGCCCTTCCCGGTCAGCACCCTCGACCTTTTTCTCGCTGCCTTCCTGGTCATCTGCTCTGTCCGTGTGCAGGAAACGCAGCTCGTTGGACGGAGATGTTTACAAGAAAGTAAATTAAAGTGTCGGCCAAATGCTTTTTTGGCTTTAAATGGTTTTGTTGTTGCGCCGTGGGTCATGTGAACAATTAATGTAGTCTGTTAAAATAATTAGAAATTGTCAACGTAGCGAGTGCAAAAATAGTTGAAGATTTTTATACTAATTCTTGTGTCATAGAATGCATTTTTTATGGAACTGGCATTTGCGGCCTGTCAGATGTGCAGCTAATATGTGTACCTTTTGTTTCTGCCACCAATAGCATTTTCTGAATATTAATTGGATTGACGCGTTTGACATGTCAATTTCCACATTTCCGCCAGGGGAACTTTTTCTCCATTTAAAGGGTTCCAGTGGGAGAGAAAAAAGTGACCTTTGTGTGCTTGTCAGTAATCCATCCCTTCTCTCGGTCGCATCAAACCCGATTACACTGCCAACTCAATCTTTCACCCTCCTTTAACCAAGGTTCTCCTCCTTATAAAGGACGAGCGGGTATTTCACTTGCGGTGGTGGGCCTGGGTGGGTTGAGGATCCAGTATAGTGCAGCTACTGTATTTATAGGGCTCGTCCTGCAGACTTTACTGCCCTCCTGCCAGCTGGTCTTGGGACTCATTTCACCTTGCGATGTACATAAAGTCGATGACAAACACGGCAGAGATCTAACCCTCAGGGTGTTTCTGCCTAAATTATAATTCAAGACTGGTTCGTGTAAAGCAGAAAAACATCAACATTGTTGAACACAATAAGGCATTGCATCGGGGAATTTTATTTTTGGACCCACGACCCCGAGCAATAAGGTCTCTCGTGTGTCCTGCATCCTCGTTGCTAGTTAATTACTGAAACGGTACTTTCGCGAGTTGCTTCATGTAACCGCTGTTTAATAGTATTTGCTCCTGATTGTGTGCAGTGGATGGGTTTAAATCTGTGACGCTCTGGGCTGATGAGCAGTGGGTAGCGTGTCGGCAAGGCCCTCTCAGGGCTCCGTGTAGAAGCTCATTACAGGCCGAGATATTCATACTGACATACCCTAACATTTCATTTTATGTATTCATTTGCGCACTTAATACAATTAGTTACAGACATGGGCAGTGGCAATTTAGTCATTAGTATAATTAGTGTAATTTATCCTTGACAAAATGACAATGCGGATACAATACTATTGACATGAGACTGGCGAGTGTGCTGTGACATAAACATGCAAGAAGCTGGAAATTATTTATGAAATGTAACTTTTTTTTTTCTTCTTCTTCTTTTGGAAGGCGATAATTCAGCGTTTTGTAAATGTTGGTTGTGTCTGGCAGACGGGGTGAAGGAGGTGTTCAGCCAGACCGACATCCATCACCAGATTTCCTTCAACTGGGACTGCGACTTCATCCGGCAGCACTTTGGCCACGACCGCACCAGGCGCCTCATCTACTCCGAGTTCACGCAGTTCTTGCAGGTATAATAAACGCACGCCCTCTCTGCATGACCTCTACGTCCCTGCTTGTGGAGGGGTAATCGTATGCTTATCTTTAAGACGAAAACGCGTACTGAACCACGTGCCGTTTCGTTTCTGCTGTGACTCAGTTTGTTAACGCTGTATTTTATTGCGCAAAAAAGCAACTGTAAAGATTTTCCGTGAAGGTAAGCTAGACGGCATTCCCATGCTCCCCTTGTCGCTTTTTCAGTGGCCTGTACAAATGTTCGCAACTGCCGGCGCTCCCAAGACCGTACGCTGCCTCGCCCATGTTTGATTGCGTCTAATGTTTCCTGCTGAGTTCCTTCCGGAGGTGTCGGGGAGAGCCTTTCACTTGTCCATTATAGTCCAAATTGCTGCTGTCTCTTGCCACTGAAACGTGACTCCTCCAGAAGCTGGCAGAGGGATTGGGTAGGGTTTGTGTGGACCCTATAAAGGGAGGGGGTGGGAGCTGGAGGGGTGCAGGCAGAGATGTAGGGTAAGGCTGAGCGGGGTGGTGGGGGGACAGGGTTGGGGGGCGAGGGGACGGGGGGGAGCTATGTGAAGAAGCACGGGTTTAAAATTACACCACCTTCGAAAAATGAAACCTCTTTCAGGCCACAAAATCAAAAACTCTTTAAAAAAACGTCTCTGGAGTTGCAAATGTAATTGTGACAAGCTGTCAACCTTTCCCTTGCACGCGGAGCTCTTTATCACTTGCAGGACAGTGCATGAAATGCATGGCTAAGTACGGCTGCAGTAATTGTTGGTGCAAGGGGGATTGCCACTTACGCATGTTGAACAAGAGAACAAGAGCACTTGTCGCTGTACACTTCATCTCGTGTAACAGAAACTCACGGTAATCAAGTACAGGTTTTCTGTGCAGGAGAAAAACCAGGTCTGTTTTTAATTAAGTGACACGTAAACATTCGCCCTTTTCTCCGTATAACCTGCTTTAAAAATCGAGTTGATGTTTTGCTTTTCTTTTTACAATGCAGCAGAAAACGCGGTCATATGATTTTGTACAAAAATAATTCATTCAGTGTTACGTAATCGGCCGCGAGTTGCCTTTTTTCCCGCAATGGTGCGAAATTAGCACGCGCCGCGAAAAGCTCTCAGCAGAACGAGCGAAAGCATTTGGCAGCCGTTACTACCGAGACTACGTGTTTCTCTACAGCAGCGTGTTTCAATTCTCTTGCACACCCTCAGCCCTAGCCTCCTTTTTTTTGTTCACTCTGCCACCACACTTTACGTTTTTAAGGAAATTGCCCTTTTTATTTAACTGGCAGTAAGCGCAATGAAATTAATTACGTTAAAATTGATGATTTGGACTCTAGTCAAAGACAGTAGTCTTGAGACTACCGTGGGTAAACATAAGGCATCTCTGGACATGAATTAATCGGGAAGTCAACTGCTGCAGGTTTTGGCTGCGCACTTATTTGAACCACAGTGGCAAATTTAAGTTTTATTTTTAGGCACTTCGCTTCTACCTTGTACAACATGGAAACAATGGGAATTCGTTGATTTCACGAGGCATAATAGTCAGTTATTACATAGTTGGTCAAATTATTACAAGACACCGACAACCATTCATTTCTTGTGGATCTCTCCAATTGGAAACGTTTCCGTGCACTGCAAATGTGTTTTGTTACAAGGTAACATAAACCTTTTTAGGCACAGTGCATTTGCAAAGTGTGTGTTCTTTACAGCCAAATGTCATTGATTGGTTTATAGGTACAGTAATACATAAATAAATGAAGAAAGCAAAATGTAATGAAGCAGTCTGAGCGTGCCTTGTGGAATTGTAATGGCCCTTGTACTTTGGGCTTTTCTCTTTGGCCCCACCGCCGTTGCTGGGAGTATTGATGACGCATCGTTGTGGTCCTTTGCAGATGTATTTGCGTAACTGCAATGGGACGGTCGTGCAATTCATGTAATAATCAGCATGTGGCTCTAATATGTATTGTATAATACAACATTTATTATAATTACTAATAACCCCAGAAATTAGAAGGCAGGAGATTATTCCTTTTGGCCGAAATGTAATAGTTAAACATGGACTCAAATACTCGGGGCTTATCATTGACGACTGTTTGATGTGGCATAGAATATATTTTTTTGTCATTCTAGTTTATCGAATATACATTTTTATTTTATAGTTCTTGCATGATCTTTTATGTGGTTAATTTCTGAGAACATGGTTTGAGCATGTGCAGCTGTTATAATGTGAGTTCAAGTACAGGTGTATGTATATATATATACGTGTGTGTGTGTGTGCGTGCCACACCCTGTCAGGAGGGTGGTCCCCTCCCCTCAGTGTTCTTCGAGAAACAGCAGGAAACCACTGTGGCTGCCATGTGACATGGCTGAACACTCACTGTGGAGGAGAGGCTGCCATTCCTCTATCAGGATCTCGACGGGTACCGACTAAAGCTCTGAAATATAGGAGGCCCAGTAGACCGGTTCTGCCTCCATTTACTACGAGGGGTGGACAGTCCTCCACTCGCGGCAGGGCACTGTCAAACAACAAGGAGTGGCTCTTTTTCTGAATAAAAGGATGAAGGAGGCGTGGGAGTTTGCCAACGAGGTTTGGGAAGCTGCGAGTTCCAGGATGTAGCCCTCATGCTCAGCCACCACATAATCAAAATCTTCTGTTTGGTTGAATAGAAATGGCTAAATGTGCAGTGCATTGGCAAGAGAAGAGCTGGGCTGATCAGGTACAGGAGGATATGGAGCTTGTCAATGATAGGTATCTTCAATGTCAAGATTCGTCTTTGTGTGGAGGAGGCTCATGAAGGACGCTAGTGGGCAGTTGGAGGTAGTCGCCCTCCAACAACGGAGGAGCAGAGCGCTGGGCAACCAAAACGCAGCGAATTGGCACAGTGCATCTGTCAATCATCTCAGTCAGTCAACGCATAACGCTTGCGTTTGCCCATGACCTGCCAGCGAGCCTTCAACACTTCACGTGGCCTCAAATTGCACCTCGCCTGGCACAAGTGCTGTGGTGATGTCACCGCCACAAAATAGAGTGGCTGTTATAATTTCAAGTCGATTAATTGACCTGATGGAGCGATCATCCCAGCTCGAGTCATTATGACTAACCGGGGGGGGGATCTTTGTCTTTGTGTGTGGGTATGTACGTGGATTGGCAGGAGCTGCAACTGGAACATGCTCGGCAGGCCTTCGCCCTGAAGGACGTTAACAAGTCCGGTACGATTCCAGCGCTGGCCTTCAACGACATCATGCTCACCATCCGTCTGCACATGCTGTCGCCGTTCGTGAAGGAGAACCTCGTGTCGGTGAGTAGTTCTCCGAGCGCCCTAGGCGCCTTCGTAAAAATTCCAATTGGTCAATTTCACAACTGTAAGCTTCCCGCTGGGAAAACAAAATTAATCCCGTTTCTGTAACGAGCCTTATACTGAGCTTGCACCCTTTTTTTTTAAGCTGTTGGTATTTTCTAATGCATGTCGTACGTGCGTTGAATCGACGGCGCTCGTTCTCCATGTGGGTGCGCAGGCAGCGGGAGGCAGCAAAACTCACCAGGTGAGCTTCTCTTACTTCAATGCCTTCAACTCGCTTCTCAACAACATGGAGCTGATGCGCAAGATCTACAGCACGCTGGGTGCATCGCGCAAGGGCGTCGGCGTCACCAAAGGTAGCTCGTCCGGTGCATCAAAAAGTCACGGAAACTTTATTCGCCCCGTCTCGAGATATGAATAACAAACGGTGCAGTGCACACGGGGTATTAATGATTATGCCCGATTGACAATTTCGTCAACCGTCATCATTAGAAGTTTGATTCGATTAATGAACCGATTAAATTTATTTATAATTTAATTGAAAGTAGTGGCTCCAGAGGTCACCCTCGTAAACCTCGGCGGTGGTTTATCCGCTTCTCTAACAAAGGCATTCCCCAAGCTGTTGCCATATCTCGCGGTCGTTTGATGTAAAATAAAATCCGTCTAGCATATTTGCAGTGGGCATCTTCTCGGGCCTGTTCGGGCCTTGGCTGGGGAGGTCACGTGCACCAAATGCTTATAACGTCTACGAATCGAAAACAATCGTCTCTTTTAAGTGCGCAATTTGATGGGACGTATCGTGGGCATAAGAATCGATTTTTATTCAGTGAATCGGTGTATCGTATGCCTAGCGGACGCTTCATATAGTGGTTATTTTAAAAAATTCGGTGGTGTTAAAAGAGTCCGTTAATGTGAAATGTCCTTAAATTGCTTATATAGAAGGAAACGTTTGCTGATATCTGTTATTGTCGTAGAGTTATAGGTTTCGTCAGGTGGTATTATTTTTTACATCTTAAGCAAGCATGTTACACTTTTGAGCTGAAAAATCTAGCGGTATAATTTACATGCGAGAGCATCACTGACCGGGAGTGTGTTTTCCTTCTTCTCGCCGAGTGTGACTGAAGAATACTCCTAGTGCAGTGATCATTGTTATCACTCGCACACAGCAGTGATATGTGAGACCACACTGCTTAACATTTGATAGTCCAGTTTGGCCCGTGCCATTACATACTTTGCACTCGTCGACTTTGCTGCTTAAGCTGTTGTTGTTTGCCTTTGATACTAGCCATAAACCGAATACAATTTTCAAACAAAGAAAGGGGCATGGTTTTAGGTACTATCTGGTGCCATTTCTCTCTACGTTCAATGTTGAATGCAACCCGTATACTTTTCTTCACAGAGGAGTTCGTGCTGGCAGCTCAGAGGTTCGGCCAAGTGACTCCGATGGAAGTGGACATCCTGTTCCAGCTGTCTGATCTCTTCGAGCCAACGGGGTCAGTTTAATCGGCCAAATCCCTCGTCGTTGCCGAAACCTCTTGTTTTATTTTCATGAGCACGCTGTGTTCAACCACCAATGCCGCAGGTCAAGGCACTCCTTTTACTGCTTCTTTCATCGCACTGCTCTAATTTGAAATGTCCTCCCATTGTCTCTCTTTTTCCCAGTTATTTTAATAACCTCGCTGAATTCAAGAAATGCATTGACTTTTTTTTTTGCCCCCCCCCCCCCCCACCCCCTTCAATTGTGCTAAATGTTGCTGGCCGTATGGCATTTTGGGCCTTGGGACCTGTGCTCAGCAACCGTGATAAAAAAAAACGGTGACAAACTTTGCCGTCGTTGTAGTAGTACCGCTCGCTGCTGTACCGCTTGCTGTTTGCTGTGCCGGTGTGTGCAGTCGAGTGACCCTGGCAGACATAGAGAGGATAGCTCCCCTCCAGGACGGTGCCATGCCTTATAACTTGGCTGAAGCCCAGCGGCAGGTAAAGGACACTTCGCCTCTCCACCTACATCTTATTTGTTTAAAGCATCTTTCCCCTGCAGTGCAAACAAGGTGCAGCTTATCCTTCATACAACAGTGGTCCTGATAGTGCGGGGAGGCAGGTGGATGAGCTACAGACAGACTCATTATACCCGGGCATTCCAGGATCAGCCGCTGGGTCCATTGATTGCTGGTAACCATAGACCCACTCAGACCCTAACATTGGTGGGTGTGCGAATCCAAAATGTTAGAGGTCTGCCCATAAATTTTGGAGAAATGTTGACCCCCCCCCCCCCCAAGGCATGAGGTGATGCTCAATTGTAGGTGCGCCATGCGGGAGGTCTGCATCTGACAATCTGCCACATTACTCTTTGGCTGTTTGACAAAAGGCTGAACAAAAACCCGCTGGCATGAGGTGGTCATTTTTGTTATTAATGGTCCACTGGAAACTGCTGTACACAAGGGGGTTTGAATAGTGACCACTGGTGGCCGTAAATACACACCGCCCCAGTGCTCAAAGAGAGAGGGCTCAAGTGTTGCTGTGTGCTGACATGCTTTTCTCGGGTTTATTTGGTGTCTTAACTGTCATCACACATTTATGTTGGCTCACTGTTTCCTCGAATTTGGATTCGAAGGGAGAATGCGGGTTGCACATCACGTACAAACTTTGTGCCATTCCACTGCTTGATGAGGGCCTTCCCATGTCGTGCAGTTCGTGGGGGTTAGTTGACCATACTTCACCATGCTGGTCAGTGCGGCCTTGTAAAGGTGGGGAGCGTAGAAGTACATACGTTACAACAATGGATTTTACTGCACTGCCATCTGCTGTGCACCGTGTAGCCACACGCCCTATAACAACCTGGTTATGCATGGTGGTCACCCATACCAGGCTCAGAACAGCTTAGCTTCTGAGTTCTCATGAGATCTGGTGCATTCTGGGTGATTTGGTCACAGGTGACGTCTACTTTATTTGGAACGCTATTTTGTCGGGCTGGGTGGGTGCACCTCTCCGCTAACGCAGCTGGAATGTCGCGATTTCAAAAGGGCCGCACCTGTGCGGTGCGTTTGTGTGAAGCTGCCACAGGTGAAAATGTGACCATCTAGAGACAACCGCTCAACGCTGCGTTCAGAATAATACACATCGGCGGTTTCCGCTTTGATATGTCTATTATGGTCTCTTCAGGAAAAAATAAATGTGCACACCTCTTAAATGACAGCAGTGCGGTAGTACATGGACAGCCCTTTTGTCACTCCGCTACTGAATGACGGCCTCCCCATGCCATGCGATTTGTGGGGGTTATTTGACCGTACTTCACCGTGTTGGTCAGTGCGGGGTGGTGGAGCGTGAAGAGAGCGAGGAGGGGCCATGATTGCTTACGATATCATTCATCGTTGATGTTAGCCTTGGCCAGGAATCAAGCGCAGGTGGGCGAGTTCAGAGCGCAGTGCATTGTAACATGTTTTATGCATACGAGCTCTTGAGTACTAATTCCTCATTACGTTTGTAGAGGATCGCTATTTGTCGATGCATGTTAAGTGGTCAAACGATCGTTGCAACTTATTGGGCTGGGTAGAGGCACGTGTTTTGCCCAAACAGACATTTTCCAGTTTATGCTCCAGGCTAAACCTGCTGATCTGGCAGGGTATGTGTGTGTGTGTGGAGGTGTATACCGGCACTTCCTGAAACAAAGGCTGAAAGGCCTCCAGACATCTGTTGGGTGGGCCATCCCTTCGCGTTTCATCCCTGCAGGGCCGTGTTCCCACAGTAAAACCTGTGCGCGTTTGAACTCAATCTATTTTTGTTATTTGGCTGCTCCTCTCCACGAACTAACCCTGCCTACCGCCCACAACACCAAAAACCGCTCTGATGCCCCCTCCTCCGCTTGGCCACCCTCCACCCCCACAACCGCGCCCCCCACCCCCGGGCAAACTGGGAGGATTACAGGCTGCGTGGCAGAGGAGCTTACCTGCCCTCTTTCTCCGTGCAAAGGGGACCTGCATTCCTGTAGGGCAGGTGTGCTCACGGGGCCGCGTGCGTAATCCCGCTCGCTTTTACGTGGAGTCGCCAGGCAGTTAAAAAGTTTACAGTGGCCACATTAACTGCTGGACTGGGTTAGGATAAAGGGTCCTTGGGGATATAAAACCAATGCCCTCTAGCTAGGGAGAGGTTGCACTGTTGTTTTTTTTGTAGTGGTCACTTAGTTTTGTGTACCTGCCCCCCTCCCACCTTGCTTTGTAAACGTGTTGTTTGGGAAGGGTTTTATCCCATTTGTTTATTTCACAGAAAGCTATGTAGTGTGGAATTTAATTGTTTTATATTCAAGTCCATTATACAGCCCCGGGAGATTTTCCTACCCTATGAACTAAGCTGGTAAGCACCTGATTTTGTCGTATCTCGCAAGATGAGCAAATTCGCGTTTGGGATGGGTGACCACCATGTTATAAAAAATATGTTATCGGCTGCGACGGGAATATGTGGTAGGATGCAGAGGGCATTGCCGCTAAATCAATGTTTGTATTGTACTTCTTCGCTCCCACATCTATGCTCCCTGCCTTCACCAACCCACGCTGACCACCAGTGTGGTGAAGTATGGGCAAACAGCCCCCACGACCCGCATGGCGTGGAGAGGCACGAACCCAGCAGTGGTTTGATAAAAGACTGTACGTGCATATGTACTATGGTTTTGTTTGTTATTAATACCGTATTTGATTTTAAGTAACATTCTTTTAATCCCACGATGCTTTGCTAGCAAGCCTCAGACAAGTCAAGACCCATTCTCATCCAAGTGGCCGAATCTGCCTACAGATTTGGTCTGGGCTCAATTGCCGGAGGTGAGATGGGAACTTCAATTGCCACTCGCCACGCATTCATTCAAAGATAAAGACAAACACGGGGTATATCGCATTTCATCAACACAACGCCGTGGAGCACGCGCACGTTATAGCGGAGCTCGCAACCGCTCGCGTGATTTATTTTTCCACGTTTTATTGCGCGGAGCTGCGCCGCTTACGGACGACGCCACATGCGTGGCCGCCGCGTCTCGGCGCGGCGGCAAACACGATCGCCCACGCGAGCTGCCATCGTGACAAGCGTCGTGTTTCGTTACGTGGGGCGTTTTTTCCCCCTCCGCGGTCATTTCAACTTATTTATTTATTTGACTCGAGTGCGTCTGTCACTACGCGTCTAGTATCCTTGGCTCCAGCCAGTCTTGGCCCACAGTGCCACAATGATGTCCTTACAGTTACCCCTCTGTGCATCGGCTCGCTCCATCCAAAGGGTCATTGTTGTATCTGGCACGGTCCTGAGAGCCAGACAAGTCGTTCAGAATGCGCCTGGGAGTTTGGACTCTTGGCTCGTGAATATATAGTTTCAGGTCGAGTTACTGAAATTATCTTGCTTTGCTTGTTATGGTGCATTTTTAGATGTACTGTATAAAGATATGTGTGTGCCCACACACGCATTGCATGCCTGCACATATCGATGACAAATAAAATGAAAGCTATTTAGATTGTTTTTTATTTGATGTCACTTGATGATGACTGTTGTCTTGTTCATCTCTCGCTTAGCACCTCGATTCGCTGTCATTTTGGTTGTAATTTTTAATCCTCTTCAAATCCTTGTTATTTTGGTGCTTTGTGTGATGTGGGGGCATGTGTCATGGGGTGTGTACGCGGAATGCTCCAGTGGAAAGATGTTAACTGCCTCGCCTGGTATACAGGAGGTCGTCAATTCGATCATCTCGAGTATTTACCTGCTAGAAATATCGACACGATAAGCCACTTCATTGGGCTATCATTTGTGGCCAGGTCGCTTCTGAAAAATAACTATATAGCTTGGTGGGCCTTACATGGTAAAATAAAAAATAGTTTATAGTGGCGTGCTGAGGATGTGCGCGTGTGTATGTGGGTTACTTGGAACGACGTGTATGTGATGTATACATGGCGTGGACTGTGCGGGGGTGTGTACCTGGTGGGACCGTGTCATGGATACATGGTGTGGCTGTTGGTGGGTGTGTACATAATGTGGTTTGTGTGGGGTGTGTGCATTGTGTGGCTTGTAGAGGGTGTGTACATGGTGTGACTTTTGATGTGTGCACATTGGGTGGCTTGTTTATTGTATGTGTAGTGACGCATTCAGAGACACTAGGAGTAGAACGCACTCTATTATCAGCCTTCACAGCTCACAAGGGGTAACTACAGCTCTCAGTCAGGACAACCGCCTGACTGACGATGCCGAGAAGGTGAAGACGTAGATGGCGACGAAGACTCCAGCAGCACGGCGAGGGGATCCCACTCCAAACGACAGCCCCGAGCCTTTGCTCGGGGTCCCCTTTTAGCCTCCCAGCGTGGCCTCGCTCCGCCCTGGCCACGCCCCTTTCTAGAACTTACTAGCGGGTTCCCGGGCTTCCCTCACGTGCCCCCTCTATCACCTTTCCCCTACATCCCTCTCTCTGACTTGTCACGTGACCTGCTGACAGACAGGGCTGCTGCAACTGCAGATCCCCTTCTCCAGTAACCCGCGCTATGCTACGTAGTGACCCGTTCCATGTCACTACACATGTACATGGAGTGCGATGTGTACATGGTAAAGTTGTCAATACAATTATTCACAATATGACGATTCTTTTTCTCGTACCTTCGTAATTGCATTTCACAATTGTATCGTCTCGTTTGTGTGCTTTGCTGTACTTCCAGTACACGTTTGGATTCATGAATTATTTGACTGCAATTCACTCGCCATGAGCCTACTATTAAACAGCGGTTTGCACATTTGGTGTGTTGACGTGTGTGACACGTGTACGCACATAGCGTGACGGTCGTACACACAGCGTGGGGTGTGCGCTTGACGTGCTACGTGAAGCGCGGTGCCTGTGCCTGTGTGCCTGTGTATGTGACGCGGTGTGCGGGGGGCGCCCGTGTGCCCGTCTTGTAGCGGTGGGCGCCACGGCCGTGTACCCCATCGACCTGGTGAAGACGCGCATGCAGAATCAGCGCTCGACCGGCTCCTTCGTGGGCGAGCTCATGTACAAGAACAGCTTTGACTGCTTCAAGAAGGTGGTGCGCTACGAGGGCGTCTTCGGCCTCTACCGAGGTGGGTGCACTCGCACAAAGGCAAAGGTCGCCCAGCGTGGTCCTTACAAGACTGCTGCGGCAAGTGCCGTTTGCTAGCACCGGTGAAGACCAACACGGCACACGAGGGGGTTGATGTGGATAGCACCATGCCCGGCCAAGCTTTATTTCCCCAGTGGTGATGTTTACACACCGCACCGGGTACTAATTTAAGGTTGAGATGACCTAGGGGGGGAGGGCCAGCACCGTTATTGATATTTTGTGACTGATTTTGGCTTTGAGCCGGAATCAAATTCAGCAGGTTTGTAGCGCAATGCGTTAACCACTGCACCACCACTCCCCACACTCCTCGGCACACGCCACTCGCTTGTGCACGTATACACATACAGCCGATTTGCCAATCCGCTGCTGAATGAGTGCTTCCTCACGCCTTGCGGGTAATGATGGTTCATTGAGCATACTTCAGTGTGGGTTGGTGAAGGGAGCGGCGGGGCCCAGGATTGGTTCAGCTATAATTCACCTTTGATGTCAGCCATGGATGGGTATCAAACTCAGCTCACTGTGTTCATAGAGCAGCACGCCATCTACTGCACCACAGGGAGCACAGATGTGGGAGCATACTCAACTGACTTATGTAATTTCTACTGTATATACTTTATTTTTAGTGACTTGTTTACCGTTTCTATATTTTGCACTGCTATTCTTTTTTTTGGTGTTGTTTGTTGTAACATTCTGATCCGCCCCTACTGGACTGAAAAAGAGCTTCATGGCTCATAGGATTCCTCCAGTGGAAATAGTTTTTTTCTGATTATGACTTTGTCACATTGTGTTCTCTGTTGCCCCCAACGTAGTCTTGCACTAGCCTATTCAAGCACTATCCTGCTTAACTTTCGAGGTATGCTGAGATGGAGTGCTTCCTCTGTGGTTTGGTCATGCATGTACCTGTGGCTAAAAACGCCGGGAACAGTCGTATCCATCAAATGGTCTCGACAAGCCGAACTGCTTAGGGGGCACACCTGACCATTTGCCGATGTGGAATTGGGTGGCAATTGTAGCTTCGAGTGGTGACACTGCCACCTACTGCCACCTGCTGCCACAGCCTTGTCCATGCCTTCGCGAGTCCCCGTCACGCGCAGGATGTGGGTGTGCTCCGTGCATGTACCTGTGAACTCATCCGCCTGCCAATAGCATTTGCGCTGAAGAAGGACGCGTTCACATGATGGTGATGTGGTTTATGACGGGATTTAAATGCTATTTGCGTGCATGTAAGCGTATTTTAATTAGACATCCATCATGAGATTAACCCACATTTAAAATATACTTACATCTCTCTGTCAATCCGTTGCTGGATGAAGGCCTCCCCACGATATGTTGGTCATGGCGCTTCTTTGACCATACTTCACCACGCTGGTCAGTGGGTGTTTGTCAAGGGGAGAGACCCCAGGACCGATTTACATATCACATGCCGCCGATGTTATCTATGGCATGGTGAAATCCATGCTTGGAATTACACTAAGAGACGGAAGAGAGAACCATGGATTTATGAACACGTTAGTGACATCATGCTAACTTTCGATTTAAAGCTTTCGTGACTGCAGGGATTAATATTCTTGAAGGGAAATAGTAAAATAATTAAACAATAAAAATTGTATTTCCCTTCTACGTGACTTTACCGAAAGAACCCAGAATATCATGCTAACTGTTCAGAAAAGTAAGTGGGCTTGGGTAGGGCACGTTGCTACAAGGGGTGTTGACTGATGGTCAAGAATAATGTTTGAGCGGCAACCTGGGAATTTAACAAGTCGGGAATTCGTGTGATGAAATCAGCTCGCATGTGGGTACTAGGCAGATTCGTGTCATCGTAGGACGACGAGAGATGGTGCCGGCTTGGGGAAGCCTTCATCCAGCAGTGTATTGACCATTGCCGATTACGATATTAAATTCGGAAAGTCGAAATAAATTGCCCGCTCGCTTTAAACAGCTGGAGCCGTGGAATTGGTGAGCGTGCCGGGCGCAGCTCCAGAGTAGCACGGCGCCCACGCGGCGGACTGCAGTTTGAAGGGCCACTGTGGCCGTGGCGTGCCGAGCATTTGACGGACAGCTACGTCCTGAGGGCTCGGCCGTGGGTCGCTGCCCACTCACCTCGCCACTTACCGGCGGCCGTTGTGCGCCAGAGAGCCGTGACGAGGGCCAAACACGCTGGAGCGCCTCTCTGGGGAGAAGGAAAAATGTGCGCTATTTCTCGCGGGCGAGCGGACATGCGTGCGTGCTCTGTTTTCACCTGCCAGTCGCACGCGTTCCCCCTGTGTCCCTGCTGATGGACAGCCGTGCCGGGCCAATTCCGCACACTGCACATTTTCAGTCGTTGTGGATTTTTTTGGTTTACTTAAAAGTTGCTTGTGCAGCATTTATAGTGCGTTGAGCATAAGTAGTTAGACAGGATTATTTTTTATTTATTCACTTTATTTTAATTGTTATTTTTCTAGATGCGTGACTTTACCGAAAGAACCACAGAATAAAGAATATAGTTGGACAGCTTTATACACACGAAAAAGCTTAGATGTGCATTAGTCAATCATTATGATCAGCCGTGCTCTATGCAATGCTCGATGAAAGCCTCAGCATCTCCAACATTATTCTTGGTCCTGTGATGCCACAATCCGTCTCGCTCTTGTACTACAAGAGTTGATCTCATCACTTCCATTATCCCGGTGATCATCCTCTTGGGCACGTGCTCTTCCCTTTATCTGCCCATTTGTCATCAGTTTCATCCATCAGATGTCATTCTTAACCGTGTGTCCTGCCCAAGCTGAATCTTTTTTCACTTTTTTCCATATTTTTTTTTCTCCCATTTTCTGTATGTGTCTCATCCACGTGTCGGATCTCTCTCATGGTGTCTCATATGCACTTTTTTCCATATTTTTTTTTCTCCCATTTTCTGTACGTGTCTCATCCACGTGTCGGATCTCTCTCATGGTATCTCATATGCACTGATTGAAAAGTTGTTCTTTAGGCACATTTCTAAATGCACTTCATCCTGCTTCCATTTGCCTCGTTACTTCACAATTTATATTCTGGTTCGCCGATGATTATTTCCTTAGATTGTTCGTACACCCTTGTGTGTATCCAGTTGTGTCCCTCAAACAACGTGATTTTCTTCCAGTAAACTTGTCTGTATCCTTGGCCCAACTTTGCAGCCTTCTTTGCTTACTTGAGTCATAGCTCTATAAAACGTGATCAAAAGCAATGGGCCGTGTTACAACGTGAGCAATTGCATATCCAGGAGCAAACTTTGTTGTTGTTGTTGAAACAGAAGTATAACTACCATCTCATCTTCAAAGCAATGTGCGTGCATATTTTATTTCACGATTTATTGTGATTGTGTGGGTGTGCATTATATAATGAAACCTCCTGACTTTGTGCGGCTGATTGACCTTTTTCGCGGAGTGCCTGTGGTTTCGTGCGCATGCTTTTGAGCGTGCGCTCGCGTTCGGCGTGACGCCGCGGCTGACTCTGCTTCCGCGTGTTTCTCTCTCTCTCCCCCCCCTTTCAGGTCTCATTCCTCAGCTCCTTGGAGTGGCTCCAGAAAAGGCCATCAAGCTTACTGTAAGTGGCACAGTTAAATGGAGAAAGAAATCATTGCTGTTGTTTAAATTAACAGTGGCCGAGGTCACGCTGCGTTCCATAACGTTCCTCGCCGGATAATGAAATCTTAGTTGCTGTGTAATTTCCCTTGGGTTTCTGGCTAGAACGTACATTAATTACGTCAATTTGTAGATTAAAATTGAAAAAAAGAAAATAAATCAGAATTTCATTAATCTAGCTTACGGACTGAATTAGTTTATTGGCTCACGCGGCTAAAAACTCATTATGTCAAAGTTTATTTTTGAACATGAAATTGCACGTTGCTTTTTTTCACGTGAAAATCTGCACTATGTTAGACGTGTGCATCGTTTTGAGTCGGCGTGAACCCACCTTTGGGCACGACGGGAGCTCGCGGTGTTGGACGCACATCAGGCAGCGTCTGAGCAGGCTTGGGGAGAGTGAGCGAGCGAGCAGACGGATCTGCTGGGGAGGAGCCTGTGGGCTTGCGGCTCGTAACGAGGAGTGTCGAAGGAAATCCACCGGGACGTTACCTCCTTTGCCCTGAACATATTTTCACGTTTTTCTTTTTGTAATGAGAAACACACCCTTGGCCAGGACGTGTTGTGCCTTATTCACAAATGGATAGGTGTTGTGCGTTTTACTGCTTGCGTGCGTTTGTTTCGGTAACAGAAAAGTTGGCAAAAGTTGAATAAAATCACAACCTGGATGTGTCACGTTGGACTCTTAAAGACCTCCATCAGGGATGCAGAGGGCCTTCTATCTGACCTGTGACCCCACTTATTCCGTGTCATTTATATGGCCTTTCTCATATAGTTGTAGTGACTGTTAAAAGAGCATTCATTTAGGTGGGCCAGATGGCTCACAGCTGGTAACACCGAGAAGCCTAGGTTTGAATTTGGGCAGCCGCCTCTGATTAAACTGGGTTCTCGAGTGTAGTCGGTTGATGGTCTCAGTTTGTCACTAATAACAGTGAAAAAAAAATCACAATAAGTTTTATTCTGCAATTAAGTTGGCCAAGTTATGCGAATTAAGAATATCAGTTTGGCTGCCATGTGACGAATAATTACTCGGTGGTGGAGTGAGTGGGAAAGTGCTGGCTCCCCCCACTGTTGGAAAACACAGGTCACACTATGGGATAATCAGAGGCAGTTCTGTGATATCTACTTATGTGGCCCTTTCTCTAAAACAAAGGTTTTGTATGTTCTGTGAGTGTTGTGAAGAGATACTTCATCTCATGATATGACACCAATAGTGCAGTTGGGATAAAAAATGTTTTTTTAATATGCTTTTGAAAATGTAAAAAAAATATATTGATTAAAGAAAGGGGACTAGGGTTGCTGTTGGTGAAGTTGTGAGCCTGTGCGTGCTTCTGTTGGTGAGTTGCAATACAAGTCACCGGCTGGGCGTTTCTTTCAGATGAATGATTTAATAAGGGATAAATTCACGAAGAGGGACAACTCCATCCCTTTGATTGGAGAAATCATCGCCGGGGGCTGTGTGAGTATTGGGTGTCACCCCCTTCGTGACCTATACACCCCACTCTTCTCCCCCACCCCCACCCCCTACCTTCCAGCCCCACCCTTCGCTTGATGCTGAATCTGGCTCTCACCTAATCACTGGCATTCTTACAGAGGCACAGAAGGTTTATAAAAAGCGAGCATTCATGTACCCGAGCCATAAATACAACTTAAATCTGAAGCGAATGCAGCAAAATTGCATCAAATTTGGCTTCAGAAAAGGTTGCACAAGAAAAACTTGTATACTGCGGGAAAGAAAATAGTAATTTTGCTCGCAATCCAATAGTGTTTAGAAACAAACGTTTTTGTTTATATTCTATCTTTGTACTTTTTTTTATTATATGATAGCTTGATATTTACTTTGAAGTTGTATAAGATGAGAAAACCTGTGTAAGGTTTGGTAGAGCAGGCTTATCAATGCTGGGAATGTCACAGGTAAACAGAGGCTTCATTTAGTACAACCTGCACAATAGAAAGACAAATGTTGAAAGAGCTGTGACTGAAAGGTGCCCTTTTTCGTGGCTGTAATCAGCTGACCAAGGTTATGACCTCTGACTCTTCAAGGGTCACTGTGGTTTCATCAGCAGTTCGCTCGAGGGCAGGTAGAAAATGAGAGGTGGCCGGGCATACGAGGTACGGCGAGATACGGGCGAGGGACATAATTTTCAAAAGTCTGTGGCCAAAACTGCCCTCTTCTAACCTTCCACCCACTGCAGCCTCTGGTTACCCAACACACAAAACGAAGACAAAGATCCCCTGTATAGCCTAAACAGACTATTGGGGCAAGTGCTGTTAGCGGGCACTTATGAAGGCCGGCACTGCACACGAGGGGGTGAGTGGCCAGCGCCGTACCCGGCCGCCTTTGTCTCCCTAGTGGCAATGTTTACACTTTGCACCAGGTACTCATTTGAGACTGAGTCGACATGGGGGAGGCCCAGGACCAGCTCAAATATTCGCCACTTATTGAGCGTGAGTGGGAATTGAACTCAGATCGGTGGGTTCGGTGACCTGACCCAGCGTAGCCACGCACGCGCGTGCGTGCGACCATTGGATGAAATGACAATCGGACAAGGCCTTCGGGCAGAGTTTTCGAAGCAGCCTTTAACTTGCCAACGAGATGAGCCCACTCGGGCGGGCTTAATTTTTAATTAAGCGCAAGGGGTATTTGGGGATTGGTAAAAAGAAGTTGAGTCGCTGCCCCCCCCGAAACCCGCGGTTAATTTTCCTTTGTAGTTTTAACGGCGCGCACCGGTGAAGAGGGACATTGTAGTTTGGAGCGGATTACAACGCTCGGCGGCAAACTAAGAGCAGGTTATCACGTTACACAGCACCTTGCTTAAACCTCGCCTAAGTCCACCATTGTCGGCAGTGCGTTATTGCTTAGAGAGGCACTACATTTTCTGACCTCCGCATGAACTCTGCGTTGAGGGGGAGAGGCAATAAACAGAAGTGTTGGCGTGTCCCTGCCACCAAAGTAAATTTATGTACTTTAATTTCGTGAAAAAGTTGCACGTTATAATTATGGTGCCCCGTGCCTTGACGTGTTTCTTTTTTAAGAAAAATTCAGCTCATTACCTCGAAGCCGCTGGCTTATCTCGGATGTCGATTACTTAAGGACGAGGAGCATGTCACTTTGTGTACAAGTTGTCTCCCAACATAATCGGCAAAAGAAACAAAAGGAATATACTTTTTTTATAACAGAGTTCCCATTACAAATTTGACTAAAATGCAACTTGGAGATTTTTTATTATCTGCTGCTTGGTGCCAGGTTGAGTGGCATCTTTCCACCCATATCTTCGTTTATACCGGAAGATCGACCAGCCTTTGTTACGACGTCTGTCGTGTAGACGGGAAACACAAAGCCTGAACAATCAACGAATAACGGGGGCAACCGGGCGAAGGTTTTCGTCTTGGCTCTCTACCATACGAAACGAGAAGCGTAGAGGATCTTGTGCAGCCCAGTGATGCTCAATCCCTCCATGTGGGCACAGGCGGGTGGCTCCCAGGTCATTTTCACCAACCCGCTGGAGATTGTCAAGATCCGCCTGCAGGTGGCTGGCGAGATCACAACGGGCCCGCGTGTCAGCGCCCTCAACGTGCTGCGTGACCTGGGCTTCCTGGGCCTATATAAGGTGATTGACCCCCCTCCCCCCGCTGCCACCCCTTGTCGTTCGACAAATTGTTACAATTCGGGGTCTGGTTCGTGTCGCCTGTCACGTACGTGTTTTTTTCGTCCCAGCACATTTGCATGTAATTTGTAATTTGCATACATCTTAACCCTTTCCCGTTCCGAGACGTCTGCAAGTTGTGGGGTGGGTCCCGTTTGTTGCGTTGCTGAATCTCGGAACGTGCAAGGGGTTCGGAGTTAATTTTATTGCGAGAGGCATAGCGCCGTTGTTTCTAAAGACATTGTACTCACCGCAGAGAACTGTAGCGACACGACCGCACTCTATGATAGCTGGCGCTAAACCGTGCCACACACCCTCCCGCATGACCTTGTGGAAGCCTCGGTATATCTTCCGACCTGAAGACGTATCGATAAAGTTATTTATTTGGCAAAAGGGTTTTTATTTAGTTTTGCATATGTGATGTAAAGGATTATCTTGAGTGTGAGAATTGATTTTAATGGATGGATCGTCACCCACCACCACTATAGCCAACAACCTTTAACACTTTGAACAAAATACTGAGTGTTGATATCACAACAATAGTTTTTCGTACATGCCTGTACCAGAACTACAGCTGGTCACTACTGTTTCCCTGCAAGCTGAGACAAAAGTTTGTTTATTTCCACACGTGCACACAGCATGGCAGCCTGATTGCGGTGCTATACTGCACGAACGCAGCGTGGAACGCCCATGGTCACCCGGCACCAACGTCAGAACATTCGCGCAAGGGCACACGTGTGTGCAAAAGAACGCGAGGGTTTAACTTTTTTTGATTGGTGCACGAGTCGCCATTTTTTTTTAAATGGCTCGTAGAGGAACCGGAAAATAAAAATCAGGTGTCATTTTCGTACTTTTCTCACAATCCTGTACTCCGAGCAAAAATCTCACTTTTTTCCGTAATAATAAAGCAGCAAGATCATATGTTTGTGAGGTTTTTTTTTCATGTTCTCTAGGTTTTACAGAATGTGGCGAAATATTGACATTAATACGAGCATGAATTAAAAATGTAAGACTACGTTTTAAATGAACCGTGTCAATCTTCTGTATTTGTTACTCCCAACTCTTTGGTGTCACTATTATTATTATACGTCTTCCAAAAATCTTCTGCCGTTTCAATTCAATGTCCATAATAGCGTTTTTTAGGTTAGATCGCGTAAATATAAATGTGTCGTTAAAACCTGCCACCACCCGACACAGGTTTAACGACAAATTTATATTTACGCGATCTAACCAAAATAAACCTCTTGTGGCTAATATTGGTCGCGAAAGCCTACATGTTAAATTAATGAAATGTATATTTATTATGCGTAAAATGTCGTTTAGCCAGTTACCAAATATTGTTTCAGTGGCAACGGCCCACAGCGGCCACTATCAATAGAGTTAATTTTGGGGATGGAGAGGAACCCAGCCAGCAGCCAGCCTGGTAACTTGAAGCATAGATAATTTGTAATCGAAGTCAATATGATTCCTAATTTTGACCGTGGATTTATTTTTCCTTCACTGTATTTCACACTGTGCGAGTTTTTTGCGGTTTTGTCAGCGTTGGAGAACAAATCGCGTGCGTCTGCCTCTCTTTCCACACTGATGCCTCACCATGTATGCAGGGTGCCAAGGCGTGCTTTCTTCGCGACATCCCCTTCTCTGCCATCTACTTCCCGGTGTATGCGCACACCAAGTCGAGTTTCGCAGACGAGAAAGGCCATGTGGGGCCACTGCAGCTGCTCACGGCCGGTGCCATCGCAGGTCAGCAAGCACGGGTCGGGGTGCGGCTCCACGTTCAATAAAAAGGGCCCGCTCACGCATTACTCACGTTACATTTTAAACGGCCGCTGTATTTTTAGGAACCGCCATTTAATATTACTGATTTTTTTTCCAGTTTCACGCAGCTATAATTTTACACATTGGCCATACGTGAAAATATTGTTTACATTTCTGTCAGAGGTGTAAATTGCGTTGGGCCTTTTGACCGGCCCGCCGTTGCTAAGACGCGCCCTCCATGTTAGGCGGTCGCGACGGTACGTCCGACCACCGCGGAATTCATATGCCGCCCTCAGTCTCTCTCTCTCTCTGTAGGCATGCCGGCCGCCTCCCTGGTCACTCCGGCCGACGTGATAAAGACGCGTCTGCAAGTGGCGGCGCGTGCCGGCCAGACCACATACAGCGGCGTCATAGACTGCTTTCGCAAGATCCTGAACGAGGAGGGCCCTCGGGCCCTATGGAAGGGCGCTGGAGGTACGGATGAACTCTGCCGCCCACCAGGTCGTGGCGAATGTACACGCCTTGCGTTGAAACGCGTTGCTGAAGGGCAGCTTCGTGCGCGTGGGACGCCAGCTCAAGCTTCAAAAATGCTCAGCGTTTTGTGCCTGCAGTACATGAGAGCACGTGGTGTATTTTTTTTCTTCATGTAAAAAATATATATAAGCGTGGTTAAAATTGCCCTGCCATATGACTGATATTCGTCGCATGACAACCGAACTACTTTATTACACTTGTCAGAGCTGGAATTTAGCCAAATTAAGTTCAGATCCAAATATGATGGGTTTTTTCAATACATATACTGTCATTGTGAATGGAACTGAGAGGATCGACTCGCTGGACTTGATAATACAGTTTAATCACAGGCGGGTGCCTGAATTTAAACCCAGGATTCTCAGCAGTGCCATCTCAACGTTCTGACGAATTCTGAGCCACCAGGTCTTCCTCTAAATTATTTGCCTGAACGCTGCGCCCAGTTTCCACCGTAGCAGAAAGCCTCGAACCCTGTTAGACGTGTGTGATTTGTTATCGCCGCTGTCGCTTGCGCTGTTCGAAAGAAAAGACAAATTTGGCTCCCCATTGTCGCGTTTAAACTTCTGAGTGTGCATTAATCCGTCGCCTTTGCTAACGCAAGTCGCACTGTTGCTCGCAGCTCGTGTCTGCCGCTCGTCTCCGCAGTTTGGCGTCACTCTCCTCACGTACGAGCTGCTCCAGCAGTGGTTTCACGTCGACTTCGGTGGCCGGTACAGTGACGCACCATCGGGGCCCCGCACACCGTTGACACCCCCACTCTGTTATTTAAGCGGAAGCGCTTCCGCTCTTATTCG
This sequence comes from Lethenteron reissneri, assembly GCF_015708825.2. Lineage (NCBI taxonomy): Eukaryota > Metazoa > Chordata > Hyperoartia > Petromyzontiformes > Petromyzontidae > Lethenteron > Lethenteron reissneri. The sequence continues at coordinate 12,061,870 of NC_083798.1, read as the reverse complement.
TGGGTCACAATTCCTCAAGCTGTATTTTGCCCGTGTGTTTTTTTTTACATTTGTATAAAAAAAACTGCGATGTGTCAGAAGTTTCATTGATTTATCACCAGGGCCTGTTACGAGGAATTGCTTAACACTTGACCATAGGCTTCTGTCATGTATTCATATAAGTAGCGTATGGCGTAGTGTTAGTAAATACAGAGCAACGTTTATGACAGTTACACAGTTGATATAGAGCTATTGAAGTTGGCATTTTTTGTTTCGTTACTTACCATTTGTAGATTTAACGCAGTCCAAAGTCAGCCGTATGAATGGGCACACCACAGTCGATCGCCAGGTCGCATCTGGTGCGGTCAGGTGTGGATACTCCCATCTCTTCCAATAAGCCTGGCCTGCATGGAGGAGTAGGTCAAATACCCTCTAGAGGGGTTAGCTATGGCTCCATCTATTGGAGGCCCCTTCTGTCAACAGTAAAGTGGGTAATACATTCCACGGCTGTACCTTCACCTTTTAAAATCAGTTTCATGTCGAGCATTTTACTTGTCGCCATTAAAATAGGCCTTGGTTACCATGCACCTTTAATCCGCCTGCGAGCGATGGAACTGCTACGCGTCACCGATTTCTCCCATTGACGCATGTTCTCTCTGTCCCCCCCTCCCGCCCCTGACCGAGCAGAAGGCCAGAAACGGTACCCAAGTCTCCTCTTGCAGATCTGCCTCCAAACCGGGTCGACCACATTGGAGGCTACCGCCTGGCACATGCCACCTTTGCCGGCATCGAGAACAAGTTCGGCCTCTGCCTGCCTAAGTTCCGCGCGGCTGGAGGTGGTGGCCCCACATCGGCTGGCCCGGTGGCTTCGGTGGCGCCCCTCGCTGTGCCCCAGGCCTAGGTGCAGCTGCTGCTGGCGCCCTGTTCCATTTGCGCAGCTGAGCCTTCTCATTAGTTTGTGGAACAATTGTTTCACCAGTTGCAATGGTGGGTTATACATTTCCGTCTGTTCTTTGCTCACTGGTTGGAATAGTACGTATATTTTCAGTTTTTGATGACCAAGTTATGGTGTTAGTGGGTTATACATTTCCATTCATTCTTTGCCAACTGGTTCCCATGGTGGTTTATCCATCTTTAGTCAATCTTTGGTGACCAGCCATGCAATTATTTCAGCAGCCAATTGCAACTAGAAATTCTTGATGTACTAGAGCATTCGTTTGTTTGAGACACTTTATATCAGTGGATATTTCCACCTACAGTAAAAACCCTTGAATGATTTATCTTGTGAGTACAGGTGAACCTGTCCCATGCCTGTCACATCTATTCGACCAGCTGTTGGGATCCGCTCTGCAATCTGCTATCGTGATCTTACCTCTGTTAACTGTGCAGAATGCTGTCGTTTTAAGAGCCTGGGATTAATTTTTTGCACAAGTTCTGATGGTAAAGGTTTGTAAGCAATTCAAATTCTAATGAGAATGTATTTTACTCGAGAACAGAAAACAGAGTGGTAACCATATGTGAAAAAATTATAAACTTTTTTTTCCTACTCAGACCGGTCGGTGTGTTTGCGCGTTTTGTCCTTGGCATTGATGGAATTATCCTCTGCTGCTGTGTTTTTGTCTAATAACCGCACAACTTGGCTTTATTGGGTCAGCCAAAATAGTGATTTGACTCATGGCAGAAGAAACTTCCGTCTAACAATGCCTAGTGTGGTACGTACAGTAATATTGCACACAATGCAGCTGATATTTTATTTCAGCACAATTTGAATGTAATTGTGAGTCCGTTTCATTGTTTTAGTAAAAATGTATTCCGGCAAATTCATTTAGCTTGCGAGTCCCCCCGCGCGCCAGCATCTGTGTGTCCGTTGCACTTAAAACTGGACGCGCAGAAGTTGCAAATGTATGCTGAAGACAGGGTCATTACGCACTTGAGAACGCGCGGACCACAGAGGCCTGCTGGAGAAAATTGTAAAAATGTGTGTGCTGTTCAGACTTGCACTTGTGAGCTCGTACTAAGTGCAAGCGTGTTAAGGTCTGGCTGCCTTGTTTTCCATCCAAAGGACGTTCCTTTATAAGCTGCCTTGGTTTGGGAGACTAAGAAATGTAGGCCTCATTGCTCCATCTTAATGCATAGAAAGGTACTTCTCAGTTTATTTTTTATTTTCTATGGGTGGCGTCTGCCTTGAATGCTGTACAACAACTCACAAAGCCACGGTTGCAGAAGATCAAGGCTTCACGTTGCCCATGGCCGCTTGCAGTGAATGTGTTTTATTGTTGTGTCCATTTCATCTGCTACAAAATCTTTACAGTTGAAGAGTTTGTGTTTTAATCTTAAAATGTTCCGATTTTTGTCTTCCTTTTCGTCACGGTATATCTAATCAATATGTTCTGAATGTAAAACACGGAAGCACCTTGTAGGTTTCTTCAAGCAATATATAAATGTTCTGTTAAAATTATTGTTTGTGATCACTCTGTAACCTCAAGTTCTTAATGGGCATCTTTATGAATGCAGTTGACATCGGAAACAATGCACTGAGGTTCGTTATGGAAATATATCAAGCAGTTTTAACCCTTGCGGAGGGTTATCTGAACAATGATTCGCCCAGTATTCAGCTGCTGGCATTCCAGCCTAACAAACATTTCCCATTTTTATAAATGGTTATTGTACCTCCTGCATTCTTCCAGAATCTCTTGAAAGTCCACAGCGGCGTTAACCTTAAAGCATCCGTTGTGTATGGCGAAGCCACTTTTCTCACTGATTTGATCTCCTTTGTCACGAACGTGATCTGTTCTCACGAACTTATAAATGCACATTCTAATGAAAACAAGCTGAAGTGCCGTGTCTCTTTGGTAGCTTAGCATTTCATACGTTTGATCATAAAACACACCACAAACCATTGTGTTGACTTTGGGACCATCTAAAGCACAGTTGTCAAAAATACAGACAAAAATAAGTGAATTATGTAGCGAGTGGTGGGTATATTTTTTCATGTTTCAGTACAGACTTATTCAATTGGATCCGACCAATCCACGTGACACCCGCTGCCCTACATTAATATCTAAAATGGCTCAGTTGCAACTATTCACCTAATATAATTGGACTCCCAACTCAATGCAATGCAGGATCTGGTTCGGCGATGACATTGCAACGTGTCCATATAATCTGGTATTTAAAGAGACGCACTGAATATTTTTTTATGGACGTTTTGAGCATTTTGCTTTGAAGATCAAATGTTCAAAATGTCTTTTGCCAATTAAACCTAAGACGGTGCCCTCAGTTGTAAAAAATAAGCATATTCCCATAGAAGCATAGCATTGGTTGCTTCCTTTAGTTAACCCTATATCCTTCCATGGTTGCAGAATCAATTATATGGTCATTGGGTTAGGCTTGTCTGATATATATTTTCCCCTAGTGCCAAAGATTACATTCAAAGCAGTGCACTGTGCCTTACGAGGATTGTGATGCTGTCTTGACACGTACACCGTTGCTTGTTGCTGGGTTTTTGTTTTATTTACGATGTTGCCTCCATGTTTTGGGGCGTTCCGTGCTCTCCCTGTCTCCGAAGAATGGATGCTATTGTTGAGTGCGTTTTGCGTCAGAGGGAGCCATTTCCAATGCAGTGCAGTGACGCGTGGGATTTGCCATTGTTGCGCCGGGCCAGGCGAATCGTAATAGGAATGGCAAAACGTAGACGTTGATAATTACCGAGGACCTGTAGCTTCCGCACCGAAGTGGCATCTCCGTTGGCCGTTTTGTGTTACAAAATGGGCTCGTGCAGGAAGCCACGTTGCCTCTGCATCTGGATTGAGATCAAATAAATACAGTCAATACGCCGCTAATTTTTTTAACGCATCCCATCAGCCACCACTGCCTTCTGGGAGCATTATTTCCCCTCCCAACAACATTGGTTTAATACGAGAACTCTTGGAATGCAGTGTCAGCAGTCAAGCTTGCTTAGACGAATGCTGATGGACTGCCTAATTTGTATAGGCAAGGACGTATGGCTCCTGATTCGACGCAAGGGTTTTGTTTTTATCCACGTCACAATGATAATTTGCGTCATTGTGGAGTGTATCTGAGTTTATGGATTGAGTTAGGTGTGTTTTATGGTCAGTAATGACTAGTTAATGCTGCTGTTGTGTTACGGTTATCACACTGTAACTACAATGTAACTACAGAAGGTTGCTGGTACAATGTCCCGTCAGCCGCAGTTAAAACAATGGTGCAAGTTTCCTAAATTCTCCAACCCCCCCCCCTCATCTGTCCACCCAACAGTATAATGGGCACAGGTGGCGGTGGGGTAAAATGTGGGAACTGCCACCTCAACCAAGACATGGGGAGCAAGCGTGGAGAAGTAGCCCACAATACCCTTGAGAGGGGCTGCCTATAGTGGAGGCCCTTTCGCCAGCAGGAGTGCGAGCAAGCAATTGCAGGGTAGCGCCTTTGCTTTTCAGAATCACAATATGTATTTAAACTGGAGGAATCCGATGAGCTATGAAGCTCTTTCACAGATTGCTTTTAAGGCACGGAATTGTGGCTTGCAATTACATTTCATAACAAGTTTAATTCCATCTTCTCGATTTAAAGCTTTCGTGACTGCAGGGATTCATCTTCTTGGTTCTTTCGGTAAAGTCACGTAGAAGGGAAGTAATAAAATAATAAAAATAAAACATAATAAAATAATTCTCACGACGTTTCAGAACCAAGAAGATGAATCCCTGCAGTCACGAAAGCTTTAAATCGAAATTTAAGTTTAATTTCTCATAGGAACATAAAAAATGCAGCTGCGGAAGTGCCTGGGGTGCATGTACACCTGTGTGGGTGGTGGTGTGTGGGTGGTGTTAAAAAAAAATCATGGCCCTGTCACTCAGCAGAGGTCCAGTATTTTGGTAAACAGATACTATAGCAACGTCGGTCGCTCTCACCTGTTTTTTTCTATCGCTGCCGTGCGCTATGCTGGCATAAAGGTGATACACGAGTTTCCAAAGCCAAAAGCTGACATTTAACAAACACCCCCCCCCCCCACGCGTAAACCTGAAGCGGTTACGCACGTGTTAAAGCAGCTAAGTAGTGATTTCGCAAATCCTCATTTTAATCACTTGTGGAAACGACTAGTTGTGTCAATATTCCTCAGAACTTCCAGCAAATGTGAAAACTATCACTACTGTGATGAGCCAAGAATGTCTGTGTGTAACGCGCGTGACGTCACTCCACATGCCGCACCCCCCCTCATTAATATTCATGAGCGGGTGGATTTTTACACTTACGCAGAAGGTCGAGCGGAAATTATTTTTCTTTCGCAAATTCGCTTTAAGTTTGACGTTTCTTTATTGGAAGTGAATCTAATAAATAATTCTACACAGCAACAAAGTGGATTTGGTGTCTTTATTTCTTCAGCACTTGAGACAAATTGAAGGTCAGTTATTTACAGTGCTACATTGAAATGCAGTGAAATGTTTGATGACATACTTTTGTGCAAGATTCACTGTCATTAAATTTACACAAGATACAATTATACTCTGAATCTTGATTTGAAGCTTTCGTGACTGCAGGAATCCATATTCTTTGGTTCTTTCGGTAAAGTCACGTAGGTATAAAATAAATAACGACGTTTCGGGCGCAACACAAGCGTCCATCGTCAGGTGGGAAGCATGGTCTGCTGCTGAGGCAGACTGTTGTAATTATACTCTGCTCAATTTTTTCGTAAATATTACAGCTTCCGTCCTAGGACGGGCAAACCAACTAGTATGACAACAATACACGCGTGTGTGAAAAAAAAAATGGCGATCCATTTATAGATACCTCACAAAAGGAATATATTGTTGAGAAAGAATGTATTCTCAAAGCCTCTGTACGTCTACAAATCTCATTGTACGTATTAAATCGTTTCACTTGCCCGTAAGACGTGGCGTTATCTCTCGCAATATTCACTCAGTTGAGTAAAAAAGTTGACGGTCGTTTGAAATCAGTGGGGTATCTGCATGAATCCACCCTGTAACATTAATCGGCAGAATGCTTTAGCTTTTTGCTTTGGTTTGTTACAATAACACTTCATTCTCGCGAAGTGAACATATTGCTGCTGCTGCTGCCGGGTCTTTGGTTAAAAGCCGCCCCTTAAATGTCAAGTCAGCCGGTCAGTAAGTAAATAATTGCGTCACACGAGTTATGCCTCGGTCGCCGCCAGCGACGTTCGCCCGTGATGGGCGAGCGAGACGCAACATCAGAGAGGCGCGGGGAGAGAGTGGGACGCGCTTTCTTGTTTAGGGGGGGGCGGGGGGTGTGGGGGGCCCTTAGTAGCATTTTTGCCTTAAACGTCGCCGCGTTTCACAGTTGAGCGGCGAGCTGTAATTTGTGGCTCCTGGCGGAGCTGGGAAGCTGTAATTAGCCACGCCGGGCCCCGTTGGCGCATGGTAGGCGGCAGCTATGCACAGTCTGCCTTTGACAGAGGGGTGGACATGCCCACCGCCACGAGGCCATTGCACCCGCGCGCCGTGGCTTCTTCTCGCGTCTGCCACGATCTTGATAACGCGGTTGATTTGACTGTGAGTGGCGCTCTGGTCAGCTTTCTCGACTTGCAGTTGCAAGCTGGTAGATGTCAGTTCCTGGTTTGACGGTCGACGTGAGTCTGCAGTTCTAGCGAGCTCAAATAAATATTTCATTGAACATTTACAGCCTTTTGTCAATTCACTGCCGGATGAATGCCTTGCCAAAACCTGCCGGTCATGCACGTTGTTTGACCGTAGTTAACCACGCTGGCCATTAGGTGGAGGAGACCAGGACCAGATTAGATATGACTTATTGTTTACGTTTTTATAAGGCGTAAGCAGACCCAATAAAGGACTTCAGAGCGCCACTTGACACTGATGTTAGCTGTGGCTGGGAATCGAACTCGGACGACCGGGTCAACGGTGGTCAGCGCCCTTCTAACGGCTTGCACTCTATGCGGGCAATCCCCCACTTATGAACGGGTTCCATTCCTGAGACCCGTGCGTAGGTCAAACGGTTCGTTATACGGAACACACAAATGTACTGTATTTAACTGCACGTATGATCAGTGTTATGAAATGTATTGTCTTGGGTCTTTCGGTAAAATCACGTAGATAGGTTCAAAGAAAAGAAAATATTTTCTTTGAACCTATCTACGTGACTTTACCGAAAGACCCAAGAATATGAATTCCTGCAGTCACGAAAGCTTTGAGTTGTTATGAAATGTGTTACAGTTTAACAAAAAAGGGAATCGTGTAAACTAATAAATCAGAGAATATTGTACATTTGTCTAAACAAATAGTTCCACGGTTTGGTTCGCAAGCGCGAGTTGACGTTCACAAGTCACATGGTTAATAAGTATAACCCGTTAAAGCAAAGTTTCTCACTATAAATCCTTTATATGCGTGGCAGCGAACTTAATATAAAGGATTTAACAATATATTCGCCTGTGGAGGACGCGGGGATCGATCCCGCGACCCTTGGCATGGGAAGCGAGGGCGCTACCAACTGCGCTACTCCGCCACGGCCTGTGGAGGGGTTACGCTCTGGGCTCTTACACTATGACGTTCAGCCAAAGCCATGAATGCGTTCTATTTGAATATATGTAAAATACATTTTTTTTTGCCTAAAAAGTGTAAAATTTGGGGAATTTTTTTTCACGGACAATAATTGTCTGGCACAACGAGTCTGTGTGGAAAATGTCAGCTCGATTGGATCACGGGAAGTGGGTTAAAAAACGACCGAAAGATTTGCACGGTCCTAAGCAAGCAAGCAAGCACGCAAGCAAGCAAGCAAGCACGCAAGCAAGCAAGCAAGCACGCGAACTTAATATAAAGGATTTAAAAATAGACATCTTATGGAAGCTTGTTACTCAAGTGCGGATGCTCGTAACTCGGGCGTTGGTAATTCAGGGACTGCCTGTATGACGTCAATTCATACCACTGCCTTAGTTTCGTCGCCTCAACACCCACACAGACGTAGCTCACATCGTCATCCGTCCTTTCTCGTATCCGTTGCCCCAGCCTTCTCCGCCTACCCTGTAAATTGCTTTGATTCACGTCGTTTCGATATTCGTCGTCGCACCTTCCAAGGAACTCATCCCCGACGTAAACCGAGGTATTACTGTATCATCATCATCATCCTAGAGGAAGACTGACCTCAGCCGAGGAAATGTGGAATTCCCACCACTAATTCAGGGCCACGGTTGGAAATAAATGATGCCTTTCATTCTCCTTTGAGCAGAGACCCTTTGCGTTGATTGTAATTTACCCCATGTCGTTAAAAATGTTGAGCTTAATGTGTGTTGTCATGCAAAGGTTGTTCTTGGCAAGTAATGGTCCCTTCTTGTTGCTGATGAATGCACATTGGCACAGTGAGGCTTATTTGATTGGCTGCAAGGATTGTCGGCGCTCAGGGTGAAAACAAGCATTGACTTGTGTGATTGGTGCCATCTAGTGGCACAGGCCCCGCTTGTGACGGCAATCGGGAAAACGTTGCGAGCGTACACAGGCGCAGACTCGAATGCCGTGGTGAATCATTATGCAAGACAGTTAATGAAATAGTGCGCTGCACGCGTACGTGATGAGTTTGCATTCCGCCTACGTCTGATTTCATCTCTGGTGCTTTACTGTGGCTCTCTGAGGCTCGGACAAGCTCGGTGAAGGCCATGGATCTCCCCTTCGCACCACGAACGAGGACGTGTAAAAGCATGATTGGGAGCACCGATCCGCAGTCAATCGGGAGAGTCAAAACAGCCGTCACAAACTCGAAGTGAACTCGCCGCGACATTCACAGCGATATGCTCGCGACGTCACTTTGCAACACATGCACACTCGCGACCTACGCCCTTGACATCCTCGTGAAAATGACACACCGACGATGTGGCATTGGCTGGACACAGCACCGGTCTGCCATACGTCGAAGCAACTCGAATACCGGAAAACGGTGGCCTCTGGCGAGAAGAGGCACCTGCGTTCTCACCCGGAGAAACTCCTCAACCTTCAACCTCATCAATCGACGCGCACAGAGATACCACGAAAGCCGCTTTCGGCATATCACACTCGATAGGAGCCGAACTTTTCGACAACGGCTCTGGACGATGATCGCCGAGATTAAATCGAGGACAAACATCGTCCAAAAACTCGTCGTTAAAAATCTGGGCAGCGGCTCCTCCATTTATTAGGATAACGACCACTTCTCTCTCTCTTTCTCTCTCCCACTCTCTTCCTCGAATATTCCGCAGCCGAGCCTTGCTCCTCGGTGCGGGGGGTCGCAGCGAGCGAGCGGAGATCGTGGACGCGCGACCCAACACGGCGGTGCGTCAGATCGCGGGCGCCCTGAAATCACCGCAAACATCTCCGCGGCTCCCACCGCGCTGTCGAGCACCCCCCCCTACCCCACGTTTGCCGAACAGCGGCATCACCGTCGGGGATCTGACGGGGCCTCGTCAAACGCTGAACTGACGATTCATCACGAACTCGGTCCCCCCTCCCGCCCCACGTCACCCTTTCTGGTCAGTGATTCAAAACCCCGGCCACAGCGTTGCACCTTGTGGAGAGATGGCGAACGGAACGGAGGGGAACACGAGTGACCGACAAAGACCGCATCTGTGACTCAACAGACCCCCCCCCCCTTCCCTGGCGTCTCCTTCTCTTGCCCCCCTCCCCCCCGTTAAACTCTGGACCACGGTTAAATCTTCGCATTCGGACATCGCCGCACGGACCGATGCGCTCGTCTCCTCCGCGAGCGGAAGGCAGGAGACAGTCCCCACCTGCGACTGCACGGGCGGAACGACCGGTGGAGCACGTGGTCACCTGCTGCTGCTGCTGATGCTGCTGACCGCACGTCGAGACCGTGGTGGGGCCGTGGCATCGAAGCCGCGCGTCGGCTCACAGCCAGAGCCACTGAACGGCCAAAGATCCCAGACACCGATTTATGCCATTTGTTTTGCCGTTCCAAAAAGCAGCTCTGGTTGGCTACGTACGGTGCGAAAAAAGTTCAACGTACATACGTACAAGAAGAAGTATGCAGTTAATTTTGCCGTGCTGTGCTCGTTATTATTTACGCGAGCTATCCAACTCCAAAAGTCCACGTGGAGTGGAATGTTGTATTTCAGTTGCTTGATTCTTTTTTTTACCAAAACCGGATTTTTTGTCCGAAGCAGACAGCTTTACATAAGCAATGACAATATTTCAAGCGCCGCTAGTACCAAAAACAAATACGAGCGACTTGGGGTAAAAAAAAAAACCGATGAGATTTCGCCTTCGGCTGTTTTTCCTCCACGTCTGTTTGGTTTTAGGAGCGGCGAGGAGGGGGGGGGGAGCAAAGGCCGTCCGTCTGTGCCCACCAAAAAGGACTTTGCTGCAATCCCTACAGCTTGACCTTGGGCCCTCTTAACGCGACTGAAGTGAAAGCAGATCGTCGGCGATGCCGAGCCAGATTCCCGCAAGGCAGAGTGTAATTCACTCCAAAAGGGCCCTGCGTTCATTTCAGTTTAACCTCTTGTTAAAGGTCACATCAACTCTGCAGTGTAACTTACAGAGCAAAACAACATTATCCAGTTTGAAAGTGTCCACCTTTGTTTAAATGTACATTCTAAACCTCTCTCCGCCGAACGTGTTTTTTTTTATCAACGTTAAGCCCGCCTTCGGTCTGCTCGAGGCTCGGGACATCTTCGTTGCCATCTTTCCCAGGTGCCGAAGGGCGCCAAATCACTGTGGTCTCGTCGCCCCGCGCCTCCTGAAAAAAAATGTCAAGCGCATCGCTCCCTTCCGGCAATAAAAAAACAATAAAGCTCATCGGCTTTCGCCGGTTGTGCGGTGTAGCTTGTTGGCGCTGGGAGTGGGTGTTGGGGAACGTATTCAGTCAGTTTCCTAAAGAAGGCAGAAACCCCCGGGCACGTGGAGCAAACTTTGGCAGATATTGTGGGAAATAGCGCGCAAGTACGATCCCGAAAACACATCGGAGACATCGCGGGGTGGGACTGTTGGGGCAAGTGCTGTTAGCGAGTAGCCCCTATGAAGGCCCGAACGGCACACGAGAGAGTGGGGGTGGCCAACATCACGCCCGGCCGCCTTTGTCTTCCTAGTGGCAATGCTTTTACACATCGCACGAGGTACTCAGTTGAGGCTGAGTCGACTTAGGGCAGGCCCAGGTATCGTTTCAGATAATCCTCACTGGTGTTGGCCGTGAGCGGGAGTCAAACTCGGGAAGCCGGGTTCAGTAGCGCAGCGCGCTAACCACTACACCACCGCTCCCCATGACACACACATTTCTTTTGGTTATTTGTTAAAGTCATCTTCTGCAGCCAGACTAACCATAATTAGCATTCGAGCGGTCAGGTGGCCTGTACTTTCGTTGCGGCTGAAAACCTGAAATTGCGTACCGTTGTGCTATCCGCAGGGTCAGTGCCGGATTAAGCGAGTGTGGGATCTGTGTTTTAAAGGGGGCCCTAAAAACACACGTAAATATTACAACACATACATTTTTTTACGTTTTTGTATTTTTTCATTTTCTATACAGCCAGATAACACGACAAATCGCTAACCTTAAACACCCAGTCGTTCATAAAAGTTGAAGGCAGTATAGTACTAGAGTAATAGAGCAAGTGCAGAATCACTGAACCGGAATTGATAGCCTGAAAGCATTTAGCGCGGGGGCCCTTGAAAGTGCGGGGCCCGTAGCTACATATGCAGCTACTTGTGCTACTGGGATAAGCTGTTATCAGCTGCACTTGGCATTCGCCGGTGTTCGGGCGCTTTTTTTAAACCGCTGGTGGACGATAGCGGGGGCGGGGCACTTTGCGCCGGTGCCGATTGGATTACCTCACTAATTGTGGGTGATTGACGGCGTGTTGCGGCACGAAGTTTTACACGCTGATTTAATCCCCCCTCGAGAGAACGAGGGCAGCCCGGTGGTGTGAGAAGCGATTTCACAACGCGGCCTCTTGTTTCCCGGCACTGAAGACGGTGACGGGAGGGAGGGACGGTGGTGCTGCTGCTGCTGCTACTGCTGAAGCCACCCCTTGCCTGGCCACTAAGGGTTACCACCTTTGAGGTAGTAAAAAAATAATAAAAACCCCAGCGCATATCACGGGGAATCACGAACATCTAGCTACCGGAAGAGGGCAGAACGAGATGTAGAGCCATTGATATTAAACGGTGCACTCGGGGGCTTCAATTATCTATGCGTTTCGGAATCTTGCTAGATTGCATCGGAGTAGGAATTATCGGCGTAAGGCACTACCACTAGAGTATATCCTTTATAAAGTACCCCCCCCCCTTTCCTATGTGTTTTGTTTCCTAGATTCTCAAGTACTGACGTTCAGGACATCTGGCAACCCTGCAAGCACGTGTTTCGCACACCGCCTCCACCCCACACCGCACACCGTGCCAATAGTATCCAGAGGACAGAATATGGCGAGATGGATGTGGCGTGCCAACATTTTTTTCCGAAACGGCGTTCCATAACGTTCCAGCTGCAATTAAGCACCGGGAGTGTTGTTACACGACTGACAAAAACCGGGACTTCCAAATGCCCCGGGAAGACTTAGGCCCCGTGTTCTTGTTCCGTGGCTTGCTTCCAAACACGGCTCAGCTCCGACTGGAGCCGCTCAGTTGATTTTAAGGACACACGGGGAGCGAGCGGCTCAGCCGTGGCTTGGCTCAGGCTCGGTCTCGAGGAAGATTCTGAGCGTGGCTGTGGGACGCATGCTTCGATCGAGCTCGAGCCAAGAAGAGCAGAGCGATTGCATTGTTTATGATCACGATGATGATGATGGCGTTGGTGATCATAGACCTCCTGATGAGAACAATGGGAGTAATGCTGTTTGGGATGACAGCAATGGCGGTGAAAATTAATTGCGGTGATTGAACTAATGAAGCTTGTGGGACAAGTATAATCATCTGATGATGATGAGGATGATGAGAACACTAATGCATGTACGTTGAACTTCCTTCGCACCGTATGTAGGCACCCGCGCTAATCGGAGATGCGTGAGGACACCAAACTAAACACGTACTAATAGTGATGGCATTGTGATAGGTGGTAGCTTGGGGAGGCCTTCATCCAGCAGTGGATTGATCAACGAGATGATGATTGATGGTAATATGGTGGGACCCTGCTTTGAATGGGTGAGGTTGAGGTTCGGTTGGTGGTTTCACTGTGCCAGGTCGCCTCTAAAACTAACCTCGGCTTTGTTATTGTTAGACACATTATCCGTTGTATCAGTCGTTCGTTTCATCACCATCACCAGTCCCGTTATGATGACCAGTGCAAACATCAACACAGTACACCTAACAAAATCATTATCACTATCCACATTCTAATTAGTCTCATCATAATTGTATCACATCATCATCATTGGGCCCACCATCATCATCACTACGTGTGATTCATTGACATCACGGGCAGTGATGACGTCAGAGTTGAGCAGCCCACGTGAGCCACTCGCTGCCCACCTCTTATCACAGAAGGTGCAGTGCAGCCCTGTGGCTCACGGTGAGCAAGGCTGCTCTCTTGAGCCAGAGGCCAACCTGAACCGAGGGATGACCAATACATATATAGCACTTGCGCGTTTTCCCAGGACAACTAGCTACCTCTAAAAGATGACGACCCCTGGGGCAAATCGTGGCAGGTGGCAACCCCCTGAGGCTGGCACTCGTGCTGGAATCACGGGCCAGCAGTGCTGGCACCGTCAGCAGTCTCCCCGCCCCTCTTCCCCGTGTGCCCAACGATCGCCGTGTAGTGTTTAATTAGAGGCAGCCAAATTAGCCGCGGGCAATTACAGTGGGCAGAGGTGGCGTGACCATGGCTGCGGTTGACTCGAATTGGACGCGTAGAAATGTTACGCAGCGTGGGTTCCCCCTCCTTTACTCTCCACAATCTTCCATCGTCGGTGCCTCAAGCGTGTTAGCATCGCAGGCAAGCCGAGGAGAAATTACTCGAGTTGCTCTACATGTGTCCGAGAGGTCAATGCTGTTTTTTTTTTAAAGCCACGCTCCTTGCCTGTAACATCGGCAGTTCGCTAGCGTTGATTCAAGCGAGCCTGACTCAGCTGATGAGACACTGTGCGTCGAAACCGGTTCAGAGTTTGGTTGTCTTAAAAATCAATGCTGCTGAAATGATGCTACTCCCACATGCGGCGGCTGATGGTTTGAGTAAAAAATGCTTTTATGTATTTTTTTTATGTGGAGAGACGGATATGCGAAGGAATTTTACCTTTATTTTTTGGTAATATATGGCGCAGCGGTTAGCGCACTACGCTCTAAACACAGCTAGCTACCTTAGTTTGATTTATATCCACGGCTAACATCGATGGCGAATTATATCTGAACAAGACCTGGGTCCCCTCCACTGATGTCAAGGCTGTGGGAAGGCCTCATCCAGCAATGGATAAACGGTTGTTGGTGGTGATATTTTAAACGATGTATGTGTTGCATGGCCTTCCCTATATTTGTTTACTATTTTATGTTTTATTCCAAGTGTCTATGAACTCTACTGTAATGCTATACACGTGTATTTGCTTGCAGGATCCATATTTTCCTTGGAAAAGAGCAGACTATCTCTCACCTGGTGATACATAACGATTTTTGAAAGATATCTTCTCGGTATTTGTCCCGGGTCTCCCTCTTTCATAAGATACCTGTTACCCGCGGGGATTACCATTTAGTTTAAACTAGATTTATGAATCGAAAAAAAAATTACGTAAATATGTACGCATGTATTGTTCCAGCCTCACGACTATCTCAGCCACACCGTTCCAGCAACACACGATCGACGGCCACGCCATCTCAACCACTCGAATTGCATCTTCATCACCCCACAGCGATCTCTCGCGACACCGTCCCTGACGCACCAATCACCGCCACGCCATCTCGCCACACCGTGCGCCCCCCCCCTCCCTCCTCGCCCCCCCTCCTCCTAGCCCCCTCCCTCGTCGCCCCCACGCGAAGCGGCACAGCTTCACGTGGCGCCACAGTAAGCCGGCACCTCTCCGCTTCCCACAGCCCCGCACCCATCATCCCCACCGGGGCCCTCCCACTGCCTGCTCACCGCGAGGTCCCACCCACAGCCGAGTCGGCAGCAGGCGGCAGGGATTAGGAGTGGGAACGAACGGGGTGGGGGGTAGGGGGCCAAAGGGGGGTGCTCACAGAAGGCACCGCTCCATACGAGGGAATCCCACAGCTTCTGCTCAGCTCTGCTGAACTCTGACCTCTTGTCCCCAGCCATCAACATCATCGGCAACGTGTAGTGGGTTGTTATTTTTTTTTATATTTACGTTGCTTTTCTCAACGCACCCCCCACCAGCACCACCTACCAGCCCCCCCCTCACCCCCACTCGCCAAAATAAATGTGATTATAAAAACAGGTTGCCTAATAAGAAAAATAACCAAGGCAAATAAATGTGGCAAGTAAATATTTCGCAGGTCCGCTGTGTGAACGGCTTGCTGTTCGTCATATATCGTAGATACGGTGCTGGTAGAGGACGTGAACCCGGGCTGAGATGTGATAATGAATGGGAGCTGTCGTTTTTTAATTCAGGAGTAAAACATGTTTCCAGGATCACTGCAATTATGGTCACGCGTCGCGCGTTTTCGTTTATGTACATCGCGCTTTGGAGTTGAATTCGACGCAAAAATTCGACGCAGCGAGACGGTCGCCTGCTGTGCTCTGTGCGGGGAGATGACTCGTTGGCAGTGCGAGGTGGTCGTGCGGTAGGGCAGTGGTGGCTGCACGCGCCTCTGATACCAGCGCTGTGGATGCGAGGAGTTGGTGAGTCACTCAAATGTTGCGAAACTCCTATCCCCTGGACGTGGAGGTTGCCATACCCTGGCTTGCCAAGATAAAGCGGAACAGCAGAATGTGGACTAGTCTCCATCTGTTCAAATCTGCATGGGATAGAGTGCTGCCCCCTCGCACACGTACGGTTGTTTCCGTGTGCTCCAGTTCGCTCATTTATAAACACTCATTGTTTTGTCTGCGAGCATCTTAATATATCGAGGGTCACAGAGCTGGGGCAATTGTTGGTGCTGCCTCATCACCTGCCTGCTGCCTCTCCCGCCCGTCTGTGGTTTCCCGTCGCGCCTCTGAGTCCGTCCTCTCTCGTCAAGAGCGAGCGAATGCTGACCGCGTTACAAGTCGAACTTATTATGATTATGAATAACGATGTGCGCAGACGTCGAGTGAAGCGAAGCTCTCATTCCAACCTCAAACTGGCGAGCTGTGACGTTCGCCATCTCACGCAGCCGGGGCCCTGCGATTCCTTACTTTTCACATTTATTTGCTTTGCTTGTTTTTCCTTCGTAGAAAACTATTTTTCCAACGGCAATTTAAATTATTTATATTACCCAATGTGACATGAGATTGAAACTTTTCTGAAATAATGCAACGACCACCGCCCTCCCCCCCAAAAAAAGGAAATCGGGGCTCACTCAACGAGTTAAACAAAAGACAAAGAAAACATTTCTTGGGTGTATGCGGCACAGTATACACGGGGTTTCTTTTTTTTTCCGCGCGGAACGTGTTCAGGGCAATTTCAGGTGTCCCTTGGGCACTCTTTCCCAAGCGCCCGGTGGCGTCTGTGCAGTTCGCATACTACCCACCCCCACCGCTCCCTACTTCTCCTATGGGCTCCAGCATCGCACACGTGAGGTCATGCCCCCCCCCCCCCCAATCTCACACGCGGGGTCGGTAGCGTGGCTATCGAGTGCGCAGGCGGTACAACTGCAACCACGGTTGTCGGATGGGCCCCAGGTTCCGGGCTACGAGGAATATCTACTGGATATCCGTTCAAAAAAAGCGTCAAAGTTCATCGGATTCGTCCACCTTTTATATCGAGATTACGTTGTTGATTCTGAGAGAAATTCAAACAGCGGGACCTCCATTTAATTCCTCGCGCCAACTTCTCATGCCGGCAGCCACTTGGAACACCACCGCGCGCGAGGGGTCCCCCTCGACGCCCTCCTCCCTGCGCCCTCGTCTCGCCGCGTGCCCCCCCCCCCCACGAACATCACCGCCACCGTGGAGCGCGCGGACAAAGGGGGACGGCGGTCTCCCACGTGGGCCAATATCGCCGTGAAAAGCACCGACATTCTTCCCTCCGTCCCTCGCCTCTCTACCCTCAGCTCTCTATCTCTCACTCACTGCCTCCCTCCATCCCAACAGCCGCCTCCCTGCACTCGGCCACCCGTTGCGCGTCTTCGCCCGAGTTGCGGACCAGACCGAAGGCAAACACAATTACTCACGGGGTGACTAACAAACCGCCCGCTCGTGGCTGTCTGATTCCGCGCTTTGCTTTTTTTAAAATCTGGAGTCACCGCATTAAAATATCTGCAGGGAAGTTTTGGAGGGGGCTTTTTTTATTTTGAAAAAGCTCCGCATGGCGTGAAGTAGATGCCTATAAATACGGGGTTGCTGTTTTTGCGGCGTTTACAGGGAGCGCAAACAAAGCGCTGTGCGGCCCGTGTCATTGATGTCACTAATTGCCGCGTCATTAGAATAAGTGAGAGTAATTGGAGCGTGGAATGACACCTGTAGTCATTCGCTGCTTGGCACACCTTTACAGGACCGCTTTCGCTGGCAACAGCGTGCTGCAAACAACTAAATCCGTGTTTGTTTTATCCGTGTGTTTTTCTTCTTCCTCTTTCTAAAATGAACGTGACAGGTAACACGTCGCTGTCAAAACAATGTGATACAGTGTGGCCCAAACGTCAGGACACGTCGGGTTATTATATTGATTTTAATAAATCACATAGGGCTATCTAGTACATATTAACACATTTTTAAACTGACTTCAGTTAACATTAATGCACGATGCATGAATTATATTTTTTAAATGAATTTAGGACCTTTTGTCACGTAAGATTACGGGAGTAGTGTTTTTAAAAAATTGTAACAATTATGTTTCGTCTCACTTCCATTCATTCAAGTTCTCGGTCGGATTTGAGGTGACCCCACGGGAAAACATTAAAATATATAATTCATACTTAGAATGGCTAAAACATTTAATTAAATATTAAACAATCAAAACATGTTAATGCCAGTGTTAACATGAATGGAAGAAGCCTATGTATCCTGACTTTTGGGCCACATTTGATGTGCGGGAGCGGGCACGGTGGAGCAATGGTCAGGGCACTGCACTCCGAGTTTGGTTCCTTGCCACAGTGATCATCGGTGGCGCGTGACATCTGAACCGCTCCTGAGACCCCCCTCCCCCCCCCCCCCACATTGGCCAACCCCCCCCCCCGCCACCACTGCTGACCAGGGGTGGGGAAGTATGGTCAAACAATACCCCTTGACACCAACGTGGAATTCATCCAGCAGTGGATTGACAAACGTCTCAAAATGTTTATCTGATGCTCGAAGTGAAAAGGGTTAATGTGTTGAGACAAAAGGCAATAATTTATTTTGTATGCAATGTCCACCCAGGAATACACATTTACACTGGTAAATCCACATCATCCTCGTCATTATCAGACATGCTCATTCCACGATTTGGATGAATACCTTCCCAAACCATCGCCATCTCTCACGCAACCTGCAATGCAGAGTTAACCAAAAACGTCTTACAAACAGGGACAGAGCACGTGTGCCGTACACTGAATATTTTGCGTGGCTGTGTGTAGTGAGTATTACTCCAGATGTGAGCTCATGTGGGTAGCCCTCGGTGGCTAGATGTGCAGTGTTTACTAGTCGCTGGCGGCAGGGCAGACCAGACAGACCAACCGAGACATGGTGAGAAAGACGCGCATTTCAGACGCAACATTAAACAGCAGACTTTTGTCTGCGTCTTTGGAATTCTCCCGGTCGCTGAATAAGCCAGTAAAAAAAAAGTGTTTGGGTGCGCTGGTCACTTTCCCAAACTCACGGTAACTTCTGACTATTCTGGGAATAATATTTTCTTTATGTGTGTTTCAATAACAAGGCAGAAGCCCCCCCCCCCCCCACCCCTCGGTGCATTGGACCGAGCAATAATTCACGCGCTCATAAAAACCGAGGAGGCTCGATAAAGTGAGGAGTTAAGAGTGCCCCCACCCCCTGAAAAAGCAGATCTTTGTGAAATATTGAGCGACGCACCGCACGCTGTGAAAATGCAGCCCTCCGCGTAGCGCTTTTGAGGTTGTTTTCACGGAAACCGAAGCACCGGGGTTTGTAATCCCACGGCGATGTGATCTGCGTCAAGGCGAGACTGAGGGGTGACTATGCGACCGCAAAAAAAAAAACCATGACGGATGTCAAAGTTGAATTTAAAAATAACCCATCCTATTCTGGCCAGTTGGGATAAAACAACACAACAACAACAACACGGTTGCTGATCGAGATCCGATTGATGCACGTTCTTTAATTTAACCTTTGCACGGTTAATTGTGGATGCCTTCCCGCAACACTTCGGGCCTGTCGCGCATTCATCCCCGATGTCTCATCGTCCGTGAACGGCGCGCAACATGTGCTGATGGTTTTTTTTCGTTGTTGTTTCGCAGGCAGCAACAGCAGCAGCAACAGCAGCCGCGACAGCCGCAACAGCGTCAGCGGTGGTGGTAGGCGGTGGCGCCAGCGGCTGTTTCATCGCGCAGGTCGCGGCATCGCGCACCCGGGCACCGTCCCCACGCCCTACGACGTCCATCCGAGCCACCCCCCCCTCCCCCTCCCCCTCCCCTGCACCGCGTCCTGCCGGAGAGAGCGAGCGAGCGAGCGAGCAGACGTGGGCGTGGGAGTCGGCGGTGGGAGCGCTCCTCCCTCCCCGTCTCCCAGCCCGGACGCCAGGTGACGGGGCAGCCCTGGCGGGCAGATGGCGCGGCGTGGCCCGCCGAGGTTGGGGGAGGGTCCCGAGGAGGGGGTGGTGGTGGGGGGGGCTCTGTGCGTGACGGCGTCGCCCCTTCCCCACTCACCCCCCCCCCCCCCCCCCGTGCCGAGCTCCGCACCTGCTGGAGGCCACCCCCCGGCCAGGTGAGGCGGGCCCCGTGTCTCGAGGCCGTTAGCATAATCCTCGTGACAGCCCCGGCGAGGAGATGCAATTATACTCACTCAGCTGTGCTGGCAGGCCGCAGAGGGGGGGAGCTGGAGTCTGGACAGTTGAAGAAGAAAAAGGAGAAGAGTAGAGTTTACGGGGGGGGGGGGGGGTGGGGGGCGCAAATTTGGTGGGTCCTGGTCGGTTTTGAAACTGGGTCCGTGGTGGACAGGGGCAAGAAGGCGCGTTGGGGATGCGGGATGGCTTAGCGCAACATTTGAGGGGACGGTGAAGTGTTGTTTTTCTGATAGTTATTTGGGTCAGCATTGATTTCAAACTGTCCGCGTGTTAAGCAAGTAGTTTTTCATTCTTCAATGTATTGGAAGCTCTCCGTTGAGTTTTTTTTTGGGGGGGGGGGGGGGTTCTGTATTATCAAAAAACTCAAATTCAGTTCCCTGAAGAAGCTCCCAACATGGGAAGCGAAACGTTGGACATCGTGCCGAACAGCTCGCAGTACAACTTGAGATGGCTATACAATAGCGTAAAAAACACTACAAAGTAGTCTAGAACATGTGAGTGTTTGTGCCCAATACTATTTGAAATTAGACTTAGTTCTAATATTATTTATATTTAAATAGTGCCATTCAGTGTGATAATATAGCCATAGTCATGATCACAATCGTCACTATCGTCACGTGTGAGGTTATGCTTTAGGCCTTCACGACCAATATGGTTCATAATTACTTTAGGGTTAAATCGTTTAGGTATAGTGTCATTTGTTTTAACTATAACCCTCCACGACCCGACAGATCCAGTCAAATCAAGTTGTCACGTGGGCTCAAACATCCTAATTGAATCGCTTTTTTTATTTCCAACATTCAGGTTTGCTGAAAAAAACTAATGAATTTGCATCTCTGCCCACGTGATTGTATGGGCTTATATATATGCTCCAAGCACGTGTGCTGTTTCATTCAGACGCTGTCGCCTCGACAGACCTGGTTTCACCTGAGGACGGCTGCTTGCGTTGTGGCCGAAACGTCGTGAGAATTATTTTAATATGTTTTATTTTTATTATTGTATTACTTCCCTTCTACGTGACTTTACCGAAAGAACCAAGAAGATGTATGGGCTCTGTCGGGTAATGGAGGGTTTTACTTAACAACACCAGTGTACATCGCTGGCGACCGCTGGTGGCCTTTAGTACGGGCCCTGACGTGTGGCCGCCCACAATACACGACACGAGATGTGAAAACACCCCGCCGCTCATCGTCGTGCTGCTGGCAACCGCCAGTGGTTTCAAATGTGGCGCCCCTCACATCCGATGTCTTATCGCCGAAGGTGACTCCCCTCTGAACATTAGCGAAGAACACTGCCCTTGCACGATCTAACCCAAAATAAACTAATTCGGCTATGTCTGATCTTCTTGGTTCTTTCGGTAAAGTCACGTAGATAGGAAATATTAATAAATAAATAAAATTCAAAATAAAAATTCTAAATTGAAATTCATAAAAGCGAAAAAACCCACGACGATTCGATCGCAACACAAGCGGTCTTCATCAGGCGGAGAGAAGAGAGGGGAAAGAGGCGAAGGTCTGATAGTTATCATTATCGAGCCAGTTGTGAAGGATGATGAAGGATGCCAAGTGAACACAAACCATGAGGATCTTTAAAGTAGTTGTCGCTGGTGACCGCAAACCCCTGCAAAGAAGTCATCACCCTTTTCGACTACGCTTGTCATACCCCGACTGTATCACACGCATTCAAATAAAAAAATAACAATGAAAACTACATTTTTGGATGCTTGGACAGTGTCTGATGTGAATATGGTCCCTTGATGTTGCTTCTTTTAGACTGATGTACTAATACCCAGAGGTGGGACAAAGTCATTGTTATGCAAGTCCAAGTCGAGTCTGAAGTCATCAAATTCATGACTCGAGTCTGACTCGAGTCCAAGTCACATGACTCGAGTCCACACCTCAGAGGTGGGACAAAGTCATTGTTATGCAAGTCCAAGTCGAGTCTGAAGTCATCAAATTCATGACTCGAGTCTGACTCGAGTCCAAGTCACATGACTCGAGTCCACACCTCTGCTAATACCCCACTCGATGTCAAAACGCATTCACATAAACAACAACATGTGAAACCTACCTTTTGGGATGATGGGACACGAGTCTCGTGTGAATCTGTCCACTCGGTTCTGCTTTCGTAGCATGAGACGCCCACCGCCCACCCCACCCCCAGTGGGTTGATTAAAAGCGATTACGGAGCGGGTCGGCAATTTGACCGCGAGGCGTAAAAGTGTCCACGTTAAACATCACCCGTGTGTAAAACTGTCCATTAAACATCACCTGACATAAGTGGCGCGTACGAAGCGTCGGCGAAACAACACGCGGATTATCGCGGGCAAATGTGTTCCGTGCTTGGCGCATCAACAAATCCTTCCGTCGCAATTACGGGCGGTGTTCGTGCACGGCAGCAGCAGCAGCATCACCGCCACCACCCCGACGAGTCCCCAGTGTGACCCGGCACGGGGGCCGCTTACACCCTAATTGAGTGGCACGTAGAAAAAAAATTGTCGTCTAAATTACTCTAATTTGCTAACTATTAAACCAGTTAACATGAGGTCAGCTTTCGTTCTTCCATTCTCTCTCTCTCTAACTCTCTCTGACTCTCTCAGGTTAGTAATCCTCATAATTGTGGCGAGTCAGCCAGATGATACAAATCTGTTGGCGTTCCAGACATTTGCTCTAATTTCTGAACGCGTGCTCGTGTGTGCGTGAGTGTTTTTTTCTGATCTTTTTCATTTCATTTATTTGAATGCCTTTGGAACAGTGGGTTATTACTCGAACAGTGGGCAGCGGTGTCGCGGTTGTGAGCGCACTGTGCTATGAACACGGTGACCCGAGTCCGATTAACGCTCCCGAACAGTGATGCACATCGTAATCGGTCCTGGGCCTCCCCTAGGTCAACTCAGCCTTAAACGAGTACCCAGTGCGATATTTAAACATCGGCACTTGGGAGACAAAAGGCAACCGGGCGTGGTGTGTCGGCCACCCACCCCCTCGTGTGCCTTGCCGGCCTTCATAGGTGCTACTCGCTAACAGCACTTGCCCCAACAGTCTGTTAAGGACTATCTGCGTGATCTTTGTCTTTGTGTGCTGGTTATCTATGAGCCTTTGCCGGGTTATTTTTTTTTATCTCACTCTGTTGTCCAAAGGCAGCTGGCCAAGCATCTGACACCTTCCAGCAGGTAGCCTCAAGGCCAGTTGTCCAAAGCCAGTAAACACAACCTGAATAAAGGATCATGTTGTGGTCGTGACGTCATCACACATTGTGTTTCGCTGTACACACGGAGTAAGTATTTGCTCAGTTAAACGTTCCGTGGCTGGTTGGACTACGCGTTGAGTAAACCGAATCCCACGCTTACTGTAACTTGTGAGAAACTCATCAGACGGAAGATGCAGTTCCGACTGAGAAACAACTTAAGAGTAACGATGGTCATGATCGCGTGGACAAATAAGGCGATTCCTCGACAGTGATGGTTTGGGGCCGTGTCACGAGGAGGAGGAGGAAGAGCAGCAGCAGCATCCTTTCGAAAATATCAACCAGTGCTCCACAAGCCCCGAGAGTGCACGTGCTGGCAGTTATTCTGACGGCTGGGTCACGCTGGAAGGCACCCCAAGATGATCGAATCGGTCACGGGAACAGTTGAAGTAGTAGCCGTCGTTGTAGTGGACAGCAAAGGGCACACTTGTGACTCTTCAATGTGGTCCTCCCATCATGCCTTGCATGCCACGTGACATCGCCACTCTGCGGGTTATGACGCACACAGTCTCGTTTTAGACCAGCAACTGCAGCTGAGCCAACGTTGTACCCATGCTTTGTTAAACAGCAACTGCAGCAGAGCCAACGTTGTACCCATGCTGTGTTAAACAGCAACAGCAACAGATCATTTGGCAACTGCTTATCGGTTTCGCCCTTGTTATGAATCATTAGCAAAATGTAGCCATCGTTGCTTGCCTTGTTCCTAAGGGGCTTTAATGCAGAGGAGCCCTCTGTCCTGATCGTAGGAAGGGTGACATGAAACCAATTTTAGCAATGTCTGTGAAGGATGGAAATGCCTTAGTTTGTATAAAGTGTCCTGCGACATACAAGCTGGGCAACCTTATACCGTGCACCACGAGTTGAGAAAATTCTCAATGAGAATTTTTTTGGGATAAATAATTGAAGCAGATAAATAAAGGGCGATACGGACAAAATAGCAGAGTGAACGAGTAGCTCATAGTTGCATTAATAGCATGCGCCGTTCAGATTCTGCGCGTCATAGAGAGTTAATTGAGGCCATTTAATACAATTCTCTCCCCTTCGCTTTATTAAAGGATAATGCAAGCGATGTTAATTTGTCCAACTGGATCAGCGGTGCTAGATCTGGAGTTAAATGTTGAATATTATACGTTACATGTACGGTCCTTTCGTTCGTCAATCCATGACGAGATGAGGGCCTCACCCACAACCGGGCCGGTTGTCCGGGGTGGGTGAGGGGGGGGGGTGATTGGGTGGGTGAGGGGGGGTGATTGGGTGGGTTAGTGGGTGGGTGAGGGGGGTGAGTGGGTGGTTGAGGGGGGGTGAGTGGGTGGTTGAGGGGGGGTGAGTGGGTGTGTGAGGGGGGTGAGTGAGTGGGTGAGGGGGGTGAGGGGGTGGGTGAGGGGGGTGAGTGGGTGGGTGAGGGGGGGTGATTGGGTGGTTGAGGGGGGGTGAGTGGGTGGGTGAGGGGGGTGAGTGAGTGTTAAGGGGGGGTGAGTGGGTGGGTGAGGGGGGTGAGTGGGTGGGTGAGGGGGGTGAGTGGGTGGTTGAGGGGGGGTGAGTGGGTGGGTGAGGGGGGGTGATTGGGTGGTTGAGGGGGGGTGAGTGGGTGGGTGAGGGGGTGAGTGGGTGGGTGAGGGGGGGTGAGTGGGTGGGTGAGGGGGGTGAGTGGGTGGGTGAGGGGGTGATGGGTGGGTGAGGGGGTGAGTGGGTGGGTGAGGGTGGTGAGTGGGTGAGTGGGTGCGGGTGAGGGGGTGGGTGAGGGTGGGTGAGTGGGTGGGTGCGGGGTGAGTGGGTGGGTGAGGGTGGGTGAGTGGGTGGTTGAGGGGGGGTGAGTGGGTGGGTGAGGGGGGTGAGTGGGTGGTTGAGGGGGGGTGAGTGGGTGGGTGGGTGCGGGGTGAGTGGGTGGGTGAGGGTGGGTGAGTGGGTGGGTGGGTGCGGGGTGATTCCACCACACTTCGCCACGGTGGGTGAAGGTGAGGAATCACAGACGTGAACGCATTGGAGTACAGTTCAGCAGCACAGCAAAACATTTTACCGCACTTCGTATTTCGTATGGATTCATAGCAGACGATTAAAGATGTAATTTTAGATGTAGTTGTCCACTCAATAAGTCTGTCCAGGAGCAGAGTGGATCTCGTCCATTCCTCCTCCAAGTGAAGACAGCAGCAGCGGAGTGTTTAAAATGCCGTCGATGGCTTTGGGGTTCGTAGCCGCATCACTCGCAGGCCGCCGAATCTTTGATTTCGCCATCCGTGGCACGAGGTGGCCACACGGCACGGCCCTCATTCGGTTGATGGTTCGCCCATCGGCGGCGTGGAAGCTTGAAACCGTGAGGTTCGATGGTAGGGTCCCCCCCCCCCCCCTTACCCGGATGAGAAGTTTATTTTTGACATTGCCCTGTGCTGTCCCACCACGGAGGCCTGCGGTCCTCAGGACAAACCGTGCACGGTGGTCACCCATCGGAGCCCTTATCCCCCGGGCTCAAACTTGCTTGGCTTCTGAAATCCGATGAGAATCGGGGGCAGTCCGCGTGATGTGGTCATAGCCGAATATTACACGGCGGTACGTTATTTGGTTCCGACCAAGCACGGCCTGACTCAGGTGTGTGGGTGTGTGTGTGTGGTATGTTGCTATAGAGCAGAGTGTTTGCACACACAAACACACAAAAACACCCACAGGAGTTGATTACGGTAGCGCGCGTAACCTCTCAGATGCTTGTGAAAGTCTCAAATTAGACAGATGGACTTTCCTCCACATTCTTTACCCCACTCCAAGAAACCCCGAGCCTCCCTCTAACGCTCACGTCCAAGCTGCCGGGTGAAGAATGCGCCGTGCCTTCGGTAACGAATGACACCACGCTATGTCATGTTATGATTCTTTGTGCTCAAGCCATTTCCAATACGGCTTCAGGAGGGCTGAAATGAGACTCCTAACTCATTGGTGCGTGCGTGCGTGGTGTGTGTGTGTACATTGTACACAGCGGTTAGCGCGCTGCGCTACGATCCCGGCGACACGAGTTCGACTCCCGCTCACGACCAACACCAGTGACGATGATCGGAACCGGTCCTGGGCCTCTCCTAGGTCGACTCAGCCTCAAATGAGTACCTTTGTGCGGAGTGTAGTAAACATCGCCACTGGGGAGACAAAGGCGGCCGGGCGTGGTGCTGGCCACCCACCCCCTTCGTGTGCCGTGCCGGCCCATCATAGGTGCTCGCGAACAGCACTTGCCCCAACAGTCTATTAAGGCTACACGGGGTGTCTTTGTCTGTGTTATGCACACGCGTGTCGCCTGGTGCCGCAGCCTAGACCGTAGACTCGCGCGCCATAAATCGTCTCGCAATGTTTGCCGCGCCGCCCCTCGCCCCATCAGATAAAGAGCTGCACGGTTTTTTTTCCTCTTTCAACGTCGACTTCAGAGGGCGGTCTTAATCCCCGGCATTAGGGAAACACTTTGCGGGAGAGAAACTCTCGGTGGCGAGTCTCTCCTCGGGGCTGTTTTGGGTTGCGTGATGGCCCCTCTCTGCACAAAAGTTTTGTCACAAAGCCCCCCCTTTGACTCAACAGACTAAACCCCGCCATTGCCCCTTTGCGGCTGTCGTTCTTCCCCTATCTCTCTCTCACTCACACTCTCTTATCCCTCTCTGGAGTTCGCAGCGTTTCGTCCGTGCGATTGCGATGTTTAGTCAAGCCGTTGGTTGAGTTTGTGCGTTGAACTTCTTTCGCACCGTACGTAGCCAAACGTGCTAATCGGAGGTGCGGGGGAATGACAACAAACTAAACACAAAAAAACTGTTCTCGAAAAATGCGTTTTCAATCTGCATTTAAAAGTGCATAGCTCCAGTGGCTTCCTAATATCGGAGGGAAGAGCGTTCCAGACGGCCGCAAAAGCGCATTTGAAAGCGCGCGATGCAGTGGTCCGTCTTTGTTCGATGGTTCGAGGATGCAACCCATACAGTTCACGCAGGTGCGAGCAAATCAGGCGTTGTGTTAAACCAAATGTTGATACTTTCTGAAAGTGACACACAGGGCCATGCGGGCTGGAGCTATATAAGAGGAGAAGTTCCAAACGTCTTCTTGGTTCTTTCGGTAAAGTCACGTAGAAGGGAAGTAATAAAATAATAGAAATAAAACATAATAAAATAATTCTCACGACGTTTCGGCCACAACGCAAGCAGCCGTCCTCATGTGAAACCCAGGTCTGTCGAAGGCGACAGCGTCTGAATGAAACAGCACACGTGCTTGGAGCATATATTTAAGCTGGGTTGGAAGGGGGGGAAAGGGCGCCTTGACAAAATAATTTGCATATCAAGAGGATATGCAAATTATTTTGTCAAGGCGCCCTTTGCTCCAAGCATGGTGCTGTTTCATTCAGACGCTGTCGCGTTGTGGCCGAAACGTCGTGAGAATTATTTTATTATGTTTTATTTTTATTATTTTATTACTTCCCTTCGACGTGACTTTACCGAAAGAACCAAGAAGATGAATCCCTGCAGTCACGAAAGCTTTAAATCGAAAAGTTCCAAACGGTTTCCTTCACTGACCGGGAGAAGATTTCGTCAACTCAAAGTCGCCGGCAACTAGCAGCAGACAATGGTGGCTGTTATGTATCTGGTGATTCCTAAAAGTGCGAAAGCAGTGCGTAGTTGTCTCTTGACAGCAGCTGTTTGAAAAAAAAAAACACAAATACAGCCACGATTTAGATTCTTCAGAGTCGTTGGTTTGAATAAAAAAAACTACCCGATACAGCGGGATGATGTCACGTGGCATGCAAAGTATGACGGGAGATCACAACCGTGCCTCTTGCTGGGTAGAACTCACCGCTTTCGTTGAGTCGTTTTATGACGCTGCGAGTATTGTATTGTTAAGTTGGAGAGAAATTCATATCTAATTTTTTTTCTTCCGAATTTCACGTTTAGAGGGCACACGAACACACACAAAAAAGTTGCCTTCATTGACAAAAGCATCGCAGGAACCCCCCCCCACACACCCGTCCCACACACACGCGCGCAGCATGCTGTCCATGCCAGGGTGCATTCGCCGTTCTCACGCACGGCAGTTTGATGAGGCCGGGCGGTACAGCGAACGCTGGTAATTGTTCCAAGCCGCGTCTCCCACGCGCGGATCCGCTCTTACATAATTAGTGACACGTCTTGGGATTTAATGGGAGTGGAGCGAGCGCATCCGTGTCTGGGCTTGAATGCAGAAACTGGGTCTCTGTTGAGTAAGTCCCGCAGCCAGACACCTTCGCGGACAACGTCGGAGCTGCTGAAATCACTCGCCCGGCGTAATTCCCTTCCCGAGGCTTGTCAAGCGTGACCTTCATTTTGAGACACCGTGTAGGGGATAAAAAGTGGCAATTACGAAACGCCAACTTCAAGAGGGGAGTCCTCACATGTACACAGCAGCTCGGGTTAGGGCAATGTTGCAGACACGAGCTACGATTGCTGTGAAATGCATCGTTACCGAACGCTGTGACCCAATCGGCCAGATTACGGCCGATCTCGGCAGGTCTAGGAAGCTAAGCATGTGTTTGCCTGGATAGCGCTCGGATGGGTGACCGACCACCATGCTCAGAAGGTGTTCAGAAGGTGCTGTGAGTGTTCAGAAGGTGCCATGGGTGCTCTAGGTACAGTGGGCAGCAAAGGGCGGTGTGGATAAACAACATTCGTTGTGGTTCTGCACCACCCGCACCTTCACCAACCCGCTCGCCGACGAACGTGATGCAGTGTGGTCGTGTGTCATTCACACCCCGCAAGACCCTCATCCGGCAGTGGATTGACACAACGGGCCGTACATGTATGCTGTTGTATTTGTGTATCTCTCGTAGTGGCATTGAACGTCCTTAGAGCGCAACTTGATGCATTTTTTATTTATTTCCAAGCACATGAATGCCGACCGATATTTTTTAGATCGAGGATGTGGCTAAAAAAAAAAATCCCCTTTGAACCTTCAGTGATGATGGAATTCACTAAATCGACTCGCATAATTTCACGTCTGCAAGTGCTTATAATATTTTTTTTTTCGGATGGCACACAGAAAAACTTCAGATAGAATAAAAACAGTTATGCCATTTGGTGCTGTTAATGGTGAATTATCAAATGAACAATTCAGCCACAATTTGTCGAAAAAAGCCCACTCACCACTCCAAACATCAGTAGGAATACTTTTCCGCAGGCGGGGAACAATTTATTTTCCCACTTAAAATGCACAGTGAATTTTTTTTTTAAAACACGGACCTCAGAAATGGTTTGACATAACTAACCACTAAAAAGTCTCGCCAAACTGCCACGCAGTTTTCTCTTTCTCTCTCTCCCAACTCCGCGCGAAGTCATCTTCTTCGAATCGCTAATGTTGATGCAGAGCAACAACTATTTATTTTTATATCTGGGTGTTTGAGTCAATTGCGTAGGGGGTAGCAGAGTGTTGCATCGCTGTGACGATGTCGATGACGTCGTTAGGTGTTCCATGACCATTCCAGTGGCGTGTGATTAACGTGCCCCGGTCATTTTTTTAGATGACGTCATTTTCTTGGGACGGACACGAGCAATGGTCGATTGGCCCATCGAAAAGCTCTCGCCGTTTTTTTCTTACAAGAAATGTGCAGCGGGGGGACTTGACCACTCAATGCGTGGTCCGATGCGGGAGTGGCACCATCGTCACCGTCCAGTGCTGCGTAATCGGAGGACAATCTCTGCGCCAGTGACCACCAAACGGGCACAAAGACAAAGCCCCCCACCCCCCACCCATATAGCCTCAACAGGCTGTTGGGGCAAGTGCTGTTAGCGAGTAGCACCTATGAAGGCCGGCACGGCACACGAGAGGTGGGTGGCCAACACCACGCCCGGTCGCCTTTGTCTCCCTAGTGGCAATATTTACACACTGCACCAGGTACCCATTTGAGGCTGAGTCGACCAAGTGAGGCAAAATTCCAAGAGACAATACAATAAATCTAGCTGTGACGGTCCCACCTGATGACGGAGACTTGTGTTGCCTCCGAAACGTCGTGATTTATTATTTTATCTCTATTATTACTTTTATAAATGTTTTACCTACGTGACTTTACCGAAAAAACAGAAGAGTACAGCGTTAAAGCGTCGCACACGTGGCCCGAGACCTCCAATGCTCTCGAAGCAGTTCTTAGAAGCGAGTGTGAAACGTTATTTCAGCGCTGACAAAGATTTTAGTTTTGTGCGCGAACAGAAATGTCCTCGTATCGACGCCGCGGCATTCGAATGCACTGAAACGTCTCGTTAGGGGCCGTCCATAAATGACGTCACGCGATTTTGGACGATTTCTTACCCCCCCCCTCGTCACACGGCGTCACAAAAAGTCAGACCCCCCCCCCTCAAATATAACGTCACAAAGCTCTGCCGCCCCCCCAAAAAAATAAAACATGCTTCAAATCGCTTTAAACTATTGTCATTGTAGTGCGGGGTAACAGAGCTCGATTTTTATTTACGTAATATATTTACTTATATTTATTTCCATACCTATGCTCGGACACCGCACGGCCTTGTGGGAGTGAAACACATTCCTGCGGAGGGAGCTGGTAGGAACGTTGGGTTGCTCGGTCAATGGCCAGGGTCAACGGCGGCGTGGTGTATTCCGCAAATATGCCCGACTGTGAAGGCGGGCACAAGCCGGCGTGAGTAGGTTAAACGTTGAGTTTTATAAGGGCACCACGGGGTGACCAGCCCCTCTCCACCCAGCCCCACCCCTTCCACCCAGCCCCACCCTCCCCACCCAGCCCCTCCCCACCCTCCCCTCCCCACCCGGCCACTCCCCACCCTCCTCTGTCCACCCAGCCCCACCCCTTCCACCCCCCACCCAGCCCCACCCTCCCCACCCAGCCCCTCCCCACCCTCCCCTCCCCACCCGGCCACTCCCCACCCTCCTCTGTCCACCCAGCCCCACCCCTCCCATTTTTGGATGCACGACGGACGGAAGGACGGACACAATAATTCCCTGTGGGCTGGTGTAACCAGCAGGTTCCTACCAGTATAATTTCAGCAGCATAAAGCGTCTCATTAGCAGCAGAGTCGGTCTTGCTCGAATCAATGCTGGGTGAACATCCCAGATATTAAAGGCAAGTGCCCCTCTGTTGAGGATATGCGCCCGCGTTCGACGCGATCTTATATTATACTGCCTGTCCAAGGACGGGTTTATTTCAGTAAATCTGAAACTTGCAAGTGAAAAGCAGACCGCGACGTGATATTCATTGCATCAATTCGTGTGCAATTTGTAAGGGCGCGGTGACACAGACCTATTTCATTTTAAGGTGAAAATCCCTTGTTCATCTTGACGTCCTTTTTACTTTGATGTCTCAACAGCGCTACGGAGATTACGTGACGTGAGGGTTCTGCCTTTGTAGTGAGGGCTGTAAGTTGACGCCGAGGAGGCGGAGGAGGCGCCTCGGCCCCCCATGTGGAGTGACGTCACCCGCTAATTATTATTAATGAGGGCGGGGGGATCCATGTGGAGGACGCCACCTGTTCATGATTATTAATGAGGGGGGCTGGCCGACGTGGAGTGACGTCACGCGCGGGACCCACAGACATTCTTGGCTCACAGTAGTAGTAAATTACACAACATAATCACGTAGCGCCGTTGTGGAGTGGATATATTCCTGCCACTCACGGTGTCACTTGAATATTTTCCATTTGTTTGTGGGGGAGGGGGTAGGGAGGAAGTAACTGGCGAAACGCGTGATGGAATTATTTCTTTACCACATTTGGCGTTTGTGCTGAGCGTGGCCAAGCGACGTAGCCTTCTGTTCGGCGTCGCTGGACGATGCGTTCAGGGGATTGTTGCCCCCTTTCTAAATTGGCGTTCAACAACAACAATGGTTCGACCATCCCTGTTGCCGCGTGGGCCATTGTGACCCAGCGACGCCAGTGTACACCTAATCCCGGAGGCGAGGCGAAGAATTGGGGGCTGAACGAATTGGAGATTGGACGTTTAGCGCTCGTCGATTTTCAGGCTTACGAGCGAACGACGAACGCCGCCCTCACCGCTGAGGTTCTGGGTTGTGTGCAGCATGACGTTCGACCCGAAGTCCGACGTTTCGCTTCTCTGGGGGAATTGAACGGAGCAGCTTACGTTTTCCTCCCTCTGGTTGATGTCGAGTCGCCGCCGGCTGCTAACAAACAAACCTTTCTGTTTTTTCAAGTTGTATTCCATGTAAAATAAAATGTGGCCCAATTCTTTTTATTTTTACGGTAGCGAGATGTTAACTAACTCGCCTGGTATACAGGAGGTTGTGGGTTCGATCCCGACCCTTGACGCCTGCTGTGTATTTGGAGTTTGCGTGTCTCTCTCTCTCCCCGTGGTCATGTGGATTTTTCACCGGGTCCTCCGGTTTTCCCCTCCACATTTAGAAACACGCGTTTAGAATATTTGTCTGCTATACATTTCCACATGATAAGCCACTTCGTTGAGCTCTTATTTGTGATAGCCAGGTCGCTTCTGAAAAAGAGCTACATCGCTCATTGGGCCTTACCTGGTAACATTTGAAAGAAACGCTGTCACCCAAATTTTTTTCACAACAATGTTAGTGTGGAGAAAGTTCGCAACGGGTCAGATTTCATTCAATGTAGAATTATTCGGAAACAAATATTTCACGCGCAAAAAAAAATCTTACGCGTGCATGTATGCCCTTCCCCCACCACCACCACCCCAACAAACATGCTCGCAAAGTAGCTCACACAATTCGGGGGCACACGTGGAATAGGTTTGGGGCGCGGTAGCGTGCACACACACACACATATATTACATATATTCCAGCGGTGCCGGCCTCAAGCTTGCAGTAGGCCGTGTTCCCATGGCGTCATGTGAGTCTGTTATTCGCTGACATCACCGGCCCCTCGAATGTTACTCTAAGCCCTCCTGCCTCCCGACGCACCTCTGTGGCCCCTGTCCGTCACAGACCCAGTTTCAAAATCAACCAGGGCACCACATTTTGCGCTCCGTAAACTATACCAACCTTTTCTATACCCCCCCTCCCTCCCTCTCATACATATTAACGTTTTATGTCAAGTATTAAATATTTATGTCAGCGTTTAAAAAAAAAACTAACTCTCCCCAAAGGCCCTCTTCAATTATTTCTACGGACGCTGGCGCCGCTGCTACTTCTTGTTAGGTCTTAGTTGGATTAAGACACTCGCCTCGGTTTGAATTGCCCATCTGCTATTGTAACCTACTAAGCGTTAATGGATCGATTCATATTGATTCTTAAGCGCAAAATACCGGCATTTGTTTGTGTGTATGAGAGAGATTCGATGCTTTTCGCATTGTGCGTGTTGCATGTAATGAGTTTAAAGACCGCTCTAGCCACCAGAGGCCACTACTATAATGTAAAGATGAAAAAGCAATTGAATTGCAGATGAATGACGGTACATCATTGAATTACAAAGTGTCATGTCCCTACCTCTCACCAACCTTTGTGTCTACCTACCTACTCACTCACACACCTACCAATTTAAATACGTACACCCCCTACCCACCCACAAAGCAAGCCACCTCTACAAACCCCACACACACACCTACCTACCAATCCACACACACACACCTACCTACCAACGCACACACCTACTCCCCCAACCAATACACACCTACTCCCCCAACCCACACACACACCTACCTACCAATCCACACACACACCTACTCCCCCAACCCATACACACCTACTCCCCCAACCCACACCTACCTACCAATCCACACACACACCTACCTACCAACACACACACACCTACTCCCCCAACCCACACACACACACACCTACCTACCAACCCACACAAACACCTACCTACCTACCCACACACACACCTACTCCCCCAACCCACACACACACACCTACCTACCAACCCACACACATCTACCGACCTTACAACCCACACACACACCTACCCCCCCAACCCACACACACCTACCATCCCACACATACACCTACCTACCTACCCACACCTACCAACTAACCCATAATGTACACATACTTACCAACCCCCATACACACCGATGCACCTATGTGCTCTAACGAAGGGCTATTGCCCAAAACGTCGCCAAGTTAATATTTTTCCTTTTGAAGTCACAGAGTTATTGACGAATGTTTTGAGTAAACAAACAAAACATCTATTTATATAACCACTACACATATGCCTGTCATTTGAGACCCACTTATTTTGCAAGATTGTGTACTTAATCGTAATTACTTTAGTTTAACTGTAGTGTATAAACATGCACCTTGTACGTGGTTATTGTGGTTCTATCATCTAAATGCGCAGTGTACCATCGTATTTAACTTCACGAGCGTGCAACTAAAACTACATTTCTTCGAAGGCCGCGGTTATATTCCCCGGATAACACACCAACGTCCCCTTACAACACGGCTGACATATATCAGACTTGAACTCACAAGTACATAATCGCCATTAGCTTCACGAACGGAAATAAATATCACCCTGGAACTTAAAATTCGGCGATTGCAGGCGAGGGAATTTTAAAACTGTAATTGACTCAATTTCTGCGTCCCATGAAACCGGCATGCGTGGCAAAGGCGTTCCTGCGGCCTCGGCTGACGAAACACGATGCCATGCTGCCACCTAGGGGCTGTGGCACGACTGCCACTCGCAGAGGAGTCGTGCTTGCGGGATGAATCGTTCCGCAAGCAGAGGCATCCTCGGGAAGACGGGTATCGTTGACTGCGGGAGGGAGGTAGAGGGGGGGGGTGACGAGAATTCGGCCAGCGGGGTCAAGTTAGCCCGGATATGCACTCGATGTGGTCAGATTTCGGAAGCTAAGCTAAGCAGGCTTCTATATAAATATATGTATGCGTGTGTGCATACATGGGGCTTGCATGGGCGACCACATTAGCAGTTGCGATAGGCTGCTGCCAATATACGTTGTAAACTACGTAAAAACGAAACTATTTTTTTTCTTTTACCAGGTCAGGCCCACTGAGCTATAATCGCCCTTTCTCAAGAAGCGACTTGACCACAACTGAGAGTTCAGCGAGGTGGCGTGTCATGTGCAGATGTATAACAGCAGTCAGGTACTATACATATGTTGTGAGCAGTACAGCGACATGTTTTGTTGTACTCTACCTATATGCTCCCACGTCTATGCTCCTTGCGATCACAATCCCACGCGGACCAGAGTGGTGAAGTATGATCAACCCCCCGCCCCCCCCACCACCCCACTCCATGATCAATACACTGTGGGGAGGCCTTAATTCAAGGCTCTGCTCATTATTATTATTAGTCACAGGACGTTAATGGGTTGCATGTTAGATGTCTTTGGCTGAGTTGAATAATATTGATGCTCAAATCCAATGGCCGGAAAGCACTTGGCACGGCTGGCTACGTACGGTGCGAAAGAAGTGCAACATACATTACTTCTACACACTTTTTTTTTGTATTTTACCAGGTAAGGCCCACTGAGCTACAGAGCTCTTTTTTCAGAAGCGACCTGGCCATCAATGATAGCTCAACAAAGTGGCTCATTACGTGGAAATTTATAGCAGCCAAATAGTCTATGTGCATGTTTATAAATGCGGAGGCAAAAACCGGAGGAGAAAAATCCACGCGACCACGGGGAGAACATGCAAATTCCAAATATACAGCAGGCGTCAGGGTCGGGATTGAACCCACGAACTCCTGTATACCAGGTGGAAAATAGCTCGAAAGCTCAATCTAGATTTGAAGTTTTCGTGACTGCAGGGATCCATACTCTTTGGTTCTTTCGTTAAAGTCACGTGGGTATAAAACTAAATACATTTTATTTTGTATTCACCTCTTGCAATCTCAGTGTAGGTCTAACCATCAACCGCACAAAATATCCCTCTTCCTGAATAGAAAAGTTCAGACCAGCCATGGTGGTGCGATTGTAGCCATACAGGCCATGAAGTAAACCACCATAGTCTGTACCCAGTCGATTGAGGAACAGAAACACGACACGAACTCAATTTCGATTTAAAGCTTTCGTGACTGCAGGGATTCATCTTCTTGGTTCTTTCGGTAAAGTCACGTAGAAGGGAAATAATAAAATAATAACAGACCTGGTCTTCACCTGAGGACGACTGCTTGCGTTGTGGCCGAAACGTCGTGAGAATTATTTTATTATGTTTTATTTTTATTATTTTATTATTTCCCTTCTACGTGACTTTACCGAAAGAACGAAGAAGATGCATTTTATTTCATTGTTTTATTTTTATTATTTTATTATTTCCCTTCTGCGTGACTTTACCGAAAGAACCAAGAAGACGACACGAACTCCCTCCTGAAGTTCTCTCGTCGCGGCCAGCAGATCCTGACATTGGCATTTAACTTCTGAACATATTGCCACACGTAAGAATATATCATACATCGTTTTCAATAATGTCTAAATGTGTTTGTGTTCTTTTTCGTTCAGTCCTCGGTATTAATAGTAATGAAAAAATATATTCACTTGAAAAATTATGCAAGTATCAGTCTCCTATCACGCAAACGTAAATGTGATCGTAAATAGAGTTGGGAACGGCATAATTGACAGCTTAGAGGCCCAAATAAACCACACGAGCAAGTTTCATTAAGAAAAACTAATTTCTATCACAGACCACACACAAAGACGCTATCAATGAGATTCAGAAAAGTACTTGTGGATATCAATTACCTTCATACCTAGATTTTTTGTAGACTATGAACGGGCGTTTTCAATCGTCCAAGCTTTTACAAACTTATATTCTTTTCGTAAAAAAAAATATATTCCGGGAAATTGGGAAAAAATCTGCTAAATCCCAAAGCAAATCACGCCGCGCGTATCGTGTAACATCACAAGGGGATTTGAGCCACAGCCTTCGTAACTTCAAAAAAAAATCCCTTTTAGAATTTAGGTCAAATGCAAATGAAGTAAAGGGTCGACACGGAGCCAGAAGCAGAAGCAGGCGTTCCGTAATGTAATTATGCAAAACACCAGCGCGAATGAGTCACTTCAGATGTCGGCGAGCCACGGTGCAGTCGCGATGGAGCCCGCTTGGTTCGCAGTCTGCAGGGAGCCATTTCACGGGAATAGTTCACGGAATCACTCACCGCTCTAATCACCCCACGCGCAGCGAGCGCCGCACGCGACGCCTCTCGCCGTGCGGCAGAACTCGCCGGCCGCCCTCCGCCCCCTCCTCCTCCCCCTCCCCACACCCCACGGCCTCCACCTCCATCCGAGGCCACCGGTAACAATGTAATGGCAGCATTGTGTTCGCGAACAATGTCTTCTTCGTGAGTCGGGCCGCACGGGGCTCCCTTTGTGGTGCGGTGTGCCACGGGCAAGGCGATGCGGGCGCTAAGGGAGCGGTGAGTCGCCGCTCTCCAAGACAAAGATCCGCCCTGTGCCCTGTGACAGGCAAGTGCTGTTAGCGAGCAGCACCTATGAAGGTCGCCACGGCACACGAGGGGGGTGGGCGGCGAGCACCACGCCCGACCGCCTTTGTTACCCCAGTGGCGACGTTTACACACCGCACCAGGTACACATTTGAGTCTGAGTCGACCTAGGGGAGGCCCAGGACCGGTTCAAATAATCGTCAGTGGCGTTGGCCGTCAGCTGGAATCGAACTCGAGTTCGCTAACAGCTACCCTACCACTCTCACTCACTCACACACTCAACAAACCTCATTCGCTACTCAGTGGCGGTGGCGTTACCACGGCGCTTGTGCCAGGCTAGGTGCACTATAGGGCCACGTGAAGTGTCGAACGCCCGCTGGCAGGACGTCACGGGGCAGACCCTGGTGCCAGGGGTCGACTGACTGAGATGACTGAGATGACTGGCTGATGCACCACCTATGCACCCTACTGTGCCAACTTGCTGTGCTTTCGCCGCCCTAGCGCTCCGCTCGTTGTTATGAGCGTCGCTCCTCTGCCCTCCGTTGTTGTTGGGCATGCGGGCTACATGACCCAGCCAACGCAGCCTTGCCTGCCGGAGGAGCTCACCGATGGGACTTTGTCCAGATCTTTCAAGGATTTGTGAGCTCCTCACATTATTCAGCTTGGTTAAACCCAGGATTGATTGTAGGCCAGCCTAAATGTTTCTAACCGGCAAAGATGTTCCAATAGTGGGGGTCTACGTTTCGCAAGCGTAGCGAGAGACCAGGGAGCTTCCACACAGCGTTACGCAGCCGATGAAAAGATAATGCCGCTCGACTGATTCGGAATGAGACCTCTGCTGTCAACCCGGAGCCGGTCATGAGCACACTGCCCAGGTATGAAAAACTCTCCACTCTCCTCCACAACTGCCCCATCACTCACACGCACACTCACTGACACACACACTCACTCACACTCACGTGTAGCGTACACGACGAAGCTCGCCGCTCGCCACCGTGACCTGCACTAGGACGTCCCTACGGTGCACGGGAAATGGATCTCGGTGCGGACGCATTTCTCATGCAGCAGTGTCAGCGTGACCAAGTTTGTGGGGCCCCCACGCCCCTGTTCTCTCCACTTTGAACGTCTGCTGCTTTTACTGCGACCCCCGCCCCAAGGAATTGTCAGACGAAATAACAACGCGGCATCTCGGCGTGTGAATAATATAATAAATGTAATCTTGGTGGGGGGGGGGGGGGGGGTCATAGCCGGCGGCGCCTGGACAAGGCGATCGTAGTTTATCTCGCACTCGTTGTGTCACGCACGTCGCCCATGATGTCACACCGGTCGCATGTCCAGATCCCGCGAGGACCGTCCCTCTGTTGTGGCCGTAGCGAGCGCAGTGATTACGGTCGAAAGGTCAACGCAGGTGAGTGGAATTCATCCACTTCTTTTTTAAATCCTTTATATTAAGTTCACTTGCTTGCTTGCGCGCTTACGACCGTGCAAATCTTTCGGTCGTTTTTTAACCCACTTCCCGTGATCCAATCGAGCTGACATTTTGCACACAGACTCGTTGTGCGTGACAATTAATTTTCGTGAATTTTTTTCTCCAAAATTTTACACTTTTTAGGAAAAAAAAAATTCTATTTAATTACCAATTGCTTAATGGTGGCAGGCAATCATCTGACCCATAGGTGGCAGCCATCTCAAGCCAGAGGACGAGAGGACTCTAGCCGCCACGCATATAAAGGATTTATAGTGAAAACTTTGTTTTTACGGGTTATTTTTTTTTGGGCCTCATGTGGGTCCCAGAGAATGGCAAATGAAGGTGAGATCGATTGCCGATGAGCAGTGCAGATAGTCCGTGAGCCCAGATCAGATATCTCAGCTGTCGCAGCCACTTGAGGTGGCATCACTTGAGCGGCACCAATTTATTTTTGCGGCCAATAACAGTGACTTGTGCGATAACCATTTGCATTGTATGTATGTATGTTGAAATTCTTTCACATCGTACGTAGCCAACCGTGCTAATCGGAGGTGCGGGGGAAGGACAACAAACTAATTGAGTGGATTATTAAATAATTCACTCTTTTTGAAATTATGAAGATAGAGGAATTGCTCAGGGTTTTTTTTTAGTTTTACCTTCTGTGGTACCGATTCCTGCTCTGGCACACATACTAAGAAGGCTAGAACATCTGCAGGTGCAACATGTGGGAAGAGCCCTGAGTGACGGCACGTGCTGTGACGAGTGAAGGCGATGGGTTGCCCGATGAGTCAGTGTCGCCGGACGGATTGAAGTCTAAAACTAATTCTCGGTTATTTGGGGCATAATGACGTTTGTCATAGGTTTAGTTTACGTTTTTTTTAATTGTTACTGTGAGACCACTGGGTCAGAGTCCCAATTCTGCCACAGTTGTCGGTGTCGGAGCCTCGGTGTTGCCTCTGTCTCTGCTCGTTGCCAATCTGGACTTGTGCGTCTCCAGTGGATGAGGCTTTTGAGGTCAGAACCTCTTGTGTCCTTAGCCCAAGCGGACAAAACATTGCTTGACGCTCGTAGGTAATGGAAACATGGGACAAAGTAACGGTTTGTAAAAATTAACGGCCACTAATACGATATGTCAATAACCAATAATTAGTCGTATGGTTACGGGGTCCAAATGAATTACGGTGGCGAGATGTTAACTACCTCGCCTGGTATACAGGAGGACCAGTGGGTTTGATCCCGACCCCTGACGCCTCTAGAATTAGAGTTTGCGTGTTCTCCCCGTGGTCGCGTAGGATTTTTCTCCGGGCCTTGCGTGGTTTTCCCCTCCGCCGCGTTTAGAAACACGCGTCTCGAGTATTTGGCTGCCCCACACGATGACGACGAGCCACTTTGAATGAGCTATCATTCGCGATGGCCACGTCGCTTCTGAAAAAGAGCTTCAGAGAGCTCAGGGGGGCCTTACCTGGTAAAAAATGAAACAACATAGACGCAGAAATTGATATAGTCATGATGGCCTTAAAACGTGGCTCCTTGAGTGCTACGCGTGTCGTATTTTTTCATTGGCAATGTAACCTCGGGCCCGCGTAGCAATCGAATTTGTTTTGTTAACGCAGGGATTAGGGCTTGAAGGGCTTGCTGTTAACAATCCGAGGCAAGTGGCATGAGCTAAGTACACAATCACTCGTTACACTCTTAAGTAGACTTGTGGGGCTACTTCCCGTGTAATAAATGGAAATGTTTGTGGTTTTTAATAATTCAGATGGTTTTGTCTGTGTTTTTGTGTGTGTGTGTGTGTTCTGCAACAGGCCCATTTGCAGCAACGGTGTTTAATCTCGCTCAAATGCAGGTTCGGTGGCAGAGTTAAACTTCTCCATTTGAAAAAAAACACACAAAAAAGCTTCAGAGAATTATTTTCTGGACGTCAGGAACCGTAGCTTGATTTTTTTCCCGTTCCTGCCGATTCTGAGCCGGCGTGTTCGGCAGAGCCGCTTTGAAAGACACTTTCGTGTCGCTGCTCAGTGACAGATGACCTATTGACGTTGGCGTGCGCACACTGGTATAGCATTACACCCTCGTCATCCGCGTTCCAAAAACCAGTTCGCTTAATTGCCGTGTATCCAATGGATTATTAAGGTCAAATGGCAAGCGACGTGTCTTGAAGTGATGAGCTTCGTCACACTGTACGCGAGAGCAGGTGACATTTGGTGTCATCGTTTCACGAAGGCCTCGCCACTACCCCACCAGTCGTTGACGCTGTGTTTGACCATACTTCACCACGCTGGTCAGTTCGGGTTGCCCCTGAGCTTCGTTCGCCCGGTTCGAAGCGCAGTGCACTGACTGCTGCATGCCCACTCTCCCCTCCGTTCATGAAGTCATCGGCTCAAAATAATTATCACAAGTCTATACACAACCCGCATGGCTTCTTTGCCAAATGACACTCAGGTGGTTTAATCTGACGTGCTTTGGGTGTGCTGTTAGAGTGTTGTCACGTAGGGAGTGGTGGCACACCGGTTGGCTCACCGCACAATGATCCCCCCGTGAACGAAATTAAATTCCCAGCCAATGATTAACACCAGGGGCAAGGCAGTGTCAGAACCTATCCACATGGGCCGCCCCTAGGCCGACTCAACCTTAAATGAGTACATGGTGTGGTGTATAAACATCAGCGCTGGCGTGAGTGTAGCCATGCCACCTCCTCGTGCGCTGTGCGGTCCTTAAGAGGTGCTCACTACCAGGGCATGCATGCCCCAACGGCCGATTAGGCTGTAATCTTTGTCGTTGAGTTTTCAAGCAAATTCACCCCCAATACGATCTCTAAAACCTTTTTTTTAAGAAAACAAAACCCCCGTTATGTGTTTTTATTGCCAACTGCCCCAGTGTGCGGTGACTTTACTTTGTGGAGGATGGGCATCTGCAGGAAATTAAATGTTTACTGTATAGTTTAAAGGCTTTTTTTGTCGTTATTATGTTTTACCTTTAAATATACAATATCTCCATGAATGTATTACCCGTTATGTAAGAATTATAATTGTATGGCAATTCGAACCGTGTGGGTTGAATTGCTGGTGCTGCGTGACAGATGTAAGCGAAAAATCTCGAGTGATCTTCAACTAGCGCAAAAACAGGAAACTTCTAAACGATCACAAAGTTGAGATGTTGGCGAACATCTTGGGCCCTCTCTCAAATCTAGAAACGACCTGTATCGCCAACGCCACGGTGGACACGTGGTGGTTTAGAGGGCGAGAGAGAGAGAGAGAGACAGAAATTCAAACAATTAAACTTTCCAACTACAAAAGTGTTAAGTGTGTAGTTTATTTTTTTGTATAAACCTAGCTCACACTGTCATCGAATTAGAATTGTTTCGGAACGGACGAGGTCGTTATGGACACCGTGCACATGAAGTGTATGTGTGTGTAAACACAGGTTAAAATGTTAAGAATATGGCATAACGTAAAAAAAAATCCCCAAGACTTAGTGAGGCTTTCCCGAGTAAAGACATCGAACAATTATCACCATTATACAATTATTGCGAATGAAATATAAACCACCACCCAATAGTTTTATGGAAGTCAGTGTCTTTAACCTCCATTGAAAAATCAAGAAGTTTATTAATTCCACCGCCAATAGGATGTCAATGGCTTCCTTCCATAGTGATGCCAGCGTTGGCATTTACACACAATTTGGTTCGTTTCCGCCAATTAATCCTACCGTGACAGGGGTGGCCGGGCAGACGGTGGGGTGCTCCCAAACTCCCTTCCTCCACCCGACTTCCTTCCTGCCCTGCAGGCACGGGACTGTGCCACAAACACATGTGGCCAACTGCGGCCAAATTATCCAGCCGCCCCCCCCT
This sequence comes from Lethenteron reissneri, assembly GCF_015708825.2. Taxonomy (NCBI): domain Eukaryota; kingdom Metazoa; phylum Chordata; class Hyperoartia; order Petromyzontiformes; family Petromyzontidae; genus Lethenteron; species Lethenteron reissneri. The sequence goes on along the minus strand of NC_083798.1, from coordinate 12,018,986 downwards.
ATCTTTGAATCACTCAAGAAGCAGAAGAAGGAAAAAAAAGCCTCATTTAGTGAAGCGCATTGGCTCGGAGCTTGTTTACCTTACGAAAAAAAGTTACGAGCATTAGACTGTTTTATTCACTGACGATTAACCTCAAGAACGTAATCAGATGGCGCTTAAGAGGCTTCACAAGGACCGACAGTGGCACGCCACTCTTGTATCCTTTTGGCCATCTAAAAAGTAAAAAAAAAACTAGTTTTTTTTCCTTCTCTCTCTCTCTTTCTCCTTTGCCGTCGCTTTACAAAGTTGCAACTGCGGCGCTCTGTTCGTTCGTACACTTCTCGGTATATTTGTGGAAGCACTGTACGTAAAATATACTGCGTGGTTTAAATGTTTAAACACGACGATTTGTGGCAGAAGTTGAAACAACAACAACAAGGGGACCAGTTGGGAAACCGTATTTTGTTGACTCAGTGATGATGAAGATGCGTTTTTTTTCCTTTTCCGAAGGCAATCATAATTACAGCTGCAGAATAAAGTTAATGTTTTTTTTCTTTTTTTGTGAAAGTTCAAAAAAGAAAACACACGTACAATTCCACCATGTTATTCTGTTTGTTTGCTTAACCATTAATGCACCCGGGTTTGTTTGGAGACAATTCTAATTACAGTAGCAGCATGTCTACTTTATTATTATTAAAATATATACCCGATCTTCTTTTCTAACCGAGAACAAAACAAAGAAAAGAGAAAGGCTGTGTTGTCAGCTGTCAGGAAACGAGAGATGTGACAGGCGGTGGCGAGGCGGCGTACGTCCGTGGCACGCTCGCAGCCAGAGCCGTGCAGACGGGAGCGCACGCGGTCGTCGTTTTCGGCATTATATCGCAAAAGCCCGGAGAGCAATGCGCCCGCTACCGCGGTCTACCCCGGCTCAGACTGCCCGGCGCCGGGCAAGAATTTCTCCTCGACCGCAAGCCCCGTAAGCACATAATGTGATTGTGACGTCACAGCGTTATCGCATTCCAACTCGCGCACGGGCCTCCTGCTGCTGCTGCTGCATGCATCAGCCCCGGTGAGAGAGAGAGAGAGTTACTCGCGCAGGATCCCTCTCTCCCCGTGGCTACCTGCCTGCCTGCCTAACACGATCGCCTCTCATGTGAACACCTGGACCATGGGGGGGGGACGTCCCCTCCTCATCACCCACCCCCACCGTCGCCCCTCACCGATCGCATTCTCACCTGACACTTGTAAACATCGCCCCTGCGGGCACCGCTCGCTCTGCTCCGCGTCTGCCAGGGGTGTCGTCACGAGATCAATCCGAATGCAGTTGCCTGATATTGCCAGACTTTCTACGCGTGCACGATATGCCGGGGCCATCAATGTATAGATACCAAACCGATTTCGAATTGCCCTCTTAGCGACAGGCAAGGCTGTCGAGAGCCGGTGGCAAAAGGGGCCCCATTTGAAAACGATAAACTAAAGACTAAACTCTCTTTATTTTACGAATTAAGGCCCGCTCGACGAGACAGCTCTTTTGATAGAAGCGACCTGGCCATAAATGATAGCTCAACGAAGTGGCTCGTCACGTGGAAATGTACAGCAGCCAAATACTCTGGAACGCGTGACGTTCATTCTAAATGGGGTGGGAAAAACCGGAGGACCCGGAGAAAATTCCACCCAACCACGGGAAGAGACACACGCACACCCTACATGTACAGCGGGCATAGTCAGGGTCTGGTTCAAACCCACGACCTCCTGTATAGCAGGCGACGGAGTTAACATCTCGCCACCTCGGCGCCCCCATAACGGCGCTGTTTTTTTGCCACGAATGGGTCAAACGGAAGACCCCACGTGCACCCGGGCCTCCAGTCACCTTTTGGGTGGCCCGTGTCAACAGGGATTGAATATTGTGAAAACCATGGGGGTTCATATTCTATGGAGGAGAATATTGAAATATTTAATAAGTGTATTATTGTTGGGAGGTCGTGTAGAATCTATGTAACTTCTCCGCATTCGTTTAGTGGGATATCTGCAAATGGATCACACCCTGTCCACAACGGTTGCAAACTTGCTCAGTCCGTGTCACAGTTATAGCTGGAGAAGAGAGATTCAATGTAAACATAGAGTTGGCTTGGGCAGAGAGATTCAATGTAAATACAGTTGGCTTGGGCAGAGAGATTCAATATAAATACAGTTGGCTTGGGCAGAGAGATGCAATGTAAACATAGAGTTAGCTTGGGCAGAGAGATGCAATGTTAACACAGAGTTATCTTGGGCAGAGAGATGCAATGTAAACACAGAGTTGGCTTGAGCAGAGAGATTCAATGTAAACACAGAGTTGGCTTGGGCAGAGAGATTCAATGTAAATACAGTTGGCTTGGGCAGAGAGATGCAATGTAAACATAGAGTTAGCTTGGGCAGAGAGATGCAATGTTAACACAGAGTTATCTTGGGCAGAGAGATGCAATGTAAACACAGAGTTGGCTTGAGCAGAGAGATTCAATGTAAACACAGAGTTGGCTTGGGCAGAAAGATTCAATATAAATACAGAGTTGGCTTGGGAAGAGAGATGCAATGTAAACATAGAGTTGGCTTGGGCAGAGAGATTCAATGTAAACACAGAGTTGGCTTGGGAAGAGAGATTCAATGTGAACACAGAGTTGGCTTGGGCAGAGAGATTCAATGTAAACACAGAGTTGGCTTGGGCAGAGAGATTCAATGCAAACATAGAGTTAGCTTGGGCAGAAATATTCAATGTAAACACAGAGTTGGCTTGGGCAGAAATATTCAATGTAAACACAGAGTTGGCTTGGGCAGAGAGATTCAATGTAAACATAGAGTTGGCTTGCCCAGAGAGATGCACTGTAAACACAGAGTTGGCTTGGGCAGAGAGATACAATGTAAACATAGAGTTAGCTTGCCCAGAGAAATTCAATGGAAACACAGAGTTGGCTTGGGCAGAGAGATTAAATGTAAACATAGAGTTGGCTTGCCCAGAGAGATGCAATGTAAACACAGAGTTGGCGTGGGCAGAGAGATGCAATGTAAACATAGAATTGGCTTGGGCAAGAGAGATTCAATGTAAACATAGAGTTAGCTTGCCCAGAGAAATTCAATGTAAACACAGAGTTGGCTTGGGCAGAGAGATGCAATGTAAACATAGAGTTGGCTTGGGCAAGAGAGATTCAATGTAAACATAGAGTTAGCTTGGGCAGAGAGATTCAATGCAAACACAGAGTTAGCTTGGGCAGAGAGATTCAATGTAAACATAGAGTTGTCTTGGGCAGAGACATTCAATGTAAACACAGAGTTAGCTTGGGCAGAGAGATGCAATGTAAACACAGAGTTAGCTTGGGCAGAGAGATTCAATGTAAACATAGAGTTGGCTTGAGCAGAGAGATTCAATGTAAACACAGAGTTGGCTTGGGCAGAGAGATTCAATATAAACATAGAGTTGGCTTGGGCAGAGAGATTCAATATAAACATAGAGTTGGCTTGGGCAGAGAGATGCAATGTAAACACAGAGTTGGCTTGAGCAGAGAGATGCAATGTAAACATAGAATTGGCTTGGGCAAGAGAGATTCAATGTAAACATAGAGTTAGCTTGCCCAGAGAAATTCAATGTGAACACAGAGTTGGCTTGGGCAGAGAGATTCAATGCAAACATACAGTTAGGTTGGGCAGATAGATTCAATGCAAACATAGAGTTGCCTTGAGCAGAGAGATTCAATGTAAACACAGAGTTGGCTTGGGCAGAGAGATGCAATGTAAACACAGAGTTAGCTTGGGCAGAGAGATTCAATGTAAACATAGAGTTGTCTTGGGCAGAGCCATTCAATGTAAACACAGAGTTAGCTTGGGCAGAGAGATTCAATGCAAACACAGAGTTAGCTTGGGCAGAGAGATTAAATGCAAACACAGAGTTAGCTTGGGCAGAGAGATTCAATGTAAACACAGAGTTAGCTTGGGCAGAGAGATTCAATGTAAACATAGAGTTGGCTTGGGCAGAGAGATTCAATGTAAACACAGAGTTGGCTTGGGCAGAGAGATTCAATATAAACATAGAGTTGGCTTGGGCAGAGAGATTCAATATAAACATAGAGTTGGCTTGGGCAGAGAGATTCAATATAAACATAGAGTTGGCTTGGGCAGAGAGATTCAATGTGAACACAGAGTTGGCTTGGGCAAAGAGATGCAATGTAAACATAGAGTTAGCTTGGGCAGAGATATGCAATATAAATATAGAGTTGGCTTGAGCAAAGAGAGATGCAATGTAAACATAGAGTTGGCTTGAGCTAAGAGATGCAATATAAACATAGAGTTAGCTGGAGCAAAGAGATGCAATGTAAATATAGAGTTGGCTTGGGCAGAGAGATGCAATGTAAACACAGAGTTCTGCTGCTTCGCTCATGATTTCTAGGCCAAATATAATGAACGAGCGTGTATTTTTCTTCTCACAAAGAAGATAAAAACATAGGGTTCCACCAGTTAGCCTTTGGTGACATTTACACGCTGAGTGCTCGTATGTTTTTTTTATGGATTATTTTTTCCTGGAAAGGGTGGGTGGGAGTGCTTATTATTCTGTAAGATGGCCAGTCGGCTGAAACATTGCCTTTTTCCATTTTGCTGTCAGCGAGAGAGAGAGAGACGGAGCGAGACAAACAAATGTGTTTGCTGGGCTTGCTCACAGTACCACCGACACAGAGACGTTAGTCGGTGGTGAACGGTCCTCGTGCTTGTTCATCGCTTATCTACGATACAACAATGAATATACGCAGTCGACCACTGTTGGCGTTCAAGTGATTCGTCTTTTAGGAATTGACCTCTCCAACCGGTGGCAACAACAAAAAAACCGTAGCAGCCAAGTTCACAATGATCACGATGACATTTCCAGGAGTGAAACAAAACAAAAAATAAAAATCGTGGCATTGTCAGCAAGCCCACGGTAGCATAGCCCCCGCTTGCCCCGCGCGCCTCCCCCAAGCAACGTCAAGGTTAACGAGTCTGTCGTGCAGGGATTAATTTCACAACTGAACATTTTCCAGAACTCTGGGCAGACTGGAGTAGCCGCCACGTGACTAAAGTAGCTACAGCAGATAGCGAGGAGGAGGAGGAACCGTTGGATGTGGTGGTGGTGTCCTGTGCACGGAAGTTTTTACTGGTAGGAACCTTCTGGTTATACCAGCCCACAGGGGATTATTGTGTCCGTCCGTCGTGCAGGGAGGGGCTGGGTGGGGAGGGTGGGGTGGGGCTGGGTGGGGGGTGGGAGGAGTGGGGCTGGGTGGGGAGGGGCTGGTCACCCCGTGGTGCCCTTATAAATCTCAACGTTTAACCTACTCACGCCGGCTTGTGCCCGCCCTCACAGTCGGGCATATTTGCGGAATACACCACGCCGCCGTTGACCCTGGCCATTGACCGAGCAACCCAACGTTCCTACCAGCTCCCTCCGCAGGAATGTTTTTTTTTTACCGGGTCACTGACCCTGAAATTAAGCCCCCTTGCTTGTGTCGCCTCGTTTGAATCGCAACCCGCTTCCCTTTGCAGCGCTTCCCCTACGACGCTCTCAGTCTGAGGAGTGCAGCTCCACCTCCAGTTCTTTTTTCCCCAACAAATTAATTCCCTCCGCGGCGCAGGTGGCGCTCAGCGCGTGAAAAATCGGCGCGTGTTCATGAATATTTCAGTGGCCTCGCGGGCGCACCTGCGTCTCCGTAGAAGGGCCGCTCGTGTGACTTTTTCTTTACGTTTTGCCGCAGCTCGCGGTGGAGAGAGGAGCTTTCTGATGAAACCACAGCCATCGCGTTCCCTCTGATCAAGCGACCACCTGCGCGCGATGGCTCCAAGCAGGAAAACCGCCGACGCGGAGTTCACGGCCTCCTTCAAACAGGAAACGGTGGCCCTCCTCCTCCTCCCCCTTCTCCTCCTCCTCCACTCGCCCGTGAGCCCGGGATTAGCAGCTGACACGCGTGAGAAGAAGCTGCTTGACGGCCCAATCAGTGTCAGCGCTGAGGGACGCTGACCGTAACTGCGTAAACTTCTCCCCGGCGCACGCGGTGTTTTTTTTCCTTTTCGGATTTTCGGCAAAGTGTTGCGCGTTGGGGGCGTCTTTGGCTCTCACGATCGAGCAACGGGGCGAGCGGGCGGGCGGCGCACCGCGCGCGAAGGGTCGCATTGTGCCCCCCCCCCCCCCCCCCGCTGACGTGGCCACCGAATCTACTCGGCTCGCCTAATCCTTCCAATTACGCCGAAGAGGAGCCGTGTAAACGGCGCTGTCTTGAGAGAGAGAGGGGGGAGAGGGGAGGCTCTCTCGCCGACGTCAAAATCGCATGCCACTTTGTGCAGCCAAAAAGAAAAAAACCGCCTCCTCCGAATCGGGTCGCCCAAATTCCAGACAGCTGAGCGTCTGCGAAGGGGGTGGGGGGGGGGGTAGGAGGGGGGGTGGAGCAGGTGAATAGCACCTTATCTGAGGTGTTTTGTCTCCGCAGACCTGCGCGGATGTTACTCGCTCCCACCTGCTTGGCAGGAATGCAGGGGATCCCCGAACGGTGTCCGAAGACACGACGACACGACGCATTACGGCGTGCGTCCGAGAGCGGCATTAGTCTCTGTTACCCGCGCCAGTCGATGGGGCCCCAAGCCGGACATGATGGCAGCGGGAGATGCACGATGCCCAAGTGCCACCGGATGGGTGTCTTTTGAAATAACCGCTTCGCACGTGCTCCAAACACGCCTTTCACGCTGGAGTATCTGGAGCCACGAGGAGTGAAATGCGAGCTAAAGGTCGATTTCTTTTTGGTGAATACGTGGCACCTGTTATTGGCACAAAATCTGCCACTCAAAGCGCCAAGGTGGATGGGAATGATAACGATGATAGCGATGGTGGTTTTTTTGTGTACGTTTAGAATATGTGTAATGTATAACAAGATTTTACCTTCATTAACCCAAATAATTGCTTTCCATCAGTTTCACTTAATTACAGTACAGGGACTCCTCTAATTACGAACATTCGACTTACAAACTTTCAGAGACACGAACAATCTTGTCCGTACGTCCAGTTGCTCGTTCGGACCGAGAGTCGTGAGTTCAACCGCCGCGCAATAGATGACGGTGGTGGCATCTACATCTGCAGAACATGAAGAACCAGTGGCATCTACATCTATAGAACTTGAAGAACCAGTGGCATCTACATCTATAGAACTTGAAGAACCAGTGGCATCTACAGCTATAGAACTTGAAGAACCAGTGGCATCTGCATCTATAGAGCTTGAAGAACCAGTGGCATCTACATCTGCAGAACATAAAGAACCAGTGGCATCTACATCTATAGAACTTGAAGAACCAGTGGCATCTACATCTATAGAACTTGAAGAACCAGTGGCGTCTACATCTATAGAGCTTGAAGAACCAGTGGCATCTACATCTGCAGAACATAAAGAACCAGTGGCATCTGCATCTATAGAGCTTGAAGAACCAGTGGCATCTACATCTATAGAACTTGAAGAACCAGTGGCATCTACATCTATAGAACTTGAAGAACCAGTGGCATCTACATCTATAGAACTTGAAGAACCAGTGGCATCTACATCTATAGAACTTGAAGAACCAGTGGCATCTGCATCTATAGAGCTTGAAGAACCAGTGGCATCTACATCTGCAGAACATAACAAACCAGTGGCATCTACATCTATAGAACTTGAAGAACCAGTGGCATCTACATCTGCAAAACGTGAAGAACCAGTGGCGTCTACATCTGCAGAACATGAAAAACCAGTGTCATCCACATCTGCAGAACATGAATAACCAGTGGCATCTACATTTGCAGAACGTGAGGAACCAGTGGCATCTACATCTACAGAACATGAAGAGCCACTGGCATCTACATCTGCAGAACATGAAGAGCCAGTGGCATCTACAGGAGATTATACAACTGTAAGAAGGAACACAGAGGCTCAACATACGGAGAAGGGCTCTCTATATTCACACGTGGATCTCAGCTGCTATCTTGTCATCCTCCTCCTCCTCTCTCCCTGCCCCTCCTCCAACCTTCCCTGGCCTCTCCTCTCAAGTCATCCCTCCTCGCCTCCTCTCTTCCCTCTGACATGTCTCCACCCCCTGTCCATGGACGTGACATATCTGCTATCTCTTATGCTACTTTTAAAGCCATTACTAGTGTTTAATGTACACGCCGTACAAAATGTTTGGAATCGACAGGAGTAAAGTTGGACGAAAAAAATCGACTTACGAACAAACCTCTGGAATCTAACTCGTTCGTAAGTAGATGAGTCCCTGCATGTTGGTTACTTATCGGGGGATGGGGGGGGGGTGTAAGAAAATAGCAAACATTTTCAGAATATTTGTCAACTTTAGTGTCGGTAATTGTTCCAGACAATTGAATGTCAGAAGAGAACACAAGCAAGTTGTATTCATCACCATCAGCCAGGATCGATCCGCTGATGGCTGAAATCTCGCATTCCTTCCACACCATGCGTGTCAGCCGATGTCATCGCTCCATTACCACGGTGGACCTCACGTGTACATGGGGCTAGGAGATGTTAACTCCCTCGCCTGGTGTACAGGAGGTCGTGGGTTCGACCCCGACCCTGACGCCTGCTGCTGCGGTCGCGTGGATTTTTCTGCGGGGTCCTCCGATTTTCCCCTCTATGTTCAGAATCGTGCGTTCAGAGTATTTGGCCGCTATAAATGTCCACAAAGATAAGCCGCCTTCGTTGAGCTATCGTTTGTGGTGGCCAGTTCGCTTCTGAAAAAAGAGCTTAGAGCTCAGCGGGCCTTACCTGCTAAAAGTAAAAAAAAAATAGTTAAAATATGTTTTAAACGAGCTGTTAATTTTTTTTCATCTCATCTTCGCGAGAGAAAAAAATGCATGAAAACGAAGCGCGGTTCGCTCGGAATGGAGTGAAACGCACCACCCCCTCGACACCAAATGGCGTGGCGGCTGCGTCGCGTGAGTCCGAGTTGGCGAGGCGTTGTTCCCCTGCGGCAACAATCACCCGACCTTTAGTCACCGCGAGCCATCGACGGGGACAACGGCCGGGCAACAATATTCACCCCCACCCCCCCAACCCCCCGGGCCGGTAGAGCTGCGGCTTTTGCCTTCGCTTCGCCTCACCTTAACCAACGTGCAGGGGGGGATTTAGTCGCTTGGTGGTGATATGTGGACACACACACACACACGCATATATTGTTGGCCGTTAAATATTAGGTAAGCGGGTATTTTTTTTTCTCTCTCTCTCTCGCTCTCCTAAGTCAAGCCCGAGCCCGCAGGGCAGAGGCGGCGTTGCTCGCTCACTCCGCCGAGACAACTTGCAACTTTGACCACAATGGAAACGAAAAAAGTGACAATGTAGCGCAGCCTCCCACAGGATGCCGCCCTGCAGCGTTGCTTGACGAGAATGACAAGCAACGCTGGGTCCATTCTTGTCGTTGAGGAGTCACTTTGTGACATTGAAAAGTACACACAAGCGCATCGTTGCCAATGGGGGGGCATTGAAATCTCGGGTAACTGAAATGGCCATTGTCCTTCGAGCTGCAGGGACCCGAAAAAAACGACCCCCCCCCCCCCCGCCACCAGAAATGGAAGTTCGTGCTGCACTTGATTTGAACGGAATGGAATTGATTTGCAAAGAACCGTTTAATTTGAAAACAAATCTACAGTTCACTATCAATTTGGTATTAATTGAGCCCTCCTCTTACGTAATGACGGTTACGATTTGTTAAAACATTTCGCTAATTTACAACTTTGCCATCGTTGTTGATTTTGAATCACTCCGACTCCTATTTTGGTTCATATATAAAACTTGTTTTTGTACAGTCGCTAACATAATTTTACGCCATGCAAACTCGCCGCTTTTATTTCATTATATGTATCAGCCATTAAAATGAAAGCTAAATCTTTTTTGAGGATGAAGAGGAGGGCTTTAATCACGAGAGCCACCTTTGATCCGCGTGTTTTTCTTTCGATGGTGTATCCCTGAAGGAGCCGGGGAAGAGAGAGGGGGGGGGGTGATTTTTTTTTCTTTTTCTTTTTTAACGTTCGGATAATTAGCGGCGGGAGCCCTGCAGATGTACCGTAACTTTTCGTGCACCAACGAGCGGGGAAGTTCACATGCGCCGGGCTCATAAATCATCGTCGGCGTAATTACCCGCGGGGAAATGGTCGGCTCGCTGGGGGCAGGATGCCAGCGGCTCTCTGCGAGTTCCTCGGCCCGGTTATAGCGTGCAACTTCTCGGGCCACCTCACGGCCACCGTGACACCACCCAGCCGAGTCTCGAGCCGGAGATCCAGACGGCTCATTTTTCTCTCACTCCCCGCCTCCTCCCCCCCCTCTCTCCACGCTTCCCACTCCCATCCCAGATCTGCGACCCCGCGATACGGGTCATCGGGTCGTTTTTAGACGTTTTGGGCATCGCAACTTTGTGTGCCGTTGGATGCTAAATGCTATTCCTTGTGGACCGCCTTGGCATGCGATCACTTGGCCCCGTGATTTCTGAAAGTCCAAGCACTGCTTCCATTCATGACGGAATGAGTGCGTTACCGTACACCGCATTAATAACGCGGTGCAGTTTTGGATTATGATCTTGCTGCTGCTGCTGCGATAAGATTTTTTTTGCAACACACCAAAGTTGAAATGAAATATACAGTTAAATGTATGCCAACTATATGCAACATTACTTACGCCTTCTTTCAAGTGAGGTACATATAAATAACAGGCCGTGTAAATGCACTTCAAGTAAATGTTTGCTGCATCATCAAATGAACATGTTATTACGTTGTATTTACATATTAATCAACGTTTAGTTTGTCCTTTTGAACGTTTATTTTTTACTGAATTTTTTGCACTTCGTATCTTTGGCCATGCTTTAGTGCGTTTGACCTTAACCTCACAAAAGGTTTTTTTATTTTTCCAGCTATATATGAATTTTGTTCATTTCTTTCTTCAATAGAATTCGATTCCTTGGATTTGTTATCTTATAACAACAACAACAACAACAACGTTTTCTTGGCTTTCAGTTAAACGACAGATGCCTCAACGGAGTTTTTGTCCAAAAATGAATCGCATGACCTAAACAGTTTGCTATGAGTGGGCAGCACGCGATTGTGTTTCGTAATTGTGGGTAGTGTGCGGTTTGGGTGTGAACGTTTCCCTACATGGGCTCCTGTCTACCCAATTCCGCGGATTTGCGACTGGATTTAATTTCCACAACAGCAAAAATATGTGTGCACAACTTTTGTCCGAGGCCGGCTGCGCATTGAAGCTGTCCTAATATCACGCAAGACGTCAAGATGGCTCGGACATGTACAGTCCTCAGAATGGACCAGTACCGTTTACCAATAATTGCCCCGATCGTGGACACCACCGGGCAAACGGAAACCTGGGAGAACCAAAACCAGGGCCGGATTAAGGTTCTTGTAAGCCCTCGGCACAGTGCCTACTGTGGCCTGTTGGCTAATACGGCCCTGCCCAAGGCCACCTGACGCAAGACCGTGATGAACGAGCTGGTATCAGCGATCAATTCATTTGGGACGAGGCACAAGATGTTGCCAAGGGCAGGAAGAAGTGAAGGGAACGCATTGCGGCCTCATGTTCCATAGGGGATGAAGAGGATTCACGAACTAAGTAGCTCGTTGAAGCGTTGCTCGATTTGTGCTGCTCGGGCTTTCGCGTGTAGTGCTGCACGGCCCTCCCGACGCGTTCTGCTGTTATGGCCTGAAGTTCGACGTTTCACTGCACGTGCTGAGCGCTTGATTCCTAAAAGCAGCACGTTCGGTAGCTTATGGCTTTAATCGTGTTGAGCTCACACGCGCATTTGTATTTGTGTGTACTGTAATTTGGTGGCTGTACAAAAGAATAATCACATGCAATTTTTATTATTATTCGTAAGACAAGTTGCTCGCATATAAGCATAGTGCATTTATTTAACAAATTAGAAAATACCAAAGAGATGACTTTAATTCTAAGCAAAGGAAGCTTTGAATCGTTTTTTTTCCATCTGGACCTGATTTCCACCATTGTATTGTAATTGAACTTGCAGCAGTCGCCAAACCACTTCTGAGCACTGCTAACGATGGAACGGTATCGAAATCAGCGGGGAAGCCACAGATCCGTCCAGAAATGACGGCACTCGCCTTTGTGGTGCTGAAATTGGCAGCGTTTACATAAAAAAAAAACACTTTCCGTGAAAACAAAGTTGCAGCCATTCCTTTACATTACACGGGAATCTCACCTTGTGCCCACCGAATGAACGGCGCGCGGTGAAAGGACGTTGCACCACGATCTCTACCATGTCTGTCTACCCAACATCCTCAATAGCACGGTCCCTTGGGCCAAAGAAAGCATCAAGTGCCCCTCGCTCGTGCCAATTTGCCAAAGGGCGTCTGATAGATAAATGCATGAATAAAGCAGCACGTTACCCATTACAGTATTCATTCATCACGCAGAGCCAGCGAAGGACCCGTTGCGCCAAACGTGTGACCTCCTTCGACAGCATTCGAATACTAATCCATAATCTGCTCTTGCTGCCATACACCGGCGTGTCTTGAGTGATTTGTTTGATCCACGGATTAAAGGGGGGGGGGGGCGACCACGGGGGGGGGGGGGTGGGGGTGACCATGGGGGGGCGGGGCCATTCCCCATTCCTTAGAGGGTCGCATTCCCACTTCGACCGCCAACCGAAGTAAGCGCAACTTGCTGCTGGAGTTTGCGCATCGAGACGGGGAGATGTGTCCACAAAGTGACAGCGGCAGTCTCCTGCGAACGAACTGTTGTAGCCATCTACGAAGGAGATGTGTGCATCGGCCTGCTGATGTTCTTGGCCATGCAAGCCAAACTATGGAGCGCACAGTGACCCAGTGTGAGTGTGCGCTCTTTCAACGGAGGGGTTGGAGGAAAAGCCAAACTACACGGACTCTCTCTCTCTCTCCTGAAGCCCTCTCGTTTGCACTCAGTTCCTGAACATGTTGCCGTAAGCAAGAATAGAATACAATGATTACTTTTCAGTCACCTGCTATGATTTATTTTGTAATGTATGTACAAAATACGTTGCGGTATTTTATCTGTCGTATGTATATACATGGATTTGTAAATCTTGGGTTGCTGAGCACAGATCCAATGGTCCACAACGCCAAGTGGCCAGGAACGAACTCTACTGCTCGATAGCTGGCATGTGTGTGGGCCTCAAAACAAGTAACGCTGTTGTCCACTTAAAAATATACTATATGGCAATAAAAAAAACGTACTCTCCTTGTTTGGAAAAAAAGAGCTTAACAGAAAGAAACACTGGGCGACTTAATGATTAAAGTGTAGCATTACTGCTGGATAAAGACCACCCCAAGCGGTGTTTCACACTTGCCTCCCTCCAGCAGACATCCGTAATGAATGAACTTGTACAAATTGTCATCATCATTACGACTGTTATTTATTCGCATATGTATCGTAGAGGAGGGTGGGGTAAGAGGCCGTTTTTTTCTCCTGGTGCTCGCATGTGGTTTATGAGCTAACCACCACCACCACTACCACCACCACTACCAGCACCACTACCACCACCACTATCACTACCTCCAGCACCACTACCACCACCACCACTACCACCACCACCACTACCACCACCTCCAGCACCACTACCACCACTACCACCACCACTACCACCACCACCAGCACAATTACCACCACCACCACCACTACCACCTCTACCACCACCACCAGCACCACCACTACAACCACTACCACCACTACCACCACTACCACCACCTCCAGCACCACCACCACTACCACCACCACTACTACCACCTCCAGCACCACCACCACTACCACCACCACCACCACTACTACCACCTCCAGCACCACCACCACCACTACCACCACTACCACCACCACCACCACCACCACCACCACCACCACCACTACCACAACTACCACCAGCACCACCAGCACCACCACCACTACCACCACCACTACTATCACCTCCAGCACCACCACCACTACCACCACTACCACCACCAGCACCACCAGCACCACTACCACCAGCACCACCACCACCACCACTACCACCACCACCACTACCACCACCACCACTACCTCCACTATCATCACTATCACCACCACCACTACCACCACCACCACTACCACCACCACCACTACCACCACCAGCACCACCACCACTACCACCACCACCACTACCACCACCAGGGGCCTCGAGAGAAATGCCCCAACCTGCACCTCATGCGGATTATTCTTGATGACATCATTTCTGTTAGCACCAGGACAACAACAACAACAACAACTAAACATACCTTTTACCCCACGTAGGCCTGACGTTACCTCATCCTACTCTATCTTGAGCTCACATTTAAATGTCTAACGCCTTTAAATACTAGTGCATCCCAAGATGCCGTTCATAACCAGTACACACTGAAGCAAAAATGTCACACAACATTCAATGAAGCCAAAAAAAACCCAACACCACGAGCTGAATCTATGGAGTGGCAATCAGCGTGACCATCAACGCAGAGGGCATCTCAACCGCCACAACCCCTGACGACCATTGCACAGGAACCACTCGGGTCAAATCGGTCGGACCAAAGCGGGACCCTTTCCCCGAGGCGACAAGAGCTCACACACCCTGCGTGCCCCAACGTCACGTGCACGGTCAGTCGAAGCGAGAAAAGAAAGGGGCTTTTTTTCTATTGGCAGCTATGGCAGAGCCAGCCGGTAGCGGGCGGCGGGGGGGGGCACGTCGTTGTCCAACTTTTTGCGTAACTTGTAGAGGAGTTCTGAAATGTGACTCTACACGGCGGCACGCTTGTTCAGCGAGTCCCAGGTAAACCCTCTGACGTGCACGGGTGAGTGGTCGCACGCGCGGGGTGTGGCGCTGGGTTCGCCCTTCCTATTATGTTTCAGCAGCAGCAGCCAGCCAGCCAGCAGCCACCGTAACCCGAGTTGGGATGTCGCAACCGCCCTCATTCAGGTTTGACGGCAATCGCCGCTGAGATGCCCGGCCCAGGATTGGGCCCAGGGGTGGGGTGGGTTGGGAGGGCCCTGTCCGTGTCAGACGCGGCCGTAAGAGCTTTCGCGCAGCGGGTTGGCGAAAGCCATCGTCGGTGTTGGATATGAAGCATTGTGTCACGTGTGGCAATGTTTCACACACGTGATCAGTCCGGCTGGTGAATTACGCTTACTTCGTTATAACTATTTGCTGGGATTCAGATGTATAATTAATTTATTCAAATAGTATAGTTGTCCAGGATAGCTTTGCTATGCGAATATGCACATCTTAAAACAATGTATATCGTATAAAATACATGAAAGTACAATTCAGTATTTTCCATTGGGAACGGTTACTGATACACTTGGGGGAGGGGGGGGGTACATAAAATTAGTACCACTTTGTGAAGAAGTCAACAGTGCTTGTCCTATGCAGATACTCACTCCTTGCCAAAGAAATGTGGAATTTATTCCACTGCCTCTTGCGGGGCCGTAAACAGGAGATGAGCAGCGATGCCTCAAAACGCTCATTTGAGCAGCAGGAGATCACTGAGACCGTTGTGTTTGTTGTTCCTGCTGAACGACGACTATTTATAGAGTGAGCGAACGTTAAACGCGCTTTGTTTATCCACTCACGGCGGTCTCTTGAGGGCACAAATTAAATGCAAAAGCCTTTCCCTTTTTATGTTTTTTTACACAACGGGGAAATGGTGCCACCGCGCGGCCCAAGTATGTATCACTCGAACCCCTCGCTGCAGGCGATAGGAGCAGCCGTGGGTTCCTAGGTTTTTTTCTCAAAAAATCTCTAACAGTTACAAAAACATCTCTCGTGTTATTTTCTTGCTAATTGACTAAACTCAACGCAACACACCCTGACCGTCAAAGCACATCACTCGGTTTAAAAGACGCGGAGTTCTCAAAAAACAACACGAGCCGTTCGGAACAATGCACGGATCGCTTGATGACTGAATGAAGAGAAGAATCGCGGCGCCCGTTAACCCCTTTTGACGATCCATCAAAGCAAATGTCTTGCCCGGTCGCAGGAGGCCACAGGTATTGTATGCACCCAATCAGGGAAGGGGAAATGCCTTCAGTAATGAGAGGGAGAAACCAGACACTGGGGAAGGCAGTCGGGGAAGAGGGCCCTCCCCCCCCTCTCTCGCTTTGCAAATTACGGGCGAAGCGTCCTTCATCCGCGAGCCCATTCATCACGCCGCGCCTTGCACTGCACCATCACAACGACGGCCGCAATCGCCCGGGCCGCCCGTGCCTTCCCGTGTGCAAATAACTCCTTTTTAAAAAGCGTTGTGTTCAACACATGTCCTGCTCCCTAGCCGCTGCCTCCGAGAGCTCAGACCCAAAAAAAAAATGCCATTATTCAAAAAAAGAAAATGCTATCTCTTTGATCGTTTCGCACAAGCAGCATCTGCGTAGTATCATATTCGGTATTTAAAGCGCTATATTCCCACCAGAGGCGGTCCACATGGCACGCGCCGTCGCTTGACATTGCTGGGAACCTGCTGTGGGCGATATCTGGTGCGGAGCAGCCGAAGCCATCTGAAATGTAACACCGGCGCAGAGCGGGACAAACGCGGTGCTCCGGTGTAACGTTATTTCGATGTGTGTACGTTGAACTTCTTTCGCACCGTACAGTAGCCAACCGTGCTATTCGGAGGTGTGGAGGAAGGAACAACGAATGAAACATAAAAATCAGTTCTAGAGAAGTGCGTTTTCAAAATAGATGTAAAAGTGCATAGTTCCCGTGGCTTTCTAATATCGGAAGAAAGAGCGTTGATCTCTAAAACTACTGGACTATCTGTGAAAAGCAGCTTCATAGCTCATCGGATTACTCCGGTACAAAAAATATTCTGATCCTATTCCAGACGGCCGCAGAAGGTCATCTGAAAGTGCGCGATGCGTACGTTTGTTTCAAATCAAATTGATATCACAAGCACACAACCTAACCCAAAATAAACCAATAATTAATAATACAATTATCACCCGTTCGTTTGTAGGTTTAGACCATCACAGAATGGTGGACCGGGCAGAATGTCGACCAACTGGCTCGTGATGTTGTCCTGGCGGCTGTATAAACATCGCCGGGATGTGATCACGACAATCGGTCACTGCTCAACGTTGTGTGCGCATCAGCAGGCTGGAATGCACTGCTCTGTGCTGCATTTGTATCGATAGATGGCAGCACGAGCTTACTGCACGCGACACCCGCATCACCAAACACCCCTCTCTCGACGCGCCTCTCCGTGTGCGCGAATCACTCGAATTCTCTTCGCGCATCTGGCGTTGCTACGTTGGCAGTGGCGCACAAGGGCAATGAATAAATAAATACATACAACTCAAAACATTCGTCGACAATAATGTGGCCTTGAAAGAAAAAAAAAACCAATAATATATAATCGAGCAATGACCCTTACTGATGTGCTATGAAGAAGGGCCCTTGCCCGAAACGTCGCCCATTATATATTTTTTTGTTTTAAGGCCACAGTGTTGTTGACGAGTGTGTCACATTCTCCCCGGGGCACGACACATCCGCAAAGGACCCCACATCGACGAGCATTGCTCACGCGTCGCCGCTACGATGTCCGAAAGTGCATCAACGCTGAACGACGACTCAGGCGCGTGATCAAGACGCTGCACCCTGTCGCGTTGTTGCACCCGTGAGTGTCGGCCACACAAAATGACCCCCCGTGTAGCCTTAACAGACTGTAGGGGCAAGTGCTGTTAGCGAGCACCTATAAAGGCCGGCACGGCACACAAGGGGGTGGGTGGCCACAACACCACGCCCGGCCGCCTTTGTCTCCGTGGTGGCGATATTTACACATCGCACCAGATACTCATTTAAGGCTGAGTCCACCCTAGGGGAAGACCAGAAAATCGTCACCGGTGTTGGCCGTGAGCGGGAATCGAACTCGGGTCGCCAGGTTCGTAGCGCAGCGTAGCGCTAACCGCTACACTACCGCGTGTATCGGCACACAGACACGTAAACACTCACACGTGCTACTAAATGCACGTCTAATGAACATCGCGGGATCGCGAGAGATGACGGCGGCTAGGCGCGAACGCCTTCATCCAGCAGTGGATTAAGCGCGTCTGCTGCTGCTGCCGCTGCTGCTGCTGATAATGATGATGATCGTGACGATGTAATGGGACGTGAGCAATGCTTCAGCAAATCCGAAGCAATTCTCTTTTGGCCGTGCGGACGCGCGGCCTCGCGCTGCGTTCGCAAGGTGTCCGCCGTGGGACTCTCTGTTGGTATTTGTATTGGCAGCTGAACTTAAACATGAGTAATATCCCTGCATATGCTTAGCCGGCACGCTGTGCCCGGGGGATGACATCGAATGTCAGGTGGCCAGGCGTGGGTTAAATGGCGGGGAGGTGGAGGGGGGTGTGCGGATTGAATGGGATGCGAGGCACTGTCCTCGCGCGAGTCGGCTGAATGTTGAATGAGCGGCGGGGGTGGTGGCGGCAGAGGCGGGCTGGGTGAGACACCGATAATGGGCGTCGTGACTCTGCTTTTTAAAAGGCCCCAATGCACAGAAGTGGCTTTAGAACCCTAATCCCCACCACAGCAAAACGAGACGGTTAAAAAGTAATGACTCGCGTGTTTTTTTTTTAAACGAGATAGATTCATGGCTATTACATGCGGAGCTCCCCGTTTAAACACATATGTTACCACCTTAGATCTAAAATGTATATTTTAATATTAACTTTGGAGCTTTCGTGACTGCAGGAATTATTCTTTGGTTCTTTCGGTAAAGTCACGTATAAAGAAAAAAAAATGAATGTATATTTTAATGTTTGGGGCTTGGATTTGATTTTGTGTATGATGATGTTGGAAGTACCTGGCCCTCTTTGTGGCGCACACGTGCTGATGAGAACAGCCAGTTTCGAATGTTCACCATCGTCACGACCCATGGGCAGACAGCCCGTAAGGCGCTCACTGCATACTTCAGTCATTTGTTGTCACTTTCCTCTGTCTTGTGCCAATATAGCTCAAGTAGTGCCACATCTTTCTATCACCAATCTCTATTTAATAAGATGAACGTCTTCATGATATTTTGTGTACAAATCTATATTGACTCCACAAAAAAAATATTGCTGGCACATCGGTGTATTAAAGCAAAACATAGCATTCCACCTCATAATATCACACATTGCTTTATACTTTTAACCATAGCACACTTTATTAATCTGAATACAAGAATTGCCCAATATTTATATTTTAAAAATGTCGGAGAATAAATACAACAGTAGCTGAGAATATTTGCGGTATGAATCTGGATTTTTTTTTTGCCTGCATCCTTGCCACTCAATATTTCTGCCTGAGCTCTTACATGGTCTCCAGTTCTAAACAAAAAAAAATGTTTTACATTTAATTTTACCAGGTAAGACCGACTGAGCTAATCATCTCTGTTTCAGAAGCGACCTGGCCACAAGTGATCGTTCAACGAAGTGGATTATCACGTGGAAAACTATTGCAGACAAATGCTCCAAAGTTCTGGTCCTACGCTGATGGCGTGTGCTCTTGGTCCGTGCTTGGTGGTCCCTGTACATTGGGTGCATCCGTGTGCACGTCAACTTCCAGGAGTAGCGCATGGTGTAAAAGATAGGCTCAACTCAACACCGCAGCTGAACCCAGAAGGTAAACACTCTGGGCCAATTAGTATGCGTTGTAAGTGGTTCACGTGACCCCTGCGGCCGATAGAGGAGCGGCATTCACATGGATCGAATTGGGAACCCAAATTGTGACAAATCGCAAGGGGGGGTCGGTGAATTATTCTTTCCATTGGAGGTGGAACAGTGGTGAGTTCTAAGCACTTTTTCAGTGTTCCTCATTGCATGGCCCCCGGGCCACTGGCAACCCCTGATGGCCTTTAGTCCGGCCCCTGACGTGCGGCCCCTGACGACAATACACAGCAACACGTGTAAACACAAGCCCTTGCAGGCGGTGTGGCGGCCCTCACAATACCCCCCCTCACCACCACCCCCTCTGAAAATGACTGAAGAACACTCTCCTATATGAACTCGTCAAACTGAGTTTGATTCCAGGCCACGGCTAACATCCGTGGCGAGTTCTTGACTGAACCGGTCCTGGGTCCACCTTTGCTAACGCAAACTGATCAATGTGGTGAAGTATGGCATGGCAGCTCACTTGACTGACACCAGGTGGAGAGGCCTTCATCCTGTAGTTGATTGGCAACGGGTTATGCATTTACAGTATATTATTTTACTTTCCAGTGATTTTGGAAAGTATACATCACTGGGCTGTAAAAAATGTGGATGTCATTAACTAAAACTAAATCAAACTATATATTTTGTATTTTACTAGGCAATGCCCACTGATCGACATAGCTCTTTTTCAGAAGCGACCTGGCCACAAATTATATCTCAACGAAGTGGCGTATCGCGTGGAATGTATAGCAGCCAAATACAGTACTATAAACGCGTGTTTATAAACGTGGAGGGAAAACCCGGAGGACCCGGAGAGAAATCCACGCGGCCACGGGGAGAGAGACACCGCAAACTCCAACTATACAGCAGCAGGCGTACAGGGTTGGGATCGAATCCACGACCTCCTGTATAGCAGGCGAGGTAGTTAACATCTCCTAGCCACCGCACGGGGATGCCTTCATCTTGGAGGGGATAGTGCATGATGATGATGATTTATACGTTTAAAAAAAATATAAATATCTCTAATTTAGATCGCATTACAAATAACGAGTCATGGCTCACGTGGCAACTTTTACAGCTGTAGAATCCTCCTCGGTTAGGAGATATTTAACGTGAAATGACATACACAATAACATCACATTGCTGCACGCTTGCAGTGGCTGTCTTTTGGCCTGCCAGCTGACTTTCTAAATTACCCAGATAACCCATTTCGCACACTGGACAATTACTGGAGTATGCTTGTCATCCCAGATTCAATAATTCATTAGGTTTGCTGTTCTCTGTTGAATTTTGCATGGACTGCTTCAGGTATATATATAAATCGAAACGCTCAAATGAGATGTTTTACATTGCAAACACTTACAATACTTTTATTTGTATATATATTGTTTTCAACAACATCGCAGAATCAAACAGAACCGGAAGACACATTTACTGAAATGACAAACGCACTCGCATTAAAATCGCAGTGTTCTCCAGCTGTGATCTTGGGACACAGAAGGAAACGGGAAAGGGGTTGAGAGAAAGGGAAAAGATTGGAGAGCATAGAATGAAGAGGGTGTCACGACGAAGGGTATGCTATGATGAAACAGCCGAATAGGAAAATAGATGAGCAAATCAAGGAAAGGAGGAAGCAAATCTTCCTGCCGACCATTAATCCTGGAAACACTGGGAATTCGTCTTTTTTAAAATCCTTTATATTAAGTTCGCTTGCTTGCTTGCTTGCGTGCTTGCTTGCTTACGACCGTGCAAATCTTTCGGTCGTTTTTTAACCCACTTCCCGTGATCCAATCGAGCTGACATTTTCCACACAGACTCGTTGTGCTAGACAATTAATGTTCGTGAAAAAAAATTCCCAAAATTTTACACTTTTTAGGCAAAAAAATTTATTTTACATATATTCAAATAGAACTCATTCATGGCTTTGGCTGAACGTCACAGTGTCAGAGCCCAGAGCGAATCCCTCCACAGGCCGTGGCGGAGTAGCGCAGTTGGTAGCGCCCTCGCTTCCCATACCAAAGGTCGCGGCATCGATCCCCGCGTCCTCCACAGGCGAATATATTTTTAAATCCTTTATATTAAGTTCGCTTGCTTGCTTGCGTGCTTGCTTGCTTACGACCGTGCAAATCTTTCGGTCGTTTTTTAACCCACTTCCCGTGATCCAATCGAGCTGACATTTTCCACACAGACTCGTTGTGTTAGACAATTAATGTTCATGAAAAAAATTTCCCAAAATTTTACACTTTTTAGGCAAAATTTTTTTATTTTACATATATTCAAATAGAACTCATTCATGGCTTTGGCTGAACGTCACAGTGTCAGAGCCCAGAGCGTAACCCCTCCACAGGCCGTGGCGGAGTAGCGCAGTTGGTAGCGCCCTCGCTTCCCATACCAAAGGTCGCGGGATCGATCCCCGCTTCCTCCACAGGCGAATATATTTTTAAATCCTTTATATTAAGTTCGCTTGCTTGCTTAGGACCGTGCAAATCTTTTGCTCGTTTTTTAACCCACTTCCCGTGATCCAATCGAGCTGACATTTTCCACACAGACTCGTTGTGTGTGACAAATAATTTTCGTGAAAAAAATTCCAAAATTTGACACTGTTTAGGGAAAACAAATTAAATATTTAATTACCAATTGCTTAATGGTGGCAGACAATCATCTGACCCATAGGTGGCAGCCATCTCAAGCCAGAGGACGAGAAGACTCTAGCCGCCACGCATATAAAGGATTTATAGTGAAAAACTTTGTTTTTACGGGTTTACTTGTTTAAATCCTTTATATTAAGTTCACTTGTTGTTTGCTTGCTTACGACCGTGCAAATATTTCGGTCGTTTTTTAACCCACTTCCCGTGATCCAATCGAGCTGACATTTTGCACACAAACTCGTTGTGCGTGACAATAAATTTTGTGAATAAAATTTTCCCAAATTTTATACTGTTTAGGGAAAAATAAATAAATGTTTTATTACCAATTGCTTAATGGTGGCAGACAATCATCTGACCCATAGGTGGCAGACATCTCAAGCCAGAGGACAAGAGGACTCTAGCCGCCCCGATGCCACGCATATAAAGGATTTATAGTGAAAAACTTTGTTTTTACGGGTTAATTTTTTCCTTCATTCTTTTGCGATGCACGTGACGGCTGCTCGCTCGCTGCGAACACAAAAAAACGGCGATGCCCCGGTGTCGTCCCCCATCTTGCGAGCGTGCAGCACTTCTGAATTGTTTTTTTGTTTGTCTGTGCAATTAATGCAAACGTAATTAACGGATTTGTGGTCTCAGTATTGCGAGAGATAAGATGCTGCCGCTGGACCTGTAGGACACCCGTACTGTGTGTTGTTGCTGTTGTGGTTTTTATTCAGGCTTTACTACCGTCATCACCTTGCATGATGTGCCTGATCGCATCAGATCTCAGGAGCTGAGCAAGGAGTGAGCCTGGTATGTATTTGGATGGCAGACTTCCTGGGGACACTCGGTGTTGGGAGGCTCGGGTAGCAAAGCGGGTAAGAGATGGCAGTAACAAGAAATGTATTAATGAATCTATTTGTGCAGAACTTATCATGCTATCCTCTCATATGTATGGACTTTCTCCGGGCTCTCGGCGGTTCCTGCCGCGTGAAGCCAAAACAATTACTAATGGCACTGCCCAAATACACCCATGTGCAAGGACTGTCGTGAAAAATAATCATGGTACTCAAGTGAGGCTTTCTTGGAAAAATCAAGGGCATTAATATCAAATGACAGAAACCATGGCCCGGCAGCCCAGGTCGCATGTGTTAGTTTTAATCTTCATTCGGGCTGCGAAGCTTTTCCTATGGCAAACTGTCAGGCCTCTGATGAACTCTGGCAATAATGCCACAGTAATTACAGGCTAACTGTGGCCAGCGGGCGCTTCGTGTAAACGCACTGCATGATAATACAATAGAGTGACGGGGATGATGGATGCGGTGCTCATTTCAAAGCCGTCGGGGGAGAGATTTCGCCGACGTTAATGTTATAGAGTGCCTTGCCGTTAGCGGCGAGCGGAGAGCTCATATACCGGAAGCATTACTTGCCTTATAGCAAACCCTTAAGTGGCAGCCCACAAATTGTTAAAGATGTTGTTTAGAAATTGAGAAAAACATTTTTGTTAGTTTTGTTTGGCCAAACAGCAATAATAATGATCTAAAAAAAAGTGCAGTCGCAGTGATTTCCCTTCTGCTAAATTATTTCTATTTTACCAGGTAAGGCCCACCGAGCGATATAGCTCTTTTTCAGAAGCGACCTGGCCACAAATGATAGCTCAACGAAGTGGCTTATCACGTGGGAATTTATAGCAACCAAATAGTCTAAACGCATGTTTTTAAATGTGGAAGGGAAACCCAGACGACCCGAAGAGAAATCCACACGACCACGGGAAGAGAGACACGCAAACTCCAAATATACAGCAGGCGTCAGGGTCGGGATCGAACCCACGACTTCCTGTATACCAGGTGAGTAAGTTAACATCTCGCCACCGTGAGCTTTGAGGCATTGGCGTTCGTCTCACGTGCACAGCGGTGCCGAGTCAGCGGTTGGAAATGTCCCATTCTTATGGTGCGGGCGAGATTCGTCCATAGAACAATCACCGATGACTTTCCCCCCTAAAGTGGTACTCAATTTTATCAGCCGTTGAGCGATGATGGGCTTGGGTTGACTCCCCACCCTATCTAACCAGGATGTGATCTCACAACCTTGTGATGTGTGAGCCGTGTTGCTTTTGAGTCATTCCAACTCAAAAGTAATACAATTTGAGAGTTTTTATTAATCATGGAGATGAGGATGCTCAGATGGAGCCTCGGACTCACTCGATGGGATCGTGTCAGGAACGAAGACGTTCGGAAGCGACTTGGTGTGGCCCCCATTGCGGACAAGATGCTTGAGGCAAGGCTTCGGTGGTACGGCCATGTGATGCGAAGTGGAGAGTCATCAGTGGCCAAGACTGCCGTGCGTATTGAGCCAGAGGGCCGCCGTCCACGCGGACGTCCGAAGAAGCGATGGATGGATCGAATAAAGGAAGACGTGAAGACGGTCAACGCATCCCCTGAAGATGCCCTGGACCGAGCCAAATGGAGAAGACAATGCCGAAAAGCGGACCCTGCGCCACAGCGGGAACAACGCTAGGAAGAAGAAGAAGTACTAATCATAATCATCACAAAAGCTGCCTTTCTTCACTGTTGAAAAATATCGAATTTTGATGACATTTTACATGGATAAATACAAAAATAATGTAAGCTACACTCGGCTTCTATTAAAGAAATAGGATTATCTGGGTATACACTGGAGTTGTGAATTCTTATCCGAATTGTAATTACAGGATTAAGTGGAAGCGCTGTAATCCAGACAACGTGGACAAATGCATATTTATAATGGGTGCTTGGTTCGATCTACGTAGACGAAAGACTAACATGGCTTACGAATAATGTACTGCGTAAATGAAGTTGCACAGATGACTGACAAGAAAGACCCACTGGAGGTCAAAACTGGAAGAAACCCTGTTTTTTTTTAATGATCACCTATTGGCCCCGAGCTGCGAGTGAAAGCGTGCCGCGATTTTGACATAATTTTTACTTTCACGCATCAGCGTCAACTGAAAAAAAAAATGAAAGCGTGGGACCTGAGCAGCTCAATGCAATTGTGCAGCAATGTAGACCGAGCGTTGCAATGTATCTGGGCTGCTCGCGGTGATAGCTGCCAGTCGTAGCACACTGGTGGAATACGGCCACGGAGAGAGAGAGAGCTATTGATTGTCCTTCCTCCTCAATATTTCATCGAGTGAGGCATTCAGAGAACGGCTTCTCGCGTTCACACACGATGTTGTTATGTAAGTGTATTTCTCAGAAATTGTGGTTTCCGCCAACTGTAGGTTGTTTACGAACACGGAGGCAACTGCTGAGAGGTCAGCGAGAGTGAGGCTTAGTTTTAATGATCAGGTCAGGAAAGAGGATTGTTATTGCTATTTATAGAATTCACGATATCAATGAATGCGGTTGAACGGTGATGCCTGTGTTGTTCAAAAATAAAATAAAGACGCAGAACAAATGAGATACGAGCATTATCATTATTATTAAATGTTGGCGATGATATGCACTTTATGTATTTACAGTGAGGGAAAAAAGTATTTGATCCCCTGCTGATTTTGTACGTTTGCCCACTGACAAAGAAATGATCAGTCTATAATTTTAATGGTAGGTTTATTTGAACAGTGAGAGACAAAATAACAACAACAAAATCCAGAAAAACGCATGTCAAAAATGTTATAAATTGATTTGCATTTTAATGAGGAAAATAAGTATTTGACCCCTCTGCAAAACATGACTTAGTACTTGGTGGCAAAACCCTTGTTGGCAATCACAGAGGTCAGACGTTTCTCGTAGTTGGAAATCTTTCTGATTGAGAGGGGGTCAAATACTTATTTCCCTCATTAAAATGCAAAAAAAATTATAACATTTTTGACATGCGTTTTTATGGATTTTGTTGTTATTCTGTCTCTCACTGTTCAAATAAACCTACCATTAAAATTATAGACTAATCATTTCTTTGTCAGTGGGCAAACGTACAAAATCAGCAGGGGATCAAATACTTTTTTCCCTCACTGTAGATGGTTGTTTAATGTTCGATATGGTAATGCGGTCAGCGAGAAGTTTAGAAGTTTAGACATTGTTTGGCACGAATCCTTGGCCTTCTTGAATGACATTCACCACGGGAGCGATTCAAGCCACGAGCCGTCCACAGACTTTCGCTACGTCCTTGCGACGGCGCGAATATTTCATATCTTTTTTTTTCTTTACTCGCCGCATGATTTACACAGTGGAGGCCAGAGGTTACAAAACCCTTTAAACCAATGTTTAATTGTTAGCACAGGTGTGCGAGCGACGCGCTTTCAGAATTTCAAGTGGCGATTGTGTTCTCTGGCCGTATGGGCCATTTGTCCATCAGACTTCTTCACTGGAGCGGAAGGGGGGGGGTAACGGGGGGGAGGGAGTGGGGTGGCGGGGATTGATTAACAAAAAAAAGCAATTTGTCCGAGGTACAGCAGGTGTCCTGGCGCGAGCTGGAGTGGCTCTCTCTTCGTGTTACGCGCGCGCTCGCATTAGCGGCGAAATTAATTGCGTTTTGTCAGGGCCCTCATTTTCTGGGAAACGCGATAAGTGGGCGAGGACGCGCGCGACGTTCATCCAAGGCGGTGCCGTCCGTGGCGACGACGCGCTCCAACAGAGAAGGCGGCCGCAACAATTTGGTTATTTTTCCAGGAATTAAAAGAATAAGGAAAATGGATTACGCGTGGCGCAAATTGAATGCGTAAATACGCAGCAAGAACAAATGTTGACCCGCGGCTTGAGTTTGCACGGCGGGTAGAAACGAAATGAGCGGGTCACGTGACGTGTGGGACCCACTAGGGGTAATGGGTACCTGCTAAACTACACTTTGTAGCTTTTATAAAATTAAACATTTGTTAAACATTCTAATTTGCAAACCTTTTTAGGTCATCTATATAGCTGTTGTCTTCTTTTTTTAGTAATTTTAAGACAAGGCTGTTGTGCAGTAGTACAAAGTAGCATTGCATTTAAATTGAAACGCTCCAGTAATCTAGATTCGCCCCGCAGGTTGGCATAAAAAATATACGGTATCAAAATTACTCGCGACTTGAAGGCGATGATAAGCTTTTACACCCTGGAAATACAATTCACTCACAGTGTCAGCAGCGGATGGTTAAATTACTCAGCGAGTTCGAAGTGACAAATGCGATTAGCACAGTTGGCTACGTACGGTGCGAAATAAGTTCAACATGCATATTCCTTTCCGTGTGTACGCTGTGCTCATGCCGGATGGAAACAAGGTCAACAGTTCATCGGGAGACAAGTCGCATGGGGAAATGTGGCGACGCTAATTCTTAGCTCAGAGGCGACAGCATCAAAGTCTATCTCGCCGGCGTGCCAGGTTGCCAATCGGAGACACTGGCTGGAACCCAACAGGCGAGACTAATAGGGAAAGCAGGAACTAAATCATACTTCAACCGGTCAGGTGGCTCAGCGGCAGATGTGAGCGGCTTGCATTCAGGATCGACTCAGCCCATTATCCCACTGGGGTCGATAAAATTTCGACCACTTGATGGAGAATTCAGCTGTCTTGTGGATAGACTCGCCCCCATCATAGGAATGTGGAATTTCCACCCCAAGCTCAGGACTGTAAACAGGAGTATCGCTTCCTTGCTCATTTGAGCAGAACATCACTCTGACTCGACTTATGTAATGAGTCACAGCCCCCAGCTATTAGATGAATTGTCAAAATTCGGGCTGTGATTTTAGAATGATCAGATGGGTTTTTTGTCAACGACTTTACTTAACTTGACTCCTGTGTTTGTCGTGGTCAAGTCTTGTTATCAAAAGTTAGTCTACTTCCTGTTGCCCAATCAATTCAAAACTTTGCACACGTACCCAGATCCGGTGACAATGCATGCCTGCATCAATATCGGAATCAATTAATCAATTAATTCGCTACTTTAAAGTAATTTACATTTTGAATGGACGCCTTATTATTTATTTTATATTTGTGTAGGTCAAAAAAGGTCGCGGTCCATAAACTCTCGAATCGCCTTGCCTAAGAAGCCGGCGCCACGTGTCTCAGGTGCCACACGTGTCAACGAGTTACGGAATCAATGAATTCAAGTAAGCGTTGATGTGGGAGCAGGTGCCGCATCATTGACGGACTTCTCGACCGTGAATAAAACCGTTGTTTAAAAAAAATGTTTTAAGGAGTTTATTTCCTTCCAAATGTTGGATTGGAATAATAAAGCCATAACATGTAAACATGGAGACATTATAATGACCATCTCAGACTTGCTGATGACACGGTCGTTTATAAAACAATGACACGCAGGCAATTATTGAAAAACTTCATGAAGGTGGTCGCAAAAGTTGAGCAAAACAAAAGCCACGGGCAACGAGTTCTCTCATGCAACAGAACCCAACGTTTGCTGGAGTGATTAACTCACGGACTTATTTTATTTTATTTTTCGAGGCAGTCTCCCCACTGAGACATGAGCGATCATTAAAATATATATTATCACAGTTAGTTTAATACATGCATTTGGATAATCACAGCACTGTGGTGTGGGTTTGTTTGACGGACGTGTCACCATATCAATGGAGCTGTTGCTTGAATCAGCCATCTGCTCAGTGCAGTCCTACCGAGTGAATACAATGATCGCGAAGCTGTTGCTCGCGAAGTTTATTATTTTAGAGTTTTTCCACATAATCACCGCTGCCTACCTCTCCACTCTCATCCCATTCTCCTCCCCCCTACGCACTCTCCCATTTCATCCCTCTCATCTCACGCTACTCTCCATTCGTACTCTTCTATCTCACCCCTCATCTCACTCTACTCCCCCCTACGCACTCTCCCACCCTCACACCTCTCATCTCGCTCTGCTCCCCACGATGCACTCTCCTGACGTTCCACTCTCAACTCCATCTGCACCCCCTCCACGCACTCTCCACTCCACCCACTGAGGCTCTCTAATGAATTCCCCTCTCAGCCTCCACTCGGTGGGGGGGGGGGGATCGCTCATTCTCCCCTCCTGCCATCATAGTCTAGAACGACATGACCCCCCAGCCGTCCGTGCTGTCAACTCCCTGCCCCTGTTCAAGTCAAGGCGCAAGACCACCCTTTTCGTTCTCCCACTGTTTCTGCACAGCGTCCTAGAATTCAGTCGCAATTCAGACGCTGGGTAAGATCCGAATTGTGCGCGACTCTAATTCATGTCCGCACATCTTCCGGTACAAACGCTCATTTTTTTATCGCCGATATTTCCGATTACAAGTTGCCCACACTTAAGTGGCAGTATATTGATTTGCACTTGTTAAGTGGCGACGGTTCAATTGCGTCGCTTAAGGGTGGAGAACATTACAGCCCCCACGACGAATCGGCAGCATTCCGTTGGCCTCCCTGGGCGCGCGTGGGGGGGCGGTGGGGGGATGCGCAGATTGCCCGTGACACCTCTCCCTTTGCGTGCGTTGAAAATTCCAGGCACCGACTCCGGCCCGTAGATCCGAGCGCGACAATTCTCTCACCGGATCTTCAATATCCAGCCGGCAATGCGGGGATTGGCCCAGCGGGTGCTTCCAGTTAAAAGTCGCGATCCGCGCGCGCCTCGCACCTCCGCGCCCAGCTGTTTCGATCTGCGGACGCCCTGCCATAAAATCGTGCGCAAATTTGTGCCGTCAATTACAGAGCTTGGCTTTTTTGATAGAGCCTGGGAGTCAAATTAATTTTCCACGGCACTTGACAGATGTTTCTCCCCCCCCCCACCCCCATGCATTATGAGTAATGGGTTGACACACGTCTCCCCGCCCCAAAACAAAATCTTTCACAAAGATGTCAAACATTTGAGAGGATGAAATATATATTCGTACCGGAATATAACGTGTTTAAATAATGCAGCACGTCCGTGCAGTTGTACAAATTGGACCAATAGCCCAGCTGCCTTTTTTGTGTTCAATTAAACCTGTGCAGGCATTTCATGATTGTATTTATTGGCTTGCTGCACGTACAGCCTGCTAACACGATCATACCACTGCAGAGAGATGCTAGTAAATTAAGGCCAACGTTACACGTATCATTGTACGATTCGTTTAATTTTACTTCCAGATTTATTTTACTCCGTCCGTTTAGTCTACCGCTGTATTGCTTCCACAGAAATTAGAAGCACTTTTCAGACCTGTCCCATGACCGTACGGGATATATATAAAAAAAAGTAATTGCATCCCCATTATTTAGCAAAGGTTCCTTTGTCCTCGGAAATGTCAATTGCGTCGCGCATTTCCAATTGCACAGCGGAGGTAATAGATTGCATTTAATCAAAACGCTGCCAAAACAATTGTCCCGCTTATTGGAAAGCACTAAAACATTTAAAAAGGCCGTGTGATACTCGAGGGCTGGATGCATTTAATGAAGCCGACGAGTAGGGAATCGACGCCGCGTGTGTGAATGAGCCATCAGCTCTCCTGCAGACGTTGTCAGCGTTGACCCAACAGCAGCCGCGTCGCTTGACTAGCCCCCTTCATTATCGCCGTCATTATTTGTCATCGCGCGCTCTTAAATTCGTAAACGATACGAGTTTTAGCATTTCATTTGAAGACCGCAAAGAGAAGCCATGTCAAAAGTTTTTTTTTTTAGTTTGCAATTTCTTTCGGTTTAATCCAAAACTTACATCGAATACATACACAGATATTGTTGTTGTGAGACGAAAATTTTAATAAAACTGGCCTCGGTTTCACGTGTTGGAAGAAAATTCTGCAACTTGGGTCAATATTTTTCACAACACACAACACCCCCCCGATGTCTTCATTAACGGCAATTGCGCAAAGAGGAAAGTCGATATTTTCGGGCAATTTCATCGCGATGCGAGTGCAGTTTTTTTGAACTTAAAAAAATAAACAGTCGACAGATTTCATTGTTACCGCATCACAAATATTGCAATCAATATCATCGCTAAGAGGCACTCACCATTGATCACACACACGCACTCAGGTAACATCGCGGTGTCCACAGCATACGTTTCATTACAAACAAAACAGCCGATTCTAGGTTAGAAGTTTTCGTGACTGCAAGGATCCATACTCTTTGGTTTTTTCGGTAAAGTCACGTGGGTGAAAAAAAAGAAAGAAAAAAATTAAATAAAAAATGTAGTTGTTTTATTTTTATTTTATTTTGTTTTCACCTAAGTGACTTTACCGAAAAAACCAAAGAGTATAAAACAGCCAATGTTTTGGAGACTTGAGGAGAGATGCGATCTACCGTTCAGTTTCACCCCTGCTCCTCTTTTAAGCACAAAGTGTTGCGAACTAATGCAAGAGAGTGCAGCAACTTAACGACTTCATTTTATTACTCTGCACCAATATCAAGTGATGAAAAGTGTTCATACGTACGACAGAAAGAGCGATCGGAAAATGTATCACGCGCGGGATTAGTCAATAAACTTTGAAGTAATAACGAACCTGTTGAGGAGAAAGATTCCCTTTGATTCACTTGCGGCGATGATACCGCAGGTAAAGACGATGATCATCTTCAAAATAAAACCCCAACATTTCACAACGGTTAGATATTCAAACCAACTGCCGCACCTCACCGCAGGCACGAGCAGTGCCGGTCGGCACTGAATACCAAACATATCCGGAACACTTGAGGGTCAAATCACGTACAAAGCGTGGTTTAAGTAACACTACTTTCCAGCGTGCGCTTGAATTCGAGGGTATTTCACTCGGCAGCATTGGGCGCTGTCGAGACGGCTGTCGGGGCTCAAAAGAGGTTTGCAGATTTACCAACAGTGCTTTGTACTCTCATTCGTGTCTGCAAGTTTTGGGCAATGCTTTGATCAATTCGGTGCGGTTATCAACGGGGCGAATCCCTCACAGCAACACATCTTTACACCACAGTTTCATCCATCTCGGATCGTCTCTACGAGCGATATCACGGCCCCCCTTTATCACGGAGAGCCAGAGGGGACAGAACTAACGTTCGAACAAACGCTCTCAACGCGTTCATGAAAAAAACGCAAGTAAGAGACGCTCGATGACACTGGAGGCGCGAGCGAGTGCACGTGTGTGTGGCACAGCCGCTCCCGACAGATGCAGCTCACACGCCTTCGCGGCCGCAGTCGCTCCGCGTTGAGAGTTCGCGGCCGGCGGCGGCGGCGGCAGCGGCGGCAGCGGCGGCGTCGGTGCCGTGAACGTTGCCGGAGCTCACCGCTGCCGCTCGCTGTAGAACACCAGGAACGAGGACATGGTGATTTCGCCGGGATTTTGCTTCGGGTTGGGGTCGCTACCGTTGAACCAGCCGTAGTAAGTGACGGTGTTGCTCGCCGCGCGTTCCACCTGCGTGCGTGCGAACAATGACGCAGACACAAAGACAAAGGTCCCCCGTGTAGCAGCGCAGACCGCCGGGGGGGGCAAGCGATGTTGGGCATGTACAGCCCTTTGTCAAATTCTATGCTTCCTTCTTAACGTACGGCTGATGTAGATGCAGAGCAAAAACTACAGTTTCACATTCAGGTGGTCAAGCCAGACCACCTGAATGCTTCCCCATGCTTCGTGAGTTTTGAGGGTTATTTAGCCATACTTTACCACGCTGGTCAGTGCGGGTTGGTGAATTCGGAGGGTATGAAGGGAAGTGGGTTCGTGTGCGGACGATGGATGGATTGTTGCATTGTCGGAATCAGGAGATGAAGAGGACATCTTGGGAAGGCCTTCATGCAACAGCAGTCGATTGATCATGGCTGATGATTGAGACGAATTGGAAATGAACAAACACATTCAAATGGAAATGATGCTAAGAAGCAGGGAGATGGATCGGTTGTATTACATTGCACAGATATTCACTAACAACCAATTTTATCATTTAATGATGAGATTTGTTCAATTCGGGTAGAAACTATTTATGTTAATGGCGTGAATTTGTATAACAGGCGTCAAACCAAGTCCATTTGTATTTTGTTAACACCAGATATAAAGATAATTGCATTAGCAAGCCCAAGCACAGCGTAAAATGTGAACTGGATTAACCTCCTCAATGGAACAGACATTGGCTGGAAGCAGCCATTTTAATGATTATTCAATGAACAGTTTGTGTCATCTGAAAATAAAATAAATGCCATTAACGTTAGCTAAAACCTACAACGAGCGTGTCCGTTTAATGAATTCATTCATGCAAATACCGGGTGAAATAATGGTTGTAAAAAATACCAAGCTTAATAAAGGAAGCTCCAATTTTTCATCTAACTTCCAGCGATTGTTTTTATTTTAACGCAATTACATCCCGAGGGAAATCGATCGTGTTGTGGATGATTTTGCAACAGCAAATCATACCCAGCGGCAATCGGGGCCGAGGGATCCTCCCAATGGAAACACTGCGGCCGACCGACAGCTCCGCCACTTGGAAGTCCGGCGCGCTCGCGGTCATAAAGAAGGAAGTAGGCCTCGTATTTCAGCCTGCTATGATTACCAACCATCGTGGGAAACTCAGAGCACAGCGGCTTAATTTGCATACAAATAGAAAAGATTGGTAAATCACGCAAAGGCCAAGTTTTGAAGGGGGGGATCGCAAGTGGGGCTATATTTCTCGCCGAATATATCCCGGGTGTGTAGGTATGTATTGTAAGGAGGATTAACTTATTTTGCACCATACGTAGTCAACCGCCGCACTAATGGACAGTGCGGGCGAAGGACGACAAACTAAACATAAAAAAAGCCGTTCTAAAGAAATGAGTTTTCAATCCAGATTTAAAAGCGCATAGCTCCAGTGGATTTCGAATATTAGAAGGAAGGGCACTCCAGATGGCCACAGGAACCGCATCTGAAAGCGTGTGATGCGGTGGCCATCTTTGGTTCGACGGCGAGCCAAAAGCCGCTGTGAGGATGACCAGACTTCATGCGATGACGGTCTATGCCCCTTGACGCGTGACGGCCTACACTCTTCGTTGGTAAGTCGGCACGCGCCTCGTAGTAGCCACAGTCGGGGCGAGAGCTACGCCGGTACATAGCGTGCGAGCGCCGGATCGAGAAAACACCGGCGTGAGGGCGACGCTCGTGTGACCGAGCAAACCTGCGAGGTGATGTCCACCCTCCAGGGCTCGACCTCCTGCCCGTCGCACCAACCGTTCCTTCCGTACAGCCAGGTGCCGTGCTCGTTGGGAACCACGCCGGCTGTCACGCGCTCCGCGCAGCCCAGCGGCGTTCCTGCAGCGGGCATCCGGCGAGAGACACACGCAACGCCGACGATCTCTCTCTTCCCCCCCCACCCCCACCCCTTGGGAAGTGGCCTAGCGTGGGTGCCAAGGGCCCAGGCGCACGGGATTACACTTGGCCCTCCCCCACCATTCCAACTTGCCCCATATCTCTATCGTCCGGTGGCTGGACATCTTGGAGCCAAGCTCACGAGTCCCAATTGCACCTGCGGTTAGGACGGTTGGCTACGTACGGTGTGAAAGAAGTTTGAACATACACCCATACAGCTATGCCGCCGCACTACACACGCTACATAAACACACACACCACATGTATACACATTACAGTATATATATATGCACCCACTGTTTTTTGTTTTTAGTTTGTTGTTCTTTCCTCGCACCTCTGACTAGCACTGTTGGCTATGTATGGTACGAAAGAAGTTCAGCATGCATACATGCCATATAGACACGCAGGATATGCGTACACCATATAGTACACACACTGCACATAAAATCAGTGGCATAGCGTGGTTGGAATGGGGCCTGGTGTAAGGAATGATTTGGGGACACGTACCTCCCTTCGCGGACGTACGTATGTACCTTGAACGTCTTTCGCACCGTACGTAGCCAACCGTGCAAGCACAGCTACCTCAACAAGAGGACGATCCTGGCAAAAATCAGGGACCAGGAGGAACCCCTTCTTGTTGCCGTTCCGTCGATAGTCTCAACTGCCTGCCACGTTCCTTTCGTAGCGATGTCTCCCGCCCAAAGCCCACTTACACTTTGACGAACAGTCAAGATTATGCCCCGATAACTTTGCGTTTCTTCACCAATCTACGGGTTTCTCTTTCAAGTCTCGCGCTGTTAATTCCCTGCATGCACCTCTCCGTAACTCTTTGCGTGCTTTCAAAGCTTCAGCTTCCGTACGTTTCCACACAAAACAAACAAAAGGCAAATAAACTGACACTCGCGTATAAATGCAAGCGCTTGCACGCCAGCGTGATGATATACAAGAGCTGAGTTGTTCATTCGCCACTTGTGATTAACCTGTGCCACGATGTTCAGCACCCTCTCGTCACTTTCCGGAGATTGGCTTGCAAATACTTTCTGCGTTTGTGTCACATTTTTTGACGTAACAGGAAACTGTAAGGTGCTGAAGAATTTCAAAACTTACAATGTCAGATCATCCGGACTGCTGTTTGCGATGCACCGCTGTGTTTATCACCCTCACCACTTTCTGGAGATAACCGATGGAATACTTTACAAATTTCTTTACAACTGCTTTTTGTGTTTAGTTTATTGTCCTTTCCATGCACGGTTGGCTATGTACGGTGCGAAAAAAGTTC
Source organism: Lethenteron reissneri (assembly GCF_015708825.2). Classification (NCBI taxonomy): domain Eukaryota; kingdom Metazoa; phylum Chordata; class Hyperoartia; order Petromyzontiformes; family Petromyzontidae; genus Lethenteron; species Lethenteron reissneri. The sequence continues at coordinate 11,983,234 of NC_083798.1, read as the reverse complement.
AACATACATACATAAAACATTTCAACGCATGATAATAAGAATTCAAACTCATAACGTTTCGCCAATTATTCGCTCGGAACCACAGACAAGCAGGAAGAGGCAGCAGCCACGTGATGCCAACAATTTCCCAAGCTCTGTGATCCTCTATATATACTCTTTGGTTCTTTCGGTAAAGTCACGTAGGTATAAAATAAAATAAATAAAATTACGAAGTTTTGACCACAACACAAGCAATCATCATCAGGTGGGAAAACCACAGCAAGAACATTTTTTGCTGAAGTGGGAATTTTAGTTTTTTCTTGCTGTGGTGTTCCCACCTGATGATGATTGCTTGTGTTGCGATCGAAACGACGTGATTTAATTTATTTTATTTTATTTATAGAAAGAACCAAAGAGTATGGATCCCTGCAGTCACGAAAACTTCAAATCTAGATTGAACTGCCTCTATATATACTAAAGTGTTATTGGACAATTAAAGTGTGCTTACACGTGGAGAAGAAACTTGCAGCACCCAGAGAAAACCCACGCATGCAAAGGGGAAACGCTCTATCCCGTACAGAACGAACAGGTGGAGTCCACATTTTTGTGCTACGGCCTACGAGAAAACCAGGTTATAAATTAAACCACGAAAATATCTATATTTTTTACAGGTAAGGTCCACCGAGCTAAGGAGCACTTTTTCAGAAGCGACCTGGCTATCTCAAATTATCGCTCAATGAAGTGGCTTATCACGTTGAAATTCATAGCAGCCAAATAACACTCTAAAAGCAGGTTTCTAACTGTGGAGGGAAAAACCGGAGGACCCGAAGAAGAATCCACGCGACCATGGGGAGATCATGCAAACTCCAAAATACAAGCATCAGGGTCGAGATCGAACCCACAATCTCCTGTATACCACGCGAGGTCGTCAACATCTCGCCACCGGTCTGACACCTGGACGCCCTTACGAAGGGAGTTGTGCAACATTTGTGCGGCGATCCACCAACCCTTGCTGCTACCTCCACAGTGCTGGGTCACAGGCAGCCACGTGTGGCGTAGTCACGGCCGCAGGGCGAGCTAAAGAAAGAACTTTGCGTTTTTGGTACCTGCGTTGTTGAACGTTATGGAGTTGGTGAACTTCCTGTTGACGACAAAGTGGTGGGACGTCACGCAGAACTCTCCGCAGCCGTGCTCGTCGCTGCCGTGCCCCGTTATAACGGCGTAGAGCTCCACCTGCGGCAATCCCATTACGCGAGGATTAATAAACCTATTAATAAATCAATTTACGGGCAGAAAGTCTCATCGATCTGCCATGGCGTGCATCGCGAATGGCCCCCGGAAGTGGGATTTTAATAGCACGTGGGCCTTCATTGCCTGCCGTAACTGAGGGTGATTTATCGAGCGCAATACACCCCCCCCCTCCCCCCCAATTAGGCCTATTGGCTTTTTTTATGGGCGCGATGTGCAGACAAAACGTTCCAATAACCGTGGACAGGGCCTCGGGCCCTCTGGGCAGGACTCGCTCAGCTCACACGCCGCGCCGTGATCAAGGGAGCGCTGAAACTCATTACACCTTTCAACGGGTTGGCGATAAGTTGCTCGGCATGGCATTTTTACGCGGTGTGTTTATGGTACCATCGCGGGCTCCGTCAAACTGTGTGTGTGTGTGGCTGGGTGTGGTGCTGGCCACCCACCCCCTCGTGTGCCATCCGACTTTCATAGGTGATACCTTAACAGCACTTGCCCCAACAGTCTGTTAAGGCTACACGAGAGATTTTTTGCGTGTTTCAGGTGAACAGTTCAAGTGCACCGCCACTCTTAACCCACAACGAATATGCTCCCTACGAGTTCATTGCCTGTGAGATTTACCGTGCCCATAGGGCAATGCGTTACGGTCGCAAGCAGCACAGAAACAACAGCAGCAACAACAAAAAAAACAATCATAATTTCCATGTCACGTCCCTTATATCAGGCCAGTCCCTGCAGGGTAGTGTGTCGTAATGAAAATGCTATGGTCGACCCCAAGAGGCTTGTGAAAAATTGGCTGGCTTTCGCAATACGTACGCGCATTGTAAATATGCCACGGCCGCTCTCTCTCTCTCTCCATCAGTCCGTTCGCGCAGTACATCGTCAGGTTAGCTGACGCCTTCGACCTGAGAATTAATTCAGACGCCCACAGACGGCTACCGGACGTGACTAGGCATCTACCGGACGTGACTAAGCGGCTATCGGATGCGACTGGGTGGCTATAGGATGTGACTAGGCGGCTATCAGATGTGACTCGGCATCTACCGGACGTGACTAAGCGGCGATCGGATGCGACTGCGTGGCATGTGACAGCGGGCCTCTGTCCGGCCGTGGGGCTCAACGGGACATTACCATTAGGCAAAGTCGCGGAGTGTGTCGCGTTGAAGGGCTTTGCATGAGTGGAGAAGGCCGTGATGGCGTGGAGGAGGTCGTGATGGCGGGGAGGAGGCCGTGATGGCAGGGAGGAGGCCGTGATGGCGGGGAGGAGGGCCGTGATACATTCACACATCATACACTGACTCACTCACACATCATACACTCACTCACACAACCACTGACCCATTCACTCATCATACACTGATTCACTCATCATACACTCACTCATCATACACTGACTCACTCACACATCATACACTCAGTCACACGACCACTGACTCACTCACACATCATACACTGGGAGTGTCATGCTGCCAGCTATGGCTGCAAGTTTGGTCGTACATGTTATGTATATCGTTTATTGTTAAATTTGAATCACAGTTCCTCTGATTACTGTTTTTTATAGCTTTATTTTGGTGATTTCTAAAACATATGGTTAAGCCATGTTTCTTGCGGAAGTGCGGAGTTGGCCTGGTAACTTTAATCTAAATTGTCTTATGGTTGTTATTGTTTGACTTGCATCACACTGGGATTTTTGCACACAGCGTTGTCTCTGTTGCGCGTCGTCGCTTTAAGATGTTCTTTATTCATATTTTGTTTGTTGTGGTTGCACCTGACTCAAGAGCCGCATGGCTCACAGGGCTATACCTAATAAATTAAACTTTTAAACTTAAAAGTTGGACCAAGGGAGCATCGCGAATGCCCAGGCTTTGTAAAAGCCCAGGGAGAGGAGGAAGGGTGAGGGGGGGCACGTGGCGATCGTCGTGTGATTGCGTGGCTCATGGCGGGGCCGCCACATGTTTCAAACGACAAATGGAACCGTCGTTATTATGTTAATTCTTACCGAACTGTTCGATATGCTTTCAAGAACCCCCATTTTATGCCATTTTAATTGTTTACTTCAAAAATCGCATTTAATTTAACAGCGACTGTCATTGTTTTGCGTTGTTAATTTGCTTTATGAATGCGGACCGTCTGCCATGGTATCACGTCAGTGAGGATGTCCACTCGTATTGTCATGTCAACCGCGCTGTGCTCAAAACCACCGCACCTGAAGGTCAAAACACTTCTCATTCTCTCCGCTGTTCCGCTCTGGAATTCTCTCCCCCATCGTCTATTTCCCCCCCAAGTTCTCGCATCCTCGCCCAAATCGCGAAAAACGTGTCAACTCTTTGTCTATTACGGCTTTAAAAGGGCTGTCTGCTGCCGGCCGCTTCGCATTCTGGTGCTTTGGGGCCTATGCTCAGCAACTGCAGTAAAAAAAAAAGATAATAGCCAGCCCTGAGATTCACACGTCATGCGTTGGGGACATGGCATGATAAAATATATTTTATATATATATATAATCATACACATTACCGTAACACGGATGTGCTCTGCACAGGCGTCATGGCATGTATCGTCAAAGCAATAACATTTGAAGTGATCTCACCGAGCGCCTTGACGGTCAAAGAGTTAACAGCACGCGGCGAGAGCTGCGCTCACAAACAGCAGGACGGCACAACTCCACCGGCCTGGCGGTCGAGTTGGTCACGTGACCAACGCACCATCAGGCCGGTCGAGCTGGTCACATGACCAACGCACCACAAAATTCACGTGGCCCTCCTGTTGCGATGGCCACGTGAGATTTCACCCAGGGTGCAATGTTCAGCCAAAACATCTTTAATTGTTCATCAGCCTGCGCGTGTTCTCCCGTTGAGACGGGGGGGGGGGAGGTTTTCTTCTTATCATTTACACGAACTTTTGGGATTTTAAATGTACCTTGACGGTGGCTGGAGGGATGCTGAACAGCACCGGCAAATATTTCTTGTTGTAGCTGCTGTTGAAGGTGCCTCCAGTGAAGAGAGGTTTCACCTTGATGGGGAACAATGCTCCATCTGTCCCCCGTGGAAGGGAAAGAAAGAAAAAACGTCATTTAATATCGCGGTTTTCAACATCTCTCATGAGCGTCATCGTTTCAGAGTCTTGTTGTTGTTGTTTTGCAATTGTGAAAATGCTTCCAGGGGCTGCGCTGACTTGCAATCAAAACGAAATGCCGCCCTAAATGGGCCTCTGTTTACCATTTGAATTATTTATCTGACCTTTCACATCTATTAAAGTGAATGGTCGCTCGCATAATGAATGCAGTTTACCCCGCTCCGTATTTTGAGCCGTGCGCTCAGACAGAGACGAGCACTTTCAGTGGAGCCTGCCCGTGAGACGGCGATGCTTCGATCATCATTCGTTCTTCAGCTCACGACTAAGGTCGCAACCGGGTACCCGATACCCGTACCCTACCCGATACCCGGCTACCCGTACCCAGCCGGGTACGGGTACGGGTAGCCGTTTGCGACCCTGGTGCGGCCGGGTACGGGTACGGGTAGGCCGTGAGTCACTGGTGAGTAACCGTTTGTCACTCATTTCGGGTAGGGTACGGGTACGGCCGGGTACGGATACGGGTACCCATTTGCGACCCTGGTGCGGCCGGGTACGGGTACGGGTAAGGAATCAAAACCCATTTGCGACCTCTGGCTCACGATACGTGCGTAGATTTGCGTCTGTACGGGATATTGCACGGAATAGTTTTAGTTGTTCACTTCAAATATTGTTGACTTAAAGCTTTCGTGACTGCAGGAGTTCATATTCTTTGGGTCTTTCGGTAAAGCCACGTAGATAGAAAAACAATAAAAATATCACGACGTTTCGATCGCAACACGAGCAATCGTCATCAGGTGAAACAATATAGCGGGAGAGCTGCTGAAGCGGGATGTTATCTAGGTTTGAGATGGGTGTAGCCCAAGGGTAAGTGGGTGGTGCTCGGAGGAGTTGCTACAGCGAGGCATGCTGCGCTGCCACGGTGTTTTGCGATTGAGCGCCACCAGGACGGCCTTCAAGGATAAATCTGAGCGTGCGGTGGTGTGAAATTACACTTTTTTGCCACACTCAAAATAACCCTATCCGTCAAACACACGGCGAGAATGGGCCTGTTTATCTGACAGCAATTACCCTTAACCCTCGAGCTGCTGCAGAAGCCCCGCGCGGAGTCGATTGGGACCGCAAGAGTCGTGTCATCTCGTGCCGTGAAGGGCAGGCATTGTTTAGCCGCCATTCGTTTAGCTCTTCCGACGAAAGAAGACACAGGACAGAGGCTATCGCAATACGACTGTGAGCGTTCGCATGAAATGGTCTAACGATAAACACGGCGATAAAAACAGAATTAAAGCGGCCAATTTAATTTCTATCGGCATTTCAACAATCGCCGTTTCGAGGGTTGAACGATGAGATGGGAAAACGTAAAGAAACTCGTAACCGGTCTTAACCCACTCGGGTCGTTATTGATGAGAAGCTTAACGGCCACGTTCGTGGATAAACTCTGTCCGCGTTTGGTAATGATTCATCTGGAACAATGACGTAACCTCACGTATGGGTGGCGGCGGTAATGGTCCATGCGTAATCAGACACCGTGCCGTTTTTTTTATTTATTACGCTTGCATTTTCTCATACATATTAACGTTTTATGTCAGGCATTAAATATTGATGTCACAGTTAAAAAAGAAAGAACTTTCCCCAAAGGCGCTCTCCAATTATTTCTGCTGCTTCTTCTTCTAAATCGTGCTGACTTTGACTCTGCAGACCTCATTTGCTTAAAGTGGAACTGTCGTCCAGAGCGATTGAATGTTGCTTCTACTTTTGAATTGAGATTTTGAAGGTTTAAAATTTTCTACCAAATATAGCCACAATTGATAAAGGTCCCCCCAGTGCTAAGGGATAGATATAGACAGCCAGTGCTCGACTTACGAACGCCCGTACTTACAAATCGGCTTAAATAAAAAAAATTATATTGACTTAAAACGTGAACTGGCAATTGCAAACTGAACCGCGGAACTATTTTGTTCAGAGGAGCGATCCTCCGAGAGGCGTAGTGAGTCGGCCTCGTGCTGGGAGTAAGTGTTTGCATGTGTGTGTGTATGTGCACGGAACGTGTGTGTGTGAAAGTGCGAGTGTGTGAAAGTGTGTGTGTGTGAAAGTGTCTGTGTGTGAAAGTGTGTGTGTGAAAGTGTGTGTGAAAGTGTGTGTGTGAAAGTGTGTGTGTGAAAGTGTGTGTGTGAAACTGTGTGTATGTGAAAGTGTGTGTGTGAAAGTGTGTGTGTGTGTGAAAGTGTGTGTGGCCTCAAGGTGCACATGGCCTGGCACAAGCGTCGTGGCGATGTCACCGCCACTTAGTAGCGAATGGCGCTTGTTGTTGTTGTTGTGTGAAAGTGTGAGTGTGTGGGGAGCGGTAGCATAGCGGCGACCCGAGGTTTATTCTTGCTCACGGCCAACACCAGTACCTGGTACGGTGTGTAAACATCACCACTGGGGAGACAAAGGCAGCCGGGTGGGTGTTGGCCACCCACCCTCCCATGTGCCGTACCGGCCTTCATAAGTTCTACTGACTAATAGCACTTGCCCCAACAGCCTGTTAAGGCTACATGGGGGATCATTGTCATCGGGGTGCGTGCATGTGTGCAATTGTGGTGATCCATTGCCCCCCTTTCAACTACAAGAGAGCATCAGGACTCAAGGTAAGTGAAACTAAAAGAGTTGTTTTCTATTTATGTTAATTTCTGTTTTATTTACTATACAGTATTTCTAACAGTGTTACATGCAAATGTACAGTATTTCTTCACGATTATGAGTTTAACAATGCTTCCCTTTTTGTTAAACCGGAACACGTTTCATACCACTGACCGTATGGGCATTTAAATACGGTGTGTTTTTGTGTTCCGACATACAAACAGGCCTCATGAACTAATTAGGTTCATAACCCAAGGACTGCCCCGTATTATGTAATATACATTACATAAGCATGAGGTTTACACCTCTATATGCGCAGGGGGAGCTGATGCCACAAGATTGACAGTGCACGGTGTCGTGATGAATGACCGAAACTCTCACGTGGTGGGCGAGTTTGACAATTCCTTCTTCACCGTCACGACCGCAAGGCCACAACCCAGCAAAGTCACCACGTACCAAACACTTGCATTTCCGAAAACATCGTTCAACCCCAAAAATGTACAGCAACAAAAAATTAGAGTGATTCCACACCGCGCCATCGCTGTCAAAAGCAGCAGGTACAATAACATTTGTGCTTGCACTTTTTACGGGAAAAAACTAAATCTACTTACAAAATTTAACCTGAACAGGCACTTTTGTAAAAGCCTAATGAAAAAAAAGTACAATCATCTCTACATACTTTCATCTCCTCCCCCAATGTCAGAGCGTTTATTAATGTCATCTTTCACCGCATGCGGCACTCGGCTGTAATAAAGCCGTAGCGCTGCATGTCAACGACATCTGGATACGTGCCACGGTTGTAAGCATCACGATAAGGCTGGCCACCACAATAACTCCAATCGCTCTCACTCGGTCCACAATGATTCCCGATGTTATTAATATTGGAAACAAAACTTTCACAACTGCATTTCGCACGCGCAGAGTTGATCGGTAATGAGGAACGCCAGGGTAATTGCATGGTCCCAGTGGTTCTAAGGTGCTGTGCTTTGCCGCACCTCTGCTGTGCAAAATCTGGGGGAGCTCCGATCACAGCTCGCGGGAGATTCTTCAGACCCTCCGCTACCGACCAGGAAGATTGAAAAAGCTCGCAGGAGGTCAGAAAAAAAAACCTCTGGCGTCTCGTCGCAAGCGCCTCCGTGAGTCGCACAAACAATTCCTGCTTAAAGAGCTGTGTGACATTTCTAAATTAATAACTGAAATCATTGTGAAAGATAATTTACTTGCATTGATGTGTGATGAATTACAACTGGTGAACAATGGTCAAGCCCAACTGTAAAATAAATAAGGAAAGCGAATGTAACCCTTTATAATTACAGCAAACACGTACATTTCGAATTACACATTGCTTTTCGTCGGCAGTTGATTTCAGAATTGTTTGGACTCGGGGATGAAATAATCAATTCCAAAGTGGTAAAAAAATCATCTGGGGAGAAACAGTGGCTTGCCTGTCCAGAGACAGAGCAGTGTTGGCCTCGGTTTTCTCATCAAGTGCCATTTTCACTTGGCACATAATAGGGAGCATGGTGCTTGGTCAATTAAATTTGCAAGTCCCTTAAGCAGTGAAGCCCAGAATGATGATTCAAGTTACGGCTTCACGAACATGTAATGCTCTAATCGCATGCTCCCTCACGATCGCTATTACTGCCTTGGCTTAAGTGCGTAATATTTACAACAAGTAAAATTATAATAGCGATAAATATTAAATGCCAGCTCGTTTCAGCACCATCGACAGCTCCCTCTCGGTTGAGCTTCCTCTCAGCGAGTTATGGCTTCACAAATGGATTGACAGCATGACACGTCTAGCCGTGTAATACATTAGGCTTTGTCTGGAATGTGACCATTGCTTATGCAACTCGGTCACGTATTCTGCATACTCTGTGGAATGCGTGTCTGCGCGTGCGCGTATCGGTTCACGCATTGCGCTATGAACCTGGCAGTCCGGCGTTTGATTTCGATTTTCGCCATCAATGGCGAATGAACCGGCCCTGGGCCTCCCGTAGGTTGACTCAACCTTGAAATGAGTGTCCGGTAAGAATGTGCAAACGCCAGCACTGGAGCGACATAGGTGGTCGTGACAGCCTTAATAGGTGATCGCTAACTACGTCTGCTTCAACAGTCTTGTGACAGGCTGTATGAGGGACCTCCATCTTTTGTGCACACACAAAAGACAAATATCCTCCGTATAACCTTAACAGACTGGCGGAGGAAGTGCTGTTAGTGAGTAGCACCGATGAAGGCCGGCACGGCATACGAGGGGGTGGGTGGCCAGCACCACGCCCGACCGCCTTTGTCTCCCGAGTGGCGATGTCTACACACCGCACCAGGTACTCATTTGAGGCTCTGAGTCGACCTAGGGGAGGCCCAGAACTAGTTAACATAATCGTCACTTGTGTTGGCATTGAGCGGGAATCGATTTCGGGTCGCCGGGTTCGTAGTGCAGCGTGCTAACCGCTACACTACCGCACACTCACACACTCACATACACACACTCACATACACACACTCACACACACTCACAATGCTTCAGACGGAGGAGCACTAAGGTTTACTGAATCGCGGGGTGATAGCTTCATTTGATAACATGCTGTACATCACGGTGTTAATCACAGGCTCTCTGGCACCCAAGTAGGGTGGTAATGCAAGCCGTTGTTTGTAAGGACTCACAAACATTGGTGTATAATTTTGTGCCTAACAGCCCAGTATGACCTATCTTAAAAAGTGCACATCTAAGAAACTATAATTACGAGACCAATAATAACAAACCAGCTCAACGAAGTCGTGAAATAACTCAATCATAACTCATTCCCCCCAGGAAGTAGTTATGCCTGATGCACCCATACACATATAAAGACCCCCGTGTAGTCTGTAAAGGCTGTCGGGGCAAGTGCTGTTCATGAGCACCTATAAAGGCGAGCACGGCGCACGAGGAGGTGGTGTGGCCAGGATCACGCCGGTCTTCTGTCTCTATCTCCCCGGACTGATATTTACACAAAGCACCACGTACTCACTTATGGCTGATGTGAGCACAAAGACAATTATCCCCCGTATAGCCTCATCAGGCTGTTAGGACAAGTGCAGTGAGCACCACTCCCGGCCGCCTTTGTCTCTCTAGTGACAATGTTTACCCACCACATCAGGTATTCATTTGAGGCTGTCGACCTATGGGAGGCCCAGGACCAGGTCAAATAATCGTCAGTGGTGTTGGCCATGAGCGGGAATCGAACTCAGACCCGGGTTCATAGCGCATCGCGCTAACCGCTACACTACCAAGCTGGGTAGGTTTTGTGTAGACCATTTCTACTGAGGATGGATTTCAGAAAATGTCAAACTTGAACCTGGACAGAATCATTAAATAAAAACTGACAACACCCTTGGTCTGGCTTTAGCAATTGTCATTCCGTTGGTAGATGACGAAGTATTATAATTATAATGATGATGCGATGATGACGATGTGGTGGCGATGACGATGTGATGACAATGATGGGAATGGCTGACCACACAACGTGTTTTCCCACACATGGCACGCATCATGGAAAAGGTTACCACGAAGCACAGCTCTTCATGCACAAGTTAAAAAGTATTCTCGTATCTTTGCTCACATGCAAGACAATTATTAAAACAGCTCGCAACTTTTTGATTGGTGGAAAACCAACCACCGTCGGGTTAGCTGCCCACCACTTACATTGTTATTGGCTGCTGACATTTGGGCTACGCCCATTTCAAACCCTTGTAAACAGTTTGCCTTGGAAGCTCACCCCCCCCCCCTTTTCCTGAAGATGACCGCTTGTGTTGCGATCGAAACGTCGGAGTTTTTGGTTATTTTTTGTTATTTTCTTTGAACCTATCTACGTGACTTTATCGAAAGACCCAAGAATATGAAATGTTCTAACTTTAAGAATTGCATGATATGAAAAGTAATTACGAAGCCAAGATATGTTAATGAATAGGGAATGTGGGAATCTATGCAGACTGCTACCACCACCGCTACCACCACCAAGGGCTCGGTGTTGGAGGCAGAGATCTCATTACAGCAGCTGAACCTGATTGCGCGAAAGACAGCAGTTCGAGCACGGCTCTCCAGAGGCACACAGCGACAGAAATGGCTTCTTTATTGGTTCTCATTCATCAGGACGCCGTCTACTTTGGGCACTGGGGGAGGACGAGGGGGCCCTAAGCGGTGACACCGCAGAGTGGAAACGGGGAGCTTGGGGCGCCGTTTATCGCGTGCCCCATTCCGTGCGGCATTTAAGGCACGCGTTCATCAAGCGCTCGTTCCTCAAACCGCCACGAAAGAAACCTCGCGCAGCGACAGATCAACTCGAGAACAATTTCAGCAATGGTTTAGAACAGCTCGCAACTTTTTTGTCGGTTAATATTGTTTCTTTTGCACTCGACGTGCGAGGCCCTGCGACAAGTTAAATCATTTAAAGCGGAGTAAAGAGCCACATTTTATTTGCGGCCAGCTACCCGCGCGGGGGCAGCGAGCCCTCGGCAGCCAATTGACAATGGCTGCCAAAACAAATAAATCCGATAAGCCGCCTTGAAATAACTTGGGAACAATTCTTCAATGGTTAAAATATTCGCTCGCCTGGTGCGATTCGTGTGATGTGACAAGTGAGATTAAACAGTGTGTACATGGTGGGTTCATTACTGCTGGGGTGGAATAGGGGGGCGGGAGGGGGGAGGCACGCACCGGTTAGAGTACTGCACCCTGAATCCCATGATCTGCGTTCGATTGTCGGTCACGGCTAACATCAGTGGCGAGTGATATTTGAACTGGTCCTGACCCCCTCCCCCACCACACCTGACCTCTTCCTCTCACTCACCCCACAATGACCATGGTGGTGAAGTATGGTCAAACAACCCCCATGTGTGACGTGGTATGAAGAGGCCTTCGACTGGCAGTGGATTGACTAACGACTGTAAATTATTATAATAAATGTAATTGCTACTAGTAGAAAAAAAACCTTAATAATGGTAATTTATTCAAAATAAACAACTTATGGGTGGATAAACAAAAAATAACAATGCATACTGCATGAAAGTAAACCTGTTAAAAATTTGCATTTTATTTGTTCAAAAATATATATCTATAAACTAATTTGAAGTTCCCGATCATGAATCGTATCATTATGATATTTCACACTTTGGAGTGTTAAACCAGCACGATCATGAATAAAAATGCGTAAATATTTCCCACGTAACGCAGGCCTTGGCTGGAAGCCTGTTTAACAAAAATTCAAGGTCAATGGAAACTATCATAACGGTTTGTACATATTTCTATCTGAATAACTTTCACGCCTCAGTTCACACGACATTTGTTGAGGTAATGAAATCCGCGATGTGAAATGATCTTGCGCGAGCTTTATTTGTCCACAAGTAGTAATGTTATTTCTCACTCTATGAGCACACGTTATTGTGCAAGTTAAATGTCAAAGTGTCAACGTCCTGAAATGAACATTGGGTACAGAAATCATTTTCAGCAGTCACCCAGTCGGTGGAAATTGCCACAATTCATATCAATCTCTCCATCATACAACCATTTCTGACTTTCCACAAAGCGGTACTCATTTTACCAACCAAGGAATGATGGGTTGATAATGCCCAACCATAATGTGATTTTATTTATGTATTATTAGTAAATGTAATACGTAATAATGTTATAATTGGTTGTTTACCCTTCTATCTGGCAACAAAACTGACACCTTTTTCTACAAGGAGTCATGTTTGCATAGACCACAATACCTGCAGCCAAAATGCAAGGACAGTGCATATATTATCAGAGTTATGTTTTTTTTTTCAAAAAACATAAACAAACAAAAAACATAACTCTGATAATATATGCACTGTCCTTGAAGGACAGTGCATATATTATCAGAGTTATGTTTGCATTATGGCTGCAGGTATTGTGGTATATGCAAACATGACTCCTTATAAAAAAAGGTGTCAGTTTTGTTGCCAGATAGAAGGGTAAACAACCAATTATCATATTTTTTACTGGCAAATGAGGTTCCAATGAAGTAATAATGTTGGGGAAAATGTCAAAACTGGGTGGTTTTTAACTTTTGCCGACAAAACTGGATTCCAAATGTCAAAACTGGGTGCACCCTGGGTGGCCAAAAACTTGAGTTTTGGACACTCAGGGTGCACCCAGTTTTGACATTTGTCAATACACTTGATAATTGTATACTAGCACAGTGTGCCAGCACCCCATTCATCCAAACACTTGGTATTTGTATACTGGCACACTGTGCCAGCACCCCATTCATCTAAACACTTGGTATTAGTATGCTGGCACAGTGTGCCAGCACCATATAACTACACACACTTGATATTTGTACGCTGGCACAGTGTGCCAGCACCCCAACGACCAACATTTCAAGCTACGGCTCGGACTCGGAAGTGAGCTCGGGGCGGGCTTGCGACCAGGCGGGCGCACTGCCACCTTGCGTGATGACCTAGACTAGTGACTCGCGTCAATACCAAACTTTTGGATTGTTGGTTGATGCTACGCGCTACTGTACACCCTTAAATTTGCCATGCATTCGACCATAGCCCGCCAAACGACCAAGCACAGAGACAAAGGCGACGTCCTTGGGAGATGGACCAGCCTGCTTGACGCTCCTGACCATGGTCCCAATGGTGCGGAACAAACCAACGAATGCGCATCTCGTTGATTGGTCAATCCTTTGGCCCACCGTTACGGTGATTGGCGGAAATATTGTGTGAAAAATCAAATTGCTGGCAATGAAAATAGACATATTGTCTCGTGAAAAATTGAAAGTAGACGTAGAAACGTGATTTTTCACAAGCATTTTTCACGAAACAGGTGGAGGAGCGGCTCACATTCGAATGGCAACCCTCCACCCCAAGAAGACTTTTACCACGCGCCGCGAGGCCATCCACGGCATCCAAGACTTTGCTTTGCAACAAGGCAAGCGCGCGGTCCTTGACCTCAAGCGAAGCGGCGGACGGCACGTTGCCATCGTCTGCTCTAGTTCAACACCTTGTTCCTTCAAGGTGAAGCTGACGAAGCTCATGGGGGAACGACGCGGCTTCCGCGTCTCGGCGCTGTGCACGGATCACCACGGCTGCACGGGCACTACCAAGATCACGCAGCGCCAAGTGGAGGCGAACACGACAGCCCGTTCGGCCTTTCGCGCCAACCCCCGTACCTCCGCACCGACTGTCATTGCCCAGGTCGCCGACGTTGCTCGCGTCATTGTCCCGACCCGGATGATGTACCGCGCCAAGGACACGTGCATCGCGGCGAACGAGAGTGCGGCCCATGCAGGCTTCGAGTTCATCAACTCGCTGGTGGAGACGTTCGGCAAGCTCAACGCGACGACCTGCAGTGTGCGAGAAGACGCGGGCATCTTCTGGGGTGCGTTCATCTGCAACCCGATCGCACGCTCGTTGCAGCCAAGTCTTCAACGCGTCGTCGGCATCGACGGGTCGCACATGAAGGCGCGCGCCTACAACGGAACCATGCTCGTCCTCGTTGGGCGCGACGGCAACAACCGCAACGTCCTTCTCGCTGTGGCGCTGGTGCCGTCCGAGACGGCAGCGGCCTACGACTGGTTTCTCAACTGCTGCACGACCAACGACATCGAGCTCGACGGCACGCCGGTCTTCTGTGATCGTGGCACGGGCATCCTAGCCTCCGACTGGAAGGACCTCATGCTCATCCACTGCACGCGGCATTTGATCTGCAACGGCGTGGACAACATCGGCTCCGCGTTCACGCCCGACCTCCAAGGCATCATCTACGATGCCCAAGGGTGCGCCTCCGAGGCCGCGTTCCGCAGCTCCTTGGGCTGCTTGGGCGTAGCTCTGCCTGCGGCGGCCACGTACTACAACAAGATCGACCCCCACACGTGGGCGCTCTATCCGCACCTGCACACGACGCCATTGTACGGCTGGCGCACGACAAACTTTGTGGAGTCCACGAACAGCGAGGCCCTGCCGGCTCGCGAGATGGACCCCTTCCACTTCCTCATGCACCACATGGAAGACATGATGACGACGGCCTTTGCCCACCGCAGCGACGCCGAGAAGTGGGCCGCTCAAGGGCGTGTCATTACGCCGTACGCTCAAGGACTCATCGACGCTCAGCAGGCGTTGGCCCCGAGGTACAAGGTCTACGAGAGTACCTCGACGCGTGCATACGTCAAGGATCCAGACGCCTACGCCTCTGCCAAGCGCCGAGTCGATCTCAGCTCTCGGTCGTGCACGTGCGGGTACATGAAGCAGATGGGCTTGCCGTGTCGGCACTACATTCGTGCCCTCATGGCGTTTGGGCGGATGCCCGAGCTCTACGACGCATGTGCGGTGTGTTACCAAGTCTCTGCCATCAACACGACATGGACCTCGGTTGCCGGTATCGAGCTGCCCATTGCCGAGAAGCTGCAACGCGACAACACCATGATGCCACCTCCTCGCCAGAAGAAGGCTGGCCGCCCGAAGCGTCGGATTCGCAACCGTGGCGAAGGTGGCCCATTGGGCCTCACGCGGTGCTCCTTCTGTCGCGCCAAGGGCCACAACAAGCGCTCTTGCCCGTCGAAGTAGTTATATATATGTAACAAACATGTTTTGTTCTAAGTGTGCAGCACCATACTTCTCGACGCAAACACTATCTACCGTTGTTCTACTGTAGTAGGTGTAGCATGCAAGCTGGCACACTGTACCAGTATACAAATGGCAAGTTCGTGTATGTTCGCGAGCTGAAAGTGTTACTGTAGTTGCAAGCTGGCACACTGTGCCAGTATACATATGGCAAGTAAGTGTTACTGTAGTAGCGAGCTGGCACACTGTGCCAGTATACAAACGGCAAGTAAGCGAGCTGGCACACTGTGCCAGTATGCAAACGGGAAGTTTGTGGTGCAAGGTATGGAACATGAGCCACGAGAAACATCATTTGGAACGCTCTAAATCTGTGGCGACATATGGATGAATAACGCAAGGACCTAAACGTGTACAAAATGATACATTAAATCGTACACCTTCTTCACCCAGTTTTGACATTTGTCCACATTGAACATCACCCAGTTTTGTCATATCAAAAAGCACCACCCTGTTTTGCCTGTCGTTTTCCAAGACCACCCAGTTTTGACATTTGGGATCCAGTTTTGTCAGCAAAAGTTAAAAACCACCCAGTTTTGACATTTTCCCAATAATGTTGCCAATATTTTACAATGATAATTACATTATTGTATTTGGAATCTCGTCGGTTTGCTGCACTTATTTAAACCGATGTTTACGCTTGCAAAAATAAGAACTCTGGTCTCAATATGCGCATAATCATCATCACCAGCCAATATCAATCCACTGCTGTATGAAGACTTCCCCAAGCCTCCACCATCTCTCACGATCCTGTGATTTAAGGATCCACCTAGCATCACCAAGCAAACTCCGGCCATCCTCGCACCAGCGGCTTTTGTCTCGCCATTGAACAGCATCACACGCTTTCAGGTGCGCTACTGCGGCCGTCTCGAACGCTCTTCCCTTTCAATATTAGGAAGCCACTGGAGCTATGCACTTTTAAATATAGATTGAAAACTCTTTTCTTTAGAACCGATTTTGGTGTTGAGTTTGCTGCCCTTCCCTCGCACCTCCGATTAGCTGCGTACGGCGCGAAAGAAGTTCAACATACATAAATGAGTTGTTTATATATATGTACATAAATATACACAGGTACGGACACAATTCCAGGTCATTATTCTCAAGGGGCGCCAACAAATACCTTATTTGGCCCAGGGATCCGTTCACGCCATGGCCCGCGCCCGGACCACAAACGTCGCGAACGGACGACCCGCGTTGTTACGCACCGGGGAGCTGCGTCCGGCGAGAGAAGCGCAGGTTGAGCGTCGGCCTCCAGGGCTTGGCCCAGGGCACCGTCCTCAGCGTCAGGTTGCAGGTGCGAGCGTCGAGCAAGGGCAGGAGGGGCGACACGTCCGTCAGCCAGTGGCCCACGCGCCTGCAGCGAGCACAATCGAGGGGCCCATCAGGGGGTGCGCGCCGACCGCACGCCAGGTGCACGCACACACAAATACAGCCCCACTGTCAATCCACTGCTGGAAGCAGGTATCCCTGTGCCACGACAGCATGGGAAGGGGTCGTTTGACTATTCTTCACCACGCCGGACAGTATTGCCCGATGAAGGGGTGGGTGGGCCAGGATTGATTCGGATGTCGCTCGCCTCCGACGTTATCCGTGGCAGGGAATCGAAGTCGGGAGGCTAGGTCCACAGCGCAGTGTGACCACTCCACCTGCCCGGTTCACGTCTTCACCTCATGGCTTACTACCCCCGGAGACACCGATACGTCGACTCGCGGTGGTAGCCCACTCAAGGCCACCTTCACAGCGGCGTCCATTTCTGTCGATGGCCTGTCCACTCCTGGGAGTGTAATTCCCAGACCAAGACAATCCTGTCTGACGCTATCGAGCGAATCTTTTTGTTTTACTTTCACGTCCTCGGGCCCTCGTTCCTCGTTCCACCGACGGTGCCATCCTACGTGCAGGAAATAATACAATCATCTGCTATCGATTGCAGTGCCATGGCGGCTCTTGGCATAGCATGGTTGGCATGGCCTCTGATGTGAGGAATAGAATGGGGGGGGGGGGGGGCAGCCCTGTCCAATCATCGCCCTCTTCATAGCCCAGCACCCGGGCCCCCCTCTGGCCAGATGTTGGCCCCCTGGTGCAGTTGCACCGCCTTCACACTCGACAGCTACCCCACACTTGCTTTGGATACAGCCTTTGACGAAACTTTTTTTTAGTATTCTTAAGTTTTCCCCAACCTGCTACAAACAAGGATATGGGAGGGGGTGGGGGAGAAATGAGACATGGCATCAAGAAAGAGACAAGGTACTGCAGAGAGTCTGACGCATCTGTCTTGGGTTAGAAGCCTCAATCACGCTCTGGGGGGAAAAAAAGTAACGATTGCACCCTGGTGGCAACTGGGCGGAACTGACGCCGCGTCCCCAGTGCGGTATTGAAGTGGCAGCTGAATGGTGACGAGGATGGGACTTGCCCAGGATGTCAGTGGGAAAGCTGTCAATGTGTCACACACATACACACACACAGAGAGAGAGAGAGTCTTATTAATTATGTATCGTGTTTCTGGATCAAAGCCCTGTCCGCCGAGTCCACGGGGATGAATCACGTTGGGCAAATCCCGGTTACTTATCCATGCGTGGAGACGAGGCCCAGGCAAGAATTTGAAATATTTTTTTCATGAGCAACGTGCACTCCGAATGTGAATGGATGATTGTAGCATTTACTCTTGCCGAGAGAGAGACCTGATCCCACAACCCAAAACCACAAATCACTTTGTCCAAATGTACAGCAAATTAATAATAACACTCACTGAACAATGCACATGAACTCATTAACTTTTCTGGAGCAGTTGGATTCCAGCATGCGGTGACTGGTGTCCGCTTAAAGGAAAACAACACACAGGGCAAGCAGATCTTGTCTTGCTGCTACACACCAGAGTGTCCGACACAGGTTTGCGGATTCGTGCACGGTAAAACTCTATAATTATAAAGTCACGGTCAAATGCACCGTTGAGGCACTCTGCTAACATCACTCCAGTACTTGCGTCAATTCAACGGCACGTCAATTCGGTGCAATGATAGAGTGCTTGACCTGTGCTGTAAAAGTCTTTAGCCCGTTAACAAGACTTCAGGCTCAGCCTGGGACACAGCCTGGGGACGCATGTCCAAGACAACACTGGTCAACACACTTTTTCTGGCATAAGGTATTCCAACGGTTTTAATGTAATTTTGGGGTGCTGATTCCAAATCTGGCATCAGTTTTCGTCTATCACAGGTTTTTGAGATATCAAATATTGCATTTTCAATAAAAACTGCGGAAGAAAAATATTAAATAAATGTGGATATCTACTTAAAATGATATTATAAACACACTATCCTAAAAATACAGCACCATATTTTAACACTAAAGCAGTCACTGACTCGCAACAACTTGCAATCATAAGTGACAGTTAATTTGGGGTAAAATCAATGAAAATTGGGTATGCCGATAGCATAAAAATGATGTGATAGAGCAAATCTAAGATCAGATTTGAAATCAGCACCCTGAAATTAGTTTAAAACAGCTGCAAAAGTCCAGGCCAGATTTTTTTTTGTTGACCAGTGTAAGCGGCCAAAATGAGTTTTTTCTGGTTGCAAAATGAGTGTTTTCTGGTTGCATCTTTTTCAACCGGTGACCTGACACAGGATGAGAGGGTAAAGGCACAGGCCCTGCGATTACTTTGCTCACTCCACTGCTGCAGTGAGCAGATGAGGACTCCACCAGAGGGAGTTCTAGAGCTCTAGAGAGCCCCCTCTAGAGGGCATTTGGCCTACTCTTCCATCTTGTAAAAGGTGGGAGCACCCACGCTTTACCCCACCGCGTGTGACCTGCCCATCGACTTTAATGCCGTGAACCCATTTGCACCGCAGGGCGGAGATTTAAGAAACCGGCACCGTTGTTTCAACCGTCGGTTTCAACTGCGAGATCGAATCAAAACCTCTGGAATCGCGAGTCTTGGGCTGTGCCCGTTACCGCCACCGCGCACCGCACGGGCGGGCGGGCTGGCTGGAGACGCACCTCCGGAACGGAGTGATCCACCTCCCCAGCTCCGTGGAGCACAGCTCCCCGTCGGGAGAGCAGCAGACGCTGAGGTGCACCGTGTGGTCCCACGGGGCGCAGGCCTCGTCCCGGTCGCCCGGGCACGACAGCGCCAGCTCCAGCTCCAGCGCGTTGTACGTGAGCAGGTCTGCAGCGCAACGTCACCGGCGCGTCGATCGTGACCGTAACGTCATTCCGCTACCTCCGATTAACGCGGTTGGCTACGTACGGTGCGAAAGAAGTTCAACATACGTACATACGTGGATTTTTTTTCTCCAGGTCCTCCAGTATTTCCCTCATTTGAAATCGAGATGCGTTTAGACAATTTAGATTATTTTGCAGCTATACATTTCCACATGATAAGCCGCTTGGTTGAGATATCATTTGTGGCCAGGTCGATTCTGAAAAATAAGTTAATAGCTCAGTAGGCTTTAGCAGCTTAGAAAAAAAAAACGTTGAGTTTTGTTTGTATTTTTTTATGATTTGTTTACCTTTCCTATACGTTGAACTCCTATCGTGTTTTTATATTGTTTTTAATTGTAAAGTTCTGACCCGACAGAGCTTTATAGCTCATCGGATTCCTCCAGTATAAATAAACATTCAAATTCTGATAACATTCCTTTTCACGACGTGTTGACTATCGCGGAATTAGATTCCTACGACTGTAAATTGTACGTCACGTGTTTTACCGTATTGTTTTTGTGCTTTACTGTACTTCCAGTAGAAGTGAATACATTTATCGTCATCATTACACTCGTTTACCAAGGAAAGCCTGCGTCTGATTAATACTTTTTTAAGGAGACCCCCGTCAAAATATCCGGAATAGGGGGGAGATCGCCACTGTGTAAACTACACTGCAGGAGTAACTGGAGACGTTTCGGACAATAGACCTTCTTCACAGGCTCTATCTTCCTTTGTCCAAAAACTCACCTATCGTTATTATTACTTATAAAAACATCCCTTTATAGTGCAATGTTACTGTCAAATGTTTTTTTTTTATGAGCCACTGTCAATGCAGTATCACAAAAAGTGTGATTTGTTATGAGATAAATATTCCACGTAAGCCAATCCTAGTGCATTTCTAATCGTTAGAATCTCGAACGCTCGCGACACAAACGCTGTCAGTTACACCAAATAATTAAACCGCGAAAGTGAAGACATCATAGACGGCAATCGCCGTGCGCCGTCAAAACATTTCACATTTCACAATCATTAATTACACGAGTTAAGGCTATGTAAACCGTTACGTTCTTGAGTTTGCAATTTCACACGGTAAATATTTCATTGAAACAAAACGAGCGACGGAAAGATCCGGCAGAAAACGAGTGAACGTCTCGAGAACGACAGCGCAAATTTCTGAAGCGGCCAACACCTAAAACACCTTCACAGGACGCCTGAAATCATTTGTAACGACGAGCTTCCGTCGAACGCTGCGATCGCCATCGTTAAAATTCAACGACTGCCGCTCTCCGCGTGTTGGCGATGACATTTATTTAATTGCAGCAAACGCGATATTTCTCGCTATCGATTTGTGCGTACGAAACGCAGATCGGGTCCCAAATATATTGATTTACTTTGCATCTACTTAACGTATTTAGTGGGCTGTAAAAATCATTCGCGGGTGAATTGACTCCCATGGAGAGGCCTAAAAGTACATTACGAGCGACGGTCAAAGCATCGGAATGGATCGCCCTGCATGGATTGCAAACCCACGTTTGTGTAACAAACAAAACCCATTAACGTGTGGGCCGCAGGGTGCACTTCAAATGCTGTCCCCTTTTCCACACGGGAGGTGGGCGTGCGCGTAAAGACAAAGCTTGCTCATTGATTTCACGGCGATTGACTGACGTGCAGGTGTCACACGTGCTTTCAGATGTGCTTCCGCGGCCGTCTGGCACGCTCTTCCCTTCGGATATTGGAAAGCCACTGGGAGCTATGCACTTTTAAAACATCTTGATTGAAAACGCATTTCTTTCTAACCGTTTTCTGTGTTTAGTTTGTGGTCCTTCCCCCGCACCTCCAATTAGCGCGGTTGACTACGGACGGCACGAAAGACGTTCAACACACACACATGCATGCGCAAGGCTATTCGTACGGCGAATTAAACAGTCATTTTGCATGATAATTTAGAGACAATTCACCTGTTGCGAACGCCGCAAGGTGAAGGTGGCACACGGCTAGTTGCATCTGGGCCGTTGCAGTTTGTACTTGCAGAGTTAACAAAAATAAAAACGCGGGGACATTTTGCACGCTCAAATGAATAACATATCGATCGTCGCTCTGCTATGACAGCAACAAGGGAATGTTTCAGCGGGGAATTGCGGGGTGGGCGAGGGGGTTCTGTTTGCGTCGAGGTGCGTAGGGGATACAGGTTTGGACCTGCGCTGGCCAAGCGCGCGGTGAGAGGGCTCTGTGAATTGCGCCAAGATTCCTCTTCCAGAGCAGCGCTTGTGGCCGTGAACGTGCAAGCGTTCAACGATTGTGAAAGCAGATGTTTTGGTTGCTGTTGTTGTTGTTCAAAAAGCTTCCATCTCCCTTCACGGAGCTTTCTACTCCTGTTCTGGGCTCTCGTTACAACGCACTGGAGTTTGGATTTGTGCGATGGCAATTGAAGACTCTGCTACATAGCACGTGGCCATATATATCATAGAGTAGAGAGAAAGGCGAAGTTAGTCATAGACAGAGAACAAGAGGAAGGTCTTAAATCTAGAGTTGAACAGGGGCAGGATGGAGCAAATGTAAACACGGAGCTTCGTGATAAATCCTCGGTTGCTGAAGTGAAGAGTGCATGAAGGGACAGAGTGAGATGAGAGGTTGGAGAGTATGTGGAATGGAGCAGAGTGAGATGGGAGGAGAGCGGCAGGCAGGAGGGTGAGTTCACGAAGGATCTTAAAGAATTTGAGCTCGAGTTTCGAACACTTCCTGCATTTGACTGAGAGCCAGTGGAGGGATCAGAGGACTCATGGAGTGGTGTGGTCACTTTTACAGGTGCGAGTGAGAATTCTGGCAGCAGCGTTTTCTGGAGGCCACAAAGGAGGCCATGGAGGAGAGTCACAGCAGTCAAGTTTAGATGTGCCAAGCGTACGGATGGGTGTTGAACGAGTAGAGGACAAATTTCGATTTAAAGCTTTCGTGACTGCAGGGATTCATCTTCTTGGTTCTTTCGGTAAAGTCACGTAGAAAAGAAGTAACAAAATAATAAAAATAAAAACAACAACACAAGCAGCCGTCGGCTGCTTGTGTTGTGGCCGAAACGTCGTGAGAATTGTTTTGTTGTGTTTTATTTTTATTATTTTGTTACTTCCCTTCTACGTGACTTTACCGAAAGAACCAAGAAGATGAGTAGAGGACAGCTTGTATTTGTGTGGACAACGTGACAAAAAAACGCAACACCGCTTTCTGCAACGGTGCCAACGAGCGTGGGCGAAGCCACCGTTGGGATGTGCGGGAACGTGGGGGCGCGTGACGGCTAGCGAGCGGGAGAGCGGGCGAGCGGGAGAGCCCACCGGGAGGCAGCAGCACCGTGGCGGACGCCCCGTCCTCGCCCTGCATGACCGCGTTGTCCAACACGCTGACCACGCTCGCTCTGTCGGCCAGTCGCATGTAAAGCCCACCCAGGTAGTTGAACCTGGACACGCAGCAACACACCCAGAGCACTGAGGAGGGATTGCTGTGCAGCGCAGGTGAAGGGATTTTCAGCAGTAGTTCTGCGAGGTCCACTTCGCTAACAACAAAACTGAACTGGTGGGAAAGTGCTGCCCCCTGCTGTGTAGACCAGTAGTCACTTGGTGGAATTTAGAAGTAGGTCTGGGATATCTGCTTTCCTGAACTACTTTTCACAGGTGGTAGGTGGGTGGTGGGGAGGAACAGAGGGGGGGGGGCGATACCACCAATAAAATATTATCGAAATGGAATTATAATTTTGCTTATATTGTGAACGTAGCGGACATCGTGGGAACCCATCACCAAAACACTGGGCGCGCGCGAAAATGTATTTCCCACGCGCATGACGATGCGCTGACGCGTTCACCAAGGGCGGAGGAATCGACCGTCGCTACGGCCCCGACGCCTCACCACTGGGCTTGCCACGCCAGGAAGTTGAAACTCGGGTACAGGAACCAGCCGGTCTCAGCCAGCCGGCCTTGCGGGTCGATGGCAAAAAAGAAGGCGGGCGACGGAGTGTGCTGGAAGGTGACGTTCACCATGACCCCGGCTCTGCCGTGGCGAGAAAGGGGTTAGCAGCGGTTTATTACTTTTAGCGACGCGAGGAGGAACTTTTTATTTTGTATCAACAAGAGTAATGCGATCAAACAGAGGGAGACGGTGCCGCACGGGCAAGTAAATTGATTCGTGGCCGGCTCCGGGGTAAACCCACCTGTGCCACGGAACGTGTGAACTGGCCGTGCAAATAGGAAGTGGAAGAGTAAACTTTGTAAAGTGTGATTCTGAGCCCGGGTGAATACATTGTGTTCTTGCGGCGAAACTAATCTCCAGAAGAGAAGCGAAAGTTCCCAAGCGTAGGTGCTTCGCGTAAAGCACTTGCGAGACAGGAAAAGAAACTATTTTGCTCACGAGATCTTTACACAAATGTTGAAACCAGCAGTTGAGTCGGCACAACACTAAAGCTATCTTTACTTTGTCGCGGTTCTATAGAATGCAGTGTAGCTTTGACAGATATGTGCAGTCAAAGTTATACGATTCGCAGCTTCCGTGCATTATCATCGGCATGTGCCTCTCGTTATTCCTCCTTGCTCTGGATCTCCACCTACGAAATTTAAAGTAGCTGCAGCTTCCAGATGAAGTCGTAGACCATGCTATAACTTATAACAACCGCAATACAGAAATTATAATCATGTAACATTAATAATTTCCAGCCCTTGGGTTAATCCTCGACTGGATGAGAACTTCCATATGATGTGTCGGTCCTGAGCATTGCTTGACCATACTTCAACATGCTGGTTATTGCGGGTTGGTGAAGTGGGGAGGGCGAGGGGGTAGTGGTCAGGACCGGTTCAGGGTTCAAATGTCACTCGCTACCGATGTTCGCCGTGGTCGGGAAATGAACTCGTGTCGCTGCGTTCATAGCGCCGCCACAACCCGACAGAAGCTGCTCCGAGTCTTGTGCATACAATTGGCTTGATTGGACTCAGAATGATCAACGACAAGAGGGAGTGGAGGGATGGATGGAGGCCATTGCTGCCCAGCTGGCACGGCTGCCGCAGAGACTTCTCTCGGCAGCCAACTTCCCTGGGGAACTTTATGTATTTGGTCGTTTTCTTAATTTTTAAAATTTTATTTTGGATGCATTGTTATCGCAAGACAGCACTGTACGGTGTGCCGTCCAATCGGTAGAGTGCGCAGTTTAGCGCAGAAGGCAGACGGCTCATTCTCTGCATGGCTTGACGGGGGTGGGGTGGGTGGAAAGTGACCTCTGCCAACATCGTCAGCGTGTGATTCATGTTTATAAACGACGGCGCCGTACCAGCAAAGAGGTGTGCTACTGTCGAGCGTGTCCTGCGCATCGTGCAGTCGGGGCATTCGTGACAGCTTCTTGACATCTCGCCGTGGTGGCGAGATGTTAACTACCTCGCCTGGAACGCAGGAAGTCGTGGGTTCGATCTCGACCCTGACACCTGTATATTTGAGTTGCATGTTCTCCCCGTGGTCGCATGGAATTTTTTTTTCTGGGTGCTCAGGTTTGTCCCTTCACATTTAGAAACACACATTAGAGAATTTGGCTGCGATAAATGTCACTTCGTCGGGCTATCATTTGTGATAGCAAGGTCGCATCTGAAAAAGAGCTATGTAGCTCAGTGGGCGTTACTTGGACAAAATAAAACATAGTCACTATCGTTAGTTTGACAGGCTGGCTCGGGGTAAGTGTACATTTACCACAGTGGCACTGTGAAGGATGTCGCTAAGATATGGGAATAAACAATCACAGCCTCCAAAAGCGGGGGGGGGGGGGGGGGGCAGGAAGGTAATGGTGCATCCTGGGAATTGCTTGCTCACACCACTGCTGGCGGGAGGGCCTTCACCAGAGGGAGCTCTAGAGGCCCCCCTCCAGTGAGTATTTTGGTCTACTCTTTCACGCTGGCCGGACATCTTGGTGGAGGTAGGAGTACCCACATATTTTGCAACCTGACCTGAGCACGTACACCAACTGAACAGATGAGAGGGGAGGGGGTCAGTGGATGGGGGATTGAAAGAAATTTGACTTCATCATCTCAAATGCCATGCCGAGAGATCGAAACGAAAAGGTGACTTCCCGGATTACCGCGGCGATTTCCCATCCGGTACAAATTAAACAGCGCAACAAACAACTCATCGCAATTCTTTTAAATTGAACAACAAATCTCCCACTTCATCCCCATGTGCCACCAGGCTCTGGCTGGCTTCACGGAGAGGGCCAGATGGACCGGGCCATGTTGCCGGCTGCCTCGTGGGTCCGCGCCCGTTCCGGCCGTGGCGAGCCACGCGATCGCGCGTCACGTCCACACGTGACGCGCGCGCGAGCGAGCGCGGCCACGACCTCATCCTTGCGTTCGTGTACGCCGAGTGACCCCTGTTTATTCATATTCCGCTATACCAGATTTCAATAGTTAAAGTGCAAGAGAATTTTTTTTTGCAGAAAGATCTCCACGCGAGTTATCCGTCAGGCCGGCATGTGTTCGTCCAAACACCAGATCCCCTAGGGTCTGACGATGGGCAACGCTCTTGCATGTTTCATTTTAATCAGCACGTCCCCCCCCCCCCCAAGTAACTTGCCTTTTTCTTCCCAGCCAAATTAGAGAAGTGACAAAGTGTTTAATTTCATTTTGACGAAGGCTAAACACGTTCATCACGCGGCAGCAAAACGAGTCTCGTGAGAGAACCGCAGGCACTTTGGTGTAACGCCACAATTTGGACACCGCTACAATCCACGGTGGGCGTCGAGTCAAGCGACATGGCGATAATAAGCACGAGCGGCGTTTTGCACGCCGCTTTGCTGCGAAGTGGAAAAATGTCAAATAACGTAACTAGTTTTATTTCACCAGGTAAGGCCCACTGAGCTATACAGCTCCTTGTACCTGGCCACAAATGACAGCTCAACGAAATGGCTTATCACGTGGAAATGTAGAGCAGCCAAATACTCTAAACGCACGTTGAGAGAAAAACCGGAGCACCCAGAGAAAAATCCACACGACCACGGGGAGAACATGCAAACTCCTAATATACAGGCATCTACGTCGGGATCACCACCGCGGCTGTGCAGGCACTTTGACTGCACCGGTGCACACGGGAAATTGCACAGGACGGGGGGGGGGTGGGGGGGGTGGCATTTAATTCCTCGTACCAGGGCCCACGCCACCAGGCTACGCCACTGGACGTTGATGGGGCCTTGTGCGTCTTCCGTCAGCGGGATTTGCGCTGCGCACCTCATCTGGGCCGTGACGTCGGGGTTGTCGTGCACCATGGTGGCAGGAATGTTGATGTTCGTGTCGCACTCCCGCCCGACGCAGTTCATGTCCTGCAGGCTGGCCCCGGGCTTGGCGTAGACCAGCACGCCGGCTGCCCCTGACGCCATCATGTTATGCACCTGCGGGAGGAGGCCAAACATCACACGCGGTCGCACGTGGGGCGCCGCGGTTAGCACGGTTGGCTACGCACGGTGCCAAGCGAGTTCAACGTACACGCGGAAAGCTCCACACGTTCTCGTCCGCAGCTCTCCCTCTCTCTCCCTCTCTCTCCTGCGCTAGATAACAACTCTGGTTGTTTTACTGCTGACACGGTGAGCCCTTGAGTCCTGCTGGTGCGTTTCTGTTTGCTTTCTTGGAAAATAGAAGATACAAAAAATATGTATGTATATATATAAAACAAACAAAAAACACACTCAACAAGCATTTGACGATAACACTGCTGAAAGAGGAAAGGTTGTATAACAGCTGACGTTTTGGGAAGTGGCTCTACCTTATAGCCAAGATATAGAGAGAGGCCAGAGCAACTGAGTGCATTTCTCGTTGAAGACTGCACTATAAACCACGGGGCACTGGTAGAAATGTTCATTTTATAATGGTACCACGTTATAACTGTCTTATTTTAGCATAATAACAATTACCCATTGGTAGATAGAGGGTGGGTAACTAATATTCTTGCGTAGACCTGGAAGGCGAGACTCAGATGGTTCAGGCACGTGTTGAGGCACGTGTTGAGAAGAGACAGAGAACACGCAATGAGAAGAGCCGTGTAGATGCCTCCAGTGCATGGAGGGAGGAGCAGGAGGGGACCGAGCGAGGGATGGGAGGATGCGGTGGGACGAGGTATGAGACGCGACTCGAGAAGAGACGCAGACGAGAAGCTCATGGAGAGAGAAAATCCGAGCAACGGACTCCCTGCCCAACGTGGTGGCGAGATGTTAACTGCCTTGCCTGACATACAGGAGGTCATGAGTTTGATCTCGAACCTGACGTCTGCTATATATTTTGAGCCTGCATGTCTCTGTCCCCGTGGCCGCGTGGATTTTTCTCCGTGTCCTCCGGTTTTTCCCTCCACATTTAAAAAACGTGCGTTTCGAGTGTTTGGCTGCTATACACTTCCACGAGATAAGCCACTTCATTGGAATATCATTTGTGGCCAGGTCGCTTCTGCAAAAGAGCTATGTAGCTCTGTCAGTGGGCCTCACCTGGAAAAATATTAAATAATTTAGTTTAGTGCAGCAATGGAACTTCTGGCTAAGAGGAAGAGAGTGTGTTCAGTGGGGGAGTTTTGCCCCCTCATTCCATGTTCGAATGCCAACTACTGCATCGCCAGTTAAACACCGCCATGCAGCGGTGGCTATGCCATGGTTACACCTGAGCTCTATATCATATTTCAGAGTATCTGCTGTGCTTGCCTGCCTGCATTGCAGGGGTTTCTTCTTTTTTTGTTCCAATGCAATGCGAATGTACGCAGCGTCTAAATGCCACCGCATCTCGAAGCGCCGTACACAAACCGTGGGAAAATTTACGTCGCAGCGAGAATCGGTGAGAAGAGTCTGCCAGTCAAAGGCAAAGGAGAAAGCGGAAGATCTGGGGGCTGGATTTTGAGTCAACGGCACTGGTGGCTGGGGAAAGGAAGCCCCCCCCCCCATCCAATTCCGGACTATGGAACCAGCAGAGGAGAATGAACGACCCTCCCGTTCGGCGAAGGATGACTGTGGGCTTCGACAGAATGCCTCGGTCGCTGGAGCCAAGAGTGTGCGCAGAGGGGGGGGAGGGGGGGAGAGTAGAGTGAGACGAGGGGAGATTTCATGGACGATCTTTAACATGGCGAGAACAGTTGTGAAGTTGATTCGGGATTGTATTGGAAGCAAGTTTAAACTGCTCATACTTTCTATTGATTACCAAGTTCTTGAATACATGCTATTTTATTAAAGTTAATCATTGGAGAAACCATTCAGTCCTTGAACACAGCAGAGGATGGATTACGCTTAACGTCTTCTTCATTTTTAACATCATAGAATATCCTGTAAATTCCGTATTGGAAAATTAAACAACTATTGTTGGTAAAATTCATGAACGGTTTTAGCCGAAACATCTTCAATTTCCCCGCACCTCCGATTAGCACTGTTGGCTATGCACGTTGCAAAAGAAGTTCTGCATACATATGTAATGACAATAGAGCCTGCATGCGGTGTGAGGGGACTAGTAGCCACGGGAGGTAATGCCGGGGGCATCAGTTGTGAGTCCGAAGGGACTGGTGGCTACGGGAATGTTCGAGAAGGGAGCGTGGTCAGGTGACGGAAGAGGACGGTGGAGCCTGCCGGTGGAGCGAGCGTCCAGAGTCAGCGAGAAGATCGAGGAGGGGGGCGTGGCCTCGTGTCGGTATAAAAGGGAGATGTGCGGGAGACTCGAGGCTGTTGCAGTGGGGGTCTCCGCCTGACATCAAGTGAACGTGTCTTCAATAAAGTGCCATCTCAAGAGAAGTGTGTCAAGTCGTCATTACACGTACACACAGGTGGAGAGTTTGGAACCGTGCCGTGGACCGAATTGTTGTAAACAAAGCAGCGAGCGAGCCACCAGAGCGTGGCGAGCTACGGCTTGGCATTGGAATACTGGGAGTGAAGTGTCCTCGTTCATGGGTGCGGGCGAGAAGTCTAGTAGCAGCCTGCTGGATCATCTGAAGTTCGGAACAACGAGGGAGTTGGGGAGGTCGTGGCGGGGAACGGTGATGCGATAAAGGCGTGGACGGGAGATTACCGCGATTCAAAATTCCAAGGCGTGATTAACAAACGTAAACGCGGAGGCTCCGGCGATGAGTCATCGCAAAAATGCGCGAAATTCTGAATGAAATCCTTGCGGTGTACGCGCCGTGACATTGGCTAATAACCAAAACGCATTCGGCATCCAATGCAGTCACCACCACCCCCCCCTTCCCCATAACTCACGCCACCAAACTAGAAGCCCCGAGCCTGCAGGCAGGTAATGTCCCAGGTGGAAGGGGCGGCCTGCAATAATTATCAAAGCCATCAGCTCAGTCTACGAGCTTTTCCTTTTCCAGTTTGTGTAAAAATTACGACTCGAAATGCCACTTATCCAGCCTGTCAAGCCTCTCACAAGCTGTCACATTTTCACCTCCTGCTATGCTACAGCGGGAGATGCAATGCCACGGTCATTACCGAATTCGTTCCGAGGTCTCGCTATCGGTGGCATATTTCAGCACCACAAACGAGGTGTTAAGAGGTCAAACGGTGAGAGCTGCACACTGCAGTCAACAGCTGCCATTACCTCGTTTGATTCATTATTCGTTTTTGATTTTTCTTTGTAGGAGGGTTTTCATTTGCTTGGTAGTGGCTGCATGCAAGATTTAGTCCTTTAATATAATGAATGTACAGCGTTATGGGATGCTTTCAGCATGAATGACGCTGCATAAGATTAAAGGGCTTTCATTATTACTACCCTCCCGGAAGCACACTCCCCACGCCCCCCACACTTCTCATGCCCCCCACACTCCTCATGCCCCCCACGCCCCCAACCGATCTCTTGCGATGTCGTCGTCAAGCCATTCTCTGTGAGGTCTCTTTCTGGTTCCTTCCATTTTTTCCGAACAACTCACTGTTAGTTTTCCTGTTGTTATCCATCCTATTATATGCGTGTCCAAACAGTGCCATTTTCCTTCTCATCTCTGCCCGCATCATCAGGTTGTCTTCTTCTACGCGCAAACTTTTTCGTACTTCTACGTTTGTTCGCTTCCCTGGGTCCAGTTTTTTAAAAAGAGCAAGAAAACAAGAAAACCACGTCCGTGCATTCCCAACCACGTCGTCACGTCAGACTTCCCCGCTCGCTATTTGGCGTCAAGCGAGCGACCGCGCTCCTCGTGGCCACCGATCGCGCCGGGGCCCCCCGCATCACCGCTGCCGCCGCCGCTGATTCGCACGAACGCGTGCGAGCGTCAACCGTTCATTGTAAATCAGCCAATGTAGAATCGCTCCGTCGCAATCTTTTCATAGCATCCTTCTCTCCATTAAAGAATGTTATCTGGCCAGGTGCCTTCGCAGCAGAGGTTATGAGTTAAATTCCTGGTTGGGAGGGGGGGGTGGGGGGGTGGGGGGGTGGTTGACTCTTCCCATCATCTCTCTGGGGTCGACAAATTGAGTACTCGCACTGCGGAGAAGTCAGCAGTTGATCTCCTCGAGATAGGCCCTCACCCTCTTCTATAGAAATGAGGAATCTCCATCAATCGCTTAGGGATGCGATCAGGAGATGAGCACCAGCCTCTGATGTTCATTGGGGCAGAAAATCGCCGCGACTTTCTTCGCGACATAATGAATGCCTCGCGCACGTACGCCGTGGTAGAGCGAGCGGGGCGCGGCACCTCCCTCCGCTGTGGATCCTCCTTCCCTGGAGCGCACGCCGGAGTTCCAAGCCTTGGAGCCATTAGTGCCGACGAGTGCCAATTAGCGCAAGTGGGACCCAGAGAGACGCCCCCACCCTCCTCCCCCGGGGGGACCCGCCTAAGAGTTACGAATGTGGATTTGTGACCATGCCACGATGGAGTTTCCAATATCGATTTTTGGGAAATTTCCCCCCGCCCTACCCACCCGCCCCCAGCGTTTCAATAAATGTCGTTGGGTGTTAAGTTACGGGGATTTCTAAAGAATGGCACATTCAAAACAGCTGTGTTAAGATGTTAAAACACCAAACTGAAACCTTTTACAAGGAATCATGTCTGCATTAGCCACAATACTCGTGGTCAGAATGCAAACAAAAAACATACTTTGATAATATATGCATTGTCTCAAAACGGTGTTAGACCAGAGGACGCCTTTTTGCACCTTTTGGTGTCCTCTGGTATTTTAACATCTAAACACCTGTTTGTTGCCAGTAAAAAGGAGAAAACCTATTCTCATATTTTGGTACTGGCAAAGGAGGTCCCGTGATGAAATGGCACATTCGTCCGCTACCCTTACGACCGGGTATGCAGTGTACACGCGGAGCGAAATGAAGTACACAGAAAACCCGCATTATGGATGATGTTGGTCGCGAAAGCCTACCACGTGTTTAACATGAAGTACACAGCTCTGCAGGGCGGAGAGGTCGATTGAACGTTTGGTCAAGAATGATCGTGGAGTGCAGGTTTCCTCTGAACAAGCCCCGATCCTGTCGTAACGTGGGCCATCGGCGGCACGTTCAAGGGCACGTCCGGCGTAGCGCTGCATCTCGGTGGGTGGGCGATGATGAATTACAGTCAACGTTAATCAATACCTTATACTCCTGCGCCTAATGTAAAACCTTTCCTTTTTTTCTCTTGTAATTAAACCCTTTGGAGTGCCTTGCATAAGGAAATGCTAAAGTTTTATTTGGAGCATTTAAAACTATCGAGCCATGAGAGGTTGATTCCTGACTGTAGCGAACATCAGCCACGAGCGATATCTGAACTGGAGAGTTATGTTACAAATATAAGCAATATGCTGTCCGGCACATATCGATAGGACTTATTTTGAATGCCACACCCGCGGTGGCACAGTGCACAGCACATTGCAACGAATGTATCCGGGTATCCGAGTTCAATTCCTTGGTCACGGCTAACACCAGCGGCGAGTGACATCTGAACTATCTGGTAAAGAGTCTCCATCTTTACCAACCCTGAAGTATGGTCAAACAACCCCCTCCCACTAACCCCCATCATAACCAACCAACATGGCATGGGGGACTCCTCCATACAACAGTGGATTGGTAAAGCTATTGACAAAGAAAAAATATTCTGTGGCTCGCGGTGGTAGCATTAGGGCCGACAGTTCCATTTCATCTTCTTGGTTCTTTCGATAAAGTCACGTAGAAGGGAAATAATAAACTAATAAAAATAAAACATAATAAAATATTGGTTCCATTTCAGGCTGTAGTGAGCGGCTACGTGAGCGCAAGCGGACCAGGGTGGGATGCGCGCCTTCTCAGACCTCATCGCCACGATCAATTTGAATTGTCCTCATTGTACCTCGTTTAAAGATCACACACACACTGCCTACCCTTCTCAACAACAACAACAACCGTCTCGTGCAAAGCCGAAGAGATCGGATCTAAACGAAAAGGGAACAGTTGTTCTTGTGGCTGCCTTCACTGTGCAAAGTAAAATGTAACAAGGCAAAGTTAATTTTGCGCGGTTATTAACGTTGAATTCTTGCGCCTGGTGGCAAAATGTTCGTGAGCTAAATGCCAATGTCGAGGTCTGCTAGCCACGCCGAGAGGGCTTCGCGAGAGAGCTTGTGTCGTGTTGCGATATCTCATCCTTTGATGGAGTGCAGACCACATTGGTTTACTATACGGTACATATTAACTAGTTTGTATATGTTAAGAATATATATATTTTAAGGACAATTTTAGATCTTGTTCGGACCATTTACATTATGTACTCATGGCAGATACCTTGATTTATGTCACCCAATGTCACGTGAAGATAGTTTTTTTAGCAGGAAAAGTGCGTAATTGGCATCACTTCTGGCTTTCAGGGCAATCTGAAAGCAAAAACATATTCTGTGGATCAAATTTCAGATCCTCTAGGCCCGATTATCTTTGGATTATTGCACAAATCAGGTGCACATCCCTAGTATGTGTGTATGTTTGTAGGTATGTCTATATCGTGTATGTGAAATGTTGCAGCTAATATAATACAACTATATTACTGCCTTATTCACTGTTAGGACTAATGGGATGGGTTCATACAGTCTGGTATATAACTATGAAATACTTGTCAACCCGCCCTTACCAGCAAGGTGAAGTATGGTCGAACAACTGCCATTGCCGCCGACACTGCACTGAAAATCCTTCAAGCGGCAGCGGACTGACAAAGCGCCGTGACGTGAAGCGAAGTGAATTCAGGCTGCAAAAATGCGTTTCGTGCAGGAAAAGAAACCACGATCGATTTCTTTAGGGCTAAAACGAAAACTTGTTGTGGTCGTGCGGACGTGCACACATCCACACGCAGCCGTCACGAGCCAACGCTTACGATCATCGCTGTGCGCTTGCCGCGGTGGCAGCACGGTGTCACAAAACTACTTACCCTGAGCGCAACACGCACTCTCGTATTCAGTTGTCAGTTTAATTTATTGGGATTTACCCTGTGAGCCATTCGGCTATTGATTTGGGTTCAACCGCAACAAACTATAAAATTACGAGAAAACCCCTAAAATTAATTGTACACAAATCTGAACATTACATACGTAAACAATAAAATCCTACAGAAAAAGCACAACCCATCCATGCTGCGTACAGAAAGTGCAAAAAAATCCATTTCGATGTTTTGATCCCAATAACAATCATAATACAATACAGATACAAATGTAAGTATAAATCTATACTAAATAAAAAAAATCGGGCTAAACCAAGCCCCTCTAAACCTTGCTAAAACAATGCTATAACGTAACAGTTTTCCCAACAAATGTGATTAAAAGTTTACAATAGCGACACACACAACACACATCACTAAACCTAGCATCCTTCGCTAGCTGCATAAGTCAATCCATAACAGCCGGATTAACAAGAGCAGTAGCAGCGCACTATAATCAAGATACATAATAAGTTCATACGTCGGTCATCTATAGCTATATTTTGTATTTCAGGCCACAGGATAGCAGTGGCAGCTATGGCTGTACGACTCCTCTAGAGCATTTTTGAGTGATCGTCTTGTTTAGTAACGATGCAAGCTGGAGTTTATTTGCGAAAGCATTCCAGACCCTGGGGGCATCGATAGCAAAAGCCCTTACTCCAGTATTTGTACGGCATTTAGGAATGCGAAGCTGGTAAATGAGCGAAGATCTTAGCTCATCTTCTTGGTTCTTTCGGTAAAGTCACGTAGAAGGGAAGTAATACAATAATAAAAATAAAACATAATAAAATAATTCTCACGACGTTTCGGCCACAACGCAAGCAGCCGTCCTCAGGTGAAAACCAGGTCTGTCGAGGCGACAGCGTCTGAATGACGCTGAGGACGGCTGCTTGCGTTGTGGCCGAAACGTCGTGAGAATTATTTTATTATGTTTTATTTTTATTATTGTATTACTTCCCTTCTACGTGACTTTACCGAAAGAACCAAGAAGATGAATCCCTGCAGTCACGAAAGCTTTAAATCCAAATCTTAGCTCACATTTGTTTTCCGAAACAATAATGAGATCCATGAGGTAATCTGCGGATTTTTTTGTTAGTACATCGTAAATAAATAATATCTGATGCATAAGACGTCTATCATTAAGATATGTTAAGTTTGACCCATTGTAGAGATCGCAGTGGTGGGTCCTATATGGGCAGTTCAATGCAAATCTTGAGGCCGAATTATATATTGAGTCCAGCTTCTTCAGAACAGCACTGGTTGCTGATTTATAAACGATGTCAGTAATCAAGTAGAGGCATTATGGTAGCTTTTTATCAATTCGTATTGTACGTGTGTGTGTGTACGTTCAACTTCTTTCGCACCGTACGTAGCCAACCGCGCTAATCGGAGGTGCGGGGGAAGGACAACAAACTGAGGACAAAAAGTTGTTCTAAAGAAATGCGTTTTCAATCTACATTTAAAAGTGCATAGCTCCAGTGGCTTCCTAATATCAGAAGAGAAGTGTTCCAGACGGCCGTAGAAGCGCATCTGGACGCGCGCGATGCAGTGACCGTCTTTGTTGCATTCGCGCAAACGAGCAGCGCGAGTCCTCACACACCCGGCTCTACAAGTGTGCACAAAGACAAAGATTCCCCCCACCCCGTATAGCCTTAATATACTTTTGGGGCAAGTGCTGTTTGCGAGCGCCTAGGTAGGCCGACAGCACACGAGGGGGTGGGTGGTCAACACCATGCCCGCACCAGGTACTCATTTGAGGCCGAGTCGACCTAGGGATGGCCCAGGACCGGTTCGGATAATCGTCACTGGTGTTGGTCGTGAGTAGGAATAGAACTCGGGTTGCCAGGTTCGTGTGGCAGCGCGCTAACCGCTACCACTACCGCTCCTCCCACAACAAGGGGACAACAACAACAACACGCACTGCTCTGGCTGACACAACAATGGGACTACCGATGGAATGAACCTTTTTTGCTCCTTGCATAAGCCCAGCCTGTAATTTTCACTCGGAAACTTGACTCACAAGCCACTGGGGCGTGATAAAAAATATACGCATTCACGGCGAGCGAAAACGTCGACACTGTTTTACGATGTTACGACACTAACTAAAAAAATGTAACTTTAAATGTCTGCACTTGATCACATGCCATCAACCTGTCCTTGTCAAATTTACATGCATTTTTTATTATTTTAAACACGATCAGTCTTGCTGTGGCTGAGCACGAAGCCGTTATTTTTAAATCTGGCACCGAGGTGCGACTGCACGTGCGCTTGAGCGCGGCGACCAGAGTTTCATTTCTGACACGAGCGCCGGACCTAATCCACTTAATCCCATGACTTACGTCCCCGTGGAGAGGGGTTCGTTGTTTTCGGCAAGGAAGCCTGAGCCGCAAGCCTCAATCCCGACAGCTGTGTCACTTATCAGAACCCAATTTATAATGTGATACACCAAAACATAAATCAATATGTCCCAGCCCTTCAGCAAATCCATCGCAAGGATGACGGCCTCCCCTGCTTGACCATACTTCACCACGCCGGTTGAGCGGTGCGAGTTGGTGAATGGGTGTGTCACAAACATTATCTGTCATTCACAATAAAGGTTTTTTTGGGTTAGATCGCGTTATTTATAAATGTGTTGTAACCCTCCACCACCCGACACAGCCAATCAGTAAAAAATGTGTCACGTTTACAAAAGACAAAAAGTTCACTACTTTAGCCCACCGGTGTGTTGAAGAGTGAATCAACATAATTTAAAATCTAACCCAAAAAAACCTTTATTATTAATAATATTGGTCGCGAAAGCCTACGTGTTCAACATTATCTGTAATGCCATTAATCGACCTCGCGTAGGCAAGTCAAAACACGGAAGTCAAGACAAGCAGTGTGGCCTTCTCAGACTGGAGACTGTCCATTCGGAAGCCATGCCCGCAAGCTACACGTCACCAACCGGCCTGCAGAGCTGGGCTGAGACCGCTGATTGACACTTCTAAGCCACCACCTGCACTTCCATGCTACAACTCGCGGGGCATCAGCTGCTCTCAAAACCCAACAAAATAAACTATTCACCTCAACCCCTCCCCCCACCCAAATGTGCATATATGAATCGTTACGGTTCGGGCTGGGACTTTATTTAAGACTGTATTATTTTTGTCTCATTTGTACTGAACAATCTCCGTATTGTGTGTACTGTCACCTACGTTCTGTCTCGCTCGCTCAGTTAACCTCAACGTGAAAAAAATAATTCACTATTATTTGCATTTACATAAATGTCTACAAATGTTTTCATATATATTTATATAATAATAAACAATTCGTACGCGCAACCCCATCCTGGGGTTACGTCCGACGCAGAGACTGAGCGATGAATTTGGATTGCGCGCAGGTGCTGGAGTGGATCATTTCATCGGCTCGGGGAGGCCTCCGCCGAGCAGCGGATTCATAATCGCAGCAGCAGCTGCTGCTGCCGACGCCGACGACGGCGGCGATAATGAGAGTGCGCGCGTATCTCGAGCGTAAGAATCGGTCCGCGGTCGACGAATCGACGCGTCGTAAAAACGTCTCCCGCGAACCTTCGTGAAGTAGGAGCACTTGCCGGCCGCGGACACCCACGCCACGGCGCCCGCCAGCCCGTCGTCGTCCCCCCGCCCGCTCCGACGACGGCGGCCGCACCCGTCCCCGCCGTCCACAAGGCTCAGGGGCTGGTCCGTCCACGAGCCGGTGAGCCAGTCGTAGCGCGCGTCCAAACGCTTCACCACCAGCGGCAGCTTCCACCCTGGCACACGGGACACACGGCACACGCAGCACATCCATCACAAATTCAGCTCAACAAAGCCATTCATTTAATTTGAAATTCCCCTCCCCGCCAATTACGCTATCATTTCCGACGACCAAAGCACCTGAAACGAGTCCGATCTAGTGTTAAGTTTGTTGTACAATCCCGCCCGCACCTCCAAATGGAACGGTTGACTGGGTATGGTGCGAAAGAAGTTAAACATATGTACGTACATGTAAAATCTGGGAGACTGACTGGGTTGCGTCTGGATAGAGCTTGGATGGGAGACCACCATGCATTCCAAGTTGCTGTAGGCTGCTGCGGAGGGGAGTGCAGCCTAATCCAATGTTGTACTCTACTATGCCCCAATGTCCATGCACCGCTCCGCTTTCACCATCCCGTAATTACCAGCTTGGTGACAGTTTGGTGAATTTGCCCCGATGAGCCACACGGCAAGGGGAGGCCATCATCCAGCAGTGGACTGACAAAAGTGCTATCGTGTACATCGTAATTTTGTTATCAACTGCATGTTATAACACATGGTGACATGACATGGAGATTAATTAGGTTGAAATTCTAAAAACAAATCAAGTAGGTTTAATATTTAAAACCATTTGACGTTTTTTTTTTGTGTACACTTATGAGTGACTGCACTGAGACCATCACCTCACTGTGCTTGACAACCCGTTTTTTACGTACGTGTGCATGGATGTTGAACTTCTTTCACACCGTACATGTCAATCGGAGGTGCTTTCCATCACAGGTGGCTGCCCAATCTCAAACTCAGAATCCCAGTTGGTGCCAGCATGGCACCCGTGAGCCACCCGGCCACCCCCAATAAAAGTGCTCTCAGCTTGGTCTTGACTCGAACTCGGGGTCACATGAACGCCAGCAGAAGCGTGATATTTTACTCACCAATAGTGGGAAAGAAAATGTAATCTTCTCCCTTTCAGCCGGATTATTATTATCATTTTGACCATTTTTAACACCGTTACAAAAAACCATCGCACATGCGTGGCCATCTTGTTGATATGTCACGATGACACCCTGGCTAGAGGCAGTGGCGTAGCCTGGTTGGCAAACGTCCTGGTGCAAAACATTAACTGCCCCCCACCCACCGTCCAATTTCTCTCCCCTCATCGTAAACCTGCGCTCGGGTTTCTCCAGCTCCGTGCGCCCGATGCGGTTGGAACCGCCCGCACGTTTGATAGCCGCGCCGCCGATTCGGCGCGGTGGCGGGCACGGCGCCGAGGTCGGACGCAGGGGGCACCTGTGCAGTGGAAGGCGACCTGCGCGAGGCCGCAGTTGTGGTCGTCGCACTGCCACTCGTAGAGCAGAGAGGGAATCCAGTTCCCCAGGCTGGACACCTGCACGGGGACGTAGTGGATGCGTTTCTGCAGGTCCCACCTCCTGCCAGGGCCCAGCAATGTCACCGACAACAGGGGGAGGTGTTACGTTTGTGATCATCTCATGCTAACTTTACTTGATTTAATGGCAGGCGCGGGCAGGCCACTCACGGTCAACTTCACACCGAGTCTCTGTCTATCGCCTCTCCACTGTTGTAAACGCGATTCCCAGTTCCAGACAATCTTTTTTGATGCTGAGCCATTTTTTTTCATCCCCTCGGACATCCCCTAGCCCTTATCATGCAGTAGAATGTTGGGAAATCGTTCTTCATCCATCATACATGCCACGGCAGTATGATCGTATCCCTTTCATAATATCTGCGATGTCCCTTTTTAGCCATAGTTCCTTTTTATGCTAATATTCCTTCTCCAATCTCATAATAGCCTCGGGAATCCCTGATTTGGCATTGTTTAACATGCATCCCTCGGAGAGTTGTCAAATATGCTTCAAGGAATTAGTTTGTAAAAGTGCAAAATCTGCAGGATGTATTCATTCATTAAAACTGGGGAAATATGGCCCTTCCATCCAATTTGTGTTTAGGGCTTGCAAATGTTTCTCGGTAAGACTCTTGGCCAATTTACAATCCATAAAAAGTCGACGGAGAAGCATCTGCCAATTACACCGGCGAGTTTCTAGGACTCTAGCGGCCAATTACAACAGCAAACATCGTGCCGTGCATTAGTTGCATGGCTTCAAGTTGTTTTCTCCATGACTTTCATAACATGCAGTTGTCAGGTGGCAGCAATGAAGCAGACACTGCAGTGTATATCACAGTAATCCCACTCAACTCTCAAGGGGCCATAGCAACTCGTAAAATGACCTCGGAGAGCATTGTGGGGCTTTTTGTTGTTATTTTGCCAAAGCTTCATCCGAATAAATTCAAGCATTCCTCCCATTCCTTACACGAGCACCTCCAAGTTCAAGAGGCAGCCACGGCATTGAGAATGTTAGGGGTGGCCGAGGCTGGAGCAGCAGCGATAACTCTCAAGGTAGAGAGGTAATCTGTCAACACGGTGCCTAGCGTAGGTGTGCTGGTGGAGCAACTGCACCAGGTCCCACAGGCCAGACGGGCCCAGGTGCCGGGCTGCAGAGAGAAGGGGAGGAAGTGGGCATATGGGGCCCCATCTCATTCCTTGACGAGGGCTTATTGCCAGCCTCGCTACACTACCATCCGAGCATTGTACGTAGTATGTCCACTGGGGAATGGGGCAACCTGCGTGTTCCCCAGAATGTTGTTTAACTACGGGTGTGATGTGTCCCAATTGCAGGCCAAATTATTAACAAGGCGTTCCCCCATGAGGCTTTTATGATCCACCGCTTAATAATAAACACGCGACCACGTGTATTTGAGTTTGTGCGCAATTGGAGGCACACGTGAATTCAAGCAAGTCTGCCTGCGTGTTGAAACCGGGTCCAGAGTTTCCTTTAACGGAATCAATGCTGCTGAAATGATGCACTCCCGTGGGGCCGATACATATCGACAGATATATTCAGGATATACACATCGACTCAAAACGTAGGGTTTAGTTGACGACACAATGACCCATATTTGTTTCTGGGCAGGCCACGCGGTGGTTAAACGATCGTCATATAAAAAAACCGACAAGTCTTAATCCGCCGGCGAGGAGCTGCATGTCACGACTAAAAAAATAAAACTCGTCTTTATAAACGTGACGATCTTTTCGTGCGGCGGTAGGCTTGACGACCCTCCCCTCCCCATAGGGCAGAGGTCGCAACCGGGTACCCGATACCCGGCTACGGGTAGCCGTTTGCGACCCTGGTGCGGCCGGGTACGGGTAAGGAATCAAAACCCGTTTGTGACCTCTGCCATAGGGGCCACAGGCTACACAACAAAACGCAATGTCTGCTCACACCCCCCCAGCCCCAAAGCATGAAGGAGTTGGTGGGGGGCGGGTCAGTGGGGGGGGGGGGCGGGTCAGTGGGGGGGGGGGTCAGTGGAGGTCACCCGCACCCGCTGTGCGCTACGGCAGCGTCGACTCGCTCCCGGAGCCAAGCCACGTCAGCCGCTGCGCTCTCGTCCAGTGACAGCACGATCAGCTCGGCGTTGCGGGGCAGCGCCTCTACCAGGGTCCTCGCCGACTCCGCGCTCGCCCACAGGCACTCGAGGAAGCCCGACCCGTTGGTGAACGCGTGCACCAGCACGCACGAGTTGTCGGGCAGGCCGTCGGGGAACACGAACGAGTCGTTGAGGGTCTTCAACGCGAAGGGCTGCGCGCTCGCTCCGGGCTCGAACTTGGAGTCACGCGGCTTTGGGGAGCTCGCTCCAGCGCCCACTGCGTGGTGGTGGTGGTGATGGTGGTGGTGGCTTCTCGCGAAGGCGCTGATGCGGGAGTAGCGCACTGGGTGGTGATGGTCGTCGTGGTCGTCGTCGATCTGATGGTCTGCTGCGTTGGTGGACGACGCGTGGGATAGCAGCTGCAGCAGCAGCGCGGCGGTCACGGCGGGCGCAGCGGTCATGGTGACTGGAGGACGATCTTGAGAATAAGTTGGAGCAACGAGGAGGGAATCGTCGCCTTGCGCCGAGACGTCGCAGCACGTCCGGGCAGGAGCTGCCGACGGTCTATTCACTGGGAGAGCCACGGAGCCACGGGCGATACGGAGCTACAGGCGATGCGCAGCGGAGGGAGCGAGCGAGCGAGCGATGTCAACTCCGCTGTGTCTTGGCGTCCGCGACGATCAACGTGTACACGCGCAGCACACGGAGACGAGGCAGAGGCAGACCCACACGCACACACACGGAGTTGAGTGCCGGGCTGAGTGTCAGCTGAAGAAGCCCCGTGACCAAAGGGGGTGGGGGGGGGAGAAGTGGAAGTTGACGAGTTGGTTTCACTTCCGTGTTGTGAGCACGTGTCCCGCTGCTGCGGGGCCGGCGTGTTATGATACTAATATTAGTGGGGTCGGGAAACTTCCACTAAGGGGACGTCCATAAATGACGTCACGCACCTAGGGGGGGGGGGGGGTCAGACATTTGTGACGATGTGTGACGAGTGGGGGGGGGTGAGAAATGTGACGTCACATCAAAATGCGCAACTTTAAATACATATAGGCAACACGTTCTACTTAATTAAGTATACTTTTTAATAAATGTTTTCTCCTACAACGTCAGAGTGCAGCGCCACATTAAATACGCACTACAATGATAATAGTTTAAAGCGATTTGAAGCATGTGTTTTTTTTTTGGGGGGGGGCAGAGCTTTGTGACGTCATTTTTGAGGGGGGGGGGGTCTGACTTTTTGTGACGCCGTGTGACAATGGGGGGGGGGGGTCAAAAATCGTCCAAAATCGCGTGACGTCATTTATGGACGGCCCCTAACAAGAGCGCACCAGTTGCCCTGCGGTTCTGCTTCGAGTGTCACGCGCTCGGTCT
The DNA here is from genome assembly GCF_015708825.2 of Lethenteron reissneri. Lineage (NCBI taxonomy): Eukaryota > Metazoa > Chordata > Hyperoartia > Petromyzontiformes > Petromyzontidae > Lethenteron > Lethenteron reissneri. The sequence continues at coordinate 11,940,557 of NC_083798.1, read as the reverse complement.
CGTGGTGGGAACGGGGGGGGGGGAATAACATTACGTAACACAATTTTTGTTCCTGGATACGAAGTGGTTTTTTTTATTGCTTGTGCCTATAAAGTATAGAAAATGGTTATTATTCCCTACAAACTTCGCTTTTGTGACTAGGACTTTACGTGAAGGAATGACAGACTCATTGAAAATAGGTAAATTTCAACATATCACTGTCCTGGTCACAAAAGCAACGTTTGTGGGGAATAAGAGCGATTTTCTATACTTTTGAAGCATAAGCAATTATAAATAACACTTACGACCCAGGAACACATTTTTTTTGTTACACAGTGTTATTCATTAAATATTTCCGCCCCCCCAAACCCAACCCACCCCCTCGCGGACCCCCAATAACAACAACAACACTCGCCATTCGCCACTAAGTGGCGGCGACGTCACCGCGGCGCTTGTGCCAGGCTAGGTGCACTTTCAGTCAGTCGACCCATGGGCACCTAGGTATGTCCTTTGACCTCCTGCCAGCGAGGCGTTCGACACTTCACGTGGCCTTAAAGTGCACAAAGCCTCGGACCCCATCACAACAGGACACGACAGCGGTTGATGGCCTCCAAGTGCCGGTTGATGGCCCCTTCCAATGTGCAACATCCCTGACGCGCCCTGCAGAAATCCGCCCGGGTTCAGTTCGCGACAGCCGACAGTGGAGTCATGCAACAACTCCACACACACACACAGGACAAACTCGATTTACGGGTTGTATTGCGATGATGATGATGGTGATGATGGATTATAACGCGTGTCGTTGGCGCGACGGGATGCACAATACCACGCTTGGTCAACCAATTGATTCGTTCAGCTGTTCTATAAGCGTACTTATTTACGGACCTGCGTTTGTTTTGGATACGATAGGTTTTTGGAAATACTCTTTAGTATTACGCAAGTGCGCGTTTAAACGTTTTGAGGCTTTTAATTGAAATGCATTGAAGCACTTAACTCTTGATTATATCATAGTCGATAATTCCAACATTCTTAGGCTGTCATCATTATTAGTGAGCGGTAGTTAACTGGATGCCGCTTGAGTCTGCCAATGTACAACTGCGTGTTAGTAGAGACATTGCGTCAATCCACTGCTGGATGAGGGCCTCCACACGCCGTGCGGGCCGTGGGGAATTATTTTGACCATACTTCACCACTCCAGTCAGTGCGGATTGAAGGCAGTGGATATAAACGTGGGAGCGTAGAAGCACAGTACAACAATGAATTATATTGCAATTCTTCTTGGTTCTTTCGGTAAAGTCACGTAGAAGGGAAATAATAAAATAATAAAAATAAAACATAATAAAATAATTCTCCCGACGTTTCGGCCACAACGCAAGCAGCCGTCCTCAGGTGAAGAACAGGCGAAAGAACCAAGAAGATGAATCCCTGCAGTCACGAAAGCTTTAAATCGAAATTTATATTGCAATTCCCTCTGCTACCCACCACGTAGCCTCGCAGCTGCCGATAACACATATTATACATGGTGATCGCCCATCCAGCCACTATCCGGGCTCAACTCAGATGACGAGCATCTACACTATGGGGACCTCATTTGCCAGTAAAAATATGATAATTGGTTCTTTACCCTTCTATCTGGCAACAAAACTGACACCTTTTTGCAAGGAGTCATGTTTGCATAGACCGCAATACCTGCAGTCATAAAAACAAAAGAACATAACTCTGATAATGTGCACTGTCCTTGAAGTTGATTGGTCCACACCCGAGACAGCTTTCCTTCGAGCCTAGTCTCATATGGGTTGTACGAGCTTCAGGTGATTTGGCCACCCATAGTTCTGGGATGCAACGTATTGTAATTGGACGGCTTTGGGACTAAAAGCCTCAACCCCCAGGACGTGGCACCGGTTTCCCCCGAGTCTGACCTGGTCACCGTCATCAACGCACTGGGCAGTCGCCCCCGTGACGTAGCTGCCGAGTGTGCAGGCGGTGTAACTGCACCGGGATTTTTCGATTTAACGCTTTCGTGACTGCAGGGATTCATCTTCTTGGTTCTTTCGGTAAAGTCACGTAGAAGGGAAGTAATAAAATAATAAAAATTAAACAATTAAATTATTCTCACGACGTTTCGGCTACAACGCAAGCAGCCGTCCTCATTCTTCACCTGAGGACGGCTGCTTGCGTTGTACCCGAAACGTCGTGAGAATTATTTTATTATGTTTTATTTTTATTATTTTATTATTTCCCTTCTACGTGACTTTACCGAAAGAACCAAGAAGATGCACCGGGATTGCCTCCATTTCATTTCCCTAATCCGTACCGTACCGTTAGTATTCGTGCTCATGCCAGGCACGCGGTACCACCAAGGCTCCCTTTGTTGACAGAAACCCGAACTGCGTTACGAAAAAAAGGCTGCGAGTCCCCACCCCCCCCCCCCCCCCCGTGTTGCCACGACTGCTACGAAGTGAAACTTTCTCGAGAGGAAATTCATTAGGGGGCCGTCCATAAATTACGTCACGCGATTTTGGACGATTTTTGACCCCCCTCCCCTCGTCACACAGCGTCATAAAAAGTCAGACCCCCACTCAAATATGACGTCGCAAAGCTCTGCCCACCCCCCCAAACCCATATTTCCATTTTGAAAATAAAACATGCTTAAAATCGCTTTAATCTATTGTCATTGTCGTGCGTACTCTGATGTTGTAGGAGAAAATATTTATTAAAAATTTATATTTAATTAAGTAGAACGTGTTGTCTATATTTATTTAAAGTTGCGCTTTTTGATGTGACGTCACATTTCTCAACCCCCCCCCCCCTCGTCACACATCGTCACAAATATCTGACCCCCCCCCAGGTGCGTGACGTCATTTATGGACGGCCCGTAGGTTGTGCTCTTGGAGTGGATTTTCGTGTTCAAGTACCCGTGGTGACGTTCGCGACGCATCTGGTGCCCTAATAATAATAACAACACGTTCTTTTAATTGTGCCCAAAATGTTTAACCGAATCTCGGTGCGTTTGTGAATGACGGCAAATTACGATATAAATAATGTGCGTTGAAACATTACCAAAAAACAGCTACTTATGTGAATTTCGAAACGAATATCTGCCGTATTGTCAATTCGCTTCTGCATGCAGGCCTCCTCCATGCCGTGTAGGTCATGAGGGTGGTTTGACTATTAGCTTCTCAATGCGGGTTGGTAAAGGGGAACCATCACCGGTTCGGATATCACTCGCCATCGATGTTTACCGTGGCCGGAAATCTAATTTATATGGTCGGGTTAATCGCGCAGTGCTCTCATAATTGTGCTCGCAAACAAAATCATTCTGCCATTGCATATGATTCAGCCTGGAAATTCCAGTGTCAGAAAAACAAAAACCCAGGACTTCTTAAGATTTGCCTTGAAGACGGATTTCTTGATGTCACGAAGGCATTGAGTCCAAAGAACACCGCAGACTGCAGACCCTCGTCTGAGCCGCGCGTGCAGCATGAGCCGTGCCCGTGAGCGGCAATCGAACACAAGTTCCGTGCGGCTTCCGCGCGAGATCATCGTGAGAGACTCATCGATCCCAGCACGTGCCTGACGACCTCGCCCGGTATACAGGAGTTCGTGGGTTCGATCCCGAGCCTATTTGGGGTTTGCGTGTCTCTCTCACCCGTGGTCGCGTGGATTTTTCTCAGGGTTCTCCGTTTCTTTTTTCGTCCACATTTAGAAACGTGCGTTTAGAATATGTGGATGCTATAAATGCCCACATGATAAGCCACTTCATTTGGATATAATTTGTGGACAGGTCGCTTCTGAAAAATAGCTATCTAGCTCACTTGACTTAAATAAAAAATAGTTAAGTTTTATTAAATGGTGGGGGGGGGGGGGGGTGTCAAATTTCACCGCTCTTCGGCACCTAGTCTCCCCCCGTCCACGGGCCCTCTGTTCAATTGCACCGCCTGCACACTCAATGGTTCCGCACCTGCGCCCTACAAAGTCTCCCGTACGGAGCAGTGTAGCGGGGAGAGTGGTGGAGCCAGTGCTGACGTCTCTCTTGACGTGCGCAGGTTCCTCGCGTGTCAGTGCGGCGTGTGCGTCACTTGCGCGTGTGTCTGCATGTGGGTGGGTGTGTGCGTCAGTTCATCACGCGCTGCGTTGCTTAAATTATTTATCGGGAGGATGAGCCCCTTCACTCGTGCCTCGGGCAATAAAAACGTGGGAGCGCACAGGGAGGGCGAACAGAGATCCGGGAGCGGAGAGAGAGAGAGAGAGTGGAGCAGAACAGCTCGTGCGCTAAGTAGAAACAGGCTGTCCGGGCACGAGCAGGCACAGCAGTAGCGGGCATAGCAGCAGCAGCAGCAGCAGCAGCAGCAGAAGACAGCAGCAGCAGCACGGTCTTCAGCTGTTGCGGGAAATACAGCGACTCGGGTGAATTGCGCATTCGCACTTAATTAGAAACAACGGCACGCGTTGTTTGTCTCCGCTTGGAGACGTATTTACGCTCGAGACTTTTACGCAACAGGTGCAGTTTTATGAACGCGCGTGTCCCCACGTGCCAATGTACTCACGAAATGTAATCGCATCGACGCAGAGTGCAATTCATGCGTGCATCGTTCGTTTTAATCGCGCCTGTAGTTACGAGCGTACTCTGTGCTGCCGTGTTATCGATGTGCGAGCCTGCGTGTCTGCCTATTGAACGCGCGCGTGTTTTGTTTTTTATTCCAGCATTCGTCTATACCCCAGCCAGCCTGGCTGCTGTAAGCATTTGACAGTGTCCATGTTTCTATACTTTGTGCTAATGATTGTCTACAGGCACCGTCGGAGGTGTTTTCTTTGTTCTGAGCGCGCACACACGCACACACACACACACGCACACACACACACGCGCGCACGCTGGCAACTCTTTCGCGTAATGGACAGCGCCGGGCAGGAACCCAAACCCCATAAAAGTGAATGGAAGTTGCGCATTTACATCCGACGCTCGGTTTAGAAGAGAGCAGTGTCACTGATTATCTTTCGCGGTTCCGTTATACGACATAGCTCTCGGATGCGTATCTGACTTGTACCGCGTGCTGTCTGGCACGAATTTTTACGATCAGTTACTTCACCTGCTGGGAGCTCATTGAGAACCACGTGCGGCGAAACGTCGGACATCGTGCTGTACAACACGCGGTACCGCCCGAAACAGATGTACGAGAGAGATAATCCCGGCTGTTGTTGCGCGCGTTTTCTTACAGAGTTCGCAAGCTTCTTCTTCACCTTCAGCAGCAGCAGCAGCAGCATCATCATCAGCAGCATGAATCGTCTGCTCGCCCTGGCACTCGCCGCCGCCCTCGTAGCGCAGTGCGCTCTGAGCCACGAGCGCGCCTGGGAGGATGCGCCCCTCGCCCCGTTACGGCGCGACTTGCAGCAGCCGGCCTTCTCCGTGAGACCCCGGGACCCATCCCGACCGCACTCATACCACCATCCCACCCATGCAACCGTCTGTCCGAGTCGCCCCCCCCCTCCCTCGTCCCTCCTCCACGTGTCCCCTTGCCGCTCTCGAACTCGCTGCTCACTCCGCCGCTGCGGCGATGCCCGCATCGGGGCGCGCGCACGCACAGAACCCGGGCGTCGCGGTGTCTAAGATGTACGTGCGGTGTTTTTATTCGTTTATGTGTGTGTCAACGCTTTCCAATTTAGGTTCAAAGCGGAAATGCATTAGCTCTGTCCGTCTGTCTGTTGCACGGGGTCGCGATAAACTCTCCTAATAGGTGATCTGACATCAATTAAATTATCGTGTAACGTTGTGTTGTTATTGATAACGTTGTGGACACAACATCCACACCGGTGCAAAAAAAAAAAACGATTTGCAAACTATACTCGTCAGCTTCCTTAAGGCTAGTAAAATAATTCTGAAGACAAAGCGTTACTCATGGTCCACGCGTATGCATGATGTTTCTTCCTTCTTGGAGTTTACGTTGTAGATGGGATTTGATGATCGCATCGTTCGGTGTGGAGTGTAACGAGCGCTTGCGCGTACGTGCGTGTGGTGGTGTAGCGGCCAACGCACTGCGCTACGAACCCGGCCACCCGAGTTCGATTCCCGCCCACGGCCAAAAGCAGTGGCGATTATGTGAAACGGACCTGGGCCTCCTCTAGGTCGACTCAGCCTCAAATGAGTACCTGGTGCGGTGTGTAAACATTGTCACTGGGGAGACAAAGGCGGTCGGGCGTGGTGCTGGTCACCCACCTTCTCGTGTGCCGTTCCGGCCTTCATAGGTGCTCGCTAACAGCACTTGCCCCGACAGTCTGTTCATGCTATACGGGGAGATCTTTGTCTTTGTGCGTGCATGCGTGAACGTGCATGCGTGAACGTGCATGCGTGAACGTGCATGCGTGAACGTGTATGCGTGAACGTGCATGCGTGAACGTGCATGCGTGAACGTGCATGCGTGTGTATTCGTACGGAATACCGGTGGCTCATTCGCCGCTTGTTGTAAGATTCATGGTTCGAATCGAGCGGCCGCCCTGATTAATACTGCGGCGTGTATTAAACCATACAGATGTCCGCTTAACGGTGGATGTTAAATATCCCGTGACGTCTAAATTTAAAAACTTTAGCCGCAAATTATTAAATTTGAATATACAAAGCAATCACCGCCCCACCCCCCTCCTTAGCTCAGAAAGAGTCATTAGACTCAACAGAGGCTTTCCTGGGTAAACGACCGTCATGATAAGTATTCAATGGTTTACACGATGTAAATACGACCATTGGCTGTGCGCACGTCTCAGTGCGTCTCGGCGGCTCTTGGAGAGACAGAGAGAGTGAAAGAAAAAGCGCCTCTCCGCTCGCCACTCGGCGATTCAATATCGCGCACGAAACGCGCGGAGATCCGTCTACCATCGCCACGGAGGGCTTTTGACTGCTCGGTATCACGGGATGTCAAGACATAAGCTCTGCAAGCCGTGCGTTTCTTATTCTCCGCTCGATGACGCGTTGAACGTGAGCGCTTTTGACGCGTAAAGGAAACGGCGCAATTGCGTAAATTCATCGTCCAAAAAATTCGCCGCGTGGCAACTGACATCGGGTGACCTCGCAAGCGTGTCGGTGGGATATATACATTTTGTGTGCTTCAAAATCGATTACCGTTAAAATCTAATGCGCGGTTAACTCAATGAAGCTGTTCATGACGACATGCACACTGCAAAAAAAACGGGAGTCACGCGGCCTCAATGACTTAAAACGGATCGAATTGACAGATAACAAAAAAAAACTCATTTGGCAATGGCTGCTCTCACGGGAAAATATGTGCTTGGTCAGTGGCAGACATATCCCACAACGCAGAGATCTCAAAGCGAATTGATGTGTTCCATGCAAAAGGGCCATTGCCCAAAACGTCGCCTATTATACACGTTTTCTTATTGAGGGCAGTGTTGAGGTTTGTAGTATTTGTGCTTATGGACCCCCGTCAACGCAGTATCACGCGTTTATTTAGTTTCATTATCAGAGATAGACACAGCACAACAACAAGAACACGAACTTGCATCGTCGCTCTATTAACAGGCGAATGTACACATGCTGAAGAATGTCTGAATATTGCATCGCCGTCAGATACATTCCGTCGACAAACACGTTCTTATTGCCTTGTAACTTTTTATTTATTTTATTTTTTATTCTGAGCTATTGAGCTCTTTATCAGAAGCGACCTGGCCACATATGATAGCTCAGTGAAGTGGCTTATCACGTGGCAATGTAGAGCAGCCAAATTTTCTAAACGCACGTTTCTAAATGTGGACAAATAACCCAGAGGACCCGGAGGAAAATTCACGCGTCCACGGGAAAAACATGCAAACTTGTACATTGACAGCAGGCGTCAAGGGTCGGGATCGTGATCGAACCCACGACCTCCTGTCTGCCAGGCGAGGTAGTTAACATATTGCTACCGTGGTTTCCAACACTCACTCTGCAAGTAACTGCGTATCCTAGATAGGAAACCTGTCCCAGGTAGACTCAGACTAAATTGGGTACCTGGTTCTGTTTGTAACAATCACCACTGGCGGGGGGGGGGGGGGAGACAGACAACAGTGCTTGATTCTGGCCACGCCACGCCCCTGTGCCTTAATAGGTGTTCGCTAACAACGTGAACTTTAGCAAGCTACAAGTATTTAGTCAGTAGCTCAGTACTCAACGAACGCTGTGTTAAGCAATGAGCACTGGAGCCACATGGGGCACGTGGTGTGACAGTCTGTAAGTGTGTGCCCGCATCTGCAGGGAGCGGTGGTGTAGCGGTTAGCGTTGCTCCGCTAAGAACCTGAGTTCGATTCCCTGCTCACGGCCAGCAACAGTGAATATTATCTGAACCGGTCCTGGGCCTCCCCTAGGTCGACTCAGCCTCAAACGAGTACATGTTACGGTGTGTAAACATCGCCACTGGGGAGTCAAAGGCGCCCGGGCCTGGGACTGGCCACCCACCCCCTCGTGTTCCGAACCGGTTTTCATAGGTACTCGCTAACAGCACTTGCCCCAACAGTCTATTAAGGCTACACGGGGGATCTTTGTCTTTGTTTTTCCCCCACACCTGTTCCCTCGCCTGCACAGGTGGAGCAAGCGCTGCGGCAGAGTCTGAACGAGATGGGGGTGCGAGCGCGGAGGAGGAAGCCTCACCCCAAGGAATTCGTGGGCCTCATGGGCAGGCGGGCATCTGGTAGCCAAACACGCACGCACGCACGCTCCCTCCCTCATCTCCAGGGCCGTGCAGAGGTTTGGGAGGGCAGTTCCCCCCCGGGCCATCAATAATATTTTCTTCAGGTGGTCCTTCTATCCAAATAAATGCCCTATAGTCGATGTGGCTTCCGGATCAAACGGGCGTGAGGTGGCTCAACTACTTTCCAGCGTCGAGTCAGTGGTGAAAAGTGCACATTCGCATGGCAAGAGAGAGGTTGCACATTAGACAATTGACGCTCGATCTTCTTGGTTCTTTCGGTAAAGTCACGTAGAAGGGAAGCAATATTGCTTCCCTTCTACGTGACTTTACCGAAAGAACCAAGAAGATGGATCCCTGCAGTCACGAAAGCTTTAAATCAAAATTGACGCTCGTTTGACTTCGCAAGTAGTCGTGGTGGTAGTCGTTGATTTTGCAGGGGTGCACACCAGATTTGATCCCTGACTGGGATTTGAACTGGTGACCTGATAGTGACCTGCATCAGCCACCTGGTTGGCTTGATCAATGCCATGATAAGATCTACGCGTGCGCTTACCACAGGGCCGTGAATGAGTAGCCCGTGGGTGGCTTTGTCTGCTTTTTATCAGCTTCAGAGTTACACTCCATCGGAGGTGAATTATTTGGTGTATTGATTACACTGGTCAACAAAATAAAAACATTTTTATCTGGCTTGGACTTTTGCAGCTGTTTTAAACTAATTTCAGGATGCTGATTCCAAATCTGATGTCAGATTTGCTCTATCACATCTCATTTTATGCTATCGGCATACCCCATTTTCATTGATTTTACCAAAAATTAACTATGTCACTTATGATTGCAAGTTGTTGCGAGTCAGTGACTGCTTTAGTGTTAAAATATGGTGCTGTATTTTTAGGATAGTGTGTTTATAATATAATTTTATGTGGATATCCACTTTTATTTAATATTTTTCTTCTGCAGTTTTTATTGAAAATGCAATATTTGATATCTCAAAAACCTGATATGATAGACAAAAACTGATGCCAGATTTGGAATCAGCACCCCAAAATTACCTTAATATTGTTGGAATATCTTATGCCAGAAAAAGTGTGTTGACCAGTGTTATGGATATCGCATTTTTAAGTATTTAGCATGATACTTTAAGTAATATATAAATATAGTCGGACCTTGCAATATACGAGTGAAACCAATCAGTCTGCTTTATGTATTGTTTTAAATGGGCCCACATTCTAATGTACATTTTTTTCAGATAAACTCTATGCTAAAATTTCTAACCCTTCTTGGACATCATTAGAATGTATATCAGCCACTGATTAGGACAGCAATTGTCATGGATGTATTAAATATGATGCTCGCATGGCAAATGACGGGAAATAAATCTAACTGAAGCTGCGAATGCGTTTATAAGAATATCAATCAAGTGTTCAGGGAAGCCTCTTTGAGACTTAAGACTTCCCGCAAAGAGATCGGCATGGGAATATGTGATGGGCTTATTGGGGACATTTTTCTTTGTTGTTTTGTCCGTGGCTGCTGTACAATAGTAACCCGTTGACATTTGCTGGTGAGATTAAATGGAGTGGAAACCGATTTTAACGTTGCATGGTGTAAACAATCTCTGTTGTGATAATGGAGTATAGATTTTACATAGCGGGCAAGAGTACTGTAGGTCGTTCAAACCAGTTGCTTCATTATGCATCACTAAAGGTTGCATTACCAATATGCCATTTGAAAAAAGATAGGCGCTGCTTTGTATCTCACTAAAAGTTATTTGACAAGGTATTGATTAAACATTCTGGTAATTGATTCGACAAAGTTCTGATTATGTACCCAAATCCTGATATAAGCCTCCTTTCTCCAAGATAAGAACGAGGGCTTTTGTAATCTCATACAGTCCCTCCGCTTGGCTCACAAGGAATTACTGTCCGCTCATTTTAACAACGACGAACATTTATTGCGCCGTTGGGTGGAGCAGTGGCGCCGTGGCTTGTGTACCGCGCCACGAACCCGGCGACTCCAATCGATCTCCAGACACGGCTGACATCAGTGGCGAGTGATATTTGAGCCAGCCCTGGCTCCCCCGCCCTCCCTTCACCAATCCACATTGACCGGTTTAAATTTCAACAAGAGAATCACGGTGACCGATAGAGTGTGTGGAGGACTTTGTCCCGCAGTGGACTGACAGAGTGGCTGGAAATTATTCTCAAAAAATAATAATCTTGTGAGCTTATTATGAATGCAAGCACTACAACTTTCCAATATGTTTTCATTCGCAGATATTGAAGACATTTTACAAGAACAAATGCAAAGTGAGTATGCGGCACACGCAAGTACGATGCTACTACTATCTCTGCGATCCACACCGCGTTTGCGTGAGAATTGAATTGGTGAACTCGCAAGGGGCAGAGTCCTTCACGAGAAAAATGCGCAAATAAGAGAGGTCGTTTTTGGCGGCACCAGACATCACTCAGACGCAACAGGGCGAGGCAGTGAGCCGGCCTTTCTCGCCTCGGACGATCCTATCTGATCGTACAGGTGTTAATAGCCCATCTAAAATACGCAGCATTTGTAACGTTTTGGTGACGCGCGCGGGGAGATTGGACTGAAGGAAAGGACACAGACGTATGCTGCAATTCGATGTTTATTCCTTTAAATTGACCTGGCCAGATGGAAACAGAGCAAGGCTCCGCCAAAGAGAGATACTGTATCTTAATGGGCTACCAAATCACTTTCAAGAGGATTTGGTTACATTCTTGAAGCAAACTAAATTACTGTGACAAAAGCCAAACGTGAATTGCGTGCTTAGTTTTTTTTCTAATGGATTAATTTAATGAAGGGTACTTTAATTTAACAGCAACAAACATTTTCTGTGCATCCACTAAAAGTTTCAATATCACGTACATTCGTCTTTGAATTCGACGCATTATTCAAACGCACATACGGTGGAATTATACATTTAAATATACACAATTGAAACAAATGTGTGCCTGCTATGAATTGAATACCGCGTGCAGTTGAGAGTGAGTGAGTGACCGCAGGTGAATGTGAATTCAGCGACGTGTGATTTGTCGCCATGAATTTCTTCCCGACGCCCAGAATTCTAAAAGCCCACTCGGCAGTTGAACCCCGGGAGGGGAGCAGCTTTAACGCAATGGCCCATTGCTTTGTCTCGAGCGAACTGTCGAGCCGAGGTGTTGCCATTGTGTTGGCAGTAACAATGGCCAAATCCTCGAAACCCTCACCGCTCTTACATTTGTCTTGTCATTTGTAACAAACAAAAGAAAAGCCAGAGTAAGCCTCAATTTCATCGCCCGTGTTGGGTGACCCGTCATCTGGCCCCTTAAGCCTTGGATGTGTTTAAGAAGGAGGAGAAAAATACACTTTCTGCATCTCTTAAAAAAGAGCAGCGCTTGGCACGTGGCATGGCGCGTGGCATGGCGTGTCTGCGGTCGTTGTAACGGAAGTTTATTTGGGTGCCCTCTTTCCCCGCAGCAGATGATGCGGATGGAACGTATTGACGTAGGAACGACGAACCTCTAGCAACCGAAGATCAAAAAATGTAATGGAATACACATGTGTTGGATAAACAAACTTAACGCGTTTCCTTTCAAGTCGTGATGTTTTCGTTGTCGTTTGTTTGGTTCGCGGGTTTATTTTTTGTTTTCGTTTGTCTCGCCACTGCATGCAACCGATGTCAAGCTCTTTTTGTGTCCCATTTGCTGTAGCAGAGTTTACAGATGTGAACATGTTGTTATTAACCAGGGTAGAACGTTTTTGATGGCACTATACGATACCTCCATGCATAGAGATCTGTCACTCGTGAGCATTATAAAGGCGCATAGTCATGAAACTATTACTCGCACAGCCAGGCCGCTCGTAATATTTCACATGAAGATGAATTTGTACGATGTTCAGAGTTTTATATTTATTTTTGTTTTTCGTAAATCAAGTCCTATGAACTGTCCTCACACGTACGTTGTTTAAGAATTACGCCCATCATCAGAATTTACTTCTGTGTGTGTGTGTGTCGGTGTGTTATATTAAATGTATGTAATTTAAATTGGATATGTATAAATGGAGATATAAAAACCTACATTTTGTATTTGTACTTCAGTTTTATATATGTATACATGCCAAACAGACAATCGACAAGCAAGATGTGACCCAACAGGTCAAAGACAGTCTTTTTTGTTTTATCCATCCACGTGTCTTAGGTCACCTGTGAAATTATAGCTCCCTGCCATGCTGCTTCGTCTCTCAATATCTTTTCCACTTTAACCTTAGTAAGCAAAAACAATCCATTATTTTTCACCCAGCATCGAATAACATGCGCCTTGAGATGCAGTCATATTAAGACACTTGATATAAATTTTAATTTCTTACTGCTCTGTGAAAACGTTTTAAGAGAAATCTACTCAAATATGATTCATTATCACGTTTTCCTTCGTGTTGGATCGTGCAGTGCCTCATTAAAATTTAAACTATAACCCTCCAACACCCAACAGAGCCAATCAACTCAAGTTGTCACGTGGGCAAACGTGCAATTGTTTTTCTGCAAACCGGAATGTTGACAAGCAAGGAAAATGTCAACAATTTTAAATATCCCACCAAAGCAATGCTGGGCTTCAGCAAAAGTGTAATCTTTTGGACTGGGCACCAATTGGAAAAGTGCCGTTTCACTCAGCCGTGCCGCCGTGCAAGGAAAACGAGCATCGTAGTGACACCCACCAACATCACAACTTCATAACCACTGCAGGCGATCGCCAGTCACAGTGGTAGAGAGCCTGCATGACAATGATCCTGTACACACCCAGCCCCAACGCAGTCGCACAAACGGTTCCCCACGTCACGAGTTGTCAGCTGTTGGGATAAAGGAGCCTCCACTATCTAAGATCTGCGAGCAGTCAGCCGAGAATGTTACACAATCACAAGGTTGACGACGCACGGGCAATATGTTGCAATCTTTAATGGGCTGCGATTGATCTTCGTTTCTGCCACGGCTGACACGGACGGGGGATATGGTACATACAGCCGCATTGCGTTAGTCACACTTCAGACCGGAGAAATCCGATGAGCTATGAAGCAATTTTTTTGCACAGATGTCCAGTAGGGGCGGGTAAGAACGTTACAACAACAAACAGTACAGACACATGATAGTAGTGCAAAGTACAAGAAAGGTAAACAAATCACCCAAACACAAATAAAACTAAACCATCCCCATCCTACCAGGCAAAGCCTACTGAGGCATTCACTTATTTTTCAGAAGCGACCTGGCCACAAATGATACTTCAACAAAACGGCCCATCATTTGGACATTTCTAGCACTAAAATAATCTAATTAACATAGCACGGGGGCCATGTTAATGAGATTAACACTACTGACTTACAAAAAACAAGTCAACAACACTGCCTCAATATATGTTTTTGTATATTCCGTGACATTTTAGGCAATGGTGCTTCTTCATAACCATGGCCGTCCATAAGGGGGGGGGGGGGGTTCAGGACCCAGGGCAAAAAACACCGTGTGAGAGCCCCCCACACGCCTTCACACTAAACCGGAAGCATTACATCTGAAACCGTGACATCGAAGCGCGGGGGAAGGGGCCCCCCAAAGCGCGGGGCCCGGGGCGGTCACCCCTATTCGCTGTACGCTCGGGAGGTCTCTGTTCGCAGCACATGTGCTAGCACAATGGGCCATCAACAGAGCACGTGCACTGCGAAGAAGGACCATCGAAGCCCAAGACGGCTGCCTGCCGAGTAGTGCGCAGAGTACACACACACCGTACACACACAGAGTACACACACAGAGTACACACACACCGTACACACACAGAGTACACACAGTACACACACAGAGTACACACACACAGTACACACACAGAGTGCACACACACCGTACACACACAGAGTACACACACAGAGTACACACACACAGTACACACACAGAGTACACACACAGAGTACACACACCGTACACACACAGAGTACACACACCGTACACACACAGAGTACACACACAGAGTACACACACACAGTACACACAAAGAGTACACACACAGAGTACACACACCGTACACACACAGAGTACACACACCGTACATACACAGAGTACACACACACACCGTACATACACAGAGTACACACACAGAGTACACACACACACCGTACACACACAGAGTACACACGCAGAGTACACACACCATACACACACAGAGTACACACACAGAGTACACTCACAGAGTACACACACACACCGTACACACACAGAGTACACACACAGAGTACACACACCGTACACACACAGAGTACACATGCACACCGTACACACACAGAGTACACACACAGAGTACACACACACCGTACACATGCACACAGTAGACACACACCGTACACACACAGAGTACACACGCAGAGTACACACACCGTACACACACAGAGTACACACGCAGAGTATACACACAGAGTACACACACAGAGTACACACACAGAGTACACACACCGTACACACACAGAGTACACATGCACACCGTACACACACAGAGTACACACACAGAGTACACACACACCGTACACACGCACACAGTACACACACACCGTACACACACAGAGTACACACGCAGATTACACACACTGTACACACACAGAGTACACATGCAGAGTATACACACAGAGTACACACACAGAGTACACACGCAGAGTATACACACAGAGTACACACGCAGAGTACATACACAGAGTACACACACCGTACATACACAGAGTACACACACACACACCGTACACACACAGAGTACACACACAGAGTACACACACACCGTACACACACAGAGTACACACGCAGAGTACACACACCATACACACACAGAGTACACACACAGAGTACACACACCGTACACACACCGTACACACACAGAGTACACACGCGCACAGTACACACACAGAGTACACACGCACACAGTACACACACAGAGTACACACACACCGTACACACACAGAGTACACACAATACACACACAGAGTACACACACACAGTACACACACAGAGTACACACACAGAGTACACACACCGTACACACACAGAGTACACACGCACACCGTACACACACAGAGTACACACACAGAGTACACACACACCGTACACACGCACACAGTACACACACACACCGTACACACACAAAGTACACACGCAGAGTACACACACCGTACACACACAGAGTACACACGCAGAGTATACACACAGAGTACACACACAGAGTACACACGCACACAGTACACACGCAGAGTACACACACCGTACACACACAGAGTACACACGCAGAGTACACACGCAGAGTACACACACCGTACACACACAGAGTACATACGCACAGTACACACACACCGTACACACACAGAGTACACACACCGTACACACACAGAGTACACACGCAGAGTACACACACAGAGTACACACGCAGAGTACACACGCATAGTACACACACAGAGTACACACACCGTACATACAGAGTACACACACAGAGTACACACACCGTACATACAGAGTACACACACACACCGTACACACACAGAGTACACGCACACAGTACAGACACAGAGTACACACACAGAGTACACACGCAGAGTACACGCGCACACAGTATCACTAACAATGTTGCCCCACGTCCGACCGCATAGCCGCATGAAGAGTGAATTCAAACGGCATCGTATCGCGAATTTTGGGGAGAAATCGGTGAGCCCGCTTGTGTGCTAAATAGCACAGACGGAATCCGCGTAAAGCGAGGGAACGCCTGTATATTTTATTGTTTCGGCCACGGTGTTGTTGACGAGTGTGTTGCGATGTTGTGTTGTTGATTGCAACGAGCGTCCAGACGCAGCAGCAACATCAGCATCATCACCACGCGATATGGTCACTGCTGATGATGATGGTTATGGGCTCCCACGCGCCATGCCATGCTGGTTCAGTCCCGGTTGGTGACGATGGGAAGCAAGGAATCAATTTTTTTTATTTATCCCGGAGAAATCCCGATGAGCTATGAAGCTCTTTTTCACAGATGTCCAGTAAGGGGCGGGACATACAGTTACAACAACACGATACAAGTGAAGAGTATAGGTAAGTTAAGCAAATCACTAAAACTATATACGTAAAATAAAGTATATATATAGGTTCAGGTTGCATAAGTGCACCGATTCCTAAGCTTGGGCTAGGCAGAAAAACAGCCCCATACCACACCGAGACAACAACACACAGTCGCTCAATAAAATAGCACATTTAAATTGAACCATCACGGGACCTCTTTTGCCAGTATCAAAATATGAGAATAGGTTTTCCCCTTTTTCCTGACAACAAAACAGCTGTGTTAAGATGTTAAAACACCGAACTGAAACCTTTTACAAGGAATCATGTCTGCATTAACCACAATACTTGTGGTCAGAATGCAAAAAACAAAACATACTCTGCTAATATATGCATTGTCTTTGAAACGGATTGGTCCACACCAGAGACAGCTTTCTTTGGAGCCTCGTCTCAAAAGGTGTTAGACCAGAGGACGCCAAAAGACACCTTTTAGCGTCCGCTGAGACGCGGCTACAAAGAAATCTGTCTCTGGTGTGGACCAATCAGTTTCAAAGACAATGCATATATTATCAGAGTATGTTTTTTTGTTTGCATTCTGATCACAAGTTTTGTGGTTAAAGTAGACATGATTCCTTGTAAAAGGTTTCAGTTTGGCGTCTTAACATCTTAACACCTGTTTTGTTGCCAGAAAAAAGTGGAAAACCTATTCTCAAATTGAACCATGTTAAAGAAGACTCTGGGCCTCGCTTTGTCCACGACGTCAGTCTTTATTTCCACTGCACAGGCCCGTAAAGTCTTCACTCGCTCTCTCTCTCCCGCACCGCCCCGAGCTCCGCCTCCCACTCTCTCTTTTAACCTCTTCCTGACTGCGCCAATCCTCAACCTCTTTCCTCTCTCCTGACCCCCCTCCCCCCTTCTCTCACTCGCCCACATCTGTCAACTCACACGGTTTATAACCCCGTGTCCATGTACAGGGAAATTGAGTTTTCAGGTCCATACGGCGTACATCCATTATAATACGGGCAACATTGTTTTTTTTGCCTATTTGTGTTTCTCCCTTGTGATGGGACTTTGTAGGATGAACGTTGAGATTTATAACGGCACGGGGTGGCCAATAAGGTCTGAATTGGTCCGTATTAAGGTAGGGGCACGGTATGCTCACTCGACTTTCCCTTTTTGAACGTCCCCAGCCAATACCCCTTGCACCCCGTGCCCTCTTCAATCAGAGCGTGACGTTTTTGCTCCACCCCGCTTGATTGCCAGGCGCTTCTCGGTCTTCACGCGAGTAAGCGGCGCCCTCTTCCCCAGTCCCAGCAGGGATCGTGTGGCAGCGATGAAAGTTACAGATCGCAGAGACGAATACCGTGCAGTGCATCACAACGGTGGATTCCTCACACGTTGCACCGGCAGCCGATAGCAACCTGGGTGGCCCGATTGTCAATCCACTGCTGGATGAGGCTCTCCCTCCCAACGCAACTCTCTGCAACGATTGCGTCTGTTGAACGCAAATTTCTGGTCGTCTATCCGAGCGCCATCCAGGCTCAAGACCTCCTGCTGCGCTTTGGAGATCGTGCCCGGAGTTGGCACATTCCGGGTGATTCGGTCGAAGGCAAGCAACGCTGTGGCCAAGGCTCCGTTCAACAACGCACTGAGCATGATTCAGCCGAACGTGGTGCCTCACTAGCACGGACAGCCCACGGGGGGGAACCCTCACATTGCTTTCAAAGCAGCCGACAGGAGGGGCGGTGTGTCAGTCGCGGGATAAGCGTGGGGGGCAGGCGGGGGTGGGGTGCCTTGCCCCCCGCTCCGCCCGCCCCCTGGTGGCCAAAGCTACGAGTTGGGCCCCCTTTGACAACCACCATGAGAGACAAATGAAAATACTGGGGGGCCCCATCCGACCGATTGCTGCACCCCCTCAAGCTGATCATGTCGTGACTACGCCACTGGCTTGTGCCTCTCCGTTCACTAGATTGTGTCGACGTTTGCCCGGCACGAACAGCTCGAACGGGCCTTATCCATCTCTCTCTCTCTCCCCCCGTGTGGATATTCATACACCGCGTCGCTGGCAGATGGAGTCGGTGGTACGTGGCTAGTAGTAGCCACAGCCAATATTGCGAGAGGGATACTGGATGCGTTGTGCCGGGTGCGGACATATATTTGCTTACCGGTTCACCGAACCGGGCAGGGCTGTATCAAATTGAACACCTGGGTGGGAGTCCTGCCACTCTCAAGGGGCCGTCCATAAATGACGTCACGTACCTAGGGGGGGGGGTCAGACATTTGTGACGATGTGTGACGAGGGGGGGGGGGTTTGAGAAATGGGACGTCACATCAAAATGCGCAACTTTAAATCAATAAAGAATTGTTATAACAACACTAATTGTTATAACAACACTCCTACAACATCAGAGTGCAGCCGCCCCATTAAATACGCACTACAATGACAATAGTTTACAGCGATTTGAAGCATGTTTTATTTTCAAAATGGAAATATAGTTTTGAGGGGGGGGGCAGAGCTTTGTGAAGTCATATTTGAGGGGGGGGGGGTCTGACTTTTTGTGACGCCGTGTGACGAGGGGGTGGGGGGGGGGTCAAAAATCGTCCAAAATCGCGTGATGTCATTTATGGACGGCCACAAGTGACACTGTTTGATTCCCCGTCACGGCTAACACAGTGGTGAGTTACACAGACTCGGTACCCCCCCCCCCGTTCCTCACCAACCCGCACTGACCATTGTGGTGAAGTATGGTCGTACAAACCATTCGACCGACACAGCGTGCAAGAGGCCTGGCTTCGTCCAGAAGTGGAATAAACAATGGCTGTAGCGACCACTACTACAAGGGTAACAATAGTTGATGCTGTATGGATAATTGACAGGGCTTTAATTAAAATCGTGTCTGTCCGGGTCGGTGACCCTTAAAATACACCCGCACCCGGCACACCACATCAGGTATTTACCGCTGGTTATTTTAATCGATGTTGTTAGTCACGTGACATGACTTGGTCGTCCAAGCAAACCCCGAGAAAATAATTCCTGAAAAACTAAAAAAAAGAATAATCCCCCACAACAGCACAGAGACAGCTCACAACACACATTGGAGAGATAAAATAAAATCCAACAGCAATGACAACTCTGAGAATCCAAAATTCACACGGGAGATGTCATATCGTGGTGCGTGTGGCTGCTTCGCGTGGTTGGTGGCATTTGCCCGGGTGCAATGCATGAATTGGTGGGGTTGGTGGGGCTGTCTTCTGTGTAAAGACATCGGTAGCCCGATGTCAGCAGGGCTCCCCTCCGGCCCGTTAGCCCCCCGCCCCCGCTGCCCACAGCACAGTTGCACCGCCTGCACACTCGACAGCTGACGCCCCGCGCCACTCGCAGTTGGGCGTCGTTCTTGCTGCTGCTACCGCCGACAAAGGCGGGCAGGGAGGGACGGCGGAACGGAGGGGGACGAAGGGAGGGGAGGAATGAGGACGAGAAATAAGAGCGACGAGAGAGGAGAAAGTAGGAGGGGATAGTTGTTGGGGGTGGGGGGGGCAGAAAGCCAGACCCAGGGCAGGCACTCGTTTTGGATGAACGAAGCAGCGGACGCGGCATCTCCCGTCTCGTGATCGCCGCTCACCACGGCAGGAGGTAGGTGAGCCTCCGTGATGCTCTTCACTTTGCAGGTGGAAACCTTTCGGCGGAGCTACGCGCGAGCCGTACGCCGACTGCAGGTGTGTCTAACCACGAGCGCGCACTGCAGGTGTGTCTAACCACGAGCGCGCACTGCAGGTGTGTCTAACCACGAGCGCGCCCTGCAGGTGTGTCTAACCACGAGCGCGCACTGCAGGTGTGTCTAACCACGAGCGCGCACTGCAGGTGTGTCTAACCACGAGCGCGCACTGCAGGTGTGTCTAACCACGAGCGCGCACTGCAGGTGTGTCTAACCACGAGCGCGCACTGCAGGTGAGTCTAACCACGAGCGCGCACTGCAGGTGTGTCTAACCACGAGCGCGCACTGCAGGTGTGTCTAACCACGAGCGCGCACTGCAGGTGTGTCTAACCACGAGCGCGCACTGCAGGTGTGTCTAACCACGAGCGCGCACTGCAGGTGTGTCTAACCACGAGCGCGCACTGCAGGTGTGTCTAACCACGAGCGCGCACTGCAGGTGTGTCTAACCACGAGCGCGCACTGCAGGTGTGTCTAACCACGAGCGCGCACTGCAGGTGTGTCTAACCACGAGCGCGCACTGCAGGTGTGTCTAACCACGAGCGCGCACTGCAGGTGTGTCTAACCACGAGCGCGCACTGCAGGTGTGTCTAACCACGAGCGCGCACTGCAGGTGTGTCTAACCACGAGCGCGCACTGCAGGTGTGTCTAACCACGAGCGCGCACTGCAGGTGTGTCTAACCACGAGCGCGCACTGCAGGTGTGTCTAACCACGAGCGCGCACTGCAGGTGTGTCTAACCACGAGCGCGCACTGCAGGTGTGTCTAACCACGAGCGCGCACTGCAGGTGTGTCTAACCACGAGCGCGCCCTGCAGGTGTGTCTAACCACGAGCGCGCACTGCAGGTGTGTCTAACCACGAGCGCGCACTGCAGGTGTGTCTAACCACGAGCGCGCACTGCAGGTGTGTCTAACCACGAGCGCGCCCTGCAGGTGTGAGCTCGTTGGCCACGGGTGAACCGAATGGCCGGCGCGATAGGCGGCTTGTGAGATCGCGATAGGGCGAGCCTTCTGAGCGACAGCTCCAGGTTTGGTCTTCAGAGTGCTGTACAGGTGAGCACCAGACGCTGCACAGCTCCACACGAGCTTACGACAGTGGTAGGTGAACTGATTAACAAGTCGGCGGATTAACTGGGGCGGCAAAGTGAGAGCCAATATTCACCGGAGCTCCAGGCCACCGTGTGTTTTCTTCAATTCACCCTGTGTCACCCGTGGAGTGCGCGCTGGCGATGACTTCTGCCCCTTGGTCCCACGTGCTGATTGTCGCAGAGGTGTCATTTATTTGCGGTGGCGATCTGAACATGCATCGCATCTCTTTACTTGTGTCGCTTTGCCCTTTCTTATTTTGCTGCCGCCGCTGCTGCTGCTGCTCTTCGTACACAAACGAGCAGCAGTTCACAGACCGACGCAGTCTGGAAGCTGTTGAAGGCCCTCGCTGCCAATTAACGGCAGATTTTTTTTTACTTTTTACGACTAAGGAGGGAGGGCTTCGTGGCCGAGTGGCGTTGCCACCTGCCCCGGTTTTCCCCTTTTTTAAGGTGGTTATCCTGGGACGTCTGTAACTCTGCCGGGAATATTAAAGGTCCCGGTTTTTGTCAGTGGCGTCATGATGATGATAATAACCAGTCGCGTAACTAGCGTGCGGGAAAGGGGTGCCTTGCCCCCCCCCCCGCCCTCCCTGGTGGCCAAAGCTACGATTTGGGGCCCCCTTGACAAGCACCATGAGATATGTTTTTCAACAACGGTGTAAAATAACAACGACACTTATTTAAAACGCGGTCGGTTTCCATTTTATTTGAATGAAAATGGCATAATTTACGTTGCGAATTTTTATTTAATTAAAATCAAATATTAGGGGCCCCACCTGACCGATTTTCGCATGCCCTGAGCTGACAATGTCGTTACTGCGCCAAATGATAACAAGACACCACTCAAGGACACGCATTTACATGGAGTTCTGCCCTCGTCCCCTGTTGTGAGATACTGTATTCCTGTTCTTCCCATGATATGTTCCTGTTGGGGTGGCTTTTTCCAGTACCTCAAGTGGAAACCCTATTACAGAGTGAGGAACTGGTTGGTAATTACAGAAGTGAGTGATCTCTTGGTGAAGCTGATTATACACGCCAAGCGAAATCACTGGCTCTGTGGAGCGACAGAACGAGTTCGTGAAATATGGTTGGAATATACATGCACCTCCGATTGGCTATGTACGGTGCGAAAGAAGTTCAGCATTCATGCGTGCACGATCCTTATGCAGCCATCGCTTTACAGCGCCCCAAAATTTGAGTGATGAGTTTCGGGGTTGTTTTCGTTCTTCTCTGGCCTGACACTGGTGAGACGAGGCCCTCAAGAAGGCTGCTCGCTGTCTTTGGTGTAGGCCAATCAGTTTCAAATACAATGCCCGTATATTATCAGAGCATGTTTTGTGTACATGTTCACCACAAGTACCGTGCGTGGTTAATGTAGTGCTTGATTGCTTGCAAAAGGTTTATATTTGGTGTTTAAACATCTGAACACCTCCTGTTTTATTTCCAGAAAGGGTAAACACATATTATTTAAGTGATGAGTTTACTTGATCCGTGGTGCTGCGTGATAACAGCAGCAGGCAATAAGAACAACAGCAACAACAAGATACATCAACGTCAATATCGCCAGAGAACGCGTAACACGGCCCTTAAGGGATATTGCACAAGAAACAAACGAAGGCGTTTTCCCGTGGTGAACGATCACGGGCGAATCTCAACGTTGATTTTTTATCCGTTTACAAATGAACATTTTGCCTGCTCTGTTGGAGTTTGGCACTCTTGCTAGGCTGCCCACTAAACTTTCTGAAGGCTGAATTCAGTGTTTGTTCCATTTAAGACTGAACATGAGATAACGTGAACCCGAGCTATCGTCTGTGAGTATGTATTGCGGGCTGAGGGCATGACGCACGAATGCCGAAACCGAAGAGTTTCCCTGTTCGAACGAGCGATGGGACGTTGCTCGTCGATGTTAATAGGCCCGTGTCACGGACGACACGTCCAGCCCTTTGTTAAATCCACTGCTGGATGAAGGCCTCTCCCCGCGCCTTGCGGCTCACGGGGGCTGTTTGACTATACTTCACCACGCTGATCAGTGCAGGTTCGCCGACGGTGGGAAGCATAGATGCGGAAGCTTATACATACGGTACAATAACAACACTAAATTTCGATTTAAAGCTTTCGTGACTGCAGGGATTCATTTTCTTGGTTCTTTCGGTAAAGTCACGTAGAATGGAAATAATAAAAATAAAACATAATAAAATAATTCTCACGACGTTTTGGCCACAACGCAAGTAGCCGTCCTCAGGTGGAGAACAGGTCTGTCGAGGAGACAGCGTCTGCAGACTCTGTCTCCTCGACAGACCTGTTCTGTTGTGGCCGAAACGTCGTGAGAATTATTTTATTATGTTTTATTTTTATTATTTTATTATTTCCATTCTACGTGACTTTACCGAAAGAACCAAGAAGAATAACAACACTGTTTTGCTGCACTGACTGCCCAACCATATCCCTGCAGCAGCAGCAGCAGCCTATAACACCTGTTATGCACGGTAGTTACCCTTTGAAGCATTATGCAGTCTAAACCTGCTTAGCTTTTGATATCCGATAAGGAAAAGAACACTCCGCGTGATTTGGTCCTAGGCAATAACCCCTTCCGCTAGAGGTGGAAATTCCACGTTGCTCTGGCGGGAGCCAGTCTCCCTGCGGGAACAACTGCTGTCGCGTTCACAGCAAAGTCTCTCTCGTTGTCTCGACCTTCGAGGGGCATAAGGGGGCTGAGTCGACCCCGCCGACCAGGATTTGAACTCGCAAACCCTGACGATCGCGAGTCAAGCTCACGTCAACCCGCAGAGCCCCCTCGCGGCGCTGGATATGGCAAGATAATTACAGAGAAGGAACAACTCCGTAACTTAAAAAAATAAACATCCTTTAACAAAAACAACAACCACCACCAGACGTGACCATCACTCGTGTCCACTGGTCAACTTGCGCGATAGTCAACCTTAAATGGCTAATGGGAAGTTGGAACTCCGATAAAACTCCAAACACGCGCACACATACAAATACAGATATCCACCGTATAGAATTAACAGACTGTAGGGGCAAGTGCTGTTAGCAAGGCCGGCACGGCACACGAGGGGGTGGGTGGACAACACCACGCCCGGCCGCCTTTGTCTCCCTAGTGACGATGTTTACACATCGTATCAAGTACTCATTTGAGGCTGAGTCGACCTAGGGGAGGCCCAGGCCCGGTTCAGATAATCGTCACCGCATTTGGCCGTGAACGGGAATCGAACCCGGGCCGCCAGGTTCGTAGCGCAGCGCGCTGACCGCTACACCACCGCTCCCCACTACACACGCATGCACAGACACTCACACACAGACACACACGCACAGACACTCACACACGGACACACACGCACAGACACACACGCACAGACACTCACACACAGACACACACGCACAGACACTCACACACAGACACTCACACACGGACACACACGCACAGACACACACGCACAGACACTCACACACAGACACACACGCACAGACACTCACACACAGACACTCACGCACCGACACACACGCACAGACACACACGCACAGACACTCACACACAGACACACACGCACAGACACACACGCACATACACTCACACACAGACACACACGCACAGACACACGCACGCAGACACTCACACACAGACACACGCGTACAGACACTCACACACAGACACACACGCACAGACACTCACACACAGACACACACGCACAGACACTCACACACAGACACTCACACACAGACATTCACACACAGACACACACGCACAGACACACACGCACAGACACACACGCACATACACTCACACACAGACACACACGCACAGACACACGCACGCAGACACTCACACACAGACACACGCGTACAGACACTCACACACAGACACACACGCACAGACACTCACACACAGACACACACGCACAGACACTCACACACAGACACTCACACACAGACATTCACACACAGACACACACGCACAGACACTCACACACAGACACACACGCACAGACACACACACACAGACACTCACACACAGACACACGCGTACAGACACTCACACACAGACACACACGCACAGACACTCACACACAGACACACACGCACAGACACTAACACACAGACACTCACACACAGACATTCACACACAGACACACACGCACAGACACTCACACACAGACACACACGCATAGACACTCACACACAGACACACACGCACAGACACTCACACACAGACATTCACACACAGACACACACGCACAGACACTCACACACAGACACTCACACACAGACACACACACAGACACACGCACAGACACACACGCACAGACACACACACACAGACACTCACACACAGACACTCACACACAGACACACACGCACAGACACTCACACACGGACACACACGCACAGACACACACGCACAGACACTCACACACAGACACACACGCACAGACACACACGCACAGACACTCACGCACAGACACACACGCACAGACACTCACGCACAGACACTCACTCATAGACACTCACTCACAGACACTCACTCATAGACACTCACTCACAGACACTCACTCATAGACACTCACTCACAGACACTCACACACAGACACACGCGCACAGACACAACAGACACAACAGCAACAGACACTCACACACGGCCACACAAGCACAGACCACACGCACAGACACTCACACAACAGACACACCACGCACAGACCACTCACACACAGACACTCACCACACGGACACACACCGCACAGACACACACGCACAGACACTCACACACAGACACACACGCACGACACTCACACACAGACACTCACGCCACCGACACACACGCACAGACACACACGCACAGACACTCACACACAGACACACCACGCACAGACACACACGCACATACACTCACACACAGACACACACGCACAGACACACGCACGCAGACACTCACACACAGACACACGCGTACAGACACTCACACACAGACACACACGCACAGACACTCACACACAGACACACACGCACAGACACTCACACACAGACACTCACACACAGACATTCACACACAGACACACACGCACAGACACACACGCACAGACACACACGCACATACACTCACACACAGACACACACGCACAGACACACGCACGCAGACACTCACACACAGACACACGCGTACAGACACTCACACACAGACACACACGCACAGACACTCACACACAGACACACACGCACAGACACTCACACACAGACACTCACACACAGACATTCACACACAGACACACACGCACAGACACTCACACACAGACACACACGCACAGACACACACACACAGACACTCACACACAGACACACGCGTACAGACACTCACACACAGACACACACGCACAGACACTCACACACAGACACACACGCACAGACACTAACACACAGACACTCACACACAGACATTCACACACAGACACACACGCACAGACACTCACACACAGACACACACGCATAGACACTCACACACAGACACACACGCACAGACACTCACACACAGACATTCACACACAGACACACACGCACAGACACTCACACACAGACACTCACACACAGACACACACACAGACACACGCACAGACACACACGCACAGACACACACACACAGACACTCACACACAGACACTCACACACAGACACACACGCACAGACACTCACACACAGACACACACGCACAGACACACACGCACAGACACTCACACACAGACACACACGCACAGACACACACGCACAGACACTCACGCACAGACACACACGCACAGACACTCACGTACAGACACTCACGCACAGACACTCACGCACAGACACTCACGCACAGACACTCACACACAGACACTCACGCATAGACACTCACGCACAGACACTCACACACAGACACACGCGCACAGACACACACGCACAGACACACGCGCACAGACACTCACGCACAGACACTCACACACAGACACTCACACACAGACACACGCGCACAGACACACGCGCACAGACACTCACACACAGACACTCACACACAGACACTCACGCACAGACACTCACACACAGACACTCACGCACAGACACTCACGCACAGACACTCACGCACAGACACTCACACACAGACACACGCGCACAGACACACGCGCACAGACACTCACACACAGACACTCACACACAGATACTCACGCACAGACACTCACGCACAGACACTCGCGCACAGACACTCACACACAGACACACGCACAGACACTCACACACAGACACACACACACAAAGACAAAGATCCCCCGTTTAGCCTTAACAGACTGTAGGGGCAAGTGCTGTTAGCGAGCACACACACAGACACTCACACACAGACACTCATACACAGACACACACACACAGACACACGCGCACAGACACACGCGCACAAGCCTAACAATCGGTGGCATTCCAATAGCTCGCCGTGGTTTCGTGTTTTTTGTTTGTTGCTGCGCGAGTCTCTCGTACAAGGCGAGCAAAGGGACCCCCCCTCCCCCCCGGTGACGATGACCGCACCAGGAGGTGGGGGTGGCCCCCACAGGCACCACTCCTCCTCATAGCAGAGATCAGAGGTCTTACCTCAATAAACTCTCCACCCCCCTCCACCCCCCGTGATTATAACCTTTAAAGCATTTGTGTGTGAACTTGAAGCGTTGATGATAAACACGCTGGCATGTTTCAAGTGGTTTTGTAATTTACAGCGCCTCCCTCTTTTTTTGGTCAAATCCGCGATTGGACCGCTTGCCCCTCGTCACATCAGTTGCGGGGGGTTAGGGGGGTTGCCGTACTTCGCTTTGCTTGTCAGTGCGGGGGGTGAGGGGGGTTGCCGTACTTCGCTCTGCTTGTCGGTGCGAATTGGTGCAGGATGGGAGCGGGCCCGGGACCATTGCCGGATTTCACCCGCCGTTAATGTTCGCCGTAGCCAGGCATCGAACCCATGTGGTGTGCTTTGTGGTGTAGTGTGGTAACCGTGGCATCCACCCCTTAAGTAGTTGACGCTTCAATGAAGTTAGAATATTGAGTTTTAGATGTGAAGCCCTCTGCACAACACCTGACGCTGGCCCCACTGTTAGCAGCCATAACTCAGTACAAATGAAAGCACACCCGGGTGTCTGTGCAGGCAATGGGCCCCATATATCAATAGAGCTGTCCTACAGGGAGACGCCCAGAATCCATCAAGAGAGGTGAAGGTCTGTGTCAGGTGTGTGGCGTGGTGGGCATGGAGCCCTGGGGAAAGAAATTAAACGCGGGCCCCTGTAAAATTGTCCCCCTCCCACTCCCCCCCCTTCTTCCCTTCGTGGCCCGGCGCCTGGGCCCTTTCGAACCCCATTGCAGTTGCACCGCCGGGACACTCGATAACTACCCCACTCGGTCTGTCGAACCGCGTGTTGCGGGTACGTCTACTTCATACCCCGTGCCACCATGGGCCCCGCGGTGCAGTTGCACCGCCTGCACCCTCACTGTCTACTCGGCTGGTCTGTGCGGTGTCGCAGGTCCATGTCCCCGTTCAGGGCCACGTCTGCCGCGGGCGGCGGTTGGCATCTTCGCGGCTCCACGGTGGCGCTCTTGGTGCTGCTGCTGCTGTGCTGCATGGCGGAGCTGGCGAGCGGCCAGCGGGCGGGCGGCCGGCGAGATTCGACAAGGAGGGCCCCCTCCTCGTTGCGCCACAAGAGGCCCCAGGCAAACCCGATGCCCGCTTCGTTGTACGGGAGCGACGGCCCAGGTTTGGCGGCGAGCTCACCTGTCAGTTGACGGACTCTTCTCGGTCAAATGCGAACTGCAGTGGGGCTTAGTTCCTCGACGGAATACTTCGTGGAGTAGAAATGTGATTAGTAGCCACGGTAGTAGCGAGAGGCTTCTCCGGCCATCTGGAACGCTCTTCCTTCCGATTATAATAAGAAGCCACTGGAGCTATGCACTTTCAAATCTAGATTGAAAACTTATTTCTTTATAATGGCTTTTTGTGTTTTAGTTTGTTTTCCTTCCCCTGCACCTCCGGTTAGCGCCGTTGGCTACGTACGGTGAAAAATAAGTTTAACATACATACGTACGAGATGTGGTGTGTTTTGGGTGGAGAAATATTTTACGGGTCACCAGCGCTGGACAGATCTGGCTGCTGTGGGGAGGTGGAACTGTGGGGGGGTCGAGGGTCGGCCCGGCCACTGCGCGGACACAGAAGTGAACCCCACTGGGACGGCTGCTCAACATCACCCAGATAGAAGCGCCAGTTTAATGCACTTTGTATAGAATGTTGTTTTTAATTCACCCATGAAGCTTAATAATATTTAAAGCTCTCTTTTTTAAAGGAGAAAGTCCTGCTTGGAAATTGTATTCGTTTCGTGATTGAATATTTTGGGGGTTTTTTTTGCAAATAAATATGTTTGTGTTTGGAATTGCACTGCTAATTTGACCATTTGAATCCAATACTGCCGCGTAAAATCAAATATTCTACGAACCACCAACATTTGAGACCTATGTCTGTTCACTCGTTAGCTCCTGTCAGCCAGCAATATCAGTTTTTTATTATCTTTTTTAATTATCGGTAAAGTATTCTGTAAAAGTCCATTTTGGTTCGTTGCGACTTGCGAAATGTTGCTTATCCAGACCATTTCTTAAGTCATCAATTTCCCTGAAACACAGAGGCCTTTTATTGGACACGCATTACAACTGGAGGATATGGATCCACTCAGATACAATCTGCTTTTGTCACTCTGCCTGGGCTGCCCCTGGGGGGGGGGGGGATATCCCATGTCTCCATCTCTCAGCACGCGTGCATGCGCGCGCGCAACTGAAGAAACGCACTACGTCCTATCTTCTAATGCCACAAACGCTTTCAACGTGCTTCTGTTTTCACTTAACAAGCAACTAACCCCCTCCCCCCCCCGATTGTCGCCACCCATCGAGTCTTGACCTAAACTATAAAACATAATAAATAACAAGGCGGTAAACAAAAAGTTGTGTTGTCTTCGTCCGTCCCGTGCACCACACGCCTGCCACTGCTCGTGCGCCTCGCCGTTCCCTTTGGCAAATGTGGTCCAGACGTGAACTTGACCTGCGCCATGGAGATCGCCTTCCTCATCGACAGCTCGGAGAGCGCCAAGGGCAGCAACTACAATTTCGAGCAGAAGTTCGTGCTGGACTTCACGGCGATGCTGCAGAGGGAGGCCGGCCTCGCTGGCATCCTCAGCTGGAGGATCGCACTCCTCCAGTACAGCAGCACGGTCAGTGCCTTCTACTTCGCGAGAGTGTGGTAAATTTGTTTTGATTCATGCGCCGGGGAACCCAGAGATAGAGGAATCGTGCGCGAGGATGATGATTAAAATGTGAGCGTGCCCAATGATTTGTTTCCAAGGATTACATTTTGTTTTTGTTAGATTTTTTTTTCAAGTTATGTTGATTAATGGCTATGGTCATTAAAAAAAACAGAATTTCAAGTAAACACGGATTAAAAATTATGATTCCCATGAAATATGGAGGATTTGAAACTCATATTTTGCAGGAACCACGTTGGAACACAAATCACTGACGCAGAAACAAAGCC
The DNA here is from genome assembly GCF_015708825.2 of Lethenteron reissneri. Classification (NCBI taxonomy): domain Eukaryota; kingdom Metazoa; phylum Chordata; class Hyperoartia; order Petromyzontiformes; family Petromyzontidae; genus Lethenteron; species Lethenteron reissneri. The sequence goes on along the minus strand of NC_083798.1, from coordinate 11,909,464 downwards.
CTTCCACGACAGTGGCATAGCCGGGTTGCCATGTGCCCTGGTGCCAGGAATGAAACGTGTACTGTCATTACGTGTTTACTACGTGCGCGTCGATTGATACCCTGGACATCCTTTCGACGAGATGTTCCATCTCAATGGATTTACGTGGGTGAAATATGCCAATAAACACAACAAAACCTGTCGCCTGGGCCCCTCCTGCCCACGCGGCCTCTGGCACGGTTGTGCCCCTTGCGCATTCGACGTCCACACAACCGGGCCACGCGTGTCTCTTCCCCCTCTCTCTCTCTGTCTCTCTGCAGGTGCGTGTGGAACAGATGCTGCATGACTGGCAGGGACCGGACGATTTCTCCGCCCGGGTGCGGCAGATGACGTACATCGGACACGGCACGTACACGGCGTACGCGCTGGGAAACCTCACGGAGCTGTACGACGAGCAGGCGCGGGCCGACTCGGTGCGAGTCGCCGTCCTCGTGACGGACGGCGTCGACCACCCGCGTGGCCCCGACCCGGCGCAGGCGGCGGGGGCGCTACGCGCGCAGGGCACGCGCCTCTTCGTGCTGGGCCTGAGCAACGTGGCGCGCCAGCCGGACAACACGGCCCGCCTGCAACTCATGGCCAGCGCGCCGGCCACGCGATACGTGCACGACCTGCGCCACCCGGCCACGCTGGGCACTCTCATCGCCGAGCTGGTGAGACCGGGGGCGACGCGGGGAGAACGTTGCTGGGCAGCCGCTTCTGTTTGTGCTCGACGGAGGCCAATTGTTGAAAGTGTACGCGGTATGAAATGTTGGAAATCTTGTAAAAACTAAGTGTGCATACGCGAAATGCAAGATAATACGCAAATTCTACTTTTCCTTTACAATAATGAAAGCCGTATAATGAACAAACAATCATGATACTTTTCTGCAATCATGAAAGTGACCTAATTCCTGCACGCACAGAGCAGTTTTCACTGCAGCTCTTGGGGCATTGTGGTATATTATGCTCAGCAATCATTATGATGTAGGCGTCAGCGGAATTAACTGACATTTCCTAGAACACAATTCTGACATGCCATATGGTGACGAGTAAATGACGAATTAAAAGTTTGACACTTAGTTTTAAACAGGTTAATTGGACATTCATGATAAAGGTTTTTTTGGGTTAGATCGCATAAGTAGAAATGTGTCGTTAACCCGACACAGCCAATTGGTAAGGTTTGTCACGTAAACAAAACATGGCAACTAGTTGCTACTTCAGCCCACCGGTGTGTTGGAGAGTAAAATTTGACTACGACATTCCTCCGGTAATTACATCCAGCATCATCGGGCGATTTTGCCAGAATTGGCGGATTAATGATACATATTGGTCGCGAAAGCCTACGTGACAAACGAAATTGCACAGTGCTGCAGTAATTTTAGAGTAGTCTTGAACGATAACCTCGATCATTTTATATTTCACTTTATTTTGTTCATTCATCATCACGATCATCCATTTTCTGTCCACTACTGAATGAAAGAATCCCCGTGCTGCCACCATCCTTTGCTTTCCTGCGATACCACAATCCGTACATCTCCCACACGCGAACTGATCTCTCCACTCCATCTCCGTGTTGGTCGGATGTCCTCCTCAAGTGCATTTTCTCCTTTGGCTGTCATTCTACCACCGGTCTCGTCTCTCATCCGTCATCCCTCGCGAGCGGCCTGTGCTGCCTGAGCCCACCAACCTTCCCGAACGGCCAAGGCAGAGAGATCTCTGCGATCAGTGTTTGCTTCCCCGCTCTGTGTTGTCCCTCTTTATGTGTAACTCCGAATGTCTACCTCTCCGTGATTATTTGTGCATTCTTCCACTGCTGTTCTAGTTTCATCGTTTCGTGCCCACATTTCTGACGCACAGATCACAGCTATAGTCATGCTTTTTTCCGTTCAGTTTATTGAAACGCTCAGTGTTGTACCCTCATTTGTGTATTGTCTAATCTTCCCCATATTTTGGCATTTTCTTTCCTGCAGAACACGCTTGCCGATGAAGAGGTAAGATGTGTAAAAGCGCTGTTTTGTTTTTTCCCTAAAATGAGAAGCAATGAGTGTGAAGCGGAAAATGCTCAATTCCGTCTGTTCAGCACGTGACCTGTCACAGTTCACGAGATTTAAGTGATGCATGTTGAGCCTGAGTTTTAACACCAAACTTTGGAGGTGGTTGTATGTCTCAGGGGGCGGTTAATATTGAGTCAGAGACGTTGAACCATCACTGCTGAGATCTCGGAGTTAACTTTAGGCAGCTACCCATGATTAAACTGAACGCATCTGTAAACTATTTTTGTTATTTGTGACTGTGCACCACTGCCAGTGCAGTATCAAAAGATGTATTTGTAAAATTTTCATGATTAAGCTGGATTCCCAAGTACGGTTAATGTGAGTTTATGATCTCAGCTTGTTCACCAATGCACAGCATGACATAAACATTATTACCGTACCTTAAATATTATTTTTCACTACATTTAGCTTATTCAAGCTGCTGGAGAATGAAACATATAAGGAGACTGTGAAGTCCATTCAGATGTAGTTCTGTAATGTCATCTTCTGGGGAGCTGTGCTCTAACATGTGGTGGTTTACTGCTCTGCTACAAGAGCTCAAAGGTGGATATTTCCTAATCTTATGACATGCTATGATACCAATAACATTGCTGGAATATACGGTGTTCTCCACGCATTCCCCCCCAATCCCGCACGCCTGCAATTTACTGCACAAGTTGGGCAATGCGTCTTGCAATCCAGCGTGTGTGCGTGTGTGATTAGTAGCTTTCTTTGCCACACCGGGCACGAGTTTGGACGTCCGTCTTACCATCCGGAGCACCTCGACTCATTCAGAACCAAAACAAAAAACAACAGGAAATATTGTGTGTGTGTGTTGGGGGTGGGTGGGTGAAAGCAAAAAAAGTTTGTTTCCAAACTAAAATTGCCGTTTATTTCCTCGTGTGCCGAGCAGTGTCCCAAGCAGCCGGCGTGCCAGTGCGAGAAAGGCGAGCGTGGAGCTGCGGGGATCCCGGTGAGAAGTCGTGGGCCACCGTTCCCTGTCACACTTTCCCATGCACGACGACTCACGTGCCCTTGTTTGTGGTTCCTACGCAGCTGCGCGTGATGGCGGCAGTGGGATTTGTGGCGTTGAATGTAATCAATGAAGCCCTTAACGCCTGCATTAAGGAGACATTTTTCTTTTTTGTAAAGTGTGTTCGGAGTGTACGGATGTCGGGCTTTCGTAGAACAAAGCGTGTCTCTCTCTCTCTCTCTCTGGTTGCCAACATAGTTTACATTGCATGGCTGACAGACCTGCAAATTCAATTGGTTTCAAATAAAATCAGTCAGGTGTGCAACCATGCTCCTGGCACCGTTGGTACGTTTTCTTTTGCCGTGGACTTTTTTCCCCCGTTTTTCAATTCCAATTCCACCGCTCAGTGCCATCGATGGCCTTGAGCGGTGCAAACGAAACTTGTGTTGCCTCCGAAACGTCGTGATCTTTATTTTATTTTATTATTTTATTAATTTTGATGTTTTACCTTACGTGACTTTACCGAAAACACCTAAGAAGATGAACATGTGTTTTGTCGATGGAGCGATATTTTGCTTCAAAAGTTTGGACACGGGCAATGACATCACGGTAGCGTTTCTAAGTTGGTGGGAGTACAGGTGGGGCACTCGGCTCTGTTTAATGCTCAATCGTTGGACGATTATGGAAAGGAAAGTTCTTGGTTTAGGACAGCAGTGATTCTGACAAAGGTCTGACGAACGTTGGAGTGGTCGGTTTTATATAATCGGTCTTGAAAATTATAATAATAAAACATTTAACAATGTGTAATTTTCCGAGATTAGCATAATTCCGGAAAATTACACATTACCATAATTTCGGAAAATTACACGTTGTTTAATTTTCATGAAAACATTTGTTTTTCTAATTTTCAAAACCGATGATATACAACAGGTCTCCAACGTTGGAGTCTGTTCACCAAGTGGAAGACCTCAGGGCAGATGGTGGGGTAGATGTTGGGCCCGATTTTGGAGATCGCATGTCCTACCGTGCAGCGGCAGCCGCGGAACCTGTAGGAGGGTGGAAAGCGCTTGCTTGGTGTGGCGGTGTCAAAGACCTTCAGGCCGCGATGACGGGCTGACATGTAATGCTCTGACCATGGCTCTTGCATGGCCTGAAGTCGCACGATGTGCCCGTGGCAACAACATCTACGCCGCCAGCTGAATCCAGGGGACTCGTTTAGTGATGTAGAAACGTGCGTTTCATAGTATGTGGGTGCCATACATTTACACATTCATAATAAAGTTTTTTACAGAATTCTGGCAAAAATCGCCCCATGATGCTGGATGTTATTACCAGCGAAACGTCGCAGTACTCAAATTGCAAATGTTGTGGATTTACTCTCCAACACACCAGTTAAGTAGTGACTAATTGGCACGTTTTGTTTACGTGACAAACCTTACTAATTGGTTGTGTCGGGTGTTGGCGCGATCCAAACTAAAAAAACCTTCATTTTGAAGGATATTGGTCGCGAAAGCCGACGTGTTCCCGGTCTTTAAATAGAGCAGCACGGTGACGTCATCATTTAACCCAATCTGGTCCAGTGATTCGAGGCGGAGAGGGGGAGGGTATTGCAAATATATAATATATTGGTAATCATTCAGTTGTTATTAATTAGTATTTGTTTCCCCTATAAGGACGGGCCATATCATCACTTTGCCACTGTTGTTAGTTGTAAGATCGGGAGCAAGTGGAGGGCTTCACCATTCTGGCAAATTTCCCGATGATGCTGGATGTAATTACCAGCGAAACGTCGTACTCAAAAATTGTAAATGATGTTGATTCACTCTTCAACACACCGGTGGGCTAAAGTAGTGAACTATTTGTCTTTTGTAAACGTGACACATTTTTATTGTTTGGCCGTGTCGGGTGGTGGAGGGTTACGACACATTTATAAATAACGCGATCTAACCCAAACACCTTTATTATGAAACAATGTGTGGTAATATTATGGGCATTGTCTTTGAAACTGTTTGTCCTACATCAGAGACAGCAGCAGCCTTCTTTATGGCCTCGCCTCGCCTCGCCAGTGTGAGACCAGGCCAAACGCCCTCCAGAGGGAGCTCCCGCGAGCCCTGCTTGAGCTCCCCCGAGTGGAGGGCCCCATCCGCCCGCCAGCAGGGGCGTGAGCGAGCAATTACAGGGGCTGCGCCTCTAACCTTCTGTGACTGGAAGCGTCCAGCATCGGTGTGCGTCACGCGAAAGTAGGGAAGCCTGCACTGTCAGCTCCCCCCCCCCGTCTGCCTACGGATACCACAATGCGGCTTCTGTTCTGCCTACTTAGTCGCCAATAGGATAAACATTCCTCCCATTGACATTTCTAAAGCCGATCCCTCATGGTTATGCACGGGTTAAGAGTTCTTTCGGGAGAGGAGGGGGTGGCGGGTAGCAGAACCTCCCCCCCCCCCAATATTTTAATTGCATTCCATGCATTCGAAAGTTGACTTGGTCTGTGCGCGTGCGTGGTCAGTGACCCGGGAGAGTACTTTTGGTGTTTAGTGCCGTGCCCTCGTTATTTCTGTGGGTCAGGTGTGGGGGAATGCTCAGGTGTGAGGCTGCGGCAGTGGTGCGCCCTGCGAATAGTTTCGCTGGAGAAGAAACCCTCCGGGTGAAGTAATACAGCGCGGCCCCCGTACACACGTGCTCCGCCGCAATCCATTTTTATTAAATCTTTCACATCCTCCCCACTCCTCGGGTTACGCATACTATAATGGGGGCATGGTATTTCAAACCCGAATTTACCAAATGAATACTGGAAGAACCATTTATCATGGACAATTATGTTTTTTAATACTGTACTCAGTGGGTGGAGACGTCCAGAAAGTGCCTCTTGGTGGTAAAGAATTTAGGAGAAAAAATAATTAAAGTAAGTAAATTCTAACCATTCTCAATCCACACAAAACATTATTAGGGCCTTCCCACGCCACGCCTGTCACTGGAGTCTTTGACTCAACTTCACTGCGCTTTGTCAGTGCAGGTTGGTGAAAGCTGGGGAGGGAAGGACGGTCCATATCATCACTTGCCACTGTGGTTAGTTGTAAGCCAGGGATCGAACTCGGGTCCCCGGACTAGTGTTCTGCCACTGGTAAAGGAGCTCCTTGAATAATATCCTAAACGAAATAACAAATGTGCCATTGCTCTCTCGAGGGTTTATGTAGATTTTTTTCTCAGTTTCTCTACGCCCACAGTTTGGCCCTAAATCCATGATATCCTGCATTAGCCAGTCTCTCCGCAGGGCTCACCAGTTAATGAAGCGGATCGTAAACGCTGCCAAACACAACACATGGCATTAGCTGCAATATGGACACATTCTACCAAATGGAGGTCTGACTAAAATGCCACTACCACCACCACCACGGTGGTAACTCAAGAGGGGCAGGGCGAAGGAGATGGGAATTCACATCAGGCAAAAAAGTGAAAAACACGGCGACTAATACACGAGGGTACGGAAAAAGTGTAGGGATGGCCTGCAGCGTCGAAAGTCTCGCAGTGAAGCCAGGTGGGCTCATGAGTGCGGTCGTATTTCTTCCCGGAGACAGCCATAATTGTCGGTTTGCTCTCTACCCCGAGTGGTGCAGTTTGAGGGCAGCGCTCACTCCAGGGCAGCGTGTGGCGAGTAGCGCACAAACAAAACAAACTAAACTATAAACTTTTACATTTTGATTTAAAGCTTTCATGACTACTGCAGGGATTCATGTTCTTGGTTCTTTCGGTAAAGTCACGTAGAAGGGAAACAATGATTGCTTGTGTTGCAGTCGAAACGTCGTGAGAATTTTATTGTTTTATATTTTTCTTATTTTATTGTCTCCCTTCTACGTGACTTTACCGAAAGAAACAAGAATATAAACTTTTATTTTTATTTTACCCGGTAAGGCCCACTGACTGAGCTATATCACTCTATTTTTAGAAGCCACCGGGCCAAACATGATAGCTCAACGAAGTTGCTTGTCACGTGCACATTCATAGCAGCCAAATACTCTAAACGCACGTTGATTCGAAATGTGGAGGGGGGAAAATTGGAGGGGAAATCCACGCGACCATAGGGAGAACATGCAAATTCCAAATATACAGCAGGCGTCAGGGTCGGGAATCAACTCACAAACCTCCTGCATACCAGGCGAGGTAGTTAACATCTCGCCTCCGTGGAGAGACGTTAACGCGCACAGCAGCCCTGTAGCACTTTTCGATTAAAGGGCGTTAGATCGGTGGTACTCGGTTATCTAAGTTTGATTCCCGGCTACAGCGAACATCGGTGACAAATGACGTCAGCACCGGCCTTGCCCCCTCCCTCGACCAGCCCGCACCTGCCGGCGTGTTTAAATGCGGCGATGGCCTCCCCGATGGTCGACATTGCTGTGGGAAACCCTTCATCTATACTCCTTGGTTCTTTCGGTAAAGTCACGTAGGTGAAAATAAAAAATATTGTATTTTATTTTTATGTACTTTTATTATTTTTATTTTTTATTTTCACCTACGTGACTTTACCGAAAGAACCAAAGAGTATGGATCCTTGCAGTCACGAAAACTTCAAATCTAGAACCCTTCATCTGTTGGCGGATCGAGAGTGGCTTAAATGAAAACAGAAACTTACTGGCGGGAGGAAGGTGGCACGACGCCGTCAACGTTGCCGCGACCTCGGGACAAACGTGAAGCGCCGTAGAGACTGCGCGCCGCCGCGATCTGCTCGCGCCTGCCGTGTGAGTGCCCTCTGTGTGAGTGCCCTCTGTGTGAGTGCCGTCTGTGTGAGTGCCCTCTGTGTGAGTGTCCTCTGCCCGAGCTCCCCACCCCGTGTGCGTACGACGAACGGCTGCGACGCCCATCTCTTAGCCGTAACTCGAGGTGTCATTTTGTCCGGCTGGTTGTTGCAGACAGACGCATTTTTTTATATTCTTGGGTCGTTCGATAAAGTCACATAGATAGGTTCAAAGGAAATACATAAATGATGAAGCTATCTACGTGATTTTACCGAAAGACCCACGAATATGGATTCCTGCAGTCACGAAAGATTTAAGTCAAGACGCATTTTTCTTTTTTTTACATGTATGTCAAATGGATCTTGCGAATTAAACGAAGTGGGCTCCGCCCCTCCTCCCCCAACAGAATCCCCCCCCCCGCTACGGAGCTGGTGCCACAGCTTTCACGTTCATCAGCCCCCACTGTTGGGGTTGTGTGAGTGTCTGCGAGTCTTTATGTATTGCTCGATACAGCTCTGTACACACGCGGGATTTGATGATGATTCTCTTTTGTTCTATTGCAGGGTAGGAAAGGAAAACCGGGAAGGGATGGTGTGCATGGTGAAAGAGGACAAAAGGTGAGCGATATCATCACCACCGCCTGCACCACCAACACCAACGACAACGATCCCCCGTGTAGCCTTAACAGACTGTTGGGGCAAGTGCTGTTAGCGAGCACCTATGAAGGCCGGCACGGCACACCACGCCCGACCACCTTTGTCTCTCCAGTGGTGATGTTTACGCACCGCACAAGGTACTCATTTGAGGCTGAGTCGACCTAAGGGAGGCCGAGGACCGGTTAACATAATCGTGACTGCACCACCGCTCCCCACACCACTAGCACCATCGCCAGCACCGCACCTTCACGCTCTACGGCAGGGGTGGGGAACGTCCGACCCGCGGGCCGTACAAGGCCCGCGAAATCATTTGGTGTGGCCCTGCCAAGGCAACCGCAGAGGGGACTCGAAATGCAATAAATCTAGGAGCAAACCTGGAAAAGCAGTTGCGAGTAACAACATCATCAATACCAGCTAACATCACATGCCTCGCCAAAGAGAAGCAGTTCCAGCCATCACATTAGGGGTGAGTTAATTAAATGTTTGACCAAATATAACGGGCTAATTTTTTACTTGATAATTTTGTATGGCCCGCGAATGATGTTGTAAATATCCAAATGGCCCTTGGCAGAAAAAAGGTTCCCCAACCCTGCTTTACAGCTACGCCACTGACCGTTGATCTCCTCGCTATGAGTTCGTCTCCCTTAACGGTGTCGCCCGTCACCCACAGGGCGACGCCGGGGTGCCAGGAACCCGTGGAGCTGATGGCGCGGAGGTGAGAAAACTTTTATTGATATTTAAAACGAGTTTACATTCGCGAACAGGTTATGATACATGTGTGATGAGACAGATGGGTCTGGAACTATTCAAGTCAGTATTGTCCACCCCTTTATTTTAAATAGCAGAATTTATCGAGGAATTATTGAATGATTGAGGTATTTAATTTCTGTGAAAACATTAATGAAAGAGGTCCACTCATTTTGATTTAGCAGCTGGTCCCACTTTTTTGATGATGTCCACAACTATTCTATTTTGGTCTGGAAGCTCTCCAATTTTTTCATTCTGTGAATGGCCGTGATTGCCTCTTAATGTCTGGAACATCCTCCTCCCCCTCATCTCAAAAATCTGTCATAGTACTCGCAGAAACACGGAGAGGTGCATGCTCGTAATGACATTGAAGGACGGGACGAGGCGGACAGGGAGCAGGGAACATGTGCAAATTAAAGCATCGTATTGATCGTTCAGGTAAATTAAGTGGCTTTGGGCAGGACGCGGCTCGCTAAGTGACTATCGCAGATGAACAACACTGGCGACGCTACGTCAGCTCAAAAGAAAACAACGCTCCCATGAGGATGACCACTTTTTGAGATGTCGCGACGAAATCAGCTCATGATGACATGGGGCGGGCGGATGGGGGGGGCTTCATCCGGCAGTGGATAGAACATGGCTGCTGGCAATATTGAGACGTTGCCGTTGCGAGCGTAGGGTACACAAGTTGATGCGCAGTAGTTGTATGGCTAAGAGGGGGCCCTGTGAGCCTGCGTTTGTGCCCTGGGGGGGGAGGCGGTGGGGGGGGGGGGGTGAACAAAATAGTGAATGTATGCGATTTGTCTGCAAATAATTTTTCGTTGTGGCGGCTTTGATCACGAGTATCTCTCTGATTTTTAATCGTGACCTTAATTTGTCCGTAACAAATTCGGTAATGTGTGAAAAAAACATAAAAACGAGATTGTCCGCCCGCCGAGAACAAGCGTGTGCTTTGAGTGTTGGGAATGCGATCCGTACACGGGACATTTGCAGGGAAAAATATTGAAAGTCTTCCAGTCCTGCCCAGCGACTTGCTGGCTGTGGCTCCAGGTCGCGTCAGTAGTGAACTCCATCTTGAGTTTTCCAGCCAAGAAATCCATGCACCCTCTACGTGTGTATGTGTGTATGTTGAACTTATTTCGCACTGTACGTAGCCCACCGTGCTAACCGGAGTGAGAATAGTCCAGCAACACCCCCTGGTCCATTAGACGTTGACTCTTGTTCTTTTCTACGTCATTATTCTCATTATTTACCAGCTCATCTCAACCACGCCTCTGGCCAAATCACCCAGAAACGTACCAGGTTTCGTCAAAACTCGCAAGCTAAGCAGGCTCTAGCCTGGATAGCGCCTGTGGATGGGTGACCACCACACCCGGTGCGCGGCTGCTAGGTGCAATCGTTGCATCGAATGAGCACGATGGTTCTGGGGTAGCCTCCAATCCTGCAGTGGATTGAGAACTTCTCGCGATGGTGAAATGACCCAGGCCTTTTTATGTGAAATCCTGATGAGTGAAAGTTTCAGAAGGAATGGCGCAAATTCTTGTTGACAGTTGTGGTGAAGAAATTATTATTTATTTTGTAAACATTCATTTCATTGGTCAATACTACTTTAGTATGTAGATGACTGCAGAGCTTGGGTAATTGTTGGCTCATTGCGTGGCTGCTTTTATAGCTGTCTGTGGTTCCTCGTGCCTCTAAATGAGTCGTTCTCACTCCGTGAGGGCGAGCGGACACTGTGCGCGTTACGAGCCGAATTTTTTCTTCATATTTCTATAATTGAAGGGGGTTCAGTTGTGTTATTTTCACAAAACGCGCTGCCGTACGCCCCGAACACATTCTAGCAGTCGCGTCAATAACGAATCTTCATTCCTTTGTTCCCTCGCCGATGTTCAAAGTAACATTTCACCCGTGCAATTTGCAGTTTCTTATTACAAAACCGAGAAAGGACCACCCCAAAAAAGCGAGCTAAGTGCCCTTCTAGCTCTGATGAGGCCGGCACTTTTTGTTGTTGTTGTTGTGTTGTGTTGCCGAGAGGACATCCCCGCGTGCGCGGTGGGTCGGGCGCGCCAGGTGTCGAGAGCCAATTTGGTGCCCTGAAATTACAGAGGGGGCTGTGCGCCACAAGAGCGCGTGCACACACGTGTTTGGCTGCTCTTCTGCACACCCCAGACCTTCAACCCCCCCCCACCGCTACGCCTTTTGCCCCCTAGCTGTTGTCGTCCGCGTGGTATATTTTTTTCTACCGTTGATTCTCTTAACAGATATTTTTCGCTTTTCTTTGTTGTGTTCCCTCGTGGTTCCGTGTGGATTTTACGATAATTAACCTCACCTTTTTTCCCCTGGAAATCGCAGGGCCGGCCAGGATTTTCAGGGGAGAAGGTAATCACGAGAAAGTGGCATTGTGTGTGTGGCCTCCTCTTCCATTGTACTTGACCTCACCCCCCTCACCCTCCCCCTCACCATCCCCCCCCCAAACTCTCCTCCTGCCCCCCTCCCCCCATTCACCGCCACCCATCGGTGATGCATCTGCGGTATTCGCATGAAAGATGCAGTCACCTCCTAAGTCATCGTCGAGTTCTTAACGATTCACTCATTGATTCATTTCAATAGTTCGGTGGTCACAGTTTGATTCGAGAATCACATTTTAAAAAAATGTTTCTTGTCATTTGCACTGTCTGTACTGTATACGTTGTTTTTTTCTGCCTCATTTCTCTAATCGCCTATTTATAGAAGAGATTTTAACAGCAACATCGTTTTTTTAATTCATTGTAAATATAGCATTATACATGCCCGATTCTATGCACGTTTTTGTGCACACTCGTGAATGTTAAGTGCTTAATCAACCAATCTTTGCATGTCAAATCTTAATTGATTTACTTATGTATTTTTGGTGATTTTCTTACCCATCCTATATTTTACACATATTATCGTGTTTGTGTATTGCATTGTTGCTGTAACTTTCTGACCCGCCCCTGCTGGACATCTGTGAAAAAGGGCTTCACAGCTCATCGGATTTCTCCAGGATAAACGAAGAATCTGATTATGTTGAAGCACATTAATCATCTAGTGCACTAAATAGTGTGTTCACGCATCATAATGTATTGTGTCAACCGCCTCTGACCATACCACCCGCAATCCACCTAATGCCATCAGATTTCAGAAGCTAAGCAGCGTTGAGCTCAAATAGTGCTTGGATGGGCGAACACGGCCCAACGGTAGCGCGTTTGCTGCTTGTGGCAGAGGTTCACTGTTCGAATCTATTTGGCCGCCCTGGTTAATACTGCCGTGTAATAATAATAATAACACTACTACGCTGCATCTGCTTCACAGTGAACATTATATATTCCCGGACTAGAGTTGATCATTGTGTGTCGGCGTCAGGGTCAACATTTTCCAAATTGGAAAAATTACCTGCAAATTACTTAAACGTGATTATACCGGCAGAATAATGGTCATTTGCAGGCCAGGTGCGAAGTCACCTTTGTGCTCACAAGAACGAGCTATGATGGAAATCGCTCTGCGACACCGCAGCGTTACAGCAGGGCACTATATCAGCATCAAATCATCGTCACCAAGCATTTCAGGTGTTATAGGCTTTAGGGCTACATGCATGACAGCAGAGGGAAGTTAAATAAATGACCTTAAGATGCCTCTACATTCATGCTCCCCGTCTTCATCAAAGCCTCGCAGTCCGCATGGCTCGGGGAGGCCCTCATCCAGCAGTGGATCGATCGAGGGCTTGTTGTAACGTGTCCATTCGAAACCATCTCCAGCGTTTTCTTGGTTCTTTCGGTAAAGTCACGTAGAATGGAAATAATAACATTATTACATGCTTTTATTTTTATTATTTTATTATTTCCATTCTACGTGACTTTACCGAATAAACCAAGACGATGAATCCCTGCAGTCACGAAAGCTTTAAATCGAAACCATCTCCAGCTTTAGACCACATCATCGCCACCAAGTCACAGGGCTCTGGAGGACTCGACAGGCGGTGCCCTGCCTGACTATCTCTCGCCCCTCTGTGCAGGGTGACAGGGGTCAGTGCGGAGCCGCCGGCGAGAAGGGAGACAGGGTGGGTGAGACCCGAGCGGTTAACACGAGAGATGATTTGCGCTGATAAGAGTGTTTACACCAACATACACATGTATCAACAAACATACACATGTACAACCATAGCCACGTGCAAACTATACAGATGTACAACAAAGGCAATGATAAAGATCCCCCGTGTAGCCTTAACAGACTGTCGGGGCAAGCGCTGTTAGCGAGCACCTATGAAGGCCGGCATGGCGCACGAGGGGGTGGGTGGCCAGCACCACGCCCGACCGCCTTTGTCTCTCGAGTGGCGATGTTTACACATCTCACCAGGTACTCATTTTAGGCTGATTCGACCTAGGGGAGACCCAGGACCGGTTGAGATAATCGTCACTGGTGATAGCCATGAGCGGGAATCGAACTCGGGTCGCAGGAGTTTTTTTAAAATGAAAACAACTCAACACATTTGTCAAGAACACCGCATCCTTCATAATATATATATAACCTGCAACGTTTCAGGCGATGGCCCTTCTTCATAGCACATGAGCAAAGGCCAGAGAGAGAGAGTGGATTATAAAAGTTGTAGATTGCACTTTGCACCATGGGGCCTGATGGGAATGAAGTGTGAAAACAGTTTCCTGATTACCAGTTTTTAAATAGGTGTTTGAATAGTGACCTGGTAGTTAACTAATTAGTCCCAGAAAAAAGTTTTCAATAATCAAAAAGTATTACTATATAAAATCTGTTGGTATGAAAAGTGAAAAAATACATATGTACATATGCACAAACATACACACGTTTGCATGGTTCCACATGCATATGTTGGAACAAGTATATATTTGTGTAACTATGCTTATCAATGTACTGGAATCATATTTACACAGGCGTATGCATCTACAATCTCATACGTAATGTACACGCATTGAACTGGTATGCACGCATGTGTAACTCTTGCACATATTTGTAACGGGAACGTATTTACACAAAACATGTACATACACAGAATACAACATTTGAACGCCGCGGTGGCGAGATGTTAACTACCTTGCCTGATATATAGGAGGTTATGGGTTCGATCCCAAAGCTGACGGCCAGTATATTTGGAGTTTGCATGTTCACCTCGTGGTCGTGTGGATTTTTCTCCGGTTCCTCCAGTTCTTCCCTCCACATTTCGTAACTTGCTTTTTGATTATTTGGCTGCTATGAATGTCCACATGATAAGCTACTTCATTGGGCCATCATTTGTGGCCAGGTCGCTTCTGAAAAAGAGCTATACAGCTCAGTGAGCCTTACCTGGTACAATGTTAACGAATTTGTTTAGTTTAATTGTATCATTTGACCCGTACATGCAATCATATGCAAGTCATGTAAACTATCATCGTCACACGAGACTTTGCAAATCCACATGAGCGAAAGCGGAGCGCGCGATCACGCCTTGGCAGCTGGACGATGATTGATCACCGCATGCCAATAACCCACTTAACAGACAAATCTTGTTTTGTTCTTCACGCCTGCCAGGGACCAGACGGGCCGAGTGGCCCAAGGGGACCCGAAGGCCCGAAGGTAACGGCGCCGTGCGACGTCACAAAGGCGGCACCCGCGGTTGACGGCCTCCCGTTTGTGTGTGGGGGGTGTTGCGAGCCCTTTGGCGTGATTGTGATGCCCTCGACTAATGTGCCCATCTGACCTTCAGGGGCCTCCAGGACCTTCAGGTGAACAAGGCCTCGAAGGCATCCAGGGACCAAAGGTACGGTTTGGTGCAGGGGTGGGGGGCGGCGGTGGGGCTAATTGAAACATTCCACGCGCTGCCCGGGTGAGATATATTCGGAGCGAAGCGTGTAATTCCTCCAATTGTCATGGTCCACGGGCCACTGAGCGTTGCCGCCGCGGTGGCCAGATGTTATCTCCCTCGCCTGGTATGGAGGAGGTCGTGGGTTCAATCCCAACCCTGACGCCTGCTGTATATTTGGAGTTGGTATGTCTCTTTCCCCGTGATGGCGTGCATTTTTGTCCGGCTCCTCCGGTATTTCCCGCCATGTTTAGAATCAACACGCGTTTAAGAGTATTTGGCTGATATAAAGTTCCACGTGATAAGATGCTTCGTTGAGCTATCATTTGTGGCCAGGTCGCTTGTGAAAAAGTCCTACATAGCTCGGTGGGCCTTACCTGGTAAATAAAGTAAAAATAAAGCAAAGAGCCTGCAACCGTGATCGTTTAGCTGCATACCGACTGCCCGGCCAGGGTTATGACATTTTTTTCTGAACGAGGTTTGTTCAGTTGGCTTCATAATGCGGCCTCTTATTCTCTGCAAAAGGTCAACATAATGAGCTTGCTGGCCAGCTCTGCGTCCAAAACTAGAAATATAGAACCGTCGTTGTTAGCCGCAAAGAATGTGAGAATCGGAGAGAATGCAGAGATGTGCTGAGAGAACAAATGTCGGATGAGACAACATTTGATGTTACCAGAATATTTACCGGGTCCGCTGGTAGACTGGAGAAGTATGTGCCGCGTGAACAGTAGTCAGAGCCATTGCAGCGAGAGGTACACTGGATACGGTGTCCTGGGTACAGACATGTCTTCTGCGTCTCTAACCCATACAGACCCGGTTGGAATTAAACCACGCCGTGGTATACAATGTGCGAGAAACATACGTGGTACAAGGGAGACCTCGGCAAAGCGCTTATCAGCTCTGCAACTTACTTTACGCATTTCTTTACTTCACACGCGGGCTCTTCTTGAAGCGTCGTCCGTAAAACATTGACTCTAAAGCAACGGCGCCGTAATTATGGCATTACTGTCGCGGTCACGTGCGCCACGGAGAGATAACGGGCGGGGAAATCTGACAGCTTACGAATGTTGGCTCCTCATCAAACCACCGGCAGCAGTGGGTTAGTACGCAGGTGTCCGGTTGGCACGCACGTCTGGAATGCTCGGAAAACGGCCGTGACCGGTTTATTAAATTAACGAGCGGCTTGCGGGCCCTCCCTCTGATCGCTGCTTCCCACGGCGGGTGTGGTGCGGTCGGGTAGACGACGGGTAGAAGCTCGGGCTCGGTGCGTCAGACGCGTGCGTGCGTGCGACGCTGCAGATGCTGACAGCTGTTCGTCGGGCAGGCGTGGCCGCGCGTGCCCGGGCCTTTTCCATTCAGCAACAAGAAAAAAAGGCAACTTTTACACGCGTCCGATGGAATTTTAATGCCCGCAGTAGGGCCACCCGTAGGTGGGAGCACAAAAGTGGCAATTTTTGACCCAGGACTTCACACAAAAGAGGGCACCCACAACGGGGCCGTGCGTGTTTTTTTTTGTTGCCTGTCGCTAATGAATTAGGGGGCTGCACGTGACACTCTGCCTTGGGACTCCAAGAACAGTCCGTGTGGCACAGTTATTTGAAGTGGATAGTTATCGTTTATGATGGGGATTATTTCTCCAAAGAGGTTGTCGAGCAGCATTATTATCGATGGTTGAGTTATTATTGAGCCAACTGAAAGTGTTGCAAATAATGATTGGGGTAAATATGTTTTGGCAGCGGCGATCAATGTTGTGAATATATACCAGTTTCGCTTTGGACAGATTTAGTGACCTTTTTTTGAAAAATCTTATGATGGACTCAAGCACGTGTCGCTTGACATACATTACAGTGGTAGTACAGCAGCAGCAGTCCTTTATTTATTCAGTGAAACCGTATTGAGCCTCAGCACTCTTTCTCAGCAAGGGGCCTGCATTGGGATCTATGGACAAGCCGTTACTTTTTTATATTATGCTATTGTCGATCACCATTCTACTCCTTTGGCTGCTGCTGCTGAAACAGATTCTGCTGCTGATGACCATTCTTCTATTGCTGCTGGTGATAAAGACAATGCAGCATCTGATGCTGCTGCAAATTCTGCTGCTGCTGCTGCTGATGATGACCATTATTATTTTGCTGCTGGTGATTAAGCCAATGCTGCATCTGCTTCTGCTGCTGCTCCTACAGCCGCTGAAAATGATGTTGACGCTGATAATGATATTGGGTGTCTGACTGTGCACGGTGGAGGCTTGTGTGCAACACAGTGACAGTAAAAGGGCCAAATGCGGTGTCTGTGCTGCCGCTCCTATTAACCGGTCTACGCCGCAGATGGCCTTGGGCTGTGGCTGACTTGTCTCGCTCTCCGTGGCTGCGGCGATGTTTTTACTGTGCTTTGGGTTGGATTTCACCTGTCAAACAAACCAAATTGGTGAAAGTTTTTTTTCTTTCTGTTTCTTCTGAATAGCTGTCTGGACGTTTCTGTCAGCCTCAGTATGCGCGCTAAAAAAAACGACAGCTACCAGTGAATTAACAGATTAGGTTGTTGAAAAATAGAAGTATTGTTTTTTTGAGCTTATTTACACAGCATACATCCAGGCATTCCTCGTACAGATGGACGGGCATTCATTCCTCCCTGGGAGATGCTGCCCCTATGACGAATGTGGAAATGACATGCGAGCGACACGCGGGCAGGGGATCCTAACGAAGGCACCGCCGACGAGAAATGCGCATCAGGTCGCGTCGCTCACGCCAGGACTACTCTACGATGTTGTCCGCTCTCGTTGTCTCTCTCTCTCTCTCAGTTTCAGCATTGGGAATTGTCGCAACGTCTTGTTTCTGCTGTGGGCTCGGTGATAACGAAGAGTTGTCAAGCAAAGGGGTGCACGATGCACATTTCGCTGCCTTTCTCTTACAAAAGGAATGACGCTTCGTGCTCATGCCGAGTGTTGCGATGGGGCAGTCGTTGTCGTTTCACGCGGAGGCAGGGCTGTTATTGACGAATGTGTTGGGTCATTTTTTTTGGTTATTTGTGCTCATGCACCACTGCCAACGCACGATCACCAAATGTTTATTTTTCATTTACAATTCAAAGATTGACTTTAGAGTTAAAATGTGGTTTGTAGCAAGGTGCACATTCGATGCTCAGAAACGTAATTTTTATTTCCACCATCAACAGCCAGGGTCAATCCACCTGTGGCACCAAGGCCTCCCCACGTTCTTCCCATCCCTCGCGGCATTGAGATTCCACGATCCATCTCACTCCTGCACCCCGAGCTAATGTTATCTTTCCATCTCCCTGGTGATCTGTCATTCCATCACCTGTCTTGTCCTTTGACCATCATCCCTTCTAGCCATGCCAAAGCCTGCCGCTTACGTCGCTTGACAGTCAATACGATGTCTCTGATTGACATTGTTCCCTGAACAACGCGTCCATATTTAGGTTTCTCGATGCGATTCCCAACGTTCATCATTACGTCATCCCCTGTGTACTTTTACACTTCTTCCGTTGTTCTTCGCGGATTATCTTTCATTCACTTTTATCGCTTTTGGTTTTTAACGCGTAAAAGTTTTGCCAATCTTCGAATGGCTGCCTGGGCGCGATGAGATTTACACTCCTGTCGTTCGCGTTTTAGTGCCTTCGTTGGCATGGAGGCACAGACTGAGCCGTCTCCTGTGTCTGCGTCGACGTAAATAAAACAAAAACAAAACCATTCTAAAAGCTTGAGAATGATTTAAGTTGGCAACGTTATTTACGACAGCGTCCAGACTTCGGACTGTCAGCAGCGGGGGAGTTTTTATTCTCTTTTGCATTTTTTTTAAACCGTGTCCTGGAAACGCGTTCGTGAGAGCGTTGGCGTCGGTGGCTTTATACTTGGTCCCTGAAACTCGCGCTGCCGCCGTAGCAGCTGCTCAGTTTCAATGCCACCCCGCAGATACTCTGGTTTGCATGACAAGCGTCTTCCTCTGTAGGGGCAACATCTGAAGATAAGATGCATCGGCTATCGTTGTTCCGAAAGCATGTTTTGTCCACAATAATTGGCACGTTATTTTCGACCGCGATATTGCAGAGTTAAGTCACCTGCACGATACGAGCTGCCATAGTTTGTACGCGTAAAGCCGTCACTGAAAGTCACATTCTTTATTGTAATCATCGTTGGTGCAAACAAATAATGCACAAATTAACCTGATAAAGAACTGCCAGACTTTGCAGAACGTCTGACATTTGCACAACTCGCAGACACAAATACATTAGTATCGCGTGACAGAATTCCAGATTCATATCCCGCTGTCGCGGCGACGGCAGAAGTTGTGCCTTCAGATTAAGTTTGTCCGGACAACCGTGTTCACGAACGACGCAGCATCAGTGGCAACCACAGGAAGTGGGGCCAGGGAGGAGGGGGCGGGTTTGGCAGTTCCCCCCTCAGTAAAGGCCAAGGACGCCTCGGAGGGGGCATTTCGCACTGGGCTTCCAAAGACATTTCACCGGACCCTGGTGGCCATTGAAATCCACATCAGATTTCAGAAAATGTATTCCTCTGTTTCCAAAAAGTAGCTCCGATAAGGCACTGCGTGGTCAGTGACATCGACACGAATACTCCTCGAACAGCAGAGCCGATGAAAATGCTCCATTGCCAGTTGTGTTCCCAGGTTTGTCCAACTTTACTTTATTAATGATCGTTTTGTCATTTGGGAGATTTTCTCCGTCCAAATGATGTGTCCTGGTTGCTTTTTTATTTGTAGCTCAGAGATGGCGACCCGAGATGAGATGTGTCCCTGCGGCGTGATGGTGGCACAGGCTGGGAATCCCCAGGGAATGTCGCGGCTCTGGAAACACACCGGCCAATGTTTGCGGTCTCTGACGCCACAACGCCGCCTTTTGTCCGTCGCCTAACTCGAGGACATGTGGACGCGGAGCAGGTCTTGTGAGAAAAGCGAGTTCATTGTCAATTACCCTGGACCGGTGGGCATCTGGGTGCTTCGCGGGTCACTCGGCTTGACTTGCGGCAGAGTCGGTCAGGGCACTCGCCCTGGTGCGGCACAATGAATTATTGCGACTTGAACAGCTGAATGCAATAAAATTACGAGAGCCGTATTGCAAGTGTTTGTTTTACAGTCTATCATATTTTGTACAAATGAAACTATAGTTAGCCGGCAGCGAGCATGACTGCACGCTCTGAGAGCTTATCTCTGTGTGCAACAATGAGCGGCATTGAAACGCGCCGTTTGGAGTGTCTGTCCGGAACGCAGAGCAGATTTCTGCGATTTTTTTCTGCGACTCGCGCGTCTGAAAACGGGTCACGAGATGGCAAAGCTCACTGGGCTGTCTGACCTACAGTACGACGGCCTGGCGCGTAAATATCCCAGCGTGCCTCTGCGACTCTGAATGTGCTGAAAGCGGTCCTTTAAAATTTAAAACATAAGGTGCATTGTGGCGGTTAACAAAATTCCCTTTCACGGGATTTGTTGTGCCGTGCGGGGGTGGAATTCATGACACATGCCAGGCAAATAAGTATGCAGGAGATGAACACTCTCACGGTGACACAGTGTAGTGCGGCTGAGATTATAGGCAAGGGCGGTGGGAGCCGTGGGGGGGGGGGGGGACAGAACGGGCTGTGTGCGCGCACAGAAAAGGGCTGTAGTAGCCCCAGGCTACTGATTCAGATGGCAAAAGCTGCCATGTTTTGTTTCAAATTAACCAGTTGATTCCTGCTTTTCAGTTTGAAAGGCGGGAATCAATAATAATTTCAGCTTGTAAAACGCACAGTACTCGCTCGCTCTCGAAGAGAGAGAGAAAACAACTTAGAGACGAGATCGGGAACCGATGACGAGCGGTAAGGAGCAACGTCATTATCCGGCACCAATCATTGTCTAAGCTCTGCTTGCTATGTTTGGAGACAAAAAATATAATTCGTGATAAATTATCTACCTTCTGTTGCGATTAACATGGCTGTGAACTTCGCTCACCAATTGCACAACCCACGCAAGAGGGCCAAGGTCTAGCAGGCTGATCGCTTTGTCTCACCCACGACTTTGTTTGACCACCGCCACACCGCGGCTCACGTCGCTTTCTGCTTCTTTGCTCGCACCGCTTGCCTTGGGAGTTCCCTCCCATCGTCTCTTTTCCCAAAATGCTCGTATCCTAGATCCATTGAAGAAACGTACGGATTCTCATTATGTTTTACTATCAGTTGCGTTATTTGTTGCTGACTGTTTGGCGTCTTAGGTGTTTGGGCCTGAGTTCAGCCACAGTGGTAAAATAAATAATGAAGGTTTTAAAAACAATGGGAATATTCCTTTTTAAATGTGAATACATTGGTATTAGGTAAAACGCTGTATTCATTGTCATGGGGCATCGTGGGAGAATTAAAATATCTTAAAACAAATATTAGTATTTTTAGGTAGCGACAGATTGGAGCCCGGCTTACATTTTCTTGAAGCATCTGCGTGCTCATATACAACTACTCAGCTCTTGAGCAGCATGGCAGTGTCATAACTTTGCACGTGTGTGCGTGCGCGTGTGTGTATGCATGGGGAGCGGTGGCGCCGTGATTAGTGCACTGCGCTACGAACCCAGCGACCCGAGTTCAATTCCCGCTCACAACCAATAACAATGTCGCATTTTTAACCGATCCTGGGCCTCCCCTAGGTCGACTCAGCCTTAAATTAGTACCTGATGCGGTGTGTAAACATCAGCACTGGGGAGACAAAGTCGGCCAGGCGTGGTGTTGTCGACCCATAACCTCGTGCGCCGTGCCAGCCTTTAATAGGTGCTCGCCAACAACGCTTGCCCCAACAGTCTGTTAAGGCTATGTGGGGGATCTTTGTCTTTGCATGTGCCGGACAGGGAGAGAGGGGCTTGCCTGGCCCTCCAGGTGTGCAGGGGGAGGCGGGCATTGGACACCCAGGACCTAAGGTAAGCAGGCCTTCACCGCGTGACAGCAGAGGCCAGGGAGCAGCTCCGCGCGACCTGGCTGCCCCAGAGAGACGGCGATGACGTCTTCGCTCCAGTGCCGGATTATCCTCGTCGCAAAACTAGCATTTATAGCTATACATGTAGCTACACGTGCTACGGGCCCCGCACTTTCATGGGCCCCGCGCTAAACGCTTTCAAGCTGTCAATTCCGGTTCAGTGATTCTGCACTTGCTCTAATACTATAGTACTATACTGCTTTAAACTTTTATGAACTAATGTGTGTTTAAGGTTAGCGATTTGTGGTATTATCCGGCTGTATTGCAAATGAAAAAATACAATTACTTTACCATGCAAGTTAAAATAGCGTGTTTTAATATTTATGTTTTTTTTTATTTAGGGCCTCTTTATAACATATACTA
This sequence comes from Lethenteron reissneri, assembly GCF_015708825.2. NCBI lineage: Eukaryota > Metazoa > Chordata > Hyperoartia > Petromyzontiformes > Petromyzontidae > Lethenteron > Lethenteron reissneri. The sequence goes on along the minus strand of NC_083798.1, from coordinate 11,887,152 downwards.
CCGACCCCGCACTAGCTTAATCCGGCATTGATTCGCCCGCAAGAGCAACGCGCAGACACGCAATACCTCACTGTCAGAAACGTTTCCTACGCAGCCATCGCTGTTCGTGGAGAAAGTACGCTTCTTGCAGAATACGTTTTTTTACGAGTGTTTCTCAATGTTCTTTAAAAAAATTTACTTCGTACAATTGGTTCTCGTCCCCCACCACCCACAAACGCCCGCATTCGCCCAGGAAGCAGAGCAGAAAGATTTAAAGTTATAGCCAGAAGCGTTTATTGGATTAGAGAGACAGAGCTTAATAAGAGGCACCCACAGGCACGGGCGGTCTTCTTGCTTTTCAGCCAAATTCTGATCGCTAAAGCCTCGGTGCACATCGGTGTTTCATGCAAAAAAATACTAATCGGTGTTAACACTTTGTTATTGTGCTGTTCGACAGTGCTGAGCCCATCTGTGCCTTTGGGGCAGTCCATAAATGACGTCACGCGATTTTGGACGATTTTGACCCCCCCCCCCCTCGTCACACGGCGTCACAAAAATCAGACCCCCCCCTCAAATATGACGTCACAAACCTCTCCCCCCCCGCCCCAAAAAAAATAAAACATACTTCAAATCGCTTTAAACTATTGTCATTGTAGTGCGTATTTAATTTGCCGCTGCATTCTGATGTTGTAGGAGAAATATTTATCAAAAAGTCTATTTAATTAAGTAGAACGTGTTGTTTATATTTATTTAAAATTGCACATTTTGAAGTGACGTCACATTTCTCAACCCCCCCCCCCCCCTTCGTCACACATCGTCACAAATGTCTCACCCCCCCCCCCCCCCCAGGTGCGTGACGTAATTTATGTACGTCCCCTTTTAGACGTTTACTTTTGCTCGGTTGCAACTTCAAGAGATGCCAATACAATGGAGATCAAAAGAGAGGCTCGCACGGGCAAAACCGCGTCGAGCCTCGGGTCACGAGTGGCGATTTCAAAGCCGAGTTCTTTCGCAGCGCCAACCGGCATCACCACTCGGCACGCGTTCGGATCGTTTGAGGGACGAGATTCCTGGCGACTCTCGCTTTTACCGTTCATCGAGATTCGCGGCACCGCTTCAGAACCGTCACCGGTGATGCGTTCGTTGCCCGCAACCATCCCGGTGGGAGGTCTCCGTTTGGCTTTCATAAATCACGAGCAAAAATACCCCTCCTCGGCCGTGTGTGGGCTTCGTGCCGGCTGTCACAGAATGTGCAAGATTCACGGGTTTCATTGCGAGTGGGAGTCAGGAGCAACACGCGTGTGCCTACGAGTGTCAGTGTGTGTGGGGAGCTGTTAGTGTAGCGGTGAGCGCGCTGCGCTACGAACCCGGCGATCCCGCTCACGGCCAGCACCAATGACGATTACCTGAACCGGGCATGGGCCACCCCTGGGTCGACTCAGCCTAAAATGAGTGCCTAGTGCGATGTGTAAACATAGCCACTGGGGAGACAAAGGCGGCGGTTCTGGCTAGCCAGCCCCCTCGTGAACCGTATTGGCCTTCATAGGTGTTCGCTAACAGCACTTGCCCCAACAGTCTGTTAAGGCTACACGGGGGATCGTTGTCTTTGGTGCTGGTGGTGCAGGCGGTGGTGATGATATCGCTCACCTTCTGTACTCTTTCATCATGCGGACCATCCCTTACCGGTTCGCTAACAGCACTTTCCCCAACAGTCTGTTAAGGCTTTGTTTGTAAGTCCGTGCGTGCGAGACGTGGTGGCGTAGTGGTGAACGCACCGAGCCGAGTTCAATTCCCGGTCATGGCAAACCACAGTGAACAAATATCTGAACTGGTCCTGAGACTTGCCGAGGTCGAACCGGCCTCATTGTTGAGCACCTGGTGAAGTGTGTGAACGTTCAGCGCTGGGAAGACAAAGACGGCCAGGCGTGGTGCTAGTCACAGCGTCCCCTCGTGCGTCTTGCCAGCCTTAATAGATGCTCGCTGACGGCACCTTGCCTCGAGAGTCTGTTGAAGCTCTCCGATGCGTTTTCTAGACTGTTCCGCGTGTGGTTCGGCACGATGTCCGACGTTTCGCTCCGCGTGATGGAAGAACCTTCTCGAGGAACCCCGCTGGGTTTGTGGTTCAATGGAAACAAAGAAAGCTCCTTTGGCGCAACCGCGTGGACCTACCTACGCAGCGGGCCCCACAGACTCTTCTAGGGCAGTGGTTCTTCACGTCTACTGCGGCCTTAGACCCTATTTGCTTCTCAATCCTAAAAAAAATTAATGTTAATAAATACATAGGGTGTGATGAAACGAAGTTGTTGTACTTATTTTTTTTTACCTTCTAAAAAAAAAATCTGCCCATGTCTCGCACCCCCAAAAAGGGCATCTCGCACCCCTAGAGGGTGCAGCGTGCACGCCAGGTGAAGAAGAAGCACCGCTCCAAGGGAATCCGCGTCTCTGTGTGTGTGTGCGTGTGGGCGTCTTGTGCGCATTTCCTAGGGCGACTTTGGTTTCCCAGGCAGAGCCGGACCTGCGGGCCCCGCTGGGATCGGTGAACCTGGGCTACCGGTGAGGCAGCGCAGGCACGGCGAGAGGCCACACCGCACCGCACTCACGCACTCCGGCACGGCCGTCTTTATTCGCACGCGTGTTGCTCCAGAAGACCGACAACGGCCCGGTCGTAAGTTAATAATAACGTGCAATCGTCGGAGTGACAGGCCAAGAAGTGGTATCTCCAAAATGATTTTGACGAACATTACATGCGCGTGTGTCTTGTCTGTGTGTGTTGTGTGCATTGAGTAGCCTGGCACAAGCACTTTGGGGATGTCACCGCCACTTAGTGGCGAATGGCGGTTGTCGATGTTGTTGTTTATGTGAAGGCAGTGGTGGCACTGTGGCTCGTGCAACGGTGCCTTGATCCCTCGCAACATGGGTTTGGTTTCTGGCCATGAATGACATCAGTAGCCAACCTGTCTCAACTCGACCGTAAATGAACACGTGGTGCAGTGTGTACGCATCAGCTGTGCGGAGACAAAGGCGGATGGGCGTGGTTCGAGTCGGACCATCCCCTCGTGTGCACCGACCTTCATAACAGCCCTGACATCCTTGAACAAGCAACACGGGAGGGGGGTCTTTAACATGTATGTTGTATGTTATTTGTATGAACGTGCGCCTGCGTTGCCCGTCTGTGCTGTTCAGGGTGCACCAGGACCTCAGGGACAGCCGGGCGAGAGAGGCCTCGCAGGGGAAGGGTTTCAGGGCGCCAAGGTTCGGGTCGCACGATGCGCCGCGTCACACACACTCAACAAAGACAAAGATCCCCCGTGTAGCCTCAATAGACTGTTGGGGCAAGTGCTGTTAGCGAGCAGCACCTATGCAGGCCGGCACGGCACACGACGGGGTGGGTGGCCAGAACCATGCCCGACCGCCTTTGTCTCCCCAGTGGCGATGTTCTAAAGCACCGCACCAGGTACTCATTTAAGGATGAGCCGACCGAGGGGAGGCCCAGGACCAGTTCAGATAATGAATCGTCACTGGTGTTGTTGGTCGCGAGCGGGAATCGAATCCAGATCGCCGGGTTGGTAGTGCAGCACGCGAACCGCTACACCACCGCCGCCCCACACACACGCGCACGTGATTACCCTCTCAACAACCTCTACCTCGTTCTACACACGTGATAACCCTCTCAACAACCTCTGTCTCGTTCTACACACGTGATAACCCTCTCAACAACCTCTACCTCGTTCTACACACGTGATAACCCTCTCAACAACCTCTGTCTCGTTCTACACACGTGATAACCCTCTCAACAACCTCTGTCTCGTTCTACACACGTGATAACCCTCTCAACAACCTCGTTCTCGTTCTACACACGTTATAACCCTCTCAACAACCTCTGTCTCGTTCTACACACGTGATAACCCTCTCAACAACCTCTGTCTCGTTCTACACACGTGATAACCCTCTCAACAACCTCTGTCTCGTTCTACACACGTGATAACCCTCTCAACAACCTCTGTCTCGTTCTACACACGTGATAACCCTCTCAACAACCTCTGTCTCGTTCTACACACGTGATAACCCTCTCAACAACCTCTGTCTCGTTCTACACACGTGATAACCCTCTCAACAACCTCTGTCTCGTTCTACACACGTGATAACCCTCTCAACAACCTCTGTCTCGTTCTACACACGTGATAACCCTCTCAACAATCTCTGTCTCGTTCTACACACGTGATAACCCTCTCAACAACCTCTGTCTCGTTCTACACACGTGATAACCCTCTCAACAACCTCGTTCTCGTTCTACACACGTGATAACCCTCTCAACAACCTCTGTCTCGTTCTACACACGTGATAACCCTCTCGTGATAACCCTCTCAACAACTCTGTCTCGTTCTACACACGTGATAACCCTCTCAACAACCTCTGTCTCGTTCTACACACGTGATAACCCTCTCAACAACCTCTGTCTCGTTCTACACACGTGATAACCCTCTCAACAACCTCTGTCTCGTTCTACACACGTGATAACCCTCTCAACAACCTCTGTCTCGTTCTACACACGTGATAACCCTCTCAACAACCTCTGTCTCGTTCTACACACGTGATAACCCTCTCAACAACCTCTGTCTCGTTCTACACACGTGATAACCCTCTCAACAACCTCTGTCTCGTTCTACACACGTGATAACCCTCTCAACAATCTCTGTCTCGTTCTACACACGTGATAACCCTCTCAACAACCTCTGTCTCGTTCTACACACGTGATAACCCTCTCAACAACCTCGTTCTCGTTCTACACACGTGATAACCCTCTCAACAACCTCTGTCTCGTTCTACACACGTGATAACCCTCTCAACAACCTCTGTCTCGTTCTACACACGTGATAACCCTCTCAACAACCTCTGTCTCGTTCTACACACGTGATAACCCTCTCAACAACCTCTGTCTCGTTCTACACACGTGATAACCCTCTCAACAACCTCTGTCTCGTTCTACACACGTGATAACCCTCTCAACAATCTCTGTCTCGTTCTACACACGTGATAACCCTCTCAACAACCTCTGTCTCGTTCTACACACGTGATAACCCTCTCAACAACCTCGTTCTCGTTCTACACACGTGATAACCCTCTCAACAACCTCTGTCTCGTTCTACACACGTGATAACCCTCTCAACAACCTCGTTCTCGTTCTACACACGTGATAACCCTCTCAACAATCTCTGTCTCGTTCTACACACGTGATAACCCTCTCAACAACCTCTGTCTCGTTCTACACACGTGATAACCCTCTCAACAACCTCGTTCTCGTTCTACACACGTGATAACCCTCTCAACAACCTCTGTCTCGTTCTACACACGTGATAACCCTCTCAACAACCTCGTTCTCGTTCTACACACGTGATAACCCTCTCAACAACCTCTGTCTCGTTCTACACACGTGATAACCCTCTCAACAACCTCTGTCTCGTTCTACACACGTGATAACCCTCTCAACAACCTCTGTCTCGTTCTACACACGTGATAACCCTCTCAACAACCTCTGTCTCGTTCTACACACGTGATAACTCTCTCAACAACCTCTGTCTCGTTCTACACACGTGATAACCCTCTCAACAACCTCTGTCTCGTTCTACACACGTGATAACCCTCTCAACAACCTCTGTCTCGTTCTACACACGTGATAACCCTCTCAACAATCTCTGTCTCGTTCTACACACGTGATAACCCTCTCAACAACCTCTGTCTCGTTCTACACACGTGATAACCCTCTCAACAACCTCGTTCTCGTTCTACACACGTGATAACCCTCTCAACAACCTCTGTCTCGTTCTACACACGTGATAACCCTCTCAACAACCTCTGTCTCGTTCTACACACGTGATAACCCTCTCAACAACCTCTGTCTCGTTCTACACACGTGATAACCCTCTCAACAACCTCTGTCTCGTTCTACACACGTGATAACCCTCTCAACAACCTCTGTCTCGTTCTACACACGTGATAACCCTCTCAACAATCTCTGTCTCGTTCTACACACGTGATAACCCTCTCAACAACCTCTGTCTCGTTCTACACACGTGATAACCCTCTCATCAACCTCGTTCTCGTTCTACACACGTGATAACCCTCTCAACAACCTCTGTCTCGTTCTACACACGTGATAACCCTCTCAACAACCTCGTTCTCGTTCTACACACGTGATAACCCTCTCAACAATCTCTGTCTCGTTCTACACACGTGATAACCCTCTCAACAACCTCTGTCTCGTTCTACACACGTGATAACCCTCTCAACAACCTCGTTCTCGTTCTACACACGTGATAACCCTCTCAACAACCTCTGTCTCGTTCTACACACGTGATAACCCTCTCAACAACCTCGTTCTCGTTCTACACACGTGATAACCCTCTCAACAACCTCTGTCTCGTTCTACACACGTGATAACCCTCTCAACAACCTCTGTCTCGTTCTACACACGTGATAACCCTCTCAACAACCTCTGTCTCGTTCTACACACGTGATAACCCTCTCAACAACCTCTGTCTCGTTCTACACACGTGATAACCCTCTCAACAACCTCGTTCTCGTTCTACACACGTGATAATCCTCTCAACAACCTCGTTCTCGTTCTACACACGTGATAACCCTCTCAACAACCTCTGTCTCGTTCTACACACGTGATAACCCTCTCAACAACCTCTGTCTCGTTCTACACACGTGATAACCCTCTCAACAACCTCGTTCTCGTTCTACACACGTGATAACCCTCTCAACAACCTCGTTCTCGTTCTACACACGTGATAACCCTCTCAACAACCTCTGTCTCGTTCTACACACGTGATAACCCTCTCAACAACCTCTGTCTCGTTCTACACACGTGATAACCCTCTCAACAACCTCTGTCTTGTTCTACACACGTGATAACCCTCTCAACAACCTCTGTCTCGTTCTACACACGTGATAACCCTCTCAACAACCTCGTTCTCGTTCTACACACGTGATAACCCTCTCAACAACCTCTGTCTCGTTCTACACACGTGATAACCCTCTCAACAACCTCGTTCTCGTTCTACACAAGTGATAACCCTCTCAACAACCTCTGTCTCGTTCTACACACGTGATAACCCTCTCAACAACCTCTGTCTCGTTCTACGCACGTGATAACCCTCTCAACAACCTCTGTCTCGTTCTACACACGTGATAACCCTCTCAACAACCTCTGTCTCGTTCTACACACGTGATAACCCTCTCAACAACCTCTGTCTCGTTCTACACACGTGATAACCCTCTCAACAACCTCTGTCTCGTTCTACACACGTGATAACCCTCTCAACAACCTCTGTCTCGTTCTACACACGTGATAACCCTCTCAACAACCTCTGTCTCGTTCTACGCACGTGATAACCCTCTCAACAACCTCGTTCTCGTTCTACGCACGTGATAACCCTCTCAACAACCTCGTTCTCGTTCTACACACGTGATAACCCTCTCAACAACCTCTGTCTCGTTCTACGCACGTGATAACCCTCTCAACAACCTCGTTCTCGTTCTACACACGTGATAACCCTCTCAACAACCTCTGTCTCGTTCTACACACGTGATAACCCTCTCAACAACCTCTGTCTCGTTCTACACACGTGATAACCCTCTCAACAACCTCTGTCTCGTTCTACACACGTGATAACCCTCTCAACAACCTCTGTCTCGTTCTACACACGTGATAACCCTCTCAACAACCTCTGTCTCGTTCTACACACGTGATAACCCTCTCAACAACCTCTGTCTCGTTCTACGCACGTGATAACCCTCTCAACAACCTCGTTCTCGTTCTACGCACGTGATAACCCTCTCAACAACCTCGTTCTTGTTCTACGCACGTGATAACCCTCTCAACAACCTCGTTCTCGTTCTACACACGTGATAACCCTCTCAACAACCTCTGTCTCGTTCTACGCACGTGATAACCCTCTCAACAACCTCGTTCTCGTTCTACGCACGTGATAACCCTCTCAACAACCTCGTTCTCGTTCTACACACGTGATAACCCTCTCAACAACCTCTGTCTCGTTCTACGCACGTGATAACCCTCTCAACAACCTCGTTCTCGTTCTACACACGTGATAACCCTCTCAACAACCTCGTTCTCGTTCTACGCACGTGATAACCCTCTCAACAACCTCTGTCTCGTTCTACACACGTGATAACCCTCTCAACAACCTCGTTCTCGTTCTACACACGTGATAACCCTCTCAACAACCTCTGTCTCGTTCTACACACGTGATAACCCTCTCAACAACCTCTGTCTCGTTCTACACACGTGATAACCCTCTCAACAACCTCTGTCTCGTTCTACACACGTGATAACCCTTTCAACAACCTCTGTCTCGTTCTACGCACGTGATAACCCTCTCAACAACCTCTGTCTCGTTCTACGCACGTGATAACCCTCTCAACAACCTCTGTCTCGTTCTACACACGTGATAACCCTCTCAACAACCTCGTTCTCGTTCTACACACGTGATAAACCCTCTCAATAACCTCGTTCTCGTTCTACACACGTGATAACCCTCTCAACAACCTCTGTCTCGTTCTACGCACGTGAACCCCGGACATCCTCGCAACAGCAGCAGCGGCTTTTATCTGCGAGCCGTCAAACAAAGACGGTGGCCACCGCATCGCGATGCGCGTTCAGACGCGCTTCTGCGGCCGTCTGGAACGCTCCTCCTTCCGATATTAGGAAGCCACTGGAGCTATGCACTTTTAAATGTAAATTGAAAACTCATTTCTTGAGAATTGCTTTTTTGCGTTTAGTTTATTGTCCTTCCCCGACACCTCCGATTAGCACGGTTGGCTACATACGGTGCGAAAGAAGTTCAACATACATACCTTATGCACAACTTGAAAATGAAAAACTCTCCGGTGTGGGACTGTGGTCATCCAGAACACACCGTACTACACGTGACGATCTGATGGCCGCTCCTCAAATACGAAGAAGACCATCGCTGCGCTCCACTGCCGCTGCTCCTGACGCGGTTTTCTGGCGTGACCAACTGAATGTGACATTGTAGTGGTTGCCTTGCATCTACAGCAGTCACACGAAATAGATGTTTTTTTATCTCACAAATACGATACAATAGCAGAGAGAGAGAGAGAGACAAAGAAAACGGCGAGAGACAGAGAGTGGGAAGACAAGACGGGGCAAGATCATGAAGCAGAAATCAGATCGAAACATGTTCGCAAAGTGGCAACGCGAATGCATTTTTCACTTTTATCCTCGTGTCGCAGGACGGAGCCGAGGGATTTTGGACGCTGCGGGTTCAGGGGCTTGAGTCGCGTGTTTCCCTGTGCTTTGGGTGGTGGTTTTACACCTGCTCCACCAATTTATTAATTTCCTGTAGGAATCTCCCTGCTAATTAGCCTGGGATCACGCACTGCCATGTTACGTTTCATCGGTTGATCAATCTCAACCAACACTCACTTTCGAAGACAGCCGTAATTTCTCCCATAAACATACGGCGCCTTCATAACAATAAACGGTGCGCGTTGTGTGAGCATCTATTGGCGTTGTGGTGTTTACCAACTCTGAAACTGATGGCATTGAGTCAATTTAATTATTAAATGCATAGTTTATAAGTCTCGTCTTAAACATCAGAATTCAAATGCTAATGAAAATTACCAAACAAACAAAAACATCTCAATTACTGAAAATCGGCGATGACGCAAGCCCAGTGGTAGCTCGTTTGTTGCAGAGTTATCGCAGTTCGAATCCGGCAGGCCACCCTGGTTATTGCTGCGGGTATTTTTTATACAAACACTACGCGCCACTTGTTTCACAGTGGATGTTAAAAGGTGCCCCGACATCATTCGAGGCGAGCAGTCCCTTGTGTGCCTCCGTTCAAGGTCCAACTTCGGCAAATTGAAGGGAAAAAACGCAAATTACTCAAATGGGATTTTAAACGGAGCGAATTGGCCCCCGATTGCAAAATTACTGCAGACTTACGTCCGTGATTCACGACGCTCGCACTACAGCCCTGCGCTATGAGAACGGCGCTAATACCAAACGTGCCCAAATTATTATTATTATTATTATCATCTCCTGTTTGTTACTTGTCCACGTTTGACCCACAGGTAATATGGGCCATCATCACTGTGACAGTCCAAGCGGAGAGAGTGAGAGTGGTTGGCTCGTTGCCAGCAGGACTTGACTCTCTGCCGGGGCTTGTCGGCACAAATATGTCATTAGACCACCAAATCCCACTGAATTTCGTCTCAACTTGTCGGATCTCGGAAACTAAGCAAGGGAGAGCCTGGCTACTACTTGGAAAGGGGAATTTCCTCGGCATTCCCGGTGTTGTGCCCATGACTAAATTACCCGGAATTTTGCGGCCGATTTCATAGCATCTCAGAAGCTGAGCTGGGCTTTGGGCTTGATCCTGGCTGCCGCTTCGGATGGGTGACCGCCATGCATAGCAGGTGTTATAGTATGTGGCGCTATGTTGTGGCCAGCAGAGGGCAGTGCAGCAACATTTAATGTTGTATCATATTTCTGTGCCTCCACATATACATATATGTACTCGCTGCCTCAAGCAACACGCACTGAACCGGCGTGGTGAATTGTGATTCGGTGTAAGGCCAAAGTTGTACAGTATACGGATGAGCTATTTTTTTCTAAGCGAACAAAGTACCGGTTTGGTTCGAGATGATGTGACATGAATTGTGTGATGACTGCGTAGGGAGACCGAGGGAACGATGGCCCACGGGGCCCCTTGGGGCCGGCGGGTTTCGGACAAAAGGGCGACAAGGTGAACACCGTCTCTCGATTCCTCCGCCAACACTCGCCGGGGAACACGCCATTCCTCCCACTCATTGTTTATAATATTCGTTAATTTTCTCTGATGTCTGTCTGGTCTTAGATGTTAGCTACCTCGTCTGGTATGCAGGAGGTCGGGGGTTTTATCCCGTGTGTATTCGGAGTTTGTGTGTTCTCCCCGTGGTCGCGTGGATATTTTTTTCGGGTCCTCCGGTTTTTCCTTCCACATTTAAAATCAACATCACGCGTTTAGAGTATTTGGCTGATATAAATGTCCACATGATAAGCCACTTGGTTGAGCTCTCAATTGTGACCAGGTCGCTTCTGAAAAAGAGCTACATAGATCAGTGGACCTTACCTGTTAAAATAATAAAAAAAAAGTTAAACATACTGCGCATTAACCCAAAGCATACATCGGAGAGAGTCCTCCAATGCAACTGTGAAAATCGTCCGGCTGTAATCAAGTCCGACTAGAGCGACACGGTTGTGATTTGGTCTGACCGTGTCGTTTTGTCGGCACGAGTGTACGTGCGAGCGCGCCTACATGTCCCCGTCGATGTGCTGTGCGTTGATCGATGCTCTGCTGTCACCCAGGGGGAGCTGGGGTTTCCCGGACCTGCAGGATCCACGGGGCTGTCAGGCAAAGGTCTTCCAGGGGACAAGGTAGCGGTCGCCTCCCTTTGAGGGCACTGTCAAACATTGCCGAGCGTTGACGTCTCTTTATGGAGATGAATAACAGCGGTCGTCTGCATTTGTTAATGTCGGCGTCTGTTTTTGACTTGCATTCTTCAGTCTGGTGCAACCTGTACTATGTTGTCTCTTGCAAGGGAGATCAAGGCCCCAGGGGCTTGCCGGGCCCAAGAGGTCCTCCTGGTGAAGGCATTCCTGGACCCAAGGTATCAATAATTTCACCGCAAATGACGATCACTCTACATGCATGACAACACCGCACCTACGATTAGCGCGGCTGGCTACGTATGGTGCGAAAGAAGTTCAACATACTAAATCTAAACTCGTGTTATTTTACCAGGTAAGGCGCACTGAGATATATATAGCTCTTTTTCAGCAGCATCTAAGCCACAAATGATAGCTCAATGAAGTGGCTTATCATGTGGACATTTTTAGTAGTCAAATACTCTCAGCGCATGTTTGTAAATGTGGAGGTAAAAACCAGAGGACCCGGAGAAAAATCCACGCGATCATGGGGAGAACATGCAATTGCAAATGTACAGGCATCAGGGGTCAGGATCAAACCGATGACCTCCTGTATACCAGGCGAGGGAGTTAACATCTCGCCACCGTGGGGTAAAGAGGTGGTACTGTAATCCCACCTCTTCAAGACGTTTGGCCACCGTGGAAGGGTGAGGCTCAATACCCTCAGGATGGACTCTCTGTAGCTCTATCTTGTCAAAGTCCTTCCAGCAGCAGTAGGAGTGAGCCAGACATTGCAGGGCTGCGCTTTCACCGTTAACCCTTAACTCTGTGATATTCCAATGCTATGCTTGGGACATTAAGGGAAGGGCGCTGTGGGATGGTTGTGTTTTCTGGCGAAAGTGAGCGGCGCGTGGAAGGGTTTGCCCCGGCGATGTTGCCCCCGCAGGGGATCCAAGGCCTGCGGGGAGACCTGGGACCATCCGGCATCGGCCTGGAGGGCCCGACGGGCCCAAAGGTGAGCGGCACCTGCCTCGTGTCACTTCTCCCCCGCAACATCCCACCGCCTGTTTCTCACCCTCTCTGTCTGGCTGTTGGGCAGCGGGCTTCGCTACACTCCCGATTGGAGCCAGCGGCAAAGCCGGAGCTTGCATTTCAGTCGCGATGCGGTTTTTGCCCATCCGGTCACCGTCCAGGCTCAACTCTGCTTCGATCACGAGATCCGGTTGATTTGGTCATTCAACAGGCTGGGAATCTCTATACGTACGGGATGTAATATATCATAACGTGACGGCTTCCGGGGCTCTAAAAGCCGAGACCCCCAATGAACTGGGGGACTCTAAACCCCCAATACCTAACACCAGTTTGCATTCATCAACGCACTGTGCAGTTGCCCCAGAGGAGTAGTTGTTGAGTGTGCAGGCGGTGCAACTGCGCCGTGGCTTGCGGGGCCGGGTGAGACCCAAGGCGCCGGGCTCTAAAGAGAGGGCGGCAAGGGGACCCTCAAATTTAAATCCTGAAATCAGGGGGCCGTACAGCCGACGCCACTGGATGGCGCTGTAGTCGCAGCCAAAGCTTGTGCCCAGCAAAGTGCGAGCCCCGACCTCGTAAATGATGCCGTGGAAAGACTCCACATCATCACACATCGCCCGATCGGGAGGAGACCGGTAAATAAATGACGAGGAGATCGTTCATCGTCCGTCTCTCTTTCACTCGCCTTCTGTTGGTTGTGTGCTCTGCGTCAACACAACACCGCGCGTCACGGGGAACGTTTTTATCTGAGGCCAGTGGGAGGTCGCTCATTCACCTCCACTGCCCTCGCGGTCTGGAACTCCCTTCACCTCAATCGTCCGCCCCGCATGTGCTGTCCAGCCTCAAAATCATCCCTTATCTCCTCTGCCTATGACTGACTGCCTCGCGAGAAAATAAACATTCCCACCCACGGCTTCTACAGAGGTGCCTCTTCATACGCGGGCTTATTTTAGATGCTATAAAAATCCAAAATTGTGTTGTCGTAAAACATTCCTTTAGCATTTATTCAATCTAATAAACCCAGGGCCAGGAGACAAAAACCAGGATCGGCGTGGGAGAGTCGGATTGGGGAGTGGGGGGGGTGTGCCCCCCTTATGATGCCACGTTGAGATACTCTTAGTTTTTTCGGTAAAGTCACGTAGGTAAAAAATGAAATAAAAATTAATAAAAATAAAATAATAAAAATCACGACGTTTCGGAGGCAACACAAGTCTCCGTCATCAGGTGGGACCGTCACAGCCAGTTTTGCTGTATCAAGTGATCTGGCTGTGACGTTCCCACCTGATGACGGGGACTTGTGTTGCCTCCGAAACGTCGTGATTTTTATTATTTTATTTTTATTAAATTTAATTTCATTTTTTACCTACGTAACTTTACCGAATAAACTAAGAGTATGAATCCTTGCAGTCACGAAAGCTTCAAATCTAGAATTAATACGTTGAGATGATGTTTCCGTTGCGACGTGGCAGGGAGAACTGGGATCTCCCGGCCTCAGCGGGTTGCCTGGGCAGCGTGGAGACGATGGCGCTGACGGGCAGAAGGTACGCAGCAGCGGCGGCGCCACGGTCACCGACGGTGGAAATCGAATTCCAAGTGAAACGGCTCGTTATGGGGCCTCCTTTGCTCGTACCAAAATATGAGAATATGTTTTCCCATTTTTTTCTGGCGTCCTCTGGTCTAACACCGTTTGAGACGAGGCTCCAAAGAAAGCTGTCTCTGGTGTGGACCAATCCGTTTCAAAGACAATGCCATCATATTATCAGAGTATGTTTTTTTTTTGCATTCTGACCACAAGTATTGTGGTTAATGCAGACATGATTCCTTGTAAGAGCTTTCAGTTTGGTGTTTTAACATCTTAACACCTTTTTTGTTGCCAAAAAAAAGGGAAAAACCTCTTCTCATGAAACGGCTCGGTAGCAGGAAGGGCGAGAGGGCACGTTGTTAGGGGACTGAGCACACTGACCTGCCAGACCCCAACAACAACTGACCCCTGACCCTATCTCCACCTCTTAGCTGCACCTCTGGACCCCGTTTCTCCCTCGATCGAATTTGACGTTCGGTCTTCGCGTCGCCCTTTCTGATCACCCCGCGGTCCAAAGCACATCCATCTCACCGCCATTAAAGGCCTTTGTCTCGGCTACGCATTGATTTTGTACAACGAGCCGATCCTTTGTCCTGCGGGTCCTGCAATTTCTCTTCCCGTGGCCTGGTGATTTAATTAAATTGTGCAACGCGTAAGTGCGATCATCGTGGGAATTCACTTCCGACTGTAAAGCACTGTGCGTGGTGGTCTCGAGTGGCCGAGCGGTGAATGCAATTGAAGTTCCCTTGGTTGTGTTGCCTCATCAGGAAGCGTCGCTAACGGGGGGAAAACCCCATTCCATTTGCACCACATTGCAACCCACGAATAAGTTTGATTCCCCGCCACGGCCAGCGTCAATAGCGAGCGATATTTAAATCGGCGCAAGACGGCTGCGGTGAAGTATGGTCGAACAACCCCCACCACCGACGTGGCAAGGGGAGGCCTTCATCAAATAGCTGTAAATTGGCAAATGGTTCTAAATGATGATGAATCATTACGTCAATACAAAATGTTACAACTCATTAGGCATAGGTTTTATAACCATTACGTAATACTTGTAAGACATGAAGCTTAATAATTAAATAATGTGCTAACCATTGTGCAACTTTGACTCCATTAGGAGTACAGTACATCAAATAAAAAAAATCTCAACACTGCCGCAATTTTTTTTTAAATATCAAAGGCGAAATTTCGGGCAGTGTCCCTTCTTCATAGGACGTAGGAACAAGCAGCAATAATTGGTAAGGATGCATTATTGGTGTGTAGTAATGCGCGCTATTCAGTGTGTGCGGGTTGTGTTGGGATGTCGGTGGTCACGCGGTGGACGCTTTGCTGCACCCCGCCCCACGTGCCCCACGGGACGCTCGGACCACCGCTGTCCCGCAAGGCCCCCCACAGTCCCACAAGGCCCCCCGCTGTCCCACAAGGCCCCCATTGTCCCACAAGGCCCCACGCTGTCCCGCAAGGCCCCCCCCCCTCCCCCCGTGGGAAGTGTGCCGCAGAATTGTTGCACCGCTGTCACAAAACACGAAACATGTTTAAACTATGGGACCTTTTTTGTGCCACGGTCAAAGTGATGAAACAAACAATTCATAAGAGTTACGTAGGTATACCTATACCTACGTGACTTTACCGAAAGAACCAAAGAGTATAGATTCCTGCAGTCACGAAAATTTAAAATCAAAATTAATAAGAGGTTTTATCCTCTCTGGCAATGAAACGGCCTTCTTTCCCGGCTGGTGAAAGTGCAGAAGAAAGCTGTCTCTGGTGTCGGCGAATCGGTTTCAAAGACAAGGCATTTTTTTTTTTATCAGAGCATGAATGTTTTCAAGTTTTGCTACAAGTACGTGTGGTCAATGCAGACTTGATACCCTGCAAAAGTTATCTATTTTGTGTTTGAACATTTAACTCCTGTTTTATTTCCAGAAAGGAAAACACCCTTTTTTTTCATTATTTTTAATGCTTGCAGAAAAGGTCCCATAGATATAACTGCTCGACCCGATATATAAATGCTTTGGTATGTGCATTGTCTTTGTACTGTCCGCCTTTTGCTCTAACACGGGTAGTGAGACAAGGCCATAAAGAAGGCTGTCTCTGGGGTAGGCCAATCGGTTTCAAAGACAACGCAAATATTTTCAGAGCATGTTTTTCTGTTTGCATGTTTTGCCACAAGTATCTGTGATTAATGCAGACTTGATGCCTTGCAAGATGTTTCTACTTGGTGTTTGATCACAACGCCTCCTGTTTTATTGCTAGAACGGGGCAAACGCCTGTTTCTTTTTATGCATTTTCTTCACCAGATGTTTAACTGCGAAAAATATGTCGAGGGTGTTTGGCAGTGAAAGCAACGTGGGTGGGGTGTGTGGGTGGTGTATCCACGTGGAGCTTTAACCCGGCCGGCTGCCCTGCGCCCCCTGCTGGCGAGAGGCCGGGAGCCCTCGCCTGTTTTGGTCCGAGCTGGAACGTTGATCATGGGGACGGTGTCAACATAATACATTCCTCCTGCGGAGGAAGCTGGTAGGAACGTTGGGTTGCTCGGTCAATGGCCAGGGTCAACGGCGGCGTGGTGTATTCCGCAAATATGCCCGATTGTGAGGGCGGGCACAAGCCGGCGTGAGTAGGTTAAACGTTGAGTTATATAAGGGCACCACGGGGTGACCAGACCCTCCCCACCCAGCCCCTCCCCAACCTCCCCACCCAGCCCCTCCCCACCCTCCCCACCCAGCCCCTCCCCACCCTGCCCTCCCCACCCAGCCCCTCCCTCCCCACCCAGCCCCTCCCTGCACGATGGACGGACGGACACAATAATCCCCTGTGGGCTGGTGTAACCAGGAGGTTCCTACCAGTATAAGAATAGGTTTAACCCTCTCTGGCAATGAAACAGTTGAGTTAAAATGGTAAAACACCAAAACTGAAACCTTTTGCATGGAATAGAGTTACTGCATTAACCTCGTGTACTTGTGATGAACACGCAGACAAAAACATGCTCTGGTCTCACACTGTTTGAGACTAGGCTCTAAACAAAGCTGTCTCTGGTGTGGACCAATCCGTTTCAAAGACAATGCATATATTATTATCAGAGTATGTTTTTTGTTTGCATTCTGACCACAAGCATATGTGGTTAATGCAGACATGATTCCTTGCAAGAGGTTTCAGTTTTGGTGTTTTAACATCGTAACAACTGTTTTGTTGCCAGAAAGGGTAAAACCTATTCTTATATCTGGAACATTGAGTTCACAAGAACAGCCTCCCCTCCCCCCCCCCCATAAAAAAAAAACAATCCGCCTTGTTGTGAAAGATCCAACGCAGAAGAGCTCTGGTTTTGATCTTCCACGAACCCCCACGGTCCACCCTAAGCCACATCCGCACAAACCATGCCAGCAGATGCGGATACCTGATGCACGAATGGAGAAATTGAATACTCCCCCAGTGCACGACTGCGGCCACCCAGAACAGATCCTACAATAACGACGCAATGCCCGATCAGCGCGGTGTGCTACGTGTGGTGCGAAAGAAGTTCAACGCACATTCTAGCGATACACTGCTCCGTCGCTCCTGACGCGGCTATCTAGCTTGACCACCTGAATGTGTAGTTGTCACCTGTTGCTCTGCAACTACATCAGCAGCCAGAAGAAGCGCGCATTGGCTTTCACGATGAGACGAGCGTGTATCTTTGTTGTGGGGAGTTCGATTTTCGCTCATGGTCAACACCGGTGACGATTATCTGAAGCGGTCGTGGGCCTTCCCTACGTCGACTCGGCCTCAAATGAGTACCTGGTGCGGTGTGCAAACATCGCCACTCGGGAGTCAAAGGCGGCAGGGCGTGGTGCTGGCCACCCACACCCTCGTGTGCCATGCCACCTTTCATAGGTGTTCGCTAACAGCGCTTGCCCCAAAGGTCTCTTCAGGCTATATAGGGGTGGATCTTTGTCGATGCAGTATATAAATGGAAAGCACATTTACCACAAATTGTGACTTACAGAGGAAGTTGTTTATTCCTTATTTTATCTGCACAGCTTAAGTCAAACCAACGGTCCTTTGTCGTGGTCTTCGGTGCGTCGTCGTTGGGAATTCCGTGGCTGTTTTCACGTCTGTGTCCATGCAGGGAGAGACTGGTTTGGCTGGGCCCCGCGGGCCAGACGGGCCACCAGGGATTGGCCTGCAAGGGGAAAAGGCACGTGGTGACTCCATACGTGTTCCTGGGTCGTACCACACGATGTTCGGGGTGATGTCCGACGTTTTGTTCCACGTGCCGGAAGCTTCTTCCGGGAACTGAATTAGACGTGAAAACGGTTCCTGACGAAGCTCCCAGTAGACTGGTCGAAACGTCAAACATCGTGCCGAACGGCACGCGGTGATGTGACGGTTAATTTTGTGCAGTCATTGGTGATGGGACTGAGTCCATCTCATTTCATCGCGCGAGACTCACACAGAGAAACATAGACTAGCATAGACTCACACAGAGACCCATAGACTAACATAGACTCACACAGAGACCCATAGACTAACATAGCCTCACAGAGAGCCATAGACTAACATACTCACACAGAGACCCATAGACTCACATAGACTTACACAGAGACCCATCGACCAACATAGACTCACACAGAGACCCATAGACTAACAGACTCACACAGAGACCCATAGACTTACATAGACTCACAAACGGACCCATTGACTATTATAGACTCACACAAAGAACCACAGACTCACACACATACAGCATGGAAACAGCAGCCGTCTATAATGTGCACAGCAGCATCCTCCACATCACCGCAGTTGCTCTCGATCCAACAATCGTTTCATTCAGTGCAGCATTGAAGCGCACGTCTGCACGTTGCCCTCTCGCTGGCTCGCAGTGTGATCGTGAATCGTTCTTCACTCGCAGGGAGACCATGGACCAAGGGGACAAAAGGGCTTTCCAGGCAGCCCAGGCCCGGTGGGAGTCACGGGGCCCAAGGTGAGCCGCGATCGTTGCACGGAGGCCACCGTGAGCCGCACACACGCAGCTGCTGTCTACCTGTCTGGTTGACACGTGATGTATGCATGTATGTACGTTGAACTTCTTTCGCACCGTACGTAGCCAAGCTTGCTAATCGGAGGTGCGGGGGAAGGACAACAAACACAGAGCAGTTCTAAAGGAATGAGTTTTCAATCTAGATTTAAAAGTGCAAAGCTCCCGTGGCTTCTTAATATCGGAAGGAAGAGCGTTCCAGACGGCCGCAGAAGGGCACCTGAGAGCGCGCGATGCGGTGACCGTCTTTTGTTCGATGGCCGGCCAAAAGCCGCTGTGATGATGACCGGAGTTCGCGTGGTGATGGTTTATGCTCCTTGACGCGATCAGCAAGGTGTTGTGGTTCATTTGTGGCAAGCATTTTGTGTGTAATGAGCGCGACCGTATAATGTATTTATGTTTTCTGTAAGTGGTTCGTAACCTTTATTTTATTCATCATTACGTTCTCTGTATTTTATTCCAAGATTTTATCCCGATTGTGATATCGCCGTCATGCCATGCAACGACGAATCCATTCGACTCCCCCAAAACAGCGCAATCGTCTACGTTAGAGAATGGTCCCACAGAAGTGTATATCACAGAACTAATTCTAAGATCACATTAAGTGGCCCGCTGGCCCTCACATGAGAGGCCAGTGGCACTTTCACAAATGCTTGCCACAAAGACTATTGATCCTCGAACGATAGTCAGTCACACTGGAAATGTTGTATTATCAGAGCTGGTAGTTATACAAATTAAATGTCGTCATCGGTGATTGTGCTGAGACCATTAAATCGCCACGCTTGAGGACTTTAAGAGGTCAAAGCCCACTGAGATAACGGGTGCCTTTTACAAGAAAGGCCTAGGGGTATAACGAGGATGAATAGGGCACAGGAAAGCAAGTGCTACAGCAAATTAGAACAGTGCAACATTTTATGCTCGACTCAGTACCTCATGGCTTTACATCAAATCTACATGCAACTGCATCTCAACGCGCTTTACAGACACAGCGGTGGGCATAGTTAATCTACTTCATTTATCAGTTGATGATAAATATGCCCTCTTCCAATGTAATTCTGTGGAGCTGATGGGTCCACGCTTAAATGATTGTTAAAATTGTGTACTCTTACGTTTGGGGCCTGTCAGTGTTGGTTTTGAGCCATGTCACAGGTTGTCGAGATTTTGCTGATTACTGGGCTCTCTGTAAAGGGCTGCTGATCATTAGGGTTGCCACTTCTTCAGGCACAAAAAACCTGGACATATCATGGGCAAGAAGTTCTCACAATCCCAGAATAGGGGACAACTCCATGTAAATAAGTATTTTTTTTTATTGGGATTTTTAATATTTAGTGTCATGGGAAGATTGAGAGTTTTTACAGGACAGCTACCTCCCAAAAAAAAGAGGTTGCTCCTGGAAAACCAGGACAGGTAGCAAAGCCCAGCATATATGTGTTGCACGATTTTACACATTATGTTCACCGAGTTGCTGTGTGTGGTGGTGGCACAGGGCCAGCCAGGGCTGCCGGGGGTCGTCGGCTTGCCAGGACCCGCGGGCCACGGCATCGTGGGCCCAAAGGTAAGGCCCAAGTTCGTGAGTGTCGGCGGGTTGATCCTGTTGCCTTCACAGCACCGCCGGGATGCTCTGCGTGACCCGCACACTGTGTCGCTGCCCCCCTTCGCTGAACACACAAACACGCCGACAAAGACCCCCGATAGCCTGAAAGGGACTGTTGAGGCAAGTGCTGCTAGCGGGCACCTATTCGGGCCGCTGTGGTGCACGAGGTGACCGTGTGGCCAGAACTATGCCTGGAAAACCTTCATCTTCCCAGTGGCGATGTTTACACACCGCGCCAAATATTAATGGCTGATTCGACCAAGGGGAGGTCCAGGACTGGTGTTAATATCATTCGCCACCGATGTTAGCCATGGCCGGAAATTAAATTTAGGTTGAGGGTTTCTAAGGGAAGTTTTTGTTTTACCTATACGCCACCACCTATAGCCACCCATAATTTTGGCTAATTTCCCTGTCGGCGGTAATGGAGGCATCTGCCCAGTTTTCCTCAACGAACACCGTCAACATGAGATTCGGCCCCGAGCAATGAAAATCAATGAGTGGAAAAAGAACTGAGAAGGCCATACGCAGCTATGGGGTGGAGCATATAGTTAGGAGGCAGATACAATCGCAACCAAAATCTAGGCCTACCCCTCACCATGAAAAAAACTAGACAACCATTCAAAAATACTAGGCTAAACTCACCATAACCATAGCCGGGCAGTCATGAGCACTTTTGCTGCTGCAATTCTATTTTTGCATAATTATGGCAACATGCTCAGGTAGCTGAATGCCAATGTCGAGGTCTGCTCACCACTAGAGTGCTTCAGGAGAGAGTTCGTGTCGTGTTGCTGTTCCTCCTCCGTCCAAGGGGCACAGACTACAGTGGTTGACTACATGGTCCATAGATTTTGGTGACGTGACCACAGTTCCTGTCACTGACACTCAACGGTAACCCCACCCTTGGCACTTTGCCAAGCACCGTTTTTGTATTTTGTTTGCTCTTCACTTTTGTAAGTTACAGTGCCTCTATTTGTATATTTGCTATCCCCAGTTCGAGAGTTGCACGCAAATCTCGGTCACAGTCTTATACTTTTGGCTAAATGCACTCCAGCACAATGTCAATATTCCACGCCCAATGATGATGCACTGTGCTTAGTTGATATTGTTTAACCAGGTGAGAGAAACCAAGAGACCAGGATTAGTCTCATGTGCAAAGAGTGACCTGGTCATCAACAAATTGCAATAAATAAATAAATAGCAAGGACAATTAAAAACCACGCGATCACATTCACCGCATCATGCTTCATTGCACTTTGAGGCAGGCTCATGCAATGCAACAATTTGGGCACTACAGATGCACTACACGAGTGACAGGTTGATATTTGTTTGTGTTACCTGGATATCTTCTGTTCACCAGTGGCGGCTCGTGACATGTCCACTAGGTGGGGTTGTTTTGAGTGACCTCTGACAATGTGGTGTGCTAAGTAAGAAAAGCAGCTCGTCATGTTATTGGCCTTCCCGTGAAAGTGCTATAACTGTCTTATCTACCGACGGTAGGCATTTATAAACAATACGAAACAAAAGAACAAAGCACTAAAATGCTGTCCCAATGACCCTCAAGTCCACACTACACAACCCCTTTGACGCTGCCACAAGCCGTCACCTGCTCTACTTGCACGGTGCAACCTCGCGTCGTGACACCGTCGCCTCTTTACAGCCATGGGCGACTTTCTCACCGCCCTGAATGGGTCTCAAACGGCGTGGCTACAATGCTAGAAGGTCGTCGCAACGAATGAAGGGAAATCTCTCACTCGGAGGACGCCTTCACAGCCGCCCCGAGCCGAGACCTCCCCAAGGCTCAAATCAGACCGTGGCGTTGCAGCGGTTTCTAATATAAACGACTTAAAATGTTATCGTCATTAGGCAATTCACGTTGAAATAATCATATTTTACTTTTTTTAAACACAAATTTTTTTTATGGAAAAGTATATTTTATTAGAAAAATAATTTCTCATCTCCATCCGCTTGGATCCCATACTTACTATCAGCTCAATTCTGGAAAATACGACTGTACCTTCATGCGTAGCTTTTGTAATCTGTGAAATAATATTTACTTCAGTGGCAATCGAAGTGATCCATAGCTCTCACAGGCCAATGCCGATATATTGTTTAATCGTGGAAATGATGCAAACTATGAACAAGGTTTAAACAGCTCCACTGAGATTGCATGAAAATGTAACAACATACAAATCTAAAGCGAGACAGCCAAGGACATGCTTTGAACAAAATGAGTCACAATGATATTACTAAATATTTTCCAATAATATTATTTGTGAAATTAAGGCATTGGTGTTCCAACGCCCCGAGTGGACGAGCCGCGCCTGGCGTCCACCAGGGGGTCACATGACACACAGCAAACACGTCATAGCACCTGTACAGACACGTTTAAACCCAAAATATATACACCATATACAATTATGCAAAGGCGTACATCTATTTATACAGCCTGAAGAACAGGCACACGACAGCACACATAAACATCACAACGCAGTTACATAAACATCACCCCGCAGTTACACACGTGCGTCACACTGCGGTCAAGCACATGAACAATACACCGCAGTAACATGCATGAGCATTGCGTCACAGCCACACTTGAACACATCACCGCAATCACACGCACATTTGAATATCATACCAAAGGCACACACACATGAACATCATACTGCAATCAAGCATGTAATACATGGTGCACACAGCAGGTTCATAAACAATTTCTCCAGCTGTAACAGTTACAAATGTCGTGCAAGTGTGTGTTTAATTCAGGGTTTCAATCAGGAGAGACTCGTGGAATGATTCCGTGTGTCTGGGGATCTCGGTTCCGTGGCTAGCCAAAAGCCGATCACGAGGATGATCAGAGTTTGCGTGATTGTTTATGCTCCTTGACGCGATCAGCAAGGTATCGTGGTTCATTTGTAATGATTGCTACCTTATGTATTTATGTTTCCCGTAAGTGGTTCGATAGCCTATATTTGAATCATTACGTTTTCTGTGTTTTTTACACGATTTTATCCCGATTGTGATATCGCCATCGTGTCAATCAACGACGAACCCATTCGACCCCCACCCCCTTCCAGAGCAGCGGAATCGTCTACGTTCGACAACAGTCCCGCATAACTGGATATCACAGAACAAATTTGAAATCCCAACAAGTCTCCGTCTATATTCTTGGTTCTTTCGATAAAGTCACGTAGAAGGGAAATAATAAAATTATAAAACAATAAAAATATAAAACTATAAAAATTCTCACGATGTTTCGACTGCAACACAAGCAATCCACACTGTGGATTTCACACCTGATGATGATTGCTTGTGTTGCAGTCGAAACGTCGTGAGAATTTTTATTGTTTTATATTTATATTATTTTATTATTTCCCTTCTAAGTGACTTTACCGAAAGAACCAAGAATATGAATCCCTGCAGTCACGAAAGCTTTAAATCAAAATAAAAAAAGTCTCCGTCTGTCTGGGGATCTGGGTGTGAGCGAGAGGTGTGTGCTTTGTTTGTGATGTTTTGTATTTTTCAGGGCGAGCCCGGCCCTGCTGGACCTCAGGGGCTCATAGGTGAGATCGGGATTGGCCTGCAGGGACCAAAGGTGTGTTGACTGCCTTGTTAAATACACCCTGGGAGAGCCCAAGGGGTGGGGTGATGGACTTCTGAAGATAAGCCAAGCAGACAAGTGTTTATTGTTCAGGCCCTTTTGTCAATACACTGCTGCATGAAGGCCCTCCCACACAAGATTTCGGTCACGGGGCTTTGTTATGACCATACTTCACCACAGTGGCATAGCGTGGTTGGCATGGGCCCTGGTGCAAGGAATGAAATGGGGGGCCACCTGTAGAGCTTTTGGAGCCTGGTGGCTGGGCCCCTTCCTGCCCGTGTCCCCCCCCCCTCCTTCCCGGTGCATTTGCACCAACTGCGTGCTCTATAGCTACGCCACTGCTTCACCATCTTGGTCAGAGTGTGTATGTACGTGTGTTGAACTTCTTTCACACCGTACGTAGCCAACCGTGTTCATCAGAGGGTGCGGGGAAAGGACAACAAGAAATTAGTTTTCAAATTAGACACAAAAGGGAGAGCATTCCAGTCGGAACGCAGAAGCGCATCTAAAAGCGCGCGATGCGGTGACCGTGTAGTGGGCGGGGGGGGGGGGGAGTCCTCGTCACTGATGTTAGCCACGGCTGAGATTTAAACTCCATTCACCGCCAGGTTCATTGTGGAGTGCACTCACCACTGCACCCCTGATCCCCCATGCTGCCCACTATCCGTGTAAGCCCTCTCTCAGAGCCAAGGCTCGCTTCTCACGGCATCAGAACGCATGACCCGTGGCCTGCGTCCGTGAACGCTGTGGGTGGCGTGCCACCGTTCGATCATTGATCAGAATTATTTTCCAGGGCAAGTGCCCCAGTGTGACTTTGAGCCTTAGGCATTCTGAGCCGGTCGCATGATCGCTCATCCTTGAAGTGAGTTATTGCATTGTCGAAAGTTGACCACTGTGATGCACCCTGCATGCGAACTGGTGTTTTTGCAGGGGGAGAGAGGATTCCCAGGTGCGATCGGACCCCAAGGCGGCAAGGGAGAGGGCTACCCAGGCCCCCAGGTGAGTGCAGCCATTTCACATCCATTGAAATCACGAGCCGAGCGTGGGAGATTCTCACCTGCCTAACGCAGACCTCGTGAAATTTCACCCTTAATCAGAGGCGGGGTGTGGCGAGATGTTAACTATCGTGCCTGGTATACAGGAGGTTGTGAGTTCGATCCCTGACCTTAACGCCTATATATTTGGAGTTTGCATGTTCTACCCGTGGTCATGTGGATTTTTCTCTGGGACCTCCGGCTTGTCCTCTTCACATTTAAAATCAAAATGCGCTTAGCGTATTTGGCTGCTCTACATTTCCACATGATAAGCCACTTCGTCGAGCTATTATTTGTGGCCAGGTCCGTTCATGAAAAAGAGTTAGATAGCTCAGTGGGCCTTACCTGGTAAAAATAAAAAAAAATGTAATAGTGGTCGGCATGGGCCTTGTTGCAAAGGATGAAGTCGGGGCCCATTTTGCAATTGTTCTCAGCGCCCTGGCGCGCTAGTGCAGTTGCACCGCCTGCTGTACCACTCACTCGACAGCAATGCCGCCGCTCTCTGTCGCGACATGGAAACAATGCTTGGGAGAGCAACGTGATCGCAGTCACGTTCTAATGGTGCTGATCTTACCAACAGTGAATACATAAATTTGCTCGGCAAAACCATTTCACCTGACTCGTCGTCACAAATTTGGCTTAGGGGATCTCCCTTTTTATTTTTTCCTCACCGGTGATCATTTTCTGCTGCTGCTGCTGTACTAAGTGCGAGTTCAGGCCAAAGTTGGAAACTGCGGCTACTTTAGGGCTGGAGCTCCGAGTTCCAACATGACCGTGATGGATAGATTCCAACATTAAGCGGCTTAATGGACTGATGGCTCTCACGCACACCAGTCACTCCGTAACCATCGTTCAGTCACTTCCTTGTTTCTATATTATCGCTGCTACCACGACCGCAATACTCCAATTGATCTCGTAGACTTCACGCCCATCTCGGGGACCCGTTCTACCAGATTGATCACTTCATGTCATCCACACAGTGTTCAACCACTGTACGTACTGCAGGTCAAAACATTTCTCTTCCATCTCCTTCCCTCAGAAAGCTCAACTTTGAATCTCCCTCCCGTCATTCCCCTATCCCAGGTTTCTTGCTCAACAAAACGGAGCGCGGTTACGCTCCAAATCTGCCATACGATCGTCGCTGGCCCTTAGTTTCCGGCTGTGTGCGTTACCGGGCCTTTTATGTCTTGGCTATTAAATCCCCCTCTCCCCATAAAATATACATTTGCACGCGACGTGTATACGTTTGCACGGCGGCTCCTATTTGAATGCGCTTCAGGCGACGCGATGACTGAATGTGTCTCGCGTCGTCGCCGCTGAACCCGATCTCTGTGCTGCCGGCCCTCTTCGACGACTCCCAGGGCCTGCCGGGCCTGCCGGGATTCAGGGGCGAGCCGGGACTCGAAGGCGTCGGGCTGCCCGGTTCAAAGGTGCCGTGCTGTCTTTTTGTTGTTGTTGCAACCTCCAGTGTTTGTCCACTCGTCCGTGCCCTGTATAGCACATGATGCACTTATCAGATAAACACATACGGGGCCCCCGCCCCGCCCAGTCAATGCACTGTTGGATGAAGGCCTCCCTCCATACCTCCACGAGCTGGTCAGTAGGAGAGTGGCCAGGACCTGGTTTAGACATCGTATGCCACTGATGTTGGTCGTGACCGGGAATTGAACTCAAATTTGCCAGGTTGATAGAGCAGTGTGCTCACCACTGCACCGTAGCGCTCTCACCCCTTGCACAGTATGTACATCATGTGAATCTGTACTATGTATTGCTCTTTGTTTGTAGTGGTGCTTAATAACACGTAAATGTACATGGCAACACCTGAGATCCATGCACAGTTTGTGGTACTTCAAAACAAGCGTGACACACCATTCAGTTGGCACCGATCCTTTGATCTCCACCCTTCATCTTTTAATGAAATTATTGGGTGATGCTGCTGCTGCGCCCTCGGCAGTGGTGCACAGTGGACAAAAAACTGAATACAGTCGTCAACAATACTGTGGCCTTAAAAGAAAAACATATATATAAAAGACGACATTTCAGTAATGGCCCTTCTTCATAGCAGAACAATTCTATGATATTTGTTTTGTTCTTTTAAGCCAATATCTTATTTATGAATGCGTTAACTGCCTTTTTTTCATCATACAAACGAGGTACTGTAGGACGAAACGACAAACAATACAAACGTGATGGCAAAAACGGGACGAAAAATGATCGACCCTTGAATTGAATGACGACCCTTGAAATCTGACAGCTCAACGGAGGTGAACCGATCGATGCCTTGGTATATCACAGACGCAAGTCATCGCCTCATACTCCTTCCTTTTCAGGGGGACACAGGGGTTCGGGGATTACCGGGAGGTCGGGGCCCCCCAGGAGAGGGGCAGCCTGGTCCAAAGGTAACACTCGAGGATAACCGCGTTCTCGCATTGTGTGGGTTTTGAATGAACGCTGAAGGTGGGTTTGATTAGATTCTCCAGCATTGTCTGTTTTTGGGAAGTGCCGTACCATGGTTGGCATGGGGCCTCTTCAACACACAACCGGTGTGCTGAACTAGTAACTATTTGGCATGTTTTGTTTACGTGACAAACCTTACTGATTGGCTGTGTCGGGTGGTGGCGGGTTTAACGACACATTTATATTTACGCGATATAACCCCAAAAAATATCTTATTATGCATAATATTGGTCGCTAAAGCCTTCGTTTTAAACTTAATGGGCCCTGATGTAAGGAAATTAAATGCATCCTCTCCCTCTGTTCTACCACTGGCCCCTCATGTCACGTCTCCGCATGTCTATGATGAGTTTCAATGCGTGCGTCTCAAACAACGTAGGCCGAGGCGTCTTGGTGTCACCCGAGCAGGTCACTTGCCCACACACACCCACCAATCACAGCCACCCGACTGCACAACTTGACATTGCCACTCCTCCCGGGTCTCAACAATCTCCCAACGCTCTGGGCAAATGCCGACGTCGTCTGAAGCCGGCACTGCCAGGGCCGCAAGCCAAGAGCCAGCACCTCCCCCACCCCCTCCCACCTTCCCCACTCAACGTAGCCCTTTTCCTGGGCCACTCTGGCCCTGCACGCTCGATAGCTACGTCGCTGAGTTTGGGATGTGATTGCGTTAGTTTGACACATCTCCGCGTGCGTTTGTTCGCCGTGCGCCTGACACAGGGAAACGTCGGCCGGCAGGGCCCACCTGGGCCCCATGGACCGTCTGGGGAGGGCATCCAGGGAGCCAAGGTACACAGCGTCCACAAGCTCCAGTGACTAACCACCACCACCACCTAAGCCACCACCAGCACTGCCGCCACTACAACCACCAGCACCATCACCATCACCACCATCACCGGCACCGCTACCACAATCGTATTAATAATTACCACACAATCACTACAACCGTCGCCGCCACCATCACAACCATCATATGAATAATCGCCACCATCATTACCACTACTGCCACCAAAACTACCACCACTGCCACCAATTCCACCACTGCCAAGTGCTCATATATTATTTACTCCACAGGAAATAATTATGCTGCACCTTCTTTCGTCATAGCCATAAGATTAATTGCCATTTATTTTATTTTACAATGAACGCTGTTCATTATTGCATTTTCATGTTTAAATGTACGCAACATTAAAAATTAATTGAAAACTGCCTCGATGGCCAATATTTGCGCAAAGCGTGGGCCTGTTATTGAAATCTAACGGCGCAGGTCAGAAAGAGCTTGCTCACGCCACTGCTAAGTGGCAGGGTCCCACTAGAGGGAGCTCTATAGACACCCCTCTAGAGGTTAGTTCGGCCTACTCTTCCACTCTGGCTAGACATCTTGGGGAGAGGGCTTTAAGAAACCCACCCCGTTGTTTCTGGCTGCCGCGCCAGGAGATAAAATGGAACCGGCGACCTCTAGGTTGCAAGTCCAGTGTGCTAACCATCACACCATGCCAGCATCTGATATTGATGTTATACACACATATATTTGGGTATTTCGGAGTGGGTTATATGTTTGTTCGAAGGCAGGGTTACTGATAAATGTGTGTGTGTGACGATTGTCTGAACCGGCTCTGGCCCTCCCCGAGGTTGACTCGGCTTCAAATGAGTACCTAGTGCAGTGTATAAACATCAGCACTAAGACAAAGGCGGTCGGGCGTGGTGCTGGCCACCCCACCCCCTCGTGTGCCTTGCCGCCCTTTATAGGTGCTCGCTAACAGCACTTGCCCCAACAGACTGTTAGGGCTACACGCAGGGATTTTTGTTTTAATTTGTGCTTGTCCCCGTGCCGGCTGCTCTCTTAAGGCTCATTCGCTGGGGGTCTTCTCTCTCTCTGTTTCGTACCAGGGGGAGCAGGGATTCCAGGGCCTCCCTGGACCACGCGGGCCCCTCGGGGAGGGTATCCCCGGACCAAAGGTGAGCAGCGTCCTGTGGGTCTGGCCCACGGCATAGACCTGGGTCCGATATTGACCTACGCTGTGACAAATAAACCACATTCCTGCGGAGGGAGCTGGTAGGAACGTTGGGTTGCTCGGTCAATGGCCAGGGTCAACGGCGGCGTGGTGTATTCCGCAAATATGGCCGACTGTGAGGGCGGGCATAAGCCGGCGTGAGTAGGTTAAACGTTGAGTTTTATAAGGGCACCACGGGGTGACCAGCCCCTCTCCACCCAGCCCCACCCCTCCCACCCCCCTCCCAGCCCATCCCTCTCCACCCAGCCCCTCCCCTCCCCACCCAGCTCCTCCCCACCCAGCCCTCTCCACCCAGCCCCACCCCTCCCATTTTTGGATGCACGACGGCCGGACGGACACAATAATCCCCTGTGGGCTGGTGTAACCAGGAGGTTCCTACCAGTATAACCACGATCTGTTTCGCAGTGCAGTGTAGTCAACTGTCAATTAACCAGGGGAATGTAGGGGAGCCTTGGCACAGATACAAATGAAAACACGGGCAATGGGAAACGCATGAAGATGAGACTACAAACCGTGTTTATCGTTTACTTCTGCAGAACGGTGGTGGGGTGGGGAGTGAAGGGTTAGAATGCGTCTCCATGTTATGTTTTGCTTCTTAAAGTAATCGGTTTTCTTGCCACCAACAACATCTCACTTGTGGCCACATGGACACTGAGGCGCTGATCCTCGACGAGTGAGGAACTCGACCAGACCAGCGTGTAAAGATAATACAATTTATGTTTTGCCAGTACGGTTAATCCACAACACGGATAATCTCCCCGTGGTTATTTGAGAGTTAGCTGCATATTCTTTATTAATGAGTGTTCATGGCTAGATTGATAGCATTAACTTTCTTACTGAGGTGTAAGCTGAGCTTTGTGTATTAAATTGCCATAGGATTTAAAATACGTTGTTGAAACAGAATTAGACACCAAACACACACGCACGCAGACAAAGGAAACCCAGGGATGCGCTCTCACTCATCTTGTACTCTGAGCGCAAATCTCAATGGTGACGACCATGACTCAGAGGTTCGTGATGGCCGTGGCAGGGTGATCGAGGGCTGCACGGAGAGAGGGGTCGCAAGGGAGATGCGGGCGACCCCGGGGAGAAGGGCTCCCTCGGTGCTATGGTGAGTGCTCGCATCCCGCACCCATCGTCACGCTTACAACCACGCCGGATCTTTTGGGCTTGTTGCTGTCGGCCTTCGGTCTCGTGTGCTTGTTGTTTGTTTGATCGGATTGTAGCGGAGTACAGTTTGTTTGGCGGTGCTGGCGGTGAGCGGCGTGCATTTGTATTTTACCTGCATTGTTTTTTTTTTACGTGCGTCGTGATATTATCAGATGATTATAAGAAAACAAATGTGCTTGATCCGCGTACATGACGAGCCCGCAAACAATGCGACTCTTTCGCAAACACTGAAGCACGAGGATGACCCCTGGCACGTTCCGTGTCTCAGCGACATGCCCCGGGTCAGCATGCCCGCATCCCGTGAGCCGCGAAGCTTCGTGGACTCGGTCTCCACCTTCTCGACGGGATCGACTGACCAATCCTATTCCATTCTATGGAAATGTGGATCGAATCGGCTTTGTTTGAATGTCATTTTCGACAACATCCAAATTACATGACCGATCCTATTCCATTCCATGGAAATGTGAATCGAATCGGCTTTGTTTGGAATTTAATTTTTGACAACATCCAAATTACATGCTCATACTAAAACAAGATCCACTGGAGCGCACGGCCCCACCTCCCACACACAAACCTGGGCTTTGTTCCAGGTGAGCTATCCCTCAATCAGGTCTCTGCTTGAACCCCGTATGCATATTGGTAGGACAAAGGTACGATTTGTTGGTAAATTGAGAAGCAGAGTATTGTGCTGTACTCGAAACGGTTTATCAATCAGATTTCTCACAAAGTCACCGTGACACAAGCCACCACCCTACTACCGGCTTCGTTGTTATGCCCGTGCGCGCATTGTGGTGTCGCAATGGAGCTGGGTACCCACAAACCTCGAACGACCAAGCCTGCCTGGCTCGGCTTGTGCTGTGGTTATACACAGTCGGGCGTGGTGTGGTTCGTAGCCCAGCGTTTGGACCCATCTAGGCCGTGGGCCACCCAGTGCAGTTGCACCGCCTACACACTCGATGGCCACGTGCGATTTCTACGCTGCAGCCAAAATACCTTTTGGGTTAGTGTGACCCGACTGCCCCGCTTACAGTAGCGCAATAAGGCGCCGTGTGTTGTTTACTCGCTGCAAGCAAGAGAGCTTGAGTGGTTTTTCATATCGGTAAGACGCGGACCATTTAACAACGATTCCCATTGTTGCCTCTCCTTCACCTCCAGGGCAGGGTCGGCCAGAAAGGCGATCCGGCACTGACTGTGAGTACACAAGCCCTTTGCCCATCTGTGCAGCTCGGCCCTAGCCAACGAAACTGCAATCTCGTCGATGAATGTGTTGAGTTGTTGTTGTAATATCAGAGCAGGTTGAAATCTTAACTTCATGCTAAAAAAGATTATACTGCCTAGGTAGCCCCATAGCTTCCTAGCGGGGGGTGGGGGCTGGTGGTACAGGGTAGTTAACTGCTCTTTTCAGGGTCGTCCATTCTATCTGACACCGTGACAGATAAGCGCGTGGCCCCCAAAAGCACGGGGCCCGGGGCAGTCGTCCCAATTCGCCGTATCCTGCCTAAGGACAGCTCTGCCTTGGCTGAAGACTCAGACCTGCTTCTTATAATGTTCCATCTTCATTTGATAAGTAAATTTGGGGCTGGGCGAGATATTATCTCCCTCACCTGGTATGCAGGAAGGCGTTGGTTCGATCCCGACCCTGATGGCTGTATATTTAGATTTTCCATGTCTCTCTCCCTCTGGTCATGTGCATTTTTCTCCAGGTCCTCCGGTTTTCCCTCAACAATTAAAATCACGCGTTTACAGTGCTTAGCTGCTATCCATTTCCACATGATAAGCCACTTCGTTGAGCTATCATTTGTGGCCAGGTCGCTTCTGAAAAACAGTTGTATAGCTGAGTGGGCCTTACCTGGTAAAACATTGAAATATATAATTGTGAGCACAATTAAGCAATGGGTGCCACAGTCCCCTTCTCAAATATACAGGGGAGGGGGGGGGGAGTAAGCACTGCAACAGAGAGCATCATCGACGAAAGATTGGATCGTGACTCATTCTATTCAGCATTTTTCACCGTGCCGTGACACTGATAACGTCACGCTGCAGAGTTGTGCTTCGGTATAAAATAATTAAATCCTCACGCTATTCAAACGGTTATCACGATTCGTGGGACACAATTCGACGCGGAGATCAATTGTTTCGTCCCATTTATACCCGTCTTGTTTGATTTCCATAGTTCAGTATTTTCTGTTTCCTTCGCCTCAAGGTACCGTTAGCGTATACATCTTGGGTGAATTGCCAACAATCGCTCCTTACAAGCTCTAATCCAGTGGTTCCCAGCACGTGGCCCGCACACCACCGCTGTCCGCAAGGCCGTGGCGCGACGTCGCTAGTTGAACTGTTCCATAGACGATTGTCATCACCCAACACAGGACTATTCACTGCGGGGTGGTGCGCCGGGGTTTCTTTTGTTGACGATCGACAGTCGACCACGCACGTGCATCGTGAGCTGAACGATCGATTTCGACAGACGAATCGGTGAACTGACGATGACTCGTCGGCTGGCTGGAGGCTGTTCCCCCCTCACGTTTTGAATTCTATCCAAGTTAATCTGCTAAATCTGTCCCCTGCTGGGTTTTTGTACAATGCCCGTGATTCCCGTGTGTCAGCAGCACTCGTTTATTGAATGAAACATGCCGGGCCATGCTCATTTTGTTCTTTCGTATGGCTGGGCAATTAGCAACGTTACATTGTTGATATCAAAGTTTTTCCGAGCCCGTTGGGTGATGTTGTGAATGAATGTCTGAGACGCTGTCGGAGAGCGAGCGGAAGTGGGCACTGTTTGACAGTGTGTTCCATGGGTAAGACTCTGATAGCCACAGTCAGTTTAGCACGTAAGTAGGCTTTTGCGAACAATACTATTCACAATAAAGGTTTTTGGGTTAAATCGCGCAAATTGAAATGTGGCGTTAAACCATCACCACCACCCGACACATTTGAGAGGTGTGTTGCGTGAACAAGACGTGCTAATTGGTTACTACTTCAGCACACCGGTGTGTTGGAGAGTAAACCCACAGCATTTTCAAATTTAGTTAACGACGTTTCGCTGGTGATTACAACGAGCTTCATCAGGCGATTTGCCAGAATTGTGAAGAAGTATTCCTGCTTCCGGTCTTACAGCGGCAATGCAGACTTGACGGTCACCGCATCGTGCACTTTCAGATGCGCTTCTGCGGCCGTCTGTAACGCTCTACCTTGCGACATTAGGAAGCCACTGAAGCGATGCACCTTTCAATGATTTCGATTGAAATCGATTTTTTTATTAAACTGCTTTTTTGCGTTTAGTTTTGTGTCCTTCCCCCCCACCCCCGCAACTCTAATGAATACAGTTGGCTACATACGGCGCGAAAGAAATTCAATGTACATACATACAAAAACAACAAAGATAAAGATCCCCCGTATGGCCTTAACAGACTGTTGGGGCAAGTGCTGTTTGGGAGCACCTATGAAGGCCAGAGCGGCACACGATGGGGTGGGTGGCCAGCACCATGCCCGACCGTCACTGATGTTGGCCGTGAGCGGGAATCGAACTCGGCTCGTCAGGTTCATTGCGCGTGGCGCTACGAACCTGGCGACTCGAGTTCGATTCCCGCTCACGGCCAACAATATACGTACATCAACATATATATTGGTCAGGATAGCCCAGACATTATCGCGTGTTAGGCCCCGCATTGCTCCCTGGCTGGCCCAGTGCCCGTTGACTGTGTGCCGCCAGGGAACGGTGCCATCTGCACACGGTGGTTTGTTTGCAGGGAGAGCTCTCAATTTGCAATATCGTGTGAAGACATCAAAAGGCCACGTGAGATTGGGGCATTTATTGCACAGTATTGTTGCTCGGACGGTAACTCTTTTGAGAAGGTAATGCAATTACTTGTGTTTGCCCTTTCTCTTTTCTTATTCATTCCAGAGGCAAGAAATCATGAAGTTGATAAAAGAGATATGTGGTGAGTAAGCCAATTGGTATGGAAAAAAACGTCTCACCCTCGATGGGTGAGGAGCTCATTTTGTCTGCACAATAGTTTCACGTTTTTCTCTTGTGCTGTTCACATCGGCTTTAGTTGCGAGTCGATCACACTGCACTTCAACGCGGCGGTTTGGGGGCAGTGGGCTTGAGTTCAATCCCAGCTACGGCTGGCATCAGTGGCAAGGGGAGCTTGTCCTCCTGTGTCTTTCCTAGTTTGCTACTCAGCCTTAACTGACTTGAGTACCTGGTGCGGTCAGTAAACATGATCAGCTGTGGGGAGAACCGAAGGCTAACGTGCGTGGTTACGACCACACCACACGCTTGCCGTGTTGCCGTGGCAACCTTAAATAACACACCATGGCCCTTTTGTCGACCCACTGCTGGATTAGGGTCTCCACCACACACTCCGTGGGTCACGGTGGGGGTTATCTGACCATACTTCACCAGGCTGGTCAGTGCGGGTTGGTGAAGGCTCCGATTAGCACGGTTGGCTACGTACGGTGCGAAAGAAGTTCAACATGCGTATATACACCAACTTAATATTTGCCCACCCAACTATAAGCACTTGCTCCCTATAGTGTGTGTGTGTCTGTGACTAGACGAGCGAACGGGTGTGTTTCGTGGGCCCGTGTGTGCGCGGCAGGCTGTGGAGTGAAGTGCCGGCAGCGTCCGCTCGAGCTCATGTTTGTGATCGACAGCTCCGAGAGCGTGGGCCCCCACAACTTCCAGATCATCAAGGAGTTTGTGAGCGCGCTCACCGAGAAGCTGCCCATTGGCCGCAACGCCACCCGGGTCAGTAGCAATCCTGCACAGCCTCGCTTGCATCCATGACTCTCTCCCGTAGATCTGGTGGTGGGGGAGTGGTGCGCCCCGTGGACTGAGAGCCTCTGAATCGACATCCCCCCACCCCACCCTCGCTGCTCGTGCGGCCACCGCCAGGTGGGCCTGGTGCTGTACAGCCGGGAGGTGCAGTTGGAGTTCGGGCTGGGCCGGCACGCGAGCGCCGCGGAGGTGCGCCGCGCCGTCACCGCCATGGCCTACCTGGGCGAGGGCACCTACACAGGCACGGCGCTGCAGCGCGCCGTCGCCGAGGGCTTCGCGGGCGCCCGGCACGGCGTGCCCAAGGTGGCCCTGGTGCTGACGGACGGCGAGACGGACCCGCGCGAGCCCTACCCGCTGGGGCAGGCGGTGCGCGGGGCGCAGGCGGCGGCCGTCGAGGTGTACGCCATCGGCATCGTGAACCGCAGCGACCCGGGCCACGCCACCTTCGTCGCGGAGCTCAACCTCATCGCGTCCGACCCGGACGAGGAGCACGTATACCTCATCGACGACTTCAACACGCTGCCAGGTTGCCACGCCGCTCGGGAGCGAGCGGTGCGGAGGCCGGTCGGTTTCAGTTTTTCGGGCGAGGAGCGGGTTTTGGGGGGGTGGAGGACGGTCGGCTCGGACGTTCAGAGCGCTCGGCTGGGTGGCACGCCAACCACAGCGTTGACGGACGCAGGCCACGGCTCGTGCGTTCTGATGCTTGAGAAGCGAGTCTGGCTCTGAGAAAGGGCTTATGTGGATAGTGGGCAGCATGGGGGATAAGGGGTGCAGTGGTGAGCGCACTCCATAATGAACCTGGTGGAGAACGGAGTTTGAATCCCGGCCGTGGCTTACATCAGGGACGAGGACTTAACCCTCCCCCCCTACCACCCCCCGTCCACTACACGGTCACCGTATCGCGTGGCGCTTCCCGATGCGCTTCTGCGGCCGTCTGGAACGCTCTTCCTTCCGATATTAGGAAGCCACTGGAGCTGTACACTGTACGTAGCCAATCGCACGATTAGCGCGGTTGGCTTCGTACAGTGTCAAAAAAAGTTCAACATACAGTACATGCATACAGATTATCTGGTTTGAATCCAGGTTTCATCCACCGGGTCTCTCAATTGCAGTGAGTTGACGGTTTCAGCCAGGTCACCGAAGTCATTGCAGTTAAATCTGGTGCCACGTAAAGTTTGGCTAAATTCCCGCTGTGATAACTACAAATGTTGGGGAAACCGTCAGGTGACCAACTGGTGGGAAAGTACGGCCTCCCTACTGGGTGGCTAATGGGTCACTTGATTGGATCTCGGGGGTATCTGTTTGGTATCCCCTTCAGTGGGCTGTTCTCCAACACCGAATAGAGCCTCCATAGCATCACCGATAGCAGACCCAAGATAGATTTGGGTGGAAAAGGATTGAAATTCCCATTGCAAATCGTTTAGTGTCCATCATTTTCTAGACGTCTCTCTCTCTCTCTCTAACAGCTCAAATTCAAGATCTAAAAATTGCATTCCCAAATTATTAGCAATCTCTCCTTGACAATGATTACTCGGCTGCTGTTGCTGCTGCTGCTGCTGGCAGGCACAGCGAATCTCACTGAATCTCAATGAGGTCCCCTATGGTTAAGCAAAGGAATTCTTCACGCGAACGCGCACGCGCCGCCTGCTTCTCAAGGTCGTGTGTGTGTGTGCGCGTGACTGTGCGTGCCCCAGCACTGGAGATGAAGCTCGTGAGCCAGCTGTGCGAGGATGAGAACGGCACGCCTTTCTCGCCGGCTCCAAAACCTCCCGTGCGTACGCAAGCCCTCCCTGGTGACGCCGCACAATGGCAGGAGCCCGGAGGAGCGCGGGAAACGCATGCAGGTGCGTGTGGGGAGCAGGAGGAAGAGGAAGCCACCATCTTCCCAACACGAGACCCGTGAACCTCTGGGCTGGCGTCTATCCACTTTTTTCTATTTTTGACACAGTTGTTGAACACAGGCCCAAATGGCGGCCAGCAGAAAACGGCGCTCTCGAAGGTGCAGTAGATGAAGGTGGCACTGCGGTGGCGAGATGTTAACTACCTCGCCTGGTATGCGGAAGGCCGTGGGTAAATTTGAAGTTTGCATGCTGTCTCCGTGGTTGTATGGATTTTTCTCCGGGTCCTCCGGTTTTTCCCTCATTTAAAAACACGTGTTTAAAAGAGTATTTGGCTGCTATAAATGTCCACATGATAAGCCACTTCGTTTAGCTATCATTTGTGGCCAGGTTGCTTCTAAAAGAGCTGTGTAACTCAGTGGGCCTTGCTTGGTGAATTAAAAATAGTCAAATAGTTAATGTTTTTTTAATTGAGCAAGGTTATACGAGCTTTGGGATAAGAGGATGAGAGGTGTATTCCCATGTCGAGCTGTGCGCGTGACTTGCAGTGCAGTGAGTGAGTGGGTGTGTTGTTGTGACCTGCAGTGTGGTGGTTGAACATTGTGGATGAGAAGATACGAGTCAGTCTGGTTGACTGACTTGTGGGCGGAGGAATGAATGAGTGGAGTTTGTTGGAACACGAAAAAGAGCGATAGAGGAATGGAGCTGGTTGTCATTCTTATAACGGGGGATTGATATCCATGAGATGTGACAAATAATACCCCCGTTGTTTCATAGTTAGGCTGATATTTTAATTTGTAATTTCAGCAAGTGGGTGGTGGAGCAATGGCACAGTGGTTGGTGTCATGCACTGTGAACACCGCTGATGTTGACCACGGCTAACATCAGTGGCGAGCGATGCCTAAACTGACACACCAATTTGACCGACCGACCACGCTGACCAGCTTGGTGAAGTATGGTCACAGAACCCCCCACAGCGTGGCGAGGTTTTCATCCCACAGCGGATTGGCAAAGGGCGGTAGATTATTATTTATGGTATTTGATGGAAGTGAACAACAATACACAAGTGTAATTGGAGTGAGTCTCGCCTAAACCGAGTACCTGGTGCGGTGTGTAGTAAAAATCGCCACTGAGGAGACAAAGGCGGCCGGGCGTGGTGCTGGCCACCACACGCCCTCCTGTGCCGTGCCGGCCTTCACAGGTGCTTGCTAACAGCACTTGCCCCAACAGTCTGTTAAAGGCTATACGGGGGATCTTTGTCTTTGTTTACAGGATCGAAACGGGGAGCCGGGACACTTTGGCAACACCGTCGAGGCGGTCACGGCCACCTCGTTGCTCGTGACCTCCGTGACCCCGGAGTCCTTCCTGCTGACCCGGCGACCCCCGACCCCGGGTAACATGCAGAGCTGCCGCTCGTGCCGAGGCACGGGGGCGGCGCGCGCACCGCCGGCGGAGCGACGCATTTCACTCGTCATCACCCTCGTCGTAATCGTGGCCACGGGCAATCATCTATCCGCACGCCAGATGAAGGCTTCTCTAACCCGTCATCGCCGTCGTCTCTTGCGGTCTTGCGATGACGACGGCTTAGAGATGCCGTCATCCAGCAGTGGATAGGTCGTAACTCATGATGATGATTAATTTTATATTTTCACCATGTTTATGTTCGAAAAGAAATATAAATCTGCAATTGCTCGTTAGGTCCTGTCTCTCGTGCGTGACGATACATCTAATTTGGTGACTAGTCTGATGAAGTGTCTAAGGAGACGAGAGAGCTGGATATGCAAGGAAATCGAGGGATGAAGAGCCGCGTGCCATTTCCCCCACGTTGACACTCCAACGCACGCTCTGTTCCCGAGCAGGGCCCCCGTGTGAATCGATCGGTGCTGTTGAGCGGAAATCCCCGTTATGAAAGCGCCATTTCACGATCTCTGCCGTGAAGCATCGTCTCACTGTCCAGCCTGACGTGCGGCCCCAACGTAGGGGCTCTCCGTGCCGACAAACGGCGTCGGTCGCGATTGCAAAATGTTTAACTCGGCTGCAGATAAAACGATGGGTTGTTTTTTCCCCCCCCCGCGACTCCAGACCATGCACTCAGGTGCCAGGTTCAGTTGGACCAGGGACCCTGCCGCAATTTCACCTCCCGCTGGTACTACAACGGTGACGCCAACGCCTGCGGGAAGTTCTGGTACGGAGGCTGCAAAGGAAACGACAACAACTTCTTGACGTCCGAAGAGTGCCAAAGGACGTGCATCGGGTCTCATGCCGAAGGTGGGATCCTCGACCAATGCCGCGCACACCCGGGATGACGCTAACGGAGCTTGCCCCAATACCGTGCTCATCTCGTCAAGGAGCATAAACTATCACGCAAACCCCGGTCATCCTCGCAAGAAGCGGCCTTCGGCTAGCCATCGTGCTGGCCACACCATCCCCTCACGTTCTGTGCTGGCCTTCATCGGTGATTGCTATCTGCACTTGCCTCAACAGTCTATTTAGACCATGTGGAGAATCTTTGTGTGAGAGTGTGTGTGCGTGCACTGTGCTACACACCCGCCAGTCTGAGTCAGTTCCCGCTCAGGACTGATAAGCCATGGCACATATTGGAACCAGTCCTGGACCTCCCTGGTGTGGTGTATACACATCAGCACTGGGAAGACAAAGGTGACCAGGCATGGTGTTGGAAACCCACCTCCCTCCTGTGCCGAGGCAGCCTTAATAAGTGCTCACTAAAAGCATATGCCCCCAACATTCTGATGAAGGCTATACGTTCGCATGCATCCATGTACATAGCCTGGCACAAGCATCGTGGCGACATCACCATCAGTGGGTGGCGAATGGTGTCAGGTTGTTGTTGTGCGTCCATGTGCGAGCATGTGCGCGTGTGCGCGCGCGCGTTCATGTGTGTATTTTTGATGTCTGCGTAAAAGGCGGTAAACATTAGACGTGACAGAATCTATCGCGCGCGGGCATGGGGGGAGAGCATCCCTTGATTGATCGCGCCTCTGTGTTCGTGTAATTCCAGGGTTGGGGCCAGATGGACGGTGAATCTCAAGCAGCAATCACGGAGCCCGTGCCCCCCCCCCGCCCGCCCCCCACAGGGGAGGAGAGCGAGGCAGTGAGGCGCCGGCCGTGTCAACATCTCCCCACAACCGGCCCTCGCGTTAAACCGAGCTCGTAATTTCTGGATGTCGACGAAAAGATTTGCGAAGCACGAGAGAGCACTCAGGTTTCGTCTCAACGACCACAACCGTTCGTGTCACTTTTCGAAACGCCGCACATGCTTTTTGCGCGTGTGCGGGTTTTTATGGAGTGGGGGGAGGGGGGTTTACATGAAAACTAAAAATAACAATCCTGTGTTTCATTATCCACCAGAGGACTATATAGTTTATATTGGATCGTAAAATGGGCATTATTGTCCTTGCTCAGTCGATGCAAATATTAATTGCGTAAAGGCACTAAAGCAGTATTTAACCACGTAATAATATCTCCCGGCCTCGAAACAGAATGATTACAGCTATCGCGCAGAATTCTGCAATGGGTGCTCAATGCTGTGATTTCAGTTTGAGGTCTTGTGTAATCTTGCGGAAGCTTTCGAAGGTTCCCCTCCCGTAACCTCCTCTGTACGCTCTGCACATTTCTCAGGATGCCACCGGTATTTTGGCCATTGTCTTAACGTGCAAAAATTCGATGCCTCTACAGTGTTTGGGGAAAACTGTACAATGCAGCAGGCCATTGGAAAATGTATGAAATCCTCTTGGTTGTTGTGTTTTTTTTAATTGTTGTTGAATTCTGGGATGATTTTTGGCAGGGGTTACTCTTTATTTTTTTTATGATGATGATGATGAAGAGGGGGGGGGGCGGATGTTCAGTGTAGTGTGAGAGTGTGTGCCCAAACGGTTTCAGATAAGCCATTGATACATTGCCCAGAATTAATCACATGTACTGTTAATATTATTACAAAGGCTGCGTTAAAGCAATAATTGCATAACAAAGAGTGACGATGATACAAGCTGTAAGAGATTACGTGATTGTTAAGGAGGGCTACATTTGTGCAATGTCGCCCTCTGTAGACTGTGGGGCTACGCTGTGGACAGCAGAGGGTAGTGCTGCAACATCCATTGTTGTACCATACCTCTATGGTCCCCAACATCTATGCCCCCTGCCTTCAACCTGCACTAACCAAATTGGTACAGGCCCCCATCCAGCAGTGGATTGACAAATAAGGCTGCTGTACGTGAACTGTTTAGGGTTTTTGTTCCATTGGGTTTTGTATTTTGACATTATAAGGCCTAAGGACTGATTAAACATCTTGAGCCAACAGAAACCTCCCAAAATTAACGCTCATATTGCGTTAGTGTCCGACAACAGTGTGGTGGGAGCCGATTCTAGAGAACTCAATACAATTAGTGAGAAGACATTTGATTTCAAAGCGTCCACACGTCTCCCACCAATCGGAACACACTTAAAAAGGCCTTTAACATTCCCCCAATACACTCTGTCCATCATAGACAGTGTGATCTACTTACAATTTTGATATATTGCGGTTTTATCACGTTAAGGCCGGCGAATACAGGGGCCACCACGCTAATTGTTCCGCCTTTGTCAATCCATCAATTGCTGGAATTATTTCGAAACTGAAACTTCACCATTTTTTTTTATTTTACCATTTCAGGTCCACTGAGTTATATAGCTCTTATTCAGAAGTGACCTGGCCACAAATGATAGCTCAACGAAGTGGCTTATAACATGACAATGTATTGCAGCCAAATACTCTAAATGCATGTTGATTCTAAACTTGGAGGGAAAAACCAGAGGACCCGGAAAAAAAATCCACGCGACCACAGGGAGAGACCATGCAAATTCCAAATATACAACAGGCGTCGGGGTCGGGATCGAACCCATGCCCTCCTGCATACCGGGCGAGGTAGTTAACATCCCGTGGTACCCCACGGTGGCGAGATGTCACCGAGGCCCTGTCCTGCGACTGAATTCTGGAGAGTATTTCCCTGCCTCCCTACCCTCACTCACTACCGTTGAGGGCAGTGGGAAGGATTGTGGGAGGGGGCGGGGGGTCTGAGGATCTGGGAGTTGAGGGGGGGCAGGCTCAGAAAATATCCTATCTAAAAACTAGGCCCCGCCAACACACACGTCTCTTGTAACCAATCATGTTCTGCACCAGACCAGGGTCATAGAAGTCAATGGGATATCTAAAATTGGATCACCCCCTACTACCAACAGCAATCAGCGAGAACATGCTCAATAACAATGCACGTGGCTGCATGCCGGCTTGTATGTATGTTGAACTTCGTTCGCACCGTACGGAGCGAACCATAATAAAGGTTCACTCATGCAAAGTTGAAAGCCATTTACATTGATTTGGCTTTTCGCCGGGCTGTGTGATCACAAGTTCCTACTCGGATCGTTAAGAGTTGTACCAATGTGAACAAAATGTGTTCCATATGTATTGCTATTACACGCACCATAAGTCATGTACAATACTCTTTGATGTGTGTGATAAATAAATAAAGGATGTACACACGTTAACAATTTAAAGGCCTGTTTTGCACGTGCCAATGTGCATGAAATACCGTAGCAAGGATCGTCACGCATCTAGTAACTTTGGCATCTGTTGGACAGGTATTTTCCTCTTTACATTTAACTTTCGTTTAAAATATAGCACGTAAAACAGAACAATAGAGGAACGCATTTTTTCCAAAAAATTCAGTAAATAAATTTTGGCAAAAAAGAACCCAAAGTATAGCACTTGATAATTCCTTGAAAAAATAGTGAAAAATTCCAGACAGTATAGTTAATGCCCCGCTTTACGTCGGGGATGCGTTCATGAAATGTGCGCCGAATATCGAAACGGCGTGTGTTTTGGCTATCCCAGTGTTCTTCATTGCAAGGCCCACGGAGCCACTTGCAGCCCCTGACGTGTGGCCCCTGATCATACACACGTGAATACACCCCTTCACGCTGTCAAACCCAACGAGTTCAAATGTGTGGCGGCT
Organism: Lethenteron reissneri; assembly: GCF_015708825.2. Taxonomy (NCBI): domain Eukaryota; kingdom Metazoa; phylum Chordata; class Hyperoartia; order Petromyzontiformes; family Petromyzontidae; genus Lethenteron; species Lethenteron reissneri. The sequence continues at coordinate 11,843,593 of NC_083798.1, read as the reverse complement.
CTCATACCGATGTCTAATCGGCAAAAGTATCCCTCCTTTGAAAATGAGTGCAGAACGCTGCTCTACCTGGTTTTACCCGAGGCCTGTTTTTTGGAACTACGGGGGTGATGTTTCGGCTTTTGGCGGTCTGCCGCTGTTCATACTCTCATCTCCGTGTCAAAAAGTAGAGCCGTGAGAGTGCTGTATCCGTTGGACGGTGTGAATGAATCGTCTGTGGGAACAGTGTATTTAGGGGCCATCCATTTAGTACGTACGCATGGAGGGGGGAGGGGTGGTTAACCCAAATGCGTACGCCTGCATATGGGGGGTCTGACAATGTACGTACACATAGGAAACGGGGTGGGCGGGGGGGGGTGAAGCCTCGATAATAATTTGTCTACATTGGCCTTCAAATGAGCCACAGTTCAGTTTCTTCAGCTGTCAGACAAGTACTGCCGGGAGAGGTGGGACTGTGGGAGAGGTGTCACTTCGTATGTCACCGTGCCCCTGACTGCAGCTATCACGCAGCTCGGAAAAATAAGTGGCCAAGGTACACAACTTAATTTTGTAATGCAGCCGGCGGTGGACTATCTGCTTGCTTAAACACGTTAATATTATTCATCCTTGATCGTTTCTGCGTGGATTAAATATCGTCCGTTCTATAGGATTCGGGGGGGGGGGGGGGAGTGTAAAAAGTACGCGTGCGTACAGGGAGGGGGGGGGTCAGGTTGACGGATTTTTGCGTCCCTACTAAATGTATGGCCCCATAATCGCTTATGTTTTTAGCCATGTCGTTTTGTGTGATAATGTAACAATCAAAAGGCACACTAAACATACTGTACTCAAAACTAGTGTACAGCACTAAACTTTAACACAAATGATACAGGTCACAATACGATATCGTACACAATAAAATCACCAAATTACTGAACATAAATAATATATTGGACTCCACAGTACATTTCTATGAGCGACGAAAAGTGATATTACAGGGAAGATGATGGCTGAAGCGGCAGGGATACGAGAAAGGGCGGATGATGCCGCCAGCTCCGTGTGGGTTGAGGTGACGCAAATCAATTAGTGGACTTAATAAATTGACGACGGATTCGCGAAACGCCGTTAAAGGGGTTGAGACATAAATCGGGTTATTAATATATTTAGCATACTCAGCCTAATCACAATCAAGGGTTTAATGCCTCTTTTGATGGCCGATGATAAAACTGGATCATACTCTGCAGTAAATTTGGGTTGGTCTAGCAAACGGCAGCAGTTTCTTGGATCTAATACATATAGCACCGAGGTAGTCAATGGCTCTGGGGGGGTGAATACCGTGTCAGCGCACTGAGCTGGCACTAATGTGGTCATTGGTTCAAATCTGGGATTCAGCCACCCACGAGCACACCAGGTTCTCAAGCGGAGTGAATTGATGGGTCTCAGTCTGGTCACCAATGACTGACAAACATGGTTGACATCGCACGAGTTTTTAAAGATAAACATTACGATATCGGGGTACGCGAGTAGGTGCACCACCACATGTGGATAAGAAACAAATGGATGGATCTGAATGGTGTGCGGTCATCTTCGGGAGCCTGTTCTATCGCCACGGGGTGATGGTTACACCACTTTCTGCGAGAGTTCCAAACCGTAAAGGTCTTCGTCTCATAGCATGCAACTGGGGAAAGGCCAAAACAAATTCTGGGTCCCGACGTTAACGCGATTGCCAAGCGTTATTACATCCTCCTGGATTTAGTGTTCCGATAAAATTCAACCACTGCCCACCATGGAGGTCACAGGCCTATCAGGTCTTCCACAGGGACCTGCGAAATTGATCACATTGTACGCACCACTTGTAAACTGCATCGTCTCTGGAGATCGCGGCGACGCAAGTCGCATTCACCTTGCAGAGGGACATTCACATCTAGGTGTATGCACACACGCGCGTGCCGATGACAAAAGTGCGGCGAGCAAAACAGCCTGAAACAAAAGTTCTTTAATAATATCAACAACATACACCGATTAAATTGATCCATTTGATTGTGCGCAAAATAAAGCCGAACTTCCCGCTCCAACCGTGTCTCTCGCCACTGGGCGAGATAAGTCTGTCCGCGTCGCACAATCGCTCTTTACAGCCGTACCTTTTTTTATTACAGTAATGACTCCCGACACACTAGAACAGCAATCGTCGCGAGGTACGAACGCTTCCCCCGTGGAATCGCATTATCGTTCTGCAGACGCGTCGTAAAGCGCAAAGGGAGGACTGGGCAATGGGGTAGACACAAATGGGATGCCGGGTTCCTAGAATGAGCAAATGATACATGTCCACCATGAAAAGACGCACACCCAACAGAATGGGCTTCTCTTGAGAGGTTTCGCTCTACGTCTCAAACTCTGCGTGCAACAGGCGACGCTAAAGCAGCACAAGGGCAACTGCAGCTGCACAAAACAACGGCTTCCATACTCGAGAGGCATTTCGAAAGTGTTTCACCATACACCTGCCTTCCGTTACCTGTCACCAGTCACCTCGGCGCGGGGATTTAGATGTGAACAGGTGGACACGTGTCGCAATACCCATTGTTACCAACTTCGCGATTGTGGCTCGATTCATCTGATTTTTTTTGGTTTCCCTAGCAAGACAATTGTCAAGGCAACGATAGCGACAAAACTATGGACTTGTTGGGATGAGGATACTATTCCAGGTCTGTATTAAAGATCTTGTATCAGTTTACGATGCTTAATACTTGGTAAAGTGTGTTATTTTGTCTTTGACTTGAGAAATCGACCTCGGGACTTTAGAGGGTTGGTTTGGTGACTTTCCACTTAAAGGAAATGGCAACACAGGCAACACTATGCCCACACGAAACGTTTGTTATAAATGTTATCACATTATGCAGGCTGGGTCCCATCAAATGTTATTCAAATTAAGCATATGTTGTGTAAAACGTTATGCTCCCATACACTTATATGTTAATACAAACGTATCGTTTTACAGCCAACTTTTTTCAATACACGACGACTGTTTTCAACAGCCCAAAGGATGAATATTCCATCTACCGTACGAGAAAAAAGGTCAACTTCTGTGCATAATAATTGACGGGGGGATAAACATATCCACAGCTGTTTGTGGAATTTGTATTAAAATATTTTAATCTCGCTCGTTCGCTTTTGAGCATTGTTCAGCGTTTAGTTGACGGACCGAGCCTAAAACTGCAGTAATCAAGGCTTTTAAGCCACTGTAATAAATTCACTGAAGACCAATGCGCAGAGCTTGAGCGGCCATGAAATTACGCGCCGTTTTGCGATTCTCGGCGCAATGCCAACATTGTGCAAGTCAAGAAATTACAACCGTGGCAGAAGCCGGCTAGCCACGGCATGACTGGGCGTTGCTTTGTCGCTAAGCAGAATTTGCAACGGGTTCTCGAAACTGCTTACACTACACCAGGGGTGAACAACATGCGGTCCTCCCCCACGAGGCCAGGGCTTAAATTTCCGACGGAATAGTTTCCGGGTCGCTGGTAGACTTAAGGTGACACGTGGGCTGGTCGCCACGGCCCTAGTGAGAGGGATACTTAGATGTGGTGTGCCGCGTGTGGATATACTTTTCAGGTTGCCAGCCCAGACCCTGCTGAATGTAAGCCCTGCGTGCAATACTTTCAGTTGTGCATCCCTGCTTTACATGATGTCCACTGTAACATTTGTAAACGTCAAAGATCAGCAAATACAACTTTGTATCTCTATTGAACACTCATGTTACATTCCATTGTATAGCTTATTCACGATTAGATTTGTCATTTTCAGACATCCAGATCTAGAATACAATGCCTTCTCTTAAGTCTTATCAGCAATAAATACTTTTAAAAACATTCTTAACATACTATCTTGCAAGATGGAATGCTTCTCCTTCTGACAAAATATGGCCAGTGTACAGCAAAACACCTCTCTGAAACCCAGTGTGTATAAAGTTTGATTTATTGCTAATAAATAATCACACTATTTAAGTTCATTTCGTACACACTACGTAGGTGATTGAAATAGGCATTAATATGTTGACAATTAATTTACGTGTCTGGAATTGATGCCTTAAAAAACAATGGTAAAGGCAAAACCTGCTTGTTTTTACGTTGCATTTAAAAAAAAAATCCATCACATGAATCACACTTCCTGCCACCTTTATACTGAATATTTCATTGCCCAACTACACACCCTGTGATATAGCCACTTCATGCATTTTGCGATGAGCACTCGGATAATTACAAGAGTAAACCAGCTCGGGCGGAATGCATCTACTGCGAAAAAAATCACAAATAACCTACACCTGACGAACACTCCCACGACATACCACAGCAGTGCTATGCAAGCAACACATGGATAGCCGGCAACAGTAGGGCGAGAGGAAAGAGCAGGGCAAATGCAAATGAGGGAAGGGGGGGGGAAGTCTCAGGCATACACACAAACACTGGTACACTGCTAATTTTTCTTCATTTAAAAATAAACACTGGGCACCACTTTAAATAAAGCGTGGCACAAAGAGGATAAGGGGGGGGGGGGGGGAGGAGGAGGAGGACGTGAACCACTTGCACCGTGGGCCTGAGCAGAGGGCATTGAGAGCAGGACCGAAGAGAGGGGAGGTGGGGGGGTGCAGGACCGTAATGGAGTGGAGGAGGGACAGCTGGTTTGGTTGTCAGGCGGTTGTGTGGAGCCCCAGTCCGGGACCATGCGAGGCCGCTGCTCGCGCCGCCGCCGGCGTCTCAGTGCTCGTAGGCTCGCGCGGTCGCTCCCGCGAGCAGGTGGCCGTTGGTGCCGTTTGCGCTGCCCGCGCCGTTGCCCGCGCCGTTGCCCGTCCCGCGCGCCGTGCCTTTGGCCCGGTCGCCCGTTCGCTCGTCGTCGTCTGAGCTGCTCTCGATGTCGCTGCGGTCGTCCTTGGATACCTGCGAGAGCCGCAGTCGACACGACGACGAGGGGTGTTGGCAACGAGGGCCCAGGTAGTCCCGGCGAAGGGTGTGGTCAGAGTATAAGGGAGGGGGTAAACGTGTGGAGTGTAAGGGACTACACGTGACGTCTGTGGGTATACCGTACGTGGAATACATCAGGGGGTATACGCGTGAAAGCGAAATGGGTGAACAGTGGGAATAAGAGTCGTGAATAAAAACATTGCGTGCAAAGATTCAATCAGAGGTTTAGTGTCAAAATCAAGTGCCCTGGTTTTTTAAAGTGATATAAGCGTACACCTAGTGAAAGCGTGCTAGAGCTGTTAGCATGCACACCATATAAAAACTGAACGCCAACAAGTACTGCTTTTTAATAGTGTGAAATAATTTATAGAATCTCACCATGTCAGTATGTTTTGAGTATTTCACGAGAGATCTTGCTCTATTTTTTAAATTAGAGTGATACTTTAACCGAGCCAGGTGGCTTCGTAGGACGAGTGAGCGGTTCGTAATCGGAAGGTTGCGGGTTCACATTCAGGTTGGGGGTTGATTCAGCCCATCAAGCACCGCATGGACAAAGTCAACAAACGGGAGTTGGCCTATGGATCGAATCTCTGCTCCCATAGGAATGTATCATTTCAACCAACCACTGGCTTGGGGCTGTAAAGGGCAAATGAGCACCGCCCTTAATGCTCGTTTGAGCTGGAAAAATACTTCTTCCTTTTGACGGTAATTCAATATTATTGCTCATTGTGCAAACACACAAATGTCTGTTACGTGCAAATGATATATTTCACAGGCTTCAACGTTCATTTGCTAACGTTAACAAGCGTGCTGTAAACGCGGATGTGACGGGTAATGGCTGGCAATAAAATCAGGGCTTTCGGGGCAAATTACTTCGTAAAAAGCAAAAGTCCCTGGCGGCCTGTATACCTGGTAGAAGTATGAAAAGTTAGATTTTGACAACAGGGTGTGACGTCAAGGTGTGATTATGATCAAGGGTGATGATGAGGTGCTTTTTAACCCACAATGGCAAATGGGATTAGCAAGAATGAGATAAGTATTTACGTGCAACAATGAGGTAGCTTGCACCAACTGCACTGCAACGAACAACATCAGCAGAGGCTCACACAATCGGAATGCTGGAGTTTAAGCCTTTGAGATAAGGGCGAGCTTTTTATGGTAATGGATCTGAAAGCAATGCAGTCACAAATACATGCACAGAGGTGAGAGAATGCCACAATAAGAGCGGCCTGGTCCACTGCCCTCTGAGCAAAGTTGGCGCCTGGCATAACTTACATGCAGCGAGTCCCATCTCCCAGACTTCCAGAAGAGAGGAGGGGTAAGAGGAGGAGGGGGGGGGCAGCACAGGTATTAAACAGGTCCGAGGAAAGCCATAGCGAAAAAAAAAAGATAGAGAAACAAGAGATCTGCAACACCGCGTCAGCAGGCAGAAAAAAACCCACAAGAGGACTATGAACGTAGACTGGGGTTTTGACACAACGTGAAAGACACAAGCGGCAGTGTGGAGAAGAGAGTTTAACGCTCGCGAAAGCAACAAAATACTGATTTGTGTACATGGGGCTCAGCCCGAGGAAGTTTTAAATGTAAAGATTTTTTTGAGGCCAAGCACAACCAACTCATTTGTACCACTGGGTAATGTGCGCGTGATGATATCCGTCTAAGGAGCGTGGTCAGTATTTGTGCGTAAAAGGGCTCGCATACGAATGTGTAATAGTATGCGTGTGTGCGTGCAGATACTAAAAGGACGTGTACCCTTGCACAAGTACGTACCTTGCCCTTACGCAGGAGCTTGCAGGCGATGCGAAGTATGAGGTACGACCAGATTACGTGTAAACACTGCAGTAAAACCAATAGCCCCACAAACACCCACCAGGATGGATACGGCCCCACAATTTCCCAGCTTTCAAACATTGTGCTCCGCACAGGCCTGGGCAGAGCAAGAAAAGAAAACAAGAATAATTTGAATTAGCAGGTAGAAACAAAGAGACAAACAAAACTTGCATCATGCCAAGCATTCACTCTTGCCAAACCCACACCTGTTTAAATGTTATTCAATGCATTCATCCTTTTAGAGTTGGTCACGAAATTGCTTTGACCCTTCTACCGAACTCTTCCCACCCACACAGCAAATATTCATGGGAGGAAAACTCGGGATGTCGCAACAGTCTAGGCGCCAGCTGTGGCAAGACGTTAATTCACTCGTCTGAATCAGTAACATAACACAACGCGCACAGCAAGAAGCGCTCTATTGTGCACTTGTTGTGTTGAAGATGAATACATGATGTAAACTGCATTTTTTTAAAGTAGCAAAAAAAAACTAGGGCCAGCAAAGACACAAAAACACATACAAGTCAAACAAAGACCGTGGCTGTCACTTGTGTTGAGGGAATAAGATGGTACTTGGTGCACTCACCAAAATGGGAACAAGCCCAGCCTTGTCACAAAGAAGACCAGGGCAAATAAAATGAAAAGAAGGTCGCAGAGCTTTTGGTATCGTGCGTAGTTTGCCATCTTGGCTGCCTGCAACGCATAAAAAAGGAAAAGCATTGAAGTTACAGTGTCTAGTAATACTAAACGTGGGTTAGAATTCTTCACACACTTACGGTCAAAGGTTATTGCACAAAAGTCAGCTGGTACACGGTGAAAAGAATACGTTGGCTCTGCCTACGAGAATTCCGTAGGACAGGGGGGTTGGGAACCTACAGCACCACAAATTCATCTTGTACACCCTGCGATCACACAAGATGTGCCACTTCGAAACGGCCACCAAACAAACATTCATCCCTTACTGAGAGTACCTTTGCTGTGCTGACTGGGTACTAGAGAAGACTATTATCGAAACTTGAAACAACACTGTTTAAAATGTTTGCACCCTGAGTAACTTGTGCGAGTGCAAAGGCATCATTGCATTCGGTCGAGATTTAATTTTTTCATAAGAAAGCCTACGTGCGAAAGCCTGTGTTAAACTGATTTTATTTTTCGCCTCAATACTGGATAACGGATGCCACTGTGGTGTGACGGTTCAATGCCATCTTCCTGCGCCGCATTTGAAACAATGCCTGAGTTTCCTAAATCCACCCGGCAGTATAAATGGGTACACAGGTGAACGAGTACACAGGTATCCAGACTGCTGGCAGTCAAGCAGCAGGTTGCGGGTGGTGGGTTAAAGTGTGGGTAGTGCCACCTCTCCCAAGACATCTGATCGATGTGAGATTATGTCAAAATATCCTCTAAAGGGCCTTCTGCCAGCAGTAGCGAGGGCAAGCGATTGCAGGGCTGCACCTTTGCCATTTTTTCGTGTCAATGTGTGGCCACCTGCTAAAGTCCCATTCGGCCGTCCGAAAGGAAAAGGCTAAAGCCGCCGTTTTCGAAGGACAACCGCATTGAGAGAACAACTCACCTCGAGGAGGAAGTCGGCAGCGTCGTGCATGCACAGGATCACCGAGCCCATGCGCACCATGTTGACGATGTACGAGAAGGAGATGAGACTCACGGTGATGAGGTGATGCATGAACATCATGAAGAAGTCCTTGACAAAAACACACAGGCGGGGAATCAAGACACACCGCCCGACTGTCCTTCACGATGCTCGCCAATCACGGAGGAAAAGCAGGGTCAGGACAGAACAAAAATATCCTAAACTAAAAGATCCTAGACTACGATCAACTGTAATGCAATGGAATGAAAATCATGAAAATCTCGTTTTAATATTTTCCTTGCATTTAAAAACAACAAATTAATGAGCCAAGATGCTTCACATTGTAAAAAGGCAGCGCAAATACAATTGCAAGCTACAGCAGAAACTTAGCAAAGCATTCATCTAATACAGGAACACTCGACTTTGAGTAAAAAAAAATAGGGTGATGTCATTCACTTAAACAACCTTGGCCCAGGCACTTCCTGGCATCTCTGTTGAAATGTTATCTGTGATTTAATTCACATCCGAATGTCACATATCCACATTACTCAACGCCAAATAGTAAAGCCTTCAAGGGCTTATCACGGTGAATGGGTAAAAAGTTTAACGAAATTTAGCAACATTATAGCAATCACCGAGGGAGTGATCCAAAGACTAACTTATGTGCACACTTAATATGGGGGCAAAAATTTGAATGTGAAAATTTAATAGCATCCATTACATTCAAATATCGCTGTAACTGGAATAATTTGCAATGCCGCATATACAGTTGAAGCTCATTTATAAGTAGACAATACGTTCACCAATTAAGACAACAATTTTTTACAAAGTGAAAAAATACAAACTTTGCTGATAAAAATTTCATACACATTTTGTATGTATGTATGTTGAACTTCTTTCGCGCCGTACATAGCCAACCGTGGGTATTTTTTTAAGTGAGCATTACGTCAATCCTGGCCGTGTCACACATATACCAACGGGCAACGCCAAGAAGGAAATGTTGGCAGCGGAGCAAGGAGTGTGGGACGCATGGGCAAGATTAAGTGCTTGCTTGGGACAGGATGGAAACTGGTCCGATACAAAAGCCACGTGGTTAACCATCTCAGGGTTACACATCTAAAACTACAGTGCCACAGTTTGAAGTCCGCTAGTGGCTTAAAAGGGTTGAACACCACACAACACTGAATCGCGTGTACCTTTCAGCTCACACGACCTCCGACGCGGTGAAATGAAAAACGTTGGCAAAAACAAATATAAGATCTATGATAATAAATTAAAAATAACAGATGAACACAGAGTACAGTACAGTGGAAGAGTGAAGGATGAGAACGACAACAGCTTAAAGTCCCGGCTAAAACGCGCGGAAGTTTTTTTTTTACGCGAACAAACATGGATTCATTCAATCCCTCGGGAAATTCGAAACCCAAAACATCACAAAATATTGCACAGCACCCTTCGAGAAAACTCCGTGCACTTACCGAAGAAACTAGAGTACGCTTAAGCTACACACGTACCTCACATTATGCATAAATGTAAAATTCAAACGGGGGGGAGGGGGGCTAGATAAGTACTGTAGAATTAATTGTTCGATAGAGGATACACACTTGAAAAGTACAAACTATATACATGTAGGTCATGCCACGATAATTTAAAAACAAGACGACATGGAATGGAATCACAGAAAGTATGTATATAGAACTTCTTACTAGTAAGAACCTCCTGGTTACACCAGCCCACAGGGGATTATTGTGTCCGTCGTGCAGGGAGGGGCTGGGTGGGGAGAAAGGGGCTGGGTGGGGAGGGGAGGGTGGGATGGGGCTGGGTGGGGAGGGGCTGGTCACCCCATGGTGCCCTTATATAACTCAACGTTTAACCTATTCACGCCGGCTTGTGCCCGCCCTCAGTCGGGCATATTTGCGGAATACACCACGCCGCCATTGACCCTGGCCATTGACCGAGCAACCCAACGTTCCTACCAGCTCCCTCCGCAGGAATGTGTTTTGGACCGTACGTTTCCAACCACGCTAATCGGAGAGTAAGGACAACAAACTAAACACAAAAAGCAGTTCTAAAGAAATTAGTTTTCAATCTAGATTGAAAAGTGCATGGCTCCAGTGGCTTCCTAATATTGGAAGGAAGAGCATTGCAGACGGCCGGAGAGGCGAACATGAAAGCGCGCGATGCAGTCACCGATGCAGTGACTGAATGTTCTGACATAGGCTTCTCATCTTATACACCATTATTTATCAATTGCAATATGCATGCGGTAAGAATATATAAAATACTCCTTCTACATTCTAAATAATTACATTTCAGAGTGTCAATCACTGAATGGCTGAAGGCTTCTCTGAGTCATGCCAGCCATGGGTTTTTTTTACTACACTGAAGGGAAGTGGTGGGAATTGAAGAACCAGTTCTAATATCACTTGTCACTGAGGTTAGCCATGATCAGGAATCGAACTCGGATCACTTAGTTCAGAGAGCAGTGTGCTGATCAGTATACCACTGCTTCACCCTATTATTTTTATTGACACAGAAAAGTTACGTGCTTACATTTGGCCATAAGATGTCGTTGTCTAGTCTGAACCAGTGAACAAACCTACAAATCTTATTTATGAGTGTTTAAAGTAAGTCTATGCTATATGGCCAGTTTTCAACACAGGTTGATGTATTGCTTGCAAAAATGTTCCAATGCCTACTACATAACTGTCCCCAAATAAGAAGCTACACAAACACAGTGCGAGTTACACTCACCCCTGTTATCTTACCCGAGTTAAGTTTTAACCGAGTGACGAATATTGACTTAAGAGCAGACAGATTGACCCATTTAATCTATTGTCAAGCAAGCAGTGCTCAGTATCAACAAAACGATGCGTTTATTCAGAAAGATCATATCGTAAATACTTCCTGACAATGAAATAAAATAGCACTCAAACACTATCAAGTTCATATTTATGTCACCATGTAAAATAATATGATATTATGTAAACACACCCGATCCACTTAATGAAATGAATGGTGAATGTGTCGAGTTTTTGTGTTCATTGTGCTTGTGCACCACTGCAACGCAGCAGCATCACAAAATAATTTGCTTAATAATGAAACGCTGTCCAGTATTCGATGGCAACTGTAGATAATAGGGCGCCAGTGGAGAGATGTTAACTCCCTCGCCTGGTATACAGGAAGGTTGGGAGTTCGATCCTGACCCTGACACCTGTATATTGGAGATTGCATGTTCTCCCCATGATCGTGTGGATTTTTCTCCGGGTCTTCCAGTTTTTTCCTCCACATTTAGAAACATGCGTTTAGAGTATTTGGCTGCTATACATTTGCACATAAGCCACTTTGTTGAGCTATCATTTGTAGCAAGGTGTCTTCTGGAAAAAGAGCAGTGTGCTTTACCTGGTAAAATAAAAAAAAGTTTCGTTTAGATTTAATCTTGATTTTAAGCTTTCGTGACTGCAGGAATTCATACTCTTTGGTTCTTTCGGTAAAGTCACTTAGATAGAAAAATAACTAATAGATCACGACGTTTCGATAGCAACACAAGCCATCGTCTTCAGGTGAAACAATACAGCAGGCGGACTGCTGAGGCAGGAGGAAATGTAGCGAGAGAGCTACTGCAACCAGAGGTTATAGACGTTTGTGGTGGGTTCAACCCAAGGGTAAGTGGGCAGGGCTAGGGATGGAATTTGCAAGTAAATGTAAGATCGCAGAGCTGGCATACCTCGGCTAATCCGAGGGGGGAAGGGAGGAGAGGGGCTGCCATAACGGGTGAGAGGGTGGGGGTAAAATTTACAGAGGAAACAAGGTGATAGAAAAAAAAAGATCAACAGACCGTCTGTGTTGCATTGCATTACACTTCCTAATTTTACTAAATTTGCTTTCTCAAACTTTAGATTTTCTTGCTCTAAACCATCGTCTCTCCTCCGGCCACTATGGTCCAGAATTCCACACTGCTCCCTCCTTGTCCCCTCGCTTGTCAGCTGGTCCCGCCTCCCCAGTCCTCTCTCTGCCCCGGCCCCTCCCCCCTCTCTCTATTTAAGGCCTCGGCACAGATTCGTTGTCCTTCTGTTTGTCTTGGTGTGTGTCGCTCGGTGTCTTTGGGTGTGCCTCTGCATGCGTGTCTGCCGATGCTGTTCCCGTGTCTGTGTTTTATCATTCATCCTTACCTGATGATGGTTGCTTGTGTTGCAACCGAAACGTCGTATTCTATTATTAGATTTCCTTTTCTTACCAAAAGAACCAAAGAGTAAGATATCAAACTTAGCAAACTTAGAAATGTAATGCAACTCAGAGTTGCACTATACCTAATTGATCAACGTCCTTATAAAGATTGGTTCACCTGAAGATGATGACTTGTGTTGCTATGAATTCCTGCAGTCCCGAAAGCTTCAAATCAAGATTGAACTATTCACCCTCTACGGGGAGGATTTCCACACAACTCCGGCATGACTTAAACCGAGAAGATGGATGCAAAATTTAGCAATCTTTGGAAGGACGTTGATCAACCAGGTATAGTGTTAACTGTTGTGTTGGCCGACTCTCTGAGTTGCATTACATTTCTAAGTTTGATTTCTTTTTTCTCTCTATAACCTTGTTCCCTCTGTAAATTTCACCCCCCACCCTCTCGCCCGTTACGACAGCCTCTCCCCCCCTCGGATTAGCTGCGATCTTACATTTACTTGCAAATTCCATCCCTAGCCCTGCCCACTTACCCTTGGGTTGAACCCACCACAAACGTCTATAACCTCTGGTTGCAGTAGCTCTCTCGCTACATTTCCTCCTGCCTCAGCAGTCCGCCTGCTGTATCGTTTCATCTGAAGACGATGTCTTGTGTTGCTATCGAAACGCCGTGATCTATTGGTTATTATTCTATCTACGTGACTTTACCGAAAGAACCAGAGTATAGTTTAGATTTATTTTAAAACAAGGCTATTCTGAAGTACATTCACCCTATATTTGTAGCAACTCTACATTTTTTTACGATAAGTTTAAATAATTAATAAAAGGGTGCCAAAAACAAGGATTGACACGCTTCAAGAAAGGCTTGTTTTTAAAAAAACACACCACGATTTAATTACATACACATGCCACCTTTTCTGCCAAGTAGACTAAGTATCTTATTGCTCAACTGGCAAGGCTTGCAACACTCACATGACAGACTTTTCATTTCGTTGTAGGGGTAAAAATCCAACAGTGGGTTCATAAGCGAGCAGTGGTGGGTGAGGTTAACATGCGGGCAGATATTCTCAGGCAATGAAGTATTTCACATGCTTGCACTTTGCACTGAGTACTGTTCTCTTGCAACAAGCTGTGTAAACACAGTGTGATTACCGATGTCTGCGAAACCTTCACCGGTTTAAAACTCTAGCACAGTATATGGGTTCCCATCAAATGAAATAAGCAAGCTGCTCAATTTACAGCTACTTGTGATGTAATCCCTTAAAATAAAAAAAACTGGTCTTGGTACCTTTGCTAAATTCCTTTTGCATTTGCGAATGGCAAGCACGGACTTTGACATGTGGATTCCATTCTTTATTATGTTATACAATGCCTTGTTAAAGTTGTATTGCCTCTCTATTTTTTACTGAAAAACAAATTCCACGAAGAAACCGCTAATTGTTTCCACAAAACGTATTTATTTTCCCGTGTACTGCACAGAACACTACAGGGCAGGATTTGCCACAAAAATTAAAGCTGCAGGGTAGTAATCTTGATTTGAAGCTTTCGTGACTGCAGGAATCCATACTCTTTGGTTCTTTCAGTAAAGTCACGTAGGTAGAAATAAAATAAAACAAATCACGACGTTACGATCGCAACACAAGCGATCTTCATCAGGTGGAACAACCACAGCAAGAAAATGCTGAAGTCGGCGGGAGAGGTGCCGTGGCAAGAGGTTATATAGGTAAGAGAGGGGGGAGGAGGAGGCAAGGGGGGAGAGAGAGAGAGAGGGTATTACCAATGTACCACAGCAGACTAGGAGCTGATGCTGAACGCTTGAATATGCTGCCCTATTCGGAATTTCTGGATTGTGTGTGGAGTCTGGTCACAGTGTGCCACAAGCAAATGAGAGATGAAAACCTGGCTACCCAGGGCCTTTCAAAATTCACTCAGTCTTACTCTCAAGAGCGAGATAAACAAAAACAATTCTAAGAAACCATCATCCATATGTGCCCGCTCACAATTCTGTAGTAAATATTTGGCGACACCGAGATGGTGGCAGTCGTGGAACAAGACAAATAAAATAAATCAACATGTTTCTCAATAACACTGCTTAAAATATATATATAATAGGTAGTATGTACTAAGAGGGGCACATTTCCGAAAACGTTGTCTCTTATATATAATGACATTTTAAGGCAGTGTTAATAATGAATGTGTTGAGTTCGTTTCCATTAAATGTGAAATATTTTACCTGGTTTTAATGTACATCTGGGAAAGCTTACACAAAGATGAGATTTATATGGACTAAAATATTTTCAAAAGACCTCATTGCATCCAGGTGTTAACAATGACGAGAAAGCCATCCAGTATGTGCAGTTTTTCTTTGGAGTTGGGCCCTTCCACGTAGAAATATGTCTGTAGTCAATGCCTTAAAGAGATTAGGGTTGTATTTGACATGCAGACAGAAAGCTCCGTACGTAGAAGTGGAATCAACCGAGGATGTGGAAAATTAAAGTCTCCTTACCTTCCTCTTGATGTCTGTAAACTGCGAGAACATGAGCGACCAGTAGAAAGCCAACTCCACAATGTAGTAGTACTGTATATCTGAAGGTAGTGGCTGCCAAAAAACACATTTTGCCATGTTTATTGAACCAAATAAAGCCAGAACAAAATATTTTAATGCTCCCCTTCAACAACAACAAAACTCGTCAAAAGTAGAAACATTTGCAGTCATTCATAACATTGCACAATGGGTAACTTACACGTTTGAGATAAATAAATCCGAGCAGAAAGGTGACACGAAGCAGTGATTACCTGATAGGGGTGGTTGTACCAACATTGTCGACTGTCCCACACCCAAGTGCTCTGCAACAGGCATCACACGTATACAAGATCACATACAGTTAGTTGTACAAGCACTCCCCACCTTCCTCCACACGACTTTTGTATAGAAGGCAATACGTGAATAAAATTTAGCGGCGATGAATTATATTTACCAAGAATAAAATGTACTTTGCACCGGTAAATTGGGTGCACAAACAGCATAATAATGTACTTCAACACATCGTGAGGGTTAATGACAAAAAACACATGAAAGCTATGCTCACCTGTGATAATAACCTCAGTCCGTACACAAATACGTAGAGGTAGAACATGAAGCGCCACCTAAATAACGAAAACATGAATAAATCCACCGTGCAAAACATATTCGCTTTTCATTGCAGATAAAAACGTCCGAGTGCGCGGCACGGCTGAAATGATGATGATGAATGCTCCCCGCATTCCAGCATGTTACCAGATATTTTTTAATACATAAATTGGTATAAGGAATAGCGCGGGCATGTCTCGTGCATTTAAATAAGGCATGTTAAATAGTGGATTATATGAATGTGCCCTTTAGCCACGGCAGGCCCGACTAATCGGTATGCGTGATTAAAAACTAGAGCTGGCAGGCGGGTATGGTTCTGGCGCTTCATTAAGGCTCAAATTAGGACTAGTTTAAAGTGCAATTTCGTAGCGCAGTAAGAGATTCAAATACAGATTCCTTTGGGCATTCATCAAACCTGACTGCTTTACTATTAATATGGCTAATACCTAAACAGCTTTGCCTATACACCGCACACGAAGCAGAAATTATAACCTACGTGTATCTTACCCCACAGTAAGCCAGCCTCATACAGAAAACTACCCTGCGAGATGTTGGCAGATGAATGCGGTTACAAAGTTTAGCGAGTGGCACTTCTGGTTGTGCCGAGGTTTGCTCGGCGATGTTATTGCCGCACGTGCATTAACCGTACATGCTCTCACAGAACTTGGCGAGGGGACTAGGCTTCTCCTGGTTGCGCCGGCGACGGAACCAGCGCTGGATGGTCCGCACGTCCCAGTCCAACTGCTTGGCCAGGCCATCCAAGTGCTTGTCCCCTGGGTTCTGTTGACGAGCAAGCAAAAGCACGCATGAAACAAATGATGCAGTCAGAGAATGTGGACAACAACGGAGGGCAGAGGAGCGACGCTCACAACAACAAGCGGAGCACCAGGCAGCAGTTGGTACAGGAGGGGGCACAGCTGGTGCATCTGCCAGTCACCTCATTCAGTCAATTCATGGCACCTGAGTCTGTTCCATGGCCTCCTGTCAGCGAGCCTTCGACACTTCACGTGGCCTCAAAGTGTACCTGGCCTGGCACAAGCGCCGTCGTGACATCACCGCCACTTAGTGGCGAATGTTGGCTGTTGTTATTGGTGGTATAGAAGTGCAAATAAAAAAAACTGCATACCACCCACATTATTGACACGGCCTTTCATCAGCCAAATACGTCGAGAGAAAGTGAAACAACACAGGCATTAAACTACAAAATGTGAGTTAAAGACATCATATAGACTGCTGGGTAAGGCGAGTGGCAAAAGAGATGATGGGCTGATGGTCGTGCCTAATGATGCAGTGGCAGCCAAAGGAAGGAAACGTGCCTGACAGTAAGTTCGCCACAGCGATGGTGTGACTAAATCGCCGCGTGTGCAGGTGCTTAATGAACTGTTGCCTTTGCAAGGCCCACGACACATGGTCACAGCTTGGGGAGGAATGAATGCAGCAGTGGAGAGATCAATGTTAGGGCAGCGTTAATGCCGAAGACAGTGCAGACGTTTTTGCATTCGCATGTAAATATTTGTTTTTACCTTATGGCTACCGTTGCTATTTGTGCGGTTAATTAAAATGCGTAAAGAAAATAATCCAAATGAAACGAACTCCTGGGATGCACAATTCACCTTCGTGATGGACGTGAAGACTTTCTCCAGAATTGCATTGCTCTGAGCCTTCCGGGGCCCAGCCGCCTGGATCTTTAGTGCGTACGCACAAGGGCCTTGCAATGCACCTACAGTGAAAAAGAAACAATTTCAACATTTTCAACAACACAACTCAAATGAAACATTCATACCGTTGAAAGGTCACGCACTGCTGAACCATTAGGGCGTTACTACAATCCCAAAATAAATTAGGCGTCGTGAAGTACTGCAATAACTGCTGCAATTATTATTTATAATTTATTCCACTGTACGGTTTGTTCTGGCTGTGCCAGTGGTACTTATGATGTGAACATCATAAAAAATATATAACTCAATTGTGGTTCACTATTACATTATATCCTTAAGCCCTTTGCTAAAATAACACGTTATTGCTTGCAGTAAAAACACTAATCCCAGTGGCAGAAAATGTCGCCAAAGACGTTCAAAAAAAAGCTGTCAACGGTTGTATGCGTTATTAATTTGGCACGGCTCGGCACAGGAAGGTGGACTGGGACAAAAGCCTGGGCTTTCAAAGGCCTCCTCATGACCACAGCGTTGCATCAGCATGGGCTCAATTAGATGTAACCAAGTGAACAGAAAGTGCAGCTGCACCAATTACGCCACCACTTGACAGAAACAAGAGAGTAAGGCTGTGCCGAGCCACAACTCCCATATGACGCATAAACAAACCCCCCTGGGCCTACAACAAACATCGCCCTAGTGCTAACACCAAGGCTCTACACACGTGAGGATTAACATCCTGAAAAATAAAATGGGCAAGCTCTCTCTGTCGGAACCACATGGGCAAGGATTGGTTGCAGTGAGTCACCGTGGATCACAAATGGACTGCACGTGTCTGAATTCCGAATGTGAAATATCTATATGGGAATTTTTAAAAAAACATCCAGCAAAACATAGCATTAACTTGAGTTCATTTTACAATGTGTACTCAGTATGGGGCAATTGAAACGCTGTAACACAAATGATGGAATTACACCCCACACGTACAGAAAATGTTATCTTGTCACCAATTATTTCACGACGAAATTCATAAGATTATAACAACAAATGCTTTATATTGTCAACAACAAAGAGCCTAATAAAACTGACCTCAGCAGATTCCATTTAAAATCCCCACAGCCCCCCCCCCCCCTAAAGAAATCCCTGGTGTAAATATCAAGACTTCCACTTCAATCAACTCTGCTTGGCTGTCATGACTGCTGAAGAACGATATTGATAATAGTAATTTAAAACTGGCCCGTGACCGAGTGCATCTAGCACAATTCGCTATGAATAGCCCTTGATTGTATTTTATTGGCAGAAGGGATCAAGCCACCATTCAATTAAAGGCAAGAATAATCTTGCATTCCAAAATAGATCATCTAAATGCTTTAAATGCGGAGGTCGTGTTTTTCAGTATAACAACAATGGAGTGCTGTGCATTTTTTTTTCCAAGTGCTATTTTCAGTTACCTATTTAGTATTCTGGGAATAGCTGCTTATTGGTGGTGTTACCTGAAATGTCATCGAGTGTTGTGGACACACGGCAGGGCACAGTGCTGTGGGTCTCACTGTGAAATGTTAACACGCTCGGCTTATATATATTTATTTTTTGACATTTTGCCAAGACCATCTTATAAATAGTAAAGCTGCCATCATCTTGTAATAATAATACTGCAGAGGATACACCCGTAGCATGTACTGTATATGACAGCGTATAGCCTTATATATTGCTGTGTGAATTACTGCATACATGTGCAGGATTATTCAAAGATGTGCATCCGATGCAAATTTAAAGCACCCCTGACACAGGAGTACATCGTACGTGCGTGCAGGTTTTTCTTGGCGTAAATCTGTTGTTGCCGACTGTACAATAAACATAGGCCGCGTTTTTATTTTAAGACTGTTGTCAATGTCAGCTTTTCCATCGCTGTATCTCATCATCCTTGTCGCAGTCCGCAACCCCGAGAGGGTGGCTTGGGTCTGGCGCGTGATGATGGCAGCCCAGTTGGGTTGGTGGGTTGATGTTGGTGGTGGTGGTGGAGGAGGGGGGGGTTTGTTGATGGTGGGTGTTGTTTTTGTGTGTGTGTGTGGCAGTGGTTGGTGATGAGCGTGGCTGGATAGTCGTGGTTGATGGGCGCCCACTGACGGGTCACTGACGCTTGATGCAGACGATGGTTGGTAATCCCCCGCCCGGGTGGTAGTGATAAGAGTTGAGTTGACGTTGTTGATGGTGTTGTGATGATGGTGTTTGGTTGGTAAATGACGATGGCGGTTGGTGACGTTGGCTGCTGATGATGATTAATCCATCGGACTCTGTGTAGGTGGGTGATGTGGGCGAAGTTATGCAAGCGAGGGATGTGTCTGCTGGTGTGATGTGATGCCGAATCTGGGAGGGGTTGTTGGATAATTGTTGGTGGAGTGGTGGTGATGGTCGATCGCGGATGTCGGTGGTGATCCTGGGTAGGTGACCAGTCGGTGATAATGGTTGGAAGTTGTTGCTGGTACGCGATAAGTGATGATGATGATGCTTTGTGGTAGGTCACGATTTGGTAAGCGATGAAGATGATGATGGCCGAGTGGATGCTGATCTGTAGGAGGTGGTGGTGGGTTTCGCGAGCGAATGTGGCGGTGAACTGCGCCGGTCATTCATGGTGCTGCTGGCAGCAAGGAAGGAATCGTAACTGAACGACGAAGACGACGACGATGATGATGACGGTGAGTGATGCTGCTATAGGCATGGTGTGCTCGACCCTCTCCTTCACCTCTCAAAGACGATCCGCAGCACGAAGATGCCGAGCGCTAGCGGGAATGCCATGTAGAGGTCCTCGGCTTGAGGGAAAGTCACACCGTCGGGGTTCCTCATGTCGGCCCACGTCACATTGTGAGGCAGCCAGAAGCGCTCGTTCCAGAACCACGCCAGGGCGTTCGCCATCATCACCTCAACCCGTGACTCCTCCGTCTAAAGCACCACCACCACCCACAAACTGGATCTAAACGTCCTGCCCCCCCCCACCCCACCACCACCTCTTTCTCTATCTCCGTTCAAACGCCACTAATCTTGCCGGGCAGAGAGGCCGACCCAAGCACAAGCAGCCGCCGGCCACCACGAAAGACAAAGGCAGTACACGCTCAAGAAGCAGAGCAGCAAGCAGCAGCAGCAGAGGCAAAACAAGAAGCAGCAGCAGCAGCCCGAAAGGCTGCTCCACCCCACCAGCGCAGTGTGTGGGTGGCGGGGGCGGCTAAGAGTGGAGGTGGGAGGAGGAGGAGGTGGGACAGCTGGGCAAGCCGCCCGCTATGTCGCTGCTACTCTGTGTTGTACACTGCGCGCGCGTGTGCCCAGCACCGAAGCAGCTCCACTATTGTCTGCGGCTCCAGCTGAACGAGGCGGATTCCAATCAAACGGAGCCCCGCCCACTCTACCAATAGCCCCGCCCACTCTACAATAGCCCCGCCCACTCTACCAATAACCCCGCCCATTCGGCAATAGCCCCGCCCACTCTACCGATAGCCCCGCCCACTCTACCAATAGCCCCGCCCATTCGGCAATAGCCCCGCCCACTCTACCAATAGCCACACCCACTCCATCAATAGACCCGCCCACTCTACCAATAGCCACACCTATTCCATCAATAGCCCCGCCCATTCGGCAATAGCCCCGCCCTACTTCCCTTATAGCCCCGCCCTCATTCCGAATAGCCCCGCCCACCTTCGCGAGGCGCGCGCGAGCTCCCCTTTACTTAACCCCCCCCCCCCCCAAAAACCCCTCTCATTGCAATGGCCCCACCCCGCAAATTATGCAGATTGCATTTGGTAGCCCGATTGCGCGCGCGATTAAAAAAAACGCGAGTTCCCCCCCCCAATTGGTCGCTATCGGTCAATGGGCTCGCGAGGGACAGCAGCAGCAGGGGGGGGGAGGGGTGTGGTTTGCTATGCTTATCCGGCGTGCGAAAAACAATGTGGCCTGGGTGACGTAACCGCGCTTCTCACGAGCACGTGGTTGGCATCCACGCCCTGGCCGACGCCGTTGTTGATTGACCGAGGAAACGCGCTCGCCCTGAGACGCCTTACGAAAGACGACGACGGCCACCGCCGTCAATAATCGACGAAAGCGATGTCAAGAGTCGAATTGGGTTGTTTTGTTATAGATACTGACATTTTTAGGCTGAATTCGTCTCGAGAGGGGCTCTTTGGAGCTCCCTCTCGTGGAGGAGGCGGGGGCATTGATCGAGCAATTTCAGAGCCGCGCCTTTAACTTTCACCGCAATCTATTAAACATGCCACAGCAGTGTCAATAATTCTGTGCGTGACTCGTGGTTTTGCATTTCCACGCAACTTTTAATACAGTGCGCACCTATTTTTTTTATTTAACAGTTACAGTACTTTATATATCATCGTATTTCACAGCCCCTCCATTCTTGCCACGCCTTTTGCCAGCTCGATGAAAACCTCTCCCCACGCCGAATCGGTCATGGGGCGGGTTGTTTATTCATCACCAGGCTCGTCGTTGCGGGCTTGGTAGGGAGGGCAATACCTGTTCGGGTATCACGTGGCACTGATGTTAGCCGCGCCCAAGTTCATCCTACAATGCGTGAACCATTGGTGTCGCTCTTCTTGTGTACAGTAGCTTCAGCAGCAGTCATTATCCACTGCTCGATGGAGCTATCCCCAATCTCAGAAGCTGAATATTTATCCTGGAGGAATCCTATGAGCTATACATCTCTTTTTCACAGAACGTCATAACAACAAACAGTACACAAACACAGCAGTGCAAAGTACAAGAAAAGGTAAACATCACCAAAAACAGATACAACTTTTACTATTTCCATATTTTGACTTAAAGCTTTCGTGACTGCAGGGATTCATTCTTGGTTATTTCGGTAAAGTCACACCTGATGATGATTGCTTGTGTTGCAGTGATCATTTTATTGTTTTATATTTTTATTGTTTCCCTTCTACGTGACTTTACCGACAGAACCAAGAATATATTTCCATATTACCATTTAAGGCCCACTGAGCCACTAGCTTTTTCAAAAGGGACCTGGCCTCAAATGATCGCTCAACGAAGTAGCCCATCACGTGGAAATCCACAGCAGCAAATTTATCTCAATATAAGGCTCAAGTTTCTGTCTCAATCTCTCACGGTCCACCGAGCTCATGCACACTCAACCAATGTCATTGCTCCCATCTCTATCAACGGTGTCTCCCACGGTGGAAGGATCTAAGATCACTGCTACCAAATTAGCAGGGCCCCATCTTGAACGTAGGGGGGGGGGGGGGTTGCTCTTACCAATAAGATTGTGCTCTGGAAGGCGGCCGGGTACATGGCTGAAATATTGGAAAGCTCAGTTTCAAACTACAAAAGCTGTGTTCGAATCCGAAACAGCTTGTTGGTTCTTAAGTGTGCTGATTTGATGGAGCACTGTATCTGCATTCTAGCTACGAGAATTAAAGCTATGGAGTTGACTGTAAGGGGACCGTCCATAAATGACGTCACGCACCTAGGGCGGGTCAGACATTTGTGACGATGTGTGACGGGGGGGGGGGGTGAAAAATGTGACGTCACATCAAAATGCGTAACTTTAAATAAGAATAGACAAGACGTTCTACTTAATGAAATAGACTTTTTAATAAATATTTTCTCCTACAAAATATGGTTGTTGTTTTTTTGGGGGGGCAGAGCTTTGTGACGTCATATTTGAGGGGGGGGGTCTGACTTTTTGTGACGCCGTGTGACGAGGAGGGGGGGTAAACAATCGTCCAAAATCGCGTGACGTCATATATGGACGGCCCCTAATACGACGAACATTATTTTCTGAAGCAAAGGTTCTGCTCCTCGTGTATCTTCGGTCATGTTGAATGTGAGCGGTAGTTCCGTGATGTCTGCTTCCGCGGAATATTCTCTTACACGAGGTAATCCATTGTGCTGCAAGAGTTTCGGTGGATTTGTTTTAGTGACGCAACACCAACAATACAATCGGATAAGATTGGGGGGGGGGGGGACAAAGAGAAGACAAAGAGGTCATGTATACACAAGAAACCCGATGGAGTGCTCTGGTTACCCTCGCTATTTGTTCAAGAAACCAGGCTCTGCTGATGAAACCCAAAATGTTGGTTCTGATCCAGAGACTGCTTGCTTAAACAAATGCTTCTGGATTATATTGACTGCTTAGTAATAAGATAATTCAGTCTCGGGCGGGGGGGGGGGCTCACCGGGTTAAATAAAGGAATAATATTCTCCAGTTTTACATTGATGGATCACTGTACACACACACGGGTTTTATGTTACAGCAATACCCCGATTCGTTGTTTCGCAAATATGTCATCACTTTATTAATAGCACTACCTGATTAGTGTCACCTCAACCCACACTCACGTGGCTGACAGCGTCATCCGTCCTTTCTTTATCCCTCGCCTCAGCCTTTGCCTCCACCTACCCCCTGTGAATCGCTTTGATTCACGTCGTTTCGATGTTCGTCGCCCCACCTTTCATGAGCGTATCTCCGACATAAGCCGCGATATTTAACTCTACGTTGATTTTGAAACGCATGCACAGCTGAGCTTGACATCTTAGCTACCAGGCCGTCTAGCCGCAATCTTCATTTACACCCTGTCACTTCACTTGCACACGCTGGGCTGAGTACAAATAGCTGTGCTTATGAGAGAGCTATTGGAGTGCAAAGGAGAAAGCTATAACCTATAACCTCACACTATATTGATACTACCACAAGTGCCTTTACCCGACCTCGACATAAACCAACAAGTCCACGTGGCTTCCGGCTGTACTCTGCCCTGCCCTGCTCACGTTGGTTAACGAAGTGCCGTTTTTGGGTCATGATAAAGACACATTTCCCTCTTGTCGCTATCACCCTAAATGCTTCAGTCCTCGGAAGCTAAGTAAGTCTGAGCCTGGATAGTGCTGGGATGGGTGACCACCAATCGCACTCACACGTTGTTGTCTGCTACGTGGTCGGTAATTGACGGTAACAGTGGAGAACATTCCATCTGATGAAAAATAAGAATGGGTTTTATCCTTTCTGGCAATACAACAGGTGTTCAGATGTTCAAGGCACCAAGTCTGCATTAACCACACACATACTTGTGGTGAACATGCAAACAAACATGCTCTGATAATAATAGCATTGTCTTTGAAAATGATTGGCCTACATCAGAGACAGCCTTCTTTATGACCTCGTTTTACCAGTGTTAGACCAGAGAACGCCAAAAGACGAACAGGACAAAGTCAATGCAAGTATGACAACACTTATAGCTCGGGTCGATGAAAAAATATCAATAGGTTTTACCCTTACCCTTGCAAAATGTTTATATTTTGTGTTTGAACATCGTAACACCTGTTTTATTACTTGAAAGGGTAACCCCGATTATTTTTCATCATTTCGGATACTGGAAAAAAGGTTACATAAACATTCCATCTATTGTCCTGCTGTTACTCGAGTTTCCACATTCATGCTCCCCATCTTCACCAACACATATTGGCCAGCTTGAAGTATGATCAAACAACTTCCACGGTTGCACGCACAGGCGTGTGGATGCCCTCATCCAGCAGTGTATTGAAAAAAGGAAGTTATGTACATGGAAAGAAATGCACGTTTTAGCCCAAAGATGCGTTGCTGAAAGCCAAAGATCCGTCTTTATTCCTCATCATCAGAAATCACGTTTCATTCACTGCTGGACGAAGGTCTGCCAAATCTGCTGCCACTTCTAACGATATTGTGATGTAATTATTTACCCAGATAGCACTTTCCCTCGAGTTCATTTCATCGCTTGATCTCTTCCGAGTGCATCTTCTCAAGACGCGATCAACCCCTTGGCTGCCACTCCATTATTATTCTTGACCATCTGATATCATTCCTTTGTTATTACCGTATTCTCCGGATGATAAGTTACACTTTTGCCCCCCGTATTTTTTTACTAAAAGTTGTGGGCAGATGCGCCTCATAATCCGTGTGTGTGTGTGTGCATCGGCCAGTCATCTCAGTCAGTCAACCCATGGCACCTGGGTCTGTCTCGTGACCTCCTGCGAGCGGGCGTTCACCACTTCACGTGGCCCTAAAGTACACATGGCCTGGCACGAGCGCCGCGGTGACGTTACCGCCTTTTAGTGGCGAGTGGCGGTTGTTGTGTGTGTGGCCAGATTTTCTTTTATAGCTTTATGGACACTGGGCACACGTTTGGGGTGCTGCTTACTGAAGACACGATGCGGTATCCGCAGTCAACGTTGAATGTTGGACCAACGTTGGCCTTACGTTGCATGTTTGCTGGGTGTGTGACCAACAAGGCAAACAGACATGCGCGGCTCATGATGTAATGCTATCCGCATGCCGTTGTTTGGGTGGTACATTGCATTGTAGTTTCCTCACTATTCATGCTGAGGGTGTATTAATTAGCGTGGGTCGTGGTGTTCAACTTTTCTGTACTCGCCCTGCCGTGCCCTAACGGCTGAATGAATGAATGCGACGATGAATGGTTGGATGCAAAGCACGACCGTAGTGCAGCAAAAGTAGTGGCCAGGAATCACCGCTTTAAATAACCAACAGACTCAGCCGAGGCTGTCCAGGAATTGATATCCGGGACATATTTACCCCGGTTGGGAGTTGGCGAGACCCCGGAAAATATTCCGTGATAAATTAAACATTCACTATAAGAACCCTAAAGCGACCTTTGTCTGGCTCTGCAGATATATTCCGTTAACAGTTAACCCTCGGAATCATAAAGGAGCATTATAAGCCTCTGTCATAAACAGAAACCACATGAATTGTAAATGAGTCTAAGTCTAGCAATACCCCCCCCCCCCCACTCCTGTTATGAACACTTCACCCTTAGAATCCTCGTATGACGCTGATCATGTGAGTAACACTGAACCCTAATCCATATTTGCTTTTGCTTGAGGAAACGTGAGCGTTCTATACCAAAAATTATTGTCATTTACCCTCCAAATTCGTACAGGATTGTCACGTTTAAAAATATCTTATTTACACGTGCCAATGTTTTGATGAAAGTCTAACCAATAACATTCTCTGGTGGCTTGAGACTTGCTACGACTTTATTTTTACTATCAACTTACGATTACACTTGGCTCAAACTGCTTTGAACTTCATCAGGCTGTGAACTCGAGAATCGAGTGGCTGCCACATCACCAACTGCCAAAGCATGCAACAGCATATAATTTGGGCCTGGCCACCTTTAACAAGTTAATTATTTAAAACATCAAATCCATTTCAATGGTCCGCAATGGACTCCCATTTCAATGGGCTACTCCTATTTCGCTAAATAATAATGTTTAGTCTAAAACTGCTATGTGGTCTAACCCAACAACAAATACGGACCATTATCTTGGCCGCATGAACTTAAGTTGAAAGTAAAAACTGAACCCTAAACAATCTTAAAGAAGCCTTCGTCTGACTTTTGAGGGGAATATACCCATGCGAAATAAAGCCCTGAACAGAATAGACTCTACAACCCTGAAATAATAATGCGTGTCTCGCTTTTGTCACAGACCACAGCATGAGCCATAGAGTGCAAAATCATAATAGTTTAATCATTTCACAGGTAGCCTCCCTAAATGGCTTTGAACAAGACTACCACTCAAGTTTAAAGGAATACTCCAACGACACACCAAACTATTGTAATAATAAACTGTAAAATAAGTAATAAACTAAGTTTAATGTTATTATGTAAGGCCCACTGAGCTGATACTGATGATGTGTACATATCCACACTGTCATCTTTATTATTACAATGACAGCCTATGCACATGTGCACAGAGCAGCCCCTGCCAACCTTGATGTGCATGGTGGTCGCCCATCAAAGCATTCTGCAGGCTCAAAACTGCTCGGTTTTTTCTCGATCTGACTCGATCGGGTGCATTCCAGTGGATTTAGTCAAAGGCAAAAAAAGATCACACTCAGACAACATAACACACTTCAATGATGCTCCACCACCGCAGATGATTGAGTGGTCGGTGTAACAATGCACACAGCAAGCCTTTTGCAACCAAAGACCCCTTGCAGATTTTAATTCACGTGTGGAAATGGCAATGCACGCACGCATGGATTCTCTAACGCTTTACTGGAGTGCGTTTTGTCCTCAGATGTATTCAACAAACAATTGAGAAGCCAGTGGGTAGCTGTGAGGGCAAAAAGCGCTTGGGTATTTGAGAATGATTCTCTTTGGCTCTGACTAGATCGAGCGCATTGCAAACCTTTGATCAATTTGGCCGATTTTCTATCGGTTTAGTCGCTCATAGCAACACAAAGCTATAGTAAGGTTTGGTTCATATTGGAAAATCTTTACGCTAATTGGCATAATCCATTTCGTTATGGGTGGACAGAGCTAATGCATGCACGCTTTCAACGGAGAAATTGTCGTGAAGTTTTTATGCAAATAATAACTGAACGGCGGTTAACGAGCTGTGCTGTAGCTCAGCACCCTGAGTTCGATTCCTGACCACAGCCAACATCAGTCACGCACCCCAAACCTTCACCAATGCGCACACTGACCAACATGTTGAAATATGGTCACACAAACCCCATAACCTATGCAAATGCAGGGCTTCATTCTTCAACGAATATTTTCTGGGTCGCTGGTTAGACTGCAGTAAACGTAACGAATAGCCACAGTCATAGCAAATGATAGACTGGATGTTGTTTGCCGGGTTGCACAAATGTATATATAAATTTCAGGTAGATAACCCGTACATACAACAGACTCGGCTGAAATTAAGGTCCGTGTAAAAATATGACAATCAACTGGCTGCTAACACAATATCCAGCAGGTTTAAAACACACGCAAGTGTATAATAGTGGGCGTTGCACGATGTACTCGTACACTGCAATGGGCGATTTCTAATAGTTTTCCGTGGTTGCAGCTGCTTCTTTGGAAACTTTAACCTCAAACGGAGCTTCATCCCCATTCATTGCCTAGCCGAGAGACTGAACCTCCACCGGGCAGATCCTTCGTAGACAATAACAATTCATTTTAATGAATAAAAACGTGTACAAATAAAGACGTCTCGTGTATGCGTTTACAGCCGGTTTGAGCTCGGGTTTATAGGCCAATTGAATCGTTCACGACTGACTTCCCCCACACGGAGACCTTCGTGTGGAATCCCTCCCCCAGGGGTAGACCCTCAGAATGTTCCAGTAGCCTTGGTGCCAAGTTGACTGGAGCTGCTGCTGTTGTTGTTTTAATATGACACTGCGTAAAGTTTCCAGGCATGGTTTAGTTATTGATCAGTTCGGGAGCGGGGGCTGCGGTGGCGTCCATAAATGACGTCACGCACCTAGGGGGGGAGGGGTCAGACATTTGTGACTATGTGTGACGAGGGGGGGGGGGGAGAAATGTGACGTCACATCAAAATGCGAAACTTTAAATAAATATAGACAACACGTTCTACTTAATAAAATATACTTTTTAATAAATGTTTTCTCCTACAATATCAGAGTGCAGCGCCACATTAAATACGCACTACAATGACAATTGTTTAAAGCAATTTGAAGCATGTTTTATTTTCAAAATGCAAATATGGTTTGGGGGGGGGGGCAGAGCTATATGACGTCATATTTGAGGGGGGGGTCTGACTTTATGTGACGCCGTGTGACGAGGTGGGGGGGGGGGGGTCAAACATCGTCCAAAATGGCGTGACGTCATTTATGGACGATCCCTTATCGCACTGTGCAACAAACTGGTGATCCGAGTTGCATTCCCAGCCAGGGCTAACATCGGCGGTGAGTGATGTGTGAACCCGTCCGAGGTCTCTCCTTCACAACCTGCACTGAGCAGCGTGGTGAAGTATGGTCAAGCTACCCTCATTGCCGACACGGTGTGAGGAGGCCTTCATCTAGCAATGGATTTACATGACGACTGAAACATACGTGCAATACTTTAGCAAACGATTGCATTAAAGTCACCATGTTATACGATGTATCTGCGATTGTTTTCCATAGCTACTAAACGATCGCTTCAAAGTGTCACTTAAACAACGGTTTACAACTGTGGACTTTAGTGTTGAACCTGCCATAGATGTCCTGGTATATAGAGTAGTAAAAAAAAACACGGGGTTTGAGTCATGGAGCGGTGGCGCAATGGTTAGCGCACTTCCCTGTAAATCTGGTTACCTGCATTCGATTATTGATCACAAATGGCGACTGATATCTCTAACTTGTCCTGTAGCCCCCCCCCCCTCACACTTTAAATCAACCTCCGCTGGCCAAGATTTGTAAGGGGCCGTCCATAAATGACGTCACGCGATTTTGGACGATTTTTGACCCCCCCCCCCCCCCACTTCGTCACACGGCGTTACAAAAAGTCATACCCCCCTCAAAATATGACGTCACAAAGCTCTGCCCCCCCCCCCCAAAATAAACCATGCTTCAAATCGCTTTAAACTATTGTCATTGTAGTGCGTATTTAATGTGGTGCTGCACTCTGATGTTGTAGGAGAAAACATTTATTAAAAAGTCTATTTAATTAAGTAGAACGTGTTGTCTATATTTATTTAAAGTTACGCATTTTGATGTGACGTCACATTTCTCAACCCCCCCCCCCCCTCGTCACAAATGTCTGACCCCCCCCCCCCCTAAGTGCGTGACGTCATTTATGGACGGCCCCTAAGTTATTTTATAACTGCTGCACTCTTGACCACCGTCCCCGCACACCTGGTTGCCAAAGTTACGAGTTGTGGCTCCCTTGATATATATATATATTTATATGTATTTTTCAACAGTGATATATATTGATTTAAAGCTTTCGTGACTGCAGGGATTCATCTTCGCCTCGACGGACCTGGTTGTCACCTGAGGACGGCTGCTTGCGTTGTGGCCGAAACGTCGTGAGAATAATTTTATTATGTTTTATTTTTATTATTTTATTACTTCCCTTCTACGTGACTTTACCGAAAGAACCAAGAAGAGAAAAAAAGTGATATATATTTTTATATATTTTTCCACAGCGTAACAAAAATCAACGGAAAAAAAACGTAATTATGTGATTAAGTAAGAGAAGACACGATATGTGGCCGAGACGCGACCGCGCGAGACCAAATGGAATATTAGGGCCCCACCTGACGGATTGCCGCACCCCGTGAGCCAATGATGTCGCCGTTCCACCACTGCGAGACATATTCCGTAATCTAAAATAATCGGCGGCTGGTAATTGGATATTTGGATTCCACTGCATGGCTGAAATCCCGCGGCTTTTGGCGTGGTGGTGGTGATTTGGGCATGCCATATTTAAAGTCTCATCCCACGCTCGCTCTTCGGAAGAATCCAATGAGCAGTGGGCAAGGCTACCGAGGTGGAGCGGAGCGTTCAGGCCAAAATGCGTTGGCGTATTTGCGTTTCCAGTAAAAAAAGAAATGCTTTGGTGTGTTTGTCCAAGTTTTGGACAACCATTTCATCGGTATGGGACCGGTTTTCAAGAGCAACACATTTTTATACTAAAGTTTGGTTCACGTAGGACCACCTTTATGAGAGTTATCATGCCCCCCCCCCCACTTCTCCCCGTTGTGGATGGAGCGAGCTAAAGCAGAAACGCTTAGAACCTTGGTTGGAGAGCATTCCATTATCACCGCACATTGCCCACGTATCTGTACCGACGACTCTTGATCGTAATTCCACGCATCTTTTTTGTATTTCCCCTCGCCACCATCATGAGCCATTGACCTATCCACCGCTAAACGAATGCCTCCCCGTGCCGTTGCCATCCCACGCGGTGCTGCGTTTCAGCGATCCGTCGGGCAGATGATGCACTCGAGACGATTTCAGCGCTGCGTCTCTACGCGGCGGGTTGTAGTCAACCTCCTCGGCTGCCCTTCCCGTGACCAGTCTCACCCTCAGTTGACGATCATCGCTTCCAGCGACGCGTCCTGCCTCCTAAGCCCGTAAGTCCTCAAGTCGAAGTGACGCTGCTTATTTACGCCGCGTGTTCCCCGGTTCTCTGCGTTCCTCTTTTTTTTGTCTCTCAGTCTACAGTGTGGTCCAGATATCATGTGACCCTCCCAACATGTAATTATATTTACTATTTTTGAAAGTGAGTTTTTTTTTTTATAAATGAATATGCAAAGTAAAAAAAGGTGAGGGGTCAATTAATTTGGGGGGGGGGGGGGAGTTCACAAGACACGTGGACCACCCTGTACATTATTTCCAAACGTGCACGTTCCACCTCTTCGTGCTTCTTGGCACCACTTTCTCTACAACTTCATGAACACGCCGCATTTTTTTCTAACAACATTGTATCGTGTGCAGAGACGACGAACAACACCCAAACCATTCAGAGGTCCGACTGCTTCGGTGACGGATGTACGAGATTCGGGTCACTCTCAACTGAGAGCCTCCTCTCGCTTAAACAAAGTCCTTATACAGTAGTCGCAGTCGTGGAGGAGGAGGAACACAGTCCTTGGTCGTGTTTTGGGAAGTGTCGCAACATGCTCGTAAGTCGCGTAATTCGTGAGGCTTGCCAGATGCCAAGGGCTGGTGACGGGGGGGAAATGGAACATTCGTCCAGACCTCAAAACTCGAGTTGGCCCACACTCATACGAGGTCTATGTATTAAATACGGGTACTCCTGCCTCTTCTAAGATGTCAGGCCAGCGTGGAAGTACTCCAAATACATTCTAGAACGGGCTCCCTCTAAGTGGAGGATCTTTCACTTTTGAATTTTACGTAAAACCTGCGCGTTGTAATTCACGTGATCATTTATCGTGCGAAAAATATAAAGACCAAATTTTTTTTTTCAAATAAAACTGCTGTTTTTATTCGCTTGTCCTTTTTGTACTCTGGTAAAAAAAGTACATCTGGCGGTGTGTGGGCATGCATTTACACGCGTATCTTGCGTAATCGATATCCCGTGTACCGTAGACCGCGTGTGCCCGGTCTGTTCTTCCACCCCACGATGTCATTTGCGTGGCCAGAGGAACGCGGCTCTTCCACAAGGATGGCATTGGCATCAACTCCCCGGCCACGAAGCACATGGAGAGAGAGAGGGTGGTGGAACTGGGCTGAAAATAGTAATATTATTGCCCCTTTGTTTACTCCTTCCGTGACGGATAACAGCAGAGTACAGTGCAGCAAAATTCCATTGTTGTATTGTACTCGTATGGTTCCATGTCGAAGCGTGCTTCCTGCCATCACCAACTGGCACCTACCAGTGTGGGGATGTACTGTACAGTTCAGGGATCGGCGACTAAAACAACAAGGAGTCATTCTTTTTCGAATTCGGCAAAAAAAACCCTAAATATATCAAGAAGCCGCAATGCACTGTGGTCAATACGAGAAGCTTGTCATATTCGTGGTTCTTTCCGTAAAGTCACGTAGAAGGGAAACAATAAAATAATAAAAATATAAAACAATAAAATTCTCACGACGTTTCGACTGCAACACAAGCACTCATCATCAGGTTGAAAAACACAGCAGTCCCTTACAGAGCCGCATATCCGCTGCCCCAAGGGTCCCATAACAAGTTCACTCAACGCGTGTATGTTCATGTTATTTTTCGGTTCTGTTTGAAAACATTCTCTCCCCCTCTCCCTCCCCCTCCCCCTAAAAAGACCACGTTCCCGATCGCTACCCCTATGTGAGTTTGGCAGTGAGCCCAATCGACCTTCCCTCCACTTAAATCAACATTTTTTTATCCAGGTAAGGCACACCGAGCTCTTTATCAGAAGCGACTTGGCCACCACAAATGATAACTCAACAAAATGGCTTATCACGTGAACATTTATAGCAGCCAAATGACTCGAAAAAGAATGTTTCTAAATGTGGAGGGGAAAAACAAACCACATCACCCGGAGAATAAAACACGCGACCACGGAGAGAGAGAGGGAACATGCAAACTCCAAATATACAGGCGTCAGGGCTGGAATCGAACACCGCGACCTCCTGTATACCAGGCGAGGTAGTTAACATCTCCTAGCCACCGCGGGCACTTCACCTCGGGCTTGTCGTCCGCGGAATAACGGGCTCAAGTTCAATAAAAAAAAAATTAACCCGTAAAAACAAAGTTTTTCACTATAAATCATTTATATGCGTGGCGGCTAGAGTCCTCTCGTCCTCTGGCTTGAGATGGCTGCCACCTATGGGTCAGATGATTGCCTGCCACCATTAAGCAATTGGTAATTAAATATATATTTTTTTCCTAAAAAGTGTAACATTTTGGAAAAAAAATTTCACGAAAATACATTGTCACGCACAACGAGTCTGTGTGCAAAATGTCAGCTCAATTGGATCGCGGGAAGTGGGTTAAAAAACGACCGAAAGATTTGCACGGTCGTAAGCGCGCAAGCGCGCAAGCAAGTGAACTTAATATAAAGGATTTAAAAAGAGCCGCACGCGACTCCGTTGCCGCAGGTTGTCAACCCCTGGACTCAGCTGAATAGCCGCCACACCTCTATGGGTCTCTCACCCAATCAGGAATCGAATTCAGGTCAATACTTCACCACGATATTCACCACAGCAAACTTACAAGCATAGCCGTTTGTCAATCCAAGCCAAGTCGCCTGTGGAGTTTGTGTGAGCATATTTAAGCACGCTGGTCAGTGATCCACCACATAGTACATTCCGTGCACGTATGTACATGAAATAAACAAAACGAAACGTTACATCAATATTTGGTTGTAAACGTTGCCTGCCAGGGTTGCAGTGACCTCTCACAAATGGCCACTGACGGAGTATGTGACGCTTCGATTTGAACCAAAATGTGTACATTGCCGGTGCGCGGTGATGGCTGACGGTGGGCGAAATTCCACGTGGCCCTCGTGCTCTCTCTTCAGGCGCAGCAGTGAAGGAATTGCCCCTCGACCCTCCACCTCCATCCGCATGCCCCTCACACACCACGCGTTGTTCAGCTGCTGCTACTGCCGTTTCTTCCATTTACCGCGAAGCTCCAGTCACTCACAACAACAATAACCAGTTCTCGGCTGCTTGGTTCAAGAATTGCATCGAGTATTCGCGGGTCACAGCGCGATCATCCATCACGTTGTTTCCAAATAGAAGATCATCTTTGTTGTTGTTGCAAAGAGAACTGTCGGGGAAGTTGTGGAGGACAGCGTCGATGTGACGAGGCTGCGTTCGTCAGATGCGCTGCCCATCGCGAGATAGGACTGGTTATCTCTCACTCACACATTAATTTCCACTATCGGTACCTCGATTGTTTCAGTGTGCAAATTGAGGTTGAAATCCGAGCGTCACGCTCCCTGAATGTTCCTTATCAGCCAGGAGTGACGACACCGGAGGCTGAACAGAGGACACAAGGACAGACTCAGCTAGAACTTTAAAGTTTAAACAGACTGTCGGCACAAGTACTGTTAGCGAGCTAACTATTAAATAAGGCCAGCACGTCTTCCATAGTTTTGTGTTTTCACACCGCACAACATAGCCTCATCATTTAAGGCTGAATCGACCCGGAGGGGAGGTGATGGCGGCGGCGGTGGTGGGGGGGGTGGACCAGGGTAGGTTCAAACATTCGCCACTGATGTTGGCCAGGAGCGGGAATCGAACGCGGGATTTGCGAGGTTCGCGGTTGCGCTCCAGCCACCACGGCTGCTACCACTCCCTGCTGTTACGCAGCACGCACGCGCGCGGGGGGGGGGCGCGCGCGTGCGCGTGTTTTCTAAGGCGGCCGAGCGAAACCCGCGCCCCCCTGGTGCTGCTGCTGCCGAGACGACATTCCCCTGCCGTACGAGTTTTTCTGGTTTAGCCCCATTGAGCGTGTCTCGACACAAACATTGCCCGAGAGAATGGCCCGTCATTCTTTTGCGATGGTCTGTTGTGACAGATTGTTGTGAGACTGACGACACACGGGTTTCGGGTTTGTGTGGGCAAACTACCTCAAAATCTGAGACGAAATGAGGGCTAATTTGATGATAGGTTTTTTCCCCTTTTTTCTGGCAACAAAACAGGTGTTAAGATGTTAAAACACCAAACTGAAACCTTTTACAAGGAATCATGTCTGCGTTAACCGCAATGCTTGTGGTCATAAAGCAAACAAAAAACACACTGATAATATATGCATTGTCCTTGAAACTGATTGGTCCACACCAGAGACAGCTTTTTATTATCATATTTTGGTACTGACAAACGAGGTCCCATGATGTAGAGGGATAATTTGTTTATTCGTCTCGTCAAATAATGAAGAGACCGCCCCCCCACCACCACCACAATTTTTCACATTTACGTGAACAAGAACGACACTGCCATTATATAACAATCGGGGTTGGAGCGGTGGTAAAGTGGTTGGCGCACTGCCGACACCCTGAATTTTATTTATTCTGAGCCACGGCTCAATGCCAGTGGCGAGTTAATATCGGAACTGATCTTGGGGCATCCCTCCCTCCCATCCCTTCAACAACACCGCACGCACCAGCATGGTGAAGTATGATTAAACAACCATCATGCTAAGCAATGGATTGGCACACGGCTGTAAATGACGTCAATGATGAATGAAACACACAGCTATATACAACAACACCATTGTTGGAGACGAATTAACAAATACAATGTATGTTTTATTGAATCAAGAACGTTAAGGTAAAAGCAATCATTGCTGCGATGATTGTTGTACAGTACTGTGTGGTTGGATGACCGTTGCACTGGCAATGTGCAAGGCGCAGCGAAAGGACTGGGATGCAGTCTGGTGTGGCTAACATACGCGAATATCAAATCTTCCCACTAGAGGGCGCGCCTTTCCCGCTACGAGTCTGAAGTTTTAAAGCAACGCATCACATCTAACCAGACATTGAATGATATTCAGTGCCGGATTATCCCAGTAGTACAAGTAGCTACACATGCTACGGGCCCCGCACTTTCAAGGGCCCCGCGCTAAACGCTTTCAAGCTATCAATTCCGGTTCAGTGATTCTGCACTTGCTCTATTACTATAGTACTATACTGCTTTCAACTTTTATAAACGACTGGGTGTTTAATGTTAGCGATTTGTCGTATTATCTGGCTGTAAAGCAAATGAAAAAATACAAATACTTTACTATGCAAGTTAGAAATTGTGTTTAAATATTTATAGGTTTTTTTTTATTTCGGACACCTTTATAACATGTTACAGGCCCCACACTAGCTTAATCCGACACTGATGATATTTCCAATTATTTACCCAGGAAAGCCTTGTTGTAAACTTTTACCAATGTGTAAATGTACGCATTTATCCAGGAGAGCCGCGCTGAGGGGTATGACTTTTTCATAAGGATCCTGCTGCGACATTTTATTTTATCTTATGTGTTCAGCAGATTAATTACGAGTTGTGTTTTTTATATACACGTGGGAGGAAACCGGAGCACCAGGAAAGATTCCATGCAGAAGGCAAGATAACACAAACCCCACGCAGAAAGAAACTCCAGTCGGGAATAGAACCCAAGTCCTTCTTGCTCTGAGAGATACCTGTTAACAACTTCACCACCCAACCAGTATCCTTCATGAGTGAGTTGGCTCCATTTGGGGATGAAACATGGAGATAAAAAAATTAACCCGTAAAAACAAAGTTTTTCACTATAAATCCTTTATATGCGTGGCGGCTAGAGTCCTCTCGTCCTCTGGCTTGAGATGGCTGCCACCTATGGGTCAGATGATTGCCTGCCACCATTAAGCAATTGGTAATTAAATATAAAAAAATTCCTAAAAAGTGTAAAGTTATGGAAAAAAAGATTTCACGAAATTAAATTGTCACGCAGAACGAGTCTGTGTGCAAAATGTCAGCTCGATTGGATCACGGGAAGTGGGTTAAAAAACGACCGAAATATTTGCATGGTCGTAAACGCGCAAGCAAGCAAGCAAGTGAACTTAATATAAAGGATTTAAAAACAACACCTGAAGAGACTAATACACATCTACATCGATAGATTCAACACATTTTATTTGCGTGGTGTCATCTCGTGGCCACCTCACAACGCCACCACCTACGACACCTGGTGATCGATACCCATCCGTGTGCGAGCCAAGCTAAACTGTGTCTAGCCTGCGATGCCACTGAGCCCCAGTAGTTAACCAATCCTCGTACTAGTCAGCCTCAAAGCTGCTTAGCTTGTGACATTTGACGACACGAGGCACGTGCCGGATGATGTTGTTACGGATTTGTTTTGCCAGCGATCATTGACTGATTCCCATATTAAGAAACAACGCATACATTCACGCTGAGTAACAGGACAGCGTCGGTTGCTTGCGAGCATCATCTACAGAGCAGTGAATACAATTTTTGAACGAATTGGATACGGAAATTGGTGTCCACTTACGAATTTATTTGGATGCAATGACTGTGCTAAACGCGTGGCCCTGGGACATGAGCCGTGATAGCCATCTGTCTCGGCGGCCCCGCTCATACTTGGTGATAAACATAACTTAAAAGATATATTTTATGTTTACCTGCTGGCCCACCGAAACCTGATATCTCCAAGACTCTCATGTCCATCTGAAAGTATGGTTTTGCTCGTGGTGGATAAAAAATGCTTTGATCTAAAACGTATCTTCTTAAATATCTGAGCCGATGAACGAATGACCCCTACTCGCAGTCACGAAAGTGGACAATTTCTGTTGGCGCCATGCGAACTCGGTCAAGAGTGCCAACTGTGGCACAGCGTGGTTGGAATGGGCCCTGCTGAAAGGAAATACATTGGGACCCCTATCCAATTTCGCGGCGCGCTTCATATCCTGGCGCCTGGGCCCGCGTGCTTCTGCGCAGTTGCACCACCTGCACACTCGATAGCCATGCCACTGATTGTCAGACGCAAGCGGCACACGCTGCCAAGACAACGCCAAGACTTGCTACCGTGCCAAGCATTGATGCTGGCAGTCAGTCCGTACGATAATTACCATCACACTGTTTTAACAATGCAATATGCGCAGTCCATAATTGAAACGCCCCCGAGAGGACTTCCACTGTGATGAGATGAGCTCGCGCGTTAGGGGCGAAAATTGCTTGTTGGCTGAGCGTGGGAAATGGTGACGGCTTGGAGGCGTTCACCCAGCAGCGGATAGATCATGACTGATGATGATGATGGATTGCACAGTTCTTTCTTGAGATGCAGTTGTATATATATGTTGTATTATCGACGCATTGTTGACCACAGGCAGCTATTGAATTGTGTGTGCATATCCCAGCCATGCTTAGCACACTTGAACACGTGCAATCCTACTCGAGCGGTTGTACACTGAGGCCAAAATCAAGACACTGACTCTAATAGAACTCATCATGTTCAAAATATTATCCTTTCCCTCACCCCTACCTCTCTCTCGACTCACTCTACTCCCCTCCATGCACTCTACAAACTCTGCGCTCTCTCAACTATCATCCACACTCTCCTACATTTTCCGTCTCATCTCACTCCATTGCCGTCTCCATGCACTCCCTTACCTCTCCCCTCTCATCTCCCTCTACTTCTCAGCACGCACTCTCCTACCTCTCCCATCTCAACTCCTCACTCTACTGCCCTCCACGAATTCTTATCACTCCCCCTCTCATCTCCCTCGACTCCCCTCCACGCACTCTCCACCCCACCAACGGAGGCTTTCTGTTGAAGTCTCCAGTCAATCTTAGCTCAGTGGGAGGTCGCTTATTCTCCCCTGCTGTCCCCACTGTCTGGAACTCCCTTGCCCCATGCTGTCTGTGCTGTCGACTCTGCCCCACGCCGTTTGAGTTTCAGACTCAAGACCCTCCCTTTGTGCTTCTGCTCATCACTGGCTGCTGCTTTCTTTTGACAAAATAAAATATGCCCACTGTGTACACTCGGCATCTTGGAAATGATGTCGCATTTATCCTTTGCTATATAACCCCCCCACCTTTTTTGTGTTGAACGGAACGCAGATAACCACTAGGTCACATGGTCCTGCACGGTTTTCCATGCAGGAGCATGAAGAGCCCTCAATTGACAAGAACATTCGATTGGCAATCAAGGTAAGGGTTAATAATTACGTGCATACAAAATAAATTGCTCTTACAATACCTTCATGTTCGTTTCCAATTACAGTAATTATAAAAAAAAACCCAGAGTCCATTGTCAATCAAGTGCTACATTGAGGCTTCCTTCCGTCATGTCATGGAGGGTTGATTGACCATACTTCACCACTTCTGGTCAGTGTGGGTTGGTGAAGGCGGTGGC
The DNA here is from genome assembly GCF_015708825.2 of Lethenteron reissneri. Lineage (NCBI taxonomy): Eukaryota > Metazoa > Chordata > Hyperoartia > Petromyzontiformes > Petromyzontidae > Lethenteron > Lethenteron reissneri. The sequence continues at coordinate 11,804,189 of NC_083798.1, read as the reverse complement.
CGAGACTGGTTCAGACACCAACACTCGCCTCTGATGTTTACCCTGGCCGGGAATCGAAGACTCGGGTAGCCGGGTTCGTAATGCAGTGTGCTAACCGCAGAACCACCACTTCTGCATATATTTATTGAAATGACAAACTAAAATAAAATAATTTCAAGTGTGTTATGAAATAACAGGATAATTTAGAAATGTTTAACTTTATATATATTGCCACCAAGGGGCAAGATGTACAGTAAATATTAAGGTTTAGAGAGAGACTGCCTTAAATAGGCTTGCTAAGTGAAGTTGATGGGTAAATGGAGTTCCTCGATCAAACGTGACATTTGTAAAGTCACGTTAACACAGATAGCTGCTGCCATGGTGTACTGGTTGGCACAACGACCTTGCAACCCAGAGGTCGCCAGTCCGATCTGAACTCCTACACGTGACGTGTTCCTTAACCCCACCCCCCCCCCCCCCCCCCCATCATATCTGGTCACCCAGCAGTCGAATGGACCACATTGAGTCGATCGCATGCGGTGCGGTAAAGTGTGGGTACCTCTTCCGAGTAGAGGCCAAGACGTCCTCTTGAGGGGCTTTTCGTGCGGTCCCTCTGGTGGAGCCAGCAGTGCCGCTGTGGCGAGATGTTAACTCACTCGCCTGGTATACAATAGGTCGTGGGTTCAATCCCCATCCTGACGCCTGCTGCTGTATATTTGGAGTTTGCGTATCTCTCTCGCGGTGGTCACGTGGATTTTTTTGCTGGGTCCTCCGGTTTTTTCCTTCCATTTAGAAACACGCATTCAGAGTGTTTGGCTGCTGTACATTGTCACGTGATAAGCCACTTCCTTGAGCTATCATTTGTGGCCAGGTCGCTTCTGGAAAAGAGCTATATAGCTCAGTGGGCCTTACCTGGTAAATAACAAAATAGCTTCTTAGTTTAGCAAATGAAAAAGGATCTTCATAGCTAATCGGATTCCTCCAGTATAAAAAAAACATTCGGAATCCTGAAGTAATTGCAGGGTAGCACCTTTACCGTCGCTTGTTTATGTAACAGCACAGACGCACACCGCGCACAGACACGTGGCTGGGTGATTTTGAGCCAGACACACGGCCAGACTGCTGTCATGTAAACGCACTTTTTTTTCTGTTGCTGAATAGAGAGGAGTTACAAAACCTGAACAAAAGTTTTGTAAAAAAAAAGGCTTTATTTCATCATTGGAAAGGAAACAATTTCTGGATCAGCCACTTTTCAATTAAAATGCTAAAAGCACGCCGGTTCTGCAGAGCCAGCGAAGGACGGATGATGTCAATAGCTTTGTGTTAAAGATGTTGTTTGTTGCTGTTGCAGCATGTATTGAAATTAGGGCTGTGTGCGCTCTTTGTGAACAAATAATTGAAATATCAATTCCAAATGTGTGAAAAGCTCCGTATTTCACGGTCAATGCTTCTCTTAGAGAATGGATGGCAATGCCACAAATAACACTCTCATCTTAATCATAATAGAGTAATTTGTTCATCCAGACAGGCCTTACTAAGTCTCAAGACTCCTTTTCAGGAGGGTCCTGCTTTGGAATATGTTGACACATTGCTCTATTAAGGAGTGTTTAAGATATGGGAGGCAGGGCTTAATTTCTCACTCGATATTTTCCATCATTCTGCTTAAGACCGCCACCACTGGGTCACACACACTATATTATACCCTATATTCATATGATCCCAGGAATAGGTTTGTAATCATTAAAAGACAAAATATTCCGAGCAAGGTGTGCCAAAATAATTCCTGGAGCGGTGTGGCGGGACTGTTCCTGGCTGAAATGAAGCACCGTTGGGAGGAAGCTGGAATTCTGCACATGGGGAAAAACACCCAGGAGGAGATGACACTCAAAGGTCCATACAGATGGGTTGATGAACCTATTTCCTACTCCTGCCAACCTCCTGGCCACCTTCGAGTCCCAACGGGTTTGCAAGTCTCACAGTTCCGTGTTTCATCTAACCCCCATCCTTGTCATCTACCCTAACAGTCCGATTTAAAATGTAGGTGCAATATCACACCAAGGATTGGGTTCCCATTGTGTTAGGTTAAGACAGTACAATAGGACTCCTCTTTATCTGCCCGTGATGCACAGCCATAGGTCGCAGATGCTATTTTACCCCAGGAAAACTTTCCGTGATGTTACTCTATTTATCCGTGAAAATTATATGCTGCTTATCGCCAATGATAGTAAGAATTGGGTAGAGGATAACAGGAGTTGTCGTGGACTCCAATAGGTCCCGCGGATAATAGGAGTCACGGGTAATAGGGTCACCGATAAGAGGAGTTCCACCCAAAACCATTTCCACTGACAATCACGCGTCCGTGTCTCCAGTAACCGCAACTCACAATCTACGGTTGGCTAGACCCCGACGCTGTATCATGGAAACTACTCATTACGCTACATGGCTATGCAAAGGTCAACCTAAATGCATGCGAGCGATCTCGTTCCAACTCGGAAGCCGCGCAGTGTTGAACCTCGTGGGTGTTTGTATGTACACTGTGGGTATGTTTAACTTCTTCCGTACCGATTTAAAGCTTCTTTCGTGACTGCAGGGATTCATCTTCTTGGTACTTTCGGTAAAGTCACGTAGAAGGGAAATAATAAAATAATAAAAATAAAACATAATAAAATAATTCTCACGACGTTTCGGCCACAATGCAAGCAGCCGTCCTCAGGTGAAGAAAGAGGTCTGTCGAGAAGACAGAGTCTGAATGACACACCCCAGGCTTGAAGCGTCTATTTAAGCTTACTTTACCGAAAGAACCAAGAAGATTCTTCCGTACCGTAGGGAGCCACCCGTGCTCATCGGAGGTGCGGGGGAAGGACAACAATCTAAACACAAAAGGCATTTGTAGAGAAATTAGCTTTTCAATCTATCACATTTAAAAGTGCAATTCGCCAGTGGCTTCCTAATATCGGATGTGTGACGACCGGCGCTTGCCAGGTGTTGCAGGCTTGGGGCTGTGATGTGTTTCCCAGCGCGATTCCAAACTCATGAATGGAATCGCATCAAACGTCCCCAATGTATAATCCTCCCGAGAAGGCGTCTTGAGACTCAGCGAAGCTTTACTACCTAAATAACAGCCACTATTATGCACAATCACGCCGTTGTTGTGACAATGCTCACGGGCAAATCACTCTGAATGCGACTCATCTCGCCAGATCTCTCAAACGCTGAGGCGCACTGAGCCGAGTTGCGCGACACCTATGGACCACGCTGCATTCTCCGCTCAGCCACGGTGGGCTACGTACGGTGCGAAAGAAGTTCAACATACGATACGTACTGCAGGGCTGCCTGTGATGCCAGCTACCGTATTTACCGGATTTCTGTATAGGCCGCACTCTTTCCCCTGTATTTGAAATAAAACGTTGGGTGGTTTTGGGTGGTGGTGATCCGGCGTGTAAGAGCATATACATGATAACTTCATTGACAGGAGGAAGAGGTGTGGGTGCGTTTTTGTTTTACTTTCCAGAGAATGCGGTATCATCTCAAGTGTGTTGCACCAAGTGACTTCCGCTTTCTTGCTGCTGCTGTTGTCGATACCGCTCCCGTTGGCGTCGCGGATTGCGTTGTAGGCGCCGCTGTTTTCGAGATGCACCTCCCTCTAAAACATTCATCGCAACCAGCACGCTCGCCCGGTGCTCGAGCAAAGGAGGCATGAATCATTGATCCTGCATTCATCGCTGGAAGGGTCTCCACTGTTGCTCCGGCTGTCGGCAAAAAAGGGAGTCATTGACACAACAAGCCCCAGCAAAAATATCTGTGCTATGCAGAAGGGTCATTGCTCGAAACGTCTTCTATTGTACGTATATATCCATCCTGCACTCATTTTGTGGAGCGATCTCCACTCTTGCTCTGGCTGCCAGCGAGGGAGTACTTAGCACACAAGCCCCAGCAACATTGAAATATCTCTGCAGTGCAGACGGGCCCTTGCCAGAAACGTCTGCCATTGTTATTGACGAATGCGGTTCGTGGTTTGCAATGTGTAATTAAGCACCGCTGCCCAACGCAGTACTACTATCACCAAAAAACACACAGTTGCATTACATCATCGGCAGAGGGGGAAGACACATTGGTCGCTGGGTGGAGCTTCAACTCGCACCTTCGTCTCGCCCCCCCCTTCCCTTGCCCCCCCCCCCATCCCCGCCCCCGCACACTCAACACTAAAACCCGTGCGGCGCAGCGAGCGTGGTTCATGGAACGCGTCCGAGCGAGCGCGGCGCGACACGGGGTATCCCATGCGCTCTGGCAGCCCGAGTCACGATGGACGGCCCGGCGATGCGCTGCAAGGTCGTGGTGATAGGAGACAGCCAGTGCGGCAAGACGGCCCTCTTGCACGTCTTCGCAAAGGACTGCTTCCCAGAGGTACTGTGTTTCACCGGCACCACGGCCGGCTTCGTCGTCGGCGTCGTCGGTAGTGGCTCAGCGGCGGAGCGGAGCGGCTTCGCTGAACGGACGAAGGGTTTTTTTTTTTGCGAGTTCAAATCCTGCTGAAGGGGTTGAATGAACTCGGACCATCACCCGTCCGCGGTCGATAAAATAGGTGCCGCTTTGTGGCGGAAGTCGACGGTGGTTGTTTTCTACGGATAGAATGTCCCACCCGCCGGAGAAATGTCGAATGCCCAGTGCTCATTTTGAGCAGGAAATCACTTTCACCTGACTTTTGATGAGTCATTCATCGCCGGACGAAGTGCCGATTCGAGTGGTCGTCCTTACCCCTCGCGACGTTAACAGCTGCCCACCTTGAGCTCAGCTGATATTCATCTCCGCATCTTCACGGCGGGCCGCCCTCCCTCTCTCAGGCTCGTTATCTTCGTGCCATCATTCCCTGAGCTGTGCCACATTTATTGGGCTTCTTAATACGACGCCGTGTATGCAAAGCGGACTTGCGGGCATACTCGATTTTTATTTGTGCGTGTGGCGCCGCGATGGCTAGCTGTTAACTACCTCGCCTGGTATACAGGAGGTCGTGGGTTCGATCCCGACCCTGACGCCTGCTGTATATTTGGAGTTTGCATGCCTCTCTCCAAGTGGTCGCGTGGATATTTTTTTCCCTCCGCATATAGAAGCAACATGCGTTCAAGTATTTGGCTGCCGTAAGCCACTTCATTGGGCTATCAATTGTGACCAGTTCGCTTCCGGAAAAGAGCTACATGGCTTAGTGGGCTTTATCTGCTAAAATAAAAAAAATATTTAAATTGTTTAGTTTTAACAATGGGTTAAGGAGCTACGGATGCCAATGTCGAGGTTAGCTCGCCAACGACGAGAGGGCTTTAAATTCAGTTCGTGTGGTTTTGCCATTTCTTCTCCCTCGTCGGAGGAGCGCTGACAACAGCGGGTTTATTCCACGCTCAATCGTTTGGGTTGCATGGCCACGCAATTTCAACGCTCTGCGCAGCAATTGCTGCGATGTAGAATTCTAGTCGTGGACTCGAACTTTTGCCGTGCAGATGCCCTGTGGCACTCGCTCACCGCTTGCTCTCTTTGAAATGGCACGGAAGAGGACATTTCGTGTGCGCCATGTTTAGACGGCAGCTGTTAGCTCTTAATGACTTAATAATCTGCTCTTAAACAAATTGTGCAACAACAAAAAAAAATCCCCGCAATTAAGGCCATTAAGAGCGTTATTCTTATTTAAGCTGACGGGTTTAAATTGGCCAGCCTAATGGACCGTATAATAATATTGAATCGGAAATGTAATAACTACCATGATTAGGGGTCGCGGTAGCTTTTGTCCCTTTTTAAAGTCACTTATAATTTATTAAAATATAAAAATACGGCCTTCGAAACTACTCGATAGGAGATTACCAGAACATTCTAAATGGGACCGCACGACGATATAGTCTTGGCACTCAGAATATCCCGGATGACAAAAGACGCATCATTAAGCAATTACTATGCTTAATGAGGGCGGAGCGGTGGCGCGGTGGTTAGCACGCTGCAGCCACGAACACGTCCGGGCGACCCGAGCTCAATTGCCACACCACGTGACATCTGGAACTGGTCCTGGAACCCGTCAAAGTCCCACGCCGACCCCACAACCCATGCACCAACCCACACGGACCAGCGTGGTGACGTGTGGTCAAGCAGCCCTCACAACCGCCACGTGGATGCCTCCATCCAGCAGTGGATTGACAAAGCGTCGTACATCACGGTTATTGTCTAACGTGGTTTAGTGCACCCCCCTCTCTCCCCGTGTTTTTTCCCCCCCCCGGCACCCCCCTCTTAGAGGTAGAACATTTGCCTGAGTTCGAAAATGAACCTGGTGTACCTTAAACGCTTCCTGTTTAAAGAGATAAGTCTACTTAGAGGCCCCCCCTCCCGACTCTCCCGTCATGCTGATGTTAATCGCGCGTGTATGCGCCCTCTGATGTGATTGCTGATGTTGGTTCAATGAAAACAAAAATACGTGGTTTAGTGGTGTCGCGTGTTTGACGTGAGCCCTGGTGCCATCCATGAGATGAGGGAGAGGGCCCTGTCCAGCTCCCCTCCCCTTCTTCTCTTCGTTACCTGGCGTTTTGGGCCTCCGTGGGGGAGTGTTAAATGCGCAGTTGCACCGCCTGCACGCACCGTAGCTGACGACAGCCACTGTTTGCACCCGAGGTCTATCTCTGTCTTGCGAACGGAAACTACTTTTCGCTCTCGCCCTGGTTTTACTCGCAAGGTTTTACGCGGGGCAACTTTGCGCGCGCGTACCGTGCACATGTCTCATCTCCCCCCCCCCCCCTCCGTCTGCAGGGCTACATCCCGACGGTGTTTGAGAACTACACGGCCAGCTTCGAAATCGAGAAGCAGCGGATCGAGCTCAACATGTGGGACACGTCTGGTGAGGCCGACGCACCGGTTTAATTTACCCGCCACGCCACGCCAGACCACGTCTGCTGCCCCTCGCTCACAGTGTGTTGTTGTCCGATTAGCACGGTCGGCCCGCGTACGATGCGAAAGAAGTTCAACAAACATACGGTGTAGGTACAAACGTAGGCACGTTCGCGGAACGGGAGGGCTCTCGTTTTGAAAGGGCGCCGCAGCCACCCTCCGCTGCGAGGGTGGCGGCCGTGTTTAAGAAGCGAGCGCGTTATTGAAGGACGGCCCCGGCGCTCGCCTCGTGGGAAGGGGGCGAGCAGACGGCCCCGTCTCGCTCTGAATGGGGAGGGAAACGTTCTCGGGATATTAACGGTTCGTGCCGATGATCGATCTCCGTCTATTCGTGCCGCATTGATCATTCACTAAATGCGCTGTGGCCAAAAACGGTCTTTCGCCTTTGACGTAAAAAAAATATAATCATCACCACAGCCCCGGTTTTAAAAGCCGCCGTGAGATTGCCCTCCGGCCTCCCATTATCGTTCCGTGGCGCTTCTTCTGCCGGTCCACAGAGATGAGCAGATGCTCTCTCGCTCCTCGGCTCCGGCGTCTCACTCACACCCCCCTGGTGCCACCGTAACTGTATCTAGGGGCCCATCTGCTCATCTTTGCTTGATGAGGACTGATCGGTGGCACATGGAGAGGTTCGTGCCGGATTTCGGGATTAAGCAAGAGGCAGCTCGGGGTGAATACAGCACATGCCCTGTACGCCGCCAAAGCTATCAAATGTCTCGTTCTCCCCGAGTCTCAAATTGAAGACTCATTTCTTTCGAACTGTTTTTTTTTGTGTTGAGTTTGTTGTCCTTCCCCGCACCTCCGATTAGCACGGTTGGCTACGTACGGTGCGAGATAAGTTCAACGTACATACATGTCCTCCCAGCATTTCATCTGCGATCTGCGAGTGCAATTATTATCCTGGGATGGGGTGAGTGGGTGGGGGGGTGGACAGATTTATTTATCTTCACGGAAAAGACACGACAAGCGCAGGTTCGGAGATAAACCGGCGTGACCTTTTGATGGGCCTGTGATGAGTGTCTCTCGCGCTGCGGACGCGGACGGGATGTCACCGAGCTCGATCTGTGTCCCCTCTTCTCAATGGGCTCTGACCTTTCTCCATCCACGGTCCACTCTACATCATAGGCATGCTTGGCTGCAGTGAGCACAGGAAGACAGGCTCGGTGGCTAATTGGCGATTAACTCAAGTGAATGCCAAGTGCACACCTCCATAAAGGGGGCGGCGGGCGGGGGGGGGGACCTGCAACAGTGGCTACTGCTGTTGAATAAAATATTGCATTCATCTTGCATCCATGACTCGCACACGTTCATGGCCAAGCAGTAGTGGTAACGGTCCATGCTAACTGAAGAGCTCTAGCAAAAAATAATCACTCGCGGGAGAGCGCATAATGGCAGCTAATGATGCAACGCCAGACATGCTGTTAGCATAATGCCCAAAGCAGATCTCTTGAGAATCTCAGCCCCCCCAAAAAAATGTTTTGCTCTTCAAAAACAAAGAGGGTAACAGCGGGGGGCAGGATTGAAACGATGTGGCAGCCTTACAAGCAATCGCATCGCCCAGCAATACGCGAGACATCATTCATTTGGGATTTCAAATTTGCAACCGAGACGATTTCCCGGACAATCGGTGAAGAGTTCTTTACGGAGGTCAACGCGACCGCCTTCACGCGCGCTGAAGCATCCCGTTCCGAGGGTTGGTGGTCCGCTGATACGTTATTTAAAATTGTGCGTTTTTGTTATTGTTGTTGTTCCAGTTGGTTCCGCTCGCTTGTTTCAGCTCTTTACCCATCGTTAATTGCAGGATCGCAGGAAGCCGGATGACACGGCACTCGTTCACATCAATTCGCGCTTGGCTAAAGCACGCACGCACGCACACGCACGCTGCAATTTAAGCACACCGGGGGTGGGTGGAGAACAGATCAGATAAAGCCTTTCAATTCTACACCCGTTGTGGCTGTGTATATATATTTCCCGCTCACCCCGTAAACGAATAATCTCCCCAGCTGGTGGTGGTGAGCATCGGGGGGGGGGGGGGGGGGGGCGGCTGCGATGGCCAGCACGGTGGAATGTCCTCACGTGGCAGCGCGGCAGAGTCGGGAGAGGGGGTCAGAGAGGCCACGACAATCGGGGTCTTTGTTGTGCAAATCGTCTCGCATTGAGAGGGCACTTTTTTTTTTGTGGCTACCACGGGCTTTTTTTTTATCCTTGGCGAGCTTGTCGCTTTTGTGCAGGAGGAGGGGTGAGAACGACCCCCAGAACCCCCACACCCCGAGCCCTGGGGTGGCTCCGATTCTGCGCACCGCGCTCACGCGCCCTGGACCCCGACTCTTATTTGTGACCACCCGGAGGTTTTCGTCGAGTCAAACCCGCGCGTTGAGGCGCGGGCGTTCTGCCACGCAGCCTTCTGACGACTAGGTTCCCGCGGCCACGTGATGGACGTTGCAATGCGCAATTTATGAATAATGAAAGTGATTAATGACATCTTGGGAGAATTTGAGAAGAAAATAACGTTTTTCACGCAACTTAACGTGTTGTCCTTTCTCAAATTCAGCAATGAATTTTAATCACGTTTAATTACAAAGCTGGCTGGTTGTACCTCTCTTTCTCCCCAAGCTGTCCGGAGGTTGTTTTGTGTTTCTGTAGCTCGTTATTAATAGTTCCAGCAGTCACACATCCACACCCACGATAAATGTATCTTTTACGCAACGCTTTCAAACCTTGTCTCTCTCCCACACGCACCGCTCCGAAGCCTGACCCAAGCGATGTAATTATGGGCACTTTGGAAAATATCAGTCGCAATTTTACTCAATAAAACTTATGTAGTCCTCCCCGCTGCTGCTTTCTGCCGCTTCCGCTGTTGAAGCGTCAGGCAGGTGTTTATGAGGACAAGCTGAGTTTGTCCTCGTACGTTTTGCCCCAAATAGACACGAGACTGACATCCTGGAATGCCTTCCAGCCTTTGAAGTTACCAGGTATATGCATTACAATATAAATATTTCATACCAAATTTCGATTTAAAGCTTTCGTGACTGCAGGGATTCATCTTCTTGGTTCTTTCGGTAAAGTCACGTAGAAGGGATAAAATAAAATAAAAATAAAACATAATAAAATACAATTCTCACGACGTTTCGGCCACAACGCAAGCAGCCATCCTCAGGTGAAGAACAGATCTGTCGGAAAGACAGCGTCTGAGACGTGTCGTGAGAATTGTATTTTATTATGTTTTATTTTTTTTATTTTATTATTTCCCTTCTACGTGACTTTACCGAAAGAACCAAGAAGATATTTCATACCAATCAACTCGTTTGAAATGCATGCAGCTTGTTCAGGAAGAGGCTTTGGGCCACGGTGAGGTGGATACGATTTGAGCACCGTTCCTTGGATACGGTACCAAGAATCTGTAACCCAGCTTGTCAGAGGTTGAGCTCGCGGGTCAGGCGAAGATCTTGTTCTTTAGACGCGCATTTCAGGCGAGCGATTTGGCTCGTGAGAGGCAGTACAGCGAGTTGGTTCGCTGTCAAAGCTATTCAGAGTTTGAGTACCATTTCCCACAGAAATGCGTGGGATATTTTCTAAGCACTCAATGTTATTGTATGTCATCATAAAACATATTTTTGAGCAACCACACCTTTCGAATATAATATATAGCCTCAAGACTTATTGCAAGATTTTCCAAGGTGAATAAAGAACGAGGGGACACTAAGCGCAAAGCTGCGTGGGAATGAATGGTGGGCTCGTTCAAGTTCGCGACTAAGCGCGCTGTGGGGGGGTGGGGGGGGGGCGCCTTCGCACGCCTCCGGCGACAGCCCACACGGCGCTCAGCCGCCGCCGCGATGGAAAGCCCAAGTCCCACCTCGCCTTCCGTAAAAAAACTATGTCTCCACCGTCCCGGCTGCAGACGATGTACGGTTTCACTCCTCGGCTTCGGCAGAGGGGCGGCAGGGGGGGAGGTACGCGAGGTTAAACACTCGAACGTGATCCGCACGCAGGTGGAGAGCAGGTCTGTCGAGTAGACAGAGTCTGAATGGCTGCTTGCGTTGTGGCCGAAACGTCGTGAGAATTATTTTATTATGTTAAATTTGTATTATTTTATTATTTCCATTCCACGTGACTTTACCGAAAGAACCAAGAAGATGAAGCCCTCACATTGTCGAGGCGAAAAATGAAGAGTGGAGTCTCTTCCCGGCTTTTTCAGCTACCGAATGTTCAGTTCCCTGATAGAAGCTGGGAAGAAACTGGTTCCCAGCATGTGCAGTGGAATGTTGGACATCGTGCCGAATGACGGGCGGCACACCCTAGGGGTCTCGGCTCGAACTAATGCAGCAGTGCAGGTGGCATTCCGAAGAGGTGTGAGGGTGAGAGTGGAGAGGGTCGTGGGGTCACTCCGAGGGCGGGGGACATCACCGGCGCCACCGCCGTCGCTGTCGGCTCGCGACGCGGCCTCCGCACTCCATCCTGATGGCGGTGCCGTTAATTATTTTGGTGCATGCTGCAGTGAGTCCCTGTGGAACGTCTGGTTCCTTGTTGATCTCGGAATTATGTTAATTCCTGGACCGTGTGTGTGTGTGTGTCGCTGCCCTACGAACCCGGCGAACCGAGGTCGATCATCGCTCGCGATCACCAACACAAGTGACGATTATCTCCCCGAGCACGACTCCGCCTCAAATAAGTACCTGGTACAGTGTATAAACATCGCCGTAGGGGAGACAAAGGCGGCCGAGCTTGGTGTTGGCCACCCACTCCCTTCATAGATGCTCACTAATAGGACTTGCCCCAAAAGTCTGTTAAGGCTATACGGGGGATCTTTGTCTGCGCTTGTAGTCTCATCCGCTGCACATTATACGGAGTGACATTTCTGATTTATGCTTCTGCAAATGCACGTCGCTAATGCAAGCCAAGAAAAAATAACGCTTGAAACATTTCCCTATTCCATGACATTGCATATTGATCTTGACATGAAATGACAAGGCGATCACGAACAATGTACGCGGCGGAGCAGTGAGCGGGAGGATGATGAGCTCTCTGACGGCGTGTTTTGGTAGCGTTCCAAGGCCGGTACATTGTTGCGTTACCATTAAAGAAATAACAATTCGTTGTTTCGCGATTACATGTCGGCGCCGTGATTCATTACTGGACATTAGCTAAGTTGATGCGGCGATTGATAACTGTCATCTGTGTGGCGGGAGTGACTGGTGATTGAGAAGGACAGCTGATGCTTGCGCACGCTCCTGGCTGCATGCTTCACGTCCTGTCGGTCAGCCTCGGTGACGTAACACGGCGATCATTTTTTTGTTAGATTTCCCAGCCGTTGTGTTTTTTTTCTTTACTTTACACATCCCTTTGTCATTCCACTGCTGGACGAAAAGCCTTCCCATGCTGTGTCGGTCGTGGTGGCCGTTGGAATCGTACGTCAGCACCGCTGGTCAGTGCCGGTTGAACCTGCGCAGATATCGCCCGCGACCGATGTTTCGCCTTGGCTGGGGATCGAACTGCGGTCACCGGGTTCAGAGCCCGCTGCGTACGATCACTGTGCCGTGGCTGCACACATCCAAGCAATCTGGGAGGTGTCATTGGGATACATAATTTCGTTCATCGTGCATAAAAAGTGACACGTAGTATCAGTGGATTTTATTTGTTTGAAGTGCGTAGGTAAATATTCTTGTTAATTTATGAACGGTAATATTTTTTATTTTAATTGCCATAGCAGTGGCAGCAGCGTTGAAGCTGGCACATGGATTGTGCAAAATTAAATCCATCGCGCTGCGGAATAACACGAAACTCCGCGTGCAGTTTGCAGCAAAGCAGAAATAGTTTATTCATAACGAAAACATGTGAATTGACATTCTGAGCACGTGAAACTTATTCACCCAATTTCAACAGCGGTTGTTTGAATTTTTTTATTTACTTCGTTTTTTTTTTACCATTCTGGTGACTTGTCAAAAATAGCCGGGGCTGCTGGAATGCATTTGAGAGGCATGGGAAAATCCGGCGGAGCCCAGGAGGCCGCTCGTTCTCCATCATCTCGCCCTCCCACCCCTCGGGGGAGTCTGCCCAGCTTGAGCGGTGTTTGTTCTTCACAGAGCTCAGCCTGCACTCTGACCCTCGGTGGAGAAAACCTGCCCGCTAGCTCTGCGACGCGTCCTTGGTTGTTTGCGCCGCGCCTTGTTCGGCCACGGTGCCCCGACGATTCGCTCCCACGCGATAGGAGCTTCCTCGGGAACTGCTCCCAACGTGTGGTTGCAAAACGTCGGACACCGTGCGGAACGATAGGCGGTTTAACCCGACAGCACATCAGAGAGCGGCTATGCATTACAACGGCGAGAACCTATGCGGTAGAACCTGCTGTTAGTCGCGACCTTTCGCTAAAACTTCCTGCGGAGGGGCAGACGCCCCCGTAAGTGTTCGCGATCCCGTCCACCTGCTCGCTCGCCCCCGCCTTACCTCGTTCATTTTGGAGAACCAATTTTTTCCCACTTGTCTGACTTGATTGTTTATTTTAAGCCGATGACACAGTTGCTGCGGTGAAGGTCACCGTGCAGCTGCGTTCTTGGCTTTAGAAATAGCAGATAAGAGGAGGGTGGGCGCTTCTCACCAGGGCGAGGGAAGCAATCCACGGAGGTGGTAATACTCCGTCACATTGGCACCGATCATGCGCCGTGCTCGTTGGCAGGGACGGAGGACGCCGCAGCAAGGAGCAAAGGTTATCGCGAATCGTTGTTTAAAAAGTCGGCAAATTTGATTTCCCGCCCGCCCGCAGTGTCGTGGTGGCGTAATCGCATTTCACTGTGACCCTTGGGCCTTGGTCAGGGTGACACCATTTGCCGAGTAAATATCCCATTCCCACAGCCCTGCCAACTGCTGCCCGTCCCCATCTCCGCCCCCCCTTCCCCGCCTCCTCAATTCCCCCCCCATGTCTCGCGCTATTCGTGTTAAAATACTTCTCGTCCCGTGATGGACACTTAACCGAAAGAAAGAAAAAAACACCCCACCACTGCAGCTCGAGGCATTGATCAACCGCGCGCTGTCGGGGTGAAGGGGCAGCACTCACGGGACCTGCGTGGCCGTGGGCAACTGTCACATGACACAGAAAAGGGAGGAAAGTGACGGGGGGGGGGGTATTTCTTACAAACAATCACACGGTGCAGCTTTCCCAAGCACAGTTTGGGTCGTTATCGCGTGTTGTCACGCGGTAACGACCCCAACAACGAGCGGTAACGACCCGAACCACACGTGGTGACGACACGAACAACGTGCGGTAACGACCAGAACAACGTGCGGTAACGACCCGAACCACACGTGGTGACGACACGAACAACGTGCGGTAACGACCAGAACAACGTGCGGTAACGACCCGAACCACACGTGGTGACGACACGAACAACGTGCGGTAACGACCAGAACAACGAGCGGTAACGACCCGAACCGCACGCGGTGACGACACGAACAACGTGCGTTAACGACCAGAACAACGAGCGGTAACGACCCGAACCACACGTGGTGACGACACGAACAACGTGCGGTAACGACCAGAACAACGAGCGGTAACGACCCGAACCACACGTGGTGACGACACGAACAACGTGCGGTAACGACCAGAACAACGCGCAGTAACGACCCCTACAACGCACGGTAACGACCCGAACCATACGCGGTGACGACACGAACAATGTGCGGTAACGACCAGAACAACGCGCCGGAGAACTACGGAGCGGCACAACCGCAAAAACTTACACGGGAAAAAAAAATCACTCGGCGCTCCCCCCCCCTCCTGCTGCCCCCCATTTAGGTCCAAAGGCACCCGCTGAGCTCAACGTGAGCGGGGATTCGGCGTTCAAGGGAAATGAATCAACTTTGCGTGCGCTTCGCCCCGACAGGGGGACGCGGCGTTCTAGACACAACGCACACGCGGAACATTAGTGGGGCCGTCACTTAACCCGGATAGAAGGCAATCTGATGGATGCTGCGGACGCAAAGCGTACATGTCCTTCGCCGTTTGGAAAACAGCCACTGTTTAAGTCTTCGTGGCGGGATGAGTCATGACATTAAAATTGATTTTCCACATGAAACGTAGGAGTAAAATAATGAAATAATTACGCCTTCCAAATCCATTTTCTTTGTGTGTTAATATGACCATGTCAATAAGAAGGCCAAACTTAAACGGCTCTTTGCTTAGACGTTCGCAAATAACGCACGTCGGCCCCTGCCAATTCACTGCGGAACCAACATGCCGTGCAAGCCGCGGGGATTGTTTTGGCCATACTTCCCCATGCTGGTCAAAGGACGTTGGAGACAGGTGGGGGGGAGGGGAGAGGGGGCGGGGAGCACCAGTCATTTCGCCCGGGCCTGGAGTCAAGCGAGGGTGGCCAGGTTCACAGCGTAGCACGCGAACCATCGCGCCACTGCTTGGGAATTGTATCTAAAATTCGTGGCGATATTTTAGCCACGGCCGACAAAGGCTGGAGAGAATGAGTCAACCGCAGCATTGAACGTCACCACTTACACGCGATGTACGGCCGACGTTACATCTGCGCATGATTAATGGTGTCCCAACGCGGCAAAAGCACGTCATTAAAATCTGCCGCTGCCGCTGCCGCCGCTGCTGTTCCTTCCCTGTGCCCCGAGGGTCACCGTACTACTGACAACGTCCGGCCGCTCGCCTACTCGGACTCTGACGTGGTCCTCATCTGCTTCGACGTCGGTCGCCCCGAGACACTGGACAGCACCCTCAAGAAAGTGAGTGTGGCCCGCGTGTCCCCCCGCGCACGCGCACACGCACACACACGCACACACATGTACACACACGCACACACACACACGCACACACATGTACACACACGCACACACACACACGCACACACACACGCGGGCATAGGCACGTTCCTGCATCGGTGACAAGGCGGCAAAAGCGCAGGCCCCGCAATTGCTTTGCTCGCGCTGCTGCGCTCGAGAATGTTTTGGCCTACTCCTCCACACTGGCGCACATGTCTTGGAAGATGCGGGTGTACCCACACTTGACCCCACCACACGCGAGCTGCCAATCATCTAGCCGCGGTTTTGCTGGGTGGCGAGCGACGGTGGGAGTGGGGGGTGGCGGCAGGGTTCCAGCAACCTGCAAACCGCCGCGCCGGGAGATTGAACTGACCCAGCGACCTCTGGATCCCATGTCTAGTGTGCTACTCATTATATTCTTGGTTCTTTCGGTAAAGTCACGTAGATAGAAAATGAAAAAATAACACATACGGTCTTGCGATAGAAACGGCGTGGGTTTTTTGCTTTTATTTTAATTTTATTATTATTATTTTTTTATTGTATTTTTTTATCTACGCGACTTTACCGAAAGAACCAAGAATATGAATTCCTGCAGTCACGAAAATTTTCAGTCAAAATGTAACTGCTACTCATTACACAACTGTGGCAGCATCCCAGGTAGATACACGTACAACACAATCGCTCGTGCACGCGTGCCGAATTTAAACGCCGCGTTGCTCACCGCTGAGACAGCGACCCCACGCCGTGCCCGTTGCATCACAAGACGCGCGATGATGCATGCACCCGCCACACGCACGCACGCACGTAAGCGAGCAGTGAATGCCTTGGCCCCGAATTAAAGCATTGCCATGAGGAATGGAGCCATCACTTTTAATAAATCCGTTAATGCAAACCGCGGCCGGACCGTAAATCTCCACCATAATCCGGCGTTTGCCGTGGGCACGGCCTGTGCCTGCTTGCTCGTGGTTCGGCCGAGGTGGTCACACCGGCGATCGGGGCCACTGCCACGCGGCGGCACGGAAACGCCACGGCGGCGGCGGCGGCGGCGGAGTAGGAGGAGGCGTAGAACCTCTCGCCGCCGCTCTGTGTTGCGCACGCCGCCGGGGGCCGTCGTCATCGTTGGCTGGGAGGAGGGAGAGAGCGCTCACCGGGGCTGTTGGGCTGCAAGGTGTCGGCTGCGCGCTCGCGGAGCGGCGGTCGGTGTCTTTTTTTTGTTGTGCGAGAAGAAAAGAAGGAAACTATTGTGTGCACGCGTGTGCGTCAGCGCTTGTGAAAGCGGACCGGGCCAGGTGTGCCGCGATCAACATCCGCACACCTGTGCGCCGACGGCGTTTGGACGTTGGGACATAAATAGATGACCTTTCACCCCCTGTGTTTATTCCGCCGGGGTTAGGTTTACCGAAATTGAGTTTTGATCCTTTGTAAGAACAGCATTTCATCTATTCACGTGCTACAAAGATTGTTCGTTGCCCGAAACGTCACCCATTGTATACTTTTCATTGAGTGCCAGGGGGTTCATTGATGGATGTGTTGAGTTTTTGTTTATAGTTGGCGATGCTTGTGCACCTCCACCGATGCAGCTGCATCACCAAACAATTTGTTTAATTAATTTAGTTTCCTTAAATAACAACTTGGGGGAGCCTGAGTCGGCCGTGGCATTTAACGGATTATCGACAGCAAATGGCATTGCAGTGCAATTAATTAAACATCTCTGAAGCGTGTGCACGCACCCATTCAACGCACGTGCTGATGGAATAGAGCAATTAGGAGCACAATGGACAGCGCGGCGTGTACAGATTCGTCAAGAAGCTTCGGCGCAACGAGAGCCGCATCGTGCGAGGGATTGTGCGTCAAATCTGCCCGGGGCCGGCCCCACCGGAAAATTTAAACTCGCAGTCTGTGAAAGAGCTCAGCTGCATGCCGAGTAGACACGTTGGCCAAAATAAATGTACACCACCATCATGCTCGAGTGCAAAGCACTTTTGAGTGATTCTTCCGTTAATAAGGTCACTGTAACGAGTTTCAGGCTCTGAAATGCGGTTATTAATGATGTGCATCGTCGTGAGCATCGTCAGCAAAATCAATCCACTGCTGGATGAAGGCCTCTCCAAGTCCTCGCCGCATCGCTGCCAGTCCCGTGATGTGCCGATCCACTTAACCATCTGCACACCAGCTGCTTTCGCTGCTCCATGGCGGCCGTACCGTAGAGATGCGTTTTTTGTTTACAAAAAAGATTCAAAAAAGCCGTCGCCCGATAAACATTCACTGCAGCAGCACAGTTTTGCCGCAGCCGCATATTTGGAGTTTGCGGTGTCTCTCTCTCCCCGTGGTGGCGTAGGGTTTTCTCTGGGTCCTCCGGTTTTTCCCTCCACGTTCAGAATCAAAATCGCACGTTTAGAGTGTTTGGCTGCGAGAAATTTCCACGCGACGAGCCGCTTCGTCTCGCTAGTCATTTGTGGCCAGGTCGCTTCTGAAAAAGATCTACATAGCTCAGTGGGGGCTTACCTGGTAAATATTAAAAGTTTGCTTTAGTTTAGCTAAGATACCAGCGCTTGCCAAACGCGGTACGATTATTTACAGAGCCCTAAAGGAGTGGATTACCTTGCCGACGGATGGCGAGTAAAATTCTGTCGCTCGATGTAACGTTTAACAAAGAGGGTCACAGGGAACGGCTGCACAGCCGTCGTGTGTCCGACTGTCCCACAGCCGACGGCTGGCAGCTGCTGCTGAGATTGACTGCATGACAGGGCGGGGAGAGTCGCCGGTAAATCATTAACGAGCTCTAACGGCATCCATTAAGGGCGGCCCTTTGTGGGTGGATTCACGTGGATTTCCCACGTAAACTCGATAGCCCGCTGGTCAGCCTCGTGTTATCGTGGCGATATCCCCGGTAACTAGGGTCGAATTTTATTTTCGTGAAAAACGGAACCGAAAAGTTGAGGGTTTAATTTCAAGTGAGCGATTATTAGCTCATAAAACAAATCGTATGACCAGTCATGTACTATGGCAGCCCCTGTTTGTCAATCCATTGCCTCCCCATGCCTTTGTGGGTCATATGGGTCATTTGACCATACTTCATCACTCTGGTCAGTGCGTATTGATTGATGAAGGCAGTGAGCATAGTCGTGGAAATGTAGAATTACAGTACAACAATGGATTCTGCTTCACTGCCCTCTGCTGCCCACAACATAGAGCCCACCAGGCCCTATGGCAAACACCCATCCAAGTACTATCCAGGCTCAAGCCTGCTTACCAGCCTTGAAACATGTTCAATCCAAGTAAAAATCAAGAAGATATCAATTTACAAATATTTGTTTGATTATTGCTCCTCCAAACCGCACCAACCACGTGGTGACGTACGTTCAAATAACCCGCATGACCCGCACTGCATGATGGGAGACCCATCATCCAGCAGTGGATTGACAAACAAGGCCGTACTTGCGCATGTGTAGAGGTCACAGGGACCCCGTGGTGCCAAGATGTTAACTCCCTTGCCAGGTATACAGGAGGGCGTGGGTTCAATCCCGACCATGACGCCTGCTGTATATTTTAAATTTGCATGGTCTCCCCCTGGTAGTGTGGATTTTTGTCCGGGTCCTCCGTCTTTTCCCTCCACATTTAAAAATGTGCGTTTGGAGTATTTGGCTGCTGTAAAGTTCCACATGATAAGCCACTTCATTGAGATATCATTTGTGGGATGGTCACTTCTGAAAATAGAGCTGTATAGCTCAGTGGGTAAAATAGAAAAAAAATGTGTTTAGTTTAAATAGTTTAGTAATGATTTGTTTTACAATTTTCCAGGGGAGAACATTTGAGAGTCTGGCTTTAAAGTGCCCAATGTTCCCTTCCGCAGGCAGTCATTATCCGTTGGCTGTTATTTTGCCCGAAATTCAGCGACGCGGTTTGGTTATTAAGAAACCGGTAGCCGGAGGTGCTGCGTCCATCACTGGAAAACTATAAATTCGCTTTAAAGTTAAAGTTTGTATGAAACTGAAAATAAATCTGCGAAAATGTATCAATTATTACAATGCACCAACCCCAAGTGGCAAATTTGCCTGTTTATCTTGTGACGTTTTTTGTTTGCAAAAGTTTTTGGTGATATAATTTTGCATTTCCTTCCAATTACAGAACTCACCTCCCACTTTACCAGAGTGATAGCCGGCGGTTTGCGCTTCGCGGTACAATCTCGTCGAATGTGCCAAAAGACTTTTTTTATTTGTCTCGGTTGAATAATCTCCTCGTGTTGCCCTGAGTTAGCCGAGTTAGGCGAGTGAGTTTTATTAAGTATTTTTAATGAGCCGGCCAGGATTGGGCAAAAACTTGGCTCACTTTGCACCCAGGCAACTGGAGAGCACACTGAGGAGGCCTTAGAAAAAAGGTGTAATTTCAGATTATAGCGGTCACCTCGCTGCGCCGTCTAATCGGTGTGTCAAGCTCATTATCTCACCGTGACCCACCAACCCCTCATCCAAGCAGAAGCACACCTAGGAGAGGGGTGGGGGGTGATGCGGGGGAGCAAACGGGAGAGTTCCCCCCAGACATTTTAGACAGGCATTCTGCATCGTGGACCATTTTTTGTTATTTTTCATTTTTCATTGATGTAAAATTTATTTTAAAAATAAAGAGTTATTTTACATCATCGGGTAGCATTTCTGCATTCCGCACATTCTTTTCACGTGAGTTCCTCTCTGCTGCTTCCGGCCTTCCACCTCCTTCGCTGCTGCTGTTGTTGTTGACCGCATTACGCCAAATCTCTGTTTGCTGTGCCTTGCCATGTGCTCTGAGGTCTTCCTCTTTTCTGTCCAGCGTGTGTCAGTTTCCATTGCATCAGCTTTCGCGGTAACCTCCTTGCGGTATCCATCCCCAGTCGATGTCCACGAACAATTGTTTGACCCATCCGGAAATTTCTTAGCTGAACACGCCACTGCCTTCACGTCACGGGCACCTAAGTCACGCATCATCAAACCCGGACCATTGAAAAAAAAATAACCGTCGGTTATGATCTTCGCGGGCCTGACATTTGAGAATGTGGCCACCGCAGCGCTGCTAAGTGGCTCGTTTACAACGCGGCGGCGGCGAAGTGACTTCCACGGTGTTTATCGTTGTTGCCGCTGCTCTACAAATAAACTGCAGTTCATTTGCCCCATGTCAGGGCTCTGAATCTGCCTGGCTCCTAAACAGGCGATATCCCTTAACAGCTGCTCTCGCGCTCGCTTACTCGCACAGGTCGATAGACATCTGCTGACTTGTTGCGCCCCTTATCAGTGAAGTGTCCACCGAAAAATGCGACAATTGTGCATTCGTTTTTGAAAGAGGGCTAACCTCGCTTGCCACGTCGTTTGGCATGAAATGTTGTTTTGTATTTTTTTGTCCGAGCCACGGCTGTGATTGCGGTTGAGCTGTTATAGCCTCCACGACGCGTTTTTTTTAGGGTGCCATGGTGGCGAGACGTTAACCACCTCGCCTGGTATGCAGGAGTGCATGGGTTCGATCCCAACCCTGACGCCTTGGAGTTTGCGCGTCCCTCTCCCCGTGGTCGCGTGGACTTTTCTCTGGGTCCTCCAGTGTTTCCCCTCCACATCTAGACACATGCGTTTAGAGTATTTGGGCTGCAATAAATTTCCACGTGATAAGCCACTTCGTTGAGCTATCATTTGTGGCCAGGTCGCTTCTGAAAAAGAGCTACATAGCTCAGATGGCCATAGCTGGAAAAATAAAAACAGTTTTCTTTTAGTTTTTTAGTTCACGAAGGACCTCCCAGCGCGTGAAGCGAAACGTCGAATGCCGTGCGGAACATCACATGGCGCGACTCGAACAACGCATGGGAAGAGCTGCAACAGCAGAGCCGCTTATCCGGACCCCGTTCGCCTGTCCGCCTGCAATACTTTTATCGTAAAAAAAAAAGGGCACAGCGGGCTGCGACGAACAGCTGCTGCTCCTGCTGTAACGGCGGCATTCAAAAAGTAATCTCGAGAGATGTCGCCGGTGGTTGTGGAGATTCGATTGATTGGGTCACCCACGGTCTGCAGACAATCGCTCTCCATTCCCGTGACGCTGCGCCCCGCACCCTTGGGGGGACAAGGGCCTCTTGAGGGCACATCTGTCGGTGAGCGACTCTGAATATCCTGTTCACCACCTCCGCCTTCATTCAGGCGTCCTGACGACGCTTTGCATAATGCTTGCCCGACCGTAACACTGGACGCGCGCATTGAGAGCAATCGGAATTCCTGCATACAGTATTTGTGACATCCGCGCACCTGTACAGCCCCAGTTGTCAATCCACTGCTGGATGATGGTAGCCCTGGTACATGCCGGTCATTTGACCATACGTGTGTGTGTGTTCTTTTTTCTTGCGCCACGGTGGTCACGCATCCATGCCCTGTCCGGGGCTCAAACTCGCTGAGCTTCCGAGACTCGTGGCGCATCGCAGGCGGTTTTGTCCGCGGCCGTCGTCGGCGTACGGCGACGCAAACGTCGTTCGTTGACTCGCGCGCACGTCACGCCTCTTGCAAGGAGCTCGTGCGGTCGACGTCTCATCTCGAGAGTTTTGTTTTGTATCTCGGTTGTTCTTGCCCACAGTCGTACTCCTTGTTGGTGCGAGCTCGCGTCCAAGGCAGGCGCTAAATGTTCGTCTTCCACCACGTTAGGCAGTAAGCGGCGAAGCAGTTCACGCTGACCGCTGCCGACGCAAGGCTTTCTCGAACTCTAATGAGGTGCAAACCGACCGCACTCAACGCGCTGCTCCAACTACCGCGGGGGACGCCATTTAGAAGGCATCTCGTTGCAACAACTCTCCCGTGTGTGTGTGCCTGCTACTGCAGTCCAAAGCTCCCGGGTTGTGCAGCGAAACGTCGGACATCGCGCCGAGCGAAACTCAGCGGCATAACCTAAGAGCGCATCGGAGAGCTGTACAGTGGCAGAACCGCCAATGCCTACACAGTGGCATTTTATTTGAAGGCACTATCCAGACATGAAACATCTGGCGTATGGCGTAGATGTTTTTTTTTACAGCTATAACTGACACTTGACAGACTTCCCCAAGCTCTTTGTTCTATTTACGAAATTTGTTTATTGAAAAAAATGTACTAAGTTCATATTCTAAAAAGCCTGTAGAAAGGAAGCATTATTGTCCCTGAGTAGAGGTAAGATAGAGAATGATGGCGATCGTGTACATGTGTTGCAGTAGCTTGATCGTGCCGCATTGCGAATGCCGCCATTTGAAGTGTAAAACTAAACACGTTCACACTGCCACGAGTTGAAACCCGAGTAATTCACCGCAGTACAACTCATCATCACAATTCCCTCCTCGTCCTCCTGCTTCTCAGCTGGAAGTTCCCTTGCTGCACGGAGGTAGTTTGACCGCTCGGATCTTTTTTTTCTCTCTCCACGCACTCCCATTCTGTGCCTCTTCCCTCGTCACAACCCCGCTGTTCTCATATCTCGATCCACCGTATGCGTATTCTCCCTCCTCCTGCCCCGCACTGGTGGCAGCCCCCTCGAATTCCCCTCTAATTCCGTCCTCTTGTGTGCCCCTTCTCGGGCTCATGAAGGTGGCAAGCCCCTCTCTATACACAAGTCTGGCTGCCGCCTGATGAAGCTGGTTGTAATTACTGGTGAAACGTCGTACTCGGATTGTAAATGTGGTGGCTTTGCTCTCCAGCACACCGGTGTGCTGTACTCGTAACGAATTGTCATGTTCCGTTTACGTGACAAACCTTACCAATTGGGTGTGTCGGGTGGTGGCGAGTTTTACAACGCATTTATATATTTACGCAATCTAACCCGAAAAAATGCCTTATGGAGCCCCCTCTACGTCCATCCTCTCGTGTGCCCCTTCTCCGTCTCCCGAAGGCCGATACGTCTCGTCCCTTCAGCGCCTTGTCACGCCGGCGCTTTGCCCATCGCCTCGCAAACTGAAGTTGCGGAATTCCCTGACGGCACGCCGGTCGCCCCCCTTTCGTTCCCTGAGCCCCCCCCCCCACCCCCCGTCATCACTCGCAGCCCAAAATCTCCGCGTCCGCCTCCCCCATTCGTCCCCTTTACCTGGCACCGCACAGCCCCAGAACACGCCCGCGCCTCGGCGCGCCTTCTGGTGCGCGTGTGATAAATAAAATAAGTTGGTAAATAATTGAAGCGAAAAACGCAAGCGCTGCCACGACGCCGTCGGTCCCTTCCTGTTCCCGCGTGGCTGCTCCGGCTGCTGGCAGCTAGGTTTGCCACCAGCTAGGGATGCCACATGTCCTGGATTTCACGGATGCTCAGCAGTTCCAACAATAACACTGTGGGCTGGAAAATAAAATAAGCCCTGCTTCTGCAGCACACGTATCAAGGAGAAGAGCATTGTCCAAAACTCCGCCTCTCGTGCTATTTTTAGGGGCAGTGTTATTGTCGCCATGTGTTGAGTTTGTGTTGTTGTGTGCTAGTGTAGCGCTGCCAATGCGGTTATTGCAACAAAAAATACTTTTCCTTGGTAGCTCGTAATAACAATAACGATGCACCACTCGAGACAATACATGTACAGGTAGTACTCTTCTCTCGTGGTCTTGTGAGATATCCTTCTCGCCATAGTCAGGTCCTGGCCTTTTTGTCCCTGAAGAGGTGGAAATGCGACTGGCAGCGTGAGCCATCCGTGCGAAGAGTGGAACGCATTCCCCTGTCAATCCCCCGTGCGGTCGGTGAAGCAGCGTCCGAGTGTGCGGGCGGGGCATTTGTACCGGGGCCCATTAGCCTGAGGTGCTTGGGCACCGGGCTACAAAGGAGGAGGGGGGATTGGACAGGGGAGGAGGGACGATAACGAGACATATCTATTTATTTATTTGGGCGCCACAGTGGTATACAGAAGGTCGTGGGTTCAATCCTGACCCTGACATGTATATTTGGAGTTTGCATGTTCTTGACCCCGTGGCCAAGTCGATTTGCCTCCGGGTCCTCCGTTCCCCCCCCCCTTCCCCACGTTAATAATCACCGTCACGCGTTCAGAGTATTTGGCGGCTATACATTTCCACGTGACAAGCCACTTCGTTGGGCTATCGCTTGTGGCCAGGTCGTTTCTGAAAGAATAGCTCTATAACTCAGTGGGCCTTATCTGGTACAATAAAAATTGTTTAATAGTTTTTGATCGTTTATTTAATTGCTTGCACCAGGGCCCATGTTGACCGCACTGTGCCACTGTTTTAGTCATCCGTTCCCTACGCTACATTCGGATTTCATGCTTTCAATTATTAAGCCGTTCGCCAAAATGGAGCTCTTTCAAATAAATACAGGAAGATATTAGAGGTATGAAATATGTAGCAGTTGAACGCATGACTATGGAGGATGCAGTCAAATAATGCAGAGTAGAGTTTGCATTTGTATTGAAGACAATGGGCGTCGTAAATAAGCAGTCAATTATTCCCTTTATATTGTCAACCTCACGGACTCTTTATCAAGAGGATCCTGCTACACTGGGATGTTTGGCCAATTCTATTCATGTTTGTGTGGCATCACGTGACAGGACACCGTAGATTGGGGCGAAACCTCACAACCTATAAGGAGGGGGTACACTTACAGCTCCGCACAGATAATATTCGACAACCCATTGCCGCAACTGCCATCTCTTGGCCCCATCACAGCCTAAGGCTACAACTTGTGGTAGGCAGTACGAGCAAATCTCAACCCTCCCCGGCTTCCGAGATCTCGTGAGATTGAGCGTAGCATCAGAACGCGGTCTCCGTTATCTCCGCAAAACAACAGCGCTCTCCGTCACGCGGAGTCGGCTCTCGTGCCGACAGCACGCGAGTGCCTCGCACGCAATGCTGCCGCGGTCCCGGCGAGAAACCGCATCTGCTGACTTAGCGTGGGGGGGGGGGTGGCGGTTGTGCTCGGTGTGCAGTGGCAGGCGGAGTCGCAGGAGTTCTCCTCCAGCAAGGTGCTGCTCATCGGCTGCAAGGCCGACCTGCGCGTCGACCTGCCCACCCTGCTCGAGCTCTCCAAGCAGCGCCGCATCCCCGTCACGCAGGAGCAGGTAACGGCGCGCACGCCACGTGGGGCGGAGCAGGGCAGCACGCTGCCTCGTCCCATCCAGCCCCACGGCGCGACATCCCTCGCCCCACATCCCTACACCTCGCCCCCCACCCCTCCCCCCCCATCAGCCTGAGCCCCCACTCTCCCCCACATCGCTACACCTCGCCCCCCCCCCACCCCCACCACCACCACCACCCCCTTGTCAACCCACACCTCCGATGAGCATGGTTGGCTACGTACAGTGCGAAAGAAGTCCAACCCCGAGCCCCCTATCTACCCAGCAACCCACATCGCTACACCTCACCCCCTCCCCCCAGTCCCTGGAACGACGGCGAGCGTCACCCTGCAGAAGACACCGTGGGGTGTGGCCGGCGCTGGCTTATCGCCACGAGCTGCCCCACAGACAGGGGGACCCCCCGGCACCCCTAGCCCCCGCGCTCAGCCACGGACATTAAAGCGGCCCTGATGGGCTTTTGGATCGGTGAACGCGATTAATCGCACGTGTGTGGTTTGTAATGATTTTTTTTTCTAGGGTGTAATAAATACTCTTAAAAAATACATTCTTTTCATACCCAGCATGTGCACGAAACGATAAACACGCGTAATTACTATTTCCAAGTTAGGGATTTCACCTGCGGCTTGTATACATAATGTACAAATTATGGCGCGCATTAAATATTTAGAGTCGCAGGTGCCGTTTTTTTTTTATCTTGCCAAAAATATTGACATCGGGCCAGACGCAATTTGTTTGTTGGTTTTCTTTCTTCGTCATTCATTATTCAATCACCTAAGTTGCGTTATGCTAATATATTTCTTGTTGGTGCAGAGGGGGGTAGGGGTGCAGGTGGAGTTGGCGGTAGGGAATTGGGGGGGGGGAGCGGGGGGGGCGCAGGGGGGGGGGGTCACAAAACTGGAAGGGGTTTGAGGTGGTTCTGTGGCAGTGGGGGGACGATAGCCGACAACTGCTGCTGCTGCTACACATGCTGCTGCTGCACATGCTGCTGCTGCACATGCTGCTGCTGCTGCACATGCTGCTGCTGCTGCATCAGAGGAATGTAAAGGATATTCGGCCAAACAAAGGCGACAAGTGCGTCGTGCCCTATCAAAATAGAAGTCCTAGCAGATGGCGGAGCAAAAGTTCGAGACTGTCAGATATCATTAAGCATCAGCACCATCATCGCCCTCTCTCATTTCACCGTTAAAGGAGAGACACTTAGCCACACCCCCCCCCCCCCCCCCCATTTGATCTTCCCATTTTGATTCAGAGCTCTGGAAACCGTTTAGCACGAGGGAGGTGCGCGATATTCCTCAAGTGTCTCCTGAGCGATTGAGAAATTAAATTAAATGTACGTCGGGAGAGCAAGAGCGATGAGAGGATTATGATGTAATTTTCGTGGAGTTGTTGTTATTATTGTTGGAACAACATCGGGCAGTTTATCACGTCCTTCTGCCAAATTGATTGCTTATCACCATCTAAATAATTTTACTTTCTGAAAAAAGAAGACCCCTATGTGTGTTTTAAAATGATCTCCAATGCAGCTTACAAGCAGGGCCACGCAGAGAGAGCGGAGGGGAGGTGGCGGAGGGGAGGCACAAAAGTGAGCCCCACTCCAGGCCTGTCGGTGGTGGAATTTGAACAAAAACACGCGTTTCTCGAGTATTTAGCTGCTATAGATGTCCACGCAATAAGCCACTTCGTTGAGCTAGCATTGGCGGCTAGGTTTCTGATGAAAAATAACTAAAAGCTCAATGGGACTTACCTCGTAAAATAATAATAGTGTAGTATTTATTTATTTGTGGTTTGTTGACCTTTCCTATACTTTGCACTCTAATTCTTTTTGGCATTGTTTGTTGTTGTAACTTTCTGACCCGCCCTGACGGGGACATCTGTGAAAAAGACCTTCATAGCTCATCGGATTGCCCGAGGATACATTGGGGATTATGATTGATTCTGGAATAAGGTGGCCCACACCAGCTATTCCACCACGGGCCTCCAGAAACCTCTGGCTGGCCCTGCTTGCAAGGGAAGCAAACGCATGCCACACTACACATGTTTGGTTTGCTTTGTTTGCACAGCAGTCAATGCCAACTTTGAAACATGTTCTGTTGGCTTTGTTTACACAGCAGCGGAATGCCTTGGTTTAGGTGGATATCTACCGCACAACACGGGGAGAATGAACTTCAGTTAATAAACCAGCCTCACGACGGGGAATTTAACCAGGTCACAGGGATTTAGAATGACCTATCGGATTTTAACAAAGACACCAAGGTTAAGATGGTATCTCCGTTTTCTCTGTCGTCAATACCTTCACCTGCCAGTCTGTACAAAGGCCCTCATTGAGCTGGGCACTTTCTAATTAGCTGTGGCTTGTACCATTTCTAGTGAAGGGTGGGGTGGGGGTGGTGGTTCTGCTATTGGGTCATTCTCTCTCCCGGTCACAACCCACTCATCCCCCACCTGCCCTTGGTCCTGTTGAACGTACTTGAGCATTCCTGCTGTGAAACGTAAAGCAAAGATGGCTTTCGGTAAAAGTGCACTGTTGTGAATGATAATTAATTCATTTTCATTCAATTTCAGTGTTGCAAAAATTGGCGCACGAGTTATTTTATCCGGGTAGAATGGTAGCGCAGTGGTTAGCGCGCTGCACTACAAACCCGGCAAACCTGAGTTTGATTCCCAGCCACGGCTAGCACGAGTTTGATTCCCAGCCACGGCTATCACAAGTTGGATTGCCAGCCATGGCTAACACGAGTTTGATTCCCAGCCACGGCGAACACGAGTTGGGTTCCTAGCCACGGCTAACACGAGTTGGGTTCCTAGCCACGGCTATCACAAGTTGGATAAGCAGCCATGGCTATCACGAGTTGGATTGCCAGCCACGGCTAACACGAGATGCGAGCGATATCTGTGCAAGCCCACCCTCTCCCCCCACCCCTCTTCACCATTCCACATTGACCGGTATGTTGAAGTTATGGCCTTCATCCAACAATGGATTGACAAGGTCCTGAAATTATTATTGCTATTATTTGATTTATTTATGTTGTTATTTTTATTACTGTTTGTAAGGCACCCCTGAGAACTGCATCCAGTGTTTCTACCCCACCACCCCCTCCCAAGTCATTGCTTCTCTCAGCCCTGGCAGCTTGGCTTACCTTGTCGGAGCCTTTGGGACCATGAGAATCATTCAAATGAATGGGTCTATTGAGCTGGAGTGTGGGACCCGATGCCCCAGAGAGAGCTGCCAGAGCCTAGGAAGGCTTTTTGAACGCGTTTCAAAGCGTCGAGTTGCTTGCATCAGAGATGGCGAGTGAGGGGGTTCGCAAAGTTAACCAAGAATTTTGCGCCGTTGCTTGGATAAGCATTTTTGCCAAAACAAAGAAAAAAAAGCAAACTCATTAAAACAGAATTCAATACATTTTCAATTTGTCCTCCATACACGTTGAAATAACATGGTCGCGCTTCTCCGCAGCAACGCAATTATGGACTCTGTCAGGATGTCAGGAACTGTCCCTCTTGGCTCTTTACAAACGGCGCCCAAGGCGAATAAAAATCCCACGAAAACTCGCCACTTCCAGGCGTGCATTTCAGCAGGGTCCATCCGGGTTGGCCACCAAAAAAGTACTTCCACACCCAGCACACCACATCCAATTTACCTCTCCCAGTAACCTACCACTGATCCCCCACCAGCCCTTTTGGCTTATCGTTATGAGCCACCTATGCCAGTCTTCCAGCGACCCATAAAAACAAATTCCCACCAGTAACAACACATTAAGTATACCTCTCACAATGGCCGCGACTCCTCATCGTCACTTAGCCACTTCCAGTCGGCTCGACAATGTTCAATTGAGAAACCAAGCCCTGCATTCGCCTCCCCCCATCAGTATTCCTCGTGCATTTCCCCCCCCCCCCGCTCTCCGCTGAAAAGTATCCGCGTTAATTACAAAAGTCCAATTCTTTCTGAGCGTCTTTCCCCTGGGAGATCGGCCGCCCTGCCAAAGCGCCCGGGGGGGCCTGCCGATGTCTCACGCCCCCGACACGTGCCGTCCGCAGGGGGCGGTGGTGGCGCACCAGCTCGGCGCGGCAGCCTACGTGGAGTGCTCGGCGAAGCTCTCGGAGAACAGCGTGCGCGACGTCTTCCACATGGCCACGCTGGCCGCGCTCGGCCGCCTGCCCCGGCACCTGCTCAAACGCGGCCGTTCCCGGCTCGAGGCGTCCACCGCCGCCGCCGCCGCGTCCCAGACGCCGCGCGAGACTCCCGTGCCACAGCAGCTCGTGGCGCGCAAGGAGCGCGCCAAGAGCTGTGTGCTCATGTGAAGGAGCGCCGCAAGGCCCCCGCGGGATTGACGGATCCGCGCGCCGGAGACTCGCGGGATGCACCGCAAGACGTCGTGAAGGACCTTCCCTCCTCGCGTGGGCCGCGGTTTGATGGATTGAGGGTTCTCGGAACCCACCAGCCTGCCCTCCCCCCGCACGCACCGTGAGGTTCAGTCGCTTCACTGTAAGTGCCGTGGGGGGGGGGGGGGCGTTAAGAGCCAGATGTTGCCGATGGGGGTTCACGGATAGCTAAACGCGTCGTGGTAATGTGAACGAAAATATTTTGTATTGCCGAGGTATCCGTGTCTCTGTGCGTGTGTGCGGACCCGCGATCTGACGAGAGGGCGCGAGTTCCATCGCACGGGAGCTCCTGGCGAAGGAGGTTGCCCCTGCCGCCCCCGCTGACCCGCCCACGCGACGTTTAGTGTGCGAAGTGTTTGCAGCGGCGGTCATTGCGAGCAAACTCGGAACTCGAGTTGTGAAGATGGAGCTGCCGTCACGCGGCGATCTCGTTCCACTTCTCGCGGCGAGAGAGGCGGTATTTTAAGTCGGCAGCGTTGGTGTTCAACACAAAGAAGAGTTACGTGCAATACAGACGCTTGGTGTGCTGTGGCTTACGCGTCACCCTACAATCACCGCTCCAGTAACAAAAACTTAGATCGACCGGCCGTTCCAAAGGTATAGTTTGCCGAGACGATTAATTCACCTCAAATCTATCCATCGTGTTAAATGTGCCGCAAATTTTGAATGTGTTTTATTTAACAGCTTCTTGCTGCTGCTGCTGCTGATGCTGCTGCTGAAACATAACTTCTAGTTAGCATTGCTGTTCGTGCGTGTGTGTGGTCATGCGCGTGATATTTATATGAGGATAGCGTTATTGTGACCGTGCAGTGATGCGACATGTAAATCGGTCAGCCTCGTAAATCGGTCAGCCTTGGCAAGACAGCACCGTTGTCACCATTTTTTCTCTCGGTAAATTACACTTCAACAAGGAAACCGCGAGCGTGTCATCTCGCGAGTTAATGATGCTTTTCACGCGGTCTTGCGGACGACGCGCACATTGAAAATGTACGTGTCTCTTGAGTGTTGGTATACCCCTTTCCGCGTCAGATCCTGACGGCGCATTTCCATGACCACTGGGAAATGGGGTGGCTCGGTTTGAAAACCAGGCTTGCGTTTTCCAGGGCGATCCAACCAATACCACTTTTTCCACTGGCACATTCGAGCCAGGCAAGTGGGAGGTTTTCCATCGGCTGCAGGAACTAAATTAAACTATTTTATTTTACCAGGTAAGGCCCGCTGAGCCACAGAGCTCTTTCGTCAGAAGCGACCTGGCCACAAATGATAGCTCAACAAAGTGGCTCATCATCGTGTGGAAAGGTCGGGGTCAGCAAGGGGTGGTTAGTGGGGGAGGGCGGTTACTGTACCGAGTGCTCGGTCCGTGCCAGCTTCGTGTCTCATCAAGTGATGGTGGGTGGGACACGGATCCCAGCGCAATCCGGGGCCGTCCCTGCGCCGGTTGGTCATGGAAAGGTGGCGTCGGTAATTATGTGGCGTGTCAGTTCTCGTGTCGTCTTCACCTGATATTTGGCGAGAATCGGATGAAGCAAAATTACACTCAAATAAAAAAAACCGCGTCATTTGAGGCCCATTGTCTGGTTATGCTTCCCTCTGTAAGCATCACGTACGCGACGGAATGCAGAATATTGTCGTTTTGTGACCGTTGCAAAATATTAAAACAATACAGTAGTAATAATAAGAACAGTCGATGTGCTGTTGGCAGGATTTACGGCGTCTTTAACATTGCGAGCGTCTGTGGGGTTGAGAAATGGATTGTCAGCCATGGGGCAAACCAATGTCTTGCTTGTTGCTCAATTGCGAATATTCACACGCATATTTATACAAACTAACGAACTGCCGTCACGTCTGTATGCCGCTTTAAAATGTTTTTAAAAGAAATGCAATATCTAACTTTTCACACCCCGGGGGAATAAATGTCAAGTTCTCAGCGGAGCTTAATCATGACAGGGTAAAACACCTTTAGGGGACGCTTATTTTGACAAGGTCCCATAAAATTGGGACCTTTATTTTGATGTGTTGGCTGCCTTCACACAATCCCTGCAGGACACGGCATCTGCTAATTAATTTCGTGCAGAAAGATAATGAATTGATGAACATAAACAAGGGCAATAACGGTGAATCGAGTGTGCATTCCTGCGTTTTACGATGCGAAATAACAATACTCCTATGCACTGGAATCATGAAGAAGAATAACGCTCAAATTACTGTCAAATAAGGCCTGTTGTATACACAGAAGTGGGAGTACAGTGCTTGGAAGCCGAACTGCAATTTGCAAACTGCTCAATGCGGCTGTCTGCATCATTAGAATACCTCTATTGTTTCAATAATAATCAATTGAGTACATTTACAAAAATCAGAACGAATTCATAATAATTCACAGCCCTTTGTCAATCCACTGTTGGATGCACGGCTTCCACACGTCGCCATCAGCCACGGGGGATGTTTGACTATACTTCACCAAATTCTTAGGTTTTTTCGGTAAAGTCACGTAGGTAAAACATTTAAATTAATAAAAGACGGAAGCTTGTGTTGCCTCCGAAACGTCGTGATTTTTATTTTATTTTTTATTTTACTTTTATTAATTTTAATTTTTTTACCTACGTGACTTTACCGAAAAAAACCTAAGAATATGAATCCTTGCAGTCACGAAAGCTTCAAATCTAGAATTATACTTCACACACCGGTCAGTGGTAAATGGGAGATGGGGGCGAGGAGCTGCGGGGGAGGGTGGGGGGGGAGGGTGAGGCTGCCCCCCCCCCCCCAGACCAGCTCAGAAATCACTCGCCACTGATGTGAGCTTTGGGCCGGGAATCTCACCCACGTTTTGCTGGGCTCACGGCGGCAGCACGCGACTACACCGCCGCCACCCTCCCGATCTCTCTCTCTCTGATGTTACATCCATGAGCTCGGCCTACAACGGCGCTGGACGCGAGTGGCGCAGCGAAATTCGTCGACTGTCTTCGCCACCGCCCGTGATGATTGGCGCGCGCCCATCGGCTCGACGAGCCCGTGGGAGGACGAATGTCACGGTGCCATCAAGAGCTCGTTGTCCTTTCCTTGGCACGGCGAGGTGACCTGGGACATGCCAGCAAGCGGCTGCCTGGAAGGAATCTATTTTCATTGGTCCCATTACGTTCGCTCCGACACTCTCGCCGCCGTCGACCCCCCCCCACCCCCCGACACTTCCCGTCAATCAGTCACAACAGGCCCCAGACAAGCGAAGTTCACCACCCATTAACTGCACGGACAAAATGAACCGCCCCAATTAGAGCGGCTTGTTCCGAAGCAGAGGAAGCACACCGTGCCCTAGCCAATATGCGCAGCGCGATACGCCGGGTCAGAACATGTGCTCGACAAAGGGGATTTGATTCACTCGTTCGTTTATTGCCCATCGGTCGTCTCAGCAAATCGAGTACCCTGCGGGGGGCTGTTTTTTTTATATATCAGCGATGTTCATATTTGCGTGGGAAATGATGCTGACAATACAGTTGGGGGGGAAAAAAGCAAAGCTGTCAGCCAAAATTGATTCGCGCGAAATATCGCAACAGTGCAACGTAACGTCCCCAAACATTTTATAACCATAACAGCAACAACAACAACAAAAATGTGCATTCGCACTAAGCTCTCGGGATCCCTGTTAAAGCCTCGGAAAAGCTCCTATTTAAAACGCAACGCCACGCGGGGAGACGCAGCCAACACGTGACTCCGTTTGCCCAGAGCCAGACATTCATTTCAAGCGCGGCTGATCTGCGTCGTTTTAATGACCACTCAAACTTTTCCGTGCATCGCAGCAACAAAACGCAGACTCCCTTGCCCACGCGCGTGATCGCAAGGTTTGCTTCACAAGCGAACGTAATAGAGAGTCTTGTGGGAAAAGATTTGCCACTCGCAGAGCAATGGTATTTAAATGCATCACAGTAATGCATTCACTCGGTGCACCCACCAAATGAGTTCGTATTATTCATTATTCTAGTCTCGTAAAACGTGCTGCAAGGAGCCATAATTATAATTTTAAACTTAACAACAGCACAAAAATATTTAATTTGTACAAAATTTTGCCTGCCTGCAGGAAGCTTGATCAATCGTACGCATGCAATTCACGCCGTGGATGATGTCAAAAAATTTTAATGAAACTTTTTTTGGAAGAAAAATGCAGAGCAGTGAGTGAGTCTACACAGAAACACACCGTGAAGCCCAAATCGTCTGGCAAAGTATCGGCGGGATTCCTTGCAAGAAAATCAACACAGTCTTGAGGACAAATATCTCTCTTGGTTCTTTCGGTAAAGTCACGTAGAAAATAAAATAAAATAATAGAATACGACGTTTCGGTTGCAACACAAGCAACCATCATCAGCTAAGAATGAATGATAAAACACAGACACGGAAACATAGGCAGACACACATGCAGAGAGAGACGCACACAAAGACACCGAGCAAGACACACACCAAGACAAACTGTTTGTCTATGTTGTTTCCGTGTCTGTGTTTTATCATTCATTCTTACCTGATGATGGTTGCCTGTAATAGAATACGCAATTGAAACGTCGTATTATATTATTATTTGATTTTATTTTCTACGTGACTTTACCGAAAGAACCAAACAGTAATTCCTGCATTCACGAAAGCTTCGAATCTAATTTGACTAATATCTCATCGCCGCCTTTCCATCAGCATTGAATTCATAACTTCCCTGCAAAACAATATATACCCGTGCCGAATCTTAATGGTACAGCATAGATCACACAGATGTTGCGCAGGCTCGAGCAAAGGCATGAATCTAAGTGCTGAATGATGTTTTTCTTCTTACGCTATTTAAACAAAGAGAACGGGGCACTTTAACCACCAGAGGGGTTTAGTTGGAATGTGTGCCACACACACAGAGCGTGGACAAGAATGCGTATGCCTCCTTTGTGCAACTACTGAAGAGCTTGGACTTAGCCCAGTTCTGACCTAAGATCTAAGATCAGCACAGGGCCCAGATCTGTGTCCCCTGCACTCCATGTGCCATGAAGGTCCACAATAATCACTTGTGTTGGCCATGAGCGGGAATTGATCTCGGGTCACCAGGTTCGGAAGGCAGTGCGCTAAACACTGTGCCACCGCTCCCTACAAGGTCAACAAAGACAAAAATCCTCCGTATAGCCTCAATAGACTGTAGGGGCAAGTGCTGTTAGCGAGCACCTAAAGGCCGGGGTGGTTGGCCAACACCACGCCAGGCCAACTTTGTCTCCCCAGTGGCGATGTTTACACGTCGTACCAGGTACTAATTTGAGGCTGAGTCGACGTAGGGGAGGCCCAGGACCGGTTCAGATAATCGTCACCGGCGTTGGCCGTGAGCGGGAATCGAACCCACAAGGTCAACACAAGCGCGCGCGCTCACTCATTGGACATCGGTTCCACGTCCCGGCGTGGTGCGCGTGCTGGCGGTTTAACACCAACACGCTGCTGAGGCCCTTCCACCTCCCACAGAGCCCGAGATCTCTTCTTGCCATCGGATCGGCGGCTTTTGATTCCCAATGAAGGTCGCTCGGTCACATCCACGTGTTCCATTGATAACCTGCAAACGTGCCGACATTCGCGGGCGATCGTCTGCGACGTGTTCGGGCAAAAGTCGCCTTCGTAAAATGCATTTCATTCAAGAAGATTTGCTTCAATTTACCCCATAGTCCAGAATGTGAAGCAATGCAATCTGTTGCTCAAATCAACGACACGCTCGCAATGCGCCCGCGTTCATGCCAGCTCTGTCGGAGATAATCTATAGGGTAATTAAACACGGCAACCTCAAACTCATCGTGTCCTGCTGTTACCATTATAGCATTTCCAGATAACATCCCCGCGGCTTTCTTGGCTGGCTAACGTTCCGCGGTCGATGGATTTCGTCTTTTGGGAGCGACGTTGGTTAGGATTCAGGGGTTCGTGCCCGGTGAGAGGTGGACGGGTGGAGCGGACGACGAGAGGGGGCAACCCTCCAGCAGCCGTCGAATCAAACGAACCTCACTTAAACCTCGAGCGCACAGCGCCTCCAATCTCCCGCTCGGGAGGGCGGCCGCCCGATCTGCACAGCGAGAGTGGGTCGGGGGCACAAGAGAGGCGGCACGAGGTAGGGGGGGGGGCGTGAGTGCAGGCAGTGGCACGGGGCAGGGCCCACGGGCCAATCGACGGAGAACCGTCGGGACCGGCGTTGGCGGTCATGGGAAACGAAAGAGGAAGGGAAATCGGACGTAGGGGGCACCCCCCCCCTCCTCTCCCCCCTCTATTTGATTCCTTGTCAACCATGCTACGCCGCTGTCGTAATCGGAAATTAAAGCGGTGGGGGAGTTGGAGGTGGGGTTTGGTTGCAAGTTGAGGTGGGGGTGGGGAGCCCGTTCGTGGCACGCGCGAGACGGAACGCAACTCGAGTGCATGAGCCATGAACATGACTCAACCCCGGACGTGAACGCTAGAAGGTGTCTTTAAGGGCGCTTGGCACCCCTCTGCCTAGAGCCCCCCCCCCCCCTGCCCCACAGAGCCCCCATTTATTTTAATCTCGAGGTCCCTTCAACAAAGTTTTTTTTACATTTGTTAAAAATCTCGTCGCACTTGACTTTCGCTTTGCTCGAATTTATGTCGAGCCCAAACAATTCTGGCGAATCGCCCGATGAGGCTGGTTGCTGTAATCACCAGCGATGCGTCACACGACTCGAATTGTAAATGTTGTGGGTTTATTCTCCAATCACACCGGTGAGCTGAACTAGTAACTAATTGGCAAGTTTTGTTTTACGCGACAAACCTTGCTAATCGGCTTTGTCGGGTGGTGGCGGGTTTAACGACAAAATTATATTTACGCGATGTCACCCAAAAAAAAACACATTCATTATGGATTCGGGGTTGTGTCGACAGAAAATTTGAGATGGTTAATGGTCTATCCACATATGTTCGTGCGTTCACGTCTCCGATTACATTTTCGGAACTTATTTTCTGTCGCTGTGAATGGCCTCGCCCCTCATCGCTGAACAATAACCACAAGAGTGGCCGTGCACCGACAAATAACCAACATGTTGCAGTCGTTACGATGTATTTTTTTAATTGTTTTCTATTCTCCCTTATCGCCGATATAACAGAACACATTTTGGTGACGTGCGAACTAAGTTCTCGGTAATGCATTGATGCATTAGGAACTCCCAAAGTCAATTTGGTGTGCATTTCCGTAATGGCTATAATGAATTTCACTGCTATTTCACTTCACGCTAATCCCACACCAGAGAACGAGGGGTTGTTATGCTCGGGGAAAAAAAAAACAGATGCCGATGGAAAATGGAACGCCCTCTTTATAATGCATTAATTCACATTCGGAGGCCCCTATCTGGTGCAGAAGGTAATGGGAAAAAAATAAGCAAAACGTGTGTCGAGGTGTAACCGTGAAAATGTAAATTGACAGTAATTAACGCAAGCTTGCCGGCGTTAAAAGGCTCCCGCTGCGAGCCTGACGTGTCTGGTTATGAGAATGTGCGGTGGCATTACGGATCAACAGTCAGATTGCATTGCCAATTGCCGTGCACGGGCGTGATTGCAGGAGAGGATTGGCAGAGGCGGTGACGTGTCGGGGAACGCACCGCTTGCGCGAGCGGGCGGGGGGAGGGAGGGGATGCCGGGTTTCTCGGGAGTTTAATTGCAGGCAGCTGCCACGCCTGCTCCAGCCACGGCTCCTTTGGGCACCCTAATGTGCAAGCGAGAGATGTGTGGCAGTAATCAATCACGAGTCTCTGGCACCCGCTTCCCCCCCCACACACACACACAAACCACCTGCCTAACACAACCCCCATCCCCCCTCCCCCATCAGCACTGTTCATAAGAATGTGCCACCATCCGTTATGCATTATTCACCCGCGAGACGGCCGCGAGCAACTCCAAGCAGAGCCGGCCTTCTTCCGTCTTTTCTTGAGAAGGCAAAGGTGCAGGACTGAAATTTCGTGCTCACGGCCACTGCCGGCGGAAGGGCCCTCGACGAAAGGGAGCTTCGGAGAAGCCGTCTTAGGAGGGGCTTTGGACTGCTCGTTCACGCCGGGCAGACGTCGTAGAAGACACGGAACTAAACCCCAACACACGCGTCCTACCCATCAACTACCAGAGGCAGTGGATTTAAGAAACGTGGACCGATGTGTCATCAGCCACACCGTCAGATAAAATGTGCAACCTCTGCGAGTCCAGTGTGCGAGCCATGCCACGTGTTGAGCACGGTATGAGTGGAAATTACCTCCCTGCTCGACTTTCGTGTCGCGACAAATAATCTGTTCCGATCTCTCTCGCAGAGCAGTGCCCACCTCCACCCCCCCTCGTGTTAGAGAATGTCCCACGGAAGCGGATATCACAAAGCTACATGTGAGATCTCTTCATAGACCTCTGGTCGACAAAGTAGAGGGGGAAGCATGCCCTATTTTGTTACTCGCACCCTGGCAAACCCAACCATTCATTCGGGCTTAGGTAGCAATTAATTCTCTTTGGCGGATTCTTCTCTCATATCAACACTTAATCCCTGCCCTTTTGCAGTGATCTCACTGCGCTATTGTTATTGAAATTTAAAACTATATCTTTCGATATCTCGGCTTTTGTGCTGTAACTTTATCCAATCTGTGCATCCTCCTCCATCGCCTTCTGTGCTTCCATATACCCTTCAGAGTCGGTGATCACCTGCACATTGAAGTTCTGGCCATGAGCAAAAAAATCAATATTTCATTTTCTCTACATTTTCACTCCTCAATCGAGACGCGTCAAAAAATGAATGCCGTGTTTCTATAGACGAGAGTCAATTATACCTATCGGTTATCGCACCAAGTGCCGAAAGATTGTCCATGACGGCGTTAAACAACATGAAATGGGGGGGGACCTTTGACAACGTCTTGTAATAATATACTCTTATATGGACCTTTAATGGGTCTCTCTCAGACGTCAAATTGTCTCAAAATATTTCATGGACGACGTTAAATATAGAATTTTGTTTTTTTGGGGGGGGGGGGGACCGGGGCAAATCCGTACGGATTCGAATGTCAAGTAACAGAGGGGCGTGCACCATTCCTCACGCCAAAGGCGTGATATTGAAAACAAGAGGAAACAAACCTCGTACGAAACCCTGCGACTTGTTTGAATCGTCGCTGCGCGGACCGATGTCGTTTGCACGCCGACGCAGCGGCGGGCTCGGGCAGGCGCGAGGCGGCAGACGAACGAGAGCGCGTCTCGTCTGTGCGCTCCTCACGCGCTCGCGCTCGGGGCCTCTTCGTGTCCTCGACCTCAATCACGCGGCTGAGCGCACCGACTTCGTGGCAGCGTGGCGACGCCGCCGCCGCCGCCGCACCCATCGTTAATCTCGGCCGCGGTTGTCAGCCTATCGGTGTCAAGCGCCGTCATTGTCCCCCCGATGTACACGAAGCGATCGCTCGCTCGCTCGCCAGGCACCCACCGTCGCGAGCATTTTCCGTACAAAAACCCTCGGCGCGTCAAACGCACCGCGCACCCAACAACAACAGCAAGTGAATCGCAAAATGCCATCGTTTTGACAACGATGCACCACTTATAATGAAAGCGAGGCCGCGTGTCTCGTGCGCGTGCGATGAATTCTGCCGGTGCCATTGCCGTCGTCAGCTCGAGATCTCTGCTCCGCGGCACGGCCGCCCCCTAATTGTTTGCAGGGGGACGAGGGCGACAGATGCCGCGGTCTCGGCATCGCAGCGACGACCGCCACCGTGTTCTCACGGGCGGCTCTTTGTCACGCGTTCACTCACCTGGATGGTCCCGCGCAATAGTTTGCGAAGGAGGAATTTTCGGTTTTTTTGGCGGTGCAAATTGCCCGCATCAGTTGCGCCCGTGGCAGAGAGCGTTAGTAACGGTGCCCCATTAAAGCTGTTCCAGTACCCGACACCGGCTTGTACTTTCTAAAGCACTGCCCTTGCAGCGTGGTTTTGAGTCACACAGCTCGAAGGTATTTGTCATTCCATCTTCAAAAGCCTTGCCAAAGGGAATGTACTGTTACATTTTTCATACAAAAGGTGCTAACTTGCGACGGAAAAGTCTTCTCACATTTAAAAGTACCAAAAGGTCAGCAAAAGAGAAGGCTCGCGCAAGGAAGCGTTTGAATAATTAAATTTACCATTATATGAGAAACTTCGGCGAAGATTAATGAAATAAAAAATATTCCTACTTCTTTAGAAATACATAATGTCACGCGAATTAACTGGGGAGCCATGGTGCTGTGCACTGCACCAAGGCTCCCCAGTGTACTGCACCGCGGACCCGGGGACCCGGGTTTGATTCCAGACCGCGACATTCCCACCCACACAAACGAGTGTGTTCAACTTCACAGCAGTGGAGTGAAGTTACAGCAGTGGACCGACAAAAGGCCGTACGTTATTTGTCCCATTATTATCACAAAAATGTACCACGCTGTGCTTCGCACGGCAGAGTGGGCCGGCCGCGTCCCTCAACATTACATCAGGACCAGTGGCGATTGGTGGCTCCCAGGTGGAATTACATTGAGAGACAGAGAGAGGAGCACGTGGATCTAGAGAACAGAACGCGGGCTCGGGACAACATTATAAGTGTTGAGAAATGTTAAGTAGCGGGCTTGGGAAGGACGCGTCGCGAGAAGGGGCGATGGCCTTGTGGTCAAGAGTAACAGTGGAGTGGCAGCCAAGGAATGGAACGCGTCACCAGGAAGGGCGTCCAATGGGGAGACGAGGATTGGCGACAGCTTGGGAAGGCCATCATCCAGTAGTTGATTGATCATCGCTGACGATTACGTTTCTATATGATAACGCGTGTACGTAACGCAGGAGTCCACGGGCACGTGACCTGGTTCGATGAAATGCAAGCGGAGTGCGGAGTGTATTTTAGTAAAAACAGCAACACTTAATACACATTGCAAAATTACCATCTGAGAAATTCTGATTTTAAGGCAATTATTGGAGGAAAAAAAACACATACTGATTTTACTGCGTTTCCTTGTTCAATGTTATCACACGTTCACTGGTCGGCATGGTTACAAGTCTGTATTGGCGTATTTTTCCGCATAATAAATGCATATACCTTTGTACACAAGACAAATATACTCGTGTAGCCTTAACAGACTGTTGGGGCAAGTACTGTTAACGAGCACTATGAAGGCCACCGCGGCACACCAGGGGGGTGGGTGGCCAGCACCACGCCCGGCCGCCTTTGTCTCCCCCGTGGCGATGTTTACACACCACACCGGGTAGTCGTTTGAGGCTGAGTCGATCTAGGGGAGCCCCATTACCGGTTCAGATAAGCCTCACTGGTGTTGGCCGTGGGCGGGAATCGAACTTGGGTCGCCGGGTTCGTAGTGCAGCGCCCTAACTGCTGCACCACGGCTCCCCACACACCCACAAACATTTGGAAACATAAATATAGAAACACATTTTAAGATGTCATTTCCATCGTAAATATAGCGGAGCAAAACACGGCACTTGTCTGCGCCAAATGACCCTGTAATGGCTCGTAATAAATGTTTATGTATTGTGCGCACCAAAGCCCAGGCAGACGCACAATCCGCACGAGGAAATGCTCAATTGTCATTCGACGGCGATGCTAAAGCTACCGCCACTCTTGCCTGCAGTTGGCGTCGGACGCACTCGATTGGGTGATTAAAGAGGAAATGGGAAGACGACGGGAGGCCGTAAATGTTGGCCGCGCCGCTCGACTCCCGTCAATCAGCGCGCCCCGTGGGCCGCCAAGAAGCCCTCCCGCGTGCAGCAAGATGACGGACGGCTAATGAATGAGAAGGGACGTGCATGCAGGACAGCGAGATAGAGAGAGAGGAGGGGGAGAGATGGAGTCACGTGGCCATGACTC
Organism: Lethenteron reissneri; assembly: GCF_015708825.2. NCBI lineage: Eukaryota > Metazoa > Chordata > Hyperoartia > Petromyzontiformes > Petromyzontidae > Lethenteron > Lethenteron reissneri. The sequence continues at coordinate 11,762,290 of NC_083798.1, read as the reverse complement.
CTCGATGAGAAGAGATTGGTCTGACATGACGGGCATGAAATGTCAGCCGGCAACATCATTCGTTGACATTTGGTTGTTCTGCGCGGCATCGCCTCGAAGTTTCCTGCCTCAAAATTAAAACTCCACATCGGGCGCCTGCCGGTAATTTGGCCGCTTGCATTTAATAGCCTTAAGAGGGATGCTGCCCAGGTTCAGAGCAGCCTCGGCATGGATGCAATTTATTGAGTAATTCGCCTAATCACGTGAACAAATCAGTCGTGCTGTCCAGTAGTAAAAATCAATTGTGAATGCAATTTTGGAATTTAAAAAAATATTAAAGCACTGATTTGAGAAAGGCTGCCATTGCCAAGATGCAATAAGAGTAGTGGGTACGGTGTTCTGTGCCGACACGCCGGATCATAACCTTACGTGCCAGCCGACACATTCTCTTTAGCACGTCTCGACAAATCGAGGGAAAACTTTTTTTTTTTACATGGTAACAGGCACTGGTACACCGCTTGGATGCCTGAATGTTATATTTTTGTCCTGGTGCAGTTTGAAAAATGCCGGCGATGTGCAAAAGGAGTAATTTATTCAATTTAACATTGCCACCAAGTGATATGGCGGTGCTGTGAGTGTAATTGAACCGTTTTGCATTTATTTGAAAAGTGAACGCCCGCGCTGGACAAAATGATGCATTGGGTGAGTCGACTAAACGCGCGCGGGAATGAGTGTAGTAGCTCTTATCACATCACCATAAAATATAATTCATTGTCCAGGTCGTAAATTATACATTTGCTCTCTTGCCAGAACATACCGTAATATTTCAAGTAAATCAAACTTTGTAGTCTCAACACATAAAACAACTTTTTTGTTTCTCACCACATTCTATTTTATTATTATTATTATTTATTTCCCCGTTACAAAATTAATTCAGGTTTTTTTTCTGTTACGGCCACCAGAAAATTGCACGGTTTAGGGGCACGGCCAACGGAAATGCATTTAAAGACCACAAGGCACAATTGCCCAGTCCGTGAAACGTAGAGCTCCCCGCTCTTTCCCAAATCTACGGCCGCTTGCGAGGAAAACCCCAAACGCGGAGAGGCTCATGAATCATTCATCTCGGCAAAGAGCAGCACATTCGTAGAAGTGTATTACTCTGCCGGAAATTAGGATTCACACCCGTAAATGGGGAGTACAGCATATTACATTTTCCCGTAAGAATAATGTTGTGCGCTCTTAGAATAACCATGGAATACTCTCACACACACATATACACACACACTGTATATGTACAATTTTAATAGTTTACAACGAACAAGGAAGCGGGTGGGGTGGGCGTATGTAGTGGAGGTGGGGGGAACAGTTTACAAAGGGATATGCGGTATAATCTGAATACAAATCAAGTGCGGCGTAGGAGAGGCAAACGTCATCAATGAAGAGCCCTACACAGGCGGTGGGTACGGCAAGATAATGTGGGGGGGGGGGGGGGGATAACCCCCAGTGACCGCCTGTTACAAGCGCTGCTTTTAACATTTTTGTTCTTGAATTAAGGTGCATATGAGCTGAGCCGCCGGCAGAAAGAGAGGTTGGGTGGGCGCCCTGCCACGGTCACCCCGCAGGCATCATGAACCATCAAGGAAGCGGAGCTAATAGGCAGAAATACGAGGAGCATTACAAAGAAGACCTCACTCGGAAGCCACCACACCTATTACAACGCGTGGCGGCGTTTCCCCGTGACAATAACGCGTTCGCATCACTCACATTCCCTGCTGTATCGGTTTTTTTTCACTTACGGTTCCAAAAGCTGTCAGCACCATTTTGCCTTTACACGAGGAAAAAGTTTTCTCACACACGCAGCAGCTACGCAGCGTGAAATCGCATTCCGAGTACATACGGGAGGATGATGTTTGTTGGAAACTTCTTTAACACCTAGGCTTTTGCGACCGGTATTATTCATATTATCTGGTTCTTTCGGTAAAGTCACATAGATAGAAAAAATAAAATAATTATAAAAAATACAGTTAATGAAAATAAAAACTAAAACCACGACGTTTCGATCGCAACACAAGCAGTCGTCATCAGGAAAAGGGGGAATAGCCTCTAAAGGCAAACTGTTTATAGAGGTTTAGAGATGGGCGTAGCCCACGTGTGTCAGCAGCGTGGGCAGCTGATGTTAATGTAGCCCAAGTGTGTCAGCAGCGTGGGCAGCTAATGTTAATGTAGCACCAAGTGTGTCAGCAGCGTGGGCAGCTGATGTTGATGTAGCCCAAGTGTGTCATGCAGTGTTGGCGGGGCAGCTGATGTTGATGTAGCCCACGTGTGTCAGCAGCATGGGCAGGGCAGCTGATGTTAATGTAGCACCACGTGTGTCAGCAGCATGGGCGGGGCAGCTGATGCTAATGTACCACCACGTGTGTCAGCAGCATGGGCAGGGCAGCTGATGTTAATGTAGCACCACGTGTGTCAGCAGCATGGGCGGGGCAGCTGATGTTAATGTAGCACCACGTGTGTCAGCAGCGTGGGCAGGGCAGCTGATGTTAATGTGGCCCACGTGTGTCAGCAGCATGGGCGGGGCAGCTGATGTTAATGTAGCCCACGTGTGTCAGCAGCATGGGCAGGGCAGCTGATGTTAATGTAGCTCACGTGTCAGCAGCATGGGGAGGGGCAGCTGATTTTAATGTTGGCCGGCAGTGGGTCTCCACCGAAAGGGCCTCCAGGCAATCACTGCACCTCGCTCCACACACCCACACTGCTGACGGTGGAGGTTGACAAGAAAACACAAATCAAGTCATGAACCAAAGTGGTTGATGACATCTTTCCAATGATTGCTGAGTTTATAACCATCTTCTCGGTTGAAATTGTGTCTGTGTCTGTATATATGGATGGCTTCATGAACGGATCTTTGTTGATATCCAGGGGTGCTTGTGTAAAGTAGGAGCCGACACCAGATTGCAGGGGTCTCGTCCTTTATTCCTTTCCTTCCACCCACACCTGTCCCCAGCCGTCCCAATCTCGTTCCCGCCAAAGGCCCCCTCTTCCCGCCCGTTCTCTCCTTATATCTCTTCGATCACCCCTCCCACTAACCCATCTATTGGTGGGAATCCTTCCCCTGACACCCCTACATCACCCCCCCCCCCCCCCCCCGGAGAAAAATAACCGTCCTCGGTTCTGCCTCCCCCATGGACCATTTAAATCTCCCCATGCCTCCCCCCACTGACAGTGACGACAGCCCTTACCCCCCCCCCCCACAACCATACAATGCAACATAACACAACGAAATCAATTGCGCGGCCTGCCCAGGTCTCCAGCCAGCATCCCGTAACAGCCCGGACATCCACAGGCAGCAGATGACCGTGGCGGCCCCCTCCTTCGAAGGCCCTCTCGTCGCGGTCCCTGGTTCGGTGGTGCCGGTGTCGCCTTGCCTGGCGCCGCTGTCTCTCCGGCCCCCGCTCGTGCCGCCGCTCCGTCAGGCCTCACATGGGGTGCTGTAGGTGACAAGGGAACACAGGGCACCGAACCCCCTGCCAGTCGGCGCGTGGTGGTCGGCGACCTTGGCCTGGGTAGGGATGATGATGATGTTGGCAGTGATGTTGGTGGTGATGTTGGTGAAGATGACGGTGGAGAGATGTATGGCTTAAGGCGGGTGGGGTGTACAAACCATCGTCGCTTACCCAGTTGGACCTGGACGCACTGCGGTCGGAGTGCTTTAATGACCTCGACCGGCCCTTTCCAGGGTCGGTGCAGCTTTGGTGAGAGGCCAACCGGCACCTGAGGACAGTGTAGCCATGCCTGGTCCCCGACTTTGAAGGGCTTGGCTGTCACTGTCCTCTCCCGTATCCGTACATTACTCTCTTGGCTCGTGGCCGATGCGGCCTCAGCTGCTTGGCGGGCCTCTCTCAAATAAATGAGGGAGGTCTTTAGTGCCTTCGGCCATGCGTCGGCTCTTGCGGGAATGTCCGTCAGCTGCACCTCAATAGGCGGAACGGGATCCCGTCCGTACATCAGGAAAAACGGCGAGAACCCCGTCGCTGCATGTGGGGCCACCCTGTACGCCGCTAAGACAGATGGAATGTGGAGGTCCCAGTCGGAATGGTTTTCGTCCACCACTTGGGACAGCATGGTCGCTATGGTGCGGTTAAGCCGCTCTACCATCCCATCGGTCTGGGGATGATACGGAGATGTTCGGACCTTTTTAGTGCCCAGGATAGAGCAGACGTCCTTCAATAGCTGTGAGGAGAAATTCCTGCCCTGATCCGTGAGCAACCGCTCCGGTGCCCCCTTATCAAGGACATAGCCTCCCACGAAGGCATCGGCGATGGTCTGTGCCGTTTGGTCCGGGAGGGCCCACGCCATCGGCCACCTCGTGCAGTACTCGACTCCGACCAACAGGTATTTATTTCCCCGTGGCGTGACCGGCAGTGGTCCCAGGATGTCCAACGCAACCAATTCGTTGACCCTGGTCACCATGATGGGCTGTAGGGGCGCCCGGCTTACCCGGGGTAGCGGCTTTCGCCGCGCACATTCGACGCAGGTAGCAACCCATCGATGCACGTCAGTGGTCATACCTGGCCAAAAGTACCGACTCTGTAATGTGTACAGTGTCTTCCGCCCCGCCAGGTGCAGCAGCTGGCGGCCGTGTACGTCCATAACCAATTGTTGACGCAGCGACTCCGGAACTACCAGGCATCGTCGGCGCCCTGTCGGGTCCCATCGCATGAGGAGGTCCTCCCATACGATGTACTCCTCCCCCCCTGCCTCTGCTGAGGCGCGTAGCGTTCGCAGTGGGGCTTCCTCCAGCTGTAGCCGTCGCCAATCGTCCAAGGTCAGCCCCAGGTCATGGTCGGTCAGCTGGACCTCACCCTGTGCGTCCTCCGCCGTGCGTACGGGAGCGATGACTGTCCCCTCCGGCCTCGCCTCCTTGCAGCGTGCCCCGCCTGTGGTGCATGCACAAGGGCCCTGGGGCGCCAGTCGGGACAATGCGTCTGCGTTGGCATGTCTGGTCCCTTTGCGATGCACTACTTGGTACCTGTACTCCTGCAGGCGCTCTATCCATCTGGCCAGCTGGCCCGAAGGCTGGTCGATGCGGAGCGAATACTGCAAGGCCGCGTGGTCAGTGCGGACCGTAAATTTGCGACCATACAGGTAGGGTCGAAATTGCTGCACGAAGTGAACGACTGCCAGGAGTTCCCTACGTGTGATGCAGTAGCGCTGCTCCGCTGATGAAAGCACGCGACTACCATAGGCGATAACCACCTCGCGACCCTGCTGGACTTGCGACAAAACACTGCCGATGCCCACATCGCTGGCGTCCGTGTCCAGGATAAAGGGGAGGCCAAAATCCGGAAAAGCCAATGGTGGTGCATCTGTCAGACGTGAGCGCAGCTGCTGGAATGCCTCTTCCTCCAGAGGGCCCCAATAAAACCTCTGGTTCTTCACCGTCAACACGTGCAAGGGCTTGGCAATGGTTGCGAAGTTGGGTACGAACCGGCGGTAATAAGAAACGAAACCCACAAACCGGCGTACCTCTGGAACCGTTGTGGGAACAGCCCAGGCCCTCACGCAGGCCGTCTTTTCCGGGTCTGTAGCCACTCCAGACTCACTGACGACGTGGCCCAAGTAGCGTACCGACGACTGCATAAGGTGGCACTTCGACGGCTTGAGCTTCAAGTTCGCGTTCCGGAACCGCAGGAAAACCTGACGTAATCGGTCAATGTGTTCCTCGAATGATCGGCTGAAGACAATGACGTCATTCAGGTAGATGAGGCACGTTTCCCATTGGAGGCCTGCTAAGGCCAACTCCATTATGCGTTGGAACGTCGCCGGCGCAGTCTGGAGGCCCATAGGCAGGCAGTTGAACTCGAACAGGCCCTGTGGTGTCCGGAACGCTGTTTTAGGCCGGGAGTCCGCGTCTAGTGGGACCTGCCAGAACCCGGACAATAAATCCAGCGTACTGAAAAATTTTGCTCCCGCCAGTGCATCCAATGAGTCGTCAATACGTGGTAGGGGATATGCGTCGGCCAGCGTGACGGCATTGAGGCGTCGGAAGTCCACACAGAATCTCAGTGACCCGTCTGACTTCTTGACTAGGACCACCGGTTGCCCCCCAGGGACTCGAGGATGGAGAAATTATGTCGGCCCGCAGCATCTCCTGCACCGCTTGTTGAATGTGCCCTTTTTCCATTGGGCTCATTCTATATGTGTTTTGGCGCAGGGGTGCGGCATCTCCCGTGTTAATGTGGTGCTGCGACAGATTTGTGCGCCCTAGGTCGAACGGTCCCCGGCTGAACACGTCCGAGAACTCATGCAATAATGAGTGCAGCTGCTGTTTCTGGTCGGGCGGCAATCCCGGCTCAGGCCCCGCCAGCTGGTCCATCCACGATTCGGCCCCTCTGTCCTCGGACTGGCTGATACTGCCTACAAGCTCGGGCTTTGTCCCTGGGGCTCCTAGTGACAAGGGACTAACGTGGGCCAGAACTGTTCCCTCCTGCACCGTCGCTGTTCTATCGGAGGTATTCAGCACCTGAATGAACAGATGCTGGTTCCTCTGTACAATAGTTTCGGCTTCCACCAGCGCATGGCGATCCATGGCAGCTGACGCCGGAGACACCAGGATGGGTGAGTCTGGTCGGGCTGTCACGAGGGGAGACCGATATTGCAGCGGAATCAGCATCTGGGCTGCCGGGGGAATGGAGACAGACTTACTGACCAGAGCCTGCACGTAGGGTACACCCCGGCTGGCCCCCTCCGCCTTTAGGAAATGGAGATGCGTTCCCTGGACTTCCACCCGCCCATTGGCCAGATCGATTTTCATTGGCATCCGCCTCAGAAAGTCCGTCCCCAACAGGCAGGGTACGGGCAACGTTGCGGAGACAAGGATGGGTCCTGCTACCGAAAGCTGCCCAATCTGTATCGGGGCTTCAACCTGGCCCAGGAAGCCCATGCTGCCTTCATTTGCTGCAATGAACGTTGTCTTGACGGGGACTAAAGGTCGGATTTTATCCGGCAGCATCTCGTGCATGGTGCTCGAGATGATCGTGGCTGATGCCCCCGTATCCACCAAGATACGTGCCGACACTCCCGCGATTTCACCGACCAGGACCGAGGTTCCTGACGTGGCCGCTACCACCCGCCTTGCCAGCTTCCTCCATTGTGTGGCTGAGTCCGGCCACTGACCAGGCGGCGTCTCGTTATCCTGTGGTGCATGGTGAAATGATGGGGGATGGATGTGAATGGACTGAAGATGGGGTTCCTCCCTTTGGAGTGCGTCGCAGCAGGGTGAACGCGCCCTTGTTACATAGTGTGGGCTTACCCCTGGGTTGCGGGCTGGGCTCTCTATGTGGTGCAAATTGCCCCCCTTTGGTGACGTAGGATGGGCCCCCCTTGTGGTGTGGGGGGCCCCCCCCATTGTAGGGGGCAGTGGGGACTGGGGGGTGGGCCTTCCCGTGAGCCCCTCCCTTCTCCCCTCCCTTCCCTTTGTCACGGGGGCGTGGTCCCCCTGGTTCCGTCTCGATCTGCTGCAAAGCGGTGGTGAGGCGGCCCGTGGAACTGCTCCAGGGCGCACTGTCAATCTTGTGGGCTGCCTCCGCCCCCGGGCCGTTGCCCCTGGCAACTCGCCGGCATCGCAGGCAACTGGTGACGTCACGCCCGCCGGCGACGTCACGCCCGCCCGCGAAACCACGCCCGCCCGCGACGTCACGCCCGCCGGCGACGTCACGCCCGCCCGCGAAACCACGCCCGCCCGCGATGTCACGCCTGGCCGCGAAACCACGCCCGCCCGCGACGTCACCTCCGCCCGCGACGTCACCTCCGCCCACAACGTCACGTCCGCCCGCGACGTCACCTCCGCCCGCGACGTCACGTCCGCCCGCGACGTCACCTCCGCCCGCGACGTCACGTCCGCCTGCGACGTCTCTCCCGGCCTCGGCGCGACTCCCGACGCGGTCTCCGGCCCCGGCGCGACTCCCGACGCGGTCTCCGGCCTCGGCGCGATCCCCGACGTGGTCCACGGCCCCGGCGCAATTCCCGGCGCGATCCGCGACACCACTTTTGGCCGCGACGTCACTCCCGGATGCAACGTCACGTCCGTTCGCGACGCCACTCCGGGTCGCGACGCCACTTCTGGTCGCGACGCAATCCCAGGCCCCGGCGCTATCCCCGGCGCGATCCCCTTCCCCCGACCCGGACAATGGGGACCGAGGAGACTCCCGGTAAGTTCGCGGCGTCGGAATTATAATTGCTCGGCCCGACCGAGAGGCCGGGCGGGACGGCGTCACTCGCCTGGATCCTGTCGGCGTTCGGCCCCGGCGAGTTCCAGGTGACGTTGGCGGCCTCCGGCTCTGTGCGGCACCCCCTCGCCACATGCCCCTCTCGCCCACAATGGTGGCAGACCCACGGGGCGTTCCGTCGGGGGGGCTCGGCGCGATGTTGTAGAGGCGGCTGCCAGCGACGCGGCGGTTGGTCGCGCCCCTGGTCCCTCTGCTCCGCCAGTCCCCGGATTGCCGCGTACACCTCCCGCAGCGATGGCTCCGTCTCAGACGTCGGGGGTCCGTCCCCAGCTGCTCCACAGGCAGCCTGTGGCGACGGTGCAGGTTCGGCGGTTGGTGTCGCTGGACCCAGTAGCGCCGCGGCAACGGCTCGGCTGTTCCCCCCCGCCGCGCCAGCCACCGGGCCCACGGGTGGCGCCCGGCCCATGACCTGCTCGTGGGCTTGGATGGTCCGGGCAGCCCACAGCGAGGTGCGTTCCCCCGGCGTCACCACGGGCATTACAACGCCGGCGCGGCAAGCGTAGGCGAATGAGGTGCTCGACCACGAGGTCCTCGAGCGCTTCTTCAGCCAGGCGAGGGAAAGCTCTCCTCGCCAACACGAGCAGTGCACCCCTGTAGGCTAAAGGGGATTCTTTAGCCCCTCGCTGGCGATCCTGGAACCGTTTAAAGGCTCCTTCCGCCGGGCAATAGATCTCCCCCAAAGCCTCGTAGGCCGCCTGTAGCGTGGTCTTGCTGTGCGAGGGAAGGGAGGTGTAAGAGGCGAGTGCTTCCTTGCCCAGAACGGATGGCAGCGCTCGTAGTGCCTCTTCGTCTGTCCACTCGAGAGCGTGGAAGGCAGCCTCGAATCGGCGGACAAACTCCTCCCAGTCTTCTTCCTCAGCCACGAACTTGTCGACGGGCCCCAGCCGACGCAGCCGTCCGGCCACCTGCTCTCCGTGTTGGGTGGTTAGCCCTGGGGGTTTTGGCGGGACCGGCGGCGGCTGGCGTGACGAGGTTGGTTGCGGCTCTTGCCCGGCCGGCTGGTCGGCCTCCGGGTCCCGTGGCCTCTCCTCCCGTAGTACGCGTGGGGGTGGGGGTCCCGGTGCTGGCGGGCCCCCCATAGGGAGCCTCTGTAGGAGCTCCTGGAGTGCCCTCTCCACGCGGGTCATGCGGTCCTCCATGGGGTCCTCCAGGCGATCCGGGCCCCCTGCTGCTGCTTCTGATAGCAGGCCCCCTTGTTGCCCGGGATGGGAAGGATCCCCGGCCCCTGCTTCCTCCTCCCTTGGCTCTTTCCCGCGGGGATTTTTCTTTGTAGCCATGAGATCCCACCGCTGCCACCAGATGTAAAGTAGGAGCCGACACCAGATTGCAGGGGTCTCGTCCTTTATTCCTTTCCTTCCATCCACACCTGTCCCCAGCCGTCCCAATCTCGTTCCCGCCAAAGGCCCCCTCTTCCCGCCCGTTCTCTCCTTATATCTCTTCGATCACCCCTCCCACTAACCCATCTATTGGTGGGAATCCTTCCCCTGACACCCCTACACTTGCAAAGTACCATCATCTTAGATAAATCAATTTCGTGTGAGCCAGCTGCATTAAAATAATGATCAGCCACGGCAGAAGTATTGGTCCTACCGTGTTTTGTAATCTGCCTTAAGCTCACGAACATGGTCTGAGACATGTCGCTTAGTTTCCCCAATGTAATTGCTGCCGCAGATACCGCTTAGTTTGTAGACGCCAGGATACTGCATGTCCTCGAGCCGCTCGCAGCATCAGTGTGATGCCAGCGAGTGCTCACAGTGTCCACGTGACGCCGTGAGTCCAGCTTCGAGTGACTGGGTTCGTAGTCAAGCTAAGCCCTTGTTGCGAAATATTTCCCCTCCAGGTAGTGTGTATTTGCGCCATGAATAAACTTTAGTTCAGAGTATCGGTGCAGTGTGGTTTCTGTGTGTGTGGTTAGAACCTCGGCGCGGTGTTGGTAATATGAGCGTGTGTGTGTGGCGCGCGTGTATTAAAGGATACACGGCCGCCGATGCTGGCGCGTGTGTGAAACACTAGTGCCTGCAGTGTGCCGCGTGAGTTATTAGCGCGGGGTGCGATAAACCTGCTCGCCGGCGTTTACACGGCGTGTTTACACAGCAGCAATAGCATTAACGGCGAGGCATAAGCGCAAATTCATACAGCCCTTTAGCATTAGCCTTTATGTGCAAGCGGATTAGGGCTTAGCCACCCGGAGGTGCGCGTGCATATTCATACCGCCGTTTTCTTTAGCGCTAACCTTTGCGCGAAATAGGCGCCTGCAGGGGCACGCGCGTGCACGCCTCCGCGTCTGTGGTGGTGTACGTGGGCGCGTGCGGGATAACCCCAGGCGGTGGTGAGCTAGCCAATCAGCTATGTCCCTCATAGAGGACGCTGGCACGGGGGGGCCGATCACCCGATCGGCGGGTGCCCGGCGAGAGGGGCCAAACGGCGCGGTCGAGGAAGGAGTGGAGGAGGGAGTGGAGGGGGCAAACGTTGCGCTCCACCTGCCAAACGGGGTGGACGTCGGCTCCCACAAAGACAGTGTCAGATGGTGAAAGTCGAAGGAAAGAGATTAAACGTGTTAAAGACTGAATGGCTACAATAATGCTCAAATTAACAGAGCAATGAATGCCAAACCAAGACCGAAGAACAATACTGCTGAAAGTGATCAGATTATCAAAACAATTACAATACCATATGTCTCGGGAGTTACTGACAAATTAGCCCGTGTTTTGCAAAAGCAAAACATTAAAGCGAGATTTGGTACGGTACACAAATTTAAAAACTTAGTGTATTGCACTAAAGATGAATTACCGAACTTATCAACAGAAGGTGTATATCGGATCAATTGCTTATGCGATATATTTTATATTGGACAAGACTGAAAGAACACCAAAAAAACATTAAATTTTCCCAAACACAGCTGTCAGCAGTAGCAGAGTGTGCGTGCCAACAAGGACATTAAATTTATTTTGATGACGTTGAAGTGTTATGCAGAACTAATTATTACTGGCCAAGACTAGTTAGATAATTAATCGAAATTGAGACGAATTCAAATAATTTCAACCGCTGTGATGGCTACAGACTCAGCGCAGCCTGGAAGCGTATTATTAAGTAATACACAACACATTGCAATTCCTTACAGGTGAGTCACATGCTAAGTGGCTGATTACTGATCTATTACATAATTGCATACACCCCCACCTCTAATCTCGATACGTGATGGGGTTCAACAATGATGACGTCTCCGGCACTATTTAAGACCGGAAGCAGGTGGATGGCTTCACTATTGTGGCAAATCGCCCGACGATGCTGATCGCACCGAGCCGAGCTGGATCACAGGTGGCTCATGCCCGTGACCCACCGAGCCGAGCTGGATCACAGGTGGCTCATGCCCGTGACCCACCGAGCCGAGCTGGATCACACGTGGCTCATGCCCGTGACCCACCGTGCCGAGCTGGATCACACGTGGCTCATGCCCGTGACCCACCGAGCCGAGCTGGATCACAGGTGGCTCATGCCCGTGACCCACCGAGCCGAGCTGGATCACACGTGGCTCATGCCCGTGACCCACCGTGCCGAGCTGGATCACACGTGGCTCATGCCCGTGACCCACCGAGCCGAGCTGGATCACAGGTGGCTCATGCCCGTGACCCACCGAGCCGAGCTGGATCACACGTGGCTCATGCCCGTGACCCACCGAGCCGAGCTGGATCACATGTGGCTCATGCCCGTGACCCACCGAGCCGAGCTGGATCACATGTGGCTCATGCCCGTGACCCACCGAGCCGACCTGGATCACATGTGGCTCATGCCCGTGACCCACCGTGCCGAGCTGGATCACAGGTGGCTCATGCCCGTGACCCACCGTGCCGAGCTGGATCACATGTGGCTCATGCCCGTGACCCACCGTGCCGAGCTGGATCACAGGTGGCTCATGCCCGTGACCCACCGAGCCGAGCTGGATCACACGTGGCTCATGCCCGTGACCCACCGTGCCGAGCTGGATCACATGTGGCTCATGCCCGTGACCCACCGTGCCGAGCTGGATCACATGTGGCTCATGCCCGTGACCCACCGAGCCGAGCTGGATCACACGTGTCTCATGCCCGTGACCCACCGAGCTGTGATCTAGCAATGCCTGGTGTCAGCTGAGCCGTCGACACGACGGGCCTCCTCAATGACGACTGATGGTGTCGTCAGAAGTCGGGTGGTGGAATTGCGTAAATTTGAGACTGTTATACCCGCTGTGGGCTGCTGAGTGGTCAAGAGATGGAAATATCTTCTAGAACAGGGGTCCCCAACCCCCGGGCCGGGGACCGGTACCGGCCCGTGGCCTGTTAGGAACCGGGCCGCGCAGCAGGAGGTGAGAGCGGTGAGTCCGCACGTGGCCCGCCCCCATTGTTTTATTATTGACCAATTCCGTCTGCGCCTCTTCCCCGCACTGCGCACTTGTCTCAGTCACAGTGTTGGTAAGCACACAACGTAACCCCTAGTAGCCAAAATGAGTAAAAAAACAAACGTCACTGGAGAGCTTGTTTGCAAAGGGGAAAGACCCAATGATGACCCCCCCCCCCCCCCCGGTCCGTGAAAAAATTGTCTTCCACAAAACCGGTCCCTGGTGCCAAAAAGGTTGTGGAGCGCTGCTCTAGAATCCACCTGTGAATCCACCTTTGAGTGAGTCATCCCCGAGTGCACGGGCTTACAAGGGGATCTCTGGTTGCCTCCCAAAACACAACAAGACTCGTTATACAATACAGCACAATTGAGATCTACAAAGCGTCTAAATATCGCAGCATCTCAAGATGCATATATCTCGAGAGCTTAACGAAGAGAGCGAGGTTGGAAGATTAAATTTAGAGCAGGGAATAATGGGCACGATGCTTTGAGCCAGTGAGGTGGTAGAGAGAGCGCCACGGGAGACACATTGATGAAGACGCAGTCAGATACAGATGAGAAGTCTTGAGTCTGAACTTGAACAAAGTGGTCTCAGCAGTGTTGACAATTACAGCGAGCAAAAGTTGGCCAAGCATCTCAATGCAGGACCCTTTTGATAAATAGCGGGGGACGTCGCCATACAGACGAATGGATCACGTGGCAGTGTGGCACGCAGCAAGCTTTGAGAAACATGTCTTTAAAATGTTAAGCATTTACAGTTGATTAGAGAGAAATATATGTAGGCCCCCACATCATACATTAACGTAGGCAGCATACAACTTGCAAAGCTGTTTTCAAAATGTTATAGACGGTAGACAACCTTTGGCAGAGGAATACCTTTTTGCCAGAATGTTTTCATTAGCACAGGAGCCGGCAACTTGCTGTCCTGCAATATTTTCAGGATTCACCACGTGATATACGTCGTTTCGCTCCACGTACTGAAGGAGCTCCCACCATGTGGATCGAACGTCGGACATCAGTACAAACCGTGGACACCTGCACGGTGATATTTTCAGTCTCTGTCACAACAACAAGGTTTTTGCCAGGTGTGACTATACTTTTTTTCTGTGGGGCCATTAAATGAGAAAGAGTGCCTCTCAAATCCTAGTGGATCAATTCTGCTAAGTGTCTTGAATATCTATGACAGTGGGAGTACGCCATCTGCAACTCTTCTTCCAATAGTTCCGGGAAAAGGACAGAACACCCTTAATGAGACGAGGAAATTAATGATGCGCATTGATAATGGAAAGCAACGGGGTTTTTTTTCCCCCTTCCACAACACTCTGCAAGACGACACCCGCTTGCTTGTTGGGCTGATGCTGGAGCGTGGCGGAGGGGTGGCATGGGTGAGTGGGGAGACGCACCGGGGGCTGTGATTTTTTTCCCTCCAATTTGGGGCTGTGAGGTCCTCGCTTTCCATGGTGGCAGCAAAAGACCGTGACCCCAGCAACGACGTACATCGTTAATGATTCACAAATTTCAGCAATAAGGAACATTCTGAGTTGTTTTTGTTCCACCTACAACGATAAGCACGAAATGTATTGCAGATCAAGGTTGGCATCGGGTAGCTTCAGGCAAATGATAAATCCATGGCGAACAAATCGATGCCCGTTCTCGTTGGATATCGGATGTTGGAACGTAAGCAGGGATGATCCTGGTTAGTACTTGGAAGCATGACCATCAGGGCTCCACAGGTGTTGGATGTGTATGGCTGTGAGAGATGTGGCACACTCATACGGGTGGATTTTCTCTGGTTTCCGGTTTCATTCCATCTCATCAATGGGATAGGGCAAAAATCACAATTCAGGACCCTCCTGTAAGATTCCTGACACTCTGCGGATTTCCTGAGCAAATAATGGGCATTTCATAATAGTGGTGGCTTCCGTGGATGGTTTTCTTATTTAAAGTAATTTTTTTTAACCAGGGGAGAACTCAAGAAACTAGGATGAGTTTTATTTCCAAGAGATCCATGAGTGACCACAATTATAAAAGTGATAACTTTAAAAAGAAAACAATGACATCAAATAAAGCGAAGATAAATCAGAGGAAAAACAACCGAATAGAATTTCCATTCCGGGTGGAATCTACACATCACCTACCACTCGGTTGATATAAAAAAAAATTGTTATCATGAAAGCAAAAGGCCACTTTATACCCCAACAGCAGAAAAATTACCCGGCAGGGTGGCTGTTACTGATGGGCGCAGACAAAATATCTGAGCAAATGACAACTTCCAGGAAGATCACAAAATTCCCTCCGCGTATATTTCATTGCATCTTGCAACCCCGCGCGTGTGTGTGAGAGAGAGAATAAACAGCACAAGGCGAATAAATAATTCAGCGCATTTAATATTAATGAAGTCATCACGAACGCATTTTAAACACTGTTCAAATAGGAACATTGTCTGGCGCATCAGTGTCTGCATATAATTTGAAAGACTTTCATTGCGAATTGTTTACAGCTATTAATGTTACTGCTTCTATTGATTTAAAACGTATAAATCTTACGTGTATAACATTTATACTCAACTACAGGCGTGACAATGAATACTAACGATATAGTTATTATCGTTATTGTACACACACACACACACAAATACACATGCATATTCCATACAACACAAACACATCGACCCATCTTTATCACGCAAACTACATGTTCAATTTAACATAAGTTCAACATCACTTGTTTACAACTTACTAATTTCTATGGCAATGCCCTACACCCACCGGATGATAATAATGCGATTATGAAACACGCAATGACCACGTGCTTCATTCGGACCTCCTGCATATGTAGTGAGGGAAAAAAATTATTTTATCCCCTGCTGATTTTGTACGTTTCCCAACTGACAAAGAAATGATCAGTCTATAATTTTAATGGTAGGTTAATTTGAACAGTGAAAGACAGAATAACAACAACAAAATCCAGAAAAACGCATGTCAAAAATGTTATAAATTGATTTGTATTTTAATGAGGGAAATAAGTATTTGACCCCTTCTCAATCAGAAAGATTTCTGGCTCCCAGGTGTCTTTTATACAGGTAACGAGCTGAGATTCAGAGCACACTCTTAAAGGGAGTGCTCCTAATTTCAGCTTGTTACTGTAAATGGAACACTTCCGAGGACACGTCCGCCGTGGAGATGGAGCAATGCAATCAGCTCGTGTGCGGATGCCAGGCTGGCTTGTTGTGGTGGTGGCCTCCTTCCAGCAGTGGATCGATCGTGGCTGACGACGAACATCCGACATTCGGTGTGCTCCCAATTTCGCAACCGGACTTTGTGGAAACGCCGCGTACCCTGTTTGCGACGCAGATCTACTCATGCCGCCAACATTCGGAGGAGACAAATGACCTAAGGATTTGTTGTTCCAAAGCAGAGGAGGCATCCGAACTATAATTTGGGCCTCTTTTTTCTCTTTCCATCGCGGTTTTGCCAGCCTGTAATTGCAGCCAACGCATTGTATGGCTCGTGCAAAGAACGGCGCCCGTAATTACAATTCGCGTAAAAAAATTGTCCGTAGGATGTCCAAAGCCTTTGAGACAGCCGTTACAATCTAGACTGGTGAAAAATGGGCCCAAATTGCTACTTTGCGCAAGCAGGCACAGGCCGTATTATGCCGCGTAAATTCAGGTGTACGTCTGTGAGTTCATACGAGTGTGTGCGTGTCTTCCGTGCAGGGTACGGTGACTCGCTGGTTAGCGCACCGCGCTACAAACCTGGCGACCTGTGCTCAATTGCTGGCCATGCACACCGT
This sequence comes from Lethenteron reissneri, assembly GCF_015708825.2. Classification (NCBI taxonomy): domain Eukaryota; kingdom Metazoa; phylum Chordata; class Hyperoartia; order Petromyzontiformes; family Petromyzontidae; genus Lethenteron; species Lethenteron reissneri. The sequence continues at coordinate 11,745,854 of NC_083798.1, read as the reverse complement.
GATTAATTGGATGCCGATGTTGGCCGTGGCATTATGCGAGGTAAACTCAGCTTAACGCGAGCAAGTGGTGTAATGCGTCAACATCTGCACAAGGGAGACGAAGCCGTGCTGGATCCACTACCCCTGCGGGTTCAATGCCAACCTGAACAATTGCTTGCTAATAACAATGGAGCGACTTCGTGATGTCCTTGCACAATAGGAATGGTGGGAACACAAAATGTACTGAATTAATGATATTATTATATTCTTTGGGTCTTTCGCTAAAGCCACGTAGATAGAAAAATAATAATTAAATAATAACAATATCACGATATTTCGAGCGCAACACAAGCGGTTTTCATCAGGAGAAGGGGGGTTAGCTTCTAAAGATAACTGTTTATAAAGATTTGAAATGGACGTATAGCCCAAATGTCAACAGCCAATGACAATGCAAGAGGGTGGGCAGCGACCGCGGCGGTGGTGGGGTTTCCACCAATCAGAGGGCTGCCAGGCAAAAATTTGCATGTCAATGCAAGATCGCCGAGACTTCTACACGACGAGTGCGCCAAGGCGGCGGATGTTGATGTTCGAGATTAGAATGTTAATCGCCGAGCATCCTCCATGGCAATATTAATATTAGTATTCGTATTGTTTTCTTCTCCAACAGGAAGCCAAACAGTCATTAACGCAATTGGCCAGATATCCCAACGCAGGACCCTCCTGAAGGAAATACATTTTAGTGGAGAAAGAAAATGGAACATTGCCGGCATGGCACATTTGCTCACGGCTGGGTGGGCCTTGACCTAATTGCGGGGGGCTTGTACTGCCAGGACATTGAGGTGGGATTGTGCAAGCGCACGGCCACTCATTTCGACTTTAGATATGTAAATGGCACATCCATTTTGCCGACAAACTGAAAACTCAATGGAAGGTTTAAACGTGAGCAATCATAGGCTACGGTGCCCAGTTCACCCTGATTGTGTGACCTCTCACTTCAAACGGGTGCTGCTGGCAGAGGAGGAGGTGGAAGATTGACAAGAAATCTATTCAATGCGGTGCCAGGGACAAATTAAGGTATCATCTCCCCTGGTACCAAAACCGCACACAGTTCATCTGCGTAAATTAGAAAGGGCATCAGATATTGTTAACGGGCAGAGCAGACGAGCGGTCCGTGCTCGCTGTGGATTTCCCATGCCGGTAGGATTCACAGCCAAAGGGTCTTCAGAACAAAATAACGTAAAAAAAAGTGTAATCACCAAAGGCAGCGAGTGAGAAAAGCGATTTACTCGATTACAAAATACATTACGAACTTATAGCAACAATAATCTGCAATGATTCGATCATTAATTTAATTTAAAAGCACCTTTCTACCAGTTTGACAATGGTATAATGATTGCATACGTCTAATCCTTTGTACTGGCATGTAAGTATCCATCTTTGAGTGCATTTTATTTGTTACGTTTGATGCTTTTAACGTTTCATCCACCTCGCAATCGTCCGATGGATGTGTTACAACGCAGAACCCCGAGAGACAAGTTCAAGTTCATGTATTAGGTGTAGCCCTGTGAGCCATTCGACTCTTGAATCGGGTGCAACCGCAACAAACAAAAAACAAAAACATGAACAAGAAAACATCTTAAAGTGACTATGTGACTAAGTGCAAACAGAAAATCCAAGAAAAGACAGCAAAATATTGCAGAAAAACACACCGTAACCAACGCTGTGTGCAAAAATCCCAGTAGGATTCAAGTCAAACAACAACAACCACAAGACAACTTAGATTAAGGCCATCAGTCTTACTCCGTACTACAACAAGCAAACATGGCCAAACCAGTAAACTTTTCGAAATCACCAAACTAAAGCAATGAAACAGTGATCATAGGAACTGACAGAAATTTCACAATAAACCATAAACAACATGTACTACCTGCAGCCATAGCTGACTGCATGAGACGACCACAGCTTGGGGAGGCCTTCATCCAGCAGTGGATTCAACGTGGCTGACGACGATGACCACGATGAGTGTTTCATCTTTAAGGGTATCCCTACAACTTCATTTACGTTTCGATTTGCTATCGTCTCCGTTACCCCATTAGCAGCCACTTGCTGACCCCGTCAATCTTGCCACGCGAGCAGCTGATATATTCCTCGGCGTGTCACCCGTACGGAGAATCACGTGCGGAATACAGCGGCTGACGAATTGGTATGACTAAGGCAAAGCAGAGGAGACACTGCAGAGTGCAATTTCTTTTTTTATGCAGGCCGGCATCTGTTCAGGCTGTGAAACCAGAGGGCAGATAAATTGAGATAGATTTGACAGCCGAGGGCCACAGAGGGACTGATTAGACCTCCACAATTCCTCCGCACATTGACACGGCCGTGGCAATGCATCCTGTTCCTTCCCCCCTCGTTATCCCGTTAAGACCCTGGGTGTACGTGTCATTTACTATCGAGGCCGGGCGAGGAGATATAACCAAAAGGAGTTTCTTTTCATTCCTTTTTGGTTTCATCTTCAGCCGGTGCGATGGGTGAGAAAGGTTGCACTGTTGTTAATCAGACCTGAGAAAATTTTAATGGGACTCAACTTTATAAGCAATATAATTGTGCCATTACGGGGCCTAACCCAGAAATCAACTATGTGCTGAAGGCACGGTTGTAGAGACGTATAATGTTCCTGTCTCCTCGCCCATCCACCTCCATTGTAATCGTCACCCCCATTTCGCGATTTTTCCCCTGCTCAAAGTCCACCTTGTTCTATCCGTGGCAAGCAACACCCAACGATTGGAAACTTTCTTCTTGAAGCGCATTGCTATGCCGCTTTTCACGAATCACTTGTTCGCCTCTTTGATTTCATAACTTTGGAATACATGTCGAGATGTGGTTGCTTTACGTGATTATTACAGGCCACACGTTACCAAAAAAAAAACGCGCACGTGGTGCCACATTCATTGCTTACCCTGCCTCGAGGTTACGTGACCACCACGTTGCCTCCACGATGCTCCCAGCCCTGTCCGTGGCTGCATGCGAGGCACACGCACGCGGAGGCAGCCCTTCCTGCTGCTTGTGAGCAACACGCACGTTTCAAAATCAGAATATTTATACTGGAGGAATCCAATGAGCTAAAAAGCTCTTTATTCACAGATGTCCAGTGGGGGCGGGTAAGAGCGTTACTATGAACAATACAAAAAACATGATAGTAGTGAAAAGTAGAAGAAAGGTAAACAATCCGAAACGTCGTGATTTCTTATTTTATTTCTATTAATTATTATTATTTTTCCTACGTGACTTTACCGAAAAAAACCTAAGAGTATGAATCCTTGCAGTCACGAAAGCTTCAAATCTAGAATAGGTAAACAAATCACCCAAACAGATACAAATAAAACTAAACCATCCCCATCCTACCAGACAAAGCCCACTGAGGTATTAACGTGGCCACAAATGATAGCTCAACAAAGTGGCACCATCATTTGGACATTTATAGCAGCAAAATCATCTAAATCGCCTAAACACGCGTCTCTAAATGTGGAGGAAAACACCGGAAGACCTGGAGAAATAATCGATGCGAACATGGGGAGAGAGACACGCAAACTCCAAATATACAGCTATTTCCATTCATTTCCAGCCTGAAACGTATTTTCCTGTTTTGATAAAAAAAATACATTTGGTCCACAATTTATACGGTGTTGTTGCATTAGAATTTAGATTTGAAACTAAAATCACCACACTTTTTGAAACTGCGCCTCTGCGTTTCGACGCTGAGTACATGTCAACTATTGTCCTTACGGTGCACTCCGCGATTAAAATGTACAACACCGCAGCCTCCTTCGCTGAGAGATCCACTTCTGGCCTCAATGTGGTAACGTCACTTCAGAGAGGGCACACTACGGGGGTGCCCTGTTCTCTGCTGGGGATGTTGACATGGCAGGCATTCAGCGGCCAAGCCAGGACATACAAGCTACAAGGACACCCAAATGGCACGATGACCGCATGTTTTAAACTACAATGCGATGGTTCTCCGTTACGTATCTGTTTATCACGTAACCTACTTACCAGGGGTATAATGACCACACTTCGATTCATCAATTGAAGTCGATTCATCAATTCATATCGTTCATCAACTGATGTCGATTCTAGTTTTCAAACTCTTGCTACCTGCACTGAACCGCAGGTTCAATAATTCATGTTTTTGTTATTCCATTTGCATGTTGTAATTAATTCGCATGAGCTCTTCAGCCACTAGAGGCCGCTATATCAACCACAATCTTAAACAAATTAAGCGATTTGTGAATCGCATCACAATTAAATTTAACCAAAGGGGGTTGATCCATTACAGTATATCGGTGTTACTCATACACACATTTCACAATTTCCCACGTATGTGGAACTTCTTTCGCACCGTACGTAGCCAACCGTGCTAATCGCAGGTGCAGGGGAAGGACAACTAAACACAAAAAAGCATTTCGAAAGAAATTTGTTTTTACGTATTCCTTACTTGCCAACTCACTCCTGCATCTGCTTACTCACCCACCGAACCAACACTCACAAATGTGACGTCACATAAAATGCGTAACTTTAAATAAATATAAACAACACGTTCTACTTAATTAAATTTACTTTTTAATAAATGTTTTCTCCTACAACATCAGAGTGTAGCGGCACATTAAATACGCACTACAATGACAATAGTTTAAATCGATTTGAAGCATGTGGGAGGCAGAGCTTTGTGACGTCATATTTGAGGGGGTGTCTGACTTTTTGTGACGCCGTGTGACGAGCTGGGGGGGGGGGGTCAAAAATCGTTCAAAATCGCGTGACGTCATTTATGGACGGCCCCTTATTTAATATCTTAAAAGGAAGTGATAGGCAAGGGAATAGAACGTCCCTATGTGTGAATTGGTCCAGGAGCAGGGAATTAACAGCACTGGTGGCTGGTGGGGGGGGAAGGGAATTTCAGGCTACGCGCGTAGCGGTTGACTGATTATGGCTTTCACAGAAAACTTTATAGCGCAGTGTGGAGGGGAGTAGAGATGAGAGGTAGGAGAGTGTGTGGAGGGGAGTAGAGATTAGAGGTAGGGGAGTGTGTGGAGGGGAGTAGAGATGAGAGGTAGGAGAGTGTGTGGAGGGGAATAGAGATGAGAGGTAGGAGAGTGTGTGGAGGGGAGTAGAGATGAGAGGTAGGAGAGTGTGTGGAGGGGAGTAGAGATTAGAGGTAGGGGAGTGTGTGGAGGGGAGTAGAGTAGAGGTAGGAGAGTGTGTGGAGGGGAGTAGAGATGAGAGGTAGGAGAGTGTGTGGAGGGGAGTAGAGATGAGAGGTAGGAGAGTGTGTGGAGGGGAAGTAGAGATGAGAGGTAGGAGAGTGTGTGGAGGGGAGTAGAGATGAGAGGTAGGAGAGTGTGTGGAGGGGAGTAGAGATGAGAGGTAGGAGAGTGTGTGGAGGGGAGTAGAGATGAGAGGTAGGAGAGTGTGTGGAGGGGAGTAGAGATGAGAGGTAGGAGAGTGTGTGGAGGGGAGTAGAGATGAGAGGTAGGAGAGTGTGTGGAGGGGAGTAGAGATGAGAGGTAGGAGAGTGTGTGGAGGGGAGTAGAGATGAGAGGTAGGAGAGTGTGTGGAGGGGAGTAGAGATGAGAGGTAGGAGAGTGTGTGGAGGGGAGTAGAGATGAGAGGTAGGAGAGTGTGTGGAGGGGAGTAGAGATGAGAGGTAGGAGAGTGTGTGGAGGGGAGTAGAGATGAGAGGTAGGGAGAAGTGTGTGGAGGGGAGTAGAGATGAGAGGTAGGAGAGTGTGTGGAGGGGAGTAGAGATGAGAGGTAGGGGAATGTGTGGAGGGGAGTAGAGATGAGAGGTAGGAGAGTGTGTGGAGGGGAAGTAGAGATGAGAGGTAGGAGAGTGTGTGGAGGGGAGTAGAGATGAGAGGTAGGAGAGTGTGTGGAGGGGAGTAGAGATGAGAGGTAGGAGAAGTGTGTGGAGGGGAGTAGAGATGAGAAGGTAGGAGAGTGTGTGGAGGGGAGTAGAGATGAGAGGTAGGAGAGTGTGTGGAGGGGAGTAGAGATGAGAGGTAGGAGAGTGTGTGGAGGGGAGTAGAGATGGAGAGGTAGGAGAGTGTGTGGAGGGGAGTAGAGATGAGAGGTAGGAGAGTGTGTGGAGGGGAGTAGAGATGAGAGGTAGGAGAGTGTGTGGAGGGGAGTAGAGATGAGAGGTAGGAGAGTGTGTGGAGGGGAGTAGAGATGAGAGGTAGGAGAGTGTGTGGAGGGGAGTAGAGATGAGAGGTAGGAGAGTGTGTGGAGGGGAGTAGAGATGAGAGGTAGGGGAGTGTGTGGAGGGGAGTAGAGATGAGAGGTAGGAGAGTGTGTGGAGGGGAGTAGAGATGAGAGGTAGGAGAGTGTGTGGAGGGGAGTAGAGATGAGAGGTAGGAGAGTGTGTGGAGGGGAGTAGAGATGAGAGGTAGGAGAGTGTGTGGAGGGGAGTAGAGATGAGAGGTAGGAGAGTGTGTGGAGGGGAGTAGAGATGAGAGGTAGGAGAGTGTGTGGAGGGGAGTAGAGATGAGAGGTAGGAGAGTGTGTGGAGGGGAGTAGAGATGAGAGGTAGGAGAATGTGTGGAGGGGAGTAGAGATGAGAGGTAGGAGAGTGTGTGGAGGGGAGTAGATATGAGAGGTAGGAGAGTGTGTGGAGGGGAGTAGAGATGCGAGGTAGGAGAGTGTGTGGAGGGGAGTAGAGATGAGAGGTAGGAGAGTGTGTGGAGGGGGGTAGAGATGAGAGGTAGGAGAGTGTGTGGAGGGGAGTAGAGATGAGAGGTAGGAGAATGTGTGGAGGGGAGTAGAGATGAGAGGTAGGAGAGTGTGTGGAGGGGAGTAGATATGAGAGGTAGGAGAGTGTGTGGAGGGGAGTAGAGATGCGAGGTAGGAGAGTGTGTGGAGGGGAGTAGAGATGCGAGGTAGGAGAGTGTGTGGAGGGGAGTAGAGATGAGAGGTAGGAGAGTGTGTGGAGGGGGGTAGAGATGAGAGGTAGGAGAGTGTGTGGAGGGGAGTAGAGATGAGAGGTAGGAGAGTGTGTGGAGGGGAGTAGAGATGAGAGGTAGAGAGTGTGGTGGAGGGGAGTAGAGATGAGGAGGAGATGTGGAGGGGAGTAGAGATGAGGTAGGAGAGTGTGTGGAGGGGAGTAGAGATGAGAGGTAGGAGAGTGTGTGGAGGGAGTAGAGATGAGAGTAGGAGAGTGTGTGGAGGGGTAAGATGAGAGTAGGAGAGTGTGTGGAGATAGAGATGAGAGGTAGGAGTGTGTGGAGGGGAGTAGAGATGAGAGTAGGAGAATGTGTGGAGGGAGTAGAGATGAGAGGTAGGAGAGTGTGTGGAGGGGAGTAGATATGAGAGGTAGGAGAGTGTGTGGAGGGGAGTAGAGATGCGAGGTAGGAGAGTGTGTGGAGGGGAGTAGAGATGCGAGGTAGGAGAGTGTGTGGAGGGGAGTAGAGATGAGGTAGGAGAGTGTGTGGAGGGGGGTAGAGATGAGAGGTAGGAGAGTGTGTGGAGGGAGTAGAGATGAGAGGTAGGAGAGTGTGTGGAGGGAGTAGAGATGAGGTAGGAGAGTGTGTGGAGGGGAGTAGAGATGAGAGGTAGGAGAGTGTGTGGAGGGGAGTAGAGATGAGAGGTAGGAGAGTGTGTGGAGGGGAGTAGAGATGAGAGGTAGGAGAATGTGTGGAGGGGAGTAGAGATGAGAGGTAGGAGAGTGTGTGGAAGAGAGTAGAGATGAGAGGTAGGAGAGTGTGTGGAAGAGAGTAGAGATGAGAGGTAGGAGAGTGTGTGGAGGAGAGTAGAGATGAGAGGTAGGAGAGTGTGTGGAGGGGAGTAGAGATGAGAGGTAGGAGAGTGTGTGGAGGGGAGTAGAGATGAGAGGTAGGAGAATGTGTGGAGGGGAGTAGAGTGAGGGGAGAGGTAGGGGAGTGTGTGGAGAGGAGTAGAGTGAGATGAGAGGAGAGAGATGGAATCAGAATGTGTTCATGCTAGAGGAATCCGATGAGCTATAAAGATATATTTCACAGATGTCCAGTAGGTACGGGAAAGAACGTAACAACAACGGACCTGGTTTTCACCTGAGGACGGCTGCTTGCGTTGTGGCCGAAACGTCGTGAGAATTGTTTTATTATGTTTTATTTTTATTATTTTATTACTTCCCTTCTACGTGACTTTACCGAAAGAACCAAGAAGAAAAAAACGTAACAACAATAAAAAAACACGATAGGACTGCAAAGTACAAGAAAGATTAACAAATCACCCAAAAACATTCAAATAAAACCAAACCATCCCTATCCTACCAGGCAAAGCCCAATAACTTATTTTTCAGAAGCGACCTGGTCACAAATGATCACTCAACAAAGATAGGAAATGGCAAGACCATGGCAGATCTTTCGATCTTGAAATTGATTCGGGATTGGATTGAAAGTCGTTGGGAGGACTCCAGAGTCTTGTGTACGGGTCTGGGAATTTTGTATAATCTGGATTTGTCTTTTAGATGAGGCCATAGGGGAGATAGTTGCAGTGGTCGTGTCGGGATGGAACCAACGCGTGGGTGAGGTTCGCAGCGGCAGCTGGGGTAGGGAAACAGCGAATTCGGGAGATATCGCGCAGATGATGAAGTTGTGAGTTCCTGCAGAGATAATTCATTCATTGCTTGATTTTCTAAACGGAGGCACAGCCAAGTGATCACCAGCGGAACGCATCGCTTTGGCGATCTTCCTGTGGAAAGGGTCCAGGATTTGCAATCCAGTGAAGTAGAACGGCCTCTTTGCACCAAGCGGCGGCCGAAGGAAAAAAGCCCCCTACCGACACCGCAGCCGACACTGCTGCGTGACTCGGCGAGATGAAAAACCTCCCCCCCAACGTTGTTCCCGTCCTTTCATTGTCACGGAGCACTTCATCTTAGTAGAAAGGTGCCCCCTACGGGCGATTTGGTCTCTCTCTTCAGAATAGATGTTTAGTGTTTCAACTGGCCTCAAAGGTGAGCATGTCTATGCATTGTTTAACTTGTTCTGCATAAACTGAGTGAGTCGGTTTTTTTGCTGCTGCTGCTGCTGCTGATGTTGGGGGGACGATGGCGAGGGAGGAGGGGGGTTGGAATAAAATAGTGAAATATTTGAATTTCAAAACCTCGTAGGGCTCTTTGTTGTCGCTACTTCGCTACGGATCGCCTTGTGGTCAGTAACAGTATGCACGGCCTGCACCGTTTTCGTATTCCGCACACTTAGGTATTAACTTATTTTTCAAAAGCAACGTGGCCACAAATGATGGCTCAACAAAGTGGCCTATCATTTGGACATTTATAGCAGCGAACTAATCTAAGTAGTCGAAACCCATGATTCTAAATGTGGAAGGAAAAACCGGAGGACCCGGAGAAAAAATATGCATGCGAGTGACGCGACCATGGGGAGAACATGAAACTCCAAATGTACAGCTATTTCCATTCATTTACAGCCTGAAGCGTATTTTCCCTGTTTTGATTATTTTTCTTTTGGTCTACCATTTACACAGTGTTGTTGCGTTCGAATTTATATTTGAACAAAGAAAATCGCCACACAGGTTGGGAACGCGCGCGCGTTGTTGCATCAAGAGACGGCGCCACTCTGCATTGTAATGCATTCCAAAACTATAAACAATGACGAGCGAACAAATTCAAATGGCACGAGCGGCTTTTCCATTTTTTTCCAACAACTGAAAATTATTGTACCCAATTGGACGACTGTTTGACTTGCCATTCTGGAATTACTTCATAAAAAAAAAAAAACTACAGCATGCAAATACATCGTTAGGAGCATATTTGCATGAAGGCAGATGCTTTCCATTGCCTGCATAGTGGCACATTTAAGATTGTGCATGAGCGTGTGGGTGGAGCTGTTACTGTGCCAGTGTGTGTGTGTGTGGCGAGCGGTAGCGTAGCTGCGCTGCGAACCCGGTGACCCGAGATCGTTTTCTGCTCACGGCCAACACCAGTGGCGATTATCTGAACCTGTCCTGGGCCTCCCCTGGGTCGACTCAGCCTCAATTGAGTACCTGGTGCGATGTGTAAACATCGCCACTGGGAAGACAAAGGCGGCCAGGCGTGGTGCTGGTCACCCACTCCTTCGTGTGCCGTACCGGCCTTCATTGGTGTTCGCGAAAATCGCTTGCTCCTCCCGTCTGTTAAGGCTATATGGGGGATCTTTGTCTGTGTATGTGGGTGTGGATCGGTTGTGTAGCGGTTCGCGCCCTGCGCTACGAACCCGGTGACCCGAGTTCGATTCCCGCTCACGGCCAACATCAGTGGCGATTATCTAAAACGGTCCTGGGTCTGCCCTAGGTCGACTCAGCCTCAAATGAGTACCTGGTGCGATGTGTAAACATCGCCACTGGGAAGACAAAGGCGATCGGGCTAGGCGCTGACCACACCCACCCCCTCGTGTGCCGTGCCGGCCTTCACGCGAACAGCACTTGCCCCAACAGTCTGTTGAGGCTATACGGGGGATCTTTGCCTCTTCTATGTATGTGGGGCACATATGCACGATGTCTTTTTTTCGCTGTTGCCAGCGCGTTCATCTGGTGCTGCTCTGGTAGCCGGGGTTATTTTCGCCGGGCTTCGGCTCTGACTCTGTAATGAGCTAAGTGCTCAGAAGACGGCATGTAATTGCCACTCCAATTTTAGGGTGGTATGGCCCCGTATTAACAGCAGGATGTGGTGCCTCCTAATCACGGCCCCGGTCCGAACAGGGCAATTATATAAAGACCCGCTTCAATCAGGTGCTACTCAGCTTTTGCTGCCACGAAGGGGATAGACACGAATAGGCTAAGAACTCGAGTCAGAATGTTCATATTTCATCCGACTAAACGTGAGCGATCAAGTCATATTCCCCACGTACAGTGTAACCGTGAAAGGGGTCTGAACAATTTTTTCCAAGATTACAAACGTGAATTATAACTTTCGTCAAATATACATAACAAGGTGGAGAGAGTCCTCTGAGACGTGAGGATTTTTTTATATATTTTTTTTTTTGCAAGATACCGCTTACATTCATCGTGTTCTGCAGCACAGACTACGTACGCTTCCATAAATCACGTGCCGCTTGCCATAAATTGATTGGAAAGACGAAAAAAAAGCACGCTGCGACGTTTGATAACACTGGCGCCGACATCGGCGCGGCTGTATACACAAGTAGAGTGCAACCCTGGGAACGCCAGATAAAACGTGCTTTTTTTTCTCTCTTCAAAATTTTCGCGCAAGCGTTTTAAAATAACGACGAGGCGCACTGCCGGCCCACCGAGAGAGAGAGAAGAGAGATGATAGAGAGAGGGTGCCGCACGTCTGAGCTCCACTGGAAATAGCGCTGGGCACGGGTGGAATTCCTCAGGCTCCCACAGAGGGGAGTCAGAGGACAAGTTCCTCTTGACCTCCGCTCGCGCTCAGAGTCAGAGAGTGAGCGAGAGATGAGGTAGAGAGGGCGAGCGTCGCTAGCGGGCCAGAGTGCAGGCGGTGCAACGGCGTCACCGGGGCCCGGCGGGTCGGAATCGCACCAGATGGCAGGCTAGCAATGTGGGGGGAATTGGGGCAGGGGGTGCCCATTTAACTCCTTGCAACCATGGCCCCCCATGCCCACCGTGCAAGGCCACAGATCGAGCAGCAGATGTCAAAAGCGCCGCGGGATTTCTATATTTTATACCACTCTGCCGTCTAATTTTACTTTGCAGAGACATAACAACGCATATGGAAATGATAATACTGAAATTGTGTTTCATACAGGAGAGTCTCACCGTTTCTCAAGCCACATTTTCACGAGGGTCCTGCTGCCGACGTCCATAAATGACGTTACAAAAAGTCAGACCGCCCACAAATATGACGTCACAAAGCTCTGCCCCCCCCCCCAAATTCGCTTTAAATTACTGTTATTGTAATGCGTATCTAAGGTGCCGTTGCACTCTGACGTTGTAGGAGAAAACATTTATTAAAAAGTCTATTTAATTAAGGAGAACGTGTTGTCTATATTTATTTAAAGTTGCGCATTTTGATGTGACGTCACATTTCTCAAACCCCCCACCCCCCTAGTCACACATTGTCACAAATGTCTGACCCCCCCCCCCCCAGGTGCATGACGTCATTTATGGACGGCCCCTTGGGATGTTCGACAAGTGCTTGGTATGTGGGAAGAAATTGCAGCAAAACGGTCAAAACTCTGCACAGATCGTTCAAAGAATCAATTGCTGTACTGTTATCTCCTGGCCTCCTCGGAGTGCAGGCCTTCAGGACTCCCATCTCAGTTCTGTACCATCCTGCTGAACTTCTGAGATGTGAAGCGAACCAGACAATTGAGGGTTTACTGTTATCCATTGAGACACAGAGGTGGAGCAGTGGCGAGAGACCCAGCGACCCGAGTTGGATTTCCAGACACGGCTACCATCAGAGGCGAGCTGTATCTTAACTCTTCCTGACATATTCTTGGTTCTTTCGGTAAAGTCACGTAGAAGGAAAATAATAAAATTATATAAATATAAAACAATAAAAATTATTACGACGTTTCGACTGCAACACAAGCAATCATCATCAGGTGTGAAATCCACAAAAAAATCATCATCAGGTGTGGATTTCACACCTGATGATGATTGCTTGTGTTGCAGTCGAAACGTCGTGAGAATTTTAACTGTTTTATATTTATATTATTTTATTATTTCCCTTCTACGTGACTTTACCGAAAGAAACAAGAATATGAATCCCTGCAGTCACGAAAGCTTTGAATCAAAATTTCTTCCTGACATCTCCAGCCCGACTTCGCTACATCTTCATGAACCAACGTGGTTCAGTGTGGTCCAACAACTGTCACGACTCACACAGTGCCGGCCGGGGTGGCCTTCAATCAAACGTGGATTGAGAAAAGACGTTACATTATGTTACCTATATTACTCTATTATTATGATACATTAATACGTTATAATTCATTTCTTAAGAACTGCTTTTTGTCTTTAGTTCGTTGTCCTTCCCGCACACCTCTGATTATCACGGTCGGCTATGTACGTTGCGAAAGACGTTCAACATACATACATATTATGTATCCACACATAACACCCTATACATACAGCACACTCCATGTACTTCCTCTGATGAATCAATTACGTACTCCGGTTTTTGTTTCATCAAACTCTTGCACGCCACCACGAGGGACAAAACCCCCCGGGCACTGCCGTCGTTATTACCCAACACGACGATTATAAAATGCTGAAAAGTCACTTGCTCACATTAGATGCATCGGAAGCTTTTCCTAGCAGAATAATGCTATTTATTCTCCGATGAGCGGTATGGGGTTGGCTCATTTTAAATGACTGCATTGCCTAATGCTGTAATAGGCAGTGATAATTATAATGATTGTTTTTCCCTCTATGCTTCAACACTGCCTTCACGCCCAATATTCTAACGCCTATCTCTGTCTGCTTCCAAGCTGCTTGCATGTACACACCACTCCTCAACATCATTATTATTTTACCCGCGGTGTTTCTGCAATATGAGATATCCTCGCGACACATTTGATGTATGCAAACAGCAGCACTCCGCTGCACCACACATGTGCAAACATACACACACTATCACACCCCCCCCCCCCCGTATAGTCTACACAGACTGTTGGGGCAAGTGCTGCTAGATGGCATCTATAAAGGCCGACACGGCACACGAGGGGGTAGGTGGCCAACAGCACACCCAACCGCCCTTGTCTCCCGAGTACTGATGTGTACAGACTGCATCCGGTACACATTTAATGCTCAGTCGACCTAGGGGAGGGCCAGGACCAGCTCAGATACTCGTCACTGTGGTTTTCCATGAGTGGGAATCGAACCCGGGTCGCCAGGTTCGTGGCGCAGTGCGCTAACCGCTACACTACCATCACTAAGCACACACACACAAACATAGCAACACGCTCCCAAAGGCATTGCATGATAGTAACTCACACATACATACGGTAAGTGTAAGAGGGATGGATCAGTGATGCAGTGGTTAATGGACTGTGTCAGAAACGTGGTGAACCGAGTTCAATTTCCTGCGATGACTATCAATGAAGAAAGTTACCTGCACCAATCATCAATGCCCCACTTCCCCAACAGGCACTGACCAGCATGGTGAAGTATGGTCCAGCAATGCCATTCAGGTCATGGGGAGGCCTCCATCCAGCAGTGGATTGGCAAAAGGCTGTGAATATTATTAATACAGGCACGCCTCGCTTAGCGCTCAAGATGCGTTCCTGAAGCAGTGAGCACTATTCTTAGGTTTTTTCGGTAAAGTCACGTAGGTAAAACATAAAAATTAATAATCATTGCCTCACTTGATGCAGCTAATCATTGCCTCACTTGATGCAGCTAATCTGGCTGTGACGGTCCCACCTGATGACGGAGACTTGTGTTGCCTCCGAAACGTCGTGATCTTTATTTTATTTTATTTTTATTAATTTTGATGTTTTACCTACGTGACTTTACCGAAAAAACCTAAGAATATGAATCCTTGCAGTCACGAAAGCTTCAAATCTAGAATCAGTGAGCACTAATTGAATCAGCGCTAAAAGGGGTCATTATACCATTGTATATATAGAGTTGCGTTCCCGGCCGTGTGATTTCTTTCACATGAGCAATATATGAGGGATTAATTGAGGTATCGGTAACAGCGCTAACAATAATACAGATAGCAAACATTATTTCATAAATAAAACGAATAATTTATTCTAACATCAGTAGTAATTATGTGCTGTGTTTCACGAGTACATTGAACTGCACTACTCCTGCAAGGCAATGGTGTCGGAGTTGCTGCCCTCCAAATCCGGGTCATTCTCAGGCAAGAGATCCAGTACGTCTGTGATCTTAGTGATGCCCTCTGTCTAAATATTTGTGGTGAGGTTTCTTTTAGACGGAGCCCCAGACTCTATCCTGATCTCGTGAGTTCTCACCTGGCTAAACGAACTGTAATAACATTGGAACAAAAAATAAACATCGATTTTTTTTTTCTATAGATGTATTTTAAATGTATTCGTGACTATGAATCGTGATCATCGAATCGCGAGGAGGGAGGGGGGGGCTCAGCGTGCGTCGCTCTCATTGGCTGAGCGAATAATAGGGACGGGTAAACTTTCCTTGACCAGCGTTCATCAGTGCTTTTAAGATGTTTTTATTTCATTTCTTTTGTAACAAAGAAAACACGTCTCCCGGAAGACAAAGATGGCTATAACGAATCGCCGTTCTACGGGGTCGCGTTAAGCGAGGTCCGCCTGTATTTCTCATCTGCGGAGAAAGAGCTTTATAACTCATCTGATTTCTCCAGGATAAATACAAATTCTGCTTCTGATGTACAATCGTGCGCGACAGTAAGAGGAACATATGGATCGGACACAATTTTTGCAGGTTAATGAAATAATCCAAATTGTTAAGAAAAGTAAATAAGCTTGGCCAGCACCCGGCCCTGGATGGGATGATGGACGATGTTCTCTAAATACCGCTGCAGCGGCAGTCTCTCGGGGCCCATCGAAGGAGATGGAGCAATAAAAATCGGGTTATCTTCAGTTGCCAGGTGGATTATTACATTACGGAATCGTGAGAGGCGGCAGCAGCTTGCGTAGGCCTTCATCCAGCAGTGGATTGGTGATAATGATGACGATATAAAACATAAAGCGTGCAAACACTATAAAATGGAAGCCACGCGCACAAGCGGTCGGTTGATCACAGCCTCGGTGGACCTGAGTCATGGGAAACATTGCCTTAGTTGAAATCGTTTAATGACCCTTCCGCTGAACCAGCAATTGTTTCTACTAATCTCTATTATTCTCAGACGATCTGCAGCTGGCACCTGCCCTCCAAATTCTCCCCGAGAGCACTGCGATGACGAGAGCCCTTGATTCTGATCGACAGAGTGGGTCTTATGCCGCATGCAGATTAATTGTACTGTTGATGGAGGCGGTGTGTCCTAGTGTGCGTTCGCGCGTTCCGAGTTGCGCTTTCACATTTCCTTCCTACGGTCCACACACAGCAAGCTTCATGTCAGGGGCCTTCCTTTGTCCACAATGTCGGTAATTTATTTCTCACAATGTCTCCTCTCTTCTGGAAATTCAAAAGTCAGTCCTATGGCAAGGCTTCTGTCTATCGATAGGAAAACCATTGTTGACTCGTTCCACAATTTGTATGAAGTCCGAAGGGATGATGGGCCAAGTTAACTCCAAACCGTGATTTGAAGTCGCAGCCTCGCGATTGCGAGATGCTCACTCTGCCACTGAGTCAACTGGTCAGGTAAATAATGAGTAACGTAACAGCCACATAAATCACAATGATGATGACTACTTGCAAAGATTTCCAGTCATTATATATATCTAGCATTTCTGCTTTGGAAGGAATTCGATGAAGATGGAAGCACCAGGATGGAGACCGAAGCAGGGCCAGGAAGAGAAAGTTCCAAGTGATGAACCAGGATGTGGAGGAGCCGTAGAGATGATGGCCCAGGATGGGGAGGGGTGGAGAAAGAGAAGCAGGAAGGCAGGGCCCACACGAGTGGGAATAATGCGAGAAAAGAGGAAGTTGTATTTCTTTGTGGTGTTTCACCTTACAATACATGCCCGTTTTGTAGGGGTTACTACTCAAAATGGTCACCATCTCCACACCACTGGACACACATCAGCTGGTGCTGGATCACACATGTGACCCATCGTTTTTAAGACGAGGGTTGGTGAATTCCCTAGATGTATCCTGTACATAAATGTCTCTTGATTTCGAGGTGGCAAGGAGCTGGCAGAGGAAGATGGTTTGTGTAGACCTTTGAGTGCAACCCTTTATCATACACGTGGGGGTCGGTTTTCTTCAGATACTCTTGGTTATATCCCCCACGTGTAAATCTCTGCCTTAAATAGAATTGGCCAAACATCTCAATGCAACACCCTCCTGAATTAGTTTTTGGGACTCATTCAAACTTTCCATGCTTAGTTAAGTAAATGTTATTTTTCATTTTTTTCCTGCTGTGCATACACTTGAGTGTCCATGCTAAACTATAAACTAAACAATTTATATATATATATATCTTTATTTTACCAGGTAAGGCTCACTGAACTGTAAAGCTCTTTTTCGGAAGCAACATGGCCACAAATTATAGCTGAACGAAACGACTTATCACGTGGACATTTATAGCAGTCATATACTATAAACGCATGTTTCTAAATGTGGAGGGAAAAACCGGAGGACTCGGACGAAAATCCACACCACCACGGGGGGAACATGTAAACTCCAAATATACAGCAAGCGTCAGGGTTGGGATAAAACCCACGACCTTCTGTGTGCCAGGCGAGGTAGTAAACATTTCGCTCCCGTGCATGTGTGAATGTCACTTTGCTCATGGATACTTACATATGCGTGTATTCCCGTACTAGTATGCACATGTGTGTGTGCAAGTGCATTCATGTGTATATTTGTGTATGCACGCTTCTCAAATGTGTTTAATTATATGTGTGCATGGAAATCTGTGCATGTCTTCAAGTGTGCTTAATAGGTTTATGCATATATGTGTGTGCAGTTGTCTGAAGTGAGGAGCGGTGGGACAGAGGTTAACGCATTGTGCTATTAATCCGGCAACAAAGGTTCGACGCCCGCTCACGGCCAACATCAGTGACGAATGTCTAAAAGGGTCACGGGGCCTCCCCTAATTCGACCCAGCCTTAAATAAGTACCTGGAGTTGACGTGCAAAGGAGCCGTCCATAAATGACGTCACGCGATTTTGGACGATTTTTACCCCCCCCCCCCCCTCATCACACGGCGTCACAAAAAGTCTGACCCCCCTCAAATATGACGTCACACAGCTCTGCACCCCCCCAAAACCATATTTCCATTTTGAAAATAAAACATTCTTCAAATCGCTTTAAACTATTGTGATGTTGTAGGAGTGTTGTTATAACAACTAGTGTTGTTATAACAATTCTATATTTATTTAAAGTTGCGCATTTTGATGTGCCGTCACATTTCTCAAACCCCCCCCCCCTCGTCACACATCGTCACAAATGTCTGACCCCCCCCCCATAGGTGAATGACGTCATTTATGGACGGCCCCAAAGATGAACACTTGGTAGACTAAGGCAATCCGGGCGAGGTTTTGGTCACACCACCCCCTCCTGTGCTGTGTCGCTCTTTAAAGGTGCTCGCTAACAGCACTTGCCACAACAATCTATTAAGTCTCTAAGAGTGGGGTGGTGGGGTGGGGGCACTTCGTCTTTGTGTCCCAAGTATGTCGACGCATGTGTGTCTGTGTGTCTGTGTGTATGTGTGCAAGATCCCTTACGCCCATCATCAGCCAGAGAACCTCCCCCCCTCCCCCTCTCTCTGCTCTCACCCCGAGCGGCCAATAGGAACGGGCGCGAGCTTTCTCCGACTGCTCCCTTCGCGGAGTTACACCACTCGGCCTCGGAGTGCTTTGCGGAGTAACTCACTGGGAGCCTCCACGGCACTCTGCCGACCCCCCACAACGCCGCCGCTTCGCTGGCCGTGAGACACCGCCCGATGCTCGCTCGTTCTCCGGGCCCACGCCGCCGCCGCCACGCTGCGAGACTTGGACACGAAAAAAAATAAGGCAGAGGTGAGTCCTTGCAGATTTTACTCCAGCGGTTTTCTTCATGCCATGCATAGTACTAGTGCTGTACAGATAACGTGTTGCTACATCGTATATTCGTGACAGATTGTGATGGCTTGGGAAGGCCTTCATCCATCAGTGGATTTATCGTGGCTGGCGACGATGATGAATATGTTTCACCAAACTCCGTTGTGTTTCGAATGACGTGGACTTCGTGAAGGTGTCACTCCACCGCCTCGTGCTAGAACGTATCGTGACGTTCTGCATGGATGGGTTTTCAGTGAGATGCCCGTCAACAAACCTGAGCAGGTGACAACTGGCCACGGCCATGCCTTTGTCTCACCTGGTTACATATGAAAGTTACATCGTTATTGCATCATCATCATCAGCCACGATCAACCCACAGTTGGATGATGGATGTGATCGTCATTATTAGCCATGAGCAATCCACCGCAGGTTGAAGGCCTCCCAAAGCCACTGCTACCTGTCACGGTCCCACGATGTTACCTATTACGCAAACGTGCATTGAGAAATTTGGCAGGAAAGTGACAATTGTTTTCTTTATAAAGATGGGAGCAAAAGTTCGAAATGTCGACTTGCCACTTCGGGGAATATCTCACGCAGCAAACCTCTTCATGCGTTCAGTTTCCTGCAGACGACGCGCTTAGGTAAAGCTGCACCGCAAAACGAATTACTGTCGGCAGCCGCGGGAGTTGATCTATCAATCAATCATTCCATCAATCCCATGCTAACAAGCCCAACGACGGGAACACTCGCCACTGGGAGATGGGGCTGCCTTTGTGACGCCAGGATAGCGCTGAGCGAGTGGCGTTAGGGCTTCCTGATCCAAGCGAGATTCCTGCCACATCTTGCCCGCACGGACGGTGTGAACAAGAGCGTTGGACGGAGGAGGGAGGGGGTTGCCCTAAATGTACAGTCAAAGACGAGAAACACGGATGAAAATCGACAAAGGCCAAAAACTCCTGGACTGCGCGGGGAAAATCGCCACACGCAAGGATCTTGAACAATAACAAAGTCCGAGAAAGACATGCAGCAGTATTGTGTGTGCAGCGGAGTTAGCTATCGAGTGTGCAGGCGGTGCAGCTGCACTGAGACCCGTGGGCCCGTGGTGTTCAAGCATCGGGGCTACCAAGAGGGAAGGGATATTGGGGCAGGAGGGCCCCCCTCCAATCTCAACATTCCTTGCACAAGGGCCCTTGCCGACCGTACTCCGCCACAGCTCGTGGTCATGTTTATGTGCGGCCGAAGCAAAGGCGATGCGTGCATTTAGTGATTCATGCATCGACTGCCGAATACATGTCAACATCGAGCAGCACCGGGGGGGAGGGGGGTGAAACAATACGTGCTTAAGTAAAAGGCTACACTTCTATTCTTATTCTTTGGGTCTTTGGGTAACGACACGTAGATATAATTTGTTTTTTAAATAAAACTAATAATAACAATATCACGACGTTTTGATCGCAACACAAGCAATCGTCATCAGGTGAAAAATATAGCGGCGGAGCTGCTGAGGCAGGAAAGAATGTATGTGATATCAGTGTATTCAAGTACTCTAATAACAGTTAACGTGCAGGCTGATGAGTCAATACACATACGGAAAGTGACGAGTGGAAGGAAAATGTCTTAAATACTCATTCAGGTTGCTTGTGGAACATGTTCTGCAACAGCAGGCACTGAGAAGCAGGGTCCGATCCTGCGTTTAGGATTTGTGCATCAATCACATTTCTGTGGATTTTTTTAAGCTCCTTTCACAGACAATGTATCGCAGCTCGCCCACGGACTGAAAATCCATTTGTAGTCATATATAGATGAGATATGGCAGATGCTCTTAGTTGTAGCCAGGTGAGAGAAGGAGGGCCCATTTAGGTCGTATTCAAGGGATACTCTGGCGACAAGTGACTATTGCTCTGAAAAAAGCAAGTATAATGCAAGTTCAAATTAACACAACAGAGCATGATATAAATGAAGTACAGTGCAATATAACATTAAACAGGGTATGATTTGAATGATTCAACAAGATAGAAATACACACACAACTAGGTGAACATAAATGTGCAGCCCTTTGTAATCCACTGCTGGATGAAGGGCTCCCCGTGCTTTACGGTACTGTATGTACGGTGTGTTGAACTTCTTTCGCACCGTACGTAGCCAACCCTGCTAATCGGAGGTGCGATTAACATGGTTTGCTAAACGCACCTCCGATTATATGACCAGTGACCATACTTCCCCAATTCTGGTCAGTGCAGGTTGCTGAAGGAGAGGGCCCACTATAGGACTGGTTCAGATATGACCTAATCACTGATGTTAGCCATCACCGAGAACCTAAACTTGGGTTGCCGGGCTCATTAGCACAGTGCGCTAACCACTGCGCCACCGCTCTCCCCCGTAACTTCGTGTGTAGACATTCGAGATCCACAGTACAGTGTTGTAAAACAAATCAATGTAACCAAGGCACCTCCGGTAAAGCAACTTGAACAACAGCTACCCCCAAAAACTCGACCTTCGGAATGTCAAAAGAAACCCACAGGATAATAAAACGTCAGTTACGGCCACAGTCGTGTCATTCATCATGTCACAAAAATAAAGTATAATATTCCGATTCTCCTAAACTTACTGAATGTCGTGCCCCCTTCCCCCCCTCCCCACTTTCACTTCGAAAGACATTGACAGTGCTCGCCGCATGGGTGATTAAATGGATGTAGCCACCGGTCAGCCTCGCCTTTGTAAAAGATTCCCAATTTCCCCGGAACCTATTAGAGGAAATGTGCGAGGGCTAAGCGAGCATAATCCAAAGCAACCCCCCCACCCCCCGCATGGCAGAGGTCACGACCGAGTTTTGCACTTCAAAACCCACCGACCGCTCAATACTGTAACGTATACTGCACGTGGAAAAATCTCCTTTACGCGATGGTTATCGCTCGCTGGTTAATTATCATCGCAACTCTCTCGCTCTCTCGCTCTTGTAAGACGAGCGCACGCTGCGCTACCACAGTACGTATACCGTCTACGAAGTTGCACACCACGCACACTGACAACCACCAACAAAGGCGTCCTCGGGTAGCCTAACACAGACCCTCCTTCCGATATGAGGAAGCCACTGGAGCTTATGCACTTTTAAACCTAGATTGAAAACTTCATTTAATTTAAAACTGCTTTTTGTGTTCAGTTTGTTGGCCGTCCCCCGCCACCTCCGATGAGCATGGTTGGCTACGTACGGTGCGAAAGAAGTTCAACGTGCGTACAGACCGTTGGGGGTCTGTATGTATGTTCTCGGCCACCTTTGTCTCCCCCGTGCTGCTGTTTAGACGCTGCGCCAAGTGCTCATTGGCCGCAGAGTTCTGATATCACCAGGCGCTCGATGTTAGCCATCGCCTGGATCCAAACTCGGGTCGCCACGTTCAAAGCGCGGTGTTGCTAACCGCTGCGCCAAGACGCCACCGCTCTCCACCCACACATTAGACAACCATCCACACCCAACACTGTCACCATTTCCCATAACTGCACACACCTTTAGCCTATGAATTACAATGGTCGCGGTTTTATGACATGGCACGCAAAAGAAAGGCTTGCCGTGCGCGTAATGTGCCACTGTTTCCGTGGTTTTTTTTGTTCGTCTCGAGATGATGCAGTCGCATTTGGGACGCTCTGTGAGCGGTGAGTTTATTTGATTTGTCACACATGATGATGGGGGGGGGGGGGCTTTAGCCAGTTGCCTGGCTATTTTTCACGGGTGATCCGTGCTGCGTGAGCACAGTAGCAGCAGCAGCAACAACAACAAGACAACATCATTAATATTGCAGAGAACAAGTCATTAAGCAATATTGCACGAAGTATTTAACGGTCGTAAACGAAACAACATCGCAGCGTATTGTAATGTCTGTATGTATGTTGAACCTCTTTCGCACAGTACGTAGATAACCACGCTAATCGGAGGTACCGGGGTGGGTAGGACAACAAACTAAACACAAAAAGCAGTTCTAAAGAAATTAGTTTTCAATTTAGATGTAAAAGTGCATAGCTCCGGTGGCTTTCTAAAAAAAAGGAAGGATTGTCCATCCTTACCCTTAACGGCACGGGTAGCCCAATGTCTACAGAGTGCTGCACCGTATATGCAGCCATTCGTTTTCCGAGACGTTGGCTACGTTTCACATTTCACGCGGTGAATCACCGCAGATAGGCTCCTGTTGGCGTGACCCTTTCTCGGCGCAGCCACCCAGAAACTCAAATTCCAGCCTAAATGTTTTGGCTCAGTGGAGCCTTTGCAGGGATTAAGTCAGTGCCGCCGTATAAAATGCGAGGGAGGGAAAAAAGGGTGGGTGGATGAATGGTGGTGGGTTCCAGTGACGCGCACCAAGGCACCGCAGCTGCTGTCCTATGGAGCAAGCCGCTATATGTCGGGCTGCACATTTGTCCGACTGTACTGCCTTGCACATGACTCGCTCGCCAGCCACTGAAGCTATCCATCCCGTGGCAGCCTGCCAGCGGTGGGTGTTCCATTACAAAGCAGGAAGAAGAAGGAGACAAAGGAAAAAAACATACCTCTCTTCATTATTCAGATCAAGATTTGTCCACATAATGTACTAACTGTAAGTTGAGTAACTTATCGCTTTACGGGATGGACCTTTGTTGCCTTTAAGCAGTCACTGCTCGTGCTTTCGCTGCACGTTCCTGGCCACAGCTGCCTGCGTTTGAGTACAATCGGTCACACGTTGTACACGTCAACTTCAAACTTCCGATACAATCTCGATCCAATCCAATGGGAACTCCAACTTAATCCTCGTTGTCACATTTTTTTCCCCCAACCTTTGGTTGGAACTCTGGGTCACCGTTGGGAATTAGACGATGCTTACCATGGGTTTAGTTCTCTCTTCTTCCGAATGGGTTTGTGTCTCGTCGCCTGCCGGGTGCAACCTGCGTCTCCAGAGCCGCGTGCTGCGGATCTTTATGGGGGGGCTGCTTCGCGACGTTTATTTCAGGACCCACCGCCTCGTGTTCACCACAGTGCATTGCGGCTCTTGAAATGTCGAGGGCTCTTTGTTTTCTTTTCGTTGCCGACTCGCTCGCCTGGTGAAATCAAGCTGGAAACGTATTCGCCGCATCCTAAACGCATTTGACACTATAACGGGCGCATGCTATTTTATCCCGCGTGAGCAGGATAACATTTTGTAAGAATGTATTCATGATTTTCCGAACAATTTTTTTTTAAAATTAACAGCACTTACAGCATTTGAGCAAAATAAACAAATAAGTCAATTAGGAAAACCAGTGCAGCAAATGTATTCATGCGAAAAATACTGAATAAAATGTACATCCCTTGTCAGCCCACCGTTGGATGCAGGCCTTCTCACGCCATGGGGTTGTTTGACCATACTTCACCACACTGGGCAGTGCTGATTGCACCCAGGATGGATTCAGATTTCACTGCCACAGATGTTAGTTGTGGCCGGTAATCAAACGCAGGTCAACGCTTTTTTAGCTCAGTGCTATTTAACCAGCGCCACTGCTGCACCTCACCGTGCAGTAATAGTCTTAATACACTCTAATATTGGACACTCAAAACATGTTGGGCCATTCTTCAGGGTTATGTATGAATGTATGCGCAATGTGTAAATAATAAAATATTGTCTAAATATCGCAGTACTGCACACATCGTAATGCAGAATTTGTCAGGGCATTTGGTTACCTTAAGAAATGGGGCTTCTTCTGCATCAGCCAGACATTGTACATCAGCACGACCTTTTGTAAAAGGTCATTCGAGCATTTCAGCATGGCCCGTACAGTGTTTTTAGGGGAATAAACGTGTGAACACTGTCCGTGCGTCGCCTGCTCGTGCAGTCCTCTACCTGGTCGCCACAGTGAACACGATCATAAAAACAAACCCTTCCAAACAGGAGTGTGTACACACTTGCCGTACCGCGCACTGCTCACATTTTTTACGGTTCGGTTTAAAGGAGGGCGGATTTTTTTTCTTAGCGGGGGGGGGGGGGGACTTTCTATTGTCCAAAACTTACGACGCAGAACCACGTGCTGTAAAAGTCACCCCCCCCCCCCACCCCCCTTATCACAGCGTAAAACACTTTTAACGCACTTTTAGTTGAAAATGCCTCCAATAAAAGCCTGCACCCTCACTTACCGCATGCGGGCTATTTTGGCGAAGCGTTACGGCCCGCGAAAACACAGATAACCCAGCGAGTTCAATTCGTGACGAGCGCAGCTGAGCTCACGTGGGAAAGCGAGGGGATATCTCAAAGCGGTCTCGGGCACCCAACTCACACGAAGGACGGTCAAACCAAGGGGCTCGACAGCGCTTACGGTTTCAAACAAGGCATGGGGGAGGCTTTCATCCAGCAGTTAGATTGACAAAGGGCAGTAAAGTATAATTATTCTCGAACGGTGTCGTGTGTCAACACGTGACTGTGTGGTGGGGGGCATGGTGGCCCCCGCGAGGGTGACCCACATGTGGCACAGTGGCCCTAGGGCCAGATTGAACTTGCAGAGAAGCTCACCACCACAACAAGACAAAGATGCCCCGTATAGCCTGTGCTGTTCGCGAGCACCTATGACGGTCGGCACGGCACACGAGGGGGTGGGTGGCCGGCGCCACGCCGGGCCACCTTTGTCTCCCCAGTGGCGATCTTTACACACCGCACCGGGTACTCATTTGAGGCTGAGTCGACCTAGGAGAGGCCCAGGACCGGTTCAGATAATCGTCACTGGGTGTTGGCCGGGAGCGGGAATTGAATTCCGGTCGCCGGGTTTGTAGCGCAGCGCGCTAACCGCTACACCACCGCTCCCCAAAGCTCAGCGCCACAAATACACACGCACACACTACACACACTACACACACGCACTACACTACACACACATACACACACACTCTACACGCACGCACACACTACACACACGCACACACTACACACACACACATACACACGCACACACTACACGCACGCACACACTACACACACGCACACACTACACACACACATACACACGGACACACTACACACACACACTACACACACACGCAGACAAGCAGTGGGGGAGGGGACCCCAGCGGGGTTCTGCCTGCTCAGGTGTTGGGGTTCGGCCGAAAGCGAGGGAACAGGCGGCGGCACCTGCGGCGCGTGGCGTGTGTTTGACGATCCGGCCTCAGCGGGCGCGTGACTCGTGGATTTGCCCCTCGCTGTGCGGTGGGTCGCCCACGGGCCCCGCGCTCTGTGGATCCACCGGGCCACCCGCGCGCTCGCCACGGTGTGTTTCAATTTAGCGGCATGGCCACATCTCCTTCTTTCGAGGCAGATTTTCTCCAAAAATGTTTTTAAAAATATTTTTTATAATAAAAGACGGCTGGCAAATGATTCACTTCCCCGGTGACTTCATGAAATTTTACTGTTCGTAACCCACAAATGGATTCAATATCCCAGCTGGTTTTTGTTGTTGTTGTTTTTAGGCGTTGCTTTAATCGTTTAACGTCTTTGATGTCGTTGTTCTTGTTCTGTGCCGAGGCACCATGGATCTCACTTGCAAATTAGCTGTGCAACTAGCTACACGGGATTATGCGTGTAATAAATAAACATGGAAATGAAATGTTATTGAATTGTTTAGTTCCTCATGCTTTTATCTCGAAAAAGTGTTTTTTTCATTTGCCTCAATGCATCATTGTTTTAGAATTTACATGTAAAATAAGCCTACACATTCGTCAATAAAACTGCCTTAAGAGTAAAAGTATATAAAAGGCGACGTTTCGGGCAATGCCCCTTCTTTATAGCCACACAGATAGAGAGACCAGGGAGTTAGCGCTCTCCATCTTCACAATGAGAGATTGATCCCTACCTCTCTGGCCTCTCCATTCGTGCGGTAACAAGGAGGGCCATTTCCCAAAATGTCACCGATTAGAAACTTCTCCTTTTAATGCTGCAGTGTTGCTGACAAGTGCGTTGTTTGTTCTTGTGCACCGCTGCCAACGTGCGGTTTGCTAAAATGTCAAGAGTAAATCCACGCACGCGATTGATTCAATGCGAACTCTCTGGCCTCTCTATCTGTGTGGCATGACCGTAAAGGCAGTCTCAACATGCTTTTATGTTAATGAAATTATACATTTTTACTTATCTCCCCCCCCCCCCCCCCGTTTGAGGGAATGCAGATTTGTACCTTTAAAAGCAACATGATCAGGAATACTATATCTACCTTGGCTGAATTCTAATTCGTGAGCAGAGTCCACGGACTTCAAAGGAGACCGCAGCCTTAAATTCCTCACACCAGAAAAAGTCCACAATCGTGGCAGTTACTTTTGGCACGTCCTCTGCCACCCCTGGCAGGCTGACAGACAAGGCGAGACATCTGCGTACACAAAACAGAAGGGGCTTGCTAATGCCACGGCCGGGTGTCTCGGCGTGACGTATCTCCTGTCCATGACCCATGGGGGGAGGACCTCCCCCTCCTTCTTGTTCAGGCCACAATGAGGGTAACTGTGAATCAGTACCACGCGGCAAGGAGGCACTGCTCACCTGCCCATCCGCGAGACACAAGCCAGACTCGGCATTCCGACTGTTTCCTAAGCGTTGGATGGTGACATACACCCCGTCCTCGATACGAAGGCGTTTCAGACATCTAACATTCCTCAATGCAGTATTCATTGCAAGCACCGTATAAGCCAACACACTCTTTAATGATACATTAATAGTTTTGTTTCTATAAAAGTATGGTTTTGTTGGTGTTGCTATGCATCACCTGGATTATTTAAGAACACGTGGGTACAGTTCGAAAGTTGACACGCGAGATGAGGGTGCATGCATGTGGGTTTTTGCAGGGAGTAAGTCAAGAAAAATCCCGAAATAGAATGTGCCATGGAAGTTGCGCGGCTAACCGCACAACTAAAACAAAAGCGGCGGAGTAACGACCACAACAGCTGCGCCGCCCCGCTGTGGCCCTGGGATTACGATCGAGCGAGTGGTACAAAGTCACACAGTGGCATAGCATGCTTGGAATTAGGTCTGGTGAGAATAATCTATTACAACCGTGTTAGTGCTATTTGTCGTTGGCTCGCCGTGACGTTTCTGGCCTTTGGGCCTGTGATCGGCAACTGTGTTTAAGACAATCATGGCCCCCTTGTCCTAATTTCGCCCCTGTCTTCAGAGCACGGTGCCTGTGCCCCCCACCGGCCCAAGAACCCCCTCGTGCAGTTGCACCGCCTGCACACTCGGCAAGCGAGGACGCTGAAGCCGCGGCGGGTGAGTGGATCCGTGGTGGCCCAGCCAACCCGGTGGGGCAAGCGGCTAAGCACGTGACTTTACCCGCGTCACTCGGGAGCTTCTCATCGCCAAAAAATGGCCCCCCGAAGAAACGTGGTGTTTTCATAACGGGGAAAAAGTGACAAAGGCCAGAAGCAACCAAGCCGACTGGAGGCCTGTGATAATACTGTGCCAAAGTAAAAGCACCCAGGAGCTGGCTGACTTACTGCACGACACAGTTGGTGGGTGATGAGTACATTTTCTGTTGAGTTCATTTTAAGTTCACCATGACAGGTAATGGATTAAATAAATGAAAAACACGTGTATGGTAAATGTGCACGGTCAAATCCTTATTTTTGAGTAACGTAGCGATGCTAAAGCAACACAATAGTTCACGGAGGGCAAATATATTTATTTAATCACTTCTCCTGCAGTTTCTGACCAGACAGGTTTCCCCCACCCCCAACCTGGTTCCGGTCGTAGACTTCCAGACATTAAAGGGTTAAAACGTAAAGTGCCCACCAAGGCATCTTTGCACAGAGCCCCCCCTTTGCCATTGTCTGCCCTCAGATAATAATGGGCACAGGCTCTGTTAAATCGCCAGCTGTCAGAGGTGGTGTTCTGTAACCAGGAGAAAAGGTGGGGGGGGGGGGGGGTTGGCGTGTTTTTTTAGGCTTGTTGTTTATTTATTTATTTGTATCTTGTCATCATCGTCCCCCCCTCCCCACATTTAGGTCATGCTGCTGAGACTTGCCTCAAACTGACAATTGAACCTTATGGCGGGACCCCGGGGTCCCATAAGCCCCCGGCTCTCGTACAAACTGCGTTGCGACGTCATTCTGTGTCTGTTGAAGGCGAACGACGCGGTGATCTGTTCCTCTCGACGAGCTTTACACGATGCGCTAATCAACGTTTCCGAGTTTTGTTTATAACTTACGGCAATTTTGGCAACGACGGGTGCTTGGGTGAAGAACGAGAGGATTGATTTCTGGTGGGTCGCGGCGTTCATGTGCGCGGTGGGACGGAGTCGCCAGAAATAAATTAACTAATTACGATTTTGACTTCCGTTTATTCGGGACCCTGGGGTCCCGCCACAAGGGTTCAACGGTTAGGCTTGGCATTTTGGCAACGTCTGTTGGTATTCCTTCTAAATGGAAAAACGAATTTCTTTAGAACGGCTTTTTGTGTTTGCTTTGTTGTCCTTCCCCACCGCACCTCTGAATGAGCACGGTTGGCTACGTACGGTGCGAGAGAAGTTCAACATACATACACACGTACAAATGTTTTTCACGATTCGACAAATGAAAATAAACCAACGCTGGATGAAGGCAGTACCACACCAGGTCGACCATGGGGGTCATGTATCCATACTTCACCACGCTGGTTACTGCGGAGCGGTGAAGGAGTGTGCCCGAGCACAAATTCAGATATCACTCGGCACTTAACCATGACCAGGATTCAAACTCAGGGTGCCTGTTCACAGCACACTGTGCACTAACCACTGGCGCCCCTGCTGTATTTAATCGTAGATATGTTAAGTATTTCATTGTTTAGTGCACAGTATGACAAATTACGTGAATGATCGCTGCTTAAAAAAAAACACAATAGAAGCCAAATTGTCCTGCTTCGGTTTTCACAGTTGTGCTGTTTATCAGTACGGTGTTTTTTTTCTTGTTACACGAGGCATTTGACTTGTTCCCCGACGTTTCGCTGCACTTGATGAGAGCTTCTTCACGAACTGAATAGGGCAGCTCCTGTTCGCCCCATTGCTTGCGTGCGGTTTGCTGGCCGCTGCTCTGAGCATAAAGCAGTCCCAGCGCCATGCACCCTAACCCCACGCACCGGAGGACCCACTCAGCGTCACGTTTCCCTTTCAGGTTCTCGGAAGGCTCCGCCGTGGCGAGGAAGGTCTAGTCGAGGCAGCTCTGGATGCCTCCCGCCGGCTCACGCGATGCCAACTCGGGCCGCCCAGGCTAACTGGGACCCCCCGACCCGCACCTCCGCCCTGACCCTAACCTTGACCCTCGTCCTGACTGTGACTCTATCTCCGCCACTGTCGCTGCCACCACCATCCCGCGTCTTCTGGGTGCCCCTGCTTCTTCTGGTGATCGGTTCGAGCCCCGCTCGTGGACGAGACTTCACGGCGCACGACATCCAGCGACTCTACCCATCCAGTAAAGGCACATGGGATGGGGCGAGCCGCGGGTAGTTCTCGTGCTCAACACGATCACCGTCGGGGCCACTGTCTTTGCACGGCTCCGGTGTGTCAAATCCGACCGTCGCCAAGGAGTTAATGATTCCGAAGATGTATCCAGAGCTTGCAATCCACTGCGACATTGGTGCTAAAGAGCACGTGGCATCATTTGCAAGAACGGAAAATAGCGTGCGGGTGTTACAGCTTAAATTCCTGGTTAGAATGCTGCCTGTGATTGGATAGGTAATGTTCAATAGCTGCACCTCCGTGCCCAGCATTCAAATCTCCCGTGCATAAAAGGCAAGGCAGTCTCCGAGAGCTGTCGCATAGTGAAATGTAAAGGAAAGCATTGCATTCCGACGATTTCACCCAGCACTCAAAACATTCATTTAATATTTAACACAGAAGACAAAAGGATGTGGGTGGGAGCGAGGGTTGGATTGCACCGTGTCTGGGTTGCTGGGAGGGTGGGGGGCAGGGCTGGGGTTTGGGGAAATAAGGGAGATGGGAAGGAGACAAACAAAGTGGTGGGCAAACACACAATCATAAAAGCGATGGGCGCCTGGAACTCGCGGAGAGGGGTAGAGGTCAACCAGGCTGTGAGGTTAAACACAGCAAAAGCTGCGTCCCGTGCCACCGGGTTTCAGGGTGGTCAAACAGAGTTCCATCGCCGTAAAAATTCCCGCCGTCGAATCCATTCGCTTCCCCCGCAGCGTCTTTCCACAGCCCGTGACACGCTGACAGGACTGTTGAGCGTGCAGACATTTAATTACGAGACAGCTCACTCTCTTATTTATCCTGTTCCTCCAGCAACTCCTTACCCGGGGGCCTTCAAGTGCTTTACGTGCGAGGATGCCAAAGACAACTACGAGTGCAACCGCTGGGCTCCCGACACGTACTGCCCCCGAGGTGAGCTTCCCGCTCGCCGTCAAACCAGAAGCTCGGCACGCAAGGGACACAACGCGGGCGACACAACAGCCTTTCGGCGGTGAACATTTTTTTCAAACAATTTTTTATCTGACCAAGTAAGGCCCCACTGAGCTGCTATTTAGCTCTGTTTTCAGAAGCGACCTGGCTATCACAAATGACCGCTCAACGAAGTGGCTTACCGTGTGGCAATTGACAGCCACATACTCTAAACACGTGATGTTGGTTATAAATGTGGAGGGAAAAACACCGGAGGACCCGGAAAAAAATCCACACGGCCACGGGGGAGATCGAACCCACGACCTCCTGTATACCAGGCGAGGTAGTTAACATCTCCTAGCCACCGTAGAACATCAACGCAAGTGGAGCATAGCTTCGAAATCACCGAACCAGTTATTCAGTGATGCTGCTGCTCTATTGGCACTGGCGCACAAGCACGATGAACAGCATTAACTCAAAACATTTCGTCAATGACACTGTGGCCTTTAATAGCCGACGACACAATGTCCCGTCTTCATAGGGCATGCATCTAAGCTGAGGAGGAGCCATAACCCAAAACGTCACCCGTTGTATATATTGTTTTTCTTTAAAGGCCACAGAGTGTTATTGATGACAGCACTCGCTCCGACGGTCTGTTAAAAGCTACACAGGGATATTTGTCTTTTTGTGCGTACTGTAAACACACGTTTGTAAATAATCCCTGCCAAAAAATAAATGTGATTAAGCAGCATCTGCCAACAACCTGCTGTGAAATTCATCCCCATGCACAACCACATTCACCTCTAACAATTTGCGTGATGAAAAAACAACATGTGATGATGATACTGAGGTGCGAGGCACGTGCGTTGCAGAGCGCAATAGAACTTAACAACGTGGTTCTGACTATACTGAACGTTGCAATATTGGTACTTTCTCGCTTGCGGCAATCGTAACAAGAGTTGCATGTTATGCTTGTATGCAATGTTCACTGCATCGACAATAACGTTCATTTAACTGCATAAATAAAATCTCACGTTATGGTAGTTTGCTTAAAATGTAACGATAAAACAAAAATACAGCAATGCGGTAATGGTGTGTTTATAATGAGTACCAACACAAAATGTAGTTTTGGGACCGTTTTTCCAGTATCAAAGTATTAAAAATAAGAATAGGTTTTACCCTTTCTGGAAATAAAACAGGTATGAAATGTTCAAACACTACGATCCCTTTTTCAAGGAATCTTGTCTGCATTAGCTACACAAATAATGCTGTCCGCCTTTTGGCGTCCTTTGGTCTGACACTGGTGTTACTAGGCCATAGAGAAGTCTGTATCTGGTGTAGGCCAATCAGTTTCAAAGACAATGCAGTATATAATTATCATAACATGTTTGTTTGCATGTTCACCACCAGTACGTGTAGTTAATGCAGACTCGATTCCTTGCAAAGGGCATCTATTTGGTGTTTGAACATCTTAACAACACCTGTTGTATTGCCAGAAAAGGGTTAAAACCTATTAATATATTTCATAAAGCTGAAGTTACTTTTCGGGTCAGATCGTGTGGGCATAACGTCAACAATAGCTCTTCACCATCCACCACCTGGCACAGGACAGGTGTGCCGATGGACTTTGTGCGAGCCGGCAACGTTTGTCCGTTGTCAAACTCTAAAATTGAAAAATCTCAGCCGCACGACCGACCCAAATGAAATGCTGCGTATGAGTAAAACCTGTGACGGTACTGTAATGGTATCCTGGGGTGGAGCAGTTAATTAACGTGCTGTGCCATGAACGCGGCGATATGAGTTCGTTTCCCGACCAGGGTTCCGAGTGATGTCTGAACCGTTCCTGGGCCCCCCTTTGCCCAACCCCCACTTGGTCACTGAAGTATGATCAAACAATCCCCATTACCAAGAAGGCCTTCATCAAGTGGTGGCTTTACCAAGGGCAGTAAATTATATAAATATATATTTTTTTATATTGTGCAGTATTCTAATGGGCTCTAATGGGGATAAATACGATATGCTGAGATGAAACTGCACACCTTACGCATCCTTTCTGCACTCCTTTCTGCACTCGCACTACGAATGCTCCGAGTAATGAGCAATCCTGGTCGGAATCACGATTCTATTCATGATCTCCGAGCACTTGAATGGGACTCTAACAGAGATTCTGCCATTCATTTGAATGGACCCGCAAGAATCACCATTGAAGTGAATGGGGATTGCTTGAAAGCCCAGGTGTACATTCATGTCCACGATGATTTCAGCTTCTCCACGCAAACGAATGTGACTCTCGTGGTGATTCCACGATTACCGCGACACGGCACGCTTTTCCGATTCCCCACGGGGGATTCACGAATCCAACAGTCCCGCAATTCTCTTCGGAAACCGTTCAACTCCCAACAATCGCATCTCGTTTTCCGGGCTATCAATCGTGGTAAGTCGCTCAGCACAGCGTGGTAACTTCGCACCACGTTCGACTGTGTGCGTGCACGCATGCAGAGAGCCGATACTGCTACACGTACCACCACATGAGGAGCGGCGGGAGCAGCGTCTCCGTCACGAAGCGGTGCGCCGCCCTCGAACAGTGCCTGGGCACCGGCTGCAGAGACGGACCCCTCGCCGGCGAGCAGGTGACCTCGCCGTGAATCGGCAACAAATGTGGAAACGCCACGAGACGCTGCTCCGCCAGGTTCCAATCGGGTCCCGCCTGGGTGGTGGGACCCGCGCGCACTCGGGGGCACAAGATTTAGCCGGTGACAAAATGGGGACTTTATTTTGCCCGAAGCCCAAAAGTTTTACAGCAGGGCCCCATGAAAATAACAAATTAAACTTTTATATCAAGAAAAATAGGGTTGTTTACTCATACCGTTTTTTTATTTATTAAGGTAGTATGTTTGGGAATGTCGTGTGTGCGTGTGTGGTGTTAAGTGGGGCAGTGGTAGTGCAGCGGTTAGCGTCCCGGCGCTACGAACCCAGCGACCCGGGTTCGATTCCCGCTCACGGTCAACACCAGTGACGATTATCTGAAACGGTCTTGGGCCTCCCCTAAGTCGACTCCGCATAAAATGAGTACCTGGTGCAGTGTGTAAACAGAGGCGGTATGGCGTGGTTCTGGCCACTCACCCCCTTATGTGCCGTGCCGGCCTTCATAGACGGTCGCTAACAGCACTTGCCCCAACAGTATGTTAAGGCTATACGGGGGATCTTAGTCTTTATTTTCGTGTTCAAGAGGATGCGGGGAGGAGATGGAGTGAGTGGGGGAGGAGTTGAGTGTTTTCTGCTCTAGTTTCCCAGAGTCAACGATACCTAAAATGCGCACACCGTTAAGTACAACCGATGCCGCCTCCCCAACCTGGCACCTGCCAACTTCCCGTACAAGTGCACTTCAAGCGACGTCTCGGATATTTGGGCCCAGCGAGTTTGTATTTACAGTAATTCCTCGGTGAACAGCGACATCGGTTCACGGTTTTTCGGTGAACGTTTCGCCTCCCGTAGGAGCCCATGGTTTCGACTAACGTTCACGTTTTTATGAACGGCACGTTTACGTCACGCACGTTGGGACGCCAATTTCGGCCAATCGGAGTGCTCGTAAGTGGGGCTGGGCCATGCCCTCAGCCAATCAGCGGCGCCCATTTATGAGCGTTGCGTTTAGACCTCGACTGGCTTTGTTTACATTTTGTTTTCTGTTTTGGCAATGGGAACAGCTCTCTTGCTCACTCAGTGATTTTTTTTATTTTCGACTCACAGTTATTTTGGCTTACAGCAGTTTTCATGGAACGGATAAAAAAAAAACGTTAACCGAGGAATTACTGTATACTTACGAATGTGGCAAACATCGGTGCTAATGCCGTGCGCATGCACGTGGAAGTATGGCTGCGCGAACATCGGGATTAAAATGCACACGTTCAGTGAGGATGTTCGAGTCGACCTCACAATGCTCCCGTTAAGTTGTGTGGTGCTGCTTGCATGTGCATTTGTTAACGCATTCGTCTCTGCTATGGTTACTGTGCCAGCAGCAGCGGCTGTGCTGAGCTCACTAATCCGTAGCTAATTAAGTTCAATAATGTATGCAGCTGGGACCGTCTATGACAGCTGAACGCACACACACACAATCTAAACATCCCCCCGCAAGCGTTTAATGCCCACTTCTGCTCAAGATCTCAAATTGGATGACTAATCCTGTTCTCTCTCTCTCTCTGTCTCTCCCACGAGCGGCACTCACCAAGTGTCCACTTTGTGGTCGGCAGGAGTGCGTGACTTGCTGCGAGGGCAGCATCTGTAACCTGCCCGTGCCGCTCAACGCCAGCGACTCGGTTTTCGCCACGGTCCTGCCGCTCAGCGCCGCGCGCTCTGGCACGCGTGGTGCACTCCCGCCCGGACGTCTCGCCGTCCTGGGCCTGCTGGCGGGCGTCACCGCTCTCGGCGTCTGACGCCGTCGCTCAATGCGCCACGGATTCCTCCGGATGACGGTTTCAAGGCCCTTGCAGACACAGACAAGCAACGCACGCGCGGGTACGCCGTACTATATCTTTAATTACAGTTGGCGAGCACACAGGCCTGATGGCCCAAATATGCCAAACGGCCAGCAACAAATAGCACTGTTAAAGGTGTTACAGCAGGGCTGGCCCAGAATAGAGGGGAAAATGAGCAATTTTCCCCAGGCCTCGTACAAAACAGGGTCCCACAAAGTGCGTTTATTTTGTTTTTGCTACCTATAAATAAGGGGGCCCCAAGTGGCATTCAGCCGCAAGCCTCCACGATCCTCTGGGTGGCCCTGCGTTAATAGGTGGCCGTTAATATGTTCCATGAATTGAGCAAGGTTATTATGACAACTTGGGAAGAGAGCCGATGGGAGGGAATTCCAAAAGTCGAGCAGTGTGAGGAATGAAAAAAAGGAGAGAGTTGCATTGGGACCTGAAGTGTGGTGGTGGTGGTTGTTGAATGCAGCGTGAATGAAACAAGTCAGTGTGTGCTGGTCGACCGAGTCCTCAACATGGGTGGAGAAATGAAAATGAGTGAAGTTCATGGGAACAGTAACCTTGCATGGTAGTCGTGATAGAAGAGCATCAGCGAGTACCGGATCATCATTAATTTTTCCTTGTTCAGGATTCTGTTTTTAGCGATCATTGTCACGAGCACTATTCACGTCTCAACGTGCAACACCTAAACCGGTTTTTAAACGTTAATATTTTTATGATGGCGACGTGATATTGAAACTGAACTACAATGAGTTTCAAAAGTCCCGGGAGTAATTTCAACAAAGCAATAAAAATAATGGAGTTACTACAACGGATATTCAGCATATCACGATTTTATCACATTTCACTGCTTTATAATACACTTACGAATTGATAGCCGAGTGCTGTCTTCTTTCAGATATTAGGCCCTGCACACACCTGACGATTGGTAGCAAGGGAAACTTGCATCTTGGGAGTTGCTCGGAATGGAGTTCGTGATACTTCTGAGTTGAGGCTTTAAAAAAAAGTTTTTACAATTTCACTGTATTATTGAAAAACACTCACAAATGTGTATAACTTATTTTTATACTCAAAGCGATGTAAATATGTACAGTTTTTCTTATAAAAAAATAAATACGTTTGTACCATAAAACTTGTGTTAAATTGTTTACAATTTGATCAAGGACCTGTGGACGAGCAACACACACACGTTCACAAATGCGTTCTGACAACGGCGCATTGGCAGAAGAGCCACTCCAGCCTCGGCAGTTTCACTGCCATCCCGCGTCCGTAGACAAACCGTACAGCCTCGTGTTCGCACTCCCCACAACAACAACAACCAACGACAACAAAAAACCGCGGCGATCTGAACGCTAATTCATCCCTCCTGCCAAATGTCCTGTGTGAGAAGCACTAAACGG
Organism: Lethenteron reissneri; assembly: GCF_015708825.2. NCBI lineage: Eukaryota > Metazoa > Chordata > Hyperoartia > Petromyzontiformes > Petromyzontidae > Lethenteron > Lethenteron reissneri. Next base: position 11,709,065 of record NC_083798.1, on the reverse strand, counting down.
CAAGTTCACGAAGGACTCGGGGCTCTCTCTAAGCCGTACATTAAAAGCACTTAGGTTTTAATCCCAGTCGAGTGATCCTTCCAAACATATGCGCTTTTTTTTGTTAAAGAGAGAATGAGTAAGCGGATACGCGGCTCTCCTCCCCCCCCACCCTAACCCCACCCAACCCCCCACACAGCCCCCCTCCCCACCACCCCCGCCACTAGGCCCCCCCACCACGCACCCTCGGCCGAGCCCGTGATGGCATTTTCCCCAATCCAGCCCTTAGCCGCCGTCGAAAACAGGGGCTCTCCATGTCGACGCTCTTAAATGTTAATAAACCACTTAACACAAAACAACACACACACAAAAGCGAGGCTTCGCCGTTGGCTGCTCGCCGTTATATTTTATTTGTCTGTTTTGGCCGGGTGGAGGTCGCTGGCATCAATGGGGTAAAGTTTGCGATGGCCATGCTGTGCCCTTGTTGTTGTCGTTGTCGTCATTGTCATAACGAGCCAATATTCCGTCGTGAAAATGGGCGCCGCGATGCTATAAACGTGACGGGTCTCAAACGAGCGGGTGGAAAATAATAAAAACAAAGCACACGGCCCGCCGTTGCGTGCACACTCGCAAAAAAACCACCACACAACCCCCATCAACAGCGTTTTCTGAAGACGCTCATTTGCGGTCCCCCTTTTGTCTTTGGCAATCGTCAGGATAACATTTGCGCAATTCTGGCAGCAGAAAGTGATGCATAAATAGACAACTGTGGAACCGGTTTTTGCCCTCATCCAGACAGCAGAGTGACCAATGCCCTATTTTGCAAGGCCTGCCTCTGGCGACCGTCCATGTGTGGATGCCGCACTGCCACGCCGTGAGGCCCCCGCTAGCTTGGCGAATGCCGACAAGAAACAACTCTGTGAATGACGACAGAAACCCATGATCTTCATAACAGAAAAAAGAGTGCAGGGCATGAAGCTATGAGCTTCAAACAAGGCACAAAATCAACGCCTTTGAAAAAGCACCCTTGTCCAGCCTGCGCTGTAACCCTGTTCTACTCGTCACGTACAGATTTGATGTCAACGTTTCAGGGAATGGCCCCTCTTCAGAGCGGCGTCTTGCTGTAGGTGCACAATGCAACCCTGAGGCATTGCCCGAGGACACCGTGCGGTGCCTGGCCCCGATAGCGGGTCGCGCGTGAATCGGCATCACCTGCCGCCAAACACAGGTGCTCGTGACAAGGCAAGCGAAATAATCATTTTTAAAAAAGCGGACATGGGCATGAAAGGGCAGCAGTGTGGACTTCGAGGCTCGGTGGACGGCTTGGCCCGTCGTCAAGGCCTTCAAAACCGAGAGCCCCCTCCTCCCCCCGTGGCCGTGAGCGAGCAGCCTTCGGCCGTGCTCGCGTTGATTACCGGGGCCCCCACTTGGGCTGCGGTATGCGGAATGCGGGGGCGCAGCTGCCTCTCTGCAAGTGGAGGTGTCGTTTGGCACGGGAACTGAAGAGGGAGGGCATTATGGTTGAGACGAATTGCCAGCTTCGATAGTGTGGGGGTTTTGCTGGAGGGGGGCTGATTCACCCTCCTTCAACTATTTTTATTTTAGCAGGTAAGGTTTATTTTGCGATATAGATGTTTTTCAGAAGCGACCTGGCCACAAATTATAGGTCAAAGAAGTGGCTTATCATGTGGACATGTATCGCAGCCAAATACTCTAAAAGCGTGTTCATTCTAAATGTGTAGGGAAAAACCGGAGGACCTGGAGAAAAATCCACATGACCGCGGGGAGAACATGCAAACTCCAAACGCACAGGCGTTAAGGGTCGGGATCGAAACCCACGACCTGTAATGCCAGGCGAGATAGTTAACATCTCGCTACCATGGCACACCTATACCCACGTGTCTCACATATTGTACTGACTGCTCACACACGTTGGCTGGCCACGTGCAAGCTTTACGTGATGACGACGATGACGACGATGATACACAAATACACAAACTACCCGCAGCAGTTGCAGCGGGCTGGACACACAGTACGGTGATGAGCGTTGCAGGGTGTGCGTACCAGAGCAGAATGCACGACAAACAGAAGCGGATGGTATCGTTGCCCATCGTGTTATTTGGCGTTGAGCATGCGTTTAAAGTTTAACATTCACTGAGTTGTCATCGTCGTGATGATCCCCCCAAAGGTTTAAATTTTGTATGCAGCACACTCCCCACCCCGTCCCCCAGTCTTTAGACGAGGTCACGCTGCACGGCTGTCGCGTGCGCTGGGCTCAGGGTGTCGTGGGACGGGAGGAAGGGGGCAGAGTTTGGTGTGTGGGCACGCGCTCGGCTCGGTGGCAGCAGCGGCGGCGGCGAGAGCGGCGATCGCCACTCGCCGTCTCCGTGCTCCGCTTGCTGATCGCTGCATTACCCGCACTCTTTCTGGATGGCGAGGAGGAGGAGGAGGGGGAGAAAAACAAAGCAGCGCCATTCGTCTGACCTCTAAAGTGGTGACGGGTTGATATTCTCGACTCCAGGCAGCGCTCCAGCAACTTTGTATGTGCATCGCGGGGCTCTTTCTCGTCTTGCAAGTCGGAACGTGGTGCTGCTGGGATTGAGGCCGGTGCATCTCGGTGGCAAACGTACGGAGGGAGCGGGGGAAACAACGGTTTTACAATTGACACTCTCGCACGCCTGGAAATAAATACCTATTGTTGAGCACCTTGGACTCTCACACTGACTGGCCATCATTGACGATTGGTTTTCTATCATGGGACCTCCTTTTCCAGTACCAAAATATGAGAATAGGTTTTCCCCTTTTTGTCTGGCAACAAAACAGGTGTTAAAATGTTAAAACACAAAAATGAAACCTTTTACAAGGAATCATGTCTGCGTTAGCCACAATGCTTGTGGTCAGAATACAAACAAAAAACATACTCTGATAATATATGCATTGTCCATGAAACTGATTGTGACGTTTCGCGCGCCGCGTTCCTGGCGGATTCATCTGGAACCGAATTCGGAAAGAGCGTTGGAATGACACGACGGTTGTACACAACGCACGCTTGCGTTTGGTCCCATCGATATGTCAAACGCCTTCAATACAAATAAACGGTACTGACTCGAATGGAAAAAATAAGTGAATTGGAAACACGATCAAACAAATGACGAGTGAATCACTGCACTGACAAATTACTACCCCCATCCCCCCGCTCCATGAAGGATAATTGTTGATCTTTTTTTTCCTATGAGCATTCATCAGTGACTGTGCCGCGACCATAAACGTCAACGCTGCACTGAGAACCCGTGCACACAGAGTGACATACTGCGCTTGCCTGCCCCGGGGCCTGTACACTCACGGCTTGGAGAGGTCATCATCACGATCCATGACCCGTAGGTGTCCACTGTACATCTCGTCATTTGTTTCCCACTTTCCTCTGTCTTGTGCCAATAAGTGGTGGCCGCATCTTTCTGGCACCGATCTCTTGCGATGTCGTCGTGGAATCTTCCTCTCATTTCTCTGAACAACAACACACTTTAAATGTTCCTGTTGTTGTCCATCCTGCGTGTGTCCAAATAGTGCCAGTTTCCTTCTCATCACTGCCTGCATCAGTAGTTTTTCTATATGCAACCTTTTTCTTACGACTACGTTGGTCATTCCTTGGGCACAGCTAAGATGCAGTGTCCTTCTGCAAGCAATTCATTTCGAGTGGAGAGTTGCTGGCTCTGTAATAATCACTGACTTTGTGCAAGTGCCTCTATTTGAGTCTCTGTGCCACAGTGTCTGGTTGAGTACAGCTCTCCTTGTTAAACTTGATGTTTACAAATAATCTCTCTGGCAATCACACCCAGAGTTTCATTTTAGCCGGGTCCATCCAAGTTGGTGACCCAGAAAATATTTCCGCACCCAACGCCCCACGTCTAGTAAAGAGCTCTGCTGTTTTAGGGTCGTACCTGCGTGTTGTTCGATGTTCGACGTTTCGCTTCAAAGTTGCTGGGGTAGCTTCTTCAGCGCATGCAGTGAAACGTCAGACATCATGCCAGAACAGCACTCGGAGAGCTCAACAGCACAACCACAAAAAAAACCCTCCACGGTGGTTCATGCAGTTCATCTCTTGCTATGCGCCACGTGCCACCCTCCTGCAGTCTACAAGCAACTTGGAAAAACAAATTGTCCTGATATCATCTCTCCACCTTGCGAAGGGCCATATGTCACGAGCTGAGCGACACGTAAGTGAGGAATCATCATTCACCCCGCTCCCCCGCCTGCCGTCTAATGATGACACTGCTCACCTAGGCGTGAAAACATCGAACGGGCGCTGCGGCCCTCTCTCTCTCTCTCTCCCTTGCTCCCCGAAGCTCCCACTTTCCCCCGGAGGTCAGGAATGAGCCTGGGTGTGACTCCTCGCATCCGTCACTCACGGGACACACAGGCGGCGAGAGCAAAGTGCCCTCCGGCTATCCGCAGCGCGTTCAAACATTGCCCTCCTCACTGCACGCGTGTGTGTTTACGGTAATTGCCGGATTTCTGTGCTCTTAAGGGGCCGTCCATAAATGATGTCACGCGATTTTGGACGATTTTTGACGATTTTTGTCCCCCCCCCACCCCTTCGTCACACGGCGTCACAAAAATTCAGACCCCCCCCCCTCAAATATGACGTCACAAAGCTCTGCCCCCCTCCCCCCCAAAAAAAAAAACATGCTTGAAATTGCTTTAACCTATTGTCATTGTAGTGCGTATTTAATGTGGCGCTGCACTCTGATATTGTAGGAGAAAACATTTATTTACAAGTCTATTTAATTAAGTAGAACGTGTTGTCTATATTTATTTAAAGTTGCGCATTTTGATGTGACGTCACATTTCTCCCCCCCCCATCCCCATTGTCACACATCGTCATAAATGTCTGACCCCCCCCCCTCTAGGTACGTGACGTCATTTATGGACAGCCCCTAAGTTTCCCCACTTGCATCCCCGTGCCTGATTACACATTCGAGTAGACGAGGGAGTCGGCAACCAACAACACAACAAGAAGAGACTCTGTTGTTGTTGTTATTCGGCAAAGAAGTCAATGTTTCACGAGTCGCAATGCGCGTGAACAACAACAACAACAACACAAAGTAGTCGTTCAAGAGCCGCACGCCGCTCCAGATCCGCGGTTTGCCGGCCACCATCAGTCGGCCGTGAAAATGATGCGCGGCTTCACATCGCAGTGCCAACGCGCGTGCCTGTAACTTAAAAAAACACACACACACACATTGGTATTAAGGGGAGTTGAATAATGGGTTAATTTAATTTGTTATCGTAATTGCTGCAGTTTAATGCATTTACACATTACGTTTCAATATAGCAATAGAAGAAAGTAAAACACATAATTAAAACTCGTTTTCAATGCACATTATGTTTCTTCTAAATGGGAATGTTAATGATTAATTTTAGTATTTTTTTTTAGCGTGACTGCAGATCATTGCCCTTATTTTTTGTAGTTTGTCATTTTAAAAAATCTCCGATTTCCCCCCCCCCCCCCCAATTAAAACGTCAGTACATTAGCATGTACGTTACACATTTAACTTTCACGTCAAAGATTTAACTGTTAAATAAAAACAATTATTTAACCGTGGAGCCAACCTAAAACGATGAGCTTGGAGAGCCGTAAGCGTTGACGTTGAGAACACATTAAGAGCAGACACTGGGCGTTTATTCGCTCATCTGCGGTCGGCTAAAGTGGGGGCGGGGGGGGGGTTAAAAAAAACTCGTTTTTTTAAATGAAAAGTCCGGCCGCATTCGAGCCGTCTCATCTTACCCTCTCCGTTTCCTAGAGACGGTGCCGTAATGATGAGTCTGCACGCGAGTCGGAATAAACAGGAGCCCCTGTTTCCCTCTCTCCATTGCAACAGGAGCCCCTGCCAGCGCAGGTCACTTTGTGCGCGCAGGGCTTAGTGTGAAAAGCCAAAAGAATACGAAAGAAATCATCCGTACTCAGCTCATAATTGGGCTTCAGCTCATCTGATTAAGGAGGGAGTTATAGAAAAGTATGCTTTTGGATGTCACAGAAAAGGACTGTTTTGCACTGACGGCCTGGGGAAAAGCCATTAGATGTGCCACAAGTTTCGTGACTGCAGGGATTCATATTTTTGGTTCTTTCGGTAAAGTCACGAACCGAAAGAAGTGACTTTACCGAAAGAACCAAGAATATGTGCCACAAGCTTGAGAAAACTATCATTCCTGGCACGTAAATGACACTGCCGTGGTAAATCTCACGTTCCGGTCTGTAAAAGAACAACTCCTCACTCAAACGGAAGTGGGCATAATGCGCAGGTGGTGACAAGTAACGACTGGCGATCCAGTCTTTAGGATTGACCTCATTTGTTTAGAAAAAAAAAGGTCACGAACATGCGCTAGCGAGGGGGATACGTGTCTCTGGGCTGAGATTAAAACCAGAGAAACCTTTCTTTTCCGCAATGAAATTCTCTCACCGGCCGAGCGTGACTGCTCAGGCAGCACGCTCCGCAGATGTCTCCCTCCCCGTAGGTGCGTGGCCACCGGGGGCCTCAGACGTGAACCTACGTTGCCCTGTCAACTCCCAGCATCAGCGCCAGCCATGTCTCTTCCTGTGGGGAGCCAGATCATAATTCTCCCACGTCCCCTCTGTGCGCCATCGGTGATTTACAGCAACAGGAGTTGCACTTGTAAATACGCAACATTAAAAGTTGATGGACATTATTCATGGATCGGCAAAATTTAATTGCAGTGATTTTTAAGTTGATGACGTTTGATGCGGCCAGGTGGCTCCAGGAGACATCTGTTAAAAATAGCTTTATAGCTCATCAGATTCCTCCAGTATGAATACACATTCTCATTCTCCAGGAGACATCTGTTAAAAAGAGCTTCATAGCTCATCGGATTCCTCCAGTATGAATACACATTCTCATTCTGCACTGCTGGAATCTTGGGTTCAAATCCAGTTTCAGTTTCAAGTTGATTCTGTTTCAAAAGTTGAGAAATCGAGAGGTCAGGATGAGTTTCATTTGTAAGAGTGACCTGGGTCACCCATAATTACAAAGGGCAACCGAATAAAATAAGGTCACAGCAATTAAGCAAAGTGAAATCAGGGAAGAAACAACTGTGCCACACGATGCCAGGCAGTGGACCAGACTGCAGTGTGCGATGGGTGAGATGCATTTACCACCCCAAACGGCATAACCTTGAACTGGACAGCAATGGACAATTAACGTATTTCGCGAGCAGGGTGTGTGGGGGAGTGGGTTACTGAGCCTACGAATTTAGAAGTCACTTTAAGAGAATTCATGGGCCTGGCGCTAGTGACAGTGCATTCACCACTTTGTTGCAGCGGTTTGAGGTTCAAATGCAGCGGCCGCCCCCCTGGTTATTACTGCGGGTGCGTTAACAATAAAATACCTGCCGCCTGCTTCAAAGTGGACGTTAAAAGATTCCGTGACGAAATGCGCAAGAGTAGGCGATTGTGGGCCGGTGTCATGGTCCACATTTTCCAAACTCTAAAACAGTCTGCAAAATTAATCAATGCTGAATATACAATCCTCGCTTAGCACGACCCAGGTCGAACGCTCACTCGTTATAGCGCTCACTTCCCCGGGAATACATCTTGAGCGCTAAGCGAAGTCTGCCTGTACGTAGCAACCATCGCCCCTCTATTGGCAGACCACAGAGCTTAGGTTGATTATTGGCACCAGTTCTGGCTGCCTTTCGGCTTATCGGGAGTTTCCCGCACATCCGTTCAGAGTCAGAATCTTTATTTAGACTGGAGGAATCCGATGAACTACAAAGCTCTTCGTGACAGATGTCCAGTAAGACATCGTTCGAAATATGCGCGCTACAAATTAAGCAATTTGAATGAATGACGCCGTATAAAATCACACGTTACATTAACCCTCGGTGAAGCACATGTTTCTTTCGCAAGAGACTTTCTGCCAAGAGATGTTTCGTCTTATGACTACTCTGCCTGCTGGGATGTGGCAGCAGTGGCCCTGGTTCATCAGCACTCGCTGGCTCCAGCAAACATCTCTCATTCATCCGTGGTGGTGCTCAGACTAAAACGAACCTAACCACTCACCATCGTCATCACGATCACTACATGCCTTTAAACAGACCAAATATACACAGCTAAATGCAAAAGCAGAATATAGAGCTCAACAGCTGCGTATGGGATGAGCTCATCGGCTGACGTGCAAGAGATGGATTGTGGCACCCATCACAGGATTGGTCGCGAGAGATTTCAAATGGCATGGGAATGCTTTGAATACAGCATTGGATAGACCGTAGCTCAAGATGATGATACACACACCTAATTTGGACATGTGTAAAATATGGTTTCTAAATCAGAATATGTATTTATACTGGAGGAATCCGATTAACTATCGAGCTCTTTTTCACAGATGATTGACCATTCGACAAAGCCAATTAATCTTCGTATGAGTGCATTTTGAATTTGTTAAACGGCAAAACGTACAGGGACCATTTGATTTTTCTGGCTCTACATGTCTTATTCATTAATGGTCACTTAATTTTTTATGCACGAGTCTACTGCGCTTCTCACCTTTGTGAAGGTGCCCCTGAGAACAGCAGCAGCAGCAGCTGTTGCTGCCGCCACTGGCCTCAGCTGCGGCCGCTGCCCACTGTGTAATTTGCAGGATAAATGTTTGTGCACGCCCTGGTCATAAATTCCCCTGCTTGGGTGCCCAGGCTGAGCCCCAAAGAGCACAAAGCCCCACGGCAGACGACAGGAAGCCCCTGGAGATCCCCAGCCCCACTTTACGAGGAACGGCTGTTGACAATTGCGCCCTGCGCAGCGGACCCCGCCGCCTTCTCCCGCTGTTACTCATTGTCCGCGTGGAACTATCGGCAATTGGTAAGTGCCACGAATTGGCCAGCGCCGGGGTGAGTAAATGGAAGAGGAGGAGAGCCTGAAGAATGGGAGGAAGTTTCTGCTTGAGACCTGGGAAATTCAACACGCGAGGGACACTTTGCGGAATGGAGAATAATCTATAGGTGGGCTGAAAAGAGGGATCTTTAATACAATATATTTATAGGGGTTTTTGTTCCAATTTATTTTTTTGCGAGTAAAAATCTGATTTTTATTTTTTCATTTTCCATGCTTTGAACTAAACACCTCAGAAAGTTGGCGCCAGGTTGGGGAGGCTTTCATCCAGCAGCGGACTGACCCTGGATGATGAACAAAACACACATGCGTTCAAATTTCAATAATTCACAACCGTTTCTAAGTGCCACGGTGGCGAAATGTTAACTACCTCGCCTGGTATACAGGAGGTAGTGAATTAGATCCCGACCCTGACGCCTGCTGCTGTATATTTGGAGTTTGCGTGTCTCTCTCCCCGCGATCGCGTGGATTTTTCTCCGGGTCCTCCGGTTTTTCACTCCACATTTAGAAACATGCATTTGGAGTATTTGGCTGCTATAAGCTTCCACCTGATTAGCTGCTTCGTTAAGCTATTATTTGTGGCCGAGGTCGCTTCTGAAAAGAGATATATAGCTCAGTGGGTCTAACCTCGTGAAAATACACAATTCGTTCAGTTTAGTTTTTTTTATCCAGTATTGAAGGCCTCCCCACGCCGTCTCGGCCATGAGGGTTGTTTGAACATACTTCACTGCGCTGGTTAGGTGCCAACTTGTGAAGGAAGTGTGGGGGCAGAACTGGTTGAGATTTCGCTCGCCACGAATGCCATCAGTGGTCGCGAATTAAACTCGGGTCTGTCGGGTTCAGAGCGCAGTGAGAGAAATATGTTGCCAAGGCTCCCTCCATGACCATAACACACACAGTTCTAAAATTATTAAATTTATAAACGTGCATAAAAAACACACAATCTCATACTTTTTTTAAAAAGTCATATACAAACCTTGCACGCCCATTCCGCTGTTAAAGCTCCAAGAGGATATTGGCACAGCACGACTCATTCGTATCGTCGATATTTACACTCAATTACTTTTGTTTAAATTGCCATGAAGATCGACCCCCCCCCTTCCCCGCCGCTTCGTGTCAATGTGGAATGAGAGCAGCTGACATGACAACTCCGAGACGGCGTGATCGGGCGCCCTGGTAAATACGCGCACGCAGGACGCGCGCACGCACCGCCGACAAGGCCAAGGCGCCCAGCGAGTGGAAGAAGCTGCCTCCAGAGGAGGCATTGGTCCCCCCCCGCCCCGAGTACAAAGGGACGAGCCGAGAATCTCCGATCACAAACATTCCAGAGCGGCCGGACACGGCTTGTCGGAGACGTGGCGCGTCCGCGCTGCTTCGCAATCACCGTGAGAGCGACGTCCTGCGACGCGCCAGAGAGAAAAGGGGTTTGCTGCGCCGTGGAAAATGAGCGCTTCCATGTCGGTGAGCCACGGCTCGCCCGAGTCACGGCGCCTTCAAAGAGCCCCGTGGCCCCGCCACCCCCTCCACCACCCCCCCCCCCACGCGGTCAACAAACGTCGGGCAGCAACCGCTCGCGGTGACGTGAGACCTCGCGGGCTCGGCGAGGTGCCCATCAAATGCCAGCCTCGCCGCGGTAGCAAGCGAAGACGTTGCGAGTGCATGGAACAGCAACATGGCGACAATTGGCGTCCAGGGCGCAACGACTCGCGGCTGTTCCAGTGACCTTTGAAATAAAACGCACATTTGGACAAGCGGGTGCACGTCGTGAAATAATACGTGTTGAACGCGAGAATTGTAAAAATAAAAAATAAAAATGATTTCCGTGCGTGTCTGCTTCGGTTTTTTTGTTGTTGCAAACTTGCAATGCTATCGTTCGCGGTTCGGGACAGCAAATGTGCAACGGTCGCCACTTTGCAAACGCTAACCTCACACGCCAAAAGCGAAAAGGCAACCGCAACACCTCGTTCCAAAAACAAAAAACGAAAGATGTGGCGTAAAAGTCGCGTGCGTTGTCAAAAAAGCATTCCTTTTTGGAACCTTACTTTGCACCACTTAGTTCCTGCTGAAACCGCCACCGAGCGCTTGCCATTGTTGCCGCCAGGTGATGAATAAAATTGCACCAAAAAAAATATTTCCACTGTTTTGTCCCAAATAATTATAATAAACACACAAGACGCAGAGGGGAAAAAACTCCCCTGCTGGGAGCAGCAAGGCACATACTCGGCCTGTACTGGGTTACCGTCAATCATTGCAGAAAACAGTAACTGGTTCTCAGTAACGCAATACCTCAACCCCCCCCCCTCTACAGAGCCCAGCTATACTTGGGGCAGTCGCGGCCAGACGATGCCCACAGCCGAACCCTGGGACCCGCACCGTCACGCGCACCTGGAGCATTCATCTTCATAATAATAATAATAAGCAGCAGCAGCAGGTGATGGATGCTATCTCGTCGGTCGCAGATATGTTCACAATGATGCGTGAGACAGCATGCACGTGTTTTCGTTTGGCTACAGACAGCGGCCCGCGGTAGACGAGTCGCGAGTCACAACAAACTGACCGTGACTCGCCACGGTGTTTGTGACCTTGCGTCCAAAGGGAATGGCTGAGATTATTTCTGCCGGCGCCACGCTCTCGCCTGGTTTCCAGTTCGCTTTAGTTTGCTGAAAGTAGACGAAGAACATTTGTTTAGGAGGGGGTGGGAAACCGAAAGGATGGGTAAACGTGGCTGAAAGCACGTCCCTCCTGTCGTAAACGTCGATACAAATACTGCACATACATTGAGGATGATTTGATTAGGTTTAAGTGGAAACAATCTATGACACGGTTGGCTTCGTACGGTGCGAAAGAAGTTCAACACACTGTATAAATTCTACTGAATGTTGGCTGTCGTGATTAAAGTTAACTTTATAAGTGTCAATACAAGCTGCGGAAATTGAGTCTCATAGTAATTCAGGCCTGTGTAAATTCACTGCTAGATAAAGACCTTATTCTGCATAAGTTATCGTGGTTCCTTGACCATACTTAACCACTCCGGGTCAATGTAGGCTGGTGAAAAGGGGCGAGGGGGGGGGGGGCAGACGGGAATGGTTCAGAAATCACTTGCCACTAACGTTAGCCATGGCCGGGAATCGAACTCGGGCCGCCAGCTTGAGAGTGAATAAACTACTGCGCCACCGCTCCCCCCCTACGTACACAGTAAACGGTATGAAAGAAAAATCGAAGTAGACTTTGGTGTTGTTGCTGCACAATGTAACGTTACGCTGAGCCATGGGGTTATTTACCAATGAGGAGCACCTTTTCACATCGAATTTCCAAAATGTTCTCAGGACCTACGAGACCCCGACCTTCCCAAACTGCCCCCAACCCCCTCCAGACTCAGAGTCTGTCGCTCCAATAATCTGGTATTGAATCACGCGTTCATCCTGAAGCAGAGAAGAGAAGGCAACTCTCTCCTGTGAATCGCAGGTAACAACCGTTGAGAATCCAGGCCAATCCAACCGGCAAACCATGAACACTATTTTAATTATATTGTAGTAATGTCAATCCACCAGAGCAGTGGTTCTCGGCTTTTTTCGCCTCCTGTACCCCTTGTTGAATTTTGTTTCAACCCAGGATCCCCTTGCCTGACCCAACATTGTGCTGAGAAATAAATGTACAAATAATGATCATCAATAATTATATAAGCATATTAAGCAATGAAATGTGACCGTCTAAGGCACATTTATAAATCAACTCACGTACCCTCAGGGGCTCTGCATACCCCCGGTTGAGAGCCACTGCACGATAGGAGCGAGGCTTCGTCATGTTGGTCATGGCAGCGTATTCTACCATGCGTCACCGTGCTAGTTGTTTAGCTTGGTGAAGGGGGACGGGTGTGTGGCCCAGGAATAGGTCAGATGTCACTCGCCACTGGCGCTAAAGCAGCAACCTGGATTTTAACTCAGATTTCAGGTTCATAAGGCATCGTACTAACTACTGCAACGCCGCTCCTCCCAATGTTATGAAATGAATGTCCTTTGTTTATCCAGGGAAACCTCACTAGCTCTTTGGACTCTCCTGGAAGAGGATACTGCCTTTTTGGGATGCTTGGTCAATTCCGTGAATGTTTCGCATGTGAAAGAGCACACAGAGAAAAATCCCCACGCCCGTGAGCGGACAGCACTCAAAGCACCACACAGAAGCAATAATCCACTGCTACACAACCATCCCTTGCAGTCTGCCTGGCAACCCTGCGGAGGTGAGACACCGCCAAATTCCAGGCTTCGTGTGGCAAGAATCGAGTGAGAACCCCCAGTCATGGAAAGTGAGAGGAGTGGAAGGGGTGGTTTTTTTTTAATGACACGATTGTGACGTTCAACCTGTTAGTCGATCCACTGCTGGATGAAGGGCTCCCCCGCTTCTGGGTGAGTCGTGGGAGTTCTTTGACCACACTTCAACCATGCCGATCACTACCGGGTTGGTGAAACGGGGTGCCCAATGCCGCTTCAGGTACCACTAGCCGGCAGCAACGTTAGACTTGGTCAGGAATCTAATTCTGGTCGCAGAGTTCATAGCGCTGTGTCACCCACTCCTCGGAAGACGGTTATGCAACCTGATATGTCAGCCTCCTCTTGATAATCACCCCGTGCATCTCAGCTAAAGAATGATTAGCCATAATGGTGCCTGTAACCCGAGCGGCTCCAGTGCGTGTACAGACAGGCAGGGCTGTGTGTTCATTGTGCGCAGACATCCATACAGTGCTGTATGAATACATAAAGTAAACTCCAGCCATTCTCACTCCATAGCTGAACGAAGGCCTCCCCCACACCATGTTACAATATGCAGTTGTTTTACGACCATACTTCGCCACGCTGCAGGTCGGTGTGAGTTGAAGAGGGTACACGGTGGAGGAAAACAAGTAACACACTCGCCACTGATGTTAGCCGTGGCCGGGTTTTGTGAAGAACATCGCGCGCCAAACCCCTGCCACCACTGCCACCCCTGCTGCACCCGGCATACCGCAGCCTACGGGGCGGGTCGATCACGCGTGGCGGGGTGGAGAGCGGGGTGGAGAGCGGGGTGAAGAGCGGGGTGGAGAGTGGGGTGGAGAGCGGGGTGGAGAGCGGGGTGAAGAGCGGGGTGGAGAGCGGGGTGGAGAGCGGGGTGGAGAGCGGGGTGGAGAGCGGGGTGGAGAGCGGGGTGGAGAGCGGGGTGGAGAGCGGGGTGGAGAGCGGGGTGGAGAGCGGGGTAGAGAGAGGGGTGGAGAGCGGGGTGGAGAGCGGGGTGGAGAGCGGGGTGGAGAGCGGGTGGAGAGCGGGGTGGAGAGCGGGGTGAAGAGCGGGGTGGAGAGCGGGGTGAAGAGCGGGGTGAAGAGCGGGGTGGAGAGCGGGGTGGAGAGCGGGGTGGAGAGCGGGGTGGAGAGCGGGGTGGAGAGCGGGGTGGAGAGCGGGGTGGAGAGCGGGGTGGAGAGCGGGGTGGAGAGCGGGGTGGAGAGCGGGGTGGAGAGCGGGGTGGAGAGCGGGGTGGAGAGAGGGGTGGAGAGCAGGGTGGAGAGCGGGGTGGAGAGCGGGGTGGAGAGCGGGGTGGAGAGCGGGGTGGAGAGCGGGGTGGAGAGCGGGGTGGAGGAGCGGGGTGGAGAGCGGGGTGGAGAGCGGGGTGGAGAGCGGGGGTGGAGAGCGGGGTGGAGAGCGGGGTGGAGAGCGGGGTGGAGAGCGGGGTGGAGAGCGGGGTGGAGGCTGGAGAGCGGGGTGGAGAGCGGGGTGGAGAGCGGGGTGGAGAGCGGGGTGGAGAGCGGGGTAAGGGTGGGGTGGAGAGTGGGGTGGAGAGCGGGGGTGGAGAGCGGGGTAAGGGTGGGGTGGAGAGCGGGGTGGAGAGCGGGGTGGAGAGCGGGGTGGAGAGCGGGGTGGAGAGCGGGGTGAAGAGTGGGGTAGAGAGTGGGGTGGAGAGAGGGGTGGAGAGCGGGGTGGAGAGTGGGGTGGAGAGTGGGGTGGAGAGCGGGGTGGAGAGCGGGGTAAGGGTGGGGTGGAGAGTGGGGTGGAGAGCGGGGTGGAGAGCGGGGTAAGGGTGGGGTGGAGAGTGGGGTGGAGAGCGGGGTGGAGAGCGGGGTGGAGGAGCGGGCTGGAGAGCGGTGGTGGAAAGCGGGGTAAGGGTGGGGTGGAGAGCGGGGTGTGGAGAGCGGGGTGGAGAGAGGGGGGGAGAGAGGGGTGGAGAGCGGGATAAGGGTGGGGTGGAGAGCGCGGGTGGAGAGCGGGGTGGAGAGAGGGTGGAGAGCGGGGTGGAGAGCGGGGTAAGGGTGGGGTGGAGAGCGGGGTGGAGAGCGGGTGGAGAGCGGGGTGGAGAGCGGGGTAGAGAGCGGGGTGGAGAGCGGGTAAGGGTGGGGTGGAGAGCGGGGTGGAGAGCGGGGTGGAGAGAGGGGTGGAGAGCGGGGTGGAGAGCGGGGTCAGGGTGGGGTGGAGAGTGGGGGTGGAGAGCGGGTAGAGACGCGGGGTGGAGGAGCGGGGTGGAGAGCGGGGGTGGAGAGTGGGGTGGGCGCGGGTAGAGCGGGGGTAAGGGTGGGGTGGAGAGCTGGGGTGTGAGAGCGGGGTGGAGAGGGGGTGGAGAGGCGGGGTGGAGGAGGGGGTGGAGAGCGGGGTGGAGAGCGGGGTGGAGAGCGGGGTGGAGAGCGGGGTGGAGAGCGGGGTGGAGAGCGGGGTGGAGAGCGGGGTGGAGAGCGGGGTGGAAGAGCGGGGTGAAGAGCGGGGTGGAGAGCGGGGTGGAGAGCGGGGTGGAGAGCGGGGTGGAGAGCGGGGTGGAGAGCGGGGTGGAGAGCGGGGTGGAGAGCGGGGTGGAGAGAGGGGTGGAGAGCGGGGTGGAGAGCGGGGTGGAGAGCGGGGTGGAGAGCGGGGTGGAGAGCGGGGTGGAGAGCGGGGTGGAGAGCGGGGTGGAGAGCGGGGTGGAGAGCGGGGTGGAGAGCGGGGTGGAGAGCGGGGTGGAGAGCGGGGTGGAGAGCGGGGTGGAGAGCGGGGTGGAAGCGGGGTGGAGAGCGGGGTGGAGAGCGGGGTGGAGAGAGGGGTGGAGAGCGGGGTGGAGAGCGGGGTGGAGAGCGGGGTGGAGAGCGGGGTGGAGAGCGGGGGTAAGGGTGGGGTGGAGAGTGGGGTGGAGAGCGGGGTGGAGAGCGGGGTAAGGGTGGGGTGGAGAGCGGGGTGGAGAGCGGGGTGGAGAGCGGGGTGGAGAGCGGGGTGGAGAGCGGGGTGAAGAGTGGGGTAGAGAGTGGGGTGGAGAGAGGGGTGGAGAGCGGGGTGGAGAGTGGGGTGGAGAGTGGGGTGGAGAGCGGGGTGGAGAGCGGGGTAAGGGTGGGGTGGAGAGTGGGGTGGAGAGCGGGGTGGAGAGCGGGGTAAGGGTGGGGTGGAGAGTGGGGTGGAGAGCGGGGTGGAGAGCGGGGTGGAGAGCGGGCTGGAGAGCGGGGTGGAAAGCGGGGTAAGGGTGGGGTGGAGAGCGGGGTGGAGAGCGGGGTGGAGAGTGGGGAGGAGAGAGGGGTGGAGAGCGGGGTAAGGGTGGGGTGGAGAGCGGGGTGGAGAGCGGGGTGGAGAGAGGGGTGGAGAGCGGGGTGGAGAGCGGGGTAAGGGTGGGGTGGAGAGCGGGGTGGAGAGCGGGGTGGAGAGCGGGGTGGAGAGCGGGGGTAGAGAGCGGGGTGGAGAGCGGGGTAAGGGTGGGGTGGAGAGCGGGGTGGAGAGCGGGGTGGAGAGAGGGGTGGAGAGCAGGGTGGAGAGCGGGGTAAGGGTGGGGTGGAGAGTGGGGTGGAGAGCGGGGTAGAGAGCGGGGTGGAGAGCGGGGTGGAGAGCGGGGTGGAGAGTGGGGTGGAGAGCGGGGTAAGGGTGGGGTGGAGAGTGGGGTGGAGAGCGGGGTGGAGAGCGGGGTGGAGAGCGGGGTAAGGGTGGGGTAGAGAGCGGGGTAGAGAGCGGGGTGGAGAGCGGGGTGGAGAGAGGGGTGGAGAGCAAGGTAAGGGTGGGGTAGAGAGCGGGGTGGAGAGCGGGGTGGAGAGCGGGGTGGAGAGAGGGGTGGAGAGAGGGGTGGAGAGCGGGGTGGAGAGCGGGGTGGAGAGCGGGGTAAGGGTGGGGTAGAGAGCGGGGTGGAGAGCGGGGTGGAGAGCGGGGTGGAGAGAGGGGTGGAGAGAGGGGTGGAGAGCGGGGTGGAGAGCGGGGTGGAGAGCGGGGTGGAGAGCGGGGTGGAGAGCGGGGTAATGTTGGGGTAGAGAGCGGGGTGGAGAGCGGGGTGGAGAGCGGGGTGGAGAGCGGGGTGGAGAGAGGGGTGGAGAGAGGGGTGGAGAGCGGGGTGGAGAGCGGGGTGGAGAGCGGGGTAAAGAGCGGGGTGGAGAGCGGGGTAATGGTGGGGTAGAGAGCGGGGTGGAGAGCGTGGTGGAGAGCGGGGTGGAGAGAGGGGTGGAGAGAGGGGTGGAGAGAGGGGTGGAGAGAGGGGTGGAGAGCGGGGTGGAGAGCGGGGTGGAGAGCGGGGTAGAGAGCGGGAGTGGAGAGTGGGGTAAATAGTGGGTCAATCGCACCTCTACCAAAGGCGTTGTGACCAGCGTGGAGGAGACGGGAAAGAAGAAAAAAAACCTCGCCGAGAGGCTCTTCCGCCAACGGTGGCGTGAGCAAAGGAATTGCAGGCCTACTCCTTTACCTGTTTAAGCACCGTGTTCTCGGGATTATAAAACACAGCCGAAATCAAATAATCCGGTAGGTGTGTGTGTGGATTTGCATGTCTGGTGTTTAATAACTTTTTACGACCACCGGCCACACGTTTTGGGAGTGCGACTTATGTTACAGAGCATCTTATAATCCGGAGAAAATGGTCAGAATAATTTTTCTTTTTTTTAAAACCTGAGTTGCTTGAACAGGTACAGGTGGTGCTGCCCAGCAGTTGCCCGCTCATGCCACTGCTAGAGGAAGGGCCTCCACTGGAGGAGGTGGCTTCTTTGGAAGTGTTTGGTCGCCTCTTCCATATTGGCCAAACGTCTTGGAAGAGGTGGCAGTTCCCACACCTGACCCCAAGACGCGCAACCTGCTGCTGAGCGTACATATGCACGCATGTTGAACTTCTTTCGCGCTGGACGTAGCCAACCGTGCTAATCGGAGGTGCGGGAGAAGGACAACAAACTAAACACAAAAAGCAGTTCTAAAGAAATTAATTTTCAAAATAAGTTTAAAAGTGTATAGCTCCAGTGGCTTCCTAATATTGGAAGGAGGAGCGTTCCAGACGGCTGCAGAAGCGCATCTGAACGCGAGCGATGCGGTGACCATCTTTGTTCGATGGGGAGCCACAAGCCGCTGTGACGATGACCGGAGTTTCTCGTGATGGTTTATGCTCCTTGACGAGATCACCAAGGCATTGGCGGTTCATGTGTGGCAAACACTTTGTGTGTAATCGACTAAAGGTGGTGTTTCACCTTTATTCCGCTGGCAGGGGAGAGGCGAGAGGGGAAGTCAAATAAACCTGCACCATACATTGCTTCGCCTGCCACGCCAGGAGATTGAATAGAACCCCAGCGACCATCTTGGATGGCAAGTCCCGTGTGCCTTCCATTGCTTTCTTAAACCGCCCTGAAATCACTAAAACATTAAAATGCCACCGCTTTGAAAGCCGTCCGCTGTGCAAACTCCACACCGATAGACGCCCAGCACGCATCAAGTCACGTTGAGATGCACCGCGACTCCGTGAAAACAAAACCTCTTTAAAGATAACACAAACCCCGGTGCCTTCTTTCCGTGGTCTCGGCTGGGCAACAGAGCGACTCTGCGTCGCGCGTGTCAACTTGCAAAACACACATCCCCCTTCCCCACGACATTCAACTCTGCCCAGCACACAGCGGCGCACGGAGCACGATAATCCACGGAGAGGAGCAAATCCAGCTCAGAGGGGTCGTGGTGCAGGGAGAGGCGGGATGGTCCGAGTTGTTTAAGGTTCTGTTGGTCATTAATGTAAATGCTGCGTTGAGATCGCGAACATATACCCCGACGCTCCCATTCCATCTCTGCACCTGTGCAAAAAATAATGTTTGAGTCCATCTGCCTGTTGGCTTTCCAGACCAATAGTGCTGATCAGACTCTGTTTAAAGGAGACATGCAGGGTCTCGTCATTAGCAGTCAGACTTGTTAAACGAATACGGCTGGATTTATAAATGTAATTGGCAAGAGCACTCAACATACAGGGTGTTTCAAAGAGATGGACCCAATTTCAAAGCAGTACTGTTTTGAAATTGGGTCCATCTTTTTAAACACCCTATATAATATGGAACTCCCGTTCAACGGAAAAAAACAATGCCGCACACACACCCATTGTACGCTGCTGTGGAGCTTGATATTATTGGTTTGGAAAAGCCAATAAATAGGCTGCTGGTAAGACCAAAGCTCTGCTTCTATTTATAAGTTTTACTCATTATGCTCCACTGTGACGCAAAATGAGTGTGTGCAAGAGAAATTAAACACGTGTTATTTTTTTCCCCCGTGTATGCCAACCACCCTCTTGTCTAAACTAAAACTAAACTATTGTTTTTATCGTACCGTGTAAGGCCCATTGAGCTATATCATTCATTTTCACAAACGACCTGGCCACAAATGATAGCTCAACCAAGTGGCTTATCACGTGGACATTTATAGCGGGCAAACACTCTAAACGCGTATTTCTTAATGCGGAGGGGAAAACTGAAGAACGCAGAGAAAAATCCACGCGACCACGGGGAGAACATGCAAACTAAAGACGTATATATACAGGCTTCAGGGTCTGGATAGAACCCACGACCTCTTGTATACCAGGAGAGGTAGTTAACATCTCGCCACCTTGTCTACATGATGCACCAACCGTGGATCGGGTGTCTCTCTGCCGCATCCACGCAGCTCATCTGACGTAATGCGCGCAGTCGAGGCCACTTTGGCTCAAACTGGAGCTTTGTGTCGCTGTAAAATACCCGCAGTGTGGTCATAAAGTGCACGGTTATATGGGGCGCCCACCGTCCTCCTTAACCAAAGACAGAGATCCCCCGTATAGATATCACCAGGCTGTTGGGGCAAGTGCTGTTAGCAAGCACGACACGATCACACGATGCGGTGGGTGGCCCGGCCGCCTTCGTCTCCCCAGGGCTGATGTTGCATGCACGACACAGCCATCGTACGCTGCTGTCGCGAGGGCTGCATCGTGGGCAGTTGATGAAAACGGATTGCTGCGTTGTGCTTCTACGCGCCCACGAATAAGCTGCCAGACATCCATCTCCAACCCGCACTGACCAGCGTGGCACTGTGCGGTCCAGTAGCCCCTCGACGACTTACAAGTCATGGGAAGGCCCTCATCCAGCAGTGGAGAAAGCCTACTTGCGGGAATACCCACAATTTTCGCTCCTACATGAGCGTGTTACCTCTCGTTGCAGCTGCGTCTCGCGACGCTCCAGCGCGCTGTGAAGCTGTGCTCTAGAATCTGAGAGAGAAGAGGGAGTGCTCACCTCCGATTGGCACGGCTGGTTACGCACGGTGCAAAAGAAGTCCACCGTACATGCAGTACATACGTACTGGGCAGTGGGTTTCACAGGCACCGGGAGACCGTCAGGAGGGACAAGCGCTTACTTATTCTAGCGCGCACGTGTGCCATCAACGCAACCGCAGCGCGTCACATGCGTGTCAAGTGGCCCGTCGCCCGCGATGGAATTTACACATGAACTATGATGGAGGTCAAAAGGTCGAGCTCCACTATAAAGGTGCAGCCTTTGCAAATGGCTGCTCACGTCACATCTGCCGGAAGGGCTTCCACGAGAGGAAGCTCTCACGATCGAGCCACCTCCACGGAGGGTGTTTTGGCTTACTCTTCCATGCTTGCCAGAATCATGAAAGAGGTGGAAGCACTCACACTTGACCCAACTTTAATGATAATTTCATTTTATATACGGTCATTCATGCTAATTACGTCCCACAAGGCTGTACATCTCCATATATAGAAAAGGCAAAGTTGTGATTATGTGTGTCTGTTCAAAATGTTTAGCGTACTTCCCGACATGCAACAAACTTGAAATTTGCCATGTGAGTACTTTCCATACTGTACACCTATGCAAAAAATATAAAAATACACTTTATATTTTTTTATGGGGGGGGGGGGGGTAGCTCAATAATGCATATATGTTTTGCACGGCAAGTGAGCTGTGACGTTAAATCTGTCACGTGACCCGCGCATGTGGAAGCGTCACGCATTGTAGTGTAGCGGCTAGCGCGCTGCGCTACGAACCCGGCGACTCGAGTTCGATTCCCGCTCACGGCCACCACCGGTGACGATTATTTGAACCGATCCTGGGCCTCCCCTAGGTCGTCTCAGCCTTAAACGAGTAACTGGTGTGGTGTGTGAACATCGCCACTGGGGAGACAAAGGAGGCCGGGTGTGGTGAATCCAAGTCCCGGGCGAAGCCGGGTAGTACAGATAGTTATATATATAAGGGCCGAATCTTACATATGGAAACTACCAAGCAGATAACCCCCCCCCCCCCCCCCATAAAAAATGAATCGTCAAATCAAGAAACGGCAAAAGGCACAAACGCAACAAAGTAATCACAGGCGAGAAATGAGTTTCGTTAAGTAGCACCCCACTAAACGCAAACCACCCATTCAACTCGCATACCGGGAGACACAATTGGGCCGAAGACCTCCTGCTTTCAAGCATCATTACGCTGAATATTAATCACAACAGACGTCGTTGTGATTAACAGCTATAACGTACTTATACCACATTTAATTCCGTTTAGGAACATTAAGAAGGAGCAAATTTTAACTCCCGGTAACATTGCAACCGTTTGCAGTTTTTTTATTTTACAGTCTGCAGTATTTCAAAAAAAGATTGTGCGTTAAGCTCACACGGCGTGCAAACACCGCTCGTGTCATCATGCCCGAACTGGCAATTGCAAGCCATGAATGAATTCATCATAGCTTACCACGTCGACGTTTAATTGGTATTCATTATCACATTAGGGCCGTGTGAGCAGAGTCATAAAAAAAACGCTGATTGTAATTGGACATGGGACGTGGAGTTACGCGCGTTCGTGATGGATGGACCGCTGGTGGTAATCGGATCGGAATGGACAGAGTCAGATCGGAAACAAATCGGATCGGGACAAGAGCCGGACAATCAGTGCATCGAGCGTGATGGGTGTCTGATGACATAATCTAAGAATTTAGTTTCAACAACAAATATAATGTCATTTATCCCAGCATCAATACTATTTTTAGCAGAAAGAGTCCTGCATATTTTGAATGCTTGAACAATCCTATTTGTTAACTAAGCATTTGTGTAGATAATGACACTGCAGTGCCCGGAGAAACTCTCAAGCATACGAGAGGCTAACGCGCCGACAGTATTAATCACGGCGGCCGCTGTATTTGAACCGTGAACCTCTACAACAATCTGTGAACGCGCTACCGCTGAGCCGTGTTGCCGCCCCACCCGGGGGAGGGGGCAGGGGGGGGCGATGATGATGAATCTGGGAGTATTTTCGGCTCATCATCCTTCCAAGGTAATTGCAACGCGTGGCGGCCTGCAATCTTTCATCCGCGA
Organism: Lethenteron reissneri; assembly: GCF_015708825.2. Lineage (NCBI taxonomy): Eukaryota > Metazoa > Chordata > Hyperoartia > Petromyzontiformes > Petromyzontidae > Lethenteron > Lethenteron reissneri. The sequence goes on along the minus strand of NC_083798.1, from coordinate 11,686,651 downwards.
CCACGCTGCCATACACTGATACACATTCGCATTCACGGGCTCAGCAAAGCGACAATGCCCAGACAAGTCCCACATCGAGGCGTGCATGACGCGCTCTAAACTAAACTAAGAGTAAACGATTTTTTTTTTATTTTAACCAGGTAAGGCCCACTGAGCTATATAGCTCTTTATCAGAAGCGACCTGGGCCACAAACGACGACTCAACGAGGTGGCTTGCAATCGTGTGGAACGTTTAAAACAGCCACACACTCTGAACGCACGTTGAATCTAAATGTGGAGGGAAAACCCGGAGGACCCGGAGAAAAATCCACGCGGCCACGTGGAGAACGTGCAAATTCCAAATTTCCGGACGTCAGGGTCAGGATGGAACCCACGGCCATCTGTATACCAGGCGAGGGAGTCAATATCTAGCCGCTGTGGTGCTCCATTTCCAAGGCAGGCGTCACGCTCACCGCCAACGCCCACATTGACAACCGCAATCACAATCATGGAAGTAAAAAAAAACACCACAGTGGTGGCACGAGCAACATACTTAAATCTCAGGGCCTCAAGTAGCCCAAGGGATCCTGGAATCATGAAAATATAGATGCACCGAAAAATCTGCTAGAATTCAGATGTTAATAAACATTCACTTTTGACAATTAGCAAAAGCGAATTAATCATTATAGACCTTCTTGTCTTCAGTTCTCTACTCTCATCTTGCTACATCTCTACATTGTGTCTATATATCTCTTCTAGCATCTCACACTCCGCTGCTTCTGACGCAGTTATCTGGCTTGACCACCTGAATGTGAAAGTGTAGTCGTTGCTCTCCATCTACATCAGCCATACGAAAGAAGAAGTGTATACATTGAAAAGGGGCCAGGTACATTAATGGGAAACCACCACAGCATGAGTCTGGCAGCACGGCTAACTGCTCACCCACTCGCACCCACGCTCTCTCTGTTCCTGCTGCGTCATCGTGCCCACCACTTCCCTTTAATTGCGTGGACGGGGTAGGAAAGTTGGCCACGCATGGGTTGGTAGAATCTGAAATACAGAGCAAGAAAGATTAATCACTTTTGACTCCATCAGTCATGTGGTTTTTTTTGCTCATTGCTATTCCCAACCGTGTTTAGTTTTACCTGCCGGTGCCTAAAATAAACTCCATATCATCATCATCATTATCATTGTCGTCGTCGTCATCAGAGCTGTCTCAACAATAAGTGGGCCCTATGCAGACAAGGGGAAGAGGGCAGCTAAGTTGGAGCACCGGTCAGACACGGAGACACACACGGAGGTAGGGAGAGAGACGGAGAGTCACGGAGATTATGAGACAGAGATGCAATGAGAGGGAGAGACACCCACACGGAGAGAGACACGAAAAGACAGAGACTCCCGAATAGACACGGAGAGAGACACACACAGAGGATGGGGCCCTACTTACTGTGGGGTCACCCGCACATACGCATCGTCCCTACACGTGCGTAGGGACGATACTGATCATTATTATCATCAGTCACTTTCTCATTATTTTTTCAATGATAATCGTTTGCCTTTCCACATCATGGCCAAGGTAAAACGTGTGCCTTAGTGGCTACGACACGTAATGGATGGAGGCTTATGCCCTTCATCAATGCACCCCACCGTTTAGCCCAGGGCCACACCGCATGCTGTGTTCGAAGATGGAATGCACGGAGGTTACAAATATTTTAAAAAACGTATCTTTCGTTCCGAAACGCATTTCCCGGGACCAGCGGACCCTCAATAACAGCGCTGTAGTTGAATCAATGGGTACGGTTCCTAAGTGACCCCCCCCCCCCCATCGCCTCTGTCCACGCAACAATATAACTGGGTACACCACAGTAAGTCGACAGACTTAATGTCGCGTGTGGTGGAGTAAAAATATGGAGGCATTCACACTTCTTTCAAGACATCTGGCGCATTTGGCATGGGAGAGTAGGCCAAACGTTACCCTCTAGCTACTGTGAGGCCCCCAGTAATATTTTCAAAAGGAAAAAAAGTTAAAGAAAAATAAAATGTATTTTTACAAGGCTAACAACAAATAAAATTCAGCATTCACAACTGAAATAACTTTTCACTTCATCTCTGGAGGTCCTCCAAGCTGGCGGAGGCCTCTGGCTTGCAGCCCCTAATGCCCCCACGCCTTAATCCGGCCCTGCCTCTCGACCAGGGGTCGGCAATCTGCGGCTCCAGAGCCACACGCGGCTCTCTGCGGACAGCTTCGTGACGTAATGTATGGATGTATTCACATGCATTGCGGCTCTCTCTCTCTCGAATGATTGAGTTTTGTATCGAAATTCGAACAACAAAAATTGTCCCTGTAATATTTTTTCTAATTTTCTTGCTGTGTTTTCCACACCTGATGATGATTGCTTGTGTTGCAGTTGAAACGTCGTGAGAATTTTATTTTTAAAAAATTGTATTATTTTGTTGTTTCCCTTCTTCGTGACTTTACCGAAAGAACCAAGAATATGAATCCTTGCAGTCACGAAAGCTTTAAATCAAAAATTGTCCCTGTGATGTTGGGTCGCCGACTCCTGCTCCGGAACTCTGGAAGAGCTCTCTCGGGCACCCTCTCGTGCGGTGGCTGTGTTCACCAGCAGTGGCGTGCGCAAGCAATTTCAGAGCTGCTGCTGGTACACCCGGGAAGGCGGGGGAGGGGGGGATACTGCCCTCACTGGCCTCACCGATGCGGTGCCGATCTCACCGCGTTCGCACACGCGCGTTAGCGGGCACGTGGACGGGGACGCGACGCAAGGACGAGTGGGGTAATTGGGCGTACCGATGCGCGCCGAGGTTAATCGGCAAGGGCGTCGCCTGCCCGCTCCATACATCACGCCGCTAACGCGCCTCCAGCCAGCTGCTGGCTGCAACGGAGACACTCAGCTCCCGCTTTGAAACGGTGACCCACGCGCCGATTTAAAAGGCACTGGAACGCGACGTTCAGCCGACATGTCAGCGCGCAGCCGAGTGCGTTTGGCGCGTCGTCGTTTCACACAATAGGCTCAGAGGAGAATATTATTTATAGAGTACTGCCGGCGATGGAACACCGTGTGTTGACGAACATCAATGGCGGAAGAGATTCGAATGAGCGGTGGATGGAGTGGAGTGGTCTCAAGTGCAGTGATTCACAGCAGTCGCCCCTGGACGAACCTGGCACCACACCCAGGCCATTGCCAGGGCGACCAGATTACCAGGTTATTAGAATATTGCTCACTGCAGGAGATGTATTCATCCTCATCCATTATACCTTTTGGGCAAAGTACGTACTCGGCAAAACTGAATGTTTTTTCTCTCCATCCCACGTAGCGATCGGGACTGCTAAGTGGCCCCCGCTGCCCGTTGTTTGTGAACGGATAAAAAATGCGCAAAATTGTCAGTGCCTTCGTCCAGGCGCACGCGACCCGCCCAATGTGCTCTTATTTCTCAGTCGTTTGTCACTGAAATTGACCATGCGGCAGGCAAAGTACAGCGGCTGCTGATTAAGTGACGGTGTCTCGTTTCAATCCAGAAAATACTGAAGAGGAAAAAAAAGTCCGATTGCTTAAGCGATGCCGTAACGCGATTTGTGTCGGGCAAGCAACGCAGCTTCTCACGTTACGCATATCTTGCACGCCCCGTGCCAATGCCACTTTGGGCGTTTAACAATACCGTACCATAACGGCTGAGTGTTAATAATCTATCATCGCACAAAGCGAGAACGCGTGTTTGTCATTTGCTGTTAAATTGCCCAGATTAGGCCCATTCATCAGCGCGGCTGATTTATTACCGCGCGCCCCACGCGTTGCCGCCGCCACTACCACGACCGGCACCACCATCATCATCATCAGCTCCCTTGCGCTCGCCTGCTTCGTTTAAACGAGGCGCGCCCCCTGCCTGGAGGCGCGTGCGTGTTCGGCAGTCGCATAGACGCGTATCCTCTCATCGCGGCGGCAGTTGTATCCTCGTAAATATACATTTAAAGCACCCCCCAACCCCCGCACGACCGAGCGCCAATCCGCATCATCCACGCCGCGATTTGCGCCAGCGCGCTGTGGCGAGCCGAACGCGTCTCATCGCCGTGGTGACGGTGACATTCATTGACCGCACCGCTGCGCGTGGGATTAACGGCGGTCGCGCTGCCGTGTTTAGCTCGAGCCCCGGCGATGCGTTGTCGAGTCGTGCCGCGTGCCGTCCGGAAATGATGACGGACGGTGCGCTCCGCGTGCTGGGAGCTTCGTCGCTTGGAGCGAAACGTCGGACATCGTGCCGAAACACAGGCGGTTACGACCGTGGTTTTTCGCATTCTTGCGTTGTATTATTTTGTGGCTCAATACGAAAGAGACGTTTAGTGTTGTCAGTATAACTATAAATTATATATCGTTGTGTGTGTGTGTGTGTACGGAGCGGTGGCACAGCGGTTGGTTCAACTTTGCTTGAACCACGTGAAATGAGTTCGAGTCCCGGTCGCAAACAACACCAGCGGCGAGTGTTGTCTGTGCCAGTCCGAGGTTCGCTACCGTTACCAAACCCACACTCACCATCGTGGTGAAGTATGGTCAAACAACCGCCATGTAAATTATTGGTTTTATGAACACGTGATCCTGAACTTTGAATGTGGAGCACGTTGTTTAAGAACCTTCAAAACTTGCTCAACAGTTTGGCGCGAAGCATTCCAATGCAGTAGGACCTGGATAAACAATCCAATAGTCGAGTCGACAGGTCCAAAGCACAGTGCGCTGACCACTGCACCACCGCTCCAACCCGTATAAAGGACATTGTGGCTACAATAGAATCACTCAAGCGTTGCGCCCCCGGTACAATTAGGAGCTGTTACATACGACAGAACACAGCCCTTGCCGCGCCAGCAGCATTTGCCATCTGACCGACACGCGATGCCGCTGGTCACGGCTGCGAGTCCGTGTCAAATGCAACCCCCAGGCGCACAGTCAGTGGCCCCGTGTTGGCGTTCTCTCTCCGGACAGACGGGAGAGAGGAGGGGTGGTGTAGCCCTAGCGACAAAGCGAACCGTGGTGGCCAACAACAATTGTACTGCCCGGCTCGGTTGGAGATGACTTGGCCGCGTGAGGGCGACTGATATCCGGGCCGAGCCATCAAATTAGCACGGGTGTTGCCAATCAGGCTGGCCCGCTTTGTAAGTGGTCGTGGTAACGCAGCATTGTGATTTGGACTGAACGCGTCTCAAGCGCAGCGCTGTGAGCGCGAGAAAGAGGCCCTGCAGCGCACTCTTGTGGCGAGCCAGAAGCAGAACACGACAGGAGAAGAAGAATAATAAGAAAAAAATTAACCCGTAAAAACAAAGTTTTTCACTATAAATCCTTTATATGCGTGGCATCGGTTTTATTTTATTATTCATTTCTGTTTTTATTGAGTAAGAGTTTCATTTTTATCACATTAGTATTTTAAATTAAATATAAGGAAAGTCGTATATAAGGATTATAAGGTTTTCAGTTTTTGTATGATTGTTTATATTGTACATTTTTGTTGTTTTCTTGAATAATTTTCTGTGTTTAGGAAAAATATATGATTGTGTTAGTGAAATTTTTTTTTCCTAAAAAGTGGAAAATTTTGGAATTTTTTTTTCACGAAAATAAATTGTCACGCACAACGAGTCTGTGTGCAAAATGTCAGCTCGATTGGGATCACGGGAAGGGGGTTAAAAAACGACAGAAAGATTTGCACGGTCGTAAGCGCGCAAGCAAGCAAGCAAGTGAACTTAATATAAAGGATTTAAAAACACCCAAGCACATGTTCTGGACTATACTGGGTGGGGAACGTCCGGCCCGCGGGCCGTATAAGGCCCGCGAAGTCATTTGGTCTGGCCCTGCCAAGGCTAACCGCAGGCGGGACTCGAAATTCAATAAATCTAGGAGCAAACCTGGAAAAGCAGTTGCGAGTAGCAACATCATCAATACCAGCTAACATCACCACGCCTCGCCAAAGAGAAGCCATCACATCAGGGGTGAGTTAATTAAATGTTTGACCAAATATAACGGGCTAATTTTAAGTTGATAATTTTGTATAAATAAATTTGTATAAATATCCAAATGGCCCTTGGCAGATAAAAGGTTCCCCACGCTGAGTCTCGAGGTTTAAGTGCAACCCAGGGTTGTGTGTTCCGGCCTGTCCGACACGAGTTGGAAGAGACTTCTTGAATGACAACAAAATGCTTTATTTGAACGCGTGGTCATTCATTACAGCGCTCTCGTAACGTACGAGGTGAATAATAATAACTGAAATGTTTAAAGCGCCCTTCAGCGATCGTTCTCATGGTGCTATTCATAACAAGGCGGGAATAATTAAACAATGAAGCAAAGATGAAACTTCATTTGGAGCTTTCGTGACTGCAGGAATTACTCTTTGGTTCTTTCGGTAAAGTCACGTATAAAGATAAAATAATAAATTAAATACTAGCATGCGACGTTTCGATTGCAACACAAGCAATCGTCATCAGGTATAAATGAAATAGAAACACAAATCTAGTATACTTAGAAATGTAATGTAATACAACAGAGAGTCGGATAACATAACAGTCAACACCCTACCTGGTTGAAACACAGAACCAGAGACATATAGACATATATGGCTGTCTATATATCTGTAGTTCTGTGTTTTATCTCTCTCTCTCAAATTTAGAATTCTCAGGAAGAACGTAATCAACCAGGTAGGGTGTTGACTGTTATGTTATCCGACTCTGTTGTATTACATTACATTTATAAGTATACTAGATTTGTGTTTCTATTTCATTTATACCTGATGATTGCTTGTGTTGCAATCGAAACGTCCTATGCTAGTATTTAATTTATTAATTTATCTTTATACGTGACTTTACCGAAAGAACCAAAGAGTAAGCAAAGATGAAGTCAGAAAGACGGTTGAAAATAACGAAAGAGAGAAATCCATTTTGGTACGACAGTCAGCCCACTGGCGTCTGAGCCCGGCCACCCCAAGTACTGTTCTGGGCCACGGCTATAGGGGCCGTCCATAAATGACGTCACGCACCTAGGGGGGGTGGGGGGTCAGACATTTGTGACGATGTGTGACGAGGGGGGGGGGGTTGAGAAATGTGACGTCACATCAAAATGCGCAACTTTAAATAAATATAGACAACACGTCTACTTAATTAAGTAGACTTTTTAATAATTGTTTTCTCCTACAACACCAGAGTGCAGCGCCACATTAAATACGCACTACAATGACAATAGTTTAAAGCGATTTGAAGCATGTTTTATTTTGGGGGGGGGGCAGAGCTTTGTGACGTTATATTTGAGGGGGGGTCTGACTTTTTGTATACTGCAGAAGCACATCCTTTATCGGTTCCCTCTTCTCCAAAACGCGTTGACCCCCGCGGTGAAGTATGGCCAAACAACCCCGTCACGATCGACACGGGGTGGGGACTTTCATCCAGCAGTGGGTTGACAAAGGGGATTGTATTCAAGCATTGTTGTTACGCCAGCCTGAACGCTGTCTTGATGCTATGTTTACCTTCATGGCTCCGGGTCGTGTGCAGTTGCAAGGGGGGATGATGATCCCATCATCTCAACTTTTGCAGCGCCACCTACGGTTTAAGGACGGAATCATCTGGATAAGGCCCGGGCTGTGGATAGTTTCTGGTTACCTGCTCGGGAAATAATAATTATTCAACTACTACTATACGGTAAAAAAAATATTTAAAGCTTTCGTGACTGCAGGGATTCATATTCTTGGTTCTTTCGGTAAAGTCACGTAGAAGGGAAATAATAAAATAATAAAAATATAAAACAATCAAATTCTCACGACGTTTCGACTGCAACACAAGCAATCATCATCAGGTTTGAAATCCACATCAAAAAAATAAAAAAAAATCATGATAATTTTATTGTTTTATATTTTTATTATTTTATTATTTCCCTTCTACGTCACTTTACCGAAAGAACCAAGAATACTATACGGTAGTATTATTACATTCAATTATTATGGCTATGGAAATATAATTTCCCTGGAAATACGGCGAATGCAGTATAAACAGGGCTAGCAATTACAGTGAACGTCTGGTCACACGAATATGTACACAGCTATTCCTGATGCTGTGTCTTCTATCATGACACACAGGTGGGTCTCATTTCAAACCGTAAAAACATGTACAGTAAACCCTTGGATTGCGAGCATAATTCGTACCGGAAACGTGCTTGTAATCCAAAGCACTCGTATATCAAAGCACTCGTATATCAGATGTGATCACGTGACGCTCGGCAGACAAAGCGTATACACGTACTACTCGTATTGCAAAACCTCGCTCGTTTATCAAATTATTATTTAATTACAATTTTTGCTCGTCTTGCAAAACACTCGCAGACCAAGTTACTCGCAATCCAAGGTTTTACTGTACTTTTCCACACGCGTGTCGATATTGGCAGTGTTGACATTGGTTGGAATCTCGGTGTGAAGACTCTGAATTGCTTTGCATTGAATTAATTTTCAAGTTTGTAGATCGTTTCGCGTTACCGTGGAGAGACCGCTGCAGCTGAATGCTAACGTCACGTGAATGCAAAGCACCTGGGAGTTTCGTTACGCGGTGCATGGTAATTCCGGATGGGTCATTGAATTGAATCAGCAAAACGATCGTAGCACGGAACGTGTCTCAGTTGTGCTTGAGTTGGTGACAAGCGACATCTCAAGCTGTCTCTCATTGATGCCGTCAAGGATGACTTTTCATCACATTGCTGCGTGCATTATCTGTGCCAGTCTGGCACAAACATTAACCACTGTGCCTGAAGTTGGTTGATTGAAAAGCAGTAAATGAACCAAATTGGGATTATATATATTTTCTTTAAACTAATGATTTTCAACTATCAGCTTGCCGCAGTATTTGCTCACTGCCGTCGACAGAGAGGACCACTTCGAGGAGCTAGCAGGAGCCACGACCGAGCAGGAAGGCAGCCACACAGTGTGAGCGCGCGCCAGCAAATGAGAATCTGTATTATAATACTGCAGGAGGAGGAATCCGATGAGCTATAAAGCTCTTTTCCACAGGGGCACAGGGTAAGAACGTTACAACAAACAAACAAAAACATGGTAGGAGTTAAAAGTACAAAAATGGTAAACAAATCACCCAAACAGATACAAATAAAACTAAACCATCCCCATCATACCAGACAACGTCCACCGTGGCGTTAACTTCTTGTTCAAAAGCGACCTGGCCACAAATGATAGCTCAACTAAGTGGCGTATCATTTTGACAAGCTTTGCCGTCCCCAAATATATTAAGGTGCAATCTGCCGATTAGTTAATGTTTATAAACATACAATACCACTTCCATTGGCCTTCCAAATGGACTGGGTCAAATAACTGCATGGATAGGATCTCCTACAGCAGTGAATTGTCAAAAAAGGTATGCACATGTACATATAAGTGACTTTGTCAAGATGAAATACAAAATATTTAACAACGGATCTTGCAACAGGTTTCACATTGTCTTAATAAGCTTATATGGTATATTTTCTATGTATTTATTGTATTATTTCTCTTCTACGTTACTTTACCGAAAGAACCAATAATATTGCTTCTATGGTGTCTAAACTAAAGGCTTACGAACGGATGGCTCCGTAATAGCCACTGAAGGCAAAACTTTAACATTGTATTGGGCGTCTGCTTTGGGTCACACGACTAACTGTGTCCTGTGTGTCACAGTCCTCTCTCAGGTTCCACGTTTAAAAATACAGCACCGCATGAACAAGGCCACCGTGTGGTGGAGTGTTGTTTTTATTATTTTATTATTTGTGGAGTGTTGGCTACCCACACACTACAGTAAATGATAATTCTACATGGCTAGCCAGAATACATGTTTTTGGTATGTGTTGCAAAGCGGATATAGCAAAGATGCCCGGCCATTACTTAAAGGTCGCCCAATGTGCCTCTGAAAATAACGCATTCACTTCTTTAAACGAAAGCGTGCCTAACACTTCAATGGGCTTCCTTGTGAGACCCTTTAAATTACTTAGAACCGAGTTCCTCAATTGGTCCTTTAAATTACTTAGAACTGAGCTCCTGGATTGAGCCCTCACGTTTGCATGCAGCCTGAGCAGCAGGTTCACCGAGCCCCTCTGTGATCTCTGAGTGAGCAGAAGAAAATTCTTCCGCAGTTGAAGTGCTGGCACCACCAAGTCACTGCTCGGCACGGGGTGGGGTTCGATGCTGTTGGCACACACACACCCACAAAGCGCCGCTCGGCACGTGATAAGATCGGTGGCTTCGAGGCCGCGGGTTACATTTCCGCTTCGGTTCACAGGAAATGGTTTTTCACGAGTACAGTCCCAGAGTTGCGCACGGCGTGAGCGTTGTTGTCCCACCCCTCCTCCATCCCTCTTCGTGAGCTATCCGGGGACCTTTGCCTTTCGTGTCTGGGAGTTGGCGTTACTCCTGCGCGCACGCGCGCCTGCCTGGACGTTAGTAACACTCCCCCAGCGTTCTTTGTGTGGGGGTCACACAGAGGTACACACACACGCATCCTCGGCGTGCCAAGATAGCTGAACATTTGGGAGATTCAAGCGGCAGCAAGCATAGCTGGTGAGCCGAGGAGGCGGCTAACCAACGCCATGTAAGTATTCACTCCACGGCGAGTGGTTGTGTATGGCTTTAAACATTGGCTCGCGAGGCCACCACCCCATTTGTATTTGCCGTTTTGCTATCGCGACATTTTTGTTGTCGTCGAGACAATATCTCCGTTTTGCCGGTACAGAATAAGATCGTTAGCTCCGTCGCATGAAACTCCCTAAGCCGCGCAGCGTCGGTCGGCGTGTTGTTCGCTCTCCAATTGTTAGGCGCCTGTTGATGGCCACGGGGGCACGGGGCCCTCTTTGTTTGACCTCGAGCAGAGTTCGCCATTCCGGTCAGGGCGGGTTTGGTGAAGATGTTGTGGGGGAAGGGTTAAGAAGGGCGCGTTAGGGGTTCAGGACATCACTCGCCGCGATAATGGTTACGTTTGTTCCCAGTGACTTGTTAAAACAAAAGCACAATCCACTAATTACGGAGCCAAACGAGCGTGTTGATGTATCTGCGAAGCGTTAAATAGAATAAAACAAACGTGTCCAAGAAAGCCTCACAACGTCTCATTACGTGTTTTTGTTTAGGACGATGCTGTTGAGATGTTTGCTTTAACCTTCCCCAGTGTTTTATGAGTTTGTTTTATGACGGCTCTGTCGGGTATTGGATGGTTATATTAATCATTGACATCATGCCGAGACTGTGATCGAAAATGTATGCACGAAAATGAAACTTGTAATGCAAAGAGTTGGAAAACGTGTCGAGTCAGGCAGGTCCTGCTGGCCAGGACTGCGAGAAAATGGTGGTCGGAGCCAATTTTACTGCCACCAAATAAATGACTCTTCGGATTATTTCAGATGCCCTGTCATCACCAACCCAGTGGGAGACTCGTAGTTTGGAAGGCTCTTAACTCTACCGTAGTTTTACGCTCCGCCAACGCCGAGGAAGATGAGGAATTGGCAAAACTACACGAAGCCTTCTTAATCTCTCTGCTCAAGCCCTCTCGTCGTGGTGGCTATGATACCTCGGCATTGGCATGTATCTCCCGAAACGCACTGCCGTACACAAGAACAGGATAGTGGGCAGGCATGTCTTTTTTTTAAGACGGCTAATTGGTCATATATTTTTTTTGTATCATAAAAAATCAACTCTATAGATGTATTTTTGTTTTGTCTTTCGCTGTGTTTTTGTGAGCACCGCGTGAGCTTGCTTTTTTTTATCTGCACATCGGTATCGAATGCACCGTGTACTGGTTATGTATTACAGAGACCAGCACCACAAATACTAAGATCCCCCGTATAGCCTTAACAGACTGTAGGGGCAAGCGCTGTTAGCGAGCACCTATGAAGGCCGGAACGGTACACGAGGGGGTGGGTGGCCAGCACCACGCCCGACCGTCTTTGTCTCCCTAGTGGCAATGTTTACACACCGCACCTGGTACTTATTTGAGGCTGAGTCGACCTAGGGGAGGCCCGGGACCGGTTCAGATTATCACACACAGACACACACAGATACACACGCACACGGTCAAAAAGTGTGCCCCGTAATGGGCAAGGGTCAATCTTCATTCTCCTTCCACGTGTCGTGCCGCACTGCTATACAAACACACGTGATGATGCTTCGTCATACCCATCGTATCTCGACACACTCGTCAACAACATTGCCTTCCAAGAAAAAAAAAGAAATCGGGAGACGTTTCTGGCAATAGCCCTTCTTCAGAGCATCATGTGCGTGAATAGGAATCGGAGAATGGTTTACGCACTGGTTTATTCTTCAACCCACAGCAAAACTCGGTCCCAAAACCAACCGCGAACGTGCGTCTCGTAGCCTCAACAGCACGCCGGGTCCGTGTGACGTCAGCGCCCTTTAACCCGTGCGTGTGATGGGTCCGTGCTATGCTGAGTGCGGAGATTTCATGTCTGCGTGGTGCGAGTGCGTGAGGATGGCTCGCAGATCACTTACATGTGAATAATTACAAGTATGTATAGCTTTTACAAGGCTTCAAGTCTGCGTTAACCACACATACTTGTGGCAAAACAATGCATTTATTATAAACATGTCCTGATAATTATCAGAGCATGTTTGATTGCATGTTTCGCCACATGTACTGTGTGTGGTTAATGCAGACTTGATGCCTTGAAAAAGGTTCCTGTTTGGTGTTTGAACTTAGTAACCTCTTTTATTCCAGAAAGGGTAAACAACCTTGATTTGAAGCTTTCGTGACCTGCAGGAATCCATACTGGTTGTTTTTTTCGGAAAGTCACGTGGGTAAAAAAATAAAATTAACAAAACATAAGAATGTTTCGTGCAAATTAGTTTATTTATTTTATTTTTTGCCTACGTGACTTTACCGAAAGAACCAAAGAGTATGGTAAACATCCTATTCTTAAATTCGCATCATTTTGGTTACATTCCTGGCAAAAGGGGTCCCCATAAATAATATACAAGAGTATGTGTGTATAGAAGTAGATATACATGAGTATTGTCATCACATTTAACTGGTCTCGTTTTCTTTAATGGCCGCGACTCGCCAAGGCTTCCCAGAGAACGCTGTTTCTCCACAACAATAGAAGCCACGATCCATCTATTGTTGGGAAAAAGTCTCTCAAAGCTGTTGCCTTCCCTCGCTGTCATGCATAATCGTAGGCAATAATGGTAATATAAAAGGGAACATTGGTTTTTTTTATCGATGAAGGCTTCATTGAGTCTTCTTCAAACGATGTTTCCACTTTAGAGTCATGTTTTTGCCAATTCCATTATAGATTCGTTTTTAGTAGATTTCGTGGTTGCCTTATGTTACTCAGTTGCCAGTCTTGAAAACCTGACCCAAACACACACCCCCTGCCTTGCTCTTAAAAATAGGAATTCAGACAGCAAATACGTACATGACGCTTTAAAGGTCAAACTCTGTTTGGTACAAAAAAAAACACATTTGTTGCAATCCCATTGAAGGCGTTCCTCATTCTACTCTGGAGAACTTGTTAACATGAACACCACACAGCTGCAACACGTTCCTCCACCACATGGGTTATGTTCGGACAGAAGCTACCGCCGATTGCGTTGACACTGGCCTAATATTTGTGATACTGAAGTCGACATAAACCCTGCACATGCTGGGCAGGTGTACGTAACACATGGTATAATGTTACATTGTTGATGCACACTCGCAGAGCTGTCTCGACAATAAGTAATATTTAAAACAACTTTTTGAAAAACACGCTTTTATTAAATGTACTAGTAATGGCAGAACTCCAGGAAGTGGCCCCGAAGCTTGCTATAACGTAAGGGACCATGGCCAATTACAGCCAACGTCATTTGATTGTGGATAATTAGACCCAAGCCGAAACATAACATATAAAAAATAATGTTTAAAAATATATATTGTTTATGATAGAAAATAGTATTGTCATCAGTATGACATAAGTATACCAAGTTTACACTATGAGACCTCCTTTACCAGTGGCAAAATATAGTAGTAGGTTTTTACCCTTTAAACTGGTACAAACCTGACACCTTTATACAAGGCATCATGTTTGCAATAACCGCAACACAAGCAGTCAAAATGCAAACAAAAAGAAACAACTCCGATAATGGTAATGATATGCACTGTCCTTTTGGCGTCATCTGGTCTTTTGGCGTCATCTGGTCCAACACCAATGGAGACTAGGCTCGAAGGAAAGCTGTCTCGGGTGTGGACCAATCAACTTCAAGGACAGTGCATCATTACCATTATCAGAGTTGTTTCTTTTTGTTAGCATTTTGACTGCTTGTGTTGCGGTTATTGCAAACATGATGCCTTGTATAAAGGTGTCAGTTTTGTACCAGTTTATAGGGTAAAAACCTACTACTATACCAAGTTTGCAGTCGATACCACATTGGGAAGTGGGTTAAAATGAGTTACAAGATTTGAGGATACTACAACAACGACAGCAACAACAGACAGAGTAAATTAAAAGAAAGCGTGTGAAAAGTAGGGCAGTAGTTGAAGGTTGGAGACGCACAAATGTTAGCCCAGTGCGGTTATGTTTGTGATACGTGAACAAGGTCGAGACATGGAGAGACGCAATAGACACAGAGTTTAGAGGCCTATAGAGAGAGAGTCACCGTAGCTCAGTGGGCTTCACCTGGTAAACACAATACAGGCGTGTCTCGTCTAACCAGCGTTCTTTTATACGAGAATTCGCTAGAACGAGCAATTTGAATTTAGAGCCAATTTGTTTGCAAAACGAGCAAAATGTTCGCTTATTGAGCGGAGACCGACCCATAAATATGCTTCCCCTGACGGCAGGGGGCGCACTGCGGCCCGCCAGTTTGTTTACCAGCTGTGCTGCATGAAGCGCGTGTTAGGGGCCATCCATTGAGTACGAACGCAAAAAATCTTGTCAAAACTTGACCCCCCCTCCCTCCCTGTACTCACGTGTACTTTTTACACCCCCCCCTACCTACGTACGTACACTTGACGCCCCCCCCCCCCCGAATCCTATAGAACGGCCGATATTTAATCCACGCAGAAACGATCAAGGATAAATAATATTCACGTGTTTAAGAAAGCAGTCCACCGCCGGACTATCTAACTCATTTAAAGGCCAATGTAGACACATTATTATCGAGGCTTCACCCCCCCCCCCCCCCCCGTTTGCTATACGTGCATACATTGTCAGTAGACCCCCCATACGCAAGCTACGCATTTGGGTTAACCCCCCCTCCATGCGTACGTACTCAATGGATGACCCCTTATCATGGGTGGCTGGGTGGGTGCCGGGAGCGGTGGTGCAGTGGTTAGCACTACGCTGCGCTACGAACCCGGCGACTCGGGTTCGATTCCCGCTCACGGCCAACACCAGTGACGATTAACTGAACCGGTTCTGGGCCTCCCCTAGGACGACTCTGCCTCAAATGAGTACTTTGTGTGGTGTGTTAAACTTCGCCACTGGGGAGACAAAGGCAGCCGGACGTGGTGCTGGCCACCCACTCCCTCGTGTGCGTATCGGCCTTAATAGGTGCTCGCTAACAGCACTTGCCATAAGTCTGTTAAGGCTGCACAGGGGATCTTGCACTGTGGTTCTTGATGTTTGGGGTTACATTTGATGTATTACTTTATTTTAAAATCATAGTGCTGTTGATTTCTTACGTGAAAAAAATTACCAAGAGCAGAACATTTTGGGCGTGACACGGAGCCCAGCTTTTAACACGGCAGTCACCGGGAAAACGACGGTCGTTTGACGAGTTTTCTCTTACTGACCAATTTTCGCGGAACGTATCTTGCTCGTTAAGCGAGACACGCCCGTAGTTTAAATGTTGTGTTTAGCTACAAACACACTTACTTCACAATGCTCGCCAGTGTGAGTTCGTGCAGGGCTAGGACTGCTTCAGAAATCACCACTGATACGTATCTTGGCCAGGTATCGAACTCGGGCCACTGGTAAGTGCGGATTGTGTGAAGGGCAAGGAGCGAGGCAGCATGACTGAATCTTGCATCACTTTCCGCACCTGTCGGCCATGGCTATGAATCAAACTCGAGTCGCAGCGCGCTAACCACTGCACCCACCGCTCCTGCGTGTACATACAGGTCAGCAAATTGAACCTACGTGAAGCCCAGCGGTGGGGGTGGTGCCCCTCTATCGGCCGCGTCTCGCTGAGGGCGTAGTACTTCCCCGGGAAAAGGATGGAGGTCGAGGAGGGCAACGCTCACGCCAGTGAGAAGTCGCCGCTGCTGGGCAGATTGCCCAGGCACAGCTACGCGTGCATTAACAACTGCCCCACGTGCCGAGGCACTGGCCGCGTTCCGAGAGGTGAGATTCCTGTGTGTTGGATAACAGTCCAGTACTTTGGCAACTGCTCATGGTTTTTTGCACAATGTGACAAAGGATGAATGATTTTGGTACTCGTTTCCGTGTGTTGTTTGATACTCGTGGTTTTCCGGCCTGCGCTATATTTGATTCTCTTTTGATGGGTTCTGTTGTCATCAGGGTATGACAAGTATGACAAAGTGTAGCGAGTTGATGGCCTCAGCCTGGTCACCAATGATTGCACATGACATTCGGGTTTGCACTTCGTTCAGAAAATTCAAACAATTTAGAATTTTAAAAAATATCAGTTTGACTCGAATGCAACAAATACTTCTCCCTGTGGTTGAAAGTGCTTCGTCCTTACCGTTTGGACCAGATGCCACTTAAAGGGACATCAGAAATAGCTCTGTGATGTCCACCTCCGTGGGCCGTACTAACACAAAGGGTCGCACTGCTGTGTGAGATATCCAAATGGATTATCTGTATCATGCCATGACTCTGATAGCACAATTCTGATCAAATTTGGGGGGCAAAGACTGAATATTTATTTTATAAGACCAAAGGTTATTTTGAGCTCTCAAGCGTCGGGGCATTTTCCATCTATCATGTGTACGAGTGAGTTGCATTAAAAGTGCATTGACAGTGTCCTGTGGTGCACTACGCAATATCCCCCCTGTATGTCTCTCCCGTCTCTCCCGTGTCCCCTGTGCAATGGCAGACGAGGCGAACAGGCTGGTGGCACTGATTCCACTCAATGACCATCGCCTAACGCCAAGCAAAACGTAAGAGCGCCGGACCTCCCAAGGCCAAGAAGCTAACCCATAAAAATCCAAATTTGGCAATAAGTGTGATCCCTAACTCTAACAAACTAGCCAATCGTCCGCTAATGCTCACTTGCAATTACTCTAACCCTAACCCTAACCTCACGTTCAGCACATTGACTGGTGGTTGATGTTAACTACCTCGTCTGGTATAGAGGAGGTCGTGGGTTCGATCCTGACCCTTGACGCCTGCTGTATATTTGGAGTTTGCATGTTCTCCCTGTGGTCAGGTGGATTTTTATCCGGGTCCTCCGTTTTTTTTCCCCTCCACATTTATAAACGTGCGTTTCGAGTTATTTGGCTGTGATACATTTCCACGTGATAAGCCACTTTATTGGGCTATCATTTGTGGCCATGTCGCTTCTGAAAAAGAGCTATATAGCTCAGTGGGCCTTATGGTAAAATAAAAAAATAGCTTCATCGTTGAGTTTTCATGTTTTTGTCCACTTTTCAATCCTGCTCATCACGGCATTTCATACTTTCTCCGCCATATGTCAACGCAGCAACCGAGCAGCTCTCTCTCCAAGCAGTGGGGCCTCTGAATGTTTCTTCAATGCATGTACATTCTACTCTGCACGCACTCGCGCGAGTCGGGTGCATTGTTGACCAAGTCTGAATTTACTGGTAGGAACCACCTGGTTCCACCAGCCCACAGGGGATTATTGTGTCCGTCCGTCGCGCAGGGAGGGGCTGGGTGGGGAGGGAGGGGCTGGGTGGGGAGGGGCTGGTCAAAAATAACGTAGTGCCCTTATACAACTCAACGTTTAACCTACTCACGCCGGCTTGTGCCCGCCCTCACAGTCAGCCATATTTGCGGAATACACCACGCCGCCGTTGACCCTGGCCATTGACCGAGCAACCCAACGTTCCTACCAGCTCCCTCCGCAGGAATGTGTTATAAATGAGCATTCGGAGGTGGCTCAGAGTTCAGTGCCAGGAAGCCGCCTGTGCTTAAACCAGGTTCTTAAGAGGCGAGAGCGTTGGTAGCCTCAGCCAGGTCACCAATTGCTTAATTTGGCAAGAAATTTAGCTCTTGAGAATTAAAAATATAAATTTCACTGACATTAAATGAATTCTCCATTTCGGGGCAGGTGCGAGAGTGCTGCCCCCTTTCGCGTGTTTCAGAGGTCACTTGAAGGAATCTCAGAGGGATATTATATTCGCGTTTGCGGGGCCGATTGCAAAATCAGGATATAAACTGGGGGGAAACACGCAAGCAATATGCAATATTGAAATACAATCTTTTAATTTACGTTGTGCTTAAATGTCTTGGCATACATATCAAAGCACCCTACACCACGTGGCAGCTGTCCCTGTGTGGCACGAGATGACTCGCTTGTCAGCACTGGCAAACAAGTGAGCATTAAATCTGCCAATAGGGGGTGATAGTTGCAATATAGAATCTGAATTGAATAATTTGAAAGTAATTGTTTTTCAAATTTTAACACGGGTGCCCCCACGCATGCATTAGCATACTCTTTTCGAACGAAGTCACGGGATCTTTAACATCCACTGTGAAGAAGATGGCACCAATTTTACGGTGAATGCTCCTACAGTATTAACCAGGGGCAGCCTGTTGGATTCGAACTGCAAAAGAAACCTTTACGACAATCTGCGAAACGCGTTATCATCGATCGGGTCACGTCACGGGTTCTTTTCTGCTCGGCGGGGGAGGGGGGTGTGTCCCGCGGCAAGTCGTGCGCGCGATGGCAGTCATACGAGAATGTATCCCCGTGCCCTGCAGGTTGCGGTACGTCCTACTCTCCATGCTCACTTGCCTCTTGATGTCGGGGCTGCTCATCTTCTTCATGTTTCCCCGCTCGGTGCTCGTGAGCAATGGGGACATCGAGTCTGTCTATGTCTTCTTCAGCGAGAACAGCAACACCGTCATCATGAATGTAACGGTATGTTGCCCCGTCGTCTCTCGGTTACAGAGAGTGTCCTCGGCAGTGCTTTTGTTTACATAAACGTGTTTTGGATAGACGTGCAAAATATTGCACGACTGTCGGTGTAAGGACTGGTGAAGATTGGTAATCACGAAAAGGCGGAGGGTTATGGAAGACCGCATCGTACGTAGCCAACCGTGCACATCGGAGGTACTGGGGAAGGACAAACTAAACACAAAAAGCAATTCTGAACAAATTCGTTTTCCATCTAGATTGAAAAGTGCATAGCTTCAGTGACTTCCTAACAATTTGGATTTGAGAAACACTGGTCTAGAAGACATGCTACTAAGGGGGCAAGGAATGAACTTTTTCTCATCCTGTTCTGTATGTAAGCATAAATAAGAAATGTAACTGCGTATGAAAAATTGCCTTAATTTACCCTGGAAAGCCTCACATTTTCCAGACTAATTTTTACTCACTTTTTATTAACTCACTCTGTCTGTTGTTGTCGTTGTTGTCGTATCCTCAAATCTTGTAACTCAATTTTAACCCACTTCCCAATGTGGTATCGACTGCAAACTTGGTATACTTATGTCATACTGATGACAATACTATATTCTATCATAAAAAATATAAAACATTTTAAAAAAAAATGTATATGTTATGTTTCGGCTTGCCTCTAATTGTCCATGCTCAACTCACGTTGGCTGTAATTGACCACGGTCCCTTACGTTATGGCAAGCTTCAGGGCCATTTCCTGGAGTCGTGGAGTTCTGCCATTACTAGTACGGTACATTTCATTAAAGCGTGTTTAAAAATTTTTTTTTTAATATTACTTATTCAGGAGGGACTTGCATTGAGATATTTGGTGATTGTGGTGGTGGTGGTGATGTTGATGATGAATGGGAACTTTTGTTTCCCACACAGACCAGCATCGTCATTGAGAACAGCAACTACTACCCCATCGACCTTTACAGCACGTGCATTCAAATTGAGTTTGGTCACAATGTGCTGAACAAAACCTGCTTCGACAAGGGCCTTGTGGTGAAGCCTCATAGCCAGGGTCAAGTAAGAAGCGCACGCAACATTTCCAACACTCGCTTCGAAACACTGTTTCGGGAACAAGTGCTGTGTGGTATTGTTCTAATGTAGCTTACCAAATGTATGATTTTGTTTTGTTTCTCTTAACCTCTTGGTTTCTTTTGTTTAGGTAAGACTATCCATTATTCTGTCGATATTTGGGATATAGTAAGTATATTTAGATTTTTTGTTTGCACACAATACGGATGATATAATCCATCATGCATAACAGAGCATCGCCGAGTATCTAAAGACTTCTTTTCGGGAAGGTCTTGCTACCTTTGGGATGTTTACATAATTTCATGAACAAGTGTTGTTTGGCTTCATGTGGCAGGACAGCAGAGTGTCCAGATAAACCCCACCACGCATACTAAACCAAACCTTGTAGCTCTTTTTCAGTAGCGACCTGGCCACAACGAAATAGCTCAACGAAGTGGCTTATCCACGTGGACATTTATAGCAGCCAAATACTCTTAAATGCGCGTTTCTAAATGTGGAGGGAAAAACCGGAGGACCCGGATAGAAATCCACGCGAACATGGGGGGAGAACGTGTAAACTCCAAATTTATACAACGGGAATCAGGGTTGGAATCGGACCCACAACCTCCTGTATACTAGGCCAGGTAGTTAACATCTCACCACCACGGCGCTTAGCACGGATGGATTCAATAATCCATTGCCATACTGCCGTCTCCTAGAGCAACCTCGTAGCCCTATGTACACAAAAACGCACACATATACTGAGAGTGTGATCGTCACCATTCTTGCGTTTCAGTGGATACTGCTCCAAGCCAACAATCAAGGTCCACAACGTGTTCTTCAAACTGCAGTAAGTGGAAATGTCACCCGTTTAAAATTACTCCTCAGTGTTCGCCTTGAATATAAACGAACCTTGACAACGCAGAAGTGCGTACGCCGATTCGGGTGAGTGAGGTGGGGAGCAGTGGTGTCGTGGTTAGAGCTCAGTGCTCACGGCCAACACGGGTGACGATTATCTGAACCGGTCCTAGGCCGACTCGGCCTCAAATGAGTACCTGGTGCGGTGTGTAAACATCGCCACTTGGAAGACAAAGGCGGTAGGGCGTGGTGCTGGCCACCCACCCCCTCGTGTGCCGTGTCGGCCTTCATAGATGCTCGTGAACAGCACTTGCCCCAACAGTCTGTTACAGGCTACACGGGGGGATCTTTGGTGCATGGTAAGTGGAGGCAGTAATGTAAGGTTAGCACGCTGCACTACGAATCCCGCAATCCAAGTTCAGTTCCCACTCGTGACTAACGCCGGTGACGATTATCCCGGACCAGCACTGTGCCTCCTCTCAGTGTGTTCAGCCTTAAATGAGTATCTGGTGCCACATGGAAACATCGCCACGAGGGAGACAAAGGTGGCCCGGGCATGTTGTTAGCCACCGAGCCCCCTCGTGTGTCGTGCCGGCCTTCATAGGTGCTCGCTCTGTTTTTTTCGAGGCTATATGGCGCATCTTTGTCTTTCTCTTTGCTTGGTCCTGTGTAGCACGACGGCTGTCATGGATGTGTTGAACAACCACCAACAGAAGTCGACCGTCGACGACTTCCGCTACTTCGACTGCGGAGCGAACGTGACTCATCCCGTGCCTATCCACATGAAGTCGTGGCTGCCAAAACTCTACTAATGACCCCCCCCCCCTTTCTCTCCGGCTCATTAGTACTGACCAATAATCATCGTCGACACATAGTCACTTGAATTTGTTGGACAGATCGTTCAAGATTGCCACGTTATTTTTTCGTTAAAGTTGTAAGCAGTAGTTGTATTTGTTTAATCCAGGGGAGGGGAACGTCCGGCCCGCGGGCCGTATAAGGCCCGAGAAGTCATTTGGTGTGGCCCTGCCAAGGCAACCGCAGGCGGGACTCGAAATTCAATAAAACTAGGAGCAAACCTGGAAAAGCAGTTGCGAGTAGCAGCATCATCAATACCAGCTAACATCACCACGCCTCGCCAAAGAGAAGCAGTTCCAGCCATCACATTAGGGGTGAGTTAATTAAATGTTTGACCAAATATAACGGGCTAATTTTTAAGTTGATAATTTTGTATGGCCCGCGAATGATGTTGTAAATATCCAAATGGCCCTTGGCAGAAAAAAGGTTCCCCACCCCCCCTGGTTTAATCTAACGTGAGAAATCTGCGATGACCATTGTTCCACCTCGGAGCCCGAGCCTACATGGACTGGTGTTCCCAGGCAGGCTCCCATTCGTGTACGGATCAGACTGTGAAATACACCTTAGCTACCGATAGGGCACGTTTAGGTTGAGTTTGTCAACTGCTTTAGGCCCCCCCCTGGAGGCTGGTGCAAATCCGGTAGCGCCTCTTTGCAGGCCAAAATATTTCCAACGTATTTAGGACGACAGTTGTTTACAGAGGGGTAGTGTTTGTAAGAGGGCACGCAATCCAGCTGTGTCCGCCCTGTGTCTCGGGTCGCACCGCGTGTTGTTCGGCGCGATGCCCGACGTTTAGTTTCACTTTTTAGGAGCTTCAGGTACAGCCTAAACAATGCATCAGGGAGAGCTACAGGATGAGGCAGAAAACTCTATGCAATAGGAGGATAAGCACACTGCTGGAGGTCACTTTATAAAGTTTGCAGCATATCTGCTCTTTTTGATTCAAGACTGGCTAATTTATGCGTTGGGTGCTGCTTTTTTATCGTGCATAATTACGCAAGACTAAATGGTTTTCTGTTAATTGCATGTGTAATTGTATTCTTGGAGCATTATTTACCACATTTGTGTGCGAGATTGTTGAGAGTGAAAGCGAATCCAGGATGTGATGTGATTTTAAGCTAGTTTTCACTGCACGTACTGCGTCAAAAAATACGTCACTTTCTATGCACGTGTGGTCCTGGAGAGAGCATTTTCTGTTACTGTTTTTCAATAAATTTTCACTGGTGACCATTTTAAAGACGCATACCGTGTACAGTGCATGCTTCCTGTGCAAATCAAAATTGTTTACGTTTACCCGAACGTTTCGGGTCATGTTGTTCTCATCGGGTTCCCCCGTCACTGACACTCGCCAGCACTCGCATCTTGCCCGACCCAAATATCTCACCGTTCCGTGGCGTCAACAAGAAACCTCCTGATTTGAAGCTTTCGTGACTGCAGGAATCTGTCTTCTTTGGTTATTTCGGTAAAGTCACGTAAGTAGAAAATAAATATTTCGGTAAAGTCACGTAGATATAAAATGAAAAATTATTTTATACCTACGTCACTTTACTGAAATATCCAAAGAGTAATGAAACCTCCGACTCCTGACCGCACAGAACTGGCCCCAGACGTTTCCCAGTTCCGACCCGCTCCCCTCCCATCTCCCATCAGCTGTGTGACCGCAGCAGCGTCGGGAGTCCTTGCCATCCAACGGGATCCTGCTCGCGGACACATTCTCCGCTATATATATCCCCGTAGTCCCCGGGCAGCAGAGGTGGTGGGGTGGGGGTCTGCAGCCAACCTTGCCGTGTCCACAGCGCGGGCCACACACTCGACCGAGACGCTCGTGCCCCGCGTGTCCTTCATTGCTGTGTCCACCTCTTCGAAGCAGCGAACTCGTCTTTTGTCGTCCACGTGTCCCATCGCCATGGCCACCATGGACAAGAAGCTCCTGGAGAATATTTCCGCGTCGGGACGCTCCATCGGAGTCCTGACCAGCGGTGGAGATGCGCAGGGTGAGAGCGGGGTTCAGAAGCGCCCGTGCCGCGTTTGTGCCAGTGCTGGGTGGGCTACCGCAGCGGGCTAAGATGCTTATAAATAACAGGAGAGATGGGGTTGAGATATTGAAACGGTGCTCTAACGCAGGTTGATGCGAAAATAATGACAATGTTTATCACTTTTGTTTTGGATATTAATATTTTGCTTATTTAATTAACAAAAAATTGTTTGGTTAACACTACCCTAACTCTAAAATCTAAATTCCCCCCCCCCCCCCTCCTTTAAAAACATGTATAGTTGCGTTTAAAAAAACTTTTTCTGTTCCGGTAACAGGATTATTTTTTTATTACTAGTATTTACGGAGAGAAGTTAATGCGTTTTGTCACCAGGGAGATGGGGAGCTGGGTGGTCGGCGCATCTGTTTGCATCGGCTGAGTGGTCCCTTGGACCAAACAATTTGAGACTCGAGAGGAAGCTGTGGCAGAGGGAACGTGAATCTCCAATGTGAATTTACTGAGATGATCGCCGCATGGAGGTTTGTGCGCGCGCGCCCGTCTGCGTCCATCAGGTATGAACGCGGCTGTGCGCGCCGTGGTGCGGATGGGCATCTACGTGGGAGCCAAGGTGTACTTCATATACGAGGTGAGCGGGTGAGCATTCCTGGCCACAAAGGTGAGCACCAAAGATGCAATCAGGCAGCAGCAGCAGTAGCAGCTAATTGGCACAAGAACCCGCGTCGCGAAAGCAATTGACTCAGTCAATGTCACAGTAAAAAAAAACTTTTAAAAGTTTACAGAACAAGACTTTACACAAACGGAATTGGCCAAAGATCCCAACACAAGAACGCTTCCTGAAAAAATAGTCATCAGATTCAGTGACGCTTCTCCTGGGTTAAATACAGTGAGGGAAAAAAGTATTTGATCCCTTGCTGATTTTGTACGTTTTCCCACTGACAAAGAAATGATCAGTCTATAATTTAATGGTAGGTTTATTTGAACAGTGAGAGACAGAATAACAACAAAGAAATCCAGAAAAACGCACGTCAAAAATGTTATAAATTGATTTGCATTTTAATGAGGGAAATAAGTATTTGACCCCTCTGCAAAACATGACTTAGTACTTGGTGGCAAAACCCTTGTTGGCAATCACAGAGGTCAGACTTTCTTGTAGTTGGCCACTAGGTTTGCACACATCTCAGGAGGGATTTTGTCCCACTCCTCTTTGCAGATCTTCTCCAAGTCATTAAGGTTTTGAGACTGACGTTTGGCAACTCGAACCTTCGGCTCCCTCCACAGATTTTCTATGGGATTAAGGTCTGGAGACTGGCTAGGCCACTCCAGGACCTTAATATGCTTCTTCTTGAGCCACTCCTTTGTTGCCTTGGCCGTGTGTTTTGGGTCATTGTCATGCTGGAATACCCATCCACGACCCATTTTCAATGCCCTGGCTGAGGGAAGGAGGTTCTCACCCAAGATTTGACGGTACATGGCCCCGTCCATCGTCCCTTTGATGCGGTGAAGTTGTCCTGTCCCCTTAGCAGAAAAACACCCCCAAAGCATAATGTTTCCACCTCCATGTTTGACGGTGGGGATGGTGTTCTTGGGGTCATAGGCAGCATTTCTCCTCCTCCAAACACGGCGAGTTGAGTTGATGCCAAAGAGCTCCATTTTGGTCTCATCTGACCACAACACTTTCACCCATTTGTCCTCTGGATCATTCAGATGTTCATTGGCAAACTTTAGACGGGCATGTATATGTGCTTTCTTGAGCAGGGGGACCTTGCGGGCGCTGCAGTATTTCAGTCCTTCACGGCGTAGTGTGTTACCAACTGTTTTCTTGGTGACTATGGTCCAAGCTGCCTTGAGATCATTGACAAGATTCTCCTGTGTAGTTCTGGGCTGATTTCTCACCATTCTCATGATCATTGCAACTCCACGAGGTGAGATCTTACATGGAGCCCCAGGCCGAGGGAGATTGACGGTACTTTTGTGTTTCTTCCATTTGCGAATAATCGCACCAACTGTTGTCACCTCACCAAGCTGCTTGGCGATGGTCTTGTAGCTCATTCCAGCCTTGTGTAGGTCTACAATCTTGTCCCTGACATCCTTGGAGAGCTCTTTGGTCTTGGCCATGGTGGAGAGTTTGGAATCTGATTGATTTCTTCTGTGAACAGGTGTCTTTTATACAGGTAACAAGCTGAGATTAGGAGCACTCCCTTTTAAGAGTGTGCTCCTAAACTCAGCTCTTTTATACAGGTAACAAGCTGAGATTAGGAGCACTCCCTTGAAAAGTGTGCTCCTAATCTCAGCTCGTTACCTGTATAAAAGACACCTGGGAGCCAGAAATCTTTCTGTTTGAGAAGGGATCAAATACTTGTTTCCCTCTCACTGTTCAAATAAACCTACCATTAAAATTATAGACTGATCATTTTTTGTCAGTGGGCAAACGTACAAAATCAGCAGGGGATCAAATACTTTTTTCCTTCACTGTACATGCTTGTGAAGAGAATACGGGACTTTAAAATCAGGAAGAGTCTGCACCATCGATACATCTGTATTCTGAACATTATTTATTTTCCTTTTAAACATGAAAAAAAGCAGTCGGTTTTTTGTTTAACCACAATCAGAAATGTCACAATATAATTATCATGCAGCCTTCACGGCGTGCCTGTATTGAAGTCGACATGGCCTGTAATCGGCAGCGCGAGTCGCCGCTCCGAACCGATAGCGTGTTGCTGATTGTAACGTGCTTTTGAAGAGCACCGCATCTCTGCAAATTAAAACCACCTCGGAGGTTGGAGACGCGCAAGTTTATGTGGGCAGTGCGCCACGCCTGCAATTGCGCATCTCTGGGGGGGGGTCTCTCCGGGGGGGGGGGGTCTCTACGGGGGGGGGCTCTCTTGGGGGGGGTCTCTCCGGGGGGGGGGGGGGGGTCCCAGGCGCGATCCAGAGGACGCTGCGGCCCCGTGACTCCACTGTCGGCGTCACGTTCACCGGGACTTTGTTGCAGTGACAGCTTGAGAAGGGGGGGGGGGGGCTTTCGTTTTTTGTTTGTTTTATTAAACCTCCCCCCGGTGGAGATTAAACTGCTCGCCGCGTGCAATATAATAACTCTGTACAATAACTCAATACAATAACTCTGTACACTAACTCTGTACATTAACTCTGTACACTAACTCTGTACATTAACTCTGTATAATAACTCAATACAATAACTCTGTCCAATAACGCAATACAATAACTCTGTACATTAACTCTGTATAATAACTCAATACAATAACTCTGTACAATAACTCAATACAATAACTCTGTACAATTACTCTGTACAATAACTCA
Organism: Lethenteron reissneri; assembly: GCF_015708825.2. Classification (NCBI taxonomy): domain Eukaryota; kingdom Metazoa; phylum Chordata; class Hyperoartia; order Petromyzontiformes; family Petromyzontidae; genus Lethenteron; species Lethenteron reissneri. Next base: position 11,659,547 of record NC_083798.1, on the reverse strand, counting down.
ATACAATAACTAAATACAATAACTCTGTACAATAACTCAATATAATAACTCTGTACAATAACTCTGTACATTAACTCTGCCCAATAACTCAATGCAATAACTAAATACAATAACTCTGTACAATAACTCTGTGCCGTTGAGTGGGTAGATTTTTTTTTTCTCCAAAGAAACCCGGGTTTTTTTTACCTTTGCTAACGAATGACGGTGAATCATATTCAACAACAACAACAAACTCATTTTCATGACAACTCAACCAGACACTTTGCGCCAACAGCTGCATCACTGCAGTGTTGCACGGCTCATACATTTGCATAATTCGCCGGTTCTACTTAAAGTCATCCTACGAGCAGTAACGGACTGGATCGTAGTTTTTAACACACAACGTGCACCTCCGATTAGCACGGTTGGCTACGTGCGGTGCGAAAGAAGTTCAACAAACGTGCATGCAACGTCGCATATCCGACTCGCTGGGGACTGATGTGTCGGCTGATCTGTGAATATCACCGTGCAAAACCGGGGCCATATAATAGGGCCCACGTATAAACAAACAAAAATGACCATTTTTAATTTTAGTTTCAGACTCTGCCTTATCGACAGACCTGTTTTCCACCTGAAGACGGCTTCTTGCGTTGTGGCCGAAACGTCGTGAGAATTATTGTTATGTTTTATTTTTATTATTTTATTACCTCCCTTCTACGTGACTTTACCGAAATAACCAAGAAGAAAAAAATGACCATGTTATTTTTATATTTGTATGATAACACATTTTTGTTTACCAAGATATCTTCTTCAATAAATCTATTTATATAGTAAGGATAGTCGCAGAGTTTCAAATTCAATCAGCTTATCTGCGCCACACGGCGAACGAGGGCCCAGACTAAATGATGAACGGCGTCAGCGGTAGCGACGTCTGTCCAAGCGGCTAGACGATCTTCTTGGTTCTTTCGGTATAGTCACGTAGAAGGAAATAATAAAATAATAAAAATAAAACATTAAATAATTCTCACGTTTCGGCCACAACGCAAGTAGCCTTCTTACTTGCGTTGTGGCCGAAACGTCGTGAGAATTATTTGATTATGTTTTATTTTTATTATTTTATTATTTCCTTCTACGTGACTATACCGAAAGAACCAAGAAGATGAATCCCTGCAGTCACGAAAGCTTTAAATCGGCTAGACGATGTTGAGATCCCAGCGGAGTGACAACGGCGGTAGCAGTAACGTGGAGCAGCAGCAACAGCAACAACTCTTGCAAAAGTTTATCACCGAAGGCCGACGAAACAGAAGCGCCCCGGGCCTACGATAACCTTAATCCTGCCCTGCGTGCAACACTCAGTTAAGACCGGACATAGGTGCAGTGCAAACTGCTTAGACATCGGTGAAGTGCTTGCACTGTGATTTAGAAGCCAATACACGCGGGGTTAGTTCGGCACACGCCAGAGTTGAGCCACGCAGAAATACTGAACTGGGTGTTTGTTGGGCAGTTAATTTGACAAGGTGGATAATACGTGTCGGTCAGATATACGGCGTTTTACTATAAATACACCACATATCGAGAGTATATTTTTTAAATGTTGAGTGCCCACTTTAAAAAAAAAAACGACGAAAGGGCCTTGTATAGCCGGTTGGACACCCACTGCTTTCGGAAACTCGATCTGAACTTAAAGGTCACTCGGGAAAGTCGAGCTGCTGCAGACTGTGTCTGGGTGCGGGCAGATCGTGTTCAATCTTTATATAGCGTGTGGGAGGAGGGGGAGGAGGGGAAGGAGGGCCATCGCATGGCCGTTGTGCCTCCAGCCACCACCCCCTGGCACCGGCAACTCTGGCAAGAGACGAGTGACACAAGCGCGCGGTGCTGCCCGGCTGTTAGAGTAACACATTTAGTCAGCGGACAATCGTCACCCCCACCCGCTCGCACCCCACAAGTAGATTCTTTTTGTTACACAACCCAAAAACGTTGATTATGAACAACACATCAGCCACAAGGTCCCCCGAGAGCGCACAAACCTCGTACACAAGCGAAACTCTGGAACCGGTCTAGTCAGCAGTCAGGCCCACTTGAACCAATTTGGTGGCAGACGATATATAGTCAGTTAAGAACCCTTTCGTTAAAATATGGGTTCCTAGTTTGACACAAAAACCATACGGCGCTCTCTCAAGGAATCTATTGCTATATCATTACTATACCGATTATAATAGATTATATAATCGGTATAGTAATAATTGGTTCGATAGATGGATTAATCAGATAAGGCGAACATTTTTAGAAATAATAAAAGGTATCGCCTCTGTTCCCACGTGTGACGCTGGACGGGAGGTGGTATAGGTGGAGGTATGGTGATGTCTTTCAGCATCATTAGCCACGTGACGATAGGCGTGGCTTGGCGGGAGAGGGTTTCCCTCCTTCGGGAAGTGCGGTGTAAGGGGGGGGGGGCATTGTGGGGCCCGATTAATTCACAAGAAAAAGTAGTTTATGCATTTGAATCAATTCATTCACTTAATTGACTTATCGTAACAACGCTCTCTCTCAGTGTCAAGCCTTCTCACAAACCAGTCGGTGCTGAGCTGATGTAACGCTCACATTGGAAATAGTAAATAGGTTCGATTCCTGGACCAGTCAACGCAATCGCTATTCTAGAAATAATCTGTCCCGAGAGTTTGATAACTACACTTAGGGGCCATCCATAAATGACGTCACGCACCTAGGGGGGGGGGGTCAGACATTTGTGACGATGTATGACGAGGGGGGGGGGGTTGAGAAATGTGGCGTTACATCAAATGCGCAACTTTAAATAAATATAGACAACACGTTCTACTTAATTAAATATACTTTTTAATAAATGTTTATCCTACAACATCAGAGTGCAGCGCCACATTAAATACGCACGACAATGACAATAGTTTAAAGCGATTTTAAGCATGTTTTATTTTCAAAATGGAAATATGGTTTGGGGGGGGGCATAACTTTGTGACGTCATATTTAAGGGGGGTCTGACTTTTTGTGACGCCGTGTGACGAGGGGAGGGGGGTAAAAAAATCGTCCAAAATCGCGTGACGTCATTTATGGACGGCCCCTTATCCACTCACATGTTCTCGTTTTGACAATAATACTCTACAATATATAATTTTTACATTGTCTCTAGGGGCGAAGTGGTGGTGCAGTGGTTAGTGAAATGTTGTCCCACCGCAGCGAGGATGAACCTATGCCCCCCGAGTTGAGTTCCAGGCCAAGGCCAATGTGAGTGGGTTGAGTGATATTTGAGTCACATGTGGAATGTCCACCCCCAACCTTCACCAACATCGCACTGACCAGCTCAGTGATTTAGGATCAAACAACCCCCCTGACCAACACGAACGTCGGGATTGACATCATTGTTGCTAATCATTATAATGACTGTAGTTTTTTAAAGCATTGTCGAAGATGTTTCTTTTTTGTACGCACTTAATGACAATGTGTTGAACATTCTCAGGAGGGTTGGGTGGGGTAAGGAGGCCTTCGTGAGGTTAAAGGCCTTTTCTGTCCTGCTGCTCTGTGGGTCTTTTGTTTTCCTGGTGCCATCCTGCTAACAGGAATGATGCCATCAGTCATCACCAGGCTTGCGGTGCAGACTGGTGTCCTCCCTGGAGGATCCGCTGCTAGTTTTTGTAGCTAAACAGACAAATCACATGCGAGCACCAGGACATAAAAATGCCCTTTAACCCACTTGGGCTTCTTACATCACCATACACAACTATTTGCTTAAGTCTCACGCTATTACGCGATGTTTGTGTACTTAAGTCGTATTTCTACTTTGGTGGGTATTTTCCAAATGTGGGATATAATTTCTGGCAGTGAGACTTGTAATGCATTCGGGCTGAGACACATCTGGATGGCTTTGGTCATGTCTTGACTGGCTGCGTTGGGGGACCACGTTTTCACTCAGGGATACCAGGGGATGGTCGATGGCGGCGATCACATCAAGGAGGCCACCTGGGATGACGTCTCCAGCATTCTGCAGCTGGTACGAAACGAGTGCGCGCTCACACCATTCACGTGCAATCATTCCATATTATTGTGATGGATATGTGTTCACGAGCTGAATGCCAACGTCGGGCTCTGCTTTGCCACGAGAGGGCTTCAGTAGACAGTTGGTGAAGTTGCTGTTACATGGCCACAATCATAACAGTAATGTTGATATCCTATAGCCGCTGCCTTTCTCAAAAACAAATGTCCCAACGCACTATTACGTATGCACGTATGTTGAACTACTTTTGCACCGTACGTAGCCAACCGTGCTAATCGTAAGTGCGGGGGAAGGACAACACACTAAACACAAAAGTCAGTTCTAAAGAAATTAGTTTTCAATCTAGAAAGCAATAAAAAGTTTGAATGAAATTACCAAATACGTGATAACTTCAGACGCAACTATTCGAAATTCAGTTAAATGTGCAGGTAGTGTCACAAGCTAAAAACGTTAAATGTTGACATTTAACTCTTCATAATTAACGTTTTTGGGTTAGATCGCGTTATTTATAAATGTGTCGTAACCCTCCACTACCCGACACGGCCAATCATCAAAAAAGTGTCACATTGACAAAAGACAAATAGTTCACTACTTTAGCCCACCGGTGTTTTGAAGAGTGAATCCACAACATTAACAGTTTATTGATAAATAACGCGATCTAACCCAAAAACGTTTATTATGAATAATATTGGTCGCGAAAGCCTACGTGTTAAACTATTTAATTATTGATTAAATGTAATACTACTTGGATTTGCACAGCGCCTAAATGTAACCGTATATCGCACGATGCTGTAGAGAGTTGGTGGGACGTGGCGCATCCTGGGGTAAAGAGGCAGAGTAAGAGGCAGTCAGTTATAGCCAAAGGAAGGACTCGAACCTGGATTTGGACAGGGACAGGAAGTCGACAGCATGGATGTCTGTGGGAGCAGCAGAGGTGAAAAGGGGCCTCGCCCCAGTGAGCAACGACTGACTGGGCACTTCGACAGAAGGCCCTGGGAGTTTAAGGAACGAAGTGTGCATTGGAGGGGAGGGGAGTCGAGTGAAGTGAGAGCAGAAAAAGTTGTCAGGGGTGAGTCTGTAGAGGACTCACACATCATTCCAGCCTTCTACCGCACATCACACACACTATAATACTTGAGCAAAAGGGATAACCAGCAGAAGAAACACGCACTTAGGGTTTGTGCTATTAAAGTATGACCTTTTGGGAATGTCCTGCTATGGCAACGGTGAGTCAAGGAGATCCCAGGAGGGGGATTTTGGAGGCTTAGGGCATTGCCTGCTTCTCAGCTGACATTTTGACATGCGTAAATGGCCACTATCAGAACACTTCATTATATTCATTGTGAGCAGAATCTATCCACTGTTAAATGAGTACGGTACTTATGTCCAACTCAAGTGTTGCACTTTTCAGGATTATACCAGTTGCAGAAGGGCACTTGCAAGGCAGAACCAAAGTGCTACTGCGTAGGTCTTCGCGGCATTTGCTGCATAGCTCACCCATGTGCTTTCATAGCGTGCGCCACGATCTGACATCACGTCGGAGAGCCTGAGAACACGTCATAGCCACAGACAGACAGCCACTCTACCTGACCCAGCTGTTAAAGCTCAATATCCAGCGTCCAGACGACACGGTCTCCCTCTACACTTGCCGCTCATGAATCTTCACCGTCCCCCACACGTGACCCTGGGGCGTGGGCACGGCCGTCAGCAGCAGTAGATAAAAAATAAAAATGTACTAAAAGTAATAATATAAATAAAATAATAAATCTGTGATTTTATATTAGTGATTTATTATTGTATTTTATTTCTATAATTACTTTTAGTAATTTTTAATTTTACTTTTCACCTACGTGACTTTACCGAAAAAACCCTAAGAGTATGAATCCTTGCGGTCACGAAAGCTTCAAATCTAGAAGCAGCAGTAGACTTTGGGATGTTCCATCGGCACAATCGAGCGTTCCGGACGACGCGTCCGCTTGACCCCTACGGATTCACGCGCAGCTTGACCTCTCTCGCGCCCTCCCTCCCCTAGGGTGGCACGGCCATCGGCAGCGCGCGGTGCATGGACTTCCGCGAGCACGCGGGCCGTCTGAAGGCGGCCCACAACCTGCTCAAGTGCAACATCACCAACCTGTGCGTCATCGGCGGCGACGGCAGCCTCACGGGCGCCAACCTGTTCCGCGAGGAGTGGAGCGGCCTGCTCGCGGAGCTGGTCAAGGCCGGTGAGAGTCGAGCGTGGGGAGAAGAGGGGGGGCCCAATGTGCCGAGCTACCCAAGAGCAGGGGGGGGGGGGGTTGGATGGGAGGGACTGCCGGGGGGGTAGGGGAGAGCTTCATTTAATTCCTTGCGTCAGGGCAACATGCCAACCGCCGGGTGAAGCATGTTGTCCGTGTGCTCCGATCAACGTTGCTCTCTCTCTTCGTTGCTGCGCATTGTAATGTATCACCCCACAAACTTCCCCAACGCGGTCCGGCTGTCCCTTGTCTTGTCGGGCGCCTCGAGCTGCAGCAGCAGCATTTTGGCGCCGAACAAATGTAGCCCCTCATCATCAACTGGCAAGGGGCTAGACGGGAGAGGGTCACGGTGGGGGAATGGCATCGATGAGCGGACCCAGCTGGGCACGGTGAACATCCAGTGCCGGATTATCCCAGTAGCACAAGTAGCTACACATGTAGTTACTACATATGTAGTAGCTACATGTGTAGTAGCTACACGTGTAGTAGCTACACGTGTAGTAGCGACATGTGTAGTAGCTACACGTGTAGTAGCTACGGGCCCCGCACTTTCAAGGGCCCCACGCTAAATGCTTTCAAGCTATCAATTCCAGTTCGGTGATTCTGCACTTGCTCTATTACTATAGTACTATACTGCCTTCAACTTTTATGAACGACTGGGTGTTTAAGGTTAGCGATTTGTCGTATTATCTGGCTGTACAGCAAATGAAACAATACAATTACTTTACTATGCAAGGAAAAAATGTGTGTTTTCATATTTATGTGTTTTTTCTTATTTAGCCCCCCTTTATAACATATGCTACAGGCCCCACACTAGCTTAATCCGGCACTGCGAACACCGCGAGAAGATTGCGCCGACGGGAATGCAGGCGTCCAAATCTGCGAACCCAAAGCTCACAACTGATGAATGTTGGATTGATGGAAACCCCTCGGCCGGTCGTGGTAAGATGGGCGAATCGTTTTGTTCGCGGTGCATGTGTCACGCGTCCCAAACGGTGTCTCACGTCCGCAGGCAAGATCACGGCGGAGGTCGCCAAGAAGAACTTCCCACCTCAACATCGTGGGCATGGTGGGCTCCATCGACAACGACTTCTGCGGCACGGACATGACCATCGGCACCGACTCGGCGCTGCACCGTATCATGGAGGTGGTGGACGCCATCACCACCACGGCGCAGAGGTGGGTGAGCGTTCGCTCGAGCTGTTGCTGTACGGTGATTTTTCTGCAATATTTTGCTGTCTTTTCTTGGATTTTCTGTTTGCACATAGTCACTTTAAGATTGTATTCTTGTTCATGTTTTTATTTTTTGTTTGTTGCGGTTGCACCCGATTCAAGAGCCGAATGGCTCACGGGCTCTACCTAATAAATGAACTTGAACTTGACAACCGTACGCCCGTCGAACAGATTTCACAAGACGCAACGAATTGAAACTTTTTAACGGGCAAATACGCGTGAACGAAATCGTGTATGTTTCTTAATATACGACACATCCCATGCACGCGAACGCGTTGAAGGACGCGAATGGAAAATCACTTAGCGCCGGACAGCGGAACCCAACGTGTGACGCGCTCTCTCTCCCTTTGGCAGCCACCAACGCTCCTTCGTTTTGGAGGTCATGGGAAGACACTGTGGGTAAGGACCGCCACTTCACCCGCGTGACTTTCCTTCCTCTTCTGTCTTATTCGTGAACATTCCACTGCCGAGCAAGCGTTCTCCTCCAAAGTCTTCCGCTCTGCACGATCACACGCCTCAGATTAGCACGGGTCGGCTACGTACGGTGCTAAAGAAGTTCGACATCCATACACTTACCAACTCCGTCCAGTGTACTGCTCAAAATATTAAAATTTCAAACTCATGTTATCATTGCAAACCTCTCTCCTCCCTCCCTCCATTCGCCGCCATTCCATCGTTAGCTCTGCCCGTCTGCCACATGATGCCCCCTGCGAGATGTCCTGTCTATTTTGTTTCCCACATCGTAAATAACATCAGTAATCCCAGTTTTGATTCTCAATCAAATCATCGTTCACAAATGTGTGGCTCCTCGTTACAAGTAAAATTCTACTTTTCATTGCTTATTTATTGTTGATAATATTGTTTTCTCGCTCGCTGCTTCGACCCTCTATCCCCATTCAACCCTCCACCCCCGTGCCTGCGTTGCTCTTGCGGTTGCACACACACAGACAAAGCTCCCTGCCCCCCAATATAGCTTCACATAGACCGTCGGGGCAAGTGCCTACGAAGGGCTGGGCATGGCGGCAGGAGGACGTGGTTCTGGCGTGCCGGAACCAACACCCGACCGATTTTGTCTCCCCTAGTGCTGACATTGGCAACACACACACACTCGTTCACATACTCGTCCGGAGCCGAGTGGACCTGTGTCGCTTGCACGCGCGCACACACACGTGGACGCGCGCACGCACCCCATGCCACGGGAGGAAGTGCCGACGGCATCGTCTCACGCGCCCCCCCCCCTCCCCCCCCGACAGATACTTGGCGCTGGTCACGGGCCTCACGTGCGGCGCCGACTACGTGTTCCTGCCGGAGATGCCGCCCGCCGACGGCTGGGAGGATCAGCTGTGTGCCACCCTCACCGAGGTGGGAGTGGGACGGTGCGATCGTTCACCACGCTCGCGACAACGCAGCAGTTGCCCGTGGTGGCTTTTCTTGGTGCCTGCTAGAAACTTGAGAGACCCCCTGTGGGATCTCGGCATTGTAATACTGCAGTCCACTCTTGATTACTCGGGGTAATGGGGAAGGGGTGGTTGCGATAAAATAAAAAAACACGGACAATGCAAAACATATGCATTGTGTACCTACCTGGAATGGGGGATGTGGATGTAAAAATGCAACGTCTGCTTTAATTATCTTAAGAGTAACCGGATTGCAGTCACGTGTAACACCCGCGTCATTGACCCTCGATGAGTGAGGAGCAGCCGATGCGTAAAACCAAGGTACGAATAAGCACGCTTAACATTGAACCCGGACAATCTGCCTACGAATAATCGACGGCTGACTAATTGGAATATTTAAAGAAAAGGCCATATCAGCTGGAATGCGCCATGATCCCAATGGGCCACGGGAGCACATCAGGGCTGTGCCTGATCAGCGAGCACACAAAGCAGGCGGGATAGGTGTCAAGAGGGCGGGGGAGGGCATCTGCTGTTGTTCTGCACCCCCCTTCCTCACCAACCTGCCCTCACCGGCATGGTGAAGCCTGCTCAAAGAACGCTGACTGCCTCCACAGCGTGAGCAAGCTATCCTTGCCCAGCAGTTTGCTGTCCTTCCCCCGCACCTCCGATTTGCACGGTTGGCTACGCACGGTGCGAAAGAAGTTCAGCATACATACATATATGCATACATACATGCATCCATGCATGCACCGACCCTTCTTCTTTGTTGTCTCCGTGACGCCTGCAGACGCGCAGCCGAGGGGTGAGGCTGAACATCATCATCGTGGCGGAAGGAGCCATCGACCGGCACGGGAAGGCCATCACATCGGATGGCATCAAAGACGTGAGCGACGCCGCGCTGTCAACGACGGGGAATAATGAAAGCCCGCTCGCCTTCCTGCTGTTGCGAGCGATCCACGCGCTGCTCGTTTGTTTTTGCAGATGGTCACCAAGCGGCTGGGCTTCGACACGCGTGTCACCGTCCTGGGACACGTGCAGAGAGGCGGGACCCCCAGCGCCTTCGACCGCATCCTCGTGAGCCCCCACCGCCGCCGTGACCGCCACCACCATCGCTATCGTCAACATCACTACGGTCTTCAACGTCGTGCTCATTACCTGCCGTCGTCGTCATCAAGAAGCATCGTGTTTACTGCCACGGTCCTGGTTGAGCCCATTCCATTAATGGTAGAAAAACCGAACCGTCGAGAAATATAAAGATGACGGGAAAGACCACGCTGCTCTGCGGCTTTCTGGCAGATGGGCAACCATGGTGGTTATGCCGCCATGCCATGCGTGCGATGTCTCCGTGGTATTTGTGCCACCCTGCCATGCGTGCGATGTCTCCGTTACGCAGGCGAGCCGCATGGGGGTGGAGGCCGTGCTCGCTCTTCTGGACGCGTCGCCCGAGACCCCGGCGTGTGTGGTGTCGCTCTCGGGGAACCAGGCCGTGCGTCTCCCGCTCATGGAGTGCGTGCAGATGGTGAGCGGCCGGTGCAGCGCGAGCGCCGATGTCACGTTGCCCAGATTAAACGATGGCACAGCATGAGTGAGCTACAGAGCTGGTTCTGATGATACAAATAATAATTGGTTGTCCCTGGATCCTGCCTAGGTTTTTTTTTCTTTCAAAAGTTATTGCAATTGTGATATCGGTGTCGTGCCAAGACACCAATGAGACATCTCCATTTGGAGCTCTTGCAGTAAGCAGCGTGGCATGGCCTAGTGTGTCAAGAGAATGGCCCCGTGAGATGATGTCATGTGACCACTTCTGAAGTCTTCTTTCCATTGACCTCTTTATCCACGTTTGTCAAACGCTTGTCATATGCCCTGTAAGCTGTATTCAGCTTAGCCACTGCGGGCAATCTTTGGCAGTGAATGAAAACATCAAGCCTAAATCTTATTTTTTTTACTATTTATTCCGAAGAGCCACAAACTGCTTCGTTAAGTGAAATTACCAACATCTTGACTCGGCAACTGCTACATACGTACATCACACACTGCCACTGAAGTTAAATTTTTTTTTTAATGTTGCAATGTACGTGCGTGCACGCGTGTGTGTGTGGGTGTCCTTGTGTGCTTTGTTACTTCTTTTAATATAGACTAAAGATGTGCAGAATGCCATGGACAAGGGTCAATTCAATGAAGCAGTCGAACTCCGTGGCAGGCAAGTTTACACTAAACGGCACCGCGTACAGAACGCCGTGAGTGGGGGGGGGGGCCGTTAAAGGAGGTCACGTGGGAGATATGAAGTGATGTTTACATTTTTTTTGTTACTTTTATCGTGGGTAAAATATCCGCACATCGTTTCAACTAACGCTTCGCCCTCCGCAGGAGTTTCGAGAACAACCTCAACACGTACCTGATGTTGGCCCACAAAACGTCGGACAGAAAAAAGGTACATCGCACTCGTTTTTGACACCACAAATATTGTGCCAAACAAATCCACCCATCCACACACGCAACCTGCATGCAACCCTACACCGCTCGCGTTGGCCTTTACATCTACACAGAGAGTAACAAAAAACGAAGACCTGCACTTATAGGCAACGTGGAAAGATAATATGGCATTGTTGAATAAAAATATCATGCCTTGTTTTCAGCAGACAATCACCCCTATCCTCCAACCAGCCATCTTTCACAATTTCACCATAGCACCTCTGAGTAGCACAGTTGGCTACGTACAGTGCAAAAGAAGTTGAACAACACATGTAACATACATGATGACTGTCCAAACGGGAATTCTCCTGGTACCACATCAGCGCTTGTTGGCAGGGTGCCCACTGTGCAACCGAGCCGTCGCATTCGAGGGGGGTTCGCTTACCCAAAAGTGCCGACGTCAGGCATTACAGGGATTCTCAGCGCCAGGCTATTCGGATAGTTTGATTTACAGTTTGCGTTCATTCAATTTGATAGTTAGGAGCGGCTGTTTCTATATTTGGCGGTGGTGTTGTTGTGATGACGCCACGCCTCACCGAGGTCACGGCCAGCAGACAGAAAGTGCTCGTAGCCACAGTTCTCTGCCTTCTGTCATCATCATCATCATCAGCTATGGTCCAGCTGCTGATGGATGAAGTCCTCTCTGAGTCGTCGCCACCTCTCACGGTTCTGCGATGTAACAATCCATCGAGCTCCGCCATCTTCCTGGACACGTTCCCTTCTTGTAAGAAAACAACGGCAGTCGATTGTCCACCATACAACTCACCGTGGCGCTCACAAGGCCTTTGAACACGTTTTCCGAGCATCGGGCACATCCCACGTGCCTTCGCCAAGGGCGTTCATCCAGCAGTGAAGGCGATTTTCATGAAATGTTCAGCAGACATCTCTCCTCTGTGCCTTCGGGTCGGACCGCCTGTTGTTCGGCACGATGCCTGAAATGTCACTCCACGTCCTGGGAGCTTCTTCATCAACTCAATCGTGGACGTCGGTCATCGTGCCAAACAACGCGCGGTACAACCCGAAAACATCGCGCCGGACGATCGTTTCGCCATTCACACGTTTGGGTAACGGCCGCACATGCATTTTGTCAAGGACGCGATGTCTCACGTCTGAAGAATCCTGACCTCCTGGGACTTGTAAAGGGCGCTCTGCTTCCTTTGGCACGAGAGGGCACTGAGATGCAGGCGGGCGGGCGGGTGGTCGTCCTTGATATTTTTAGCAGACGAGAGGCACGTCTGCTGCCTGCTTGCCTCGCAAGAGAAATCTGAGCGGATCGTTTGCGTGCGCGGGCTCTGTGCGGCCAGATTAAGACTGCCCTTTTCTGAAGTCATCTTAGCCTCATAGAACGAGTATAAATGAGGAAACGCGTCCAGAATCGCTTACCCAGAAATATTTTTTTCGCAAACTAACGCGACCCACGCGTTTGCACGGGATCCAAGGCTGGGGTGGAGGGTGGTCGGAGGGGGGCGTGACGTCATTGCGCAGGTGTGCTTGCAGCCAGCCAGCCAGCAAAACTTTTTTTATCGTACCGTGTAGTACATTGTCAGGAAAACTGATCAATGATTCATGCTCACAATTAAGTCTCCCCTGATTGGTCAAGGGAAAAGTATTGTTTTTATGTTTCTCAAATGAGAGCCCAGGTTTATTCCGGGACACATCAGAATCAATCAGGATCAGAATATGTATTTATACTGGAGGAATCCGATAAGTTTTAAAGCTCGTATATTTCGATTTAAAGCTTTCGTTACTGCAGGGATTCATCTTCTTGGTTCTTTCGGTAAAGTCACGTAGAAGGGAAATAATAAAATAATAAAACTAAAACATAATATTAATAAAAAAATATCACGACGTTTCGGCCACAACACAAGCAGCCGTCCTCAGGTGCTGTCTTTCCGACAGCTCTGTTTCTTCACATGAGGACGGCTGCTTGTGTTGTGGCCGAAACGTCGTGAGAATGTTTTATTTTATTATGTTGTATTTTTATTATTTTATTATTTCCCTTCTACGTTACTTTAAAGCTCTATTGCACAGATGTCCAGTAGGCGCGGGTAAGAACGTTACAACAACAAACAATCCGAAAACACGATAGGAGTTCAAAGTACAAGAAAGGTAAATAAATCACCCAAACACACACAAATAAAACTTAACCATCCTACCAGACAAAGCCCACTGAGGTAATAACTTAGTTTTACTCGTGTGTTGCATTGTTTCCCTGCCTCTGGAAACACGGACACATCCAACATACACGAGGAAAAGTTTTGCCAGGAAATTGTGCGTCTGTAAACATGTTGCCTCGCATGTTTTATAGAACACAGCACCAACATTCATCAGGCAAGCCAGCAGCGTCTGTTGATGATGAGACTCAAAAAGTCAAAAATTATTCCAGTGATTTTCCTGATTCAACAAATGTTGCGGGAAAAAGTTGGACTGGAGTGCCAATATGTTGATCTATTTGAATGCTGCGTTGTTTTCAGACGATGAACCACAGACCCTTGTCTGTTTATTGACTATGGGATACCGCTGGTACCGCGTAAGATTGATCGAATCGCCTCCCATGGGGGGGGGGGATTAGCTGGAGAAACGATAAGCCAGTACCAGTGTAATGCGGGCGCGGGCGACCTCCCGGATGTGACGTCACGGAGAGGTGGAGTTAGGTGACGTGGGAGGAAAGGTTGAGGTTCTTAAGGGAGAAGACCGGAAGAGGAAGGCAGAACGAGTGGGACTGGACCAGAGTAAGGCCACGTGGGCAAAGCCAAGGGGTGGCAGCGGCGGCCAGCGGTGGCCAGCTAAGGGAGCAGCCAGCGGAGCTGCGAGAGAAGACAGCGGTGGGGCGGCTGGAGAGAAGGCGGACGAGGAGCTGCGGGGAACACAGCCGGCGAGGCTGTGTGTGAGGGAGAGGCTACGAGAGCGACGAGAGGAGAGAGAGGCTGAGAGAACGACGAGGGGAGAAACTGCAGGAGAGCAGTATCAGTGTCAGTATAGAGTCTTATAGAAGGACAGCCGTGCGGGTTAAGAGAGAAGAACCGAATAAAGGACACCAAGCCAGACATCGTGGTCGAGTCCTTTATTACATTGGTGTCGGAAGTGCAACGGCATGTCGAAACAAGTGAGAAAGAAAAATGTTCCAGCGCCGGCATCGGCTTCTTCGTCCGAAGACGAAGACTTCCCTCCAAACATGGATCCTGCCAGGGTGGTGGAGGAGAGCCCTGCTGAAACGAGTGCGGGGACGGGAGTGGAAGATGTAGCCACAGTGTCAGGGCCGCCGACACCATCAGACGCTGATCGGCGATGGCTGCAGGTGGCTGAGCAACTGGAGACTCTCAAGGACGCCCTGGGCCAATTGTGTCATCTCGTCACCCCAAGCACGGCGACGGAGAGAGCGGAGAGTGCTCCACAGGCCGCCACGGGTTCTTCACTCCCGGCGCCATGGGCCACGCGGCAGGAGGCCGCCATCTTGCGCGTGCCGCGGCGGGAATCCGCCATCTTGACCACGCCGCGATTCGACGCCATTTTGAATTTGCCTCCGGAGGAACCATCGGCGGAGGGCGGAGTGAAGCGAAGTCGGAGTCGCCATCTCACCACGGTCAAGGAATTCGCCATTGGGGGCGACTGGAGCGCTTTCGCCTGCAGATTTTTAGCGGCGGTCCGTTCTGCGAGATGGACCGATGCTGAGGCCTTGGAAGTGTTGCCGACTCTTCTGGACGACGAATCTGTTCGTTTTTTTCGCTCCATTAAGGCCGAGAAGAAGAGGACATTATATGGAGTTTTTCAAGAAATGGCCGACGCCTACGAGCCACCTGACGACGCGCATCGGCGATTCGCTCAACGACAACGAGCGCCCGAGGAGTCGCCTGTGGCGTACAGGGGTGCAGTGCTTGATTTGGCTATGGCCGCGTATCCAGATACAACACCTGACCTGCTCGAGCCTCTCATCTTGGGCAAGATGCTCGAGCTGTCGCGGGATCTTGGGATTCCCATGCCGGTGTGCGGGCATGAGAAGCTCACCTCCCGGGCGGCGGCGAAATGTCTGGATGCACAATTCAACCTACGACGATGGAAACAGGTCACGGCGTGGACAGGGGGGCCCGTCGCGGAGGGTGGCGCTCTGGGTTGGGACCCTACGAAGTCGGTATACGTGCCGGATGAGCGGGGCCCTCAGGAGCTGACGGCCGCCTCGGTGCCATGGTCAGGCCGCGGTGGACCGGCCTCTCGTGCTGCACCGCCGATACGCGGGCGGCGCGATGCAAGGCCTGCGCTTCGGCGCAACGACGCCGATTGCTTCCGCTGCGGACGGAAGGGCCACTACGCGAAGGACTGCTGGGCCCGCATCCCGGGTCCGCCACAACAGGAGGCCTCATTACCGGCCAAGCCGCCCAAGGATCCACCGAAACAGGCAAGTCGGCACGCACCAGACACCCGGCAAGGCTTTACACCTCACCCATCACCTTCGTTGTGCGGTCATAGTGTTGTTGTTAAAGAGGGACCTTCGACGGGGCCTTGTCGCTCTGTGACGCAGTGGCGCAAATTGGCACGGAGGGTTGTTGCGGCCGCTACGGGTTCGTCCACCGTGCCGGGGTCTATACAAGGGGTGGACGTGCGCATTTTGGTCGATTCCGGGGCGTCCGCGACTATTATTTCGGATGTCATTTTTCATCTGTTAGGCATCCCACCCGGGGCCGTGCGTCCGGTTTACGGGTCGTGCGTCGCTGCGAACGGGGGTAGTATGGGCATCGTGGGCCAGGTGGACGCTAAAATATCTATTGGGGATGTGTCGGCCTCGGGCGTTGTGTTGATTTCAAGATCCTTGGCAGTTCCCTGTTTATTGGGCACTGATTTTCTGGCTAAGATGCCTATTTTGATCAAAATTAATGAGAATTGTATTGAACTGCCGGGTGGCCGTCAAATTTCGTTTCTGCCGTCGCCCTGGGGGCGACCTGCTTCGGCCGTACAAGTGCAGGCGCTATCCGTGGCATCTGTTGATATTCCACCTGGTTCACAGATGCTTATTCCCCTGCGGTATCGGAAGCCCCTGCCTGGTCGGCTGGGAGCGGTTGGGATCTTGTTGTCACCTTCAGCCTCGATAACGGCCGGATCGGCGCTGGTCGGAGCGCAGACCATCGTCCGGCCAGATCAATTACCGTTTTTGCAGGTGCTCAATGCGGGTACGGAAAATGTCTGTGTCCCAGCCGGCACGGTTGTGGCACATGCCACCACGGCATTTACGGCTCACGATTGTTCGCATAGCCAGGGAGTGGTTGCTGGTGTTTCCGAGCCTGTGGCTTCGGATGACCGCTGGATTGCTAGCTTATGTGACGGAAATTCTTCCCTGTCTGTGGATCAACGGGGTGCGCTTCATAAATTGTTATTGACGTATTCCGATGTGTTCAGCTCCAATGATTTGGATTTGGGACGCACCTCATTGCTTCACCATCACATTGCTACAGGCGACGCTGCCCCTATTCGGTTGAATTCGCACCGAATGAGTCCGGCCGAGCGAGAACACGTTCGGGGGGCAGTGGAGGATATGTTGGCTGCGGATATTATATCGCCGTCGAACAGCCCATGGGGCGCGCCTGTGGTTTTGGTTAAGAAAAAGGATGGCAAATTGCGATTCTGTGTTGACTTTCGAAAATTGAATAAGATATCGGTGGCAGATGCGTATCCCCTGCCGCGTATGGACGACTCCCTCGACGCATTGTCGGGGGCTAAGTATTTCTCTACACTGGACCTCTCTTCGGGATTTTGGCAGCTTCCCCTTGACGAGCCCTCACGGGAGAAGACCGCATTCCGTACGCCGCAGGGGTTGTTTCAATTTAACTGCCTTCCGATGGGGCTGAATGCGGCCCCTGCCACATTTCAAAGGCTCATGGAACTCGTTTTGACGGGGTTGCAGTGGGAGACATGTCTCATATATTTGGATGATATCATCGTCTTCAGCCGCACATTTGATGAACATTTAAGGCGGCTGGAGACGGTGTTCGCGAGGATGCGCTCCGCGAACTTGAAATTTAAACCAAAGAAATGTCACCTACTGCAACGGTCCGTCCGTTATTTGGGGCACATCGTGAGTGCTGAGGGGGTGTCTACGGACCCGGAAAAAACGGCGTGCGTCCGAGATTGGCCGACTCCGGTCACCGTGGGGGATGTACGTCGCTTTCTGGGATTTGCCTCGTATTATCGAAGATTTGTACCGAATTTTGCGACCATCGCGAGGCCCTTGCACCTCCTTACGGGTAAGGGACGTAAGTTTGCGTGGGGACCGCCGGAAGAGGCGGCCTTTCAGAGTCTGCGTAATCTGTTGGCTACCGCCCCAACATTGGATTATCCGGATTTCAATCAACCGTTCATTCTTGATACGGATGCGAGCGACACAGGTATTGGCGCGGTGTTGTCTCAGTCTAAAGGGGGCGTAGAGCGCGTCGTTGCGTATGGTAGCCGGGTCCTGTCGCCCGCGGAAACACGCTACTGTGTCACTCGCAGGGAACTCTTAGCCGTTGTTTTTTTCCTACGTCAGTTTCGACCGTACCTGTACGGCCGTTCCTTTATCGTACGTACGGATCATGCGGCCTTGCAATATGCCCTTAAAATGGATCAACCTTCCGGCCAGCTGTCGCGTTGGTTGGACACGCTGCAAGAATTTTCATTTCAAATTCACCATCGTAAAGGGGTGCGCCATGCGAACGCAGACGCACTTTCTAGGTTGCCGCAGCGCTCCCCTTGCAAATGTGCGTCGGGGACGCAGAGATGTGCGCCCAGCCTACCCCCCCCTCAGCCGGTGGTATTGGCTGTGGAGAAGTCGGATGCTACTGTGGAACCGGGGCCGACTGATGGGGTTTTGAATCTGCCACGGTCTGTTTGGATAAGGGAGCAAATGATGGATGAGTCGTTAGTGTCCTTGCGGAAGCGATCCAAAGTGGAGGTTGGGGGTCCGGTTACGGAGGGTGCGCCGGAAACCGCGGTCCGAGATGGTCTGCTTATGTGGAGGGAAAGTCTCCAGGAACACTGGCGTCTAGTGGTGCCTGCGTCCCTCCGATACGAGTTGATTAGAACTCTCCATTGTGACACGCTATTACATCTGGGTGTGCAGAAGACCTTGTTGACGTTGCAACGTCATTATTTTTGGCACGGCATGTCGACGGATGTCGTGGGGCACGTCCGCGCGTGCCCTGACTGTGCCCGGCGTAAGCCTCCTAAACATCCTTATGTGCCACCCTTACAGTCAATTCGGGTGTCTCGGGTCAATGAATTGGTGGCACTGGACATTTTGGGACCTTTCCCACCTTCGGCGAGGGGTAATAAATATTTGCTGGTCGGGGTTGAGTACCTCTCCCGTTGGCCGATGGCCTGGCCGTTGCCCGATCAATCGGCCGCGGCCATTACCGACGCCTTTTTGTTCGGATATGTTATGGACAAGGGTGCGCCGGAGAGACTCCTTACGGATCAGGGCCGAAATTTTTCTTCGAAATTATTGGCGGAAGTATGCGCGGGCCTAGGGACTAAGAAGGTCCGGACATCCCCATACCATCCGCAAACGGATGGTATGGTTGAGCGGCTAAACCGGACATTGTCTGCCATGCTGTGCCACACGGTGAGTGAGCAACAATCGGATTGGGACCTGCACATCCCGGGGGTGCTTTCGGCGTACAGGATGACTCCTCATGCGGCTACGGGTTATTCGCCATTTTACCTTATGTATGGTCGGGAAAACGTGCCGCCAATGGATGTGCAGATGGGAACCGGTGTGAGGGGACCTTGTAAACCGCTTCCTGACTACATTCGGGACACTGTTCGCCGGGTCTCGGAGGCGCGGGAGAGTGCCCGTGTGGCTACGGCCAAAGCTCAGGCCCGAAATGAGAGGTACGCACGGCGTTCCAAAGGGGAGTGCCCCTGGAAGGTTGGGGACCTGGCCTGGCTCCATTGCCCGCAGGTGCGGCCGGGTACCTCTCCCAAATTTCACAAACCTTGGCGAGGGCCTGTCCGCCTCATTGAGGTTCCTAATCCTCAGTCGGCGCGTGTTCAAATTGGTTCTCGCCGCTGGTTTGTTCACACGTCGCGCTTGAAACCGTATGTTGCTCCCCTACATGATGCATCATCTCCCAATGTTGCCTTGCCGGGGTCTGTTGCTGCCGACTCTCCCCCGCCTGCGTCCATTGATCTTGCTAGAGCGCCTGTCGTACCTGTTCCAGGCAGGCCGGCCTTGACACCGGAGGGGACGAGGCGCTCTGCTCGGAGGGTGCCTGCCAGATCTGCGGGTCCTTCGAGCCCTGCAGCCCTTCCGACCCCGCTGCAGACGCATCCGCGGGACAAGCCCAAGACTGATCCTTCAAGGACACGGGACGTTGGTGGACTTCCAACAGCGACAGGGGGATTTCACCCTGTCGCTCCTCAAACTCAATCACGTTCCCGTTCCGCGGATGGGCCGCCGACCGTCCGGGACGGGCCGGCGACCCGCACACGCTCTAAATCCCTTGTGTTTCGTTGATTGTTATGTTGTATTGTTCTTACTGTGTATTTATTGCCTGCTTCTGCTACGTTATTGATTGTTGAGTTGTGTTGATTGTTCTTACTGTTATATTGCATGCTTGGTGTCCTTTGGTGTGTTACGCTCGGGTTCGCCCGCATTACTGTTGGTGTTGTTCAGCCGAGGTCGGCTGGGTTTTTCTCCACGGGGGAGGGTGGTGTAATGCGGGCGCGGGCGACCTCCCGGATGTGACGTCACGGAGAGGTGGAGTTAGGTGACGTGGGAGGAAAGGTTGAGGTTCTTAAGGGAGAAGACCGGAAGAGGAAGGCAGAACGAGTGGGACTGGACCAGAGTAAGGCCACGTGGGCAAAGCCAAGGGGTGGCAGCGGCGGCCAGCGGTGGCCAGCTAAGGGAGCAGCCAGCGGAGCTGCGAGAGAAGACAGCGGTGGGGCGGCTGGAGAGAAGGCGGACGAGGAGCTGCGGGGAACACAGCCGGCGAGGCTGTGTGTGAGGGAGAGGCTACGAGAGCGACGAGAGGAGAGAGAGGCTGAGAGAACGACGAGGGGAGAAACTGCAGGAGAGCAGTATCAGTGTCAGTATAGAGTCTTATAGAAGGACAGCCGTGCGGGTTAAGAGAGAAGAACCGAATAAAGGACACCAAGCCAGACATCGTGGTCGAGTCCTTTATTACACCAGGAACGAATTCTATCGAAAGTCCAAGTGCACACACAATTTTACACTTTAACAAGTTATGCTTTTCAACGGTAATAATCGATTTCGGATTTTAACTTTCTTTGTTTTCCCATAGCCAACCGTGCAGTTGAAGCCCTTTGTAACACATCATTTTCGCCGGTGGTTTTCAAAGTGTGGACCCCGGGATCCAGCGCCAGTAGATCCGCGACGGTCCTCCTGGTGGGGCCCGCTGGGCTGTGATGCAAATGCAGGTTGACCCGGAAATAATTACATTAGTTATTTTTTTTATTCATGATATCTAATTAAAGAAAACTAAATTAGGTAAACTAACCTGGTGAAGCTACCCCTAACCCTAATATTTAAATGCCCTCCCCCCTAAAAAAAAACATACAGTTGTGTTTACAAAAAAAAACATGTTCTGGTAATATGAATCACTTTGTGTGAGTGGTATTTAGAGAGAAGCCAATTGGTTTTGCCATCAGGAGTAGGGGGGCTGTGTGACCAGCGGCAATGTTTGCATCGGTCCGCGGGCTAAAACAGTTTGAGAAACACTGGCTGATGCTGAACAGCTCGATATCACTAAGAAGACACGAATGTTTATCCCATCTCGATGCAGAAACGCTCCATTTCTCATGATGTCCTTGCCGACAATATAAATGTTTGTTGTCTCTCTGTATATGTCTGTCTGCATGTCTGTCTCATTGGTTACCTGTATTATGGCCTGTCTATTGCTCCGTCTCTCTGTCTCGCTGCCTGTCTATTGTTCCGTCTTGTCGTCTTACCCGTCTGTCAATCTGACCGGCTGATGCACATGCCCGCCCGCCCGCCCGAGTGTTTGCCTGTCTCACCATCCTCTCCCCGCTAACCCTGAGTGTCTGCCTATCTTTCCTGCCCGATTGCCCGCGGCTCGTCTGTCCGTCCGTCTCTGCCCCATCCCAAGACGAACTTTGCGCTCGGCGTGCTGTGCGTTGGCGCCCCGGCGGCCGGCATGAACGCGGCGGTGCGCTCGGCCGTGAGGGTCGGCATTATGGAGGGGCACAAGGTCTACGTGGTGCACGACGGCTTCGAGGGGCTCGGCAAGGGCGAGGTCCGACCCGGCTCACCGACACCGTTTGCACAGCAGACGTGGCTCAAGCGGTCGCTCATTCCTACCCCCCTCCCCGCTCCTCACCGCTGCCTTCATAGCCTGGGCCCCCCCCACCCCCATCATCCGTACTGTTGACATCCTGCTCCTGTTCAAGTCCAGGTGCCAGACCTTCCTTTAATTCAGCACAGCCCGTTCCCATCAACCAGGGAAGTTTGCACAGCTGTCGTAGGTCTATAAACTCTCAACTATTCATAGTTTATATAAGGCTATAAACTATTTTTGTTTTGCCGGGTAAGGCCCACTGAGCTGTACAGCTCTTTTTCAGAAGATACCTGGCCACAAATGATAGCTCAACGAAGTGGCTTATCACGTGGAAATGTATAGCAACCAAATACTCTAAACGCATGTTTCTAAATGGAGGGAAAACCCTGAGAACCCAGAGAAAAATCCACGCACCCACGGGGAGAACACACAAACTCCAAATATACAGGCGTCAGGGTCGGGATCGAACCCACGACCTCCTGTATACCAGACGAGATAGTTAACATCTCTCCACGTGGTACGATAGAAAACTGGCAGTAACAACTCTCTCTCTCTCTCCTGTTTCTCACCATTTACCGCTGTGAATCTCACTGTGGCTGAAAATGTGTTTAGCGACAAGAATCCCACTCTGAACTAGGTCTCCAGTTTGAGCGTGGACCTTCTAAACTCTGTAGCTGCTGACTTGCCCCCACTGGACCTCTGTTAAAAGAGAGCTGTGTAGGCCATCGGATTCCTGATTCTGAGTTGTCATTGGTCCCGAGCTCCCGTTCTCTTCCCGCACACCTCAACTCTGCAGGAACCCCAGCGCCACGTCTTCACGGATCGTTGAACTTCTTTCGTGCCATACGTAGCCCAACCGCGGCAATCGGGGGCGCCATTTGCGCAACACTTCCCCCCAGCTGTCAATGAGATGCCTCATCCACGCCCTCCTCGTCAAATCTCGACTCGTTCATATTGCGTCTCCGTATCCAGGCAGTGGATTGACACAAAAAAACTGCTTTAAAAAAGTTTTTTTTTTTTTAAACAACGGTTTTATTTACAACTTCGTTTAAAATATTCTTGGTTCTTTCGGTAAAGTCACGTAGAAGGGAAATAATAAGATAATATAAATATAAAGCAATACAAATTCTCACGACATTTCGACTGCTTGTGTTGCACTGCTTGTGTTGCAGTCGATACGTCGTGAGAATTTTTATTGCTTTATATTTATATCATTTTATTATTTCCCTTCTACGTGACTTTACCGAAAGAACCAAGAATCTGAATCCCTGCAGCCACGAAAGCTTTAAATCAAAACTGCGTTTAACTCACGGTCGAGAAGTACGTCAATGATGTGGCACCTGCTCCCACATCAACACTTGAATTAATTGATTACTTCTGTAACTCGTTCACACGGAGCAGGCACGCCTGAGACACCTGGCGCCGGCTTCTTGGGCGAGGCGATTCGAGAGTTTATGGACCGCGGCATTTTATTACCTACACAAATAAATATTTTATTAATACGCCGTCCATACAAAATGTTAATTGCTTTTAAAGAGCCAATTGATACAGGCATGCATTGTACGTGTGCAAAGTTTGGAATTGATTGGACAACAGGAAGTAGACTAACTTTTGATTACAAGATTTGACCACGACAAACGCAAGTCACACAGGTGCCTTGCCAATGGGCGGTGCCCCTTTCTCCTCACGCGTGCCCTAGATTGAGGAGTTCACCTGGGGAGACGTCGGTGGCTGGACGGGGAAAGGTGGCGCCAACCTTGGGACTAAGCGGTGAGCGGCCGTGTCGCTCGCGGAATCAACGCCCCCAGACGCCACCGAATGGCTTTCCTACTAACTCTGTACAAGTACGCAGTGAATAAGTAATATTGAAAAAAAGTTTTTTTAAACCACGCTTTAATGAAATGTACCGTACGAGTAATGGCAGAATTCCACGACTCCAGGAAGTGGCCCTGAAGTTTGCCATAACGAAAGGGGCCGTGGTGATTTACAGCCAACGTGAGTTGAGCGTGGACAATTAGACCCAAGCCGAAACATAACATATAAAAAACATGGTTTAAAAATATGTTTTGTTATTTTTAATTATATAATATAGTATTGTCATCAGTATGACATAAGTATACCAAGTTTGCAGTCGACACCACATTGGGAAGTGGATTAAAATAGAGTTACAAGATTTGAGGATACAACAACAACAGAGTGAGTTAATAGAAAGCGTGTAATAATAAACCCCGTCCATTGCTATCACAAATGGCCACACGAGACGCAAGAGGGATCGCGCGATGCCTGTGTGTGCCTCTCTGTACGTTGTGCCTGTATTTTGTGCCTTTTCACGTGTTCTCCGTGCCTCGAGTTCGCGTGGCTTGGCGCAGATGCCACGGTGAAATCACCGCCAATTAGCGGACAAAGGCAGCTGTTTATACGCATGCGTGCACGTCTCTATAGTACTTGCATTCATATTTTAAGTCTTTCCAGGACTTTTTAAAAATCATCACTGAATATTTTTCATGTGACTGGTGAACTGGAGTACGCACAATGATCTTCTTTCGCACCATACCTAACCAGCCACGCTTATCGGAGGTGTGACTAATAGTGAGAAGTATACTGGATGAGGTGCTCCGGATGCATCCATATATTTTGGATCGCTAACCTGGGACAGACCCAGCTGAATATTCGCCCTGTGTGTACCCATAGCACTGGCTATGTATGTATTTACACACCAAACTGACTGCTCGTTTGCCCGGCCTTCTCTTATGAAGGGGACCTGAATATTCGTTTAAGAATCTATATATGTACAAAAATAACGTATCTTACGTATTTTTTTCAGGACCCTACCAAACACATGCATGGCCGGAATCGTGGAGCAGATTAAAAAGCACAAGATATCAGCCCTCCTCATTATCGGTGGATTTGAGGTGAGCTGTCACGTCCCATCATGTTTGGCGTTTCATGTACACTTTTTTTGCCGTTGCTTTTAATAATAATTATCCAAACAATTACGTTTGGCATTTACGGAGTGTACTGCGTGTGGGGTTGAAACTGCAGTAGCCTACAAAAGTACAAGACTCAAAGGTTTGAACACCTCTTGCTGCACCGCCATCTTCTGGCAGACTCCCAGCTCTTTGGACTCACTCTCACGAATCTTGATCCACCAACGTTTGCCACCACTGCCAACCCTTGTACCCGTTTTCAGCAATATTGACGTTTAGATCGTTGTTGTTGCCCCTGTGCCCATGCAGCACCACGCACCTCCCGTCTAAGACAGCCGGGCAACTGGCTAAACAGGACCATTATTCGTACAAAACAAATCAAAATTAACTTCGGGAGCCACTGGGTCACTGACATGCGCCACTGCACCCTGCTGACGCATCGTCTGGCTTGCGCCCTGGAAATCGTTGCTGAGCGACGTAAGCGGCCGCCCGTGTCGTTCCTGGCGTCCGGGTTGTACGCTCAGAACGGCAGTGGAAGACGCTGGGGTCACGTGTTATGGGTGTGTGTGTGTGTGTGTCGCACAGCACAAGTGTGTGCATGTTTATCGCACTGGCAGAGTGGGGAGCACCGTCGGCGGTGCATGTGCCCATCATCTCAGTCAGTGAAGCCATGACCTCCTGGGTCTGTCCATTGAACTTGCCAGCGAGCCTTTGACACGCGTGACCTCCTAAGCGCAGCTAGACTGGCGCACGCACTGCGGTGATGTCGCCGGAACTTATGGACGAATGGCGGCTTTTGCGCCCCACGAGCCTCCAGCTGGGCCAGGGGCTGTCGACGCATTAGGCAAATTAGGCAGGGTCCACTTTGATGGGAGGTGTCGCCATGCTGGTAACTTGAGCCAACGCTGACCACCGTGACAGAGAGTGGCGCTGGTGTTGATTGAGTGGCCGGTCGAAGTGGGGCCTCATTTGAACTTTGAGGTCAATGTCCTTGAAAACCACGTGGGCCAGTGTCGCCTGGCTCGGTGAGAGATTAATCTCGCAGGCGTCCCCGCCAGGCCATGGAGGGCGCGATGCAGCTGGCGAGCGGTCGCGAGCAGCACGAGGAGCTGTGTATCCCCATGTGCGTCATCCCCGCCACCATCAGCAACAACGTGCCCGGCACGGACTTCTCCATCGGAGCCGACACCGCCCTCAACACCATCGTCGAGGTAAAAAGCACCCTCTCCTTCCGTGTGTTCATTCAATGTCCCGGTTACTGATGCCACAAAAGCTTAAGAGAGGCAACTGCCCATTAATTTCGGGGTAATTCTGGAATGATGTGGATGAGTATTTAGATCAGCCGCCGACGTGTATTGTGGCACTAACCGTCGGCGAGTGAGCAGTGGTCCGTAAAGGTGTGAAGGGACACGGTTCATCAGCAGCCCAGATAATCCACGCACGGGGAACCGAGAGGTAACTCTCCGGGAAAACGTGTGGCCTGCTCATGTTCGGTAAAGCTACGCAGAATATGAGAGCAAAATCAGTGGCTCGTTGCAAGAATCAGCTAAAATGGAATTTCGCTTGTATCGTTATTAGCTGCAGTATAATTTTACGGTGGGGGGGGGGGGACTTCACGTATTTTATACATCTGGCCACAGAAGCGCTGTAAAGGAGAGATCATGTTACTTACTATACATCCTAAATATAAATGAGTGGGGGGGGGGGACCTAATAATGGCAAGTGGTAACGATGAGACCTACGAAGTGGACCTTGGAGATTGAGTGTCACATTGGAACGTGCGAGGGGTGTGGCACCTTACAAGAGGAAGTGCCAGCCACTCAGCTACTCACTCATGAACTCACGCACCTATCCACCCATTTGAAGTATGTATGTTGAACTTCTTTCACACCGTATGTAGCCAACCGTGCTGATCGTAAATGTGGGGGAAGGACAACAAACTAAACACAAAAAGCTATTTTAAACAAATGAGTTTTCAAAGACAAAGATCTCCCATATAGTCAGCACCTATGAAGGCGAAAGCGGCACACAAGGGGGTGGGTGGCCAGCACCACGTCCGACTGCCTTTGTCTCCCGAGTATAAATGTTTACACGCAGCACCAGGTACTTATTTGAGGCCCAAGACTGTCACGAGTGTTGGCCGCGAGTGAGAATCAAACTCGGGCTGGCGGGTTCGTAGCGCAAGCGCGCCAACCGCTGACACTACCACGACCCACCCACCCATCCACCCACGCCACCCGACCCAACCCGCTCGCACTCATTATTTCACCCACCCACAGTGGTGCCGACGATGCATGATATCTGTGAAATCTCCGCGCCTGCCCCGCGCTTCCAGACCTGCGACCGCATCAAGCAGTCGGCCAGCGGGACCAAGCACCGCGTGTTCGTCATCGAGACCATGGGCGGCCATTGTGGGTATCTGGCCACCATGAGCGGCCTGGCCGCTGGTGCCGACGCCGCGTACATCTTTGAGGAAACCGTGACGATCCACGACCTGCAGGTAACGAAAAGCCCCGAACCGTTCTCGTCGATAACGGCGCACTTCCCTTCACGACCAAAAGACACCTGGCCATCCTGGAAGAGCAGGCCAAATACCAGCCAGAGTTCCCTCTAGTGGAGGAGGCCCTTCCACCAGCAGTGGTGTGAGCAAGCAAAACCAAAAGCTATGTTTTAATTCACCAGATAAGGCCCATTTGACCTGGCTCTCACAAATGAGAGCTCACCGAAGTGGCTTATCACGTGGAAATGCATCGCAGCCAAATACCCGAAACGCACGTTCATACTAAATGTGGCAATTCCAGTTTTTCACCATTTTACCTTTCCACCTATTGACGAGCAAGTTGGGTTTTTGTTAATTGTGCTTGTGCACCACCACGGACGCAGCATGGCATGTTTGTTTATCGTAAAATCTCCGAGACCTGCAGGTGCAAGCTGCCACCCGGTTTTTAGAGAGGCCGTTACGTTCATCCATTTTCCAGAGTAGGGATTAGCTCTCGGCGTGTTGTTCGGTACGACGTCCGACGTTTCACTCCACTTGCCGGGACAGCTTCTTCAGGAACTGAATGTTGGAGAGAAAAAGCTGCACATTTGCAAAAGCCTTACGCAGCAGAGCAGAAACTGGTACCACATGAGGTCGCAAAACTTTTAAGTGATACCAATTTTTTTTTATGACCAATAAAAGTGGTCATAATTGAGTGAATTATACGATAACCGACTCGTTTCAGAAGGCTAACACGTATTACATTTTTAATCCTCCTTGAAATTACCCCCTATGTACAGGCCCGGCAATTTGTGCAGCTTTTTTTGAGATGCGGTCGCAGAATGATAATTCCCCATTTTATTATACTGCAATGTAATTCACTTAAATTTGTCGTATTCACTCAATTGGTACGACGAACCTTATGTGGTACCAACTGGTGGCATACTTGAATCTGTGCTCGGTGATGTAAAACATCTGTCGTGGCATCGATGACAGTGGTACAGGGAAACAACACTCAGGGTGTTTTACAGAAACCACTTGACATTGGTTCTTGATCTCACAGAAAAAAACGGATCGAATTGCGTGTGCACCAATCAATGGTTATTTTTATTTTCGTGTACCGCATGTTGTAGTTGATAAAAACAAAAATCAACACATTCCTCGATAATGCCGTGGAACTTCAAAGGAGAAATGTATAATGGACGACGTTTTGGACAATTTTGGAGTCCATTTGATTTTATGTAACTCTCCGCAAATGACGACAGCGATAGAAACATTATATTACTAGGTGACTTTTGTGGCAAAGGCTCTTCTTCATAACCGATAAATCCACTGTGGCGATATCGCAATGGAGGCTTTATACGACCCTGGAGAAATTCGATGCTTAATAAATCTGGCGTTCACTGCAACGGCACAATTGCAGCGGTACAATTACAAATATTTTCAAATCCAATCTGTAAATTTAATTAGATGCTTGTTATTGTAGCCATGAACTTGTAACAGAACATCACTTTAACGTGACACTAATTGGTGCATTGCGAGTAATCAACGCCACGATCATGACGTGGCCCTCTCTGCTATCTTTGCGTTCAGGCCAACGTGCAACATCTGACGGATAAAATGAAGGGCTCGGTCCGTCGCGGTCTCATCATCCGGTGAGTGGCGCTCTCAAGAGCACAACGCTGTTTCAATCGCGCGTCGCGGATGTGGCTGGGGCGTTTTGCCATCACCTTGGCGCCGTTTCACTCCCCGCGCTCTCGTCACGACAGCAACGAGAAGTGCAACGCCAACTACACCACGGACTTCATCTACAACCTCTACTCGGAGGAGGGCAAGGGCGTCTTCGACTGCCGCAAGAACGTGCTGGGCCACATGCAGCAGGTGCGCGTGGGACTTCCCCTCCTGTGGCGAGACGTGAACTCCCTCACCTGGTGTACAGGAGGTCGTGGGTTCGATCCCGACCCTGACGCCTGCTGCTGTATATTTGGAGTTTGCGTGTCTCTCTCTCCCTGCCGTCGCGTGGAGTTTTTCTCCGGTCCTGCGGGTTTTCCCTCCACATTTAGAAGCATGTGTTTAGAGTGTTTGGCTGATATAAATGTTTCCATGATGAGCCACTTCGTTGAGCTACCATTGGTGGCCAGGTCGCTTCTGAAAAAGAGCTACACAGCTAAGTGGGCCTTACCTGGTAAAATTAAATAGAATGGAGTTTTTAGTTTACAATTTAGACTTTTTAGCGCTTGAAAAAAGCAAGAGGCTACAATTGTATATTTAATGTTGTAAGCCATTCCACGGCATCCGGGGTGGTGGCTGAGTGGAGTAGTCGACTCTAGTTACACCACAGAATGTGTGATTAGATTGGAAAACTGAGTGGAATAGTCTGTTAGTTATACCAAAGTACACGTGGTTGTATTGGGGTAGCTGAGTGGAATAGTCCGCTCGTTCCACCAGGGTACGCGTGGTTTTATTGGGGTAGCTGAGTGGAGTAGTTCAACCAGAGAGCACGCGGTTATCTTGGGCAGCCATCAGTGATGTGCGCCTGATGGTTTGCACCTCACCGCATTCGCAAGTTTGGTGGGGTCCCTGATCGTTACGGTTATGTAGAAAATATCGACACCTTGCACGTGTAGTTCGGACACAGTTGAGAGCGGCCCACTGTCCGCTCACCTATTTACCAGTGGCATAGCTATCAAGTGTGCAGGCGGTGCAACTGAACAAGGAGCCCTCGGGGCCAGAATGGTCCAAGCGCCGGAATGCGAAGGAGAGGACATTTGACAGAAGGTCCCATTTTCACTCGTCGCACAGAGGGCTCATGCCAAGCACGCAAGGTCATACTGCTCTTTATCATTAAGTTATCTACGAACTGAACCTAATTGCATTTTGCTACCCTTGACATAACAATAGTAGTAATGTAATTGATTTATTCAGGAATGCCTCGTTTGAATGATTACTCCTCAATTACCGCGGTATGCAAATTGAAACTACACTCCATGCTCAGAATACGCACGTAAAATAGATTTATCGAGTCATGTTAACAGTGTATCGCCATTGCTTCGTGGAAACTGTGTGGCCACTACATATTCTGCTTGCACTGGGCCGTGGATAAACAATTATGAAAGAATATGTTCGTAATAACAGCGCAGGCCAGAAAAGCATACGTTTCAGACAACACACAAATGTGTGTGAAAAGCACGCGGCCGTTTGTGCACATGGGGAGAAAAAAAATACCCATCAGCATTTCCTGAAGTCTATTCCATCCTGAAGTGCTGATGATGATGATTATTATTTTTTTGCCTACGCACATATGGCCGTGTGCTTTTTATTCATTTTCCTATCTTGCTTGAAAAACTGATGGATTGATAGAATCATGACCCTGACACCATGACAATTCACTACATCGTGACAGAAGTCAGTCAGTGCATCGCCATTGCTCAGTAAAAGTACCGCTTCGCCCGTACCATGATTTATTCGATGGAGTAAACACAATCAGAATTCTGGGGGGAATAATATGAGCTACTAACTATACTACCCGGCTTCGCCCGAGACTTGGATTCTTGTCTTGGATTAACACACGGCCTACGCGGAGGGTGCGGGGGGGGGGATGCGTGATGTCAGCAGGCACACTGCGTGACGCTGCCGCATGCGGGTGACATCACAGATGTGACGTCACCGCTCACTTGCCGTGCAAAATATATCATTATTGCGCCCCCCCCCCCCCCCAAAATGCAAAAGTCTATTATTATACTTTTTGCATTGTGTACAGTCTGGAAGCTACCACATGCCAAATTTCAAGTTTGTTGCATGTCGGGAAGTATGCTAAACATTTCGAACAGACACACACATTCACAAATTTCCATTTTATATTTATAGATCAGTGGTTCTTAACGTGGGTTCGATCGAACCCCAGGGGTTCGGTGAGTCAGTCTCAGGGGTTCGGCGGAGGTTAAGACACACACCCGACTCGTGATTGTGCACCAGTAAAACATATACGTATGTTTTGAATTTGAAAAAATATTTTATCTTTCCAATTAAGAAGGGTTCGGTGAATGCGCATATGAAACTGGTGGGGTTCAGTACCTCCAAAAAGGTTAAGAACCACTGATATAGATATATACAGCTATTTTTCACATATGCCCAGTAGGGGCGAGTCAGAAAGGTACAACAACAAATCAATACGAAAACACGGTAGGAGTGTAAAGTGTAGGAAAGGCAAACACATCACTAAAAATATGTTTATTTCACCAGGTAAAGCCCACTGAGCTATTGGGGGTTTTTATTGTCAGAAGCGACCTGGGCGATCGTTAACCTTCTGCTGCGCCGCTGTTTGCGTGCCCACAGGGTGGCCGCCCAACCCCCTTCGACAGGAACTTTGCTACCAAGTTGTCTGCCAAGGCGGTGATGTGGGTCTCCAAGAAGCTGGATGAAACCTTCAGACAAGGTGAATGACAGCAACTGTCCCCCCACCCACCCACCCACCACCGCTCTCCTCTTTCACCTTAGGCACAGCAGCAGCCTGCTATCGTGCCTGATGGTATTGAACAGATCGTGCCGTCTCGGAGTGAGAGTTTTTGTGCCCACAGATCTCCATCTTTGTCCTCCGCCGTCCTCAAACATTCTCTTCTGTCTTGACATCTCTCCGCTCCTTGATGTTTATCAATCAAGTTTGTGTTTCTTCGTCACCCTCGTGCTCCTTATTCTACATGCCGTCTCGTGCACGTGCAGAGATGTTGACAACCATTTCATTGGGTTTTGTTTTAGCAGTCAAAGAGGAAAAGCATGCCACAGGCCAGAGTGGAAAAATTAATAACACGGTGGGGGTATTGGGAGGCCCTGATCCAGCGGCATCGAGTACATTTTCCATGCAAGGCGAAACTAATATTGCAGTGTAGACCGAATGTGACGGTGCACATCGATGAGACGAACTGCAGGTGGCAGTGAATTCCCTGGCGTGTCTCTGAAGGCACGACACAGGGACTGAAGACACCAGAGGGCGGGCTCGCTCTATGATATAACCAATGACTTACATTATCCCTCAAGCTGAGTGGAGCCGTCAAGTCTCACGCATTCGCACACACGCAAAATCATTGCTCACATCAATCCACTGCTGGATGATGCAGGCCTCCCCATTCACTGCTATTGACGAATGTGATACGATTTTGGTTAATTGTTTGCAACTGCCAACGCGCAGTGCCACCAAATCATTTGTAGTTCGCGTGAGCTCTTCAGCCGCTAGAGACCGCTACGGTCATCGCAATGCCAACATTTTAAATCGACACTTGAATGGAATTGTTACGTAAGTAGATGGACGCTTCGCCAATAGCGACCTCTAGTGGCGATGACCGCGAACTGATCGGGTTCGGCATTCGCACAGGCTGCGATCAACTTTCTAGTACGGAGGGTGAAATAGAATGTTCACTTGCCCACAGTGACCGGTGTGGTGAAGTATGGTCAAACAATCCCCATGACCGACACAGCATGATGTCTTCATCCAATATTTTTCGACTGACATTTAACTGAAAATAATATCACGTGAACGCGTGGAGAGGCGGTATTGCCTGAATGTGTGACATGCACTTTGAAATAATTATATGAATAATTATTACGAGTTTTACCTTGGGAAGCTTCGCGGAGTCCAGTGACTATTTTTCAGGAGGTTCCTGCTGCAAGAGCGACACGGTGGCTAGGAGATATTAACGACCTCGCCTGGTATACAGGAGGTCGTGGGTTCGATCTCGACCCTGACGCCTGCTGTATATTTGGAGGTTGCATGTTCTCCCCGTGGTCGCGTGGATTTTTATCCGGGTCCTCAGGGTTTTGCCTCCACATTTAGAAACGTGCGTTTGGAATATTTGGTTGCTATAAATTTCCACGTGATAAGCCACTTCGTTGAGTTGTCAATTGTGGCCAGGTTGCTTCTGAAAAATAGCGATATAGTTCAGTGGGAATTGCCATGTACATTTTTTTAAATTGTTCCTAGTTTCATAGTTTACATTGGGATATGTGGCCAACTCCAGAAATTAGTGTTTGGCTTCTTGTGGGAAAAAAAACAGAGAACCCGGGGAAACCCCACACGCATAGGAGGGGGTGACACTCAAAGCTCTGTACAGATAGATTCAAGAATCCATTCCTGGTGTTCTCGCAGCCAGCCCCAACCCTACGACACCTCGGGTCTGAGTCCAGAACAACGCGTGCAAATGCTAGAAACGGCATAATTTAAGACTCCTCGTAACTCACATCCGATAAAGACATTAAGACAAACCTCATCAAGTTAGGAGGGAACTTAGGGATGGTCATTTGTCAGTCAAAAAACATCAACCAATAACTACTAATATAACATCATTGATGACAACATTAACATCACTAAGATTTATAAAAGTAATACCATTAATAACAAATATAATCAGCATTCAAAGTGTATCAACTTGCCCTAGACTGGCTAAAACGCAGAGGGGGGGGGGGGGTGGTGATGTCACGGCTGCTGCTTTGTGACGTCATGACGGCAATATTGCTTTTGTGACATCACAGGGTGGGGGGGGAGGTGTTCCTGGCAGCTGATTGGCCGGTGCAGTGGGGAGTGATGACGTAATCTGTCGCAACCATGCCACGCCCACAGCATTGCAATCACACGACGACGTCTAAATTTCGTTTGAATGTGTTTACGTTTTCTTGGTTCTTTCGGTAAAGTCACGTAGAATGGAAATAATAAAATAATAAAAATAAAACATCATTAAATAATTCTCACGACGTTTCGGCCACAACGCAAGCAGCACCTGAGGACGGCTGCTTGCGTTGTTTTATTTTTATTATTTTATTATTTCCCTTCTCCGTGACTTTACCGAAAGAACCAAGAAGATGAATCCCTGCAGTCACGAAAGCTTTAAATCGAAATGTGTTTACGTTTTTTTCTTGCGACATTTCCGATATTACTATCTCGTCTTGTATAGATTTATGCAGCGCTTTACAATACATTAATTCAAAAGTTGTACATTCGATGCTAGTGGTGAACATAAAGAGTTAAAAAGTGGTGGTGTAGTTATAGTGACAGTAATGATAGGTGGGCGTCGTTAAGGAGGGGTTGGGGTAGGAGTAGTGACAGTGGTTGGGGTAGGCCTGATCATAGCTGGGGGGCCAGGTCAGGGAATAGCAGCCGTAGGATTTGGCAAGGGGATAAGAGATGGGGGTTGTTACTGGTTGGAACCTCCTGGTTACACCAGCCCACAGGGGATTATTGTGTCCGTCCGTCCGTCGTGCAGGGAGGGGCTGGGTATGGAGGGTGGGGAGGGGCTGGGTGGGGAGGGGAGGGTGGGGAGGGGCTGGGTGGGGATGGTGGGGAGGGGCTGGGTGGGGAGGGGTTGGGTGGGGAGGGTGGGGCTGGGTGGGGGGTGGAAGGGGTGGGGCTGGGTGGGGAGGGGCTGATCACCCCGTGGTGCCCTTATAAAACTCAACGTTTAACCTACTAACGCCGGCTTGTGCCCGCCCTCACAGTCGGGCATATTTGCGGAATACACCACGCCGTCGTTGACCCTGGCCATTGACCGAGCAACCCAACGTTCCTACCAGCTCCCTCCGCAGGAATGTGTTAAGGGAGGGACGGAAGCAGGTTATGGTGAAGATGATTGTTTGATGTGCTGCAGTGGGAGGTTGTTCCCTTGGAAGCGGAGCGGGAAGGGAGCATGAACGAGAGAGCGAGGCTGGGCACAGTGCGAGGGAGGCACAGAGAGGGACGCTAGAGACTGGGAGCGTAGAGGGCGGAATGGGGGACAGACTAAGTAAAAGATGAGAGAAGCAAGATATGGTGGGTCAAGGCAATGGGGGGTGGGGGGACGTTTGTAGACGAGAGTGATGAGTTTCAAAAAAAAGACAGCGATAGTAGACAGGGAGTCAGTGGAGTTGGGAAAGTCGAGCGGAATTGTGGGGGAAGGTTTTAAAACGATCCGGGCCGAGGCATCTTGTGTTTGAGAGGAGTGAAGATGGATACAAAAAGGCCAGATTTTGCGTGTTCAGGCCCCTTGCTACTAATCCCAAGCCACCCCTCAATAAAACACTCACCTGCCTCAAGACTGCCGTTGTAAATTCAAAACTTATTATGAGGGTGCATGCATTTATCCAGGGGGATAAGTAATGATCTACCCTGAAGGTGCAATTCCAGGGGATGAAGCAGACGTTATTCATCAAATCACACCCTGCATTCATGCATCCCATACCCTGAGTGCAGCACATGTACAGGCCTTTGTCAATTCACTGCTGGATGAGGGCCTCTCCGTGCCATGCAGTTCGTGGAGGCAATTTGTCTGCAATTCAGCACGCTGGTTCGTATGGGGAGTTGAATGTGGGGAGCGTATACCGTGGTACATAGAAGTGCAGTCCACCAATGGATTTTGCTATTCCGCCCTCGGCTGCCAAGAGCATTGTCCTGCAGCAGTCTATACCATCTGTGTTGTGCATGGTGGTCACCCACAGAAGCACAATCCAGGCTCACGTCTGCTTGGCTTCTGATGTCAAGTGATTTGGTTATAGGCTTTGTGCAGGAGAGAGAAAAGATATTGTATTTCTGTGGGTTCCTCATTTCCCTTTAAATGGATGGTGTGATGGATGTATGGATATATATAACCGCATGAGATCCTACACCGAACCCCTATCTCCACATTCCTCAGCGAAGCCTCACTTGCAGGCTCAAGGAAGGTCAAAACACCAGCCAAATCAAAACACTCCACACAATCAAAACCTTTACAGAGAACTGGTAATGCCAGTCATCATTCACCGCAATTATTTAAATTGTCAAGTCATTAATAATAACTGCAGGGATGGAAGCCTTCCCGTGCTGTGTCGGGCATCGTGGGTTTGTCCAACCATACTTCACCACGCTGGTCAGTGCTGGTTGGTGAACAGAGGAGCCTCGGCCGAGAATTAAACTTCGCTCGCCGGATTTATAGTGGAGAGCACTAAAGACTGCACCACCTGCAAATGTAGTAAGTCATTCAGCATCACGATACACTTAGCGGTGTTGGGCAGTGGTTGGTTGTAACAGTGCATTATTAGCCTGGCAACCTGGGTTCGATTCGCAGCAAACAGCAAATATCATTTGCGAGTAATATCTGAAGCTCAAACTAAAAAATATGAGACCCCCTTATTTTTAATTATCACGTTCCGATTATGCAACAGCACTCCAACCGCACATTTCTTTCCTTTTTATAGTCCCCTGCAGTCCGCCTTCAACGCCAATTCTAGGAGTATGTACGATTCCAGCTGTGCCCGTCCCGAAATTATCTTCGTCTGTTTAGCGGACAACAATTGCAAATCATTTTGAAAGTGACAAAAGCTTGGCATTCCAGCATCAGGGGCCCTCCGCCTTAGCGAATGGAGCCACGCCTCAACTCTCAACGGTTCATCCCCCGCAGCAGCTGCGGTTTGTGACACGACCGATCGCTGCCCGTGCTGTTTCCCGACAGGCCGCGTCTTCGCCAACTCGGATGACTCGGTGTGCCTGTTGGGCATGCGCCGCCGCGCGCTCATGTTCCAGCCCATCAACTCGCTCAAGGATCAGGCCGACTTCGTGTGAGCCTCCCCGCCTCGGCCGCACCACGCACCGACGGCGCACCGACGGCGCAGCAACGCCTCGCGCAGATCTCGTCACGTTTACGTCCACCGCTCGTCGTGCACCGCAGATATCGGCTTCCCACACAGACGGACAGCATGGAAGGACGGGCAGATGAATGGATGGATGGACAGACGAACAGACGGACGGACAAAAATATATGGGCAGACGCATGGATGGATGTATGGATGGACAGGTGGACAAACACACGGAAAGATGTCGACATCAAAGTACAAACGGAATGCGTGAATATTCAGATGAGCAGCCAGGCAGATTGATGGATAGACTGGTAGATATATGGACAGCCATACAAGAGCTGGTTTGTGAATGTGTGTGTGTCCCAACAGACGCCGCATTCCCAAGGAGCAGTGGTGGCTGAAACTGCGCCCCATGCTCAAGATCCTGGCCAAGTACAAGATCAGTTACGACATCACCGATCTGGAGGGACACCTGGAGCATGTGCAGAACCGCCGGGACTCCGAGTCCACCAAGGTGTAATGAAGCCGGCCTGGCCACGCTGGCACCCGCGCCCACATTTAGACTGACACTCACGCTCGCGCCGCACCCACGTGTCATTCGAACGGCACTCACAACACGCCAATCAAGGGATTCATTTCAGCCGGGTCTGTCTGTGGGTTGGGAAACTCTTGCACAACACATTCAGTTTACCTCTCGCTTTGGATGTGGCTTCTAGTGACATTTGGAATGGAACTCAGCCACCTTAGTTCAATTCCGGGCCACGGTCAACATCAGTGGGGAAAATCTGAACCAGTCCTGGGGCCTCACCAAGTGAGAAACGAAGCCCTGCACTCACACTGCCACTCCTCCGGCGCATCATTCACACCGTACTCGACTCGAACCACACTCACAACACACTTATCCATTACTCCACTCGCATTTCATTGTGTTTTCTTCCTCTCTGAGTGTTTTGTATGGCTGCACAGCAAAGCAATGAGATGCATTGGCAACGCATGGCATGTCGAAAACCGCACGACTTCAGAAAACCAAAACACCGTCGCGATGACAGAATAGCAAGGTGCAGGCACGCTTCAGCAAATACGGCCCCTCTTAAAAAGGGAGAGCAAATGCTGCTTATGCCTGCGTGGCAGTCAGATACCATCCTTACTTTTGAGCGTCTGACTGCGAGGCCATCCACAAAATAAACAAACGCAGTAACGTTAGGTGGCTATCCGCAGCTTCCTACAGAGTTTTGAAACCTCTCCTAGATTCTGCGATGCCAAATTCTTGAAGCCGGTTCATTGTAAATTCGTGAAACAATCGTTAAGGAAGTTGAGACTCCTCTCTGCCACTGTTTTGAAGTTTTACTGCATCCAAAATGTTTTATTTAAGAGGGTCTCTTCCAGCACATGGGCCTCGGCTCCGGCTTGGTCAGAGGAGTGATGGCACTTGTTATCCCATCGTACCCCTTTCGAAATAAGCAGACATTTACCATAATGTATTACGTCTATCTGCACGTGCTGAACTACGGACACCTTATCTATTGTAATTAGAAAATATTGAAGTGATACTTTTACTGCGCTGTGCGATTGCCTTTACATTTGTGTGATGTGTTTCCCGGCTGCGCCGCATGTTGTCTGCGGCGATGTCTGACTTCGCGAGCTGGACAGCACCGCCGAGAAAACCTACACCACGCATAGTTGTTCAATTAAATGTATCCTGAAAATTAATGTTCAAAAATAACAACATGAACATGCTCGCGTAAAAAACAACACGTGAAGCCTTGTGCAACTTGCCTTTATCGGCAGCGAGACGTCGTGACGCTGAATGTATTCAAGGGGCTCTGTAACGGCGCACGGCACGGAAAGCAGCTGAACATCAAGCTTCTTTGTTTGTAACTTGCGTGGCGCTAATTTATCAAAAATTGTACATTGATAGATTGGAAATGTGCGACGAAATTCACTGAAAATAAAAACGCAACTAATATTACGAAGCGCATTTTTTTGTTTTGTTTCTGCGTGTTTGTTAGCAGTGAACTAAACATGCTGTGTTGTGCTTGTACAAATCTCGCACTCAAAAATAGGGGCAACGTGTGTTACTTGGGTTTCTACAAAAATAACAACACTACGATAGCCTCTTCTTCTTGGTTCTTTCGGTAAAGTCACGTAGAAGGGAAATATTAAAATAATAAAAATAAACCATAATAAAATAATATTATAATATAATACGATAGCCCTCTGTCAATTCACTGCTGGATGAAGACGTCCCCATGCCGTGTGAGTGACCGGGGATCTTTGACCATACTTCACCACGCTGGTCAATGTGGGTTGGTGAAGCGGTGACCCAGTACTTGATCAGATATCGATCGCCAAAGTGAGGTCATCCATGGCCCGGGAATCGGATTCAGGGTTCAGGGTTCAAAGCACGGTGGGATTTTCCCCTGGGTATACAGATATTCTGAAGGGTAAATATCAATTCAAACAGACGTTGTTCAGTTTCTCGTACGATTCCGATTAAGTTACTGTACTCAAGTTGTTCAACCTCTCACTCTGCCAACCGACCACACAGTGACAGTGATTAATCATCATAATAATGATGTTGAAACAGCAACGTAGCAATTTGCTTCGAGGAGAAAGTGTTAAATCAGTCAAGTTACAGACATCGCATTGGCAATTAAAGAATCAAGTAGAATTGGGCAGGACACGTTGCAAGAAGTGATGATAGCCGGTCGTCATGACCTAACGACAGGGTCATGGGCAAAGCAGGGAATTGAGCTCAAGAGGACGTCCACCCCAGAGATGGAGTGATAAGATCGGCTCGTGTGCCGGAGCTAGACAGATCGTTGTGTCGCAAGGCCGTGATTAATCGGAGGCTTTCATTTTGCATCGGATAGATCATCACGTCTGCTGATGATGTAGATGACAACCACATATAATAAATACATCATACTTGCGGTACTGGGTGTACGTGGATTAAACGGAAAAAGCTTTCATCTGCTGTGAAATGGAGGTAAATCATCCAGAAGCTGACGGTGGTCTGATGGGATTTATCCGGAGGTGAGAGCAAGACACACACGTCCTGTCACATGGGCCGTCGAGACCTGTCGGTGAGTGGAATGAAACTACAGCAACTATTCATAACCACACGAATACTATACTCGCGATTGTTTTGTTAAATCCACTGCTGGATGAAGGCCTCCCCACACTGGATGCTGTTTTAGCATACTTTGCCACGCTGGTATGTGCGGGTTTGTGAAAAGGGCGCCCCAGAACCGGCTCTGCGCGAGATGTCACTCGCCACTGAAGTTAGCCGTGACCGGGAATCAATCAATATCCCTGTCAGCTACTCAATGCGGATTTACACATTGCAACATCCCCCCCCCCCCCGCCGATGCAAAAACTTGGCAGTACCTTCCAGAATGAGAGACTTTTAACTCAGCCAGGCTTCTCTGGGTTAAAATAAGCGGCACGTTAAATGTATGAACTCAAGTCGCCAGGTTTCATGGCGCAGTGCGTTAACCGCTGCGCCACCGCTCTGCCCCCAAAGTGTAAAACCATTTTGGGTCGTTAATGCGACAACATCTCAAGAAGCGCTAACAGACACAGTGGGCATACATACGGGACTTATAGAGCTCGGGAGGGAGTCACAGGCCGAGGGAAATCAGGGAAGGGGTGACACACAAAAGCCGCATGTTGCTGCAGAGTTAAGATATTTTTTATCCACTTTGAGATGTTGTTCTAAATTGGTCGGTGCGCAATACAGAGACGGGATCGTGTCGTTCTAGATTTGTATTTGACATCCGATTAGTAGTTTATGCCCTCGGCGTTCAATGTGTTCTTTTAAAGCTGGTAATCGTCATTGAAACCTAGTGACCACGGGTTTCCCTGAATGCAGTGGCTTTGCAAACCTTACAGTAATTCCTGCTGGGTGACCTGACAACCGAATACATTATATCCGTAACTTTTTAATTATTAAATATGAAATTGTGTTGTATAACCCGATGCTAACTCCACAGGTACATGAATACATAAATGCGGCGCTCCTTTATAAACTACTCCGGGCGCATATAACAACAATTAACTCGTTTGTCGATGTAGTTAAATATTTATTTGGACATCGCCAAACAATCACGCCGTTTAATCAAACGCGACCCTCAAAAATGCAGGAGATACGGACCGTGAAAAAAAAACTTCTAGATTTTTTATTGACATCCGATGAGTTGTTTATGCCCGCAGCGTGCCGCGGTGTTCACAACATGCCAGGATTTTGCAGGGAATTTTTTTTTAAACTGCACCATCCAAAAACATTTCCCTCCAAGCTACGAGTGACTGAGTGTGCGGCTTGGACGGCGATGTGAGCGCAATTCCGCGGCGTGGCCCGGCACGCCTTTGCCTCGTCAAAGACGATGTGGCAGACGAGCGTGCGACTGGCAGTACTTAATGTCCTAAGTTACAACCTAACCCTCATCCTCCAGCACCTCTCCTTTGGTTCGCCCCTCTCTGCTCCCCTCCCACCGACGCGTTCCACCAAAACCGCGCGCACTTCCACTCAACTCCGTCCACAACTGCGAAGACGAAACGATGCAGCAACAACAACAACAGCAGCAGCAACAACAACAGCAGCAACAACAACAGTGGATGTTGTCTGCCGTCTGTCTGTGTGTGTACCCATCCTGCCTACGCGCCTGGCAGCGTGCGGTCGCGGTGCAGCCAGGTCCGCACACGCCACGCGGCCTCGACGAACGCGAAGGAATTCCCAACTCACAAACTCTTCGGCTCTTTCGGTAAAGTCACGTAGATAGAAAAATAATAAAATTAAAATAATAAACAAAAAATTAAGAAAAAAAAAACTCACGACGTTTCGATCGCGACACAAGCGGTCGTCATCAGGTGGAGAGAAAAGTTAGAAAGCCAGAATTCCGAACTCTTTTGCGTTTATACGCATGGAGAATGAAACAACAAAATCACCGTGGCTTCGAAGGTTGTTGTTATTTTTGTTGTTTTGAATGTTTCTTATAAAACATTTTTTAACGAAGTCAACTCGTAACATTTGCGCAAGAACCACGCGATCTCGAATCGGTCCTGTGAGTCGCAACACGGATGAAAGTCTCTCTCGGGCATCGACGTGTGACTTGCACCACGTGCTCATGCAGTGTACACCGCATTTTCTTTCTCAAACGCGTGCTGCTTTGCTGCGTTAACATCAGCAGGTGCAGCGGTGGTGTTGGCTGCTCAGACACACACACACACACACCGAGTAGCCAGTTGTGCTCAAGCGATGGCTATCACAAATACAGGGAAATTAGGATTGAGTAATAGAAATAAAAATACGAGTTGGCCAACGTTGAAGCTGATAGGCATTATCAGGAGTCGGCAAAGAAAACAGAATTTATAGATTACTTGGATCGAGAGAGGTGGGGGTACGTTTGCTAACATCGCTTTACAATGGCAGGAAACTTGGAACTGTTTTTTGTGTGTTTAGTGTGTTGTCCTTCCCCCGCACCTACGATTAGCACGGTTGGCTACGTACGGTGCGAAAGAAGTTCAACATTTCAACGTAATGCTGATTTGTATTTCCTGTTGGTGTTTTACACGATGGCGTGGGGTTGTAAAGCTTCAACGTCTACGCGAAACAGCAAGAGAGAGAGTGAGAGAGCGAGCATGCACTATTCTGCGGTGCTCGCTCTGCCCGAGTGTCAGCCCGTACCATTACAAACACATTCCTCTGTTCAACCGCTGCGTGTCGAGCAGAGGGCCACGCAGGACCCTCCTGAGAAAGAGTCTTGAGTCTCCTGAGTAAACGAGCGTAAGTTAAAATAAAAAAATATATAAAAGTACAAGTGCCAGTGTTCCATCGAAGGTAACGTTTGATTTCAGAGGCGTTGTCCTTGACTCTGTGTTCCTTTTTGCATGCTAATTGCTGCACTCTGGATGTTCTAGCACAGCACAAACAAGAAAATAACAGACTCAAGCCCGCAGGTGCCCAGATCTGCGGATAGTTGGACAGGGGCTCCACTCCCAACGAACGCAGCAGCCGCTCCCGAGAACTGAAATTTCGCATGGGAGTCTCGTTTCGATTATAATGACACCCCTGCCCAAACCCGCGACAGCTCCTGATGCGAAGGTGCCAATTATTGCACCGTCCCCCACCGGTGCACGCACAGCACAACTCATTCTTCCGTCGTCGTCGCAGTCACAAGCCAGAGCCCCCCCCCCCCAAACCCTCATCCACAGTGCGACTCCCAACCACACCAACAGCGCGTTTGGCACCACGCAGAACGCGAGCTCGGCGCTCCGGGGATGCTCCGTGCGCGCCGTATCTGC
The DNA here is from genome assembly GCF_015708825.2 of Lethenteron reissneri. NCBI lineage: Eukaryota > Metazoa > Chordata > Hyperoartia > Petromyzontiformes > Petromyzontidae > Lethenteron > Lethenteron reissneri. The sequence continues at coordinate 11,616,646 of NC_083798.1, read as the reverse complement.
CTGAGTCCACCCGCGCGCACGCCGCATAACTCATCCACAGTGGGGGGTGGTGGACGGGGCGGGAGGCGCGACTCTGCCACAGATTAGCGGCTCAAAGGAAGAATGTAAACACGTGAAGGTAGTGAGAGCGTGCGGGGGGGGGGGTGTGGGCGAGAGAGGTTTGGTGTTGGTTCGCCGCTGCTTTGCCAATGGAAATCGAAGGGGGGCACCCTCTGTGCCTTTCACAGCGCTGAGGTCACTTCTGGAATGAGCACAGAGAACCTTCTGGTATTTTAGAGTTGTTTTAAAGGGATCTACATTGACGGCGGGGGGGGGGGGGGTGCATTTGTGAGTAAGTCTGCCAGTGGCAGCAATACCTTTAGTATTTTTTTCTGTCATTTTTCGTCGAGGAATTACTCGTTCTGATTCGAAGGAATTTAGAATCTATGGTGGTGATGCTAGTGCACTGTACACAACATAATACATAAGCAGACTATATGCCTCCTTCCCACATCTGCCTCTCCAAATAAAAATCGAAGTACTCTTTTTTTATTCTGGGAGTGATTTTTGTTTAACCAGCATTATTGGGTTAATACAAGCAAACTCTGGACCGCATTCAACATTCAGTGTCCTCATCGGCAGTCAGGCTTGTCTCAAACCAATGCTGGTAAACTTCGGGATGTTTTAATAGGCAAGAACCCCCTCTCCGTTCGACTTATGATTCCTTGACCTTGGTTATGAGGAGGGGAAATCGTGACAATAAAATGTAGCCATCTTTGAACTCTTCTCTTCTCAAGCAATTCCTCAACATTTCGTGAGTTGACAATTGGGGAATCACTATGGGGACCTCATTTGCCAGTAAAAATATGATAATTGGTTCTTTACCCTTCTATCTGGCAACAAAACTGACACCTTTTTGCAAGGAGTCATGTTTGCATAGACCGCAATACCTGCAGTCATAAATACAAACAAAAGACATAACTCTGATAATGTGCACTGTCCTTGAAGTTGATTGGTCCACACCCGAGACAGCTTTCCTTCGCCGAAGGAAAGCTGAAGGAAAGCTGTCTCGGGTGTGGACCAATCAACTTCAAGGACAGTGCACATTATCAGAGTTATGTCTTTTGTTTGTATTTATGACTGCAGGTATTGCGGTCTATGCAAACATGACTCCTTGCAAAAAGGTGTCAGTTTTGTTGCCAGATAGAAGGGTAAAGAACCAATTATCATATTTTTACTGGCAAATGAGGTCCCCATAGTGTAGATGCTTGCCCCGAGCTCTCATACTCTGATGGTGCATTGTCCTTGAGTTGTGCGCCTTTTGGCGTCATCTGGTCCAACCCATATGAGACTAGGCTCGAAGGAAAGCTGTCTCGGGTGTGGACCAATCAACTTCAAGGACAGTGCACATTATCAGAGTTATGTCTTTTGTTTGTATTTATGACTGCAGGTATTGCGGTCTATGCAAACATGACTCCTTGCAAAAAGGTGTCAGTTTTGTTGCCAGATAGAAGGGTAACGAACCAATTATAATTGGGGAATCGTTTTGTAAAATGAAGATCACTCCAGGTACCACGTGGGTAGGAAATTAAGCTTTTGGTTGAAAGGGGGGTGGGCATGTTAATTATGAAATGTCGTGACTAATTTTTTGGGTCATGTGCATAACAACATTTGCACGTGACTGGAGTGCCCCTAATGCCGCCATTCGATGCAATGTTTTGACCAATCGCATGTTACGTAGGCACGTTTACTTGCTAACCGGATAATTGTGTCGCAGATGCTGCATCATGCACATTGTTTGAGAAATGTGTTTTATAACTACAAAACATATTTATATATATGTGTGTCCATCGGCACCTTGAAACGAATGATGACAATTCCATCTTTCTATTGCAGGAGATATTGTTGATTTCTTATAACACGATGTCGTCATGATTAACTTTTTTTGTGAATGAAACATATCAGGTGTTGTCATTGTCAGCCTATAACTTACCCCTATTCATCCATTCATTTCTATCCTAGTGAGACTATGCGGTTCTGTGCGAATACAGAGTCTACGTGGGTCTCTGTGTGAGTCTACGTGTCTCTGCCTGAGTCTGTGGGTCTGTGTGTCTCTGTGTGAGTCTGTGGGTCTCTGTATGAGTCGGTGGATCAGTGTGAGTCTAAGTCTCTGTGTGAGTGTGGTCTCTGTATGTATATGTGTGAGTCTGTGGGTATGTGGGTATCTGTGTGAGTCTGTGGGTTTGTGTGAGTCTGTGTGTCTCTGTATGAGTCTGTGTGTCTCTGTGTGAGTCTGTGGGTCTATGTGTGAGTCTGTGGGTCTGTTTGTCTCTGTGTGAGTCTTTGGGTCTATGTGAGTCTCTGGGTCTCTGTGTGAGCCAGTGGCTTTGTGTGATTCTGTCGGTATCTGTGTGAGTCTGTGTGTCTCTGTGTGAGTCTGTATAGGTATATGTGTGAGTCTGTGGGTCTATGTGTGAGTCTGTGGGTCTGTGTGTCTCTGTGTGAGTCTGTAGGTATCTGTGTGAGCCTGTGTGTCTCTGTATGAGTCTGTTGCGTCTCTGTGTGAGTCTGTGGGTCTATGTGAGTCTCTTGGTCTCTGTGTGAGCCAGTGGCTCTGTGTGAGTCTGTGGGTCTATGTGAGTCTCTGGGTCTCTGTGTGAGTCTGGGTCTCTGTAACCTGCCATTGCTGGGCAGCTACATCCCCCATTTTCTTCCATTGTTCCCTTTCCTTCGTTACTCCTGTCCAGTATTGGTCTCAAAGTGCAAATCGAGAACCACTTAAAACCTCTGCATCAATCGTGTATATCTGGGAAGTCGTTTAGCCTTCAACTAAATCACAGCAGCATTGTCTTCTTCTCCACTCGAACAACTCAACGCAACGCGTACAAATAGCGAGCAGTGCCGACGACGACTCCCAACACAGTTCGTGATTAGTTGCTGTGACATAATTCCCGATGGCACTAATCGGGGCGGAGGGGCGGGCGGGTTGCAGCCTGTGATTCTTGTGATGTCCAGCCGCCGCTGAAAGCGAATGGAACTTGGCTGAACACCACGGCTGCAATAACAACACGGCGCGTGCCTCGCTTGATCCGCGTGTGCCTCACTGATCTGTGCGCTTTTGTCCAAAGCAGAGCCTGCCGACGTCAGCTGGTGCTGCTCATCCATGCGACGATAATTGAAACAGTGTAGGGCGAGTGCGCTGACGTTGGATTTCATATGTTATTTCAGACACACCTGTTTACCCAGGAATGCCTTTGCCGAGTCTCAAGACTCGCGTTCCAGAGGGTTCCACCCAACTTTCGCCGCACAAGACGATGTTGCTCTGTGTATTCCCAACAGAGTAATTGGCAGTTAACGTGTATGTATTTCTAGATTTGAAGTTTTCGTGACTGCAAGGATTATACTCTTTGCTTTTTTCGGTAAAGTCACGTAGGTGAAAACAAAAATAAAATCACGTCGTGATTTAATTTAATTGTTTTATTTTTATTTTATTTTGTTTTCACCTACTTGACTTTACCGAAAAAACCAAAGAGTATAATGTGTATGTACGTTTAACTTTTTTTCGCACCGTACGTAGCGGGGAAATCGGTAGGTGCGGGGAGTGAGCCAGTGGACGGCGTCAGGAGTTAGCCTGGCGAGAAGTCTGAAACGCTCCCGGCGAATGATTCGGAGTGGACAGGCGTGTTCCTCTCTCCGTCCGTCGTGGGTTTATTTTGCAAGTCAACACTTGCAAGTGCCTCTATGCGACATAGATGACATCGTCGTCGTTGTCGGGCGAAACCAACACGCTACCGCACTCAGAAACACTGACTGCTTGTAATGGAGAAACGCACAGGTAAGTAAAAGACAATTGTTGTATTTTTTGAGAAGTGAGAGAGAGGGGGGAAGGGTAAAAAAAATGTGCTCGCAAAAAAATGTACATCTCATCAATTATCGACGTTTTTTCTGGAAGTGCAAAAGCCTCGAGAGAAGCCGCCCTGTATCAGGTCCCAGGGGACTCGCGGCACCTGGGCTGCCGTGTCAAGGCGCATCACGTGTGGCTCACGCCCGGGGCAGGTCGGCATCCCAAACAAAGACACCGGAGGCCGTCCCCACGGCGGCGGCGGCGCGCGGACAAACCAGCAAAGTGTGGCGCCCTCTAAACAACAACAACAACAACCGCCATTCGCCACTAAGTGGTGGTGGCGTCACCATGGCGCTTGTGCCAGGCTATTTGCCCCTTGAGGCCACGTGAAGTGTCGAACGCCCGCTGACAGGAGGTCACGGGGCAGACCCAGCAGGTGCCACGGGTCGACTGACTGAGATGAGTGGCCGATGCACCACCTGTGCCCCCTACTGTGCCAACTTGCTGTGCTTTAGCCACCCGGCGCTCCGCTCGTTGTTGTGAGCGTCGCTCCTCCGCCCTCCGTTATTGTTGGAGGGCGACTGCCTCCAACTGCCCAGTAGCGTCCTTTACAAGCCTCCTCCACAGAGGCCGATCTTGGCACCGCTGGAACCAGTCATCGGCAAGCCCACTCAGCCCCACATCCACCCGTACCACATCACTCCATCTCCTCTCTATCCGGCCGGACAAAAGCTGTTGAGGCATGCGGTGACTGGGCATGCAGGCTACATGGCCCAGCCAACACAGCCTTGCCTGCCGGAGGAGCTCACCAATGGGACTTTGTCCAGATCTTTCAAGGATTTGTGAGCTCCTCACACAATCCAGCCTGGTTAAACCCATGATAGATTGTAGGCAGGCCAGCCTAAATGTTTCTAACCGGCGAAGATGTTCCATTAGGGGGGTCCACGTTCCGCAAGCGTAGAGAAGGGAGGGAATGACTGTGGCCGAGAAGACCTGAAGCTTCGTGCAGAGCGACAGACCAGGTAGCTTCCACACAGCGTTACGCAACCAATGAAAAGATAATGCCGCTCGACTGATTCGGAGTGAGACCTCTGCTGTTAAACCGGAGCTGGTCATAAGCACACTGCCCAGATATGGGAAACTCTCCACTCTCTCCACAACTGCCCCATCACCAATTGGGAGTTGTGGGGGTGGAGTGTCCGATGGTACAAAATACCCTGGCAGGTACTTAGTTTTGGTGGGGCTGATGGTAAGGCTCCACTTCTTAGTGGCAAGCTCCAGGTTTAGCAGCAGCGCCTCCAACTCCTCCTCTGAGTGAGCAGCAATTACCAGATCATCGGCATACATAACATGGTTGAGCAATAGGGAGCCGTCCCTTGACCGCGCCCTGGCATCGATCAGCCTCCCATTATATCTGTACCAGATGGAAATTCCTCCGGTACAGCTATTGAAGGCCTCACGAACTACGTGGTCAAAATAGATGTTAAATAATGTGGGAGCCAGAGGACATCCCTGTCGCACCCCAAGGTGTAAAGGTGTAAAGGTGTACAGCAAATGGCTCTGACTCCCGGCCACGTAGTTTTACCTGGGCCCGCTCACCATCATGAAGGTCCTTAATTATCGTGAGCAGAGGGTCAGGGACTCCAAAAGCACGAAGAACAACCCAGAGCCGAGGCCTACTGATGGTATAATAGGCCTTGACCAGGTTAATAAAGAGGGGGACCACCAGGGCATCCTTCCAGTCCTGCGGAACCCGTCCAGTGGTCCAGACTGTTGTTATGATATCATGTAGGGCAGTCTATGCACAAACGCCACCCTCCCTCAGCATTTCGCTTGGGAGATCATCTCTGCCCGGTGCCATTCCTGGTTTCCGACTCTGGATCGCCTTTAGCACTTCCTCAACAGATGGCACCTCAGCCAACCACTCACAGGGGGTGACTTCTTAAAATATTTGAGGCACCGCAGCCTCTGCAGGGTCATCCCCACTTTGTCCCACAATGTTTCCCATGTCGAGGGATTTCCCCTCCCCCAGGACTTCACAGAAATGATCAGCAAATCTGCAAACCTGTTCCTGGGGGTCAGAGATTGGATTACCGTTTTTCCCCCAAATGATGGTAATAGGTGTGGCGCTGCAGGTTACTTTTTTGATGGCGTTAAATAGGGATTTGTGATCGCGGGCCATTGAGGCAGACTCCATCTCCACAACAACCCGCGACCACCACCCATCCTTGCAGTGCCTCACGGCTCTCCGAACCTCTGAACGAAGGCTGCGGTAAGCCTCCTCATTCTCTGACGTGGGATGCTGTAGACCAGGGGTCCTCAAACTTTTTAAACAGGGGGCCAGTTCACTGTCCCTGAGACCGTTGGAGGGCCGGACTATAGTTAAAAAAACTATGAACAAATTCCTATGCACACTGCATATATCTTATTTTGAAGTGAAGAAACAAAACGGGAACAAATACAATATTTAAAATGAAGAACAAGTAAAGTTAAATCAACAAACTTTCCAGTATTTCAATGGGAACTATGGGCCTGCTTTTGGCTAATGAGATGGTCAATGTCCGGTTCCATATTTGTCACTGCTAGTCGTAACAAGTGATGCAAGTGTGTATCCGTTAGTCTAGATCTGGTTGGAGATTTCAAATGTTTCATTCTGGTACAAGTCTGTTCACAGACATAAGTGCTGCCAAAGATGGTTGCCATTTTGAGTGCATGGTTCCTGAGATGAGGATATGTCTCAGAGGGGAGAGATGCATAGAAATTATGAAGGCTGCTTGACTTGAATGCGTCTTTCAGAGAGTCACAATTCTGCAGTTCAGCCAGTTCCATTTGGTAAATTGTATCCACATTTTCAATGTCAATAGAAAATGGGTTACGGAAAAGCTGTATGTCCTGTTCATGGAGATGAGGCTCTTTAAATCTAAATTGGAACTCCTTTTGCAATTTTTCCAATGAATCCACACATGTTTTGTTTGGGAATGCAACCAATGGTTTTTCTGCTAACAGATTTTGAGTTGTGGGGAGATGGCAGAAGTTTTCCTCCTTCACTTGTTTGATGAGGAGGCCTAATTTTACTTCAAATGCTTTGACATGTGATTGCATATCACAGATGAGCTTCCCCTTTTCTTGAAGTTGCACATTGAAACTGTTGAGTAGCTCTGTTACATCTGTCATAAAGGCAAGGTGCCATTTCCATTCTGCATCATTGAGCTCTGGTACTTCTTTGTTTTTTGAAAGCAGAAAAGCTGTAATCTGTGGAAGTAAGTCATAGAAACGTTTCAAAACTCTCCCTGGACTCAGCCAACGGACTTCTGAGTGGTACAGAACATCTTCATAGTCAACATTTAGCTCAGACAGAAATTCCTGAAATTGTCTGTGGTTTAGTGCATGAGCTCTGATGAAGTTAACACAAGATACCACAATTTTCATAACAGAGTCCCACTTCAGTGATTTACTACACAGCGCTTGTTGGTGGATGAGGCAGTGTATGGCTATTGGATGAGAATGGTTATGTTTGTCCATCTCTTGGTTAATGCGAGCAATTACTCCTTTCTTAGACCCCACCATGCTAGGAGCACCATCAGTTGTCACACTGGCTAGTTTAGCCCAGTTCAGCTCCAAACCATTCACAGTTTGGCAAACCTTTTCATAGATATCCTCTCCTGTAGTTGTTCCTTTGATGCTTTGCAGTGCAGCAAGCTCTTCTGTGACTTCGAAATAGTCATTCGTCCCACGAATAAAAATTAAAAGTTGTGCAGAATCACGAACATCATTGCTTTCGTCGAGTGCCAACGAAAAATAGGAAAGTTTTTTTGTGGAGTTTTGCAAATGCTGATGCAAATTGTCTCCCATTTCTTCAATCCTCCGTGTAATTGTAGGTCCTGAAAGACTCACTGTACTAAATAAATCGGCCTTCTCTGGACACATCTCTTTGGCAACAGAAAGAAGGCATTCTTTAACAAATTCTCCCTCCACGAATGGTCTGCCAGTGCACGCTATTAGCTTGGCAACTTGAAAACTTGCTCGCAGTGATGAAATATTTAGCTGCTTCTGCTTCACAAAAGTATTTTGCTGAGTTGTTAATGTATTTTATCTTTTCTCACTTCTCCGACCAAACAATCATATTTATCTTTATGTTGAGTTTCATAGTGTCGACGTAAATTGTATTCTTTGAACACAGACACTATATTCTGGCATATCAGACACACAGCTCTTTCCTTGTACTGCATGAAAAAGTAATCATAAGTCCACTGTTCTTTGAATATCCTACACTCCGAGTGCATTTTTCTCTTTCTTGACATCATTGTTTCCTAGGGAGTCAAAATTGATATTAGTAAAATACCAATATATATATACAGCGCTACAAAAACAATATACCAGTAATAACTTTGCCCACACAGAGACATACAGACTGCACTGCCCATCAATGTAGTCTGATTGGGGGAAACTCCGCCCCCTCTCCCTCTTCCACCAATGACCGTCCTTCTCATGCAGAAAAAAAGTAACAGACAGGCAGCGGCGGCAAAAACACCCGGCGGGCCGGATAAATGTCCTCGGCGGGCCGCATGTGGCCCGCGGGCCGTAGTTTGAGGACCCCTGCTGTAGACGATTAGAGTGGACCTGTCGCTTTTTCTCAACTATCCTGAACACCTCCTCCGTCAGCCAGAGTCTCTGGGGAGATTTGGACCGCGTACCCAAAGCAGCCATTGCAGCTGCATGAGTCACAGTCCTACACCTCACCCATTTACCCTCGACATCTGGAGGAGTGAGGGACGATGCCAACCCCAGCTGCAACTTTCATCAGCTAGCTGAGACCAGGCCACCTTAGGTTGGACTGGGGTTCTGGGTGTACACCCACCACTGGAGTGGAAGAATGACAGGCGCATCTTACAGATGACAAGTCGATGATCAAAGGGCAGATCAGCTGCACGGTAGGTCCTGGTTTCAAGGACATGGGCCCATATCCGCTGATTCGTCACTATGTAGTCCAGCAGATGTTATTGCTTGGACCCGGCATGCATCCATGATGTTGTGTGGATGTGCCGATGCCTGAACAGCGTGTTGGTAATTACAAGCCCATGGGCTGCACAAAAATCTAGCAACCTCTTACCGTTGTTATTGAGCTGATCTGGCCCATGCCTTCCAATCACTCCAGACCAGGTGCCAGCATCATGACCAACTCAGGCATTGAAGTTACCCAACAAGATGACTTTATCCCAAGGGGCCACTTTAGCCATAGAAGGCATCTGATTCATCGGCCTTGCCTGCATCCCTCCACGGATGTTCGTCTTCGGTGGGGGCATAAATAATCATGAACACCGCTCCTCGCCTCCGGTTGATGGGAAGGCGAGCCCAAAGTAACCTGGGGCTTACAGCTTCGCACACCTCACCGCCACGCTCCCACGCCCCCTTCATTATTTTGTTTAGAAGAAGAGCCACTCCCTGTTGTTTGGTAGTCTCCTGCCCCGAGCAGAGGACTGTCCACCCCTCATGGTGGCAGGAGCCAGAGCCGGTCCACCAGACCTCCTGAATGCCACAGAGATCCAGGCGGTACTGGTCCAGCTCCTGACAGAGGAGTGGCAACCTATCCTCCGCAGTGAGCGTTCGAACATTCCACGTTGCCATCCGTAGTGGCTTTTTTTTTTGGAGGAGCCACGAGGATAAAGATTCAATCTCCTGGCTCCGCCAAATGGGGTTTGGCCAGGAGACGTCATAGACGCTTGTCCACCCAGGGCCTCCTGCACAAGCTTATTAATAAAATATTTTCGACGTGGTTTAGTGGTAATTTATTGAAGGTTGAGGGGTTACCAGACCCTCGCACCCGTCCAGAGCCCCCATTTAGCCACTGTGGTGACTATAGTGCTGGATTATCCAAGTAGCACATTTGCTACGGGCCCCACACTTTCAAGGGGCCCGCGCTAAATGCTTTCAAGCTATCAGTGATTCTGCACTTGCTCTATTGCTATAGTACTATACCGCCTTTAACTTTTATGAACAACTGCGTGTTTAATGTTAGTTATTTGTCGTATTATCTGTCTGTATAGCAAATGAAAAAATACAATTACTTTACTATGCAAGTTAAACATTTGTGTTTTAATATTTATGTGTTTTTTATTTTTTATTTAGGGCCCCTTTATAACATATGCTACAGGCCCCGCACTAGCTTAATTCCAGCACTGACACGGTGTTGAGCTGAGAGGGCACCATATGGGAAACATCATCACCACAGAACAGCTAAACCTCGCTGAGGGCATGCGTCATAATACATTTTCTTAGTCACTGCGTAGGTTGGTCGGGTTAAGTATCATGCCTCGGCCTCAACTGCCCTCGCTGGCCGTGGGTCCACTCCACCCTTGGGCTGGCATAAGCGATGGGACGGCTCAGCGAGCAGCGGGTCTGCGGTACAATCATTGTTGCTCAACACTGGGTAGGCACTATCGTTATAACTCAGGCACTCAAGAGGCACGGTCATGATAACTTGACACTCTGCAGCATGATATACGTATGTAGAATTTTTTTCGCACCGTATGTAGCCAACCGTACTAATCGGAGGTGCATTATTATTGGCACTTGTCCACACAATCATTATTACAACGTTAACCTCCGTTGAGTACACTACGCTGTGTCTGATTGTTTTCGCTGCTGTTCACGTTGTTTTTCAATAGTTGCTCCTTTTTTACACGCTTTCATTTAACTCATTCTGTCTGTTGTCGTTGTTGTTGTATCCTCAAATCTTGTAACTCAATTTTAACCCACTTCCCAATGTGGTGTCGACTGCAAACTTGGTATTATTATGCCATACTGATGACAACACTATATTCTATCATAAAAAATAACAAAGATATATTTTTAAACATAATTTTTACATATTATGTTTCGGCTTGGGTCCAATTGTCCACGGTCAATTGACGTTGGCTGTAATTGGCCACGGTCCCAATACGTTATGGCAAGCTTCGGGGCCACTTCCTGGAGTCATGGAGTACTTCCATTACTAGTACATTTCATAAAAGCGTGTTTAAAAATAAGTTGTTTTAAATATTACTTATTTCCCCCGTGCCTGGAATTTTTAAAACAAATTTCTCTGCTTTCTGTGCTTTTCAATACCTCAGCAGTTGCATTTATCGCGCGCAAACTCTCGCAGTACTTTCCCCACTTTTAAAACTGTCGCTTATAGCGACCATTATGACGAGCGGACGATACAAATCACTCACGAGGATTGGCGCTGCTTGGGGATATATAAAAAAATTTTGTGTCGTTGCCCGTCGGGGTTTTTTTTCTTCCTGCACGAACACACAGACAGAAGACGGCAGACCCCGGCGGAATTGCCATTGCTCGTCGAGAGCAGGGCCACACAATCGCAGCAGCGAATTATTTAACGCAACGCTACAACACCGGGGTCGGGGGGGGGGGAGTTAGGCGCTTGAAACCGACCGCGTGCCGAGTTTTAATTCGACAATTATAATAACGCAGCGTAAAACGAAACAAAAACGGCATTGACGTCGTTTCGCACAAAATCACCCGCGGTGGCAGTCATCCCCTGGGCTTGGCACACTCACACACACACCCGGCCTACCACGTGTGTGTGCGCCAGGTCGCTTGCCACCGCGTGTGGCGAGTTGCCCTCTCGGAGTGACACCATTTCCCGTGGAGCCACACGCGGCAGTAGCAGCAGGAATGATAATCAGCAGCACGCAATTTGTAAAGCGCACAAATATGTCACGCAACATATGCGACCGTGGCTCTCAGGCTCGTAGCCAAGCTCAGTGTCCCTCTAAAGTCAGGCAAGGCAGATGATACGAGTGGCCTTTAAGAAGAGGTGGGGCCTTTTGGGTGTCTCTTGAAATCAGATTCGAAGCTTTCGTGACTGCAGGAATTACTCTTTGGTTCTTTCAGTAAAGTCACGTAGAAATACATGTAATTAGTTAATATTTGCTATTATGGAATTTAATTTCTTACTACGTGACTTTACCGAAAGAACCAAAGAATGTCTCTTGAAAGTCGGGTGCAGATCGAATGCTCCCGCGAATTGAGCGGGGTGGTGGCCGCGTTCCAGACGGCCGTGGGGCTGCCAGTGACGGTGCCTGCTGGGCCACGGTACATCTGTAGAGGAGTGAAATGGGGACGTGACGTCAGGTGTGCCGTTCAGTGTGATAACGTCACGTCTCCTAGAGTACTTAAGGGAGACCCCGTGACGAGAGCGGGGTCACTGTGGGTACGAGTAGAGTAAGCAGGGTGAAGAGGGAACCAGGGGTAGAGAGAGGGATCGAGTGGTGAGTCTGGGGAGAAGCCGGTGGTAGCCGTAGAGGTGCTTCTCTCTCCGGTTGGTGCAGTCGGCTGAGTCCCCCATCCGACACGAGAGAGAGAGACCGGAGCTAGCCGAGCTGGGACCAGACAGAGCAGGGTAAAGTGTGGCGGGACTCAGTGTAGGACCCTAACCCCTGGGAAGTTGTATACCCTGGTGTGTGTCATTTTTATATCCTTGATAAACCTTTGGCGGAAGCCTCTCAACTTACCTGCGTCTCCGAGTGCGTCCGTGGGAACTCCTCAACACATCCACACGGCACCCGCGTGGCGCTATTAAAGCGTGGAAACTCAACGGTGTCAGCGCATTTCTTACAGAGGGCTGCTCAGCAGCAGCAGTAGCAGCAGCAGCAGCTGCGTGGTTTTAAATTCGCCTTATCTGCATTACCCATGGACAGAAACCCACAGGCAAGCCAACTTCCAGCTGTGCGTGCCAGTTCTTACGAAGCCCCACCGCTCAGGGGTGACGTCTGCTGTGGACGCAGGCGCTGATTACGAGCTCAGTGGAAAATACCCCATCGCGAGCGTGTGCCAAGGCAATTGTCTTCACTCAGACTGCGGGCTTTATCTTCATCAAGAGCTGGTGTGCCACCCTGCGATGATTTATTTTTAGTATCATTGAAAAGCAACTTTTGGAAACAAGATCGCTTGTTTTTTTGGATTTCACAACACCACTGTGTACAGGTTCGCGTCGACAAATAAAATTTATTCCGCAGTGTACATTGACTGCTTAGGCAGGAGACAAATCCAGAGTGGGGATGATGGGCCATTGGGCAATACTAATGACGGAGTGGCAGCCAAAGGGGTAAAAAAAACACGCCCGAAAGGATGTCTGCCATGGAGATGGAACGATGAAATCAACTCGTGTCCTGCAGCGAGATGGACTGTTGCATTGCGAGACTGTTAGAGATGATAACGGCTTGGAGAGGCGTTCACACAGCAGTGGATTGACCATGGCTGATAATGATAATGACAGGCCGTCAATAACAAACTTCTGTGTAACATTGGAACCCTGAAGGACTCCAATGTTATCCTCAGTTCTATTAAATCATTTTTCTTGGCGTAGCTTCCCTCCCAATGGTATTCCTTTTGTGCTATTGCCATCATATCATGAGACTAACAGTCTCTTCAAATCTCTCACGCATCAATGTGACCCTTTTGTGTTAGAGAACGGCCCGCATAAGCGGATATAATTGAGTTAGGGGCCGTCCATAAATGACGTCAAGCACCTGGTGGGGGGGGGGGTCAGACATTTGTGACGATGTGTGACGAGGGAGGGGGGGTGATAAATGTGACGTCACATCAAAATGCGCAACTTTAAATAAATATAGACAACACGTTCTACTTGATTAAATAGACTTTTTAATAAATGTTTTCTCCTACAACATCAGAGTGCAGCGCCACATTAAATACGCACTACAATGACAATAGTTTAAAGCGATTTGAAGCATGTTTTACTTTTTAAATGGAAATATGGTTTGGGGGGGGGGGGCAGAGCTTTGTGACGTCATATTTGAGGGGGGGTCTGACTTTTTGTGACGCCGTGTGACGAGGGGAGGGTCAAAATCGTCCAAAATCGCGTGACGTCATTTATGGACGTTCCCTTACCTCTGAGATCCCTTGAAAATGACCTCGGATATCTCACTTCTCAGACCTTGAATTTAGCCAAATTAAACGCAGAACCAAATTGAATGTTACGGAGGTTTTTTTCCTTCATATTTTGGCCCAGTCATTGGTGTCCTGGCGAAGAACATCGACTCGCCGCACTTGAGAAGCTGTTTTTAATCACAGGCAGCCGCCTTCGATTCCAACCCACGGCATCTCAGCCGCGTGGCCACGAAAAGTGAAAAAAAAATTGCTTCGAGCAGCGGCAGCATCAGCGCTCTAGTTGTTGATGTAAATCTCTAGGGACCGCATTAGCTGTCATTTGTGTTTCTCCCTCTCGTGACATTGTCAAGAGCCGAGCCAGAGGCACCTACTTACTCTGTAGTGAAAGATTTATGGACGTAACTGGGAGGTAAAATCAAAGAGCAAGCTCTGCGTTAAGAATGTTTTTTCCCCTTAACGCCACAGGGCCTGCTATTTATTTTTGCATTTGTATTCCTAATATGGCGGTCGTCGACGCTGATCACGAGACTCTATAAGGCTTTGTCTGGTGCCACGATTGAAACGATCTGAGAAATTGTGGTCACTAACAGTGGTGGAATGATGTCAGTTTGCTTAAATAGCGGTCATGCAAAATGCCAGCAATAGCAACCTCCTCCCATTCGGGGTTCGACTAAACACCAGGATGTATTTTTAGGGCGGCGTAGGACGCGCTGCCTATGACTAAACCACCCAGAATGCCCCTGATCCCACCTCGTCTCAGAAAAACGAAGCAACGGAGTGAGCCTGGGTAGTACTTGGATCGGTGACTGCCACGCTTGATATTATCCACTGTGGAGCTATGTTTGTGGGCAGAGGAAGGCGATGCAGCCAACATCCATTATGGTGCTGTTCTCCTGCGCTCCCTGCTATCACAAACCCATGCTTTAGAACGTGTTTTTATGTTTAGTGTGTTGTCCTTCTCTGGCACCTCCGATGGGCACGGTTGGCTACGTACGGTGCAAAAGAAGTTCAACATACAGTACATCCTGACTGGCGCGGTGTGGGGAAACTTCTCATCCAGCAGTGGTTTCCCGCTGGACAGACTGCTAATGAGACAAGCAACGGCGTGCAAGTCCAGTGCTGCCTGTGCTGGGCACGCATCTAATAGGCCCAGTGTATTTACAACAACACAACCCCCTCTGTGTCCATGCTCCCAAGTCTAACGTGGATAATGGGCTTGTGTTTAGAGTTGTACGATTGTTAGCCCTCGATGCCATGCGATGGGTGCGTAACACTGTGACGCTTGTGCGATGAGTCGGGGGGGGGGGGGGGGTGTTCCTATTTTCTCACTCGCACGCCACAAGTACTTTTTGGCTTGGGTCGGAACAGTGAAAAGGGGAACGTTTTGTAAACCATCTTTGTTTATATCTCCTGCCAGTGGCCATGGCAACGGTTTAGCGTTGCTGGAAATGTTCCTCGTGACACGACGATCCCAGGCGTGGCCCAAGGGCAAATGAAGAGGGAGAGAAGTTGCTATGCCAAAAGACATCGCCCCCCCCACCACCCTCCTCCTCCTCCGCCTATCCCGTAAAAGGTGTCACATTCCACTCGCAAGGTCAACTCTGCTGGGAGTGCGTCAGGAGCCTCCACCGAGCGGCACCGCAGGTGCGGGCCATTGTGGGGAACCGCGCAATTGTTTTGAGAGATGATGAATTTCCGACCGGAGTTGGGAGCACCCCACCGCATCGGCTCGTGACACGCGCGCTCTGCTGCTTCTCCCCTCCCTCCTTTTTTCTTTTCTTTATTTTAACGATCAGACGAGAAAGATGCTCGGTCTTTCGGCACTTTACTTCGTTCATCATGTCGGTTTTTTTTGTATTCTTTTTGGTGCTCCCTTTTTTAATCAAAGATATAACGCGGGTTTCCCGTGTAACATTTAGGGTTAGGGTTAGTCCCATTGTGTGTTACTGTGTTCATAGATACCAACAAGAAAACAAATCACCCTCAAAAACCCATCACCAGATCCCCTGCTGCTGCGCTACCAGCACCATAGCGGCGAAGGCACCTGCCTGACCTCCCTCCCTCCCCTCCCTCCCCTCCCTCCCTCCGCTAGCCCCCCCCCCCCCCTTTCCTTCCTAAGCCACTGCCTCCCCGTACTTCACCGTAGCAGATGTCACCCAGGAAACGCGGGGATGTCGCAGGAACCGCGACCAGGGAGCGTAGGGGGGGGGGGGCCAGATCCCCCACGGGCGATGGAGGAATTCGTTGCCTGTGAGTGGGGGAGCATTTCGCTGGGGAGATGCGTTAACGGGCGGCTGGTGGCACACTGCTGCGTTTGTGTGCATGTTAAATGAGTCAAATATTAATATATTAATGTATTTGGTGAGCTGCCGGGGTGTAATGGTTAACACACTCCACTTGCACGGCGGTTGGTGAAAAAAAATGGTGCGAGTTTTTTTTTAAATCCCCCGACCCCCACTCATTCTTCTGTCCACCCAGTTGGTCGATCGGCATGCGGTGGGCTAAAGTGTGGGAACTATTCCCAGACGTTCCCGGTCAAGTGTGGAAGAGGAGGTTACAACAACAGCACCAAAATCATTCTCCAGAGGGGCTCCCTCGCGTTCCCTCTCGTGAAAAAGGCCCTTTCCCTCCACAAGCGGTGACCGTTGAGCGAGCGACGATCGCAGGGACGTCGCTCTTTAAACGGCGCAGCGAAGAATGTTGCGCCGGGTCACGGTGGGCGCGCTACGCGCTCGTAACTCCATAAAGCCCCTCGGGGAATTCCGTCCGCTAGAGCCTCCCACTGCACGGCGGCTACACTCGCAGCGTGTCCCGGCTGGTACACCGCACCGCCTCTTCGCCCCTTGGCCCCAGCGGAGTTCGTAATCGCAACATGTTAAATACCCTCCGGTGACCGCAACATGCCGGCCGATCTCATTCTTCGAGGACCTGCCAACGCACGGGGCATGCTCCTCCCCAAGCACGGCGACATCTGGGAACGGCCTGCTCTTTGAACTGCCCTCGCTGTCAGGGAGATGTTATTTTCCGCGTAATTCCAGAATCATTTTCCACCGCACCACGGCCTCGACTGCACCGAGATCCGCCCTTCGAGCCCTCGGACAGCCGGTGGTGTCTCATCCCACATACACATGGCCGGATGAGACCCTTCAGCTTCTGTGAAGTTCCTTTTCCATCGCAAACAAGAGCTTCTCCTTCCTGTCAGCTCATGCTGTCAACAGGAAAGGAAAGAAATTGCCTCCCACCCCCCATCCCTCGCCGCAACCCCCCCCCCTCCAATACCCCACTCACTGTGAATGTGAGACACTGGGTCACAACTGCACAATGCACGACAAGGAAATGTCCAAAAATGAAATGCGGCGGATTCAATTAAGTGGCCCGTATGTGCAGGGATATCGGGTCAACGGAGGATATTACACACACTGCAGTATAACGCGTATGAACAATGCCAGCATATTGTGTTTTTTGTTCAATTGCCTTATTCTCTGGATTTGGGGGGTGCGTCACATAACATCCGGTAGGTGTTTGCGTGTGACCAGATTTGTAAAACTTTAATGGAACAGGGAAAAGTTGTACTTATCAATGCGCCTAATAACGTGGATAATAAAAGTGTATATTTATATGAGTACAATATGTCGGATACAAATAGCTTACAAGTAAGCCTGCAAGCATGTAATGTGTATCCGATGTATTGTAAACTTGACAATACACCGGATACAAGCTCAAGCTTACAATACAGTGCATTTGATATATATCTAAAGATCTAAATCAGCTCAAGCCCCCCGTACATCACGTGGCTTATATGTGACCGACCCCCGACTCTGAATCCCTGTGGAAACAGAAGCTGCTCTGTGTGTCTCACGTCAGCTTGCTCCTTCATTTTCTCTCCCTCTCTTCCCTCCCCTCTCATCACCACAACCACGTGACTTTTCTTTCGTGTTGTGCGCGGTGCTTTTAGCGCCACAGCGCATGGATTTGTAGCGTTTATTTCCATTTGTTTGCTGGTGACTGTATTTCATATCGAAGTGCTGTTGCTGCTGGCGGCAATAAAAGTTGTTTAAAAGTCAAAAGTCTCATCCCCGACATCTTGGCCCGGTCATTCCCTCTCCCCCTCCTCCCCCTCCTCCCCTTGCTGCCCCGATGATCCTTCCTTCTTCCTGCTGCTCACATTGAACCGTGCCCTCTTTCTCCGTCTTGAGGACTTCCGTCCAGGCATCCCTTCCCATTATCTTTCCCCAATCATTATAGATCCTTGACTCTACTCTTCCTCCGTACAAATACATCATCGTAATGGCAAATGCTAACTCCATCTGTTCGGGTGCAAAGCAAGTTCTAAAATACCATTTTCCACAAGTCCAAAATGTTCAAGTTGCTATAGGGACAGATTGCCGCCAGCATTGTTAGTGGTGCTTGGGTTGCACGAGCTACAGGACACGCCGAGCAGGGCGCTGCTGGTGCTGGTGTTGTGAAACGTGAGCAGGAAGTGCCCGTAATCTCTTCCGAGGAAGCACTAAAGGGATTGTTTGTCCGGCATGCATTGTGCTGTCCAGTGGTAATGCACGGAAAAGCACGCACAGCTGTGAAAACAGACAGAGGTTTGGCATTCCCCTGGGACTTGCAGGTCCGCGTGTGTGACATAAACCGTAATTAATAACCATCGACATAATCAGCGATCATCATTTGTCATCATCGATTATCAAAGTCATCATAATGTTAAAATCACGCGTTGCAAACGTGTGCACATTTTCGGGTAGTACAAATGACACAAATCATCATTAATATATCTACTGCTGGATATTGGCCTCTCCACGTAAGCCACAGCCATCTTCCACGACCCCACAATTCAACAATCCATCAAACTCCTGAACGTTGATTCAATCGTATTGCTCCATCTGTAAATAATTGAATAAAGAGGCAGGCGAGAGACCGGATTTGGAGTCATTTTGGAAAACACATTTGGTATGAAGACAACAATAATGTTTGCCTGTTTAAGAGGAATAACTTTTTTGGAGGTTATGCTTGGGTGTATGTTCAGGACTTTTGTTGATTCACCCCTGGGTAAGGTCCTCGCCACACCGTGCCGATTGTAGCGGTTAGTTATTCAACCACGCGGAAGAATAACAAAATATTTAAAATTTTATTTTAAACAAACACGCATTCCCACACTCTGCGGCACATTATCGCAGCCCGTTCGATAACTATGGCATGGGAAATGTCCATTAAGGCCATTAACACTCCACTCCAGCATGGATAACACGACAGGGCCCACAGGGCCAACGCCATATCTCTATTGGGTGCTTCTCAAGTTCTCATACATTCCTCAACCCTGAGCCTCGCCCAGCCAAAACGCTCCAACAGTCCGGCTCCCGGCCGCCCACCTCCCCATGCTCCCACCAACCCCCCCACCCCCGCCAGCTCCATCCCACAGGACATTTGTGCGTCCTTGTACAAACGATCCTGGAGATTTTCTTCACAGATGTCCTCATCGAGGAATGGGAACCCCACACCTCTAGCACGGATCACCCCCCCCCCCCCTCCGGGTCTCCGTGGCACCGTGTGAACGTGAAAACCGCGGACATTTCTCTGTGACGCAGTGACTCCGCTTCACCGCACAAAACCGTTCGCATAACCAGCTCGTATTTGGTAGCCAGCCCGGCGCTTTTGTTTTCAAATGCCAGGGCGCCCACTCTCGAGCAGTCAGCCAATTGCGCCCCAGTGGATCGAGGTGGGGGCCATCCAAAGGCTGGCTCTGCCAAAACACCTTCCCGTTGCACAACTCAAACCCGTGAGTTTCATTTCAGCCCAAACAAAGCTGTCCACGCGGTAAAACAAAACACAATCACACAAATGAATATTCGGTGACAACAATGACAGCGTGTAAACGCTTTACAGTGGCTCACATTGTGTTTAAGAATTCAGACCCCATGGCAAACAATGACGATGTTATGTACGATAATTTAGTCCGGCGACTTCACAATGAGCTTGATTGAGTCATTAAAGGAGCTTCTTTGACTATGGACATTGCGGCCACTGTGAAATCACATTAGATCAGCCTACAGCGAGCACGATTAACGAACCATAAAATGTCTGTTTGCGAGCCTCTCCGCTATTTCTGCCATTGCCTTAAGTGGCACACTAACAAACGCATTTCGATTCCGGATCACAAATGCATTTTTTTGGTCAAAACGCATCACGTTTGGTGCCATCAGGATATCGCGCAATTCACAAGCGCAGAACACTACACAACAACAAGAGACCGCACATGCCGTGTGAGTTTAGTGGAAGCTTGTGGGCCCCCCTGGAATGGATTACACTGCAATTTTGCAGTCTCTACACGTTTAGAATTCATAACTGAAATTTTAAGTTCCTCAATTCCAGATGCCAATTGTGTACAGTAGAACAAGGCAGGGGCATCTAAAGACTGGCTTTGCAAACGCCTTCCCATGAGTTGATTCATTTTGTCAGTCCACCCTGCCGCTATAATTCAAATTAAGGCAACGCTTTGGAGGGAGGTCTCACATGAGTGGGGATGTGCATCTTGTTACAGTTACAAAACGGCTTTTTATAGCCAGTTCCGTAATCTTTGTGATTCACGCGGAAAAAAAAAACCTCTCTGCTTGGCCGTTTGAGTTGATTTCCTGTTAATTACTTACATTTTCCGAAGTTCTTTCTTATAAAATAAATAAATATCCCCGATATTTCGGGGTTTTTTTCTATTTCCAACGTCTCTTTTTTACTTTCTTTCCAAAAACAAGAATTTTCCACGGGCCTTCTGTAAAACCTGGCGAACTTGGCGAGCATGTGAAGGAATGACTGCCTCCTGTTCCACTGTGATCCCACTAGGAGGTGTGGTGCTTAAAGCCTTGAACTTTGACCCTTTTTCGATGTGAGCTTTGGCAGCAAACAGGTTTAGGTTCTCATTTGGAATTTTTGCAAAATTTCAAGAGCGAACAAAAACGGTTCAAAACACCCCCCCCCATCCCACCCTCCCCCCAATGAAAATAAACCAACATTCAGCTCGCACACAAAAGGACTGCAACATCCAGCCCACCGCGTTTCATCAGGAACAATTTTACCAAAACACCAACGAATGTTGGAATTTGCTTTGGTTGTCTATGTGTATGGGCATGAATACCAACGACCCGAAAAAGCATTTCCAGATAAGGTGGGCATTTTTGAAGGAGTTGGGCTGGCTGAGAGACAGTTGTAAGCCATTGATGCGACGCCTCAAATGTCCCAACGTCATCCCTTCGGAAAACTTCAAAGCCCCCCTCATTTTGTCCACGGGCACACAAAAGCCAGCGCCGCCGCTGCAGTCGTCTGCCCTAATTGCGCTGGAATTTTTAATGACGCCACGCTCACGATGCCTCTGCTGCTGCTACTGCTGTCGCGTGGCTTGTCGGAGCGGCTTTCCTCCGGCTACGACTCACTGCAGCCCACCGCCACCACCACCACCGGTTGTCCACCGTGTAATGGGTCTCGACTTAGTATCGCAAGGATCTTATAAACTGGGGTTGGGTGCCCCCTCCACCACCGCCCACTCCTTCATCGTTTTAATAAAGCCGTCGCAATGATAGCCCTCGTCACGCTTTCCCACGGGATGGGCCGATAGAGCATCTTCTGCCTGGCAGCCGAGACTTGTAAACACGGCAAAGTCTGGCGAAGTGGCATCGTGTGCCGAACAATCGAAGGCCCCCCCAACCCACACCCACCATCCCCACGTCTGCACCCGTCTGACTCTTTTATCCCAGGCACAGACGCACAGCTGCCCGGGGGCTAAGCACACATCTGCCATTGAATTAGTAAGCACCGTGTACAGTGCTGTGTGCTCTATATTCAATGATCGCAGCTGACTTGCAATGAGAAAAACAACATCCCACCCCAGTTTCGGCTTAGACGTTAAGCCTTTCGCGCCGTAATGTAAAGCAAATTAATCATGCACGTATCAAGCCAAGTATTATACTGCACGTGTTTATTTTTTAAAGAAAGTTCACGTCGTTTTTGCCTTTAGTCTCAATCCAAACCCTCTTCCTAGGCCCTTTCATAGAAAAAAAAACAGCATGTGACTCACACAAGCCAAACTGCCTCATGGTGTGTGTGTGACTGAGCCAAAAAACTCAAGTTTCTCAGCCATGCGCTATTGCTTTAATGATTAATTTCATGCTTTGTAGAAAATTGCACGTCCTTTTTTCTTAGTCTCGCGGTCCCACTAATACCTTGTAAGTCGTGTTGAACGGATGACACGAATATGAACAGCAGTCATTTATAATCAACACTGTACTCATTATCCCATCTGATGTGAGATGTCACGTCACCTGGAGGCTGCGATTCTGCGTTAGGAGGCCTTGCTATGTGGACTCTAATGTGTACTGTGTGCGTACTGTGTGTGTGTACTGTGTGTGTACTGTGTGTGTGTACTGTGTGTGTGTACTGTGTGTGCACTGTGTGTATACTGTGTGTGTGTACTGTGTGTGTGTACTGTGTGTGTACTGTGTGTGTATACTGTGTGTGTGTACTGTGTGTGTACTGTGTGTGTGTACTGTGTGTGTACTGTGTGTACTGTGTGTGTGTACTGTGTGTGTGTGTGTACTGTGTGTGTGTACTGTGTGTGTACTGTGTGTGTGTACTGTGTGTGCACTGTGTGTGTATTGTGTGTGTACTGTGTGTGTACTGTGTGTGTGTACTGTGTGTGAACTACGTGCACTACTCGGCAGGCAGCTGCCTCGTGTGGTTTAGCTTTGTTGCGCCCCCCCTCCCCTTTTTCGGAACGCATCTACTGCATAGAGCATCTACCGCATGGGACGCTGCATGTGGAGCTCACAAGCACTCGAGCTAATTCATATCTTGGCATTCTCTATGCGTCCGTGATATTCTACTTTGCATGAGACACTCCCAGTTGCATCCAATTGTTCAAATTGCTTACGATGTAACTTCATTCACTGTCTTCCCCAGCTTCTTGTACCTATGATTTTCCCAGTCAAAACATTATGTTCAGTCTCTTGTTTTCTCATGACATGTCCAAGAAATATGACTTGCGTTTCCATCGTTCTTATGAGTGTCCTGTTTGTGTACCCCACTGCTCGCCATAAATGCATTCATTTTACTCATCGTGTCTGTCCTATGAAATGATTTACATCCTCTTAAAGACCACATCTGCTACTTCTAGTGTTTGCTGTGTAGGGTCTTGGTATTTCATGGCTTTTAATGGTAAGTGTTTACGCGTTATTCTGCAATCTAAATGCTCTATGTATTTGTTCGTATTTTTAATGGTTGTGAGATGTGGTTGTGTTTATAGGCGGTATGTAAGTTTAATTGTGGGGTGGCTGGGCTGTTACAGACAAAGATCACCCACGCGAGGGGGTGGGTGGCCAGCACTATGCTCGGCCGCCTTTGTCTCCCGAGTGGAAAGCCCAGGACCGGCTTAGATAGTCGTCGCTAACGTCGCTGCACTACCGCTCCACTGCTGAATGACCCAATACAACACGCATCGTACTCTGGTGTGGAACAAGCGAACTCCCCGAAGCTACCCCGGGATGACAGGGAATGGTTTACAAAATGAAACGTACAATTGTTAGCCCTGTTGCTTTTCTGAGAATAAGAAAAACAACAACTGTTGTGAGATCGCACGCAGCCACTTCAGACAGACGAGTCTCTAGCCACGCAAGGCACACAAAGCACCGATGATGACTCAAAAAAATAATGAAGCTGGAAAACAAAGAATCGCATCCTGTGGTTAAAACAAAGCTTAATAAAATAATTCTCACGACGTTTCGGCCACAACGCAAGCAGCCGAGGACGGCTGCTTGCGTTGTGGCCGAAACGTCGTGAGAATTATTTTATTATGTTTTATTTTTATTCTTTTATTATTTCCATTCTACGTGACTTTACCGAAAGAACCATGAAGATGAATCCCTGCAGTCACGAAAGCTTTAAATCGAAATAAAACAAAGCTGTCACTGTACAAAGCACACGAGCCGTGTTTCTGTACAGCTGAACCCTGAACCACAGAGGCCTGACCGCCACAAGATGATGGCAAGGACTGCAGGCTGCCTCCACTCCTGCCCCTCCCTTTTCTACTCGCTTCTTCGTCATTTTAATGTGTTCCCCTTTTTTCCCCCGACTCCACTGGCACACCTCTCTGCGTCGTGACCTACACCATCTGGGCTTCCCCAACGCGGATTCCGTCCGATTCCCGGACGTTACCGGCTTTGCCGTGCTGCCGGGGGGGGCTTGGCCTTCCGCCGTTACCCTGGGCCCCTTCACCGGCCCACCTCACTGTTTTTCGGTGCTCGACCCGCTTGTCGGGCAGTCTGGTCGGGCCTGACAACTCCATCGCCTCCACCTGGCAACTCCATCACCTCGACCTGACAACTCCATCACCTGGCAACTCCATCGCCTCCACCTGGCAACTCCATCACCTCGCCCTGACAACTCCATCACCTCGACCTGGCAACTCCATCGCCTCGACCTGGCAACTCTATTGCCGTGACGCACAGCCCTCGGACGGCGATCCTTGCTCTGCCCGATTGGCAAGAAAGGTGGTGGTGGTGGGTGGTGGTGGGTGGTGGTGGTGGTGGTGGGTGATGGTGGTGGTGGTGGTGGGTGGTGGGTGGTGGTTGGTGGTGGTGGGTGGTGGTGGTGGGTGGTGGGTGGTGGTGGTGGGTGGTGGTGGTGGTGGTGGTGGGTGATGGTGGTGGGTGGTGGTGGTGGGTGGTGGTGGTGGTGGTGGGTGGTGGTGGTGGTGGTGGGTGGTGGTGGTGGTGGTGGTGGTGGTGGTGGTGGTGGTGGTGATGGTGGTGGTGGGTGGTGGTGGTGGGTGGTGGTGGTGGGTGGTGGTGGTGGGTGGTGGTGGTGATGGTGGGTGGTGGTGGTGGGTGGTGGTGGTGGTGGGTGGTGGTGGGTGGTGGGTGGTGGTGGTGGTTGTGTCGACCTTCTCATCCCCTCTACCTAGTCTCCTTATCTCTCCTTTCTCTGTCGTCTCTATCTCTCCCTCTTTCGAGTACTAACTATCTTACTTTACCTTCCCTCGTTCAATTTCTTATCATGTGTCACCCACCTGGCCCTTCTTGCATCCCTCTCTGACCACCTGGATCTGCCTTCTTTCCTCTCGTCTCCCTCTCTCCCACCCCCTCATTCTCTTGGGGGATCTCAACCTCCACCTGAGTTTGCCCTCCATCTCCGCGGGTTCTCCTCCCTCTAATCGGCTCCTTTAATCTCCACCTCGCACCCCGCCCCCCTATCCATACATCGGGCAACACTCTGGTCCCAATTATCCTCTCCGATTGCACAGCTCCCCCATCCCCACGGATCTCACCCCCCCCACCTCTTCCGATCACCTTTTCACTTTGACCATCACTTTGCCCCCCCCTCCTGCCTCTATCCCCTCCACTCCAGCACCCCATTCTTCTGCCATGATCTCCGTTCTCTTGACCCGCCTTTGCTGATCCCCCCCCCCCCCTTATCCTCGACCCTCCCCCCACTTCCGACTTTTCCTCCCTTCACCCTGACGACGACGACTCCGCGTCTACTGTTGCTTTGGCTTTCTTTGTCTCTCTCTCTCGACACCCTCCCCACCCCCCGTTGCTCCATGTTCCTTTTCCCCCATCCCCCTCGAACTTGACCAGCACTCGGTCCGCCAGCTGGACACAACTGGAAAGTCGATCCCTCCCCAGCAAAGACCCATGCACTTGACCATTCTCTTCCCACGTCTCTTGCAGATCTGCAAAACAGCCTCACCTTCTTAAGTGCAAACGCATTTCTTGAGAACTTGCTTTTTGCGTTTGGTTTGTTGTCCTTCATCAGCACCTCTGATTGGCACGGTTGGTTATGTACGGTGTGAAAAAAGTTCAACATGCACACACACATACATGACTTCCTAATCACTCATCTCTCCCTTTGCCCCACACTTTCATCTAATCTTTTCCACCATCAACAACTTGCTGCATCCCTCTGCTACTACGCTTTCCTCTCTTGCCAATGCCCCTCTCATCACCTTTGACCTCCCCTCTCGTCCTATTCGTTTACAATCTTCTCTCTCTCTCTCTCTTTCCGTGTCCCTCCTCCCTGCACTCAATCTCGTCTTGGATCCTTCCCTGCACCCCTCCACTGGAATTAATGTCCCCTTGTACATCGAGCAGCCCACCTCCTTAGCCTCCTTCCAATCCTCTCTTGCCTCAGCCTCTTCTTCATTGTCCATCCCTCTTCCTCTTCCCTACCTTCGCCACTCCACTCCTTCCCGTTCCTCCCCTATAGGCCATTCCGTGACCCCCATTTGCCCTCTGTTGCGGTCACTTATTCCTCGGCCTCGGCACGCCCTTGCCATCTTAAATCACTCGTTGTTTTTACCGCGTTTAAACTATGTAAAGTGCCTTGCGCTAAGGCGCTCTATAAATCGAAATTAAGATAAGTGAAACTATTTCGTAAAAAAAAACCCCCCTACCAATAAAAACACATTTTGAGCCTCTAAAGATAAAAAAGACACCTGCACACACACAGCTTGCAGTCGCTTGCACAGGAGCACTGAGCTATAAACTTCAAACCTTGGCAGCATTTCCTCGACCACAGCGAACCGGGGAGGATTTACCTTGCCACAACACGCATGAGCACAGTGTGTTTGCTTGTCGAGTCGCTCATGTTGCGATACAGAACTAGCGGATCGTTATTCTGCAGCGTAAACTCGCCGCTGTCGGCGACAGTATCGTTTGATAAAATCGCAAGCCAGCAGTGAACCCAATGAGAGGTAAATGTTTTGAGAGAGGAACAACAATGAATATACAAATGTGTTTTCGGACCAACATTTTCCACTGGGTATATATTCATGAATGAATATCGACTCCTTATGCCAGGGGTCGGCAACCTACGGCTCCGGAGCCGCATGCGGCTCTTTACGGGCTGCTTCTTGACGATATGTACGTATGTATAGTATGTACTCAGATGCATTGCGGCTCTTGAAATACTGAATTTTGTACCGAATTGGAAAGAAATGGCTCTTCTTGTTATTTTGGTTGCCGACCCCTGCCTTAGGCTCACGAAACACGACATCAACTAGCGTGCGTGAGATGCCGATGTTTATAATTATGCAAATGACATGCAAATGTTACTTGGTGGCTAACGGAGTGAACAAAACGGGTGCGATCAGACAGAAATTAACCGCTGGAAAAAAAATAAAGAATATGTTGTCCAGTCGAATTACAACTCATTAACCGTGACAATTCATCCGATGCCTGGGGTGGGCGTATTAACAGTTCTAGTTCGTTATTTCACAACTCAGTGGCATTGTCACGCGCTCTATGGACGACATGCGTTAAGGTACAGAGTGCTACACCATATTTCCGCGATACACTTGCAAGCAGATTTTAAAGTCATCCAGATCTGTCCAGACTGGACAAGATTTTTTTTACGCCCAGCGCACAACATTAAGTATACACCTCTCGACAACGGCTGTGGCCACACTTACATCATACCACCTACTCCGGTCTGCCACCATGCAGAAAAATATTCATTGAGACATTAAGCCGTAGTTACATGTGTATTTCACAAATAAATTGTGGCACTGCCACACACTGCCTTTGAGCGACCTGCATAACGGTATGGTTGCACCTAATTCATATAAAATGATAATGTACGTCGAATGTATGTATGTTGAACTTCTTTCACATGCACAACTCTTCGAGTGTAAGGCTATCATGTATCATGAACGTGCTGTGTTCACATAGCATGCGGTAATTTCCCAGTCGCGGGTGAAGTTGCTATGTTTGTTTTTACAAATCGAGAAGTTTTGGGGTAACTTTTCAAATTTGGAATGTTTAGACTCTGACGTCAATACATGTCACGGGACATTCAAAGTCCAGTGTGAAGCAGACTGCGTGCATTACGGTCAACACGTGCGTAGTATTAACCAGGGTGTCCGCCGGCCTCGGATCGCAAACAAGCCACAGACGAGCTATCAATTGGTCATGTCACTCGCAGGGTCCCCTTCCGCCAAATTAAATAAAGGGGTCCCCATATGCCTCTGCTGAAATGGGGAGGGGGAAGTGAAGCAACCTCTCCTGGCTTGCCTTATAAGGGCATGCATCGCGTTTCAGTAACTCGCGCTCGAGCGAGCGAGCGAGCCCCCATCCTCTGCTTGCGCCAAACAAAACAGCAATCCATTCCCAGGCAAAAAAAAACACCGCAGTGCTTGGGACTCGTCCAGCTACCGTTAGCAGCTGGATAATGGCAAAGGGCTGTCTCTGTGGCATTGAATTATTAGCTAATGGATATGTAATGCACTTCTCATAGATTTGCCCTTACAAAGTATTTTACAATTAGATTTCCCTCTGTAAAAAAAAAAACACCTCGATATATTAGAAACTGGCAAATATTGAAATAGGCTTTCAAACTAGAAAAGACATTGGCTCTGAAGTACAGTGCAGTTGTATGATAATGTTAAGTGAAGTATTCGTATAGACCTACAGTGAATGATACGAAATCAAGAGAGACTTTTATTCCTATAACAAAATCTTCTATTTATGGTTTGACATTGCATCGATCGCTCCATAAATATAATGAATTACAGGAAAAGCTTTTTGGCAAGTCCATTAAAACATTTTCCATTAAAACGCTATAAATAATGCAATTGCTGTCTTCCGCTGGCCTTGGATTATGCCGCTTTCAGCAATCTGCACAAGGCCCATTGGAACGGCCACGTTGGTAAACAGACGTGAGAAGCAGCCAACGCAATATCCTGGCCCTCTGGAAACGACATAAGTGTAATATTATGTTTGCCACCTGTCCTGGTTTATCCCTTGACAGGAGATGTTAACTCCCTCGCCTAGCATGCAGGAGGTCGTGGGATCGATCCTATCCCTGACGCCTGTATATTTGGAATTTGCATGTTCTCTCCGTGGTCGCGTGGATTTTTCACCGGGTCCTTCGGTTTTCCCCTCCACATTTAGAAACACGCGTTGAGAGTATTTGACTCAAATAATGTCGACATGATAAGCCACTTCGTTGAGCTATCATTTGTGGCCAAGTCGCTTCTGAAAAAAGAGCTGTATAGCTCAAAAAAATTATAGTTTAGGGTTGCCACCTGTCCTGGTTCATGCCAAGATCGTTCACTTGTTGATGCAGCCATCTGAGGAAATTTGCAAACCGTCCCGGGACATGAAAAGTTCCGGTCTTTGTCAGTTGCGTAACAAACCACCAATCGAGACAATTCACTTACGAGTATTTGTCCCCTCTTCCAGTATTGTGAGATATTCATCTTGCCACGAGATGTCCCGGTCTTTTTGTACGTCCGAAGGTGGCAACCCTCTCGTGAATATCAAAGGCAGGTGTGCGCCTTGACTCGGCGCTTTAGAAGTTTTGTTCTGACAAGGATAAATACCGTGCAACCATTGACTGCAAGCACGTGACACCTTGCCAAGAAACGCACTGCACTTGTGTGTGCAGTCAAAAACAATAACAGGACACTTTACATTTCGTGAAATGCCACCTACTTTAATGACACAAATAGGCTTACATTCATCAGTCTTGCCAAAAAAAAACCTCATATACAGCCATTTTTTTGTAAAAGGACATGTACAATGGTAACCAAAGATCAAGACGAAAAGACTTACAACGCCATAATCTTACAACATGTACATGTTTTTTATTTTTACATTTTTTTAATATTTTGTTTTACAATTTCTACAAAACAGAGTGCTATAACCAGCTATGGCAGAATGTCTTTGGGAGTTGTTGCTTTGCATAAGGTGCAGTAACAGGAGCTTAAAAAGCCTGATTGTAGGCCTCTGGAACTTGTGACCTAAGGGCCACGGACTTTAAAGACTCGTGCAGCTACGTACCCCCCACTGCTGTGGACATACTGCTGTACCTGGCTGGAATCGTGTATATATGAAGGGATGACCTGTGTTGAAATATTTATTTCGAATTAGAACTTTAACGGTGGTGACCTCCTTGGTGTGAATTTTGTACCCATTTGTTTTTTTTTTAAGAAATTTCAAATAAACCATTGCATTTCGTAATTTAGCTACAAATTTACACAAATTTACAAAAATAGTAAACAAAAATAAATTATTTCTTTAGCAATAATTTTAGCTGCTTTCCACTTTGGAACTCATAAATACCCATTTGTGGCCATTTCTGTCGAGTGGGAATGTACAGTCCTGTATTCCTAAAACATTAAGGCAAGAATTCACATCCTCTATACAGAGAATTGTATCAGTTAGTGCGTCATGTTCAACATGCTTTTCAAACAATATTAAAATAAAAATCAAATTATGAACTCATAGTTGCCAAAGAATACCTTTAAACATTTGCATTGCAAAGATATTTTAAGTGGGTCTTGTGACCGACAGTCAAATCAGCAGACTGGGTTTGGAGTGTCAAACCAGGTTTCAGAACGATTCCAATATTTGCCACTCCACGTATCTAAGGCATGAGATGTGCCGAGGGTTACGATGGTACATACGTTCAGCTTTGGTAATAAATACAAGTGTACAAAAAGGGCATCGGCTATATTACGATACATACATTTTAACGTGTCTTTATAAGTACTGTATAAAAAACCCAACATTACTTACGAAGTGGATAGAGGAACACACGCGCACACACACTGCGAGTGCGATGCATGGCTCCAGAGATTCCTTTAGTGTAAGGCACATACGTATGTTCATCAAGTGGCCGTGTTTGGTACATTTATTGTCCGTCAAGTATGCCGACGTTGCACCGCACGTTTCCTCTTGGATTTTGTTGCCGAGCCACGCACCTGGCTCCTGCCGCCAGGTTGTGGCGCAAACCGGAGCAGACCGCACAAGTTACACGCGCCGCCCCTGTTATCTTTTTTGAGGAAAGACCAAAACCGAGGTGGGTCATTGGTTGCACGTGGCTGCAAATATACGGGTTCGTGTTTCCACTTCTGCAGTTGCTGCTCGATCCAGAACGAGGCTGTCGAGCAAAACGCCCCAAGTTATGCACCGCGGTCCAGGTGCTCGCTAAACTTCCCTGCATCAGACACTGTTGGCTGGACCCAAAAAAAGGGAACGTGGTGGGGACAACCGTTTTACTACGAATCGGCTTTTAACTCGTCGCATACTGCTGCTTGCGATGGATTCAATGTCAAGTCTCGATCCAACAGCCTTGTCAAGACGCCCAATGCAGCTCAACCTAGGAACACATCACCCGTCCGGTTTTTATTTTATATCGGCAACTTAAAAAGTGATATTGACATAAAATGGTACGTGGCGATGCATCTTGTTTAAACGCAAATGCTCCTTAAGGACCCAGAAAGTCCCCGTACGACGCAGCGGCGCCTCGCTCACGGCAGGTGCTTGGGTCGCCCTTTCTGTTGGAATGTCACAATTCGAACAGGAAGTTGAGCGCGCGCAGATGGCGGGGCAGAGGGAAGCCTGGTGGCCGTGTTGAGAGTTCGGAAGTGACGGCAGTGAAGTCACGGAGAAGCAGGAACACGAAGGGGCGCATAGCCAGCCAAGGTGTCACTGTCCATGACAGCCGCAGCACAGGCCAACACAGCCGTTGTGCCAGGAGAGCTCCACGTACTTGAAATATATGTTTTTTTGTTTTTTTATTTTATGGTTTTTTTTTTGTGTGTATTTTTTGAATTAATGTATCATCATCATCATCATTATTATTACAGTATTAATATTTTATTGCTATTATGGCTTTATTTCAGTCCTGGAAATATCCACCGATAAAAATGGCGCTGGCACCAAAGCACCGGTCGTCATTGGTGCCTCTTCATGTGCAGCGCCAGGTGATCAGACCTTGAGAATGACCTGTGAATAAAAACAAAACGAAATTAACAATCGATCTTGGTGTTGTTACTTTGATATGTTAGCCTTGCCTTTTTTGTTTCGTAAATATGTGCATGGCTGGACTATTAAGAGAATGCATTGCGATTAAACACGCACATGATGCGTGTGCATGAGAATCGGTTATTTACAGTTTGGGAAAATTACACGTTTTACATTTAAGCTAATGGGTATATATATAATGTACACAAAACTGAAATTTGTTTGCAAACAAAGCGATATACGGTAAAACTGGGATGTAAAATTGATTGGTTCTTGAGTTGAATCGTGAGCCAAAAATCACGACAAATTGTAACATTTATCGGGGTGACAAATCAGTACTGCCCAAGAGTCGTACATGCCAAAGCGTCTTGGGATCGCAGCTGTATTTCAGACGCTACATTTTAAAAAACGCACAACTCGCACTGTGCATTACAAAAGCGCAACTCGTGTCGGTCGTGACGAAACACCGAGAGTGTTTAAAACATGAAGGCTCAGATTCGCCCACCCGGGGGGCTCCGTGACCCCGATCGAGAGCACACCACACCACCACACCTGTCGCAGTGCGCGCACTTGAAGGGCTTCGCCCCCGTGTGCTTGCGGTAGTGCCGCGTCAGCTCGTCGCTCCGTGCGAAGCGCCACTCGCAGCCCTCCCAGGAGCACTTGTACGGCTTCTCGCCTACAAAAACACCGCAGGAACGATTCCATATTCTCATCAAGGAGCGCAAACAAAGTCACACGAATTCCGGGCATCCTTGCAGCAGCAGCTTTTGGTTAACCATCGAGCAAGGACGTTCACTGCATTGTGCGCTTTTCTGCGGCCATCTAGAACGCACTTCCTTCCGATATTAGGGAGCCACTGGAGCTTTGCACTTTTAAATCAGGATTGAAAACGTATTTGTAGAGAACTGATTTGTGTGTTTAGATTGTTGTCTTTCCCCCCGCACCTCCGATCAGCACGGTTGGCTACGTACAGTACGATATAAGTTCAAGGTGCATACATATTCTGCGATGAGACAACGCTTCCGCCATTCCTGCTGGCAACGCGACAAACACAAGCGCAACGGTATCCAGCCATCTGTACCGCCCCGGTGTTATTGTGCTGTGGCGGGGCAGCGTGGACCAGCTGAGGGCCGCATCATCAATCACCTGTGAGCGTTGCTCGTACTCGAGTGCACTCGACCCAAATCATGCACGGTTGTCTCGGAGGGGGTTCCCGTAAGCGCTTTTCACGATGATCAGAACTCTGCAATACCTTGAGCAACTGTAGGTACAATTTCATATCTGACATCTGTGCCAAAAGCCCTCGTCTCATGCGTGTGGTATTTCGAAATGCTGCAGTGGACGCCCTGACCACAGGCCATCTCATATCCGTTTTGCGCAATTTTTTAATTCGATAAATCGTCTGCATTTATGCACGCAATGATGAAAGCTAACAATTACTGCATTGGTAGGAGGTGACAAGTGTCCATCAAAGTTGTGAACTTCCATTTGTTTCTCCTGCTCACAGCTTTGTGTAGCCACCAAGTTGCCAAGACAAATAAAATGTGCCTTCCTAGTGAAGAGGTGAAGAGGCATTTGCTTAATTACTGGCTAAGTCTTCAAGTTTGGCATCGTGCACAAGCCATCGCAAGAGTGCACCCTCCTCTTAATCCACAGTATACATGATATCATGGAGCTGTATTAAGAAGACTCTTGTCATGAGATATTAGGATGTTTAGGATTGCATGAATCACCTTCCACTGGATGGTGTTTCTACAGTGAGACTTTAATGGTCTGTCCAGCCAACTTACGGATTTCATTCTCACCAAGGCCAGAAAGCCCCATTATTTCTAGTCCGAGATGCCTGGCAGTTCACAAGTCTCAGTTCTTCATCATTAAACACACAGCCGTCCCTGAAGACTGACCATTTAACCTCCCAGGTCTTTGTTTTTCTTCGAGGACCAGATCCGGCCCAATGGCCTCTTCGTCTCCGTAATTCGGAACAATTACAGCTGGCGTCGTAATCGTCGCCAGGCCGTCACCGCTCAATACTTGTATTCCGGTTCGTGCGCTTCCTCACCTGTGTGCGTACGCTGATGAGCCTTGAGGTGCGAGCTCTTGGTGTACACCTTGCGGCAACCGCTGAAGGGGCAGCGGTGAATTCTCTTCTTGATCTCCAGCGAGCCCTCGGCCTCCCCACCGACCCGGCACGGCTTGGCGACGGCGATCGCCACCGCCTCGGCCACCGTCGCCACCGTCACCTTGGCGACGCGGTGGTGCTGGTGGAGGAGGGAGACGGTTCGCGCCGGGTCAACGTCCGCGCCCCCCTCCGCGGGGGTTTGCACCCCCTCGGACGGCGAGTGTTCGGGAGAGGACGGCGGCGTGAGGCTTCCGGCGTCGCTCAGCTGCTCGGCGCTCGGTGTGCGGGGCAAGCCGGGCAGGGAGACTCCGTCGCCGATGACGCTCTCCCACGACGCGTCGCTCTCCGTGGGGCTCACGCTCTGGCAGCTCCGCTCGGCGGCGTCCTCCACCGAGTCGGAGCGCGCGAGCATCAGGCCGGCGGCATGGCCGCCCGGCTGGCAAGCGAGGATCGTCGGCGCCGCCACCGTAGGCGTTTCGCTCTGCTCTGAGCAGGCGGCGAGAAAGCGCTGCCAGGGATTGCCCTCGCTGTGCTCGCGCTCGCGACGCTGGCAGGGCTGGCTGCTGCCGCTCCCTCCGCCGCCACGGCCGCCACCGCCGGCACCGCCGCTCGGCTCCGTTTGGAGGTATCGCTCCATCTCCAGACAAATCTGCAACCGAGAAATATTTCGTTGAGATATCATCGTGGTTCCACAGCTGGCTCGCAAAACGGGGATTAATCTTACAGCTTGTAAAAATAAAATTAAATAAAAAATATCTCAAAGCGTTACAGATCGTGTAATTAATTGGCCGTGACTTCAAAGCTCTCATATAAATGGACAACCTTATATCAAATATTGATTGTTTACTTAATGGAAAAAAGTCAACTCATAATTGTCTGTTGAAACATTAATACAGATGAGGTCATACTTGCAGCAGCGAACGCTTTTTAAGCCAGGAAATGTGACACCACGTAAACATCATGGCCAAGCACAGCAACGCGGCCCTTTTACACGGCTCTAGAGTTGCCAGCACCTGGAGCTCATCAGCCGCGTGCAAGGTGTGCCGGCAATAATATTCAACAATGGACAAACATGACTCGAAAAAAAAAGTCCACAAAATGTGTATTGCAAACGCGTACGAGATCAAAGCAGCGCGATATTGAAAATAAAGACCAGCAGTGCCCGTGACATTAAATCCAGCGCTATAATTAAATTGGTCGAGTCCCACACCCACCCTCACCCTCTGCCCTCCCCTTTTGCTGGAGCAGCTATGGCAGTTTTTTTGAAACTATAAAATTGCGAAAAACTCATACAAACCTCTCTGCCATGTTTCAACTTAAAACAGAATTGTTGTGAAACTCTGTGTTAAGCAGTTGCCTTGAAATGATGATATTAAGTGTTAACATGATAAAAAAATATAACAATAACCATCAGCACATTCATACTAAAACCCCACCATCCCCCCCCCATAATCCAAAACCATGTGCCTCATATGGACGATGTTGACTCTGGAAATACTGGTGACATTCCAACGGAGCCTCCCTCTTACAAACATACAAGATGACTCAACACCGCTTAGCCTACGCTTTGGCTACGATGCCTAAAAAGAAGACAAAAAGCCAGGCCAACGTCTCACTCTTGAAACGAGTAACACAGAGCTCCTTGCAACCAAACTCCGCCTGCCGCCTCCATCCATGCCCTCCCTCAACGCTACGAGAAGGGCAGGACAAAAGTCGGTCAAAATGATGGAACTTGGCCAAGATGGGATGGGTTGGGTGGGGGTGGGGGCGTGGGGGTTTTACAAGGAAACCCACCGCCGAATGTTCAGGAACACCGCGTTCACCAGCCGCAGGCACGCACTGAGCGAATTGTGAACATGACCGTCAGGCAAACAATCGCTCCATCAGCATGTGACCGGTACTGCGACTTTTTACGAATGTTTTTTTTGTCGGGAATTGAATGTACGTGTGTATGTTGAACTTCTTTCGCGCCGTACGTAGGCAACCGTGCTAATCAGACAACAAACTAAACACACACACATGTACACTATGAGACCTCCTTTACCAGTGGCAAAATATAGTAGTAGGTTTTTACCCTTAAACTGGTACAAAAACTGACACCTTTATACAAGGCAAAAAGTCAGACCCCCCCAATCAACTTCAAGGACAGTGCATATCATATTATCATTATCAGAGTTGTTTATTTTTGTTTGCATTTTGACTGCTTGTGTTGTGGTTATTGCAAACATGATGCCTCGTATAAAGGTGTCAGTTTTTGTACCAGTTGAAAGGGTAAAAACCTATTACTACACACACATGTGTTTGGCCAAATTCTTAACCAAGCCATCTCCATCGCTAGCGTGGACAGTACTACTGGCTATAATTATCCCAGACTCAAGTTGAAATTACATACTTCCACAGTTCCAATGCTGAACTAGTTCACAGCCGGGAAGTTACTTTTAAGGGGCCGTCCATAAACGACGTCACGCGATTTTGGACGATTTTTTTACCCCCCCCCCCCCCTTCGTCACACGGCGTCACAAAAAGTCAGACCCCCCCTCAAATATGACGTCACAAAGCTCTGCCCCCCCCCCCCAAAAAAAAACATGCTTCAAATCGCTTTAAACTATTGTCAGTGTAGTGCGTATTTAATGTCGCGCTGCACTCTGATGTTGTAGGAAAAAACTTTTATTAAAAAGTCTATTTAATTAAGTAGAACGTGTTGTTTATATTTATTTCAAATTGCGCATTTTGATGTGACGTCACATTTCTCACCCCCCCCCCCCCTCCTCGTCACACATCCTCACAAATGTCTGTGACCCCCCCCCCCCCCTAGGTGCGCGACGTCATTTATGGACGGCCCCTAAGCCAACGACTCAGGTGACCACTGCGCATAGCACAGATACAGCAGGCGTTGTGCATGGGGCAGTAGCTGATGGTGCGGCAACATCTAACGTGGGGGGTTTTGTTTGTGTGTCGTTGTTTGTCCTAGAACTCCCGCCGCATTTGGCCAATCTGCACCGACCTGCGCGGTGAAGTACGGTCAAATATCCCTCGTTCGGAAGTGGATTGGCAAACGGGCTGCTGATGCTGCTGCTACAAGGGGCCACGTTTATTTCCCATCCCAAGCACCGAGGAGGGACCGGCCAAAGGAGCCCAGCGGCACTCTGGGTCAGGAGGGGAACCAGTTCACGTGTTCACACCCCCCCCCCCCCCCAAACTCCGCTCACTGGTG
This sequence comes from Lethenteron reissneri, assembly GCF_015708825.2. Classification (NCBI taxonomy): domain Eukaryota; kingdom Metazoa; phylum Chordata; class Hyperoartia; order Petromyzontiformes; family Petromyzontidae; genus Lethenteron; species Lethenteron reissneri. The sequence goes on along the minus strand of NC_083798.1, from coordinate 11,579,789 downwards.
GTGGTGTTTGCTGCACATTAGCCTAGCGGTGGAGCGCATTGTGCACGGTGTCTTCTCATCCGTAACGGGGAAATGCAACAGCTGGTTATGTGCACAGTGCAGCATTTCCCCAATTACAGCCGTGCGGGTGTGGTGGGGGGGCTTGCCATTACATACCCTGTCCCATGTTTGTGTTTGTCATTCGTTCTGCCTGTATTGGGACAGCCCATACAAACACCCCCCCCCCCCCCCCAAGCACGTGGGGCTCGAACGTTTTGCAAAGGCCTAAAAAAAACTCCAAAAAAACCACATTAACAAAGCGGCTGCATTAGTTCCAGTGTGTGTCTGGAGTCTTCGGTGCATATCTAAGTGCGTTATGAATGCACGGCACCTGTACAGGTGCATGCACTCTAATCTAATGCTTCTTCAGCGCGGCTCGGCTCACCTTTACAGGTGCACAGCCAACTGGCAGCACACACAAACACCATAATAAACTCCGCTGCTATGCAGTACACAGACACACGCGGCAGTTACTCTGTCATTAAATTGGCCTGGCTCCTGTTGTGTAATCTCCCTCTCTCTCCTCCTACTCTACTCTGGCTCCTCTCTCCTCCTCCTCGTCGTCATGGGGCACGCGGTTATAACTCTGTGATGGCACCCGTGAAGTGGCCAAGCTCCTGGCTACGTGACCCATTTACAGCGTTCTCGGCTGGGCTGCGAGGTGTCTAGGAGATGGCAGTACAGCAAGTGTTGTTCTTAAAATCCATCTGTGCGGACCTCTGAACGCGACACCTCTCCGATGCGTGGTGTGTGTGTGTTCTCTCTCTCTCTCCAGGTAGAGCAACTTCGGTATCATCCTCACACAAGAAACAAAGCGCTGCTTACCGATGGAGTTGGTCGCACATACCGATACAGCAGAACCCTCCTGAAAAAAATGTTTGAAGACTCAGCAATGTTTGCCGGGGTAAAAAAAAGAACAATTCTAACCAACTCCTCACACTGTGATGCATTCAATAAAGAGCCCGATGATGCACGAGCCAGCAAAAGCGCGCGTACACCACCACCAATTTATACAGCCTAGCGTGGGGCACCAGATTGGAAGAGGCGTTCATCCAGCGGTAGAGAGAAACTGACCGCGTGCGTAACGCGGAGGTGTGAGGTTACACGCGGGGTGCTGCGCCACACGCGGTCATGCAATTAGTTTTTTCTCTGGATGACATCACCCCGCAACCTCCCTCCTCCCCCCTCCCCCACAAACCCCCGGTCGGAACTCTGCAGCGCAAACGCGAAAGTTTGTGAGCGAGATGCGATGGCTCCGTGTGATTTGCGAACGAAGCATTGGCAGATTTCGCGTGCACACGCGGAACTCGCTTTGGCGGTGACTCATTGTGGAGTCTGTTTAAAACAACTGCAATGTGTCTAACGACCGGTGGTGAGATTGGATGACCAATTATTTGAAGCCACTCGCTTGCGGAAGTGACTCATTGTTGAGTCTTGTTTAAAATAACTGCAGCGCGTCTAATGACGAGTCGGTGGATGGCCATTATTTGAAGACGGAGTTCTGCGGAGGCCTTCATCCAGCAGTAGATTGGTTATGCTTGCGGGGATGATGATGATGATGATGAGACCATTGGGTAACAAAAAGTACAGCATGCAAACGTAAACGCAGGAACGTGGTAATGTGTCGCAATAAAAAAGGGCCATTTCACGAAACGTCACCCATTGTTTTATGGCAGCGTTATTGACCAATTGAGTTGAACGTTTGTTATCTGTGCGTGTGCACCATCGCCCAAGCTGACAATCTTCGTAGCGTTGAAAATGTGTGCTTTTTTTAAAATCAGGCAACAGCTCAAAAGCACTTGCAATTCATATTAGTGTTCCGAATCGTAAACCAAAAAGCCAATTAAACATATTACCCACCAATGACTAGTTAAATTTTTTTGTATTTAATAAACAGCAAATGTTGCACGTGTGAGGCTCATCATTTAGAAGAAATCTGACAAGCCTGAGCCTGCAAAACAGCTGTGGCCAGTTAAAGGCGATACGCATTCTTTTCCGATTCCCGTAATGGGAGATTTTTTTTAAGTCCATTGGCCAACTCAACATTGAACATCATTACGGTAGAGCTATTCCCATCCCATTTCAGGACGGTGATAGATGTCGATTTGTTGTTGGGGAGGCCTTCCTCCAGCAGTGGTTGATCACGGCTGATGCTTATGATTTTCACGACTGGCAGGCGTGTTTGCATCGGTTATCAACAGCCACCACAGTTGTATTCCCATGGCAGCAGATTCTTCTGGGCATTGATTCACCGACAATAATCATATATGATGATAGGTTTACACACTTAAAAGCCAAGCGTAAGTCTCCAAGGCCGGATAGCATGGCGGTGAGTTCACTCAGATGTTCTGCACCTGAGCAAACATCACAAACAGTAATAATGCCCGTCGCTGCTGTAGCAGCGATCGTTTGAAGCGACTTGTGTGTCGGGTCCTGACCCCCTAACTCACCACAGCAAGCGATGGACAAACATTCATCATCATCAGTCATAGTCAATCTACTGCTGGATGAAAGCAGCCCCCCTCCATCACCACCACCAACCTCTCCCCTCCACACCAAGCCGTCACCACCTATCACCTCGCGCCTGCACACGAGCTCATTCCATCGCTCCATCTCCTCGGTGCACGGTCCCACCTCTCGGCAGCGTTCCATTCATTGGCTGCCACTCCGGCCATTATCTCCTCCACCCATCCCTTCTGCTTCTTCTAAGGACCGATTCCTTTCCAAGGCCACTCACCTCTCTCGCTGCCTCTCTGCAGCGTGAAATCCCATTGACCTGCGCGCGTTCTGCGTTCCATTCACTTTCTGCTACTCAATGCAATCGCAGCGACTCACGAAGCCCTCACTACACTGCGATATGACACGAGTGCTTACAGGAAAGACTCACGACCGAGTTTCGAGGTTGATGAGCATGAGGGTCTCTCTCTTCCTCTGAGAAGTTTGGCTGATTTTTAAGAAGTGTTTTGCATACAGCAGGAAATAGGTGAACCCCCCCCTCCTCCCACGCAATCCGAGTCGATTCTGCTGCAGGTCGAAACGTTTGCAGGTAGCAAGGCACATCATTGCACACGTACACACATTCACGTTACTCGAATTCTGCAACTCTTACCACCCCACGGTACCTCCGAATAGTTTCAGCCGACTTAGCAATTGCAAACCTACTCCAGAACCCCCCCCCCCCCCCCCACCAGGCACACATACACAAGTGTTCACCCAGCACATGGCAAAGTGGACACGCGTGCGTCCCACTCTGGAACTCTCTCTCGCCCGCTCAACTCCCTCCCCTCTGCACCCCACGCTTCCCCTCTCTCTTAACTCTGATGTTTGTGTGAAGAGGTAGGCAGTGAGAGCCACCAGGTACCCACAAAACTCTTGCGCAATACTTGCAGTGTACCCAGGTGTGTGCCAGCCATCAGACCACATCGACGCACGCACCTCGAGCCACGCACACCACCAACCACCTCGGCCACCCACCTGCTGCCAGGTCTCCTCGAGCGACGGCATCGCAGAGAAATATCCCGTGTCGTGCACCACCTGGAGCTCGTGGAAGATGCTGTAGCTGGGCAGCACGTCCATAGCAGCAGACGCGGCACGCAGCTCGCCACCACCACCTCCTTCACCTGGTCACCCACCTCCTCCGCCAAACGTCCCCAAACCCACCTCTCTCTGCCCTTCTCTCTCGCTAACCTCGCCCGGTCGGGTCGATCGCTTTGGACGTTTCAACAAGCTGGACGGATGCTCAGCAGGCTAGCAGCTGCATGCGGTGGTGCACGGAGGAAGGTTCCGTGGCGAATGCTCTTGAAGATCCGCTTGCAGAATTACTCAGCTGCAGCCCCATGCGATTGAATGAGACTGTCGCTAGCGAGCTGCCTGCGTGCGCCACCTCGTTTATATTTCTGTTTTGGGTTTGTGCGCAAGAGCAGAGTTCGTACTCCCAGACCCCCCCCCTCTCTCCACCCCCAAGCACATCCTCCTCCTCCATCCACCCCCCCATCACCTCTCACCACCACCAAACTTCCCCTCCCCTACCGCCCGCCTCCTCCCCCCCCACCAACCCCCACCCACCAACCCCCCCCCACCAACCCCCCCCACCACCCCCACCCCACCAACCCCCCCCCACCAACCCCCCCCCCACCACCCCCCCCACCACCAACCCCCCCCACCACCAACCCCCCCCACCACAACCCCCCCCACCTCGCACCCTCCACAGCCACGAGCGAGGTGATGTCACCGCATTGGCAGCGCAACTTTTTGCAAACAACCGGAGCCCCCCCCCCCCCATTGGCTGAGGCGGCGTGGTCACGTGGCCGTGGATGGGGCGGGCCAGGCGGCGCTATTAATAGCGGCGCTATAAAAGCTCGCGGCGAGGCTGACGAGAGGCGAGAAGTGGTGCGCGCGCGGTGACGTGAGGAGCGCTGATCGCTGATCACGATCACGACGATGATCACGATCATGACGACGATGATGATGATGAACACAATTGCCTGTACGGCAATACGAATTATCCGCACGCCCGGCAAGCGATGCAGATGTCGTCGCTGTCAAATATAACGTCATCGGCCATGGTCGATCCACTGCTGGATGAAGCCCACCCTCCCAATGCCGCCAGTTGTCACGCAGCTGTTACAATGATGTCGACGCAAGCCCCTTTTGTCGATCAGCTGCTTAGGTGAAGGCCCTACTCGCGTTGTCAGTCACGGAAGTGGTGGGGGGGGGGGGGGGTGACCATACTTCACCATGCGGGTCAGTGCTGGTTGGTGTTATGCCACCGATGTGATGGCTGTAACCGGGAGTTAGGTGTTTGCAATGCCTCACGATCCCAACGAGTACGACTAGATGGATATACTCCTACCGAGGCTATGTTGAGGGTGGTATGTGCATGTGGAAAACAGGGTACCAAGCGGCACGCTTTGCATGTCAAGACGTCACCGATCTTCAGCGAATGCACGGCCCGCTAAGTGACAGCCATCCGCCCTCAGAGGGCCAAGATTGAGGCTTTGTGTACACTGGTGGTTTTAAACTAATTGGTTTAAACTTAATTGATTACCCCAGTGATTGTGTGAGCTTTGTCTCGGCTGCGGCAGGCCACGTGCTCCTAGTTAATTTGTCTCCCGAGATTTATTTTTGTTTTTACAATTGTACAAACAACTAAAAAAACCACACGCGTTTATTAATTTAGGCCAGTGCCCTAATGTGGACCATTATACTGCGTACCGACTTCCTCGACAAACATAACAGGAAATGCGGAGTTTGATGATGATTTGTTTAACCCATTCATTGCCGATCAACTTATTGCAGAACGATCCATTGATACATTTATAGATAAACCCAGCGACGTAACGCTTGTCGACTTACTCCTTCCCAACGGGATCCTGGATGGTGCCAGGGAGAATATCTCTGGCTCAAGAATATCTTACACTGAACCTTAACATACTGGACGTGTTTCGAGTTATTTAAAAATATTATTTTCTGGAGACGTTTGTTTGTGAGGCTTTCGAAAGATAAATGTAAATTTCTCAATGATTACATCCCCATATATTACGCCGGGTACCTATACATGCATGTGATACATATTGCATTGTGTCATTCGCTAATGGGATTCTTCTTTTCTTCTCCCAGCATTTAGCAGAATCGCATGCGTTACAATGTGAGTTCTTCAGCAAGCAACGCGTGATGACTGAACGGGCTGAGCCATGTGGAATCTCTGGACCAATGGGCGCTAACTTCTCTTTATCTAGCCGCTACAGTGTATTGGAACTTACTAGAAACCTACCAAGGCACCCCCGCCCACCTCCCCTTCATTTTCCGTGTTGCCTTGGTGACCACGAAGGTGTACATTGCTGTTTGTGATTAGACAACAACCGACTCACAATTTTACGAATTATTTGCTGCTGCTGCGTTGGCAGTTGGGTAGCACAAACGCATTTTAAGGAGAAAAAAAAACCACAATGCATTCGTCCATAGCATTGTGTGTGTGACGTATGTGGCCTTAAAAATCAACAAATACATCCACAAAATAGGAGACATTTTGGGCAATGTCCCTTCTTCACATGGCATATAAACGTTTTTTTTATTTCGGGGGCACTCAAGTGCAGAAGGCGTGGGCGGTGTAGTTTGATCTCCCTGGCTATCTGCTGACACGTCAACGTCGCTATCATCGCTGTCATATTTTGAACGTTGCGCATCTACGAAGTCAGCTTCTGAGCATGCCATCCGTGTAAAAAATGATTTCAGATCTCGAAGCCAATAAACAACTGCAGTGTATTAATATCTACGTTGCTCAGCGTGGCAGCACATTTTTTTTTGCGTCCCAAAAATATTGTACGTGAATTGCATGTCACGCTGGAAACCCAACAGAGCGTGAGAGGGACATTCTAACCAGGTCTTCATGTCGCACTGAATGTTTTCCCCGCGTTGCTGCTTGGCTGAAGTAGTTCGGCTCTGGCCTGGCTCCAGCTCCCCTCTTGGAGTGGGAGGGGGGGCAGTTAAGCTGTTGTGGGGGGGGGGGGGCACCATAGCAGTGATTCACAGTGATTCACACCGACCTCACCGAGAGCCGGTGGCCGCCGTGTACGGCAACAGGCACGTGGCGAGTAGTCACAGCCGTAGCGAGAGGGTATTCTGGATGTGGTGTACTGTGTGCGCGACACATTTTCCGAGTCACTGATAGACCCAGCTGAATTCAAGCCCCAGGCGTAAAGCGTATACAGTAGAGGCCACGAGGTAGTGTTTTACTACCGTTCATAGTGCACAGTGGATTTGTTTTGAAAAGGCGACGTTGTCATTGAAACGACAAAAACTTGCGGGGGGGCCTATAATCGTTTGAGAAACGTTTAATAAAATTCAAGAGGTTTTTTTGTCCAAACAAGGCAACAAGGCCGAGCACGTTTTGTAAAGGGGCCAATTTCGAGCGCCGAGGGCTCGGCCACGCTAGGAACACGGACATTATCCAAGTGTCGTGGGGCAGTCTGCACTGTGTGAAAACAAATACCATATACAACTTATTCGTGGTATTACACAGACTTTGGGCATCACCGCACAAGGCTACTTTGGATGCATGCTGATTAAAGCAACACTCAAATATAATTCACGACTGACATGGACTTTGCATTTAACCACATGGCACGAGCTGTTAAGCGTCTTCCGGAAAAAGGCAATGAATGTGGCAATTTATAAAAAAAAACGATTGGTTGGTTTCAACTCAGAAAATAAAAAAGTTCAACTGTTGCCTATGCCGGCAATCAGTTTTACCTGGTGCACCTTGGTCGATAATCAGGTGACTTTACTGCTGCGACTCATTGAGTCTTCTCGTTTCTCACTCTCCGGAAATGTGCCATTTCAGCATGTGCTCGAGTATCTGTGGGTTCCAACAAGGGCTCAGATCCCCCCGCCCGCTCAAGCTGGCCTGTCTGCGTCGCCTGCCGCGGTTCGGCGTGACCTCGCTCAAATGGACCCCTCCAGTGGAATTCAGACGACGATAACGACACGCGTGCTCGTGTCCTTTCATCGTCACATTCGCCAGCCGCGATCTGTCCACTGCTGGATTAAAGCCTCCTCAAGTGGTTGCCATCTCCCATGGCCTTGTCATGCAACACCGCATCTGGCTCCAGCACACGAGCTGGTTTCATTGCTCCATTTCCGCGGTGGACGTGCTTTCGAAGTGTGTCCTCTCCTTTTGGCTGCCATTCCGTCAATAGCCTTGACCGTCGATCATCGTCCCTCCCTGCGACATTTCCTGCCGAAGTCCCTCCTAATTTCACCTCGCTGATCTCGTCAAGGGAGCGTCAACCATCACACAAACTCTGGTCATCCTCGTAGCAGCGGCTTTTGGCTCACCGTTGAACAAAGACGGTCACCGCATCGCACACTTTCTTCTGCGGCCGTCTGGAACTCTCCTCATTCCGATATTAGGAAGCCACTAGAACGATGCACTTTTAAATTAAAATTGGAAACGAATTTCTTTAGAACTGCTTTTTGTGTTTAGTTTGTTGTCCTTCCCCCACACTTCCAATTAGCACGGTTGGCTACGTGCGGTGCGAAATACGTTCAACATACATTCCTCTCCTTTAGGTTACTAGCTTACTAGCTGAAGACCCTCAAGATTATAATTAATCTAAATGAGGGGTCCAAGTCACGAGAGCGGCTCATGCCTGATACCCCTCCTCGGGACAAATGGGGTCAAGCCGCTCGTTGACGCTCGTGGCGTTCAACGGTGCAAAGCAACGATTTCACAAAGCTCGCCACTCGCCAACAGTTGGCGGTCAACACCTCTAACCACAGAATTGTCAAAACGAAAAAGCGTGCCCGAATAGAACGCCTTCCGCGGAGAAAGGGAGATAGAATCGGCCCGATCGATTCCTACAAGCGCAGGACCACAAGAATCGTTGATGGCGTGGTGCTTGGTGAGGCCTTCGTCCCGGTAGTGGGACGGATTATGGCCGATCGTTACGAGACCATGAGACAATGGCGGTTCTGGCCACCGCAAAGCCTTGGCACCGCCATCGTTAAGCCCTTTCAGGTGGTGGACGCGGGGATGTGCTTGAGCGGGTTTGTTGTGGATGACTTGCTAGCGGAGCTCCCTATTTGGGGGGGGGCGGGGGGGGGAAATGCTCTTATACATGAAGTAAAAAAAAACACCCGGTCGTCAACGCAACCCCAACGCTTGGCAAGAGGAATTCTGAGTCACCGAGTGTGGAAGGATGTGGATAGGCAGTTTACAAGATGTACACGTGACCTTTGACCTTCACAATGTTTTTTTCCGACTGTTGGCTAATCTCTGTCACAACCGTCAAACTTATTTTTCGCCGCTCCTGGACAAAGCGTTTCAGGTTAACGTGCAACGACTTTACTTTTTGCATTCGAACTTGTAACGATGGCAAACGGGACCCGTGTGAGTTGGGACAACTCGCACACGCAAATGATGCTCTATTCCAACCGCAGTGTAATTGGAGCAAGTGGAATAGATTGTGTAACTTGGAGAAGGAAGACGCACATACGTTCCTTATCTCTTCTGGTTTGAAGATTTACCAGCGAGCTGACAGAAGTAGTGTTAGACTTTAGTGCTACAGTTAGGGTTGTGCAATGACTAGCGTTTGCAACGTATGCATTTATAGTCTAATAAAGTTTGTCGGTCATAGCGTATGTAGTAGGTCACCATTGGGAAGGATATTGAAATGTTCATGTCAGATACAACACACCACAGAGAAGAGGACAGTGCCATAAAAATATAGCCCGTACCAATGTATCAATTCCCCACTTTAGAACTGATTCTTGCGCAACCCATGCACACCCGAGACAGCTTTTCTTAGGGCGTCATCTGGTCCAACACCAATGGAGACTAGGCTCTAAGAAAAGCTGTCTCGGGTGTGGACCAATCAACTTAAAGGACAGTGCATATCATTATCCGAGTTGTTTCTTTTTGTTTGCATTTTGACTGCTTGTGTTGTGGTTATTGCAAACATGATCCCTTGGATAAAGGTATCAGTTTTTGTAACAGTTGAAAGGGTAAAAACCTATTACTACAGTATGTTTTTTATTTGCATTCTGACCACAAGCATTGTGGTTAACCCAGACACGATTCCTTGTAAAAGGTTTCAGTTTGGTGTTTTAACATCTTAACTCCTGTTTTGTTGCCAGAAAAAAGGGGAAAACCTATTCTCAAATTCATCACCCTGTAAGGAAGCCCATTCGTTACGTGCCTATTACAATTAACATTTAAATTAGTTAACACTTATACTGTAGGAACCTCCTGGTTACACCAGCCCACAGGGGATTATTGTGTCCGTCCGTCCGTCGTGGATCCAAAAATGTGAGGGGTGGGGCTGGGTGGAGAGGGGAGGGTGGGGAGGGGCTGGGTGGGAAGGGAGGGGCTGGGTGGGGAGGGTGGGGAGGGTGGGGCTGGGTGGGGAGGGTGGGTTGTGGGAGGGGTGGGGCTGGGTGGGGGAGAGGCTGGTCACCCCGTGGTGCCCTTATAAAACTCAACGTTTAACCTACTCACGCCGGCTTGTGCCCGCCCTCACAGTCGGCCATATTTGTGGAATACACCACGCCGCCATTGACCCTGGCCATTGACCGAGCAACCCAACGTTCCTACCAGCTCCCTCCGCAGGAATGTGTTTTACACATTTGAACTCGATGTAATAAAATACATTTAAAAATTACAGTTTATTTTGTTCAGTCCACTACTGGATGAATGGCTTCGACACGCCTTTATCGGGAATGGGGGTTGATTGACCATACTTCACCTCGCTGGCCAGTGTAGGTCGGGAATGACGTTCGGTGCCACGATCGGTTCAGATGTCACTCGCAACCGAAGAAGAATAAGAAGACCGATGTTTGCTATGGACAGGAAACAAACTTAGGTCATTGGTTTCATAGCAGAGTATGATAACCACCACGTGACCAGTCTGGCTGGCCATCGAACAAAGACTGTGGCCACCGCATCGCGAGTTTTTGGATGCGCTTCTGCGACCGTCTGGAACGCTCTTCTGATATTAAAAAGCCACTGGAGCTATGCATTTTTAAATCTAGATTGAAAACTCATTTCTTTAGAACTGCTTTCTGTGTTTAGTGTGTTGTCCTTCCCCCGCACCTCCACTTAGCACGATTGTCTATGTATGGTGCAAACGAAGTTGAACATACATACATACGACCCAACGCCAATGCCCCTTGATTCATTCCGTGTGCCCCGTTGCAAATGCACCGCCTGCTCACTCGATCACAACACCACTGGCTTCAAGGCAATCCATCATCTTCCACGTCTGTTTCCATGAGGTGGACATATTCTAGACACCATCACGCCAGCGACAGGAGAATCTGGGTGTGTGCTGCTTGTTTCAGTATTCAAAAAGCCTCCGGTGGAATGCGACCTCTCGCCACGCCGCTGCTGGTACCACGGCACTCGCGAATGCGGTTCTGGAGATGTACTCTTTGGCATGCAAGTCAAGAGCATCATGACAGCTCGATAAGATGTGAGCCGATTAGACGGTGGCCCCTGACAGAGGCAGAGGTGCTTGCAGGGGGACGATGAAAGGATCGCTGTGGGAAGGACTTTGAAGTGTCTCTCCAGAATTCACTTGACTCAAGGGCCTGTTTTCAAATAGTTCAATAGTCACAGTTAACGTCGTTAGAGTTGTTTACACTGTGGCGATTTTAACTCTCCGACGGGGGCCGTTAAAGGGTACATTACCACGAGGCTGATGTCAAATAACGTCTTACAGTTTTGAAATGTTTTGAAAAATTGGATTTGACTTCAAGGAAAAACAAATTATTGGCATGTCCCAGTCACAATTAAAAGTTGATCTTCTTATCACTCTTCCATGGCGACTGTTGCCGTCAACTTCACTTCCTTGAGTCCTCTACCCATGTTGTGGGCTTGGTCTACCAGACACCAGCTGTTCCGAGTCCTCCACGTTACTTTGTTCAACCACCACCACAACAACAACCACCACAACAACCACAACAACCACCACCACCACCAGACTGCAGGTCACGGCGCCTTTCTTTCTGCTTCCATTCCGCGATTTGCTCAATTTTGGAATTCCGTCCCATCGCCTCGTTTCCAAAGTTCATATAATCTGTCTCAGTCCAAGAAATGTATTCACTCTTATCTATTGCGCCTTCAATGGCACTGTTTGTTTCTGGCTGCTTGTCAATTTGGGCTTTGAGCCTGTGCTCAGCAACCATGATTTGGAAACACGTGTACAGTACTTTTGTCTTCATAATAATTTACACCATAAAATCACGAGCAGGGGTCATGAACAGAGAGCCACATTCTCCATTAGTAGCTCACAGACTCAGTCCCTTTTAAAATTTAATTCCATAAAATTGCATTGCCACATGTCCACACAACATTTTTTTTGCGAAACGAAACATTGCAATGGTTTTATCAAAATTCTACAGACACAGCGGAGAGAGAGAGAGAAACAACAATCGTAGAGGTCAGACTACGCTATCTCCTGCACCAGTTGACTGAATGGAAACAAATTGAAAAGGGCCATTGTGTGTGAGATGTTTGTCTGTAATCATTCACCGCTGGGGTCTCCATCAATACTCAGTGCCCAGAGCGCCCTCCCCGCAAGTGTGAAAGGTGAGATATTTCTTCTTGAGGTGTGGTTCTTGTTGCTGCTGCTGCTAACTCTGATGTGTGTGGCACCCAGAGAGAAAACAATTACGTTGAATTAAACATCACAAATATAGGCCATATTGGACATAGCTAGCCTCCCCATATCTAACTCTCTATGGATATATAATCATTAACGTACAGCCGTTTCTCAATCCATTGATGGATGAAGGCTTCCCCATGTTCTCTTAGTCATGTACAGGGGTCGGCAACCTGTAGCGCACCATCAGAGTATGAGAGCTCGGGGTAAGCATTGACAGTTTGAAACCTCCTTTTCCAGTAGCAAGATCTAGTGATAGGGGTTTACCCTTTCATCTGGCAACAAAACTGACACCTCTTTGCAAGGGATCATGTTTGCAGTTTTGTTGCCAGATAAAAGGGTAAAACCCTATTACTATATCTTCCTACTGGCAAAGGAGGTCTCATAATGTGCATGTAAGTCTAGTTGACCATAGAAGTCCACTTTACCATGGGATTCCAGTTTACCATGGGCAGGGATCGCCAACCTGCGGCTCCAGAGCTGTATGTGGCGTTATTTATTCAGGACCACCGTCCCGTATTCACCACAGTGTATTGCCACAGTGAATTAAAATATTGTTTTTACTTACCGAATACCAAAAAAATTACTCTTGTTATTTTGGTTACCGATTCCTGGTCACGTGGATTGTGTTGACCCTACATCACCACGGCTGGTCAATGCGGATTGATGGTGGCGGGGTGGGGGGCATCCAGGACCGGTTGAGATACTACTTGCTACTAATGGTAATATCTTCATCGCTGCAGAAATCGAACTCAGCTCCACTGGGATTCTAAGCGCAGTGCGCCTACCAACTGCGCCAGCACTCCATCCCTTTGTGTGTAAGGAAGCGCTAATCACATGCTCAGCATCTCGACAGTAAATTCGTGTGTTCAAGCCACCATCAATGGGATGCTGTTTGACAATGCACTCATTGTGAATTTAAATGCATACCGATCTTCTGAAGTCACTGTCTGCAATTGCATAGCTGTTGCATTCTTTTCATTTTTTTCTGCTTTTGAGAATCCATCACTCGAGACACCCAACTTGAACATGAACAAAAACTGCCACCGTAAACACCACCGCGTGTATCGCGCCACCGCGCGTGCCTACTGGATGGCAGGATATCCCGCAGGAGTGTAAATGGATCGATCTCCTGACGTGGCACTTGCAACAATAGTGCAAGTTTCTCATATTACTCCCCACCCCCCTCCCCCAGCTCGATCCACGCAGCAGTATAAATGGTTGCACCACAGTCAGTCGGTCCTTGTTCTGAGATGTCCGGCCAATATTGCAGCGTAAACCAACGCATCCTATAGAGGGGCTCTGTAGAGCTGCCTCTAGCGGAGACCCCTTTGCCAGCAGTGGCGTGAGTCAGCAATTGCAGGGCTCTGCCTTTGTCTATTTGCTAAATAGCAGAAGGCTCAACTGGTTGTTGCAGCCCGTGACTAAGCAGGCACAGGCCAGTGAGATAGAGGACTCGTATCATTCCATCTGGTGTACAAGGAAAAAGGAAGTTTTTTTTAAACAATGCATGTTTGCTCTGCACTTGACACACATTACGATATAAGCGATCAATAACTATGTGCATAAGTCACCAAATATCTGCAATAGTTTAAAGGAGAACTGCATTTTGGGTCGAAAAATAAACATTGGATTAAACTGGGTATCCAATTGTCCAATATCACATTTTGTTATTTTTGGTTTTTTGAAATATTTTAGCTCCAAGTCCATGTAAGATCGATAACCACAAAAGCACATTGGCTGCAAATCATGCGTTGACTGCAGTGGTGAAGGAAGGTGAAGGACTACGTTGAAAGAGAGACGCAGTTGAGTGTATAGATGTGTGTTGTTGCAAACTGGCCAACGGACCAGTTTACAGAAAGTTCATAGCTTCTACAATGAATTAACCCGATGATACGAGATGAAATGATAAAGATGCTGAGATATCTTGAGATAGACAACCCATGGTCAACCCGCTGTTGGACAAATGCTTTTCCATGCCGTATCAGTCATGACCATACTTAGGGCGCCACGGTGGCGAAATGTTTGCGTGTCTCTCTAACCGTGGACGCGTGGATTTTTGTCCGGGTCCTCTGGCTTTTCCCTCCACATTTAGAAAGGTGCGTTTAGAGTATTTGGATACATTTCCACGTGATCAGCCACTTCGTTGAGCTATCATTTGTGGGCAGATCGCTTCTCAAAAATAACTATATAGCTCAGTGGGCCTTACCTGGTAATAAAAACTTCACCATGCTGGTCCGTTTAGGTTGGCGAAGGAAAGTGTCCAGTCCCAGTTCACAGTTGAGATATTTACTTTACACTGCTGTTAGCGGTGGCAAGTTACCACGTGTTGTTCGGCACGATGCCCGACGTTTCGCTCCACGTGCTGGGAGCTTATTCAGGAATTGAATTGGACTGCCGTGAAGAAAGGGAGGCGGCCACGCCGTGCCGGTCATCGACGAGGTCGCGTTGGGTGTGTGCTCCTCCCTCAGCAAACGAATTCAGTTCCTGCAGAAGCTCCGAGCGCGTGAAACGAACCGCCGGACATCGTCGCCGGTGGTTCAACATCGCGTGGTTGGAACCCGAATAAACATCGAAGATTACAACAACAAAAAACCCCATTCCCCGTTTCAACTCTCCGGTCCGGATCTGCGTGAGCGTGTTGGCTGGCCAGGACGTGGTCCGAGCAGCAGCAGGAATGTTTGGGAGGCCCCTTGGGGCTGCCTGCCTGGGGGAGTCGCCTGGCAAAGCTGCCGAGGGGCAATGTTGGGGGGGGGGGGGGGGGGTTGCAATGCTTGTCACAGGGTACAATTAATCTTAGACACATTCCGTTTTGCACATTCTCAGCATTCCCCCCGGGCGAACACAGAGAGATGTGTACAGAGATGGGGACGCGAGCCTCCTCGTTAGTTTCAGCGATCCCCCCCCCCCCCCAATACCCCGGACACCCCCCCCCCCCCACACACTTCCACAGCTTCCACAGACGTCGACAACTCACGCATTACGAGGCGGACGATAATGGCGGATGAGACATGCGGCCAAGTGAACTTTTCACACGGGGGTGTGCGCTGTATTTTTTAATGGCATTGCCCATTTGCAGTTACTCCAAAAATGCTGCCGACTGATGAATTGTCACGCAAGCGTGAGCCTAACATACTCGACTCAATGGAATGAGATGGAATCTGACTGATACGGCGTGTTTACTGCGTTGTGCAAAATGCTGGTATGCAGTGATTGGAATTTCTCAATGAGTACTCCAACGCATCGGCCCAAGATGTGTACTTCCACTTCATCGTAGCGAAGATGCTTTTGTTGCGACCAGTAAATCTGCATTCTGCGCAGCAGAGATGGCAAAACAACATCTATTCTGGTGGCAATATTTGACAACACTGTACTTGTCAGAAAATAATAAAAACCTAATGTCGTTGGGGGCATGTTTCATTAATTACAAGTTGCTACCTGGATACTTGAGCTAATAAAACACGTTTCGTAAATTACTTTCTTTGGTGTGTAGGGTGGTGGTAACAAGACAGAGTGCTGAAGCCGTGCGGTTTAATAAGGTAATGTCTGAACTCCACATCACGTTGATCATCTCCACTCACAACAACACCAGCAGCAGGCCTTATTTATGTGCTTCTGGATGAATACTGATTCAAAAATAACAATAATAATCAAGTAGTATAATAATCAACTCATGAAAGGATCTCAGTGGGCGAGGTTGAGCATGATGATATGAAGTAGATAACGGTCATTGATGTGACCGCATACTGCCCTAAGATAATGTTTGCAATGTGTATACGTTATAGAACGTGTCAGATGATGTTAGAGCACGCAGGTCAATAGAAACATCTTGCAGAGTAAAAAATGCATCAACCAACGTCGTTTTGTAAAGCCGAACGATGTCGGCAGATCGAATCAGATGTGTAAGAATATTTGTTTTCCCAAATTGTAGATGTTGTACGCAATTGATTTCGCTCGACTTCTCCAGCCACGAGAGGCCGCTACACTGGCTCGTCTCCAGCGGCGTTCTTCATTGCACGGCCCGCAGGCCACTAGCGGGCCCTCGGTGGCCTTTAGTGCGGCCCCCGACAATGCACACAATGTGAAAACACCCCCCCCCCATCATCATCGTGCTTCTGTCAACTCCCCCCCCCCCCTTCAAATGTGTGGCGGCCCTCACACTGATGATGTCTTATCGGTGACAGTGCACCACCGACCTTTCCTCTAAAAATTCGTGAAGAACGCTGGCCTACACGATTGGTAAAAAGGGGGTCGGTTCTTGAAACGAATCGTGACCATGCGTTGCAACAATTCGCTGAATCATGAGGGAGGCGTTCGGGGGAGGGGAGGGGTCCCGCAGAATATTGGCCGCTTAATTATTCACTAAATTATTGTGTTGTTCGCTGGTGGGCCGGCAGTTCGCACGCGACGAGTAGCCCACAGTCACAGCGAAAGGTTTACTGAATGTGGTGTTCCGGGTATATGCATATTTTACACGTCAGACCCAGATAAAATTAAGCCCTGATTAGGTCCCCGAATCAAAACTATGCCCGGAGTCTGACACCATATTAATATTCAGAACTGATTTGTTTTGGTCAGATTGCCGTACAAGTCAAATGTGTGTCGTAAACCCTCCTCCACCCGACACAATCAGTTGATTAAGTTTTCACGAGGTAATGGACACACGTGCCAATTGATAACTTCTTAAGCATTTTAACAATCGCTCTCCGACACACCGGTGTGCTGAAGCAGACTTTTCTTCACGTGAAAACTTTACTAATTAGCTGTGTCGGGTGGAGGATACATTAAAACACACATTTTGCACACGCGGTCTGACCCTGGGGGGAAAAGAAACAACAATTACGAGCTCTGATTTTGACAGAGTACCAATTTTTGCGATAACGCAAGCATCGGAAAGTGCTACTTTCTACACAGTTGCAACTGGCAGTGCAGGTAATTATTGCCGGGTTGCTGCACGATGGGTGTTGCAACAGCTGTCATCTTCATTTGAGGAAAGAAAAACATAATGACCGTGTAATCATAATGATGGCAGTGGAATGACGAGCCAGCTACGGATATTGCTCTAAATAGTTGTGAGTGTGCTCACCTTCCGCTTTAGAAAGTTTCGCAAACACGAATGATCTCATCTCTAGCTCAGAGATAGTGTGGTAGGCAATAAATTGCGAGGATCAGCCCCATGAGGTCATGCACTCGATGAGCCAAACAGAACATGACCAACGTATGCAAATACAGGGTAGGATTACGACTCACGGCCTCTGTGTATGTACACACACACACGCAGGGCGTCCAATTTCTGCTTCATTGACTTATACATCACGTAGCAGGTGAGTTCAATAGTGATTGGTTTCCTTGAATTGTCACCGAGATGAGAGGAAAGGTCTCGACGTTTGGGCCCAATTATACTTCTTGAGGAAATGCGTCGTTTGGCTTTGTGTAAGACTCTTGTGTTTTTACAGCGCCTTTACCAAATAACAAAGATCCCCCGTATAGCCTGAACAGACTGTTGGGGCAAGTGCTGTTAGCGAGCACCTATAAAGGCCGGCACGGCACACGAGAGGGGTGGGTGGCCAGCACCACGTCCGGCCGCCTTTGTCTCCCAGTGGCGGTGTTTACTACACACAGCACGAGGTACTAATTTGAGGCTGATACGACCTAGGGGAGGCCCAGGACCGGTTCAGATAATTGTCACTGATGTTGGCCGTGAGCGGGAATCGAACTCGGGCCGCCGGGTTCGTAGTGCAGCGCGCTAACCGCTGCACCACTGCTCCCCCTATCAAAAAACACACGCACCAAAACGTAAAACGCGTGTTGGTGGGAACGTTTGGTTTTCGGGCCCGCACTCATCTGATTGAACTTGTATCGTCATTTGCCAGGTGGGTCACGGTGGGGAAGGGGGGTGACCATACTTACTTCCGGACGAGGGGTTATTTGACCATACTTCACCACGACAGTCAGTGCAGATTGGCGAAAGTGGCTGGAATTACTGGACACAAAAAAAAACCTCCCGTTGGGTTTTTGCTGCACTGTCATCGACTGCCCACGACGCCTGTTTCGTGCACAGTCGTCACCTGTCCAATCGCAATCCACAGGCTCAAACCTGCTTAGCTTCTGGTGTCTCATAGGATTGGGCACATTTACTGGTGATTTGGTCATTGGCTTCAAGGTATCTTCCTGGCTGTAGTGAACGAGTTCAGCATTGGAGCTGTGAAGTATCCCGTCACCTGCGACTAGCACGGTTGGCTACGTATGGTGCTAAAGAAGTTCAACGTGTTGGTAAAGTGGGAGGCGGTGTCGGGACAGTTTTAGAGATCACCACTGATGTTAGCCGTGCCTAGGAGTCACACTCGAGGAGCTTAATCATTCATAGGTCAACATTTAAAAAGTAAATTCAATGTAAAATACGAGCCTTTAACCAAGCTAATCCGATCTTAGAAGTTAAGCAGTGCTGATCCTGGATAGCGTTTCTATGGGTGATAACTGTGCATGCACCCATGCTGCAGATGCTGTTCCATTTTATTTAGTATTCATTTTAGTGGATCGCTTACGTTTCCTTTACTTTGCGCTCCTATCGTTTTTTTCGTATTTGTTATTGTAACTTTGTGACCCACCCCTACTTGGGCATCTGCAACAAAAACAACAAACAGAGCTTCATAGCTCATCGGATTTCTCCTCCAGCCTGAATAAACATCCCGATTCTGCTCTACAGGCTGAAGTGGGGGCTACGTCTTCAAGCAGAGACGGCCAATGCGGCATCAAAGACAAACCCAATCGGTGTCCTGATCTCTCTCTCTGCTCCAACGTCTCAATGCGCCCCCAAGGGCTTCCCGACCCCACCAGGACCAGCGCGTACGGCGTGACCCCCGCATGACACCGCGGTGATGTCGTCTGACAAGTAGAGGCAGTAAACACGTACGTGCGTTGGACTTCTTTCGCACCGTACGTAGCCAGCCATGTCGACGCAAACACGGGTCAGGAGTCGGGCTAGAAAGACCGCGGGTTGTTTTGCAGGTTTTTTTTACGTCTAGAAGGTACCGGAATTATGGTTGCCAACGGGCTGTTTGGTTTCTAGGGGAATCCGTACGATGCGTTGTCGAAATGATATTTCACAATAGACAAACACACTCCACGATTATGACACCCTCCCCCCCACCACCACACTGCACAGTTGGCTGGCCCCATTCACCCACAGAGATCGCTTGCCGCGTTCGCGGCAGGGGTTCAACGCTGATATTGATGACAATGCTCTATTTGTAAAGCTTTAGCGGCAGAGCTTATTAAGTAATGCTTGAGCAATAGGTTTGAGTCAACATTCCGTTCAGAGTGGGGCATTCATCGCTGGCTTGGCTTTGATGCTCTGTTTGTTTATTATATATGCACTGCCATTGTCGCGGCTTTGTTTGAATTGCCAAGTTGGTCCCAGCCCTGCAGTATCGATAAGCAATCTCCAGGACGCGATGCACTGCCATCGGGAGAAGCGCGTGTGTGTGTGTGTGCGGTGTCAAGATTGGCCTCTGTGGAGGAGGCTCGTGAAGGACGCCGCTGCTGCTGGGCAGTTGGAGGCAGTCGCCCTCCAGCAACAACGGAGGGCGGAGGAGCGACGCTCACAACAACGAGCGGAGCGCCGGGTATATAAAACACAGCAAGTTGGTGCAGTAGGGGGTACAGGTGGTGCATCGGCCAGTCATCTCGGGCAACCCATGGCACGTGGGTCTGTCCCGTCACCTCCTGCCAACGGGCGTTCGACACTTCACGTGGCCTTATAGTGCACCAAGCCTGGCACAGGCGCCGTGGTGACGTCAGCGCCACTTCGTGGCGAATGGCGGTTGTTGTTGTAGTTTAGTTTGAGTGGATGGGGAGCGGTAGTGTAGCGGTTAGATTCCCCGCTTACGACCCACCACCAGTGACGATTATCTGAACCGGTTCTGGGCCTCCCCTAGGTTTACTCAGCCTCAAATGAGGACCTGGTGCGGTGTGTAGACATCGCCTCTGGGGGGACAAAGGCGGCCGGGCGTGGTGCTGGCCACCCACCGCCTCGTCTGCTGTGCCGGCCTTCATAGGTGCTCGCTAACAGCACTTGCCCCAACAGTCTGTTAAGGCTATAGAGGACAATCCGGCTCTGCCCGTGTATACACGGGCAGAGCCGGATTGTCCTCGTAGCAAAAGTATCTACTACTGTAGTAGCTACGGGCCCCGCACTTACCAGGGCCCCGCGCTAAATGCTTTCAAGCTATCAATTCCGGTTCAGTGATTCTGCACTTGCTCTATTACTCTAGTACTATACTGCCTTCAACTTTTATGAACGCCTGGGTGTTGAAGGTTAGCGATTTCTCGTATTATCTCGCTGTATAGCAAATGAAAACATACAATTACTTTACTATGCAAGTTAAAAATGTGTGTTTTAATATTTATATATGTTTTAATTTATGGCCCCTTTATAACATATGCTACAGGCCCCGCACTAGCTTAATCCGGCACTGTTTATATTCAGTATATACGATAGGTCCCGATCATTATTTGTGCATGATAACTCCACTTGCATTTGTGTATTCGACACACATCGTGTGTCTATTGACATATACTGGCGGTTTTAATCATCACCCTCATCCCATTGTAATGTTTTTTCACCTGTGGTCTTTATAAAAAGCAAATGTCGTCCGATACAACTTTCGTCAAATAAAACGTATTTCATGTTCTATTTGTTTATCTTCGCGCTGTAGTTTCGATATCTTCAGGTGAGGCGTTGATGTTGTTGTGTGTTTTGGGCTCTTCCTTTTGATGTTTTCAAATGAGACGATTTCCTTTCCCTGGCCTCTTGAGTTCTCAAACCGAGCTGAACAAAAATAAACCTGACACCGTGTTTTTAGAGGGGGGAGGGTGTGCAGTGTGTTGTCTTAGCTCCCATCACGCGCAGCGAAACGTCGGACATCAAATCCCGAACCGCCAAGTAGTAATACAACCAGCAAAACAGACCGGAGAACGATGCAGCAACACGGAAAAAAAAACACGCTGTGGGTGAATCGTTACGTAACTGCATTTCTTCATGCACAGGCGCTCGTCCCGATAAACATGTTCTATCTTATTCTTGGTTATTTCGGTAAAGTCACGTAGAAGGGAAATAATAAAATTATACAAATATAAAACAATAAAATTCTCACGACGTTTCGACTGCAACACAAGCAATCATCATCAGGTGTGAAATCGACAGCAAAAGCTGAGTTCTACAGAAAAAATTACGATGATGATGGCGATGATGATGCTGACGATGATGATTGCTTGTGTTGCAGTCGAAACGTCGTGAGAATTTTATTGTTTTATATTTTTATTATTGTATTGTTTTCCTTCTACGTGACTTTACCGAAA
The DNA here is from genome assembly GCF_015708825.2 of Lethenteron reissneri. NCBI lineage: Eukaryota > Metazoa > Chordata > Hyperoartia > Petromyzontiformes > Petromyzontidae > Lethenteron > Lethenteron reissneri. Next base: position 11,558,229 of record NC_083798.1, on the reverse strand, counting down.
GAACCAAGAATATGAATCCCTGCAGTCACGAAAGCTTTAAATCAAAATGTTCTATCTCCTTCTGGCCCTCGGCAAAGGGACAGGATGTGTGAATTATACCACCGAGTTTAGGTTCGTGAGCCATGTGAATGATAGCTCGAGGAGGAGCGCAGAATGAAGTGGCCCATTGTTGGGATCGCTTGGCCACAGTCCCTGCCATTGAGTCGATGTTTAATAATCCCACTCGCGGAAGAGGTGTGCCCGCTGCAAGGGGACAATATGAATCCGCGATCGAATGAATGATACGTTATTTTCATGTGATAGGCCCATATATGGAGTCATTGGTTGTGGCTTTGCCTATTATGAGGAATCGTGGAACGGGAATCTATGTACTTTTAACGATCCGCATGAATATAATTTTAATTATGTATGCTTTTCCAGGCCCATACATTGAGTCATTTGACGTGGCTTTTGCCAAAGTACGGGTTGACTGAAACGAGGAATCGGCTGATTTTTAACGATCCAGTATTGGTGGAATTTTTGGCGAAGCCCGTCCATTGACGCTAATTGGCTTCCCTGAGCATGAGCATCATTCATCATTTATCTGTCGCGGATGCATTATATCCTGATACCTGTCGCTCCACGTGAGAATAAAAACGAAAGTTTTTTTTGTACAAATCCCATCGGCCGCACGGCCTTCTGGGAGTGAATTGTATCGGCGTAATTGGCTCAAAACAAGCAAACTCTGGACCAGTGCCGACATCCATTGTCTCATCAGCAGAGCCAGACTTGCTTAAACTCAGCCCTGTGAACTGCCAATGACTCTTTTCTGTTAGATACGAGTTCCTGCTAGTTCGACGCAATACTCCTTCCTAGCGTTGTTCCCGCTGTGGCGCAGGGTCCGCTTTTCGGCATTGTCTTCTCCATTTGGCTCGACGCAATACTATATCATCAAAAACACAAAATAATCCATTATACAGGGTTTTTTGGGTTAGATCGCATAAATATGTTTCGTTAAACCCGCCACCACCCGGCACAGCCAATTACTAAGGGTTGTCACGCCAACAGAACATGCCCATTCGTTGCTAGTACATCACACTGGTGTGTTGGAGAGTAAATCCACAACATTTACATTTTGAGTACGACGTTTCGCCAGTAATTACAACTAGCTTCACGAGACGACAGCCACATCTGGCGAAACGTCGTACTGCTCAAATTGTAAATGTTGTCGCTTTACTCTCCAACACACCGGTATGATCATATTTAGCATCGTTGTGGAGAATATATAAACATGAATACATGTGAAGTTATTTTACGAGTGTTATGATCATGGAAGCTATTAAGTTTAATCTGTTACAATATGCTGGTATGCGAATAAACTAAATTGGTAAACCGAAACGATTAAAAGAGCTGTTTGTCGTAAACCAGGAATCATTAGGCTCACAGGATGCGGGGACTGCATTTCCATGGCTCAGAGTTGTAAAACCAGCCAGCTTGCTTTCTTCACGTGTGACTTTGCGCCAGCCCCGACGCGACATGCATGTTCTTCATGCATTTTAAACTATTCACAGCATATACTTTAGACATCACGTGTTGCACATATTTAACAGTCTGTACCTATACAGGGTTCAACAAAGAACCGTGTGAACAAGAGACGCTGTGGATATATATTTACACCTATCAGGAATGTACAGCAATGTGTGCATGAATCACGTGCGGCCCTTGTTGTCAATCTATTGCACTGGTCAACAACATAAAAAACATTTTTTCTAGCCTGGACTTTTGCAGCTGTTTTAGACTAATTTCAGAGTGCCGATTCCAAATCTGATCTCAGATTTGCTCTATCACATCTCATTTTTATTCGATCGGCATACCCCATTTTCATTGATTTTACCCGAAATTAACTCTGTCACTTATGATTGCAAGTTGTTGCGAGTCAGTGACTGCTTTAGTGTTAAAATATGGTGCTGTATTTTTAGGATAGTGTGTTTATAATATTATTTACGTAGATATCCACAATTATTTAATATTTTTCCTCTGCAGTTTTTATTGAAAATGCAATATTTGATATCTCAAAAACCTCCTGATGTGATAGACAAAAACTGATGCCAGATTTGGAATCGGCACCCCAAAATTACCTTAAAACCGTTGGAATACCTTGTGCCAGAAAAGGTGTGTTGACCAGAGTTGTGCATGAGAGGGCCTCCCCTCACGCCGTGTGGCCCGTGGGGATTGTCCCGCCTCACGCCCCATCGCCAAGATGATCAGCGCAGGTTGGCGAAGGTCGTAAAGCGCAGATGGGCCACCTCAACAAAACTTGATTTAAAATGTATATACATTTAATTTTACCAGGTAAGGCTCAACGAAGTGGCTTAGCATCATTTGGAAATGTATAGCAGCCAAATCATGTAAACGCACGTTGATTCTAAATGGGGAGGGGAAACATTGGAGGACGTGAAGAAAAATCCACGCAACCACAGGTAGAAAGAACATGCAAACTCCAAATACACAGCAGGCGTCAGTTGGGATAGAACCCACGACCTCCTGCATACCAGGCGAGGTAGTTGATATCTCACCACCGTGACGCCCCTATTTGCACAAGTCAGGAAGTGTGTCACTGTGGCTTCCTGTCTAAAAAGTGATCTGCCCAAGGGAAGGTCCATGGCTCAAGCTCTTCCCATGCGTAGGTTATTCGGCCACAACCAGGGAAGGACGCATGACTGAGGTGGCGTCCCCTTTGCCTTCCTTAAAAGTACTTGGCTGCTCCAAATTTCCAAACGATAACCCCACTTTGTTACGCTATCATGTGTGGCCATGTCGCCTCTGAAAAAGAGCTATTTATATATAGTTCAGTGGGCCTTACCATGGAAACTACATCAGGTGATGTAGTTTACATGGCAGGCTCAAAACAACCAGAGCTTCCGTGCTCCCCATTTTTTAAGACTTTGCAGTGTCTCCTCTCACTGTCCCGTCGAGTGAGTTAGTACGTTGAAAAAAAAACTAAACTACCAAATCACAAATATTACTTTGTAGAACATCCATATCTACATTATTGTGAGAAGACGGTTTGAGATTAAAAAAAATATTGCGTCTTTTATCGTGCACGAGAAGGTCGGTGAATTCTCAATGTTGTCTGCAGCGATAAGGAAGGCAACTACAGCATAGTTCAGTGCGATAGAAAGATTCCAAAGTGCAGGGGCGCCTGTTGCTCCTTTTACTGCCGCTTGCTGACTTCTCAAGAATGTGCCCCTCCATATATTCTGAAACCTTTTATAAGGACTGCAAACATGTTTGCTTGGGCTTTGTAGAGATTTTATTCTTTTATGCTCCTCTACAAACAGTTGTAGATTATTGGCAGGATGTTGGTAATAAGACATTGGACTTTTTTTATTGCTATGTTTTTAAAGAAAATATTTAATTGTTATTAACAGTCCTTTGTTAATCGACTGCTGGATGAAGGTCTCCCCACGCAGTGTCGGTGATGGGGCCTACTTGACCATACTTCACCATGCTGATCAGTGTGCATTGGTGAAGAGGTCGAGCGATCACACGGCACTAGTCCAGATGTCACCGTCTTCCTTCGCGCGGCGTGTTGCGGTGACAAGCAACTGATTTATGGAACAGCAAACACATGCTATAAATCGATGTCTGGGATCTTTGGCCGTTCAGTGCCGCTGGTTTTTGGTGCCACGGCCCCGGGTGACCGCATGCTCCACCGTTCGTTCCGCCCGCGCAGTCGCAGATTTTACCGTGGTCCAGAGTTTAATAAGGGGGGGGGGGGGCAAGAGAAGGAGACACCAGGGAAGGGGGGGGGGGTTCTGTTGGGTCACAGATGCGGTCTTTGTCGGTCCACTCGTGCTCCCCTCCGTTCCGTTCGCCATCTCTCCACAAGGCGCAACGCTGTGGCCGGAGTTTTGAATCACTGACCAGAAAGGGTGTTGTGGGGCGGGAGGGGGGACCGAGTTCGTGATGAATCGTCAGCTCAGCGTTTGACGAGGCCTCGTCAGATCCCCGACGGTGATGCCGCTGTTCGGCAAACGTGGGGGGGGGGGGGGCGATGCTCGACAGCGCGGTGGGAGCCGCGGAGATGTTTGCGGTGATTTCAGGGCGCCCGCGATCTGACGCACCGCCGTGTTGGGTCGCGCGTCCACGATCTCCGCTCGCTCGCTGCGACCCCCCGCGACAGGGAGCAAGGCTCGGCTGCGGAGTAGACAAGGGGAGCAAGGGGGGGGGGGGGGGTCGCCCGTCCAAAGGGCTGTGGTGAAACATCACTTGTCACTGGAGATAACGTGCGGCGGAAAGAGAAAAAAAAACGAACTCGGGACCGCCGCGGTCATTGCGCGGTGCGCTAACCACGGCGCCACCAGCGACAAATACGAACGATTATTGAGTTGTTCGACAAAAGGCGTCGTGGGCATGGGTAGACACGGTCGCGTTTCGCTCTCACAAAGACAAAGATAAAGATCCCCCGTATAGCCTTAACAGACCGTAGGGGTAAGTGCTGTTAGCAAGCACCTATGAAGGCCGGAACGGTACACGAGGGGGTGGCCAGCACCGCGCCCGAACGCCTTTGTCTCCCCAGAGGCGATGTTTACACACCGTACCAGGTACTCATTTGAGGTTGAGTCGACCGAGGGGAGGCCCAGGACCGGTTCAAATAATCGTCACCGGTGTTGGCCATGAGCGGGAATCGAACCCGGGTCGCCTGGTTCATAGCGCAGCGCTCTAGCCGCGACACTACCGCTCACACACGCACGGTCACACACATCGTTCACGGACATACGACACGCAATACATCATCGCCAGCCTAACAAGACAACAGGGACACAATAGAATCCAGGCTGCAGTGTAATGCAAATTAATGAAAACGATTCTCCCATCGCACATGCGCATGTTTAAAGTATATTGCACCATTCATTCCGGATGCACCTTCGTTGAGCAGCTTATGAGCAACGCGCATGTTTAGATTACAAACTGGAGCTGCCCAACTTTGATTTTCATAGAGGCATTATATATATATGACGGTGAGATAATTTAATCCTCTGTAAGTAGTGTGTTTGATGTATTTCTGGCCTCATGCGTGAGATATAGTATTATATTATTTTCTCATACCATGATTAATTGCTCATCTAATATTAGCTGAAGGGTATATGCGTTTAAAAAATAAGAATATTCAGCCCATTGTATGGAGCCCTCCCCACGCTGTATCGGTGATTGGGTTTCTTTGAACATACTTCTCCACACCGGTCAGTGGACCATGGGGTAGGAGGAGGCCCCAGGACCAGAAGCACGTGTTACTCATGATTGAAGTTAGTCGTTGCCAGAAATCTTACCCAGGTTTATGGGTTCATAGCACAGTGCAGTAACGACGTTGCCACTGCTCCAGGGTATATGACTGTGAGTAACGCAGTGCTATGTTTTATACTGCCACTATTTGGACGCATATGGAGGACGGACAACAACAGGACAATTAAAAGTGTGTTGTTCGGGAAAAATAGAAGGAACCGGAAAGAGATGAAGACCTCGCACATCGAATGGCTTGATGACAAACAGAGATTGGTGGCAGAAAGTTGTGGCCCTACTTGAGCAACACTGGCAGAAGGCAGAGGAAAGTGGAAACAAATGACGAGATCTGCAGCAGACACCTACAAGCTATCTCTCCGTGGATTGTGATGATGACGATTTTGTCATATTGAAGATGCTGGAGGATGTGTGTAGTGTGGAGCAAAGTGGCACAGTGGTTAGCACGCTGCACTTCGAACCTGGCCCACCAGAGTTCGATTCCTGGCCAGCTGCTAACATCAGTGGCGAGTGACATCTCAACAGTTCCTGGTTCCACACCCGCCCCACCCCTTGACCAACTCGTATTGACTTGCGTGGTGAAGTATGGGTCTAACAACTTCATAAGCAACGTGGCACAGGGTGGCAGTCATCCAGCAGAGTTCTAATGTACGGCACGACGTGGTGTGTGTGTGTGCAATGTAAGTGTGCTGGTGCTCTTGTAACGCAATGCGTAGCTGCCATTCACGGAACCGCCACATTATATATTTTGAGCGATGGCATTTCAATTACTGCGCTGAACTTTTGAATAGAGTCTAATCCCCTTCTACAGACGAGGCACTCCCTTGCCTTCCCATGACATCACCTGCTCAGAAAAGCTATGGCCCAAAATGTAATAACAGTCATTTAGCATTCGTAAAATGTGTAATGTTTTCCCAGAAGGATCAATACGTGTATTTTGTACGTTTTATTTTCGAATCGAAATTGTGTTTCGCAGTCCTGCTACGACTATGTTTACATTACCAGATAAGGCCCACTGAGCTCCTTTTTCAGAAGTGACTCGGCCTCAAATGATGGTTCAACAAAGTGGCTTATCACGTGGAAAGGTCTTGCAGCCAAATACTTTAAACGCATGTTTATAAAATCCACGCGACCGGGGCTGCTGTATGGACAGAACATACAACAGACGTCAGGGTCGGGATTGAAGGCACGACCTCCTGTAAGCCAGCCGAGTAGTTAACAAGTCGCCACCGCGGCGGCGAGATGTGTGTATATATATAGTATATGCAAACACCATGTTTTGTAGATTCCATCAAAACAAACACGAATGTTAAAGCTCACACAAAGGCGAGCCAAGATGCGAAGCCCTAATTGTCTGCTGCGCAGTAAAGATCGCTGACAAGGCATGGCGTTTACTACAGAGACATTAGCAGCATTCCTTATAGTTCAGGGGGGTCACCGGTCACCACTTAACAATGTCCCAGACGACCCACCCTATAGAAATACTGATGCCCTCACTGATAAGCAGCGGCTATGGTACGAGAGAGAAGGACGAGTGTGTGTGCGGAGGGAATGCCGGGGATGTACAATCGCTTAAATAGTTATTTTGTCAATATGTAAACCCACCAATAGCAAATCCGCGATGTTATCCCGGCAGCGTATTGCAGCGGGCGTGCGTTTTAAGCCTGCAGTGAAGGCACCTGAAGTGGAAAACAACTGGATAAGCCACCCAGAGAATGCTGGGCCACACTCTTGCTCGCTCTCAGACACACCTCTGCCAGATTGCTTATCTAAGCCCAGTGAGGAAAACACGTGGGGTCCTGCCCCTACACGAATGTTTCTGCAGCTGACGGACGGATGGCACTGGGTTTATTGTACCAGCATTCGCGTTGACATCTGAAGGGGGCGGCACAATATTTAAGATGTTAACGCCACTGGCGCTGTTCTCATACAGTTCGCGGCAAGAAGACGAACAAAACACGCGTGGGAAATCAGATAGGGCCCATGAAACTGTGTACGAATAACATCGTCCCCGGCCACCACGCTGGAAGATTCCAGACCTGCGTTAGTGACGCATCAAAAATTGGTAAATGTTGCGCGGCAGGTTAGCTCAGTGGTGCTACTCGCGGCCTGGGTTCGATACGTGTAGTTTGTATTTTCTCTCACCCCCTACTGCATCCAGTTTCCTCCCAAAGTTAAAACAAACCCTATAATGCAACTAACTTATAATGACAATTACTCAATTTGGGATTGCCCATAGCTTACATCACCCGGATTGCAAAAATCTGACAAGACCCCTCTGAAATTGAATTTTCGGACGCAGTGAGGTTTTCCTGGTTAAACAAGCACAACAACAACAATAACAACAATCATTCTAGATTTGAAGCTTTCGTGACTGCAAGGATTCATACTTTTAGTTCTTTCGGTAAAGTCACGTAGGTAAAAAATGAAATTGAAATTAATAAAAATAAAACAATAAAATCACGACGTTTCATTTTTTACCTACGTGACTTTACCGAAAGAACTAAGAGTAATAACAACAATAATATTAATAATAAATGCACATGCAACGATCCTCCTGGGACGGCTTGCAATCTGGATAGGCATCGCCAAATGGTGACGTATTGTTTAGAGTTTGTGTAACCCCACTGCGCAGGGACTTTCTAAAGAATTAGAAATGTGTTAAAGAAATACATTAACATCAGAGTATAGTGCACACACAAGATATTTCGTAAAACATATCATCACAGGTAAAAACCCTGACGGTTATAATAACGTATATATTTCATATGCATTGGGGATAGAAACACATGATTAAAAGCAATGGTTCCCTCATTGTACATCCACCAGGTGTCGTTTCCAAAGTCACATTTAACTCAAATTATTTGCCAATTATTCTCACAGCTTTACTCAACCGGGGTTGCTGTATGGAGTCTCTGATCCGCGTCACAGGAACGTGGAATTTTCGCCACAGGTTTGGTGGTGGTGGGGGGGATCATCAGTGAAGCCGAGTGCTCTGACCAAGTGCTCCATTGAGTTGCAGCCGTGGAGGTGGGCGCTATGCGGACCATCGTGGCCATAGCTCCATTGCAGCGCTGAGCTCCGCTGCTGCTGCTGCCGAAACCAATGGGAGCCCTGCAAAGATTTTGCAGATACAACAGCACAAACATCTCGTCCGTCCGGTTCGACGCGTCTGTCATTTACTGCACCCCCCTCTTACCTCTCTCTGGGCTATACGTCTGCACACTCTGTTGCTTACCAACTCAAACCACCAAAGGCACGACCGCCGTGTCCTCTTTCATTTCTCCACAATTATCTCGCAAACGGACGCGCAGAAATATCTGCCGGCGCTCGATGCGTGGCGCTGGTGCCGTGCACAGCTGCGCCACTTCGTCGAGTTATCATTTGTGATGGCCGGGTGGCGTCTGAAAAAAAAGTTATATAAGCTCAGTGGTGCCTTACCTGGTAAAAAAATATAGTTTCTAGTTTTATAGTTTCTAGACTTTATAGCGACCGTGGTTTTTTTTTCATCCGCGCGCATTCTATCAGCCAGGAGACCTCGCTGGGTTCAGAGCGGGGGTGGCCGTGACATTGATTGTCGGGCACGCACCTGGTTTTGCCGATTTTGAGAAAACTCCTCGCTCTGCGGGTGTATTGCTTGGCAGCCGAACAATGGGGGCTGACCAAACCGCTAATACAGCCAGCGTCTCATCTCCAGAGACCTTAAGCTGACGGCGTGAGCCGGCGTTTCACAACCTCGTCCATGAAAGAAAAAAACAAGTTTGGGACAATGGAATAGCGCTGCACAATATGTTTCGGCCGAGCTTATTTATATATTTAGTGGGAAACAATAACGTCTACGATTCTTTTTCTTTGCGTGTTTGCTTCCTTTTAAGTGTACGTGCAGTCTTTGACGAATAATTATATCGACACGCGTGACTCGTTCGTACGCGATTTAGCAACGCGAATTACAAAAGTGCGTTCTTCAAAATGAGCCGGCGATGAGTCGGAATGGTCCCACAAAGGTCAGCTACGCACTGCCATTAGTGCACACAGAGCGAATTTCGCAGCGCAAATCGCACGAATAACGTATTGGGTGCCCCGAAGGCACGACAAGTCCTGCGGTCAGGTCACGCGTGGTGGCGTCTCTGGCCGGTGTGGAGGCGTAGGCCAAAAACCCGAACAGTGAGGCTCTCAGATCTCATCCGAGGCCCTTCCAGCAGCCGCGGCATGGGCACGAAGTTGCAGGGTGGCGCCTTTTCACCCCTTTAACCCCGAAAGCAAAATCCTCCGATTGTGACCGACAAGTAATGTAATAAATGTAGACGAGCTCGACGTGTAGCTTACACCGCTGCGCTGCCAGTCGCTAACCCCGCGATTCGGAGGCCCCGAGGAGCTGGCTGGCCACGACGTTAATATCGATAGATTTATTGTTTCCAGCAAAAAATAAATCGCTTCAGCCACGTCGACGATCGTTCATCGCTTACCAATGCGAAACGCACGTGGGGCAGCAACAGCAGCCGCGATTCGTAGTCATCACCACCACCACAATTCATCCCGCTCACGTGGGTGAGCGCCAGTTGAGGGTATCACCGATCGGCTGTGCCCCCACACACACACAGGGTGGGCCTACACATGTCACCGTCGGCTGTGCCCACACACACACACAGGGTGGGCCTACGCATGTCACCGTCGGCTGTGCCCACACACACACACAGGGTGGGCCTACACATGTCACCGTCGGCTGTGCCCCCACACACACACACAGGGTGCGCCTACACATGTCACCGTCGGCTGTGCCCACACACACACACAGGGTGCCCCTACACATGTCACCGTCGGCTGTGCCCACACACACACACAGGGTGGGCCTACACATGTCACCGTCGGCTGTGCCCACACACACACACACAGGGTGCGTCTACACATGTCACCGTCGGCTGTGCCCACACACACACACAGGGTGCGCCTACACATGTCACCGTCGGCTGTGCCCACACACACACACACACAGGGTGGGCCTACACATGTCACCGTCGGCTGTGCCCACACACACACACAGGGTGGGCCTACACATGTCACCGTCGGCTGTGCCCACACACACACACAGGGTGGGCCTACACATGTCACCGTCGGCTGTGCCCACACACACACAGGGTGCCCCTACACATGTCACCGTCGGCTGTGCCCACACACACACACAGGGTGGGCCTACACATGTCACCGTCGGCTGTGCCCACACACACACAGGGTGCCCCTACACATGTCACCGTCGGCTGTGCCCACACACACACACAGGGTGCGCCACAAACAGCGATCGCACGCCGAGACACGCTCTCTGCGGTCGGACCTGTCTTGCAATCGGTGCCAGCTAATTGATTTGTTGAAAAACCCGTAATTAAATTGCAACTTGTGGCAATATTCCAACAGAAGCAGCTCCATATGTTACGTGTGGAGTAATCGCTATTGCGTCTGCCACCTTCATGTCTTGGTGTGTGTTCGTTTGTTGTCCTTCCCCCGCACCTCCGGTGCATAGCCAAGCGTTCATCATCATCATCAGCCGTGGCCAATTCATTGCTGGATAAAGGGCTTATCAAGCTGCCGCCATCTCTCACATTCCCCTGGTCTTACATAAGCAGGTGCGTACCTCTCACCAACGTCTGGATGCATCATAGTTTAGTCATATACGACTGCGCAATTAAAAACGGGTGGGTTGTTTTTTTTTCGTGCCGTATTTCGGGGTGGAGCTGCTGAGCAGTGGTTAGCACCGAGCGAGCAAATTCACGGCTAACATCAGAAGCGAGTGAAAGCTAAACCGGTCCTGATCCCCCGCCTCATCAACCCAGAATGACAAGTGCTGTGTGAGGTTCGCTCGAACAACCCCCCGTGACCGACGTGGCACAGAGGGGCCTTCATCCAGCAGTCGACTAACACAATTCTGTAAATTACTCTGCACACGATGTAGTAATAATGATGATTATACAAGCATCATGTACCACGTACGTTTATAAGATAGTACTCATTACACGCAAAGTTTTTTTTTTATCACAAATAAACCACAACACCTTACTGATCTCGTCAAGGATCCATCACCACGTGAACCCCGGTCATCCTCGCAGCGCTGTCAGATGCACTTCTGTGGCCGTCTGGAACGCTCTTCCTTACGATATGAGGAAGCCACTGGAGGTTTGCACTTTTAAATAATCTACATTGAAAACTCATTCCTTTAAAACTGCTTTTTGCGTTTCGTTTGTTGTCCTTTCCCCGCACCTCCGATTAGCACGCTTGGCTACGCACGGTGCGAAAGACGTTCAACATACATACATTTATGCCTATGAACGTAATTCTAAGAATTGATACGTTGTATGTACCCTCGCGTTGTAAGCGCCTGCGTGTGTCCAGAGTGCTTAGACTACCACCGTTCGGCGTGTCTGGACATCAACTGCACAGGTGACGTTACGCTGTTAAGCGTGCCGACAGCTGCCCGGCATGCCAGGTGATTAATGTCTGCCAAGAGGCTTCTCGAAGCTTGCCCTGCTACAACGAACAAATTCAATCTCCGCAAACAGCGCTGTTTTTTTCCACTGTAGCACACTGCAAACGTACACAAGGGTACACAGCCAACGCAAGCAACCATCATCAGGTACAAATGAATGAGAAATCAAACATCGTAAACTTGGAAATATAATGCAATACAACACAGAGAGTCGGCTTGTGTTGTATTGCATTATATTTCCAAGTTTACGATGTTTGATTTCTGATTCATTTGTACCCGATGATGGCTGCTTGTGTTGCAATCGAAACGTCGTCTTCTATTATTATTTAATTTAGTTTCTTTCTTCGTGACTTTGCCGAAAAAAACAAAGAATGCTTCCTGCAGTCTCGAAAGCTTCAAATCAAGTGTGGTCCACAGCCAATAACAATATCTACTTTTATTTATAACAATATCTACTTTTATTTACATCTTCTGTCATTGAGATCCCATCCTCAAAGCGTAAGACCCCCCCCCCCCTCCCCCCAGTCACGTGCACTGAAATGTAACTATGTTTGGGTATTTAAATAAAACAAAAAACATGTTTTAATGTTTGGGAAGGGGAGAGAGAGTGAGTGAGAGGTGGAGGCGTGGCGCAGTGGTCTTTGCACTGCGCTATGAAGCCAGTTACCTGCAACATGGTGACAAGCCACTCAGAACGTCGGTGGTGATTGATGTACGGACCGATCTTGGCACCCACCCCAACCCCCGCCGCATCACTGACCCATGCCGAGCAGCCTGCTGAAGTATGTTCTCAACAACACCGCACGGATGGTATTTTTTATTATCACTTTATTAAGTGCAAAGGCAAATGCGTCCTCTGTTATGTAGTGGCGTGTCACGGTTTAAAGTCAGTGCATTCTCGCCAATGGTAATAAAAGCACTCCCGATACATGAGATATACAGTGGGTACAGGCAGAAGGCACAGCTGAAGGCACAAGCGTGTTTGCAATCACAACAGAATTAAGATCGTGAAATGTCCCGTCTGTCTGGCCGCAGGGCAAATTGACTTCTCAATGGCAATCCACTGCTGGATGATGGCTTCCGCACGCCGTGCCGGTCGTGGGGGTCTCGTTTGAGCATCGCCTCGCTGCTCGCATTCATGAATGGGGATGAGGAGGCGTGGGGGAGGAGACACAGGACCGACATCAGTTGTCACTCGTCACTCATGTTAGCCGTGGACACGAATCAAACCGAGGTGATCGGGTTCATGAGCGCGGTGCACTGACGGCCGCTCCCCCCCCCCAACCCCCCTCCGGTGTGTACGGGGAGCAAAATAGAGCGGAACGGACATGGGGAGTGCAAGCAGAGAGGTACAAAAATATATCTCAGCCCGCACACCCAACGCGGAGCCAGGGTCTCGGGGCTCGGGGCCGATGCACCGAGGTCGCAACGAGAGCGGCCGTCACCTCGGACTCGCACGTGGTCGAGACGGGGAACCTCTGCGGCTCGGTGGGGGGGGGGGGGAGCAACAGAAACAGATCAGCGGCAATGGTGCTGGGGGGGGGGGGCGAGCCAACGGCTCGGCGAACATCACGCGGTAGCGAAATCGCAACAACGATTGGCACAAAATGCTCAATTGTTTGTTATGATTCTGACCCTTGGATCGCGTGCCAAAGCCATCCAGGCTGAACGTAAATATTGTGTCGCCTTTTCCAGAGGTACGTGTTTGGCGCAGCAGCGTGTTGGTAGGAATAGTTGAACCCCCGGTCTGTGTTCCTAGCACCTGGTAGAGATAACCTTGTAGAGCAAGTAACAGTGAGGCCCGCAGGTTAAAATGAGCACTGTGAAATTGTTCAGATCAAATTGAAACCTCCATACTGGTAGGATGTATTCGTAATAATGGGCAGCGAGTTTAATTGGCATACAGTATTACGGTAGAAATAAATTATGTGGCTATCTCCTACATCCACCTGCGGTCCATTGACCACCGATCCTTTGCGAGGCCGTGGGTACTGGTCCTTGCAACTGTTGCGGATACGATCAGTGTTTTTCTTTCCGTACTGCATTGTGGCGCACGTGAAAAGATATGTGAGGACTGAGTGTGGTGCTTGGGTCCAGAAAGGTAAAGAACCACTGACCTGCACCCAGAGCCGCCCCTAGGGGTCACGGCGAATCGGGGTCGGCAACAGCCCCGGGCCCCGTGCTTTGGGGGGAGCGAGGGCGGGGGGAGGCGCGTTTCGACGTCACGGTGTCAGCCGTAATACCACCGGTTTAGTTTGGAGGCGTCGAAGGGACCCCCGTACCCTCCACTATCGACGGCCGTTGCCCGCACCGATGGACAATGAAGAAGAGCCCACAGTGCAAACCGCTGCCACCATTCCCACACCGTGCGTCGCCACAGAGTTCACGTCGCCGCTGTCCACTCTTCCATCAAGTCACCGGCAGCATTCGCCAGGCTTGACCTCCTGCAGCTGCCTGTCCAGTGGCCCACCCACCAACATCCAACACCAACATCAACACATCAGTTTGCTGAACAACAACAACATCAGCACAACGAAGTAGAACAATTCATATCAATCTTGATTTTAAGCTTTTCGTGACTGCAGGAATCCATACTCTTCGGTTCTTTCGGTAAAGTCACGTGGGTAGAAAAATAATTGATCGCGACGTTTCGATCGCAGCACGAGCGGCCGTCATATTACATTGAAAACAACCAGGTAGGGAGGACGCGGGGGTGATGGATCTTGGTTTGTATACCTACTAATTATTCCAGTGAATGTTACGGCAAATCAAAGGAACTTGCGTTACATTCCTACTTAAGGACTATGCTTAAGTGCCTTCTTTGCCTGTCCACCTCAAAAGCAAATATTTGCTGAACGAATTCTTGACGGAGCGCGACTCCCCGAGTGTGCCCGCGTGTGAGCGAGCAGTGAAACTCCACCTAGCCCGGGCGGGCCCCTTTCAAGTGCGCTTCGGGACCCCCTCTCACACGGAGACGGTGTATCTCGCCATGGGCGATACTTTTGTTTAATTTCACCTTTATTCAAGCAGATTTAAAAGAAAAGCCTTGAGGTTAAACAGCTCCTTTGCGAGGGGGGACCTGGCAAGAAGTGAGCAAAAATAAATCACCAAAAAAAACAAAGATCCCCCGTATAGCCTTAACAGACTGTAGGGGCAAGTGACATTTTGTTCTATCCGAGCTTTGAAATCTTCTCCAGTTTTAAAATCTTTGGCCTCTTATGCATCCCCTGGTTTTTTTTATTTATTTCCTTTCTCTACATCTCCTCCCCCAACCCCTCCTCCATCCTGCCACCATGTGCACAGTTCGCTTTGTTGTTGTTGCAATATTACGTAAGGACTCCGCTGTTTGTAGTAATAAAATGGCGAGTCAGTGCTGTGACAAGATCGCGTAAATAGTGTTACCCTGCGCCTGAAGTACAGCGCCGCGGTTGTTGTGCCTTTAAATGCACGTGGAGGAGAGGGTCACCCACCACGATGGGGACTAGGACTGCGTTTGTGTGTCAGTGCGGTATTATCCCAGTAGCACAAGTAGCTGCACATGTAGCTGCACGTGCTACGGGCCCAGCACTTTCAAGGGCCCCGCGCTAAATGCTTTCAAGCTATCAATTCCGGTTCAGTGATTCTGCACTTGCTCTATTACTATAGTACTATACCGCCTTCAACTTTTACGAACGACTGGGTGTATAAGGTTAGCGATTTGTAGTATTATCTGGCTGTATAGCAAATGAAAAAATACAATTACTCTACTAATATTAAAGTTGTATTTATTTATTTAGGTCCACCATTATAACATATGCTACAGGCCCCGCACTAGCTTGATCCGGCACTGGTGTGTGTACGTAGTGTGGGGAGTGGTGGTGTAGCGGTTAGCGCGAACCTGGCCACCCGGGTTCGATTGCCCGCTCACAGCCAACACTGGTGACGATTATCTGAACCGGTCCCGGAATTCCCCTAGGTATTCTCAGCCTCAAATGAGTAGCTGGTGTGGTGTGTAAACATCGCCACTGGGGAGACAAAGGCGGTCGTGTGTGGTGCTAGCCACCCTCGTGTGCCGTGCCGGCCTTCATAGGTCCTCGCTAACAGCACTTGCCCCTACGCTCTGTTAAGGCTATATGGGGGATCTTTGTATCGAAGTACGAGTAAACTTTATTGTTCCGCTATATGAATCTCTGGTTCTTTCCAAACGATGTTCCCAGTAAGTAGAACACACATCAGCAGCAGCAGCAGCTATGATCACTCCGCTGGTGGATGAAAGGCTCCCCCCAAAAGCCGTCGTGATTTCTCGCGGCGTTGAGATTGCAACGCTTCCATCGGATACCATCCCACAGGAGCCGATTGTATCGCTTCGTCTCAACAGTGTGCGTGTCCTCTCAGGCCAATCCCCCCTCCTTCACTGTTAGCCTCGAACCCAGAGGCGGAGTTTGACTTCTATATTTGGGGCGGGGGGGGGCAGAGGTTCGCTTTGTCCCTCACATGAGGAATTGCGAGTGCATGTAATGAATTTAATCTTAATTGTAAACTACTGGAAAATAAATTAATAAAGGTGTCAAGTTTGGGAGGGTGATTCCCCCCCTCCCCCACAAAATCCGCCCATGCCTTGACCACTGCCCATCATCGAGTCTCACGATGTGCCCATCATGCCCACGTGCACCCATTCAGTTGATCAGTCAATAATATGTCGACGATTTGTATTGTGTTTGTTGAAATCGTGCGCGTTTCTCTTTCTTGTTTCTCAGTGCAATCAATGTCCAGTGCTCCCTTGTGCACGTGTCAACTTTGTTTCCATGTTCTCTCTCAGCGGGAATGTTCACGGTCCGTATCTTATGCAAGGTAAATGTGCACTGCATATACATACAACGTGTCGACACGACAGCATGCAGCATCTCCCCATTATTCTCTCTTGAAAACAAAGAAAGGGCCAGACGTTGTGTTGGTTCTAGATTTGAAGCGTTCGTGACTGCAATGATTCATACTCTTAGGTTTTTCGGTAAAGTCACGTAGGTAAAAAATAATAAATAATGTAATTGAAAAAATAATAGAAATTAAATATTATATATATTATTCTATTTTTATAATTTTTTCAATTATGCCATTTATTATTTATTTTTTACCTACGCGACTTTACCGAAAAACCTAAGAGTATGTTGTGTCGGTTGTTAATATTCGATGAGTGATTAGCGATGATGAGAAATTTGTCATAATCTGGGAACTCATCTTCGCGTCGGTTTGTGAACGTCAAGTTCATGGCTGGGAAGGCAGCAACCACGTGGGTTGATGAGGTCACAATACACGTGGTCGAGTTAGCGTGGGGGTTTTTAATTGCTAACGGGAGCGGGGTTAGGTTTGTATCACCCACATAGCAATTCTCACTGGCACCAATGCCCCCCCCCTCCACCTCCTATCCCTGGTCAATGTCGTGGCAACGCACCCTTTTGGACCGTACCGGCACGCAATGCGCGTTTCTCAAAAGTGGCAAACGGGTGGATGGCATAACCTGTGTGTGAGAGTCTGTTGATGAAGCTGAATGGAATGTGCCAGCGGTGCGTGGGCCGGTTGGGGAGAGTGGGTGAGCAATGCCACAGGACTGCATGCGTGGGTGTGCGGCCCCACTCATATGGACGTGTTTGCGTGTGTGCCCTACACACGCGTGCGTGTGTGCGGTAAGTGTAGCGGTTAGCGCGCCGCGCTACGAAGCTGGCGACCCCCCCTGTTCGATTCCCGCTCGTGGCCAACACCAGTGACGATCATCTGAATCGGTCCTGGGCCTCCGCGAGCGCGACTCAGCCTCAATGAAGTACCTGGTGCGATGTGTTAAACAGCGCCATTGGGGAGACAAAGGCGGCCGGGCGCGGTGCAGGCCACCCACCCCCTTCGTATGCCGCGCAGGCCTTCATAGGTGCTCGCTAACAGCACTTGCCTCGACAGCCTATACGGGGGACCTTTGTCTTTGTGTGCACGTGCCGGGGTTCCCTGTGGTTTCCTGGCCGCAGCGCCGGAAGGATGGAGGAAGGAAGGAAAGGAAACACGTGTTTAGGAGGGGTGGTGGCACCGCGAGACAATTTGTCGGAACAGTCCAGGAAAAGCAGAAAATAAAACACACTGGGACTGAAACGAGCAGCCTCACTTGGCCGCTCCACTCCGTGGTGATGCATCCATTCATCACTGGACGTGGAGTTCTTTCAGCGAGTTGTTGATGGCTTGAGATAACGTGCCTGCACATTCGATGCAGAGCTGGAATTTGGTGACTCGCGTAACGGTGCTGAGGTGCACGCCTGATGACTCTTAGGGGAGGTATCTGCTGCCGTCGATCACGGCATGAACTTTGGACATTATATGTTGCACGTATTTAACAGTCTGTACCTATACACGGTTCAACAAAGAACCGTGTGAACAAGAGACGCCGTGGATATCTTTTTACACCTATCAGGAGTGTACATCAATGTGTGCATGGGACACGTGCGGCCCTTGTTGTCAATCCATCGTGCATGAGAGGGTCTCCCCTCACGTTGTATGGCTCGCGGGGATTGTCCACCTCACGCCCCTTCACCATGATCACCAGTGCAAGTTGGCGAAGGCGTTAAAGCACTGATGTGCAAGCACAGCACAACAATTGATGTTTATAATAACGATGTTTATTATTCCAGGCAAGGCCCACTGAGCTAAAGCTTTTTCAGAAGCGACCTGGCCACAAACGAAAGCTCAACGAAGTGCTTTAATCACGTGGACATTTTTCGCAGCCAAATACTCTTCAACGCGTGATGTTTATTCTACATGTGGAGGGAAAACCCGGAGGACCCTGAGGAAAAAAAACGCGACCACAGGGAGAGTGGCACGCAAACTCCAAATATACAGCAGGCGTCATGGTCGGGATCGAATCCACGACCTCCTGTATACCAGGCGAGGTAGCTAACATCTCGCCACTGTATACGAAGCGAGGTAGCTACCATCTCGCCACTGTATACGAAGCGAGGTAGCTACCATCTCGCCACTGTGTACGAAGCGAGGTAGCTACCATCTCGCCACTGTATACGAAGCGAGGTAGCTACCATCTCGCCACTGTATACGAAGCGAGGTAGCTACCATCTCGCCACTGTATACGAAGCGAGGTAGCTAACATTTCGCTGTATCTCTCCTTGCTGAAAATCACGCGGTACAGTTCGACAACCGCCTTTTAACAACCTGGCATGCATGGCGGGCATCCCTCCAAGCAACACAGTCCCACAGCCACCGATGACAGCCGAGGATGGCATGCTGGTCACCTCCACAAGCACTGTCCGGCTTCGCTTCTGAGATCGGATGAAAAACGTGTCCACCGCATCGAGCAGAGGTTTAGATTCGGCAGTACCGGATGAAGCTAGTGTGGGGCCTGTAGCATATGTTATAAAGGGGCCCTAAATAAATAAAAACACGTAAATATTAAAACACAAATTTTTCACTTGCATAGTAAAGTAATTGCATTTTTTTCATTTGCTATACAGCCAAATAATAAGACAAATCGCTAACCTTAAACACCCAATCGTTCATAAAAGTTGAAGACAGTATAGTACTACAGTAATATAGCAAGTGCAGAATCACTGAACCGAAGTTGATAGCTTGAAAGCATTTAGCGCACTGCCCTTAATAGTGCGGGACCCGTAGCATATGTAGCTACTTTGCTACTAGGATAATCCGGCACTGAGATTTGGTTGTATGATGCATGGTAACATAGCTCAACGGTATGCCGAAGGGATGAGTGGAGATGTCAGGAACACGTGGAGGCACGAGCGTAGCCGTCACTGGTTTGCGAACACAAGAGCGGGGAGGAACAATAACGCAAAAAGGAGATACCTCATTTTCAGATGGGCGGGGGAGTGGGGCAATTTCGCCGGTAAAACATTATCAGTGTGAGGGCCGCCACGCATCTGAAACTATTGGGGTTTGACAGCAGCACGCCGATGGGGTGGAACAGTGGCCGCGCTAAAGGCCACCAGGGGCCACGGGCCTTGCAATGCAGGGCGCTGCTGTAGGGCGAAGTTTCTCGTCGTTTACAGAAAGCGTCAGAGTTCTTTAAAGCTGACGAGGGGGCGGTGGGGGGGGGTTGGGAATTTTTCAAAGCAATGGAAAAGTAACTTCCCACGTTTGACCACTGGATAAACCTCATGTGGGACATTTACATTTTGGAACTCCTGAGGGGGGTGGAGGGGGGGGGGCTCTGTTGCAAGGGTCGCTGTACGTGAGCGATCCCTCACCTCTCTCTTCGTTGTCCTACCCCCCACACCCCCATTGTCCGCAGCCCCCACCCCGTTCTCTTTATATCTGTTCACCGATTCCCTAACGCCTCTCTACCCTGGTTCTGCACTATTGTTTAAAAAGTACCCGTCAAATTATATGTAATATATACATGTAACTTCTGACCCTGCCCAGCTGGACGTCTGTGAAAAAAAAGCGCTTCATAGCTAATCGGATTTATCCAGGATGAAATAAAGATTCTGAATTCATATAAAGCGAGTCTGTGGAGGAGGATTGGGCAGTGTGCCTTTAGCGGCAATGTCCATGATGGGGGCGACGCTGCGCCCCATCTCTGACAGACGTAAGCAGGATCGTGCGTGCGCTTGTCATTCCCCATGGCACTCCCTCCCACTCATGCGGACGCATTCCAATGCGTTCCCATCAGCTGTGGATCGTGCTAACAGAAACAACGTTTTTTTATATTCATAATGCAAAGCGAGTACGGCAATGAAAGCTCAACGGTCTATGCACGAGTTGGAGTTTTAGGGTCAGAAGTCTCCCACCCCCCTCCTCCTCCTCCTGCTGCTGCTGAGTCTCTTCCACCCATTTAAACTGTGAACGTTGACGCGAATCGGAGCGGCGCTCGTTGAAACTGGGGCGCGTTGCCAAAACCGCTGCAGGTCTCCATTGTGAGCCGAGACGAGAGCTGCTGTCGAGACGCGGCAGCAGGGTCTGTGTTTGTAGCCACCAGCGCGTTCAGGAACGAGCCTCCTGCCAGCGGCCCTCTTAGTCCCCCCTGTCACTGTCACACACACTCTGAGCCGGTAAACAAATGTGGCGCTCACGCTCTCGTGTTTTCCGCTCAGTCGTGCACTGCGTTACGACATTGCGTGCCGTTTTGTGAATGAGGGCAATGCACGGCAAGTGGTGGTTGTGGTCGTGGTGTGTGTTAAATGTCTATTCGCATTCCTTTATGCGCGCCGTTGTTAACATACTGCGATGTAAACAACATGCTGAAGATTTCTGCTGATGACAAAATGCATAAATACTAAATGTTTGTTTTACCTGAATGTTCTCCCCAACCCACGACACCTGTCAAGCACGTCGATGTCACAGTGGAACACAAGTTACGCAACTAAACGCGTTAATATATTTGTTTAGGGCTTGGGGTCATACTAACCCTCGACGTTATCTTGTCTGATGTTTCCAAAATAACAGGAAGTGGTAAATTCCGCTGAAGTGGAATTGGCAAAACGGTGAGAAACACAAAACCGATTCCTAAAAAGGGAAGGAAAGAAAGCATCAGGTGTGCTGAGCGGTGTAGCAGTGGCAGTGACTGAACACTGACACATGGACACCGAGAGGCAGTTTGTCAATAATTTAAACTCATAAAGCGCCCTTGATCAGTCGTTTTCAGGGCGCTATTCATAAAAAGGCAAAAATAGTTAACATCAACCGAAAAATGAAGAAGTGAGAAAGACGTTGGAAAACAACTAAAGAGAGAAAGCCATTTTAAAGGGACATGTTTCAGTCGACATGTGGATATTTGTAGTGTCCTGGAAGTCGTGACCTCAAAGGGTCAAGGAGTTCCAGAGTTTAGGTGCCGCAATTGCAAAGGCACCCTCACCCCCGAGTGTGAAGCATCGACCCTGGGACGGTGAGCAATGCACAATCTGAGGATCTTAATGATCTTGATGGCTGAAGGAGGTCATGAATGTAGGGAGGAGCAAGTCCATGGATCATGGCCTAGCCAGGCCCATGGAGGTTATTGGGTTTTGGTGAAGGTGCGGGGGACATCGGAGGAGAAAACAAGAATGGGTTTTGCTGCACAGACCTCCGCTGGCCAGCAGGTGGCGGCAGTGATCGCAGGTTACACGTCGTGGAGACAGCGCCGAGCGTGGCGTCGTGGTGTGTCGCAGGAAGGATGCACAAGGCCACGCATGAATGTTTGGTTTCAGAAATTGAGATGGATTCCTCATTCCTAGTTCCTCAACACAAGAATGCATTCATCCTTTGCACATGAACAGGATATGTATGTTTCCGACGCACTTTCTACGTCTTACTGGTAAAGGTCTACAAATTCTAGAATTAAAGGTCTGCTCGTCCTGCTTTTAGGAGTATAATCATACACACATTTAGCAAATACCGAGAGCCAGAGGAGAGAACATGTTACATCGTGGCAATGTCGTAAGTTGGGTTTATGACAAGATTTATCGTAACTCCGAGAACATAAGTTACGAGATTGGGCGTTCTTAACGTCAAGCCAAATCTCATGGGGTTGTTTGCATTGAGCTAGAAATCGCTCTTTCAAGGTAGATATGGGGATTAAATTCACTCATTCGTAATGTTTAAAAACAGACTTCAGAAAGCGAATACATCCTGAACAAATGCATTTCCTGCTAGCCACCTTCCTAACCAATGAGCCATTCCGCATGGCTGGGTCTCATTAGAAACCCGTCTGGTTATCAGGTGGTTATGTACCCAACCTTTCCGCGGCCGAAATTAATGTGGGAACAGAACACGCGGGCAAAAAAAACAGTACGCTGTGTATTTATTGCCATGAGCGTGATATGCCCAGTTTGTGTGGGGCATCATGGCATAATTTTTTTCGAGTTTGCTGTAAACAGCCGCACTGGTATTGCCATAAACAGTTGGTAGGCAACACAGTCGCGCTTGTATTGTTGGTATTCCGAACTGCTCCCCCGACACAAACACCTAGTTTTTCTCGGCGAGAGGGATAGACCCCCTCTCACAAAAGTGTCTCCAACAACGGCCCCTTTGTTATTCCATGCCCGGAGCAAAATTCCAAACAAACCGCACCCTTTGAATAATAATAGTAATAGTCCGTGCACAGTGTTGAGCCATATGAGATTTACAGCGCTCAGGGAGGGATGGTGGGGTGTGGATTTCACTTGCAGTGGTCGTTCAACTGTCTAAACTCCCACTCGAAGGGAGGCCCCAGGGAAACACATTGCATAATTATTACCCTACAAGCTGCCAAAAGGTATTTAAGTGTGAACAGTGATATATGCCTGTTTTGGTCAAATCGGTGTTCAGGCAGTACTTAAATCCATCTCGATGTAATGTAAGACTATATGCGCATCTATACATGCGATGTGAAGTAAGCGATGAAGGAGAAATATAGTGCAGGACGTAGCAGGCTGCAACTGGGCGACTGACATGGAGAAAAAACTCGTTTTGAAAAAGGTGTAATAATGCAACAATGCTGACATATCGGCTACACCCGAGGAGAGAATACTCAAACATTGTGAAATATAATAAACACAAGTGGCATGTAAGTGGTCTGCGCACTGAGCTATCAAACCAGTCACCTGAGATTGGTTTTCCAGCCGCAGCTAATATAAGTGGTGAGTGATCTCTAACTCAGCCCTTTATCCCTTCCCACCCATTCCTTTCCCCCCACCCCTCCACACACTTGGCAGTGCTGAGAAGAATGGTCAACAACAAGAAACCAACCCCTTGACACGGTGGGGAGACCCTCATCCAATAGTGGAATGACAAAGAGCAGTGAATTATTATATTTTTTACAATTCATAATCTGCGTAATTATAACATGTGGAATGTGTCTGCCTGGTTAATCCTGAAATATACATTTGATCATGAAACGCAACGTACCAATACGCTCCAAGAAAAAAGCTTTCAATGAGTGAATATCACCTTACACACTACACGGATTGGAAACATAGTTCCGCATTCACCGTTTCATATTTTAAAAAGGGTGGCGTATCTGTGTTAATATTAAATTATTATATTTTCGCTAAAGCGTGCAGACGCGATTTGTAAGTGTTATCTTTGCCGCCACCTTGTGGGTGGAGGGGGTAGGGGTGCTAAGTGGCTGAAATATCGTGAAGGGGTCGGAGGGGCACAGCGTTCAGATAATCACCGTGGAGACAGCGCCGGCTGGTGGCCTTTCTCTGTATACATCGGAATGGTGGGAGGGAAGGTTTGGTGAGGTCCAAAGTCGTGTTTTTTTGGGGTTAGATCGCTAAATATGAATGCGTCGTCAAACCCACCACCAGGAGACACAGCCAACTAGTAAGGTTTGTCACGTTAACAGAACACGCCAATTCGTTTCTAGTACAGCGCACCGGCGTGTTGGAGAGTAAATCCACAACGTAGACAATCTGAGGATGATCTTGATGGCTGAATGAAGCCCTGAGTGTCGGGAGGTTCGTGGGTTGTAAATGTAAATTGTAAATGTTGTGGGTTTACTCTCTAACACACCGGTGTGCTGTACTGGTAACGAATTTGCATGTTCTGTTTACGTGAGAAACCTTACTGAATTGGCTGTGTCGGGTGGTGGCGGGTATAACGACACATTTATATTCATGCGATGTAATCCAAAAACCTCCATTATGGATAATATCGCTCGCGAAAGCCTACGGGCTAAACAGTCTGGTGAGGTGTTAAGAAACTCTAGAAGCTGTTGATAACGAGTCTGGCTTTAAGGATCCGATAACAGCTGTCACTACTGCATACAGCTGAGTGGTTTTAAAGTCCCTCAATTAACCGTTGTCCTTCCTTCTCAATGGCCATGGATGTCACGATACTCTAGCAAGATAGTGTTTCGTGGCATTAGCACCTCCGATTAGCTTGGTTGGATACGTACGGTGCGAAAGAAGTTCCACATACATACCAGCTACCGCCACAATTTAATTTTCATGGCAGGTTGTTTTACGATGATATAACAAAGTGAACTGACTGCCTCTTGTCCACACTATAACGAGGGAAATATTGGCAGTGTCTTTTTTCTGTGCTTTGGGGCCGTCCATAAATGACGTCACGCACCTAGGGGGGGTGGGGTCAGACATTTGTGACGATGTGTGACGAGGGGGGGGGGGTTGAGAAATTTGACGTCACATCAAAATGCGCAATTTTAGATAAATATAGACAACACGTTCCACTTAATTAAATAGACTTTTTAATAAATGTGTTCTCCTACAACACCAGAGTTCAGCGGCACATTAAATACGCACTACAATGACAATAGTTTAAAGGGATTTGAAGCATGTTTTATATTTTGGGGGGGGGGGGGGCAGAGCTTTGTGACGTCATATTTGAGGGGTGGTCTGGCTTTTGTGACGACGGGGGGGGGGGGGGGTCAAAAATCGTCCAAAATCGCGTGACGTCATTTATGGATGGCCCCTTATCCGAATACGTTCATCCTCTTAACTGTGAAAAGCGGCCAATTCACGAGTGGCTCGCGTGCAGGAAGAAACCGGAGCAGCCGCACAAAACCACCACTCTCGCCAGGGAGAAACCCTCCGATCAGCACGGTTGAGTACGTACGGTGCGAAAGAAATTCAACATACATCCACACAAAAAAAAACCCCACCGTCCTTTACAGACGGCGCGCGTGGAGTTCACATTTAGTTTTGCTCTACTGCCATCTCGCGGTGAGCACAGGGAGTCACGGCATCTTCTCAGCTCCCGCACGAAGCGGGTCTCGCAAACACGTTCCTGAGATCCGCCGACTGCCGCCTCCACAGGGCAGCATTGCAGGCCTCGCTCGGAGCCACGACGACGACAATAGGGGAAGGTGGATAGCTACGGGTAGTTACGCTTTAGGGGCCGTCCATAAATAACGTCACGCGATTTTGGACGATGTTTTACCCACCCCCCCCCCCGCGTCGTCACAAAAGCCAGACCCCCCTCTCAAATATGACGTCACAAAGATCTGCCCCCCCCCCCCCAAAAAAAAAACATGCTTCAAATCGCTTTAAACTATTGTCATTGTAGTGGGTATTTAATGTGGCGCTGCACTCTGATGTTGTAGGAGAAACATTTTTTTTAAAGTCTATTTAATTAAGTAGAACGTGTTGTCTATATTTATTTAAAGTTGCGCATTTTGATGTGACGTCACATTTCTTACCCCCCCCCCCCTCTCGTCACACATCGTCACAAATGTCTGCCCCCCCCCCCCCCCCTTAAAAAAAACGTGACCGTAAAACGTCGTTGTTGCAAGGCTTCGGTCATAATAAGCCGTGCACGCGAGCCGATGTACTTGCTCCAACTCCTCGTGGAATCGATTGGGGCACATTCTGTTCTCTGGTTGCCACTCGAATACATCGTAAGGTCGCGCCCATTACACACAAAGTGATTGCGACAAGTTCACCACCACCATGCCTTGCTGCCGATCTCGGCTAGGAGCAGAACCCATCACGCGAACTTCGGTCATCGTCGCAGCGAATTTTGGCTGGCCACCAAAGACGGCGGTCACCGCCTCGCGCGATTTCAGACGCGCGGCCGTCTGGAACGCTCTTGCTTCCGATATTTCTTGAGAAATGAGTTTTGTGTTTAGTTTGTTGTCTTTCCCCCCCGCACCTCCAATGCTCGCGGTTGGCTACGTATGTTGATCTCCAACCACTGCCCATCATCTGTTCTCGCCCAAGCCCGCTCACTCTGCTTAACAACAACTACTCACTACATGGTGTGTATTTAACGTGCACGTGTTGTTCTTTTGGGCACAGGTATAAAGCAACTTGGTATACTGTACACGGATCTTTGTTTACCTGCATCACGTTCCAGTGACGGCTCGAGGCTTTGTAAAAAACAAAAACACGACCCCTCGTTAGCCCAGGCGCGTTGGGCATTAAACCCGATGCCCCCCCCCCCCCCCAGGGTAACGAGGCACTGTATCGATCTTTATTATTGTTCTGTGCTGGCAGGGAGCCGGCCAGTTGGATGTCGTAATCAGTTGAAGCTATAGCTGGGGTTTCCAATTAGAAAGCAAGATACATTATTCCACTTAATTCAAAAGTCGCACGTCTGTGCAATATTGATCCACATTCGTTCAATCCTAAATGCATTCATTGGCGGGGAGGTGGGGGGGATTGGTAAATACCGCAGTCTTTGACCCGGCGTCAATGAGGAATACATACTGTGTGTATATCTCTTGTAATATCAATGCACCGTGTTGGTCGTGGGTGTTGTTTCACCACAATTCACCGCACTCATTAATGCGGGTTCAACAATGGGGTGGGAGGTCACACATCGCTCGCCGCTGATGTTCGCTGGATCAAGAATCGAACTCAGGTAGCCGGGTTCAAAACTGCGGTGGACTCACCACTGCGCCACCGCTCCCCACCCACAATGATATCATTCATGTTATACCCAAGAGCCCCACATCGAACGTTTATTACACTGGTCAACAACAAAAAACGTTTTTTTTCTGGCCTGGACTTTTGCAGCTGTTTTAGACTAATTTCAGGGTGCTGATTACAAATCTGATCTCAGATTTGCTCTATCACGTCTCATTTTATGCTTTCGGCATACCCCATTTTCATTGATTTTACCCGAAATTAACTCTGTCACTTATGATTGCAAGTTGTTGCGAGTCAGTGACTGCTTTAGTGTCAAAATATGGTGCTGTATTTTTAGGATAGTGTGTTTATAATATCATTTTATGTAGATATCCACATTTATTTAATATTTTACTTCTGCAGTTTTTATTGAAAATAAAATATTTGATATCTCAAAAACCTGATGTGATAGACAAAAACGGATGCCAGATTTGGAATTAGCACCCCAAAATTACCTTAAAACCGTTGGAATACCTTATGCCAGAAAAAGTGTGTTGACCAGTGTTAGCGTATCACGAAGTTCATACGGAATCGAGTAATGTACATTATAACAATACAAGCATCTCCTACACAAAACCTAATGAATGTAAAATAGTCGTATGCCTGGCTTTTATATGAGACAAGGGTTTGAAATCAGTGAACACTGATGCATTCATACAAGTTCTCAACAACAACAAAAACACACGTCCCTAAACACACATTCAGAATACATTTCACGTTGCAAAAATGGAACAGCTACAGTGAGATCTAAATAATCAATATATTAATATGCGAGTCAGACGAGCAGATATGCTCTCGAAAAGGCGAATTTAGTCACATTGGGTATTTCCAAAAAACTGGATTGCAGAAGAAAATGCGTTAACAGAAATGGTAAACACATTCCTCCTGCGGAGGGAGCTGGTAGGAACGTTGGGTTGCTCGGTCAATGGCCAGGGTCAACGGTGGCGTGGTGTATTCCGCAAATATGCCAGACTTTGAGGGCGAGCACAAGCCGGCGTGAGTAGGTTAAACGTTGAGTTTTATAAGGGGACCACGGGGTGACCAGCCCATTCCCACCCAGCCCCACCCCTCCCACTCCCCACCCAGCCCCTCCCCACCTTCCCCACCCAGCCCCCCCACCCAGCCCTCCCCTCCCCACCCAGCCCCTCCCTGCACGACGGACGGACGGACGGACACAATAATCCCCTGTGGGCTGGTGTAACCAGAGGTTCCTACCAGTAAAAAAACATCCCATGACTGACACAGTCGGGGTGAGTGGGGCCTGGAGCGGCATTCATCCATTGGTAGATTGAGAATCGCTGGGAAGAAAATGTACCCAAAAAAACAGCGTCTCAGCTTTCATTACAAGTCATAACAGCCAATGCAAATCAACTATAGGGCATCTTTGGAAGAACTAAACAAATATGGATCATGTTGATTATCCATGACACTTAATCAAGTGAAAAGCTAGCAGAGTATTGCAAACTGTGTCCAAGGGACGAGTGCAACTGATCTCACAATGGAGCTTCGTGTTGTACCAATGCGATTTTATCCAGTGCCATGGGCACGGGAAGACAGGCAAGTGAGGAGGCAAGAAAACGGAGAAGCAGGGAGGGCAGTGCGACAACACGACATGCAAAGAGACAGGCACTCAGAGAGACTGGTGGACGAGACAAAGGGACAGGAAAAAGGCGGATACGCAGACAGGGATGCATAGAAACTAACACGAAGACAGAGGCACATGGGGAGACGCAGAAGTATAGAGACAGACAGGAAGACAGAGACACAGAGAGACAGGGAAACACGTGGCGACACTGGGAGACACAGAGAGACACTGAGACACAGGGAGACACTGGGACACAGGGAGATACTGAGACACAGGGATACACTGAGACACAGGGAGACACTGGGACACAGGGAGACACTGAGACACAGAGAGACACTGATACACAGGGAGACACTGGGACACAGGGAGACACTGAGACACAGAGAGACACTGAGACACTGAGAGACACTGAGACACAGAGAGACACTGAGACACAGAGAGACACTGAGACACAGAGAGACACTGAGACACTGAAACACGGAGACACTGAGACACTGAGACACAGGGACACAGAGAGACACTGAGACACTGAGACACAGAGAGACACTGAGACACAGAGAGACACTGAGACACTGAGACACAGGGAGACACTGAGACACAGAGACACTGAGACACAGGGACACATAGAGACACTGAGACACAGAGACACTGAGACACAGGGACACAGAGAGACACTGAGACACTGAAACACAGAGACAAGGAGACACTGAGACACACGGACACTGAGACACAGTGAGACACTGAGACACAGGGACACAGAGAGACACTGAGACACAGGGAGACACTGAGACACAGAGAGACACTGAGACACTGAGACACAGAGAGACACTGAGACACTGAAACACAGAGACACGGAGACACTGAGACACAGGGACACAGAGAGACACTGAGACACAGGGACACAGAGACACTGAGACACAGAGACACTGAGACACAGAGATACTGAGACACAGTGAGACAGAGAGACACTGAGACACAGGGACACAGAGAGACACTGAGACACAGGGAGACACTGGGACACAGGGAGACACTGAGACACAGGGAGACACTGAGAGACACTGAGACACAGGGAGACACTGGGACACAGGGATACACTGAGACACTGAGACACAGAGAGACACTGAGACACAGGGAGACACTGGGACACAGGGAGACACTGAGACACAGAGACACAGGGACACAGAGAGACACTGAGACACTGAAACACAGAGACACGGAGACACTGAGACACAGGGACACAGAGAGAAACTGAGACACAGAGACACTGAGACACAGGGACACAGAGAGACACTGAGACACTGAAACACAGAGACACGGAGACACTGAGACACAGGGACACAGAGAGACACTGAGACACAGAGAGACACTGAGACACAGAGAGACACTGAGACACTGAGACACAGAGAGACACTGAGACACTGAAACACAGAGACACGGAGACACTGAGACACAGGGACACAGAGAGACACTGAGACACAGGGACACAGAGAGAGAAACACAGAGACACTGAGACACAGAGACACTGAGACACAGAGACACTGAGACACAGTGAGACAGAGAGACACAGGGACACAGAGAGACACTGAGACACAGGGAGACACTGGGACACAGGGAGATACTGAGACACAGGGAGACACTGAGACACAGGGAGACACTGGGACACAGGGAGACACTGGGACACAGAGAGACACTGAGACACAGAGAGACACTGAGACACAGGGAGACACTGGGACACAGGGAGACACTGAGACACAGAGAGACACTGAGACACTGAGACACAGAGAGACACTGAGACACAGAGACACTGAGACACAGCGAGACACTGGGACACAAGGAGACACTGAGACACAGAGAGACACTGAGACACAGAGAGACACTGGGACACAGGGAGACACTGAGACACAGAGAGACACTGAGAGACACTGAGACACAGAGAGACACTGAGACACAGAGATACACTGAGACACAGGGACACAGAGAGACACTGAGACACTGAAACACAGAGACACGGAGACACTGAGACACAGGGACACAGAGAGACACTGAGACACAGAGACACTGAGACACAGGGACACAGAGAGACACTGAGACACTGAAACACAGAGACAAGGAGACACTGAGACACAGGGACACTGAGACACAGTGAGACACTGAGACACAGAGACACAGGGACACAGAGAGACACTGAGACACTGAAACACAGAGACACGGAGACACTGAGACACAGACACACAGAGAGACACTGAGACACAGAGAGACACTGAGACACAGAGAGACACTGAGACACAGGGACACAGAGAGACACTGAGACACAGAGACACTGAGACACAGGGACACAGAGAGACACTGAGACACTGAAACACAGAGACAAGGAGACACTGAGACACAGGGACACTGAGACACAGTGAGACACTGAGACACAGAGACACAGGGACACAGAGAGACACTGAGACACTGAAACACAGAGACACGGAGACACTGAGACACAGACACACAGAGAGACACTGAGACACAGAGAGACACTGAGACACAGAGAGACACTGAGACACAGAGAGACAGTGAGACACTGAAACACAGAGACACGGAGACACTGAGACACAGGGACACAGAGAGACACTGAGACACTGAGACACAGAGAGACACTGAGACACAGAGAGACACTGAGACACTGAGACACAGGGAGACACTGAGACACAGAGACACTGAGACACAGGGACACATAGAGACACTGAGACACAGGGACACAGAGACACAGGGACACAGAGACACGGAGACACTGAGACACAGGGACACAGAGAGAAACTGAGACACAGAGACACTGAGACACAGGGACACAGAGAGACACTGAAACACAGAGACACTGAGACACAGGGACACAGAGAGACACTGAGACACAGAGAGACACTGAGACACAGAGAGACACTGAGACACTGAGACACAGAGAGACACAGAGACACGGAGACACAGGGACACAGAGAGACACTGAGACACAGGGACACAGAGAGAGAAACACAGAGACACTGAGACATTGAGACACAGAGACACTGAGACACAGAGACACTGCGACACAGTGAGACAGAGAGACACAGGGACACAGAGAGACACTGAGACACAGGGAGACACTGGGACACAGGGAGATACTGAAACACAGGGAGACACTGAGACACAGGGAGACACTGGGACACAGAGAGACACTGAGACACAGAGAGACACTGAGACACAGGGAGACACTGGGACACAGGGAGACACTGAGACACAGAGAGACACTGAGACACTGAGAGACACTGAGACACAGAGAGACACTGAGACACAGAGACACTGAGACACAGCGAGACACTGGGACACAGGGAGACACTGAGACACAGAGAGACACTGAGACACAGGGAGACACTGGGACACAGGGAGACACTGAGACACTGAGAGACACTGAGACACAGACACTGAGACACAGAGAGACACTGAGACACAGAGATACACTGAGACACAGGGACACAGAGAGACACTGAGACACTGAAACACAGAGACACGGAGACACTGAGACACAGGGACACTGAGAGACACTGAGACACAGAGACACTGAGACACAGGGACACAGAGAGACACTGAGACACTGAAACACAGAGACAAGGAGACACTGAGACACAGGGACACTGAGAGACACTGAGACACAGAGACACAGTGAGACACTGAGACACAGATACACAGGGACACAGAGAGACACTGAGACACTGAAACACAGAAACACAGAGACACTGAGACACAGAGACACTGAGACACTGAGACACACAGAGAGACACTGAGACACTGAAACACAGATACACTGAGACACAGAGACACTGAGACACACAGAGAGACACTGAAACACAGAAACACAGAGACACTGAGACACAGAGACACTGAGACACACAGAGAGACACGTGGAGACGTCGTTCCCAGTCTCTGGTCTCGTGACGTTGACGGGTGGCTGAGGCACGTGACGCACACAGAGGTCAGGGGTCGGGCACCGCTGTGAACACACACGCGGGGGGGGGGAGGGCAGCGTTGGCGAGATTTGATTCCCGTGAAACCAGTTGTGGAAATTCCACATTCCTATGGCGAGATATGGATAACAGAGAGACGGGGGGGGGGGGGGCACAGATAGAGAGGAGAGTAATGCTACCGAGAGCGTCACCTGTTAATACACTTAAAATATAAAAAATATTGACACTGGTCAGCTGGTGTTCGTGTCGGCTACACAGTAGTGGGTTTACAATTTCAAACACAATTTACGAACTAATTCTTCACATCCTACAAGGACATCTAATAGCACGCAGTACTGTAGAGGCACTAGCAAAACGCTGACACGAGATTCCATATTTAGCCTCGCCCCAGTAAAAGTCTAAACAAATAACAAGCAAGCAGACTAAGACGATCAACAGATTAACTACACAGACTCAACATACAAACTAATCACACACAGCGCGTCAAAGACGGGAAACTAAACACGTTTAAAGTGACATGACAGCGGCGCTGAATGTGATCTTCTCTCTAAACTAAAATCAAACCGTGGTGTCACTTTGAAAGTGTTTTTTTATGTTTTAACAAAGTCACTTGCTCTATGTATCTACTCTACGGCAGGAGTTTCTAAACTTGTTTTGGCTCGTGCTGTGTGGCACATTAGGAATGGACCACTCTTGTAACAAGTCCTCAAGTGCCGTGCACCACATCAATGCACGTGTGTGCACCAGCGTGCGGTGACTCAGTGCACCCCCTGCTGGGACATT
Organism: Lethenteron reissneri; assembly: GCF_015708825.2. Lineage (NCBI taxonomy): Eukaryota > Metazoa > Chordata > Hyperoartia > Petromyzontiformes > Petromyzontidae > Lethenteron > Lethenteron reissneri. The sequence continues at coordinate 11,524,815 of NC_083798.1, read as the reverse complement.
GCCGCCTAGCCCCCCCCCCCCAGGGGGTCCGCCTAGCCCCCCCCCCCTAGCCCCCCCCCCCTAGCTCCCCCCCCTAGCCCCCCCCCCAGGGGGTCCGCCTAGCCCCCCCCCTAACCCCCCCCCCTAGCTCCCCCCCCTAGCCCCCCCCCAGGGGGTCCGCCTAGCCCCCCCCCTAGCCCCCCCCCTAGCCCCCCCCCAGAGTGTCCACCTAGCCCCCCCCCTAGCCCCCCCCCAGGGGGTCTGCCTAGCCCCCCCCCTAGCCCCCCCCCATAGTGTCCACCTAGCCCCCCCCCTAGCCCCCCCCCCCAGGGGGTCTGCCTAGCCCCCCCCCCCCAGACTGTCCCCCTAGCCCCCCCCCCAGAGTGTCCCCCTAGCCCCCCCCCCCCCAGGGGGTCTGCCTAGCCCCCCCCCCAGAGTGTCCCCCTAGCCCCCCCCCAGAGTGTCCCCCTAGCCCCCCCCCCCAGGGGGTCTGCCTAGCCCCCCCCCCCCCCCCCAGAGTGTCCCCCTAGCCCCCCCCCCCCCAGGGGGTCTGCCTAGCCCCCCCCCCCCCAGAGTGTCCGCCTAGCCCCCCCTAGCCCCCCCCCCCCCCCCAGGGGGTCCCCGGAGCCCCCACCCCCCTAAAGGGGGTCCGCGTATTCCCCCCACCCTCCACCCTCCCCACCAGGAGTCCGCGATGAAGTACTACCGCGAGTCGACGGCGACTCACAACAAGAACTGAACAGAGCAAAGTGGCCGCGGTCCCTTAGCGGCTCAGGGCTTGCCCGCGTCACCCGGCTTCACGTAGCAGGTCACCGACTTACACACACAGACACACAGCACGACTATCATCATCTACTTACTGCTTAAACACCACCACGACAACCACGACGACCACGACGACACTTCACCCGGCGTCATTTACAAGTGAGGACTTCGGCTTAATGATAAAAAAAATAAGGAAACGTCCAGTGACAGTGTGTGGGGGGGTCTCAATGCGGACGCACGCCGGTGCGGTGAAGACGAACAGCTGTGAATGTAGTTAGTGAGCTGTGTGTAGTTAGTGAGCTGTGTGTGTAGTTAGTGAGCTGTGTGTGTAGTTAGTGAGCTGTGTGTAGTTAAGAGTGAGTTGTGTGTAGTTAAGAGTGAGCTGTGTGTAGTTAAGAGTGAGCTGTGTGTAGTGAAGAGTGAGCTGTGTGTGTAGTTAAGAGTGAGCTGTGTGTGTAGGTAAGAGTGAGCTGTGTGTAGTTAAGAGTGAGCTGTGTGTAGTTAAGAGTGAGCTGTGTGTAGTTAAGAGTGAGTTGTGTGTAGTTAAGAGTGAGTTGTGTGTAGTTAAGAGTGAGCTGTGTGTAGTTAAGAGTGAGCTGTGTGTAGTGAAGAGTGAGCTGTGTGTGTAGTTAAGAGTGAGCTGTGTGTGTAGGTAAGAGTGAGCTGTGTGTAGTTAAGAGTGAGCTGTGTGTAGTTAAGAGTGAGCTGTGTGTAGTTAAGAGTGAGTTGTGTGTAGTTAAGAGTGAGTTGTGTGTGTAGTTAAGAGTGAGCTGTGTGTAGTTAAGAGTGAGCTGTGTGTAGTTAAGAGTGAGCTGTGTGTAGGTAAGAGTGAGCTGTGTGTAGTTAAGAGTGAGCTGTGTGTGTGGTTAAGAGTGAGCTGTGTGTGTAGTTAAGAGTGAGCTGTGTGTAGTTAAGAGTGAGCTGTGTGTAGTTAAGAGTGAGCTGTGTGTAGTTAAGAGTGAGCTGTGTGTAGTTAAGAGTGAGCTGTGTGTAGTTAAGAGTGAGCTGTGTGTAGTTAAGAGTGAGCTGTGTGTGTAGTTAAGAGTGAGCTGTGTGTAGTTAATGAGCTGTGTGTAGTTAAGAGTGAGCTGTGTGTGTAGTTAAGAGTGAGCTGTGTGTGTAGGTAAGAGTGAGCTGTGTGTAGTTAAGAGTGAGCTGTGTATGTAGTTAAGAGTGAGCTGTGTGTGTAGTTAAGAGTGAGCTGTGTGTGTAGTTAAGAGTGAGATGTGTGTGTAGTTAAGAGTGAGTTGTGTGTGTAGTTAAGAGTGAGCTGTGTGTGTAGTTAAGAGTGAGCTGTGTGTGTAGTTAAGAGTGAGCTGTGTGTGTAGTTAAGAGTGAGCTGTGTGTGTAGTTAAGAGTGAGATGTGTGTGTAGTTAAGAGTGAGTTGTGTGTGTAGTTAAGAGTGAGTTGTGTGTGTAGTTAAGAGTGAGCTGTGTGTAGGTAAGAGTGAGCTGTGTGTGTAGTTAAGAGTGAGCTGTGTGTGTAGTTAAGAGTGAGCTGTGTGTGTGGTTAAGAGTGAGCTGTGTGTGTAGTTAAGAGTGAGCTGTGTGTGTAGTTAAGAGTGAGCTGTGCGTGTAGTTAAGAGTGAGATGTGTGTGTAGTTAAGAGTGAGTTGTGTGTGTAGTTAAGAGTGAGCTGTGTGTGTAGGTAAGAGTGAGCTGTGTGTGTAGGTAAGAGTGAGCTGTGTGTGTAGTTAAGAGTGAACTGTGTGTAGTTAAGAGTGAGCTGTGTGTAGTTAAGAGTGAGTTGTGTGTGTAGTTAAGAGTGAGCTGTGTGTGTAGGTAAGAGTGAGCTGTGTGTGTAGTTAAGAGTGAGCTGTGTGTGGTTAAGAGTGAGTTGTGTGTGTAGTTAAGAGTGAGCTGTGTGTGTGGTTAAGAGTGAGTTGTGTGTGTAGTTAAGAGTGAGCTGTGTGGGGTTAAGAGTGAGTTGTGTGTGTAGTTAAGAGTGAGCTGTGTGTGTAGTTAAGAGTGAGCTGTGTGTAGTTAAGAGTGAGCTGTGTGTGTAGTTAAGAGTGAGCTGTGTGTAGTTAAGAGTGAGCTGTGTGTAGTTAAGAGTGAGCTGTGTGTGTAGTTAAGAGTGAGCTGTGTGTGTAGTTAAGAGTGAGCTGTGTGTGTAGTTAAGAGTGAGCTGTGTGTGTGGTTAAGAGTGAGCTGTGTGCAGGTAAGAGTGAGCTGTGTGTGTAGTTAAGAGTGAGCTGTGTGTGTGGTTAAGAGTGAGCTGTGTGTAGGTAAGAGTGAGCTGTGTGTGGTTTAAGAGTGAGCTGTGTGTGTGGTTAAGAGTGAGCTGTGTGTAGTTAAGAGTGAGCTGTGTGTGTAGTTAAGAGTGAGCTGTGCGTGGTTTAAGAGTGAGCTGGATTTGAAATATGAAGGGGGCCTGGTTTAAGGCTGCAAAGTGAGCTGGTTATGAATTAATAGTGCTCTGGGCCTGGTTTAAGAGTGAGTCGTATCTGGTTTAAGTGTGAGTGGTCTGGATTAAGAGTAAGCAGGGCCTGGTTTAAGGGGTTGCTGCGTCTAGTTTAAGAGTTAGCCGAGTTCTGTTTAAGATTGGGCTGGGTATAAATGTATTGTGAACTTCTTTCACGCCGTACGTAGCCAACCTTGGTAATTGGATATGCGGGGGAAGGACAGCATCCTAAACACAAAAAGCAGTTCTCAAGAAATTAGATTGGTTTAAGATTCGAGAGTGAGTTGGGTTTGGTTTAGGAGAACGCTTGGTCTGGTTTAAAGAGTATGCAGATTCTCGTTAAAGAGTGAGCGTGGCCTAATTGAAGAGTGAGCTTGGTCTGGTTTATATTCTTGGATCTTTCGGTAAAGTAACGTAGAAGGGAAATAATAATAAAATAATAATAAAATACAACGTAATAAAATTTTCACGACGTTTCGGCCACAACACATGCAGCCGTCCTCAGGTGAAGAACAGGTCTGTCGGAAAGCTCAGCTTATTGTTGAGTATTTTGAGTACATTGATTATATTGATGTAGTTTATACCTAGTTTTTTCACGTTGGTTTATTGTATGGTAGTAGGGTAGAAGCAGTTCTTTAGCGTCAATATGCTAAACTCCTCTGTTGATATGTAAACTCCTTTGTCAAGGCACTCTGCTCCTCCCACCCAGCTTAAAAATACGCTGCCAAGCTTAGCGGTGTTCATTAAGACGCTGTCTTTCCGACAGCTCTGTTCTTCACCTGCGGACGGCTGCTTGTGTTGTGGCCGAAACGTCGTGAGAATTTTATGTTTTATTTATATTATTTTATTATTTCCCTTCTACGTGACTTTACCGAAAGATCCAAGAATATGAATCCCTGCAGTCACGAAAGCTTTAAATCGAAAAATTGGTCTGGTTTTATTTTAAGAGTGAGCTTGGCGTACTTTAAGAGTGAGCTGTGTGTGATTTAACGATTAATCTTTGGTTATATTTCAAAGTAACATAGGTCTGGTTTTAAGAGTGAGCTGGATCTGGTACAACATTCGAGAATGAGTTCTGTCTGGTTTCAAATGTTAACCGGGTCTCGTCTGAGAGTGAGTTGGCAAGGTTAAGTGAACGAACTGGATGATGTCTAACATTGAAAAATAGGAAATAAGAAACAGTAAGAACCTGGACACATTGACAATCGACATCAAATGTGATGACTTTTTTGAAATACTAGAATTTTCAAAGGCCTATGGCCACCTTATTTTAGCTCCTGCGTAGGGATTCTTAGCGCTACGCACCTTGCCCATCGCCCCCACTGATGCCCCCCCCCCCGCCAATGCGTGTAGATACTACTGACTCTATTGTATGTAGGGTGTGTAGGTTTATATACCTACAAAATAAATGTAAAAATGTTGGTTGAGGGGGGGTCGACAATTGTTGTAAACCTGTTTGATCAACTTTTTACCCCCACATCTGGGTGGGGGGGGGAGTCCACTTTCTTTAACTTTTTGATTCAGGACTTCTGAAAGGCTCTCATAATTTAGTTGATGGACAATCGAACAAACGCAACGCCGGGCTTTTATAATAGGAGAGCCTTATGTGCATAATCTGTGGAGCGTGCACAGTACGCTTACACGCACATGTAATGCCCGTGTAACCGGCTCACACTCGCATCATGCGTTCCCTTTTCTGCTGCAGGCAATTCTGTTCGACCACGATGCTGTCCAGTCTTTTCGGAAAGAGAAACAAAGAACCGACCAGCATTGCTCCTGCAACCACAGAGAAGGAAGATGGAGGCTTCGTGCTCCTGGGTGAGACTCAATGGGACGACATCGTGTATGGAGTGAGCCTGATGCGGCCACTTGATGACTCGCGACGTTTTGTTCGCCGTGTTCTCTGCGCAGCAGCAGCATGCTGAAAGGGTTTTCTGCAAAATCCCAACTGACCTCCTCCTGATTGGGCATTACATTTAAATTGGACATTTCTGATCTTTCCCCGTCAGGCAAATTAGACAAAAAATACTTGCCGAGCACACTCTGTTAATACACACTCTGTTTTGGTGTGGTGTTGTTTCCGGCACCTGTGAATATGCAGCTTGGACTATGAGCGTTCATTCAATTTAATTACAGAAGTCAAAAACAGTCAATGTGTGTTTCTGACAATGTGGGGAGCGGTGGTGTAGCGGTTAGCACGCTGTACAACGAACCCGGCCACCCGAGTTCGATTCCCGCTCACGGCCAACACCAGTGACGATTATCTGAACCGGTTCTGGGCCTCCCCTAGGTCGACTCAGCCCTAAATGAGTACCTGGCGTGGTGTGTAGTAAACATCGCCACTGGGGAGACAAAAGCGGCCGGGCGTGGTGCTGGCCAACCACCCCCTCGTGTGCCGTGCCGGCCTTCATATGTGCTCACTAACAGCACTTGCCCCAACAGTCTGGTAAGGCTAAACGGGGGATCTTTGTTTGTAGTCTATTTCTTACTTTTACATGCAAGTAGGTTCGAGCAGTGGCCCAGCGGTTAGCACAATGCGCTGTGAACCTGCATGACCTCACTTCAACTCCCGCCATAGCTAACACGAGTGACGAATGATACCTAAACTGGTCCTGGGTCCTCCTGTACCAAGTCCCGTTGAGCGGCACGGTAAAGTGTGGTCAAATAGCCCCCCATGGCCCAAAGCTGTGCGGAGGCATTCATTCAAGAGTAGACTTATAAAGGGCTGTAATTAATTTAACTTTTACATTTATTATCTTAACGTCATTTATATAGCGCCTTGACAGGGAATTAAAAACGGTACAATGTATGAATGTAATGGTTGAGACGAGGTGAATCAATAGATGAGGGGGAGCAATGGGGGGGCGAATCTGTGATGCGTGAATTTGGTGAAAGCAAAATTGATGACGGTAAATGATGATGATGAATGACTTCAATGAATCCGGAATGAAAATGTGTGCTCTGATTTTGTAACAATGCATCGTATGTGGTTGTTATTCTTTTCGTATTAAATAAAGAGTAATACGAGATTGTTAGATCCGTGTAATTAATTAACGCTTCACCGCACGAGCAAGTGCTGGCCGTGTATTTATTCGTTTGTTTTGTTTGGTAGCACACATGTTATCAATTTGTCTCCTTATCAAGAAAGCCAATCGTTTAGATTGGTGTGTGGCCAAGTTACCACAGCACTTATCCCAAAACCCATCTTCCGAGAGACAAGCATCAGTCGGTGGAGAGCGGGACGGGGGGGGGGGGGGGGTGCCCACATCATTTTAATATTCTGGAAAACTGCACGCACCTCCAGCATTTTGCAACTCTGCCGCTTCGACTCCACGCTACATTTTGTGCGGCTGGGTGACAATTTTAATGCCCGTCCCCTTCACGCCGAAAGTTGAAATACCGCCGAGATCCACCCAACGTAACGGTTCCTGGAACGTCCTGGAAGGTCGTTGAATGAATGTCCTGCACCTTTGCGAGGGGCACAAAACATCGCCGACGTAACGGATCGACGGCACGTGTTTCCATGATTGGGCAGTACTGCAGTGTCACCGGTGGCATGCCCAAAATGTGTATGGCTAAATAAGTTGGTAATTACATTTGGTGCATTTGCACCCTTTATACTGTATTCTCGAGATTATAATACACCCCGGGAAATTAGACACTCCAAATTTGTGCCCAGTGTCAATAACTTTTACAAACCTGGTTTCACACATGCAAACCGAGCGGATTATAAAAAGACGGGCATCCAACTTTTATTTTAAATTACAGGGGGGGGGGGGGAATGTATGTCTTATAATGCAGATGATACGGTATTGTACATGGTAAACATACAGTGCCAAATGTGGTGTAAATGTACAAATATTCACTACCTTTTGGTGAAGTAGACCGACATCTTTATCAGCAAACAAAGATGTGCATTGCATGTACAAAAGCTCTTGGCCTTATCCAGACCACCACCTCAAAAGAACTGAATGCGCGGCCATTTTGTCCTTCGGACCACCAACTCAAACGGTTGAATAAACGTTGCCAACCAATAGGCAGCGGTGAAAACTGAAACAACTCCAGACCGGTTTCATCATTAATGGGGACCCATCGCTAAAGTTCAGTCGTCAACGTTGGCTGCTGTCATATTCCTCGGGGTGCCCCATGTGCGTAGAGAGGGGCCTCTACCTTTACACGCGGCAAACCCATTTGCACATTTCCCAAGGGCAACGGTTATTCACATGTGTAAAGCAGACCGAGCGCCTTGGCGTGAGCCCGAAAAGACACCAGAGGGCAGTGCCTTTAAGTGTCGCCCTGTGAAGCCACAAGACTTCTTTTGCGTTCTGACATCACCCTTTCCACCATGCTGGCGAGGTGACAGCCCATCTGCCTGCCACGCACTACAAGGCGATTATCGCTGTGCCTCTTCCATTTTGGAGAACTACACTTCTGTCCTTTTCAGCGTAAACCCGAGTGACCGATGACATGTCCCTGCAGTGCCATTTCATCCGCACATTCAGACTTTGCGGAGAATATTCAAACGGAATATATATGGGTTTTTTCATCCTTTACTTGAAGTTAGCGTTAAATCATTGGGTATTTGAAAATGCAATCTTTTGATTCATTGCTCAAAATTAATTCTTACACACACGATGCACCCGTTGAATTGTGCGTACTGATTACTGTTTAAGAAAGTTACGTGGAAATCGCTTCCGAATGTTACAGCTCGGGTAATGGCGTGAACAAAATTGCACAAATGAGAAAATATAATTCAACTTGTCCGGGCATTTTTTTGATTAAAAAAGGGGATTCTTCAATTGAACTGTTATTTTGTATCACGACAATCCACAGAATCGCTGCTGGGATGAATCATTGCTCGACATGACTGCTTTGGTACAAAACAGCCTTGACAGTTGTGTTTTGTTTTTGTTATAACCTAAAACTACTGGCAGTAAACAGACCCCTTTGATCACCCTTTATCATTTCTTAAAAATGCATACAATGTCGTGCCACCATTGCCCAACCCAGGGTGGAAATCTCCCCGCATGTAAGGAGCAGGTAGCAGTGGCAACCCAGAGGTCTTTGGAGGCCTGGGGGTCAGAGGCCTGGGGCAGAATGCCACGTGATGTCCCCCCTTCTTCATTCGTGTCAACAACAAAAACGAGTCCTGTTGTGAAGCTCTCTTTTTATGTGAGGCCCAGGGCAAAATGCCCTCTTTTTTGCGGCCCCCCTGCCTCCACCCACCCTCTGGATGGCTCTGGGAACTGCCAGAGCAGTGTTGTTCTGTAAACACCAGCCGCCCGAGGTGTGTTGCCCAGAGAGCGGTGGGTTTTCGTTGCTTAGATCTGATACATTGCCGAGGTAAGGATTTTCCGATAAACTCGATGCCAGCCGCCAGAGACTGGGTGAGTGTGGTTTGAATGCGGCCGCACCTGTGGTCACGCGATTTACATCAGCCTCTTCATTCACCTCTTCCTGCGAACAAGGTGGTGGTGCCATCCACCTCATCCAATAATTGATGATTTTAGTTTTCGTGTGGAATTTGTTAAATAATAATAATAATAATACATTGTTATTGCAAAAAAGTTAAAGGTATCACTTTTTTGTCGATGGAAATAATTTTATTTTGGTTCAGCTCAGGAATTACACTGGGAGGTTCAGCTTAAATATGTTTACATGTTTCTAAACACGTGTGTTTATTGCCAATTAGATTGTTTTTATGGCAGCACTTTGCTCTCTGTGGCATGGGTGTTTTAAACAAAAAAAATCCACGTTCCACATGTTACTGTGCGTCCTGGCTTTGCACAGATATTTTTTGTTAAGTTTATTGATGAGAGTCTTTGCTACTCCCCCATGTCTGTTCCTGGCACAGGCCCTGGAATATCTTAGCCTATAGTATTCCAACGTGCCATGCAAATAAATGAAACCAATGTTGATTAATTTCCATGACCACCTGCAACATTTTATTTTCCCATTCTGAAATCATAATTTAAATTTAAAGTACAAACTTTAGTCAAAAATAATAGCACTTTTGCTCCTGATCACTCATCTGTTGCTTCTACTACGAACTTCACTCGTTAAATCCTCCACCCATGTTGAGGACTTGATCATTTTGATCATTCCATCTTCTCCATGCTGTCTTCAAACACCGTACTGCAGGTCAAAACACATTCTGCCTTTTTCCTTCACTCTGCTTCACTTTGGAATCCCATCCCATGGTCGCTCTTCCTAACTTCTTACAACATTGGTCAGTTTAAGAAACATATACGTTCTCATCTATTGTGCCTTCAACAGTGCTGTTTGTTGCTTGTCACTTGGCATTGTGGGCCTTTTGGACTGCACTCGGCAACCGTGATAATTAAAAAAATGTTCCCCAATCTTGCAGAATTGTATTTAAACACATTCCTGCGGAGGGAGCTGGTAGGAACGTTGGGTTGCTCGGTCAATGGCCAGGGTCAACGGCGGCGTGGTGTATTCCGCAAATATGGCCGACTGTGAGGGCGGGCACAAGCCGGCGTGAGTAGGTTAAACGTTTAAGGGCACCACGGGGTGACCAGCCCCTCCCCACCCAGCCCCACCCCTCCCACCCCCCACCCAGCCCCACCCAACCCCTCCCCACCCTCCCCTCCCCACCCAGCCCCTCCCCACCCTCTCCACCCAGCCCCTCCCCACCCTCCCCTCTCCACCCAGCCCCACCCCTCCCATTTTTGGATGCAGGACGGACAGACAGAATAATCCCCTGTGGGCTGGTGTAACCAGGAGGTTCCTACCAGTATAAAATTGAGCTAATGTGCTCAGTGTTACATGTCATCTTCTTGTGGCTGCTATCGTTGGCTTTACAATGAACTACTGAACCTGATCAAAATATACGTTTCCCCTGCGCAGGAGATGCATCAGCTGCTGCGGTATCTGCAGGACAGGCAATGCCTGCACATTTGTACCCGCCTCCCTTGTATGCTGCTCAGGTGAGTCACAGTTAATCTTCTCAAATATGAAGGGACAACCTCCACAGGCTATAAACACTTGTTATCCCTCCTATCCTTATCACCTACAAAGACGGCTGGCATGATCTGTAAAGTACAAATGTTATTGGCCCACAAAGACAAAGTATATACCAAGAATTGCATTGTTCCAGAATAAGTATTTAACAATTGAAAATGATGACCACGTAAAAATGACCACGCATCTTTGTGCATTGTACTTGATCGCACGCACACACAAACGCACACGCATTCTCAGCATATGTAAGTCGCGCCCTGCACAGAAGCTATTCGTCAAACGGCCTCGTACGTGGTTAAATACTCAAATTGCCCTGAACTTAAAATGCGTTCCTGTCTGAACATGTGTTGCTTGCCAGCAGCACAAATGACAAACGGTGCACTCCTATACACGATGGATTGCATGGCGCAAAGAAGGATTGGGCTGTTATCGTGGGGCATTTAACTTTCCTAAGATACGGCATATGCCCCGTGCACACCATACTAACTGCAAAGCAAATGGGGACATTGATCTCAATGTTATCATTTGGGATAAGCAAGCATATTTCTTTTTTAACAGGAGCATTCTTATGCAAGAGAGCAGTGCCAACAACCAGTGCTCGTCTTCTCCGTGAAAACTCGCTTCAAGATGAATAACAACCATGGCGGCGTTTCATTTATAGCATTTTCCCTTTCCTTGTTCTTTTCTAGTAAACATCTAACCCAATGGAAAAGAACAAAATAAATACAAGGACTGTCTTGATTTGAAGCTTTCCACAGCAGTTCCACTGCTGGATTATTTTTTCCGCCTGAGGACGACCACTTGTGTTGCGATCGAAACGTCGTGATGTATTATTTTATTTTTCTACCTACGTGACTTTACCGAAAGAACCAAAGAGTATACAAGAATTGCGTTTAATCTTTGTGCCATTCCATTTGTACTGCCAGGCTTTAAACGCCGCTCGTTTACGGCGTACGGCTTCTGACTGGATAAATGAAAGCCGAGTGCGTGCGTGCGCATGTATGAAGGGGGAACGGTAGTGTAGTGGTTACCGCAGCTGCGCTACGAACCCGGCGTCCCGAGTTCCATTCCCGCTCGTGGCCAACACCAGTAACGATTATCTGAACCGGTCTTGGGCCTCCCCTAGGTCGACTCAGCCTCAAATGAGTACATAGTGTGTGGTAAGTAAACATCACAGCTGGGGAGACAAAGGCGGCCGGGCATGGTGTTGGCCACCCACTCCCCTCGTGTGCCGTGCCAGGCCTTCATAGGTGCCCGCTAACAGCCCTTCCCCCCCAACACTGTTACAGGCTATACGGGGGATCTTTGTCTTTGTTGTTTTTTGGAGGGGGGGTGGAGGGGTTGGAGGCGATGGCAGCGGCTGCTTGGCCCGTGTGCCCCGCGCCGCCCAGCTGGCTTGTGTGCTGCGTTGGCGGGGACAACCTGCATCGGCAGATGTCGGTGGGCAGAGCGAAGGCCCTGTGCAACCCGAGCTCGGGCACGCGCACTCGCAAACGTCTGGTCAGCATTCCACGAGTCATAAAATCAAAACCAGCAGTTCTTGAATGGCTCCCTTAAAAAAACACGCGGTCGTTATTTATAAAGGTTTTTTTTTCGTCTTAGAAAGTTATAGTGGTTAAAAATGTGCTTTTGCTTTTCTTGAGAAAAATTACCCAGTGCGGATTATTATTATTTTTGCTTTCAGCTGTTTGCTTATAGGTCACAATCATTATTGTTTCTTGGTCGTTTAACAACGGTTCATCTCAGTCACATGTCCGATGCGTGCCTCGACTGAATTTGGCGTTGTGCCATCGACCGCAATCAGCCGCTTTCACTTGGAACTTTCTTTGATTGAGGAATTAAGGATCAAAAATTCTTAACTGCTGCGCCAGTCACCTCCAAGCTACGGCCGTGGATTCAGGAAAAGGGCACAGCGTTGCATCGTTTTTCAAATTTATTGTCGCATCAGTACTCCTCTCAATGGGATGCACCCTTTTGCGTGAGCGGAGCATCGATGCCGGGTGATTGATTTGTAATTACGCAGCAAGTCGGGCCTCGCACAGGGGCCAGGCCATTCATTAGCCTGAGCAATCGCCCTGTCGGGGTTATATACTGGGGCCTGTCGGAGGCGAGGCACCTCCGGGGGGAGCCAAGAGAAAGAGTGCTAAGCGTTCTGTTTGGCAGCAGAGAAAATTACAGCATCCGTACCCCCACCGTACCACCGAACACCAATGCCCCTTAGTTTCTTGGGTTGCCTATTAGGACACATTCGGGAGAACGTCTGTAGAAACCGATGAACATTGGTAACGATGTGAAAAGAGTTGCAGAAAAAAGTGCTCGACGTAGCAAAATAGTTACTCTGCAAGCACTGCTGAACTTGGGAATTTATTAACGATAAGATTATAATTTATAGCTCTTTATCAATCAACTACTGGACGAAGCCTTCCCCATACTCCTTTGAGAACCCAGGTTGTTTGGTCAGACTTTAAGATGCCTGCTTGAGGGTTGGGTGTAGTGGTTGTTAGGGGAGCAGAACCAGTTCAGATATCACGATTGATGTTCGCCGTAGTTGGGAGTCACACTCAGGGTGCCAGCTTTCGTAGTGCAGTTCAACATTGTAAATTATGAGCGATCATTTCAATGTCCAACCTGTTTTAGGTCTGCACCTAACAGTATAAAGTATTACCATTCATATATTTGAAAAGGTATTAAATACATTTATTAACACATTCCTGCGGAGGGAGCTGGTAGGAACGTTGGGTTGCTCGGTCTATGGCCAGGGTCAACGGCGGCGTGGTGTATTCCACAAATATGTCCGACTGTGAGGGTGGGCACAAGCCGGCGTGAGTAGGTTAAATGTTGAGTTTTATAAGGGCACCACGGGGTGACCACCCCCTCCCCACTCAGCCCCACCCCTCCCATCCCCCACCCAGCCGCTCCCCACCCAGCCCCTCCCTGCACGACGGACGGACGGACACAATAATCCCCTGTGGGCTGGTGTAACCAGGAGGTTCCTACCAGTAATATTTGTTCAACATATTTGGTCTCATAAAAGATGAAATAATTGAACAATGAATGTACTCGTACACAATATGCAATGTAAAGGTGACTGGTTGATGTTTTTAAGTTGAATTGTAATCTTACAAAAGCCATCTGCGGAGGGCACAGAAGTAGTGGTTCTTGGAATTCGAACGATGCCACAAAACTATCTGCGGGAATCAATTATTTTCATACTCCGCCTCAGCTTCATCTTAGCGGACTAAGGACTTCAGCAACAAAAAGCAACTGTTCCCCCTCTTTGTAGATATCACGTGTTTCATAATAGGGTCAAAATTTGCGTATGATTTAGTTAGGCAATTCCTTTTAAATGAAAGGCAACATCAAAGCTCCGAGCTGGGAGAGAGTCACGCAGTGCACTCAGCCCTGCGAGCCTCATGTGATTTTTGTTTGGCTACGTGGAACTTTCAGTGGGCCAACGCCCAGGTTTCAAACAGACCCCAGTGCCAAGCAGGACGGGTCATGTGCTCACGATACCCAAGGGTGGAATAATGCATCAATTAATTAAATACGTACATATTGTCAAGCTCACATGATATGTGCCGCGGTGGCGAGATGTTAACTACTTCGCCTGGTTTGCAGGAGTTCGTAGGTTCGATCCCGAGCCTTGACGCCTGTTGTATATTTGGAGTTTGCGTGTCACTCTCCCCATGGTCGCGTGGATTTTTGTCCGGGTTCTCTGTTTTTTTTCCCCTCCACATTTAGAAACGTGCGTTTAGATTCATTTGGCTGCTCTAAATTTCCGCGTGATAAGCCACTTCGTTGAGCTATCATTTGTGGCCAGGTCACTTCTGAAAAATAGCTTAATAGCTCAGTGGGCCTTACCTGGTAAATTATAAAATAGTTTTATAGTCCAACAATCGAGGTATTTGATGTGTATAGCGTTCATCCAACAGTGGCTCGATCTTGGTCGATGATGATATTTTACGAAATGGAATAAACGTCACCTCTGCGGCCATTGGAGGTGCTACTATTAATCACAATATAAAAACAATTATTCTTGAATCGTAGAGTAACGATTAATCGATATAATTAATTGAATCTCCTGGAAATCGTGAGGGTGTGACCCATGCCAAACGCGAGGTTCGTACCCCAGCCCATTAGCTGGTCCCACCATTATCCCGCGTGCCCTCCATCCTTTTATCGCCAGTTATACGGCACGGCCCTTTGTCAATGCACTGCTGGATGAAGGCCTCGCCATTCAGTGTCGACCGTGGTGGGCCGTTTGACGATACTTCTTCACCCTGGCTAGTTTGGGTTCATGAATGGGAGGCCCCGGACTGGTTTTTAGATATCGCTCGCCTGTGACATAAACCATGGCTGGGAGTTAAAGCGAAGTTGCCGGCTTCATAGCGAGGTTGCCGGCTTCATAGCGCAGTGCGCTATCCACTCGCACTTGCCTCGACTCCACCCGTCGCCAGTCAGCTGTTTTTGTGCCCTGGCCAGTAAAACGCCACGTGTCTCGTTGCTTCCGATGTATTTTTTTCTTACCGGACGGCCAAATGAAGAGCAACTATTCTTGCTTCCGGCTACGTTTCACGTTAACGTGCCATGGGAATGACCGATGGCTCCGCCTGCCTAGGAAGGAGAGAATAAAACCGACCCACCTTGGTGGAATTCTACGGTAAACAATGTACAGGTGTCAGTTGATTCACATTCTTAGTGCCCGGAGGCTGGCGGGGGGGTGGGGGGCGTCTGTGATTAATTCGGCACACACGCACACAACACGAGCAGTGCAGAGTCTGTCCATGCAGCAGTGCCCTGCTATAAATATATCCTCATGTTACTGATTAAGGAGGCAGTATATGCCATAGGGTCAATCCACACACTAGCGGCATTGTGCTCTTATTTTGTTGGGGTTTCTCCCCGGCCGCCCCCCCCCCCCCCCTACTTTTTACAACTTGCATGTGCTGTGCATACGGCAAGAATTTGACGGGATTACCTGCCACCAATTACCGCCGTGCCACAGGAGGAGTGCATTACCGCTCTCTCGTAGGTTTTTCTCATCACTGCCTTTTTTTTTCAAGCATTTCATCTGTCCGCTTTCTACACCTCGGCGCATCTTTGCCCATAAACCGCAAATTCAGGCCCATAAAGCGGCCAGAATCAACGCAGATTCATAGCCGCCAGGGGTCCGTGGCATGTATGGCGCCTGGATAAAACTGGAGCACTGGTCCATTTCATCACTTCAGGCCTGAGTAGGCCATGTGTATTCATATTATGTGTACACATGCATGCACGCGTACTATGTCCGGTACTGTAATGCACATATAGTGTGTATAATCTTTGCAATATGTACCCTGATTATAACATTTGTAATAAAAACAAATTAAAGGTCATAATTATTATTTACTGCCCTTTGGTCAATCCACTGCTGGATGAAGGCATCTCCGCAACATTGTCGGCCATGAAAGACATCTGACCATACTTCACCACGCTGGTCAGTGCGGGTTGGTGAAGTTACAGTGCGTAGATTTTAATCAACTCATTTCCTACTTGGGAGACTTCACGCACTCTTGAGTAAAAATAAGTTACAGCTGAAAAGTCAATTGCTTTGCATTTTTTCTCTCACAATTTCTGATTAATATCTTGAAAGTTATAATGAACAGGCTTTTTACATATAGACGTAAACGATCTGCAATAACATAACCGCGGGGACCCTTAAGTCCTGCTGACATTTGAGAAGCTGCTCGGGCATTGAAATATTTCCAGCAGAGCCATCGAGCCTAGCCGGGGCAACGTCTCCTCCAGCTGCTGACCCGCGGCCGGGCCTGGCTCCCACGTGGGAGAGAGAGCGCGCAACAGAGCCAGAGAGGTGATTTCCGAAGATGACCAAACTGTAGAGCGTGATCCCCGCAGATGCTACGCATGTGCCTTGAAGTATGGGGAAGAGGTGGAGGAGGGGGGATGGGGGGGCAGGTGTGCTCCCAGGGCAATTGTCACAAAACATTAGCATTGATGGGGGCTGGGGAGTGGCAGGAGGTTCTCAGAATCCGATTATTTATACTGGAGGAATCCGATGAGCAATAAAGCTCTTTTTCACAGATGTCCCAGTAGGTTCTGCAACCCGACCGCCTTCGGCGGTCACCGATCCGTGTCGCCGCTCGTCCTCACTGGGGCTCGTGCAGGTTTGAGCATTGTTTATAACCGCGAGTCAATTCGCGGACGTTGCTTAGCATTACAAACCCCGTGCTGTGGCAGACACGACGGCCCATCAGACGCTTGTGCTAGCACGGTGGCGGACCGGTCCAGCTGCCTTGTGTGCGGCTCCGACTCTGCATTCCAGTCACGGGCGCGCGTGATCTCTATGTTTGTCCTGACACTTGCTCTAAACCCTAGAAGCCTGATAAACAGGCCTGATGGGGGCTATGGCCCTTGAGGTCTTGCTCTGTCGCTTGCTCTTCCTGCTCGGGAGAATGAGAGAGGCAGAAGGGTTGGGTTTTTTTCAAGAGCTTTGTTGCAGTGGTATATAATAGTAGTCAGCTCTCTGTCAACCCACCGCTCGATGAAAGCCTCCCCATCCCTTGTCAGCCATGTGGGATTTTGACCGTACTTTACCGTGCATGTCAATGCAGGTTGGTTAAGGGGTGGAGGTCCCGGGACCGGTTCGAATATCACTTGCCGCTGATGTTAACCGTGACTGGGCGTTGAGCTCAGGTTCCCGGGTTCATAGGGCAGTGCGCACACACAATCTGTGCCGCCACCACTCCCTTGCACGGTGTTTATAAATAAGGAATCCAGAGTTGGTTTTAAGATCTACTTTTATATACACAAAAACAGCGCTTGTGGTGCTTGAAATACTGAAGCAGCAATAGCATTCCTTTGACATTAGCAGGCTCTAATGCCATTCATCAACTTAGAAACCTAGTTTAAAAACACACTTTAATCCACCTTTAAAAAAATTGCAGCTTGTTTTCACCTCTTATGTGAAGGGAGTTAATAATTATTTAAAGTCAATCAATTCGAATGTTGGCCATATGCCCACAATGTCACCAAGCTCAACCAAAACAAAGCATAATTCAGTGCCATGTTATACATAACTGCATGTGGCTGAAGCTTTAATCGTAAAAAAATGTTTTTTTTTGCAAACAACATTTCTGTGTTATTATCCTTACCTCAAAGCAGAATGCAAAGACGATTACTGCTCATGCTTCCATCCAGCCATGAGCAAAGCACTTGCAGTGCAATGCACTGCATGAAAATACTGTATCGTGACCTGGCCTGCCTAAGCAAGCACGCATGACCCTGTACTCATATGGCTGCTGGGGGATTGCTTAGACAAGGAGTGACTGTTTTCTTTGTGTGGGTGGTACTCCGTAAAGAAGCGCTGGCTAACACCAAAACAACAAACCACAACTTTGCCAGACGTGTAGCACCCCCCACCACCACCCCCTCCCACGTGAACAAAATGTCGGTGGGGGTGTCGGGTCACTTGGAGACCGTGAGCTCCCGGAGTCCTGGACCAGGCCACTTAACGAGGCCCTGCGCCCACTGGGCGGAACTGCCCCGACGGGCCGGCGTTATCCGTCATGCTGCTCACGTGGGCCCAACAGGTTGGAGGCGAGGTCAGGTAACGCCTCGCTCACTTGACCCCACATTGCCCAACGGCAGCCGCTTTTGAGCCTGTAAGTGTTGTCGACCACGGGTTTCGTTTTCCAGACATTAATCGTGAGTTGATGCATTCCCCCTCTCCCCCCCCATGTCCTTCTCCTTGTAAAGGAGAAACCTTTGCACACATTCTTGAAGTCTTGCCTCCCAAGCCCACAGACCAATTCTGTTTCATTAGGGAAGATGGAGGGGGGAGGTTTTACCCTCACTTTTTTTTTCCTCCGCCTACACCCCGACCCTTGTGGAGTCTAAGGGAACTGGACTTTGCCATTCATTTGTCAAGTGTTATCACTGTTACAGAGCACAGGCAGGCAGAACGGGCTCCCTGAATGGAGCTATTGATCTCCCACGTGTTCAAAGGCTCGAAGACGTGAACAAACAGTGCGGCATGTGAAAACATAAAACAGAAAAATATTTTCTCCCCTCTGAGCGGTCTCCTCTGTTTATTCCATTTTTATAAACAGTTCCGTGCACCACGTGATGAGAAAATGTAGCGTGCCGATAATGTTGATACGTTGATTTATTCCACGGCGTATAGTTTACCTCTGCAATAGTCCTCATGAAGTAACATGAATCGTGAAAAAGTGTAACGTGTCAGCCGAGCAATTCACTATGTCGCACTGGGGATATAATTTAAGGGGGCCCGAAAATAAATCTTGTAAATGATTTATAGCAAGCAAGTACATGGTCGACTTTATGCACTTACCGCCTGGACTTCAACCCCCGACATATTTCAATAACCCACAACGGTCAGCCTATACCCACGAAAAGTAATTCTACTTCTATGCATGCATGTCTTTGCAATAGTATTCCAAACGTTACCATTAATTGCAACGTACACTATAGATTTCCATTACGCTGTTTTGTTCATTTGTAGTCAGCTCCCCTCACGGTCCAGGTTCTGCTGGAATGATTACTTTTTAGTGGCAATTATCAGTGCAAGCAACCTTGCTTTGATGATACATTTGAACCTAATGAGATCGGCTGAATCAGAACCGGAAAAAGCAGCTCTCTGCAGCCTGTACTCAGCTCAAACCGGAGTTTGCTACATAGATAACTTCGACAGGTGTGGCCATTGAGTGCGAGTTTTTGTGTTGTGGGATTGGCATGGAATGACATTGGCCACACCTGACTCGGGCACTCAGAAAACCTGGTAAGCCTGGATCACAGCATGGATGGGACCACATTTACAAGTTGCTATCATCATAATCATCAGCAGCAGCAGGAAAATTACCCTGATGGATGAAAGCCTCCCCATTCCACCTAACGCCTATGTACGAGCTTATTTCATCACTGCATCTCCTCGACAGGACGTACATTTAAATTCGTTCCGGCCGCTTGTGCCAAATGAGAAATGAATCGTGGAAAACTGAAATGGAATGCCGCATGCACGAGAGTGTGGTTAGAGGGATGCTGCTATCGTCCATAAGAGTTTAAGCATTTATTTTGTTAAAGACTTTGTGATGCGTGCCCCGATTCCCACAGTTATGTAAGTTTAGTCATTGCAATATTGTCTCAGGAGCTGTCACGCAGGTCAGGTTCCTACAGAGTGGCAGATGATGCACATCTCACATTTATAATGTTGCAAAATGGTGACTCACTTTTTAGGTTTAGACTATAAAAAGTATTGCTGACCCCACAACGTTGATGTAAACGTGTTTTTTGTAGTCGGTTTGAATCCAAAGAACCAATGAGTCGATCCTTTTTTTCCTCCAGTGTATTAACTGCCCTGGTAATAAGTGGGGAGCAGAAGGAAGTGTTCAAAGCTGGTATTATTGCTCATGTTACCATTGACTGGCAGTGGGGAGGTGAAGTTGCTGTTCATTCTTTGACCTGGGTCATATGATCATACTTGTAGCTGAGTCTAGACCATTCTATCCACCACCCTGCCCAGGTAGACGTTTAATGCTCAGTTGCATGTCGATCTCTCTTGGTTGGTTGCTGTCTTCAAGTGGCATCTTCATTGTCTTCCTCTCGCCCCTGCAGCCTTTTAGGCCTTTGGGGCCTGACCGTTTCCTTTCACCGACATCTCTGTCCACTTTTCTCTCTCCGTCACTGCGTTTTTCAACCAAGGCAGCTTCTTTGATCCCATGCAGCGGTTGACGTTTGACATCCCAATCAAATTCGTGGTCTAGTGTTCCCCTGCATCACCGTCTTTGCAGCCGGTCACCATTCATCAGGATCACACGTCAAAATTATTGCAGTGTCCCGTGCTTGACCTGACTTAATATATGACCTCACTTGACCCTTCCGTATTCCAACGTTATTATATTTTTCAGCCGGGGCAGGCGGCAACGGGAGGCTCAACGGCCGCCGCCGGCGGCGGCCCTGCCCAACAGAGCGGCGAGGCCGCCCACCCGCTGAGCTGGCTGCACGGAGTTCCCTTCTCGCTGGCGCCACGCTACCAGCTGGGCCGGCAGGGGCAGCAGGACCCGCCGTCCTCCGTCTTCGTGCAGCTGAGCCAAGCCGACGAGAGCCTCAAGAGCTACGCGTACGACTTCGCTCTGGAGCGCTCGGTGCTGTGCTCCTCGTAGTGCCCGCCTGCGCCGCTCCTGCTCGTGCTGGTTGTTGCCGGCGTTGTTGTCGTGGTGGTGGGTCACCTCGCCCTCCCCCCCAACCTCCTCCCCCCCCCTCAGTGTGCCCTTACACTTACACAAACTCTGTTGCCCGCATGTACTGTACTAAGCAACGTCGTTTCATTCATTTATTTGGAAATGCCACACCGAGTCTCAAGACTTGTCAGTAGAAAGGTATTGGGCTTATGCATGTGTAAGTAACAACCTGCCATTCAGTAGAGGTTGAAGTAACAGTCGGAGATCTGCACGGCCACGTTCGCAAACGCATCTGCTGTACTGCCTTGCCACTTCGTGGTCCGGTGGGTTTTAGATTTTCACAAATCTGCCCGAGTCACAAACTAAATAAGCATAGCTGAGTGTGCTATACTTCATCAAGGAGCATAAACCATCATGCAAACTCCGGTCATCCTCACAGCAGCGGCTTTTGGATAACGGTCAAACAAAAGGCGGTCGCTACATCGCGCGCTTTCGGATGCGCTTCTGCGGCCGTCTGGAACGCTCTTCCTTTCCGATATTAGGAAGCCACTGTAGCTGTGCACTTTAAAATCGTCTAAATTGAAAACGAATTTTTGTAGAGCTGCTTTTTGTGTTAGGTTTGTTGTGCTTCCCCTGCACCTCCGATGAGCACGATCGGCAATGTACGGTGTGAAAGAAATTCTACGTACACGCATGCATACGACTATACTCCATTCTGTGTCCATCCCCAGGCGCCCCTGTGCCTCCACACGAGTCTGACATCCCCTGGATTAGAGTTGAAGCAATTAGTCGTATTGACCGTTGGATCGATCTTGTAGCTACACTTTCCAACCTGCAGTTGTTTGGTCATGTCGACGGCAGTACCTTTGTGCCGCCGTATAATTTGTGACCGTTTTTTTTTGTGAACACCTAATTAAGGCGTTGCAGAGCCATCAATTACGTGGTTTATTTCGTTTAGATTGGCGGCTAAATCCTTGGAAGAGGAAATCACACACGCTGTCACAGAGGTCTTTATTCAAATGTTTATATGCTGTTTACTCTCTCTGAACATGACACTTGCTGATCTGTGTTTTGGTAATGTGGCTTGTTCTCTTTCTCTAACCGTTGAAATGTATTCTGGTACATGCGCGCCTATGGGCCAACGTGTACGCAGGAAGTGCACAGTACTTTATTTACCTCAGCTCAGAATTGGTTTGTGAACTCTTTCGCAACCCGCTAAGCAAAGACGCGGACAATCGTGGGTCTTGCCTCACCGTGCCGACAGCATCTTCCACAAAGCACGCAGCTCCGAGTGATCGCCGGTGAACTTGAGCCGCCGCTATTGTTGGCACGAGCCTGTGGCCTCGGCCAGCCGCAGTCGGACGGACGATGGGTCGCCTTCAAATCGTGAGTCACAGGATGCAGCATCCAGACCCTGTGCTAAGTTCTAACGAGACAGCAAGTGGTACCGACTCTTCGACAATCACCCAACCGCCAACAGCTACACAATGGGGCACCATCATTGGCTGGTTAATAGTGGGTAAGTGAGGCATTGTGAGGTTAGGCTGACCTATAACCCACAGTGAGTCTTAACTCCCTTCTCTGCTTTTGGCCATCACACGGCAGATGACAGTGAGGGTGGATGCACTGCTTCCACTCCTATGGTCATGGCAATCGCTTCCTGTAGCCCGCTGTAGGTGGTTCAACTTTCAAGTTTATTTTGTTTAACCAGGTGAGAACTCACCGAGGCCAGGATATCCTCTCATGCGCAAGAGTGACCGGGGAGGGGAGATGGGGGGGGGGGTCACCAAAATGATAAAAGCAAACCAAATAAAATCAATTACAGCAATGGAGCCTATAGAAATGGGAGCAAAAAAAGCTGTGCCACGTGAGAAATCGATAATATTGCACAAACACAAATCGACATCAATACAATCACTGTAGCTTACGTCAGTTTGGGCAGATTATTTTTCGACTGATCGTAATACTGTACAATTATAATTGAGTTGCATATATATAGTGACTTGTATAATGTGTAAACGGACAAGGTTGCCCGTGTACAATGGAGGTCTTTTTTTTTTTGGCCCGAGGTGGCTTATTCAAGGAATTTGTTAAGTTCACGGTGCCGTTCCCCTGCGAGGCACGTCGCTATGTGTCCGGTATTCCTTAGCCATAGAGCGGTGCTTGGCAATTGAATACAGTTGTAGTAACTAGGTCAAGCATTTGCAATACTTTGCACTAAAGATACTGGTGGGGTTTTCTTTTTAATGGCCATTGTTTGCAACGTAGAAAGTGAGCTGCGATGCACATTAGACGTGGCCTCTGTCTGCCAACAATAGCACGTTTGTTTGTTACGTAGGCTAGAAAATGAAAACGACTTTTCCGTGAACCTTTAATTGAAAACAAAGGAATAAAAAATGTTAATCTGTTTATTGGTGTGGTGGAACTGCTCGGTAGCACTAAGTTGTTGTTGTTTTTTTTGTAACGGAAGGGCACGTGTGGATAATTTCAAGGCCCATTACGCTGCGCAGCGAAAACGTAGCGTCCCAGCGTCGGCAGGCAGGCAGGCAGGAGCTCGGCCAATTCGTGGTGCGTGCAGCGACTTGGCGAGAGACTGGGTGGTGGGTAGTGGCGGGCGTCAGTCAAGGGATGCGGAGTCCCTTAATTTGAGCACTGGTTTAATTTGATGGGAAGTAATGGGAGCTCGCGGTGCTGGCTCCGGCTGCGGGGATGTTCGTCCGTCATTATCGGCTTGGTTAGAGACTTGGCGTTTTCATTCAGGCGTGAAACGGTGCACGGGCAATTCTGTGATTGGATGAGGTGTGCGATGATTTGATTCGGTAATCGAATCGCTTTTAGTTTGTTCTCAACGCGCCGTCTCATTTGTATGGGCTCCCACTGTCTCTCATGTGCACCGTCGGTTTTTCCGGTACTTTTGAATGTTGTGTTGTCTCGTCGGGGCTGTCTGAATCATTCCATTAAAGAAATTATAAAAAATGTATAATTTGAAAATATTCTATGCTTATTCGTATGATTCAAAGAATGTATTGAGTGTAAGCATTAGTATTCAATGATTAACCATTGCAGGCCCACTGAAAATGAGCTTGCGTACATTTCCAAATGGAATGATCTGGACAATTGGTTATCGAGTAGTTGTATAATAATGTTTTGCCTGGGTCATTATTTAAAAGTCAGCATAGTGGTGCTTACTGTTAATGTCATGGTTACGCTATTGCCAATTATGCACATAATTAGATTCTATTTTTGACCTGCGGGTAAGGGCCGATTCAGGGTAGAAGTTTAAATAAATGTGGAAATAACGAAAAATGAGAACACATTTAAGAATATTATGTTTTATCTTCTTGGTTCTTTTGGTAAAGTCACGTAGTTGGGAAGTAATAAAATAATAAAAATAAAACATAAAATAATATAATATTATATAAAAATAAAACATAATAAAATAATATAATATTATTTTATTATGTTTTATTTTTATTATTTTATTACTTATTTACTACGTGACTTTACCGAAAGAACCAAGAAGATGAATCCCTGCAGTCACGAAAGCTTTAAATCGAAATATTACGTTTAACGTGAAAACATTAATCACGTAGAATATGCTGTCATAATGGACAAGACTTTACCAACATTTTTGTTTATGTTTGTAAAATAAAATGACAGCATTCTTAATAACTCAAATGGAATGCAGTATGTTGCATATCGAGTGTGCTACCGTGGGTAATTCAATATGAGATGTATACATTATTACAACACTCGCGATCGCTCCAAGGCGTTATGATTCACTTTTGAAGAGCAATCGCAGGGTGGCAGCCACTTATGATTCTCGTGTTTTTTTCCCAAGCATGGTTATCAATGTTGGTAACCTGAGCAAGACCTTGCACAAACAGACGCACAACGTTGGGGATTTTTGTTGTTAATGTTTAAAACATACTTTATACTTTCTTCCAGGGTCAGGAAGTAAAATGCTTTTTTCTCATGCCAGTTTTTGCTCGAGTTACCAACACACCAAAAAAAACACATTTTGTCCAAACCAAACACGACCCTCTGTTGAGGTCGTAAATTACCGTTAAGACCGGAAACAGTTTGGATCTCTTCACAATTCTGACAAAAATCGTCTGATGATGCTGGATGTAATTACAAAACGTCGCAGTACCCGGAATTGTAAATGTTGTGGGTTTACTCTCCAAACACACCGGTGGGCTGAAGTAGTCACCAATTGGCACGTTGTTTACGTGACAACCTTTACTAGTTGGCTGTGTCGGGTGGTGGCGTGTTAACGACACATTTATATATTTACGCGATCTAACAACAAACCTCTATTATGGATGATATTGGTCGCGAAAGCTTTCGTGTCAGACAGCTGCAAGCCCGTTGACTTTTAAGACAATCTGTGTTTGGCATGGTAAATGACATTATGGCTATTCTTTGGGTTTTTCGGTAAAGTCACGTAGATAAATTCAAAGAAAATAACAAAATATAAAACTATGACGTTTCGATCGCAACACAAGCAGTCATCGAAACGTCGTAGTTTTTTGTTATTTTCTTTGAACCTATCTACGTGACTTTACCGAAAGACCCAAAGAATGTGAATTCCTGCAGTCACGAAAGCTGGGAGTGTAATAATATGCGCAACGCTGTTGATAATCCTGAGCCTGTGTAATTCATACATAGTGTTGGTGTGTAGTTTAATATACACATGCTGTATATCTAAGGGTGCAATGCTCGTGTGTGCGTGTAAACATCTGCGACGGGGGTACGGATACACCATCACCTTTTTCATCCGCCGTGCCAGACTTCATAGGCGCGCTTGATGGAAATTTACAAACGCCCCGTTTTTTTGTTTTTACAAATGCTGACCAAGGTGGCTTTCATGATGATGGTTACAGCCACTGATTTTAAAGGCAATGGGCCAGCACATCACGATGGTGGGTTAACTGTGTGCGCTTGTATTTATGCAATATATTAAAGTCGTGGATGTAACGGCGCTTGGTTATTCCTTATTACGTGCATCGAGTGGTTTAAATAAATGCATTCCCCAAGCAAGCTCAGTTCTGCTTCTTTACAAATAACGTTTGACCCCCCCCCACCACCACCACTTACGTGGAGCAGAGGTCACTTAAAGGCATCTCAGAAGTCGTTCTGCAATATCCGTTTCCACAGGACCACTCTCAAACAACGGGTTGCACCGCTCTGCGAGAAATGCGAATGGATCCCTCATCTCGTGGCATGACGCGAGAAAGCACAATCTGCGTAAAAAATGTGTGAAAATGTTTTTTGAACCCCAGGTATTCTCAAAGCGCACGGCCAATTGCCGAGCGAGATGTGGGGGGGGGGGGGTCACGCAACACTTCAAAGCGCTTACGCAGAGTAGGCCTACTTGAAAACCCTTTTCGGAAAGTGCCCAGAAAAGCTGGGCGATGCCGCATGCAGGACGTGTATTGAAAGAACGCGAGTGTGTACGCGTAGAAGTGTGTACATGTAGAAGTGTGTACACGTAGAAGTGTGTACACGTGGAAGTGTGCAAACGCGAATAACGACGCACCTCCTGCATGTAGCACCGCAGTGAAATCCGAGATGGAAGAACAGGGTTGACGTTTTGGCGAGATGACCTTGACTATGATGTGCCTTACAGCTAAAGCAGGCCAGCCAAGCGGAACGTTTTAATAATGTATCCTTTGTTTATAACCAGATGGAGATCCCCATTTCAAATGGGTTTTTTTTTAATAGAGACTTATCTAAACAAGTGTAATATATTACAGTAAAATTAAAACGGCAAATGAAAGCACTGGCTTTTCTATTGAATAAATATATAACGGCTTTCATTTATTTTAAAGAATCTTTCTCATCATCCAGTAAAGTATAAATTACCTGTGCAGACATAGGTCAGTTATGCGTGATAGATTCTACATAGCCTTTACAATTACACTCTACAGTTCATGTACAGTTTGTTGTTTTAATCCACTGCTGGATGAAACAGCCTCCGCACGGGCCGTGTTGATCGTGGCTGCCGGTTGTTCTAACCCACACTTCGCGGCGCGTGGTGCGTACGGCGTGCGCGTGTGAATCTCGTGCCTCGGGACTGCACATGCACACACACACTCGCTGCTGCTGCTGCCTCGTACCACGGTACCAAGCTGTTTGGCGGAGGTTGACTCGTTGAAATGACGCCGATGTTAATGTTATGCGCAATAACAGCCGCCGCGCTCGGCTGTCCGTACGCTGTCTGTATCCACGGTGATCATCATCGTCAGCTATGATCTACCCGCTGTTGGATGATGCTCCCCCCCCCCCCCCTCTCATTAATCCTCGTTGTCTCCGTCTCTCACTGTCTCGCTACGCGGTCAATCTTCACCAGTTCGTGCACGCGAATCGAGCCCATCGTCAATGGCTGCTGACATTGTGAACACTCGAATATTTTAAGCACTCAAAAATAACTCATTTCGGCAGAAGCGCGCATATTCCACAAGCGTGCCTTACTCATTTTGTTTTCGTGATACAGTGCTGCGTTACATTATATTATGTTACAATATATCCCGCTATATTGTAGCAATACATTACAATATAGCGGGTTATGGGTTGAATGTTGACTATTTAGGTGCGAGTTTGCGTGCTTCGGCTGTGCGTGGGGTGATGATGATGGTCGTGGTGGTGGTGGCGGCGACGGCGGTGCGCGCGCCCGATACGTGCAAAGACAAAGATCCCCCGTGTAGCCTTTACAGATTGTTGGGGCAAGTGCTGTTAGCGAGCACCTATGGAAGGCCGGTACGGCACAAGAGGGGGTGGGGTGGCCAGCACCACGCCCGGCCGCCTTTGCGTCCAAAGTGGCGATGTTTTACACACCGCACCAGGTTACTCATTTGAGGCCGAGTCGACCTCGGGGAGACGCAGGACCGGTCCAGACAAATCGTCATTGGCGTCGGCCGTGTGCGGGAATCGAAGACGCACGCACACGTGGCATTAAAGAAGCATTCGGAGGAGAGGATGGCGAGAAGAGGAGCCGAGGGATGAGGCGACGTCCCCTGTGCAGCACCACCAGCATGCCCGCCCGCCCGCCTTGTTCCCCCACACATCGGCAAGGGGGGGCATGGTCACGTTATCCGGAGCGAAGCCCCGGACAGTTCCAGTTTATATGGCTGGCGGCTATTCGGCGGAGGCGATGTGGGGGGGGGGGGGGTCACAGTCAAGTGTATGTTTGTTGTGAGTAGTATGAGTACTATCGATAGCCCAGCGAGGGATATGGTCTCAGTATTCAAGACGGTGACCTGGGTGGTGGACCTGGCTGAAAACGATCGCGGGTGTTGATACGAGACGTGCCGTGCAACGTTGCCCTTGGAAATGTTGAATGGGACGCCACGTCAAATGCCTTGTGTTGGTGGCGTGTGCTCTGGGGTTGGTTGGTAGTGGTGGGTTGTTGTGTGGTGGGGGGGGAAGGGCCGGGGCGCTGTGCCGCATATGGAGCGACACACGAGGCGCTGAGAGCAGCAGGCGATCCGCCGCGTCCCCTCCTACTACAAAGACAAAGATCCCCCGTATGCCCTTAACAGACTGCGGGGGCAAGTGCTGTTAGCGAGTAGCGCTTATGAAGGCCGGCACTGCACATGAGGGCGTGGGTAGCCAGCACCACGCACGGCTGCCTTTGTCTCCCTAGTGGCGATGTTTACTACACACCGCATCGGGTACTCATTTGAGGCTGAGTCGACCTAGGTGAGGCCCAGGACCGGTTCAGATAATCGTCACTGGGTGTTGGCCGTGAGCAGGAATCGAACCCGGGTTGCCAGGTTCGTAGCGCAGCGCGCTTAACCTCTACACCACCGCTCCCCTACACACAGAGACTCACACGCACAGACACACACACAGAGACTCACACGCACAGACACACAGAGACTCACAGAGACTCACACGCACAGACACACACACAGAGACTCACACGCACAGACACACACACAGAGACTCATACGCACAGACACACGCACACAGACACACACGCACAAACACACACAGACACACACAGAGACACGCAGAGACACACACGCACAGACACACGCACAGACACACGCACAGACACACACAGAGACTCACCCGCACAGACACACACACAGAGACTCACACACACAGACACACGCACAGACACACACAGACACACACAGAGACACGCAGAGACACACACGCACAGACACACACAGAGACTCACCCGCACAGACACACACACAGAGACTCACACACACAGACACACACAGAGACTCACACGCACAGACACACACAGAGACTCACACGCACAGACACACACACACAGACACACACAGAGACTCACACGCACAGACACACACAGAGACTCACACGCACAGACTCACACGCACAGACTCACACACACAGACACACACACAGAGACTCACACAGACAAACACACAGACACACACACAGAGACTCACACACACAGAGACTCACACGCACAGACACACACAGAGACTCACACGCACAGACTCACACACACAGACACACACACAGAGACTCACACAGACACACGCAGACACACACACACAGAGACTCACACACACAGAGACTCACACGCACAGACACACACAGAGACTCACACGCACAGACTCACACACACAGACACACACACAGACACACACACAGACACACACAGACACACACACAG
The DNA here is from genome assembly GCF_015708825.2 of Lethenteron reissneri. Lineage (NCBI taxonomy): Eukaryota > Metazoa > Chordata > Hyperoartia > Petromyzontiformes > Petromyzontidae > Lethenteron > Lethenteron reissneri. The sequence goes on along the minus strand of NC_083798.1, from coordinate 11,495,831 downwards.
ACACACACACACAGAGACTCACACAAAGGCGCCACCCACGTGCTATGTGGGTAGCTCGTGCACCCCTGCTCCAGACAAAGATCCCCTCTCTCTCTCTCTGCAGTACAACAACCTCAACAGACTGTTGGGGCAAGTGGCGAGGACCCACGCCCGGCCGCATTTGTCTCCCCCGGTTGGCGACGTTTTAAAAATACCGAACTGGCTGGGATGGTAGCCGCTCGAGGCTGAGTTCGAGATACGATTTCGGTGTACAGCGCTGCCGATCCACAGAGGTTGGCCACGTACGGTGCGAAGGAAGTTCTCTCCACGCGTACAGCGCTCGCCATCAAACACGCGCCACCGCCACTTCTTCGACAGCCTCTCACCATCAACAACAAGCAACAACAGCAACAACAACAGCAGCAACAACAGCAGCAACATTTCCACTAAGTGACTGCGACGTCACCACGGCGCTTGTGCCAGCCTAGGTGCACATTGAGGCCGCGTGACGTGACCAACACACTCAGCGTCACACGTTCACAATCAACATACCCACCGACTATCGCGAACACCACCACCACCACACACCCCCCTCGCCCCACAAGTCCACAACCGCAGATACCCCCACCGAAATAAAAGACAAAGATCCCCCGTGTAGCCGGACCAGACTGTAGGGGAAAGTGCTGTTAGCGAGCACCTATGCAGGCCGGGACGGCACACGAAGGGATAATGGGTGGCCATTACCACGCCCGGCCCCCTTTGTCTTCCTCGTGGCGATGTTTACACACCGCACCAGGGACTCATTTGAGGCTGAGTCGACCTAGGGGAGGCCGAGAACCGGTTCAGATAAATCGTCACCGGTGTTGGCCGTGAGCGGGAATCTTGGACCCGGCTCACCGGCTTCGTAGCGCGCTAACCGCTTCACCACCGCTCCCCGCGACCGCCTTTGTCTCCCCCGCGGCGATGTTTGCACATCGCGCCGGGCACTCACCACGCAAGACAAACACTCACCACCATCGCGCAAGGCGAACCCTCCACCCCACCCCAAGCAACTCCGCCCCGCACTCGACCGCACACATAAACCACTCGTACACCCCCCCCCCCGCGCTCCGCCTGCAATCCCTTACAGAGCAAGTGAAGCGTGTCGCGTGGACGGGAGGGAGTGGGAACGGGAGAGAGAGCGAGGAGTTCCTTTCGTCGAGAGCCGCCCGCCCGCCCGCCCGCCCGCCCGCCCGCCTCCATCCCTCCCCTGCTTCTCTATCCCCTCCTCCTCCCTCTCTCCTCCCCCTGCATTGTGGTGGAGCGAGCATGTAGAGCGCACGGCAGCAGCATCGCGTGCGCGTCTTTGTTGACTCCCGGATAACCATCATCATCATCAGTATCGCCATCATCCTCATCATCATCGTCACCGATATATCAACCCACCACCACCAACCACCACGCCAGCTCACACAATAGCCAGCATGTGCATCCACGCCTCCTGACATCGCATCATACATACATCATACGCGTGCATGTATTATACATGCGTAGGTCACACACATGCACGTACGCACGTATGTAGTATCACTGCACGCGGGTCGAGGAGGAGGAGGAGTGCGAGTGAGTGAGTGAGCGCGCGCGCAGCACGGAACGCGCAATGGCATCGTCGCACGTCTCGCAGCGAGTGCGGCGCTCCGCGGTGTCGCCGACTCCGACGCGACCCCAGCCCCTGCGAGCGACCGTGCCCTACCAGCTGCGAGCCGGCTCGGCTAGCCCGTCCGGACAGGGGCTCCCTGCCGTCGGGAAAGCAGCCACCGCCACGACCGCCACCGCCAACGCCGCGGCAACATCATCACCCGCGGCCGCGACCCCGGCACCGAGTCCGTGCGCCCAGCCCGTGGCCCCGTGCGCCCAGCCCGTGGCCCCGTGCGCCCAGCCCGTGGCCCCGTGCGCCCAGCCCGTGGCCCCGTGCGCTCCGGCCGCGCAGAATTGCGGGAAGAGACCGGCGGCCGCGGCTGTTGTCGTCACCACCTCGACCAGCACGAGCACCGGCGGCGACACGAGCAGCACCGGCGGTGGCAGCGACGGCCGCGCGTCCGAATTGTCTCCGTTCAGCGCCGTGGACTTAGAAGAGCGCAGCAGCAGCAGCAGCGTCAGGCTGGCGGTGCCGTCTGCTGACCATCAACCACATCAGCAGCAGCAGCATCATCATCAGCAGCAGCAGAGGGTGTCCCCCGAGAGACGCAGCCCCAGTTCTCCAGTCCCTAAAGGTCAGCGCACGGATCAGGCCGTGCTTGGCAATATCGGCTGCCCTTGTGCGTGAGCGTGTGTGCAAGCACACGTGTGTTCAAGCACACGTGTGTTCAAGCATGCGCGTTTGTACGTATGCGTGAACGTATGTATGCACGTACGCACATATGTGTACACGCGTGTGCATGTGTCTGTGTTTTCGAGCGTGTGTACACGCGTGTGCATATGTGTACATGTGTGTGTGTTCACGTGACTGGTCACACGAGCGTGTGTGTATATCCACACACACGTGTGTGTGGATCTACACACACACGCGTGTGTGTGTGTGTGCATCCACACGCGTGTGTGTGTCATGAATTACGCGTCTACCCGGGCACACGTTGTCTTGGTACGTGTGCGTGCGTGGATCTATGCGCACGTGTGCGCGTATACGTGTGTGTGCGCACACGTGCTTGTCCTGCATGTGCACGTGCGCACACCAGTAAATGCGTGTGCGGGTACACGTGTGTGTACGTGTAGGTCGACTCAGCTTCAAACGATTATTTGGTGTGGTGTGTAAACATCGTAATTTGGGGAGACAAAGGCGGCCGGGCGTGGTGTTTCCCACCCACCGTCTCGTTTCGCCGTGTCGGACTTCATAGGTGCTCGCTAACAGCACTTGCCCCAACAGTCTGTGAAGGCTACACGGGGGATCTTTGTTCTGTGCGCGCGCGTACCCATGTTGATCTTGTTGAGTCCGTGTGCTTCATCAATACATGTGCCGTGTGCATGGTGCGGGGAGCGGTGGGTTAGTGGTGAGCGCAGTGCGCTACGAACCCGGCGACCCCGCGATTCCCATTCACAGCTCACACCAGTCAAGAATATTTAAACCGGTCGGCCCGCCGGCATCTCATAGGTCGACTCAGCCTTAAATGAGCGCCGAGCGTGGCGTGACACCGGGCAATGGGGAGACAAAGGCGGCCGGATGTGGTTTTGGCCACCCACCCCCTCGTGTACCGTTCCGGCCTTGACAGGTGCTCGCTAACAGCGCTTGCCCCCAACAGCGTGCCAAGGCTGTGCGTTGTCTTCACGCTTGCTCTCTCTCTGCGCGAACCAAATGTAACGTCGTCTTGATCAACACGAGACACGAACGTGCGACTTACAGCGCCTCTCATTTGCTACGAAGCGCTTCAACCGCACGCACACTGCGTGAGAAAACACCCCACGTTTGATGTCGACCCAGTGCTGGGACGATGGCCTTCCTCGTGGGGGTTATTTGAGCAGACCTCACCACGCGCGTTGCTGATCGCGGCGAGCACAGACCTGCAAGCACGCGAATGCGTACAGCGGCACCAACGGATCTGTCCGCACTGCCCCGTCAACGCTGAAGCAACCAACACGTTTGCGCGCGCGTTGGTTCGCCCATTGCGAGCACTATCCAGGCTCAACAACGCCTGCTTAGCTTCCGGAGGAGCTGATGAGGATTTGCTCGTCGGCAAATGAATAGGTAATGGGTGAAACCGGGAATAAAACGTCTCGGTACAGACACACGGACAAACACGCGTTGGGGGTGCGGGGAGGGTAGCTTGTGCAGTGGGGGGGGGGGGAGGACGAGGTCCCTATCGGGAAGAGCGACGCGTGGCGACAGGAGACGCGTCAAGTCCGTCTTCATTTGCATTTGGATTCCATTGAATTGGAACAATGAAATTGTTGTTGTATTCTAAATGACTTTAGTGTAACCCAGATCGCCCTTGCAACAAATACAAAGAGGCGATGGGGCTGTATTTTCACCTGCCGGTTAAGTAATGATGGATGTCAATGAAGAATATCTTCCTTGCCTGCATCAAGAGACGTGGGTCTTAGCAGACAGACCCTGCCCCTTCTCCACTCCAAGCTCTCTTAACAACATTGCGCAGAGGATCGCCGATTAAGCCCTCGCTCAGGTCCACAGAGTCGCAGATACACTGGGGAATATTTCACATAGGACCCGTGTATTAGGAGGTAGATCCTTGTACAGTATATAAACACGTGCACGCACACACGTGATATGGATGCTAGCAATGTGCTTGATACCCAATCGTTTCAGATTTTCCATGTTGATTATGCTGCAGTAATAATAATGATATTTTTCAGCGCATTTGTCAATCCCCTGCTAGATTAAAGTCATCGGGTTTTTTTTTACCATACTTCACCGAGCTGGTCGGCACGGGTTTGGTGAAAGGCGTTGAGATATCGCTTCAGATACGGATGTTGGTGTGGCCAGGAATCGTCCTCGGGGTCACCGGGTATCATAGCGCAGCGCGCCAACCGCTGCACCACCGCTCAACGTCCCTGTAATCTAATTCTCAAATCTCAACATAAAACTTTGACAGTGCAATTAAAACGCGTTCATGGTAAGGTTATAGAGCAGTGCATTTGCAATCGTGTTACATACACGACTGCGTTAATGTAGTTTGCATTGAACATTCATCTGTTTAACGGCAGCACAACATAAATAACACGGCTATTGTTGATTTGAACCGGTGCAGATTTCAAAGTTAATAACACAAACGCAGATTTCAATCCGTCATACACGACGCAACCTGTTTTGTTGCTGTCTCCGAGCAGGGTATGACAGCCCATGAATACAGACACCGCATTAATTCTAAAGTGTTAGACAGTACCATATGTATTTCACACTGTGTAGGGTTTTTTTTATTTTTTTTTACAAATATTGATATTTTAATATTTTCAAATTATGTTTGGATGATTTTTTTGTTGCAAATTATCTCCGTGTGATCCATCATCGTCATGGCCACATCATTATCATTTTATTCATTTATACTAATTGTATTCTGACAGCCAATGATATTTAAAAATGGCCAAATTATTTACGTGTATTGTTATTACAGACCATTTGTGTGTGTTCTGTATATCAAACAAAAAACGCACTTATGTGTATGTGCACATTGAAACGTCGATTTAGGCACCATATAATTACATTTTAATTACTCCTGCATTGAATATGCAAATGAGCATTTACAATGGGATTGTTATTTTAACACTTACACAGATTGCTATGCAACGGAGAGTAAAAAAAAACACAACACGTGGATGTGTGTCTCTCTGTGCAAACATTTGCCATGATGGAACTGAAGGTTTGCACCTCATACGACAGCAGTGGTGGTATTTGTTTCGAGCTCTACGTCAGTATCAGCATCATAACGCCAACCCACGAAAGAGCTAGCCTGCTCCATATAGAAGCCAGAACACTAACACCGACACTCCTGCTCTTAGAAGCCAGAAGCCCTCTTAGTGCACGGAGAGAAGGGGGTTGAGTGTCTGGATTTCTTTCTCCACGAGCCCATACTCTGTGTCTCTTCTCTCGTCACATTCATTCTCCCCGTATCTCGTTCCACCGCATCCTCCCATCTCACCCCGGACTCTCCCTCAACTCATTGAAGCCGTGCCGCAGTGGTGTGTTCCGTGGTCCTTGTAATTGCATTGTCTTCGTCGCTTTCTCAACGCCTGCCCGAATCAAATAAGTCCTCTCTACCCGCATTAGTCCAGAGAATATCAGTAACCACAGCCAAGGCTCTAAGATCTTGATGCCACCTCCGTTCCATTCAGAGATGTTCCCAACATCCATCTCAGCAGTCTCGTCAGTCATTTCCAAGCACTGAAATCAGCGATGATTCTTTAAATTATTGCCTGCCTCTGTAGCTAAGCAGGGACGAGCCTGGTCAGTGCTTGGGAGTATACCCTTGGGAATTACGGGTTCGTGAGGCGGTCAGGAGAGGGCAAGGAGAGAGAAGTACATTCCTGAATCGATCTTTGTTGGAGATTCGAGGGCTATCTTGTCGTATGCATGGGATGTCGCCAGGCATTACAGTATTATCCCACATGTCAAGCGCCAATCAATGGAATTGGCAAAACACAGGAATGCAGGACCCTTCTGACAAGGAGCCTTGAGACTCATTGAGGCATTTATCGGCAAAAGAGAAGGGTTTTTTTCATCATCATTTTATTTATTTTATACAACTCCTGCACAATCATAATTACGTTCATATGTAATAAGAAATAAACTCGTTTTATTTCTATCCATGTCAGCCTATGACCAAATCAAATCAGATAATGGAAGCTAAGCACGGTTAATCCTGGATAGTGCTTGGAAGGGCGACCAAACGTGCATAATAAGGCAGGTGTTATAGGCTACGGGGGCTACGATGCATGCAGCAGAGGGCAGCACCGCGAAATCCAGTGCTGCGTGGAACCTCTCTGCTCCCAATGATATTCGACTTGCCTTCACCAACGCGCACTGGACAAGCTTGGTGATTCTAGATTTGAAGTTTTCGTGACTGTAAGGATCCATACTCTTTGTCTTTTATCGGTAAAGTCACGTGGGTTAAAAAAGAAAACAAGCTTGGTGATGTACGGCAAAATGCCCCTCACGGCCCGTGCATTGTGGGGAGGCCCTCATCCAGCAGTGGAGAGACAAAGGGGGCTGTGCACGTGCTGCAACAAACGTCGGGTGTCCACGGCCGTCTCGGTCACGCGAAAAAAAGGGGTCGCGCCAATTCAATAGTGGCGGCACTTCACCGGCTCGAGTTGTGTGAAAGGATTTGACCCTCCTGGCCACCGATGAACACGTTTTTGTTGCCCCTGCGATTTGTTTTTTGAGCTACATTTTTGTTTGTCACGAGGCGTTTGAGCAGAGATGCCAAAGGTTTTCCTGTGATATGAGAGCCGGTGGCAACAGCCATTTGCTTTGTTTTACTAAACGTTTCCTAACTCTTAAAATGCTAAAACTGCGAAATATATACAGATGCACAGGAGCAACGTGCTAACGATACGTGTCCGGTGGTTTCGATTATCAAGACAACGTTGGGTTGCGTGAAATTAAAAACATAAAAAAAATATTTATTTGTTCATTTTGTTTACTTCACTGCCACTTTGTCATTTAGGATTTGCAATTCTCCCTGTGGCTCTCGCCGAGTTATCCAGACATCGAACCTATCAGCCCACATTGTTGAGGAACACTCTTTCATTGGTCAGGAACGTGACCGTGGTTTAACCGTGTCCAGTATCGTTTTGCGCAGAAGTGTTTTTGAACAAACAATAAAAAAACCCAAACGCACCTCGAGATTTTGATCTGATCAACATGCTCCCTTACTCACAGTCCTTCCATCACCTTCACCAATGATCAATCCACTGCTGCATGAGCCTTCGTTATCCCTCGCGGTCTCATGATGTAACAATCCAACTCGCTCATTGCACGCGGTCCGATTGTATCACTCCAACTCCTTTTGAGAATGTTTGTCCCTTTGGCTGCCACTCCATTGCTAGTCCCGACCACGAGTCCACACAGTCCTTTCTAAGCGACATGTCCTGCACAAGCCCATTGGCCGTCAGTGTGATGGTGTCTCGAGTTTGCTCTCTAATCCCACGTGTTACCCCCCCCCGCCCTTCCCGTCTCTCAGTGCAATTCCGAGCGTGCATCTCATTACTCGTAAAAAAAAAACCGTGCACCTTGCACCCCAGCACGGCAGGGAGATTGAACCAGGTGCACATTTACTGTGACAGGTTGCGAAGGCGATACGGGAAAAACAGAGAATTGGCAATCACCGAGCAAACGGGTGGGGGCGGTGCGTGACCGATTGCGTGCACGATTTCAGCGCGATCAGATGACACGTCTCTCTTTGATTGTGCCAACTCGCACAGTGCGCTCGGAACTTCGCCATTCCACGAAGGGCACGGAGCCCGCAAAGCTGTCGCTCTGTCACTTTTACCAACTCCAGCCTCTTCTTCTGCGTCTTCAGCCTCTTCCGCTTCTTCTCACCCAGGAAGGCCCAATTATTGCACGGGATGGGCCGCTCAGATCGCCTCTCGTCGTAAAGCTTCTGCTCCGTGCCTCTTGATCTCGTCTAAGCCCGCTGTCCTCATCCTCCCATCTCCGCACCTCTGATAAGCACGGTTGGCTACGTACGGTGCCAAAGAAGTTCAACATACATATATCGCACCCTCTCGGTCTCTCTCTCTCCTCCCTCGTATCCTGCACTGATGTCATCTCTATAGCCCTTCTCATTGCATCTTCCGTGCGACTCTCATCCTGTCACCTTATGAAACGAATTGTAGAGACGCTCAACGCGACGGTCATACAACAACCGTCGCTTCAGTTATCTTGACAAAGAGAGTGCATCTGGTGCGCAACGAGTGAATGGCCTTCACCGCAATACAACAGAATACGATAGACAACGTCACGAGGGTGGAGTGGTGGTGCAGCGGTTCGCGCACACCTCGCTATGTTCCCAGCTGCCTGGTTTCAATTCCTGGCCATGGCTAACACAAGTGGCGATAGCCGTTCTGACCCTAGAACCCACAATGAACAAACAGCAGTCATCTCCGACACGATGTAGAGACCTTCATCCACGGTTGGATTGAACGGCTATAAATAATAATAATAATAGTTCGGTTTTACAAAATATCACAACACGTGGGAAATCCATGCGAACACGGGGAGAACATACAATCTCCAAATATACAGGCGTCAGGGTCTGAATAAAACTCACGATCTCCTGCATAACAGGCGAGGAGGGAGTTAACATCTCGCTAAGATCAGTAAGATCACGTAATAAGATGCAAAACGTGGGTAGGCATGTCCTTGAATCATCATCATCATCATCATTAGTTATGATCGACCCACTGCTGGATGAAGGCCTCTAACCCAAAGCCATCACCATCTATTTACAGTATGACCTAAATTAACCTTCACAAAACGCCGTACGAGATATAAATGACGAATAGGAAAATGCATTGCTTGATTTTTTTTTGATTGAGATAAATTGGGACACATTGCAATTTCAACCGTATTTGGCCCTAATTATACGTGGGGAATTAAGGTGTCACTCACGTTGAACTATATCTAAATAAAGCTCCTCACGTGTTTTTTGTGTGTGTGTCACTTCCCTGAGAGCAGTTCCCCCTCAAGACGGCGTCTGTTTTGCCGAGAGATTTGTTGGGTCTCATTGCCGGCGGCCTCTCTAAACAATTTGTTTTTGTTGGCTGCACCGCACGGCGCGTGCGGCATCGAAGTCCACAGCGCTGAATGTCTTTATTGAATAAATTCAGAGCCAACGTATATATTTTTTTTTGCTGCTGATGATGATGATTTCCTCTGGGTTTCCAAAAAGGTCTGCGCCTCCGTTTTTTTTGTTTTTAGCTGCCGGTTTCAGAACCGGCACAGTCACATATAAAAAAAACAGGCTCAGGACCTCCACACGGTAATTAAATTTTGCTCGCCAGTATTTAAGGGATCGTCGGGCGGAAAGGGCTTCAAGCCGAGAACCCTGTTTCTTGCCGAGTATGCCCCCGAGCGCGTGTTTTCATTGTGTGTGTGTGCGCAAAAAAGGTCAAAAAGTGCCCTCCCTCGCTAGAGCTTTAGGGCGTCCCCGGACGAAGCTGTTCCCTCTAATTTATGAAACAAACGTCCGTCCGTCCGTCGTCGGTCCATCTGTGCGTCTCGTCTGTGGCGTGGCTTCTCAGCGAGGACCGCGCCACACGGATAGTTTACTGGCGGCCCGTGTGCTCTCTTGTCGATGTCGTGTGGGGGGCGGCTTGGGCGGGAGGTAGGGGGTGGGGGGCACGGCTCGATGCAGCTGCCCCGCGAATGAAATGGCTGATGACCGACTGGGACACCCCCCCCCCCCACACACCCTTAGCCCGCTGTGCTCGGCACCTGCCTCACCTATTATTACATTGATGATAATGATCTGTGCGCGCACGTTGTTGTTGTGGTGAAGTGCGGCGTCTTGTTTTGTTTATCGCGTTCGCGAGACGGTGCAGCGCGCGATTGTTGTTACCTGCGTCGCAAGCGGTTTTTTCGTTCAGCTCAGAAATATTACATTTTTTTAAGCCAATTGCCAAATTGCATTACAGCAATATTCATATCAAACGGTATTCACAAGTCGAGATAAAAATAAGAACATTGCTGATTGCTGATTACACTATGTTATCACGTATTAAGTGTGCAATGCAATGTTTGAGTGTCTCGTGTTAACGGTACTAATTCACAGCCGTTTGTCAATCCACTGCTGGATGCATGCCTTCCCCACACCGTGTTAATCACACATGCCTCACCACGCGAGCCAGTGTGCATTGGTGAAGGGAGAGGCTCAGGACCGGTTCAGATATCACTCGGCACTGACGATGATTTGCCCTGGCCAGGAATAAAACTCAGCTGGCTGGTTTCATAGCGAAGTGTGCTACCTATGTGCGTATGTTGAACCTCTTTCGCGCCGTACGTAGCCAACCGTGCTACTGTGCGTGCTATGAACCCAGTGACCCTTTCACCGCAAGATAAAATATAATTTTAGTGACAGTCAATGTAAAAGCTGACGCCTTTTTAGAATCCCACAGCTAAATAATTGTCCTCTGAAGCTCTGTCCACCTGGCCGCCTCGTTTCTTTTTGAGTGAAGGGCCAAGGTGGGCCCCACCTCCGTAGACACAGGCCCTCGTCACCGTGAGCCAGGCCAATGTCACCGTGAGCCAGGCCCTCGTCACCGTGAGCCAGGCCCTCATCACCGTGAGCCAGGCCCTCGTCACCGTGAGCCAGGCCCTCGTCACCGTGAGCCAGGCCCTCGTCACCGTGGGCCAGGCCAATGTCACCGTGAGCCAGGCCCTTGTCACCGTGAGCCAGGCCAATGTCACCGTGAGCCAGGCCCTCGTCACCGTGAGCCAGGCCCTTGTCACCGTGAGCCAGGCCCTCGTCACCGTGGGCCAGGCCAATGTCACCGTGAGCCAGGCCCTCGTCACCGTGAGCCAGGCCCTTGTCACCGTGAGCCAGGCCCTTGTCACCGTGAGCCAGGCCCTCGTCGCCGTGAGCCAGGCCCTTGTCACCGTGAGCCAGGCCCTCGTCACCGTGAGCCAGGCCCTCGTCGCCGTGAGCCAGGCCCTTGTCACCGTGAGCCAGGCCCTCGTCACCGTGGGCCAGGCCAATGTCACCGTGAGCCAGGCCCTCGTCACCGTGAGCCAGGCCCTCGTCACCGTGAGCCAGGCCCTCGTCACCGTGAGCCAGGCCCTCGTCACCGTGAGCCAGGCCCTCGTCACCGTGAGCCAGGCCCTCGTCACCGTGAGCCAGGCCCTCGTCACCGTGAGCCAGGCCCTCGTCACCGTGAGCCAGGCCCTCGTCACCGTGAGCCAGGCCCTCGTCACCGTGAGCCAGGCCCTCGTCACCGTGGGCCAGGCCAATGTCACCGTGAGCCAGGCCCTTGTCACCATGAGCCAGGCCCTTGTCACCGTGAGCCAGGCCCTCGTCACCGTGAGCCAGGCCAATGTCACCGTGAGCCAGGCCCTCGTCACCGTGAGCCAGGCCATCGTCACCGTGAGCCAGGCCCTCGTCGCCGTGAGCCAGGCCCTCGTCACCGTGGGCCAGGCCAATATCACCGTGAGCCAGGCCCTTGTCACCGTGAGCCAGGCCCTTGTCACCGTGAGCCAGGCCCTCGTCGCCGTGAGCCAGGCCCTTGTCACCGTGAGCCAGGCCCTCGTCGCCGTGAGCCAGGCCCTCGTCACCGTGAGCCTCGGCTGCTCCCATACCACGGTTACTATTCATGTCATCTTCACTCGTTGATTCCTCCGCCCTTGTTGAACACTCGCTCTACCAGACGCCGACTGTCTCGTCTCATCCATGCCGTGTCCAACCCACTACCAACACCACAGGTCGCAACGATTCCCGGTCTGCCTCTTCCCGCGCGCTGCTCCAATTTGGAATGCCCCCCCTCCACCCGCCGTCATCTATGTTCTCAAAGCTGTTGTGAATAACCGTGCTCAATTCAAGAGTCATCTCTTATCTATTCAGATATACAACTTTGATCGTGCTGTGTGTTACTGGCCGTTGGATGGGGTGCCGCCGGTGGCGAGATGTTATCTCCCTCGTCTGGTATGCAGGAGGTCATGGATTCGATCCCGACCCTGATGCCTGCTGTACATTTGGAGTTTGCACGGTTTCCCCGTGGTCATGTAGATTCGTCTCCTGGTTTTGCGCTTATAGCACGTGATAAGCCACTTTGTTGAGCCATCATGTGTGGCCAGGTCGCTTCTGGAAAAGAGCTACATAGTTCAGTGGGCTTTACCTGGTAAATACAAGTGTTTAGTTTATAGTTGTTATGCCTTTAGCTCAGTGACTGCGTAAATAAAACAATCACAAATAGTAAATGTGTTTGATGTGCATACAGAACCCTTTGTGTCAATCCACTGCTGGATGAGGGCATCTCCCACGAACTGTGGTCGGTCGTGGGGGTTATTTGTCTGTGCTGGTCAGTGCGTGTTGGTGACGGCGAGGAGAACCATAGCGGTACAGTACAACAAACGGATATTGATGCAGCCCCCCCGATTACTGCCCACCATGCAGCCCCACAGCAGCCAACTATGATAACGTGTTCGTGGACAGTGGTGGTCACCCATCCAAGCACTACCCAGGCTCAAGCCTGCTTAGCCTCGAGATATCTAACGGCACGCTCAGGGCGAGTTGGCCCCAGGCTTTATATTGATGATGAAGATGATGCTGCTGTTGTTGTTGTTCCCGTCATAGAGGCTTCGAAGGGTCCTTTGTGCTCTGTGATGCCAGCGCTATCGCCTGGCAACCGAACACGGAGACATAATGAAACCCGCCGGGACTGCACAATGTAAAGAACAAGGCCATCAGTGCACACGCAATCTGTTAATGTGGCCGCGCTGTGCTTTGCGTGTTGGCCACTGTGGGTTGGCGGTGGGGTGGTGTGGGGGTGGAGGCGTGCGGGCGGGGGGTAGCACGTCACTGGTGACTTAAGCGGCCGAAGAGGCTGTGAGTCCTATTCACAAAAAAAGCTTTTTGGGTGAGATCCCGTAACATATAAATTAGGCCCTCTAAAGGGCCGTCCATAAATGACGTCACGCACCTGGGGTGGGTGGGGTCAGACATTTGTGACGATGTGTGACGAGGGGGGGGGGGTTTGAGAATGTGACGTCACATCAAAATGCGCAACTTTAAATAAATATAGACAAAACGTTCTACTTAATTAAATAGACTTTTTAATTTAAAAAATGCCTACAACATCAGAGTGCAGCGCCACATTAAATACGCGATTTGACGTCATATTTGAGGGGGGGTCTGACTTTTTGTGACGCCGTGTGACGAAGGGGGGGGGGGGTAAAAAATCGTCTAAAAAAGTCATTTATGGACGGCCCCTAACCCTGAAACCTTTATTATGAATAATGTTGGTCGCGGCCAAAGTCTCCGTGCTGAATGGGCTACGCGACATCCCCTTGACGGGTTCCGCACGAAGGGTGGACACTTGGCTGGGTGCGGTGGCACCGCGTGGGGTTGGCACGTGCACCGGTGCGTACAATGCAATTGAGTTCCATATCCAACTCACCCACCCCACCTGCACTTCTCTTCACAGCCTGGGCCCCTCCAGGCCGTGGGTCCCTTTGCAGCTGCACCATTCTGCACTCGGGATAATTATCCCAATGGTAGTAGGGGTGGGGGGGGGGGGTCTCTCATTTATTCGATCGGGGTTGGCAGCGACCCGATGGGTGCGTCCAGAAGTGAGCGAGCTGCCAGGTGGCACGGCCTCCAGGCGGCGCGTTCGCCGCTCGCTGTTGCAGAGGTTTCGCGGTTCGACTCCAGCGGCCACCCTGGTTAATTACCGCGGCGTGAACGCGGCTCGCCGTCCGCTTCTTAGCCGCCGTTAGAGTTCCTGTGCCGACATTCGCAAGAGCAGGCCATTGCGTGACGGGACTCACGGTCCAAACATGTCCACTTTGATTTCGAAAACAAAATGACCCGGCCATAATAGAGTTTTTTTGGGTTAGAGCGCGTAAATATATAAATGTTGTTGTTAAACCCACCACCACCCGACACAGCCAACTAGTAAGGGTCGTCACGTGAACAGAACGTGCCAATTCGTCACTAGTGTAATGCGGGCGCGGGCGACCTCCCGGATGTGACGTCACGGAGAGGTGGAGTTAGGTGACGTGGGAGGAAAGGTTAAGGTTCTTAAGGGAGGAGACCGGAAGAGGAAGGCAGAACGAGTGGGACTGGACCAGAGTAAGGCCACGTGGGCAAAGCCAAGGGGTGGCAGCGGCGGCCAGCGGTGGCCAGCTAAGGGGGCAGCCAGCGGAGCTGCGAGAGAAGACAGCGGTGGGGCGGCTGGAGAGAAGGCGGACGAGGAGCTGCGGGGAACACAGCCGGCGAGGCTGTGTGTGAGGAAGAGGCTACGAGAGCGACGAGAGGAGAGAGAGGCTGAGAGAACGACGAGGGGAGAAACTGCAGGAGAGCAGTATCAGTGTCAGTATAGAGTCTTATAGAAGGACAGCCGTGCGGGTTAAGAGAGAAGAACCGAATAAAGGACACCAAGCCAGACATCGTGGTCGAGTCCTTTATTACATTGGTGTCGGAAGTGCAACGGCATGTCGAAACAAGTGAGAAAGAAAAATGTTCCAGCGCCGGCATCGGCTTCTTCGTCCGAAGACGAAGACTTCCCTCCAAACATGGATCCTGCCAGGGTGGTGGAGGAGAGCCCTGCTGAAACGAGTGCGGGGACGGGAGTGGAAGATGTAGCCACAGTGTCAGGGCCGCCGACACCATCAGACGCTGATCGGCGATGGCTGCAGGTGGCTGAGCAACTGGAGACTCTCAAGGACGCCCTGGGCCAATTGTGTCATCTCGTCACCCCAAGCACGGCGACGGAGAGAGCGGAGAGTGCTCCACAGGCCGCCACGGGTTCTTCACTCCCGGCGCCATGGGCCACGCGGCAGGAGGCCGCCATCTTGCGCGTGCCGCGGCGGGAATCCGCCATCTTGACCACGCCGCGATTCGACGCCATTTTGAATTTGCCTCCGGAGGAACCATCGGCGGAGGGCGGAGTGAAGCGAAGTCGGAGTCGCCATCTCACCACGGTCAAGGAATTCGCCATTGGGGGCGACTGGAGCGCTTTCGCCTGCAGATTTTTAGCGGCGGTCCGTTCTGCGAGATGGACCGATGCTGAGGCCTTGGAAGTGTTGCCGACTCTTCTGGACGACGAATCTGTTCGTTTTTTTCGCTCCATTAAGGCCGAGAAGAAGAGGACATTATATGGAGTTTTTCAAGAAATGGCCGACGCCTACGAGCCACCTGACGACGCGCATCGGCGATTCGCTCAACGACAACGAGCGCCCGAGGAGTCGCCTGTGGCGTACAGGGGTGCAGTGCTTGATTTGGCTATGGCCGCGTATCCAGATACAACACCTGACCTGCTCGAGCCTCTCATCTTGGGCAAGATGCTCGAGCTGTCGCGGGATCTTGGGATTCCCATGCCGGTGTGCGGGCATGAGAAGCTCACCTCCCGGGCGGCGGCGAAATGTCTGGATGCACAATTCAACCTACGACGATGGAAACAGGTCACGGCGTGGACAGGGGGGCCCGTCGCGGAGGGTGGCGCTCTGGGTTGGGACCCTACGAAGTCGGTATACGTGCCGGATGAGCGGGGCCCTCAGGAGCTGACGGCCGCCTCGGTGCCATGGTCAGGCCGCGGTGGACCGGCCTCTCATGCTGCACCGCCGATACGCGGGCGGCGCGATGCAAGGCCTGCGCTTCGGCGCAACGACGCCGATTGCTTCCGCTGCGGACGGAAGGGCCACTACGCGAAGGACTGCTGGGCCCGCATCCCGGGTCCGCCACAACAGGAGGCCTCATTACCGGCCAAGCCGCCCAAGGATCCACCGAAACAGGCAAGTCGGCACGCACCAGACACCCGGCAAGGCTTTACACCTCACCCATCACCTTCGTTGTGCGGTCATAGTGTTGTTGTTAAAGAGGGACCTTCGACGGGGCCTTGTCGCTCTGTGACGCAGTGGCGCAAATTGGCACGGAGGGTTGTTGCGGCCGCTACGGGTTCGTCCACCGTGCCGGGGTCTATACAAGGGGTGGACGTGCGCATTTTGGTCGATTCCGGGGCGTCCGCGACTATTATTTCGGATGTCATTTTTCATCTGTTAGGCATCCCACCCGGGGCCGTGCGTCCGGTTTACGGGTCGTGCGTCGCTGCGAACGGGGGTAGTATGGGCATCGTGGGCCAGGTGGACGCTAAAATATCTATTGGGGATGTGTCGGCCTCGGGCGTTGTGTTGATTTCAAGATCCTTGGCAGTTCCCTGTTTATTGGGCACTGATTTTCTGGCTAAGATGCCTATTTTGATCAAAATTAATGAGAATTGTATTGAACTGCCGGGTGGCCGTCAAATTTCGTTTCTGCCGTCGCCCTGGGGGCGACCTGCTTCGGCCGTACAAGTGCAGGCGCTATCCGTGGCATCTGTTGATATTCCACCTGGTTCACAGATGCTTATTCCCCTGCGGTATCGGAAGCCCCTGCCTGGTCGGCTGGGAGCGGTTGGGATCTTGTTGTCACCTTCAGCCTCGATAACGGCCGGATCGGCGCTGGTCGGAGCGCAGACCATCGTCCGGCCAGATCAATTACCGTTTTTGCAGGTGCTCAATGCGGGTACGGAAAATGTCTGTGTCCCAGCCGGCACGGTTGTGGCACATGCCACCACGGCATTTACGGCTCACGATTGTTCGCATAGCCAGGGAGTGGTTGCTGGTGTTTCCGAGCCTGTGGCTTCGGATGACCGCTGGATTGCTAGCTTATGTGACGGAAATTCTTCCCTGTCTGTGGATCAACGGGGTGCGCTTCATAAATTGTTATTGACGTATTCCGATGTGTTTAGCTCCAATGATTTGGATTTGGGACGCACCTCATTGCTTCACCATCACATTGCTACAGGCGACGCTGCCCCTATTCGGTTGAATTCGCACCGAATGAGTCCGGCCGAGCGAGAACACGTTCGGGGGGCAGTGGAGGATATGTTGGCTGCGGATATTATATCGCCGTCGAACAGCCCATGGGGCGCGCCTGTGGTTTTGGTTAAGAAAAAGGATGGCAAATTGCGATTCTGTGTTGACTTTCGAAAATTGAATAAGATATCGGTGGCAGATGCGTATCCCCTGCCGCGTATGGACGACTCCCTCGACGCATTGTCGGGGGCTAAGTATTTCTCTACACTGGACCTCTCTTCGGGATTTTGGCAGCTTCCCCTTGACGAGCCCTCACGGGAGAAGACCGCATTCCGTACGCCGCAGGGGTTGTTTCAATTTAACTGCCTTCCGATGGGGCTGAATGCGGCCCCTGCCACATTTCAAAGGCTCATGGAACTCGTTTTGACGGGGTTGCAGTGGGAGACATGTCTCATATATTTGGACGATATCATCGTCTTCAGCCGCACATTTGATGAACATTTAAGGCGGCTGGAGACGGTGTTCGCGAGGATGCGCTCCGCGAACTTGAAATTTAAACCAAAGAAATGTCACCTACTGCAACGGTCCGTCCGTTATTTGGGGCACATCGTGAGTGCTGAGGGGGTGTCTACGGACCCGGAAAAAACGGCGTGCGTCCGAGATTGGCCGACTCCGGTCACCGTGGGGGATGTACGTCGCTTTCTGGGATTTGCCTCGTATTATCGAAGATTTGTACCGAATTTTGCGACCATCGCGAGGCCCTTGCACCTCCTTACGGGTAAGGGACGTAAGTTTGCGTGGGGACCGCCGGAAGAGGCGGCCTTTCAGAGTCTGCGTAATCTGTTGGCTACCGCCCCAACATTGGATTATCCGGATTTCAATCAACCGTTCATTCTTGATACGGATGCGAGCGACACAGGTATTGGCGCGGTGTTGTCTCAGTCTAAAGGGGGCGTAGAGCGCGTCGTTGCGTATGGTAGCCGGGTCCTGTCGCCCGCGGAAACACGCTACTGTGTCACTCGCAGGGAACTCTTAGCCGTTGTTTTTTTCCTACGTCAGTTTCGACCGTACCTGTACGGCCGTTCCTTTATCGTACGTACGGATCATGCGGCCTTGCAATATGCCCTTAAAATGGATCAACCTTCCGGCCAGCTGTCGCGTTGGTTGGACACGCTGCAAGAATTTTCATTTCAAATTCACCATCGTAAAGGGGTGCGCCATGCGAACGCAGACGCACTTTCTAGGTTGCCGCAGCGCTCCCCTTGCAAATGTGCGTCGGGGACGCAGAGATGTGCGCCCAGCCTACCCCCCCCTCAGCCGGTGGTATTGGCTGTGGAGAAGTCGGATGCTACTGTGGAACCGGGGCCGACTGATGGGGTTTTGAATCTGCCACGGTCTGTTTGGATAAGGGAGCAAATGATGGATGAGTCGTTAGTGTCCTTGCGGAAGCGATCCAAAGTGGAGGTTGGGGGTCCGGTTACGGAGGGTGCGCCGGAAACCGCGGTCCGAGATGGTCTGCTTATGTGGAGGGAAAGTCTCCAGGAACACTGGCGTCTAGTGGTGCCTGCGTCCCTCCGATACGAGTTGATTAGAACTCTCCATTGTGACACGCTATTACATCTGGGTGTGCAGAAGACCTTGTTGACGTTGCAACGTCATTATTTTTGGCACGGCATGTCGACGGATGTCGTGGGGCACGTCCGCGCGTGCCCTGACTGTGCCCGGCGTAAGCCTCCTAAACATCCTTATGTGCCACCCTTACAGTCAATTCGGGTGTCTCGGGTCAATGAATTGGTGGCACTGGACATTTTGGGACCTTTCCCACCTTCGGCGAGGGGTAATAAATATTTGCTGGTCGGGGTTGAGTACCTCTCCCGTTGGCCGATGGCCTGGCCGTTGCCCGATCAATCGGCCGCGGCCATTACCGACGCCTTTTTGTTCGGATATGTTATGGACAAGGGTGCGCCGGAGAGACTCCTTACGGATCAGGGCCGAAATTTTTCTTCGAAATTATTGGCGGAAGTATGCGCGGGCCTAGGGACTAAGAAGGTCCGGACATCCCCATACCATCCGCAAAAGGATGGTATGGTTGAGCGGCTAAACCGGACATTGTCTGCCATGCTGTGCCACACGGTGAGTGAGCAACAATCGGATTGGGACCTGCACATCCCGGGGGTGCTTTCGGCGTACAGGATGACTCCTCATGCGGCTACGGGTTATTCGCCATTTTACCTTATGTATGGTCGGGAAAACGTGCCGCCAATGGATGTGCAGATGGGAACCGGTGTGAGGGGACCTTGTAAACCGCTTCCTGACTACATTCGGGACACTGTTCGCCGGGTCTCGGAGGCGCGGGAGAGTGCCCGTGTGGCTACGGCCAAAGCTCAGGCCCGAAATGAGAGGTACGCACGGCGTTCCAAAGGGGAGTGCCCCTGGAAGGTTGGGGACCTGGCCTGGCTCCATTGCCCGCAGGTGCGGCCGGGTACCTCTCCCAAATTTCACAAACCTTGGCGAGGGCCTGTCCGCCTCATTGAGGTTCCTAATCCTCAGTCGGCGCGTGTTCAAATTGGTTCTCGCCGCTGGTTTGTTCACACGTCGCGCTTGAAACCGTATGTTGCTCCCCTACATGATGCATCATCTCCCAATGTTGCCTTGCCGGGGTCTGTTGCTGCCGACTCTCCCCCGCCTGCGTCCATTGATCTTGCTAGAGCGCCTGTCGTACCTGTTCCAGGCAGGCCGGCCTTGACACCGGAGGGGACGAGGCGCTCTGCTCGGAGGGTGCCTGCCAGATCTGCGGGTCCTTCGAGCCCTGCAGCCCTTCCGACCCCGCTGCAGACGCATCCGCGGGACAAGCCCAAGACTGATCCTTCAAGGACACGGGACGTTGGTGGACTTCCAACAGCGACAGGGGGATTTCACCCTGTCGCTCCTCAACCTCAATCACGTTCCCGTTCCGCGGATGGGCCGCCGACCGTCCGGGACGGGCCGGCGACCCGCACACGCTCTAAATCCCTTGTGTTTCGTTGATTGTTATGTTGTATTGTTCTTACTGTGTATTTATTGCCTGCTTCTGCTACGTTATTGATTGTTGAGTTGTGTTGATTGTTCTTACTGTTATATTGCATGCTTGGTGTCCTTTGGTGTGTTACGCTCGGGTTCGCCCGCATTACTGTTGGTGTTGTTCAGCCGAGGTCGGCTGGGTTTTCTCCACGGGGGAGGGTGGTGTAATGCGGGCGCGGGCGACCTCCCGGATGTGACGTCACGGAGAGGTGGAGTTAGGTGACGTGGGAGGAAAGGTTAAGGTTCTTAAGGGAGGAGACCGGAAGAGGAAGGCAGAACGAGTGGGACTGGACCAGAGTAAGGCCACGTGGGCAAAGCCAAGGGGTGGCAGCGGCGGCCAGCGGTGGCCAGCTAAGGGGGCAGCCAGCGGAGCTGCGAGAGAAGACAGCGGTGGGGCGGCTGGAGAGAAGGCGGACGAGGAGCTGCGGGGAACACAGCCGGCGAGGCTGTGTGTGAGGAAGAGGCTACGAGAGCGACGAGAGGAGAGAGAGGCTGAGAGAACGACGAGGGGAGAAACTGCAGGAGAGCAGTATCAGTGTCAGTATAGAGTCTTATAGAAGGACAGCCGTGCGGGTTAAGAGAGAAGAACCGAATAAAGGACACCAAGCCAGACATCGTGGTCGAGTCCTTTATTACACTAGTACAGCACTAACCGGTGTGTTGGAGAGCCAAACCACAATATTTAGAATCTGAGTAAGACGTTTCGCCAGTAATTACAACCAGCTTCATCAGGCGACAGCCAGATTTGTGGAGAAACCGAACTGTTTCGTTCCTTACATAGAGGCGCCTCTATTGTAAATGTTGTGGCTTGGCTCTCCAACACACCGGTGGTGCTGTACTAGTGACGAATTGGCCACGTTCTGTTTACGTGACAACCCTTACTAGTTGGCTGCGTCGGGTGGTGGCGGGTTTTAACGACACATTTATATATTTTTGCGATCTAACCCAAAAACCTCTATTACGGATGATATTGGTCGCGAAAGCCTCCTACGTGTCAAAATGACTCGGTTTGGATTCGAAATGGCAAATCTGCACGCCCCACCCCCTCCGAATGCATGAAACCTGGCAGAACCCTCCTGGCAAGAGAGTCTTGAGACTCAACTCAGCGAGGCTCTGTCGACGAAGCGAGCGTCTTAACAATCACATAACTAACAATACGAGCGATCAAACGACCGTTGCCACGCGGTTTTGCCTGAGCAAGACCTCCGATTGTCCCGGCCACGATCTGCGTTGCGGCTCGTGGCAAGTGCCCGGGGTCACACACGCGCCACAGCGACACGATACAGCGGCAGGGGTCGGGGGTTGCGAGACGCGACCGTGGAAGGCGCACGCCCTGGCCACGTGAATCGGAGGGGACCGGCCTTGCACAGTTAACGCTGCGTGTCGTGACCATCAGCAACTCCAGCGGGCCCCTGAGCCGGTCGAGAGCATTGAGTGTTGGAAGTGAGGGGGCACTTCAAGCAGCGTGCTCTTGTCACAGCTCGCTTACGCTGCGTGTGCTTACTCTAAACACGCAGCGTGTGTAGAGTAAACACACGCAGTGTGTGTAGAATAAGCACACACACAGTGTGTGCTTACTCTACACACACTGTGTGTGTAGAGTAAGCACACACACTGCGTGTGCTTACTCCACACACACTCAGTGTGTGTGGAGTAAGCACACGCACAGTGTGTGTAGAGTAAACACACAGTGTGTGTAGAGTAAGCCCACAGTGTGTGTAGAGTAAGCACACTGTGTGTGTAGAGTAAACACACGCAGTGTGTGTAGAGTAAGCACACACACTGCGTGTGCTTACTCTACACACACACAGTGTGTGTAGAGTAAGCACACAGTGTGTGTAGAGTAAACACACGCAGTGTGTGTAGAGTAAACACACGCAGTGTGTGTAGAGTAAGCACACGCAGTGTGTGTAGAGTAAGCACACGCAGTGTGTGTAGAGTAAGCACACTGTGTGTGTAGAGTAAACACACGCAGTGTGTGTAGAGTAAGCACACGCAGTGTGTGTAGAGTAAGCACACGCAGTGTGTGTAGAGTAAGCACACTGTGTGTGTAGAGTAAACACACGCAGTGTGTGTAGAGTAAGCACACGCAGTGTGTGTAGAGTAAGCACACTGTGTGTGTAGAGTAAACACACGCAGTGTGTGTAGAGTAAACACACGCAGTGTGTGTAGAGTAAAAACACGCAGTGTGTGTAGAGTAAGCACACAGTGTGTGTAGAGTAAACACACACAGTGTGTGTAGAGTAAGCACACAGTGTGTGTAGAGTAAACACACGCAGTGTGTGTAGAGTAAACACACACAGTGTGTGTAGAGTAAACACACAGTGTGTGTAGAGTAAACACACGCAGTGTGTGTAGAGTAAGCACACAGTGTGTGTAGAGTAAACACACACAGTGTGTGTAGAGTAAACACACGCAGTGTGTGTAGAGTAAGCACACAGTGTGTGTAGAGTAAACACACACAGTGTGTGTAGAGTAAGCACACAGTGTGTGTAGAGTAAACACACACAGTGTGTGTAGAGTAAACACACGCAGTGTGTGTAGAGTAAGCACACAGTGTGTGTAGAGTAAGCACACAGTGTGTGTAGAGTAAGCACACAGTGTGTGTAGAGTAAACACACGCAGTGTGTGTAGAGTAAACACACACAGTGTGTGTAGAGTAAACACACACAGTGTGTGTAGAGTAAGCACACAGTGTGTGTAGAGTAAGCACACGCAGTGTGTGTAGAGTAAGCACACGCAGTGTGTGTAGAGTAAACACACGCAGTGTGTGTAGAGTAAGCACACAGTGTGTGTAGAGTAAGCACACAGTGTGTGTAGAGTAAACACACGCAGTGTGTGTAGAGTAAACACACGCAGTGTGTGTAGAGTAAGCACACAGTGTGTGTAGAGTAAACACACACAGTGTGTGTAGAGTAAGCACACAGTGTGTGTAGAGTAAGCACACAGTGTGTGTAGAGTAAACACACGCAGTGTGTGTAGAGTAAACACACGCAGTGTGTGTAGAGTAAGCACACAGTGTGTGTAGAGTAAGCACACGCAGTGTGTGTAGAGTAAGCACACGCAGTGTGTGTAGAGTAAACACACGCAGTGTGTGTAGAGTAAGCACACAGTGTGTGTAGAGTAAACACACACAGTGTGTGTAGAGTAAACACACGCAGTGTGTGTAGAGTAAGCACGCAGTGTGTGTAGAGTAAACACACACAGTGTGTGTAGAGTAAACACACGCAGTGTGTGTAGAGTAAGCACACAGTGTGTGTAGAGTAAACACACGCAGTGTGTGTAGAGTAAGCACACAGTGTGTGTAGAGTAAACACACACAGTGTGTGTAGAGTAAACACACGCAGTGTGTGTAGAGTAAGCACGCAGTGTGTGTAGAGTAAACACACGCAGTGTGTGTAGAGTAAGCACACAGTGTGTGTAGAGTAAACACACAGTGTGTGTAGAGTAAACACACACAGTGTGTGTAGAGTAAACACACACAGTGTGTGTAGAGTAAACACACGCAGTGTGCTTACTCTACACACGCAGTGTGTGTAGAGTAAGCACACAGTGTGTGTAGAGTAAACACACACAGTGTGTGTAGAGTAAACACACGCAGTGTGTGTAGAGTAAGCACACAGTGTGTGTAGAGTAAACACACGCAGTGTGTGTAGAGTAAGCACACAGTGTGTGTAGAGTAAACACACACAGTGTGTGTAGAGTAAACACGCAGTGTGTGTAGAGTAAACACACACAGTGTGTGTAGAGTAAACACACACAGTGTGTGTAGAGTAAGCACACAGTGTGTGTAGAGTAAACACACACAGTGTGTGTAGAGTAAACACGCAGTGTGTGTAGAGTAAACACACACAGTGTGTGTAGAGTAAACACACACAGTGTGTGTAGAGTAAACACACACAGTGTGTGTAGAGTAAACACACACAGTGTGTGTAGAGTAAACACACACAGTGTGTGTAGAGTAAACACACACAGTGTGTGTAGAGTAAACACACACAGTGTGTGTAGAGTAAACACACACAGTGTGTGTAGAGTAAGCACGCAGTGTGTGTAGAGTAAGCACACACAGTGTGTGTAGAGTAAGCACGCAGTGTGTGTAGAGTAAGCACGCAGTGTGTGTAGAGTAAACACACGCAGTGTGTTTACTCTACACACACTGTGTGTGTAGAGTAAACACACTGTGTGTGTAGAGTAAACACACGCAGTGTGTTTACTCTACACACACAGTGTGTGTAGAGTAAGCACGCAGTGTGTGTAGAGTAAGCACACAGTGTGTGTAGAGTAAACACACGCAGTGTGTTTACTCTACACACACAGTGTGTGTAGAGTAAACACACTGTGTGTGTAGAGTAAACACACGCAGTGTGTGTAGAGTAAGCACACTGTGTGTGTAGAGTAAACACACTGTGTGTGTAGAGTAAACACACGCAGTGTGTTTACTCTACACACACAGTGTGTGTAGAGTAAACACACTGTGTGTGTAGAGTAAACACACGCAGTGTGTTTACTCTACACACACAGTGTGTGTAGAGTAAACACACTGTGTGTGTAGAGTAAACACACGCAGTGTGTTTACTCTACACACACAGTGTGTGTAGAGTAAACACACTGTGTGTGTAGAGTAAACACACGCAGTGTGTGTAGAGTAAGCACACTGTGTGTGTAGAGTAAACACACGCAGTGTGTGTAGAGTAAACACACGCAGTGTGTGTAGAGTAAGCACACACACTGCGTGTGCTTACTCTACACACACTCAGTGTGTGTGGAGTAAGCACACACACAGTGTGTGTAGAGTAAACACACTGTGTGTGTAGAGTAAGCACACTGTGTGTAGAGTAAGCACACAGTGTGTGTGCTTACTCTTCACACTGTGTATGTGCTTACTCTTCACACACTGTGTTTCCTCTACACACACTGTGTGTGTGCTTACTCTTCACACTGTGTGTGTGCTTACTCTTCACACACTGTGTTTCCTCTACACACACTGTGTGTGTGCTTACTCTTCACACTGTGTGTGTGCTTACTCTTCACACACTGTGTTTCCTCTACACACACTGTGTGTGTGCTTACTCTTCACACACACAGTGTGTATAGAGTAAGCACACGCAGTGTGTGTGCTTACTCTACACACACTGTGTTTACACACACTGTGTGTGCTTACTCTTCACACACTGTGTGTGAAGAGTAAGCACACACACTGTATGTTTACTCTACACACACAGTGTGTGTGTGTGCTTACTCTTCACACACTGTGTGTGCTCATTCCTTCCCTTCCATTCCGGCGAGCCTTCCCAGTGCAATTGACGGCTGCAAAACGCATTGCACTTCACGCCGCACGCACGGCGCGTTTACGAAGACAACGCGACTCGCGCGTGATGCCCACGAAGAATGTTTGCTGTCGTTTAGAGAGAGAGAGAAGGGGGGTGGGCGGTGATTTGCACGTGTATGTGTAGTGACTGACTTGGAGACGAAACTTCTTGGAGGCAGTTCTTTAACACTGGAAGGAACCTCCTGGTTACACCAGCCCACAGGGGATTATTGTGTCCGTCGTGCAGGGAGGGGCTGGGTGGGGAGGGAGGGGCTGGGTGGGGAGGGGAGGGTGGGGAGGGAGGGGCTGGGTGGGGAGGGTGGGGCTGGGTGAGGGATGGAAGGGGTGGGGCTGGGTGCGGAGGGGCCGGTCACCCCGTGGTGCCCTTATAAAACTCAACGTTTAACCTACTCACGCCGGCTTGTGCCCGTCCTCACAGTCGGGCATATTTGCGGAATACACCACGCCGCCGTTGACCCTGGCCATTGACCGAGCAACCCAACGTTCCTACCAGCTCCCTCCGCAGGAATGTGTTTAACACCGAGAACACTTTGTACAATACACACCCTTACACCGTTACACTCTCGCCTCTGTCTCTCACTGTGGTTGCTCGCCTGCAATACAACGCTGGCCGTCTGACACTGACGGCGCTAAACTAAGACAGCCAACTACGTCTAGCAGCGCAATGTCAAGTGACGACCACAGCGACGATCTTCATCAGCAACGACGACAGAGACCACACTGCACACGACAGCCCCGAGCTCCCCTTCCGGGGCCCCTCTTATACTGCCAGCGCGGCCTGACTCCGCCCCCGGCCAAGCCCCCTTCTGGAACCTACCAGCAGGTTCTCGGCGCGCCCCTTCTGTGACCCCTCCCCTAGATCCGTCTCGGGTCTATCACGTGGCCTGCTGTCAGTCAGGGCTGCTGTAAGCTGCAGATCCCCTTCCCTGCCAGCAGCCAGTGCTATGCTGCCACGTGACCGATTCTATGTCACTACACGTGTATGACACGTTGAACTTCTTGCGCACCATACGTAGCCAACCGTGCTCATCTCTACATCGACCCAGCTCAGCCGCGAGCTCTCTCTCTCTCTCTCCCCTCTTCCGCGGTCACGAAATTCTTTCCCTTTATCCCCTCCAGTTGTTAAAACAAAAGGAAGAAGGGTTGGGGGTGCAGCGGGACATAAAGTGCGTGGTTATATTTACGGTGTAACGGAGCCCCTGGGACGTGTGAAGCAGTCGTGCCGAGTGGGTGGGAAAGGAGAGAAAGAGTTCAACCATCGCAGACACAGGGCGGCGGTCGGTCCCGAGTGCAGCTGCCAGCCTCGTTACAGACAGAATTGAGAGAGGTGGGAGGTAGTGGGTGGCGGGGGGGCCTTAGAAAAGGAGCTGTTTTGGATACAGGGCCCATGTAACCATGGGATTTTGGTGACACTTACGGCTCAAGTGGCCCCCACAGCTCGCGCCGGGGCTGTTTGCGTAGCGGGTCGTTACGCCGATGGGGTGGAGGTGGGTGTACATTCTGGGCTCACGAACGGCAGCGATAAAGAGGAAGAAAAAAACTACAGGCAAAGCTGCTGCAGGTAACGTGGCCACGCGCCCTTGACGTCCAAGAGCTCGTGTGGCCGGGAGGCAGGGAGTTGAGTTGGCCCGGTGACAAACGGCAGCGCTGGTGAGAGACCGGCCCAGCACGCACGTGCCACATTCATGTTGCTCGTTCGCGCTCGCTCGGGTTCACTCAGCAGCGCTGCCACGGCGGCTCTGTGTGGTGCCGCCGCTGTTCTCGCTCAGAACACCGTCGGTCACCACAGAGGCCCCGTGGCTCACTCAGAACAACGTCGGTAACCACAGAGCACTTGGTGGCTCACTCAGAACAACGTCGGTAACCACAGAGCCCCCGTGTGGCTCGCTCAGAACGTCGGTAACCACAGAGTCCTCGTGGCTCACTCAGAGCGACGTCGGTCACCACAGAGGCCCCGTGGCTCACTCAGAGCAACGTCGGTAACCACAGAGGCCCCGTGACTCACTCAGAACAACGGAAATTGGGAGAACAAACGAAAAGATGCAGCTCGGACCGCACCACCCAATTAATCAGAATCTTTATTTATCCCGGAGAAATCCGATGAGCCGTGAAGCTCATTTTTTTGGCAGATGTCCAGTAGGGGCGCGCCAGAAAGTAACAACAAACAATACAACAAACAACGATGGGAGTGCAAAGTATAAGAAAGGTGAGCAGATCACTAAAAATAAATAAGTATGCAAATAAAATCAAGTATATTAAGCGACTCAACCCGAGCAGGCATGCAGAGATATCAATACAGATGTAGATACACAACGTGCATGACCTGCATACATGCATACATAGACATATATAGACAGACAATAACAAGAGATGGATAACCCCCGTATCGCCCACATAGACTTTTGGGGCAGGTGTTGCGAGCGAGAACTTATTTAGGTCGGCACATGAAGGGTTGTGGTGCGACCAGTGACCACTCCTGGCTTCCTGTGCGGTATATTGATGTATTTAATAAGGAAGCGCAGTCCGTCATGGGCAGTGGGGATGAGAAAAGTCTTGAGCCTGGACTTGAACAGAGGAGGAGGCGGAGTGGGGGGGGTGTGAACAGCACAGATGGCCGGAGGAACGTAGTTCCAAACTCTATGGGCAACAGAGGAGAGTGACCCCCCCCCTCACTCGAGCGGGCTTTGAATGATGGGGATGCGTGCACAATGATGATGCCGCCCTCTCTGTTCGCTCACGCACAACGTGACGGTCAAGCAGTCGAGTGTGCAGGCGGTGCAACTGCTGCTGCTGCCTGGACCTACGGGGCCGAAGGGGCCGAAGGGGCTCAGGTGCTGGGTTACAAAGAGTGGTGGGGGGGGAAGCAGACACGGGGGGTGGGGGGAGTGGGCACGTGGGGGGTGGGGGGGAGTAGATACGGGGGGGTGGGGGGAGTGGGGACGTGGGGGGTGGGGGGGAGTAGACACGGGGGGGTGGGGGGAGTGGGGACGTGGGGGGTGGGGGGGAGTAGACACGGGGGGGTGGGGGGGCGGGGTGGGGGAGCAGACACGGGGGGTGGGGGGAGTGGGCACGTGGGGGGTGGGGGGGAGTGGGCACGTGGGGGGTGGGGGGGAGTAGACACGGGGGGGTGGGGGGAATGGGGACGTGGGGGGAGTGGGCACGTGGGGGGTGGGGGGGAGTAGACACGGGGGGTGGGGGGAGTGGGCACGTGGGGGGGTGGGGGGAGTAGACACGGGGGGGTGGGGGGAGTGGGCACGTGGGGGGTGGGGGGGTAGACACGGGGGGGGTGGGGGGAGTGGGGACGTGGGGGGAGTAGACACGGGGGGGTGGGGGGAGTGGGCACGTGGGGGGTGGGGGGGAGTAGACACGTGGGGGTGGGGGGGCGGGGTGGGGGAGCAGACACGGGGGGTGGGGGGGAGTGGGCACGTGGGGGGGTGGGGGGAGAAGACACGGGGGGGTGGGGGGAGTGGGCACGTAGGGAGGGGGGTGCGGGGGCGAGGGGGTGCCCGATTTTAATTTCCTTCCACGGGGCCCACGCCAACCACGCCACTGGATCCAGTGGTTCGGGTCACTTTGGGTCTTGCAGTGGGATAGAAACAAAACAAAACCGGAACTTGCTGCGTTTGAGATTGCCATAGAAACGATCCCATCCTGCCTCTCGGGTGTCTGCCAAATTATACAATGCAAATGTATTATGCACCGCTACTCTGTGATGCACGGCAAAACGTTACAATGGAGAAACGATGCATTGTAATGTACGAATTTGCCCGCATATGCAGTACGTGCCAGGCTTTAGCGAGATGTAATTACTGCGTCCATGGTAATTCATTACAAAACCGAACGCTTGCAATTTAGCTGTAATTGTGTTCCCCCTTTCGTCAGTAATTTTACTCGTAATTACACCACTGCAGTGACCGTCATATTTCACGAATAAAACAAATTCATCCACGCTTACTTTACGACGACAAATTCAAAATAAACGTGTCTCTTCCAACGCTTCGTCGCATCTTCTTACCTTTGTTCCAACGTCTCCCGCATTGGTCACAAATCGCCGGGGTACATCGAATGGTCAAGGCGACATCGCAGGGCCACGTGAACGCGAGCTTGCGATTTGCCAGGTCAAGACAATGCAATCGAAAAGGCGTCGGGGGGGGGGGGGGAGAGAAGTTGTCAGAGTCGCATATCTCAGCGTCGGCGCGGAATGGCGTGGATGAGGAGCTAAGCCCCGTGTAGGAGGAGTGGGGGACGGAGTCATACACATTTAACGGGCGTGCCAATATCTGGAGCAACAAGAAAACTGAGTACGTGGACTTACCCTGGCCATCGGGGCTCGACTCGTACTCTCGGGAGAGAGAGAGGCCGGTAAACAAAGGGGGACATCGGCAGCGAGCACGTGGGAGCCCCCCCCCCCCGCTTCGTGCATCTGCCATTGATTGGACTGCACGCGGCCCGAGTCAGCTTTCACTCACATTGATTCGGAGAGAAAGTGTAATCACCTGTAAGGGATCGATGATTATGTTTCTTAGCGAAGGCTATGTTTGTTAATAAGAGTCGGGGTGGTGGATGGGGTGATGGTGGGGGGAGGGATGTGAAGTCGGGTCTCTATGGAGGCCTAGAAGCACACAGGTCCCACGTGGTCTCTCGCACTCCCACGTGGCCTCTCGCACTCCGTCCCGACCCCCCCCCCCCATCCGCCCTCGGGAGCCCGAAACTTCCTAACGCTGCCGTCCGTGCTGCTGACTCCCCGCCCCTTGTTTCAAGTCCACGCTCAAGACCTTTCCATAGTTACTGCTCTGTTGTGCATGACCGGACCTGCCTATCTCTCGCTCTAAAATACGCGTGTCAAATATCTATGTGCAGTGTAACGAGATGCGGAGGCATTTAATTGATACGTAAATCGACATTGTAGGATATTTTTTTCTTCCTGAAATTTAAATAAAAGTAGTATTGTTACTGCATGAGATCAATTGTGGTCTTATGGAGAGACATGGACCTGCTCATGAGACTGTGAAATTCCCAAGGCTATAAAAGGGCTGCCACAATGGACACACACCCATTGCTCATAAATGTATCCCTCAAGCGTTGTCGTGAGCTGTCAATCAATTCCTTCCGTATGGCGACCCTTAATCTGTGGAATAACCGAGCACGAATGTTTGGGATCAGAACCTTACCGTCCTTGTCCTCCGTTTAAATCACCTCT
Organism: Lethenteron reissneri; assembly: GCF_015708825.2. Classification (NCBI taxonomy): domain Eukaryota; kingdom Metazoa; phylum Chordata; class Hyperoartia; order Petromyzontiformes; family Petromyzontidae; genus Lethenteron; species Lethenteron reissneri. Next base: position 11,465,267 of record NC_083798.1, on the reverse strand, counting down.
GGACCCCCAGATTTCCGTTCATGTGTGTGCGCAATTCATCCCTCTGCTTTGCAGACTTTGAGTTATACATTTCGTCTTGTATGCGATGCGTTCCGTTAGTTCGTCTATATTGCCATAATATTGATGCATGATATTTTGCAATTTGAAACTTGACCATGTGTACAGTTATTTGTTTATGGATCGTTTTGTCCGTGTGTTTTTTGCTGTAGTAACCAGTTTCTAGTAACCTGGTCTCCATCAAAAACGAGCTTTTCGTCCTCAATGGGCTTTATCTCTGCGCCAACAATGAAACATAAACCGAAAATTTAAGCAGAAACGCTCCGACCTGCGTGTTCTGTTTTCCTTGCGAGAAGGACACCACATTTTCAAGAGGCACCTAATGCGTGCATGTCGCCACGCGCCATGGGAAATGTTTTATTTCTTATTACCGAGTTTCCCAAGTCTGGCTCTCGAAAAAAAACCCCATCGCCGTGAATAATTCTCAAGCAAACACACGCAGAGTGCGCACATGCAGATGTCGCTGCGCTAATTTTAAACCATTTTATAATACTGCCGAGTATTCACAATGGGCTTGGCCAGAGCGTCAAGGTTTTGGGTACACGCTGTGACGCAAAGGGCAAGCACACGACATCCCTCGATCCCCCCACGCACAATCGGAATCTTTATTTAAACTGGAGGAGGAATCTGATGAGCTATGAAGCTCTTTTTGCACAGATGTCCAGTTGGGACGTGCACCGCGCATGCTCAGCGCATGGCACCGGAAAAAAACATGATCCGGCTCCTCCCAGAAGCCACTTGAAGATGTTTGCGTCCTGCCTTAAGTTATCACAGTGCAACTTCTCTTGCCAAGCTCCGCTCAGTGGCGGAGGCGCCCGTATGGCCGCGTCTTCGCGTGCGCTGGTCGTCAAACCGCTTCTGATTTTTGTGGCGGAAAAGCACAGGCAGTTCCTGCCACGAACCACACACCCCCCCCCCCCCCCCAAAAAAACAAATGAATACACAAATGAATGAATCAATTCGAGGGTCGGATTTCTGCACAGACTCAGATTAGATGGAATCCTTGTTTTGGCGGCTGGAGACCGCGACAGCGCTCACGAAGGACGGTGGCTGGCCGGGATCCAGGGATCCACGGAAAATACGGGAGGGGGGCGGGGGGGGCACTTGAGTGTGCAGGCGGTGCAACTGCACCGTAGAGTCCAGAGAGGCCTCGGTGCCAGGCCATGGAGAGATTGAGAAAGTGTTTGGGGGTGGTTGGAATTGGCCAGCCAAGCTGCATTGAAGATTCGCGCGAGACTTTCTATCTGCGGCGGGGGTACGCCCCCCCCCTTCTCCTGAGTGGTTACACCAGTGTGTGTGTGTGTGCGCGCACGCGCGCGCTCACATTTAAATGTTGAGATGGCACGTGACATTTTTCTTTGATGGCAAGCGGGACAGGATTGCATTTTTGTCGAGCGCAGCGACGAATACACAACGGCGTCGAGACGCGGTTGTTAATATTCACACGCACGTACACGCACGTACACGCGCGCGTACGCGTGCGCATACCAACGTACGCAGTGCGAAGATCACAATTTACTGCTCGCGTTAAGGGTGCGGCGAACGAATCAACTCGGTAAATTTCAAAACGGAATTGGGGGAGGTGTCGGCTTGGCATAGCGCGATCTTAATGGCACGTGTAATAAATAAATATATCCCTTACGTGTTGTCAATCATGGCTAATGATGCCTCTTTAAAATGCATGAGGTACCCGACTCATCCATATGTAAATTGGAACACTGCGTTATTCTCTTTTTGCCAGGTTCCTTCACAACATGGCAACACACACGCAGGGCGGTCTCCCCATGCTCGTTACTGCTTGTGTCTCAACGCTCGCTAATGGCACTTGCCCCGGCAGTCCGGGTGCGCTCTAGGGGGTATCTTTACCTTTGTGTCCTTCATCTCGTCGCGTGCGTCCACATCGCAAGCACCACGATACCCACCTCTTGAGGATTCTGCACAAGTCTCTCCCGACGGCACGTTTCCAAAACGCGGCCTCTCCCGCTATGTATTTGTCAGGTGAATAATAACACAATTAGTGCCCTAATTATGATCAACTCTACCGTTGCTTTTGCGATTACATTTGCAAGAAAGCTCGCGGTGCGCGTTGCCTTTGGAGAAATGTTTACCATTATACACACAGATTGTTGTTTTTGTAATGTACGCAACTCTATAAACCGTTGATGGAAACTGAGTTTAAGCTAAACTGCCCTGAATGCATTTAGAAAAACAGTTCTTGTATTTCTGTACTCCCCTTGCCCTTACTAAATATCCTAAAATAATAATAGTATTAATTGTTTGCATATGTATGTTGCACTTCTTTCGCACCGTACGTTGCCAACCGTGCCATTCGGAGGGGGCACTTCGTCAACCCGCTGCTTGATGAAGGGCCCCCTCATGCTGTGGCAGTTATGGGGGATTGTTTACTTGACCATACTTCACCAGGCTGGTCCACGCAGACTGCTGAAGGTGGGTGGCACGAGACTGACTTCAGATACCACTTTGCCATTGATATTAGCCACGCCTGGAATTGAACTCGGCTCACCAGGCTCAAGCGCAAAGCGTGCTAACCATTTCAGTTTCCCTTCCGTGACATATAAGAGCAGATTGCAATATCTCTGACGTTTGTCCTTCTCAAATATACATCTTTGTAATCGTAAATGACTTTAACCCGACACACGCATCAACAGCAATGCATCCTATAGCGTGAGAAGTTGGAAGCTAAGCGGCGTTGAGCCAGGACAGCACTTGGTTGGATGAACACCGGGTGCACGCCTGGTTGTTGTAGACAGCTGCGGGACTGTGCTCCGTGTGCAGTGACATCGAATGAGTCGCTGTAGCGCGTGCCGCTGGGAGATTGGTAGACAATGGGATTGGGGGTAGCAGCCCGTTCTACCAGTTGGACCTGTGGGCAAGGCACGGAGCCTTCTGGGGGATCCAGAGGGGTGCGGGGGGGGGGCAGAGCCTGGCCACGCTGGGCAGGATAAAAGACGAGCTCCGACTCAGTCGGGGCTGCTGCGATCTGGAGTAGAACTCGTCGTGCTGACGTCGTGATCATCGCCCTCTTCAAGCTGTGGGTCTGGCAGCGTGTTGGCTGTCCCGACCCGGCGTGTGGTTATCCCCTAAGGCTGTAAAGGCCGGAATAACACAGAGTACCTCCTACTGGTGTCTGTGAATTAGCACGCGACGCATGGTTGACAAGCAGACGGCAGTTCAGCAAACTCTACCGTTGTACTGTATTTCCCATATGCGCCCACCGCCTTAACCAACCCGTACTAACCAAGCCTGGTGAATTACCATCAAACAAAACTCCCACGACCCTCACGTGTGTGGGGAGGCCCTCATCCAGCAGTGGAGAGACAAACGTGCGCGCGTGTCCCTGGCTGGTCTCGGTCACGCGAGCGCCGCGAATTCGAAAGTCGCGGAGCTCCGCTGGCTCGAGTTGTACAATTTTACGACGTTTAAAATGTGTGAAATGCAAAACGTGTGAAATGCAACACGGCAACGGCCACTGCTCGCGTCCGACAATCGCACACGCGTCATCCGCTGACGCTCATCGTCCGCTAACACGCGTCGTCCGCTCTGCCTCCCTCCTACCCCCCCTCCACAGTGCAGCGCTCTCGCACCTTCCACGTGACTGCCCCAGCAGGGGCCGGCTGGCAGGGGGGGCCCCCCGGTGCCCTCACGGGACCCTACCTGAGCGGGCAGTGGCCCAGGGAGCCTCCCGCGCCTCACCACGCTCTCAACTCCACCTGCTGCGACAAGGCCACCCAGGTGCGATCGCCACGTTGGGGCGTTGGCGTCGCCGCTTCCTCTGCTCGCGCAAGGGCACTCGTAGCGGCCGTACACGCTGCAGACGGGGGGTCGAGTGCTTGCTCAACGTGGGGGGACACACGACGAGTAGCCAGGGCCATAGCGAGGTGGTACATTGGATGCGGTGTGCCGGATGCAGAAGCGTTGTTCGTGTCGCCGACGCGGACGGACCCAGCTGTTGATGAAGCCTTGCGTGTGGCCGTAGTGTCGGCGCGTTTTATTCGTGAGAGTGGGTTATGATCGTGGTCATCACCATCATCATCAACCATCATTTATCCACTGCTGAATGAAGGCCTATCCAAGCCATCACCATCCCTTACACTGCCGCGACATAACAATCCATCCAGTCCTTGCATGTAATCTGACCTCACTGTACCGTTTCTGACCTCACTGTACCGTTTTTGACCTCAATGTACCATTTCTGACCACACTCTACCGTTTCTGACCTCACTGTACCGTTTCTGACCTCACTGTACCATTTCTGACCTCGCTGTACTATTTCTGACTTCACTGTACCGTTTCTGACCTCACCGTACCATTTATGATCTAACTGTACCGTTTCTGACCTCACTGTACTATTTCTGACCTCACTGTACCATTTCTGACCGCACTGTACCATTTCTGACCTCACTGTACCATTTCTGACCTCACCGTGCCGTTTCCCCGGTGGATGCTGTCTTGGGGCGCGTTTCCCTCCTTCGGCTGCCACTCCGTCGTTAGGCTCGACTGCCGGCCACCGCCGCCATCCCCTCCGCAGCGACGCGTCCTTCCCCAGGCGCAATGACGAGGGCAGGCCGCACCGGGAGTAGCGTGCGCACTTGTCAACGGCACTATTTTAACCGTCGTCCTTAGGACCTGCGTAACGAGACGCGTGTGTGAGTTTGGATGTTTATGCTACCATGCACGTCTGTCGGTACGAATTTTCACTCGGCTGGGTTTGTGTTACGCCTGCCGGGGTTTGTGTGCACTTGAGTGTGTGAGTGTGTGTGCTTGCACATGTTTTTGTAGGGTTTCTTTTTTATTTTCTGCCTGTATAGGACCGACCATTTTTCGCCGTGCCAGAACGCTTCAACGAACGGCTGGTCGTTGCGCAAAATCACGCTGCGGCATGGTCGGAGTGCGAAACGCCTTTAAACGTCCGCGCAAAAGCCTGGACGAGATTTATTCATGCAGTGTCCGAATTTAATGAACAATTTTTGCTTTTGACCTGGTTATACGTGATGAATATGTATACTTATACGTGTGTATTCGTGACAAGGCGCGCTTGTTTCCACGCCGAGCATCTGGGTAATTTGTTTTGGCACTGCGGCCAAAGTGCTGTCTTTAGATGGGAGAGGAAAAGAATCTTCTCGAACACTGCCTCTGGTAAAAATAGCACAACGAGAGTGAAGCACGGTGACTTTATATTGTTAAAGTAAACAATTTAAGGCAAGTCTCTTTCAACAACAACAACAACACCAACAAACACAAAACATTTACACTATGAGACCTCCTTTACCAGTGGCAAAATATAGTAGTAGGTTTTTACCCTTTAAACTGGTACAAAACTGACACCTTTATACAAGGCATCATGTTTGCAATAACCGCAACACAAGCAGTCAAAATGCAAACCTACTACTATATTTTGCCACTGGTAAAGGAGGTCTCATAGTGTAAATGCTTACCCCGAGCTCTCAATAGTCTGATAGTGCACTGTTTTTGAGTTGTACGCCTTTTGGCGTCATCTGGTCCAACACCAATGGAGACTAGGCTCTAAGGAAAGCTGTCTCGGGTGTGGACCAATCAACTTCAAGGACAGTGCACATCATTACCATTATCAGAGTTGTTTCTTTTTGTTTGCATTTTGACTGCTTGTGTTGCGGTTATTGCAAACATGATGCCTTGTATAAAGGTGTCAGTTTTGTACCAGTTTAAAGGGTAAAAACCTACTACTAAACACAAAACAGCCTCAAGCTTGCTCCAAAACGCACGCGGGGCAATTTTGAAATGCGCCATCACGGCAAAAGGCCAAACAGTTAAGATTTTTGCGGCAAATAAGGCTGCGACTGTGTTAGCCTCGCCGCCTGGCGTAACGTGATATTTAGGGCTGGCCTCAAGTTTGCTTTGTGTTTCCCGAGCCAGGAAGGAAGTGCGCTGGACTCGACTCGAGTTCGTACGCGAGCAATCGACACGCGCGCCCCTCGCAGCGGCCGACGATAAACAAACCCCACCCCCTCCCTGCCCGTCCCTCGCGAGACGCTTGCTTATTTATAAATATGTTTTTTTTTATATATATACAAAAAAAAGTTCAAAAAACCAGCAGCAGGCGCGGCGGCAATTGTCTGCAGCGCCGCTTTGCTCGCGGCGGTCGACGTGCCCTCTCGGCCGAGTGCTGAGGCCTCGCCTATTAACACCGCAGGAAGTATCGCTGACCGCCGGCGCACTCACATTCAGCAAAAATTGCAACAACAACAAAAAAATATCTAAATGTGTTGTTGCCAGTCCGGGGCCAGCAGACTGTCAGCGTGACCTTGACGCAGTCAGGTCTTTCTGCGTCAAAGGCAGTCTGGCTCTGCATGGCCACGCTGCTGGCGGATGAGGCCAAGTGGCTCCTGGTGTGAATTTTGTTTTAGAAATGTGTGTGTGTCAATGTTTAAAGAAGTCGCCGCGTGGCTCAGAGGTCAGAGCGCTGAGCGGGCACCGCTGACTTTCAAGCTCCTGAGTATGAATGCTGTCAGTGGTGGTTTGTGATTAAGCTGAGGTCTCAGGTGCAGTGAGTTAATGGTCTCAGCCCGGTCACCGATAATTACACACGCAAAAAAACCCCTGACATTAAATCTAGTTTCTGCAATTAATTCCGATGAATTCCAGGTCTGGGAATTTAATATATTTTGACGATCGTGTGATGACCATGGCTCTCAATGGCGAGGTGTGTGGGAAAGTGCTGGCCCCCCGATGGCACGAATTACAGGCCACTCTCAGTGGATCTCAGACGTAGATCTGTGATGTACACTTCCGCAGGCCATTCTCTAACACAGAGGGCTTGCACTTCTCTGCGAGAGGTCCGAACGGAGATAATTGTGGGTAAACACAATAAAGCAAACGTAAGGAGAGAACCCTTGCCGTAGAACTGTTGACATGGAGAAAACAAACACCTAGAAAAGAACTCATTTGTTTTAAAAAGTCACAATTGTGTCTATGTCACTGAACGAATGTTTTAAGCCTTTATAGCTTAAGTCCAGAGTTCCGTGTGGTTAAAATATTTCCGAAGCCATCACAGATTGCATCAGTGATCACTGAGCACGCAAGTTCAGCGCTCCAGGGGGATTTTTTTTAAAATATAATTCTGCCATGATATCCACCGCCGGTGTGGACTGGACAGAAGTAACTGTAGTCCTAGCAAGCCCGCACTCTGCCCTTCACACAGGTGTTCAGAGTTTAAACTTGTACATCCTAAAGGAACAGAGGATTCACGCACGAAAATTCCACCCACAATTGCAACCGCATTTCATTGAGTCTCATCGTGCGTGGCCTATCGGTCAGTGCATCTCTTGCCCGATTATAAATGAAGGATATTATGATGACGATGATGATGCCGATGAAAATCAGTGTGAGCCCCACAGACCTCCTATACTGTGATGGCTAAAAGCTATGGCTGTAGTGACGTATCGATTCATCGATGAATAGTCATATACGAGGATAAGGATTTGCGTGTCTTTATCGAGCGCTTAAATGCCGTACATGCTGTACATAATGGGTTCACGTCCTCCCTGCAGTCCGCTAGAAAGTGCTCCGATTAATGATATCTGCCAGCGTCTCCCGGCATCTGCAGCCAGGCAGCACACGCACACACACACGCACACACACACGCACACACGCACACACACGCACACGCGCACACGCACACACACACGCACGCACACACAGTCCTTGTCTCGCTACACATCAGAGCGTGTGAATGGCCCCGGTACTGCTTGATATGGGGCCCGCATGCGTGGCACACACACACACACAACCCAGCACCAGGGCTTCATTTCAGCCGGTTCTTCCCAGTTCCGTGACCCCGGATAACATTTCCACCCCCGGCGCACCATGTCCAGTATCCATCTCGCGATTGCTGTGGCTCTGGTGGCTGACAGTCACGCGTGAACCTATTCCGGCCTCACAGGAACTCGCACACGATTCACTGGGAACAGAAATCAATCTCCGCCCAGCACCGCCGCGCCGATCGCAGGGTCCAGCGAAACACACGGCAGCTGGGGGCACCGCAGCCTTCGAGCGGCAAAGCGTGACTGACGGGGGGGGGGCCCCCACCCCCCACCCTGCCCGTCCCCCTTCTCCTATGTCCCCACCTTGTCAGAGCCCGGCGTCCGGGACTCTGCGGCCCCGTGGGGCCTGGTGCAGTTGCACCGCCTGCACACTCGACAGCTACGCCCACTGGCGGCCTCCGGGAGATGCGCCGGGCTGCAGTAATCGCTCGCGGCGTTGAGACGCTTGGCGCACCTGATGATAAAGCGTGGCAGGGGGTTACATTGGCTCGAGGCAGCAAAGGCACACACGCGCAGAAAGAACCGAGGTGTTGAAATTAACGTTTACAATCGAGGTCAGGAGATTGCCCGTGTTTTAGTTAAATCACTTGTGCCGTCATGTCACACACAAGACACCACATGTTTGGGGAGCACACATAACATCGGGTGGTTCTGATGAAATTTGTTTTTAAATCCTTTATATTAAGTTCGCGTGCTTGCTTGCTTGCTTGCGTGCAAATCTTTCGGTCGTTTTTTAACCCACTTCCCATGATCAAATCGAGCTGACATTTTCCACACAGACTCGTTGTGCCAGACAATTATTGTTCGTGAAAAAAAATTCCCAAAATTTTACACTTTTTAGGCAAAAACAAATTATTTTACATATATTCAAATAGAACTCATTCATGGCTTTGGCTGAACGTCAGAGTGTAAGAGCCCAGAGCGTAACCCCTCCACAGGCCGTGGTGGAGTAGCGCAGTTGATAGCGCCCTCGCTTCCCATGCCAAAGGTCGCGGGATCGATCCCCGCGTCCTCCACAGGCGAATATATTTTTAAATCCTTTATATTAAGTTCGCTGCCATGCATATAAAGGATTTATAGTGAAAAACTTTGTTTTTACGGGTTATACTTATTAAACCACCTGATGTTTAACTTTGCGCGGTGCCAATTCACTTGTACGAAACAAAGCGTCGCATACTCACGAGGTCACTTCGTCCATGTCCACACCTCTTCGCTCCGGGGGGGGGGGTGTAAGTCTAGCAGACGGACACAAGCAACAATAACAAACTGGCTCTCTGGACAGCGTGGTAGAGTCGACACATGTGCGTCTCTGCCAGGTCACCTATGACCACACACACACACCAAAGAAAAACAGCAAACCACGACCAACTGACCACAATTGGCATTCGCCCTTAATTCTGCAACACTAATCAGTGAGAGGACATAAAGAGCAAAAAAAAGATGAGCGACGGAAATTGTTGATCGGCACACTGGGGGGGGGGGGGGGGCATGCTCTCTGGAAGCTGGGTCAAATAAAAAGCTCATTAATTTGGCATTAGGAGGAGTCCTGCGATGCCTTTATCAGAGGATTGACCCAGCTGGAAGGTGCGCCCGGTACCCGCTGCATCTGCAGGATCCGGTCGAGCGAGTGGCTCTGGGGGTGTTTTGTTCACCTGTTTCTCATTACGAGGACGAGGTGAGCGACCGTGGCACGATCACGATCGGAGAGAGGAGTGCAGTGGAGAGCTCGGTCATCCGTGCTTCAGTTGAGCAGCTCTTTGTAACGCTTTCCAGATAAGGTAGAAAAGCGTGAGCGCATTCGCCTTGTCCGTGCGTGCGTATGTCTGTCTGTCTGCCCGTCTCTGTCCGTTTGTTCGTCCGTCTCTCTCTATACAAAAAGGGGGAGCTCACGATAGCTTTCACAAAGACGATCCAATGTATGCACGCAGTGTCTCAGATGCGCCGACCCGGCGTGATCTTGATAGCGCAAGTGGCACGCACAGTGCCAGGCGCTTTACTTTACAACCCGGCGTCCCAGGCAGCATGATAATTAAAATGTGTCCGCCAGCCGCCAGCCGCTGTAGCAGGAGCAGCAGCAGCCGTAGCAGCAGCAGCAGCAGCGAGAACAGCGATCAGAATTGTACACACGTGGGGGGGAGGGGGGCATGCAAATGACAGATATGCCGATATTACGCGGCCGTCACGGGCACACCTTATCAGACATCTGTGTGTGTGTGTGGTTCATTGTCCACCATGCACAGCAGAAATTCCGCCGAGTTCTAGAGCGTCCAGCAAACGATTATTGTTTAATGTATTTGTATGATACATTAACCACCCCCACCACCCCCCTCGGGCACCTGAGTGGCTCACAAAAGACGACAATGACATTACCCCCCCCACCCCCCGTCGATTTTAAGGCTGAAACACCGAGAGCATTTCTCCACAACTCTTTGGCTGTCGCCTGATGAGGCTGGTTGTAATCGCCGTTCGAACGTCACGGCACTCGAATGTACAAACGTCGTGGGTTTACTCTCCAACCTCACCGGTCAGTGCTGAACTAGTGACGAATTGGCACGTTTTATTTACGTGGCAAACCTTACCAATTAGCTGCGTCGGGTGGTGGCGGGTTTAACGACACATTTATACTCACGCGATCTAACCCAAAAAAACCCCTCTTATAGATAAACGAGTAACTGTTTTTGGGGGGAAATTTTCCATCTCGGAGAGTTCGCGTGAAAATGCGTACAAGTTCGGTGATGCAGAGGGACGGGCGCTCGCTGCTACAGGAAGCCCCACAGCGTTTGAACATCGCCCAACACAGCACCCCAGCCAGGTGATGTTTGGCACCGTCCCCACACGCGTGATCGCATCCAAAGCGGTGAGCAAATCACCGTCATTTCCAAGTGTAATTAAAAGGCGCTCAAGTGATGCAGCTTTTAATAAAATAGCTTTTGAAAATGTCCTTTTCTGTAATATGCCATTCCTGGCCACGACTCCACAGGTGCACGTGCGTCTGAAATATATAAAATAAATTCTCTCCTGCGGCGGAAATAAAAGTTTGAGGCCGCAGTTTCTCTCCGAAGCGTGTTGAGGTTGTGGCGCCCGTTGCGCAGCACAGACCGCGAACACGTCTGCGCCGTAGTCTCTGCGGGCTGTAACTTCTATCGGCCTCGGGCCAGCACCAAACATGAGTAGTTTAGTATTATTTGTATATATTTTTTTAAAGTGATTTGTTTATCTTTCCTATTACGTTGCACCCCTGTCGTGTTTTTTTTGTATTGTGGTGTTGATGTAACGTTGTGACCCCGTGCCCCGACTGGACATCTGCGAATAACGAGCTTTGTGGCTCATCAGATTCCTCCTCCTGCAGTATAAATACAGATTCTGATTCTGGCCGACGTGGTCCTGGCCATCTTACTTGCGAGCAAAGTGGCCTGGCGTTGCCGCTGCTAAGGTGACATTGAGAGGCGGCGCATCTGCGTACCGCTTGTTTGCCGCTTATCTGCAAAACTGGTCCGAGCCACACTGTGCGGCCCACTCTAGGCCAGCACAACAATAGAGATAAGGCTTCATGGACAGCTGCCAAGAGGATATTAATGCCCGCAGTGCCATACGAACTCACATGCGGGAGCGCGCTTTGCAAGGGACCCTGTTAGAATTCGCAGGCTCCTGTGGAAAATGCCCCAAGGCTTGGAAATAACACTGCGCAACCCTTTGGGGGAGAGAATGAATTGCTTTACTTAATACTTTACAGCCAATCCGCTGCTGGGTGGGAGGGCCTCTTCATGCCGTGTCGGTGGTGGGGATTTATTGAGGATGCTTTGCCGTGCCGGTCAGTGTGGGTTTGGTGATGGGGGTGGGGGAGAGCTCAGGACCGGTTCAGATATATCGCTCGCCACTTATGTGTAGCCGTAGTTGCGAATGGAAATGAATGAACAACACTCATGACACAGCACCTTCAAAATGCACTTGTACAGACCGCTCTCCTCTCAAATCTATCTTCTCAAATCGATCCGAAGGACCGTTAGTCGTGAACCAACATCAAATTTCCTGTTCTGCAAAAACGAGTCGTCCAGACGTGCGCCGCCTTTTTAGCCCAGCAATCTGCATTTCTGGATAATGGATAACGGGGGGGGGGGGGAGGCGGGGGGGATCGAGCATGTGCCCCGCATTGTTCTGTTGATCAAACTCCAGCAAACCACTCCTTCCTCCTTGTGCTTGAATTGCCCATTATGGCTCTACCACGTGTGTGGTTTTTGCGACGTGCCCTGTCATCGAAAAACAAGTCGTGGAAGGACGCGCAAGCACCGCGGCGCTGTCGAAAGCGCAGAGACGCAAGATGGTTGAGCGACCGCCGCCGGATCCCCTGCGTGTCCCTCGTCCCATTCCTCGTGTCTCTCTCGTCCCGTGTGTTTCGTCCTCGCCCAGGATGCGTTCTCCTGGCAGAAATCCATGCGACGGAATTACGTATGTATGTTGAACTTCTTTTGCACCGTATGTAGCCAACCGTGCTAATCAGGAAGGACAACAAACTAAACAAAAAGCGCAGTTAAAAAAAAAGTTTTCAATCTAGATTTAAAGTGGGTAGCTCCAGTGGCTTCCTAATATCGTAAGGAAAGAACGTTCCAGACGGCCACAGAAACGCATCTGAAAGCGCGCGATGCGCTGACCATTCTTTGTTCGATGGCTGAACCAGAAGCCGCTACGAGGATGACCGGAGTTCGTGTGATGGTTTATGCTCCTTGACGAGATCAGCGAGATATTGTGGTTTATTTGTGGAAAGCACTCTGTGTGTTAATGAGTGCGACCTTATTACACCACGAGCCGTGGCTGTAAACACCAGCAAATGCGAGCAATTTGATCCGGCACCATTCTGGCGAATTGCCCGATGATGCTGGATGGAATTACTAGCGAAACGTCGTACTCAAAATTGTAAATCTTGTGGATTCCCTCTTCAACACACCGGTGGGCTAAAGTAGTGAACTATTTGTCTTTTGTCAACGTGACACTTTTTTGCTGATTGGCCTTGTCGGGTGTTGGAGGGTTACGACACATTTATAAATAACGCGATCTAAACCCAAAAACGTTTATTATGAATAATATTGATCCGGCAGTTGGTTGCTGTTTTATTTTTATGCACACTTCCCTTTTTTGTTTGGTGGGGGGGGGGGGATACTTTTACAACGGTGTTTTTTTAAAGCACATTCGAACAGGAGCTCAGTATTCACCGTTCCTTCTGCATCGAGTTGAGGTGTGTAACGTTGCAGACGGACGGCGGGCGGCTCGGCAGCATTGTTCTCGCCCCTGACGGCAAACTCCCACTGCTCCAGAATCTTTGCTGTCGTGGAAATTTAGTTTTCGGGGCACACAAACACCAACCCTTTGGCTCTGTACACCAAAGGGTTGGTGGATCACGCAGAGAATTCGTGAAACTGCCACACCGGCTGGGCTGCGAGGTGGCCAGGAGATGGCAGCACAGCAAGCGTGCGCTGTCTTCCCACTCCGATGCACGGTGGGGGCTGCCTCTCAGTAAATCTGGAGGATTCCCAGCATGCCCCTCTGTCACGCCACTGCTGGATGCAGGCTTGTCCAGGCCGCATCGATCGTGGTAATTGCCCTGACCACCTTTCGCCACGCCAGTCAGTGTGGGTCTTCCCCATCCATTCGCCGCGGTGCCGCAAGTCCAGCGGATCGTGGAAAAACGTACGCCTCCGCATCCACCAGGAGGACCTCAACAACGTCCCTCGCCAGCACCACCGCCGCCACCACCTGAAGTCTCTCGGGCCCTTTTGGACCCACGCATTTAACCTTCAGCAAAGCAGCTTGAGCCCCCATAACGATGAAGCTCACGAAGCCGAATGGAGTTCACAAGAAGTCACGAACAAACAACTCCTCGCGAAAGATCCGGCAACGCAGAAGATCCCCGACTTCGATTTTCTGCGAAGCTCATGGGGTCACAACCCTCAGCAGCATCCACCTCACATACCACGCCACCACCAGCAGATGCGGATACGTTGGTGCGCAAACAGAACATTGTTAAAACTCTGCGGCCAGTGTGCGACTGTGTTCACCGCCCAGAACAGATACCATGGAACGTGTAGCGACTCAAACACCGAAGAAGGCGTCGTCAGGGCAGCGGTGCACCACCCCGGTGCTCCTGACTCAATTAACTGGCTCAGCCACTTGGATGTAGCACTGCAGTCGTTGCTCTCCGCGTCAAGTGTTCGGCAACCAAAATAACAAGAAAAGCCAAAGTTTATTTTTCTCGAATTCGATCCAATAAAGAAAAAAAACCTCAATTTCGGTATTTCAAGAGCCGCAATGCAACGTGAATACGAGACGGCGGCCCTGACGAGAATTACGTCTCGAAGCAGTCCGTATGTAGCCGCGTGCAACTCCGAAGCCGCGGGTTACTGTGACCCTCTGCTCTCCATGAACATCAGCTGTACTGAAAAGAATATGCATGGTGTGGGCGGGGGTTGGTTAAGGGGGAGCTCAAGATAGGGCTCCATGAAAATCAAAGTGCACCCTGGCGTATGTCATATTCCACCCAACAGGCAAAACTATTTTTTGTTGAAACTCTTGTCGGGCATTTATGGATACATAAATGTATTGTAATTGTGCGCTGTTATTTGTTTCAACCTTCAGCAAGCGGCAGTGACCAGCATGGTTTTAGTATCGTCATAATAGCAACCCCCCCTGTAGCTCGCAACGTCGTGGGGAGACTCTCATCCAGCAGTGGATCGATGATAGGGCTGGGCTTCTAACATGTACTGTATTCATTTCGTGAGAAATGTCCAAATGTCAGACCAAAAACACAAAGTTCTCAAACCAACGGCCAGCCCGCGCCCACTTCTCTGAAATAAAAATGCTAAATTTTAGAAACAGGCGTTTGCAAATGCATAATGAGTGAGTTGCAACAACTGACGATACACGTGGATTATGTGACGCTTCGCAACTTGCGTTTCGTCTTCCGGTGGCTTTTCCTGCGCGGCGTTGTAGGCTGACGGATCGAATGGCAACGCCTCCGATTGAAGGGCAAGCAGATGAGAGGGAACAGAATGGTGATGAACTGACATGAGCTGGGGTTGGCGGACCACAATTCGATTCTGGCACCTGTTTACCCAAGTATTCACCCTTGCAAAAGCGTGACCCGTCATCTCCAATGACTGCTCAGCTCTTTAAATAATGCCCTTCACGACGACTATTGGTGAAACACCAAAACAAAACCGGCTTAGCTGTGGCAGTGCAGCAAGCGGGACATTCAAATCTCTCCGAGCGTTCAGTGTTCTCCCCCCCATCGTGCACGTTTAGAGTGTTTGGCCGATATACATTTCCACGCGATAAGCCACTTCGTTGAGCTGTCATTTGTGAAGGCCAGGTCACTTCTGAAAAAGAGCTACATCGCCTTACCTCGTCAAAAAAAAAGTTTAGTTGAGTTTCGCAAGTGCTTTCTCCAGGTATTCCGGTTTTCTCCCACACTCGAAACACTCGTTTCGTGGGATTGACCAAACATCTCAATAAAGGACGCTGCCGGGAAGAGGCTTAAGACTCACTGAGCCTTCTCTAAACAAACAAAATGGCCATTATTATAACTGCCCATGTGTGGCGCGGCCCTTGGCAGGTTCAAGGGCAACGTCACTCGCGCAGTTGCGTGAAATGAATCATTCTCCCATCCTTTCCGCTTGCACGCGAAAACATTCTCTTTCCCCCACTTGTTAGCCGCGCAATATTCCTCATGGACCCTGCACTCGTTCTCAGCAACGTTGATGGTTTTGTTGTTGCTGTTGTTGTGCTCACCCAGCCACGGATCCCCCGTGTGAAATAGCCGTGCGATCGACCGACATAAGAAGCCGCCCCCGCTCGCTTTGGGCCCGGCCATCGTCGGGCAGACAGCGCCGGTCGCGGGCGGCGTCTAGGTGCTCACGTGGCCCTCTGAGCGACGAGCCACCAGCCACCTGGCACGGGTAGAAGAGAGGGCACCAGGGCCCTGTTTGTTGTTGGGGGGGGCCCCGAGGTGGCGTGCCCGGGCTTGCGGCGCACGGCAGGAATGTTTGCGTGGGCCCCTTTTGTTGGAGCCCCTCCCTCCATAGCAACTCCCGTGTTTGATGTGCGGGGGTCAACCCCCCCCCCCAGACAGTCCCCTCGCCCCCCCCCCACCGTGCCTCCGCCGTGCGTTGTGCTGCCGGAGTGAACGCCGTCCAGAGGAGCTGTAGATTGTTGCATTTACGGAGTGGTACAATTTGTGCTTCGCTTTTTACATGCCCAGCTTTTTAAAACGCTGGCGAAAATGGGGGGGGGGGGGGTGGGAGGGTGAATTATTCATAATGTACGCAGCTGTATCAACCCGATACAGTCTGCCTTCCATTTTGCCCTTAAATCGGAGAATGTAACTTTAAAATAAAAAAAATGTAATGTAGCACGTGATGAGTGATGAAAAACACAAACCCGTTGTCAAAATGTAAATGTCTCGGGTTTTGATGGGTTCACATGCATTCCAGTGCTGCCGCGGCTAGGGTTGTGCACATCTTGGTGACTTTAATCCTCGCAATTTGCTCTTCTTCTTCTTTGGCACGGCTGCTGATGTAGATGGAGAGCAACAGCTGCAATTTCACATGCAGGTGGTCAGGCCCAGATACCTGCGTCAGGAGTAGCAGAGTGGTATCGCTGTGATGTCTTCTTCGTATTTGTGGATCGGGCAAAGCGTCGTTATACGCATGTACTGTCTGGTCTGGATGACCACAGTCGCAACACTGGAGAGTTTTTTTATTTTCCATTTGTGCATCAGGTATCCGCATCTTGCCATGGTTTGTGCGGCGGATGCGGTTTAGGGTGGACCATGTGCTTCGTGGAAGATCAAATCCAGGGATCTTCTGCGTTGGGTCTTTCACAAGGTGGTGTTTGCTTGTGAGTTTTTTAGAACTCCAGTCAGCTCTCCAGGCTGCATGGATGAAGCCTGGAGACGATTTACTGAGCGCGTGTAACAGAGATGCTTCGACTCTCGAGACAGCTGCGAGGAAAATGAATAAATAACCGACATCGGCCACGTCCGCTTCGCATCGTTTGCATGTTTACATGCCTGATGCAAATGCAAACGTTGTAATCGACTGCGTGACGTGACGGGTTCAATCAGCCCCAGTCAGTCGTCTTATTTAGCCGCATCCCCGTCGGTAGAGGAGGGGGGAGGGGGGTAATGGAGGGGGGGAAATTGGTGCGAAGGGGGGAATGGGGGGGGAATGGAGGGGGGGGGCGGAATGGAGGGGTGAATGGGGGGGGGAATGGAGGGGGGGGGAGAAGGGAGAGATGAGAGCAGAATCGGAATGTGTCATTATGATGGAGGAGGAATCTGATGAGCTGTGAAGCTCTTTTGCACGGTGACGGGCGACCCCCGCCGTCCGCCGTCGTATCGTCTTGAAGGCCGCGCTGCCTCGACGCCGCTGGAACCATTCGTGGGCGAAGAGACGAACGGCGTGACGGCAGCGCATGCCCGCGTAGCGGGTGGCTATAAGCTCTGTAATTATTAAATTCATTACTCAGCCGTAATGTTGGCACGCGCTAGTGACGACGGCATCGCGGAGCGGCGTGGGCAAGGGAGGCCCGCGGAGGAGCGAGGAGGGGGACCACCGGACCCAGGGCAGGCGTGGACACTCACGCGTGTGCGCGTGTGTGCGTGTGACATGCGAATGCGTTGGGCAGCGCTGGCAGAGCGGTTAGTGCGCTGCGCTATGAACCCGGCGACCCAGTCACGGCCAACACCAGTGACGATTATCTGAACGGGTTCTGGGCCTCCCCTAGGTCGACTCAGCCTCAAATTAGTACTTGGTGCGGTGTGTAAACTTCGCCACTGGCGAGGCGAAGGCAGTCGTGCGTGGTGCTGATCACCCACCCCCTCGTGTGCCGTGCCGGCCTTCGTAGGTGCTCGCTGACAGCACCTGCCCCAAAAGTATGTTAAGTCTATACGGGGGATCTTTGTCTTTGTGGTGCGTGCGTGCAGACGCCCTGCACGTGGGCAGACCGGGGCCCCGAGAGACGCTCCAGCCTGCACCGCCGCTCGGCTTCCTGGGGCAGCGCTGACCCACGCCGAGAGGTGAGCTATCTTCGTGAGCAGCGAATTCAGAAGTTGGGATGATGAGAGCCGAGTGTGGGAATCTCACATCCACGCTGCCCATTTGAACATCAAAGTCTGGTGAAAGTGTCTCGCTCATTGAACATGAAACGTTGGCACAACGGATTCAGCCACGTGCCAACCTTGGCCCAAACTATTTCACGTTTGCTGGGTCCCTGCTGTAATGAGTACTGGGCAGTACGTCACCTTCATTGTGACCCTGAGCCAGCAGTGAAAATTCCACTTTCCCAGTCCCTCGAAAAGAACGACCGCTGTCGAGTTCCCACAAAAGTGATACACTCGTTTAATTGATCGCTGACCAGAAATTGAACTCCTGACCTTTCCAAGTGTGAGCGAAGTGCTCTGATCACAGCGCCGTTAACCGTAAATAATTAATCAGAATCTTTATTTATCCTCGAGAAATCCGATCAGCCATGAAGCTCTCCTTCACAGATGTCCAGTAAATCGGGCGGGCAGCAGCCGCTCGCCTCGACAGCCGAGCCTGGCACTCGCCGCACATTTTTCAGTCTCTAATTTTTTTCCCCTCCCTAATTTAATGAGAAAATTAAAGTTTTCTCTTTGATTCTTTTTTCGTGCCGGCACTTGGAGGTCACCGTCGGTGCCAACAACGATGACGGTTTACATTTAATAATTTTAAAAAAGCCAATTCCGCGGCGTTTTGTTTATTCCTTCAAAGTAGAAATGCTGTTCGTTGTGCACGGTGTTTGAAGCCGTCCCAGGCGAGCAATCGGCGGTCAGTGGAGCAGAGCGCGCAGACCTGGCACGGACGTGCCCGGGCTTGTCCTTGAGTTCATTATCAAGCCCAGGGTTGTCCCAGACCGGTCGTGCGTTTATTATGACTTGCAGCCTTTTTCGAGAAATGTTAAATAACCAAGTAGAACTTGAACACACGCTCAGCCGAAATCAAATGGACGAAACCGCCGGCTGCGGTGATGTGGCTTTTAGTGCTGCTTGCCCGAGGCGCCGTGGCGGGAAAGGGACGGGGTAAATCGTTTCTCGGGAGTTTAGTACTTTCTGATTCGTCACAGAGCTGGAGTGTGACTTAAAGGAACAGTCAAGCCAAGAGACAGCTCTCGTTTACCCGGCTGCAGCGTTTCTCGTCTGTCCCCAGTCAGCGGGAGGTCGCTTCTTGTCCTCTGCTGCCCCCCACCCCGTAGTCTGAAATGCACTTCCCCGAGCTATTCGTGCTGTAGACTCCCTGTCATTGTTCAAGTCCAAACTCAAGGCCTTTCTTTGTCCATGACTGGCTGCCTCTTGCTGTAATATAAATAAGTCCGCTGTGTCTGCACACGACGCGGTTGCATGTAAACTCGACACGAATGCACATCAGCACGGTTGCCCACGTGCGGTGTGAACGAAGTTCAACATACACACATTGCATTGTACTACACACACTATATAAATCCAGACCGGATTGAGTTTGAAGCTTTGTAATTCGAAAATAAGTATTTAAAGTCATTGACACTCGAGCTTTCGTGCTCTAAGGGGCCGTCCATAAATGACGTCACGCACCTAGGGGGGGGAGGGGGGTCAGACATTTGTGATGATGTGTGACGAGGGGGGGAGGGTTGAGAAATGCGACGTCACATCAAAATGCGCAACTTTAAATAAATATAAACAACACGTTCTACTCAATTAAATAGAATTGTTATAACAACACTAATTTTGATTAATTTTCATTATTAACTATTTGATTATTTCAATTTGCTAAGGTCACCATTTTTTATTCCATGAGGGAGCATTTCGCTTCTCCATGGGAGGATGGAGAAACATACATTTAGTAAAAAACTAAAACAAATTATTAAACATTTTTATTTGAACGATTCTACCAGGGCTTTTCATTCTGTAATGAATATATGATTGTTATAATTGTACTCTCCATTTTGGTTCGTTCTACTACAAAGTTTCAAGTATTTTTTATAGTTATAATTACTTTTAATATTTTATAATTATAAGAGAATTTCAATATAATATTCTGAACATCTGCAGTTTTAGTTAGACGTTGAATATTTTCAAGTGAATTTTATGCAAAATTTCAGCTTTCATAACGCCTCCTTTTTAATACGTGTTTTCTCCTACAACATCAGAGTGCAGCGCCACATTAAATACGCACTACAATGACGCTAGTTTAAAGTGATTTTAAGCATGTTTTATTTTCAAAATGGAAATATGGTTTTGGGGGGGGGGGGGGCAGAGCTTTGTGACGTCATATTTGAGGGGGGTCTGACTTTTTGTGACGCTATGTGACGAGGGTGGGAGGGGGGGTCAAAATCGGCGAAAACCGCGTGACGTCATTTATGGACGGCCCCTAATGGCATTATGGTACCATCACTGCAACGAACTTCATTAAGCCACCAAATATCCTTTATCAAAGCCATGCCGGAGAGCCCAGGACGCAGCCAAGCCACCGTCCGCGATATAAGATCCATTTGTTGAATTTTTTTTTTCAAGTGGACACAGTGGGAGACGTTTACGTCATTCAGAATGCTTTGCTCTCTTGTGAAATGCTGCGAATCGTCACCATAACGGGATGGTACAAGAGCCACCATTCAAAGCTGCTACTTTCAGCACCAGGAAGAGCAATCATCCGGGCAGAGCGGCACAGAGCTGTCCCCTCGCGCCGCCGCGTCAGTCCGTGTGACCGATATGTGGGGGGAGGGTGGGGACTGGTAGGGGGAAATGTCACCCACTGCCCTGGTATAAATTAACAGACCACGTATGTGCCCCCCCATTAGCGTGGTGTGGAGCGTTTCGTCCGCAACTTTTGACTTTTGTGCGAGCGTGGCTGTCAGGGCGACCGGGGCTCACTGCGTAGTGTCCGTGCTGGGGGCGGCGGCGGTGGCCGCACGGCCCCTGGTGGACGATGGCCGCCGCCAGGCCGGCACCGCCGAGAGCCTGGGGATTGGGTCCTCCAGCGGGGCGCGAGGCGTCGGTCTTTGGGTGGTCGAATACGAATGAACGTGCTTGGCAGGGGGCACATATATACCAACGCTCGCCATTCACCACCAAGTGACTGTGACATCACCGCGGCTGCCTATGGCAGGCGAGGTGCACTCTGAGGCCACGTGAATTGTTTGCTGACAGGTCACGGGACAGACCCAGGTGCCATGAGTTGCCTGAGATGACTGGCATACATATATATAGACAAACACACACATATGCCCTCCTTATGGATAGAGAAACCGACTGAAGTAACTGCAGCAGTCGTTCAAAGATGTCCATCGTCTGAGGCCCTTCTCTTGACACGAACACAGCACAGTGCCCTGCTCACCACGAGCCTTCCTCATTCAAACCTCTCCATCTGGTCGTGACACGGCCTCGATAGCACGGGCGGAATGGAGTCGAATTGTTACATGCAAAAACATCCCTTACGACGATTGTTCCTTCAATGGCGTGGCTCTGGGGGGGGGGGGGGGGGGGTGGAAGGTCGTAACCCCACTGCGCGGTTGGACCCTATAAAGCCCTCTTAACGTGTTCTTTGGGTCTTTCGGTAAAGCCATGTAGATAGAAAAATTGTAATAAAAAATAGTAATAAAATATCACGACGTTTCGATCGCAGCACAAGCAATCATCATCAGGTGAAAAAAAATGGTAAAACCGGTGACGTCCCAGAGGGATGAGGTTCAAATCCCACGGGCCCGGCCTACGTGATCCGGAGCGCTGAGCGCGGTTCGTGGACTTCCGGCAGATCGTGAAACTCCGGCAGCAGCTGCAGCGTGGCAAGAGCCGGGGTGCGGGCGAGCCCGGCGTCACACCTGGAGGAGGGGGAGCAGGAGGAGTGGGGGGGACGCGCGATGTGGTCGAGCCACCGGACAGGGCGGCCCCCCAGAGCGAGCATCACAACGCGCGGCGCGAGAACAACGGAAGCCCTGCAGCCGCGCTCGGACACACGCACGTACGTACGGGCACAACGCAAAAACAGAAGCGCGCGCAAGTACGGACACGTGCACGCACGTACGGACACGCGCGCACGTACGGACACACGCAAGAACAAATACGCGTACGTACGGACACACGCACATACAAAGACAAAGATCCCCCAAATAACATTTAACAGACTCGGGGCAAGTGCTGTTAGCGAGCACCCACGAGGGGGTGGGTAGCCAGCACCACTCCTGATCGCCTTTGTCTCCCTAGTGGCGATGTTTACACACTGCACCAGGTATTCATTTGAGGCCGACTCGACTGAGGGAAGACCCAGGACCCGTTAAGATAATCGTCACTGGTGTTAGCCGTGGCGGGGAATTGAAATCGGGTCGCCGGGTTCGCAGCACGGCGCGCTAACCGCTACACCACAAAGACACGCGCGCGTACACACAGACACACGCACGTACATATAGCTCAGGATTTAACCACCTGGAGCATTTCCCTCTGGGGTGCTGCTTGAGCTAGGGGTGGACGGGGTTGAGGACGAAAAAAAACCACGTGGATGGCCCTGTACTTGAGAAGGAAAACTAGAAAACTATACAGTAGTTTTTTTTTAGCCTTGGGAGTTGTTTGCCCAAGTTTTGTTTTTGCTACGATACGGAGTGCTAGGTTATTAAAGCTTTCGGTGATCTGAAGAGCGAGCGAGTGTTCGCGCTCACGGTGCTGAACCCAAGTCAAGTGGCGGGGGCTCTTGGGCACCACGCCACTCGACACGGAGTTCTCGACACGCCTTCAGGACGTGCGGCCGTGGTGGCTTTTCAACGGTTGGCTTCACCGTGCCGCCCTCAGAATGCCTTTTTTGCTGTTGTTGTTGCTATCAATGTGCTAGCTTGCACTTCATCGCTGTTGGCTGAACATCCCAATGTTGAAAGAATGTTTTCCTGAAAATGACTAATTGCAGCGTCGTGTTCCCGCTACTGCGAAAACTTGGCAGGGCCCTCTTAAAAAAGAGCCGAGGCTCGGTATGACCTTCCGGGGTACATAAAGGTCATGAAGGTCATCTGCACCTCCGATTAGCACGTTTGGCTATATATGGTGCGAAAGAAGTTCAACATACACATGCATTACTGTTAGTATTAATACACTAGCCTTTTGCCCGTCCAAGGACGGGTGTATTGCAGTAAACCTGAAACTTGCAAGCGAAAAGCAGACCTCAACGTGATATCCATTGCATTAATGTGCAATTTGTAAGGCCGCGGTGACACAGACTTACAGTATTTCCTTTTGAAGGTTATAATCGCTTGTACATCATGACGTCCTTTTTACTTCGATGTCTCAACAGCGTTACGGAGATCGCGTGACGTGAGGGTTCTGCCTTTGTAGCGAGGGTTGTAAGTTGACGCTGAGGAGGGGGGAGGAGGCGCCTTGACCCCCCCCCATGTGGAGTGACGTCAGCCGCTAATTATTATGAATGGGGGGGGGGGTCCATTTGGAGGACGTCACCTTATAATGATTATTAATGAGGGGGGCTGTTCGATGTGGGATGACGTCACCTGCTCATGATTATTAATGAGGGGGACTTGTCGATGTGGAGTGACATCACGAGCGTTAACGACAGACATTCCTGGGTGATTATAGTAGGTATTATGTAGTATGGATAGCACACGTAGAAGTAACGAAAAATATAATCATGTTCAGTCATTCGAGACTACAGTAGGCAGAGCAGGATCGACAGGATACCGGGCCAATGGTGCCTGCCAGGGATGGCACGAGGGACGGTCATGTGGACACAATGCCTTTGGGGGAAATCACACGACAGGCACCTTCGAATCGCGCTCACGACTTTATTCACAGGTGTGCGCACGCCCACGGAAAATGTCCTAATTGTCATCGCACCTCCAGCCTGTGGTCAAACACAACCTGATCGGAGATCATTTCACGGGCGGTAGCGTGTGAGATTTTTACACGCGCTGCGTTTAATCGGCAGCGGTGCAGCGCTCGATGATTCCGAGTAGCAAGTCGTCGCGCTCGCTCGCTCGCTCTCGATCTCAAATTCACGCGAGTTTCTACCAACGTGCCGCGGTGGAACAGTCGGCACACCGGGCTTGCAAACCAGAGGTCACCGGTGCAACCTCCTGGCGTGGCAGGTCTCTTAAATCCCTCCCCCAGCTCTGTCCCCCCAGCGGTGTAAATGGGTGAGTCGATCGGCAGCTCGCATGTGGTTGGATGCTCCAACTTCGTCCAAAGCGTCTGGCCAATGCGGAGGAGTAGGCTAAAACAACCCTCTCGAAGAGGACCTTCCGCAAGCAGTGGGCCTAGCGAGCCGTTGCAGGGCCTGCGCCCCCCCCCCCCCCCCACGTCACGATGTATCGCCCCTCCAAGCCGGCGCCGTTGGCGACGGGGAAGGATTTTTTTCTCGGCTCGGCGGGCGGTGCCGTCTCCGCGCTCTGATTAATTTCCACTCCCGGAACGGAGCCCGGGGGCCCCCCATTGAATCGCGCGTCGCCAGCAGCGAGCCCCCAGCTTCTTTGTATCCCGGCGACCAGCAGCCTCGTGGGTGTTGTGAGGAGGGAGGAGGTGCCAGGATCGAGGGCAAGGGGGGAAGGAAGAGGGGTGAGGGGGCGATGCTACCCCCTGACCACAGCCAAGGGACGCTTGGAAGCAGAGCCGGATTTAGGAGGGGCAAACGGGATATTAGTCCAGGGCCCAAGACTCCAGAGAGACCCACGGGAAAGGAGAAAAAAAAAAGTACAATACATTTTTATTTTAAGATCTGATGGGTTGGTCATTTTTGCTTGTGTCCGTGTGTGTAACGGGAGGAGCGGAGGACAGCCTCGTTGGGTTGTGGGGGGCTGGAGGGGGCTGAGCCCCCCACTGCCAAAAAGAGCTTCATAGCTCATCAGCTTTCTCCAGGATAAATAAAGATTCTGATTTGCCCCCCCCCACCCCCCTCTTCTAAATTCTTAAGGTTTCAAGCGTGTTTAAAGTTTGACTGTCTTTGACTTTGGCGTGCCACACGCGGTTTTGTATGCACCCCGTGTAACGAAGGTCATGCAGCAGGGTCGAGAGAGGAGTGGCGGGGGGGGGGTAGATCCTGCTCTGGTACCCCAGGGGCAAAGATGGATCCGGCCCTGATTGTTACGCATGGCTTCCTTAAGGGGGGCCCTGGTAGCAGATGCCAGTGGCAGGGCCGTGTCCGTGGACAAGATGCAGGGCAGATAGAGCCGGGGGGGGGGGGGGGGGGGGATATGAGAATGACAACACATCTAGCGGCGGCGAGAGCTGTGGCATCAGTGGCAGTGGTCGCGGTGACCTCTTTAACCTGAGTGCCGCCCAAAACCACGTGGGGAGCGGCCTCTGAATAGGGGACGCACGAGTTGGGGGGGGGGGGCGTCCCCCCCCCCGCCTCCACCTCTCCCACCCCATGCCACCCCCAAGAGGATCTCCACCACGGCCACCGCTGAGGTGGACGGTCACGTGGCTGTGCCGCGGGCGAAAGCTGCGGGGTGGAGCGGTGGTGGAGCGGTGGATGGAGCGGTGGTGGAGCGGTGCCCGACCAAACCCGGCGACCCGACCTGTCAGAATCAGAATCTCTGTTTAGACTGGAGGAATCCGATAAGCTGCAAAGCTCTCTCATCACGGATGTCCAGATTCTGGTGGAGAATGATAGTCCCCAGTCCATACATCAGTGTGAAATATGGTCAAACAACACTCACGACCGACACGGCGTGGAAAGGACTTCGTCCGGCAGTGTATTGAGGGCTGTACAATTGCCAGCAAGGCTGCGGTGACTGGATACCCCAATTGCCAGAGGCAAGTCTCCTTCCGCTTTATCAGATGCTCTAGAACGTTTTCGGCGGCTGCTGGCTTGTTGTTTTTAATGCAATCACCGGGGGTCGGTAAACGCCGTGGAGAACGGCGCCAGGCAGGGCTGGAGGGAGGGGGGTCACGAGTCAGCTCGCCTACGGACAGGAGTCGAACTCGGGTCAACGGGTTTCATCGTGCGGTGCAGTAGCCACTGCGCCACTGCTTTCCCCCACGCCAGGCCGGCTACAAGAGTTGAAAAATGAAATGCAGACCACATGTGGTGCAACGTATTCGATTTCGCTAAACTATCTGTTACTCCCAATTACGTGCATTAACCTGTGTGTAGGCAGGTTAATGCACGTAATGTGTATTCTGTTCAAAGCCAAGGCCTATATCGTACGTGGATATTTATACTAAAATACCAAAAAATCCATAATAAAAGTGTTTTTTTGTGGTTGGATCGCATAAATATAAATGTGTCATTAACCCGCCACCACCCGACACAGCCGATTAGTCAGGTTGGTCACGTAAACGTGCCAGTTAGCTACTACCTCAGCACACCGGTTGTGTGTTGGAGAGTAAACCCACAACATTTACAATTCGAGTACGACGTTTTGCTGGCGATTACAACCAGCCCTCATCAGGCGACTTGCCAGAATTGTGAAGAATAGAAGAAAATAAAAAAAAATGTCAAGACTAATGAAGGAGTGACATCCAAAGAAGGGAACGACAACCCGTCTGGCTCCTACACATGAGATCAACTTGCGTGCAGGCACTCGATGATTCGTTGCATCTCGAGGCCATGAGAGATGGCGACGGCTGTTGGAGGCCTTCATCCAGCAGTGGATAGTTTATCTCGCTCCCGGACATGCGAGTCGATTTCATCGCTCCATCTCCACTGTGGGCATCCTCTCTGGCCTGTTCTCCCATTTGGCTGCCTCTCAGTCCTTAGTCTTGATGAACAAGAGAAAAAATATATATATCTATATATATCTTTCTGGTGTAGACTTTAGAGTGTTCGCAGGCTACCGGCACATGCAGGTGATGCTCTTCTACAATGGTAATAACCTTTGTGTTGCCGTCACTAGAAGGCACTACGGTGGTATGTAGCCTCCCTCCACGTTTAGAAACATGCGTTTGGATTATTTAGATTCCTCGGCTGCTGTGAATT
The DNA here is from genome assembly GCF_015708825.2 of Lethenteron reissneri. Classification (NCBI taxonomy): domain Eukaryota; kingdom Metazoa; phylum Chordata; class Hyperoartia; order Petromyzontiformes; family Petromyzontidae; genus Lethenteron; species Lethenteron reissneri. The sequence continues at coordinate 11,438,440 of NC_083798.1, read as the reverse complement.
TTCACATGATAAGCCACTTCGTCAAGCGATAAATATAATTTGTGGCCCGGTCACTTCTGAAACAGACGCTAATAGCTCAGTTGGTTTTAGCTGGTAACATAAAAACAAGTTTTTGTTGTGATTTTCTTACCTTTCCTATACTTTGCACTCCTATCGCATCTTTGTATTGTTTGTTGTTGTAACTTTCTGACCCGCCCCGACTGGACACCTGCGAAACAGAGCGCCACAGCTCCCCGGATTCCACCAGCATAAATAAAGATTCCAAATCCAAACAGTGACGAGCGATTCGTGACAAACTCCCTCCCCTCCCTCCTGCAGGCGTCGTGGCCACGGCGCGACTCGATCCCCGTGTCCTCCGTGCCGCTGGGCCGCTGGGGCCTGGCCTGGCTGCGGGGCAGCCTGGAGGGCCTCAACCAGGAGCTGGAGGGCGTGTTCCTGCACAACGAGGACGCGGACCGCACACGCCGACAGGTAACGGAGCGGCGCACGACCTCGACCTGCCGCGGCCAGGTTCAGACACCCTCCGATCTTGGGACACCACAGTGCAAAAGACGACGTGCCTCCCCCCCCCCCATTACAGCAATTCATAACTAATTAATAGTGTTAAAGGTAGGATTGTTTATATTCACATGGAAAATTGAATGTGAATAAACAAGCCTACTCTTTGCAATGTTTTTTGTCTATTGTGGGCCCCTCTGGCGTATTAGGCCCTGGAGAAATGTCTCATTTGCCCTTTCGCACCGTACATAGCCAACCATGCTAATCGGAAGTGCGCCCATCGCAATAGCAAGCGATGTGCCGGACGTGTCACTGCGATGCTCGTACGGCTTAATCGATTTCAGCCGTGTCGGCAAACCCCGGAAAAAAATTTCCCGGCACACCAAATACGGAACATCTCCCATCGCTAGCAGCAACGTGGAAATTATTGAGAAACGAAGCCCTGTGCAGGGACATATTCGGCAGCGTCCCCAGGAGCTAAGGGTCGAGCCTGGAGCGCACGAGTGCAACAACGGAGGTGTCGGCACAGGGAGCCGACCCGCCCACTCTGCAGCATCGCTGCACGGCGGTTTTCTCTCGCATCCCAACATGCAGTGCAGATCTACAAACGACGGGTAAACCCATCACGAACAGAAACATCCGTACCTATGCTCCCTGCCTTCACCAAGACACACAGGCTGGCGCGTTGGTGAAGTCCGGTCAAATTACGCATGACGGTGTGTGGGAAGGCCCTCGCCCGACAAGTGGATCGACAAAGCAGGCGGCGCGCCGTACTGGCGCGTACGGGCGCAAAGCGCCGCGTCCACGCCGCGCGGGCTTTAATGATGCGAGGCCTGTCGAGGCGTCAATCTCAGGAACAGTTGAACGTGACGTTCGAGTCGAGAGGTGCGAGCGGCTCGGTGACGTCGCTCGCGACCTTCGACTTCTCGCCTCGCAGCAGGGCGGCTGCTTGGGGAAAATTCCTTCGCAGCCGTGGGAATTGAACCTCTGCCTCCGACGCAAACGGGGCTGTGTCACCGGTGGGGCCCGTAGAGTCGCCGCGCGAGTCAACTGGCGGGGCGTGATCGAGAGCGGAGAGCGCGTGTGTTTGCATGGGAGGAGGATTAGCCCTTGTAAGCAACGTTTTGGAAAATCCTGGCTTAGGGCACAGTACAGCGCCTGTCGGGATCAGGTGTGTGATTTCGAAGTAAGCGGAGCTTAACTGCATCCCTTTCATGACAACAACAAACAAAAAAACAGCGCCCCGTTCTGAATTAAATTGCCACAAAGCGACCATCCGCCACACGCTTCGCGGCCTGCGGCGATGTTCACGTTGATGGCAGGCTTTGTTGTTTTAAATTTTATTTTATCTCGTTTAGGAAAGTTTCGCAGCATCAATCGTCATCGTCGCCATCATCACAACTGCCACATTTTCATCAAGATGCCGAGTTGCTTAAAAAATGGCACGTGCTATAAAAGCTCGCGCGGTAATCCATCGCGGGATTGCGGAGGTGCGAATCCGTCTTCACGCTAAATGAACGGCGGAGAACACACGGCGGCAGTGATCTCCTGTCTTGATGGGGTTATTTTGGGGGGGAGAGAAGACCGTAGCCTTAAATTGTGTAACCACACGTCCCCCGTACGCTTGGATCTGAAGTGTATAATTTACGTGCCCACTCTAGAAGATTTTTTTCACAATCTTCTCCAGCGTTGTAGTAAGCGTCCCGTTGCTTCCCCCCCGCACCTCCCCCCCCCCATAAGAATGGCTTTTCGTGACAAACACGCTGGCGTTGTCTGTGAATTCTACATCCATACATATATCCATCGGGCAGTCGATGTGAATTGTCGTGTGAGAATATTAATCCGCAAATAAGGCCACATAGAAACGTGTGAAGTGCAACGGGTCAGCGCTTCCAACGTTCTAAATGGAGAATGAATCCAATTCTTTGCCGGCCCCTGTACGGGTCAGTTGACTTGCCACGATTCGAGGTCACAGATTCCATTCAAGGTTTGATTCTTCTCCATCTTGTTCATATTCACTGTGCCGTGTGCGTTTGCCTCTTTGGGTTTACTCGCCGAAAGGTTACATTTGCATAAGATTTGTGGAAAGTGTTCGTTTTTGCAAATTGTATGCAAATAGCACGGTTGGCTACGTACGGTGCGAAGGAAGATCAACATACATACGTATAACTGTAAATGAATAGATCCTTACACGCCTGATTCGATGCACTCATCTTGAGCATACAAATCTATTTTAATCAATAGTGAAAACATTCAATACACGGAGCACGTGTTGGTAGTAATGACGCTACGCGTTGCTTACGGAGCCGTTTCTGAAGACAACCTCAGTGACACCGCTCGATTTGGGGACGGTGATTGTGATGACGCATTTCAGGTGTGGTTCACAAGTGACCGACGGGAGCCGGGGTGGGGGAGTAAAGCAAAGAGCGGTCACGTGGCTGCACCACCAACCCTCCCTCCGTGCGCGTGCGTTCACGAGTCTATCGCTCCTAACCCCCAAAGCCCAGCTGAGCCCCAGCTGCTGCGAAAATCTGCTCCATAATGTGCTTCTGATGGCGTGTATTTGTCTTTTAAAATTGCTTGGATTAAGCGGGAATTGGAAGCCCTGTCTGATTTCTTTTTTGCTTGAAAGAGAAACCAGATTGCGATCGATCGCCAATGTGGCTCAGTGTCCTGACCTTGCCCTCTTCCTCCGGGAAGGTTCTCAAGTGGGTAACGACGACGTGAATGCCGCTCCATCACAGACGAGGTGTCATGGTGGGGAGCGGTTCTATCTTAATCTGCGCCTCGACGCCCGGCCGTAGCTATTTAATTACGAATAGTTTTTTTACGGCTGCGGAGGTTGCAGCAGTCGAGCGACACTGTGTTTTCCGTCGCGTGTTGTTCGGAACGTTTTCCGACGTTTCGTTCCGAGTTCTAAGGAACTTTCAGTTACTGAAGAAACTGAAGCGGAACACCGGACACCATGGCGACAAACACGTGGCACGACCAAAAAACACTTTGGAGAAAGAACCGGTCTGCCCTTGCGAGATTCTTGTGAGATCTCTTGGCAGTCGCGTGTGACAGAGCCCTCCTCCCCCCTTCCCTCCCCGTAGCTACAGAACGCGCCGGACGGCCACCGGGCCCCGCTGCCGTGCCCCCCCGGGCGGAGCAGCGCCACTCGCACCGTGGACACGCAGACGCCCCCCGTGCTGGCACGGAGGGACGCACGCACCCCTGGCTCGCCGGAGCGTGGGGGCCCGCGGGACCGGGCCCCGACCGTCCACGGCGGCTCCGGCGGCGCGACCCGCCCGGCGGACGCGGCGGCGGCGCCCGCCGCGTCGCCCTCGCGGCGGGCGGACGACGGCGTCGCCGGTGCCGAGGCCGCGGCCAAACGACGGAGCGCGGCGGCGGTGGTGGCGGCGCTCGGTTCTGCGGAAGGGCCCGAGTCCCCGTGCCTAGCGCGGCCGGCGCCGCTGCAGCCCGACGGGCGGTCGCCGTTCGTCTGCGTCTGCGTGGAGGCGGAGGCCGCGCCGACGTCGCTGCCGCCGTCCGGGGGCCCCGGCGCAAGCGAAGGGCCGCACGGGGGTGAGTGGCGGCGGGCAGAGTAAACGTGCGGCTCCAGGGGCGAGCGTTCCCTCCCTTTCTCTGTTTCAATGCAACGGAGACCTTGCACCTGCTGCTGATGGAAGGGCATCCACGAGCGTAAACCCGAGTGCCTTAGTTTGTCGACCTCATCATGCCGACCAGACGTGGGAATACCTACACTTCACCCCACCCTGCACGACATGCCGATCGACTAATGTACCCATTAATACCGCCGGATGGACAGAGGGGCGGGGGAGATTTGAGAAACTAGCCCCACAGTTTCAATTGCCACTCCACCGTATTCTCGGTGAAGCACATGAAATCCACACCACCCACAGCTCCCCCTTCTTGTTATCCCCTTTCTGCGAGCGTTGTGCCGCTTGGTCCCCTTTGACCCGACCGCTCTTCCCGCACAGCGGTGGCCGCGAGCGGAGCGGCGGTGGCGGCCGCGGCGGCGGACGGGGCCTTCTTCCTGCCCAAGCTCATCTCGGCGCCGCGCGCCGGCCGCAGCTCGACCTTCCCTAAGCCGGTGCGTGCGGCGCGGGGGCCCGAGGACCGGCCGGCCCCCGAGGGCAGAGAGGGCAGCCCGGTGGGCAGCTGCAACCTGGAGGAGCTCTCCACTCAGTGAGTCCTGCGCTCTTCCCAGACCCCCACCACCCCCCCCCCCTGCTCCCCGCCACCCACCATCCACCACCCAATCATCCACTGGGTGTCAGAAATATTTCTCAAACGATCGAAAAACCTGTTCTTCCTCGCCGCAATGCAAGATGCTCATTGGTGGGGATGGCTAAACATCCCAGCGCAGATAAAAGGTAAAAAAAAAAAGGGGGAGAAAGGCGCAGCTCCCGCAGTTGCTCGCTCACGCCATTGCTGGTGGAAGGGGCTCCACTGTCGGGAGGGGGAGCTCTCAAGAGTCCCTCTGGGAGGGTATTTTGGCCTCCGCGCTGGCCACACATCTGTGGTGTTCGCATTCATATAGCCGGTGGACAGAGGCAGGGGGGCATTGATGAACGTGCACCGTCAACCGGCGGCAACCTCTCAATGTGCAAGTCCGGTCTGGTAACCGTGACACCACGACAGCACCCCCCTCCCTCCCTCCAAACGTAGGACCCTCCTGAAAAAATAGTCGTCATTTCCCAGGATAAACAAAGGGGCATCATTACTATCATTATTATTATTCCTACTACCACATCCGAGCTTATCGCCACTCGGTGGCTCCGTGGATTGCTCATTAGGAGTCTGTCGCTGTTTTTATATCATTTGATAGTAATTAATAATCACGTGCTCTATTTATTGCCGATGTCACACCCAGTTTAATGACATGGCGTTCACGTAGGCCCGGGGCCATTTGGCCACGTCTTCACATGCTCATGGGAGCCGCCGAGTGGTCGTGCAAACATTACCGTCGCCCCAGCACGACGCAGTTTCCTCAGAAGCCGCGCGAAGGTTCTCCTCCGTCGCGGCAGAAAACAAAACTCTCAGAAGATCCGTCCCGGAGGCCACCTCGTTACCAAAAAAGGGCTTTTAAATAGAGAAGACGGAAGGTCTCTCAGCCAGCCTCAAACAGATGTGTTGGGGCGAGCACCCATTCAGGCCGTAACAACGCGCGGGGAGGGGGTGGGGGGTTGGTGTGGCCGTTGTCGCCCCGTTGCTGATGTCGAAGCTCGCAAGGTGCTGCTGTCGATTTTCATTTTCAAATTGTTCGCTTTAGTTCTTCTGCTACGAATCTCGCACCTCCGATTGGCACGGTTGGCTATGTACTCTGCACACACATTTTTCTGTATCCAGCTTTCCCCCCCACCTCCCCCACTACTCCAACCACTCCCAGGGTCACCGCTGCACCCGTTGAAAAATGTCGCTCAATAGGCCCCCCTGCCCCAGGTGAACAAAAATTACTCGAATAAACTGAAACTTACACGTTTGCACACTGTACTGACTGGGTGAACTACACGCACATTCACACACACGAGGAACAATTCAGGTGGAGGTGTCTTTTCGGGCCTCACCACAATGTGGATTCACCTGTTTATCAATTATCCGGCGCAGGCAGTAAGCAACGACTCAGGTTGCATTGGAATCGACGAGATTAGTACCGTCTGTTCTCCTATAACGCCGCGTGTAGTTTTTTATAATGCGAATTGGATTTCACGCGATGGATGTATTAGGGAACGTTTTTTTTTTTAATAACGAGATCGAGTAAACAGAACTAAGCCGCGCGAGTAGCAATAATCGGTCGTGCGGCTGCTTCGGCGTAGCATCGCACAAGGCAGTGAGATGTTGCTGGATGCTTCTAGATGCTACCCATGCGTCTCAGTCTTCGTTCAGCCTGCGCACGCATCTCACGTGTTCTCACGGACTGTGCTTTACCCTATATTATATATTACTTCTCATGCCAATTTTCCCATTTTTGAGGAACGCAACTACCGCATTATAGAACAGACTGCACATGGGAAAAAAACCGAGGCATGGGAGAGCGCGCAGAGGACGTTTTTAAGAACTGCGTCGTATCTGAAGCTCTCAGCACACGGCGTGCGGGGCCGTACACCGTGTGCTTACGGTTTGCACTTCCCCGCAAGCGGTTACACGTGCCACCGAGCCATCGGAGTTAGCCGCTGTGACAATGGGGGTGGAGGGGGGGCCGTGCCGCTGGTAACGGAGGTCTGCGCTGGAGCTCGGCCTCCTTTCAGCTGCATGGCAACGCTCCCCCCCTTCCTCCCCCTCTCCACCGTTCGTAATTTCAACATCGATGGAAAGAGCCCAGGAGGGCCGTGACTCCCGGGCTTCCACACCCATGCCCCGGCACACCCCTTCATTCCACACCCCCCCATCCACCCACTCACCCACTCTCGTTACTTTTGCCTTTGAATGTTTGCTCAATACAAGTGTTTGGGCAGCCCCATTTATTATTACTACTTTTGACCGAAGCACATTGCTATTTTAGTGACCACCACCTGAACATTAGTCACCATCTGCTGATTTGTTTTGTAAAAGTTTAATGTTATGCTGGCTGTAGAAAAGCCAAAGCTGTAATTTCCCAGTAATAATAATTGCCGGTTTTACCATTCCTGCCGGTAGTGGTAGTGGTGGTGGTGCGAGTTGGACAGAGGGCCCGATGCCCAGGCGCGCGTCCTTGAAACGCGGGGTAGCGATGGTTCGGGGCAGTGCCGGCTCGGGGCAGTGCCAGGTTTCCAGTGGCGGCAAGCTTCCTGTGGTGGCAGCAGCAGCCACCTCCTTGCCAGTCGAGCGGCACGGTTCTCAGAAACGTCAAAAAAAAGGGAGGAATTTTTTTGGGACTGTTTACATTTTCTTTTTGTGTATGTGAATAATGTGAGTCACTTGGGTTTTCCGTTTGTTTTGTGCAACCGAATGGAAAACCGTTTGCAAGAAACCCGAATCAACAGTCAGCCAAATATAAGCAGGGCGTTTCACTGCATCACCTCCGGAGTGTTTTACTTTGAAAGGGAAAAATATATATTTTGAGCTTTCGTCCAAATATTTCCAACAATACCCCCCTCCCACAATTTCTCTATCATCTGAACGCAACCCTCATACCTGGGCATATTTTTCATTTCAGGTTTGGCGGAACCGTGACAATTAGTTCTCCGGACAAGAACAAAGTCAACTTCATCCCCAACAGCAATTCTGCCTTCATCTCCATTAGGAGCATCAGATGTGCGTCACTGAGCTGCCTCGAGGGCGCGTCGGATGCCGACTGGGGGCCACCCCCCTCCTGCCGCGCCTTGGTGATGGACAGAGACACGTTGCTGACTAAACCGGCGCACATCAACAGAGGACAGGCAGCCCCCGGAATTAGCCGGTGGGTGGCCCGAGTCTCGGAACAGCGGCGAACAGGGCGCGCGCACCGCTTACCCGTCGGCAAACCGAATAGGAGCCCCCCCGGAGTGCCGCGAGCCGCAGGCCGCCGCGGCTCCCGGTGGCGCCGCCCGGCCGCCCGACCTCATGACGAGTCCGAAGCCGATCTCGCAGGGACCACCCAGCGGCGGTGTCGTCGGCCTGCTGGGACCGCCGCAAAACGACGGAGAGCGAGGACGGCCCCAGGCAGGAGCGGCGATGCCGTCGCAGACGTACCCGGTGCTCTGCTAGGAGGCGCAAGCGGCCGCTGTTCGCGACGCGTACCGAACGGCGGGTGCAGCGCGCGACGTGCTTCACACGTACGGTTCATTTCCTACAAATATACTTTCGAGCCGGTCAGGGACACGTTACCGCTTGCCCCTTTTCGCTGTGAAGAACGTTTGCACGAGAGCAGTTTGAATTTTACGCGTGGGCCAAAATTTGACCGGAGACTTGCGTACAGTTACTTCTCAGCAATTACTCGGATTTACATAATTTACATAACCAACTGCTTTGGGCAGCAAGCACTCCTTTAATTTGTGCATGGCTGGAATCGTCGTTGTAATAAAATAAAAAACACAGCTCGCTCTGCGAACATAACAAGCACACTTATCCGTGAACGAATTGTACATCGCACAACGCATCCTCCGCGACTCCCCCTCGTGCACGTCAAATCCCAACAAGCCGAGGGGGGGGGGGGGGCAGTTTGCAACCGGGGCCCCCTCCCCGTGTCGGTCGAGGGGACCCCTGTGCATGCTTCCCCCGGAACGGGCTGCCCGTTGTTGTTGTTGTTGCGAGGGTTGGGCCGACGAAAAAGGTCCGGCGGTCAAGCAGCAAAACAGAAATCTTTTTGAAATCAAGCGACGTCCACCACCACCCCCACCTCGTGATTTAAAAACGGGCAGCCCCGTCCATCTGCGCCCACGCCCTGTTTTGTTGAACCAGTGCCAAATAAATACAACCCTTATTTTTCGCTTTTGGAGCTCGAGGCAAAATGCTCTCCGATCGTCAACGTGTTTTCACGGCAGGCAACACGAATTAAGGTGGTTCTGCAGTACCTCATATGTATTTACGTATTTTTAATCCCTCGATATACATGGTATTTGTGAGTGTTATAGAGTGTTCGATACTTTTAAACGAAAGCGGACGTCTCAAATTATTAATGTAATGAATCAATCAGTCGCGTTATCGATCGTTTATAAAAAAAAAGTGACCTGGTATTCTCCTTAAACATAACGGCTAAGACTCAGGAAAGTTTTGTTTTTTGTGTCAAATTTGTCTTGCGGCAATAGCTCAACTGCAAAGTCCCGCTTCGACAGCTTCCGCCCTGCGTAATTTATCTTTTGTACGCTGTCGCTGTCATTCGCGCGCCCTTTCCCAAACGTCCCTCTGGCGTGTGGCGTTGGTTCCATTCACACGCGCACCAACGCTCACCACCCAACCACAACCACCCAACCACCCAAACCACCACCGCCAACCACCAACAACACCCTTGTCCAGAAATTGCACAAGTACTACTGTATCTACTGTACATTCCCTTTTTTCACATTTCCTGTTTGCAGTGGTTGATTATTTAAAATAAACAATGTAACAATTACCGAGTGACCGTCTCATCTCGAAACCTCGCTGCTGCTGCTGCTACCGACCACCGACCCCACGCGGTTGTTGTGGCTTCCTGAGACCCACGCCGACGAGCGGACTGGAGCCGGCTTCACGAGACTAAAGCCACCGTGAGATCAGGAGGCGGCTCGCCGTCCTTTTCCTCCTGCCGTGTCTATTTTTTGCAGGATAAAAAAAAGCATGAAATCTCCTGCCGCACCGCAACGCGCTTTGGATAAATTGAGCACAAAGACAAAGATCCCCCCCCCCCCCGTATAGATTTAACAGACTGTTGGGGCAAGTGCTGTTAGCGGGCACCTATGAAGGTTGGAACGGTACACGAGAGGGTGGGTGGCCAGAACCACGCCCCGCCGCCTTTGTCTCCCCCGTGGTTATGTTTACTGCACACCGCACTAGGTACCCATTTGAGGCCGAGTCGACCTAGGGGAGGCCCAGGACCGGTTCAGATAATCGTCACTGGTGTCAGCCGTGAACAGGAATCGAACTCTGGCCGCCAAGTTCGTAGCGCAGCACGCTAACCACTACACCACCGCTCCCCACACGCACAAGCCCACACATTACGCCCCAAAGTGAACCACAGCCCCAATCAATATCCAGGCATGGGCCTAACGTCATCTGCACCATGTCCCCATTAGCGGTCGACTAAGCAAAAAGCCAAACACCTGATCAATATAAAAGCCAAACAGGACATTTGGAGAGAAAAAACTAAAATACTAACTTCAACTCGCACTAAATTATTGCAATCTTACATTTCCAAATGCAGAAATGAGTTTCTGATCTTCGTTTGAGAAATGTGTTTGCATTGCAAAGGTCAATACGGCATTTCGCTAATGACGTTTTGACTAAAATGTACGGGGATGTGATCCTTTGCCAATAAACCAGGAAGGCGTCATACCCGTAAATGCATTACATCAATATGTCACAACTCAATTAAGATGGAATAACCAAATTATTATTTATTGACGGCACTATCATGCCATACTTTGGACCAAGGTTCTTCCAACTGATCGTGAGGGGGCCACATCTGGCTCCAGAAGGCTCTTGCAGTGGGCCCGCCAAAGCTATGGGCTGCCAAGCTATGGCTCGCTTAGGCCTAGAGACACAGATCCGCGAGACGAAAGAGAGAAAAACGTTTGATGAATGAAACAGGAGACCAGAGGTAGATTAGTGCTCATGTGATTACAAGTTGTCACGATGTATGTTAAACTTATTTCGCACCGTGCTAATCGGAGGTGCTTGTGACCCGTCCACCTCTGTGCATGCAACACGGTGACATCACGCGACACGCAAAAACCCAACCTCGTTGTGTTATGTGGACCGCTGAAGACTCATGTTTAAGACAAAACCATGAAATGGAACTTTTACCACTGGCACATCTGAATGGCGGAGAACAGAACGTCGCTTCAAGAAGTGTGGTTCTTCCAAATTGCGCTAAGCTTAAATGCTCCGGGCACCACGCAACGATCAGGAACAGAATGAAACAAAATCTTGACACACACCCATTCCAAGCGCTTTATTCGACGAGCATCTCCAAGACAACGAAACACGGAGTAGCGAGAAGGACGAGCCGTCGGCACGGCAGCGATGTGGCAGGCAAACAGCCACTGTGCCCAACGCATCACTTGGCACAAGAACTAGGGCTGGCATCGTGCACACATGAAACTCAGAGGGGAGGTTCGTTAAAAAAAAGAGACATGCTTTGTTTTTTTTTCCTCTCTCCTAAGGCCACGGAATTATTATCATTATTATTATTTTCGTTCCACAATACGGGGGGGAAGAAAGAACAAACCGCGTCGGGAGGTATTTAAATTAAATGGCACGTGCGCGGGAGACACGCGGAACGTTCGGTAAAAAAAGTGAAGGTCGCGTCACTGAACGCAGCCCCCCCTCCCGCTCCCATGTCCCCCCCCCCCCCAATTGAGTTGTCAAGACGTCCCTTTACATGAGGTTTTAACTTTAGAGTATCACCCGAACGCCCATATGTAAAATGCAAAGTGACATTTTCCAGTTGTAAAAATAGCAAAAGCCCTTCCATCGTGGAATTTTAAGCAAAACTAAAATCCGACTTAGGTTACAGTGTAAAGCGGGCTCACGGTGACCCCCAAATAGTGCCGACAGAGTTAAAATAATTACACTTCGTCGACCATTGTATAACCGCAACATTTCTAACAAGTACTTGAATGGAAGTACAACCATTATTTTCCAGGTGATAGGCTATTATGATTGCGATGAAGAACCGGCAAGTAGAATCCACTCCTACGAATTAGGATGTAGGCGCAGCCCTGCAAGTGTTCGCTAACGCCACTGCTGGCGGAAGGGCCGACACCAGGGGGAGCTTTCGAGAGCCCCTCCAGAGGGTACAGTATCTGGCCTGTCGTTTAACGCTGGTCAGACGTCTTAAAAAAAAGTGGGAGTACCCACACTTTACCCCACCGAACGCGACCCGCCGATTGTCTTAAAACAGTTGACCCATTGATACTGCTGGGTGGACAGAGGCGGTGGGCGATTCTAAAAACTGCACCGGTGTGTCAACTGCCGTGCCGGGAGATTGAACCGGCGACCTCTGGATTGCAAGTCCAGCGTGCCAAGCATTACACCGCAGCAGCAGCAGCAGCGTCGCAAATAACGAACACATCTCACTTCAAATGAACACTTTGGCATAATGAGCAAAACACGCCGAGAGGGGATGTCGCTGTTCTGCGCACAAGTAATCTCTGCAACACAAGAGAGCGGTGCGATTTACGATGAGACGCTGCCTTCAACGTCAGCGAAAACCTGCGGCCTTCGGGAGCCTTGGGCCGAGAAGGCCCCAGGAGTGATGCACAAATACAGATGATGAACCAAACAGCAACTCGGTGCCTTTCTTATTTGAGTTGCCAAAGAAGCAACAATTCAAATATAACCAATAAAATACAGTGGCCGGAGGTCCCATCAGAAGTTCTGATCGAGACCCTCAAAAAAACAACCCCAAATATCACCCATCTGCTTGTAATAAAGTTCCATCTAAATGTCCTTATCTAAAACTTGAGTGCCCGGTTCAGGCACCGTTAAAAGGGTGGTGGCGTCGTTGCCACTCGGTGTGCATCATTCTGAAAGCAACGTGCAGTGTTATAAAACAGTAGCGTGAACACCAAGGAGCGTTTTAACCAACGCCGGCCCGCGCTCCAATCGCGTGCCGGCGTTGGTTGAGCTCGGGTACCCGCGTTTAGGTTAACCAGTGATCGCGACCTTCAGAAGCAAGTGCTCCGGCTTACACGCAATCCTCTACCTCTAGAAGATGATTATCACATTCCGTCGTGGGACCAAGTCGAAAAACTAAAGGCACCGTACGCTACAATATAGTTGGTCCAATAAAATATAAACACAACCAAAACCGACTTGAATCTTTGACCCCAACAGATCCCAGGACAATAACGGCACCCGGCCCCCTCAACGGCCGCGAGAACTCCATCTATGGTCCCCCACAACCGCAAACTCTCGCCCTCCGAGTAACCACGGTGAGATGAGCACCGCACTGCGGTCCCAGAGGTCACAATGAGGCTCTCCCCGAAGGAGGAGACAGCGGCATAGTCTGCGGTTGCTCCCCTCCGCCCTTCCGTCTCCACCCCCAGCCATCCCCCACAACGGCGGAGAGGGAAAAGGAGGGAGGGAGCGGGGGTTTTGGCAACAGGGAGATTTAGGCGTTGAGCAGCTCGTGGTCCGAGTCCGTGCGCCCCACGGCATCGGGGTTCCCGAGGGGGTCGAGGTCGGCGAAGAGGCTGAACCAGGCCGACATGTCTCGCGCCGCGGGCTTCTCACCTGGGTCACACGCGCATAGTGGGGTCACACACAAACACAACGGGGTCACACAGTCATAGCGCCGGCCATGTGCGTGTAAGGGTTGGGAGAACGCGGCTCTTTTAAAATGTTGAGTTTCTCGTCAGCTGCGGGGAATTTCTACCTACATGACTTTACCGAAAGCACCAAAGAGTAAAATTTCCATTGAACTCTTTGGAATCTTTCGTGTTAAAATGAGCACGCCAGTTCGCATGCCAAAACGCAGCTCTCGCATAAAAGCGGCCAGCGTCGGGCGGCACACCTAAGCCGCGAAATGAAAAGCGCGTAAAAAAATGGTTGTGTTATTAATTTATATTTTAACAAACCGCGCGGCAGAAAAACACTCAATGCTGCTTTTCCTTCTGATAACACATTACACTTGAGCCTCCTCCCATGTCAAGGACAGTCAGGCGCCCACTCCATCCTCCCACAGCGGCTGTAATTTTATCTCGGCACTGCACGGTGGGCATCGCTCAATTCCCCCACGCCACGTTTCCATTCCTCAGTGTGCCGAGGGGCGTGCGTAACGCACACACACACCACTACACACACACCCCCACCACACACACACAGACCGCCACACACACACACACACCACTACACACACACCCCCACCACACACACACAGACCGCCACACACACAACACAGACCGCCACACACACACACACCGCCACATGTACGAAGACAAAGATCCCCCGTATAGCCTGAACAGACAGTTGGGGCAAGTGCTGTTAACGAGCACCTATGAAGGTCAGAACGGCACACGAGGGGGTAGGTGGTCAGCACCACGCCTTTGTCTCCTGAGTGACAATGTTTTTACACATCACACCAGGTACTCATTTGAGGCTGAGTCGACCTACGGGAGGCCCAGGACAGGTTCAGAAAATCGTCACCGATGTTGGCCGTGAGTGGGAATCAAACTCTGGTTGTCAGGTTCGTAGCGCAGCGCGTAAACCGCTACACTACCACTGCCCATAAACACACACACCGTCACACACGCACTGCCACACGCACACACACCACCACATACACACCACCAAACACACACCACCACACACACCGCCACAAGCAGACCTCACATTTCGCTGAATGCGAAATCGTCCAGGATTATTATTTCTCTTAATGTGTTTTTTTAGTTTTTAGGAGAAATTCTGCAGTAAAAACAGACCCATCGTGGTTTCATTGAAATAAGTGCCTTATTATGGGCGCGCCACAGCCTTGGCTGGCCCACTTTCTCTCGACAGCCAGGCTAATGCATCGGCGGCTGGGCGTGTTTAAAATGAGTCCAGATATAAAAAAAAACATCCAGGTAGGTAGGTAGGTGCTAGATTTGGACATTTCACGAATCAGTGCCAAGCAGAGGAAAAAATAATGAACAAACATACATACGATGAACACAGGGAACACGATCACACCGGCCGCATAAGCAGCTTGTGCACCGCTTTGCGCGCTGCTTGGAGGGCACAACATGTTCCAGTTCATGAAACGTATATAACGCGACATTAATGCCTATAACGCGATATTAATGTGTTGGGCCTGGCCACCACAACTGTTGCCAACAGAGTAGGCTTCGTGTTCAAGTGTCATTTTCCCACACCCCTTCCCCACCGGGACAGGAAGTTAAATGATCCACATCTGCAAGGACGTGGAAGGGGCAGGATAATCCGAGTTGGAGAAGCTCGCGTCGCGGCTTGGCACGGGGAGGGGAGGAAACACGCCACCAAGGGCGCAGGCCGGGCTTATTACTACGCAAAGTTGCACGTGTGTAACGCAACGACGTGGAATATAATTTTCCTGAAACGCAAGGGCACAGACGCAAAGGGCACAAATCCCGAGCCAGACCACTGGCTCACACCATGCTGTTCCTGCATGTTAACGAGACGTCTGATTTGAACTATTTAAACTATTTTACCAGGTAAGGCCCACTGAGCTCTATAGCTCTTTTTCAGAAGCGACCTGGCCACAAATGATAGCTCAAGGAAGTGGATTTGTCACGTGGAAATTTATAGTAACCAAATACTCGAAATGCAAGTTTAAAAAATGTTAAGGGAAAAACCAGAGCACCCGGAGAAAAATCCGCGCGACCACGCGGAGAGAGACATGCAAACTCCAAAGATACAGCAGGCATCAGGGTCAGGATTCAACCCACGACCTCCTGTATACCTAGGGAGCTAGTTAACATCTCGCCCACTGCAGCATCCTAGGATGCACGAGTGTGCACACAAGGGATTCACTTTTCCATTTGCCGCACGATCCCCCTGCGCCATTCTCTGTTGAGAACGACAAGCATCCGCGTCCGCTGGGAGCGTGCTCGTCTAGCGGTTCCTTCGCGCGTGCGTGCATGCACACGCGTGTGCGTACATGCACGCACGCGTGCTTGTCTGGCGACGCGATCGCCCCCGGAGCACTTTCATTTGTCTCGCCGCCTCGTTAAAGAGCCCCGCGCCGTTATTGCAGCGACACGTGAGTAACGCTTCAGCATCCCCGACGCTCCGCGAACACGGCCAACGCTTAAGATCCCCGGCTTGAAACGGACTTGGCAAAACTCTCACATTGAAGATGTAAGTATTAAACCAAAAAATGGAGAGAAAAAACTTGCGAATAAGGGTGCAGCGGTGGCACAATGGTTAACGCACTGGAGATTTTTGTTCAATTCCCAGCCGTGGCTAACATCGGTGGCGAGTGAAATGTGCACCGATCCTGGGCCTCCCCTTCATCAACTCGCACTGAAGAAACGTGGTGTCGCATGTCGTCTAACAACCCCGATGACTGACACGGTGTGGGGAGGCCTTCATCTAGCAGTAGATTGACAAAGGGCAGAAAATAATTATTAAATTACTCTGTAAAATAAATCAAATCTGCCCACAGAACCCCCAGGAGTACACGCAATTACATATGGGCTGCATTAGAGGTCCATAATGCATCTGTGGAGGCACAGAGGGAAGGGCGCTGTTTCCCAATCGTTAAAGAATCATAATTCGGTCGTTATTCGTTGTAAACGTTGCTGTTCCGAGCACCTGGGGAACCAAGTGGCTGCCACGGCCCAGCCAAGCGCCCCGCAGTTGCGCACTGAGTCTGTAATGAGATCTTTTATGCTCTGTTTGCAAATGTAAAGTATGCCATAATGGCAGTGATTTCCAGAGCAATATTTTCCAATTGTCTTTTGATGTTACAATAATACAAAACTATTCCCAACATGGGTTCCTTTTCATGGATGCTGCACTGATGGGGAATGCGTGGAAGTGAGCGAGTACGCGCACGCGCACAGGATTGCGTGCGTTTGCGTGTCGTACACACACGTGTGCCCATAGAAGCCAAGTGTGTGTGTGCGTGTTTACCCAAAGTGACATTTCATCCTATTCGGATCATGCACAATCACATTTCCCCCGAAAGTTCTGGGCAAGCGGCAGGTGCCAAGGAAGGCACGGGCCGGTGACACCGACGAGCGGTAGAGCCCAGTCGCCGTTTGTTGCAGAGGTTCACGGTTCGAATCCAACGGCCGCCCTGGTTATTGCTGCGGTGCGTGCGTAAACTGTAAAAATACTCCGCGCCGTCTACTTCACAGTGGATGCAAAAGATCCCGTGGTGTCAGTCACAAGAGTAGGCCATTGCACCCCCTTGCTGTGGTACACATTTTTCAAGTTAATCAAACTACCAACAATTTACTCAATTAGAATTACACAGAGCAACCAGCGACTCCGACTGCAGAATCATTGGTCAGGACTCTCCTCAAAAAAAGAAAGGAAAAAAAAGTCACGAGACTCAGCGAGGCTTTCCTGTATAAACCAGTACAATAATCAAGGCTCAGGTGCCGGTGCTGGGGTAGGCCTTGAAGGTAGCGGCACCTTTTTTTGGCTGCGGGTGCCCCGGTGGGGCCGCCGGTGGTGCGAGAGGAACGTTGAGTTCGGTGCCAGGGCCCATTTGCTCGTGTCGCAGCGCGTCCCAGCCTGCCCTTGCACGCGTCGCACCACAGCAGCGGGACACGGTGTTTGTCAACGGTGAGTTGTCCGCCGAAGAGAACATTTATTTACAACTACTTTTTGTGTTTAGTTTGTTGTCCTTCCCCCGCACCTCCGATTAGCATGGTTGGCTACGTACGGTGCGAAAGAAGTTCAACATACAGACATACGTACAAACGTACAAGAGAAAGGTCCATGGCACAAGCTCCCTCCTTCTCGTCTGACCCCACTGGCATCTCTTCACCAGGCTACACCACACTCCGTACGGAGGTTCTCACGCCACGACTCGGGAAAGATGGTTGAGGTGGCTTTCACTTGGCTTAATCAACAGTGCTTTATAGTTGACACCATATGAGTTTGTCACACCCAGGATGCCTGCTACTACTACTACTCTGGTACACCAAGTCAATTCATGAGTATTTGTCAGTGGTAAGAGTGGTTAATTGTTCACAGCTTCTGCTTGAACATAACTGGCAAAGCAGTCCCTTTTATTTTAACCCAGGACATTACGAGCGAAGGGAGAGCATGGAGGTTACCTTACACTCAACTGTTCCCAGTTGCACCGAATGGCCCCAACATGTTCATTGAGGGCTCTTGCCAATATCACCTGAACACATGGCAGCATTTGTTCTACAGCCCACACACTGCTGAGGATACTTATAGAAGTCAAAACTGGTCTCGTGTGTCCAGTAAATGGTCCAAGATGCTTGAACAAACGTTGCTGTAAAAAAATAATCCAGAAGAACCACCGGCTAAATTGATGTAATTTCTAGTTGTCAATTATGAGACACACCCTCGTCTTTATTTATGTATTCCCTACTTTCTTGCTAACGTACACCCACGTGCCTGAGAAATCACCTCCTCTCATTACTCCACACCATTGAAGGAACACAGCTCGACTGCCACGAGACCACGCGCTGCATTACTGACCAGCACGGGAGCGCGCAAGGGCAAGGGGGGTGAGCAAACCCACCGGAGACAGAGCGGCTGTAGTTCATGTCGAGGAGCTCCGATGGCAGGAAACCCCCGCCGGCGCCTGATGGGTCCATCGTTTGAGCCGGGAGGAGAGAGGTCAAGCCAGCCGTGCCGGTGACCTGGCCTGGCAGGCCGGGCGCCAACGACATCAGGTTATCGCCACCACCGCCGCCACCGCAGCCGTCATCGCCTTCCCCGCTTTGGGGCGGCTCGGCAGGCGACGGCATGGGCCACTGGGACAGCTCGCCCCCGAACACCGCCTGCCATGCCGAGCCGAAGTCGGCGTCGGACGGGGCATTCATGATCTCGTTGAGCAGCGCCAGGTCGTCCTTCTCGCCGTCCTCGCCCTCCGCCACTTCTCCCAGCTCCGCCAGCAAATCTGTCGCACGGCACACGGCGAGCTTAGGGAGGGTCGACCGACGATCGAACGAACGCGGAGAAAGATGGCGAAAGCGAGGGCCGTTTTTTTTTGGGCCAACTTGGCGAGCACATCTCACGGTCGTGACAATAGCTCAGAAGCTCATATTTTTTTGGACAAATATCAAGGGGTTTTGAACTTTTATTTAAAAGGCTTAAGAAAACCCCACTGCCAGAGGAATCATCAGATAAAAGTAATGAAAAAATGCAAATTTAATGCAGTGTCGGCATTAAATCTGCCTTCATCCCCGGCGGAGAGAGACGCTAATCCTCGCCGAAGCTGCTGCATCTCTGTTACAGACCGAGGCGTCGCGTCTCCATCCATCACGCGCGTCCCCCGTGCCCGCCACCGCCACAATCGCCGCTCCTGCCGGGCCCCTTTCCAGGTGCCACAAACCCGGCGCTCGGCAAGCCCTAATCCTGGAGCTGGGCGCTCCCCTGCTGGGCGCAGACTCATTAGCATGCAGCCGTGCCAAACGCCCGGCTCGGAATGCCGGCAGGGACAATGCCGCTGACAGATCTGCAGACTGCAGTAGAGACCCTTTATATAAAGCGCCATTCTGTACACTAAAAATTACTCTTGAGAAGGGAATAGAAAAAGGAAAAAATCTTTCAAAAGCCAAGGTTGGCACGAAATAACATTTCAAGTCGATAACGTAAAAAAGCCCTTTTTGATTTCTTTTATTCGATTACGTTTTTTTTTCCCTTCTGTATTTTTATATCGGAGATAGATGTTGATGAAATGTTATCGCATTACCCAGCAGGGCCTAATGTTGGCGGCTGACATTCTGGTCACAGGCGCCGCTCGAGTGCAGACAACCATTCTTTCTGACCAATCACATTAAGGCGTGAGCGGCTGTCACACTCAAGAGGGGAAACTGCCGCGTTAATATCGCCGCTAGGCCACCATCAAATTAACACGCCGGTTGCCCACTCAAACTCAAAGAGGGCCCCCCTTTAAATGACCCAAAAGCATCGTCTAGTCGCTCACAGCGAGGTTTTCACATCCAGCACTGAGGCTGGGCAGGCGGCACATTGCAGGAGCGTACAGCAAATCGGCTGTTGATTTATCAACACGCAACATTGAGAGTGCTAACTCCTCGTATTGTAAGTGGGTTTCCTCAACGTACTCTAATTTCATCCCACCAGAAGTATAACACTTCTTAAAACGGAACTGACCTAATATCCAAATGCAGAACCCTCTTGAACACGAGTTTTGAGACTCTGTAAGCTTTTCCAGGATAATTGAAACAGCATGAATGTTGTTACAGAATCACATCCTGATAAAATGGCCAAAGCTATTGGCTGTGAGGTTTTGCCCCATCGACTCGTGAAGGAAACTTCGGCGTGGATTTCCAACAACAACCAAAATCTGCAAAGGAGGGACGACAAATTTGGAAATTCAGAACTGAAAACCACCGGGCACGTCCCATTTAGTCCCAAGCAAGAGCCAGCAAGGACTCCACGACAGGTTGCGGACAACGGAGCCGAGACGCCAGCAGCAGCAATGGTTTAAAGTGCAGGCATTGCGCCACGTCGGGCCAACGCGGTTTAAAATCAATTCCTCCCCCAGCGCTTGCACATTAACATTTGTGGCTGTTGCCACTTGAGGACTATTGTTACATGTAATTGATGCTTGGTTACTCATTAATAAAGTGAGATTACTCACCGTGATTATTTTAGAGCCACACATTTTCTAATCATCAGCTACTGAGCTGTAGAGGTGTCAGTGCCCCCAACGGCTTAATGAAGCATAAATTATCATGTTGTAAAGAAATATAATCATTTGCACAACAGATAATAAATCAAACGCCTTTTATACAAATGCAAATAACACTTTTTAAAGCGGAATTTTGGAAAAAAGAAAAAAAAGGCGATGAGAGAGGAGATGATGAGAGCGTTGCTCTGATCTAAGAGGTTGCATGGAACTGTGCACACAAGAATCCACAAGGTGCATGCGTGGGGCCATTAATGTACCGCCTCCTCCTCCACCTCCCAGACTGCCCCACGGTGTTTACAAGACATCCTTTGAATGAGTCATGAGATTATAAATGTCAAAATTAACAAAACCGGCATCAGAGGATGACGTGTTCTAGTTTCAAACAAGCTTTTGAAATAAACAAATATAATTCCCACTTTGTTTTCGGAAATACTAATCCCTAAAGGTCATCCTGGCACAGCGGTTGGCGTGCTGCGCTACGAACCCGGCAACCTCGAGTTTTATTCCGGTCACGGCTAACATCAGTGGCGAGGGATAGCTGAACCAGTCCTGGCAGCAACCACCCCCCCCCTTCACCAGCCCGCACCGACAGCATGATCAGGAACGGTTAAACAACCCCCATGAAGGGACTATAAATTGTGATCCATCAAATGAGTTATATTGAGGTGGGAGCACCTCTGACATTTGCCTGCAACCTGACTACACAGGCTTAGAGCAAACGCTCCCAGGAGATCGTTTCATGTGCACAGCGTGTAGAATGCAAGGGAGAGGTGCGATTCCCGGGAACCAGAGGCGGAGCGGGACCCCCTCTGGCTTCCTAGGGATGGCTTCAAAGCAGAGGCGGTGGAATGGTTGCAGCACCTACTGGCCGAGAGTGGCGAAGGATTCTACGGGGGTGCTAATACTACAGGGCGCCGGACGGTGCCCACTGCACTCACCCAGCATGTCACTGTTGCCCAGCTCGGCCAGCAGCACTGCAAGCACAACGTTATCACCAAAACGCTCCAACGCTTGCCATTTTCTAAGTTTAGTTTTTTTTATTTAAAAAAATTCATAATCCTTGAGCCTTCATATGCGAGAGAGGTTTCAACTCTGGTGTTTTGAAACTGTAATTTTATTGTAAAATTAGCAATTATAATTTTAATACGACTGTAAATTTCCGCGGTCGTGCTGTATAATAGCATGTGTTTTCGGATTGTGCCGTCATGGTGTTCAGTGTGAGCTGAAGGAACAGGAATTGAAGAAGCTCCCAGCACGAGGTGCGAAGCGTCAGACATCGTGCTGAACAACACCAGTATAACCAGACTAAGATGAATTTATATCGTGCAAAAATATTACAAAACAAAAAGCATCCCAAGACACTAGAGAAAAGATAAACGGTACGGAGATAAAAATTGAAAACATTTAATAAATATGCAAGGCTACCGTAATCAAACAACAATTCAGTGTACCTTCACGTGCCAAAAAACACAACAAAATTATACACATTTTATTTTTTCTCGTTCTCTTTCATACCTGCATTGGCATGTCCCATCTGCTCCGAAGTCATGCCCGAGTATCCACCCTCTTCTACACGAGGAAACACCACCATCAGCCATATCAACATCAACACCGCAGTGAGGCCTTCCCCCTTAGGGATGCTCCCTAAAGCTCACAATAGACTCAGGACATTTTAAGGGGCAATGATTGCCAGCAAAGATTGTGCTACGAACTAAGCCCGAGTGCATCATGGTCGCAATGGCTGCTTTGTAGGCTTGCCATGTCCATCTAAATGCTCACAAACAGCCCTCGTCAATCCACCTCTGAATGAAGGCTTCCCCACGCCATACTTTATTTGACCATACTTTACCACGCTGGTCAGTGTGGGTTGAAGGTGATGCAATTAGACATCGCAGCAGAGTACACAACAGCAATAAATTTGCCGCACTGACCTCTGTTGACAACGCAGCACCTCAACAGCGAACAGTAGAAAAGTTTGGTGCTTGGTGGTCACCCATCCAAACGCCATCCAAACTCAACCCTGGCTTATGCTCCCGTGATCTGACAAGACCGAGCGTTTTCCGGGGTGATTTGCCCATTATACAGTTGTTATTGCGGAGCGAGACAAATCCAAGCGTGCCTCGCTAGGCAGGCGCAGGCAGCTGTGACGCACCGACCCTAAGAAAAAGACCTGCCCGGCGAATCCGTTGAAAGTATTCAGGCGTTACCTTGGCCGCCGGCACTTTCGGCAAGACCTCCCTCGTCGAGAGAAACCAGCCTGGCGGCGGGGGGGGGGGGGGTGACAGAAAACAGAGGGGTGTCACGATTGCGAGATGTTAAATACCTCGCCTGGTATGCTAGGGGTTGTGGGTTTGATCCTGACCCTGACGCTTGTATATTTGGGGTTTGAATGTCTCTCTCCCCGTTGTCGCGTGGATTTTTCTCCGGATCCTCTGGATTTTCCCTCTACACTTAGAAACATGCATTTAGAGTATTTGGCTGCTGTACATTTTCACGTGAGAAGCCACTTGCATTGGGATTTCATTTGTGGCCAAGTTGCTTCTGAAGAAGAGCTATATAGAGGTCAGTGGGCCTTACCTGGTAAAATTAGAAGTTACATTTTATGGTCACAGAAGCTCGGGTTGCACTGCTAGGCAGACACTGAGCGGCAACATTTATAACGCATCCGTCACCACAGTGTTATCTTTGTTGTTGCAAGACGGGCCACGCTAGCACATACGGGAAGTCAAAACACAACAAGCTTTGTTAAAAGTCCAAAAACAAAAATGTTGCCAGATTTGCGTGTTTGTTTTTTTCCTTATACCAACTGCATCTCCTATTATTTTTCTTCACTAAAGTAGGATCCAGATGCGAATCAATCCCTCCTCACCAAGTCGAGAAAACTGCAGTTATTAAGGATAATTATACGACTTTGTCGATCCACTGCTGGACGAAGGCTTCCCCACAATGTGTTAGACATGGGGGTTGTTTGACCATACCTCACCGTGCTGATCAGTACGTGTTGGTGATGGTGGGGGTGGCCCAGGATTGGTTCAGACATCGCTAGCTAATCAAGTTAGGCATAGCCGGGAATCATACTCGCGTCACTGGGCTCATAGTGCAGTGTTGTTAACCACGGTGCCACCCATCCACCCATGTTAAGTATTGACCAGTAATATTGTTTAAATATTGGGGCTTTTTTTTATTTTGCATTTGGATAGAGCCTGGGTTAAAGCCCATTGAAACCAACAGTCTATCCTTTAGAGGAGACCTGCGTTGAAATACCAACAGCAAATACGGCAAACAAATTCCAATGTGTAAACAATACCAATGGATTCAGGCTATGGCTATAGTGGGCATGAATTATGCAGCACTGTTATGAAATTCCACGGGAAAACGTAACTACAACCACTGGGGATTCGAAACAATCCCGCACCCTCCAATTAGCACGGTTGGCCACGTATGGTGCGAAATAACTCCAACATACATCCAATCAACTTCACGTGAGCAAGCGTGGCGATGGTTGCGGTGAGCAGCGGTCACCACCGACTCGGCCGCCGGTGGCGGTCCGTGATTTCAGTGACCGGTTGTGCCCCCCAAATCAACACTCGTGTGTGTGTGTCAGGGGAGCGTCTCTTGGTCAAACATACGTGTCAATGTCCTGGCCATCGCCCTCCTTGTCCTCTCTCTTGTCCGCATCTTCCTCTGTCGGATTCTCAGACAACTTCTTCATTGGGTCCTGCAAGCTCTGCAGATAGACAAATGAACAGCCATCACACGTCAGCAGTAGGCAGGTGTAGTAGTAGCAGTGTTAGTAGCAGGACTTTGTTTAAAACCTGACGACAAAATTACCCAGAGTGTGCCCAATCTAATCAGAATCTCAGAAGTTAAGCAGGCATAAGCCTGAATAGTGCTTTTATGGGCGACTTACCCTCAATCACATTTCTTATGATCACTGTTACATTGTTTTTATAGCATTATTTTAGTAATTTCTAGAAAGGTTTAGTTTAGCCCGATTTTTTTACGTAGTATAGAGTTACACTTAAAATTGTAATCTATATTGTAGTATGATTGTAATTGTGATCTAACATCAAAATTAGATTTATTGTCCATTTTTGTAGGCAGCATAAACAAATGGTGCTTTTTCTGGAAGATTTTATTGTTTTTGTAGGGGATGTTTTCAATTTGCGTACAGTAAATTTTAAATGTAACTTGTAATTTTATTGTTTGTTGTGGTTGCACCCGAATAAAGAGCCGAAATGGCTCACAGGGTTATTACAAATAAATTAAACTGAAAACTCATGAAATCCGGGCTACTCATCGAACGGTTACCCAAAGGTGGGAGACACAAATAAATGCTATAAAGACACATCTTGCCGTAACAGCCTTGCCAAGATATGCCCTCTCAGGCAATGCCACCATCAGCTGTTTCTCCCCTGACAGCTACCCTTCAAAAAATGCAAATGCAATGTCTCTGATATCTACCCATCAGATTCCACACTGTTAATAAAATACTTGTGAAGCCAAGCGCATGCAGGGAAGCATTCCACGATGCGTGCTTACGCATGATTTTTTCCGTACTTCTTTACAAAGCTGGGTTTAATATCCCTCGTGTCGGTGTATGGGTTTTAGGAATTGCGTTAGGAGTTCGCAGCAAGGGTTACGCCATTGCGGGCATGCCGGGTTGGCACCTTGAGGGTGGTGAACTCGTACGGCTGGTATCCCTTGAAGCAGTCTTGTACCGCAGACATCATGGAGGCCGTCTTCTCCCAGAACTGCAGAAGTGCACTCTGAGAAGCAGGAGGTATCAAAGCAAACAACGTTAAACCGAAAATAAAACGTCGAGCATGAGCGGACATTGATTTCTTTATGCATGTTAATACAAAAAATAACCTCTTGCAATAATCTACTTCTTGCATTTGCCATCACTGGTCGATATTCAAATGGCTCGACCAATAGATTGGGCACATCACATGGGGATCAATCATCCTTTTCACTCTCCCTGCCAACTGCCGCTGTTAAGGGGCAGCTGATCTGCAGTGTGGACAACTGTGCGTTGGGCTGCTTCCGCAGTGACATGCAGTCGTGGTGGTGCACAAACCAGCACAGTGCCAAATCAGTGAGCCAAATCGGCCTAAGTCAGATATCAGTCTATTAAGCGTCATCCAAGGCGATCTGGCCGACTGGAGCTTGTGTACAAGCGCAACAAGTGTAACCGATATCACTGCACAAATGACACCCTGTTTGTCATCATGAGTCAGTCAATGAGAGTTAAGGCCTATTTAAGGGAGTGCAATTCTACCCTATGCCCCCTAACCCCAATCCAAAAAACCCTTGTCCAAGTAGCTCTTACATATTAACATTAAGTCACTAAACAACATCATCATCAATGAGCCATGGTAAATCCACTGCTGGATGAAGGCCCTCCCTAAGCCGTCTCCATCTCTGAAGATCCTGCAATGTAACAATCCGCCTGGCACCTGCGTGCGAGCCCATTTCATCACCAAAACCCCATTCATCTTCTTTCCGTGATCATAGTCAGAGGGCAAAAGAAAAACGCAATGGATTGCTTTTGGCACGCTGACCGTGGGATATCGAGGCTCGACCTGCCTGTAGCCTCACAGAGACTCCCTCGGGAGATGAGGGAGTCTCTGCAAATTGAAGCTTCCCTTTGTTCCCACAATGAAACCATCACAAAGCAAATCGCTTCAGCACCTCCACAATCCCAGGGCTCACGGATGATTACATCAAACTCACTGTCCACTCTGCCTCAGGATCCAAGTCTCTCACGGCGCCAGCGATATTATAATCTTTACGCTTTAAAACGAAGGTTCAAAGTGTTTATGCATTAGCTTTGTCCGTCCGTAATGAGCGGAGGGGGGGGGAGGCAGGGCCTGGGCAATAACGAGGAGATGATAACTCTCCTTAAGATGGTCCAATAGGAATGAGGACATAGTATAACGTTGTGTTGCTATAGGAGACTTACCTTATTGAAAACCGGCATCATTGATCAAAGGGTTATTGTCAAAAAGTGGAGCCAGAAATCAAAGCCAATTGGCTATTTGTGTTTTCGTCGGGCTAATTAAATATTTCCATGACAAACGTGTGAAGGGAGGCCATACATAATCCATGAGTATGCAATCATTTTTCCTAACTTGTTTTTTGTCATGTGCACACATGCAATGCCGACTCAAAAAAAGAATTCCTAATCCTTTCAACGCAGACGATGTTAGCGTGCATATATGTGTGTGGGTGCACATTTTTGCTCATGCGTACGTATAAATACTTCTCTAAGCGTATGTGACTATAAGGAGCGGTGCTTGACAGTGTGTGGAAATTCGCATGCGCTTTTCTGTGCAAGATCCCCAGTATAGCCTAAACAGACCGTTGGGGCAAATGCTGTTAAGCGAGCACCTATAAATGCCGGCACGGCATACAAGGGGGGTGGGGGGGAATGTGTCGCCAGCACCGTGCCCAGCCACTTGTCTTCCTAGTGGCGATGTTTACACGTCGCACTAGGTACTCATTTGAGGCTGAATCATCCTAGAGGAGGCCCAGGACTGGTTCAGATAAATGTCACCGATGTTGGCCATGAGCGGGAGTCGAACTGGAACACTACCACTCCCCCACAACCGCGTGTCTGTACAAAGGAGGGAGAGAATCTTAAATAGCCGTGGTCCCTCGTGAGCAAGTAAATAGAAGGGAGGGCAAGGGGCAGGCACAGGGAGAAAAGACACCACTAACATCCCCATCAGCCCCACGAGGAGCAGACAATTTGGCTTTCAAGTAACATCCCCTCTTAATGTAGCAGCCACAACCGACTCGCACGCCAATTGTACAGCCCTTTATCAATCCACTGCAGGATTAGGGCCTTTCAATACCATGCGGGTTGTGGATATCTCTAACTATAATTCAAATTTGAAAAAAAAAATTACATTGAAAACTCGTTTCTTCTGAACTGCCTTTTGTGTTTAGTTTGCTGTTCTTCCCCCGCACCTCCAGTTAGCAGGGTTAGGGGTAGCTACGTACAGTGCGAAAGAAGTTCAACATACATACATACACCATGCATTTGGTCAGTGCTGGCGAGGAGCATAGACGTTGGGAGCATGACAACAGTGAATTTTACTGCACTGCCCCCTCTGCTTACCAAGTAGCTCAACAGCAGCCCTGTGGCAACCGGCTGTCTTAGGCACGGTGGGTCGCCCCGTCCCAGCACTAAGATCTTGGCTCAACCCTGCCTAGCTTCCGAGATCTGATGAGCTCGGCAGCATTCCAAGCGATATAGTCACCGGCAATCTGAATACATGGGCGCCACGGTGGCGAGATGTTAAATACCTCGCCTGGTATACAGGAGGTCGCGAGTTCGATTCCGACCCTAACGCCTGCTGTTTATTGCCCGTAGTCGAGTGGATTTATCTCTGCGTCCTCCGGCTTTCCCCTCCACATTTAGAAACATGCCGCTTCTGAAAAAGAGCTATATAGCTCAGTGGGTCCTTACCTGGAAAAATACAAAGTTGAGTTTACTTTAAGTCGGGGGGGGGGGCATCAACTATGCAGATTTCCACGGCTACGAGCCACACTACCTGACCACGGCACCAGGGCTGAAGCGCATTGGCGGCCGCTCCTCACCTGGTAGGCGGTGAGCGTTGAGGAGAGCAGGTTACAGCGGCTCGCCCCCAGCAGGTCCACCTTCTGGCACACGTCGTTGGTGAGCTTGTCGAAGCGCATCTTGCTCGCTCGCACCTCCCCCTGCACCTGCAAGAGGGGGAGAGCGCGCACGAGAGGAGTTCACCTCCGAGGGCTTTGAGCGTGGTCACGATCGGTGACCCCGATCGGTCGGAAGGTGGCTCCTCAACGTTTTGCGCGTCAATGGTGCCCGTTTTGCTCACGTCACCCGCGAGATAATAGCAGCTTCAAAACAAGACTAATCTGAGGTGGCCAGGTGGCTCAATAGGCTAATCACTGCGTCGGAGCACGTAGCGGGCACTGATGAGACCCGAGGTTCGAATCTGAGTTTTCAGCTGCTAGTGACGAACCAGGGTAATTAAACATGGTGATTTTATGGTCTTGATCTGTATTCTGTTGACTGAATAAAAAACATGAAGACAAAAAAGAAAATCAAAATATTTTCTATTTTTCAGTGTCATTACCCTGTGACCAGCGTCCCTACAGCGCGGCATGTGAGAAGGACCGCAACCTCTCGTGTAGATAAGTGGCGACTGAAAAGACCTCAGAAGTAATTCTCTGATGTCACCTTCCAAAGGCCATTCTCAAATGTAGGGCGAGATACACTTGACATGTAAAGATCTTCATCTCGTTACGTGATGGTGATTCCGCAATTTGGAAGATAAATTTGTGGCAAAACAAGTGATTCAATGATAAACGACAGTTATTTGAAACCTAAAAATATTCAGGTAAATCTGGATTTTTACAGTGTGCTGTACATTTAAATTGGACTCTGTTTGATTCTGATTAACGTTAAACACATACAGTATAAATAAACCAGTTATATCATAATTATAGTCCTGAATATGACTACGTGTCCGACACAAAGGGAGGAAGAGACGCGGAATTTGAAATGTTTTGGTTGGCACTGTGTGCTATGTTGTAATATGCTTTTCTTGTCCAGTTAAACATCATTAAAGTGACACTGTGCCTTGCCTCGTGGTCATTTGTCTGAACGACATTGCAAACTCCAAAACTTTGTCCGACACAG
Source organism: Lethenteron reissneri (assembly GCF_015708825.2). Taxonomy (NCBI): domain Eukaryota; kingdom Metazoa; phylum Chordata; class Hyperoartia; order Petromyzontiformes; family Petromyzontidae; genus Lethenteron; species Lethenteron reissneri. Next base: position 11,409,320 of record NC_083798.1, on the reverse strand, counting down.
GGGACTGTGGTTTAAAAAAAAAAGACAAATCTTCTCCGAGACTGGAAAAGAAAGCCAGCTCACCTGAACATTTATCTCACATACAACACGTGAACCCCACTCAAATGACTACGTTTATAGTGAATGCACGTACTGTAAATTTTTATTTAGCCTGAAAGCTCAACAGTAGAGCGAGCGGCACGTAATCTTAAGGTCACAAGTTCAAAATCCTGATTGGGGGTTGACAAAACCCATCATCCCCTCCATCATCCAAGGAGGTGCCGAGTTGAGCCACTCTGAGCAGGAGCCTCGGTCTTGAAAATTTGTTTAAAATCTGCCAGGCAGCGAATCACATAGGCATCCCAAACTGAGTCTTCATGCGCATCCCAGCCAGATCGCAAAACTGGGCACGCATCAGTGTTTGCTAGGGATGATGTCATCATTCCAGCAACACCAGCCAATCAGCTGCCAGGAAGACAATTCTGATACACAACATGGCTGCCGTTGTTGTAATAGCAGGCCTTGTGCAACATGGATGCCTTGATGCCATCGCTCCAAGCGTTGTCAGGCTGTGGCCGAGGTAAGTTGCATCTTTATATTATACGTGTTTTTTAAAGTGATAGGAGTGTGATTTTGTGCATTTATACATCTATCGTGTGAACAGTCTGTTCAAAGGCTATATTGAGAAACTTTTTATTTATCTGTTTGTGACAGATCATGTTTGTGTGGGAGGAGTATTTGTAGTGGATTGTGCACACGTGTTTGTTTTGGGTGTATATTTGTGAGTGTTCATGTGTGTGCGTCTGCATGTATCTGTGGGGGGGGGGGGGTGTAGCGGTTAGCGCGCTGTGCTACGAACCCAGCGACCCGAGTTCAATTCCCGCTCACGGCCAACACCCGTGACGATTATCTGAACCGGTCCTGGGCGTCCCCTAGGTCGACTCAGCCTCAAATGAGTACCTACCTAGTGCAGTGTTTAAATATCGCCACAAAGGAGACAAATGCAGTCGGGCATGGTGCTGGCCACCCACCCCCTCGTGTGCCATGCTGGCCTCCATAGGTCCTCGCTAACAGCACTTGCCCCAACAGTCTGTTAAAGCTATATGGGGGATCTCTGTATTTGTGTGTTTGTGAGAGTGCGCGTGTGTGGACGAGAATAACGGAAGACTTAATTAAGAGTGGTCCCGCCTGCCTCTACGTTCATGAAATTTACGCAATTCCATTCACGTAAAATCCATAGGGAATCGGAGAGAGGACAAAGTCTTGGTTTACGTAATATATGGAACTGCGCAATCCGTTGGATGCTCAGGCCCAAGGTTTTTAACTTGCTTTCTTCCAATTGCAACTGTACCAGACAATTTTATTTATTGACACAGATATCCAAACGGGTTGCCAGCCAGGCAGGCAGACGGGCGGGCCGCACCTGCCGGAACTTCTCGAGCTGTTTGTAGGTGTCGGGGTCGAGCTCCTGCGAGACATCCTTCATCCAGAGCAGCGCCCCGCGGTACTCGGTGCGCGCCTCCTCCATGCGCTGCATCGTGAGCCATGTGTCGGCCACGGCGCGGCAGCGGAACGTGTGCACGTCCTGGTAGAGCCGCGACAGCGGGTGGCGCAGGCTCAGCCTGAGGCGAAACATACGATGCCATATCAGAGATGACAATGTCATCTGTAATACTGAATGGTCATCAAGCAGTGGACAGAACGTGGACAATGGTGGCGATTGAACATGTTTGCGCACTCGCACACACGCGCAGCCACACGAATATCCCCCCCTGTAGACATGTAGACTGTTGGGGCAAATGCTATCAAGTCCAGAGCAGCATGAGGGGATGATGTCGCTAGCACCGTGCCCATCTGCCTTCGTCTCCCAAGTGCTGAAGCTTACATACCACACCAGATACTTAATTGAGACCGGGTCGACACAACACAACCATACTAACACATGCACGCTCACGCAAGACGCGCACTTCCGTCTGCCAAACCAGTTTAAAAAGGCAACAACAACCGGCGATCATGTGTTTATGTTTCCCCGAGAGAAAGGCAAGATATATCTTCCCTCGGTGACTTCAAGCGAAACCTTGAAGGTTCCAACCAAAAGCCTTTTTAATGTTTCAAAGCAACTGTGAACAGCACTGAAGCAGGAGCCAAAGCGCACAGACACCCACACAGCCTGGTCTCCCGTGGTCATAAAACACAACAGGCGGTCGGGCAGTCGCCCACCTCAGCTGGGAGGAGTAGCAGAGGTTCTTTCCAGTGGCGTGCATGATCTTCCCGGCTCGTGTCTTGTCCTGGTTCCCCTGCTGCTTGAGGAATCGGCCCATCTCATTCTCCTCCTGGGACAGAGCTGGCACACAGGAGGTGGTGCGTGCATTACCATACAAAGACAAAGAGCCCCCGTATAGCCTGAAAAGACTGTTGGGGCAAGTGCTGTTAGCGAGCACCGATAAAGGCCGGCACGGCACAAAAGGGGGTGGGTAGCCAAGCACCACGCCCGGCCACCTTTGGCTCTCTAGTGGCGATGTTGACACATTGCACCAGGTACTCATCTGAGGCTGAGTCGACCTAGGAGAGGCGCAGGACCATATCAGATAATCGTCACTGGTGTTGGCCGTGACCGAATCGAACTCGGGCACCCGGGTTCATAGCGCAGCATGCTAACCGCTACACCACCGCTCCCCACACACACACACCCCGCCTTGAGCACAGACATCTGGTAGGACGGGCCAAACAATGTCACGGCTGCTTCCTCGGCAAAGGCAAGGTTACAAATGGCATAGTAGTAGGAGTAGTATTGCTAAGCAGTTGCAGTTTACAGCCCTTTGTCAAACCAATGCTGGATGAAGGCATCTTCCCCAGGCCATGCGGGTCATGGAGATTGTTTGATCACACTTCACCACACAGACATGTCTCCTGGTCAGTTATAAAGGCCACCAGTGTGAACAACTCACCACACAGCCTCTTCTGGTAGCGCTCCACCACCTTCAGGAGGTCAAAACAAGTCCTCTGTATGGAGTGGAAGACCTGAAAATGAACGCACAATCTAATGCAGTCATGCAAACTGCCGCACCACTGAACCTAGAGCGGGGTCAAAGCAGTACGTTTTTTTGCTTTTAGCAGCAGTCATAATCCAGTCGATGACTACTCACGGAATTGTAGTCAGGCCAGTGGATTTCACGAAAGAATTATCTTAGTCTAATCGACTAAAGCAGTCTAACAATTACCCCACTCTCAATTATTAAATGTTGGTTTCAGGGGATTATAATTCCTCGCACCGAATTGTAAATAATTTTACACGCATACATTGCAACTTACCATGTTTAGTGTTTCTCAGTCCGATAACGTTAACTCAATTTATCGCAGCCTGCATCTTCATTCAGTCGTTAATTTCGTCTCGTCAAGTCACACTTTGGCAGACAGTGGCCGTGGGCAGTCGTCAAGCTTAACGATTTCTGTCCACTCATAGGCATCGCTGACTGAAGTAAAAAAACACTTTGTTGATGAATATGTTTGTCGCTACTTTTGTCAACTAAATTAACACAGGGCGAAAGGGTTGCTCAGACCTCCAGCCGGATGTAATTGGCGACAGCCGAAGTTTCCAGGCAAGCAAGGCGTGCTCGCTCGTGAGAGAACATGTACAACTGTGTGTGCCTATTTTATAAACGTCAGCGGACTCTTTTACGTGGCCTAGGTTGTAAACATGACCCACCCGCTATAATCGAAAAAATCAATGCTAATAACATACGGAACAGCCACCATAACTTTGCACACTGAGAGGAGAACAAGCAGGGCTTGCATTGAGACATATGAATGTATCAGGCCATGTACATAAGTACAAGTATCACCCTTTGTCAATCCACTGCTGGATGAAAGCCTCGCCATTCCATGTCTGTCATGGGGTTGTTTGCCCATACTTAATCACTCTCATCAGTGCTGGTTGGCGAATTGAGGGGGCACAGAGACACGGACACATAGAAGTGCAGGACAACAATTAATGTTGTTGTACTACCAACGATGTAGCCAATGTAACCGCACGACTTATACACCTGTAGTGTTGATACTTAAGTGATCCGAGGGTAAAAATACTCGCGCAATCTAAGGGTATACAGTGGTACCTTGGTATTACCATAAGAACCATGATTTACTGACTTTTAAAATACCATTTCATAAAAAGAAATTACATTTTACAACGAATCTCAATCTACGACTGAAGGCCTCCCTATGCCATATCGGCCAAAGGGGTTGTTTGTATGGATGTTGAACTTCTTTAGCACCGTAAGTAGTCAACCGTGCTAATCGGTGGTGCGGGGGAAGGACAGGAAACTAAACACACACAAAAAATTATCCATACTTCACCGAGCTGTCGGTGCGGGTTTGCGAAGTGGGAGGGGACCGATTCAGATATCAAGGACTGGTTCAGATATCACTCGCCACTGCATTATAATGGATCCAGCTAGACACAGGTCAGGCTGGATGTCATTTCTAGCCAAAGCAGTAGCAGGAGTGGTGGCGGCAGCAGTGTTCCTGCCACGTGGCTCGTGCAGCGGCAAGTTTGGCATGCCCCTGCGACTGACCCCGAGCTTGGAGTCGAGAGCTGCATCTCCGGCCACCACGTGCGCGTCCTCCTTCTTGCCCGTGGCGCGGATGAGCACTTGCTTCGTCCTCCAGAACTTCTGCTGCACCTTGTTCACCACCGAGCGGTCCTGGCTACGCACGTGCCTGTCGTAGGCCTCGCGCGAGTAACCCCTGTGGTCAACGAGGCAAGGCGGAGAGAAGGGGCGAGGGTGGCACAATCTCGTCATGGAGCATAAACCATCACGCAAACTCCGGTCATCTTCGCAGCGGCTTTTGGCTAACCATCGAACATAGACGGTCACTTCATCCCGAGCTTTCATATGCGTTTCTGAAACTGTTTGGAATGCTCTTCCTTCCAATATTAGGATGGCACTGAAACTATGCATTTTAAATCTACATTTAAAACTAATTTTGTGTTTAGTTTGTTGTCTTTCCCCCGCACCTCCAATTATCACAGTTGGCTAAGTACGATGCGAAATAAGTTCAACATATGTACAATGGTCGGTCATGCGGTGAATAAATACAAATTTACTGAAGATATGGACACCATCTGAAAGTTATACCAACGTGCCTCTCTGCACCATTAGGCATGGGGAGGCCTCCTTCATGGGCTCGTATCAGTATGACCGCAGGTGAAATCGTCAGCAGGATATGCTCTGTGTGTAGGTGAAACCTAAATCTATTGCCCGAGACAGTTTTTAGCAATAATTCACAGTCCTTTGTCAGTCCACTGCTGGATGAAGACCAGACGACATTGTGAAGGCCATGGCAGTTGTGCGACTACATTTCAGGAGACTAGTCAATGCAAGGACTAATTGCGACATCGCTCACCAATATTATAAGCCACGGTCAGGAATAACATTTAGAACGACACAGTGTGCTAAAATCAAGAGCACAGTGTGCTATATTTACAAATGGCTGAAACCGGTGACCTGAGCGATTTGCCCCAATTTTGGTAGTGGAAATGGAACAATGTCGCCAAATGTAGTGGCGAAAATTTTCATTCATCAACATGGGAATCTAGCCCTAGACCAGTAGTGGCATAGCATGGTTGGAATGGGCCCTTGGTGCAATGAAATTGGGTCCCCCGTCCAATTTCTCGTTTCTTCATAGCCCACCGCCATGGGCCCCGAAAGCCAGCGAGTCCCAGTGCAGTTACACCACCTGCACACTCGATCGCTATGCCACTGACCTGGTAGTTTTAATTTTTACAATGAGCACATACGATCAGGGCCATCTATAGGGGAGGGGGGGCGGGGCAAACCACACTATGCGGGCCACCCGACGCCTTTAAACTAAACCAGAAGTATTACATCTGACACCGTGACGTTGAGGCCCGTGGGCCCCCAAAGCGCGGGGCCCGGGGCAGTCACGGAGAGATGAAACAAACTCGTCTTCAAGTGCTCGGTGGATAGTTACACCGGAGGCGGTGGTTTGGGAAGGCCTCCGTGCAGCAGTGGATTGAACATGGCGGATGATGATGACTTACTGTTCCATTATGATGGATGTCCCGTGTCACTCGGCCGTTTTCTTGCGAGCGTTACCTAAATGCAAATCACCTGCAATGACACGAGGCGTTATTAATATTCAATCGTGTTCGCGAGTTAATAAGAAGCCCTTGCAGCATTATTCTGTCATCAATGTAACCAGTACGTCATCGTACAGAAGACACACGCAACATATGGTTAGATGTATTACCACATTAAAATA